>NC_064435.1:8584866-11084866 GCF_023343835.1 Lagopus muta | reverse complement strand
GGACTCAAGGCTGACAAAGTGATGAAATACAGCTTATCTCGGTTTTATTTGTGCTCTGAATAAAACACTGGTGGACACGAATATCTTTCATGGAAAGTACTGATGCACTCCATGATTGTTCAGTATCTTTGCTCTTCAGAGGGTTGATTCTATGAACCAGGTTTTTAATATATGCCACTTCTGAAATGATAACAAATTTGCTAATTTACTTGCTATTTGGTTGTATGTGCAGTTTACTGTGTAGAAAACCTTTTGTCTTCATAGTGTAGACAGTTGATCAAATCTGAAAGCTTTTGAGTCTCAAATGTTCCTTTGATGTTTAACTTTGCGATTCCTGCATATTTTTTGTACTGATAGTTGAGATAGGATCAGCTGGTATTCACGGACTGCATCTGATCTGGGTTAGGCCAGGACATTCACATTGACAGCGGGGTTTAGTGCAAATCTGCTGATGACACCAAGCTGTGGGGTACAGTCAACATGTTGGAAGGATGGGATGACATCCAGAAGGACCTAAACAGGCCTGAGCAGGAGCTCAAGAGAACATCATGAGGTTCAACAAACCCAAGTGTGAAGTCTTGCACCTGGGTTGAGGCACTATCCACTATCAGTACAAGCTAAGGGATGAAAAGATTGAACATAGCCCTGCTGAAAAAGACCTGGAGGTACTGGTGGATGGGAAGCTGGACATAAACCAGCAGTGTGCCTTTGCAGCCCAGAAAGTAAACTGTATTCTGGGCTTCATCAAAAGTAGCATGGCCAGCAGAGTGAGGGAGGTTATCCTGCCCCTCTGCTTGGTGTTGGTGAGGCCTCATCTGGAGTATTGTGTCCAGATATGGAATCATCAGTACAGGAAAGACATAGGCTGGCTGGAGTGCATCAAGAGAAGGGCCACAAAAATGACCTGAAGGAACGGATTACCTCTCCTGCAAGAATAGGCTGAGAGAGCTGAGGCTGTTCAACTTGGAAAAGAGAAAGCTCCGAGGTGACCCGATAGTGGCATTTCAGTATCTAAAGGGGAGTTACAGGAAAGAAAGGACGGACTCCTTAGGAGGATCTGTTGTGATAGAACAAGGAGAAATGGTTTCAAGCTCAAATAGCATAGGTTTAGGTTACATACAAGGAAAAAGTCTTTTACAGTGAGGGTAGTGAGGCACTGGAACAGGTTGTCTAGTGATGTGGTTGATGCTCCATCCTGAACACTTTCAAGGTGAGGCTGGACCAGGCACTGGGGAACCTGATCTAGCTTTGGTGTCTCTGTTCATTGCAGGGGACTAGATGGCCTTCAGAGATGCTTTTCAACTCTAAGGATTCTACAGTTCTATGATTTTCCACATTACTGGGCGAGAGAAACCAAATTACCACATTCAGCTGCATAAACAGATAATGGAGATCCCAACTTTGCTTCTACTTTACATTGCGGAAAAAATATCTGGCCAAATGCTTGAGAAACATAGTTCAAACATAGGAAATTAATATATTATCAATTTTTCCATGAAGTCTTCTGATATTTCACCAAACAAAAGCTTTCTGTTCAGAGTTCCCTTGTAAAAGACAATGTAGAGTGTATTAATTTGGTTTATTGTAAGAAGTTGTCTTAAACTATAAATCATAGTATTGTATTGTATTTATACCTGGGATGTATCTAGCTGGTTTCTATTATGCCTTGATCAATCTACAGTGGTGGAACACTGAGTAATGCTGCACATATGGTGTGAGCTGATGTCTTGAGCTATACTTTTGCACCAAATTACTAAGCTGCAAGAAGCCAAATGCTCACAAACTTTTGATAAAAAGCGACAATTGCTCAGAAAATGAACCTTCTAGACATCTCAATTTTTTTGTTGTTGTTTTTGAATTGTTTTTGAGGCTTCTTCCATGTTTCTGTATTTATTTATTTTGTTGTTGCTGTTGCTGCCCTGACTCCTTTGTTATCTGTAAATCTGAAGAGATTTGTCAGTGGTGAGAACACAAACCTAATTTTGTGTGAAGTGGAGAAACTCAGCTATGCTGTAATGAAAGAGATTTCACGAAGAGCAGTAAAGGAGTGAATTCCTCTACTTTGTCATCTTTCTACCTGCATCTCTCAGAAGCATGTTTTAATTTGTTTTTATGTGGATAAGTCAGTTCTGTGAGACTGACATAACTTCTGAAAATTTAGACTAAGTGGAAAAAAGTTATAATGAAAGAATTGTTTATCCCTAATAAGAGAAGAAATAAGCACTTTTTTCTTCTGTAATACTGTGAATTCATTCCAGATATGCCAGAGATAGAACTGTAATAAATACAGCTTTAAAGGGTGGTTGCATATCATTTATTGCATGTGCTTCACTGGATTTTATTTTATTTTATTTTATTTGAAATGTTGGGAGTTACAGATGGGAGTTACAGATTGCAAAAATTTCAGTCACAAAAACAACTATATCCAGTCCAGAGAGCTTTATGGAAAGTTTCTATTCTAGTTGCTTTTTTTTTTTTGCTTTTTTCTTTTTCTTTTTCTTCTTTTTTTTTTAATTTATTATCCCTTTGGAGAACTAGAATAGAACTTGCTTCCAGCATTCACAGCTGCTTTTCCTCAGTTTGAGTTGAACACAATGTATAAATTTATACCATACTGCCTATGCACTGGTAAAGTTTAAATGACTTCATCTGTCCTTTTCCAGACACAAATACACAGTGCAATTATTTCCCCATTGAACCAAATTATCATTTCATGTCACAAAGGTATATAAAATTTGTTTTAATGTTGAATGGTTGATACTGCATTTCCTTAAAGTGCATTTTGCTTATTCATTCATCAATGTGTTTACTGACTACTCATTAAGATAGAATTTCTCCTCATCTTTGTTAAACATGTTCCAACAATTCCCAGGGAAGCCTCCTGGAGGTGTACTTGGATAGCTCTAGTTGTGCACCCTCTATTGACAAAAAAATGTGTTAGGCTGATGGGAATATTGGCTTAATGTGAGCTGTAAATTCAGCCACTGCACTGCCAAAAGTGTGAAATGCTCAGAGCTTTCAGACAGCTATTGATGAACTATTTCCTTAGGATGGAAATTAAATCTCTGCAGGCTCCCAGTCTCTTACCAAGACAAAACCTTCACTCTAGCTAACAGTATTTGTTTAAGAGTTGTGCTTAGTTTGACAGTTCACTAAGGAAGCAACTGAGATACACAGCAGCCTGCCCCAGTGTTTCTGATCAAACTCCACAGCAGCTCTTGCTCCAGGACAGAGAAATAGCTAAAGGACTCTTAGCATGGAGACAAGAAGCAGTTCACCACTGAAGACAAGTCTTGCATTTGCACTATGGTAGCTTCTGATCTAGTCAATGCTGACTACCATACATTGTGGAAAACTTCCCATTTCTTGTTAAATAACAGAAGTAAATTAAGAGAGCTGCATGGCAGTGGGCAGAAAAGGGGTGCCTGGATGCATGTCAAAATCATAAAATCCAAAAAATGTATGTGTGAATAGCGCTGGGAGCAGGGAAAACATCCAAGGAAAGCATAAAATACATGGAGAAGCATTTAAGCATGGAAGGATAACTTTTTATCGGATTGAGAATTTCCAAAAAAGAGAAAACAATAATATTATAGAAGCGTGACAAATACTTCACCGTCATTGAAAGCTCAAAAATACCCAGTTAATTTCCTGGACAATGTTTGGAAAATTGAATGAAAGTTTTCCCTAGTTGTTTTCATCCTAATCAGGTGTCAAACACACAGCTCTGTTGTTCACCCTGAATATGGACCACGTATGTTTGTTCTTTATCACCAACCCTGTACTGGTGATAAGTCTTCTCATTCTGGCTCCAAAGGCTCTGCATCTATTGGAAGAAAAATGGACATAGGGAGTGGGGAGAGAAGTACTATTGTAACTGTTCAGTCCCCTAGCACAAAATATTCCTTATAGGCTGTTCAGAAAATGTTTGTTCTCCACAAACATTTAAAATCGAGGGCTGAAATGTGACCATCTGAATAGCTGCAATTTCCCACCACAAATCTATGTTTGTTTTTCATTTTTATCCACACAGGAGACAATTTCGGAGCTGTTGCAATCACTAGCTTTTATATTCCAAATGTAAGACTCCAAATCTCAGAACAGAAAGCATTAGCTTGGAAGTAAAACTCTATTCTTTTTCTTTTAGACTTAGGATTTTATAGCTCTTGGTATGCAGCTTTAATTAAGAGCAAGTAATCTCCACAAACACTGCTTCACCTAAATCGGGTAGTTTGATTAATGGTTGGGAAAGACTTCAAGAGAAAGCGAGAAGTTCATCTTGGGTAAATTACCTTGAATCATACCTGAGCTTTTCCAGTTATAATCTAAACTTCCCCAGTTTGAATAAATTCTGATCAAGACTATGAATGGTGTGAAAAGATCAACTGAAATGCCTTTAAATATCAGGATACAGTAGAAGCAGTGCACTGCTCTCATTTTCTGGAGAATGTTCTTGGTTTTTGGAGGTTTAAACTGCAGTGGTGTTTGTCCCAGTTCTAATTCCTGGTGGTCAAATCTGGTTTTCCTCAATTACTATCAAAATTTTGAGTGTTCAGAACTCATCAGACAGTTTCCTTCAGACCCCGAGATTCCTAAAATGTTTCAATTTGTCCTCTAGTTTTTTATTCTTTCATTTAAAATGGATTCATTGCATTTTGCTGGAGTGCAGATTGGCAAAGCTAATTGTGAGCTACAAAAAAGAGAAGAAATGGAAATGTGAATGATTCAGAGGATTTTTAATTGTATCCCTCAGAGCAAAAAAGAAAAGAGACTATAAGAGATGGAATGTTCAGGAGGACATGATTTTGATCAATGGCTTGTGTTGATTTATTTTGGTAGAAAAAAAGAGGTCTTGCTTACTGTGCTGAAAGCAAAAGTTCTGGAGGGAACATGTAGAAACTGATTGTTGACATAAATATTATTTTATGAAAATTCAAAGAACAAGAAGTGGCCAGTCTTAATTTATTGATTAAGATCTAACAATCCCAATTTTGACTCTAGGACTTTTTTACTTGCAGGGAAGGAGAACACCTTGGAGCACACATTTAGAGCCAATCCATAACAAAATGGGTTGCTTCTTGTACTCATATCTGAGGCTTATAATATTTTGGCGGCTCATGCCTGGTAGACACCATGGATCAGCTATCACTGATCTTGCTATTATATATGCATAATTCACTCTAGGGGAGATAAGAATGGGTGGAAGCAATTTTTTCTTCTCTTGGAACCAAAAATCCCTCACATCCACTCTGTCAATGCGGTTTGCACTGACAACAGGATTTTACTTTTCTGAAGATGTAAGGGGAGTCATCCAGGCAAAAATCCTTGAGAGATTAAGTGGCCCTCACTTGTAATCAGAGTAATCAGAAGAATAGAGATTCTCCAGACTTTTCACAGAGCCAGCTAGAGAATTTGGCTCAGTCTGTGAAGAATGTTAGAAGATGGGTGTGAACTTGAAATATTCACTGAGGAATCTTAAAACTGCTTTTCCAGTGTTTGGTACACGGTGTAGTTTTTGATGTACACTAGAGAAATATTAAGGCCTGTCTAAATACCACTGAAGAATTATTGCTCTGGAATGGGTGTTACAACTCTCTACAAATCCCCGAAAGAATGTTGTAATGAGCTGTGAGTCGGCCTCTTCTCCCAGGTAACAGCGATAGGATGAGAGGTGGTAGCTTTAAGTTGCACTAGGAGAGGTTCAGATTGGATATTAAGAAAAAAATTATCCTCAGAAATAGTGGTGAGGTATTGGAACAGGCTGCCTAGGGAGGTAGTAGAGTCACAATCCCTAGGGGTGTTCAAGAAACATGTAGATGTGGCCCTGAGTGATGTTGTTTAGTGGGCAGTATTGCTGGTAGGCAGATAGTTGCAATATATGGTCACAGAGGTCCTTTTCAGACCTTCATGATTCCATGATTCTATGAACACTTACCAGAGTACGTGCTACTGTGGCTGTGGCTGTTTGACTCCAGCAAAGGTGGTGAAAAGAAGTAGGCCAAAGAAAGACAGTTTGGGTGTCTATCACATATTCAAAAAGTTAAAAGCAATCCCGCAAGAGTTTGCATGGGTGTTAGGACATCCAGTATGTTTTTCTTGGACTCAGAGGATAATTCAGGTTGGAAGGGATCTGTGCAGAAACTCTAGATTAACCTTCTGCTCAAAGTCGGACCAGCTGTATCCGTTTGTTGAGTGGAAATCTAAGATGCCACTACTAATGTAGAGTACTGTTGAAACTATGAGTTGTTTGGTTTGTTTTTCAGTATTAATGCATCTTCCTGAAATGGTTTTTGTTGGTTAATAAGCTGCTGAAAGTCAGACAAGCATTCAGCATTCAGACAACTGGAGCCTGGAATAATTCTCCCCAAATCTCCTTTCACAGGAGATTTATGGAGGCCTGTGTTTTGACTAAGATGACATATGGTACAAAGGTAAAGATAATGGCATAACCTTCATTTTCTTGGCAACATGAAGAGGTACAACACCTGCATGCTTATTGGCTTCCTTCTTCTACTGATTGTTTTTGGAAGCATCACCTTTTCTCAGACTCTGTGGTTTTTATGAGGTCAAATGCACAGCATGAGTACTGCATTCAGTCGCTCTGAATTCTGGTTTTCTAGGAGTTTGCGCATACAGAAACAGGAAAAATAAACCCAAGAAAAAGTTGTAGTCCTCAATTTTATAAATTGCTTGCTTTTAGGTGGGCTTAAGTTCTAGAGAAGAAAGAGAAAGGTGATTCTTATGTTATCATATCATTTTGCCCACCTTACACTTGAATTCAAATCACAAAGAGTTTTAAACCACAATTTCATCACGTATTTTACCTGCAGATGCTCACAAAATATGCAGAAGTGAGCTGATAGCAAGTGTTAATGTCTGAGTGCACATGTAACACTGGAGGAGAAAAGGAATGCAACTTAATCTTATATGAAATGGGAACAAAAATCCAGTCCCTGAAACCACTTTTATCCAGTACAGGACTCCCAAGACTCCTGATAGAGGTAGGTACATTGAATCCAAGAAATTCATTCAATCACTTGTGTCTGCTTTAGATGTATAATTGGTCTTCTTTTTTTTTTTTTTTTTTTGGGGGGGGGGGGGGAGGGGGAGGGAATAACATATCAGTCTTTTTTTTAACAGATATTGCTCATAATTTCTGATAGTCTTAATGGTCAAAGTAGCACATCCTCCTGATCTTCACTGCCAGAAAACAGTCTCCAAGCTAATAGCCAACACATTGACTTTCAGAACATCATTCTGCATGGAGAAACTCCAGAGCATCAGATACAACTTAATTTCCCCTTCCCTTTCTCTTTCCCCTTCCCTTTCCCTATCCCTCCCCTCCCCTTCCTTCCCCTTCCCTTCCCTATTTCCTACACATGCATCTTTTAGCTTTCTCTAAAGAACCTAGGAGATAGATTTTCTGAGGAACACCTCAACTTAAGAACACCTGTTTCATATGCTTTCACTTAGTGTGTTCTGATGTGAAGTTAATTAAATTTCCTGAAGGAGATCCTTTCATTTGCATGCATGTCTTCTTTCAGAAATTCAAAGCCAGTGAGCAGATGTAGTAGAAACAGTAGTATTTGTAGGAAGTTGCACAATACATAATAGAGTTCTAATTTGTTTAACAAGAAAGGTTGTATTTTTCACTCTAGTGTCATCGTTGCTTTCTGCACTGTAGCTCCAGTATGCAGGATTAATCATTTCATTCTGCAAATAATTTCATTATGATTTACCCTATAAAATGTCTGTTGTCTCCAAGAAGCAGAGTTGAGTCAAACAGTGCAATTCTCCTGTGATTTTGTACGGCAAATGTGCCATTAGTTTGCCTTCTTTTTGCCCTCAGTTTTGAAGAACTTTTCTGATTGCACTAGGAAGCCATTCTGCTGGTTTACAGCCACAAATATGTCTGTGAGATGGTAAGACTGCAACAGACAACTGAGAAAGCAGGGAGTGCAGACCCCAGGACACCCATAGGACATTTCTAATGCTATGCATGGCTCTACTTTTCTACTTTTTTATTCAGACATTGAGGGAAACTGAAATTTTTGTTACTGGTAAAATTTTTCCAGAGTCAAATGAACTTGGAGCTGGAGAACCAGGAAGGGCAGAGATAAAGATTTGCCATACTTTCATTTTGATGTGTAGGCCCCATCTCTCCTCCAGCTCCCCCATACGAGATGGGAGCCATGAGCAGCTGGAGGGATATCATAGTACTGCCAGGCCACCCTGCTTTGACCTGTCAATACAGACAGTCCTGTTCTGCTTCTGGCTTGCTCACATTGCCTCCCGGTTCCACAATTCATAGAATCATTAAGGCTGGAAAAAAACACTGAGTTCATCACCAACATGCCCAGTGATCCATGCTCCTAAGTTCCACATCTCTACATTTATTGAACAACTCAGGGACAGTGACTCCACCACCTCCTTTGGCAGCCTGTTCTAATACTTCACAATCTAGTGCTAATTCACCAGGACCTAACCTGGTGCTTGGTATGTCCTTCCCTCCTCTTCATCCTCTTTACTGTCTTTCAACATAAACAATTACGTATGTCAGACTTCTTAAAGGTCAAAGCCATTTATGGTGTTTTTATTCCACCTGTCAGTGCAACCTGAAATTTGATGTGTTTATTCTGGCCCCTGAAATCACTCTCTCTGTTAACCCGCTGAGCAAAGGGATTTTTCTACCTGAACAGGAGGATACACATAAGTCTTTGAAGGCCAAAACCTTCACAGAAATCAAAGCAGAACAATACAACCAAGAACTCAATAGGCAGGAAACCAATGTGGCTTCATTTAAACTTTAACTACTGCTCATCTTTGTTTTTGTTGGTTTTTTTTGTTTGTTTGTTTTGATGTTGTTGTTGTTGTTTTTAATTATTTTTTACTCTATTTTCACCCTGTAACCTTTTCAAGGTCTGACTTAATTGCTGGGAAACAAACATAATAGAAGTTATTTCGCAACACTAGGGCACAAATGCCTACATGCAGCATTATGGGTGCAACAGAAAACTGCAATCAGAGGCATCGCGTAAAGATATTAAGTGCATATTTCTCTTAGGAATATTTTGAAGAATGTACAGTAGGTGTGACAAGTGTGGTAATAACAATACTGTCAAGCTGGGCTCAGTGCAGTAATAGTGTTACTCTGTCCGTCTGAATCTCATGTAAGCTTGCAAGACCATTTTGTTATTCTTGCCTTGCAACACTCTAATGAAATCAGTGGCAAACAAATCCCATAATTTTTCTGGGACTTTAGTCTTCATTAAAAACATATAACAAGGTTAATTACAAAGTTTTCAGTTTTTAATATTGCTGTTTACTTTTATATACAATACCAGGGTTTGGAAATCTACTGTCCAATTAAACTGCTTATGCAAATCTGTGGCAGGTTCTTGATTGCCTCATTAGAGCTTAAGAGTAGTTGTTTAATTTGGCTTAGATTTTTTTTTTTTCCTGAACACCTTATGTCATTAAATCCAAATTTCATACCCAACTGCTCATACATTAGGAAATGAGGTGGAGGTGTGACCATATAATGTGGGCAGTGAGGAAAAGCAGGGACCCATTTCTGTGACTAGTGTCAATCAGCAGTACCTGTAATTATGCCATAGTCATTAGACTTTACACTGAAGCAAACAAGCACAGAATGAGAATGCGGTCCATGAACATCACAATAAATTGGTCTATACGCAATTCATCTTAAACCAGTGCAAGTAACTAAGATAGCGACTGTCTCCTGATCTGTGATAGTTGAGTGAAGCAACATCTGGTGAATTTGCACACATTATGTACTCATCATGTCTGTGTGCATGAGACTCATACGATCTGTGTTAAGCAGATAGATAACATCATTTCTTCTCCTTTGGGGCCTACCTTTCTCCATTTGCTTTATAGATAATTTGCACACTTTATGTTGGACACAGTGAAGTTAGACACCTTCAGAAGTTAATAGTTTCCAATAGAAAAGTGAATACCTTCCTTTTCGTGCATGAAGGTGTGACTGAAGGTCATTTGCATCGTATTACACATAATGCCGGATGATCAGTGCTACTACTGCCCTCTAGCAGGGCACATAGCAGGAGTGAAGAACCAAATTGTTGGTCCAAATTTATACCCAGTTCAAAGTGCTCAGCAGCCATTGCTCTATCCTTCTTCACTTATTTCCCAACAGTATCATGAGCTGATTTTTCCTATTTCCTCACGTTTTAACTTAAGATGCAGTTAAAACATGAGAGGCTGATCTTGATTGCCTTTTGATTTTTTTTTATTCTTGTAATTTCTAGGTTTCCTACATGACCTTAAGGTCTAGAAACTTTCTCTATTTAACAAGTAAAAAAAAAAAGAAATTCTCATGTAATTGTGGGATGCTGGGAGCTGGAGTTAGAGGGAAAGTACTCTATACTGGTACAGCTGTGACATAATTAGGAAAGTCACCAACTAAGCTTACAGCAGCACAGTGTTCCTCTTGGCCTTCCTCAGCTCTGGGCAAGAAAACTCAGCTGCACTGATCCTGAAATTGCTCACATTCCTTGGCTTTATATGGTACAAGAGCTGGAGCCCTGTGGTCAGCCCCCTTTCTCTATCTTGCAGCTGCAATTAGAGAAAGCAAAAGCTGTGTTGTGGTACCCCCGAGAGAGAAGATACTCATTGCTGTGCCCTCTCTACAATTGCATGTGGGCCCAATGATCTAAGGCATTACTTAGTGGCAAAATTCTGTGTATAATGAAGCGAGAAGTTTTAATTGCAATCTCTGTTGTGGGTTAACCCTGATAGGCCATTAAGCACCCCAAAGCTGCTCACTTATTTCTCCCTCTACTGCAGTACACTGGAGGAAGAGAAAAGGGGGAGCAAAAAATGAGGAAAATTGTGAATCAAGATAAAACAGAAGTTCAAGAAGAAAAAAGCAGAAGAAGAAAACAGAACAAAACAATAACAAAAAGAATCCCACAAGTCATGTCAAAAAAAGCAATCACCATCCCCAATGGGCAGCTTGATGCCCAGATAGCTCCCAAGCAAAAGATGGTATATCTCCTGAAACTCCCTCCTCCCCACTTTACTGCAGAACACAATGTTAGATGGCATAGAATAGATCCTTGGTTAGTTTGAATTATCTGCCTGGTTATTTCTGCTCTTGGCACTTTGCATACCTTCAGTGTGTTCATAGAGGGGGAAAGTGAGAGGGCCTTGGCACTGCGCAAAATGTTCAGTAACAGCTAAAACATTGGTGTGATATCAGCATTACTGTGGTCATAAATCTAAACCACAGCTTCATGTGAGCTGCTATAAAGAAAATTAACTCCAACCCAGATGGGCCTGGTACAGCACTCTTAGAAAAGAAAAGGTTAATGCTGAACTCTATTAGGAAACATTGTCAGTGATTCCAACAGAATTTACTAACTATTCATTATTCTGCTCCATCAGTATTTTTTCTCTGTGAAATAGGAAAGGATTTGAATAAAAGAAAAGTCAAAGTAAACCCTCATCCTCTTGGGACAAAATGTTCCTGTCATTTTCCTACTCTTACACTTCAAAGCAAGAGTTTCAGGAGTACCTACAGAACTGAGTATTATGAACCACAAGCATACGTAACGGTATCCAACATAAAGTGAGTCAGAAGAAAGTAATCCAGGAATATCAGTCACAATTATGCCAGGCGAGGGGAGTCAGACCAGTGCTTGGTGCAATGCATCACTGTGAATAACCCACAGCCAGTCTCAGAAGTAAACTCGTCACTCCAGGCTCTGCTTGCAGACATGATTGAACACGAGCTGGTACTGCTGGGTTTTTTTGCTTTGGCTGGGTCTTATTCCCCTAGAGATTCAAAGATTTTTGACAGCAATTGTTGAATTTGGATTGGTACCTTTGTTTCCCATTACCTGTCAAAGTGAGCATTGCACTTGCAGTCTTACCTTGATCTTCACTCTCAAGACATGGCTGCCCAGTATGTGAGCAGATGGGTTTTGTGTTGTTCAGTTTTCAATTGTGTGGTCTTTTTCAGCAAGGCATTTTTTCCAGGATATTCCCTTGAGGTTTTGTTGAAGGCTTTTAAAGGATAAAAGCTGAATGGAGGAGAAATGTGAACATTTCTCAGAAGAAAGTGTGTTGGGTTTTATACACGTGTGTTTGAGCACACATATCTGTAAAAGATACATTTGCTGCCAATGATGCTGCACACCAGCTGGGAGATTTGGCCCCTGTGGTAGTCCTGGGAACTGTTCATAGTGCCATCACAGAACTGAAGAACTGAATGCTGGTTAGATTTGATGCACATTGACACATGGCTGAAGTTCACAGCCTCCTCTCTTCCCATTTAGAACTCTGAGGATCCCTACTTCACCATCTCCTTCAGATGTAAATAACCTTTTTGGGATTATAAGGCAGTGAATGGATATTCTCCTAGCTCAAAGTTGAGTTGCTCTCATCAGAGTTGCAACTGAATCAGGGCCTTGCAAAGCAGTCTGTAAGTGGTCGGAGCATTTCTCATACCAGTCGTGAAAATCTTTGTTTTTTGCTTTTTATTGTATGTAGTATTATGGGAGCTCTGCAATATGCAATGACAATAGGAGCAGTTGTTACCAAGTTCACTGCACAAGCTGTGCAGTGTCAAGAGTCAAGATGCCACAGATGTTTCTTTGCATGAAAACCTTTAATTCTTTCTGGTAGTAATTTTGATATTTATAATAGTAATTACATCACAGAGAAATCTGGGCTTCATAGAGTATCCATAAAAGAGCAATCCTGAGTGCAGACACTAAATTCCTCTTGCCTGTCCTCAGGGCTGCACTGACTGCATCTACACACAGCTGTGGCTTCCTTCATTCTCTGAGATGTAAGAAATCCTCAGCTAGATCCACACTCATAAAAATGTCTGTTCAAAGCCCTGCATCTGTTATTGAGGACAGAAATGGTATTTACTGCTTTTCTTATATGTAAAAACTTTTCCTTATGTGCACAGTAAGTGATTGCTCCCTCTCTTTCTAAAGAGCATAGGCAACGTTTTTGGTACTTAAAAGTGTTTCTTATAGTAAACAGCTCTAGGACTAATAAAACTTTCAAGGACCATCGTGGCGAGATTTCTGTTACAATGCAGATAGCACGTGAGATGCCAAAAACAAATGCTGTGAAAGTCGCAGAGAAGAATCAGTTTAGCAGAGAAGCTGGAAAAAGACAGCAGTGAAAGTAAATGGAAAGAAATGTCTCCACACACATTTGCCAGAAGCCCAATTTCTGTGGTATGGACCAAAATCCTTGCTGACATTTTCGGTAATGCAGTTTCTTCTAATTCACTTAAAGTCACCATCTGCACTCTGACCCCATCCACTTTATTCCCTGGGTGTATCAAACTGACCTCACAAGTCTGCAGGACCCAGACGTTCTCCTTCAGAATGATCTTCCTGGCAAGTCTGGGGCAGTGTGGTACATACGGATCTGGGGCCATCCATTTACCACCCTAACAGCAAAACCCCAACAGAGAAAAAGCAACTGTATGTATGGATTTTGCCCTCTGGCTTTTTTTTCTAGCATGAAGTCTTGCTTAAACTTTGTTATGAATGTCTGCAGCAATACTTAATGCTTTAAGGCTATGACTTTTGCTGTTGTGGCTGGATCTATATGTGGTGCAGGCCTACATAGTTCTTGTGGAATCAGAGGAACGATCCTGATTTGCACCAAATCAGAGAAACTGGAGCTTACACTGAAAATCAGAATAAAAGTCTTGTATAGAATGTAGCAGTGGGTAATGAGGCAAGGACTGCAGCCAAGGATTTTGGACACGTATTTATGAGCCTTAGAGCCACATTTCTCATTGCTGGGAAAATAATACCCATTCTGTCTCTTGTTAATGTAATTATCCTCTCTTTCATTAGAATTAGAAAGTCAAGGCACATTTAGAAACTGCTGTTCTGGTGTTTTGTACAGTTGAAAAAGGAGAAGGCTTACAAGAAATTTTGTGGTCCAGATTGTGTGTTTCCTTTGTCTTTTGAACAGGTTCAATTACCTGTCCTCTTCTACAAAATCATTGACCCATAAGTGTGAATAATTTGTTTTGCCCCAGAACATTTCAGCTGGCATTAGGTCTGACTAAGAGAAATTGTTGTTTCAGCAATAATCTCTATTGATGTGCTGTGTATTAAGCAATAAGTGGCTGCTGAAATTGATTAATCATCAAAGTGGAGATGAGATTTTAAGGCAGTTTCAAATTCCACTCATTGCACTCACTTTTTTTTTTTTATTAAATATCCCCTTGTGGTGGTATTATGCTACAAGATGAATAAAACTTTTTTTCTTTTATCAGACTTCTCTGTGTCATACATTATTTTCTAAACATTTGGAATGTTTGAAAATGCTTGATACAGGCAACTCCATTTCCAAGCCTTCACTGAGGAAGGAGAAAAGGATAACCTTGTCTTCTAAAATGCATTTGTCTGTAGTTTCTGGCATGACAGCACAGATTTTTTTTTCCCACTTTGTAATCTACTGGACAAGGAGAATTGCCAGAGCAGGTCAGATCCAAGGTTGATGCAGGCCAGCCTTCTGCAGCTGGCAGTAGACAGCACCAGCTGCTTCAAAGGAGGGGACAAGAAGTTTCACAGCTAGTGGCAATTTGAAAAGTAGCCTTTTGAGAAATTTCCTCCTGACTTCCATGAGTGGAAAATTCATCTATGCCTGGAGGCAGGAAGGTAAGCAGATTTTCCTCTTCTGCTTTTTTTTTTTTCTCTCCATCTTTCCTTTGGATTTGCTACAATAATTCTGGCTATTCTTGATACCGATATGAAATCTTGGGCCTTTTTGATTCCCACAAAGGTCTTGGCCTTGATGATATGCCAAAAGCTTTCATAGGCAAATTGAAATTGCTGTGAAACGTGGTATGCTTGAGTCAGTAGAGAACTTTCAGCCTCGGCAAGTATGTTGTGTACTGACAGCCTGTGTTATCAGTGCTAGCAAGTTATCAGTCTGCAAACTTTAGGCCACAGTAGTTGTTATTTCCTTGTTTTTCCTTCCTCTTTTTACCTGCTTGAGCTGCATCTACTTCAGGGCAGGTTTGTCTCCTGTATGTGGCTTTTACAGCTCTTGGTTTGCTAGGGATGTTGGCTATTTGTCAAAGGAAAACATGCATTAATTTCTAATGTAAGCTACTTCAAGGGGAGCTGAATGCTTTCTTCATTTGTCCTAGCCTTTGTTTGATTTAATGTGAGTGGAACAACAAAAAGAAGAACAAAACTAACACTTCTGCACATAAAACTTGTCACTGTGCAACTTGCAAACCATGTAGACCGAAGTACAAAGTTTTCTGACTCTCCAAAGAATTGATGAACCTGGAGGAGCTGTGAGACAATGAAGTTGAGATATTTTTATGGTTATGTGTTGTGCTTCAGGCCTCCAGTCCCCACACCCATTAGGGTTTCTTACTTATCCCTAACTATTAATGATCATGAAAACAAGGTAATTTGACTGTATAAGAGTGTTCTATGCTGACAAACTCTTTCCACTGAATTTCCTGAGGCAGCTCCTATAGAAGGTGTGAGATAGTGTCATGGATGTATTGGTTGGAGAATAGGAGTTTCCTGCTTTCCTTGTATCTGATCTCTGAACTTTCCAAACATATAGACCAAGGCTTTGAAGTGCCACTAAACTTGACATCAGTTTCTCTTTTCACTCAAAGTCCTTCTGCTGATCTTAAAAGCAATAGGCTTCATATTTAGACAGATCTCACCCTGTTTATTATCTGTTTATTATCTCTTTGTATGAGATTAAATAGTTTTGCAAAAGAGACTGAAAGGAAAAGCATGGTTTTCTTTAACTTTTTTAAAAATCTCAGTCATCAGGGATGCTGTTAGAGACTGAAAAAGGCTTGCTCAGCAGTTTGTAGAATTTTTTACTGTGTTGTTTTGCTATTTCACTTTGGCTAGAAAGCCATTTTGATTGTATCCTGTTAATTCCCCAGAAAGGCATTTGATGAGCTACAGGGGATGAAGGCCAATCCCTAAATTTTATTAGTCTGGCCATTAAGAAATCAATTTTCAAATCTCTGTGCTTCTGAATGTATGACTACAAGTTCAGTTCTAGAAGAAACCAAGATCCCAAAGCATTTATGCAGATAGAGAAGTTTGGAACAATTTCTGCAGTGCAACTTGTCACTGTGTTTAATTTTGCTACAGTCCTAACGGCTGAATGAATGTGGTGCAAGAATGGGTAAACACATGCAGTAAGTATGTATAATGTCTGTTTGTTGGAAGGGAAGGACACCTGCATGTATCTAACCAAATTTGAAGACTTCTGAATTTTAAAGTCCCATTGGGCAACAGTGCTCTAGCTGAGCTTTAAAGCCAACTTTCAGGCTATATTGAGAATCAAGGTCAATCAATGCCAGCATTTTCACTACATCTTCAAATCCAGCACAAGTCAGAGTAGGGGCATGGTCCTGTACAACTGAAGAACCCCGAAAGTAATGCCTCCTATTCATTTCCATGAAAGTTACAACAGATGCAAAGAGCACAAGAATGCTATTTGATAGAGCGAATTCTCAGCTACAAAATGTAGTATTTTTTTAACACAGTCACCACCATTAGCTATGCATTTTTACTAGTGGTTAACAAGAGCCTTCATGCCACTCTTGTAAAAGTCTGCCCCAGTGGAGGTGACCAACTCTCTCTGTTACCACTGTTGTAATGCACCACCCACTGCCAAATTGTTATCACATCCACTGTCTCCATTAATGTTCAGCAAGTGTTAAGGGGTGCAATTTGTTCTTTATGGAGGAATTAAATTACAGAACTTTGCTTCACGTGTGCTTCCATGTCAAATGCCATTTTAACAAACTGCACATCAACAAAATGTAACGGAATATTGGTAGGAAGCCTCTACTGCCATACTGCCAGCATCCACTTCTGACATTGTAGGCCAATATCATAAAATAGAAGGCATTACTTTTGGAGCAGCCCTCATAATTGAGATTGGTTTTGCTCACTGTCAGTAGCCTGGCAATGATATATGTCGGCTGAGATTGGACTAGGAGACACTACTCTCAGAATCATGGCAGTTCTGTTGTCTAAAAGAGGGCTTTTAATTCATATTTGTGTCATAGTTTTCTGTTTTCACACTGCTACTTTGTCAAGCAATAGCTTTGCTGTGCCGGTTTATCAAGTCTTCATGGTTTTTGTGCTAATCAGTTTTTGTCAGAAAATATGTTTCTTTTCATCTTGGGCAAATAATTCCTTTGGCAAAAATAAATACCATTCCTTTGCTATCGTTTATCTGCCTGGTGTTTATTATCAGTATACAGCAGCAGCACCTCAGGAATTTTCAAAAGCAGAACTTATGATAAGAAGAAAATATGACAGCTAATTTTTCTTGTTGGTTACCTTTAGTTCTCCTCTTCTTCTTCCTATCCTCCAGTGAGGACAGTAACCTTTCTCTGCCTAAGCCCATGGGTCTTTGTGTATGCTGATCAGGGCTGATGTACTTGTAGCGTTTTCTGTTCAGGTAGAGACATGGAAAGCCTGGGTACCAGTCAGTACTTCAGCAAAACTGCACAAGGAAGTATAGGTGGAGCCAAAATTTGCAGGAGAAGAGGATAGGGATATCCATTGTTTTGCTGGATATCATGAACATTTTGAACCTCTTCTCTGACAATACAGTTTTGCCCCTCAGGTCCCATTGCTTGAAGCATTCAAGTGCTGGGTTCTATTTTAGATGAACTGGATGATGGGATTCCTTCCATTAACTTTCATGGAAGAGTAACTTATTCACAGTTCAGTAGATCATGTTAAGCCTGGAGGAACTAAAGAGAGCCAACCTGAGTTTTCAGGGAGGAGAAATGATGTGAAGGGATCGATTAGGAAAATTCTTATGTCCCAAACTTATTTCATTTCTCTTTTCCCTCTGTTTTATAGTATTAAGGCTCTGCACAGTGCTTTATCAGTCTCTTTGGCAGAGCTCTCTCATTCGTAGTTATCTGACTCTGCTTCATTTTTATGCCCGTATCGTTGGTTTATTGGATTGGACAGCTGACTACAAGCCATCCAGGGAGACTGTCGGCAGTAGAATATTGCATTACTGAAGTGAAAAGAAAATCAGCTTCTGTACATTTGATGCTATTTGCTGAACTAAACAGAAACATCCTGAGATATTTCCCAGGAGCAGACAATTTTTTACTGAAATAAAGCCATGCTATCTACAGGCAACTGGACATTGCTAAACTAATGCCCCCAGCATCATATAAACTCACATAAAAATGAGTTACAGAGGTATGAAGCAGCTGGAATATGGCATAGCTAAATCTAGTTTACATCCCTGCTCAGGATCTGGCTCTGCTGATGGAAGGCAGCATTAGCATAAACCCAAAGGGAACCCTATGGGCGGATGCTGGGGGTCTTGGATTAACCACAGGTTAATGGTGCTTCTAACAGCAGTTAACCCTCAAATGCACTCTAGACTCTCATCTTATAGTGAGCAGGTAATATGAGTTTGCAGCCAAGAAAGTAAACCACATCCTGTGCTGCTTTAAAAGAGGAGCAGCCTGCAGGGAGAGGGATGTGATTGTATCCCTCCACTCTGTCCTCTTAAAGTCCCATCTGGAGTAACGTGTCCAGGCCTGGGGCTCTCAGAGTAAGAAGGCCTTAGACCTGGTGGCATGGAAAGCTGTGAAGATGATCAGAGAGCTGGAGAACCTTTCCTACACAGAAAGGTTGAAAGAGCTGGGGCTGTTCGATCTACAAAAGAGAAAGGTAGACCATGTACCTGTAGAACCTAAAAGAAGAATACAAGAAAGACGGAGAGGGACTCACTCTGTCAGGGAGTGTAGTGATAAGACAAAGAGTAGTGGCTTTAAACTAAAACTGGGTAGATTTAATTCAGACATTAGGAAGAAAGTCATTTTCATGGTGGTGGTGAGACACCAACACAGACTGCTCAAAGAAGCTGTGGATGCCCCATCCCTGGAGGTGCTCAAGCCAGGATGATGAGGCTGTGGGAAGCCTGAGCTGGTGGAAGATGAACCTGTCCATGGCAGATGGGGGGGGGGGGGTTGAACTTGATGGCCTTTAAGGTGTCTTCCGACCCAAAACATTCTAGAGTAACAAATGTTCTATGGGTCTGAATCAAGTGAGTCAAAACGCAACTCATTTGTATCCTGTCTTGGGTAGAAATCTGAGCTGAATGTGGCAATATAAACTTAACTGAAGCAGCCCTCCCTACTTCTAAATCCTTGCCCAATCTAAATATTATTTACTGGTGCAAAATTACTTAATTTTATGCGTGGAGGAAAACTGTCGACACTTTCTAATGAGGGGGACCCACCTGCTAAACAAAGCAACACAATACATCAAACTGACATTGCTTTTCTAAACTGCGTCGTCTTCCTGTATTTAAACAATCAGCCACATGTTCACTGTGAAAATAAACTGGTCCTGTACAACACTGAAAATCAGCCCCTGATGGTTGGAATTGGTGGGGAAGCAGATGAATCAATAACAACTTCATTGCTTTGATCCCTGCAAGATTCTTTATTATACTGACAGAAATATGAAGCAGAAGGGTGCAGGGTGGTAGTCAGATAGACTGATGTTAGAATGTGTAACTAGGAATAATGGGATATAAATTGAGCAGAGAGACCCTCTTAACACTAATATCTTGTGCTGCAGAGTCTCCCCTAGGACAGGAAGCAACAGTTAGCTGATTAAATGAGTCATTTAAAATGATTGGAAAAAATCGTTGGAAAATATACTGCAGGGAACAATTGCAGAGACAGACTAGCAGATATTTCTCTTCGTTGTCTGTTATTATCTGCATTCATATTTTTAGTGATGTTCAAAAAATGGAAGTGAGTTAAATGGAGGTTGTGCCTTTCTGTTGCCCAGCTACATAGGCTGAAAAAAAACCAGTTTTGATTTCTTTACAGCATTACTTAAGTAAAGAACATTGACCTTTTCTTTAAAAAGGAGAAGAGGCACATTTATAAACTGAAAAGGTGAGGAATTGCCACCATGTCAGTTTAAACTCAGGCAGGAAGATCAAACATTGAATTTCAGTGCTATGACAGGAAGACCCCTCAGACACCTCCAGCAGTAATGTATGTTTAATCAAGGGGAAACTTTTTTTTTTTTGTACAAGTGCTTAGAATCTCTAATTTATTTTGAGCAATATTTATGAAAATCCTGGCTAAGGAGCTTGTCTTGCTGTTCTTTGTTTTCCTGTTTTCAAGTATACATAGAAGAATTTTTTTTTTTTTTTTTAATTTGCATTTCTTTTTGCATTAAGTATTGAACCTTTCTGGTGATGGGGAGTCATCTCTACATGCAAACATAACTGGATTTCTAGCCACTTGATACAGTCTGCTATGCTGCTAGAATGGCTTACATGGTGTGAATATACTTAATAATCCTTGGGATCTTGGGCAGCCTGATCTGGTGGGTAGCCACCCTGCCCATGGCACAGGGCTGGAACTTGGAGATCTCTAAGGTCTCCTCCAGCCTAAGCCATTCTGTGATTCTATGATTCTATGATAATTGCGGCACTTTGAGTTTTCAGTGATTTAAATGCAAGAGAATGTTTCCACACTTGAAATAAGTGGAATAGTTATTAACTTCCATTAGTTTCAAGACTTGAGTCAGGAGAAAGACAATTAATGCCCCTCTTTTCCCCATCACTTTGCCAGGGACCTCAGATTGCCTCGCTGAAATTTTCATTGCTATGCAGAACAGCAGAGACATTATTTGGGTACAGAGAGGCTTGGAATCATCCAGAATTTCAGAAACCTACAATCTCCAAATAAGTTTGCTCTCTTCATGGCCCTGAGCCTCTTGCTCTGCCCAGTTCTAATTCCGACTGTCTCCTGGGCCTGCACTATCAACTGTTGACATCCATCCATCCTCTTGAGAAAGAACACCAGGTACAGATTTGGTGATTGAATGACCAGAAATTTCTTCATTTGATTTAATTTCAGAACCAGACAAAGCATGTTGGACTTGGCAATAAGGTGCCCTTTCTTACAGGATAGACATTGTTGTCACTGTTCTAGTCAGAAAGCATACTTTTTTGGTTTTATTTTCTTCTGAAGGACAAACAAGCTGAGTGTGTGCATGTGTATGTATAATCAGATATACGTAGGTCACTCTGAAAGTAATGCCTCCTATTATTTCTGTGGAAGCTGCAACAGATACAAAAAGCACAAGAATACTATTTGATAGAGCAAATTCTCAGCTACAGAAAGGTTATTTTTCAGTGTAGTCACCACTATTAGCTGTGCTTTTTCCCCTGTGATGAACAGGATCCTGCATACTGCACTTGTTAAAATCTGAACCAGTGGAGGTAACCCGGTATAAGTCACCACTGCTGAAATTCACCACTCACTTCCTTGCTGTTTGGTCTCCATCAGTGTTCAGCAAGGGTGGATGAATGTCAATGGGTGCTATTTTTTCTGCATGGAGGAATTCAGTTCCACACCTTTGCTTCATACACACTTCCATGTCAGTTGCCATGATGTCAGACTGCCCTTCTGCTGCTGTCTGTTGTACAGCAATAACATGTAAAGCAATTTTGGTGAGAAGATTCAACTTCTGCTGCCATACTACCAACATGTGTCTGACACCATGGGCAAAGCATTCATTTTGATGTAGCCCTTGTACTAATATCTACATACATGAAATTGCTAGTCTGTCTGTATGCATACACAAGGTTTATGAAATAGAAGGCAGATGTCAGTGGGAGATCAAAGATATTTAGACTAATTTTAAGCCCAAAAGCTTTAGCAGTGTCCTTTATCTCTGGATAAAGAAGGTGATTCAAATGTAATGCTTCTAATAATTCCACTCTTTCTAAGCCTAGGTGGACACTAACATTTTTCAGATGACTGAATAGAGCTCCTGTTCATATATGGGCCTGATTATTTATGGCAGAGGAGTAGTGCAGAAAGTACAACTCTAGACCCAAATTAAACAGTTTTATGCCAGGCTCTGCACAACCCTATTTTCCATCAGCTTGGAGGGCCTTTGGAGCCAAAGCTGTTTCCTGCTGTTTATCAAACAGAGCTGCTTCCCATCTGGGAAGCTCACTGGGGGCCCCTCACTGCTGCTGGGTTGCAGCAGCATTAAGAAACCCCCCAGTGGCATAGACTGAAATGTTGCTTAGAGACATCACTAGCTTAAATTCCTCTTACGCTGCTAATCCTCTGGGATTTTAGGGATAGCCAAGTGTTGATACTTTGCCACCCATAAAAATGTGTGTGCAGTAGATAGGCACCAGCTGTGGGAGAAATGTGGCCAGTGTTGGGCTTCTCCACTCCCTCCTCCTTGCAGCCCTCAGATAATTGTGCCCACAACTCTTCCTTCTCTCCCCGAAGCAAAAGTCTAGGATCATGATTCCTGCTCCCCTGCACCACACCACTCCCATCTCTCCCCCCCGGTTTCAACTAATCCTCATTTTGTTGGATGAAAAGAAGCAACGCTAGTTGTTTCTTACGCAATGTGCTCTGAAATGGCCATGCATCAAATGAGAGCCCTGACATGTAGCCTTGGACAGCAGGCAAGTTGCTATTTACAGGTCCCTGCTTGATGGCCATGTCTTGTTATTCAGAACCAGTTCACCAAAGGTAGAATAACCCAGAAAAAATCCAGACACTCACTCTTGATCACAATGCCCAGAAGCCACTTTCAATTGATGTTCTGTGTGGTTCATTTGGCCGCTACTGTCAGATCGCAAAGGATCTTGAAGTATTCCAGACGTAAATTACACTCCACAACTTGTCCTTTCTGTGATGGAGAGTCTTCCTTGCATACTACAAAACCAATTAAAAAGCAGTCTTTCCATTTGTTTAAGATGAATGTAATTTTTCTTTTAAAGCAACAGGGAAAGGATGCCCATGTGCTACCAATCAAAACTGTACAGAGGAAGCCACACCATTTTCTTCCTTTTTTTTTCATGTTTTGTTAATAGTGAGCCAAATTATTTTATTTATGAACCTCTAAGAACTATGTCCTCAAGAGAGCATTAAGTGACCTACTACGTCATCACGATATATGTTATATCTGATCATAAATGTGTTTTGATACTTCAAAAGCAACAGTGCTGATCTTCAATAAATAAATGTTTAAACTCATAACAGCTACAGTATTGCACAGGCTCATTTGAGTACCCTAATCATCGTGCAATAAATAGTTGAAAATGTAGAACTGATTTCTGGATAAATGATAATCATGTTGCAAGTGAAGGTGAATGACTCCATCAGTTCTTTTGAATTGAATCACAGAATCACAGAATCCTTAAGGTTGGAAAAGACCTCTGAGATCATCCAGCCAGCCATCAGCTCATTCCCTCCATGCCCACTAAACAATGTTCCTCAGTGCCACTGGGGAATCTGCACGTTTCTTAAAGACCTCCAGGGACAGTGACTCCACCACCTCTCCGGGCAGCCTGTGCCAATGCTTCACTAGTCTTTACAAGAGGAGGTATTTCCTAATATCCTACTTGAACCTCCCTGGTACAACCTAAAGCTATCATCTTTCATCCTATCACTGGTTACCCAGGAAAAAAGCCAACCCCCCACCTCACTACAACGTCCTTTCAGATCGTTGTAGAGAACGAAACAATTAGAGCCAGGTACAACCAGGTCAAAGTAACTGACTGTGGGAATCAGGTTGAGGGACTGCTTTTAACAGAAAACCAAACCCTTGGGATTGAAACAGACCAAAGACTGGGTTTGTGCAGCCACAAGGCAATAGCTGCCCCTATGCTGATACATTTGGCACCTGGAGGTGATGTGCTGGGGGCAGACTCAGCACGGTGCTGGGAGAAAGCAGGAGTGCTGGGGCTCCTGCTGGTTGCATCCCCTTCATTTCCTCATTCCCCAGAATCTTGTGCCCATTTGCAGCTGACAGTAAAGAGGAGAATGAGGGGAATACTCTTTCCTTCAGTTGATGGCACATACAGGTCCTATCTCCTCATTACATGTGTTGGTTTATATAATTGTCGGGCTGTTTCCTTAAGCCCAGCTGTAGTTTTTGACTCAGTTCCATCAGTAACAGCTGGTAAGAAAGTGATTTCTTGCTGTATTTAAATTAAATATTTTGATGGCTTAGCTTTTCATTGGAGGTTCATTTCTTACTAAGTTGTCTTGGGTTAGAGTTGTTAAAAAGAAGAAAATAAGTTTAGCTTTTTCTATAGATGTGCATTAATACTGGGGAAAGGCATGAGGATGATATGTCTGCTATAAAGCTGCTTTGCATTAAGCCCCATGTATATTGCACCAGTATAACTTTAGCACTCTGGAACAGTTTGCAAACTTATTTATTTTTGTATGAAGCTGTTATAATTCACAGCACAAGAAGTAAAGAAGCAGCACTGGAAAGAATCTTGCCTGGGATGAGCATGAAAGGGTTTTCTGTCAACCTACTCTTAAGAGTGTTCAGAATAGTACTGTTACAGCTTTTGAGAGATGGTACTGGATGCACTTCTGAGACAAATGGTCATGACATGGTGACAGTGATGGATGAGGATACGTGGTCTGGCTTACCTGGGATGGATGAGGATATGTGGTCTGGCTTACCTGGAGACATTTCTTGCTACTGCAGGACTGCTGCTGCTCTGCAAGCTGGATACTGGGACCTGTGGTACGCATAAAGCAGGAGTTAAAACATACGAGCTTTTGTAATTTCAATGAGGATAAGAGAGCTGTGGGTAAGCAACTGAATTTTCTTTAGCAGAAGGGGTAACACAGCATTTTGCATCTGAAACCCTGTTGCCTCTGCTCTTTCCACATGCATGTGATCACACTGCAGAGGCTGGTGCCACTAAGCTTCTTATAATTATTGAATAATAGAATAATTAACATAGGAAAAAACCTCCAGGATCACTAAATCTGACAATTGACCCATCCCCGCTACGCCCACTAAGCGTGTCCCTCAGTACCACATCTCCTTGTCTCTTGAACACCTCCAGGGTTGGTGACTCCACCACCTCCCTGTGCAGCCTGTTCCAGTGTATGAGCACTCTTTCAGAGAAGAAGGTTTTTATAATATTCAACTGATTCTTTGAGTATCAATGCATAAACGTTCCAATGCTTTATTTTCCAGTGAGACACTGCACTGAACCTGGATGCACGCACTATGCATGGTCTGTGGATGGCTTCAACTGGCCTCATGGCAATGGGGATTGTAGATAAGCAGTACTTTTGTCTTGCTGCATTGCAGTACCACAATGAAGGGGTGTTATTCTCATACAGGACTTGGTAGAAAGGGCCACTATGTGGCATTTACAGAGTGGCTACAACACAGCTTTGCATGCTCCTAGACCTGGGCCCCAATGCTGAGGAGTGTGAGATGCGACCTGGCAGTGTGTTCATCTCCTACCTCTCAACTCAGGGGCATTTCTGTTGACTGCTGTACACTGGGCTCAGTTGGTCTAAAGAGGCTCTAGTGCACTCTTTCACATGTAGGCTATCAGATGACCTTCCTACCCACTGCAAACCTGGGCATCCCACACTAGGTGGCCATGGTAGAGAAGGGGTTGTAGCAGATGGGGTGCCTTCCAATCTTAGCCACTCTGATTCAGTGAAGACAAAACAAACTCCAAAGGTTGATCTTCATTGCTGCCCAATCTGTCTGATGGTTATGGATGAATCCCAAACAATCTCCTCTTGTAGAAGAAAGCGTTGTCTGCTCCAGAGGGAGCCGCATGGCTCTGCATATCACCAATGACGACATAATGAAGAGAAACCTGGAAGGCTTATCTCTTATCTAGTGATGGTTTGCCTGCTCAGGCAGAGATATAGCAGGTTGCTGTGGTGGTGCCTCCAGTTGAGAAATGCATGCTGCAGCCTGCTAGACAAGCACAGCCACCTGCAGCCTATCACTGAAAGAGGAAGGTGATGCATTCATCTTTTAACAGTGCTTTAAGTTAGGTTGTGGGCCAATTTTCATCATTTCATTTTCATTTTATGTTTTTATTTGCCTTTTCTTATTTCATTCTGAATGAGGAAATGGCTCATGATTCCCAGAGGCAGTTCTCCTGCCTTGAAAATATAACCCGAAACATTAAAAAAAACCCTTCTGTTTTAGCCCCTCTAGACCTCAGGCATAAACACTTTTCATTTGGTGCCCAACTAATTAGCTGGCTGAAAGATGTTATTAGTTAAGCTAATAATTGCTACACCTTTGCAACTGACCTTGAACTAATTTTAATGCAGATATTTTAAAGATGAAAATAATTATTTCTGATTCTTTTTATTAGAAAAAAGTTATTAATATATTAATATTCTTTCCTTGTTTCAGGTGATAAGTGTGAACACAGACACGTGAATGGTCATTGACTATTTGCAGTAGGAGAAAATTACTGTGTTTCAGTGTGGAGTAGGTTGAGAAAATGGAGTCTATCACTCGGTGTAAATCTCTTTTGGGTTAAATTTCTCTTTCAGTTTTTGATAACAAAGTACATCCAAATTTAAGTACATTTTGCCTTCTTCTACTCAAGCCAGTAGTTGCTGGTAGGCTTTGGATGTACAGAGCTGGCAGAATAAAATATGATAAAGAATTCTGTTACAAGTACAGAAATAGTGAAAGACACCTCCAACAAAGTATGTGGTTTTGCCTTTCATCATCACTTTCTGCATCCAGAGGCATACGCATTTTTAATGCACCTTCTCTGGCAGAAGGAATGGTGCAACCTTGAAACAACTCCCTTCTGCAGATGGGGACACTGAACACACAGTCATTAACATGCTTCCCTAAACTTGCTGTGACCCGTTCTGCGTGGATGGCAGAGTGGGATTACTCCTCCTGGCAATCTCAAGTAAAAGACAGCAGTAAATGACTTCTTTCAGCTCTGGAGCTGAGGGACCTTCCTTCTGATCCTGGTGCTCTTGGGGTTATTACACAGATGTGATTTATGCAGTAATTAAATCTGCAAAATATAGTTAGGTGCCTGAATGCCTTTTAAAATGGTATTTAAAATATGAGTCCTTGAGGCCTGATATTCAAGAGACATCAACGCCCATCTGCTGCCACAAGAAGCCAATGGGACAAACAGTGCTTAAGCCAATGCATGGCCTGGAGCCAGCACACTCAGCACCGAGTGGAAGCAAGCCTGGAATAGCCTTCTCACAATACACAGCTATCTATTTCACACTAATTTGTAAGACTTTGAAGCAGGTGGATAGTGTGGGACAGTCTATCCTCATGCTGAATAGCACCCTGAAAATTATTGCTGTAGGTAGGCACTGCGGGACTGACAAGGCAAGTGCTCTTTTCTGAAGCCAGCCAGCATGCCAGCTTACTGATTATTTGCTGCGTTTGATCTGGCACATATCTTGTGTGACTCATTCTCTGCAGCTCCAGGAAATTGTGCTCTCTATAAGCATCTTAGAAGCTCTGTTGCTCTGTGTTAGGAAACAGAAGGAAATTCCTTCCTAATACACTTCATCAAAATGGTGGGCTAGATTTTCTTAAGACTTACATCAAGGGAAGTAAAATGCATGACAGTATGACCATGAAATTTAGTTTTCAGGCTGAGAGATAGTTCAACTATGTTGTACTGAAGAAGTGAAAGATTTCTAAATAAGCAGATGAGTAAATGACTGTACACTGGCTTGTTAGGATCTGGTCTTACTCCCCATCTTTTCCCTGAAATGAAGCAGAAATTCTGTTCTTGCCTTTAAAAGTACAACTGGGTGCTATGCTGACTTTATTGCCCATATGTTCTGTTAAATATACATGCTGACAGAGATAACATAGCAGTACAGGAACTGAGACAAGGTGGACGGGCTCCTGGCATCAAACAAAACACAGCACCATAAAAATGGACCTCCCCTATACTGGGAGCATTGAGTTCTCATACGCCATTTATATATGCTCCTGGTGGACCTGGAGAGGCAAGAAAGCAAGCACATGAAAACCAGACTGATTATGAATGCCCCATATGCAGTCTATTCAAAGCAGTTGTTATGTTCTAATATTTAAAAAATACTCATTCAAATGGCTCTATGTTACATTAACAGACGCATGTGAAAGAGCAGAAAGCAGATAGACTCTTCCCTCTCTCTGAGGGATGCTGTGCTGGTGGAGATATTTAGGCCAAGCATATTCCCTGCATCCCTTTATTGTTATATGTTTTCAAGCACTATTGATTTGGGTGTGGGACTGTTTTCAAGCATTACTGATTTGGGACACACTCGGCAGGGTGATATAGAACAGATGTCTGCAGTGGGACAGGCTCCATCCACTACCCTGCATATTTTGCCATATCACCGTGGGTGGAGCATGTGTCTTCAGTTTCCTACTTCAGATGAGCTCCTTCATGGAATTGCCTATCCCACTGTAGCACAGATGATTAGTGAGCAGCTTCTCTAAGTAAGCTCAGTGGAATATTTGGCAAGATGGGGGATTTAGCAAAATAGTTTCATGAATTTTCCCCTCTCCTGACTTTGTTTCTCAGCTGGTTTCTTTTGGTGGAGCGAAAGCCCCATCACACAGGGCTCATCCTCCTGCTCCTAGTCACCTGCCTGCAGACAATCTGACCTCTTCTCTCTCCAGCAGCAGTAACACTTCGAAAAATGATAGATTACATGACAAGCCTTCACTTTAAGGAAAGCTTACAAACATCCTGTAGTAATGAGACCAGGGCAGTTTTGGGGAACAAAGAGAAGTGTGGGCACGGCTTCCCCAGAGTAGAGCTGGTGGGGCCAGCTTGTCAGTGTCCCTGGAGGTGTTCAAGGAACATGGAGAGGTGGCACTAAAGGGCATGGTTGAGTGGTCCGGTGATTATGGGTTGACAGTTGGATCAAAGAGGTCTTTTCCAAACTTAATGATTCTGTGGTTCTATGATTCTGTCACATACAGAGCAATGCATGCAGAGAGGATTTCAGATTAACTCCCCACCACACGAGCTAACTAGAAATAGTGTCAGTATTCTGCATGTTAAATCTGAATTCCCTTCTCTCTTCTTTGCACGTCATGTTCTGATCAGTGCATCTTTGTTCTACCAGGCGACTGCTATTTTTAATTTATATAATAAAATCTGTTGTCTCCTTGGACCAGAAGTTTTTCTTTGAACAACATAGACATCAACTGCTATTGAAATGCATGACATTCATTTTCTATGTTTGTTCTCAGGAAATAAAGTGAGCAAATTTTTCCAATTTCTTCCTAATTTTTTTTTTTTTTTTTTTCCTAAGCTAACAGGCTATATTTTATCAGCCCCTGAGCTGTAAGAATCCACTCTTTTGAGAAACTTGAACAGAATTCTTCAGTGCAAATATGGAAAAAAAGGAGCAGGATCTGTGTGTCTGCTTCTTAAAATGCCTTATTCCTTCTGTACAGCGATTTGCAGCAAAGCAGTCCCTGGAACAGGGCAGTATGATTATACACATTTTACAGGTGGGTAAATTGAGGAAGGACATTGGAGGTAAAGCTGAAACAGAGCTGAGCTGCTGGAAGCTCAAAAGCAGAACTCTGTCTTCTAGGACACAGCCTCCTCCTGCTTGCAGGCAATGACATCTGGACATCAGATTTGGAGAAGCATTTCCACTGTGCTGTGTGAGAACACTGCTTTTCCAATGCTAGACACAGTGGGAGAGCACTCAGCGTCTGCATTATTCTCTCTTCCTATGCAAGGAAACTGATCTGCCATTCTGCTTGATAAAGTAGAGAGCAAGTGTGGGAAAACTTGCTCATGTCATGTAAAACCTTGTATTCCTTAACTCTCTCCCTCAGAAAAGGAGCTTGGAAAACATCACTGAGATACCTGAGTACCTCACGCACTTTAAACAGAAGTTCTCTCCCTTACAAAATCTGTAGGAGTAAGCACATGAAGCTATGTGCTTACTTTTTATAGAATCATAGAGTCACCTAGGTTGCAAAAGACCTTCAAGATCAGCAAGTCCAGCCATCAAACCAACCTATCAGGTCCCAACACTAAACCATGTCCCTTATTGCTATGTCCATACATCTTGTAAATACCTCCAGGGATATGGACTCCACCACTTCTCTGGGCAGCCCATTCCAATGCTTGATCATACATCTTGTAAATACCTCCAGGGATATGGACTCCACCACTTCTCTGGGCAGCCCATTCCAATGCTTGATCATACTCTTCCTGAAGAAATTATTGCCAGTGTCCAATCTACACTTCCCCTGGTGCAACAGGAGACCATTTCCCACATCCTGTTTATAAGGATCCAGCAGTCTTGAGGTTTTGAAAAACTGATGTGGCAATGTGGCTGCTATGTAGCTGAAAGAGGGGATGAGAGGGCAAACATCTCAAAAGTCTGGCTTACAAATTTGTTTCACCTCTCCAGGCATCCTCTTCTCTTGTGCAGAACCTGATTATGAAAGGATCCTATGGCTGCAGTGAATTTCAGCCTATAAATATATTAATTTTTGTTTTGTGCATTCTGTGCATCATTGCAGTGCTTCAAATGTTGTCTCAGCATGTTGTTCATTACTGAATCACTGAGAACATGCAGGAAAAAGTATGTGGGCTGTGAAACATTTTGCTTTTGTAATGCTTGGCTTCAGTCTGTGCAGTATTTAACTTCCACTCTACATTTGAAGCATATAGGTTGTAACAGTGTTTGACGTGGGTGTCAAATCTGTTTGCTTAGTTAGAATAAATCCTATTTCACCTCTGCATCTGTCTTTTCCAGTCCAAAACTATGGGAAGATTTCTGTCAAAAAGAAGGCAAAGAGTTTTCTTCCTTCAGAAAATGACAAAATAGAATATCAATCTATTCTAAGGTCAAAACTGCAAGAACAAAAGAGGTCTTATTGTAATTTTGACAGTTGTGTTATGTTTCTGGTGACAAAAAACAATAATAATAAAATTCAGAGAGCCTTACTCTATTCCTTTCACAGAATATGTCTATATGTTGGAAATTATGCTAGTTGTGGGATTTTATTTTGTTATCTTTTTCATGCTAATATGTCAAACTACTTTAAAAAAAAACAAAACAAACCAACCAACCAACCAAACAAACAAAAAACAAGGAGAATTAACATGTGATGCAGGTACCAGGATGTGTCTTTTAAGTATTGCTAACATAGCTAAATCAAGCTATATAAGTGCATAGGTTACAACATATCTCCATTTATGCTTGGGAATGTGAATAAGAGAACACTGTAAGTGATGTTGGCAGCAAAAAAGAAGGTGGGAGATGAAAAATTATTGTCAGAATGCTGGCCAAGAGCCGTCTGTCCTTCTGGATGTCTTCATAATGAAGAACACACTTCTGTATTTTATAATTCACACTTTCCAAACCATCTTGGAAAGAAATAATGCTGTCAAAATTCGTAAAATAGGTTTTATTTTCAAAAAATTATGGTGTTTAGAGTCCCATCCCCAAAAGCCAAATAATTGGTTTCAGTTTAATCTTTAAAGATCCTTATTTACTTGACTTCCGATTATATTTTTCATGTTTTTACGAGGCTTATCTAACAGATGCTTGAAACTCGCAGGCTTAACTGTGTGTCTGCAGGGAGAGTTCCTCTCTGCAGTTCCAGCAGTGCTCATATAGGGAGAAAAGGGGAATTTGTCTTGGCTTTAATCTGGACTGAGCTCCCTGAAGTCTCAAATTGAAGCTGGTTGCAAAATGGAGACACATTTTCATTAAAAAATTGGCAAGATAAAACTTGCCCTCATTTTTCACCCTCCCTCCCCACTCCTTGCCCTCATGTTTCAGGCAGTGGTAATGTCAACAGAGAATGTCAAACTGAGTAAATATTTACAGAGACTCACTACAAACGTTCTGACTGTTCGCTTTCAGAGTATGGAGGGGTGGATCTACACAGGAACTCCAAAAGATACGAAAACAACTCCTGTTTTCACAGATAAGAGCGAATATCAACGATCAGCTCCAATACTTAAGTTAATACTGACTTTGGCCAGCTACAGTTAATACAATTTTGAACTTCATAATACTGGAGAGATCATTGCTTTCTTTCAAAAAATTGTATATTTTTTCTTTATTTAAAGCCAAATCTCCATGAAAACATAGGGTAGGGTCACAGAAGCTTCAAATAAAAAGTGATAATAAAGCATCACACTTAAACGAGGTCATCTTTCATGAAGAATGAGTAACTACAACGGTATTTAGTACTGACCTGACTGCACATGTTGAAGAGGTTGTCGTTGCTTTCAATGAGAAACACTAGTCTGAGGGTAAGAGCTTTTGAAAATCCTATTCTGGTTATAGGGGCAGCTTCTCACCCTCTCATATTCTCTTATAGGGGAGGTTTCACCAAGCCTCTCCTCCTTGCACCCTTATCACTTAGATGAAAGAGATCTTCTCCTGCCTGAGATTCCAAAGTCACTCTAGAGCTGAACAGACCTGAATGTGTGAGAAAGATGAGAAGCATGTCAGCTGGAATAGTCCAAATGACCTCTGCTCCCATAACTGTGAGGGTTAGGAGAGGAATAGAAGTGTTAAATCACCCGAACTCTGTTATCCACTTGGTTATGAACTCTAATAGTATCTTTGATCGTGCATTTGTGGAGTTTTTTTGTCTCTGTACTGAAAGCTTTTCATGTGAGCTCAGTTAGCAAAAGTGAAGTCCTCATTGGGCTAACTAGAATCTTCTGGGACACAGCCTATAATTCCTAATTAGTGTCAAAGGAATTGGTACATGACAACTGAGGTCATAGGCTATTTCCAAGAGGTTTTTGCATAGCAATGGAAATTAATTTTTCAGTGATGCATGGAATGACTGCCAGCCCCTGGTAATCAAGGAGAGTTTAATAGCTGAAATGTCAGATATCCAAATAGAGCAGATATGACTAGATCTGACCTTAAATAACCTTCCTCCATAGGGCTATACTGCGAAATCTTAAAAAGAAAAGTTATTTATACGGAATTTCTTTTCTTTCTCACTGATTCCCAAATCAAATGCAGCAGTAGAGGACCAAGTGCTAGCCTGAGGTTATTTTCTTGGTTGAGGGCTCAGGCATTAGGCCTTGATGAACTCAACATGCAGTGTCAGAATTAACCACGGTTATTTCTGTTGTCATATGAAGGACAAATTATGTTTTCAGTGACACCTGTCCAGCTACTTTTTCTCCAGGAGATAAACTTAGCTGGATCTGGCAGGAGATTAGTGAGCAAACCAGTGATAAATCTACAGGAACAAACAGGAACATTCTTCTTTTTTTCTTGGAGCTGCAGTGGGTCTAGCAGGTTGAAAGCAGGGAAAAACATCAAACTTTTGCTTTCATCTCTGCAGCTTACAAAAACAACCTTTAATGCAACACTGGAGGTGTCAAAATAGGAAGATGCTATTTTTCCTAAATCACTTTCCTAAAAGGAGCTGCAGAAATTATTCATATTTATTTTGCTATAAGTGAGAGTCACAAGAACTTTGTCCGTGAGGGGAAAGCAGAAATCAGAAAGCAGAAATCAGAAGGAGGTATCTTTGTACAATTTTAGGGTTCATGCAGACTGAGGTCCCTGAGTAAAATGTACCAACTCCTTGATTGAGCATTTATCTCGCTAGTTCAAGTACTAGCTACAAACGAGCTACAGCTGTGTGTGGGTTCACATGGGTTAATTTCCTCTGTCTACCTTCCTTAACCTCCTGGAAAGTTACAGTGGATTCTGCCTTGCTGCCACCAAGCTCTTCTAATTCTGTTGCTAGGGCACATAAAAACAGTATGGTGCCTGCCCTGTGCTGTGTTTCTTGCCACTAAAGGCTGGCATCTTCATGTTTCTTCCACGAGATTTGGAGATCAATGGAAAGGCAGTATTGCTGGCCCCCCAAATTCAAAGTCAAGTACCATGGGAGGTGTTACAAATAAAACAAATGGGACATTCTTTTTTTTCTTCTCCCCTTCCCTCCCTTCACCTCCCCTTCCTTCCCCTCCCCTTCCCTTCCTTTCCAGAGCCTTGTACTAGAGATAATTTTTCCATTTCTCTAATTATGTCAACTTTGAAATAAGTAAGTTTACTTACATTTTTTTATTGTTTTTTATTTTTTAAGAGAATGTACATATATTTTCTCTTGGATTTTGCTGTAGTTGGAAGATAATGTTGTAAGGCTGATGAATAACTGAAGATAGTGTGTTTTAGCTTTCTTTAGCTTTCATTTGGTGCTGTTTCTTTGGTAGACACTTTTTGAAAGCCTTGTTCAAAGTAAAGCACAGATCTCTTTTAACTTTGAATCAAATCCTTCCATACAGTACTTCTGGATAAGTCACGATGGAATTTAAAGAGGAATTTTGTTGTGCTATGCCAGATTTGAGTCTTCTAGTCTTCTTTGCCTTCCTTAGGCAAGAAGTTGTTCAGTGAAATAATAGTTCTGGTACCAGTAGGGTTATTTTTTCTTGGAAGCATTCTGAATAAATGATTCATATTCCACTGCCATTTTCACCACACATATCTCTATCTCTCTTGCATTTATTTTCCTATAAATCATTGTATATTTGTGGATGTCCTTCGCCCCTCCCCCTCCTCCCCCAATACTGGCTTGCATTCGTGCGCTCCTTTATGCAACTACTGCGCAAAGGAGAAAGTTTGACTGGGAGAATCCTTGCTAATATTACCCAACCCTAGATCAAAGACACATTCAATGACACAAAGAGAGATCAAATTCAAAACTACACTAAAAACAAACAAACAAACAAACAAACAAAAAACATGTATTTATTTCCATTTTGTTATTTGGATTGGAAGCTTTAGCATGGTGTAGAGTCCAGAAACACATAGGTCAAATAAAGATTGAAAGTACATAGAGATAATAGAAAAGACTGCTGAATGTAATTGCTAAAAGTTTCACTTCGGAACATATGAAGCTTTATCTCCCCTCTGGACTAATAATAATAATAATGCCAAAAAAGCACTATTATATTAGCACTATTAGTAGTGCCAATAAAGCACTAGTAGGGAATAGTAGACCCGAGGTTGGAGGTATTGCTAAAGCCCATCTGCCAAGTCAAGGATGGCTTCTGTCTTCTTCTGAATATGAGTTCCTGTCAGAAACTGAATTGATGGACTGGAGCACAGTTTCTCTTTTCCTATTCTGACATGAAGAAAATAACTGCATATATTTATATTTTGGAAAAATGTACACTTACGATCTTGGAAAATTTCTTTTTAAATGAACTAAAGAGAGCTTGTCTTTGGAACCCAAGCACTAAAGTAAAGGGAAGATGGACAACATGCCATGAACTAGCAAAGGAAGTAAGTTAACTTAATGACACCGCTGGCTGTTTAATTATGCAAATAAATGATCTTCTCCCTTTCAGTGTTTGTAAAAATGAGCTCACTACATTCAGATTTTAAGTAGCATATCCATAAATTTAAGTTTAATGCCTCTGTACAGAGGCTTTCCCAGATAATTCAAAAACCTATCTCTTTGAGGTCATTGAGACTGTCATTGTGACTAGACAAATTTTATGTTCAGTTTAATAGCAGAGCTGGAGGATGTGTGCTGTGCTGAGAGAGCTCTCAAACTTTGTTAAGATCTGTGTAAATATCTGATTTTAATTTTTTATTCTTTCCCCCTTTATACATTGATATGATGGGTTTAAACCCAAGCAATGTTACCTGATGCCTTCTTGTTCTTATGAAGCCAGTATTGATCAATGTCATTCCTTTGACTTCATTATTGTTGCAGTGGTACATAGTGCCTGCAGATCTTGTCCTGATAGGGTGGGGGCCAAGGCAAATCCTTTGAAAACTGAGCTGAGCACTTTTTATTTGTGTCTTCTGTTTTCTCTTTGTCTCATCTAGTTATCTATTAATTCTACAAGGATCATGGAGCTGAAGCAACTCTTAAAGGTCTGGATTGTTCTGTTCAGCATGATCAAAATCTCTCTGCCAGTCATAGATAATCCACTTCAGAGTGGGCAGCAATGCATCAGCAGAGCAATTCCCCAAGTTCTGTTGGGACTCTTCAAGATTCAAGAAACTGGGGATCCTGCTGGACTTGGAAAGGCCTGGGAAAACATACATCATGTTTACAATCTGAAAGGGGAAAAGCATATTCAAACATAAATATTTGTTTCTGCACCCTATTCCAAACATTCTACACAGTGCACAGGGATTTACTTGCTCTGCTCCTATCAAATATATATTAATGGAAGTTGCATAGATAAATCCCTAAGCTTCTCTAGGAACAGCTCTTCTGTATTTATTATTCCTCTTGAATTTCAATGCCTCTCAAAGATTAAGCAACTTCAGGTTTTATTTTTCTTTACTGAGAGTTTGAGAAAGTCCTGATAACATCTTGGGAATGCAATTAGTGTGATAAAGACCATGTTCTTTATTGGACTGCTCACATCAACTGCATATTGAGTCCTCAGTCTGTGCTGATGCAATATTGACATCAGTGGCTGTCTGCAACTCTCTAAGAAGGAAGAGAACTTTGTGAGAAAGAGTTCTTGTACGTATTTTTCATGTACTGGTATGAATTCTCTTGTGAAACGCAAATTGAATCATAGAAAAAAGATGAGGTAGACTGCACAATGTCATTAGCTCTAAGACTGTCAAAGGCTAGTGAGGTTAACAGCTGTTTTCTCCAGATACTGGCCCAAAATTCCCCTTTAGCTCTTCATGTGGTAATTAATTCTTAGTTCTGCTCATTTGATGAAATTCTGATGGAAAAAAAAAGACAAAAAAAAACAAAAAAAACAACCCCAAACAACAAAAACCTTCCTCCCCTTCCCTCCTTCCCCCCCCCCCCCCCCCCCCCAAAAAAAAAACCAACTACCAAAACAAAAGAAAACAAACACACACAAAAAAACAACAGTCAGTGTTTTTGCCTTCTAACCGGCATGATGGTCTTGAAGGTGGAGTTACCCTTCAAATTAACAGTTTGCTTGTAATAGCTGGGAGGTTGGGAACAGCTTTTACACTGCCTTAACATTGACTGTGCTCAGTCTTCCTTTCCACCTGTTGCAGTGTAGACACAATGTCTATGAGCTGTCTGACTGATTTAGTTATTTATTGCTTCAGTATTTTGCTAAACATGAAGAAATATTTCTGCTGTTCATTTTCTTTATTCTTTTGCAGTCTCAAACTTTAATATCAGTTTTCACATCTTTGTAAAATATTTCTTTAATTCCTCCTTGTTTTCTGGTAATGCTGATAAAAGATGTATGGTCCTTGCTGTTCATAAAGACAAACCAGATGGTGTAAATGATCTCTCTAACTTATTAACCTATGTATATGTAGGCTGAAGATGGATGTTAAAGATAAGTCACCCTATGCCCCTTTTCCTGTGTCTCCTGTTTAACTTGCTGGGGAAAATGTCACCATTATCTGAATGAAATCACAGAACACTTCTCACATGATTGTCACAGCTCATTTTACCACTTTCCTTCTGAAAGCAAGAAATAGTGTCTCCAGAGCAATCTCTTGAAAACAAAGTATTGTTTGTTTGTCAAAAGACGTGTCACACTGAGCACAGTAGGTAAAAGCAATGAAGACTTGTTGGTGATTCTTTCATACAAGCTGTAGATTTTATTTTAGATAGTAGACTAAGTCCTTATAAATATATAGGACTTGGGGTCAGATAACTTCCTTTAAATTGACAGGTCCCTTCTCTAATAGCATCTGCCTAACTGGAAACACTGTGGCCTGGAAGTGACATCTACACTGCTGAGTGTATCTACTCTGGGAAAGCAAACTATCTTCCCAGGTCAGATGGTGCAAGTTGCTTCAGGCTCCATTTCTTTAAGCCCTGTAGGTTTTTATTTCAGCTCTCTCTCTAAAGCGGGGACCCTTGAAGAAGCAACAGATTAATTCAGGTGTACTGGAGATGTTTGATTTTGTGGACATCAGCTCACAACAAGGATCGTGAAGGCTTTGTCATCTTGGGCATGGTGCTGTGTCTGCCTAAACCCCGGGCTGCATAGAAAAGTAGTTTCAAACCCAAACTGTTGTGCGGAGTCATTTGAAATGACTTATCCCCTAGGAATCCACTTGCTCAAGAATTGCTGCACCATTTTGCATTTTTCAGGTAAGACACTATTGAGGATGCTGTGTGTTCTCTTGAATCATTACTGCTGGCAAAGATGCACAAGAAAGGAAGATCTTAGTGTGAGCTCTCAGACTCAAAGTAGAGTTTGCATGGAGAGTTGTACAATATTTATAAATCCAATGTGTTTGATCTGTGAATCATTGAGTAACAGCAAACACAGAACTATATCATGCCATATTTTTTCAAAGCAAAGCCATATTCTCTAGTGTAAAATATCCTAAAATATGTTTCAAATTCTTTTTATTAGTGTTGCTGCTTACAAAATGAAAAGTGCAGGAATAGAGCATGTTCTGTTCAAATCAACAGAAAGCAAGAGCACACTGAAGTTGGCCATATAATAAAGAAGCAGTGTAAGATTTTGTTCGGTTCCTTACAAAGATATACACACCAAGAATTTCTTTCTTTATTTTTTTTCTCAGTTGTGATATAAATCAAAAGTAATTCTTCATCGGTTGATACAGTCATGCTTAGCTATGTTTAACAAAAAAAGAGGCCAGCACTTTTGTATGAAAATAATCTTAGAAAAAATGTCAAGTGTGGAAATCTCCTCATACAAATTCCAAGCATTAATAAAGAGATACCAAATACTTCCTGCCTGTTTTAGCAGGTCACAAGCTCACAGGAAGTGACAGCCCAAATTATATTAAAGGGTCTCTACTATTTTTAGAGAAAGATATGTGAGATTTCAGCAAGCCCTGAATTTACTGACCTTCTCTTCAAATTTGGTCTAATTCATTACCTTCAGAAAAGCCTTTTGGCACTCTCTCAATAATTATTTTTTTTTCTGCACAGTTAAGTTCTGAACTAGTATTCAGATCTCTGAAGAAATGTCTGAAGAGAAGAGTCTTATAAACATTTTTTTTTTCTTCCAGAAGAATAGAGCTAATGTCTGAAATAGATCTGTGAGGGGATTTTCTATGATTCCTTCTTAGATGCTTTCATAGGATCTTTTCATGACTTTTTCCTCCCAAGTATTCAATTGTAGGCAAGATTAATATAGCACTAGAACATGTGATCACTGTTCTACTATAGGAACAGGTTTTTGTTCTAGTGTCTTCATAAACTGTTTGTGATGTGTGAATAATTTTGTTTGTTTATTCACAGAATCCCAGAATCGCCATAGCTGGCAGGGACCTCTTGCTCCGTCTAGCCCAACACCTGGTCATGCAGGAAGACCCAGAGCAGGGTTCCAAGGACTACACCCAGGCGGCTTTTGAATATCTCACTAAAGGAAAACTTTTGGTGGTTTTTATTATTTTGTTTTGTGGTATTTTTTTTCCCTGGATACATCATAGTGAGTCCTTGGTGCTCCATGGCTTGCCTTTATTCACAAAATGAGTTTAAAGATTCCTTGAATGACCACCTGTAGAGAAAGACATTCTCTGTTTGGCTGTCTTGGAGAGCACAGATCTCAATCGCAGTTGATGGAGTTCGGCATTTTTCTAATGACAAATACAAACTCCAGTCATTAAAAGATGAACCATAGCGTCATGGTTTCAGCAGGAACAAAGTTGATTTTTCCCTCATAGTGTCTTGTGTGATGCTTTAGGAGAAAGCACAGCAGTGTTTCAGTTGTTGCTGAGCAGTACTGCACAGTCAGGGAAGTTTTTCAGTTTCTTGTACTGTCCTGCCAGTGAAGAGGGCTGCAGGGGCACAAGGAGCTTGGTGGGGGCAGAACCAGGACAGCTGAGCAACACTGGCCAGAGGGATATTCCATACCATATGGCATCATCCAAAACAAACAAACACACAAACAAACAAACAAACAACAACAAAACCCTGAAAACAGTGGGGAGTTGGTTTGGTGGGCTGCAGCTGCTTGGAGACTGGCTGGACATCAGTTGGTGGGTGGTGAGCAATTAATTGTGCATCATTTGTTTTGAATATATATACACATATATAATTAAAACATCCTATTTTCCTCTTCCTTTTTCTGTCTCGGTAAATAGTTTTTATTTCAACTCACGAGTTCTACTTTGTACTCTTTTTTCAGTTCTCTCCTTCATCCCACTGGAAAGGTGGGGAGTGAGTGAACGGCTGCATGGTGCTGAGCTACCTGCCAGCTTAAACCACAACATCTACTTATCCTCTCATTTTCTAGCAACCACGTATTATGACTAAGACATCCAAGCAGTTTGTTGCTAGAATATCACTAAGGTCACAAAGTTCCAATGAAATCTGTTCATTTTTCATATCTGAAAAATTGGAAACATCTAAGCTGTTGCTTACAGAACCTTTTTACTGCCTGAGATACTTTCAGTAAACCAGCACACTGGCTGATAAGACAGTCTTACTACCACTCTGTCTCATGTAGATGTGCAAAAGAGATGTAAGAATGACAGAAATGCCTCCCACATCTCACACTGCTGGGCTGGGAAAGGGTTTGATGGAGTGGCTTGTTGTGGTAATAAGCAGTCTCTATGTGAAGGTGAAAAGCCTGACAGAAGAAAGTGAGGTTTCTCCATGCTTCCCTAAAGTCCATTGATACATTCTAGAATTAGACTGGTCTTTTTTCTGAGTGCCTATCTTAACTAATTTTGGACACCATTTGATTGTGTTGGTCTGGAATAGGTCTATAACTCTGACAAAGATTAAAAAAAAAAAAAAAAAAAAAAGGAAAGATAATATAAGGAAAGATAATATAGTTTTTTGCTTTGATGTGTGTGTATGCTTGTATAATTTTAAGTAATAAAGCATTTAGTATAAATGTTGTGTGCTGCATGAGAAGGAAGATTATATAACCCACATGTACCTGTAATCTTAGTGACAAATTGTGCTGTATTATGAGAAGTTTGCACCTGCCATTGAATGAATCTTAGATTGGAAGACCTTTATAGACATATTGAAAGCAAACAAGTATTATTCAGCCTTCCCTGGAGCTAAGTGAAGGGAACCACATGAAGATCATGTACTATAATTGTATCAGAAAACGAGAGAAGCTGCAGAGGAGAAAATCTGCAGAAAACTAGAGAAACAGTTATAAGTAGATCCCTGAGGAAAAACAGCAAGATAAAACTTTTAGGGAATGTAAAAAGTAGGTTTGGAAATTGTGAACAAAAGAGCTGCATCCTGTCATTCATTTCTGCCTATTTAGAGAAAGTGAGCATTATTGATTCTTTACAAAGAGACAGTTATATCAAAGACTGTTTCTGTTTCACACTCAGCACTTCTTTTTCTTAAAATGGAAATATTTGCATTTTTCCACAACAACTTTGGTTGAACAACAACAATATTTAAGCCTTAAGGAAAAGCACTGAAGTGACCTGGTGGAGACTATTCTCTTTTCTTTAAATAGTGCAGAGCTGTATTTTTTTTTTTCTTGTGTGTGTGTCTACTGCTTATTTACTGCAAAGAGCACTACTACCACAATTGCTCAATTCAGCCTTCTGATAAACGAGGGCTGGGATCTTGTGGGGATGTTTTAAAAGAGCAGCTCCTGCAGCTAATAATTTTTTATATTTCAAGCTTCTGTGGAATGACTGAAGTACTTGGCAACCAGCACAATGGATTTATAACCAGGCTTACCTTAAATCACTTCTTTTCACATAGATACCACTTTTAGGTAATTACATGCCTCTTATTTCATTGCATATCTATTCTCTAGAAGGCAAGCTATGCTATTTGATTTACTTTGGTAGCACTTAAACAGTGCTGATCAGGTTTTATTCCCGATGCATAATATATAGACTAAGCGGGGCAGAGAAGAGCAGACATCTTTTTTTCTAGTTATGAATCTCCTCAAACAATATGGTTCAAAAGGTCAAGTTGAACATGAATGTTATTGAGTACATAGAGAGAACCTGAAAAACAAGTAATAGGAGAAAAACCATGAAGATCTAATCAATATAGTTAATGGAGCATTCAGCACACTCTTCAGGAAGCAGCAGGAGCTCAATCCAGCTCACTCAATATAGGTGTTCAAGTGCCAACTTAAGCAATATTTGTTAGCCTCATAGGTCTGCCTCAGATAACAACAATATGTCAGATAACTCTGGACACCTTTGTTATGCAACCAACCTGAGCTTCAGCTGAACCACTGCATGTTGTATTGACAAGGAATTTGATTCTGATCTCCACTGATAAGCATTTTGTATGATTTCAGATATCATTCTTCTTCTGTCAGATCTCTATTTACCATCCCAAAAGGAGACAGGCCTCCCATAACTCTTCTGCACATCTACCATCCCCATGCTGGTATCTCAGGCAGTCTAAGCATGTCCTATAACTTACACCTCTGCCTGTCAAACTGCATCTATTAGTATAGATGTCCTAATCTCACTTTAGGTATCCCAACTCCTGCTCACCTCAGCGACAAATTAGAAGCCTGATGCCATCATTGATGAAGGCCTATATCTAAATTCCTCCACCCTGGCATATGGTTTGTATGGAACTGACCGGGGTGGGGGAAAGGAGGAGTACTCCAATGAGTCTTGTGAAGATCAGAGCAATTATCAAGTTGTACAGCTACTCTCCAAAAAGAAAGCAATGACCGTTGATTCACTGTAATGGCATTTAAACAACACTGATTAGGTTTCATTCCCAGTGTGTGGACAAAGCACACTGGTGAAGGGCCTGGAGCATCTCCCCTATGAGGAAAGGCTGAGTGAACTGGGTCTGTTCAGCCTTGAGAAAAGGAGACTGAGAGGGGACCTGATCCAGGTCTATAAATATCTAAGGTGTGGGGGGCAGAATGGCGAGGCTGGACTCTTTTCAGTGGTGAGTGGAGACAGGACAAGGGGAAACGGCCGGAAACTGCAGCATAGGAAGTTCCGCACAAACATGCACAAGAACTTCTTTACAGTGAGGGTGACGGAGCACTGGAACAGGCTGCCCAGGGAGGTGGTGGAGTCTCCTTCTCTGGAGATGTTCAAGACCTGCCTGGATGCCTACCTGTGCGACCTGCTGTAGGGAACCTGCTTTGGCAGGGGGGTTGGACTCAATGATCTCTGGAGGTCCCTTCCAACTCCTACAATTCTGTGATTCTGTGATTCTGTGAAAGCAAAGCAATGATTGCATTACGTATTGTTTCATTCCTTCCTCTTCTTCTTTTTTTTTTTTTTGAATTTTTTGAATCTTCAAGCTGCAAGAAAGCTCATGATCTTACCATGATAAGAACTAAAGAAATGTACCAATGCATGCTCTATTCCTATAAAGACTGCTACCACTAAAATTTATTACAAAAGTCATGTTGTGGAGAGGTCCAGATTGTCATTTCATCTGTGTTAGCATCTAGCACCAGGAATTGGACTGGTAGAAGGAAAGGAGATGGGCAGTGCAATTTCTGAGCTTGTATCTGGGGCCTTCCTCAAATCTGTGTGGAAAATTCTGTCTACATTGGTGGTTTATTGTAGGCCTGACCATGGAATAAAAAGAAGCCGTGCTTTAAAATTCAAGGCAGTTAATAATGAATACATTACTGGAAAAACAATAATACAGGATAGTGTGCCATTTACTTCTTGTAGCCATTTAAAACCAAAAAAGCACAGCCCTAGACAAATAAGGGACAGAAAAAAATGGTACCAGCCATTGTCATTAATACCATTCATTAATACCAATTTGAAGGGTGGGCAACATATCCTCCCACTGGAATAGAAAGGAAAAATGCTCTTTTGAACCACACAAAGAAACGTTGCAGAAACTAACAGGACTTTCCTGAGAGGTGTTCGAGGTGTGAAGACACCGCTCTTTGAAGCTGATTTTTCCATTTGGTGTATTTAAAGTTCGATCAAATATTCTTATTGATTTGAGGATATGGTATTTTCCGAATACTAATGAGAGAAGGTGTCTAGTAAACCCTCCACAGGTTTGAGCTGCCTGATGCTGATTAAGGCTGACACTGTCAGAACACTGTCAGTGTTGCTCTGCCTGGCTGCCCACTGTGGCATGCATTTAAAGATCGGGTCTTAGATTAATTAGTTAATTTTAATTGTACTCATATTAATTTCAATTAACCTATCAGACACAGGAAAGGCAAAGGCAAATTTTTGTTCTAGTTCTAAAAATATCTTCATAGATGAATCATTGAGTGTTTAGGAGAGGATATTTCTTCAGCATCAGTCTTCCTGGTCATAAACTGGCCTCAAAAAAGGAAATGACATTTCAATAGAATGAGGCTCAAATACATCCTGACTCTCCTGTCTTCCAGGCGATTTTTTGCTGTTGTTCATTTCTTTACTTCCATTGCAAATAAAATCATGGGAATAGAATATATGATTTAAGAGCTTAAATCTTGTTTTCATAAATTGGTTTTGGCACAGAAGGGGAAAAAAAGCAATGAATCTCAGTGAAACTTCGAGTCCAGAGAAGACTGCCTTAGATGAAGATGTACGAGCACCTCTGTACCTCTGAAGTTATTTGTCTAAGTCATTATGTGATATTTGGAAAAGATCTGCCTGACCTCAGTGCTTGCTCCTCCCTGCACTGAAGTCTGTATACAGTGCCCTGCAATATGCAGTGATGCAGTGGAACAATCCAGACAGTTCCCAGCATCTGAGAATATCTCTCCTCGTCTTATATTTTATAAAATATATTTTATAAAATTACACTATATTTTACACTATATTTATATAATATATATATATATATTATATTATATATAAATTATTTACACTATATTTTATAGTGTACCATGATCTGTGGAGCAATGTCAGCAGACAAGGTCTGCTTTTAGGGTCTCTTTAGCAGGGTCTGTTGTGATAGGAAAACAGGAAATGGTTTCAAACTAAAAGAGAAGAGATTTATGTTGGTTGTAAGCAAGAAGTTCTTTACAATAAGGATGATGAATGAGGCAACGGAACAGGTTGCTCAGAGAGGGGTTGAATGCTTCTTCCTTGTAAACATTCAAGGTCAGGCTGGATGGGGCTATGAGCAACCCAATCTAACTGTATGTGTCCCCATTAATTGCAGGGGAGTTGGACTAAAGTTGTTGGCCTTAAGTTGCATCAGAGTAAGTTCAGGTTGGATATTAGGAAACACTTCTTTACACAAAAGGTTGTTAAGCACTGGAATAGGCTCCCCAAGGAGGCAGTTGAGCCACCATCCCTGGATGTTTCAAAAAACTGTTTGGATGTGGTGCTCAGGGACATGATTTAGTGGAGGCTTGTCAGAGTTAGGGTAGTATGGTTAGGTCATGATTGGACTTGATGATCTTTAAGGTCTTTTCCAACCTGTGTGATTCTATGATTCTATGACTAGATGGACAGTAAGGATCCCTTCCAACTCAAATGATTCTATGGTTCTATGATTCTGTGCTCTTCTCTGTGGAAAGACAGGTAGGTGTGAAAATAATGTTAGTGTTCAGCTAACATTTCTTTAGTACTATAAAAAGATATCCTAGGATTACACCCAGTCCTCTTTAATATCTTGTTATGCTGGTTACTGATATATTTAATCCGGCATTTTGCATGCATAATTTATCGCTGAAAATCCCATAGTAAATTATGTTAATATCCCGTGTATGGAGAAAATCACTCCTAGAGGTGCTGAATACCATGACCTTCCAGGTAAAGAATATCTAGCTTTCATTCTGCCCTAACTCCATTGAATTCCATAAAATTAAGCCAGCAAAACTGAAGTTTAGCTCATTAATAGTGACCAAACTATAGAGCTTAGAGTTATTGGATTTATATTCAGTGGTACAGTTGCAGTTTTCTCTGGATAGGATATGCAGAGAAAGCATCCATTTGTGCTGACAAAGATTAGTCTTCTTGCTGATAAGTAGATAAATAAACTAAAAAAATGTGTAATTTTTTTGCCTGACAAGTAAACCTTGCAAAATGCATTAAATTAATTCACTTACATAGAGTTTATTCTATAAATGGTTGTGGGAACTAGACCCAGAACTCAAAACGTTGCACAGAGCCACTAGAGGGTGTTTGTAAGATTGGTCTTTATCTCTGGTTGATTGATCAGAAGGAGATGTTTAGATGTTTTAACTGTATCTTCAGATGGTTGTTTAAACTACTAAGGAGAAAGTCTTTTTCTTGACTGCTTATAAATTTGTTACGTTAATTTCATTTTCATGTTTCTCTCTTGGAATTTGAAACAAAGGTGTAATGTATAAAAAATGAAAGGTAGAAGCTGCAGTGTAGAAACATATCTGAGAGCACAGCAGCTGGAAAATACAAGCTCTCAGGGTCCTGCACGGTCCTTGAGGAAAGCTGAAAATGATGTCCTCAGTCCCAGGGTGTATTGGATTTAGCATATCCTAGCCATTGGCAGATAAACCTGTGAGTCTCAGGACCAATTTCATGGAATCATATAATCATTAAGGTTGGAAAAACCACTAAGATCATCTAGTGCAACCATCAACCCATCCCAACCATGCCCATTAACCATATTCTTCAGTGTCACATCTGCATGTTTCCTGAACATCTCCAGGGATGATGTCTCCACCACCTCCCTGGGCAGCTTGTGCCAATACCTCACCACTCTTTCCGAGAAGATATTTTTCCTAATATCCAACCTGAACCTCTCCTGGTGCCATCACTTCACATCCTATTGCTATTACCTGGAATTTTATTCACATGTGGCCACCAGTAATGAGTATTGACAAAATACAGTATTTGCAATTGTTCATACTGCATCACTTTTTCAGAAATCATACCTGTTAGAAAAGTAGGACTGTGTGCCATTTACATCTCTCAAAACCCCACAGCTCTGTGCTTTCTATTGAACCAGTGTTACTCCTGTGTAATTTTTTGGCCTCCTCAATTGAAATGAGTTTAGTTAAATACTGAGGAACTAAAGGTATTAATAAGGATGAATTGCTTCCCATACATCCTCTGATGGATTCATGTGAGCACAAATACATCAGAATAGAGAGAAGCCTGAACAGAATATGAGCTGGCTCTGGATGCTTTCCATCAGAACAAGGACATACACATTCAGGGCATGGTATCTCACGGAGAGGCAAGCTGCCATATATGCCAACATCCTGGGAAATGGGCCAAAGACCACAGCTTGATCAGAAGAGGGTCACTGTAGCCAGTAGTACCACCAAAAGAGACCACTGACAGCACCTCCGTAGAGCACTGACAGCTTTTTCTTTGTTGAACATGCTCTGGAGATTCTGAATTGCTTCTGAGCTCTGCAGATCCCGTTGAACAAATAACTTTTTTAGGGGTGCTGCCTAATCCACAGAGATAAAGCAACCCAGAAAAACAGAGTGGGTTGAAAGGGTAAATGAGCTTTTCTGAGCCCTGTATAAGGTACCTCTGGGGCTGTAATTTGGATGTCAACTGAAGGTTAGGTTTTTAGTAGCTAAGACTTTCAAAGAAACAAATTAAACTACAGCAAACTGGTCTGAAAGCTTTTCCCAAAGCTTACTTTCAATTTATTTATTTAGTCCCCTCTCTTCTTTCCACTTATCATTGTGTCAGGTTTAATAGGGGCCAAGAATAACACATCAGAAACAGTGCTGGCAATCTGATTGAGATGTGATGAGCTCCTGGCTACTTTACCTCCACACTGAAATACGTAAACAATATATATATGTTGCATGAGTGCTTTGACCATAAATAGCTTCAGGTGCAGTAATGTAATACAAAGCTGGAAGCTACCATATGCTCACAGAAACAGCCAGCAAAAGCAAACAAACAAAAACCTCTGCATTTTGAAGTATGTAACCATGCAGTGGAAAAAGGCTTAAAGCAACTCTCAGACTGTCTCTCTGAAAAGCAAATGATAAATGTTTTACATGTCTTAAGTAGAAAAATGCTATTCCTGTAATCTATTTTTCATCTACTTATTTCCCATTCATCTTATTGTATAATATTAGAAGGAAAAAAATCCCACTGAAATCTAAATGTCTAGTGATAAGCTATTCAATTTAGAAAAAAAAAAAAGTAATTATTCTCATGATTTTTTTCTTTAAAAATATTATTTGCTTAGAATGCCTTTTTCTATTACATTGTTAGCACAAACATTATGAAATAATGAGAAATTTAGAGGGCTAAAGTATTTTTCACTTACATTCAGTAAACTTATCATCTTTAAAATAAAATAAGGCACCGCTGAGGGTGAGAACGTATAATAAGGTTAATGAGTAAAGAGATAACACATAACTGCTATCATCACACTCAGCAGCTCCAAATTACAAAATAGGAGAAACAGATGCTTTGGAATGCAGCCGAGGAGTTGATCGGTAGAAGCTGATTATCTATTAACGAGAAGTTTTTAGTAGCGTACCCTGGTGTAAAAATCACCAGACTCCATTCAGGCAGCCATCAGTTGTATATGAACCACTTGATTGATGTACAAAATTCAAAACAGATTCTCCCCAGTGCCCTATGGGTTGTCATGCTCTGATGCTCTCCTCTTTGTTTATGTTAGTGGAACAGGATTTTCAATAAGTAAATAAGTGTATTTAATTAAACTCGCTGCTGGGCTCTGTGGTGAAGATGAAGCCCCATTTTTCAGAAGTACGATTCGACTGAAATTCTTTGTTTACTCCTCTGGTTTTCTTTCTTAGACCCTGTCCCACAGAGCCTGATCTTGCACCAGAAGTCGCCTTTGACTGTGGCAGCATCGGGTCCAACCCCCAGATTTCTCTCAAAGTCTGCACAATTAACAGGGTTGTGTAGAGGGTTCTGCTGGGGAGCAATTTGCACTGGGATTCAGCCAGCTGCTCTGCTCCTGCCCATCTTGGAAGTTTCCACAGTGACTGGGGATAGGTGTTTTGATAGGTGTTTTTGTTGTTTTTTTTAGAGACAAATACTTCCCTTTTCAAAGTGTTTTGAGACTGAAGAGTGCAAAAGGCTGACAGAAAATCCTTGATGTGACAAATCGTTAAACAGTTTTATAAGAATTTGTGTTGTGGTTAGAGCAAGAACAAAAGCTCCTCGTTTCTACTTCAAGGTCCTACATGTGGGCAGGATGCTGCAGAAAGAATTGGTAGGTACTGGTTAAACATGGTGAGGTATTGGAACAGGCTGTCCAGTGGAGTCACCATCCCTGGAGGCTTTCAAGAAAAGTGTAGATGTGACCCTGAGGGACATGGTCTAGAGTGGTCAAAGACATTGGATGATGTTTGGACTAGATGATCTTTTTGGTCTTTCCAACCTTAACCATTCTATGATTCTACAAACTAAAAAAGAATAAAAAACAGGGTCAAGGCAGAAGCCTGTAATATATTTCCCTCCAATCAAACAAAGACCTTCTATCTTTTCTTAAAGTGGAAGCAAGTTTATTATTAATGTTATTTCTCCTCAGTGTATTTTTCATCCTATTTTTTTTTTGTCATTGTCACAGTTGTTTTCCTGAATGGGAATAGAGCAGTTGCTGATATGCTCTGCAGCACTCACAGTAAGCCTCGGCATGATTTGTGGCTTTATTTATTGAAGAGCCGATATTAATAGTTTACATTTATTAGTGGCTGCATGCCCTTCACTGCAGCATGTGTTTGCAATTTAATGCTGCCATGTATCAACGATATTTGCATGTTTGGTGTTTTATTAGCCACCAGCAGTGCTCATGCATTTTATTTAGATCATCCTGTAACTTTTCCAGCTGTTTGCAGGTCTGTGTGTAGGAAACTCTCAGTGTGCCAGTACTGTTCCCACATTTCCAACAATTCAGAAGCTGCAAAGGCCGTGCTCATTTTTGAGGAAGATCTGTCCCTCATCCTATCTGGTAACAGGACTAATAGGGTTAGGAACACTTTGCTGAATATGATCTTTTCGCTTGTGGCATCATTAATCAACAGAGAAAGCAATTTAAGGGAATGCTGGGTTCCACATTGGCTGTTTTGGCTGTTTGGGTTTTTTTGTTCTTCTGTTTGTTTTCCAAAGGTTTGATGTGGAAGAGGGCTGAGAAACCAGTTAACTGAAATTATTGGGATATTCATGAAGAGCTGCTTCTCCTGAAATAGTCTCAGTGACAGATAATTCAGTATTTGAGAAATCCTCTTGCTTGTGGATACTTCTTTGCTTTTAAACAACAGAAGAGATTCTCGACCAGCAGCATTCCATATGAGTAGTACTTAGCATATGGCCAAGGGAAAAAGAAAAGCCACTTCTAGCCATGGCCATGCCTACGCTCTGTTAATATGCATAGGAGCAATGGCTCTGTTTCTACAGAAAGCAGACATTTTCCCTAAATAAATAAACGTACCAACAGCACATCCTCTCATAGTGCAAAAGCCCTGCTTCCACAGAAATGGATAAAAGCATCTCCAAAGGATAGATATTGTCTTTCTTAGAGTACAACAAAAGTACTGAGCTTAACATTAGCATCAGCTCACTTCTTGAGTTACTGCTTTCCATTAGAGTTGTGGGGACTCTGAAAGCTGCTTAAGGATTACTGAGCTGAACTGGAGGAAATGTGCTGAATATTACTTGCAAAGCAGTCTTCAAATTAAATTACCCAAGTTGCTGTTTGCTGTGTTTTTTATTTAATCACCTTGCAGCCTTGTTTACAAACCTCCATGCAAATGGCGTGTTGAAACATGGTTATTTATGAACAGAACAAATCATCCCAACCTTCCACTTATTTCATATAAAACTGAATATTTTTTTACATACTGAATGCATTCTCTACTGCCAGGTGCTAAGTTGTCATGAGATTGTCTGACAAGACTTAAGGTTGTGGTGATTTTTTTTTGAAAGTCCATAGGGAACATTAATTTTACCTGGTTTTGGTGCTCCGTAGGATTCACTTTTTTAAGTTTTACCAAAACCTCTGTGAATTGCATATATAAATTGAAAACCTGAAAGACTCTCATTGACCTCTGGCTCTTGAGAGATTCTCTTACGCAAAAATAGTGTGATCTTAATGAGAAAAACATAACATTTGGCAGTTTCTGAAACCTTGTGGATCTATAGCAAAGCTTTTGATGTTTACTTTTATGCAGACCAGATTTTGCCCCATGTTCATCATATTCTGCAGTGCAGTTATAAAGATGGCAAAAGGTCAGTTGTGAGTACATCTATAGATGCTTTTGGTGCAGAATGGGCACAGTATGCATTTGAATGTGACATTTAGTTCTTCAAAAATTTTGACTGAAATCTAAGATGGGAAGGAGCTGAAATCTTGCATTCCCCTTCCCCTTCCCCCTCCCCTTCCCCCTCCCCCTCCCGCTTCCCCTTCCCCCTCCCCTTCCCCTTCCCCTTCCCCCTTCCCCTTCCTCTTCCCCTTCCCCTTCCCCTTCCCCTTCCCCTTCCCCTTCCCCTTCCCCTTCCCCTTCCCCTTCCCCTTCCCCTTCCCTTACCCCTTCCCTTACCCCTTCCCTTACCCCTACCCCTTCCCTTCCCTCCCCTCCCAGCTCCCTTCCCCTCCCTTCCCCTCTCCGCTTCACTCTCTTCCTCTCACCTCCCCTCCCTTCCTTTCCCCTTTCCCCTTTCCCCTTTCCCCTTTCCCGTTTCCCGTTTCCCGTTTCCCCTTTCCCGTTTCCCCTTTCCCTTTTCCCCTTTCCCCTTTCCCTCTCCCTCTCCCTCTCCCTCTCCCTCTCCCTCTCCCTCTCCCTCTCCCTCTCCCTCTCCCTCTCCCTCTCCCTTCCTCTTCCCTTCTCTTTTTCTCCCTTTTTTTTTTAACCTCAGACCTAGATAGATTCACCATCTACATGATTCACTCTTGAATGGAGGACCTGAATAGAGATAAATAGTCTCATTTCACAGATTAGGGCATAAATAAAAGACTTAATAGTCATAAAACCATTAAGCTTTTTGAAAGGTTTGATTTAAATGTGATGTTTCTGTGTTACAAATATGACAAAATATCAGCAGAGGTTTATAAAAAACCCCAGTCATTGAAGTTATTCTCAGGTACCTCTCTTATCTCGGAAGTGTTTCCTATTTAACAACCAATTTAAACATCATTTAATCTGGTGTAGGAAAATGAACCACTATAGAAATGATGATATTGCTGGGGAAAAAAATCTATTGCTAACATCAGCTAGGCAAGAAAACTGGTATCAGTCCTTAACACAACTGTTGCCTAGGGGAACAGAGATTTTTCAGCTTTATATGTGAACTTTTTAAATAAAATTACACACAACTAAAATAAATGTACATTGTTTTATGTGGAAGACAGAAGACTGGCATTTGTTTTGGAAAAGCTCAAAATTTATTGCAAATGGATTAGGCTGATTTGCCCATTCCTCCAACAGGATCTTGCATTCATGACAATGACAGATCTTCAGTGTGATCTTATTAATCTCTGCCGTGAAATAGACAGGACAATTTGAAGTTGATCTTAAAAGTTCCATGGGTGAAAGCAATAACACTGTGAAAAGATAGTAATGCAAAACACATTCCTCAATTTTGTACAAGTTGCCTCAAGTCAACATTATAACTGAGTGTAATTTGCTGCGAGTGCATATGGAAAATCAAGAATAAAGTGAGTGTATCTTCATTTGTGCATATATATTATAGGAGTCTACATTTTTTTAACCTGTACAAGATTTTGAGTAGATTGGATGAGGGGTTGGAACTAGATGACCTTTAAGGTCCCATCCAACTTAACAGTTCTATGATTCTATGATCTGCAGCACAAAACTGTCAAAAAAGAGTAGAAGTTCCACAAAAGTGTCCAAAAGAGAAGGACTTCCATGTTCTGACTCCAGGATACATATGAACTAGCCCAGCCCTCTTAAGTGCTGCACACAACTTGAGAAGCTCCTATCATGCCCAGAGCCATGAAGAAAGAAAGCACAAAATGAAACATCTAAGTCTAAATTGCTTCACTTTTCTTTAATGGGGAGATAGTACAATTGCTTTTGATCTTTAAGTTCTAAAGACATTTGTGAAGCTTTAAAGAGAGAATCCTAGATGATGGCCTGCTGAATGACTTTATTTTGAGTGAAAGATTCATACTCTAAATTCATAGCCTACACAGAATCATTCTTCTGAATTTTTCATAAAAGGTGAAGCATAATAATTTTATTTTTTTAATCTTTTTAAAGTGTATTTTCATCTGGTAGAGAAGTTAATTTTTTTTTTTATTTAAGAGATTTATGAGTAAAATTGCCTCATTTATACAGTCTGCATTGGAGGACATGTTCAAGTTGTCAGGGAAAAGTCCTTGTCTGTTACTGGTGGCTAGGGCACAGCCTAGACTGCAGTACCTCCTGCACTGGCTTTTACAAGAAACCAGTCATTTGGTTTGCAGGTCAAGTGAGCATGAATGTGTTAATATCCTCCCCACATTGCAAGCTGAGCATCCTCTTGTATGTTGCCGAAAATATATTAAAAAAAACATTCTCCACCTAGGTCTCTTGTGATCTGGTCTACCTCAAACAGACCTGACCAAGATAGTCAAAATATGAAGAAAACTAAGCCTCTCTTGTGATTCAAAATGAATAGAGATCAGCAAATTGGAGGAATTTTCTTATAAGTTTATAGTCATTATGGTAAAATCAAAAATATTTTGTTGGGAGAGGTCAGAATTATTCTAGAAGAATTCCCATGTTTGAGATGGCTTACATTTTGCATTTTTCAGTATGATGTTTCATTTTTAGGGATTGAAAATAGTTTTGTTTTGTTTTCAAAGATTAAGCTTATTATAACAAACACCATCAAAGCAAAACCAGATACTTGTACTAAACCCAATAAAAATGCTTTGGAACAAATATTTTTTAGTATATTTGAGATTTTGATTTTTGCAGTAATCAACACGTTCAAAGAAGATCTTATGAACCAAAAGCCATTTTTTGTGCAACAATATGTATATGTTTCTGAATACTCCTTGCATAATGTATTATTCCGTTGGGTTTATTTCCTCTGAACTCTTCCTTATTATAATACAAATGGCACTGGTGAGGCCTCAGCTTGAGTACTGTGTTCAGTTGTGGGCACCTCAGTACAGAAAGGACACTGAGTTGCTGGAGCAGGTCCAAAGAAGGGCAACAAGACTTGTGAAGCGCTTGGAGAATATGGCCTGTGAAGAGAGACTGAAGGGACTGGGGCTGTTCAGTCTGGGGAAAAGGAGGCTGAGGGGAGACCTCATTGCTCTCTTCTAGTGTCCAAAAGGTGCTTACAGCGAGAGCAGGGTTGGTCTCTTCTCACTGGTGACAGGACGAGGGGAAATGGCTTCAAGTTGCACCAGGGGAGGTTTGGCTTGGATATCAGGAAAAACTTCATTACAGAAAAGGTTGTTAAGCACTGGAATAGGCTCCCCAGGGAGGTGGTTGAGTCACCATCCCTGAATGTGTTTAAAAACCATTTGGATGTAGTGCTCAAAGACATGATTTAGTGGAGGGTTGTTAGAGTTAGGGTAGTGTGGTTAGGTCATGTTTGGACTTGATGATCTTTAAGGTCTTTTCCAACCTGAGCAATTCTATGATTTCCAACCATATGATTCTATGATTCTCCTTATCTGGCTCTGGCAATATTCCAGACTGATTCAGGTGTGATCCCATAGTGCAGTGCCCAGTATGGTTTTCACAGAAGTTTTCTTGTGGGAGTTACCACAGTTATCACAGTATTTCCAAGGGAAGTTGTAATACATTCTCAGTTGTTCAAGATTGGTAAAACAAGCAAACAAACAAAAACAAACCAAACCAAATAAACAAACAAACACACAAATTGGATCGTCCAGCAGTTGTAAGGAAGGAGATGAAGAAGGAAATTTGTGATTTTGCAGCCACGGGGAAGGAGTTGACTGATGAATAAGCTGCATAGCTCCTTGGCTTTGAGTAACTTGATCTGGTGGAAAATGTCCCTGCCCACAGCAGGGGGTTGGACTAGATGATCCTTAAAGCTCCTTCCAACCCAAATTACTCTGTGAGTCTTTGATTCTGTGATTCCCTAGCTAGATTGGATGAGTCCAATGTGCAGCCCGACAAGGTTAGAAATCTAACATGCACACAGTATTATTAGTGCTTCAGATCTTAAGTTGCTGATGCTAGCACCTTTTTTTTTTATTGCTAAAGCTTATTACCAGAAAAAGTTGTTTAAGAAGTTCTAAGACTAAGCCCAAGATATACTTAAAAGGTTTACTTCATTTTCTATTCTTAAAAAACCATGAAGTGTGTAAATGAACATGCACACACATTTTTAAAAAAAGGTTTTGTTCAGCATAACCATTTCTACAACTGGAGTAGAGTATGATGCCCGAGGAAATCTACAGTCGTGGGTTATATTATCTGAAGATACATTTCCACTGAAGTCTCATTTATTTTAAGTCCTAATATAAAATAATGAGTATTTGTTTAAAGTCGACTCAAGACCAGAACTTATCTCCCAGGGGATATGTGTAATTTTGGTGATAATGAGAAAAGACTTTCTTCCTCTGGAGTGAACTCTACTGGATTTAGTGCTGCATTAGTGTGTTGAGCATCTAAACTGTGCTTATTGGTAATTTAGCTTCTCTTCGGCAGAGCACTAGGGTGTTTCTTTTCTTAAGCATGCAAGTAGTCACAGTGATTGATTTCAATAGGGCTACTCAGGAAATCAAGATGAAAATTATTTCTGCTTATTTCACAGATCTAATACTTCTGATTTTAGAGGAATAAGCTTTTCTGAAAATTGGATTTTAAGACCACAATAATGATTCTAGGTTCTATCCATGGATCTCAAAGCATTACATAAAGATTAGTACTAATGGAATCAATACTGGGAAAATATAGCTGCTCATCAAAATTAATCTTATGAGGACAAATTATATCATTTATCTTTGGCTTAAACTTGCAAATCTATAGAGGATCTCTTGGATGCTTAATACACTGTATATCTAAAAATACTTTCAATATACTATTTCCTAAATTGTAGCAGTAGGCAAGGAAAAACTTTGAGGTTATAGTTTTTGTTCTAGTTGAACAACTCATGCTGTATCTACCAAGGTGTTTTTATCCTGAATGACAACAGTCTTGGTAGGGGTTGCCTGTGCAGGGCGCAGTCTTGCAGATGGAGTGGAGGATAAACTGGTAAACTGCATGTAAGTCATTCAAATTTGCTTCATACTGTGGGAATTGAATGTTGTTTCTACATCAGAACAAAATAAGAATTTTGTTAATTTCATGGCCTCTGCTACCATTTGGATCCTTTATTAGAACTAATAGTTCTTTTCAGGGGCCTTTCTACTTTACTGGGGTTCTCTGATAAGTTTTCATTGCTAATCCCCTAGATAAATCTTACCCAACAACACATACTCAGTATATAAGTAAAGTAATATGTATGTATATATATATATATATCCATAAAGATTAGGTAAATGGAGTAAATTATAAGCACAAAGACTGAAGCTCCTGTCTGTCCAGCCACCTGAAAAACTTCTGGGCCTTCAGTTAAAGGCAAACTAGATGTAATAAATATCTTTACAAATCAGAAACTACTTGATGTTGGATAACAACTAGCTTTTTGTGCAGGATAGAATAGAGAATTAAGGGAGAAGTTAAATAATTAAAAACATATATATATAAGCTAATAACAACTTATGTGTCGCCAGCATTGGAAATACATGTCACATACATTGCAAGTGTATCCCGTGCAAATTAAAAAGACAATTCAGGCCTTGGAGTGCCTGAAGAAGGTATTGAGGAAGATTGGGCATCTCCCCTCCATACTCTTTGTTTAACAAAGACTCTGAAGAAGATCACCATATCAGTATGAACAAGAAGGCTGTTGAGACATCTTGGAGACGACAGGACTGACACCAGATAACAAACAAATTAACGAGTAATTAACAAATGTAAACCTTCTGATAAGACTGTGAACTTGGAGTACCCAGCTAGTGGGGAAACAGGGGAGGGGGAAACGAAGAGGAGGGGAAAAAGCAGAGTATAAAAACTGTCATGTTGTGTCCATAAGTGCTCCTGCTTGCGGGACCCTGCCATTGCAATCGCAAATAAAATCTGCTTTTATCAGAGATACCGTCCTGACAAAAATTATTTGGACATTTCCAACAACACTCACTGCATGAAAGAAAACAACAAACTGGAGAGGACCCAGTGGGTGGCTGCCATGTTGTGTAGGGGCCTGGTGAACATGATGTACAAAAAGAGATTTGGGGAGCTGAGTTTGGGCAGCCCAAATAACAGAAGAGGATCTAATTGCTTTTTTCCTATGTATGAGTGGTTACAGAAAAGATGAAGCCAGAATCTTGTGAGGGATTCACATCAAAAAAAAGCCCAGAGGCAATGAACGAAAGTTTCAGCAATGGCTGATTAGATTAAAGATTTAAAAAAAGATTAAAAAAAAAAAAAAAAAGATTTTTTTTAAAAAAAGGATAAACAAAGAGAAAAAGGAAAAAAAAAAAGGAATAAAAGTAGAAAGAAGAAGAAAAAAAAAGTAAAGCATAAAATAAAGAAAAAAAGTAGAATGCAAACAGAAATTTGAGGAATTTGTTTCCTTGGAGATATTCAAACTGGCTAGACAGATCTCTTAGCAACTTAGCTCAGAAGTCAGCGTTGCTCTGAGTGGAGGGTAAACCAGGATGACTTTTCACCCACCTTGAATCATTCAATGACTCATTGACTCTGCAGTGAGCAGTTAAAGAACTGCAAATTAGGAGAGGTTTTGGTGATAAGATCTTCAGTATGACAGCAAAACCCATATGGAAGTAGGACTTAAGACAGAAATGGCTTTTATAATTCACTCCCCAATCTGCATCCCTTGACAAACAAGTAATAGTCCCATGTTTCTTATGCTGATTCTTTCTTCTGGCTCCATGTATCCATTCACAATTCAATATCTTTTGCTTTTGGTCCCCAGCAGTGCATTGCTGTGGAGGAAGGCAGGTTTTGAATTCAGACTGACTGAACATTTCAGTGTGAGGACATTCGTCTGCCTCTGAAAGAGCCATAAATTGTGATGGTGACAGTGATGGAAACTGAGCTACATAACTGGAATAAAACATGGTGCTCTTTGGAATGAGAGTGGAAGGAGGCAGCACAGATCACCATCTGACCGTAAAGCAGCTGTGCCACACAACTAAAAGCAGAGTGACTCACTGATAGGTAGAGGCAGAATTGCAGTTTTACATTTAATACCTAAAGCTTTCATGGAGCAGTAGGAGAGAAATCCTACTCTAAAACATGAAAATTCTTACCTCTGTAGTAAAAAGCATAATGAAATTCTAAATCTGAGCTTTTCCTTAAAGTCACTGGTGGCAAGGAATTAAGACCAACAAAAAAAAACAACGAAAGAAAATCTCACAGTGACCTTTCTCTTGCAGCCTGTTTCTTCAGAGCTGCAGGGTGATTTGCAGCCACCTGAAAAACTTATGTAATGAGGGTGGCATAAAGACTCCATTTAATATTGTTGTGAAGCAGCAGGGGAGAGAAAGCTGCAGCTGCAAATGAACCTGTTCTTTCCTCTAGTGAAAGTTTTGGTCCAAAGATCAATACACTGAGACTACAAATTAATTGCAATTATGCTAATATAATATAGAAGGATTAATGCCAGTAAATAAATAGAAAAAAAAAAAATTAGGTTTTGGTTCCCTAATAGGATGCCTTTATCCCATCTGGACACACACACTAGAATTTTAGAGGCAGAAAGAAGAAATTTATGTTTAGCTTCTCATTTGAATGTGAGGTTGAAAGACTGATAAAAGCTGCCTGAAGACGGGATGCTGTAAGCTGTGATGGCTGGAGCTAACCAGCCTTTTACTGTGTACAAAATACAAGTAAGAAGTAGCAGTATTAAAAAACATGTTTTTTTTTTTTTCTTGTTTTTTTTTTTTCTTTTTTTCCACAATACCCAGAAACATTTCTCTGGTGCAGGGTCAGCAGAAACAGAGTTAAATGACAGGAGTCAAAATTAGTTGACAAAATAAGTCTTGTCAAACCAACCTGATTTTATTCTTTCAATAGAATGCCTTTCTGATAAAGGTAATTTTGCTAAGAATGAATGTATATGTATACACAACGTATACACAATATGTGTATACACAATTATACACAATATGAATAAGGTATATATTACAAGGGACAAAATTCAGTTACCTAACAACCTAAAAGAGATTGTCAAAAGCAAATCTGGAGATGTCACTAGAGCTTTTCATTGTGAACTGACAAACCTGTCTGAACTGTTGAACGTTTTCATGGATCTTCTGAATACCATAAATATAAACTACTAATTAAAAACATACATCAGCAACAGAACAGTTCACAGAATATAAATGATGATCAGATAATCATATAAATACATTGGTTTACTTGTTTCATTCAAGTAAAAGATGATTCAATGCAATTAAATCTGAAACTTAGGATGAGAAACACAGACATTTCATAAATATTCTAATAACATTTCCTTCAATTAAATGACTCTGAAAATGTGCTAGAGGTTATGGTGTGAAGTTCAGTATCAATTTCTGAATGCGTTCTCTAGCTACAAGAAAAGGATAAATGTGATCTTTGAATATATGAACAGTGTAAATGGAAATGAATCATCTCTGTCTATAGTACTGGTTGTATTGATACTGATTTTTTTTTTAATTCTGAATGTTTGCATTATTTGAGGGAAGCTCAAATATGCAAAAAACTAGCCTCAAAACAGTGACACAAAAACTTGCAGGAATGACACGTGTAACAGGACTGGAGAAGGCTTGTTGAAAGGTGACTTGATCACAGAGTGCACAGAGAATAACAGAACTTAAATATTTGTTTAATGCCTCAAGGGGAAGGATAATGATGAAATGAGAAATAACAGTGGGGAACAAAGAAAGCACTGGGACACATCACTGCAGCAGTGGTGACTATGTCTCACAGGGTCATTGAATCGGGGCTGGATGACCTTTGGGAAAATTTGTGTTAATCAAAGCCAAATTATGAAGCTCAGTATAAGGTTAATAAAGAGAAATCTATTCCAAAAGAGACAGAAAAGAAGGCTGGTTGTCAAAATATACACAGACATAGTTGAATAGAGGATCTTCCTCTCATGTTGAGACTGAAGTACTTGGTATATTTAGTTTAGGGAAGTTTTAAGTAGAAAAATATAAGAGATTTTATTGGAGTTTGGAGGACCTTCTGTGGATATGAACTGCTCATGGATAAGTGCAGGCTTGAGATAGGAGAAAAGTTTTAAATTCTTAGAGTAATAAGGTCCTGAAACATGTCTTCTGTACTAGAGTAATAGTGTTGTTCTGAGGAAGATATTTAGTTTAGGACAATTTTGTGATAAAACAGCCCACAATAATGGATGCTGTACTTTACCATGGGAGTTCTTGTCACATATATGTTCTAATGAAGAATAAAATGGATGACCTGATGGATCTTTTTGCCTTTACACTCTGCATGTTAGTACAATGGAATGTTTCCTGTGCACGTATTCCTTGACATAAACAACTGTCTATGGTATTGTTTTCTGTCCATTTTCATCAGGACATGAGGATCCTTTTGGTAATCTTTCCTTCCTGTTTGTTCTTGAGGACATGAGAGCCCAGAAAATCCCACGGTCTGAGACTCAGCGTTGATAAATTCTGCAGTGGTTCTGAAAACTTTAAAAACTGCCCTAAAAGTACACACATGGGAAGTGTTAATGTAAAAATCCTGATTATCAAGAGATTATCAAGAGACTTGGACATACGCAAGTATCTTTAAATTTCTATGTTTATCTGAATGGTACAAGTCTTTGATGTCAAATAATAAAACTGATTAGTAAATAAATATTTTGAATAAATATCATGAATTCTTACTTCTTGATTTTTCAAAACTCAAAATATCTACAGAAACTGATCTTATGTTTTGACATTTGTATAGAAACTCTCATTTGAAATCAGAAACTCAGAGACTGCTATAGATGGTAGCAATAAAATACATACATTTTCCCCCATCATTTAAAGAGTCAATCCATATTTTAACCTACTCCTTAATTCAGTTAAATTATTTCACTGGTATTTTCAGGAAAAAAAAAAAAAGAAAAATGAAAAAAGGCCCTCTCAATACACATCTGTCCGATTTTGTCTATGACACAGATACAAGATGCATCTTCTGTAAGACTTTAATGCTCCTTTTGCTACTTGGAGGTCTAATTTAACACCAATGGCTTCTCAAATGTCATTTTGAAAATATGCTCTAGCTTACTAATGATGAGTAAGTACGATTGGGGGTAAGCTATCAATGCAGCAATACCCATTAGCTTGACTGAGCCAATTAGCACACACATATGCAAAAATTTATACTAGCCTGTGCCTCAAATAAGAGACTTTCAGAATTTATTTCCTATACTTCAAGCTTTTAAATTGTTTGAAGAAGAGTATTTTACAACTACAATCGTCCCTAAAACTAAAACTGTTTCACTGAAATGTAGACAGAACAGAAAAACACCATTCTGTGGCTTTAGAAACATAAAAAGATTCTTTCATTAACCTTTTGAGCTGGCCAGGGAGCTGTCTAAAGGCTTTGGGCAGAGAACACAGTTTAATGGGCAGATAAGGCAGAAACAGGTGATAATGAGGGTATGACAATGAATACAGAACTCTTGTAAAGAACTGTGAAGATTGTATCTCAGAACAGAAAATGCTGAAAATCTGTTTTGCACATATTTAGAAACTCTACAGTTCATGTGGATTTTTCTTCATCCCAGAGTATCTTAGTTTTAATTATAATGAACTACATTTCTAATGTCCTGACATTAGTCTACCAAAGTCAAACCTGCAAACAGAAAGCTGAAACAATAGTGAGAACTCTTTTTTTTTTCCCCTTCAGCACTGGTTCTAAAGCCCAGACATGTAATTTAAACACTTTGTGTAACTGTTTCTATCTTAATTGTCTCATCCTTTTGCTAGCTGATTTGTTCTGTTGACTCAGAAAGGCTAAAGGCTAAGGCTAAAAATGTTTGCATAAAACCAAAGCTGAATCTTTTGAATATTGAACCAGATATGAAGGCAATGTACAGACATACAAAGAGTACACAGAGTTTATTTTGTTAGAAAATGGCTTAGGTTTTAACCTGCCACAGCAACACTATGAAGAAGGTACAGAGAAACTTTGATTTTGAAGAGGATACTCAGATTCACAGAGATGTCAAGTTTCTGAATTCCAGTTAAAGCTGGTTATATTTAAGAACCCAAATATACTGGAAAGTTTCAAGCTGAAAGACTTGTGTACAAGAAGTTTCCAGAGGAATACAAGTTTTCAACCTATGCCTTCCAAGAGACACCTCATTCCTCATACCTCATAACTAATCCAAAGACAGGGAGCTGTTGGAGAGGGTCCAGAGGAGAGCCACGATCCGGGGCTGGAGCACCTCCCCTATGAAGACAGGCTGAGGGAGCTGGGCTTGTTCAGCCTGGAGAAAAGAAGGCTGTGGAGTGACCTCATTGCAGCCCTTCAATACCTAAAGGGAGCCTACAAACAGGAGGGGAATCAACTCTTTGAAAGGGTAGATAACTGCAGGACAAGGGGAAATGGTTTTAAGTTGAGGGAGGGGAGATTTAGGTTGGATGTCAGGGGGAAATTTTTTACAGAGAGAGTGGTGAGGTTCTGGAACAGGCTGCCCAGAGAGGTTGTGGATGCCCCGTCCCTGGAGGTGTTCAAGGCCAGGTTGGATGGGGCCCTGAGCAGCCTGGTCTAGTACTGAATGGGGAGGTTGGTGGCCCTGCATGTGGCAGGGGGTTGGAAATTCATGATCCTTGAGGTCCCTTCCAACCCTGCCATTCTGGGATTATGTGATTCTGTGAATTTATTTCTCTTTTGCTTCTGCTAGTAGTATTAGAAAATTGTGCTTAATGTGGTCAGTCTTCAAAAGTCTTCTTTGACTAAAATTAATTAGACATCACAGCATCCTCAGAATAACTTACTCTTCTCTGTTTATTAGCTAGTAAACTGAAAGGAGGATTGAAATTATTTTCCCAAAGCCACACATCAAGTCAAGATGAGAACTTGTATTTCCACGTTCTCAATTTTGTGCTATAACAGTCTGATTATACTGCCAGTAGTTTATCACCTTGCCAGTGCAGTATTGCTCCCCTAGGTCTCCTTTTTCCTAATAATGGTTAACTTTCAGACCATGTTAAATGCTCAGTAGAAAGGTGGATGATAGGGATTGGCTTGAACTGTTACTCTCAATTTTTACAGTTTTTAAAGATAACACAAATTTTTCTACTCTGTGGATGCCTAGAGCTAGGCACCATTATACACCCAAATTCAGTTAGAGTTGCTAAGTACAATAAGGCTTAGTTAAATCAACTGAAGAACTGCTTGTTGAACATCCCTGAAAACTTAGAAACTTTCATTTAACTTTCTGAAGGTGGGCATCAAGAACTTACAAATTGAGTTTAGCCTGTTCCAGTTCCTCACCAGCTTCTGAGTCAAGAATTTTTTCTTAACATCTAACCTGAATCTCTCCTCTTTTAGTTTAAAGCCATTCCTCCTTGGAAGGTTGGACTAGATCTTAAAGGTCCCTTCCAACCCAAAACATTCTATGATTCTATGAATCTATGAATCTATGAATCTATGAATCTATGATTCTATGATTCTATGATTCTATGATTCTATGATTCTATGATTCTATGATTCTATGATTCTATGATTCTATGATTCTATCACTACCTGCCTGTGCAAAAAGTCATTCTTTCTCCTGATTATAAGCTCCCAAGTACAGAAAGGCCACAGTGAAGTCTCCCGGGAGCCTTCTCCTCTCCAAACTAAACCAGCCCATCTTCCTCAGCCTGTCTTCATAGGGGAGGTGCTCCAGACCTCTGATCATTTTCATGGCCCTCCTCTAAACCCACTTCAACAGCTCCACGTCTTTCCTGTGCTAGTGGCCCCAGGATTGGATGCAGTACTCCAGATGGGGCCTCATGAAGGCAGATCAGTGGGGGACAATCACCTCCCTCTCCCTGCTGATCATCACTCTGTTGATTCGGACCAGGATATCATTGGCCTTCCAGGCTGCAAGTGCATACTGCTGGCTCATGTCCAGCTTTTTGTCCATCAGGACTCCCAAGGCCTTCTTGGGATGTCTGCTCCCTGGGAGTTCAACTCCCAGACCACACTCATATCCAGGATTGCCCCTAGCCAAATGCAGCACCTTGTACTTGACCGTATCGAACCTTGTTATATTCTCGTGTGCCCATTTTTCAAGCCTGGCCAAGTCCTGGATTGTGCCCCTTCCCTTCTACTTTATTGACTGCACCACACAGCTTAGTGTCATCAGCAAACTTGCTGAAGTTACACTCAGTGCCACTGTCTATGTCATTGATAAAGATGCTGAAGAGCACCAGTTCCAAGATGAACTCCTGGAGGACACCACTCATCACTGGCCTCCACCTGGATGATGAACATTGACCACAACTTTCTGCTTATGGCTATTCAACCAATTCCTTATCCACTATATGATCTACCTTTCAAATTCATGTCTCTCCAGTCTGGAGATAAGAATGTGATGTGGGACCATGTCAGTGGCTTTGTAGAAGTCACCAGATATATGACATCAGTTTCTCTTCCTTTGTTTATTGATGCTGTCACTCCATCATATATCACCAGATCCATCAGACATGATCTGCCCTTGCTGAAACTGCACAGGCTTAACATGGGTTCCAGAAGGAGTAGTGCAGAGAGATTTTCTTTTCCTTTATTCCTGGAATAAAGCCTACTTATTTTGACTATGATACCTAACCAAAACCAGCCCAGTAGAGAACACTGGATCACATATGTGCACATAAGTCATTGCACATAACACCTTTTCCATTACTGCAGGGATGGCATAGGCCCAAGTAGAGGAGATACTATGTATAACCCTGCTTTCTTCATCACCACCTTGAAAGCAAAATTAAAATTGCCTCCAGCTATAAGCACAGTGCTGAGAACAGTCCTGTAACTACAGTGATGTCATGGTCCTTTGCAGTGTGAATAGAATCAGTTGCAGGCACAAATTAATATATCTCCTCTGAATGAGGAGTAAGGCAGGGATACAGTGAAGAAGATTGTGAAAGTTGTAAGGATGCTTACTTTTAGTTTTCAAAGCTTTTTCTTACTCAGATGGCTGGTGAACTCTTTGCATCCGTCATTACAGAAATGACTTCTCCCATTACATTACTGAAATACTGGACAAAAAGAATAATCCAGTTAGTTAAAGGTACTTATCTGTGTCCCAGGTTTTAAATAATCTTGCACACATCAATTTTTACCTTTTTTCTCAGCGTCTGTTAATACGACCTGATTAGATATGAAGGCTTCAAATTCAGTGATTTAGACATACCAGCATTTTAAATGAAATCAGTAGAAGCACTTCTCTTTTCAGCTTACTTACTGTCAGATCTAAATAGACGTGGCTGGATATTGCAGGAAAGTGAACATCCAGATAATATTTTGCATCTGGAAGTTTCGTTCTAAGGCTCTTTTTTATTCAATGAAGTATAAGAATTAGATTTTTGACTTGTCATGGCCTATCAAGATATGTCACGCTAAATTTCCAGCTAATCTAAATCAGCATAGTTCCATGTTACCCAAGGACCAAGGCTGACTTTTACAAATGGAGAATCTGCCCTGCTGCCTTTTCAGGACTTTCAATAAGTTGCTTATGAAAGAGCTCCTAAACAATAATTATTCACTGGAATTGAAAAGTAACTTCAAACATAAAATAAATTGGCCAGAATAGGATTCTCGCTGCATTTGTTCAGTGAACACAGTGCAAAATTCATCATTTTTGTGGAAAACCTGCCTTAGCCAGAAACATCTGATACATGCCTCTGCAGGGCAGCAGAATCATTGTTCAAATCCAATAGCTGGAAGATCAGGACATTCTTCTGGGTGCTGGGAAGTGTGGATTCCATTTCAAATGCACTAAAGATGACTGTTATGCCCAACACGGTTCTTTTTAGCTTCAGACTGACCAAGGTGTCCTATAGCCCCAGCAGTGTTTCCCCATGACATGGCCAGCTGGATAAGACAGCCGTTTGGACAGATTCCCGAGTGATCCCAGTATAACCTATGGACTGGTTTCAGTGTGCTCAATTAAAATTGCTCAGTATGTTATGGTTGACTTACAGCAAAAATGAAAACTTGTATTCTTTCACTGGGCTGCTGGAGCATTTTACAAAAAAATAAAAAAATCAAGATTATCTTATGCTTTGCCAAGATATTTGGCAACTCTCCTTGTAGCAGCTTTTGTTCTCAATGGACTAACCAGAAGTGCACAGCACCTACTAATGCCTAAGCTCATCCATTCTTGCTGTTGGCTTTTTCTTTCCAACCTCTCCTTCAAGATCATTCCAACAATGTTTCCCCTCCAAAAACATGAGCTTACTGTTCTTAAAATTAGTTATAATGACTTCACAGCTGCAGCAGAACTAAGACAATTCGAATAAGCAGGTTTCTCACTTGCAAACTAACATTTCCTTCCACTACCAAGTCACTGAAGTGAGTCAATAAATTTTGACCTCTACTACCACAAATATTTTGTTATTAACCCAACCACATTTATTATGACTATTTAAAAACCAAGCACACATTTATCTGAAGCCAGTAGTACTTTCTGCTTTTTTTTGAATTCCAGTGTGGAGAAAAAAAAATAAAAGAGACTGATCTTAAACTCAGAAAATTCTATCACTGAGAAAAAAAATATTTCATGGAGGGCTACCTGGTAAATGCTATATATCTTTGTTCTGCTTTTTTGTCCACACCTCATGCTCAAGTCACTTATATATCTATTTCTGTAGATGACTACGACTTTTCTTCATTTCTTGTTTTTGATGTCTTACTACAAGGTGACAGTAAAAATTCTCTTAAAAATCTGAAACCTGTCCCAAGTATGATCTTTCTTTATATTCAGTAACAAAAACACCCCTGCTATGACACCTGTCATCTAGACATTCATCACTGTCAGTTTGGGATTCCAAAAAGGTTTTCATTTCCTTTGAAACACTGCTCCTCTCACTTTTGGAGTGAACCTTTGCCATGAGAGGCCAGCATGGGCTACTGACACCTTCACAGCCATCACAGATCAAAATTGTAAATATTTTTTGTGAATATTGAATAAAATACTGCAGCCCTATCTTGAAGCTCTACCTCCCTCAGAGAAATTCCACTGATCTTTCAAAAAGTGAAGAGCCAAATCCTCATCTTGAGTAAATCAAGAGATCTATCATCTCAACAGGAGTTACTAGATGGAATTTTGTCGCCTGCAATATGCAGGTCAGACTAGAATGGTCTAACAGGCTTTTTTACCTTGAAGCTCATATACTTATTGAGCCATCTCAGTGGAATCACCTGAAATGGCATCAGTTAAAGTTCTGATCAATTACTTCCATTGTTTCTTTCTTTTCATTTATTTCCTTCTTTTCTTTCTTTCTTCTTTTTCTTTCCTCCCTCCCTTCTTTCCTCCCTTGTTTTCTTCCTTCCTTCCTTCTGGTATAGAAATGTTTTATATGGCAATAAGTCAATTTAGTAACCTAATTTTTCCTCCTTTCTGGTGGAAAAGATGAAAGCTCCCCATACTAAGATGCACTAAGTTTAATTATTCCCCAGAGATCATTAGGTTTTTGAAAGGGAAAAGGAAGAGATAAATGAAAAGGTCACCAATTTATCCTGAATTTTCTCTCGTGCATGCACACAGTGTGCTTAACACCTTCTGCCTAACTCTTGTATACACAGTTTATCATCTTACACGTATTTTTTTTTCAGCATTTCTTTTATTCACATTATAATTTATTCTCCTCAGTTACAAAACTCCGTGATCTTGAAATGGTCGATAATGGGATACTTAGATTTATTTTTAACATGTTTAAATTGTTTCAAGTGCACTGAGAATGCTGAATCAAGTGGTCCTGGAGTAATAGAGTTATTAGCAACAAATGTGGAAGAAAATTCTTCAGTCTGTTACTTTTTACCTTACTGTGTAGACCTCAAGAGACAAATGCACACGCACACACAGAAAGTAAATACAGTGGAATAAAAATTGAAGGGAAAATTTAAAAATACAATTTCAAGTAAACAATTTATGCGAATTTTGCAATTGTTCCTGAAATATATAGCACAAATTCAGTAAAGTCAGAGCTAAATGTTAAAGAAGCACAAGATTTAGAAATGCACTGTTAAGGCATCCAGGCAACCTTAATATGTGTCAGTGCAATAAGATCAATATATATTATAATCAGTCTACTTTGGTTTTGGTCTCAGCTCATATTAATCAAACCTTTCAGGCCCATGGAGATATTTTTGTCCTTTTTTCTCATTTCATATCGTCATTCTAAGGTAAAATTATTTTCATACTTTATCTGTAGAAAGTCTGATTCACAATGTTTTAAAATTGTTTGGAGAAAGTAAAATAATTCACTGAGCCTAAAGAGCAAAAGAATAGTCACTGAAACAAGACAGTGAACAGAGCAAAGAACATTTAATGTAAAGGAGTGAATACATGACAGTCTGCATTGATCAACTTCCCTTTGTCTTTCATCTGCATTATATGACACAAACCAAACATCTTTAGGGAAGCTGGTTAGAAATCATCTAAATATCTTCATAATCATCCAGAAATTATTAAATTAATTCATAGTGTAGAAAGAATGTATTAAATTTTAAATTTGACTTCTTACTTAAAAAGTTATGAAGGGGCTGAGATTTAGGTAGCTTGCAATTTTACAGAATCAAGGTAAATAATTAAATATTACAAAACAGTCTCTGGGAAACATTGCCTACATTTTAAGCAGAAAAGGGAAAGAAAGTTTGAATATATTAAAAGGCAGGGGCCAAGATTTATGCCTTCACTAACAGAAATAGTAAACATTGCCATAATCACAGAATCACAGAATCACAGAATCACAAGGTTGGAAACGACCTGCAAGATCATCCAGTCCAACCACCCTCCCATTCCTATCAGTACCACAAGCACTAAACCATCTCTCGTAGCTCCTCATCCAGGCACCTCTTGAACACTGCCAGGGATGGCGACTCCACCACCCAAGCCTGTAACACTGCCTGGGGTTGTTGTGGCCAAAGTGCAGAACCTGACACTTGGCCTTGTTAAACCTCATCCCATTCATCTCAGCCCAGAGATCCAGCTTACCTAGATCCCTCTGCAGGGCCTCCCTGCCCTCAGGCAGATCGACACAACCTCCCAACTTGGTGTCATCTGCAAACTTACTCAGGGTACACTCAATCCCTTCATCTAAGTCATCAATGAAGATATTAAACAGGATGGGCCCCAGTACCGACCCCTGGGGGACACCACTTGTAACAGGTCTCCAGCTGGACTTCACTCCATTGACCACCACCCGTTGAGCACGGCCCTCCAGCCAGTTCCTTATCCAACGGAGGGTAAAACTGTCCAAGCCATGGGCAGCCAGTTTCTGCAGAAGGATACTGTGTGAGACCATGTCAAAGGCTTTGCTGAAGTCTAGGTAGACTACATCAACTGTCTTTCCCTCATCTACCAGTTTGGTCACCCAGTTGTAGAAGGAGATGAGGTTGGTCAAACACGACCTGCCTTTCATGAACCCATGCTGGCTGGGCCTGATCCCGTGGACAAGCTGTGTGATCTCTCCCAGGAGGATTTGTTCCATGACCTTCCCTGGCACTGATGTCAGGCTGACAGGCCTGTAGTTCCCCGGATCCTCCTTACAGCCCTTCTTGTAGATGGGCGTCACATCAGCAAGCCTCCAATCCTCTGGAATCTCTCCAGTCAACCAGGAGCGCTGGTGATAATCAGATAAACCTTTATTATCTATAAGCGTTAAAAATAGGAGACACACATCCATTATATCTGAATGTTTATAATTCTATTTTTAATAATTATTGGCCTATTCACCTTTAGTCAGACAAAAGTCTTGTCTTGTGCTTACAATCATAGAATAGTTTAGGTTCAGATCATCAAGCCCAATTATCCACCAAACTACCATGTCCTCCACTAAACCATGTTCCCAGACACCACATCAGTGCTTTTCCTAAATACCTCCAGGGTTGGCAGCTCCACCACTCTGCACAGCCTGTTCCAATACCTTTGTTGAATTCGACACATTTGGACATACCCCATCAATCTCTTCTATCCAGATCCTCTACAATGCTTTTCTGCCCCCAAGCAGATCAGTACTCTCATCCAACTTTGTTTCATGTGAAAATATAATGAGGATACACTCAATTCCTTCATCAATATTTTTGATAAAAATTTTAAGCAAGACTGAGCCCCAAAACTGAGCTTTGGTAATGCCATTTGTTACTGGCTGCCAGCTGGATTTACCTCCATTGAAGATGGCCCTTGGGGCCTGGTCATACAGCCAGGTTTTTTGCCCAATGCACAGTACATTCATCCAAGATACAAGCAGAAAGGGAAAGCTGTTGGAAACAACATTCACATTTCCTTTTATCCACTAAGTGGGTCATGTCATAAAAGATCAGGCAAGTCAAGGCAAAATTTGCCTTTCATAAACCTGTGCTGTCTGGTTTTGATCACCTGATTGTCCTCTATGTGCTGTGAGGTGGTACTCAAGATGATCTGCTCCATGATCTTCCCTGGCACCAAGGTCAGACTGACAGATCTGTAATTCCCTGGATCCTTCCTCCTGCCTTTCTTGTAGATGGGAGTCACATTTGCTAATCTGTCAACTGGGATCTCCCTGGTTAAACAGGACTGCTGGTAAATTGTTAAAAGTGGTTTGGCAAGCACTTCTGCCCACTTTTTCAGCAGCCTGTCTGGCTCCATAGATCTGTATGTGTTCAAGTTGTGTTTAGTGACCCACTGTCTCTATTGCCACTGCTGAAACACACCATCCACTGCTTCGCTGTGCTCACATCCACTATTTGATCTCCAGAAAAATTCAGTGAGAGTCAAGGAGTGCCATGTTTTTCTGCATGGAGGAATTCAATTGCACCCCTTTATTTGATACACACTTCCATGTCAGATGCCATGTTGTCATTCTGGCCCTCTGCCATCTGTTGCACAGCAACAAAATTTTAATGGAATACCGGTGGGCAGGTTCAACCTCTACTGTCATACAACCACTATCTGCTTCTAACATTGTGGATCAGGCATAATAAAATAGGAGGCATTACTTTCAGAGCAGCCCTCATATATATATTACATATTCTATGATGCAAATATTTTACCAGATAGAGTGATGATTCTTCTTTTTAAGTAAATTTTGGCATAAATAAGTTGGTACCAAATATGTTATCTAGTATGAATAAATTCTCTCAATATTTACATTGCTGATTAGACGTCAGTGTTCTTATTAGAAAGTATGAGATTTCTTTCTTTCCAGGACTAAAAAAGAAATGCAAAGATTTGCATCATTAATCTCAACACTGTAAACATATTTTTTTCTCAAAACATGTATTTATGTAGAATGCCACAGTTTGTTCCCAGGACTTGTTCTAATTCTCTGACTGAGTTAAGCCTTTCACCCTTGTGAGTTAACCTTAAGCAAGTGAACTCACAAGTTACAGTACTCAATAACTGAATTCTCTTTTGTGATCAATTGTGTCAGTTCTTTGGTCGAAACAAAAGAAACTGCTCAAAATAGGACAACTTAGAACACAGCTATTCTAGCCTTGCCCTTCCCTCCTTTCCATTTCCCTACAATTCCTAGTATTTTATTGAGAAATATATCCCCTCTGGCCTGAACACCTATTTTCCGTGTCATATGGTTTGCAGGTGTGCTGAAAATAAATTGGTTTAAAAAACAAACAAACAAACAAAATCATCAATAGCATAGTCAAGCATCCCTTCCTATTTTAATTTAGAGGTTCTTTTTAATTTTTGATAAGTTTACTGCTGTTCCTGGTCTTTTGAACCACAGTGCCACTAGTAAAGACAAATGTTATTTGCATTAAAATAATATTAAGAATAAACAAACAAATAGATAAAATGACCTTTTAAAAAAAAAATCCTTGTCAGGCATCAAACAGTATAATGCTGGAAAATCATTTTAAAACCCCATTTTTCCCGTACCTTAAAGAATCTCTCTGTGGAAATAGTATACAAACATGCATTTTTCATGTATAGTTCTTCATTTTCCAACTGTGTCACAATACTAAGACAACATTTAACTCTGGATAGAGCTGAAAAGAAATCTCTTTTTAGTTGCAATTCAACTGTAATCATCTGTCATGTAAAATAACTGTGAGATAGGGCTTCTTATGATCTGAGTGAACAGTTTTGCTTTTAATACTATAATGATTCACTCTCATACAGTCCTGTAAATTCCCAGTGATCCACTAAATAATCAGTAGGCATGAGTTTGTAGTTTCAAAGGTGGTAACTAGCAAAACTTGGGTTCATAATTCTGCACGAGCCCAGAAGAAACCTTCTTTTCAAAGCCCAGAAAGACAAAAAATTATTATTTCACATGATGTAGTACTTAGACACCTCTGTTGCAACCAGATACCTGACCATAATGTGACATAAGAATGAAGATCTGTTATTTTCCCCAAACACCTACAATCACTGGAGACCCCTCATAGACTTCACCATCTTCCTTGTTGAAGGAAAAACTTCCAGAAAAGCTCCTGAGACTGGGATTGTTTGGTGGAAAATAGGAATATACTGTCTTCCTTTGTTAATTCTAAGAGATGCAAACACAGCAAGAGCTATTATTTTATTAATTCTTATACTCAAATATTTAAGTAGAGGAACTGTTTTATCCTGCAAAAGTCATTCTCTATCTTCTCAGTAGATAAATTTTAGATATCTAATGTTGCCTGGTGACAATTGCCCCAGAGGGCTTAACCTAAAGGACAGTTTGGCATGCCAGACAGAAGTTATAACGTCAGTTAAGAACTTCTGCTATGACACTGAAATTACCTTGGAAAGTCACTTTACCTATCAGTTTGTTTCCTTACCTACCTGCCAGCTATCTTTAAAGGTTTCTGGTTTCCGTCCAAGAGTGATATGTCAAAGCCATAGTTCAGTGCAACCTTTGTCTTAGGTGGGTCCAAAAAGGCCCATTATCATTCCACTTACCATTTACTGCCACTACGGCATTCAGTACAAACTATGTGCCCATAAATATGAAAGCCAGTACTTTCACAGTAGATTTGACATTACTTCAGCAGAAACATTTCAGCAACCCATAAGCCAGACATATTGAGAAATCCAAGGCATCCTGAACTTTGAATGTCATCGTCTGCACAGGAAAGTGATTCAAGTTTAAATTATCTTTAATTTCTTACATTGTTTCACTTTCATCTGCTACCAAGAAAAAAACCACTGCATCTGAGAGTGCATGCTACATGGCAAGATAGTAATGACCTACTCACAGCGAGAGCAGGGCTGGTCCCTTCTCACTGGGGATGGGAGACAGGACAAGGGGAAATAGCCTCAAGTTGTGCCAGGGGAGGTTTGGCTTGGATATCAGGAAAAACTTCTTTACAGAAGGGATTGTTAAGCACTGGAATAGGCTCCCCAGGGAGGTGGTTGAGTCACCATCTCTGGATGTGTTTAAAAACCATTTGGATGTGGTGCTCAAAGACATGATTTAGTGGAGGGCTGTTAGGGTAGTGTGGTTAGGTCATGTTTGGACTTGATGATCTTTAAGGTCTTTTCCAACCTGAGCAATTCTATGATTCTATGATTCTAATATCTTTGTGAAGGGCTCTGGGTTTGCCTTCGATAATGTCAACAATACTTCACTGGAAGCCTTGAAATCTCACATTTTGCCCTGTCTAGACCTTGGCACTTACCTAGTTGAACTTGTGTGCCTCAGACAACTTCTACAAAAATTCCACAATGTATCATTGTGGAAGATAGGAAGGTCAGGAAAGGGGTAACATTCTGAATAACTGAACTAATAAAAATTTGTTGTGGGTACACATCTGCTCTCTCATTTAAATCTAATGAAGGTTATCACTACTGAGTAGAAATGTGCCTTGAATACACCCTTCGTATAATAAAAAAGATTCACCTATATTGGTGCTCACCGAGTGAGACAAGACATGCTTGTTACATTTATTTGTGCTGTTGCCTGGGTTTGTATCCATCATGATCACTTCCTCACAGTTGGTATCCTCTAGTGAACTGCAAATGCTGCTTACCATCATTGACAGCATCTCTTCTTTGAAAAACCTCCTGTGTTTGGGTACCAGCTTCCTTTTGTTGTTGTTGAAGCTTACTTTGCTCCCACCTCCCTCATGCTGACTATGTAAACAGACACATCTGTTTTTGCTTATTGTGCCTCTCATGTCATCTGTGTTGTGCTGCACATTTTCTTTTCCTGGCTACCTCCCAGCCTTTGTGTTTAAAAGGGGAGCCAAACAGAACCTGGTTGCATTGAGCAAATTACCTCCCTGTCTTGGGGACACAACTGGGAGCTCAGCTGCAGAGTATGGAACAGTGTATAATCCTGAGAAATGTCACCCATTCTTTAGGGCAAAAGCAATTGCCAGTACAACGAGTAAGTGTTTTAGCAAACACTAGAATATTCTAGAAACATTTTCTTTACTGACTTTTCCCAGTTCCTGACATGCAGAGTAAAAAGATAAATTCCTATTAAAATTATTCAGGTCTCTTCAGCTGGCTGTCAGTGAAATTAGCTCAGTGCCTGTCTAAAGCATGAATGTATTAACTTTAGGCTGGAGAAGTTCCGAGTGTTAAAGAAACAAAAAACAGTGTCATGCTATTTGGGGTGATATTTATCTTCCAGAATTGCTCACCACACAATGATTTTCCCCCTTACTCAGAATGTGTGTTAAAAATGGAATGATACTTTAAGGTGTTACTCCTTTAAGGTTCACAGATTTGCAGAATTGAGCCTGTTTTGCACACAGGTGGCTCTCTGCAAAGATGATGGGGGTAATGGCACCCACCCAGCTTGTCAGCCAAATGTGCACTAGGGTGAGAGCAGATGCTATGGGTCAGAGGGGAGAAAAGGAGAGGGCTCTCAAGTGACACACAGTGCTGGGTTCTGTTCCTGTTGTGATGCATATGTGGCACCTGCTTCTGTGACTTCTCCCTGCGAGGTGAAAAGGTCCTACTTAGCCGTGCTGTGTCCTACCACCCAGGCACTGTGCCCTAACGTGTCAGAGACAGATCATGTCAGTGTTGCTATGCACTGCTCTGAAATTTGCTTCTTCCAGGCAAAGGGGATGAGACTTGACTGCTTTGTAGAAAAAAAATGTTCCATGCACAGAAGGAAAAGTAGAACAATATCCCACACGCTACTCACTCTTTGGCAGGCAGCACCAGTGGCATATTTCAAGCACATCCTTGTGAAAAATAGCTAGGCCAAAATATGCCTATTATATACATGATCTGATGCACAAGTGCACAAGTTAAAAACATTAAAAAGACTGATGTCAAAGAGTGCAAGGTAAAAATTAATCTGGTCAATTTTTATACTGCAGGTGTATTTTATATGTATTTTAAATGGATTACTAACTGCTTAATAGGGCTTAGCAGCCTGCTACAGGTTTGAACACTTACAATTATGCCAGGAAGATAAAATATGGAGTCTTAAACTCTGATTACAGCTGTAACCAGCTGGATCTGTAGCTGTATAAAGCAAATGAATTCTTGTTTCTCATCTCCAGTTTGTGGTGTGTGCACCAACTGTGTGTGCATGCATTTGACCACATTACTGTCTAAAGAAAGTGGAGTTTTTTTCCATTCATTTCTGGCAACATATTCAGGTAGATGTCTGGGTTAAGCATTTATCTGGGACACCTGCAACATCTTATTCAATTGTGCCAACAAAAAGAAAATATGACGGTCACAAAAGGGATCTAATGGACTAATATGAAAACTTCACATAAAACCAAGTTATTTCAGATTTCAAGCAGTTTGAGTCTTTTAATATTTGATCAACTTCCTTATGAATGACTTTCTACCCAAAAATGGCTGGAAATGCTGATGTTCTCAGAGGTTATGTTCGTAACTTCCTACCCATAACATCTTACTTTCATTATGTGTGATCCACAACAAACTACATTTGCATCAGTATGATCTCCAGTGGACATAAGTCAGGAGAAAAGGCTTGCTAAAACACAAACATGAAAATCTGTGCAGACATACTCCAGAGATACAACAGCTAACAGCAATACATTTGTATTTTCACACAAGGTTTCACACAAGGTTCAAATATCAGGTTTCACACAGTTCTGCCACTGTGGCTGTACCCAGGGAAAAGGGAGGAAAAGACACAGTGCACATGATTTTAAGTTCAAGACAGATATTCTAATTATAATAGTGAACAAACTGGAGGAAAATGCACCACACTTCCTCAAGCACTAAGAAATTACTCTGGAATTTATCATTAGAATCAAATAGTGCAGGTACAAGTAATAAAAATGATGTTTTCAGAGTGAATGCTTTTTCCTGTTAGGTACTTACAGCATCTGCACAACATTAATCCCAGTCTATTGACAGGGTCCACTCTACATTAAAATCAGCAGCTTGGCAATTAGAAAAAAAAATGCTGTGTTGGCTTGCAAGGAAAATGTAATTTGTGAAGCTCTCAAGGTTTCAGTCCATGAGTTTTGTTCTAAATGTGCTGCCTCCAACACTTTGAATCTTCAGATGAAAACAAAGTGCTCCTCTAATGTGACATGTCATTTTCCATAGTGTTCTGTTGGGTCCATTGCTCTTTTTACTGTCTTTCTTGGAATAATATCAGTGCCTGCTTCAGATTTGGAAGATTAGCATTAACAGGATAGAAAAGAAGAGGGCAGCTGTTCCATGATGGCATTTAGATAGCTGATCTGTCTGCTGCCTAATCCATGTATCATCTACATATCCAGTCAGCATGAGGCAACCTAGTAAAGAAGTTTATCGCAGAAAAGCCCTTTAAATCTAGGCATGTCCAGTTATCATCTTCCACAGATAGAGAAAAATTCCTTTTGTGTAATTTCTCTAGCCACACTTACAGCTTTTCTCAACCTCTTGCTAAAATACAGTGTCCACCCTCATGTTTAAAGCATTCTATAATAGTAAATCCTTAGGACTGTGAGGAAAAGAACAGGCTTTTCCTGTTAAATATCCACACATTGGGGTATTTATTTATAGTGAGTCAGGTTCTTGTGAGATTCTCTTCTTGTGATAGTCACAATAATTGTGATGCCAAATTGTGATAGCTGTGAAAGGTTCCCTATGGAATCAAGAGCTCAAATTCTATTATTTTTAGTTGGATCTGTAAGCCTCAAGAGCCCTTTGTAATCTCAGTCTATCTGTTATGAATTTATCATGGAGTCTGCTGACTCTTCTTTATCAGTATTGCCAAAAGCAATCAAGTTCTCTAGACAAAAAGCTTATTGTAATCAAATAATGCTCAAATCTCGTTTTGGTGCTTTTGTTGTTGTTGTTCTGTTTGTCTTAATTAAACAATTTCAATAGAAAACTTCAGCAGTCATAGGGGAAAGCTGAAAACAGGTCTAAAGCCAAAGAGCATAAACAAGATGATTTAGAGCAAAGTAAAGGTCAGAAATGAAACAGAATGATGGGAGTTTTCACTCAAGTGGTAAACTCTTAATTATACAACAGGTTTCCAGGAGAGGAGACTGAAGGCTATTATCATTTCTCTCCATTCAATGCTTCAAATCCTGTGGCAGCTCCACATTCCCATGACTTATATCTGTTCAGAATATAGAATTTCACCTGCAGAGAAAGGATGTAACCTGCATTGACTGAAGCACAGGCTCGCACACAGGCATCACTCATTCCTTCTTAACTCCTTGCAGCCTTTTTGCTAAATTGCTGCACTTCAGATACCTGTATGCCTCTCATAAAATCCCCAGCCCTCCTCTTTTTTATTACTTAATTAAAGGAAAGAATATACTAATGAATAGGAATTATGAGCCTAAAGAGTAAGAATTGTGCTTTCCTTTCTGTAATGATTCGTTTACTTGCAGCATGCTATTCAGCTATTGCACGGCTTTATACACAGGGCTCCTGGCATGGAAAAGCCTGGGTAAACAAGGCAAACAAATCTGGGCTTCATGCTGTGCAGAAACCAGCTTGTTTGTATTGGTATGCTTAGTAGATATTTTCTTTAAAGCATCCCTTTGGTTTAACAAGATATAAAATTCTACGTATTATGACATTCTCCACACATTCCTTATGTTTTGTTAAATTTTCAGAAGTTTTTTGAATAATGCATGATATTGTATGAAGCACAGAGTAAATTTTTTAATCAATGAGTATGAAATTAGAGATAAACACAAGATAAAAATGCCTTTTCAGTCAGGTACCCCACATTCCCTGTCAGAAAGTGTGTTTTGTTCTTTTTCTCACTCCAATCAGCTGCACATCCTGTTCTGTTTTCTATGCAGTAAGCACTGGGAATTTTATCATCGCATTTCTGGGAATGAATTGGAATTTATTCTTCATACATAAATTGAGTTTTTCTATGGTTTTTTACAGTATTTAAGTTAGATCTCTTTTGGATGTGCCTCTACAAATGGCATTTCACATAACTCGTTCTGTAGAAAGGTGTCCACTCTTTCATTGATATTAACACCCTTCAAATGTAATCTGAAACAGCTATTTATGGCTCAGAAATCTGTGGGAGTTTTGGTTCTACACAGTGAGATCTGTTAAATAATTAAATCTTAAAATGATTTTCAGAGAGGCCTTTTTGAATCACATCTGTTACTTCTTGTAGGAAATTTCCCTAACAGATGTTACTTTTTTTTTTTCTCATTTCTTTCAGGGTGCTAATGACATCTTAATCTTACTCCAGTTAACAATAATAAAACAAATCTCTATCAAAGACTTGTCAAGCTGCAGAAAGAAAACTGCTCCAAGAGGCCAGAAGCAATAGATGCTTTGCATCAGCTTTGGGCAGCAGTCCCACACTCCTGGCAGCCTCCCACTTCTCCAGAAATCTTGCCCTTCTGTCTCCATCTTTCCCCTTCTCCTTCCCCATTGGAGGGTTGCCGTTTTGTAAAGCATTGTGCCTCACACTTTCACAGGCTGCCCTGGAACTTACAGACAGGAACAGACACCCTTTCAGGTTTACCTGGAAGTGCACCAGAACAGGAAGCCACCATTTTTAACAGCAGTTGGAGATTCATGATCTTCAAGGTCTCTTCCAACCCAGACCATTCTGTGATTCTGTGTGTGATACAGACCGGGAGAAGAACTCACTGAGAGCAGCCCTGTAGAGAAAGATCTGGGAGATATGCTGGATGAAAAGCTGGACATGAACCAGCAGTGTGCACTTGCAGCCTGGAAAGCCAACAGTAGGCTGCATCAACAGAGAGGTGGCCATCAGGAAGAGAGAGGTGATTGTTCCCCTATGTTCTGCCCTCATTAAACCCCATTTGGAGTACTCTTTCCAGTCTTGGGGCCCCCAACACAAGAAAGATTTGGAGCTGTTGGGGGAGGTCCGGAGGAGGGCCATGAAGATGATCAGAGAGCTGGAGCATCTCTCCTGTGAAGACAGAATGAGGGAGATGGGCTTTATTTAGCTTGCAGAAGAGAAGGCTCCAGGGAGACCTCATTCCAGCCTTCTGGTACTTGGAAGCTTATAATCTGAAGGAGAGAAGACTTATTACAAGGGCAGGCAGTGATAGGACTAGGGGGAATGGAGACTTAGGTTAGTTGTTAGGAAAAAATTATTGACTCATAGGTTGATGCGCTGGCACAGGCTACCCAGAGAAGCTTTGCATGCCCCATCCCTGGAGGCATTCAGGGCCAGGTTGGATGGGGCCCTGAGCAGCCTGAGCTGGTGGCTGGCTGGTTCCTTTCCAACCTATTCTATGATTCTATTTTTCTTAGAACCCTGTCTGTGTATATGGAAAACCACAATGAAATGCCATCTTCAGAAGAACACGCATGGGTGTGCAACAAGGAAAAGCCTCAAAGGGATTTCTGGGAAAGACCCCAGAAAGCAGAATAACCAGCCAATCAGCCTTTGAATCATAAACCATATTTTAAGGAAGTTTCATGCAGAGAGGACAGGTGGTAGAGGGGAATTCCTTTCCCCACTGCTCTGGTGTTATGCCCAGCAACCTATTGTGGGGTATGGCCTGGTGCTGTATGAGTTTCCTCTGACTTCTACAACCCAGGTCCCTCCCCAAACTGCTGGGATGCTGCCTTTTCAGCCAGCCCCATCTGCTCTACAGCACATCCTATTTCTTCCCAAATCCTTCCCCTATGCTTGCTCTTGTCTTGCTTCCCCGGGTGGCCTCACACTGCAAGGCCTATCGCTGGCCTCACGGCAATCCCAAAAATCACAACCTTGAAGCACCAGAGCCACAGAGACATTGCTAATGTGAGATCCTGTGGAAAAACAAGGAGGAGGATGGACTAGGTTTTTGTTTTGGAACCAGCCTAAGACAAGTGGCTTCAATTTCAGGCTTCATTGCAAATTTCTGGCACATCTTCCAGGTGTCCTTCTGGCTCCCATGACATCTTTACAGATTGTTACTGGGAGCAATGGGAAGTGTGTTCTTTTTTCATTGGTATGTGTTTATAAGGACTATTTCTCCCAATAGGCACAGCACCTGTAAGTACTTACATAAGGAAAAGCAGGTGTCTAATTCAGGCCTGTATTTCCCTCTGGGCCCACGTGCCAAAACTTTTTGTGAACAAAATGTGCCAGTTTACTTGATGAAGGTTGTCTCCTTGCACCTGACAGCAGTATGGTGAAGGTCCCTGTTGCCACTGATCTTTTCTTATTCTCTTATTTACAGGCCATCCATCTTTCATCTAACACTTGGAATGAATAGACACTGGAGACCTCCAGTTCTTGATAGGGAAAGTTTCTGGTTTTTTTTTGCCAAATCTCAGCATTCATTTCTATATTTCTGCAACAGTCCTGAATCCATCTCTACTGTTTTATTCTGTGCTGCTGTAGTAAACACCAGAGGCTTTAGGGTTTGCATAAGCAACGAAGTAGTATAAAAATATTTTTGTAGTGAACATCAGTGAAGCACCGTAGTAAAAAACATTTTCTGCTTCATGTTAAAGACAATCCTTCCTTGACTTTATGGCAGTCTCATCCACTCTCAAATAAACACTTTTTACATCAAGAAATGATTATATATTATTTTTAAATTTGTATCGGGAGATAAAAGAATTCAGTACACCAAACAAAAAATAGCCTTTCTATCAGTAGTAGAAGGGCTGCAGCTCAGTTTGTCTGATGAGGATGGCAAAGCTGCCAATTGTAACGTAATTTTACCATGAAGAGGGCAACTTCTGTTTGAACTCTACATGTTAAAGTTTCATTCAATACTGCAGGTTTAAACTGTGGAAGCTGTGGGAAGGGAGAATTAGCATTCTTTAAGAGACACTGAAAATAGAAGAAACTGGCATAGGAAAAAATCCAAGAAGAACTTTTTGACCTTATTTCCGTTCTCTCTAATGGATGAGATGAAAAATTAGTTTAATTCACTGAGTTTAAGCAAAGGGGTGAAAGTAATTGTTGAAACAAAAACTGTCATCAGTTCTAGTAGAACAGAGTGTCTGCTCAAGATGGATTTAAAATACAGATGATGGCATGATGGGAAAATCTGACCAACAAATTATCAAATCAAAGGCTATGAAGACATTGGGAAAGTGAGTTAATCATTACAAGTCGAGGCTATTACAGAGGAGATCAGAAGATAACATGGTCGGATGATAGGGAAAATGTCTCTCTTCTCACCTCATTCTTGGCTATTTTGAACAGAAATTGGTAGAGCTACTTAGTATAATTAAACTTCTCAAAGTAATTGAACAGGATAATGCACAGTAGTTCCTAGTAGTACCTCAGGGCAGTTGCTGAATTACTTCCAGTAACACCTGTTAGTGCCATATTCTTGTGGGACTAAGTGTCCCAAGGGACAGGATCTTTCCTTTTCCTCAGAGCCCAGCTGCAGTCCAAGGATTACTGTCAGAAGACTGGTATCTTTGAATTAAGCAGAACTCTGAGCAATTTGGAACTGGATTATGTTTCAAGAATAATGTTTTTATGAAAAGCTTTATTTAGAAAGAATAGACTTAAACATCTTTCTCAATTTCAGATATTGCCATATCCTCCATTTCATCCTTTATTTTTTTTCTGCTCTAGATCTTGTTACAATTACGTAAAAGTATAGAAATGGCTCAGTACAAAACCTTGGACGACACACATTTTTTTTCACCTAGCTATTCCCTTTTCCGACATCAGTCTACAAACCTGAAGCAATTTTTCCCTTTTTTTTTTTGTGGCCTATTTTCCATTCTCTGAGCAGCCATTTAAACAATAATCATCCTGTTTCTCTTTTCCTTTTCGGCAAGAAAGTATTCTTTACTTTCTGTCCAGATAAGAAGCCAAATACAACATGACAGTGAAAGATGAGAGAGTTTGTCTTGTAATACCGCATTTCTATTATTTATGAGGTTACATCTGGAGTATTGTGCCCAGTCTGGGCTTCTCAGTTGAAGAAACACAGGGAACTTCTAGAGCGTATCCCATGGAGGGTCACAAAGATGACCGGGGGCCTGAAGCATCTTCCTTTTGAGAAAGGCTGAGAGATATAGAACTGTTCAGCATGGAGAAGAGAAGGCTGAGAGGAGATCTTACCAATGCTTATAAATATCTAATGGAGGAGTCAAGTGGGTGGGGACAGGCTCTCTTCAGTGGTGCCAGCAACAGGACAGGGAACAATGGGCACAAATGGAAACACAAGAAGTTCTATCCGAACGTGGGAAATAACTTCTTTATTTTGAGGACTACAGAGCACTGAAACAAACTGCCCAGAGAGATTGTAGAGTCTTCTTTGGAGATATTAAAAAATCTGGATGCTTTCCTGTGTAACCTGCTCAAGGGAACCAGCTTTTGTAGAGATCTGCAGTAGATGATTATCAGAGGTTCTTTCCAACCCCTACAATCCTACAACACAGAGCAGGCCCTAAATTGTGGGTTTTTCTCCCAGCCTGGTCCTCCTGCCCTTGTGCCTCCGTGCTGTGTGGCCAAATCATGTCTACATAGGCAGGATTTGTAGAATTTCCTTCTGTGGGACCTCTGCATATCTGACCATACTGGTAAATGGCCCATCTTATGATCAGCTATGATCTGAAGTCTAGGAGTTAGCAAGGTACTTGCAGTGGCAATGATAGAAAGATGGAGGACAGAAAAACCACTTCAATAAAAACCATATAGAGCATGAAAACATTTGGACAAGTTTTCCTGATGATATTGTCTCCTTTTTATTTATTTATTTCTTTATTTAAATTATGAATATCTACAGTTTAATTAGGAAGGAGAAAATATTACTGACAATGAAGTCTATAATATCTGTCCTGCACTTACAGGCACATCACTTTCTAAAGGTACCTTTGTGTGGCTGCATTAAATTGCAAAGAAGGGGCCTAGCAGAATTAGGCTAGCTCTTACGTGTTTATTAAGATAAGCTTGTTGCTAAAAATTACCTCCTGGTGAATAATAATGCAGTACTGTGTATGAAATAATTGAGAAGCTATTCAAATTTTTAATCTCCAAGGTTACTATAAGATACAGGCTGTTTTTGAAGCTTTTCTAACCTGCTAGAACTCACTGAAAATGCTGAAAGAAGTGAGTGAAGGAAAATGGATGTCCTCAATGTGTTTAAAGCAGTAAACAAAAGACTGGTTGAAGGTCTTGATAACAGACTTCAGAAATATTGTTGGTCAGAGGTTAAATCTTCACCTGGAGTAGAAGTGGCTGAAAGATAGTTGATGAAATAGAAATAAGTAAGAAGTTTTTCAGAGGAAGAAAAGATTAATAGTGAGTTGCCCTATGACTGAGCATTAGGAACTACTAGTATGTTGTGAAATACGCATACAGTTGACCTGGAGGAAGGGTGAATGGGGAGCAGTAGCTGCACAGCAATTGTGCAATTATTTTAGATAATCAGAAGAATATAGGGGAAGCATAAACATTTTCAAGACTCCTTAGATCAGAAGTGATTAGCTGATAAAACATTAAACTGTGAATCAGGAGGTACTGGTTCCAGTGTGTAACTAGAGAAAAAGAACGTGTGGAAGTATTCCAGTTAAAGCCATCAGTATACTATGTTTTGTTTTTGTGTTTTTTTTTTTAAATTATTTGTACAATTAGCTTGTTTTGAGGAAAAAATTTAGAAGCGTGATTTAGCATTCATATTTAATTTCTGGTTAATTCAAAGGCTCACAGTACACAAGGAGATAACTTGGTGATGCAAATGCAAACCTAGTTTGTAGATATTCTGCCCCTCATTTGGATTTTGCTTTGTATTAGCTTCACAAAAACATGTCCAAGTCATCAGACAACTTATATTAATGTTTTGTGTGTTGTGTACAGTGCTCGTTACATTTTTTGCAGGAAACTTTCCACAGCCTTATTTTCGAATCTGATTTTTGAAAAGTTAAAAAGTCTCCACTTGTGCTAGTGAGACAGAGATAAGAAAGTAGCAAATGCAGTCTTTGATGGTACTGCATGAGCAATTTCTAGCATAGAGTGTGTGTGTGTGTGTCTCAGGAGGCATCTAAAGTCTTGCATTCGTCTTTGGTCACCTAGAAATACTCATTTTTGCAGAAAGGGTTTTTCATTTTTCAGCAAGGGTTTTTAGCATGAATTACTGGAATACGTCTGTACTGTTGCAGAACATAGAGAACATAGACTTGAGAGTTGTCTTAGAACCATTCATCTGATTCATTGTGTGGCTTCTTGAATGCATGCACACTCTGAAAAAGGAGAGGGGTCGTTTGCCATTTTAAAAGCTGTGATACTTTCTATTAGCTGAAGCATATTGAAACCAGAGTTTTAGAATAGACCAGAAGTTCGTTTGACTAGCTCACAAAAATAAGAGAAGGGATACAATTGCCATCTGTAAGTGTAGAAGAGAGGCAAATGCTGGAAGGATAAAGAACTATTAAAACTACTGGTATGTGTCATGAAAACTAATCAGATGTGACTAAATTTAAGAATTCAGGTTTCTGGCAGGCAGAACAGTAGTGTTCTGGACTATACTTTTGGGATAGGTAACAGAACAGAATCTTGTTCTCCTTTATTTGAAGTGGTTTATTTTATCTTCATGCTGTTGTTGGTCTTGTGCCAGAAATTGAACACAGTGGGGAAATTTCAGCTTTTGCAACAGCCACTGGAAACATGTATTGAGATACATTACCAGAAAGACAAAAAAATTAGAGGAAACATATTCTGTTCTGTCATTTAGCATCAGATTGCAGAGCAGGTAGATCCTGTTGTTTCTCATTTCCTAGTGTGTAGTTCTCTGATACTTAGATATTTCAGGTACTCAGAGAAAGCCTTAGGTAACTTGGCAAAAGGTCAAAGGAATAGTTTTTCAAATATTTATATAGAAGCTTTGAAGCTTCCTACAAGAAGTCTAAAATCTTTGTAACTTCCTAAGGATTTGGTAATTTGGGTATTAATAGTAGCTGCAATTTAAGAGACAAATTAGAGCTCATCTCTAGCATATGTACTAAGAAAAATGAGACTGTACTGGCATTTCAATAGGTCTGAAGTGTCACTATGTTTAAAATCTTATTTGGGAATACAGCTCAGTATAAGTTAAAGGCAGCTCTGGGAAGCAGTACAAAAGTTTGGAACAACCAGAGGGTAGTTGGAGACTTTTGGAGCAGAGATCCTGAAAGCAGATGCTGTCATCAAGGGAAGTTTTAAAAAATGTATAAACTTACACTAGAGAGACAAAATAAAATTGAATAAAATCTCTTACTTTAGACTTTCCACTTCCCTAGTCTCCTCCTATGGTGTTTTTTTTTTTGTTGTTGTTGTTTTTTGTGCATTTATCTTCTACTTTTTTCTTCAGCCTCCTCAATTTAACCTCTCTTTCTCTTCCAGTCCTCCTAAGATGCAAATACTCTGCTCCTGTCATGAGGTCTGTGCTAGATGTATTGTTTTGCCTATGTCAAGTCTAAATAGGTGAAGATATTTGCCTTCTCCTCCTCTAAGTGTGAAATCATTTATGTAGGAGTGGATGTCAAAACAAAGCCTCACTACTAAACTGGTTTCTCAGAGAATGGCAGTTTTTTCTCTTAATATGCTTATGAAAGATGATCTGCACAAACATTCAAAAATTGCTGTCTTTTGTGGCTGTTGGACAACACTACAAGAAATTAGAGTTGGCTGCTCTGAGTAGAACTTGCTCAGGGCTTGTGCTCTCATTAAGGACATATGTCCTCTTAATTGATCACCTTCTTCTGGTCCCTGCCACAACAATTTGTCAGAGACCTTGGGAGAAATATGGGTGTGGGAATTAAAATGATAACATTTTTCTCCTTTCAGCCCAGAAAGTTTTTTTTTTCTTTTTTCAGAAAAACCATGCTCTCAGTTCTTTATTTATTGCCTTGATTAATTAAAAATCTTTTAAGGCTTATTAAGTATAGAAGAGAGGCTCGTAAGGGAACATAAGAAATGGCACTTCAAACTTTTTGTGAGGTAGAACTTGAAAACTAAGGAGGGCTGAAAAATCACAGTGTCAACAGAGTGGAAGAATTATTCTGACAAACAGAAGTCTGTGTGCCCAATTCTTTCAGTCTGTTTATTTATTGCTGATATTCATACACAGTAAAGTAGTTTCATATCACTGCTGCCTAGTCATTTTTCTTTGGGAATGCATGAATCACAATGACTTTTGCTGAACCATTTAAATGGGGGCTTGCTGCAGCATGTTGTCATGGGTCTGCATTGCAGTGCATTACTGTGAGATTTCGGGTAGGTTATGGTACGCAATAATACTATGTGGGCTCTTTTCACCCCAGCATATTTTCTTTTAATGAAAACAATTAAAATACAGATCCTTGTAAAATAAAAGCCTTGCATTTCTACTGAGATGTTGGTAATCACTTTAATGTACTGCACTGGAGCTAGTAAACCATGGTTTTGTTTTTCATCTGTTTTGTGTAGCACAATTCATCACTTGACCTGTCTACTACTTCTTATGTTGATTTTGCAGCTTAATACGACTTTTCCCTTTATCAGTGTCCTTGAACTGATAAACTGGCTTGTTTACAATGAAGGAATGATTCCTGTTCTATTGTAGTCGCTAATTCTCTGCTCTTGAAGTTGACATCAATTCCTTCATGCTAGTAAACGAGGTACATAAAAATCTCTAAGATATCCTGCAACATTTCTACAACTGGCCATGCTAAAAGTTCTACCAAAAGATCAGTCTCAGACCATAAGAATCTTGTACATAGGAATCTTTGTTGTCTTTTAAATAATGTCAATATATATATATATTTAATGATATCATAGAATCATAGAATCATAGAATCATACAATCATACAATCATAGAATGGCCTGGGTTGAAAAGGTCCACAATGGCCATCTAGTTTCAACCCTCCTGCTGTGTGCAGGGTCGCCAACCAGCAGACCAGGCTGCCCAGAGCCACATCCAGCCTGGCCTTGAATGCCTCCAGGGATGGGGCATCCACAGCCTCCTTGGGCAACCTGTTCCAGTGCATCACCACCCTCTGTGTGAAAAACTTCCTCCTAACATCTAACCTAAATCCCTCTTGTCTCAGTTTAAAACCATTTCCCCTTGTCCTATCACTATTCACCCTTGTATATAGTCATTTTCTCTCCTGTTTATATGTTCCTTTCAAATATTGGAAGGCCGCAATGAGGTTTCCCCAGAGTCTTCTATTTTCCAAGCTAAACAAGCCCAGTTCCCTCAGCTCCAGATGGGGCCTCACAAGAGCTGAATAGCAGGGAACAATCACCTCCTTCTCCCGGCTGGCCACCCTTTTTTTAATGCAGCCCAGAACACAGTTGGTCTTCCAGGCTGCAAGCGCAATCAAATAATCCAGATCCGGTAATTATTTATGTGAGCAACTGAAATGCACTCTGGCCTTCCAAAACTTTACAGATAGCCATCAATTTCTTTCTGCACCTCTGTGTTTATGACATTCACCTTCATTGACTTATTCAGTTGACTGACTCTCTTCAGTCCATACTGTTGAAAAAACTCCACAAAATTACTGTAGGTCAGTAGGTGGCAAGCTGCAATTTCTTGTCCTCTGTCATTTTATTCTTTTCTTCTCCATGTTTAATCTCAGTAAATACTCTTCCATTTGATAGCAAACCCATGGATATATAACCACTGAGTCCTAGAATGGCAGAGGTTGGCAGGGACCTCTGGGTTCATCTGGTCCAACCCCTCCTCAAGCAGAGACACCCTGAGCATGGTAACCAGGACCATGTACAAGTGGCTTTTGAAGCTTTCCAAGGATACTCTATAGCCTCTGGGCAACCTGTACCAGTGCTCACTCACCTGCACATAAAGAAATGTCTTGCAGTGTTCAGATGGAACCTGGTGCTGAGTTTATCATCAAGTTCCTCATTACAGTTCCTCATTTCACTCTCGCCACTTCTTGGTCTGTAAAGATTTTTCTTATCTCTGTCTATACAGCTTGTAATACTAGCTTCTTGTTTCCAATAGAAAGTTGGTTTTTTTCCACCAAAAACATGATTACTCACAGATTAAGATAAGAAGGCATCAGTCCCTTCCATAAGAAACACATAATCTAGTTAATGCCTGGCCGTGATTAGTGATGATGGGGCTTCAGGGCTAGAGAAGGAAGCTGAAAAAAACGTAAACTGGATGGAGACTTGCACATAGGTTTGTATCTGCCCATCTCTTGTCATATGGAAATTTTCTTCACTGGGGTTGCAGAAGAGTGTAGGGCAAGGGGAGACTGTGCTTAGGCACAGTGTAAGGAAGCTATGGAATGCTTATTGGAGAAAAGGATTGGTGAGCAGTGATGGTGGGAATATGTGGAGCAAAGGGTGCATTTGATATCAGTGGAGCTGATAGGCAAAAGTCTAAACAGTAATGCATCTTGGAGGAGAGAGCATGTCCCTGTAACTAAAGCAGTGGAGAAAAGGGAGCTAATGGAAAAGCATTACCTCTTCTAAGATACCAGCCATGTGCAACTAGTTCTTGAAGTACATATGCTTTTAATACACCACAGACAGTGCTACAGCCTATTCCCTCTACCTGCTCCAAGCATATATTGTGTGAAGTGATGCTTTTGGAAACTGGGGGGCTCTTGTCCTCTTTGCACAACCTCTAGATCTGTCTATGTCCAGACCTCTAGCAAGAGTGCATGCTAGTGGAATTCTGGCACTTTTCTTATTGCTGTTACAGAGACATCTGATTCTTAAGAAAAATAATCCTTGTAGGCTGTTAGATTTGATGGCACACTGACTGTTATTCCTGTAAGGTGATAAATATACTCCTGCAGTAAAGATGGGCACAAAGCCTGTGAACCACTTCAGTCCTAGGAAAGTCCTCAGGGTTTGACAGCTAAGGGGAAGCCCTTTAGGGCTTAGGGTAATTTCTGCTTAGGGTAAATTTCAACATATGTGAAAAACTGTACTTTCTGGTACATGTTGGCATTTCAGATAAGTTGCCTTTCTGGTTGGCTGAACAGTTTGTCTTGTGTTGGGTTTATTTGTCATGGGTTTTTGTTTGTTTTTTAAAACTGAAATTCACTTTTTTTTTTTTTTTTCTTTCTTTTTTTTTTTCATACATTGCATTTTGTTTTTCTTTTCTAATCCAAGACAGCATAACTTTTTCTTTAGGCCTTCACACCGGAAGTGTTTCTCTCTCTTCCCTCTCTATGCCAGTTTCTAAAGGGCTTCTATTTCTGTTGTATCTTTTCCCAAGGGAGAAAGTACAGATCTAAAGACAGTCTTACCTAGGAAGGCTGAAAGTTGAGGCAGGTGTTAAAACCTTCCTCCAAAACAATCATTTCTAACTATTAGGAAATACAGTTTGAAAGCATACTGAACTGGATAATACCTCAGGTACATTGAATTTGCCATTTTCCTATAGAATGTTCATATTTCAAGGCATAGTTTCCCTTTTATTGTTTGTAAAATTTGTCTTTTTTTTTCCTTCATTTTTAATCCTCAGAAGTGAAAAGTTTACTAAAGGGCATGAAGTGCATTCTTGAGTACAGCAGTCAAAGACACAAGGACAGACCAGAATACTTTTCAAAAAATAAGCATGCATTGATCATCTATTTTGCAGCTGGTCATGTAAATTCTTTGCCCATCTGTAGCCTTTGGGGGTGTATTTTTAAGTGCAGCCAGATGAATACATGCGTCAGCCTTTTCCTGCTGATGGATCACTTTTGTTTTCAGCATGTATAAAAGTTTAGGGAGCATCATGGACAATTGCTCCGGTTAATTATAAAAAGTGTCCTCAAAACTTTTTCATAAATTACTTATTTTGCTGTGAATGATCTCCTGAATCACAGTGCCTTGTTTCTGCTCTTTGACTGAATGACCATCAAGGGAGAAATACAAACAAAAAGCAAGAGAGTAATGAATAAATGTGGAACAGATACATATGAAAAATCGTAACTGATGCAAATATCCACGAATGGCTACAGGCATTATGATGCATATTTGTAGCTGAATGAATCTGAATAAATATTTACAAGCAGCTACTTTTCTTAGCAATTAGCTCAACCCTTTAACCTCTTGAGGAAAGAGGTGAACCAAAGCAGAGACCTCCTGAAGAGAGATTTCATGCCAGCTTGAGATGGTTTCAGGAGGCTTTTGAATAACACACATGGCATTGTGCCGTAAGAGGAAACCAGATGTGTGCTTTGTGTCTCCGATCTGAAGAGAGTTGTTCTACACTGTAAATCATATATCCTGGCAGAAAGCAGAATGATATCTAGAAATAAGCAGTTTCAGAAGGAAAATAATAGTGCTTCAGAAGTTTAACTTACATATCAATTGTTCAGTAGCCAAGCATAAAGCTACAGAATGAATGATGACTCAGGGTTTTACCTGCAATATGCCTTAGGAAAGCTGGAATCATACAGCAGTAATTTCTTTAATGGAAGAAAGATGGTGCTATTATAAAATGTGTCAGATAACAAAATCTTATTGGGGAAGGAGAAGCGAGAAACAACACGCAACCAAATTACTTGACTTTGCATAAGGAATTGTTGGCTCATATTATGAATTCATAAATATAAAATTGCAGGAGGTCAATCTACTTGTCATTAAATCAAATAAAACCAGTTATTGAAAAAAGGAAAAGCTTTGAGAATCACCTTCTTCAGATCATGGGAGAAACAGAACCATGTGAGATGGTACACACTGCATTCTTGTTTTTCTTCCTGTATGTGTGTGCTAATGATTTTAAGAATTTTGAATGCATAAAACCAAAATTTCATTATTAAACAAAGCTGGCAAGTAATTTATCAACTGTGGAAAAAATAGTTGCCTTCAATTTAAAGGAATCTTTCTGCAGTCTACAACAATAACACAACCACTGGGTCTGATAAAGCTACCTAACTTTCTTAAGCCCATACCGCAAAATAATCTAATAAGATATTTACATTATTAATCTGCTTATTCTCACAATTAATTTTGACAGAATTGTCTGAAATGTACATAGTTTTTTCTTACTCCTTAATTTCTGTATCTATCGGCATCTTTTTTTTTTTGTATGTGTATATACATAGGCACAAGCAATATGTGAATGCATCACCATCTCAATACATTTCTTCCTTTAGAAAAGTATAACTTGTTTCATTTTATGACATTGGCTTGTAACCTCTTGCCTTATTGTGGATTACATTGTGTAATCCTAGCTAACAATGGCAAATTTAACTCAATAAGACCACTTTTATTCAATAAGACTGTTTCCCATCTTCTTAACACTAAAGTTGTGCACAAACTATCACAAGATTTAGAAAAGAAAAAAAGAAGGAAAGAAAGAAGGAGAAGAGAGCAAAAATGGTTCTGGATGTTAAAACAGATGTTCCTATGGGTATATGAATTCAGAAAGGCTTAACATTCTTCAGCAACGAAATTGTGAAAACATGGAAGCAGGACAGAGTTAAATCTGGTTGGTGGGGTTCCCCATGGTTCAGTACTGGACCCATTCTGTCAATTACTTTAATCAATTTTCTTGATGAGAGTAATGAGTGTACCCTCAGAAATGCTGCAGATAACACCAAGTTAGACAGGACTGCTGATTTGCTTGAAGGTAGGAAGGCTCTGCAGAGGATCTGGGTTGTTAGGCTGCAGCTAATCAAGTCACATGCAACAAAGCTATAAGTTAGATTCTGCACTTGGGTTGTAACAACCCCATGCAGTAATACAGATTGGCAAAATGTGGATAAAAATTTGCCCAGCAGAAAAGGACCTGGGGGTGCAGATCAACAGGCAGCAGAATGTGAGCCAGCAGTGTGCTCAGATGGCCTAGGAGGCCAATGGTATCCTGGCCTGCATCAGAAATTGTGCCAGCAGGACTGGAAAGTGACAGTACCCTGGTACACAGCACTGGTGAGACTGCAGCTTGAATGTGCTGTTCAGTTTCAGGATCCTCACTACAAGAATACTGAGTTGTTCAAGCGTGTGCAGAGAATATCAATGAAACTGATGAAGGGACATGAAAATGGGACACATGAGGAGAAGCTAATGGAACTGAGGTTTTTTAGTCTGGAGAAAAGGAGACTTGGGGGTGAAAGAAGGTTGCAGCAAAGAGTGTATCAGTCTTTTTTCTTGGGTGATAAGTGATATGATAAGGTAACAACCTCAAGCTTTGCCAGGGGAAGCTTAGGCTAGATATCAGAATGAATTCAGAGAAAGAATGCTTAGGCATTGGAATTGGTTGCCCCATGGTACAGTTTCCATCCTTGGAAGAATTTAATAGAGGTGTGGATTTGGCGCTTTGGAGCATGGTTTAACCGTAGACTTGGTAGTTAGGTGATTATCCAAAGGGTATTTTCCAAACAAAATGGTTTTATTATTCTGTGTCATATATGTCTGTATACATGACTTTTGGAAGAAGGATCTGATCATAGAGTCTGCTTTCAGCAAGTTTGTTGATGATACAAAGCTGGGAAGTGTAGCTGACACACCAGAAAGCTGTGCTGCCATTCAGTGAGACCTGGACAGGCTGGAGGGTTGGGCAGAGAGGAACCTGATGAGATTCAACAAGTGTAGAGTCCTGCACCCAGGGAGGAATAACCACACCCATCATTTGTACCTACTGGAAAGCAACTGTACAGAGAAGGGCCTGTGTGTACTAGTGGACAACATGTTGAGTATGAGCCAGCAGTGTTCCATTGTAGGCAAGAAGGCGAATGCAATAAGTTCAGCAATAAACACTTGCAAATAAGAGTTAATACCTACTAGTGTCTGGGTAAAGGCCACCAAATCTGATCATCATTACAGGTCAGCAAGTTGCTTCTTCATCACTAATATAGAGTGAAAAGCTTCAAAGCTTCATTATCCTCTCAGGCGAGAATGAGTTGTAGTTGTTTGATTCTTTGCTCCCTCTAGTCTGTGTATAGGAAGAGTGGAAGATGTGAATGACAGAAAGGTTAATGACTGAGAATAGATGGTCCTTTAAAGCTTTCAGCTATTAGCATGCTTTCAAACTTTCTATCATGCTTCAGATGAATGATTCAGGATTTTTTTTAGCCGTAGTCACAAAAGCCAGGCTTCTTTTGTGATGCTTGATGACTCTCACATAAAAACTCTAAGCATTTCTGTAAACATGTATTTTTCTTGCAGTTCTTCTCTCTACTAGGGTGTTTTTCCAACTTGGTTGTAGAGAACATCAAAGGGAACTGAGACTCAATGTTATACCAGGCTGTCAGCCAATTGTGCGATGCCAGCATTTCAGTGCCTGGGAGATGGATGGCAAACTGCTGACCCTTTTCTAAAATGGCACCAGCAACAGGAGGACCAGACCTGGCTACATGTGTTTTCAAATTTTTTCTTTTTACAAAACAGCAGGACCAGAGGTGGATGGAGACCAAAGGCACTGTTACACCCAAGTTGCTCTTATTGCAATTTGCCATAGAGATGGAAGCGTTCCAGAGTAACCTTCTTTCCAGACTAGCAACAGACATAGCAGAAATTGGTGGAAGAGAAAAGCAAAACACAGAAATAATGCCATAGCAAGGCTGGTGCTGGTGCAGAATCTCATTGAGTTACTGGATGGAATTGATTGACACTCCAAGGGCATGCTTTAAAAGATAGATAGGTATGTAGCTTCACTTCTTCATAAACAGCTTCCTGCTTCAATTGGGAGGAATAGTTAAAGTTACAGTAATTTCAGATGTTACATATGAAAATAAAACTGAACCACGATCTTGATTGTGGCTGGCTGTTTCTTTGTGTATGTAGGTGTTTCTGCTGCTGATGGCATGGTGAGATAAAACACCAAAACTGGTCAACATGTGAGAGAGACACATAGACAAATCCAAAAGTCAAAATAGAACACCGTAGTGTGTGCCCAAATGGTTCCTTCTGTTATCTTCTTTCTCAGACCATATTTATTTGCTGTGTACATATCACTCTTCAGACTTCTCCAGAATTTGTATTCCCCATGATAATTTGTTAATCCTCTGTTCTTCCAAACTTGAGAAACTTAATTTATAACTATGAACATGAACTGCGTGTTATGTAGATTTATTTTTAGTATATACAGTGGAAGAATATCTATAAGGATTAACACAGCAAAGTAGGAGTCATCTATGGCGGATACTGTGGTGGTGTGAAAACAGATCCTGGCTCTTTGCTCAAAAATGCTGAGATTGCTGATCTGTTTGTCTTCTTCTGTTAGAAGACAAATAGTGGTTAAGGTGTCAAAATCAGTAAGCCAAACACACTGTAGCTACAATATATAGTTTCTTCTCCCTCCACTAATCATTTTTTTCTGAAAGTAAGACTCCAACTAATGCATGCTGATTAGCTGAACTTTGTAATTTCACTACAAATAAAAAAATTGGAAGGCAACAGAATTTTTTCCAAACAATTGATGTAGTTTGGAGTGATTTACATAGCATTACTAAATGATGTGAATCTTGGGTCAAAGGAGTGTCATGCCTCACCCAGAAATAATCACAGTACTTGTGTAAATGACTGTGAGTGGGGTTTAGAAGTTGTTCCTAAACAGTGGATCAAAGTCACCTCTGTTTGGACAACATAAAAAGATTCCAAACAGCTGAATGTTCACTTCCTCAGAATGTGAGAATAAACTAGGAAAGCTTGTAGAACAACATATTTATAGGTGTTAACTATATTCAGCTTTATTCTCAGAACATTCAGATATGAAAAACTGTTGAGAAAACATTGCTCTTGAAAACTCATTGTTAATTTAGTAATTGTTCTGTGTCAACTTGAATCTGTTGTAATTAGATTGGGTTACACTCTGAGAAAGAGGAGATGATCTGACCTAAAACACTGGTGTTGTGCAAAGCCTGGCAATAATGCTCTCAGCTGAACAAAGACCTGACTCAATCCTCCTATGATACCAGCAATTCTCAGGTGTTTTCTGCTTCTCTCACATTTTAACTGCTGTGAGACTTAAATATGGGAATACCTAGACTGCTGTCACAAGCAGATTATGTTTTCAACGTAGACAAAATAAAACAGGCAGTAGGAGGGATATTCTTGCTGTGTGTGTCCAAGAAGACATCATCATTAGCTCTAAGATTTCTGAACTCCTCTTCAGTTGTAGTTGTAGCAGAGTTGATGCTGCTCTATTTGTTTTCTAAAGTAGAAGAACAATATATTTGAAGCATGTTTCTTTTTTATATAATGGCAAGTTTGAGAAAACACCCACAGTCATCAGGTAATTACTGCAGTAAAAATTAAGGAGACACTAAAGCACAGTATCTTAGACTGAAAATAGCACTCTAAGTGTCTGAGTAATATAACATTAAATATTAACTTAGAGTTATGTTACAAGACTAAATGTAGAACGCGGAACAATTAATTATTCTTTTTTGTGTGAATCTCTTTCAACACTGAAAAAGCAACAGAAGCTTAGAGAATACTAAGTATATTTACATCACAAAGAAGGAAGTGTCTGGTAAAGACGAAAAATAAGTTCATTAAATCTAACAACAGTATTAAGCTCTACTTTTGTGATAATGTTCATGGAGAGCTTAAAGCTCTATTTGGAGAATGAAAATGTGATAACAATGAGTCAGCATGGGTTTGGGGGGAAGAAATTGTGACAAACAATTCTGATTACAGTTTTAAATGGAATGATGATTGGCTTACAAATAGGAAAACCCAGTAGACATTTTATAGATGGATTTTTAGGAAGGCTTTCAAAAAGGTTTCACATGATGAATTACTACACAAAGCCTTCTAAATATGGATTAGGTGATGAATACTTAAGTTGGCTGAAGGACTGCTTAGAAGATGAAAATAGGGGAAATAAAATTATGCTTTGTTCAGTAAAACTAGGGTCATTCATGGAATTCCTTCAAGTGGTTTCAGCAGGATACGAATCCAGTCTGTCATGTGAAGCAGAGGCTCAGAGGATCTGCACTGACCTCCGCTTACTTTTGTATTGATACTACAGATGATGCTACAACATGAGGGAGATATATTTTCAAATAACTGACATGAATCTGCTTTAATACCATGGGATGGATTACAATTCAAAGAATCATACAATTGTTTGTTCTGGAAGGGACCCTTAAAGACCGTTTAGTCCAACTTCCCTGCAATAAACAGGGACACCTACAGCTCAGTCAGGTGCTCAGAGCCCTGTCCACACTGACCTTGAATGTCTCCGGGGACATGGCATTCACCACCTCTTTGGGCAACCTGGTCCACTATTTCACCACCCTTATTGTAAATAGCTTCTTCCTTATATCCAATTTAAATCTCCTCTCTTTTAGTTTGAAACCATTTCTTCTTGTTCTGCCACAACAGATCCTGCTAAAGAGTCTATCCCCTTCTTTCTTATAGCCCCCCTTTAGATATTGAAAGGCCGCTATCAGGTCACCTCTGAGCCATATCTTCTCCAGGCTGGACAATCCCAGCTTTCTCAATCTGTAATGCAAGGGGCTCTGAAGCAGACACAGAAAAACAGGTACAGAGGCTTTGAGCCAGTAAGCTCAGCACAGAAGCATGGTGATAGAGCTGTAATGTACTGGGCTCTGGACTTATCTGGTAGCCAACTTGTTTGACCACAGAGTGATTCATCTTTTACCAAACTGACTTTCTGGGTGAACTGAGTGGCCTCAGAGGAAGATTCTGCAGCTTAACATACCAGATCCATGTCTGGTGTCAATTGATAGCACCTTTCAGTGTAACAGCACTCTTTTATATCAATTTGTACCAAGAGTGCACGGAGAGGAAATAACTTATGACAACAAATAAACTCATACAAATAGAGCCAGGAATCCAAATCTGTCATAAATGGAAAATTCACACAAGGATTGTACAGCAGTATTTTAGGAAAACTGTATTGCTCTTCATTTAAAGATTAAAGATTAGGTTCTCATTCTTCAATTACATCTCTCTGGGAAAAAATGGTCACTGAATCTTGGTCTGGTATGCAGAAGAAAGATGAGAACTTTAAAACACTTTATCTAAAATCCTTAAAAATAAATGGTTACATTCCAATACAGCTAAGAAAACTAATTCACATAGAAATGAAACAATATGCCCTATAGAGCTCAGAGCAGAGTTCGGAATAATCTTAGGTAGCCTACCTTGTTCACTGCTCTAATTAGAAAATGACATTAAGTTTAAAATGATGAATTCAAGGTTGATATAGACACAAGAATGATAGTAGCAGTATGTACATTTGGCATATAATGCCTTCTTCAAAGTGCAGGTTAGCCTGTGAGAACTGGTATGAATTTAATTTGTGGGAGAGCATTTTAATGATGGTATGATGCATTTGAGCTCTCTAAGAACTGGTGCAAATTTTGAAGTTTTGAAGACAAGTGAAAGAAATAATCCAGACTTTCACTCTGGTCTGTTCCATAGTTCCTACATAGATATAGGAAGAAACTGTCTAACTGTCTTTGCCTTTCCGAACTTACATTTTGAATTATGACAAAAATCAAGCGAAATGTAAAGAAATGTAAAATTATCATGCTTTTTCTGAAGTAGTTCTGTGCATATCAGTATGCCATGGGTCTTATGCAGGCTTTTTGAAAAGGAGCTAATTGTGCCTAAAATCTGTATTGTAGTTAATCTTGTTATTTGCTTTGTTCAGTTACTTAGTTAAAGGAACTGTGTAGTTTGGGCATAACAAAAAAAAAAACACAAAAAAAACCACAAAAAAACCCCACAAAAAACCAAGTTGCAGTTTATTAAAATGGTTAATGTTTCAGGTAGACTTTTTTGAAATCAGTAATTCAGTATTTCCCAAAATACAAAGCAAGGATCTGAGGGAGTAGAGATGAGTGGAGGATGGGCAGGTAAGCAACATCCAAGCTCAGGAAGATTTAGGGAAAAATCTGACTGTAACATCAAAATATACTGATTTCAATACAAAACGGGAAAATGTGAACAAATAAGCTTTTTTTTTTTTACAGAGAAAAATAACCTGGGAAATACTGACAGAGTACGTATCAATGGAATACCACTTTATTTAAATCAAATAATAGTTAACAGTGGCAATGCTGAAGTTTTTTCAGTGAACACAGTTAATATGTTTGATCTAAAGAGCAAAGACTCAAGGCCATAGATAGAGAGCTCCAGATTTTACATCCTCATGGAAGACTCAACTGTTTAAAACATAGATCAAGCCCCTATGAAGAGCTGCCTTTTAAGAGAAATGCTACTTAGACATACATACATCTCTTCAGGTATTAATGGTAATAGAAAGATGCCTTTCATACAAGAGGAGCAACATCACAAGAGCTTCATTCCAATGACAATCAAACTGATCACAAGTTCAGGAAAAAAAAAAAGGTTCAGCATTAGGTGACTGGAGAGACTATGTTTGGAGATATCCAGAACTGAGCTGGCCAAGATCATCAGCAACCTGATCTAACTTTCAAGGAAGTCCTGATTTGAGAAAGACTGATGTTAGAAGGGACTTCTTTTTATGAGTCTTTGACATCTTTTTTGGGAAAGTGGTAAAAAGCATACCAACATCTGATTCAGTTAAGAAGAAAGTGGTAATAAAAGCTTTCGTAGGGTAATTTTTGGCTGAAAATTGTGCTCAGGATTGTAAATGTCAAATGTATTTTGAGTATGTATTCTTTGGGAGTGGGTGGCTGCAGTCATCTTTCTGTTCTCTTTTTATTTGACGTTGATGGATTATGCCTTACAATATGATCAGTAAATAGTAAAATCTACCTTTTAAAGCTTTTGGGAAATTTAATGTTTTCTTTATATATGGTGATTTTCAGTGGAATGATAGTTATATCATTGCTTTGCAGTAATGAGGCATTGAGATGAGCCATGGGTAATGCTACCAGCAGCAAAATCCCTGTGATGCTGTGAATGCAAGAACTGAATAATGAACTGGCAATGAAAACATAATACTCCACAGCCATTGGCATGTCTTCCACAGTATGTTCATCTGTAATGGATAAGGCAGTATATATTTCAGTTTCCACTTTTAAATGATCATTCCCTATTTTCCAATCTTCTTCCTCCTCAGAAGTCTTACCCCATAAATTCAAAATCATATTTGAGTAATCACCTTGGTTTAAATGAAGAGAATGCTGAGCATTACATACCGAAAATGAAGTTTTTCAAGTCAAATGGCTATGGAATTATCTATAAGACTTCAATGTTTGAATCCTCACAGACATGAACTTCAACAGAATATCTTGCCAAACTGCAGTTGCAATGAAAGTTTTCAATGTTGTTCAATTTTCACCACCTACTAATAAATATAATGCAACACTGTACACTGACTTTGCAAAGCCATTTGATGGAACAGATTGTAGTCAGCTGTAGGGATTTACTTGAAAAGTGTAGCAAACTAAAAGTGTAAGAGGCAATGCACAGACTCCTCTCTGTAGATTTTGCACAGATTGAAAGGGAATACAGGCAACATTCAAATGTTTCTTTATTGTCATGCATATTAAAAACCCAGGGTAAAACTTTGCATTTTTATGACTCTGCACATAGACAGTATTATTCTTCATCCAAATGTATGATATGAAAGCTTGTCTGCATCAGTCATTTTGAAATAATTGTTTTAATTTGGGGCTGTGGATGAAAGTGAACACAAGGCTGGTGTCATCTCCTAGCAGACATTCTTTCCAACAATTTTCCTTTTTCCAGCTTGACAAATAACAAATGCCTGGTGGTGGCTTTAAATTTAAAATTCATTGCCAACCAGCTGATAAGAAACATATCAAATATTGGATTTCACTGTATAAATAAGCATATCAAGAAGAACAAAGAAGATTCCAATGACTTTCATTTGTTGTACTGCCTCAGTTATCAAATTTCCCACTAATCATAACTTTGCTTTCTGTCATGTCTCTGACAGCTTTACGTATCATATTTATTTATCATACACCTCTGTTTATCAAAGTTCTGTTTATAACATCTCTCATGTGGAGGAATGATATTTTGCATACACAAATGCAGCTGGTATTAGAGATTTTGACCTGGAGTTCTGTCTTTTTTAAGGCACAGATTTATAGGATAAAGGAAAATTGTCACTGTCTGCAAACAAGAACAAAATGCCTGCGCTTACTCTGAGAGATTATGAGTAAGGATGGGAGAGTCTGTGTGCTTAGATGCAGTGTGCTTAAAAATCCTTTTCAGTGTGTGCTAGGGAGCTGAGAAGCTAACAAAGGAATTTTGTTGCCCACACAGAAGAGATGCTGAGTTTGAAAACAAAATTTGGGCTTTGATTTTTAGAACTGCTGTATGTTACTGGTAGAATTAGCTGCATCTTTGTGCCTTGCTTTGGTTTCTCAGAGCTCTCATGTTTTGTACTTTCATTTCTGTTAGAATGACCTCCCCAGTCATTCCCAGTCTTAGATGTGGTTCACAAGAGATTATCCACTGTTGTTGTCAACAGAGCAACTGCTTTTGGATTTCTGTGACTTTATAGGCAATGACCCATCAGCACTTTATAAAAAGCTCAGCACTTAACTTTTAATAGTAGAAACAAGACAAGTAAAACAGTTAAAGAAAAGGGATTTAAAAGTAAAAATTGCTACACAGGTTTGATTTACCTTGGCTAATTTCAGGAAGCCAACTGAAGGACACATTGTATAAGCTCCTGTTTCTCAGTTTTCTCCAAAATCTTCTCCTGAAGCAGAGTGTACCCTTTCAGTCTTCTCAGTCTTTTGATTCCCCTCTTCCTCTGCCCTGTCACATGTGAATGTATGAACACAGCTACGGACTGAGTCATTCTCAGGAGAAATAACCTACTTATTTGTGAACTCTATTCACTCTAAACAACACGATTATAGGTGCCCTACAATACAATAAAACCCATAAATTCTGCAAAAAACAGCTCTAGGTAGACAGGGTCAATAGATATACGCAGCAAGGTCATCAGAAGGCAGCAGTGAGGCGCTACTGGACAGCATGATATGCAGTGCAGAATTCATATTGGCAGAGTAAAAATTTTAGTTATGAAACAGTTCAATTATTTTTCTAAAATGTATATTGGATTCAATGTAATCAATCATTCCTCAACTAAATGACTCATTTTCATCTATTCTTTGTGGTTGGAATTGCATTTTCAAAAGAAAGTTAGGTTCCTGTAGGCAATGGAAATGAATGAGAAGCAGATACCTTTTTTCTTTGACTCTTTGAAAATATGGCTGTAAACATCATTAGAATTAAAAAAAAAAAAAATTTAGAATTACTATGTCAAAGAAAATTAAAACTTTGGAAACTACCATCCATGCTTAAAAATGAAAAGTTCTAAACTTAAAAACAGGTAATCTAGAAAGCTTAAAATAAGAAGTGTCTGACAGAGCTGTCTTCTTGCTCTCAGTGTCTCAAAGTGTTACAGATACTTCTCATCTCTCCTAGGTAAAATCTCCAGTTATAAACAATAAGATGTGGTGTTTGAAGTGTAAGATGTCTCTAATGTCTACAGACAAGCCCTGCTTACACAGCTTTGCAAAACCAGGAGATGAAAGCAATTTTGCTTGTGAAGACAGGAAAGGGACTTTGTGGAGAACTTCAGGGAGTTCCTACTTGGCAATGAGGCTGCATGGCAGCAAGTGTGACACTGACAGCATGGAGGGGTAAGCCACAATACATGAAATCGTCAACATCTCCACTCTTGTAGACAAGACAGTGCAGTGATGAAAAGCATCATTTCTTAACATTTCCTCCAAAAGTTTATCCTTAGTAACTCAGCATTCTCAGAGATCTGTTCCATTGCAGAGAAGTGCCCTTGCATTGCCCACAAGTGGTATTCAGTCTGAGGAAAGAACACCAGTTCTATTTTTGTGACACATTTTAGTAGAATTTCTGCAGTGGTGAATTATTTACATGATGACCACTGAAAGCAATAGTAGATGTCTTATTACATTTTTGTAGAGGTAGATCTGAGTCAGTATTAAATTTTAGTGATTCTGGATCAGACCTGAACACAAGCTGAAAAAGAAGATTCTAGCAAACAGGGATTTATTGCTACCCAGAGAAGATTCCTGAGGCAACTCATTCTGTTTGGGGGTATCTGCAAATCTGACTGTGGTTCCACACTGAACATGAAATCCTCATTTTTATATACCATTTTTTAGTACTACAGCTTGTGGAAGACCTAGTTATACGTTCTGGGACTCACTGTTTTCAAGTGGATCATGACATGGCTGGCATGTCTACAGCCTAAAATATGGAACAATGATATTACCTATAGTAATTGCATTTAAAAACTTGTTTCATTCTTTTAAACACTACTTGCTACTTATTAAAGGAAAATACTCATTTGAGTAGGCCATGGTATACTTTCAGTTTCCCAATTCTAGGTTTTAGTTATGGGCTGTTCTGTCATTAGTTAGCTTATAAATACTTATCTCCCAAATTTATTCTCAGCATTTTTCCAGTTATTTTCTTTTTGCTTTGAGTATGATATCTAATAATCAAAGCCTTTTTTTTTGTTCTTAAAGGTGTCTTAAATTCATCATAATTTCTTGAGACAAAAGAAACTTCCTTTCTTTGTCTTGCCTTTCTCTTGCTCGGGATAATTGCTGATCAAACAAATTTGAAGGAGCTTCTATTGCAACAAATAAACTCTATCTTTGTAGTGGTTTTCTTTATTTTCTTAGTACTTTATTTAATAATTTTCTGCTTATTCTAGATGCTTTAATACCATAACAAACAAATTGCAGCTTATAATGAATTTCTTTTGCATGATAATTACTTTTTATGAATAAGAAAAACACAGATGTACTGATCTGCTGCAGAGGAGAGGCGAGTAAAAATCAGAGAGTGAGAAGCTCATGCTCCTCTTTGATCTAACTTTTATGGCATGTGCATCCACTTAAACAGGTCACTGAGCTGAGAATCAAGGCTTATTCAGAATTAGACACTACTTGGAAAACTGAAGGCAGGTCTCCAAAACAGTAGGAAGTTCAGCATGCTCAAGTGCAAGATACTGAACTTCAGCAGGGAGACTGAACTGAACAAATACAAAACAGACAGAAAGCTACTGGGTAATAATTCATCAAATAAGGCCCTGGAAGAAAAAAAAATGGGGTGGAATAAGGTAAATACAACAAGCTATGTCATGCTATTGCTAACAAGGCGAACATCATGCTGAGATATATAAGCAGAAGGAATAACAGCCTGCTGGTCATGTGAAGCAAACTTTTTGCACTTTTCCATGTTTGTAAGAATATCTGGAGTAGCATGCCCAGCTTTGGGCACTGTGCCGCAAGGAAGATGCAAACAAATTTAAAAGATGATGGCAATGTGAACAGCTGGAGGTCTAAAATTCATGAGCTGAGAGAAAAATACAAAGTAACTGGGGAAGATTAACAATAGGAAAATAGTGGACAGAAGTTAGGGTGACATGGGGGAAAGCCGTGGAGCAAAGAGGGGCCCAAAAAAGATGGTTGATATTCAAGGGCCATCTCCTCCAAACTCAGAAGCAGTGCATCCCAAGAAAAAGGAAGGCAGGCAAGAATACCAGGAGCCTTCCATAGATCTACAAGGAGCTCCTGGACTTATCTAAGCTCAAAAAGAAAGTCTATAGGGAGTGGAAGCAGGAACAGGTTACCTGGGAGGACAACAAAGAATCTATGTGAACAGCCAGGGATCAGGTTATGAAAGCTAAAAGCCAAACAGAATTAAATCTAACCAGTGACATTGAAGGGGAAAAAGAAGAAATTCTACAGGTGTATCAGAGATAAAAAGAAGGCCAGATAGGATGTGGGCCTCCTCCCAAAGGAAACTGGAGGCCTGGTCATGAAGGATATAGAGAAGGCTGAAGTTGCTCAATGACTTCTTTGCCTCAGCCTTCACCAGCAACAGCACTAGCCACACTGCCCAAGTTGCAGAAAGCAATAGTAAGAATTTGAGGAAGGTAGATCAACCTGGTGTAAGTGAAGATCAGGTTCAAGACTGTCTAAAGATCCTGAAGGTGTTAGAGTCCATGAGAGCCGTTGAGATCCATCCATGGGTTCTGAGGGATGGTGGATGAAGTTGCCAAGCCACTATCTGTCATATCTGAAAGGTCATGACAGTCTGGTGAAGTTCCCACAGATGGGAAGAGGGGAAACAACTCCATTTTCAAGAAGGGAAAAAAAGAAGATCGAAGGAACTACAGGCCAATCAGTCTCAACTCTGTGTCTGGCAAGATCATGGAGCAGATCCTCCTGAAGGCCCTGCTAAGGCACATGGAAAATAAAGATGAGGTGATTGGTAGTAACCAACATGGTTTCACCAAGAGTAAATCATGTCTGACAACTGTGATGAACTTTTATGATAGACTCACAGCACCAGTGGATAAAGGAAGTGTTTGACACTGTCCCACACGACATCCTGGTCAATGAGCTGGAGAAAAAATGGATTTGATGGATGGACCACTTGCTGAATAAGGACTTGACTGAATAGTAGCACTAAGAGTTGCAGCCAGTGGCTCAGTGTTCTTAAAGGTGTCTTAAATTCATCATAATTTCTTGAGACAAAAGAAACTTCCTTTCTTTTTTGTCCACTTTTCTCAGTGGACACTGGTGATGAGCATTCCTCAGGGGTCAGTGTTGGGACTGGTGTTATTTGTAGGTGACAAGGACAGTGGGATTGAGCGCACCCTCAGCAAGTTTGCAGACAACACCAAGATGAGTGGTGCAGTTGACACGCTAGAAGAAAGGGATGCCATCCAGAGGTACATGGACAGGCTTGAGAAGTGGGCCCATGCCAACATCATGAAGTTCAACAAGGTGAAATGCAAGGTCCTGCATCTGGGTTGGCGCAATCCCAAACACAGATACAGATTGGGCAGAAATTGGCTTGAGAGCAGCCCCAAGGAGAAGGGTTTGGGAATGTGGACTGATGAAAGACTCAATGTGAGGTGGCAATGTGCACTTGCAGCCCAGAAGGCCAACCGTATCCTGGATTGCAACAAGAGAAGTGTTACCAGCAGATTAGGGGAGATGATTCTGCCCCTCTACTCATGAGACCCCATCTGGAGTACTGTGTCCAGTTCTGGGGCCCCCAACACAAGAATGACATGGAGTTTTTGGAGCAAGTACAGAGGAGGGCCATGAAGATAATCAGAGAGCTGGAGCACCTCCCCTGTGAGGACAGGATGAGAGAGCTGGGGCTCTTCAGCCTTAGAACAAAAGGCTCCGAGGAGACAGGAAAGCTGGGGAGGGACTTTTTAGCAGGTCATGTAGTGATAGGCTGAGGGGAAATGTTTTTAAACGGAAGAGGGTAGATTGAGACTAGATTTTAGGAAGAAATTCTTTACTGCGAGGGTAGTGAGAAACTGGAACAGGTTGCCCAGTGAGGTTGTGGATGCCCCCTCCCTGGAAGCAATCAGGGCCAGACTGGGTGGGGCTTTGAGCAACCTGGTCTAGATGGAGATGTCCCTGCCTATAGCAGGGGGTTAGAACTAGATGATCTCAATGGTCCTTTGCAACCCTAATTATTCTATGATTCTAAGAATGTATGATTTGAGTCTTGGAAAATGCAGTAAGGGAGAAAATCATCCATTTTCCATGTCCAAGTTTAGTGGGGCAAAAAGTTGCTGGCTTAAATTGTAGAAAACAAGTTACATTTAAAAAAAAAATCTTTCCAAGAGAGAAAAGATGGTAAGAAGAGGGAGGCAATGGGACTGGAAATCTTTGAGAATTACATAGGAAAACAAATGACAATTAACGTACATAAAGCTGCACTATGTGGAGCAATGGCTGGCCTGGACTGCCTTCAGAGTCCCTTCTTGCCCCAGTTTCACCTACAGTTTTGTGAAGATTCAGAGGCTGGAATACATGTGCAGCTGTGAGGAGCAAATGAGATGCTCCTTTAAGATCAAGGACAAAGTTTTATTAGCTTTGACGATGATGCATGATTTTATGCCATTTTCCCTGGGAGATCGTATAAAATACAACCACATAACTACGAGTACATCTTAAAAGCTACCCATTGGGATTACTGTGATGTATTTTACAGGCTTAAACTAAAAGCTATGCAAAGAGACTGCTGACAGTGCTGTCTAGTGACCCAGCCTAAAGGGAACAGGCCCAAGACTGTGCCAGCTTATCAGGGAAAAGGAATCTTTTTAAAAGTAGAACATCTTAGTTGGACAAAGTGTATTTTCTAAGTTCCTACCCAAACCTTCATCACTTTTGATACAGTTTATAGATTTTGCTTTCATTGCAAGCTGAGCATACATCACCTATTAAGTGATGGATTTTGTGGCTGGCTGTGACTGTGGTTTTAGCTTTTTTGCAGGCAGTGTTCTTAAGTGTTTGCTAGCTCACTTGTTTTCCCAAATGCTGAAGAATATAGGTGATATGCTTGCTCTGTCACACTGGAAAGTATAAGAAATCACTTGTGAATGAAGATCAAGAGAGAATGTGTCTGTTACTGCACAGAAGTGCCTGGAGAAAGCTTGCATTTAAACTGAAAGGCTTGAGAACAGCAAAAGGAGAACAGCGGTCTTGCATGACATTGCTTTACTATTTTCCTTTTGTGAGTTATTTTCTTGTCCAACATGGATAACAACTGCACAAAGGCTCTCATCAGACAAACTTTTCCAGAGGATCATCCCTAGAAATGACCCATATTGATTGTAACTGGTGGATGAGTTGGGCAGTTCACCTGCAACCACCACCAGTTCAGCTGTTGCTGTGTTGCCTTCACAGTGCAATGCAGTATTCACTGCTACTGGAAGTGGCACTCTCTCATTTTTAAAAGTCTGCCTATACGATTCGGATGGGGAAGCAACCTCTGCAGCATGAAATGGAGCTGGCCACAGTTTTCTGTTTGTGAATCTAAGCAGCATGGCTTATCGTCAAAACATGGAGCCCATGTCCAAATTGCCTATTGGAAATATCCTTGGCAATGGTTATCTTCTGAGATGTACTTGAGTGTAGTCTGGGCAGTACTGCTTGGCAAGGGCCAATACCATGCAAGGAATGATTCTAACAGCTCTGCAGAACGGATGATTGCTGGCCAGTGCCAGACTCTGAGCCTGGACCCCATTTTACTTATGGATGTGGCCTAAGAGAAGATCTGATAATAAAATGATGTTATGTACAGCAGGCCTGGTTAAAGCCATGTGGGAACTATTTTCAAGGAACTAAATTGCTGCTTGTGGAGGACAACATATGTTGTTTTCAAAAGATAAACACTTTGTGAATTAGACAGTGACACCAGGGATGGCACATAGTGGGGCATCACTTCACTGTTCACTTTTGGTGAAGAGAAATATTGGAAGCAAGTCGAACATTTAGAAAATAAGTAAGCCAAATCATGTCTCTGACTGAACTCATGGTGTGGCTGCACAAATCCCTACACCTATAGAGGGCAGGCACCTGATCTGCATGACTGGTTCAAGTCTGGGACCTCACCTTCCAGTGGAAATGCACATTTAGGTGAGTTTAAGGCAGTCATGAAGGTGAAGTCTCAAAAAAGTTCAATGATGTTATTTCACTCAAGATCTAGTTATCTTGGCTACAGAAGAGAATAGCCACATATATGATAACATATATTCATTTTTTTTTTAATATCTAAGCACGAAAACCATGAGATTGGCATGATAAATGAAAGTAGCCTTATATTTAAATACATGCGTAACTAATAACACTTCATGTGGAAATTATGTTAATAATTATATTTTATATACAACTATAAAATGAAAAATAGAAATATCACAATCAATGCTCTAACATCCATTTATGCCCTGTCTTGTTTTCGAACTGAATTTTTGGAATGTCCTTTTAAAGCATCAAGGATTGCTGGGGCCTTCTATTTGTTGGTAGAGGGCTTGGTAAGCTCATGCATCTATTTTATTAAAATAATTGATCAAATTAAAAATGGAATGTGGCACTATGAGAGATATTAGCCAGCTAATTAATAAGGAAAAAGCTTCAATCCAAAAATGCTAGATTTTTGCACTGCAGATTTGCCTATGCTTTCTGGCTTAAGCAGGCAAAGTAACAGAAATTATTACAAGTATCATATATGTGCTTTCAATTCTTTTGCCTGTGTGCATTTCTCACCAATATTGGGAGACTGCTTTGCTATGTCACAGACCTGCTACCTTTTATCCTGCTTTTAAATCAACATGTGCTCTAAATCCAGTTTGGCCAGTAGACTCTTATTGCCTGCCAGGGCATGCGGTTATATCCTGAAAGACAAACAAAATACAGCACAGTTATTTTAAATAACAATAAAGAAAAAATGGTTGGCTTTGGTTTTGGATTTCTGCCAGATCTTCTAGTGCCTTCGTCTCCTTCTTGCAAGATGGTAAAACATGGCATGTGGAAGGAAGAAAAGTATTTGTCAAAGCAATACAAGAAACTGTTAATAATGCACCCCAGGAGAGTTGAGATAGAAGTAACTGGATATTTATCATTGTAAATGAAGCCTACTGCAGAATTCAACATTGGTAATTTCCTTGTAAAGTTGAATAAATATTATAGCGCTTAGACCTGAATATGTAATAGTTCATGAAAGTACAGAGAAGAAAGAAGGTCTCTAGTCAAAAATTCTTCTGGTGTGTCACAAGGTGAATGAAAAGAAATTCATTTTTTTAATATTCAACTTGAAAAGGTCTTCATGAAATTCAAGCTATACTGATAAATTCATGGTGCCAGCAGGTCTATCACCATAGCTCAAATATTCCACAGTGTCATAGTTATAACAGGATATTTAAGTTTTCTTAATGTCTGTATATAAACAAACAAAAAACACAAAAGAAAACACACAAAAAAGCCACCACAGCACCATTGCTAGTGGTGCAGATAGCTTATGGAGCAAAGGTATGCAGTGAGCAGCAGTGGGTCAGGGCTGTATAGAGGACCCAGGCCCATCTGCACAGGAAGATGATCCTATCTCTGAAGTATTAACAATCTGCGGATTTTGATGTACAGTCCATCAAATGGATGCAGACCTAATAAATAACCTAATTCCTCTAAGTCACAGATGAGACAAAGTTTCATCCAGAAAGATATTTTGTCACTTTTCTGGCTGAACATAAAAGTTCTTTGGATTTCATTTTCAGGACTGGTGAACCTGGCACTTTTCATGAGCACACTGATCTGATGAGAAGTATAGAGCTGAGATGCCCTGTAACTTATTAACATCATCTTGAGATGATAGAAATATTATATGACACAGGCTGACAAGAGATACCAAATAGAAAACTGTGCTTCTGACACTGCATTTTCCTTGGAGATTTGCAACTTGTACATGGTTTATGATCACGTACTGCTGAGAAATTTCTTGGTATTATTGATGTATTGGAAGGTAAGGGCAAAATGCTATTGTTTATTTTCACTGTTTTTCTGTAGTTAGTAAGTAGTGCCATTAGTTTTATTCCAAAAGAAAGTAAAGGGCCTTATTCATTGCTTTCACTTGGTTATAAGACTGATAAACAATAAATCAACTGTTACTGTTGTAGCATGTTAGAACTTGCACCATGTGCCAGTGTTTCTATATTTGTGGTGTTATGAAAAGAGTTGATTGATACTGGCTGAGGCATGAGTTTGAGTACTGATCAACACAACTGGCAGTGGTCTTAGCAAACCAAGACCCTGCTTGCTGCTGAGACTTTCGGAAACAGTGCAGGAGGGGAGACTTCTGAACTTTGCTCTGAAAGAGGGTAAGTTGTTCAGAGCATGTTCATGAAGCCCTTCTAATCAAAACTAGGATGTGAGTAGTGAATTTAATTAGAAACAGAGAACATCCCAGCATTTTGCTTCAAGAGAATAGTCAGGTCCCTCAGGAAGAAATCTGCTCATGTCCTCTGAAGCTACTGAGCAACCTCAGTAGGAAGAGAATCCAAGTACAGCAGAGCAGATAGTCATTGGGCAGGTAGAGTGAACATCAAGTAGAGTCTGTAGTGAGGAACATGGAGGAGCCAGCTACCTCCCATAGAAGACAGAAAAAAACATTCTTAGGACCACACATTCCTGATAAATGGTGATGCAGTTAATTTATTGAAACCAGAACTTGCAGTGGGTTGGGAAACAGTATGCTCAAATGTTCAGTGTTTATATTGTGTTGGATTTTGTTGCTTTGAGTTTTCTTGACTTAAAAATATATGTTTTATAGCTTTTGTTATATAAAACCTAGTAGTTCTCAGATGAATTAACCCTATTAGTGAGAAGAAAGGGTACGTGCATTTAAAAGCCTTCTGATCTCCTTTGGAATCTAAATGTAAGGGACAGGCTTAAGCTTATTCATCTCACTGCTGTGACTGATTTGGGTTCTTGTCATACAGATGTATTGAACACAGACAGAAGCTGACATCATGAAAAACAAAGGGCAGTGGACAAAGTGAGAAAAATCCCTGAAAGGTCGAGAAACTGAGACCAAGTGATGTACACAAATGAAGCAGGGAGTGCAGAAGGGCTATTGTGGAGGGAAGAAAAGATAAGTGCATGCAGCAAAGCAATAAGCCAGTAAAAGTAATCTTTGTGGTAGCATCCTAAATTTCTCTGAAGTGGGAAAAAATTGTATTCATGAAGACCAGTGAAAAATGGTGGGCCAGACCAGAAATAGTGAGCTTAAATTGCATCTTAGTTTGATAGCAGGATGCCTTCCTATTGGTCAGGAGAGTGAAGCACTGACAAAAGATTGCCTGTGGAGGTTATGAGGTCACTGTCGCCCAGAACAGATTAGGGAAACATTCTCCAGGAATAAAAAGATGTATTTGATCCTGATTAAGGATGGGGTAGAGCAGGACAGACTACCTGACCTCCTGCGGCTCTCTGATTTTGTGATTGCAGCACAGGAGGATAAGAGCTTGGATGGAAAGATGGGGCTGGGTGGTTAGATAAGAAAAGGTGAATTTTTTCTCCAGTATGAAATCTTAGTTATATAACTAACATATCAGTGATGCTGAGACTGTAGTATCCCTTCTGAGCTCCAGCAAGGATGAAACCATGAGAGTGCTAGGATGGGAAATGCCCATCCCAAAATCCCCAGCTGGGGAGTTTCTAGATTTGAATAGGAGAAGAATCTGAACTGTAATCATCAATCAGGCATGCAGGAGAAGACAGCAAGATACAGGAACAGTAAGTGAGAAATAGAGAAATTCCAGGGTTTTAAGCTGGCAGAGAGAATAGGAAAAAGATAAAGAGGAGTAGTCAAGGTGTTGGTGGGGGAGAATATCACAAACTGGGGAGGTGAGCACAGTGGTAAGAAAGGGAGAGACTATAGGGAAGTGAAGGTGACCAAATCCTCTGTTCTTCATAGGAAAAAAAGAAGAAAAAGGGTAGAGTAAGAAAGAAGGATATATTCTCAGCAACGCCATTTTTAAAGGCTTCTTCTTGTAGTATCAGTCTTCACAGAGGCTGCTTGGACAGAGCTCTTACTGAAAAAAGTACATTATAATCTGACCCATGAAATGTTGAGTTAACAGACTGCTCAGAAAGGCAGCTACAAAAATTATTTTTTATCAGAAGGTAGAAAGTGTTGTTCTGTGTTTCAAGTGATACAGGCTCCTGTAAAATCAGATCTAAAGCAGTTGTTTATGATATAGGCTACAATCACCAAGTCTGGTATTGGACTGAAGTTCTTATACTAATAAGCCTGTTCCTATTGGAAAGACACTCAGTTTGCTTCTCTAGAAGCCCGTGTAGTTGAAGAAATCATGTGATAATATGCATTCATGAGGATCTGCCCTGCAGATCTGTCATGGGGCAGTTAAATGGACATATTTAAACCAGCCATGTGCAAGCTCAGCATTTAATCTTTGCTACAGTTCTGCTGGAATTATCTCCAGATGCATTTTTTTTTTCTTTTTCCTAGGAGTTCTAGTGAGAAGAAATTTCTACCTGTTCTCATCACACTGTGCGCAATTTAATGCATACACTTGTAGGAGAAACTTTTCAGAGTCTTTGTTCAAATACAAAGACTAAATGAATTTGCAGGATGCAAACAGGTGCCTGCTGACTGCATTGGCCCTGTGGCATGCTCTGCATAGTTGGAATCCTTCATGCAGCACTGCTGGAGTAAAGGAGCTCTGTGTGAGCACAAGGTTGCTTGAAGGACAAGATCCTAATTCTGAGACAGCTAAAGCAGGCTTTTAAATTCTTTCTGGCACACTAAGCAGATTGTGCAGGGTAGAGAAGGCTATGTGGGCTGTTGTTTTTGTTCTTTTAAATGAAGATTTTGAACTCCATAATTCTCTGAGAAAACTGTTTATCATTGCATAGGACTGATTACAAACATGGAATTACACAATCCTAGAGTCATTAAGGTTGGAATAGACCTCTAAGGTCATCTAGTCCAACAATCCACCTACCACCAATGCGTCCCCATGTACCACCTCTACACATTTCTTGTACATCTCCAGGGACAGTGACTCAAACCATGCACATGCAAAACCCTTTTTTTGTCCATGCTTGGAAGAATTCCATGGGTTTTCTACCTCTGCAAGCCTGGCTGTAAGTAACATAAAAAGGACAAAATGAACATTTCCCCTTCTTTAGTTTCCCAAGATATTCTTCAGAGATGCATGGGGGTTCCACCTTCAAGGTCACTTTCTGCCACTAGTAATTCAGGAACACAAACACAGTCAGCATGCTACTGATGTGCCCCAAGGAACTCTCCACTTCTGTTGATACACAGCAGTGAAACGGGAATTACTGTAAGAATCTTTCTCCTGGGTAATTTGTCCTTAGCCTTTTGTTAGGTTGTTAGGCAAAGCATGTTGTTTTGCACTGTCTAGATAATTGTTGATGTTAGAAGTATGGGAAATGAGATGTACTGAAAACCTGAAGGAACTCCTATGAAATGTTTAGTTCTCCTATACATACTTCAAAGAAAGAAAATACATGCTAAGTAGATTTGGCCTATGGAGTGGAATCAAATAGAGAATCATTAGGCATCTCTGGCAAAAACTTGCTGAGTTCCTAACTGTATGGAGAATCTATACCACTGCTGTTACAGTTCCAGTGGTAACCTCACACTGTGCAGCCTGGGGCACATCAGTAGCATGCTGACTGTGTTTGTGTTCCTGAATTACTAGTGGCAGAAAGTGACCTTGAAGGTGGAACCCCAACTACTTTCTCACTCTTTGACTTTGTTTTGGAGGTTGCTTCTTCTGACTATCACCAAAGCAAAGATTGCGTTCTGTGACACAATCTCAAAAACATGAGACATGACATCCATATTCTAGGTGCCGTGCTGCAATACATTAGTCTGGTGGACTGCTACATACCCTCGTCGTTGTCATTTGAGACACTTCTAATATGAACAGCGAATTAAAGTTTCATTCCATCTTATTGTCAAAGGGACACCACAGACACGTGAGACAGGCAGCCAAATGCCATGCAATGGGCACATGGCCAGTAGGGGTAGGTTTTAGTTCAGTTCTATTGAAGGTACTACTTTTTTTAGAAACAAACTGCACCTTGTCTGGAACAATCTTTCCTTGACAGTACAGACACAGCTTCTAGCTTGGGCACAACACTCTCCTACCTAATTCAGATGCCTTTTACACAGGAATTGTCTCAGGTCTACCTTACAAAGATGATGAACAGAGAAATTCAAGCCTGTGGCTATCCTTATGTCCAAGCCAACTTTGCTACACTGTCTATTGTTACTTTGTTCCTTAATACTTCCTGTTATGAGGTTGTGGTTTTAATTGTTAAGTTCACCAAATTGCTCAGGATGAAGTCTTACCGTCCAGTATTCTAAAAGTTTCAGCCACTGTGGTTGCATTATGCTGTTCATTTTCCAAAAGTCTGGTGGTGGAAAAGATTGTTTGTATCTGCTTTGAAAAAGAGAAGTTGTAGGGAAATGGAGTAGGAAGAGTTTTATTTAACTTTCAGTGAAAGAATCATGTTTTAAGATATAAAGGAAAAATTTCTGGCTGCAAATCAAATTTTTGATCACTAGAGGAAACAAATTCAGAAACCGAATGCAGACAGGGTCAAAATGTAATTGTTTTGTTTTTAGAAATAATAATTTATGTAAAGAATTACAGTATAAATTATGTTTATGCAGTGAACTGTTATATGATTACTTACAATAGGAGACGTGATTAGACGGCTCAGAATGCCCCTTCTTAGTATTTGTATTTTCCATTATTTCTTTGCTTTGTTTTATATTATTAAAATTGTATCTTTGTAGCCTTTGTAGCCATAAAACTTCATCCATCCAAGGTCAGGATGGACCAGGCTTTGTGAGCAACCTGATCTAGTTGTAGATGACCTTCAAAGGTCCCTTCCAACTGAAAATATTCTATGCTTCTATAATTCTGTGATTCTTAAATAGTTCAGATATTCTAGCAAAGTAATCACTCCCCAAGAAATAAGGTTTTCTTATTTTACTCTCAAAAGTACATTTAACTGGAAAATTCTTTTCATTGCCCCTTTTTGGTAATTTCTGTTTCAACAAGGAAAAACAACATAGAATCCTGGTTTAGCTCTACATTTTCATACAGTTTGAAATCAAACTGCAACTTTGCATTCCATTGTATAAGCATCACCAAATACTGTGTTTTCCTTGCAACTTGCATTTTTAAAGGGAATTAACTTGCAGGGCCGCAGCTTGAGAAACAGACTTGTAGCAAAATCATGATGTATTCTGTTTAATGAAGTTCAAGGAGCTCAGAATCACAGATCTAAATGGCACTGAATAAAAAGAGAAACATTAACAAGTGTTTCAATCAATTCAGTGTCTTACATGTATGCAAATGAAAGAAAGATAGAAGGGCAAACCTTCTTTCCCTGCCTCTTCTAGAACAGTACTGTATAGTAATACAGCTCTAGAGTGGCAGTCTTTTTAGCTGCTCACCCCTTTTTTAAACCAATTTTGTTTCACCATTAGGAATATTAATTGAAGGAGATCAAAGAGGTCTTTAAAGGTCAACTAAATGGTGTTTTGCTTTGCTTGCCGTCTCGCATGGCCTTAGGCTTATGGGACTTGAGCAAGGACCACGTCACCCTGAGCTCCATAGCACTGATGCACCAGTCCTGCTGTATGCTGCACCTTTCTGCATTCAAAAGTTGATGCTGATACTGCCACTTCAAAGGCTCCATTTCGCTTCAGGGGATTCTATCTTTAAAGCACTCAACATCAGTGGGAGGATTTTCACGTCATGTCACATCCTACTTTTGAAGTTTCTTGTTAATAGGGGTCGCCTTTGAAGACTTGCCGCTCCTGAGAAGTTTTTCTCCCAGTACTTCTTGTCGCTGGGACGTCTCTCACAAGATCTTTTTCATATCCCTCCAGAGGATTTTCTGCTTTAGGAACGTCCCTCAAGAGCTCTCTACTGCTTAGGTCTAGGCCCTAGAGGAGTTCATATCCTTTAACAAGGCCCTGACTGTGGGCCAGATCATGCAACCTCTAACCAGCATTGAGCTCACTGTAACTAACTCACCTGATTAAGATGGGTGTGATCTGGACAAAGCTTTATTTTAAGAGCAGATTTTGTCCTTCTCTGATTACACAAGTCAAGATAAAATTCTTAACTATTGCAAAAAATGAGGATTCATTGCTTGCTACAGTTAGCATTTTAATTAGAGATGGTCAATTCTGTTTCTGTGAAATTAGAACCTGTGTTTAAATCCTGAACCTTTTTGGAAGAAAATCACTTTTTGGTTTCTTTCCTCTCAATGTTGCACTTTCTTTCCTAGACTGGAAAATACCTTACCAGGCCTTACTGGAAACATAAATAAATAAATAGATACATAAGTAAATAAACATTTGAAAGCCTCTTCTGATGAGATTTGCAAACTCAACTGGTCCACATAAGAAGCCAAACTACACAGCACTTGTATGAAATAAGTTTCTCAGCTGTTTAGTTTATCCATGTGACCTAGTCGATATGAACACTGTCAGATGAATCATTTCAGGATGCTGGTGTGTGATTTTAGAGTCTATTCTAGTTCCTAGATATTTTTTATTTTACTGGATAAACTTCAAGCAAGTCTTTTTAAAAAAGATGAAATCAAATTTTTTTCCTGAAAGTTTGGGATACAGAAGCAAAAGGTAAACAAGGATTTTATAATATTTTAATATGTATGTGTATTGCATAATTTGATAACAATAGCAGTATTCTTCTAATTGCTTTTGATTTAGGAATGTGCTTTTAGCATTCTTTATAGTTAGATGTCTTTCTTGTTGCATGTATCTTTGTTTCCTTAATGGAGGACCTTAATACAGTACCTTGACTAAGATCTGAATCAATGATGGACGTTTCATGAGTGCAAAGGATCTAGAAGGAGAACTTAGAGAAGCAGGGAAGAAAGGCAGAGTTGGCTGAAATGTGTTTTGAAGTACCCAAGAGGAGAAAGAGAATGAGGGCAAAGCAGTAACTCGAATTATTGAAAGTGAAGGTGTGTGGTATTGCTTCAGATAAAGGGCTTAGAGGTAGTAACTGAGAAAAACTTTTTGGCAAGGGAGAAACAAACATATCCCCAAGAACTGGAAACAAACAAACAAAAACCACCAAAAAGAGCAGAATAAAACCAAACCAAGAAAGACAACAGGCAAGTAGAAAAGCTTAAAAAAATGGAGCCAAGAAGGCTGAGACAAACAGTGCACTTCTGAAGAAGGCTGAAAATTTGATGTGAAATTTCTTTTTAAAAATAAAATCACTCTAAAATCCTGCATTGTTGGCATGTCATGAAGTGAATTATGTGTAATAATTGATAATATGAAATTAACAGTATACTCTTTTACACAGATTTTCATACATTCAAGTTTTTGATAGAGAAATCATGCTGTTACTACTACCTGTAATGGCATGTCAAGAAAGTCTTTATTTTATAATTTTTACTTAAGGTAGAAAAGATCTGCAGAGAGCTCTTCAAGGTTTAACGGTGATTTTTTGAAAAGTAATAGGATGGTTTGAACAAGAAATAGTGCGATGTTTCACCTGGTAGTACAGTGGTACCAGCTGTATCACTCTGTAAAAAGTGCTCCTGGCAAAGAAGGATACTAAGAATCAAAACTCAATTAATTTATTTAAAAATTGAATAAAAGCAATATAACACAGCTTGAATACCATTTTATGTTGTGTTTTGAAACAGGTGCTTGTTTAAATAAAGTACTTGTTTTCATAAAACTTCCTTTTTTTTTTTCTGGAGAATCATTTCATTAAAAGATTCCAGCAATGTGCAGTCATGGCCGTTTCCCAAGGCTAAAAAAAGCCTTTAGTTTATTCATAATATGGTTGCTAATCTGACCAGCACTCATGCTGTCTCATCCTCTGACAGTCAAGTTTATGATGAAGTATGATTCTCCATTTTAATCGGGTTTGTTTAATATCTCCCACTTAAATTCTCAAATGCAATCTTCCAGCTCTGCCTTCAAAGACACTGTTTTCATCAGTAATGTCAACTGTTAACTAAAAATCAATAAAATTCTTTGCTTGTCGCACTCTTTCTGAAATCAAGACTCCTTCAATCACAAATTACTCACATACGCATTGTATGCAATAAATGAAGTTTTCCTCCTATAATGAGAGATTATCGTGATAAATATCAAACATGACTTTGAATGAAATGCAGAGCCATATGAGGCACGCTTAGCAGGCAATGCCATCTTGAATAATGTCAGAATCATTTCAGGATCTAGGAGAGAGAAGATAATTTGGAGCAGAAATAGCTATTTAAAAATAAAACTCACCAAACCATAAACAAACAAACAAACAAATAAATAAAGCTGCAAAGAACGGTTCCTCACAATGTTATCTAAAGTAATAAAATTCACTTGCTTTAAGCATCTATTAACCATAGTACGAAATATGGCCCAATTTACATAACTATTTAGCAGAATGTAAAATTTGGGTGATGTAAAGTGATTGCTAATTAGGCAGCTCATCTCAGTGGCAGTAGGCTTTACTGTTCTCCCTGATTTATTTTTTTTTGCAAGTAATCAGTATTTCCATACAAGATTTGGGATGGCAGGAACTAGTTGGCACTTCACAGAATCACAGAATGACAGAATGACAGCATGACAGAATCACAGAATGGCCAGGGTTGGAAGGGACCTCAAGGATCATGAATCTCCAACCCCCCTGCCACATGCAGGGCCACCAACCTCCACATTCTATACTACACCAGGCTGCCCAGGGCCCCATCCAACCTGGCCTTGAACACCTCCAGGGATGGGGCATCCACAACCTCTCTGGGCAGCCTGTTCCAGCACCTCACCACTCTCTGTAAAGAACTTCCCCCTGACATCCAACCTAAATCTCCCCTCCCTCAGTTTAAAACCATTTCCCCTTGTCCTGCAGTTATCTACCCTTTCAAAGAGTTGATTCCCCTCCTGTTTGTAGGCTCCTTTTAGGTATTGAAAGGCAGCAATGTGGTCTCCCTGCAGTCTTATCACTGCTGTGATGTGTTACAGCCACTTGGCCCTCCTGGTTTCGGCGGAGAAAACATCCTAATCCTTGCATTTCATAAGGACCAACCACACTATGGCACAGTCTGGTACTACTGGGAATTCTCTGCACAGGTAAATTGGTAAAAAGGCTATTTTGCACAGGTATTATTTTTTGTTACTTTTGTTACCTTTCTCCCCCCCTTGATTTGGGCTTTGCATCTTCAAAAACGTTTTAGGTCACATGCTAACGTTTTCATTTTAATTTCTTTGAAGATAACACAATTAGTGTATCGAGCTACCTAAGGGGTGATTAGGAGCAAATAATGGCTCTCAGTTATCGTTTCTCGCTCAGGCAAACAATGCTGCATTGTTTACAGTTCATTGTTGTTTTGAAGGTTATCTCAGTGATCACAAAGGCAAAAGATTGTTCTCTTTTGTTTTCAAGTGAAAAGCTGAGATTTTGGACTACAGACAAAATGGCAGAAAACCATTACTTTTTAGCAGAAAATGTAACACACTGCCAAATTGCTTTAGGTTTACACAAATCACTTGCTGTCTAGCACCACAAGAATAAATGACAGTGCAGGGACTGGATCTTGAATTTTTCATGCCAATTTCTGGCTAACTTTTTTAGACTGATTTCTTAAATTATCCTTAGCTTTGGCTATAGTTTTAAGTCATCATTTGGAAACTACTGTAAAGACAGTAAACACACATTACAAATTCTTCAAAGAGAAAGAACGTTAATATTTATCTTAAAAAGTAATCATTGGGAAGTTTTTATATTAGAGGAAAAAAAATGAAACAATTTCTCTTCACTAATAGCAGAGTAATATTACTGTTTTAGAGAAGGAATATTGCAAACACCATAAATCAGTTTATCTTAAATCTCTGCATTCTGTATATGATCCAGTCTTTAATATGTGGAGATGAGTTTTGCTTTAAAAGACACTGTCCAACCAAAAGTTGCTCTCTGTCAAGATCAGTAGGAGATCTTTGAATTACTGATAATTTAGAACTTAACGTTGATTATAAGTGTGTCAGCAACTGAAGTTCTGTCCCCAGTGTTTGAGTCAAGCCCAGAGTATATTCCATTCTTGGGCAAGTGTACTGACACAAGCAAAATGTCATCAATCAACTATTTACTTAAGGTAAAGTCTTTCGTATAGTCTATTTGTTATACCCATTCAAAGAAATGTCATGAAGAGTATAAAGCATGGATTCTTGTGCTTAAGAGTGGAGAATAATCTTAAGGACCCCCTAAATCAAAATTCTGTAGAGATATGTGATGCATTTTCATCACATTGTTTCTGAATCGCAGACTCTCATGATGGCTGAGGTTGACAGGGATGTCTGAATCCATCCGATCCCTCCCTGCTCCATCCAGTAGTGACACCCAGAGCAGAGTGCCCAGGCCCATATCCATGCACCATTTTGAGATCCCCCAAGAGGACTTCACAACATCTCTGGACAACCTGTGCCAATGCTCAGTCAGATATTCACTTACATTTCAGTTGCTTTTGTTCTTTCAGCAGTGTGACAGCTGCTTCCAAACACTTCGGGGGTAGACAATGATGCAGATGTGAATGGTATACAGAGACATATTCTCATCATGGTGCACCAAGCAACTGATAAGGGAAATGTGAAGGAAAGCTTACAAAAATGAATGCAGATGTTTGTTCACAGTGGGAACAGGTCTGATTTCTGCCAGAATTCTCTTCGCTGCTTTTTTTGTTACCCACACCTGTCTTATTCTCTTCACAAGGCAAAGAAAACAAAACCTATGTCCTGATGAAAATTATAGCCTCACAACAGCAAGATAATAAAAGTATAAAAAGATGGGATAAATAGATAGAGCATGCCAGGTCACTGAGGTGACACAAAGTTAGTGCCATGATTATGGTATTGTGAATTGTTTATCTTTAGTCACACTGTGATTCAGTGAAAGGTCTCTAAATAAACAGTAGGACAAAATTGTTTTTGCCCTCTCCCCTTCATTTCCTTTCTTGCTGTTGTGAGAATAAACCATGTGATCTGAGTGTATTTCTGATAACTATAATTAACATCTCAAGCTTTTCTGTAGAAAGAATAAACAGAATTAAACAATATATTTTTGAAAGGGAAGTGTCATGCAGCCAACAAAAAAATCCTTGCAGCTGATTGTAATGAAAGTTACTGTCCCGCTATCATGCAGCACTTAAGGGATCCTCCTTAGGGATGAATGATAAAAATCCCTGCCCAAAGATCACAGTGTAGATATGTATTAACTGGTAAGATGTAAGCAGGATGAGCACTGAGTGCCTGCAGCAAGACAGTGCATGATGGGTATTGATGAACAAAGAGAGAAACCATCACAGATCTGCTCATGAATGTGGACATGGTGAGGAGGTTTCACTGTCTCAAAGAGCTGAGATGCCCCTTTTAAAAGCTAGGAGCATCTCACATGGTGACTTCCAGGTGACACTAATAATGTTTGTTTTGTTATGTGGTGCACCTATGGCATTGCAGGCAGTGTCTCTGCTTGTTTCTGCAGTGTGGAGCTTCAGGTTGTGTGCTTGGTTCTGTAGTTATTCCTTCACACTCCATTTCTGGTTAATAAATGAAGCACAGGGTTGTTTTTGTGGTGTGTTGAGTAGATGTGTGCCTCCTTGCAGTAGCCATGGAAGCAGTTGGGAAGCATACCTCTCTGCTGGTGTATGAGTAAATGATGAAGCTGTTATAACAGTGCCTATCAGAAAGGAGAGAATAAACTGTATCTGAGGGCCATGTAAGGAAGAGTTTACACACATCATTCTCATCTCATGTGTCTTTGTGGCTTCCCATAGTCACCAGCTTGGACTGCCACACCAGTATCATTCATATTTCCCACCATTTCCTTTCTGCCGTTTCTCTTTCACTCCATCTCTCCATCTACTTATGATTTCCAAGCAGTTTTCACGAGGACGCTTTTTGATACCCCAGATCATCTCCACTGTCCTTCTTCGCATTGTTGAAGGCCACGTGCTGTATCCAGACGTGTAACACCAGGCTGTTGTTCAAGGAGCCAGTGCTTCCCTGTGCCTTTCTGCACGTTTCCTGTGCCTCTGACTGCTGCAGGGCATAATGAATTGATGGTTTAAAAAATCCTGTCCTCAGTGACTTTAAAACCTCTTTCCTGCATATATAAAAAAACAAAGGAGGTTTTAACAATGGAGAAACTAATGCCGCAATAATTTATTAAAAGCAGTACAACACTGAGTCACCAGTAAAAGCATGCAAATAAGCTGAACACTTGCTTCCTCAGAATCTGCACCCCAGAGCTTTTTGCCATTTCCCCACAGAACATCTGAGCACATGCTTGTTTCTGGGAGGGCTTTTTCCCCCTTAGCTTTCTTTGCCCTTGGTGAGCAGCTTGCTCCTGCTGGCTGAAGGAGCTCCTGGGTGACTCATGTCTCTTTTGTCCATGCTGATGCCTTTGGTCCTCTGCTGGTCATGTCCTATAGCTGTCACCCAGCCTCCTGCTGAAATATCTCTCTGTAGGTAAATGAGGGTGGCAAAGGCAAGGCGAGGGAGAAACACTTTAGTGGGAGAAATGCTGTAGTGGTTGACTCAACTCTCTTGCTTCCCCCACACAATTTGAAAGGCAAAATCTGCCACCCAGCTGTCTTTGCCATGTCACGCTACAACTGATACTCCCAGCTCCAAGATCTCACACAGTGAACAGCAACTCTCACATCTACTGATGAGTGTCACATCCTCTGCATTACCTCTCCCAGAGGCACCAGTATCTGGTGTCTTAAATCTCCTAGGCTGCTTGCAGCACCAGTGTCTCTTGCAGAGCTTGCCTGGCATCCCAGCCACGTGTCTACTAGTGTTTGCTTCACTCTCATCCCAGTATGGAGATTAAAGGCACCTCAGAATAAGCTCCTCCTTAGATACTTCTTTCTTTTTGCCCCAGTCTGCTGTATCCTATGGTAAGTGAAATAGCCTAGTGGGTCAAACCCTAATTTGTACTGAGCATTCTGTGGGCCTGAGCTGCTGTAAGCCAGCATGCTCTGATCTCTCAGCTCCAATTCCACAGATCAGGGGTCTGGCTATTCAAATCAGGATATAGGAAACCAGGGGTAAGGAAGGACTGGTTCATATGCAACTCTTGCCCTAATCTGCAGCTGAGGTGTGAGCGGTGTGTGGATCTTGGTTAAAAAGTCTCCCCAGGTTGCTATCAGCCTCTGATTTATTGACTGCTAATCATATGACATGGCTTGATCCGTAATATCCATAATATCAAAGTTTAAATGGCTTCCAAACCAAAGCAGTCCTGCGTGAGCTTACGGTGACATCCATGCAAATGAACTGACTTGTTCTCACCTTTCCTCTGCTTCCCCAGGTAGTAGAAGAGCTCTTTCTCCCATGAGCTTTGGAATGGCAATGCCAATGAACCTTATGAGTTGTACTCTGCCATAATTAATAGCAGTATTCCAGCTTATTGGAACAAACACGCTCTACATCTGCCTTACAGCTCTTCACAGATGAGTGAGGAAACACCTAAGCTTCTTCTTAACAAATATCTTTGTTTCTAATGCAACTATAGGCAGAGGCATCATTAGTAGAATTTAGTAATCATGTTACACAGCTGTGTTATTAGATAATGCTTTAAAGTAGACTCAAGATGGGTAACCCCATAGGCACACAGCCCAAGCAGGCTTGGCTCACACAGTGTTGTCCTGTGATAGGCATAGGGAATCCCCACGCAAAAGTCCTTGTAATTTGAGGCCATCTGAGCAATTCTTACAGGATGGGGGAGAGATGCATCCCCCTCTTCAACAATATGGCTGCACAAGAAAGGTGTGCGTACTGCATTGTGACACTGAAAGCAGCCCTTCATTGGAAATGCTGGGCTTTGATTTACTGCTGTTTACCATTCTTTTGTGTTCTGAAAGTGGAAACCAACCAAAGTGCTGAGTGAGTTGTGTGGCACACCAAATCCTTCTGGCGTGGATCATTTCTCAGAGCTGAACTTGGCCTCTCTTTCCCCTTCTGCTTTTGGTACCACTTTAGTGAAGATATTGCCTGCTGGGCCTGCAGCTAATTTGTGCTCTCACAGAAGAAGTGTTCCACAGTGTGCTAAAAACAGAGGCAAAACTCCAAAAAACCAGTCAGAAGGCAAAGCCTGATTTCTGATTAACGAAAATACTCTCTGTTCTGAGCACCACTAGAGACAAATGTGCCCCTCCTTACAGTGGGACATATACAGAGGCACTAAAATGTGCTCAGAAACTCAGAAATTTGGCTCTGTTTAAGTGAGTAACTGTCACTGAAATCAATGGGAATAAGTTGTGTAATTATCACTGAAGATCAGGGCCATTGAAAGCAAAGCAATTTTAAGAAACCATCCACTGTAACTTTAAAATGGTGCTTTATTTTAGAGTTAAACTGTAGATAATACACCATTACAACGGCACACTGCAGTCCTTGGAGAACTTTTAAAGTATCCACTTTAGGGAAGAACTGCTTTAATTCCAGTGTGCAGGGAGCATTTGGGCAGTCCTTGCTTAACATCCCTGTGCTCTCTGGTGAATCATTTAGGTCTTTTTGTCTCTGTTCCAACCTGAAAAGTGGGAGAAGGTGCCATAGACCAAGGCACCAGGGAGTGCTCAGACACTGTGATGATGATGACAATGAGAAAAGGGCATTTTAAGCATCTGGATAAATCACAGCTTAGATACTACAGGAGGGCAAGCATGGCACTTGTGCCAGGTAGTATTCGTATACCAACCTCTCTGGTATCCCATTCTTTCCTACTGGAAGTTTAGCTCAGGGATTCATGTTCCTACCACCAATCTTTCCCAGTTTACTGGCCTGTTTCTGAGGAATTATTAAAACTTCTAACTCAAGACCACTCAATATATCGACACACAGATTTCTTGATTCTGTATTCTGTTTAACATCTCTTTCCAAAACACTATTTCCATTTACTGCTAGCTTCCCCTATTAAATTTTTTAATTAGTGAGGATCAAGCCAAGCTGGGGGCAGAGAAACAGAGGGAGCACATAGATTTCTTATTGAGCTGCCTTGTCTTTTAACCTGCTTATAATGTTAGTCATCCTGTGCATGAGTTAGGGAAATGTTCCTCCAGCTCTGATAATGATAGACTACGATATACTTAAAAAACTATTTAAAATGGTGAGGTCTGATACCAAAGAGCAGAGCAGAACTCAGTTAACTCTCATCTCTTCCACTGTTCAACATAGTGTGTGAGTACTGTGTCTTAAAGAAAGACCACTGCAAGCTTTGTCTATAAATGGTTTCCCTTTCTGCACTCTACCCACCTTGACCACCTCTTGCAGTCAGTGTGGTACTTCTACCACAGCAGGTACTAGACCTGCTGTTCACAAACAGGGAAGGTTTGGTGGGAGATGTGGAGGTTGGAGGCTGTCTTGGACAGAGTGATCATGAAATGATAGACTTCGTGATTCATGGTGGAGCCTGGAGGGGGAATAGTAATACTGCTACCTTGGACTTCAGGAGGGCGGACTTTGAATTGTTCAGGGGACTAATAGGGGGAGTCCCCTGGCATTCAGTCTTAGCGAGCAGAGGGGTCCAAGAGAGCTGGTTGCTCTTCAAGAAGGAAGTCTTAAGGGCGCAGGAGCAGGCAGTCCCCCTGAGCTGCAAAATGAGCCGGCGGGGAAGAAGACCGGCGTGGATGAATAGGGAGCTATTCCTGAGGCTCCGGGAGAAAAAGAGAATCTACCGCCTGTGGAAAGAGGGACAGGCCACTCAAAATGAATACAGGGAAGTTGTTAGGATGTGTAGAGGTGAAATCAGAAAGGCAAAAGCCCAGCTTGAATTTAACCTAGCCGCTGGTGTGAAAAGGAATAAGAAACTCTTTTATAAATACATTAACAGTAAGAGGAGGACAAAGGAGAATATCCACTCTTTGCTGGATGAGGCTGGGAATGTGACCACTGAGGATAAGGAAAAGGCGGAGGTTCTGAATGCCTTCTTTACGTCTGTCTTTAAAAGTCAGACCAGTTATCCTCAGGATACCCCTCTCTCTGACCTGGTAATCTCGGCCGGGGAGCACACTAACCCCCCTGTGATTCTGAAAGAAACAGTCAGAGACCTACTGCTCCAGCTGGACTGTCACAAGTCGATGGGGCCAGATGAGATCCACCCGAGAGTGCTGAGGGAACTGGCAGAGGTGATAGCTGAGCCGCTTTCCATCATCTGTCAGCGCTCCTTGTTGACTGGTGAGGTCCCAGAAGACTGGAGGCTTGCCAATGTGACTCCCATTTATAAGAAAGGTCGTAAGGAGGATCCGGGGAACTACAGGCCTGTCAGCCTGACCTCGGTGCCAGGGAAGGTTATGGAGCAGATCGTCTTGAGGGAGATCATGCGGCATGTGCAGGGTGACCGGGGGATCAGGCCTAGCCAGCATGGGTTCATGAAGGGCAGGTCCTGTTTGACCAACCTGATCTCCTTCTATGATCTAGTGACCCATCTGGTGGATGAAGGAAAGGCTGTTGATGTGGTCTACCTAGACTTCAGCAAAGCCTTTGACACTGTCTCCCACAGCATTCTCCTGCAGAAGCTGGCAGCCCGAGGCTTGGATGGGTACACTCTTGGCTGGGTAAGGAGCTGGCTGGAGGGCCGGGCACAGAGAGTGGTGGTGAATGGAGTCAAATCCAGCTGGCGACCAGTCGTGAGTGGTGTTCCGCAGGGGTCAGTGCTGGGGCCTGTCCTCTTCAATATCTTTATTGATGACCTGGATGAGGGCATTGAGTGCACCCTCAGTAAATTCGCAGATGACACCAAATTGGCTGGAAGTGTGGATCTGCCTGGGGGTAGCGAGGCCCTACAGAGGGATCTGGACAGGCTGGTGAGCTGGGCTGGAGCCAATGGGATGAGTTTCAACAAGGCCAAATGCCGGGTCCTGCACTTCGGCCACAACAACCCCAGGCGATGCTACAGGCTTGGGGCGGTGTGGCTGGAGGATTGCGTAGAGGAAATGGACCTGGGGGTATTGATTGATGCTCGGCTGAACATGAGCCGACAGTGTGCCCAGGTGGCCAAGAAGGCCAATGGCATCCTGGCTTGCATCAGAAACACTGTTGCAAGCAGGAGCAGAGAGGTGATTGTTCCCTTATATTCAGCACTCGTGAGGCCGCACCTGTGTCCAGGTACTGTGTCCAGTTTTGGGCCCCTCACTGCAAGAAAGATATTGAGGCCCTGGAACGTGTTCAAAGAAGGGCAACAAAACTGGTGAGGGGTCTGGAACACAGGCCATATGAGGAGAGGCTGAAGGAGCTGGGAATGTTCAGCCTGGAGAAGAGGAGGCTCAGGGGAGACCTTATTGCTCTCTATAACTTCCTGAAGGGAGGTTGTAGTGAGCTGGGGGTCGGCCTCTTCTCTCGTGTCATTAGTGATAGGACCAGGGGGAATGGTTTCAAGCTATGCCAGGGGAGATTCAGGCTGGACATGAGGAAGTATTACTTTTCAGAAAGGGTGGTCAGGCACTGGAATGGACTGCCCAGGGAGGTGGTGGAGTCACCGACCCTGGGGGTGTTCAAGGAAAGACTGGATGTTGTGTTGAGGGACATGGTTTAGTAGGAGCTATTGGGAATAGGTGAACGGTTGGACTGGGTGATCTTTTAGGTCTTTTCCAACCTTAGTGATTCTATGATTCTATGATTCTGTCACCATGGTGTTCCTCACCTAATCTCATCCCGTATCTGTGTGAGGTTTGCAAATTGTTGGCTCAGAAAACCGAGCTGAAAATTTCATGCTATCTTTGCGTGGGTGCAGATGCCTCTTCTACAGTGTGCAGAAAGGGGAATTCAAAACAAGTGCTGAGAGCCACACTCCATGCCTGGGCCTGCTGCTACAGGCTGCTGTTTGGCTAGCAGCACTAATCAATCAGCCTTCGGGAGTGGACAGAAAGTATTTTCAGCCAGCAGGCTGAGCCATAAAATCTAAAACTCAGCAAGAGTTGCTTCTAAGTAGTGTGAAACAAACTAGTGAAAATTAATCCTGTGTATCTGCAGGGGCTTTTAGGTTAGATTCATTTTTAAGATAGAAAACAAAGGACTATTTCAGCAGCAGTCACAAAGGGTTTTTCACTTTGACTTATCACTTGAAAGTGTTTTTGGATGAAAAAATGAAAGGTTTAAAAGAAAGAAAAAATAAAAGAAGAGGGGACATAAAAAGAAAGAAGGAAAGAAAGAAGAGAAGGGAGGGAGGGAGAGAGGAAGGAAAGAAGGAATCTAGAACTGCAGCAAAAGAGGGCTTTGAGGCAGTGTGTCAGTATGAGGGAGATTATGTCCCTCATAAATGACGGGTGTTTATTTAATAGCTTTCAAGTGAATTTAAGATTCAGCTCCATGCTATTATTAAGCAAGTGCTAAGGGAAGGAAGAAAGCAGTCATGCACACGTCTGCGTCAGCAAGGTTGTGGATGCCCCATCCCTGGAGGCATTCAAGGCCAGGCTGGATGTGGCTCTGAGCAGCTTGGTCTACTGGCTGGCAACCCTGCACATGGCAGGGGAGTTGAAACTAGATGATCTTTAAGGTCCTTTTCAACCCAGTCCACTCTATTACTCTTATGATTCTATAATTTCCCAACCTTCTGAAATCTTTTAAGCTAAGCAGTGTCCAAGAAAGAAAGGAAAGAAAGGCCTGGAGAGAAAGCATCTTTGCATTGGTATTCTTTCTTCTATCAGCATCAGCAGTGGCTGAAATGTTACTCTACAACAGAAATAAAGATGAAAGAGTCAGGGAAGAATTTGAGGGAAAATAAATGCATCTCCTTGTTCCTCTCCCTTCCTGTCCTCAGAAGATTTTGATTAGGCTGCTGTCTGACAAGCCTGAAGGAAGGACCTCTGTTGCTCATCTCAGTCTTATGGACTTGTGCCAAGCTTCTGGTCATATTTATACTGACTTGTCCCTAGCAGAATAGAAAAAAACAGTCCTATTTTTAGCAAACACAAAGATCTAGCATATGGCCTGCAGTCTATCATCCTGAGCCCTGAATGCCACGTTGTATAAGAGGAACAGGGTTATTCAGGATCATTGCCTGTACAGGAGGACCTCCAAGGACAATCTCCATGGTATCAGTTTGTCAAGGGGTGATGCTCTTTCTTCCGAGCCCATGCATCATCTTGCTTAATGACAGTAAAATCTTTCACATGAAGCAAATATTGTGGTCCTTACTACTTTTGGTCAGGTTTCTAGATTTACAGCATCTGTGACAGTGGCTAAGATTTTTCAGAAGGATGTCTATGTTAATAGTATGTTATGTCCATATCTTCCAAAAAACTGTCTATGCAGTATGTGCGTATCTTTTAAAAAGCTGGTCATGTTCATGAAGCCTTACTGTGAATTCCCTGGTCAACCAGCCAAGCATATGAGATGCCTTAAGAAAATGTTGACCACAAGGTGATCTTCCTTTTTAAATACTTTAACTATGTGCTTTGATATTCTCTGCCACTGCTTGAATATATTACCCAGAAAATACGGGCAGTGGAAATCCATTGGTTATTACTGCTCTAAAATTGTAGTATTATCGTGCAGAAGCATAGAGAAAAGCATATTTTGATTTAAATCTTTAACTACAAGGATATAGCAGAGTATATCCATGATGTGGGTTCTAGTTAATGCCTGTAGATGGCATTGCTGTGGTCTGCTCAGAAAATAAAGTGTGATGTTTAGTTGTACTGAAATGTTAATTCCAGATCCATATCCCTTCTATTTTGACCTGATTTTTTTTCCCTAGTAGGCCCAATTTTCCATGGTTCATCAACATGTAGTGTTTGGATATGACAGTAGACCAGTATCTTCAGACTAGTATCACTGTAGAATTTCTAGATGGAATCTGTTTGTTCAAGACAAAATGTCATGTAGACTCAGTGTTCGGTGTAGTTATTTGAGATTCTACTGTCCTCAAATTAGATGATGCTGTCACATCCCCTGTCATACTGTCTCAAACTTCACCTACTCCTAAGATAGCCACAATATGAATTTTTCTCTGAAAGTGTCCACCAATTCTGAAGATAGTCTAAGGTGTCAAGTTTGGATAAAAGATGTCTTCAATACAAAGCTCTGTATACTTTCAGTGCAATGCTTAGATGAGGCACGTCTCTCGATGAGAGAAATCTCTTGCCATATTAGCCCTCCAAACTGAGTTGGAGGCATCTTGAGATATTTTTGGGCAAAAGCTTCCCCAAAATTGCCTAGCTTGGTGAGAATATTATGATAAATGAATATTCATAAATATTTGCTAAGAAATTTTGCATTCCTAAGGGAAGGGTGTCGTTAAGCAGTTCTTGTTTTTATGTTAATCGTTGCTTCCTTTACAACATGTCCTCTTCTTTCTGTGTTAGGGAAAGAAACATCCATATTTAGTCACAATATGTGCCTTTACCCATCTCTTTCAACCATATCTATGATGTTACCTAGCTTTCAGGTAGGGTGAGTTCATCTTAATAAAAATAACATAAAAATTCAAATTTTCACAAGATGTGAAATTACACTTCATTTTTTCCATACAAAAATTGTTACAGTCCCTGAATTTCCTAAATATGCTTTTGCTTGTTTGGTTTGTTGTTTTTGTCTTTGTTTTTGCTTTCATTAGAAGTGAATTCTTTCTCTCTTTGCAGGCTCTGGCAACTTCTCTGTTTCCTTCTTCATTTCTTTTATGGACGTGTGCAATCCTATTCTATCTACAACTTTTCTGAGTAAACCTCAGACAAATAATTTGTCTGCTTCCAGACAGTGCTCCCCAACAACTTTATTCTTCATCCATTCTAAAAGGCTTCTGCCTCACCTGTAGCAGTAATCTCCTGAATAAATTCCTTACGTACCAAAAATAGCCCCAAAGTTGTTTCTACTGATCATAACCTGCTGAATTAGAATTTTATGGTGGTTCAGGAGCAACTATGCCACATCTGCAGTATAGAACAAGGGAAGGTCTGAGTCTGGGAAACTTAGAGCTTTCCCAAAATGAGCCATCCCCACTTTTAAGTCAGTGCTTGAGGCTTACACATTGCTTGTGTATACAGTAACAGTGACACACTGGCCTGAATCTGCTGTATTGTATGTATAGTATACAACTGCACACACTGTCCTGGTTTCAGCTGGGGTAGGGTTAACTTTCATCCTAGTAGCCAGTATGGTGTTGTATCTTAGATTTACGATAAGAATAATATTGACAACACACTGATGTTTTAGTGTCTATATTATATTCGTAACACCCTTGAAAACTGAAGGATGAAAACAATAAGCATGCCTGATTTTCTCCCCTTCCGTTCCTGACTTCTGACAATTGCCAGCACTTAAAAACAGGTCCAAAAGAAGATAGAAGACTGGCACTGTAAAGCAGGAGTGTCTAGTGCAGTGGAGATTACTGCAATATAACATTAGCATTAGAAATAAGAGAAGAGCAGCTTAACAGTTTTTCTGCATGAGGGCAGTTCTAAAAATTGATCTGAAATGGGTAGGCTAATGGATTGGCAGACCTGCCATTATACAGTCTGCAAAGGGTTTCAGATGTTAACACCTGACTTTCAGAGATCTCACAATCATAGAATCACAGAATGGTTTGGATTGGAAGGGACATGAAAGGTCATCTACTTCCACTTCCAAACCCATGGACAGGATTGCCAACCACCAGATCAGACTGCCCAGGACCCCATCCATCCTGGCACTGAGCACCTCCAGGGATGAGGCATCCACAAATGTTTAATTCTGATTAACATTGGAGGTGTTTACTGAGAATTTATGATCAGAAAAATATAGCATCTGTTAGAGATGGAGATGCTCCTAAAAAGCTGCATTGTCCTCAAGTGAGATGCATCTAAATACAGTATAGGTCCAATCGAAGGACCTCTTGGTAATCACATCTGCTCTGAGCTTGGTGGTTAAGGCCTCTCTGTAATTCAAGATGTTTTCAAACTTCTCCTTTGCAAACTCTACACTCATTCTTAGTTCCCCCATTGGCCTGATGCTGCCTTTGAGCAACAGCCAATGCTGTTTTCTTCCTTCTTTTGTCTGACTCTTCAGCAAACTCTCATTATCCCTCCTTGATTTCCACAGACCTTGAAAGGGAACTGGATGGCAAGTATTTATTGTGGATGCCCATCATGGGGCCCGTCGGTTCTGCCAGCTATTCCCATGCCCCTTTGATGTTGTTGAAATCTAATTCCTTGTGCAGTGGGGGCTCCGCACCCCAGAGCACATTGTGCATCCCAGAGAGCAACAAGCCCTGATTGTGCTGCCAGTCAAAGCACAGCAGAGATGCTGCTGAGGCTGATAATGGGAGCTACAAAGGTAGCTGAGATTACAGGCTAGGGAGAGGAGGGAGGGAAAGACAGACAAACCATATTGGAGTTCAGTGGATGAGAAGAATAGCCAAGCTCTATTGGAGGACAGAGGAAAAGAAAAGGAGTTTCCATAGAGGAGGTGGAAAAGGAATGGTGTTTTATCAGTTGCATAAAGGGCTGGGATTTTTCTTTGAGCGCTGACAGACCTTCTGTTTTTTGAACTGGTTCATTGGCTTCCAGCCCAACATTTATGCTCCAAGGCAAGCTACTGCTTGCAGTTCTTTTGAGACGGAGGGAGCACGTTAAAAATACTGACATTTTTAGAGATTATCAGCTGACTTCAGTAAGGTAAAAATTAAGAATTTGTATATTTTTTTCTCGCTTTTTTTCCCTCCCTTTCTTCGTCACCCCTGTGTTTTTAACCACCTGCATTTAGTTAGCTAAAATCAAAACCTTCTTTTTCCCTATTTTAGAAATTTCCAGCTGGGGAAGGGACTTTGAACAGGGGCAAGGCCACGAGCCTATCCAGGGACGAGTGAACTGAGGGATTATGAAGAGGTTACTGATTAGCTGGAGGACATATTTAGAAAAAAATGAGATGAGAAATTCATTGAAAGTGGATTTTTAAAAATAAATTTAGTGGACTTTTAGCTTTTCGTTGTATTTTTTTTTTCCCATGAAACATATCTGTTATATAGTGTGTTTTTATGTAACTATATGCCACTAACTAATTGTACTATGAATATTTATGTTGACCCATCCATTCAATTTATCCATTCAGTTTTCCCAAGAACAACAAACACCATATTTTGTAATTAAAAGTAACCTGAGCAGTAAAACTGGGCTTCAGATTTAAACATCTGTATTTTGGTAGTGGCAGGACTTGAGATTTTCTTATCAACATGTAATAGGACTGAGAATGTAGCAGTGAGCTACAATTGTGCACACACAAAGAGCGAAGGGAAGAATGCCCTCTTCAGTGAGATTTAAGTAATTTGTTTCAATAAAATGAAAAAGGAAGCAATATTTGAAAGGCAGGTAGGAAAGAGTTGGAGGGAAAGAAAGTCATTTGGATATCCAAGTTTCATTTTCAGTTCTTAGCTGATTCATGATGTGCTAAAAATCACTCCACAGACCTCACATGTCTGTGTCCCTGCACTTTCTAGGTCCTTGGCAATGCATCCTCAGTTTGACTCTCCACTCCCTAGATCTAAATCCATGAAGGCAAATACCAGTGTCAATATGGATCTCTAGTAACAAAATGTGGTACAGATATTAATGGGATAGATAATCACTTGTGTTCCAATTTTTACTGTACATTACATGCAATATTCATATAGTCCCTCCACAGGTTATTCTTTGGTACATCCTGTTGTCCTTGTTCTTCAGACTCCTTTCAGCTCTGTATTTGGAAATCACATAGCACAGGTAAAGGGATGTGACAACATGAATAATAAATTCTGAAGATATAAAAGGGCATGCTGAGCAAACGTGCACATTTTCTTTCTTTGCATATACTTTCTTTATGCTACGTACTTCAGACTGAGCAAATATTATAACAGAAGTTGTTAGATAACTTATCCCATTAAAAAAAAAAAAAAAGATATTTATGGAATATTATTCCTTAATTGTATCCACTCATTTTTTAATCTATATTTGATCTGCATTCTGAATATTGACTTTTCCAACATGTGCTAGATGAACAATCAGGTCAAAATCTCCTTATTGCAACTATGTTGTGCTGAAATGATCTGTAATGCCATGACAGAATTTGTTTATGACATAAATATTTGCATCTCCATTTTCATGGAGCATTCCTGTTGTGCCACCTGGCATGAAAAATTCACTCTGCTTATTCCTTAAAACAGTGACCTCTGCTTATCATGGCCCTGTCCAACATGAAACATACTTGCAGTTGGACTTGTCATGATGACACATTTCCCTAAAATAAGCAAAATTCAACCACTTTGAAACCACTCTATTGAGACCTCTGCTGTTCCCTGGAATGGTTTTGCTATGATGTGCTTACTAGTAATTGTTTTGTTTTAAACAGTGACGTATTGGATTAAAAATTGAAAAAAGAAAAAAAAAGAAAAAAAAAGAAAAAAAAAAAGAAAAAATCAAATGAATTTATTTATATACGCTCTTCCTTTTAGTTTTACTGTGTTAATTTCAGTATTGTCCTTTAACTTGCATCTTCACAGTGCCTGCTCTGACAGGTCAGCCCTTGCAAATGATGGTAAACCAGACCTGAGATTAACATCTAGCCACTTAATAGTCTGAACAGCAATAAATACTATCTACTAACTGCATATGAATTAGTGGCACTAGAACTAATGAGAAGTGGGATTTCTTGGAGATATGCCATTGCACAGCAATGTCTCCACTGATAAATACGTTTTCACTTTTCAATGAAATATAATTATTTGAACTCCTTGTGCTTATTTGGTTAAGCAATTACATCACCAAACTGGTCTCTTCACTCCAAAAACTGCCAAAAAAAATCCACATTATTCATAAAACAGTGACAGAATGATGTGTGACTTTATTGTCCTTAGAAAGTCCTTAGAAAGCTGTAGCGGTTATTTACTTTCTTTTTAGTGAAGTGCTTGAGACCATCTACAACATTCTCCTGCAGAAACTGGCTGCTCCTGGTGTGCATGGGGTATGTAGAGTTTGTTGGGTGAAGAACTGCCTGGATGGCCAGGCCCAAAGGGTCATCGTGAATTATGTCTGTCTGGAGCCGGTAACCCATGGTGACCCCCAGGGCTCAGTCTTGGGGCCAGTTCTCTTTAGCACTTTTAATAATGATCCAGATGAAGAGATTTAGTGCACCCTCACACACAGTATCGACTTTTGAAGGCTGGAAAGCTTTGTAGTGCATCTGGATACAGCGATGGGCTGAGTCCAGTTGTATGACATTCAACAAGGCTAAGTGCTGCATGGTTTAAAATTTGCTCTGATCTCTCTGTGAACCTAAAAAATTCATAATGAACTAAAATTTTGGATTAGACCTTTTCTTCATCTCTCTTGTGATAATATGGTGTAATTATTTTTTTTTCCCAAATATTGTTTGTGAATGATGAAAACTGTATACTGCAAAGGGAAACTGTAAGTTGTATTTCTGTTTTTGCTATAGTAGCAGACAGAAATTTATTTCTTCCTCCCAGGTGAGAGGGGTTGTGCACCAGAAGCCTGTCCTGGCCAAGACTTGATTTCATGAAAAGGGATTACCCACAAAACAGCACAGCTGCCATCAGCCTGACAATTCACAAAGGATCATCTCCTAGTGTCTCAGAAGAGTGTCTTTCCACCTGTGATGTGGCTTATGTTACCTGCAGCTTCTGGACAGAAAATGAGATCAGTGAGAGAAAGACTTCAAAGTCATGTAGTCTTCTGTGGAGAAAATACAGTCGTGAGGAAAAATTATCTGCAGCTTCTCCTTCTCAAAAGAAGTTTCAAAATTTTTGGTCAGCAAGAACAAAAACTACCAATGAATTAAGAACTACTGGTGCAGAAACCACGAGCATGTCTGACTCATGCACAGGCCTTTCCATTCTGATCCACAAGGATACCTCCCGCTTTGAGCTCTTTGAAACAGGACTTTTAGTGTTGTATCATGTTTTGATCTTGTCATACCTCACATGAGAAATTCTTACTCTTTTTTTTCCCTCTTTTCTCCCAGATATCTTTAAACAAATAGAAATCATGTGATTTGACTGCTGGTACCTGCCCCTCTTTGCCTCCTGAAAGGTTATGCCTTCCACCTTTTTTCCTTTGGCCAGGTGGCACATTTTTCAATCTTAAGGATCTCCTGTAGTTAACTGAGCAACACTGCCTTTGTTTAGGAACATTATTATATTTTGAGGATTTGCAGCTTTGCTTAGTAATGCACTGCAATGCCTTCTGATTCAGAAGTTATCTGAGGACATGCTTAGAGCTCTCTGACCTCACAGATTTTATATGACCAGGCTCTTCACTATTGTTTATTCATGTGAACAAATGAGTGGAGGTCTATGTGCCTAAAACGAGGTCTCTGTTGAAGGATGTAGCTAAAAGAGTCTTACAGAGTAGTATAACTTTAGTATGTTTGACTGGCTAGCCTTGGTAATGCCTTTTTTTTTTTTTCTACTAAAGGTTAAGGTAGATATTAACAAAAGATTAAATAGAGTATTAAAAAAAAGAATTTTTAAAAAATGTAGAAAATTAGCAAGCTGGAAACATAAACTTGTATATTTTCAATAAGTTGTGATTCTTCATTCTGTGGGGTGTAAAATTGTCCCTGAATAAGAAATACCATAGCCTAAACTGAGTCTTTTAAAGGAGAAACATATGCCCCGTTATCATTTACACATTCAGGCATCTTATTAGATTGCAGACATTTATCTTTTGTCATAATTCAGCAGAAAATTCTATTTGCAATAGAAAATTAATTTTCTTAATTATGGCCTCCTACAGACATTCTAATGATTTGTTGTCAACATAAATTATCAAGAGGTGTTACACTGTGCAAAATTAAAATTTAACATGTAATCATATTTTATGGAAAATACAGAATCTTCTTGTATCCTTTACCTCTGTGTCCCTCTAAGAGACTTTCATTTGTTTGATATATAGCAGCAGAGGGAAGATACTCGCTTTTATTATTTTACTTTCAGGTACCACTATTCTTGCTTATTAACACTTCAAATGAAATTCTAATGCTTTTTCTCGATTTATTTATGCATTGCCAGGTCATGCCAGATCCTAAATAGATTTAGCTCTCACAGAACTCAGGATGTATTTAAGGATTTAATCTACTGACATTTTTATTTGGCAGAATATTTCCATTGCTTTTCACTGATAGTCTCTAAAGAAAATGTAATCCAAATATAATTAATGATTAAAGAACTTTTCATTTGAAAGGCAAAAACTTTTACTACTAAGAAAAGAAACTATGCCAGCAATTTGGCAAAGTATTTGATTAGTTTTTTAAGTAATGAGCTAGACAGCTGAGGAATGCAGTGGAGCCCTCTTTAGTGACGTGTTTTAAGTCTGATGATTGAGTAAACATGTGGGAATAATGATATGGATGGATCTGAAAAGCAAAGGGCTTATCTAGATGATAATTTTGCCCATTTAGCATTCTTTACAGTCCAGTGCTCTTAGTGAATTCACTCTCATGAAGAAGAATTACCTAGCCAATGTCCTAGAGAATGTGAACTAAGTATGGATCAGGGAAGCAAACCAAAATATTTTTCCATCTTATAACTGTATGGTGCACCTAGTGTTGAATATGATCTCAGCTGAAGGAAAATTCTGAAAATATTAATCAAGGTAGTGACATCAGAGGATATTATGAATGTCTTGTACTCAGTTTAGATAAACTAAAAAGGGAGAGAGTGGTGGAGGGACCTTTGGCTGTGGATGAACCAACATGAGCACTATGTTTAGTTGCACATGAAAGGCTGAAAACCTGGAAGACCTGAACGAATAGGTGGCATAGGAAAGAATGAAAAATTATTGTAAAAAAACTAATGGAACATATGATTCAAATTTGATTGCCAAATAATAGAAAGCTTTAGTAAGAATTGATCCTACTTTGTTATATGTGTCATTCTTATCCTGACATAGGAGGAAGATACAGATCCTGAGCCAAGGACCAGCTGGAAAATAGTTTGCACCATAATGAAATATTCATGGATCATGATAACATACAGTTCTCTTTGCTAATTTTTATATTGAAAGCAGTAAAGCTATTTAAAAACAAAAGTCACAGCTGATGAGTTTCAATCCTTAACTTAGGTTCTTTTAATTAAAAGCTCAATAGACAAAAAGCTACACTAAGTTTATCTCTGGACTAATGGAGCACAACATTTCACTTGTTAGAAGTAGATCAGACAACTACAAAATAACAATGATAATTAAAAATACAAAAGTTAAAAAAGAAGCAAGTTTTCTGGAAGATTTTTGGCATTCATATCAATATGACATGGTGAAACCTTTGCATATTTTCTGTAGAGCCCGAGCCAAACTCTTCATCAGTGCTTAAACCTAGTAACAAATCTGTCTTCACGGCTTGTACCTCATTTGGCATTGGCTGCACTGATCGTAAGGAACTGGGTGGAATAAATCAGTGTGTTTCCACCATTACTGAAGAATAAAAATTAAAATCTGCACAACTTTGATTCGGTGAAAAAGTGGGGCAGTGAAGCATTTCTAATCTCCCACACAGGGTACACTTTAGTCTGTGTTACTGTTCTTGCTACTGCCCAGAAAGTAACACTTCAGACCCATTGGCTTGGTCCTGATAGAGATCTGTTTCAACCTCAAGTGATTTTGTTTTGCCAACTTTATGATTCAGCTCAAGCCAGAACTACTTTTTTGTTGTTTTTCTTCTTCTTTTTTTTTTTTTTACATACAAAAGTTATTTTTTCCACACAAACTTTTATGTGTATATATATATATATATATATATATATATATATATTAGAAGCTCTACAGTTCTCTTTGTTAACTCCAGCAGAGTTCCCATGTAATTGCACAGGTTTGACAAGCCCCTCCAACCTTCTTCTCCGCTCTTTTATTACTATTTGCATTATGGTAAGAAGCTCCCATCAATAGCTATGAGCTGTTAGTGACTGCATGGAATACTAAAACAAAAAGTAACCCCGTTCTCAGGTGTACTATTTGAAAGCCAGGCTGAGTATTGCAAGAGATCTGAGGCCATTTTTCTTAACAGAATTCTTACCTAGCTCAGTGCTCATAAAACGTCTGTTGTCCTTATTCCCTTCCTCCTCCATTTTCATAATAGCGATACTAGTCTCTTGTGTTACAGTGTTAAAAACAAAGTATTATACCTGCTTAGGTCCATAATATTATAAAATTTGCCTTAATTCCATCTCTCTTTATCACTCTTTCCAATCTGGAAAATCCTTTCTGAAATGACACTAGAAAGTCAGAAAGTACACTGGACACATAATGTGGCAATTTTCTTTGTAAAATCAAATGCTCCACAACTTTCTTTCAAATCTCAGGAGCTATTTTCATAAATTCTTGTGCTAAAATTAGTGTTTATATTCAAAAGACACAAATGTTACTGTTCTTTAGAGGTCAGACAGTAAATATAAGCAAGTGTACACAAACAGCATCAGAAAGCACATCTTTATTGTGGAGATGACGGAGCACCGGCATGGGTTGCCAGAGATGCTATATACTTTGCTCCTTGAAGATCTCCAAAAACCACTGGGACGTGGCCTTGGGCTCCCAGGAAAGTTGTTTTCAGCAAAGTCTGGGTTTCCCCTCTAGCACAAGGCAAAATTGCTCTGAATCATTACTAACAAGGGAAGTAAATAATTCCTTGTTGAATATCTCATTTTTGTCTTACAGAGCACATGAAGAATCCACATTTTATTCGTCAAGGAAATATAAACAGTAAATATTGAAGACAGTTAGTCCTTTTTGCTTTTTATGGACCAATTACAAAGAACTAACTGTAAGTATTTGTCCCACTAAGATTGCAGCTGAGCTGCTTAATGATAGAGACCATGCAACCATGATGTGCAGTGACCCCAAGGACACAGTGTATGCTGTCTCCTATTTTCTTGGGTGGAAATAACCCAGGTAATTAGAGAAAGGATTGGAATAAACCTCTGCTGAGTGAACAGAGACCAGATAATTAAGAGTGGCTTTCTGGAGAGCGTTATACTTTGGGGCAAGCAACCACTAAAAAGTAGAGGTTGTAAATGGGATTTTGTGTCCTTCTCCAGGTGGAAGGTGAGATATTTGCAGTGGGACTGAGAAGGACCTGTGTTGTATTTCACATCCTGAAATAGTTCTGTTCATGATCTTCCTCATTTATACTATCATCCAATGATAATTTAATATCCTTCTGTAGAGCTTCTTCCTGGCTGCCTTGGGACACATTAGTACTTGCCTTATTAATTATTTTTCTAGCAAAGGGAGAGAAAATGCCCCCCAAGCCAAACTGAACTAATGCTGGAGAAAGTATCTTATCCACCACAGACACATTTTCTGGGGCGTTTACTTGAGCACTCTGAGTCTCTCCATCCTTTCATGCCTGACAGGCTTATGAAGCCGTTTGGATAGGGCTCCCTCTGTGGCTTGACTGCTTCAGTAGATTTTCAGGTAATTCTGCCTCCCTCTGAGTTTAGAAACATGAAAATATTAATTACTCATTCGTAAGGTAAACAAACTGTTTTCATTTTATTCATTGCAAATTTTCCACCCAAACATTTCTATTTCAGTTGTCTTTTAGTGTTTCATTCTGGCTTGGGAAATAATTGGTAGGTTGGCAGAGTTGAAGATGACTCATAAGAACCAAGAATTATTTTTGTTATGTATTTTTCTCCCCAGTATAAATATTTTTACTTTTTTTTTCACAAGTTTGCTTACTGGGAGCACCTCCCCAGTTGCTCAGTCAATACTAAAGGCACATACAATACACCCCACCTTACAGATAATGGTAATAATAAAAAAGTGACATTTCATCTATTTATTTTAATGCCTATGATGCAAACCTTGCTGATGACATCCAAGGTGTCTTGCAGTGATAAGGCAATACTATTTGCTCGTATTTTGAAGGAAAAAATTCTATTTTCAATTTAAATATTTACAGTGAGCGCATTCATCAGGACAGCTGCTTTCTACAGAGAAGCACAGCTGGAATTATGTGCTTGCATTTTGTATAATTTATTTTACATTTTTCAGACCGTAATTTGGGAACAGAATGCTAATTTCAGTCTTAGTTTTCAGGAGATTGAAGGGAGAAGCCTGTAGGATGCATGGTGCCCTTGACCAGCATCACATTCCTAGTGAGCAAATCACTTGGGCAGAAATGCCGTTTTAGGATTTCAGGCTCAAAGGAAGGGGATTTTTAACCCTCAGGTTACCTTGAAAACAAGATAACTAAAGCTACCTCAACAACGTTTCTTCAAAGAACGCAGCTAAATTTTTCTTCAAGACTATATCTTCCAGTGTTAACTGGTCAGATCGGAGAGAAAGAGTAGATTAATCACTTCACCATACTGATACGTAGAAAAGTATTTCTGTACTTCAAATAAACAGAACCTTCTCAGAATAGATAAGAGTGAGTAAAGGAGATGAGTGGGAACAGATGCCTCCTAGATTTCGGGTCTCTGGGTGTGCTCAGCCCAGAGCAAAGGAGCTGAGGGGAGGCCTGATGGCGGCTGCAGCTCCTCACAGGGAGCGGAGGGGATCCCTGGGCAGTGGGCACGGCCCTGAGCTGCTGGAGTTCTAGAGGAACCTAGACAACACTCTCAAACATAGGGTTTGAATTTTGTAATTACCCATTTACTCTTGGAACCAGGAGTTGGTCTCGATGGACCCTGTGGACCCCTTTCAATGTAGGGTATTTTCTGATTCTGTTATTTAAATGCATGGCCCCTTAGAAGGGTGCTGCTAGAGGAATCCTCATTTTCTTGGCTAGAGGGTGGTGTCTTAAGGAAGAAGAGTGCCTAACAAAAGTGAGAAACAGTTGCCTCCATTACAGGCCTCTTATTGAGGAAAGATATAAATGAGGTTGATATTGGTACAGCCCCAAGTTGACTGAGATGTTGATAATTGGTGAAAGGTTAAAGGAGGAATTGAAATAGGGAGTCAGTCTGCTGAATAGGTCCAAGAAACATAGGGAATGAACAGAAGAAACCAAGAAACTTAATCATAATTTATTGAAATCAATTGGCAAACCAAAGAGCTGGAGGAGGTAACTGCAAATAACTGGAAGCATAAGAGCATCTGCAGATGGTTGGTGCCTTTTTCTGAGTGGAATTGCTATTTCAAACATACTGCAAGCTTAAAATTTAACCCTAATCAATTGGTGTCCTTTCACCAAACCAGGTGCTCTAGGACAGGGTTGGAAATGGGGAACACTTCTCAAAAATTATCACAGAAACAGCATCAATTACACAATAACTTATAAACCAGGATCTGAGTTCTACTGCAGGTAATGCAGAATGATTGTGACTTGAGGCCCACTCAAATAAGATGTCCCTAGCAGTTTGTTTTATATTCTCACAGTATCCATTCTTTCAAAAAGAAATTTGTACCTTCCTTTGCTGAGTTTTATTAAATATATATCAGTATTGATATCTGAATTGCCTTCATTAGATTTCAGAGTGAACAGGCTCCTGTGGTGAAGGAACCTCCAGGGGAGGTTCAGTTTGGATGTTAGGAAAATTTTCTTCTTAGAAACAGTGGTGAGTTATTGGAACAGGTTGGCTGGGGATGTGGTGGTGAACAGCATCCCTAGAGGTGTTCAAGAAACAGGGAGATGTGTTACTGAGGAACATGGTGGTGATGAACTGACAGTTGCACTAGATGTTCTTAGTGATCTTTTCCAAACACAATGATTCTGTGATTCTATGAAAGCAACTCAGAGCTCACAGAGTGGTTGTTTTCACTGATCATAAATTCACACTCACTTTGTTGCAGAGCTTACTCTTGGTTAGCATTTATAAAATATTTTCAACCATAAATGTTAAGAAATGGTATACAAATTTTCAACACTGATTTTTAAGCACCTAAATAGAAAAACAGGAGCTAAGAATTTGAAGTTTGTTCTGCTCCCACCCATTTGTACTAAATTAGAAACCATCTCTGATTTAATTTAATTAATACGCCATTTGCAACATGTAAATTCTGGAGAACCAAATCGGTCTGGAGAAAATCATTATATTATTTTCCCAGTGGGATGCAGTCTTTTTTTAACTAGTCTACCAGCTGTGGGTCAGTCAAATCATTCCTTTAAAAACCTGGAAGTGGTGTGCAATAAGGCAGGCACTGTTGGCAGACTAGCTTCTTCTGTTAGCCTGTTGATGCTGCAGTTCGTGCACATTCAACATCAGTCTGGAATTTAGAAATAAAAAAGCGCTTACATAAACTTGATGAAACAAGTGCTAGTCTGTGGCAGTTTGGAACAGAGAGCAGAAGAATAATGCTAGCAGAGCGGAGAGTATTCTTTAAGATTACTGATAAAAGCACTCATTGTAAGCATCTGTTTCAGTCTCACTTCTAAAAAAGTTATTTCCATGATTCTCAGGGAAATATTAGATGATATCTTTGTAAATAAAAGGTTAATTATTTTTTTTTTCCATATCAAAGCACTTTTACAACTGTGGTTCTTTCTTCACTCTATCTTTGTCAGTGAGTTGACAAGTAAGACAGCAATCAAATGTGACTGAAATATCTATCTCTATGCCTTATTAGTGTCCTATCAATAAAGACTTTTCATGAGGGAAGTCAGTCATTCCTTCGTTTTAGCTCTTTTTCAACAGCCCAAGCTTCCTTTTGGTTTGCTAGTGTGACAACTCTCTCTGTAGCACAACATCCATCTGCAGCACGCTTTTTAGTCTGGCAGATTAGTAAGTTAATAAATGTCTGGAGGAAATAAAGTCCAGGACTCATACTGGGAGTAGTTTTCTGAATGTTTCAGCATCACAGAGCTCACTAAGTTGTTCTGTGATTTGTTTACATAAAAAAAATCTGATGTTACCATTGTCCTTGTTTGCAATAATGCATATCCCAGCTATGGGTTTTACAAGGGTTTTCAAAACTCTTTGTTTTGAGCAGGTTGGAATGAAACAACTTCCAGTGAGATGGTTTTCTTATACACTGAGCACGTGAATCAGGATTGTTCTGAAATCTGTGCTCTCTTTAGAGTTTGATCTAAACAAGTGCTGGGGAGCTCTCTGATTTCCTTATTAACATATCTGATATCTAAACGGGTCTCAGTGTTTGGTTGTAGTTCAGCCAGAAAACAGAAGTTCTGTAGAGTCTTAGAGTGTCATCTGAAAGTGTCATGCAGTAACTTTATGTACAGCTCCCTATATTTTCACCTTGTGGAGCGTTTTTTTCCCCTCTTTTTTCTTTTTCCCCCAAAGTTAAAGACATATTTTTAGGTCAGTCAGAACCACAACCTCTCAAATCTGGTGTTCGTGTATTTTTCATTTGCATGCATGATAGCTAGAAAAAAATATCAAATGGCTGTTTTATTACACAGGGCCCTGAATTTGGTTGGTTCTTCCCACTTGTAAACCATCCATCGTCAGTGCAGGAACAAAGCGAACCCATGAAACAATTCATAACTGTTAATTCACCTCATTATTGACCTAACCGAAATCCCATTCAAGGCAATGAAAAGATTGCCAGGGATCTGGTGGGTATTAGGTATGGGCCTAAGGTTTATGAAAAACCTTACACCTTCTTTTTACAATAAACACAGAAGACTTGCTTATGCCACGGTGGTGAGGGGGAGGGGAGTACAGAAAGTGTTTAAGAGGAAAATTTCATTTGCAACTTCAAAGCTGTCAGTAATGTCCTACTCTGTCAATTCAATTTTATATATGAAACTTTTCACTCAGCTCACTGAATACAATTGTACTTCACAGTGGGATCTCCCTATAGACAAATGCTTGGAAACATTCAGCTCTACATTGGAAAGACTCACAGGAAAATAATACCTCTGATTACTCCACGGTCCCTAGGAGGGAACAACAGAGCTATAGGCTGAACACAAGGCAGTGGCAGGGGGAGATGCCAAAAGAAAAGATCAAGTGTTTAGTGGCATGGTAGCATTTAAAATTAGACTCAAGAAAGGTTTCATGAGCACACCACTCTCAAGTTATCTTGATTGCTCAGGGGTGGGCAAAACTAAGGAAATTTTCAAAAATGGAAATCCAGCTTAGAAAAGACATATTTATCCTGAGGCTGGAACATCTGCAGTATCCATGGTCTAATTGTCCAACCCAAAGTGTTCCCATTCTTACCCATTCAGTACTCGCATTTGTGACCAGTAAATTCAATCAGTCAATGTAGTTGCTTTTGCTTTGAATCATTCAGAGAAGCAACACTTTCCCCAGATGGAGAAATGAACTACCAGGTGTGCTCTTACCCCAGTGTCTACCTGCACTACATCTTCCATCAGCAAAGGGACAGCAGGTAGTGAAAAGCTTCTGGTGTTGCAAGTGAACAGTTTGAGTTCACAGTATAGTAGCTATTGCTTTGCAGTCTGGCACAGCCATTAGTACCTCAAGGTAATGTCAGAGTTGCCACAGAATGGGCATCCTAGTTGCTGGGGCCTCCAGCTTGCAGGGTGACTGTTCCTTGATCAGAAGAAATACCCAGTGATTGTAGCAACTGCTGTTTGATTTTATGGGGTTTTGCACTGAAGCAAGGAATATTTACTCAGCTCAGTTTGGAAAGCTTCAATAATCACCATGAGATTTAATTTCTGTGTGCATGGAAGCGTAGCATGCGATGCCTGCTTCAAAAAATGGCATTCAGAGCAAAGCCTCACTTATCTGGGTTCTTTGTAATCAACAACAGAAACCTCCCAAACAGAAGGGTTTTTTACTCTGCTTTAGAAGACTGCTTATGGTGACATAAAGGAAGCTATTTGTGATGCTTATGATTTTTATTACGTTCAAAACTGAGTTTCACAGGTCCTCTTTGAAATTGCAGCTTGTCTTTTTGTTACAAGAGGATCTGTAAGGTAATACTAGAACCAGGAATTTAAACTCCCTTAAAAGCTTCATTATTGTATCTTCTTAGTTTGCCCCACATAAAAGGTAGGATGAATTATTTGACTCTGTGATTAGGAGTGTCAAGATTGGATATCTGCAGTAAAAGGTATTTATCTGGTCTAGAGGAAAGATGCACCCTCAGCTATAGAGTTCACCCACCCTCAGCTATAGAATTCATATACCTCTCTCATTAGCTTTAGTTGCAGTGTGATGCACTCATGGTTGTGACTGTGATGTTATTTTCCTACACTTCTCTGCCAACTTCCCAAACATTACGAGGAGGGGCATCTGGCCATTGTCAGTGCTGCTTCCAGCTCTTCCTTTTCTGATCACCATGTGGACTGTCTATGGAGCTGACCAAGCTCCCCCTACCATCGGTCCTTTGTCCCTTCTCAAAAGAAGCTGAAAACGAAGACACCTGCAGATTTCCACTGTCATCTATTTTGATCTGGCTGAATTAGATCTTCAGCTTGTATCATGTGTCTGTGACAGATTTGATGTCCTGAATGTAAAATACAATAGAAATTTAATGACTGTGGTATTTAATCTTCAACAAAAATGGTTAAAGCAACGAGTTTTACATTACATTTACATTATGTTTTTTTTTTACATTGCATTTACATTATAATTTGGAAAGACTATATGAGCTTTCTCAAGGTAAACCATGGTAGATCAGTTAATGATCTGGTCATGCCACGAGACTCTAGTTGAAGAATTGCATTATTATTACTTTGTATTTGTTTTAGAAGAAAGCTTTGAATGTTCCGCTTCAAATAACTCAATTTCTTAAGCTAATACCCCTCCTAGAATCCAGAAACAAAGTTTTGGTCTTACAAAATTGTTAGAGAAAGTTTAAGCTATTCTGCAGCTTGTACATACAAAGGAAAATCCTCAAGTCCAATATATATGTATTCACATACATTTCCACTGGCTTCAAATAAATCTCTTACAGTTGTAAGGACCAGAGCCACAACTGAAATTAAAGTTTACACAGCACATTTCACTGTTCTGAGCAGTTATTGTCATTTCAGATAAGTTAACCTTTGCAATCATTAAGTGGAGTTAGCATCAAAAGTATGCAATTAGTTTAGTGGATGTTCATTAACATTTTATTTAGAATATTTTTCTAAGAAATGATTTTTTTTTCTTCAGATTTGCTCAGAAAGTATTGTATGCAGTCTTGACATATTAGAAAGATGAATATTAAAGTAAGTAAGACTTAGCTAAGTAAGCCTGCTCCCTCCTCTCACATCCATGCATTTACCATAGCACAAACCCAATGTTTATACTGCCTTTGCTATTTCTGTGAGAGAAATCTCAGAGCCTTTCAGGGCAGATGGGTAATTTTCAGATTTGGTCTTGGAAGAGTAGAGTCTTGGAAGAGTCTTAGAAGAGCTTCCCCAGGTAGCTCTCCTCATCAATGCCAAGCTCATTGAAGGCACCTTTCTTTGGCTCAGTGATCTCTAGATGGAATTATTCTCTCACCTTGGTGCACTTTCTGAGTAACAGAATAGGTAGCATAAAGCTAAGTACAATAATATGAGCTGCACAGTAAATGCAAATACTCTTTCTCCAATAGTATGTAAGTATATATATATAATTTGTTTGGTTTTTTTGTTGTTATTGTTGTTTTGGTTTTGTTTTTTTTCTGAGGAATGCTGCTTTCTGAGAATGAAATATATAAAGTAGTGGCAAAAAAAATGTGCTTTTTGATAAAAGAAAGAGAAATTACTCATTGAACTCTCATTTCAAATGTCACTCATGGTTATTTTTATTCTAAGATACAGATATAGCAGCTTGATCTATATTCTAGTTGCAGTAATTAAAGTTAATGCAGAAAGAAAAGTAAACATTGTCTTCTCACTGCTAAACTGGTGCTATGTGAATTAAATTTAAATGTGTTACTTTACAGTAAAGAATAGAATTGTGTATAAGCACTGGATTACTTCTGACGCTAATTTTTCATAGCTGTTAAAGGATTTGACAGTAAAAATCCCCTTTGAGGAATTCAGGAGTTTTACAATAAGAGCTTACAGTTGGCTGACACCAATTCCACTTGATACCAGTAGGCAAAGAAACTGATCTGCTTTATTTCATGCTATCTGGTCTCTATTGTGCCCTGTTTTTAGGGCTCCGGTTTCTTTCACAGTGCCATTAACTGTGACTAGTGTGCCATTCATTGCGTGTAACTATGTCTGCCAGAATGCCTGGGTAACATATCAGAATGATATATAGAGCTGTGACAACCACCTTGATGCAGAGAGACAGCACAAAGCTTAATTCCCCAGAAGAGTGGCACAGTTAACATTCTGAACATTATTTTAGGTTCTTATTAAGAGGAAACTTATTAAATTTAACCCAAGTACTAGATAATGGAGTGGTTTAGACTCTCCCATCTTTTCTGTAAAGTACCTTCAACATTGCCTCATTTTATTGCTCTGGTAATCTACCATTCTTTGGTAAGAAAACCAGCTCTGGTAAGCTCCTGAATAGTCTTCAGATATTTTTCTTACAAAACATATGACATGCTTGTGATCTGTGAGAAATTCAGAGGGAGGGAGATACTACATAATATTCTGACTGGAATTAAAAAAAAAAAAAGCCATTTCCTCAGTGCTTTAATCACAACCTTAAATGCCATAACGCTTTCATCTTTCATCCAGGGCTGTTGGAATCATGATGATGGTCAACTCACAGTGATGATAACTATCTTTCCTCACTACATAGCAGATGTGCCTACTGCTCTTTCCATTCTCTACATCACTTGCCTCCTTCCACTTCATTATCAGTGCCTCTTCCTCGGTGTCAAACTTAACTCCTACTCTCTTCTTTGGACTTTTCATGTAGCCCAGGTCTGCTTTTGACCTGCTATTTGTTTATCCTGTTTTTCAAATAAATTTGCACCTTACCTAATTTTTTTTCTGCTGTGCTTCTTCTTATGTGTCAAACTATTTCACTTCTCATCTTGTATTTTTTAAAGCACTCCCTAAAACAAACTCCTATCTCAAGAATCATGGACATTTGGAGACCTCATGAGTAAAAATCCTTTTTCTTCTCACTGATAAATTAAAAAGGAAAATAATTACTATTATAGATATTGTTTTTGCAATAAGAAGATATTTAATACAGATATGATATTCTCTTCAGTATCTTTCATTATTTGTCATTCCAGCAGCAGTTAAAAGTGACATGCTCTGCTTCTTTATGTTGATATATGGACTAGAGAGTTTCTTTTCTTCCTATTATCTTCCCAGAGAGATCTGCTCAGACATGCTGATGCATCATCTTGGACTGATGTTAGCCGTAAAACCTGCACCATACTTCACTACATCATGTACTTGTACCCAGTATGTACTACAGTGTCAGAGAACACTGAGAGAAAGAAAAGAGTTCACATGAATGCCCCCAGGGAACTTGGGTTTGTTAGTGGAGGAATGAAGCCTGAGGTTGTAACACAGGTTTTGGGACAGGCTCCATGATATTTAAACTCAAGGTGTTTTGATTTTTCTACTTAAAATCAGATACACGTGTAAACACCAAATTCTTTGTTTTCAAGATAGAGGAAAAGAAGGAAATTAAGCAACTTTAATGCAATGACTGTTGAAAATGCTGGCCCAAGGATGGGTAAACATAGCACTACTGAGGCCACACCTGGTGTGCTGTGTCCAGTTTAAGCTCATCAGTATGGGACATGGGGCTACTGGATAAATGCTCATGAAGGGGCACAAAGAATATGAAAGGACTGGAGCACCTGTGCTGTGAGGGAAGGCTAAGACAGCTGGGACTGTCAACCTGGAAGAAAGGAGGCTCGGGGATCTTATCAGTGTACCTAAATATGTGAGGGAGGATGCAGTGATCATGGAGCCATGCTCTAGGACCCCTGGGCAGCCTGCTCTAAGGTCCCTTGCTTGAGCAGGGATTTGGACCATATGTGATCCAAAGACCCCTTGCAATCCCAATGATTCTGGGATTCTGTGATGCTGGGATTCTCTGATACTCCTTTGATAGATGTTAGTGAGGTCCTTTAAATGTGGCCTTTATTTTCAGATAGATGGCATCTCTATTTGTTGGAGGACCTGATTTTCTGATGGTTGAATGAATCAAGTGAGGCAGATATTTGCAGCGTCTCTTCTAAGCTATGTGGTAGCATTAATTAAAAAAAAAAAAAAAAGAAAGAAAAAAAAAAGAAAAAGAAAAAGGTGTAGATTGTTTTCCTGCAGAAGGAAGTACTGCTTCATTTCTCATGCGCACCCACCCTCCACTACATCTACAAAAGCTCCATGTGTAACAACGCTCACTGCATAGTGGTTGCTTTGTAATTTAAGTACTCAAGAAAACTATTCTTGAATGCCAATCTAATCTATTGGGTAAACAATAAAGAACAGCCTAAAATAAGAAGGAAAGAAGAATGCTGTTATAATAGAATCGTGAAAGGAAAGGGTTTTGCATTTCTTTATTAACTCCTGATGTCATTGTTTTTCATAAAGTTTCTTGACAAAGAGTTACAATAGTTCTTGGTAAGGGGAGAAATGGAAAGAAAATGTTCTGTGTGGTTATGATAATTATAATCCAACCAGACAGCTTTGTGCAGAAAGCAGTTCTTTGTGTTGTTTTGCTGGAGAGAAAGAGGACCATTTGAACTTATCTCATGACTTTGGGCTTCAGTTTTATTTTAACAAAGTGCACTATTGTTTAAGAACTGTTGCAGTTCCTGTGAAAACGAGGTGGGCTGAGTTATCACAGCAGTGTGTGCAGTACAATTCTGCTGACTTTTTGTGTGCATGCAGAGAGGCCCCCATCTCTGCTGCAAGGGCAGTCGTGGTAATTCTTTTAACTTGTCCCTCTATCAGTGTAAGAGCCCTCTTCTTGGCTAATCTACTAATGAATTAATAAACGTTATTTCACCCACTGGGCTTGCATTAAAGGCAAATTACTAAAGATTCAAACTTTATGATGAGTTCCTTCCTTTCAGAGACTAGTGCATACAGTGTGTTTTCCTATGGTGAATTCATCTCCCTAGCTCTGGGAGTCACTATGCAGTTCTGGCAGCACTCACATACCATTTACACGCAATAGCAGTGGAAGAGGAAAATGCCCCATTTAAAGAAACTGTGAAATATTCAAAGTCATCAATTAGAAATGTCTGTGATGTAGAACTGTCCTCTGAAACATCGTAAGTCATTTAGTGTTTACTAGAAAAGACATCTTAAGGAGGCATTTTCTGTACTGCTTTTACAGGCAAACTTCAATGCAAATTAATTCTAATCATGTTTTATGGTATAAGACAGAGCTTGTTATAGAAGATAGGCTGATGGTTTAATTTAGGGCAAGAGTAATCAAATGGATCTGACTGATTTTTATGTCTTTTGAAAGTATAATGGGTAGAATGCATGTGGTAATGTAGTAAAAAAGTTGACAATATGCTTAATTTTTAAAGTGTATCTTTGAGACAAACATACGTAGCACTAAATCACAGTTTACTTCAGGGAACCTGACCATAAATACTTAATGATGAAACAGAGGTTTTATCTTTCTTTTCCCCCTCATCTGAAATTAATGACTCAATATTAGGAATAAATTCTTTACTGTGAGGGTGGTGAGACACTGGAACAGGTTGCCCGGTGAGGCTGTGAATGCCCCTTGCCTAGAAGCATTCAAGGCTGGGCTGGATGAGGCTGTGAGCAACCTGCTCTAGAGGGAGGTGTCCCTGCCTATGGCAGGGGATTAGAACTAAATGATAAAGATCCCTTCCATTCCAAACCATTCTATGATTCTGTGATTCTATGTTCTAAGTTATATAGCTCTGACTGCAATTTTGGCAGTGTCAGGGACAAGTCTCTGTTTTTTATTATGTGACCCATGTTTTTTATGTAACCTTGTTTTTTATTATATGACCCATTAGACTATGGGTTTTGAGCAAAATCAGTGTGGGATATTAGGGAAAGGAGGGAATTACTAACTACCAAAGACATTTTTAAAGTGGAATTGTGTTTCCTTGCTCATTGCCTGCTAAGCAATTGCAGGGTAGAGACTCCTTTTCCATTCATGCTTCTTTAAAACTCTTAGGTGTCATACTTTAACTAAAGAACCTTCTCTCATTCCATAGGTCAATCTACTATTCCTAGCCCATCTTTTTCCTGCTTTGGAAGACATCACAATGAATGATGGCCCTGCTGCTCATCACTCTTGAATGTTCAGAGTGGAAGAGGCTCATGGAGATGTGCTGTCCATCAGACATTTGATGCTGTATTCATCAATGGTGGCTGTAGCAGATAAAGTGTTGTGTAGCTACTGAAAAAAGAGATAAATAAAATTCAGGGGATGAATGGTGTGTATGTCACCCACAGCATCATAATCAAAACTTATAGGGCTTAAGGGGATGACAAGACATTCTCACTGATGTGCCATGGAGTTGATAGGTTACTGTTTATGTTAGTCTGTCTCCTGTCTGTGTGTTTTCTTCCAGATTTGATGACTTATTGGGTTCAGTGTCAGATCAAGGAAGCTTTATTTTCTAGGCATAGGCTCACAAGAATAGCAGATTTCCTTCAAGTTCTTTGAGCATGAGATCATTTGATGTATTAGAAAAGTTTATTTGCTGGTGTTTTGCTATTGTTTTTCCCTCCACACAATCAGCGTCTACTGTGCTCAGCTTACTCAGCACTATGCCACTACAAAGTTGACTTAAATGACTATCACTGCACTGAGAAACTCAGCTCCCCATCTGTCTGCTGGAACAGGCTTTGATCATTTGTTTGCTGGACACAAAAGGAACTATGTAAAATACGTGATGTGTTTTATCGTCTGTAGGTTCTTATCTTGGCCCTGACGCTGTGTGTGAGTGCCTCCCACCACTGCCTTAAGCAAGGTGCTAATCTGAATCCTCTGTGTCAGGTTCAGCCATCCTCTCCATTTATATGCAGCACAGTGCTTAGTTTCAGGAAAGGCACAGCTAAATTTGCATGTTAGGATTATGTGTGTGATGTGCTTTTACACTGTACTGCTGATTTGACTAATGAGTGTTCTTTCTGCTCCTTCAAAGCCCTTTCTGTGCCACAGAGTGTAATGCACAGGGCAGGTTAGAGGTGTGAGGAAGGTCACTGCAGATCCCCAGTCAATTCTGTTTACCATGGACCTTGATTTCAGAAGCATACGTAGCACTTTTCACATTGAGCACACAGAGCCAGATGGGCAGCACAGCACTGACAGCGCACAAAAATAACTGAACAGTGGCTACCAGTCAAGAAAAAGAGGCAAACACCTGCTTTTTCATATGTCTTACGACAGCAGTGGTCCCACATTCATCTCCACTGTGTTTCTAAGCCACAGAGCAGGCAGGAGGTGAACGAAAGGAAAAGGGAGAACGATGAAGCATGTGGATAATGTTGGAAAGCTCTTAATGAATTACTGTTGTAGCCATATCCCAGCTGCAAAATGATATGTTGTTAGCATGAACAATGCTTGAACTAGAGTTCATTGTGCTCCTACACTCAGACTGTTCAGTTTCATGCAAAACAGGTGGGAACTAAGAGCAAAGCCATGTGTGAGTTGGAATTGGTTCTCATAGAATTAGTGGGGCCTACAAGAAAAAGGTTAAAGAAAGCTGGACAGCAGCCAAAATGAAAATGAGGGGTAAAGTCAGATCAAACAAATTGTTCAATTCTGACAAATTTTTGGGTCAAGTAGATTTTTTTAAATTTGTTTACTCCAAAGGAAATATCCATTTTTAAGCTCTTTAAGCTGCTGTTGATCTCTTTGTATTTTTTTGCTTTGCTTTGTTACTTTGCTTACTCAAATGAAAAAGTTTTTGTTTTGTTTCAAAACAAAAACTCACAAAGTTGAAATTTGAGAAGAACAGAAGAAAAGTATATCAGCTTTTCAGAAACAGTTCGTTTAGAAAACAATGAAATTAAGATAATGCTTCTAAGAAACAGCTTCTGATTGCATCTGCTAGGAGTGTCAGTGCACAGGACAGAAAATCTGTTTAACAATGCTGGTATGAATGCATATGCCTCTAATCTGCTTTCTTTTGGCATGATTGGAATTACTGCGCTGCTGTGCTGTGTCTTGGGCAGCTGCATCTTTGATGGTTCTAGGTCTAGAAAAAAGTGGTTCTTCCAGGTGTTACATTTGGAGAATAGATATGCTTACAAGGAAGACACTCACCAGAAAACTTCTGTTTAGTGAAATGACAGCACTGGACCAAGATTGCTTCATGGGAACAGATCAAATGTTTGTTATGCAACAAACATTCCTCATAAAAGTAACAACTGAAAGAGAACAAAACAGAAGTTTGCATGGGCATTAAGAAGTGCCCAGAGCAGCTGTGCATGCTCCATTACTGGAGGCATCCAAAGCCAGATTGAATGGGGCCCAGGGCAAACTGATTCTGGTGTCTGATTTAGTGGTTGCCAACCCCGCCTAAGGCAGAGGATTGGAATGAAATGATTTTCAAGGTCCCTTCCAACCCAAGCCATTCTGTGATTTTTATTTGGGAAACCTTAATTCATTTCCCTTCTGCAAATAAACCAGTCTTTACTAATATATATGTTGACTTTTTTTTCCCCAGAACTTCATCACCACAGGATAAATCATGCTCTGTTAATGATCAGCTTGTCAATATCTTGCATGATCCCCCATGCTCAGTGGATAGGATATTCTTAGTTGTTGAGAAATAACCTGGAGCCAGGAAGCCTGACAGAGAATTCCAGCTGCTCAGTACAATGTAAGCCTCTGTATAACACAGCAAATTCCCACCAACTCTTGACACTTGCTCCCAGTTCCCAGCTCCTGCTAAATGTGAGTCAGACCTTGATGTGAGGACAGAATTATTAATTCATCTCTGCATCAGTATGGTATCTGAATACTGCACAAACATTAATTAGTCAGACCATTAACTTCCATAAAATATCTGTGACGTGTAGACAGATCGTTACCCTGGTTTTACAGGTACAAGAACATTTCAAATAAAACTTCCTCTGATTTTCATCAGAGTGAAATGTTCTATGCACACTTGGATAGCTCAGTCCCTTGCCTTGTAAGAGCAAGAGCTCAGCTCTTCTGCATTGCTGGCTGAAAACAAGTGTGGCGGTGGGCAGTACTGATGTGGCAGTGTGGCAGCAATGGTCTGGGAATATCCTACCATGTGCACCAAATGAGGCTAATGAGAGGACAGGTTGCCCTGACCAATTTGAGTGTCTTCCCATAGAATCACAGAATCATAGAATCATTAAGGTTGGAAAAGACTTTTAAGATGTAGTCAAACTGTCAAACTGTTCACCTACCACCAATATTTCCCACTAAACCATGTCCCTCCATGTGTCATCTATCCTTCTCTTACAAACCTGCAGGCCTCACCACTTTATGAGAATTTTTTTCCTAACATTCAGCCTGAACCTCCCCTATCTCAGCTTAAGGACATCATCTCTTGTCCTATTGCTGTAATCCGTGAGAAGAGGCCAACTCCTGTTTAACCTCAACCTTCTTTCAAGGAATTGTAGAGAGTGACAAGGTCTCCCGGAGCCTCCTCTTTTCCAGACTGAACAATTCCAGTTCCCTTAGCTGCTCCCCATAAGATTTGTTCTCCAGACCCTTCACAGCTTTGTTGCCTTCCTCTGAACATGTTCCAGGGTCTTGATGTCTTTCTTGTAGTGAGGAGCCCAAAACTGAACACATTACTTGAGGTATGGTCTCAACTATGCCAAGAACAGGGTGAAGATCACCTCCCTGTTCCTGATGGCTACAATATCTCTGATAGAAGCCAGGATGATATTGACGTTGGTCACTTGTGGCCACTTGTGCACACTTGGTCACTTGGCTGATGTTCAGCCAGTTGTCAGATAATACCCTCAGTTCCTTTTCCTGTGTGCAGCTTTCCAGCCACTCTGCCCCAAGCCCGTAGCGATGCATGGGGTTGTTGTGACCAAAGTGACATGGCACTGGTCATACACTGGCCTCAGCACATCAGTAAAGATGTTAAACATGGCCAGCCCCAACAATGACTTTTCACAGATCCTACTTGTGCCTTGCACATCCTTCTGGCTCTTCTCACCCATCCTTTTCTTCTGCTTCTGCACTTCAGTCTCCATGAGGTGCTGTCTCTGATGTCCCACGGCCAGTTTCTAGCTTATTATAGCCCTTGACTTTGATGGATATTATAGCCCCTGATTCTGCAGCCTACACCAGCCATGATGAGGAAGGGATGAGGTGATGCTTAGGGCTTGGGAAGCACACAGTGCAGCTATTACAAGACTGTGTACATGTTTTTTTAAAATAAAAAAAATATCAGAGTCTCAGTTCCTGAATGATTGGAGAAATAGTACAGTGAGTGCAGAGCAGAATAGATCAGGTAAACAAAAACTAATACTTACTGTATAGTAATAGTGTCCTGGAGCAAAGAGAGATGAGATGGTTCCATGTATACCTGTCAGCAGCTTTCAGAGGATATTGAGAAAAAATGGAAAATATCTTCTTTGTTGAAGATCTTATAAGTCAGATTCTGAATAGGAGTACTGTCATCATAGCTGTAGATAAACTATAAAGATGTTTATGTGAAGGAAATAGAGGTTAACCCTTCCAGAGAAAGTAGTACTGAGGACTCCTGAGAAGGACGAGCATAGCTGGGAGAATGAAATTGTATTGAACTACAGCTGCTGTGATAAAAAAGAAATGTGAAAGACAAATGAATTTCTCTAATTTCTCTGAAGTGCTTTGTTCTGTCTCAGACAGAATCTTTTCTTATGCATATTTGGGTTAAATGCCTTTATTTCTTTTTGTTTTGCACTATGCAAAAGTTTGTCTTTATAATTCTGTACACACAAGCAGCATTTTTAAAAGATGTTCTGTGGTAAAAATTGCATGATTCAAAGTTAGAGATGACACCTTAGCTTAAGACTTAAAATACAGTCCTGCAAATGTTTCCATTCTTGTTTGATACTAGTGAGTTACTCTTGAATAACTTGCCCAGGGTTACCCAATAATAATACTTCCACAGCATAAGAAAGTGTTTCAAGTGAGCTTGTAGGAATGGAATGAGCAGAATTCCATTGGGAATAACTTTCTAAAAAGCATGCAGGCAAATATTCACGGCGAGAGATTTACTGCACGTCCTTAAGCCTTTTTTTTTCCTTAGGGCAAATCTCTGTTTTTGTAGGAATAAGATCACAGCAGCAGCAGCAGTAGCTGTGCAGTGAATGGCCAGAAGCAGACTGTTATTGCTGTAATTCTGCCTGATCTTTAAATGCACTTGAAATATTTAGAATTTTTCATAAATTTTATTTGATCGTCTGTTCAAACACCAGCAGCACATAGCATCCAATTTATGATGTAGCTTCTGCTTTTGATTAAATCACATGGAAACACACAGCTTTGTGAATTCTCTGATGGTCTGAGATACATGGGAATTTGCAGAAGTGGAAGTCCTATTTTCACATAAAACAAAAGACAGGAATTGCTATACCTGCGTAAGACGTAGCCTGAATCACTGGTCAATATCCAAGTCTAGCAGGGTTGTTTTTCTGGAAGATGAATTGGCATGAGCAACGATATAAATTCTTATTATGAAAAACAAACAACAAAAAAAGCCCCACACACTAAAACATCATAGAAATGAACAACAGTGTGAAATTCCTTTGCTCCTGAGTCCCTGGGCTTCTTTTTTCAGGGAGCTCTTGGCTCGAGAAACACTGTCCCATTTCTCATTCTGGTTATGGTGCTATGACTTTCCCCCTCGAGTGCATATACGCTACAAATCAGAATCCTAGCCCATGCTTCTGCAGCCAGGAAGATGGCCATGGTTAGGTGTCCTCAGTTAAATGATTCTGGGTACTGATTGTCTGCGGCTGTTTCACTTCAGGGAAAGGTTTAATTGCTTGAGTCTGAAAGATGTGCATGGCAAACTCATCAATTCCACGAGGTCTGTATTTGTCTTTGGGTCAGCACCTTCAATGGCAGCCATTAAAATCTTTCCACATAACTATATGGCCAGGAACAAATTTCAATGACTGAATGAAGATAAACGACCCGATCCATCTAAACTTCTGGAGTCAGCAATTCAAGACTGGGGAAACCGTCATGCTGTCACATTTCTGGTAGTTACATCTGCTTAGGACAAAAAACACTGTAAGGCCAACACTTCATATTTTAACACTGCAGATTCACTACCTTGCAAACATCAGGAAAACAGAGGCAAATGAGATTAAAAAAGGTAAAAGCATAGCTGCATCCTTGCCTCTAAAAAGCCCTGTCAAGATTTAAAGAATAGTTATCTTTCTGCAGCTTATGATCGCCCTTCCCCTGCTTATTTCCATCCCATTAGCTTCAATACTATAATAAGTCTGTGATGCCATGAATGTTTAACTGAACCTCTTTCACTGTGCCCCATTATCCTCACAGCATTTTTCAGACTGTGAAATGGTGATGAAGGTTGTCTCTGCAAGACCCTTGCTGTTGGATGAGAAGCTGTGGCCAATTAGAACAAAGTATGAATTCATGCTGTTGTCCCAATGTTCTGCAAAGGGATGCAGTGGGTTGATTTTTTTTTTTTCAGTAAATTTAAGGCCACGTCACATTTTATTATTTTTTTTACTTCATTGTTCCTGGTCATATCTGCATCTGTTTCTGCAGTGGATCTAATGTTGTGTCTGCTCCCACAGCAGGAATGGTTGCATGGCAATGACCAGTTCAGATCAAATCTGTATTGTTGGCTGATCCATCAGTGCATAGATCTGGTAGCAATATCTATGGAACCACTATCAAAGCATCAGCTTTCCTGTATAAACCCGTAAATAAATGGCATAAAATGTGAAGATCTGTTATTTGTGCTTCTGTTCCTGAGGGATGCTGGGGATTCAAGGATCCCTCTGGATTTTCATTTCTAGTTATAATGTCTACAGACCAGGAATATGGATATCCTAATATCCTAATATCAAATATCCTGTAATCAGGATTACTTCCCAATCTGTGCAAGCTACATGCAGTACGTTTCTGCCAGCCACTGGTCCTGCAGTTACGGACACCAGCCCATTTTGTTGATTTAGGTGGCATTTTCTGATTCACTTATAAATTTGCCTCATTCAGTTCTCTATGTCTGTAGTGAAAATGTGATTGCTGGCATCACGTATGGGCTTAGCTACAAAAAAGAATTCTTTACTCTGTTAAGACACTTCTACTTTTAATAACAGTCTCTGCAAGTCCCTCCCCTTGGGATATTTGCTTGCGCTGGCCCAGTACAGCACAAACATGCTGAGGCACATCAGAGAAATCGTCTTGACCAGCAGAGTAACAAAAACAGCTTCCCTGCAAAAATAATCTGATTTTATATTTCCATCTAGAAAAGGTCTCCATAATAATGCTTGTTCTATTTTCCTTTGATAGCACAGATTCATAACTCTCTTTTCCCGTTTCTCTCTGCCTGTGTGACATTTCAGGCATTCAGCTTCTTTGACAGAGGTGCAAACTGACATTTCACATGCTCTGCTGCAATCTATCCCTCTCTCTTTGGCAGAAGTGAAGAACTGGTCGATTTGACAACTTTGTGTTGCTTATGCAGCCCCACAGCTCCTTTAGTTCAACTACAGTATTTATTAGGGCTTGCATGTGTTGTATTATGATGATTTTTGTCACCAAGAGCTTCTGTTTGATAGACAGTTTGCCTTCTTTAACAACATGATTGGTTTAAAGACTCAAAGGAATCCTAACGTATAGTAAGAAATATTATTTTTCCTTAGATCTGTTAATATAGTTTGGGCACGCAGAGCAGCTTAGGGGTGAAAAATCTCTTTATGAGAGAAATTTTTTGTCTGTAAGAATGAGATTCACAGAAGTGAGTGCTTTGGCCAGGGCATTGCCTATGAGTATCAGCGAGATATGGTACAACACACTTTAATTCTGTTATTTTCAGGCACTTAAGCCCATTCTTTCTAGAACAGAAGTAGCAAGGGGATCTTTCATACAAAATCAGAATGTAAGGGCACCGAGAGAGCAGGTGGAATTCCCAAATTCAGGTCTCTGCTTTGTCCCTTAGAATTATCACTGTGAATCATCTATTCCTTTGTGCATAGCTGATAACATAGGTAAATCGTCTTGGTGATCAGATGGTGAAGCAGGTCTGCTCTCTTCACTTGTGAACATCCAGACTACCAGATGATAGAAATTTTTGCCCTGTCATTTAAGAAACTCCCTAAAATGGAGATATCTGACATTTCTACTTCTTCTGATCACTCATAGCTGTAAACACTACAGTATCTTTAAAATAATCTACCTGAGTTTCAATCCTATGGGGGCATGGATATTCTGCCATATTATATGTTTGACTAAAGATTTTTTTCTTTCTATGCAGATGATGCTTGAAGAATTGTATGTGAAACGGCGCCAGAAAATGCAATAAACTTGTGGATGCAATGACTAAAACAGTGTTTTACAACTTAATGCTTCTGATGTGTGACAGAGCACTGCTCTTGTGCTGAGCACCCAGGAGCAGAGCATGACTTTGAGGAAAATAAATGGACACCCTCTTCTCATTCCAGGTTGGATGGGGCCTTGGGCAGCCTGGTCTAGTATAAGATATGGAGGTTGGTATACTTGTGGCAGGGGGGTTGGAACTTGATGATCCTTGACGTCCCTTCCAACCCAAGCCATTCTATGATTCTAACTCTATGTTGCCAGCAGATGTGAGCACATTTGACCAGGAAAGTTTTGCCCTGCTTAATGAGAAAGAAAAAGATTGTCAAGTCACGAATACAGAGGCTTGAAAACTCCTGGAATTCTACTGGTTGTCTGCCTGCAGGGAATTTAATGTATAAGCAGCACAGACTTTTTAAAGAGTTTTCCTAATTTAGGACTGCGCTGTGGATCAGAATGTTAAGATCTGAGCTGTGTTTATGGAATTTGAGGCAAATTCGAGTCTTGATGGAAAGGGATGAGAATGGCTAATGTAATTTGAAAACTGCTTACACAGAAATTAAAGTTTTTTTCTTGCCTGTTCCCTGCTGCTGTTACCAAATCCCAGAAAGGTGCTTTTTAACAATAAGGACTGCAATGCATTTCATATATGTTAACAGTATCCCAGGGGGTAGTGAGATGTTGCTGTGCTCTAAGTAATAAGATACGTATTGGAATGAAAAGAAGAGAGATGTAATTACTTAAGCAAACAGTTCAGTAGCTGGAAAATTCATCTGTCATTCAGCCCATCGCTGAGCCCTGTCCCCCAGCTGAGATAAAGTTGCATATTTCTGTTGACTTGAATGGAATAAATCTGGTTCATTACAGCTGTGGATTTGGCCTTTTACATGATGCTTTGGACTGTTAGTCAGTAAGCAGAAATGAGTATCTAAAGGGAGGATGAGTGTTGAAAGTTGATTGGAGCAAGTTTTAACCAAATGTACGTAGAACAAAAAATGGTCTTTTTACTAAGTTAGGCACCAATGCTGCATGGATCTTGTGGCAGCTCCTAGGAACAGAGCTGTAAATCTCATTCTCTCTGAGTTTCAAGAAATACAATATCTGATCGATAAACTGACCAAACACTGATTATTTGTAGTGGAAAATTGCCTCCTTGGCTACAAAAATTGCGGAGCAAAGGTTGTTTCCAATTTGAGGACGCCCTTTATTATATGTGTAGCCCAAAAAAGCAGATCAATCTGCTATCCCTAAAATCAAGGAGCTGCATCTCGCCTGGAAACACTGAGACATAAAACTAGGTCCGTCTTCACAAGACCTGCATATATTTAGCCATGATAAGATGCATTACTTAGAGATTAATAATCATTAGCCTGTTTGAGAGTGATAGACAAGTGTTTATGTGCCAAATGTAGGCAGAATATTTTTATTCAAATTCCTCCCTCCCTAAAAGACAAAAGTATCTCTATACTCTGAAGTATCTACAGAGTACTTAAACATGGTTCTTTGTTATTTTAATGGTGATGATGATAGTAAAGTTGACAATGGTACATCTCTTGAAGTTCATTTGCCCAGTTTCAGAGAGGAAATTGTATCCAGGATCATTCAAAGCTTTATCAAATGAAGAAGCTGTAAAATAAAAATTACTTCCTGCCACAGTTCTAATAAACTTCCCCTTCCTGCATCTCCTACCCTCCATGTATAACATTCCCCCTGTAGGTTCATAATGATGATTTAATCTCCTTCCCTGTTGCTTTATGGGAGCCAGTAGCTGGAACTCTATTTAGATTGATTGTTCTTCACTTGTTATTAACAAGTGGCAAATTAATGGAGATGAACAAAAATGAAAGAGGTGATTCAAATTTGGCTTCCTCTGCACCACAGGGTTTTGATTTCAGACAGTTTATTCTCAATTTGAGGACAATGACAGAGAAGCGATAACATTCTGGGTGTGTTAAGATTCAGCATGAGAGCTGATAAAGTGTATCATGACCTTTTTGGTTCAGATTTAATTATGCCCCAGCACAGCTCTTTATTCTTCCCTGCTGATACTCCTCCAGCCTCTTCTCCCTTCACTTGGAAAACTTCACAGAGGCAGGCCAGATTGCACTGAATGGCGCTATAATTATTCTTTATTTGCCAATTGTTTTCACAATTTTTCTGTAACAGTTGCTTCAGAAAATTTCTGTGCTGTTAGTAGAATAGCCTGGACGTATTGGTTTAAACTGAAATATAAAGCGTTCAATTTTCCTGCAGGATGGTGCCAATTTTCCTGCAAAAGTTCTTTGACTGTAGCAGGGACTTGAAGGAGCTCTGCTCCTGATCTTACCCTTGGTGCAATGGGTAGATGCCAAGAAATGCATGTCTCAGCTAATGTTCTTTCAAAATAAGAGGCAAAGCCTCATGTGAGGCTGCAGGATCAGCCCCAGGACAGCCTTCCAGATCCAATGTGCTTACACAGGAAACTAGGGCAATACCAAGCATCTCTGTCTTTGGCTTTTGGCAGACATCATTGAGCTTCCTCCAAGCGATGCCTAGCAGTATCTGTAGATATAGACACAGTTACATGTTTTTACAGTATCTACAAGCAAAACTGTACTGAAAACAAACATTCTCATCCATGCTGCTGCTAGAGAGGAGTGAGTGTCAACACATGCAGGTGTCCAGAGAAGGGCAACAAAACTGGTGAGGGTGGTCTGGAGCACCAGTCTTATGAGGTGCGGCTGAGGGAGCTTGGATTGTTCAGTCTGGAGAAGAGGAGGCTCAGGGGAGACCTCATTGCACTTTACAACTTCCTGAAGGGAGGTTGTGATGAAAAAGCCTCTTCTCCCAGGCAAATAGTAGGACCAGAGGAAATGGCCAGAAGTTGTACCAGGGGAGGTTTAGGTTGGACATTAGGAGAAATTTTTTCTCTCAGAGAGTGGTCAGGCACTGGAATGGCTGCCCAGGGAGGTGGTGGAGTCTGAGGACTGTCTAGGAGACTCTACAGAGTGTTTTCTATAATACTAATTATTATTGCTGCAAAATACTGCATTCTTTGTACTGCATTCTAAAATGTGGCCCCTATCCAAAAGAATGATATTCCAATTTTAGGCTTGACATTCTGCTTAGAAAAAAAGCTTAGTGAAAGTTTTCAGTTTTCAGTTCTCCAATTGTTCTTGAAAGGAATATTGCAATCTGATCGAGTACTTCACATATCAGAGTGTTGTGATTGAAATGGGATGGGCCTCTGCCTTTCATTAGGATGTAGTAGGAGGCAATGCAACATTAGGATTTCATATTTGCCTTTGGCAGGAATTTCCCTATTGTTCCAGCTATTGCTCCTTTACCCACAAATGTGAAAGCTGCTCCTGTTTTTTAGGAATAAATTGAGGCCAATGAAATCCTAGATTACATAATGTTTGGAGATACTATTCCAATTCTCATCCCAATTTATGTATAATTGCAATGGGCTCTAAAGTAACTACTGTCATCACAAGGAGATCATGGAGTCACTTTCTTTAGTTTTCTGGTGATCAGTATACAAGCAGAAAGTTACCAGCTATGGGGAACAGGGAATAAAGCAGGAAAATTTATAATGTCACTGTGTTGTGCCTTATATGTGACTTTTTCTGCCCCTACCTCAAAATCAGTTCTGTAAAACCTCAGAGAAGAACTGCAAAAAGAGAAAAGACAAATTACGTCTACTGTGAGAAGCAGGAGTGACTTTGATCTGAGGAGAGACCACATGCTCCAGAGTCTTTTAATCTGAAAATGAGAAACCCAATGGGTTGTATCTATTTAGTCTTTATAGCACTGAGAAGGCAAGGGAAGGTTACAGAGATGACTAAATGATCATTCGTAAGTAATTGTAACCTGAGTGCTAAAGGCCATCAAGAAGGCTGTTGTTTGAAAATAAACAAAGTATACATTAGAACAAGCATTTGCACTTCAGCTTTTTCTTTTTGTTCCTGGCTATGACCAAAGGAAAGATGGGGTAGAGATCTGGATCTTAGGATACAGGCAATACAGATGATCTTTAATTGTTCTTTAGTTACTTATGCTCACTCTCTTCAAGTAGGTAAATCTCTCAGTATATCAAAGAGGTGATTACTGTACAGTCTTAAGGCAATTCAGCACTTACATTCCTTTAAGCATGCAGCATGCACGAACTTATCTCCAAACCTAATGAACAGTCCTTCTGAGTTGTTTTCACTTGCTTTATTAAACAAGCACATAAAGCCAGGTGATGCACCTGGATAGGAAGAATGGGAGTGTATCACCAGGCTCCTCATTAAACTTCAACGACAAAATTAAATGTGTATCAAATTAACCCCAGAGTATGTACTTCTGAGGAAATATATATATATATATATATATATGGAGAGAAAGATCTTATCATGTACCACAGAATAATGTGAGTACTGCGTTTTTTTCCTATGAGCAATGTCAGGCCATTATATACATATTATGTATGGCACATATATATATGTATAATATAACTATATACATATTATACATTATATACATATGATTTTAGAGCTCCTTTTACCTAAATCTGAAAAAAGGACTTTTGTTTGGAAATGTCATTATTTCTTTTCTTCTCTCTTATTTTTCCTTTTGTTTGCTTTATGAGTAAGTTCTGTAGAGCCCTTAACATGACACTTAAAGAGCAGATGTCTGAACCAGATAAATCTTCTGTAATTGTGCATTAATGGAAAAAATAAAAAATATACATGAGTTTTACAGCAGATTTGTCAGGGAAATTGTGACAGGATTTCTTGTCTCAGTAACTTGATACCAGATTTATATTGCTTAATTCTTTTCCCTTCTCTTAACATTAGACTTAATTGTATATATGAGAAACTCAGTTCCTTTGCTAACAATGAATGGACTACAAGCACACAGAATTAGGTAGATAGCATGACTCAAGTTTTCTTGGAAGCAATGACAATGCTGTGCTGGGAACAAGAAAAACTTTGGCAGCAGAGAGCTGGTGGTCTCTGCCTGGGCTTTCCTGCAGCAGAGAGGCAATTCTTGTGCAGACCCATCCATGGGCAGAAGTACACCTGCTGCATTGTAGGCCTTAGTAGAAGAATGGCTTTGAAAGCTCAGTGGAGCTATGTTTCCAGCAGTTTGCAAAGGGTTTGTTTCCATTATTTGCAAAGGGATTCTCTTTCAACAGTGTTCATGCAATTGCCCCCCTCAGCAGCATCCGTCTGGCTTGAGCCTGCACAAAAGAGCTCATGAAGGTCACATTCTCGTAGGATCTCAACTGTGTGAGGTGAGAGTCCAAGGGAAGCAGCAAGGATGATCAGAGATCTAGGAAACAAGACACGAAAAGCTGTGGTCCTTTAGCCTAAGAAAGATTAAGAAGGTACATGACATCCCCTATCAAAGGATGCTGCCATGGTGGAAGGGTTTGATCTGCAGCCAGTGCTCAAGAACTGCTTTGCTGTGGAGGATAGGGAAGACCTGGAGGAGCAAGGGGCAGGTACACTGCACAGCTCTCTTCTTGGAAATTTTTAAGAACAAATTTGGCCAGAGCAGCTATTTTCCCTCGTTTACAGGCAGCAGACTTTGTGCCTCTTTCTCTCAGGCTGCCATCACTGGAAAGGAGGACAGTGTCAGAAGAGCATGCTCTGGTGGGCCCCGAGCTGGAACTGCATCCCTTCAGAAATACCCTGCTATCATGGAGCTCCCAACAGCTACTGCTCCTTCAGGGAATGTCCCCCTGCTGTGGTGTGGGCCCTCCCTGGGCTGTGGGGTGGAGATCTGCTCCACTTTGCTCTCCATGGGTAGACGTTCTCAATGTGTGAAAGGAGAGCTCTTCATGCCTTGGGCAGGGAGATGAAGCCCGATCTCTCGTGGTCTCATGGTGAAGGTTCCTGGTGAGGAACATGGATGTCATGCCCCAGACAGCTAGGAGAGGAGCAGGAGTTCTCCTACAGAGCATGAGCCCTTTCTGAGATTTTGGTTGACTGGCAGGGCAGGCACAGAGATGGGGGAGGAGGGCTGGTTGGTTGCATGGAGGGCTGGTTGGTTATTTGTGCTGCACACACTTCATTTACACTCAGAACAACAGGGCCTTACTTCCAACAGGGACTTAAGTCCATTCAGTTGTCCTCCTCTACATTCTGTATGGTTGTTTAATCCAGACACTGCTTAGCCAGCTTCTGCACACCAAATTTAATGACAAGGGAGAAATCACCCTGATGAAATGTGTACACAGCTCCCCATACTACATCACATATTTTAAATCACACACTCTGCCAACCATGCTTAGAGTGAAAAGTAATTCAGTTCACGAACACTCCCCTTGATTTGAATAGGGGGTATACAAGCTATTGCCTGTTTACGAGTCCTCCAAACTCCTGCCAATGGCTTCTGTTCATAGTTCGTTTTTATGGTGCACCAGGAGTATATTTAAACTTGCCAACACATCCTAAAACATAAAATCCCTGTTTCTTCGTTGTTTGCAATTTTGTTAGCCTCCAGTTTTGTGCAGTCTGAAACTTTCTATGCTTTATCTTTACATAGACTGAATTTCATCAAATTTATTTATATATGTGATTAGAAGATTATAATCTTGACTTATTTTTGCAGGATGCACTGATGGCATAAATGACGTTTACAGTAGTCCAACCATACTAATAACACAACTATGTTCTGTGTATAAGAACAATAGAAGATGAATTCCCATGTCAGATAGATTGTTTTTTTGTTTTGTTTTGTTTAGTTTTGTTCTGCATTTTCAGCTGCTAGTCTGTCTAATGGTGTCCTTAGTGAATGTTTCTATGTTAAGGACCACATCTCAATTAACCTGCACGTTTTTCAAGTGGAAACAGAAAAAGAAGTGTACAAAAAACTCGTCTATTAAGAATTTACAGTGAACTGTTGCAATTTATTGCCAGCCTCTGAAATGGACCAGAGAAATCACTGCATTTTGAAACGAAGCAAAAACTATCCATAATTTTTTTCTCTCCTTGTTGAAATGGAAGATAAAAATAGCTATATCCTAGATAAACAGGAATGAGTTGTTCTACAGCCTCAGAATGTTTTTATCTGTGTAGGGACAAAGTACTGTATCGTTTTGTCATTATATTCATAGTCCTTCCCATTTTGAACATATGGCTGTATATCTTTATAGACTCTTGATGGCATAGGCTCTTTAACCTATGATGTGCCAAATATCTAACATGATCCTTCAGAGATGCAGCCAGATCTCCTCCTGCCAGGCCTTTATAGAGCTGCCTGGCTAAAGCACAAGGTAAAATTTGCTCCAGCAGAATATACTGAGGTCTGCTTGATGGAAGCTGACACTCGAAGATGAAAAGAGCACCTTAAAATCAGAAACCAGAATTTCACTAAACAGGTTTAGAACATCTCAGAAGTAAATCTTTAATCTAAAAAGCTTAGCTGGAAGACGATAAATTTATGTTTTTGCAAAAAAGCTGCAGCCAGCCACATTGACTGAATTTGAATTTGAACTTGGATTGCAGGAAGTCTGTTTTCAAAGAGTAACTTTATATCCAAACTTTGCAGCTGAGTTGGAAAGGACTGCTTATATCTCAGACTCTGACGAACTGTACTCAAATCAAACATGAAACATGTTCATCGTATTTAACATAGAGCAGACAACCCTGTGCACATGCAGTGGAGACCACTTTTAGTGACTTTGTTAAGAAGTAAATAACCCATGAAACTGCATTAATAATTTTTGTGCTTTCAAGTACAAAGTGCAAAAAGTAAGAAATAAGTTTTCCCTGACTATGGAATGGCTTTTTTTCACCTGTAGCAGTAACTTGGTGTACAGTTCCTTCTTGGTCATGGAAACCTACTCAGTAGAGACTTTCAGGACACTGGTCAGGTAAAATTCAGCCCTTGTTCTCTGAGATCCTAAGGAAAATCCCTTTTATGGATGATAAGACACTGCTGCTCATTGTTATGTTATGCCCTAACTTCCCACACTACACTCAGTCTTCCTCACTTGCCCAAAAAGTAACTGGTCCTTGTATTTAACAGGAGCTACGTTATGTAATCACTTTCAAAGCCCTCTCTATTTCTGTAAAGTTAAGGCACAGGAGACAGTGAGGCGACATGAACAGGAAATGAGACTATAACAACGATTAAATATGACTTGAGGAAATTTCATAAGTCCTTGAAGAAACAATGGGGAAGATATTTATTAAGAAATGTGTTCAGCTCCATTCACGTCGGCAAACAAAACCCAAACCTTAATGTTCCTATGGGAAAAAAGGCAAGAGAGCAAGTAGTTGTGGACTGAAATGAATGTCTGTTAGTGAGTGTAACACAAGTGGGCTAGCTATGACTTACAAAGAATTCAGGGCAAAGGAATTTAACTAAGACAAGGAGCTTATGTGCACTGGGCATATATACTTTTTGTTTCTGTGATCTTTCCTTCTGCATTATATATATGTATATGTATTTCAAAGGTGATGACTTTGTTTGGAAGTTCTGGTATTTTTAGCCTTACTCTCAGCTACTACTCAGTGCTAGGTTCTCAAGAACTAGTTATGGTTCTGGAAAAGTCTCCTGGGTAGCGCAAAGGGTATGTGAACCTTGGGACTGCAATTTAGCATGTACATAATGATGAATGAAGTAGTTTTTGACAAAAAAAAAAAAAAAAAAATGCAGTCCAACATGCTATCCATTCCTCAGTATAGACCCTGAAGACCCTCCAATTGTTCTGAATACAACTTGCTTCATAACTACAATGCCTTACTTCATGTTTAAATTGTGTTGTCATCATGTTTATGTCTGGGATTAAGTGAAAGAAAGGAAGAACCATCCATTAGAGTATACAACCCACATGACAATGAAGCAGTGTCTAGGAATCATAGACAACAGACAATCCATTGAGTTGGACTTGATGATTCTTGTGGGGACTAAACTTCCAGCTCAGGATATTCTATGATTCTGTGAAAACTTGACCATTCCAGGTTATTTGTTATAGTCACAAGAGAAGCTTGGGTATCTGAGGAGCGGTTTGTGCCTATAGAACTGCTATTTCACTTGCATTCATATTGCTGATTTCATAAAAGTTTTAAGACACAAATAAACACAGTTAAACAGTGTTAAACACAGTTAAACACAGTTTTGGGCCAAGGTCAATGGGATGAGGTTCAACAAGGCCAACTGTCAGGTCTTGCACTTTGACCCCATGCAGCGTTATGGGCTTGGGAATGAGTGGCTGGATGACTGTGAAGAGGAAAGGGACCTGGGGGTGTTGGTTGATGCTCGGCTGAACATGAGCCGACAGTGTGCCCAGGTGGCCAAGAGGGCCAATGGCATCCTGGCCTGCAATAGAAATAGTGTGGCCAGCAGGAGCAGGGAGGTGATCATCCCCCTCTACTCAGCACTGGTGAGGCCACACCTTGAGTGCTGTGTTCAGTTTTGGGCTCCTCATTACAGGAAAGACATTGAGGCCCTGGAACGTGTCCAAAGAAGGGCAATGAAACTGGTGAGGGGTCTGGAGCACAAGTCTTATGAGGAGTGGCTGAGGGAGCTGGGATTGTTTAGTCTGGAGAAGAGGAGGCTCAGGGGAGACCTCACTGCACTGTACAACTTCCTGAAGGGCAGCTGGGGTGAAGAGGGGTTTGGTCTCTTCTCCCAGGCAATGAACAGGACCCGAGGAAAAGGCCGCAAGTTGTACCAGAGGAGGTTTAGGTTAGACATGAGGAAGAACTTTTTCTCTCAGAGAGTGGTCAGGCACTGGAATGGCTGCCCAGGGAGGTGGTGGAGTCGCCGTCCCTGGCAGTGTTCAAGAGGCATCTGGATGACGTGCTGCGTGATGTGGTTTAGTAGCTTGTGGTAGAAATGGTAATGAGAAGACAGTTGGACTAGATGATCTTATAGGTCATCTCCAACCTTGTGATTCTATGATTCTAAATTGAAGTAACTACATTTTTGCACAAAAACAATAAATTCAAGTCAGATCTGATACTTACAGACTGATAACACTGGGAATCTCTCCCTCCACAGTAGTATATGTAGCCTGTGTCTGGACCAGTTACCTTTTAGGGAAAAAATACTTACTGGGTTTTGTGTCCTTATGTTTTTTTTCCATCTGTATTTCTGCCTATAAAATATATCAAGTCAGATGTGGGCGCAACTACACATCCAGCTGTGTGACAGTACATAATGACATGTAGCCAGTTGTAATTTCTTTTAAAACCCTCTGTGTTGAAAAATCTCTTGCAAGGCACCACCCAACAAGACAGAACACCAGTCCTATTTTGGCTAAGGTCTTTTCCGTTCATTTCTGTTCCTGTTCATGCTGCACATCATTACAATTTCAAGAGGCAGTTCAAGCAAAATGATTAGATTCCCACTCCCACTTTCCTTCCCCCTCTCCTCTTCACTCCTTTAGCCTTTTTCTGGAACTGCAAGTCTTGTTCACCCTAAATAACATTACTTTTTTTTCTGTCAGTGTCTAAGGTTCAGGAAAGCAGAGCATTCTGCCTTCTCTATGAAAAAAACTCCTCTGTTACTGCTGATGAGTGAGGCACCATAGCAACCATACTCTGGAAAGCCAGCGCAAGGAGTGGATTCTCCCCTCTTTCCCACTGTTGCAAACTGGGGAGATACTTGACAGATTTTGCTAAGTGAGAGAAAAATCAAGCACCACATTCACTATTCAACACAGTTCATCGACTGCCTATTATGAGCTGAAAATACCATTATAGGAAGCATCAAGATGGCACAGGTACTAGTAATGAGAATCTGTGTTTCTCTATTATATTGGTTTTCAGATAACAAGGTGTAGTGAATGCAAAAGGTCTAACCCAGGCTGCCAAAGTAAAAGAAAAAAATATTTTTAAAAAGGGAAAAAAAGAAAAAAAAATCTGCCCTAAGTAGTTCATGTTCTTACTGAAGGCTATTAATGAAAAGGAAGAAAAAATAACAGTTGAAATGAAAGACGTGGAGGATCTGCTTGTCCTCATGCACATTCACTGTGTGCTGAAGCCTGTAACAATGAAGGGGAATGATAGAAGAGAGCAGTGTTGCCCTCCCTCAGACTGAATCTTTCACTGCAAAAGCATTTTTAAAGAATAACCAGAGTACAGTAATTAAAGCTGATTCGGTTTCTCAAAAGACTGCCTCAAGCTTTTGTGCTGTACCTTCAGAAATTCCACAGGGCTTTATTATTAATTGTGCTCCCCCTACACACTGTTCTCTTTGGGATGTTTCTGCTGTCACAGGTTCAGTATTTCTCACAGGCTCTGTACCTAACAGAGACACGTCAGGAAAGGGAAATGTTTTTCCAAGAGTTTTTCTCCTTTATCCTCACTCTCCTGTATCTTGTTCCCCTGATAATTTTTTGTTGACTTGCTTTTACGTTTTATTTTACATTTTTCCTCTAAGGTTCTTTGGTGGAAATGAATGACATGAGGACTAGATCCTTTTCTTTCATCACCCTGAAACTGCATGTCAAATTCATCTGGGATCACTGTTACTGAATCTCCAAACAACTGGTCTCCCCCAGAAGCTTCTGGATTTACTCCTTATCCCAGTGGATGCAGAGTTCCTCTGGACATCAGGAGAGATAGATGCAGAATTTAAAGGCTGCTGATGGACAAGGGAATCTGAGTCAGGGAGCAATTTATGCTAGATCAGTGCTTCATTTCTCTTGTAGCCAAGAGAGGGAGGACAGAAAAGAAAGAGAATCCAAACTGCAAATTGAGTCTGTGGATATGATTGTAGAGTTTTCTGGTGTGTAAATCATTAGGACTTAGGAAGACATTGTGTTAAAATACCATTTAACACTTACCATGACACTGTTCAAGGACAGCCCACAGATCTCATTGTACAGCTAGCAAATCTGCCATAGTGCTTCATGGATATAACCAAAGCAACCAAGGTAAAAAAAAAAAAATAGAAGGGGATGTAATTGTAGATTGTAGACCTTGACCTCTGAGGAAGAATTACTTAAATCAAAAGAAAAGAAAGTCCATTTGCACTCAGGTACATTGATTTGTCCATTGTATTGACCTGGTTGGTATCTGACTGCTTCAGCAGGACGTTTCCATTCACATGCAAAAAAATGAACTTGACTTATTATCGCCTGCTTGTCTTTGTTGGAGGATTCAGTGATTCTTTATATTCTGGACTTATTCACCTAAATGTAGGTAAGCACATAGAGGCATCCACCAGTGACCTGGTGATCTGTCGCCACTTTATGGTCAATAAGACCTTTCTCTTTCACTTTACTTCAATTAAAGTAAATAACATGAAAAGATTATGTATCAGTGCCCATTTGTTCCTATTATTGTTCCTCAGAGAAGTAAGGTGACCAGCTAAAATAAAAATGCTGCTTCATTTTCAAGAGGAGCAAAAGGGATGATCTGAGAAACCATGGGATGGTTAGTTCCACCCTATTCCCTGGAAAGATGATGGAGTAAAGAACCTTGGAAAACATTTCCAAACTTATTAATAATAGAAAGGCTACAGAGGGCCATCAGCCTGGATTTATGATGGAGAAATCATACTGGACCAATCTGATTGTCTTCTATGATGAGATGACCACCTTAGAAGATGAGGGGAGAGCAAAAGATTCTCTCATTCTTGACTTTAGCAAGGACATGGAATCCTACAACATCCAGTCAGTCCCTCACTCCTCCTCAACAGGACAGAGGATGGAATATGGAAAAGGGAATCCGTGCTGTAGGCCTGGAGCCCCTCCTGCCCTCTTCTTCCTTAGGTTTGGGTCCTCTGCTGCTTCATGTTAGCTTGTTAATGTTGAATACCTTTTGAGGCACAGTGCCATCCTCCTCTCCCTCCTTCTGCAGAAAGCACAAGATCCAGCAGCCAGAAGGGCCTATGACAGCTCACCACAAGTAGCCTGCAAGTACTCAGCTGCTCTTGAAATGTAAATCATTTTTATTTGTTTGGAGGAAAATTTCTTTTGTCTCTAGTTTAAGTTAAATCTTTCAATGCAATTTTCATCTTCATAACAGAAGATGAGAAAACAATTACCCCTGCACAGCGCATTCTTACTCTTACATTTCTGTTGTTTGCAAAAGTATTTTATAATTTCTCTTCTTTCCCAGTATACACTAGTAAAATAATCTATATTAATGCCAAGGCAAAGATGATGTTTTCTTTTCTTTCAGACAGTATCTTTTTCACTTACCAACCTGACAGTGATTGACCCAGACGAAACTGTAAAGTGAAGAGTGATGTGATATGCTTTAAAAATCCAGAGATATCCCACACCTTAAAATGGTGCTTGTTTTTGTTTATCTAAAATCAGCATGCAACCAGAGGACAGACTAATTTTGGGAACTGGCTTCTGAGTCTATCTTCAGGTCATTTGTTTTAGCTCAACTGTAGTGGAATTAAACCAAACCTCACATTATCTGGAGGCCGTGCACCCCTGAGTGTGTCTAATGACTAACAAAGTGGGCAGCAATGCCTTGGACTCTACTTGGCTATGAGTATGTGAAATATATATGCATCTATCTCTATATATATTTTATTATATTATAATATAGTATAAGTTTGTTTTAAATATGATTTTCAAATTATTAGGGTATAAGACCATGAGATGAGAAGTGTTTATCAGTCTAATTGGAGTTGGCCAGGAAGGCACAGGGATGCATTAACGCTGCATAGACATGACTGGGTTTGTGCACAGAATTAATAACTATTTCTAAGTGAGAATAAAATTCAGAGATAAAAGTGAGTATCTGTGGGGCTAAGCAGAGTTCATTTTGAGGCCTGCTGGTGGCTCAGAAAGACACAAGAAACATATTCATTCCCACTGTGCTCAGGTAGAAAAAAGCTCCCTATGCTCCCAGAGCATGGCGGCATGGATCTCCAATTACAACCTCTAGACTCAAGTACTGAGAGTCACAACAAGGATGAAGTGCTGCCTGCCACTGCTTCAGCTGGTACAAACTGCAGGGGCCCATCTCATGGGTCGCTTCCCCTACACAAATTGCTGCCCCTTTCCCAGCTCCCCAGTGACTGTGGGGTCTTTTTCAGTGCCAGAGCTGAGCTGCTGTCTCACATTTCAACAGGGCTTGCTGACTCCTAACAGTCACTTAGACTAAAACAAAAATGAATTTGAAAGTGACAAGATAGCTTTAGACACATCAGTGAACCAGAAATAAGTGGAAAGGTCAGTAAAATATTCTTCAGCTGAATCAGAATGTCATTTACTAAAGAATACGTGGAAATGGTTAATGCTTTGCAATTGCACAATATATTCTATTCAGAATGTATTCCTTGTCTCATTAGCACACTGAATAGGCATTTGAGGTAGGGATGCACCTGAAGACCCATTCTCAGCAAAAATAAAATAAAGCAAAAGTACTAACAAAAGTGTCCGAAAATTGAAAAACATGTAAGTCTTTTAAAGGTCCTTTTCTTTCTCCCCCTTCTTTTTAACTTTAGATTGCAAACTTTTAGAGAAAAATCTTGCAAATTTTTTTTGTCCTAGAAGCATTCTTTATGGAGCAATGAAATGTGTTTTGAATGTGCACCAGGTGCCAGACTTTTCAGATCAGATCATTTCAATTATTACTGCATTTTCCCCTTTTACTTATTACAGCATGGACATCATTTGAACAGACAATATTTTATGAACTGACCCACTTAGAGACAATGTCATGCACTATTTGAAGCTGGTATTCTGACTTGGCACATACTTCCAAGCATTGGTGTCTGTTCTAATAGTTTTCTACATCTACTGAAATAACTTTGCAATGGAAGTGTGTGAGGAAAGCAAGATGAATGTGATAAAATGCCTCTATAACCTCAGCGCATAGCTCAGCGTACTATTGTACTCCATCCCTTCAAACAAAGTTAATGCTAATGGATCTAGGTGCTGTCAGGCAAATTGGGAACAAGCAGACTGGAATGGTTTACTGCAAAATGACTAAATCAGGACATAGGTTTACTCTTTTTCTTGGTAGATCTTAAGTTTCCATAGGGGTGTCCCATCCTTGCATCTCACCTTCCCAATGGGAACATGGGGATCACAGCACAGACCTACCTTTGGTGTGATGACTGCAAAGCTTTTTAAAAACAGCAGTAACAACAGGATTAGGAAAATCTCAATTAGGAAAGAGCAGGAGGTGTCTCTTCAGCAGGCACTTTCCACCTTGCAGGAAGCAAGGGGTTCTTCTAAGAAATCTTTGGCTGCCTGGCTGTACATGCAACTGCTCTGATGTCTGAGGGTAACATTCAGACTGTCAGGAGCTCTGCTAAGACAGCACTTGAGATTCGAAAGATGCCCAAGCACTGAATCATGCTACAATTACAACAAGCTGCTGAGCTGTTCCAGAAAACATTGAGGTTTCAAACCATCAGTTTTTACATATTTGGAGTAAATTTAACTCTAAACGAGGTTGTTCGTCTAACAGGCTGGAAAATCTAGTAGAAGCTGCCAATTTGTACAGATTTGCCACTAATAGGCTTCTCAGACATGGTGCACTCTACAGCTGTGTGGCCATTCATGTGATCCCTTGGTCAGTCACAGGGGATGGACATCAGGCCCACCACAGCCAGTCTCAAAATTGTGGTTAATTTTAAGAGTTGTAGTGCTAGCAAAATTGTTAGTATCCAGAACTGAGCTGTGCTAGGTCTGTCCAAAAACAGATTGAAAGTTGTCCCCGCTCCCAAAAACCAACATTTTTCATGTACTGAATGAAAAGTCACCATCTGGTGTGTATCTGGAAGCATACCAGAGGGGGACTAATATAGACAGAGACAGATCCTAGTGGATGAGTGTCACTAGTGAAAGGACGCTACAGGCCTAGGCTGCATCACCGGAACAGATGAAAAATGTTATGAGACACAGATTATTAATTAATTCTTAATCTCTTTTATAGGTTTCCAAGAAAGTATGGAACTCTGAACACTAATATTTGCAGTGTGGTTACATCTGTAAATTAAATCCATCTAGCAGAGTCAGGAAGTATGATTCTCTCCAAAACTTGGCTAGAAGGTGGCTCCACAGTCCATGAGTTCCTCAAGATGCTGGTGAGGATGGTGCTGGTCCTGCTGGGATGGTAATAGTATCTCTTGAACTAATGGCAGTGCTGAAAGTAAGACAAAATCATTTTTTCCTTCTTACAGTTTTCTCATTCAGTCATAGAACAGAACAATTTGCTAGTGATTAGAAATTTGCCCTTTGTACAGTTACTTCATAAACTTAAATATTGAATACAGTATTTAATATTGTTAATTAATATGTAATACTTGGATGAAAGCTTCATCCAAACTATTCCATACAGATGCAAGAAAAAACTCTATAAAACAGGACTGGGAAAAGGAGATATCTCCCAGTTTGGACTATTTCCATGACAAACTCCTGAGGCCTCAGGAAAGGATGCACTAACTTTGGCTAGGGTAATTGACAACTTCCTCTGCAAAATAGCATCCTCTTGAAAACAAAGAATGCTGCCTTATTCTACCTTTTGGCAGGGTTATCCACCTAATCATGCTTTTCCAATGGCAGAGGAGAATGGGAAGAGGGGGATGATATCACCTTCATCCCTGAATACTTGACTAGAAGTCTATGGTTTAACAATACCAGAAATTAAACCCAAAGCAAGCAATCAATTTATCAGTAACTACCGATAAGTACTTTATTGAACACAGGATTATTTCATGACCCAAGAAGTTACTGTATTGGGATCTATTTTTGATAGTGTGATTAAACTTACTTGAAGTACGACAAGAATGGAAATTAAAAACAAACATTCAAGAGGTAGTGCTATACCATTCCTCAGCACAATATTAAAAGCACTTGTATTCTTTTCAAAAGCGCATTAAATAAAATGGAAAATCTTCAGTTGTTTCCATGTAAATTATTTCTCTAAATTTGTTTTTGTGTTTTAGAACATCACATTCTTTTCCAGGTTTGTTAACCAAGCATGGCCAAAAACCAGAAAGCTGGATATAGCCCTATATAAGGCAAGAATACAAATAGAGTCAGCACTATGATAGGCAAACATTTCCACCAGCAGAGGTTTCATGCATCTGAAAGTAACCTGAGAACTGCAGACAAGACGTTTCTGGTTTCCCAAGATTCAGAGAGAGAAGAATTTCACAAAATTCTGGCCACTGAAAGAAGTGCATCCATATATGCAGAAGTAACCATAAGGTTATTTGTTTGCTTTATTTTTATACAAAGTATTTTCATATATGAGAGAGGAATGGATAATTTTATTCAAATTTGTGTGTGTGTGTGTGATGTATTTGAGGAGATTTAGAAATTGCAGTTTAGTCAATCCTGGTATTAGGCCTTAACTCTAAACAGATGCTAAGAGGAGCTTAAAGCCTTAATTTCATTGAGACTCAGGTTTTGTTCATTAGAAATACACATTAACTCCTGCAGTCTTAATAGAAATTTAGGAGTAAATTACCATGTTGCTTCAAAACTGCTGTAGTGTAATCCTGCCAAGCTGCAAGCACTGCTTGTCCACAGCCTGGCAGCTCTGCTTCTCAGATTGCTTTGGACTTGTCCATTTTCTTTCCTGCTTAGCATCACTGCTTCCCTGACAGCCATTTGAATCTGCAGCTCCCATCATTCTGTCACCTCTCTAGCCAGACAGCAAGCATTAGTATTAGTCTCTGCACTGAAAGACTGATAGTGTGACATCTTATTTTTACTCTGTAAGGAATACCTGGGAAAGGGTACTCACTGTCTTTCAGTGTCATCTTGATTGTTCTCTTAGGCTTTTCTGGAGAAGGAAAGGGGTTTTGATTCCCCCATCAGGATTGTCTGAGGTCAGACAGAATCCTGGATTAAGATCACAGAATCACAGAATTGTAGGGGTTGGAAGGGACCTCCAGAGATCATCGAGTCCAACCCCCAAAGATCATGGGCATTCACCTGGGCTCTACCATGAAGATGAAATTTCAGCTTTCATTCTATTTTAAATGCTTTCAGGGAAACAGCATCTGAAGAATTTTCTCACCACTCATAACCACTGGTTTGAAATCTGTGTTTTTTGGATAGATTCTTTATTGTACGTTTTCTCTGTGGTGGCTGAGTCTAAAGATTTTTTTGGTAGTTGACCAGAGAGGTCGTGAGCTACACAATGTGAAAATATGGGGATTACTAAAGTAAATCTGCAGACCTATTCTGTCTGCCACTTGCAGTGTGCTTATCCTTGGCTATGTAGACACTTTTCTCTGCAGCTCAGCCCTCCATTAATGGAATAATTGCAAAACTAGGGGCGATCCATTGGCTTGCCCTTAAAGAAAACCTTTAATTTCAGTCTTGACATTGAAATTGATGTCTTCTTGGGCCCTATTAAGATCATTTAAATGCTTTACTTCATTTGCATCATATAAAATAGCATGTTGAAAAATAATTCTTTCAGTTAATTAATTATTAAGGATTAATGATTTTAATCATTGAAAACCAGAGTATATGAATCCTGGAGGAAATGCTATGAGATGCAAAACCTCGAGAGCAGCCCCTCCTTACAAGAGGCATGATCAAGGGCATGCTGTAGGCCATGTGTGTCCAACCTTTTGGTTTGCCTGCCCCACATTAAGCAAGGAGGAATTGACTTGGGTCACTTCTTTTTTAATATTTTTTATTAAAAAAAAAAAAAAAAAAGATGGCAACAAAAACATACCACTAGCAGATTGGACATCTGTGGTTTAGTTGGCATGGTGTTGATGGGTTCAAGTTGGGACTTGATAATCTTAAGATGTCTTTTCCAACCTTAATAGTTCTATAATTCTATGAATCCATGACTAACTTGTTTGCTAGTAATTCCAAAACTCCTCATACAAATTCTGAAAACTGTTTTTCATGGAAGTTAAACAGTTTATATGACAGAAGGCCAGGCAATACACAGTGAGGAATAGAAGAGTCGAAAAAGAAGCACCCTTTGAGTCCCATCTTAAAAACTCCTTCATACTTTACTAGCAAAGGTAATGCCAAGAGATAGGCAGTTTTTTGTGCTGCCCTGCTGTCTGTAACAATAACCATCACAGTGCCACAGAAGCATGGTTTTCTGTTCCTGTCTGTCACATCTAGAGCCTTTGCTGGTGAATTTAACTATTTAGGGCACTTCTGTGTACTGTGCTGATCTTGCTTTAGCAATTTATTTTATTTTTCTCATAAAAGCAAGCACATCTGGCTATTTTACTGATTGCTTTTACCAGCAGGATGTGGGGCAACCAGACATAAGGCTGGAGAAGCCTCTGCTGAGAGGAGGCTTTGGGAGGGCTGGGAAAGTTGGGATCAGGACAAGTGATGCAGGAAATGTATCCAGGATTCTTTGATGCTTCTATTGAAAGGAATGTACAGTCTCCAAAGCATTAGCCCTAGTTTCCACCGAATGTTGCAATTTTCTTCCTATTTTTTGATTTTTGATTGCAAGAGCCTGTTGTTTAGAAATGCTTTTTACTACTGCATTCTAAAAGCGTTTAGTTTGGATGTTTTTATACATTTGTATTTTTGCCTGCAGCAGATTCCTATTACAGTCAGCTATAGTGTCCTGTTATTCAATAAAAAATTCTTTTGATAAAATAGTTTTTAGCATACTCTTCTAGATACAATTGCTTTAATTGCTTCTCCAACTGTTGAGAGACTTTCAGTACTCATACAGAGCCTGGGAAACCCATCTCTCTGACTCTCTTCCTTTCAACTTCCTGAACAGTTCTAGTGAGAAAAGCAACATTTTGGAAACCTTGGATTTTCAGAGATGCTTTTCAGACATGCTATGATGCTGTCACCTGGGACAGTCAGAGATGGTTTACAAAGGGGGTTAATGTACTCATATAGCTAAAAGAGAACTAGAGAGTGCTGGGGGGATCCACTGGGCACAACAGGCAGTAGTGGATAAATTTTATTGTTCACTGGTGTTTTGCACCTTGAGAGGAGCCATATCCTGATTGGTTTTAGTTAAGAGTACCCAGAAACAACTGGGCCAAGGGCATTGCTCTGCCAGATGACACTATTTCTTGCTCCTTGCAAGATCTTGCCAGAAGCTTTGAAGCAGTATGGACAAAAGTGGCTGGAGATTAGAGGTTCTGTTTGTTGGGTTGTTATGTAATGCTTTCTCTAAATAAATAGCATTTTGCTTTGCTAAGCTGAATTATTATAGATTAAGTAAACCATGTTCTTTTCCCTGGGGAGAGGTGGTGTACCGGTGCTTGAAGTAAAACAAAGAGTGGCAATAAATTGTTAGAGACCTGTGGTCACAGAATTAATCCTAGAAGGAAACACTATTTCTTAGGAGTAATTTAAAAAAAAGTCTGCAAATCCTGAATTCTGCGTGGACTTTCTGAGAGGCCAGGCCAGGAGTTCCCTTCGGTACTCCCCTTGCCAGACCCAACAGAGCTGGATGTAGGTCCAGTGCCACTTTGGCTTCAGTGGAGCTAGATTTAGCAAAATTGAGCCATAAATTTGAAAGAAGATAATGATGGTATTTAATCAGGCTGAAAATTTGAACATGAGCAGAACTGTAAGTGCACGGTTAGTCCACCAACCTCGGAGACTTGCCCAACTTTACCTACAGGTTTTACACTTAGGGAAAATGAGCTAACCAAGCATTTTTATTTCTACAATGTCATTCTGCTTTCCAGTTCAGTGAAAAGAAAACACCCTGACTTAACAGAGACTTCCCCAGAACAAACAATGCATAAAGCAACACAGGCCACATAGTGCATGGAAAATAGTATTCTTTTATGCTCCACCTTGGGTTTTTCTTTTAAGCAATGATTGATGGGATTTTGACTGAAGTTCAGTGGCTTCATATCAGAGGCAGCAGCTCATAAAATCAGAGAGAAATTACGACCGTGTATTAGGGGTGTATTATTTAAAAACAAAGCCTGAAACGTATTGGTTACCCCTTCATCAAACACACTCTCATGGGTATGCTTCTGTGACTGTTCCATTTTCTGAGTTGCACAAAACAATTTAAAGTTAAGCATAGCAGAGCTTATTCTGCTTAAGATATCAAGGGAATTTACATAATGACTAATTTAAAAGCACGCGCACAAATTAACTAAATTCACACGTAAAGGAATATGTTTCCAAAGTTAGCACATTTTTTTGCTGGCTGGGATTCAGTGGATAATTAAAAATCCTCAGCCCTCTTGCTGATCATCAATCCAGAAAAAGTGTAAGTAGGTTTATAGAACAAAAGGCGAAGGTTCTGCTCTTGGCACCCTGTCTAGACAAGGAGTTGACCTCACTTAAACTGGTGTACCAGGGGACATCTCCTGGGATTTGAAATCTATGAAAGTGAAGAGGCTAATTGCTTTAGATCAGATCAGCGATGTCTGAATCAGTGTCCAATAGAAAATGCATCCGAAATTTGTATGTGCTTTGGGAGTATTTTCAAAGAGAGAATAAAACCGAAGAGCCTAGGAAGGAAGGCTGTGTAAATTGGCTTCTGCAATTGCTGTTTTGTCCCTCTCTGTTGCTCAAGCCACCTTGTTCTATTGCTGTGCTCGAGCAAATCCTTCTACAGTTGTGTTGTGAGCCATATTGGAACTAACCCAGTCAAAAGATGTAATGTCTTTGCTTTTCCCTTGGGTTGTTTTCCAGCAAGATCAATTCCTCAGTCTGACTCACTGTTGGACCACCACATCTTGCTTTGGCACAGCTCAAGAAATAATACTAGGAGAAGAAACAATATGAAAGGAATAGAAGCATAATTATACTCTCACTGACTGTTTAATGCATCATTCATATAAACCCATTCTGATAAATATATTTATTTAGAAATGTGCTGTCTCCTTGTTTTTCAAGCTGACTTGTAACTACTGTAATAAATTGGTACAGAAATTAATTTCCCCCTTTTCCTCAGCCCAGATGTAAAGACCAATATGTTCAGCATAGTGCCAGGAAAAGAGAAAGAGAGACTTAAAAAATCTGTCCAAGCTACTTCAGATCTCAGCAGTTACCTGCATTACCTGCTTGATTTGATTAGACCATGGACAAGTTGGCTGTTATCAAATTATGCACTCTTCACTAATATTTTTATAATATTTCTTATTAGCACAGCATTGGTGTTTTTTTAGTATTAATTGTGTTCAGGTTAATTTTGAAAGATGTGTTTGTAAGAAGATATCTAAAATAATGTTATTTTGGTGTTCTTTCACTCTCAGTCTGTTTCAAAATCGGTTGTGCAATATGTCTGTAAGGAAAAGAAATTGCTTATTACAAGGATTTGCACTCCTTGAAATTATTTTCTTCTGGATTTTGAGGTACATTTAACCCACTTGATGAAAACATAAGTCTTAGTATGCATGATCTATAGTACCACAGTGAAGATTAAATATGAATTGGAGAAGTAATAATGAAAAGTTTCATTTAGAAGGCCTGGATGATTTGATTCAGCAAAACGCTGCAGCACCCAGTTTCAGCACAGGATACATTTTAATATCCTGAAAAGTAATTTATTGCACAAAGAGAGCATTAAGGCAGTGTGTGTATATGTATATGTATATAAAAGCACTCTGCTGATTTCTGAAGTCTTGTAGCTATTACTGTTAAGTCTTGAAGAAATCTGGGTTATTGTTTCAGTCAGTGTTTCTTAAGATATCATTCTCCTTGGGTTAAATAGTTACAGGAAATCTAGTAGGTTTTGATTTTAGGCTACTAAACCCTGATTTTGTGGCATAAAATCCATTAATGTTGGATTGCAGATGAATTGAAATTTATAAGGTGTGCTTGTGCTAGGATTCTGAGGCTTTGATTCTTTCAGCAATGTATCTTCTGAGTTGCTGCCTTAATATTTTTTCTTTAGAATTAATTCTTTGAAAGCCTGGTCTTTACCTTGTGTTTACCCTGTGCATTCAAGTTCCTGCCTTATTCTCCTTCTGTCTCTAATAAGGAATTTTTCTTAGAGGGGGCTGCTTCCTTCATAAACAGAAGGCATTAGGATAAATGCCCACCCTTTCAGAAGTTAGACAGGCTCTGATTTCAGAAACTTGTTCTGTCAAAGACAGTGCAAATATTTGCTTCTATAAACAGATATTAGAGTGCTTCCCTACCCAGTGAAGTGACAATAGAACATGATTCAAAAATCCACCCAATCCTCCTTTCAGGTTTTTTTGTGCTCTAATTGAATAGGAAACGGAGAGCAGCAGCTGCCTATGAAGCCATGCCAGCTCTCCATGCCAGCTGGGGTCTTCCTCTCTTTTACCCACTTTGCTACATCCTCTCTTTCTCTGCCCAAGGTGCTGTCTTGGTTTGCATGCCCTGGGGAGGAGTTGTTTCATACGTCCTTGGATCATTTACGGTGTAGCTGGACCTTTCCACGAGCTGAAGTCTTTGAGGGATCTACACTGCATAGCCTGCTTGAACCATCAAACTGAGGTACTGAAATCTGAAAGCCTTTTTTTCCTTTGTGTTGTGAGCAGCCAGGGGAGGATGAGGAGCTCTAGGCTTTCCAGGCTTATTAGACACGTAAATTGCGCTCTTGGCTGAATTGCCCTCTGTCTCCATTGACCACACAGGGAGCCTCATGAGACCTATGTCCTGCCTTAGGCATCTTACATCAGATGACTACAAATTGACTTTGTATGTTATCATGATTACTGATTTTTTTTCCTCCTCGGCTTTATTTATAGCTTTAATCATTTCAGTTATTGTTTGTGTAGTTTCTATGACCCCTCTCTTTGGTAGCAAGATACAATTTTAGTTTTGTTACCTTGGCCATCCAGGCTAATTTTCTCATTCTAATAATTCACTCCAAGTGAGCCTTCATCCACAGCTGCCAATCCACTTTGCAAGCTGCTCTCCACTACATCATCCAAGGCCTATGTGAAGCAGGAAGGGAATGTAAGACCAATATTGAGAATACACCACCAAAATTATCTACATCTAAGATGGAAAGTGATGTCTGTTAGATGAAAATACTTTGAAGCTTCAAATACACTGCTAAAAAACACTGGGGGGTGAGGAGAAGTGGGCTTAAACGGAGACTGCCGAGAAAGTCAAGTCATAGTTAATCTGAGGAATTAGAATTAACCCTTCTTTGCTCATAAAAATGCTGCTGAAGCTTCAGAGGCTAAAGAGCCAGAATATTCCAAGTCTTGTTTGCTGGCTGAATAGCAAATAGTCCGCAGATAGGATTGCATTTGATGTCTCCTATGACAGTGCTTTTCCCAATTTCTAAGTTGCCTGATGGTCCAAACCTGTATAAAATAATTTCCTCCATCTTTCTTAACACAGTGGAGAATTACCCAGTTTCATACACTGGCCATTTTGGAATGAGTTTTTTCTGCATGTTTTAGTTATTGCTTTCTGGACATAAGCTTGTACCTAGGCTTTTTCACGTCAAGAAGGCAAGCTGTACACATTGAAGCTATGCTGATATCAGGCATTGAGTGCTGGTCCTGAAGTTAGCGACTGTCAATACAGACCACTGTTCTAAAACCCACAGAACAGCAAAGCTTAAAATGCTCAATCTACAACTAGCTAACAGGTGAACTATTAATTTGTTAGGGATCTAAGTCCGAAATGAATCCAGACTGTCTATTGCAAGAGGAACACACATTTGTGTTAGTTAGTTCTTTGGCAAAAGAGCCAAAAGAGTGGTTCTTCTTGAACTCTGTCACTTTACTATGCTTACTATGCTTGTGAAACAGGTGCAAATTTGTTCTGTTGAAAGTGACATGTGATTCATGTCATTACTTTCTGGGTAGGATGCATTCTAATATTTCTATCTGAGGTCCAACAATGGAAATTAGCTGCTTTGTTGTACAATACAAGCTTACATCCTTTACATTTTTTCACGCTTTGAAATATATTTGCAAAACTAAAAATTACCTACAACTCACTGTACATTTAAAAATATTTCCTATTTTCACCCACCTTTGGTTAAAATTTTAAGATATATACATGTCTGTGTAGATTTCTGCTGGAATAGAAGGCAAAAATAAACAAAAAACCCACCGTGTTCGATGCAGCACATTATTTTTTTCTATGTTCCTGCAGATCATACTTTGTCTTTCATTTTTCTGTTATTTTTAGCAAATGTTCTCTGGCATATGGTTTCTAATTCAGTAACTATTAGAAGCACAGTTCTGTTCATATCAATCATTAACTACAGAAAAATAACTTAACCACCTAATTCTGATCACTACCAATTTTAGGGGCAGCATGGACTCTTCACCATGTCTTGTCCCTTAGGTTCGTGAAAGTGAACCAAAATTCAGAGTAATGTACAACCTATGAATTTAAGACACTATAGTTCCACAGCTGGATTTTGCTTATAGTTTTAAAGTTCTCCTTTCCTGAGGTAGTAGGTAAAGAAGGAAATCAACGTGAAGGACCTGCTTTATTTCTTCAAAGTTGTATCTGATGATTATAACGAGTACAGTAAATTTAAACTTTCCTCAAACCTACAGAGTTAGTGATTCAAAATGACTGACAGATTTTATTTTCTTACTATTAATTTTATTCTTTACTAAGTGTCAGTACCAGAAGAGGGTACTTTGCAATGGTCACTAGTTGCATGTTGTGATTTGCAGAGTTGCTTATCTGTAATGCCAATGGATGGATTTTAACAGCAGAATCTGTCTGCATTTCCTTTGGGGATTCTTTTATGTACCAACATTCTGGAAGTGTCCAAGAGAAGGGATCATTTTGAAATAGTGTTCTGTTTCAAAGATACATTTTAGAACTGCCAAAATGATATTTTGATATTTTAATATTTGTATGTTTTCAGTGATAATTTTTCTCCTTTTTTGATCAAAATAGATCTTATGTTTTAGTATAAAGCAGCTGAAGTTGCAACAAAACATGCCTGCTTGAGGCTAGATGTCAACTTCAAGATGGGAAAGTTCTGTAGAGTAGAAGAGCTTAGAAGCTGGGGAAACTGGACAGGGATGCAATATTTTAAAAAAATATTTAATCCATGAAAAGGCAAAAAGTGTTTATCATGGCATTTCTATATACTCAGTATTAAAGGAGAGCTGCAGTTTAATAAGATCTTAATTTCAACAACAAGCAATGATCTCTCCTCTTCTTCTTTCCTTCCAAAATTTACAGGAGCCAAATAAATCTAGAGCCTTTCTTTGAATATTTTAAAGATTTTTCTACTCCTGGACTGCCTGGATGCTTGCTTTTATTAATATTACATCCAGCTTCTTCTCTTGAATTATACTTTTGTGGCAATACTTTAATTAAAGGAAGCTGAGAAATAGAAGAATTGGTCTTCTTCAAATCTTCAATGAAATAGACCTGGTTTTGATGCTGTCATCTTGAGACTGGGTGGTTTACTCTTCATGTTTCATTTTTATTGGTTATAATGACTGTCCTGCAAGCATAACACTGATGAACATGAAGTGGAAAACAACTGCTATGATTTTTCATATGTAGATGTGTATAGATTTCAGAGTCTTTAATAATGGGTAGCCAAATAAATATTACTACTGTGTGATAAGAGAGCCACTTATTGTACGCAGGCTGCAACAGGCATCCGTACTAGTTCCTGTATGTCCTTGCATGAGAGTAAAATGAAGGGAACATAAATATATCCGACAAAGTCATCAGGGATTAGAAAACAGAATCCAGCAATAAATATGGTAATTAGGCAATTTGAGACTTAAAGCTCAGAGTTCTTTGAAAATGCAATTTCAAGACTGAGAACCAGCACTGAAATTCTCACCATTAAGGAGAATTATGATAGAACTGAAACTTTTTAATGACATTTAAACATTTTTTATTGGAAATTTAATAACTTTTCTGCTCATGCTAGAGAAATTTTAATGATGAAACTATGTGTAGAGAGTTTTCTATGCACACCACTCTGCCTTGTCCTGTCTAATCTCCAGCAGCTGAATTTGGACTCCTCCACCATTCTTTCTATTGCATTATGATGAGGGGGGACTGCTCAGTTAGAAATGAGAATTTAGAGCTTCTTGATTAAAAGTAATTTTGGACAGATAACACTGTAACTAATTTAATGGATCTGAAACGTCAAATAATGTTTTGCCATTTTACAGTATTTCATTCCACACTAACGTCTACATACATTTTTGTGGATGGTCATCATTATGACGACTCTAATAGAGCTAATAGTCTGGATTCGACAAGAGGGTGTTTCCTATTAAAAGATATAAGAAGACTTTTTAAAACAGAACTGGAACAACCAAAGCTGTTTAGGTTAAATGCATAATAGCAGAAGGAGTTCCTTTTCATCCGTGACATTTTTCTGCCATTTCGTTCTATTCCTTTCTGTTCCGCAGGCTGCCAGCAGCTGCCTCAGAACTGCTCCTTTGCACATGGGCAAATCTGGTCTTGCAATCAATGGAAAAACTTAAATAGGAAATCTGTGCATGGCACCTTTGGGGAATGTACGATGGTAATTTGGTCTTGGTGGTGAACCACAAATTCTCTGTATGGGTTGGCACACTGTGGAGACTATACTGAGTACAATTGCAGACTTAGAAGTCACACCAGATTATGAAGAGACAGAAAAGCCTTTTGCAACAGTATCTGCAGCAGCATTATGCTTAATTAGCACCCATTATGGATGACTAATGAAAATGTAACTCAGCAAGCCTCAACATAACCTGCAAAATTATCAAAACCAACCTTCAGAACAGGGATAGAAGGAAGCTCTATGGGTAACATTCAGTGCTATGAGTGCATCAGGTGCTATTCCCCTGAGGTTGATTAAATGCAATTGGAGCTGCTCCAACCCTTGAAGTGAATTTGGTGGGGTAACTAAGATCCCACACCACCACTCCATTTTGCAAGAATCTTTGTATTAAATGTAGGTGTTAGGTGTGCAACGTTTTATAAACAAACCAAGCACAACAAAGTTCATTTGAACTGTATGTACAGGTGAGGTTATTTACAGGTAAACGTTCTATAGAGCTGCTTCTGAAATTGTGCAATTAAAGTTCAGCACTTTGAAGTGCTCCTTAGACCCTTAGATCTGTAAACAGAAAATATGTAGGTGCTCAAGAAAATGATCCAGGCAGTTTTGAACCCTTTCACCAGGAACAGAGTAATTAATATATCTGTTTCCCTAAAGTATCTTACCCTCTCATCTGGTTGTAGTGCAGGAAATTGGATGGATAGAATTGTGTGCTGGTGACACTTAATGAATACTTTATGTATGCCTCAGAGGAGAGACCCCGTGGATTTTTTAAATCTCTTCTGTGTCACTTCAGCTGCCCAGACTGATCAGTATCTCTCAGACAAAGCTTTGTTGTCAGATTGCGGCCAAAGCATATTTTGGCATACTCAATCCTGACAATCTGCTACTCTGTGGATAAATAAACATTTGCATCACTGTGTATTTAAACACTAATCCTGAAAAGCATTAACTACTATTTGCAAATGTCCTCAGTACCAGTCTGGACGTTCTTGGTGTTCTCAAGACTGTTTTGCACTGAGCTCCCTTTCCTGGCGTTTCATAGCAGGCATGATTTCTGTCTGAGCACTGTGTGATGTTTTGCCTTTTTAGGTTAAAAATCCCAAAGCAAACAATGTCTGTGTAATTCAGCTACCTTTCATGCTTTTAACTTTCATGCAGGGTCAGTGTCACAATAATAATTATCCCAACTGGACAACAAGCTTACAGATCATCTGGTATTTCTGGATTGCTTTTTGCATTAAAATGCAACCAGAAGCAGGTGAAAAAATACAATAATGAGAATAATAACTTTGTGATTATATATCTACTTCACCCTTACAATTTTTAAAGGGGCAAACTGGGTTTTGCCATTACAAGGAATCGTTCACCTAAAACTTTGCAAAACCGTAATAAACACACATCCATTTCTAGCTGGAGCTGATGCATGTGTTTCCCCTTGAGATCACAGTGCCTTGCTTTGTTGTTTATGGGAAAATGTTTTACAGTGGGGACAAGGAACCCAGAAAGGAGGGGATCAACATCAATCCTGGTGCACATTCAGCTTCTTAGAATAAATCCCCGTGAGCTGGCAATGCTGTATTCCGGCATGGCTTTTTGTCTCTCCCTTGTAGCAGCATTGCAGTTGGGGTTGCCGTATCCTAGTGTTTCTGTGGGACCAAAGGTTCATAAACCAGTGAATGAATTATATTCACCCATTTATTTAGTTTTATCGTCTGTGGCAGATATCATAAGGGGAAATAACTTTGTGTAATGAAAAATCCAGGGCTGTTGCTGACTAAATTGGAAACCATACGAGTGATGACTGGTCTCAGCTTGCTGAGTGTACAGCCCAGCTCAGTTTAGTGAGAAGATTTGTACAAACAGACCAGTGTGGCATCTGTGTTCTTCAGAAAGGGCTCTGAGTGGTTGTGTGGTATAGCTGGAACAGTCACAATGCTGGATGGATGGGTGCTGGAATGGGATGAGCTGAAATGCAAGGATGCAAAAAGATGCCTTCTCTGCTCCCCCCTCCTCTCCTCCCTTCCCCTCCCTTCTCCTCCCGTCACTTCATCTTTAAGGAGTGAAAATGATGTTCACCAGTGGAGAAGAAATTACGTACATTGTGTTAAGGAAGGTAGCTGGAAAGCCCAGTGAAAGGCAGAATGCAAGAATGGAGATCGCAAAGACTATCATTGAGACCTTGGCTTTAAGTGAAGGAATGATTCGGGCAATGGAAAGCAGTCCCTGCACACCTTGGAGCCATTGAAGACACTTGAGATCAGGCTGGATGAGGCTCTGAGCACCTGATCTAGATGTAGGTATCCCTGTCACAAGGGACTTGGACTAGATGATATTTAAGAGTCCCTTCCAACTCAAACAATTCTTTGATTCTATGTCCTAATATGTTATTGTTTCTCTAAGTACAAGAGCACAGTAGCTTGCTTAGAAGCCAGAATTCCCTTTTGTTCCTATATTATAATTAATTTTGAGTATTTCCCTTGCTCTTCAGCATTATTCTATCTGTTTATCACGAGCAGAATCACACTATCCTTATTGACCATGCCAAAATCATAAAAGATTTTACAGTCCCTGGCTAACACTTCGGTTTATAACTGGAAGTAACTGGCAGGCAGTGAGGATTCTGGATTTCTAATCTTAGTGTCCCTAGTGAACAGCTACACTTTATAATCAGGCTGCATTCTGCTTTCACTTCATTGCCTGAGCAGTCCCACAGCAGAGTCCCGCCTGGAGCACATTCCAGCAAATTTACTAATTTAGTTAAATGACTGGAGGAGCTGGTCAGCTTAAAAAAATAAACAAAACAAAACAAAACAAAACAAAAAAAACAAAACACAAAAAAGCATGTCATATGTTGCTATATATGATTTTGATGAGAAAGATGGGGTTAGAATTTACAACAGCCAAGAATCTTCAATATATATGCATGTATCATGCAAGTTTCCTTGGAAAAATACTGACATATATTAAACATCAACTCTGTAATTTGTGGTACAATCCTTCACACTGGGAGAATTCCTAGACGGATTCTAGTTAAGTTTAGTTTGAAAATATGCTTGGCGAATATTTATATAATTAGCCAAACACGCAAGGCTAATTATTGTTTATTTTCAGTTGTGTAGCTCAATACATAGAGTAATTGCTGAACAAATCTTAACTGATTAATTTACTTTTATTGAAAGCATTACTAAAGCTATGTTTTCCTGGGGAATCCTCATTTCTAAATATATATCACATACAGAAAAAGTCACAGGTGCTGTGGTGGTGCACACAGTCTGGGGATAAAGCACTGCTGGCCCACGGAGGGTTCCTGACCAGCCAGTGCTAAAGGTGTTCAGCCAAGTGGTGTGGAAAGCAGCTGCTCTGGCACTGAGCAATTCTGAAATATCCAAGAGACTGCAGGGCCTGGGAACAGCTGAGCAAAGAGCAGGAGCCACAGCTGCCTGGGAACGTGTGCGGAGGATGCAGAAGAGGGGAAGGTAAAAGCTGTATTTTCTGTGTAGGAGCAGCCTGAGCTGCATAACTTTACTTAAAATATAAGGGTGTGGGGAGCTTCACCAAGGAAACGATACTTTCTCCAGCAAAGTCAACAGAAAAATATTCCAACTATTTTGGTGTGGACAGTGTTCTTCCTGAAATCCTCAGGCCATCTTTAGGTCGTATTTCTCTAACATAAGGCAGTACATCTCTTCCAGAGTTGTTTGTATATGTGTGTGTGAGCATATGCACCTGCTAAAATCTTCAGAGGTGTAATATTAAGGATTCTGCTGTTTTCTATGGTAGTAGTGTTTCCAAGTTATTTTATGCCTTTAAATGACTTTTTTTAAATCCACAGAGCTCAGAAGATCTATGCAAGAAGTTAACAAACTCTTTAGAGAGTCTGTTGTGACAAGACAAGGGGAAATGGTTTCAAACTAAAAGAGGGAAGATTTAGATTGGATAGAAAGAAGTTTATTGCAATAAAGATGGTGAGGCACTGGAACAGGTTGCCCAGAAAGGTGGTGGATTCCCCATCCCTGGAGACACTGAAAGTCAGGATGCTTGAGCAACCTGATCAAGCTGTGAGTGTCTTTGTTCAGCATAGAGGAGTTGGACCTTTGTGGGTCCCTTCCAACTCAAATGATTCCATAACTCTATGATTCTGAGTTACAAGCTTCCTCACAGTAGTTGTAATCTTCATATGATCAGCCCATGGATTAAAAGTTGTAAACCTGTTAATTGAATTCATTCCACAGTAATTTTCCTATCAAAATGCAGCACTCTCATCCCAAATGGCCTTACAAGAGCAAAATTAACACTAGGAAATCTATTTATTTATTTTCTGATTCTCAGAAGTAGAAGAATCATTTTTGTGAAAAAACAGGGAGAAAAAAATCAATCTGAGGCAAGAAGCAAGCATGAAATGCTTTAGCCCAACAGGATAAAATGAGATATAAGCATCTGAAAACAGAGACGTCACAGAAAATGTTAAGCAACTTTATCTGTTTTTGTTGCTAGCAGATCCATCTGTTATACACAGTAAAAATACTGAAACCAGAAAAGCAAACACAGCAACAATCAACTTTATTTATTGAAATAAAGATGCATAAAACAGCACTTCTATATCAAAATGTCCTAGAGGGAGAAAACCAATCTCACCAGGCAAGGTTTCCCAGTACTGAAAGAACTGTGAAAGGAGTTGCTGGAGGCAAAGTACTGCTGTTCTGTAGGAAGTGATACACTCTGAGATACAGAGGGCAGGAGAACTTCTAATACATCAGAGGCTTTCTATAAAATATTCCAGTCTGCATTTTCTATAGTAATATTAGAGATTGAGGTGATTATATTCTTTTTTCTCATAAAATGTGTGGTTCTGGAAGTGGTCACAGTGGTTTGCCCTTTCCCTTGATTATAAAGTGAGAAACCATTTTGGTGGTTAATCATTAAACGGAGTTCTTTGCATTTTCAGGAGCAGTCTGCTTCTTTACAGAAGCAGTGACTGAAATGAAATGCCATGTATCCAGGTGACCTTGTCTTGCAGATATGCTGACAGTTCTGTAAGCAATGGCACATGTGAATCGGGTACCGTCTTAACCAGCTGGGACCATTTTATTTGCAAATAATGAAATGGCCCCAATGGTACCTTAAGAAATAGGCTTCTGGTTTTGTGCAAGATGTTATCTGTCTTCCTAAATTGTGTTTTCTGTTGTGTGCTTGTGGTAACATTTTTTGTTCTATGCATTCCTGGACAATCACCTAAATTGAAAGCCCATTTTCCCTCCTTTTGTCACAGTCATACAAAAATAGCATTTTTTTGTTGCCAGGAAAGAAGAAATAGGCGCTCTCAGTGAACAGACTGATTAAAGCTCTCTTCTCCAGCACTGCTGAATGGGGGCTGCAGAAGTGTAATAAACACTGATACTGCCCTTTGAGGCAAGCATTTCAGATTCTCTAAATCAGGGATTTAAATCAAATCAAAACTTTGCTCAAAGCAAAAATCAGTCCTACATACAAATACATCACTACACTTGATTTAGGCAACTTCCCATCTTCTGATTAAATAAGTAAGGCTTCTTCATGCCAATCAGTTCCTTTCACATCCAGGCATGATCAGTGCTTTTCAAAAATACAGTGCATAGTTATGCTAAAGTTTACGGCCATCTGCTTAGCTGAAAAAACCCTGCAATTTTGAGTAGAAATACACACCCAGATCAATGTGTGTAACTTAAGTACTAGCAGGACTAGTGCTTGCATGTTGGTGTTTCTACTCTTACACAGGAAGTTTTTAAAAAGAGCCTCTGAAATAATCAGAATTCCAATATAACATTACAGAATACACTGAATTACTCAGTCATACCACCCGTTGTGGTTGTGTGTGTGGGTATGCATAAGTTTCTGTGCACATTGCTTTAAAACAGGAAATAACATGGGTCGAGACTCTGCTCTGCAGACAACTGACTAATCCACATAGCTCTGATGACAACTCCACAATGTTTCAGTGTAGGGCCCAGCCACAGTCTTACTGACAGGTATCAGCTCCCCACACCTGTAGGATGTTTCTCTGAAGACATGTCCTGCCTTTTCCATTCTCCTGGCCTGGCTCATGGTCATCATGCAGAGGACTCAAAACCTTGTTGTGAATGAACTCCAGCCTGATTTCCCTGTGCACCACTTCAAGAGGCTATAAAGCTACCTCAGTGCTCATAAACTGAACAGCGTCATGGCACAGGGCTATGCTCTGTACTGCAGATAGGTGTACTGTTAAATAATCAGCATGCTCTTAAGTCTGATTTGGCTCACACTAATGAGTGTTCTTTCAGAGATTGCTCTGGCATGCAATGGGGCCAACATGGAAAAGCAGATATGGGCTTGACCACCTTGTACTGGAAATAGGAATGTGGAGTAGAGATTTATCTGTATGGATATAAGTGCTCTGACACCATATACTTTTCTTGCTGGGGTCAGAGAATGGCCTCTATCCTTTTCTAGTTACAGATGTAATCTGAAAAATGTGAGGCCAACTCTTTTGCATGCAGCTTATTCATCACTTAGCCATAAAACTTTAAACAAAAACAAACAAGGAAGAGCTCAAAGAAAGAAGGTGGAGTTTTGTTCTTTAATACTTCCCTTCTGCATCTGCATACATAAATCTAAGCAAATTCTTCTCTTCTCTCACATCAGTGTTGGGGCTACACCTATTCCCATCACAACTTCAGGAACTGTTCTGTGCTTTGGATTGAACAAAGATAATGAACTAGTTTTGTTGCCAGGGTTTCGTTTATCATTTTCAGCTCTAAAAAAGGTATTGGGAAACCGAAATGTGCCGTCTTGTTCCAAAAGTCTTTATGCCCATAAAACTGGAAGCACTGCTCATGTTAAGTGCTGTGGCTGGTCCTTGGAAGCCTTCATCTTTCTGGGCTTGCAAAGGTCATGGATGTTGAGACCATCACCTCTTCTCCCCATTTCAAATGTGAAAGCACAATTTTTTCATGTCTGCCTGATATGTCTGAGCTTTACTTCTAACCCTACTGCCCTGGTTTTAAGAGTTTGGATGTTGTGTTTGATGTTTCTTGGTTTCTCTTTCCTATCAGCCATTGATGCCTAGTCACAATAAAAGAGTGAACCAAAGTTTTCCTGTGACATCAGTGCTCCATGCAAATAACCTTAGAGTTGACTTGAGTGGCAATTTCTTGCATTCACCTTGATATAGCAAACTCCACTATTATAGGGATTATCTTATGCACCTGAATCAGAGGGAAATCTTCCTTCAGGTTTTGATGAACCTGTGTTGATAGCTGGATACAATTAACCATGCTGTGGTATTGCTGAGATGGGAAGAGAAATGCTGCTTGTGACTTTATCCCTGGTTTATACTAGTACTGAGGTTCATGTAGGGAAGCATCTCCCACGTTACAATCATTGAATCACAGAATGGATTTGGATGGAAGGGACCTTTAAGATTACCTACTTCCAACCCCCTGCTATAGGCAGGGACGCCTCCCTCTAGACCATGTTGCTCACAGCCCAATCCAGCCTGGCCTTGAATGCTTCCAGGGAGGGGGGATCCACAGCCTCATGGGCAACCTGTTCCAGTGTCTCACCATGCTCACAGTGAAGAATTTCTTCCTGATATCTAGTCTAAATCTACCCTCTTCCAGTTTAAAAACATCTCCCCTCATCCTGTCACTTCTAAAATGCCCTTCTAAAATGTCCCTCTCCAGCTTTCCTGTAGGCCCCCTTCAGGTACTGGAAGGCTGCTGTAAGGTTCCCTGGAGTCTTCTCCTCTCCAGGCTGAGGAATCCCAGCTCTCACAGGCTGTCCTTGTGAGGGAAGTGCTTGAAAACTCTGATCATCTTTGTGGCCTCCTCTGGACCCATCCAAACAGCTCCATGTCCTTCTTGTGCTGGGGGCTCCAGACTGTATTCAGATGGAGTTTCAGGAGAGCAGAGGAGCAAGCATGTTTGAAGCTCATGGGTTCCTATCTGTCTATGATAAGGATAATCTCAACTCAAGCAATATTTTCAATGAATCTTTCCTGTTTCAGCTGAAAATTCTGGTTTCATATGGTACCCAGCAGTAAGAACTCCATTTGCGCAGGCAGTCTCCCTCATTGCATTTAATGCATTCACTGTGCTATGTTTTCAGATTTGTACCTTATCCCTTATACAGATTTAGATGGTCTTAAGTTGCTGTACACATGAACTCCCTGCAACAGGTCTGTAAATTGGTTTCTTTTCTGCTGCTTAACTTTTATTTCCTGACACAACTAACCACTGCAGTGTGATTTTAGTTTTCCTGCTCTGATGAGATGAACTCTAACCCGTTCTCTTGGATAGCTTCCATCTGGGTAGGAGCAAACTTGTTTCTGTAGGTGCTTGATTTGTCTTGGTGCTGCTGATATGAAGGGTTTGTGGTGAGAGAAGCTGCAGCTCCATTAGAACTATTTAATTCCACCATTGCTTTGTTGGTTGCTGTTGTATACAACACAAGCTATACCAACTCATTTCCTCCTCAAAATCCCAAATTTGGCTTTTTTCCCTTTTCCTGTGTCCTCTGTGGGTAGAGACCACCCTTGAGGCAGATTCTAGTTAGCACTGTCCTAGCTATGGTTCTGCTCTTGGAGGCCTGTCTGACATTTGTAGATAACTCACATTTACAAGTGCATATAGAATGAACTCATACGGGAGACAGAAGAATCTGTGGTGTTCCCAGCTGCCTATATGTTTTGCTTTGTTTACTGAGTCAGTTCATGTCTCCCTGAACTTTGACTACTCCTTCTGTCATTGCAAATCCAGCATCTTTGGGTCAAGTTCTGTTTCCCTCTCATGAAAAGATTCTAAAGTCATTCATCACTAAAACTATACATCTGCACTGAAGTGAGTTCTCCAAGACATTTCCAAATACATGTTCATTTTTCTTTATAGCTGTGCCAGGTATTGATCTCCTGTTTCATTTCCTTATTCTGTTACAAAATTTGAAGATGCTTACTGCCTTTGCTGCCTTATTTGGGGCATGTGGAGATCTTTTACAGCTCTTGCAGACTTATGGTTCCTGCTTGCTTAGATTGCAACAAGACACTTCATAGGGCGTTAACTTTTACTGCCACAGATAGTGAGGAAAATTGCTTTCTGTTTATCTTTATGTGTAATCTTATTTGTGAGAAAATACTGGCTCAACCCTTTTAACCTTCTGAACTTCTGTATGTTTTCACACAGTTGCTGTGTTTCACTGTCTTTCTTTTCTTCTCATTGACCTGTTGTTGAAGTGCTATCTTCTGTTCCCATACAAAATTCCATTCTTCAAATTACTGGAACTGAATGCAAAATAAATAATATTTAATCTCTGTGTTGGTAACAGACACATTCATCTATTGCTGGTCACAGTGTGTGCTGGATGTGCAACATGAGAGTTTTTTAAACAGTGGATCTAGTTTGGAGAATGAGAAATATCTGTTATCTTCTTTGTACTTGAAGTTTCTGCTTCGGCTCGCAGTGAGTCAATTAGCTTCACAGATGGAAATATCAGTAAAAATGCAAAACTAAGGTGTTGCTGCTTATATGCAAAATTAGACATAGGTTATAGTTAGGCTTATCTTTTTCAGTCTCCATTTTTTTTTAACCTGTTTTCCTACTCTATATAGTAACTTTGTTATACCTAAAGCTCAATAGATCTTCTTGGTTTTTGTGCATCATAGAATATCACAGATCAGAAGCTCTTCAGAAGTAAATCTAGAGATTCAGTGGTGTCTACAGAACAGTACTGGTTCATTAATCAATGTATCAACTAGAGATCTGTCATTTTATATGTAGAGGTACATTCATACACAAAAGAGCTATAGATGGCCCAGCATATGCTATACATCAGTGGTCACTGGTTTGTAAAGTTCCTTACATTCAAAGAGGAGAATTGATGAGATATGATGAGCGATTATGTAGAACAGTGCATAATACAGAGCATTTTCTGTACAATTGCCAGCACAGACCAGCTGAATTAAACTGTGATCACTCCACAAAAAGTTGAATCCCAAAAAAGGATGTGCATGTGCTTTTATATGTATATATATATATCTGTATGCAAGTGTATTTTTTGATACATTTAGGTGTGCCTACATGTACATGTGTGCTATGCAATATATGTATAACACTGAGTACACAGCAAAACTGGGGACATGAACAGGAGCATCTAAATGTGTGAAAACAGCTGTCTCCAAAGAATCCCTTGCTTCTCCTGCAGGTTGCCAATGTTTCCTGGAGACAGCACAAGCTACAAGGTTGTGCATTATTAAAGAGGAAGGAACATGAACCTCTCATGAGGATTCAACATGAATGTGCTCTTTAAAGAGAGATGTTGATGATACCTATACTTGAATGTATCTTAAAACTGCACATACTGAAATCTCACACTTTACCCATAGAGTAGAACCTGCACTGAGCAGTTCAATCCAATCCTGGAAAACATCTGTGGCAAGATACCTCATTTAAGTCATCACTTTGCCAGGACTTTTGCACGACATCTCATTTTAAATACAATGAGATCTTCATCTTTCCTCCTGAAACCATTGGCAAGCACAACTGAACACTTCACTGCCCCCATTGCATCAATTGTATTGTAGGATGCAAAAAATACTACGAGACTTTTGATCCTCCATGCAAGCAAACAGGGACTTCAGTATTTGCCATCTGCAAGGATATACATGGTACTCCCCTGGCCTGTGTATGGAGGAGGAGAGACTAGGGAAGAGAATTTAAAGAAGTCCAGCAAAGCACATTCACCACAACTGCTGTGGTACAACTATAACTTATCAGCTCTTTTCTGTGGTGCTGGTTAACATGCTGCTGAGAAATTCCATAGCCATCCTGAGTGGGACAGAACTGAACTTTACTTTCATGGCTGAGAGGCTTCTTGACCTACGAGATCTCTTTGTGGCTTGTGTCACTGCTCGTCATGCGCAGGTGCAATTGTAAAGGTGTTTTCTGCATTGCTGTTGCCACGACAGTGGTTCCGCTGACTAATCAGCGAGCTTTCTGAAACTGTGGGGCTTTTTGTACTTTTTATGCCTGTACTTTTTATGCCTGAGCAGAATGACAGCCCTTGATCTGCTCTCTGTTCAACACGAGGGAGGCAAATTAACACAATGCGTGGGTGGAAAATCAAGAGCTGAAATCTAAATCAAGAAGAAAGGCAGGCTTTGAGATGGGCTGATAACAACTCATGCAGTGGGTTATGAGCAGCTGGGCAAGGAGAATAAAGTAGCACCCACTTGCCAGTGTCTGCATTTGTTGGTTTTGTCTGATATGACCACCACTCCCTGCTGACTTTATAGTTTGCTATCTCCACTACTAGGTTAGATTCCTACAGCCACTGGGCACTTTTGCATGTGAGACTGTGTTGATGTGCTGCATTAAACATCACACTCTTCCCTAAAACTGATCGACTGGGCGAAGCTGAGACGGAATAAAAAAACTTCAGCATTTCAAAGGTGGAATGGACTACGGAAATAAATTAGTATCAACAGAGAGAAAGTACATCAAGTCAGAAAAAATCTGAAATACTCCAGGAATGTGTTTAAACGTTAATAAAGATAAAAGAAAATGCATAAACTAAGCTTTACAGAGTGAGGGAATTAACAGAGAAGTAACTCAGTAGTGACACAGAGATAAACCACTTAGCCTGTCAGCTCATGATGTATTCATCAAGTCATCTCAGCTTAGATATGCTCAGTAAACCTTTACTTCTTAGAGCTTTTATCATGCAGTCTGTTTTGGCTGTTTTTTTTTTTTTCATCTCCCCTTAATTTCAGAGGAGTTAGAAAGAAAAACACAGTCCTGTCTGTGACCTGGGTGTTCATTTTCTAGCTAGAGGTCACCTTTGTAGATGAAATGCATTGTTATCTAGCTAAATATTCTTTCTTTTTCTCAGACGTTAAAGCTTTGCAATGATAAGACAACCTGACTTGAAAGTTCATACTGAAGAGAATGACATAATGGACAGCATACAAGCAGGAAAAATATATAGTATCTATTTTTCCCATGACCAGAACCACATTTTGTTTATGGTCACTGGAAGTAACCAGCACCACTCAGTGGTAATAGCAGTGATGGCTCTTCAAGCATCTGCTAGAATGTTAATCTCTGCATAGACACTACAAGATAAGTTGTCATGGTGTCTGCAGGTTTACATAGCAGGCACAGACATACCTTACAGTAAAACAAAGAGAATGTACACTTGTTGAGTAACTTAGAGCTGCCTTCCTCTGTCACAGTGCATTAAAAAGATGGGGAGAGCTGCAGCTATGACTGGTAGAAACAGTGGAATCTTCACACACTTTGTTCTATAGATGACCCTTTCATTGGACATAGTCTCTGAGACCTAACAGTCAGAGCTGTATGAAAGGATGAGGGTGCTGTTTGGCCACTGCAGCTATGGCTTTCTTGTGTTCTCCCTCAGTGTTACAATTGCTCAGTGACAGCAAATGCAGTCAGAGCTGCTCACACATCTCTGGCTGCCACATGGTAACCAGGGAGTGTGCTGAAGGTGTGGAGTTGACACTTCAGGATTGTGTGAGTCACTTGAAATTTGGTGCTCTCTTTCAGCCAGCCTGCTTTGGATCTATGTTTAGAACATGAAGGGAAGAAAGCAATCACACTGATGTAATACTAACCACTGTTACCGGGATAAAATGTGCAGCTACAGAGCTTTTATTTAGGAACCTCAGCCACCACCAGGAATTTCCTTAAAACCTGAAATCTCACACATAGAGTAACTTAGGTAACTGAATGAGCTTTGGTATTAAGATAAGCCCAGCACTGTTGATGCACACAGTATTTCTGCAGACGCAGAGTTTACCTGTTTAGTTATACTTGGTAATCTTCAAAGATCGAGGAACTCAGTGATAACAGTCACACTAAGATAATTGTAACATAAAATGTTTTGTGTTTACCACACTGAGAGATGCAGTAGCTCCTGCCCAAACCTGTCTGTGACCAGCATTCAGTGAGATTCATATTTACATGCTGGCATCATTCCTGCAGTGACCTCCAAACAAGAGCCAAAATACTGTACGTGAGAGGCCAAGCCTTCTCCCCCGAGCACTAAGCAGAGGGCACTCATCTCAGTGAAGTTCATGCATTTTGCATTGGTAACAGTAGAGTTTCACTCGCTGGCGTGCTCAGAGCAAAACTGAAAAGAAGCCAACCACCTCTGGGCCAGAGAGGACTGATGTGCCTGGCACAGCCCAGCCTCGACAGACAGATCTGTCTGCTCTAAGGGCTTTGCAGAGGACAACCTCATGCAAGGCGGTCCCAAGGGAACATGCAGGGAGATCCAAATGCTGGTCAAGGAAGGCTCAGTCTGAGGAGAGCTGAGGTCTTAGGAGCTGTACTTGTTCACATGAGCCAAAGATGTGACTGCTTGACATTCTGAGCGCTAAAACATTCATCAGCTCTTTGAGCACCAGCTTCTATTCAGAGCCATATAATCTTTTTTTTTTTTTTTTTTTCTGGTATGCTTTATTCTCAAAACATTACTCTGAGATGACGTAAACCAGTGTAAGTCAGAAGAAACTCCGTTTTCCAACATGATTGTGAAAACAGTAAAAGAGGAGAGTTAGAGTTATCTCTGCCAAACTCCCCCGCCTGCATTTATCACACCTAAGTGGTAAGAGTCTGACAACTTGCTGGGGACTGTGCACACATGAGCACATAAACGTGTCTCCTATGCACACAGAGAGACAGACATATTTGTGTATGCACACAGAAATCTTTTCTTGTGTGTGTATTTGTGTGTGACTGAATATACACACATATTTTTACAGAGAAAAAAAAAGAAAAGAGATTGAGTGCCTATAAGGAAATAACTTGGTTCTCCTAAGAGCTGAAATGCCCTCTGGGTGTGCTCCCCCCTCTTTACAAGTACAGAGGAAACCCAGGGAGACTGAAAAAATGCTATTTTTAGTAATAAATTTCCTAGCTTGTGCTACTAATACCACTGTAACTTATTACACTGAAAGTTATTTGGAATTTAATTAACTTGGCTTTTATTCCTGATTGTTTGCTTTGTTCTATCGTGAGCAACGAAAATGAACTGTGTACTTTCACCTTTATTACCAATCAGTGTCCAATCACTTTCAGTTTTATATTTTCTAACATGTACATAGAGCTCCTGAGTACGAGTACAGACATTTTTCTGGAAGCCAACAATCCATTTTGTTAGTTGAAAGTAATGAATAAATAAAAATACAGGCAGACTTTCTGCAGTGTAAAACAGTATGCTTTATACCGTCTTTGGGAATGAAAAAATATTCCAGTCCAGTTTAAAACCTGTAATTCAAGATTTCCTGCCTTTAATCTCGGGGACAAAAGTTTAAGTCCACATAGAGCACTTTGTGATGTTTCCACTAAAATGGTTCTCATGGCTGTGGCTCAATGCAAATCCAAGTCAAACAAGTGAACCCACACTACCCTGACCTTCCTTTTCAATTGCAGTCCAGCTAGTTTTAGTGCATTCTGACAAACCCCAGGTACACCCCTGTAAAGGCAGGTCCATGTAATGCCTTCTAAGTAAGTGTCCTTTTTACTTCAGCTATTGTTAACATTGTCTTCTCCTAATATAAAGCCTGCATCTGAGATGTTAGCTTTTTCAACAGGGAAGAACCTTTTCCCAATTCTGTCAACAGATGTTATTATTTAACATTGGCAGACTGCAATTATAAAACATTACCTAAACCAATAGCAGTAAACCTGTTGATAAAGCTACTGCAGTAGTAATTATCCTTAGAGGAATAGTAAAAGCCTGAGTGCACTTAGTGACCAACACATGAAGACAAGAGTTTTCAGTTGCCCTGCCCTGCTGGCCTGATCCTTGGAGCTGGGTAGAATATTTCAGGGCTGCCTACAGCCACAGGAGTCCACTGCATGAGACTGAAGGGAGCTCTTCCCTTTCTGCTCTTTATTCATAGCACTCAGCTTGTTCAAAGCTGGTATGTTTCTTAATGTACGTATTGATGAGTGTTTCAATTCTGTTGAGTTTCAGCCAGATAAATTGTGTTGAATTTTGTAACTGTTAATGCTCAACTGAGACAGCCAATTTCTCCCAAATCTGGATGTTGGAGTTGCTTCTTAATCTCAACACATAAGTGATTTTTATGTGTAAATGGCAAAATGCTTCTCACATTATCCATGGTGATGCTTCCATGTATCCACTTTCCTGCTGTGGAGAACAAGCATGACATTTCCCCAAACCTTCATTTCTGTGTACAGTGCTGTCACTTATTTGCTCCAAATTCTGCTTTCCAATTTGCAGATATCCTTCTGTATCTGAAACTGAAAGGAAGAAAATCTCAACTTCACGATTGCATGGAGTTTGTTATGTCACTGCAGAACCCTTGAGATGCGGAGATGAAATAGTGAGTGCTGCTATAAAAAAATAACTGTATCTTCCAAGCACCCTTTCCTTTTAGAGATCGCTTCAATTTGGCCTTAACTAGAATGTGCCACACATGTTTGCCTAGCTGTATATTTGTTTTCCATCAGAGATGTTGGGGTATACTTTAGTGCTTGAGTGGAAATCCTACTCAGCAGTATTTGAGAAATGCTGTGTTTGCTATCTAACAGTTTGTGCTAGTTATCACAGAGTCTAAAAGGATATCAGACTTCTGAAAATCTGTCTAATGCAAAACCAGCTGCTTGAGATCAATGTCTACATTGCAAAGTTCATTCATTTTGCTTTTAGATACCAGGGAAAGTGTCTGATTCTCAGTTTCTTTGCATGCACCTCAGTTGGATGTATTGTTTGCAACCAAAAGAATAAAGACCAAGGAATGCAATTGAAATTCTTGCAATTGAGTTTCATCATCCTTTTCTCGAATTTGAAAAACATTTTTGTTAACATAACACTTTAAAATCTATAATATATATTTCAATCCATTTGTATGTGGGCTCCTTTATTAAAGCACAGAAACCTAACTGCAAAATCCCATGGTAGAGGTCCTAAGCAATTTCTCTCCTTGGAAAATATGAACAAAATCATCCACAAATTCAAAACACTTTTTTTTTTTTTTTTTAATATCTTTTTTTTTTTTTTTTTTATCATTCAACAGCTCTATTTCCAGTACTAGCATTGCATGCCACCTTTTGTCATCAGAGTTCTTGTTTTTCAGGAGATACATGTTATAGTTTAATCCCAGAATCATAGAATCATCAAGGCTGGAAAAGACCACTAAGATCACCTAGTCCAACCTCAGCCCATCCCTACCATGCCCACTGAGCCATGTCCCTCAGTGCCACATTTCCTGAACACTTCCAGGGATGGTGATCCCACCACCTTCCTGGGCAACCTGTGCCAGAGCCCAACCACAAATTTTGTGTAAATTCAAGAAATTCTCTCTAAAATTACATTTTGTAATACAGTGTAAACATTCACCCCATTTTCAGATTTAAAAATAATGCTCTGGGCTGCCACAGCTTCAGCCTGTAAGTAGTTTACAGGACATGCACATTGCTGCCAGGATGCTGGGACGGTGCTTCCTCACTCTGCTTCTGTACACTTTAAATGTTAACTTTGCTTTAACCTTCATGCTTCTGGAAAAGTACACAAGGGACTGTAACCTCCCATGCCCTCCACAACCACATGATGTCAGCCCATTGAACTCCTGGTTTTTCTGGTTACCAAGCCAATGGAAGAGGAAAGATTGCATGATGAGTGGGTAAATGAGCCCCCTGCTCAGATCTAGACAGCAGAGAAGAGAATCCTTTGCCTTGGGAAGAGTTAATCCCTCCTGGCAAGGCTTTGCTGGAAGCATGGCTTGCTGCGTCACTGTGACTTCCCTCGCTGGCTGGAAAAGTTCACTGCTACTGTTTGCTTAGGGCTGTGTCCAAAAGCACAGTCACGCCCTGTCAGGGAGCTGCAAGTTGGCTCTGGCACAGCCCTTAGGGACCAGCAGGAGCACAATGGCTCAGCGTGGTGGAGCAGGAACAACAGGAAATGCTGAGACCAGCTCTTATCGTTTATTTGTTCATTTATAGATTTAGCTTACAAGCTTTTTTTTTTTTTTTTTTTTTTTTTTAAACATAGAGACTTCCAAGGAAATAGTAACTTCTGTAGCATGTCAAGGGAAGCTCTTTCAAGCCCACTTCTCTCTCTGATGGGTGTATGACTTTCCTGTCAGATTGGTGGTTATTGAGCTCTAAAGTTTGCTTTTCTGTAAAAAAAGTGGAAAACAAATCTGCCTAAAATAAAGTGCTTCCAGGCTGGCTCACATTCTTAAATAAGGCCCAGATATTGCAAAACCATGACTTTGATGCTGTTGTTGCACTTTATGTGTGCATTTTAGTGCTTGCAGAGCCAAATCCTGTGTCTGCGATAGTTCTGTTTTTCAAAGGTACGCCATGGAGACAAAGGTTGAAATCCAAATCTCTTCACAGCAGTCTGCAAGACTGCCTCTCCCTTCAGAAGTTGTAAATGTATCTAAGCAAAAAGCAACAGTTCACCTATCTGTAAATAATGAGCTGTGGCGAAATAGCTTAAATAGCTTGTTTAAAACAGAAGGAAATTCTGGTTCTGGGCATCAGCTTGGAATACTCTGGGGCTGGATTAGTATGCAGGATATAAAGAAATGAAAAGGCAAACCGTGGCTTAAAAATGTCATTGCACAAACATGCATGCATATTCTCTCAGGCCCTGCCTTGTGGTTCAGTACAGCAGCAAGCAACGGTAATGATACAATTTCATAGCTCCACTAATCCCAAGGGATGCACAAAATGCTTGACAAACTGATGCTCTGTATCAGCAACAGGCCGGGTCTTTCCTTCTCATCTGTACAGGAGCAGAAGAGATTATGGTACAAATATAGCAAAATCTTCCTGGTAAGCTCAGAAGCAAGTGGAAACATAATATACTACATGCAATGAGAGCATTAAAATTTGTATTAATAAAGAAATTCAGACAACTTTACACTTAATTAGCAGGCAAACTAGAATGGTTCCATACTGTTCTTGGGGAAGCAGAGTGCTGTAATAGGAAACAGAAATCATCTAGAAGACCATTTGCATACATAAATCCCAGATTCAGAAGAGAATCTGAAGGCCTCTGATCTCATTATTGTGGGTGAGAGAAAAACCCACCCTTGGCAAACTTCATTTGTGAATCTTGTTGTCAAACTATTTTCCCCTGCCATTGCCTTTGTTTTTTGCCATTTGTTTCCATTTTTGCCATTTGATTTTATGAATATTTATGTGATCCTAAACAACACCATTTTAGAAGCAGTGCCTGAGTAAAGAGTCATCATTTCTGAGCAATGGATTTTATTTATTTATTGGATTAATTATGAGAGGTCTGCATTTTTCCTGGATTATAATTGTAAATATTATCAGACAAGGTGTATCATTTGCTTACCTAGCACTAGGCTTACAAATGACTCTCTTGAAACCAAAACTACCAAATTCAGTTGGCTTCTTTAGCATCAGAAAGTGAAAACTTTTCTGTGTGATTTAAGCTTGCATGTTACTAGGTCAAAAGTGTTCACAAGTTTAATACGTTGAGATGTCAACTGTTAAAAGACAAGAGCAACATTATTTAATAGGCCATCAAAAGCTTGCAGAAAACTTCCAACTAATTACCATCTTTGGAACAAAGCAGTCTAAAAGGCCAAGAAAGCAGAACATCTTGTGCTTTGAAGGTCCTGACGCAGGAGACACAGCTGCTTTGTAACGTTATCATCTGTTTTTTTTTCCCCTTGACACATTTCTGCAACTATCATCAAAAGCTGTTTATAGTCTCAATGACAATTTCTTGTGAGAAAAGAATCTTAAATTTTTCTCCACGGTCACATCAACTATGATAAATTCTGGGAATATGAAGGAGTATCTTCTACATATCCAGTTCTACATAGGAAGGGCTGGAACTGATCCCAGTGCCCAAGGAATTATATATCTGTGCTGAGGAACCTGCAGGACTATGAGGCTGAGCGCCCAGTTCAGCACTGAGCTTGGGTATTTGTGCTGCATGGTCATTCCTCACCTAGCCATCTCCCAGAAGTGGAGCTGAAATCCCAGGCAGAGCACATACACAAGAGTACCTATTCCAACAGAGATGCTGATTTTCATACCTTTAAAAAATCAGCTAAAAGTATTCATCATGGGAGAGCACCTGTGACAGTTGCAGTGTCATGGATTATTCAAGGTCGTACAGTTGGCAAAGGGACAGATGCTTTGGGCATCTGGAGCATACACAGGCTGCTCATCAATGCTATGGATTTATCTATCTCCTGCAGGTTTTGTTAACAATTGTATGTCTGGCTAAGTGGGTCAGACAAGAACCTATAGGAATTGCATTAACTGAACAAACTACAGTTTCCTAGACTTCAGAAACTTCTGTTATTGAGAAAATACCCTGTCTCGATCTAACATGTTTCAGGAAGGTGCTAGGGAAAATACCAGAAGCGTTACAGCAACACCAGCTTAACTCAGGACAGGGATTGCGTGCTGACAATTCAAGTCCCAAATGGGTAAAGGAAGGGGCCCTAGAAAATAGTGAAGGAGTATTCATGGTTTCCTTGTAAACCTGGTAAGAGTTCATAGAGTAAGGCATTCCTGATTATCTGTTTGATCTCTGAAGGGCCATTTTTCATTATGCTTTTATTCAGGCAACAATGCTATTGTTCCAATAGCTCCGTCAGAGCTACTGAGCTGCAGCTTATCCCTGAGAGCGAGTGGGACCAGCTGAGGTAACAGGAAAGCCTGTGGAGCTCTGCACTGCAGAAACCATGAGCTCAGGGGAGATGAGAGGACCGAAAAAGAGGGCTACAGGGGACCTAATAATGACTCCCTGGGGAAAACTGCTGGTAAGAGCAATTTGCTCTGAATCTAGAAAAAGACAAAACAGAAAGGAGAACAGAGGGTTTCTTTTAATTCCTCAGTGCCTGGGAGCACTTTGGATGGGAGGTAAAGCAATACTTTTGCTTTCTAAGTGGATTCATAGAAATATTCAGTCAGGATGTTGAGGCCACTGATGGCCAGAACTGCCCCCAGCCCCAATTCATTCCAGGCTGGATGTGGCTCTGAGCAGCCTGGTCTAGTCATTGGTGACCCTGAACATGGCAGGGAGGTTGAAACTGGGTGATCATTATAGTCCTTTTCAACCCAGGCCATTCTGTAATTCGCTGATTTCTCATTATGGCGCATTATGGGACAACTGAAGCATTACATGTATTACACTCATTATGGAAAGCTACAGTGTATAAACATGACTGCAAGGGATATTTATTCTTTCACACAGGTTAGGAAGTGTTCCATTTGTTGTGGTCAGGGTGGAGCTAACAACCTCATAAGAGGCTTCGAAGAACCTCAAAGAAACTTAGCAAGAAATTCAGGGTTCTCACAAACCCAATCTGTTTGGGGGAATGTCATGTCATACAGCTAGGAGTGGTTATGAGTTTACCATTGGACTTCAAACAAGTCACCTAATTTCTCTGCTGTAGTTCACCAATGATAAACTACACACAATGCATCCCCCATCATCTGTCAGTGCAAAGCCTTTTTATTTCACTGGGCTTTACATTCAGCTCATGAAGGACCAGATGAGGTAATAGAATGATGTGCTGTAAAGTAAAATGTGAATATTAGTGAATATTTTCATCTGTTAGCAGAGAACTTGACTTTATTATTTTTCATTTAAGCATAGCAACAAGGCATCTCAGCATCTCTAAATCAAGCTGTCCAGAGATACAAAAACAGGAAATTCAGAATTTTTCTTTGCAACTCCTTTAACTCAGTGAATGATATTTAGGCAAACAAAAGACACTGTTTACAGTGGTAAATAAACTAAGTGATGTTCCTGTTAGGAACTCTTGCCATAAGTTTCATGCCAGAGAGGGCAGAGCAGAATCCTCCAGAAAATCACTGGCTTTGGTGGTTACAAAATCATGTTGCTCCCTTTAAAACCCCATCTTGTGTGTTTATTAGGCAGTACCGTGAGTCTCTTATGATCTGTGTTATATTAAAATGTTTAATTACAGATGTAATCTATGCTTTGCATTGTGACAGACCACTGTAAAAAGTCAAGTAACTTATACTCTAATAGGCTACCAGAGCAGTCATGCATAAGTTTAAATCCCTTTTCAGCAAGACAGTACTTAAACTCTTTGATGAATCCAGGCCTATGCATTCAGCAGCTTCTTCCCTTTCTCAGCATGGATTTAGTTATGTGAAGCCAGAAATGCCCTTTGTATGTTTAGACTTTGGGAGCACATTCAGCTGGAGTCTAGCCTGGCACCTAAGGTTAGACCTCTGCAGTAATTCAACTCTGCTTGTTCTGGCTCTGAACAAAGACAAGCAGGGTTACAGGGTTACGTTACTCACTACAAGTTGAGGAATCAGCTTTCCCTGTGGCATCATCCTCCCACCACCTTTCCCAGAGAAACTGCACAACATAAGTAAGGCTCATGCCTTTGCCATTATCATGCTCTAGTGGCTCAGTTCCAACGCGTAGCCACGTACCACCTCATTATTTATATCCTGCTAGCATCTTATTCAGTTCCTCAGCTTCCATCACAAATGCATTGGGATAACTGCTTTTTTTCCTGGATAAGAGGCTCATTATAACTGCAGCTTCTCTGCAGGGGTCAGCACCTCCTCCACATGAATATGATAAGGTGCTCTGAGTGCCACCTCACCTGCAAATGGTATTTTTCCCTGCAGAGTGACTTCCCACAGGGTGCAAGCTGCTAGTGAATTTCTGTGGTAATATTTTAATTTAATAACTTAATCTAAGATTTAATGGCTTTCTTTCCTGTGCTTCATAGTATAATTAATTCATGTGATGGGAACTCATTAGACTTGGGGATCTGAGATGCATCTGGGCATTAAGGGACTATGAACATGTAAACATATGTTAGGACCTATTTGTGGAGGGCAGATTCAGAACTATTCAAAGAACAGACTATTATTAGAGATGAACAGAAACTACTTTCTTAATAGTTGGCCAAGTCTTTTAATTGTATCTGTATTTTGTAATAATTTTTATAATATCAACAAAGGTCTGGTTCTCTGATGTTCAAAGTGGCTAAGCCCTAGGCTTCCAGAGCATGGAAGGTCTGGTCCAACACCTTCAGACAGTCCAGTACTCGTAGGCACTTTTGCCTCTTGAAAAATTAACTCAAGCAGATACTATAGAGACACAGGAACACCTTTGGGTCCCATGGATATGCTCCCCACTGTGTACCCAGTGCTAAGGGTAGGAAGCATTATAAAGGAGAGCGGTGCCAGCTGGCTTCTATGTGAGCCTTCTGTGTGAGTTGTACATGAAGGCTTATTCTCCACAGATAAGCACATAAGCACATAAGCACAGCACATATTTTTATGTCTTGATCTTTCCTTCTGGAGTCTGATCTTGCTCTGTCCAATATCTGTGGTGAGCCAGGTACACCTGTGTACCTGTTTTGCTCAATTAAACCATTTCCAAGGACGTGACTTATCTATTTCATGGTCCAGAACATCCTCATTTCATTTCCTCTGCCCTCTGGTGAGTGAATTGATTAATACTATGTAAACACCTTGAGACCTGCAATATGTAAAGAACAGAGTTTGCCCCAGAATGGTTGTTCAGAATAGGACAAGATGGAAGAAAGCCAGGAGCAATGAGAAACTAGATCCCAGACTTTTATATTGTCTTGAGCTAACTTGGTGGATGCCTCATCCTTGAAGACATTTAAGGTTGGGTAGGATGGGACTCTGAACAACCTGATTGAGCTGTTGGTGTCCCTATTCAGTGCAGAGGAGTTGGACTAGATGAAATTTAAGGGTCCCTTACAATTCAAACGATCGTATGGTTCTAAGAACTTGGTTCTTACCAGTAAATTTCCATTGATAATCTTGACAAAGCAACAAAGAGAGCCTACAAACAGGAGGGCGATCAACTCTTTGAAAGGGTTGATAACTGCAGGACAAGGGGAAATGGTTTTAAGTTGACAGAGGGAAGATTTAGGTTGGATGCCAGGGGGAAAATTCTTTACAGAGACAGTGGTGAGGTGCTGGAACAGGCTGCCCAGAGAGGTTGTGGATGCCCCATCTCTAGGGATGTTCAAGGCCAGACTGGATGGGGTCCTGAGCAGCCTGCTCTAGTATTAAATGGGGAGGTTGGTGGCCCTGCCTGTGGCAGGGAGTTGGAGATTCATGATCCTTGAGGTCCCTTCCAACCCTAGCCATTCTGTGATTCTGAACTTAATGCTTAACTTGAATGATTAATTCAAGTTCCAGCATGGGGACTGAGCGCAGTCCTTGGTAACATAACGACTCAGTGAGGCAAATGGCTCTTATTGAGTGTTTGACGTGGATTTCTAGCAAGCTCCGTATGGTTCTAATGAGCCCTGCCAGCTTTTCATGTCCAAAGGGTGCTCTGAGTAATCTGTTTACATCTGGCTTCCTGATCAGGGCAGCCAAGCAGCCTTTTGAGCTAGTACTGGGGAGAGGCCTATATAACTGTTAGGTCTAGCATATAGCTGGCAATGTGTGGCCAACAAATGCAACAGTGTGCACAAAAGGGCGAAGGAACCACATACAGATGCTCAGCAATGGTGGCAATGTGCTACAGATATGGTCACCTGTACTACTGGCGCAGCTGTCAATGGAATATCTCACAGCACAGTACAATCCCCACATGCAGCACAAGCTGAGGGAGTATATAGGGTGCCTGCTGGACCAATGTTGGCCGGGGGGGCTGCAGGGCTTCCATGGGCAGAGACTGCGGCTGCCCCATGCCAGACACAGTCAGTTCCAGCTGGCTTCAATGGCTCCACCACAGTGCACAGCTGAGCCCAGCACCAAGCTGGTGGATCTTTGGGAAAAGCAGATTTCAGCAATGGCAAGAAGGTTCCCTACAGTAGGTTACACAGGGAAGGATCCAGGCAGATTTTGAATATCTCCAGAGAAGGAGATTCTACCACTGTTCTGGGCAGCCTGTTCCAGTGCTCTGTAGCCCTCATAGTAAAGAAGTTTCTCTTCATGTTTTTATGAAACTTACTCTGTTCCAGTTTGTGCCCAATGCCCCTTGTTCTGTTGCTGGGCACCACTAAAAAGAGTCTGGCCCTAACCACTTGACTCCCACCCATCAGATATTTACAAGCATTGATAAGATCCCCTCTCAGTCTCCTGAGAGACTGTGTGAACCTGTGTGAACATCCCCCACGTTAGTCAGCTTTCCTCATACAGGAGATGCTTCAGGCCACTGACCATCTTTCTTGCCCTCCACTGGACTCCAGATGCTCTCCATTTTTCTTGAACTGAGGAGCCTAGAAATGAACAGAACAGTCCAGATGTGGTCTTAACAGGGCAAAGTAGACAGGGAGAAGAACCTCCCTCAACTTGCTGGCCACAGTCTTTGTAATCCACCCCAGGATACCATTGGCATTTTTGGCCACCAGGATAATTATTGCTGGAAGGGCAATGCAGCAGTGCACAAGAAATCATAGAGGTTTATGGAGTACCTCCAGAGTTTCCTGACTGATTGGGTAGCCAGCGAGGGAGAAATGTTCTCTAGAGCATACCTGCAAACAAGTATGAACTGGTAGAGGATGCAAAGGTCAGGGCAGCCTTAGCTGAAGGGACATGAGATGAAACATGGCAAGTAGGATTTCAGCCTGGTCTTCAGAAGAGCAGAACTCTTGCCTGTTCAGGGCTCTGCTTGGAAGGATCCCATGGACACAGTCCTGGAAAGGGTTTCAGGAGAGCTGGCTGATATTCAGAGATCACTTCCTCCAAGCTCCATAATGGTACATTTCTCCATGCAAGAAGCAAAGGTGGCAGGAGGCTTGCATGGATGATCAAGCAGTTTTTGACAGAAGTAAAACGTGTAAAAAGTCTGTAAGAGGCAGAAATTTGCCCACAAGGATCATAGTTTTCTATTCATGGAACCTGACTGGATGTCAGCAACCTGTTCTAGCTGCTCATGCTTGGAGAAGGACAATCTCCAGAGGTCCCTCGATTACAGATTTTCTCTTTTTCTACAAACCTGTTGCTCCCCCTCAACACTCCCTTCTAGTGCTTAAACACCTTGATCTCAGCTAACAAAATCTGCTTCCTGCCACAATGCCAAGCTTTGAGAAAGAAAATGTATAGTAACCACTCTTGCAAATTAAAACAAGACCACCTTCCTGTATAATGAAAATATGATGAGGCGATAGTGGTGGGTATTTATACAGTATCACAGAGATGTGAGCATAGTTTCAGGATGGAAAAAGATTGCAATTTCATTTCCTCTTATGCCTGAGTAGGATTTAAATTCCCATCCATCACTTCCACCAGTTTTGTGAGGTGAGGACTTTCATGAGTGCTCTTGCTGGAAGTTATCTGGAGCACAGCAAAGAGATGACTAATGAAGGAACCTCAGTACAGAAATCCCACTGCTCAGAGCAGCCAGTCTTGAGAGCAAAAAAATCATCACAGTTCATGTCTCCCTAAATGCATTTTACATCAGCCTATTTCTGGCTCAGGTGTGAAGTTCCAAAATAAAAGGACAGTGCAAATACATTTTTAAGAAGTTCCTGCTCAGCATCTGAGGTCATGTACATTCTGGGTGGTGTGAGGTTTCTCTATACCGTATCCCTCCATCCCTGGGCACAGGCTGTGAAAGAAGACATCAGCTGTGTTGCTTCATGTAATTAGAGAACCTTCTGGGTGAGAAAAAGGCCCAAAACTTGAAGATTCCGAAAACAAGATAAAAATTAATAAATGAAGCTTCAGATCTAGAGGTCTCCAATGCTAGGTGGCAGCTGAGCAGGAATATCAGGATATTGATTCAGACACCTGACTGACATTTTTGGTTCTTCATGTTATATTTCAGATCTAATATAAGACACCTGAAAATTCAGGCATTTGCAGTCACATAGAGCACAGCTGGGTGCCTCACACATCTTGTTCGAAACCACCTAAGTCTGCACTAGAGCTAGAAATTAAATGTTATGGTGAAATCCCACCTGTGGCCCCGATCCTTAGAAGCTGCTGTCTTTGTTATAGGGATTTGCCTCTGTCACACCTGTGAGAAGACCATCAAGGACAGCTGCAGCCTCCAGAAGACCCAAATCTCCACTAATGCTCTCAGCCAAGGACCGTCTTGTTACAGCTGAATTTCCTCAGGAAGGTTTCACTCAAAGTATTCTTGCTTGAGCTGACTTGATGCTTTTGCATGAAATTCAAACAACTTCTAGTCAGGACCTCAGGGAAGTAAGGTTCAGTCACTGTATCACTGTCTTTGTAGTCATGAATGTGTACATGGTGAATAGCTTTGACAAATTACATGCCATTGTACATGGTGTGACTACTTACTATCAGGCAGAACATCACTTTCATCCCACGACTGGAGTATCACACAAACCAAATAGTTGTACAGATTTTCCCAAAACTCCCTGTGAGCTCTGATGTTCGCTCCTTTCTCCTTCTCACAAACACTACATCTGTTCCTTTAGCAGTTGCTGGCACACAAGACAGGCCTGGGTGCCAACTAATACTATATGATCTTTTTCCGAATTCATTTTCCACTTTTTAAATTAAATTATGTGCCAGATCCTCAGATTTAATACAGCCACTGCCTATTAATCAGTTGATGGTCTGGCCTTGCATAGAAGTTGTTTGTTTTTACTTTTGAGCATGAACACAACCGAGGATTTACATTTCGATCTGACGTGAAGCCAGTGAAAACATTGATAGTTTTGTGCCTGATGCATCCGTCATGAAGGAAATCACTACAATTTTCCAAACAAGCTAGGAAAAAAAAAAAACATTCTGTTCAGAGGAAAAAAAAAAAAAAAACAACAAAAACCAAAAAAATACCAAAACAACAAAGAAAGGAAAGAAAGATTATGAAAGATACTATAAATCTTTTATTTCTTTTTAGTTACTATGCAATGCCCTTCATTTTGAAGGAAATGGTACAATCAATAATCAGTACTTCTTTCTCAGGAAAAGAAGAGATATTTGCACTAACAATTAACATTCATTGACAAAAGACAGTTTACAAAAAATGCTCATGGAGTTAAAATCATATTTTGTGATTACACTGGCTATTGTAGATGATTCCATGAAGTATTACAATATCAGGAATTTCAGGTGTGCATTGAAAGAAAGCTTCTAATTCAACAATAATGCAAAAGAACCACCTAAACCACTGATGTTTGAAGAAGCTGCTCTGATTTCTTAGCCACAGTTAAAAAGAAGAGTCTGATCCAGAGAATCTAAGTCCATGATACAATAAACCTTGCCTTATCACCGCACATTACTTTATAGAGTAGCCGAGTCAACACATAAATAACAGTAGCTTTCTCACAAATAGAAACTGCTGCTGGAAACAACACATTTCCTACTTTTAGTTACTCATATCTGATCAGTTGTGTAAGATTTGCTTTCAAAAGAAATATTTGTTCCTAACTGGCTGCTGGAATTACAGTTATGTGGTTAATTGTCAGGAAAGCACAGGTGGCAAATGACTCAACAAGCCTCACACACCCTTTGGCGAGACCCAAAGGGAGAAAGAAAGAAAAATAAAACCGCTGTTATGGTCAAAATCTGAAATATATTCCACACAGAACACCTTTTTGGTACATGGAGTGAAATACTGAATTTAAAAGAACGAAATAGTAGAAGCGTGCCTAGAGCTGCATTTATACAAAACAATTAAAGTTTACTTCCATAGTCCTTCGGTCTGAAGGATATACTTTTCTGAGCAAAAGCTAGTTTTTGAAGTAGCTTCTGTTTTGTTTTTTTTTCCCCCTCCCCATCTATCCTACAACTCTACTACTGTGCTGTCCAGCTGAGCTACAGAGAGCTGTAATCAATACTTCATACTCACACAGAATCAGGGAAACTTGAAATAGTCTTGTTTATATCTTTGTTCACTACCATGGAAGGTAAGTGTCTGTATTGTATTTTTAAAACTACTCAATCAAGGAATAATTGTAGGCTTCATTATAAAGCCATTTCTGTGGCATTATTTTATCAAACCTACCAAATAGGTGAACGGCTGGACTGGATGATCTTTTAAGTCTTTTCCAACCTTGGTGATTCTATGAATGCTCTAGGGAAGTAAGACTGCTCATCTCGATTTCCTAACTGGAACTACTTTTTCATTTCTGGGGCTTTGTCTTGCCAGCCTTACCACGTGCAAAATGACATCCACAGCAGTCTTCCCATCGGTAACAGTGCAGACATCTAAATGAGTAAATTCATACAGGGAAAGTTCAAGCACAACAAGACCAGGACACCAGGAAGCAGTCTGCACCATGACTGTCAGCTTAGCATGTCACTGCTGTGTAATGTGTTTGCCTCACCACTCGCTGAGTCAGTGCTGCTCATGGATTTAAAGGGGGAAACCGAGGCCAAGCTTTGGGCTGGATGCCATCTGCTTTGTTCGGGCAAGGGCACTTTGAAGAAGAGCTTCCACAGTGCTTCTTGTGCCCTCCCCACAAACAGGCAATGTCAGATCCTCACACTCCCACCAAAGACCTTGGATCAAGATTCCAGCCTTATTCAGACAGAAATGCACATACTTAACTTCAAGCACATTCACAGTTCTGAGAATTTTTCCAAGTGGCTCAACTCAGCATAGGCCGTGTGCTAAATCAGAAGCTCTGCAGAAGGATCACACCTTCACTTCTATACCTTAAAGAACGAGCTCAGAGAACAGCACTTCCATTTATTCACCCACCCACCCCCCTTTTTTGAGCAACAGAAAAATCTTGAACTACACACACACAAAAAAGTCTGTTTTTCCCAAGAGATTATTTGATTAAAAAAAAAAAAAAACCAAACTGTAGAAATCCCAGTGTAGTCTGCAGAAAGAAAATGATTACAGTAAAACAAAAATGAGAAGCTAAGCAACTGCAATGTTCTCCTATGGCAATTCTAGTCCACGCATTATGAGCCATGGCTTTAAAAACCTGCCTGCTTAGAAATGTTTGCAGTGGTGTTTATAGCACCTATTGAATAACACTGCCTAATCAACAGGTAGGGAAAAAAAAAAAAGACCCACCTGTTAAAGATTCAACAGTCACTAGCTGTTGGGGTAAGAAATCCCTGTTAGGACATAGAAAAAACAACAAAACCACTCCTAAAAAAAATTGGGAACAATGGAAACCCACTTTTGCAAATAATGGAGTTGCAGGAGACAGAATAAATCCCCAGCATAACTTCCAGAACAATGTATTCCAATATCTACATTTTAAGCACTGAACACCTGAACTGCAGGTGCCAAAGAGGCAGACAGGTTTTGTAACACAGCTGACTGCATGCCAGGCTGCTTTGCTGTGAGCAAAGCCCTCTGCTCAGCTCTCTATCCTAGAGGGCTGTGCAAGCTCTGGGATTCTTTGTTAAGGCCCTTATGCCTGCATAGGAATTGATCCCAAGAGGCATGACCGGTACAGGGAAGCACCAAGATCAGCACAAGACGTGATTTCGGTTGGTCAAAGAAGCTTTGCTCTTTGTTCTCAAACAGATTTGGTCCTTTTTTTCCCCCCTTTGTTTAATTAAGGAAAAAAGAAAAAGAAAAAAAAAAGAGAGAAGAAAAAAAGAAAACCCACAGAAAACAAAGCCAGACCACGCAGGATATCTCAGGAGAGAAATGGCTGTGTGTCATAGTTCTGATGTTTCAGACACAAGGGAAAAATATTTTCACAACTAGTTTACTGTTTAAGTACCCTGTAGATACATAATATTTGACATTTATAGCAGTTTCTATACTTTATGACCCAGAATATATTTTAGATCATTAATGAAAAATAAACCCATTCAGAGGACTGGAAAATAATGTGCATAACAACTTACTTTCAAATGCAAGGTTTTGATGGATTTTTTTTTTTTAAACTTTCAAAAATATCTGTAAGAAAATATTATTTTACATACATATATTACACAGAGAAATAAACTTTGTTATGTACAAGGGTCAGTACGAAAGAAACAACAGGCAGACATTTACTTGTGGTGTAGATAACCTCAGTTGATGTATACGAGTCAGTACAGAACAGAGTCTCCATTCTCTTCTGGACTTTCTCCGTGATCATTTGAGCTTTCAGCATTTAATTGTATGAAAGCTGCATGCATCCCTCCATACACAGACCCTACTGCAGTCAGATTGGGTTGTTACCATACTTTTTAAAGCAAGGTTGCACATTTGCTTGACAGCCACACCGACACAAGTACGACTCTACTGCATATTGAAGAAAACCATCAGTGCAGTCACCTGAGCTATAGCATTCTAACAGAGCTGAGTGTTAAATTCTCTTTTGGGTTTGAGCATTTTGCAGTCCAAAATGAGAACGCAGAGTCAATAAGGAAACACTGTATGGTGTATTTGCATAACCTTAAAGCCACATTTCCTCTGGAAGGAAGGCTAAAGGAGTTTATCACTGCCTTGTTCCCCCCCAGGTTGTGTATCTTAGGAAGAAAACAACTCAGATTTATTTAAACCGTATTGTCAAAGTTGCTTTATGTAGTTCTAACTAATCAAAAATAGGTATCAACTTCTTAGTCAACAACCTTTGCTCCCAAGGGGTAGAAAGGACACGGAGTACTTTGCTATTTGTGGTATAACCATAAACAACCGCAGGGAAGACGGCAGTAACAACGCTTCTAAGTGTACAGCACATTAATTGCTGTTATTTAAATGAACTCAAGCTTATCTTCAGGTTCGCCTCTTCACTATTGTGCTTTTAAAGGGAAGGAATTTTGTATTGTAAGTGGCGTCCAAATCTGTTTGCTCACACACTTAAGATCTCAGGACAATGATCTGATGGTGCCCACGTGGGAGAACAGCAACAGCTGAAAGCAGTATTCAGGAAACATTCAAGGGAGGCAGTGCTGCACCCCCCAACCCACTGAATGGGGGACCTACACTACAACTCCCGAGGCATATCCTCTCTTCTAGTGCTATAGCTGAGCTGCACATCATAGAAATTAGTACAAAATAGGGAAACATGAAGTTTCTAAAGAGGAAATTGCTTTGTGATAAGGGGGGAATAAAATGAACACCCCAACCCCCCGCCTTCCTCCTTCACTCCTTCCCATCGCAGGGAGGGAGTGCTGCTGTGCAGGATCTGTGCCACACTCCCAGCCATGAGACCACCTTCTTGAGGGACAGCTTACTGGAGATGTGCTGGTACACACGAACAGCCTGCTTCTATGCTCACCACAGATGTCATCCGGATCTCTGCTGCTTGCTTTAGGGGTAGCCTGTAACAAGCTCTAGCAGAGCTCAGTATGTGCCCGTAAGAGCCCAGGCATGCACCAATGCACAGACTCTGCAATCAGGGTTGTGAGATTCCTCCTCCCTGGGAATGGTCAGCAGTAACAGCTGCTCTCTTCCCAGCAGAACCACGTGCTGCTAGCAAAGACAGAGCTCCCCCAGCCCACCTGCACATTTCTATTAAGAAAGCACCAGGCATATCAAAAGCATTTCACTGAAGTCAGCACTGATTTCTCCCTTGCACCTCCTGTGGAACTGGCCACCCATCCATGAAGCCTAGCACCACGCAAGCAAGCAGCCTGTTGCAAGACCAACCAAACCACAACTGAAGAGAAATGGGCAGACAAGGGACAGCAATATATCACACTTCCCAGCTACCAACTGATCATACGCTCAGACAAACATGGCCATGTCCTGAAGTTGTTGGCTCCTTAATACTATTAAGTACTCTTAACTTCTGCCGATAAGTAGATGTCAAAGGCATTTAGCATCCCATAGGGTCAGGCCTACTGGCAGATGGTGGAGGGAAGGGCTGGCACAGAGGAAGGGAAAGAGGTGGGAGCAGAGAAGGATAGAGTTGCCCTGAGTTTTATCCTCTACAATAAGTCAGTGGTTTTTATCATCAAGCACTGAAGGAGTTAAGCACTAAAGCACAGACACTTAATCAGCTTTCCCCCTTCCTTTCACATGTGATCGGAATGAAGCTGCACTGAAACGGCCCAAAGGGTTTATAACAGCTCAATTTCGCAGCCTTCCGTTTTAATCCCCATCACCCAGCCCGAGCAGCATGGCAGTGCTAAGGCACTACTCCACAGCAGTCCGGGCACCTGGATGGTGGGGATGGTCTTCCTCATCTTCCTCATCCTCTTCCTCTGCAGCCTGCAGGTGGCTGGAGAGCTCCTGGATCACAGCAGCCCTACCAATCTGGTCATTTCTCCTCTTTTCCATGATCAGATCCTCCAGGCTCTGAAACTCCAGCGTGTGGCTGCGCTTGTCACCCAGCCGGATCTGCAGGCGGTAGGGCTGCTTGCCGATGCGCAGCTCCCCGCCGATTTTAAACTCCCGCTTGCCATAGCGGCACCAGGCAGCAAAACACTCCGAGTTTCTCCAGCTCAGGTCCCGGTCCTTGCAGCCCACCTGCTCCAGGGCATTGCGTACCACCACGGCCGGGCTGAGGGGTTTGTAGCGGTACAGCTGGTTGGCAATGCGGCCCCTCCTGCCCTGGCTGGCATCGGTGAGGAAGCTGTTCACCACCTCCAGCCTGTGCAGGTGCACAACCTGAAAATCCCCCACGTAGACCACCCAGTGCGGGTACTGGGCCTGGCACACAAACTCCACCAGGTCGCCTGGTTTGCAGCGGTTCAGCAGGTTCTCTGGGGTGTAGGTGCTCAGGTGCCCCCTGCCTCCTTCCTCGCCCTCCTCTGGCAGCACGTCCTCCTCAGAAAAGCTCTTCTGGTAGATGCACTCATCCCGGTAATAAACAGAGCACTCCACCTCGTGCAGCTGGGGATCATAGGGCTGCAGGGCAGGGTGCTCACCCCCGAGGTCGTGTCCCGAGTCCTGCTGCTGCTCCAGCTCATCGTCATCATTGGAAAAGATGTAGGAGACCCCGATCCTGGGCCCTTCATCTCTGTCCATGCCCGTTGGGTCAGCCGTGGGGACTTCCTTGTAGTTCAGATGGGTCAGCTTCTCCACCTGGTTCCCCATGCCTGCTGTAACACAGACACAGCAGGGCCATCAAGAGGCCAGAGAGACAGCAGAGAGCAGAATTTAGAGCACAGTCTTCAACCCCCACTTCACGCTGCAACACGTGAAACAACAGCCCTGGGAGTACCCGAGGAGGGATGAAGGCGATGGCCCCGGACCACCGCCAGCGCTCAGGGGCAGGCGACGCAGCGCGGCCACCTGTTATCCGGCAGCGAGGAGGAGGAAAAAGGCGCCCTAGGAGCACCAAGCCACCTGTTAGGGACCGAGGGCGCGGCTGAAAGGGAGACCGGAGGTCCGAGCCGGAGACGGCGGAGTTCCACCCCGCGCGGAGGTGAACCTCCCCGGTCCAACTCGCCCCTCCGCCGACACCGGGCGGCTGCAAACTTACCGCGGAGAACGGCAGCGCGGCGCCGAGAGGCTTTAGGGCTCCCGGTTGGAGGCGGCGCGGCTCCCGGGGGCGGGTGCGATCATGGCCCCCCCGGCCCCGCTCCGCGCTCCCCACAGCAGCAGCGCCCGCAGCCGCGCTGCCGGCACTCGGGGCTGTGCAGGAGGCGCGGGGAGGCACGGCCGAGAGGAGAGAGGCTGGATCCGGCTACGGACGCCCCGGCGAGAGCTCAGCCCCCAGCATTTAAAGAGGCAGCGCTTTTTTTTTTTCCTCTCTCTTTTTTTCCTCCCTTCCGTCTTCACTCCCTCCTTCCCCTTTTCCTCCTCCCCGCACCTTTTTCTTTCTCCTTGCCCTACATGCCAAGCGCTCTGCTCCCCGCCGAGGCAGATCCGCGGGCGGAGGTCGGACGGGTTCTTTGCGCTTACGGCTGCGTGTGCAACGCGCTCACGCACCAACTCACACGCGTGCTCGCGCGCGGCCCCTTTAAGGGAACGCTGCCATGAAGCGGCACAGCCCGCCGGTTCGGAGAAGGGTTGGGATAACCTGGAGCCGGAGTTTGCTCGGGACGGCGCCGGGAGGCGACGGAAAGCCCCGTGCGGGGCCGTGGGGTGATCCCGCTGCACCCCTATGGGGATCCCCGCCCGCAGCCCCGCCGGGAGCTGCCTGCAGCAGCGGGGAAGTTGTAACGCAGCGAAATCACAGAGCGCGGCTCTCCTGGGCTGACTTGGTGCCTTGCATTCCTCCATGAGTGGAGCGTGTAATTAGTTTTATTAATAAATCTCTTTTCTTTCCGACTCCAAGAGATTGCTCTCTTTTTCAATATAGAAGATGATGATTCTTTCCCCCTGGAACGGCATTATTGAGACTGGTGGGAGTATTTTTCTTTCTGTGTTTCGGAGAGCACAACACAATATTCTGCTTTTTCATTAATACCCAGTTAGGCTGCTAGATGGGTATTCTTCCCATTTCCACATGCACTGGTAAATCCATGCTGTTAAAATAGACTACAGAGATAATTTATGGGAGCTAGGAGTAATGTCTTTAATTTTGTCTCATTGTCTGTTGCCTTGTAATTTATAAACCCAACTGCACACCGCTGCTCGGAGGATTCACTGAACGATGGTGAGTGCAGGAACAGGCGTAGTGTTACAGGGTGCTGGGAGCTGCCTGTAGGCTCAGAGAATGCCATTTCCATCTGGTGATGTGCTGCTGTGGCTTCAGATACAGCCACATGTTTTGGTGTGGGGAGAGGAGATGGGGAGGGGGAGATGTTTGCAGTGCTCCCTGGGACAGCCCCAGTACTGCAGCAAGTGATGGGCAGCTGAATGGAGACCTCGTGTTTTGGGTCCCCTGGTGGCTCTATTCATTTTTCATCTCAAAGAGGTTTCAGACAACCTCAGCTATAGCAGATGTGCTCCAGCCCCAGGACTAGTTGAGGAAACCTCTACAATGTGGTGAATGTGGATGTCATTTTTCAGCACTACAGTTTCTCCCTTCCTGCGCTGCACTGCTTATTGGTGTAGATACAGATGCTGCCAGACAAAAGGGGGTCCTGCTCCATATGGCTTTTTAAAATTGCTTCACTCCTGAAGGATGGGCACATGTAAAGATGAGGTTCTGCTGGAAGGAGGAGCTGGACTGAACATAAAAGTGCCTTTTTCATTTTCTTGCATTTGTGTTGGAAGCTGTGTCTCAGCATCCTACCTTACCATCTTTGGACCAGTTTTATTTTGTGACTACAACGTTTGGGCAGCCCTCTGCTGAAGGCCGGGTGTCCTTTTCAATCTGCAGCAGTGTGAAGGAGGCTGTGTCCATGCAGGGGCTCAGCATTTTCTGGAGGAGCACTTGCACGTGCCTTCACATCCGCATGTATTTGCTGCTGTCTGTCTTTTTCTTTCCGTCTGCTTCAACTCACCCCAGTGCTTAATTTTCTGCACCTTGTCAGCTGCTTTGATCTCTTTGATCTCTTTTAGTTTCCTTTCAATGGCTGTTCCTCAAAATCCACATTCTCTGATCAATCTGCTTTCCACGATTAGAAACCTTAGGCAAGTGTTTTTATGTCGCAGAACCCATACGTAATTGCATACTGTGCCTGTAGATAAGGCATTGGATAGAAAATCCACAAAGGACTTTTAGTGCCTATATATCACCTGGGCTTGTGCCTAAAATTACGATGCTTAACACTGCTGTGTGCTTAACTTCTAAGCCTTGAAGCAGCCAACCTGCATGGGCACCAGGGCTAGGGGTGGTGGCAGTGACATGCTGTCTTGGTGAATGTGTTTTTAAAGGGAGCGCTGACCTCTTGCATAGCTTTTGAAAAAAGGTCTTTGGTGCTTATCTGCTAAAGATAATCCAGCCTGTGGATCTTGAGTGAAGGGAAGACAAGCTGCACAGCACTGAGCTGGAAGCCCAAGCTGCAGTAGGGCAGAGTTGAAGACACACCTCTGACCTCGCTTTGGATGTTCTTCAGTTACAAGAGTGCTTGCTCAGCGAGCTGCTATTTGGAAACCAGTTGTGAGGTATTCAGCTCTGGGCACATGTCACAGAGGGAACTGAGTGCTGTGATCCACATGGAGCTGTGCTGTGTATCTGCAAAAGCCAACAGGAGTGTCCATGCTTTCAGTACTTACTAGAGCTTATAAAAAGATGGAGAATTACTTTACATGTGGTCTGACAGTGATAGGACAAAGGGGAATGTATTTAAACTAAAGGAGGGAACATTCAGGTTAGATGTTAGGAAGAAATTCTTTACCCAGAGAGCGGTGAGGCACTGGCACAGGCTGCTGAGAGAAGCTGTGGAGGCCCCATCCCTGGAAGCATTCAAGGCCAGGCTGGATGGAGCCCTGGGCAGCGTGGTGGGGGTCAGCCACACCGTGACAGGGGATTGGAGCGGAGTGAGCTTTGAGGTCCCTTCCAACACAAGTCATAAGGTAACTCACCAGGGTCACTGCCTGGTCCCAGTTGCTCATCCAGACTGCATAAGTATTTGTACATTCTAGGTTCTCTTTTGGAATGAAATCAGTCCCGTTGCAGACAAAACCCAGGTGTGGTTTTAGGGCTGGTTCACTCCAGGCAGACATATCATCTGAGTCCCTGCAAAGACTGCAAAGACTGCAACGAAACGGGTGGACCTGCATGAGGTCTGGCTCCCTCTGCTCAGCACAGCCCTCCAACATTTTCCCAGCTGAATTTGCACATCCATATGTTCTTAAGCTATTGCTGAGTGCAGCAACACATATCTTTGGCTTCATGTCGTAAAAATACCATCCTAGTGGGTTGCAACATGACTCGTAGGATATTTTAAATGTTTAAAATTTTGATTGCCCATAACATGCACTCCAAATAGTATTTTTCTGTCTAGGGACAAAAACCTGTCATGATGCCAGGCTCTCTGGAAATTCAGTTGCATTGCTATATAGTCCAATGATGTATACAGTCCACAGAGATGGCTCTACCTCTTGGCTTACTGACTGTGGGTCATGGAAGTAGAAGATGCATTTGTAGCAGTCCCTGTGGCTATATAACTGATACGGAATCATAAGAATCAGGGAATTGTTATGGTTGGAAAAGGCCACTAAGATCATCCAGTCCAACCATCAACCCATCACCACCATGCCCACTAAATCACGTCGCTCAGTCCTACATCTACTCATTATTTATTATAACACCTCCAGGGACTCCACCACCTCCGTGGGCAGCCTGTGCCAATGCCTCACCACTCTTTCTAATCCAGGGACCTCTGCAGTGATTGCTGTAAACATCAGGCCTGTAGTTTTGAGAATGAGGCATCTAATTTGTTTTGTTGCTCCATTATATTTAATCTTATATGCATCCTACACTGAGGACTTAAAAATGTGATGCTAACTTGAAATCATACCTCATCCTTACTTGGATGTGAAATGCTGTGTTGCCATTGTTATTGTTATTTAAAAAAATCTACTATGAGAAGATATTCTTTTTGTGTGTATTTATGTTTTCTTCTTAGTGACCAGTCATTCTGTGCATGACAAGGTTCAGTGTCACAGTCTGTAAACAAGTTGTGTTTACAGGTATTCACCCAGCTGATGGCTATGACACACTTGAATTATTTAATTGTTTCAGTTTCTTTTTTTTTTTTTCAGTTGAGTTTTATGAGAACTAAGATAAAATATGCTCTGTTTGGCATGTAAGCATTCTGCTGCATCACAGCCTTTGCAAACTAGAGTGCTTAATTGCTATGGTGTAATTAGGGGCACTGAGGTTATGAAGCACATCCCAGTGAAGTCCATGGGAGTTCTTCCACTGAGTTCTGTAGAAGTCAATCATACCTTAATTGAGGGAGGTGTGGGACCTGAGAGCTCCTCAGCTCATTTCACTAACGAAGCTTAGATGCTGAGTTGTAACATCTGCTTTGTCACCTCTTTGCCTTCCAGTGGAAGTCTCATCCCTGAATAAGGCACTGCAAAGCTGTGAATGCCACTTGAATGAGATTCATCAAAGCCAGCATGCCAGAGCAAGGTGGCAGGGAACAGAAGAGAGCTAGCGTCCTGACAGCTGCTGGAAAGCACTGCTTCCTTTCACTCCTGTACAGCCTAATACTCCTTCAAGGTTAAGTGTTTTAATGAGGTTGGCTGTTTCTCACAATGATGCCTTGTCAGTTAATAAAATGCATTAATATTTCACGTTGCTTCCTTAGGGTATGAAAGACCAAGGTTGAAGCCTCTCATCTCGCTGAAGGGACTTGAACCACTATTTCTCAGGAGAGTGCTGGAAGCCACCAGACTGCTATTTTTGAGCAAGTTGTGTGCTCTGTCTGTCCCACTGAAGCATTTCATTAAATATCCATTCAGTCAGATGAAAAAAAAATAAAAAAAAGAATGACTGAGGCTCTGAGATCAGGTGCAGGAAGGGGATGAGATTGCTTTGAGATTCTCTGTAATAAATATTCACGTCTCATGACCGTGGATTATCTTCATCGAGAGTGATTCAGGCAGGCCCACCAGAAAGATCTGAACGTTTTGGTTTTAGGGCATGCTTACGGGTGAGTTTTGTTCATGTCTTCTCAGAGTAGACCTTGAGCCTCTGGGTCTCATGTATCCTGCATGACTGCTATAACCCAGTTGTTGTTGGATATCTGCTCATCATTGTTCTGTTGTGTTAGAGCCATTCTGATCATCCATTGGATCAGACTACGACTAGTTTGTGATTTGTTTTTAAGCTTATGTGTGAAACGTGTGTTGATCTGTGCCTGTAGTCACTACTCAGTGACTCTGAGTTTGTGCCAGGAGAAATGTTTGGAATTCAGATAACTACAAAATCTATGTACCCCAAAATGTTGGCAAATATCATGACAACTTCGGTATTTTTAACTTTTCAGATTTGTGTTATTTGATATAACATAAGGCATATAATAAATGTCTAGTGTCAGGAAGGTGACTACCTGAACTGAGATCTTAGTGTTTGTTTCTCCATTTAGCCTAAAAGGCTTCAATGACGTTAACAGGTTGGCATCTGTGTGCTTCCAAACATATGATCTTTGGTACTTAGTATAGCATAGCATGGGGCCACAATGTATTCAAGACCTGAAAGTTATCAGAAAGAGATCTGCATTTTGAGAGCAGAGCGTGGAAACTGTGATTGCTGTGTTTATCACATCAGCAAACTGTTCCATTTTTCTAAAACTCTCAGTGGAAGCTTGTGCTTCTGTTAAATACTTTCAACATTGTAATTTTTTTACTAAATGTGTTCCAAAACAAAATGAATTGCTGAGATTGCCAAAGCCACAGAGTTTTTGATTGAGGCACCCAAGCTGTATCTCGAAAGAAGTTTTACCACTGTGAGATTTTAATTGGTGCATTCCAGCAAATGAAAATGAAGTAATTCATGTGTCAGCAGAGGTCTGGAGTTTTAGGAATTGCTATCAAACTGACTTGAGCAGCAGGCATAGCTTACTTAAAATGCAGTCCATTTTTTCCAGAAAATACCAACTGTATTTCAAACATAAGCTAACAAGGAAAGAGGGAAAGCACATGCTTCTTAGACTGTGTATCTATAAGTAGTTAAGAATGTATATGTATACTGTATATGGATGTATGTAAATTCTTTACTGTAAGGATGGCCTAGAGTTAGACTAAATGGCATTTAAAGTCCCCTCCAACTCAAATGGTTCTATGATTCTTTTATTATCCAGTGTTAGAAATGCTTGTCTCTTGCCTCTCTGGTCCTCCTTTCATTCCAAGCTTCTCCCCAGTAGCCACTCCATCAATGTCTTTTGATACATCACAGGATTGCTGGTTGCCTTGGTGGCAATCTGTCCTGTGCAGCCTAGAGAGGATGGAACTGCCATGTTTGGTGGAAAAAGCTCTCCTGGTTGCTCCCAGTGTGGAGTACCTATGCAGAAGCCACTGTTGTGAACACAGCAATTCTTCAGGCAACCCTTGGACATGTCTGTATGTTAGTGCCTCCATTTGAAATGGGAAGGAGCAGAGGAACCAGCAGGCAGAGTCCCTTCCTGTGATTTTGATAATGTCAGTGCCAGAATATGAGGCTGGTCGTGCCAGAGCACATGGCCATCTACACAGGATATCTATAGGTAACAGGATATCTGTGGGACTTTATCCTATGTTTGAATTCTTGCTGATTTGAGCGAGAAGCAGAGGCAGTGGCTGCCCATCACAACCTTTCTGCAGGTCTATGAAAGGGCAGAGGGGAAGTGAGCTGAGCAATTCCCCCTTTCATTCACCCATTATACTGGGAAACAGGCTACAACTATTGTTTCCCAGCCAACAAAAAGAAAGAGAGATATAAGGCCTCAAAACAGCTGTGAAGGTGATGCTTAGGGTTTTCCTGAGGACTTGCTCCAAATCCAACAGAGCAGCACTCAACTCCTAGCAAGACCTCTGAGCAATCTCTGAGGCTGTGTACAGCCACATGCAGCTTTGGCCTTGAGGGTATGGAGGAGCTCATGGGCTGGAGGCTGCATCAGAGGCAGCTTTACCAGTGCCCCACTACAGACTCTGAGGCACCAGAGAAGAAGGGTGACAGCAGAGTGACACCCTGAGAGTGCTGCAGCAATGCATTCAGACTTCTAAAGAAATGAAATGGTGGGATCTATGCTTTCAAGCCTTTGTTTGCCATTTGTGACACTCCTACCTTTTGCACTAAAGGCTGCAAGGATTAATAAGCATTAAGGCACCCATATTCCCTGCTAACAAGGCCCGTAGGGACAGCAGGAAATCAGTAGGTAGGTGCTATGCTTCTCCAGGCAGTAGGAGTGTCACAACTTGAACCAGAGTGCTGATTCCCACCGTGCTCAGGGAAATCCATGACTTTGCATCTCTCTCATGTGCAGCACAGTCCTGCAGCATATGTGGCAAATGCCTTTTGCCATGGTGCTGGCTCCTGGCTGCAAGAATCTCTTGGCCTTGTAATGTAAAGTAATGCTGCTCCTGAGATCCTGGTAGCTGCAGGGGACCAGTGAGCCCAGGCAGGCTGAAATCATAGAATCATAGAATTGTTTGAGTTAGAAGGGACCTTTGAAGGTCATTTCTGTGGACTCATTCACTTCTGCCCACAATGAGGAACCATTTCATGTCTTGTTCAAGTGCAACTGTGGAGTCAACCTGTGTAGGTTTTTAAGCAGAGAGCAAGCACTGAGGCTGCCCCTTTGCAGAAAGCATTTGAGCATGAGGAAATGCCAGTACACTTCTGGTTTAAGGAAGCATTGATTTTAAGCTTGACTTCCTCTAGGCCCTTTCTGTTTGTGCTCATGGGAGGAGAGAAAGGAGCACATGTGTATTCATTCCTTTAATCCCATGAACTAGTTAGATAAAAATCATATTCCTGGTAGAATATGCTGTTAAGGAAGCCTCTGGCTTGCTGGATGGCTCTGCTGGTTTGGATTTATAAAGAGCTGTCTGGGTAATGATGTGTGTGCTCACAATAATGGCTCTAATACCTGTTAAAACTGACAGCTGTATGTGTTTGCCTTTCTGGAGACAGATGTTCTGCCTGGCTATGTAAGTCTGTTCCAACCGGGGAAGAGGACAGTGAGCAATGTGCTATTCAGTGCTATTGCATTCCCTTTTATTTTCCTTCTTCCCTTCTCTCTTTCCTTCCTTGGGCTGTCTGCTAGGCAGGAACGTGACATGATCACGTCAGCTGCTGCAGGGAAGCCCCTTGGCCATTCCAGTTCTTCCTCTGCGGGCTGACAGAGGTGTAAGGGAGGCTTGGGGCAGGCAGGGCTCTGAACTTGTCTTAGCTCAGCAGTTCAGTGATGCTTTTCCTCTTCACACCAGCCGCAGACCAGGCTTGACGCTCATGCCTAAAGGCAGTGCTTAATTTCAAACAGTCCCTAGTCCCTGTATACGCTAAACTTGTCGACTCCTCACCAAATCCTATTTCTTGGCTCTTTCTGTGGTGTTCTCTTGCTCTGATTTAAGTGTTTTATGGTTCCACATGAAGGAGATAACAGCATGAGCAAAGCTGTGGGTGAAGATAAATCATCTGTAGGGGAAAATGTGAACACTATTTTTGGAAAGCAGAAAGGCCACCATGCCAAGGGACCAAAACTCTTATGTAGTAAGTCTTACTGCTGTGCAACAATCAGCTTTAATCTCCACTGCATCAAATGTAAAATGATTTCAACACAAAACCATTTTTCAGTGTGGCTTTTGTATTAGAATAAGCAGTGTAAAGACACTCCTCCAAGGAAAGTGCAGATTTTTGCTTTCACCTGAAATGCCCTTCAGTTGATGAGTTAAATCCAATAGCTGGTTAAGTTGAGGGAAAGGCTTCAGTTGAAGTCAAGAACGAGCAACCAAAATTGTTTATATCTTGCTCTTCTGGGGATGCACTGATTCAACAGTTTAATACTGCTAAATATCCCATTCCAGCATCTGCAATTTATACTCTAAGAGTATCAGTGCTATTTTGTTGGTGTTGAGTAGAAGAGAGGGAAAACACCTTCTGCTGTCTATACCATTTCTTTGATCAAAGGTCTAATAATAAAACCCAGGTGAAGGTAATGTCTTCAAGATAAGATGTCATTAATACTGGCTTTATTCCAACAGGAAAAAATGATAAATGAGTCTGAAGAAAGACTGAGAAAAAGTCTGAGAACAGAAATGACTCCAAGAATGCATTGCACAGTGCAGTTTTTTATTAATTAAATTCAGCAAGATTCATGTCTAGCCAATCATCACAGCACCCTGGGCTGCAATAGTGAAAGTGTAGTTTTCTGGTCCAGGGAAGTGATCCTCTCCCTCTTTTCAGCATTCATGAGATTGCAGCTGAAATGCTGCTTCAGAGATGGACTTGCCAGTGCAAGAAGGATGGGAACAGAGGCAGAAGTCACCAGTTAAAATCTGAAAAATTCTAATTTAATATTAAGAATATTTATTTATTTACTTATTTATTTGAGAAAGAGAGTGAGCAAATGCTAGAATAAGTTGCCCAGACATGCTGTGTGATCTCCACCTTTGGAAGGGTTAATGTCTGGGCTGCATGCCTGTGTTATCAATCTGACCTAAGTAGATTTGCCTTGAGCAGGAGGTTGAACTAGATGAACTTTGAAGGTCCTTTTCTGTCCAAATTATGGTTCTGTTATTCTCACAGGACACAAGAGATCTGCCTGTTAATAATGCCTACTAGCCAATCCAATTTACAGCTTCCTTTTTCTCCATCCTGGAGTCTGATTCAGTGAGAACTAGATAAAATCTGCTGTTCAGTTTGAAACTCCATGAAGAGGTAAAACCCCTTGGGGCTGTCCTTGCCTAAATACTTCTGATTTTCCTGGACTTCAAAGGGAGAAATTCTTTTCTGTCAGTAAATGTTTCCATCTAGGGGAATGCCTGGGAAAATAAGTATTCTTATCCCTGCTGATGGATCACGTGAAGAGGTAACACATCAAAAACTACTTCTCCTTATCTTCCTCAGATATTATGTACGTAGGTTGCTCCAAAAGCAATGCCTTCTATTTATTTCTATGGAAACTAAACAGATACAAAGAGCACAATAACTCTATTTGATAGAGCAATTTCTCAGCTGTGAAACACCGTTTTCCAACATGATCATCACCATTAGCTACGCATTTTCACCAGCAATGAGCAAGAGAGTGCATGCTGTGCAGGTTAAAATCTGCATGGCTGTCTGGAACATGGCTTGTTTTTCGCATCGCTGTTGCCACTGCAGAAATTCACGTGCAATACCTTCCTGTGCTCTTGTCCACTGTTTGGTCTCCTCAAATGTTCAACAAGTGCCAATGAATGTCAGTGGGTGCCATTTTTTTTCATGTGAAGGAGTTCAGTGACACACTTCTGTTTCATATGTGCTTCCATGTCAGACGCCATTTTGTCAGACTGCCCCTCTGCTGCCATCTGTCACACAGCAACAAAAGGTATTGGAATATTGGTGAGAAGGTTCAGCCTCTACTGCCATACCACCATTTGCCTCTGATGTCATGTGCCAACATAGTAAAACAGGAGGCATTACGTTTGGAGCAGCTCTCTTAGTTGAGCTCCATGTACTGTCCACGGTGAATGCCACTCTCCTAGTTACTTCGCAGTGGTATGTAGGAGACCTTGTGCCTGGCCCACAGCAGAAGTGACAGACCTAAGCAGTGATTCACTTCCTCTGGCAAAGTGTTTCATGAATTCTCAAGAGGATTCTTCTCCCCATTTGAAAGTCAGATGTATTAGTACTGATGGGCTAATGTCTGAAAGCCAAGCCAATATAGGGTATTAATATGACTGCTGTGTCAGGTCTTATGAAGAAAAAGCATTGTAAATCACAAATAAATGCAGAACTTAAGGCCAAAGGTTGCCTCCATTCTGTACTTATCTAAACAAGATTGTAAAAGGTGCTACCCTTGCAAGTGAGGCTGTGAGATCTTGGTCCTCAAGGAGTACAGCATCTTTGGTAGTCTTGTGTTCACTGTCAGTGAGGAAAGGCAACAGGCTGATTTCTTCCACACTGGATTTAAGTCAGTGAGTGCCATGCATATCTGGACTCTTCTAGATTTCTTGAAGCAGAGCCCTTATTCAGTACACAAAAGAGCCTTTGAAAAATTGATTGCTTAGGTTTTAACTTTTCCAAAAAGCTTTCTCTGTTAAAAGCTCCCGGTTGGAAATACCAAGACCTGTTGTTGCTAAGATTAAGGTATTTGTTTCTTAGAAATGGCTTGCAAATAGAGACCAACACATGGATTATTTCTCCTTCTTTAGCCAAGTAGAGCGAAGGTGCTTTGTGTAGATTGTGCTTCCAGTAGGATCAGGTTTTGCATGTGATTTTAATAAAGGCTTTAGAAATGTAAGGGTCAGATATAAATTTTTATATTTGTAATTCTTATGCAAAAGAGGAAACACAGTGCTTATCACTTCCATGTTGTTTCTTAGGCTGTTTTAAATGCATAAAATAAAAATACAGTCTTTCAGTAGAAATTTACTATGATATTTATTTAGAATACTAATGAAAAACAAACAAACAAACAAAAATCACTATGGTCAGATTTGTGGATTTTGCTATTCTGGAACAGCATTTTTTCTCTCTTTGTTTCTGGGTTGTTTTTTTCCTCCTGCCAAGGTTAATGTCATCAGCAAAATAAAATCTGACTAATTAAATCAGCCTTGAAAAGATTGTAAACACCTATCAGGAGATCAGAATAATTTTTTGCTGTAGCTAGACAATGATCTTAATTTTGACCTGGGATGATCATGCTTGTAGTTTGTGAATGAAATCAGTAACTGTGGAGTGGTAGTTCTGGTTTTATTATCAAATGCACATCACAGATTGTGTCTAATTGCACATGGTGATTTTATGATATCTGTAGACACTGAGCCAAGACTGATCTTTGATATCAGCATTCTTTGATAGATAAATGCTGCTGGCATCCACCCCTTCAGCTTCCAAATTGCTGTCTTCGGTCATAGAATCAGAATGGCTTGGATTGGAGAGGACCTCAAAGATCATCTAGTTCCAATCCTACTGCACAGGCAGGGTTGCCAGCTGCTAGATCAAATATTAGATCAGATTGCCCCAGACCTACGTTAATTTTTGTAAATCCCTGACAAAAGTTCTTAACTCTTCCCATTAAGAGACAGCATTCTCTATTACCCTCTGTTCTGGGAAGCATCGCCACAGCTCTCATCATTCTTCCTGAGCTGACTTGTTAAGATTTCAGCTGAAGGAGACTTGTGGAATTATGCATAGGAGGTACTTGTCTTCTGTTTAAATGAGGGAGGAATCTTCTGCTACTGTTCACAAAGGTTTTGGGATTGCTTTATCCCTTTGGAGACCTAACAGAAGGTAGAACCATGGCTATGGAGAATGGATCCAACCTCATTTCCCCCAGTCTCAAATACATATCTCTAGCTTGGGTCTGAGATATTGTTACAAACAAAAGATGCAATAAATAATGGATATCTATGTTCTAAAAAGCTCAAGGGTGCATCAGTGTTACCTCAGGCAGCATTCCAAGTAGTGTACCCACTGTACCCACCCTATTCCTCTCTGGCAGTCCTCTCTGTCCCTACCAGTCTCCAAATGTTATGATCTTTTGCTGTAATACAAAAAGGCTCTCATGATGCCCTTGCCTGGAGGGAGCCTATGGTAATGGCCTCTTTCCACACCTCTGATGTTTTCATATGAAGCCTGATGCAGTTAATTGGCAATATTATGCAAGCTCTTTCCACCAGTGACACCAAGCGAAGAAGCTTCTGAGAGTGGCTGTGTGTCATTCTGTCATTATTTTTCAGTCACCACAGGCTACAGCCACAGTTTTTGGTGGTGCTAGGTACCAGGAAAAGAGCTAAAGTGCTGGGCTTCTTGCTGTTTTTCGTTGTCATGCAGGGTCTTATACTGCTTTCTGTTCCAGTTGCATAATAGTTTTTTCATTGTGTTTTGTTTCTCACACACTTGGCGCTGGCAGTAAAACGTGGATTGCTTTCAATGTTTAGCATCAAACACTACATATGGAAGTGATTGATCAGCAAGATAATAGGCTGGAGGCCTGTGGAAATTGGACTCCAAGGTCCCATCATTCTTTGGAAAATGCCAGCCATAGTAGATTTTGCCTTCCAGGATCTGTCCACTGTTGATAGCCTTATTCAAATATTATGTTCAGGTTGTAAAAAAATATATCTTGACAGATATTGCAGAGACCTACAGATTACAAAATGCAGGAGGAAAAAAACCTTACATGAGTACATTTGTAAGATTCAAAAGTGCCAAGGAGATATTTTAAGCATTTTTTGAAATTGCTGCTTCTAGGTGAACTGCAGTAAATTATCCTTCAATTCAGTCAAGTTGCAAAAGTTTCATTCAACCAATCTTCTTATGATTATTTTTGAGAGCAAAGACAAGAAAATGCAAGATTTAGATGAAGTTATCTCCAGCAAAAATAAGCAAAATTAACACTTCAGTGTTCCTCAATTAATGGTCTGTGACTGGAATGTTTCCTTTATGACACACGTGGGTAATCCTTGGCTATGGGAAACTACAAAGACTAGCTGGAAAAGTGAGTTTATGTACTAAAGAATACACCTGTTTAAGGCTTTAATATTTGTAATCTGAATTTGTCTATACAGCTATTTCTAACACTTAGTATTTCAACGCCATTGCAGAAATGGTCACATCTCTCTAAAACTGCCATTCGGCTTAAAACCCCTTGTAATGCTGGCTGGCAGAAAACCCAGAATACTTTTGGAATTGTCTAATAAATGACCACATGTGTGCATCTGAAGCGACAGGAGGAGTGAAGGTCTTTCCATGTCAGCCCCGCTTTCCTTAGCATGAAAATTGACATCTCTTCCCAAAAACTGTATCCAGGCAAAGTACTGCCGTAAGAACTCTTCATCACTAAGATATTCTCCTGCAAATGTGGAAATTGTGGAGTAATAGAATCAACTAGGTTGGAAAAGACCTTCAAGATCATGAAGTCCAACCTGACTTGACCTATCAACTCTATCAATAAACCATGTCTCACAGTGCCATGTCCACATGTCTCTTAAATAACTCCAGGGATGGGGACTCCACCACCTCCCCGGGCAGCCTCTCTGTGAAGAAATTCTTCCTGATATCCAATCTAAACCTCTGCTGGCAAAACTTGAGACTTTTTTCTCATGTCCAGTGTCCTGGTTTCAGCTGGGATAGGGTTTATTTTCGTGATGGTGTCTGGTATGATGCTGTTTTTCAGCTTTAGGAGCTTTAGGATAGCACACTGATGTTTTAGTTGTTGCTGAGCAGTGCTGCACAGAGCGAAGGAAGTTTCAGTTTCTGGTACTGTCCTGCCAGTGAGGGAACTGGGGGGCACAAGGATCTACATGGGGACAGAACCAGGACAGCTGATTTAAACTGGCCAAAGGGGTATTTCATACACTGTGAAATCACACAGAATTATTAAACTGGAAGAGGTGGCCAGAAGGTTGTGGGAGGTGATTCTGCCCCTCTACTCTGCAGTGGTGAGACCTCACCTGGAGTACTGTGTCCGGATGTGGAGTCCTCAGTACAGAAGAGACATAGACCTGTTGGAGTGCATCCAGGGGAGGGCCACAAAAATGATCCAAGGGGTGGAACAGGTTTCCTGCAAGGACAGGCTGAGAGAGCTGGGGCTGTTCAGCCTGGAGAAGGTTCTGAGGTGATCTAATAGCGATCTTTCAGTATCTAAAGGGGGACTACAAAGAAGAAAGGGACAGACTCTTTATCAGTGTCTGTAGTGATAGAACAAGGGGAAATAGCTTCAAGCTTAAAGAGTGTAGATTTAGGTTAGATATGAGGAAAATGTATTTTACAGTGAGGGTGGTTGGCTCCAGCTTGGCAACTGGAACGGGTTGCCAAGTGATGTGGTTGATGCCCCATCCCTGGAGATTTTCAAGGCAGGGCTGGATAAGGTCCCGGGCAACCTGATCTAGCTGTGCATGTCCCTGTTAATTGCAGGGAAGTTGGATGAGATGACCTTTAAAGGTCCCTTTGAACTCTGAGGATTCTATGATTCTATGATTCTGTGTCTGGGGAGTGGCTGCCACTGCCTGGAGACTGATTGGGCATTGGTTGGTGCGTGGTGAGCGATTGCATTGTTTTGTAAATATGATTATGACTACTGATATTAATTATCATTAATTATTATTATAATTACTACTACTTTTCATTTTCTTTTCTGTTTTAGTAAATAGCTTTTATCTCAATGACTTTTTTTTTTCTTTTTTTTAGTAGTTCCTCATCACACTGGAAGGGGAAGAGGCAAAGAATGAGTGAAAGGTTGCGCAGTGCTGAATTGCCTGCTGGGTCAAACCACAACACCTGCCATGTGTCACCTGAATAATGAGACCAACACCCACCCCACTGTAGCCTCCTTTCAGGTATCTGTAGAGAGCAATGAGCTCCCCCCCCAGCCTCTTTTTCTCTAGTCTAAATAACTCAAATTCCCTCAGATAGTCCTCATACATCTTCTTTTCTGTCTTTCTGTCTTCCTGTCACCTTTTTTGTTGTTTTTCTTTTCATGTGCTTGAAAACAGAATGGTGTAGTCATCTTGGGGAATTTCTGATTGCAGGACTTATGGCAAAGAAAATGAATAATTGCTACATAGAAATGCCCAGATCAAGATCCAGCTGCTGGGTGTTTCTTTTGAGGAAGTACTATGGGGCAGCATTGAAAAACATTTTCAGTGGGAGTAGTGTGGTTGTTCTTGAGCCTGGATGGATATGTTCTTGGGCACTATCTGCTCTAGGCAGCCCTGTTTGAACAGGACCAGATGGACCTAAAGGTCCTTCCAATCTCAGCCATTTTGGGATTCTGTGATTCTGACAGCAGGGAATGAAATTGTATTTCTATATAATTGCCAGTGTTTTCCTCTCTTATCTTCTCAGATCCTCATCACCACCTGCTGGCCCATGGACACTGATGATGTTCTTGGTTACTAAATAGTTGCCTCACTGAGTTGGAGGCGTATAAACTCCCTCTAGCAACATCAGAGATGTCAGCGACAAAGCTAGAGGAACAAATCTCAGATATGTCTCCAGTGATGCCATGAAGCCTACAGAAGTCCCTGGCTAAATTGCTCTTTATCTTTATTGCTTTATATACTTCTTTATCTGCTTGTCAAAACATCACATTTTTCCCTGATAAAATGAAGAACAACAGGCATCGAACAAAATCAGAGTCATTGATGATAATCTCAGTTAACTTCCTGGAGTCTCCAGTCATTTGTCACAGTCAAGCTGAGCAGTGGGGAGGAAGGTATAGACACTTGGAACTAAGACAAGCTGACATTAAGAAGCAGTAATAAAGTTCATGTGAAGTTATCCAGTCCCATTTCTGTCTAGGATTCTTTGATATCAAAAGAGATATCACAGACTGTCCATAGATATTTTGGAACTAGAAATATCAGAAGGCCACTGTGATATAAATAAAATAAATTTTGAAGATCCTGAAGCAAGAAAAAAAATGTCAGAACTACAGACTTCAGCAGGAAAAGATTCAGGCCTTAAATTATTTGGCTCATAACTTTTCAGTAATATTGAAAGAAGAAGCTCTGGGAAATGTTTTGATCTAAGATTTTATTAATGCCCAACCAAGATGCAGTTCAGTCTTTAAAAAAGTAAAAAAAATAAAAACAATAGAAAACAATACTAAAAAAAAAAAATGCAGAAAACATCAATTATTTGGATTCCAAGCTCTGTGTAACACTTATTCTTGGGCAGGCAAATTACAATGAGAATAACCATTGTCAGAATATTAATGTGATATAAATTAATGTTGAGGTATTTATTCAACGGAATACAATTATGAGCAATATTCTATTTTCTGAACAGTGTGACTGTAATCCAATTTGGGCTGTTTAACCCCTGGTGATTTTGTTTCAGTTTGTATTGTGACAGGCTGAAAAAAAGGCAGTATTGCTGGGGGCAGCAAAAGGCAGAGCAAAGGGAAAAAGCACCACATGTAATCTGAGATCTTAATAACTTTACTAAATCTACATAACCACAGGGCTGTTCATCATGGATGTACTGCTAATTGAATTTTAAAATAAGGATAGATCCTACACTCACTTTCTCCCAACATCATTTCATTTTCTCATGAATGCTTAGTCACCAGCTAGAAAAAAGTTGTTATGGCTTTAACCTGAAGTTGCATTAGGGTTTTGTAGAAGGCAAGATTCTCAGCTATGTGGTGGGAAGTGGCAAAGAGGATATGCAAGCTGACTTTCATTACCATCTTCTCTTGAAGAAGTCTTGTTGGCTGCAGGATTTTCAGCAAGATCCCATGTGGAGAGCCAGCTCCTCTCCTTCAGAGAGGAGAAATGGGAAGGGCTGGGACTGGGGATCTTGCTGCAGACAGTTTGTGAAGACTAAAATCAGCTAGATATTGGTACATTCATTATCACACAGGAGTCCCCCTGAAACCAGCATAGATAAACAAGTAAGAGCACAGTGTCTGTCTGGTGCATTGTTTGCTAACAGCAGTGTTAGCTGCTCAGTTTGGAAGAGCCTAGGAAATAACTATTCATAGCTTTTACTAGTAACTGAGATGTTACCCCATCAACCTCCAGTGAAATTAGGCTAAAATCTGTTACAAAGACTAAAGAGATCAGAGATATAAGGTTTCAGCACAGTGGTAGGTCAGTATGGAGGATGCTAGGACATACACATTCATGGGACCTGATGAGCTGCATTCAAGGGTCCTGAGGGAACTGGTGGATGAAGTTGCTAATCACATTTGAAAAGCTGTAGCAGCCTGGTGTAGTTTTCGATGACTGGAAAAGAGGAACATCAAGCTGTGCAGTGCTGTTGACATACTGGAAGGAAGGAATGACATCCAAAGGGACCCTGACAGGCTGGTTGGCCCATGCAAACATCCTGAAGTTCAGCAAGGCCAAGTGCAAATTCCTGCACCTGTATTGGGGCAATCAGAAACATGAATATATGTGGTGAATGGATGGAGAGCAGATCTGTGGAGAAGGACTTGGCAGTGCTGGTGGATGCAAAACTCAACGTGGGTCAGCAACATGCACTTGCATTCCAGAAAACCAACTGTCTCCTTTATTACATCAAAGGACGTGCAGATAGCAGGGTGAAGGAAGTGATTCTCCCCATCTACTCTTCTCTCATGAGTCTTCACTTGGACTGCGTTCAGCTATGGGGTTCCAGCAGTGCAAAAAACATGTGGAGCTGTTAGAGTAGGTCCAGAGGAGGAGGGTGTTCACCACACTTAGAGTTGTTCACCACAGACAAGAAAAGGCTCTAGAGATCACATAGTGGCTTTTCAGTACTTAAAGGGAGGCCTAGAGGAAGGATGAGGAGAGACTCTTTGTCGGGAAGTGTAGTGATAAGACAAGTGGAAACAATTTTAAACTAAAACTATCTTTTAAACTGAAGGATTTAATTTACTCAGAGGGTGATGAGACGTTAGAACAGGCTGCCCAGAAAAATCCCTCCCCATCCATGGAGGGGCTCAAGAGCAGTTTGGAAGGAACTTGAGCAACCTCATCTTGTGAAAGGTGTCCCTACTAATGGCAGATGGGTAAGAACTAGTTGATCTTTAAGGTCCCTTCCAACCTAAACTGTTGCATGATTGTGTGATACACAACTGCCAGCCCTGCCTATCTGCAAAGAAGAGAGCTCTCGGTGCATTTAGATTTCTTCCTCCCTCATCACCGTAACTGAATATCTCAGTGGAAGGCAGAAAGTAAGCAGGAGGAATGAGATGGCATGGAGACTTTGTTAATGGTTTCAGGTACATTTCTTGAAGGGTGGTAATAACACTTGATCAACACTTGATTGCATTGTTGGTTCTGTTTACTCCATATGACAGCCTTAGGAAGGTTTGGATCCAGCATACATCCTGTGATTGCCTTACCAAATGAGTTAAGCTTCATATTCCCTGTGGCTGGCCCCTGCCACCCAAGAGAGGATGCCACTTCTTGAAAGTTTATTAACATATTCACCCACTGTTGTGCTATAGATGACACAGCTCCCCCTGCAGCTCATTTGAGAGTTGAATATTATTAATGATGTATATTGCAGCAGAGGTCAGAGTCCCCAGCTTTACCACGGTTAGCACAATAAAATACAACATGAAAAAACTAAGCACCATCAAAGACATGCGTGACTGAGGCTATGGCTGTCTAAAGAGAGAACTGTCGTTCACCAGGAGAAGAAGACTTCAAGGAGAAACCATTGCGTAACTGCTTCTAGACTACAGAGCATGGAAAAACAGTTCTCGAAGAGAAATAGGCCTTGGATGTGATTCTGAGTAAGATCAGCTGTGTAACATTTGCACTTTGATTCAGGCTTTTATGTCATGTAAGCACATACCTTTGGGAGAAAATGGCAGCTGGGGTTTACCTACATGTTGTTGGTATTTCTGTAGTTCTGGGATAGAGAGAAGCAGAAGTGAGTACAGCACAGTTACAATGTCTGGGGAAGAGAGTGGTCTTAACTCCCTGGGATGCTGCATGAGACAGATTTGCCTGATCAAACCCTTAGCATTTCCAACAGTCATTCAGCCATAAAAACTTAAGCTGTCAATGAGAAGTACACACTGCAGCTATTCTTTTTCAAGTCCCCATTGAGTTGTTTGCTTTTTCACTTTTACTTTTTAATATAATTTGTCTTCTGACTTTGCATGAGGCGTCCATCCCCAGTCATTTACCATAAGTGCTGTGGGGACTCCTGACAGAACGCAATGAGAGCTCATGACATCAGTGAGCTGAGGAAGGAGGCAGTTGTGTGTCTTACAATAGTACTTACTTAGACCCAACTGGATTTAAATTACATGCCATCAGGGGCTTTGTACAAGGCGACTGTAATAGCAGAAACACCTGCAGAGCACTGTTTCAGGATGACAAATTTTGTCTCTTTCTCTCTCTGGACTAGCTCTTTCCCTCATCTAAACTGGATGCTCTTCACTGAATTGCACGGTTTGTGTTATTTATGCTGGTGTAAATGAAAGGAGAATCAGAGCTTTTCTTTCCTTCCCTGGGAAAAATGTTATAAAGAGAGGTAGCTGTCTGCAAAGCTAATCTGGCTGCATGCTGTCCAGCCACCTCCTCTTCAAAGTTCACCACTAAGCAATCTGCTTGGCTTTGAACAAATTGAAGCATAACATGTCTGTAAAAAGACAGACCACTTTTCCACTTCTCATAGTACTGTGCTTTGAAAGGTTCATGTTTTAGAGGAACGTTGAGTGTTGTTTTCTATTCTGTGAACTTTGAAATTAATCATGATTTCACTGGATCCACTTTAGGCTGATGCTAGACCTCCATCATTACTCCATGCCAGCAGTATGGATTTCAGTATGTGAAGGTTCAGTGCACAGATAATGAGATGTGTTTTTGGTATGAAGAGGAAAGCCAAGATCAAGACGATGGGGAGAAATCACAGAATTGAAGAATCGCAGGGGTTAGAAGAAACTTCATGAAATCATCAAGTCCAACTCCCCTGCTAAAGCAGGTACCCTAGGTTCCACAGATGGTTGTCCAGTGGGGTCATGAATATCTCCATAGAAGGAGACTTCCTAATCGTTCTGAGCAACCTGTTCCAGTGCTCTGTTATCCTTACCATAAAAAATTTCTTCTGCATGTTAGTATGTTCCTATGTTCAAGTTTTAGGTTATTACTCCCTATTGCTACACACCACCAAGAACTGCCTGGCCTCATCCATTTGCCTCCCACCTCCCATTAGATATTTATACACATTTATCAGATCCCCTCTCAGCCTTATTTTCCACAGGCTGACCAGATGCAGGTTACTCAGCCTTTCCTCATATGGTCCAGGCCCTTATTCATTTTTGTGGCCCTCTGCTGGAATATATCACCCCAAGAGCAGACTGATGCTTAGGTGGCACAAATTTCTTCTTCCCTTGACATACTTTCATCTCATACCAGCTAAGAATCTGTTGTTCTTGATTTAATACACAAAAATCTCGATTTGATTTCTACCTCTGGTCCCACATCAGAAACAAGAAATTTGATCCTGACCTTCAGCTTTAAGACAGAGATGGATGAAACCTACAATCTAGCATCTTTCCTATGTCTGTATATCAGCCATCTGACTGCAAGAACTCATGCATCTTTGGCCTGTATGACTTGAGGCTACATCTTGTACTGATTGGAACTGGTACCACTTTATTCATTGCTGCAGCTACGTAATTTTCTGTCTGCTGGTGCCCCTGACCATGGTTGCCATTAAATTAACGGGAGCAGATTACCATACACATGGGAAGAGAGCTTTGAGGACTTGAAGAGAGAGGATTTATTATATTTTTCCACAGTAAATGAGAGTTCAGTAGGATTTTTTTCCCAGTAATTCCCTTCCTTATATGTTCTGCACTTGCCATTTGGGAAAGTCCCTGAAATTATACATATGAAAGAGGCTCCCAGTAGTGTCACGGGGGGTATGAAATTGTCAATGGCAACTTACAGTTAAGGAGTGTTGGTTGAGAACAGGTGTACAGTACCCTGGTTATCTTGTCTAGCCATGTGACTAAACATTGAATTTTCTATCATCATTATCCCTGACACATAATGATTCTTTTTCTACTTGTCCACTTGCCATATTCATGTATCACTGGTCATTACAACCAATGACAAAACACTCTTTAGAGTTCTTTCTGGACATTTCAAACGGTTGAACTATGGAAGAAAAGAGCTTCAAATGTTTTCTACTCTGTAACCTTGCTGTGATTTGCAGTGATGAATACCTATTTTTAGGAGTGAAAATGGTTAAAATCCTCATTTGAGGGTATGGTAGGAGCCAAAGAGCCACATTTGGCACTCAGTCAGATCTCAAAGTTTTGCAATCCAAGCAAATTTTGCAGCTGGGAAAGCTAAGAACCCTTCAGGGGTTTAAATGGCACACATGACAGGAGAGCCGATAAATAGAGGTTACTAGACAGAGGGGAAAATAAGAAGAAATACATTAGTAACATTTCAGATTGCCCATGCAGAAGCTCAGTAAGGTAGAAAAAAGAATGGAGTTTTATATACTGTTTACCACTATCATAGACTAAAGATTTCTTCCCTCCATTTCACACCAGTTGAATCACTTTTAGTGATTTGATTTCTACCTCTGTTACACTCATTCCAAAGAATAAATTCCATCATAAAACTTAAACCTGACCTTTGGCAGAATGACAGAGATAGATGAAACCTATGATGTAGTATTCTTCAAACTCATACTTTCGAATGTGGTCCAAGCACCATGAGGAAGCTCTCTTCATCTGTATCCAATATCCTTGTGTTCACAGAATCACAGAATCACCCGGGTTGGAAGGGACCCCAAGGATCATGTAGTTCCAACCCCCCTGCCTAGCAGGGCCACCAACATACATATTCAGATCAGGTTGCCCAGGACCCCGTCCAACCTGGCCTTAAACACGTCCAAGGACGGGGCATCCACAACCTCCCTGGGCAGCCCGTTCCAGGGCCTAACCACTCTCCTAGTAAAGAACTTCCCCCTAACATCTAACCTAAATCTTCCCTCCTTCAACTTAAAACCATTTCCCCTAGTCCTGCTGTCGTCAGCCCTTTTGAAGAGTTTACTCCCCTCCTGGGTGTAGGTTCCCTTCAGGTATTGATAGGCTGCAATGAGGTCACCCCGCAGCCTTCTCTTCTCCAGGCTGAACAAGCCCAACTAAGTGTTGTGTTCTAAGCACAATTCCTCCTTTTCCCTTGTTTTCCATGGGTTTAACACTGCAGAAACAGCTGCAGGAATAATGTTTCACACCCATTTTGGTGATCATATTAAATAAAGAAGAATCCCATATTTTGCCTGAAATAAAAGATGAAGAAGTACTCACCAGCTCCTTCTTGCTGAGGAAGGCTGAAGGGGACAGAAAGGTAAAGAACTGCTGTTTGTATGTGTCTATTCTTTGATACAAACGTGTGCTGGAGATACGACCACGAGCTTTGGATATTTCATGTTTCGGCACTGCAGCACTTTTCATCAACCTTCCCTCTCAAGCTCCATTCATAAATCGCTTTTGGAGTGCAAATAAGCCATGGGAAGGCTTTAATAAATGGTTCCTCGCATAAAGTTTTATTCCCTAATAATAATTAGCTTATTAGTAAATCCCTAATGGCATTACTAAGGAGGTCATTATCATTATCCCTGTTTTATATCTGCAGAAACTGAATCTGAGAAAGGGAAAGTCACCCACTAGGTAAGATTTGTGGATGCAAGCTCCTGAGTTAAGGCAAATGCTTTATTTAGGAGGGACAAATGAAATAAATGGTTGATCAACTGGTGTAAACAGAATGTACAATGATATTCCTTAGAATACAACAAATTGGTACTGTGTTTGGATGAGACTCCTACAGCTTCTTATCTTTGCCTGCTGAGCTAGTGGCTATGGCACCCACTCAGGATCTGACAGTTTGGGGTCCTTCCCTATCCAATCCTGTGGCTTCTGCATGCTATGAAAAAGCCAGAGCGTGATCTATGTGAGATCAATGGGGAAAGAGAAGATGCCCTCATCATCTGTTCTCAGAGTAGCAAGGAATTCAGTGTGCATTGCAAACACAAGTGCAAAGGGCAACATTCCTAGCACAGCTTGCCGCTCCTGGATTTTTTATTATTATTTTTTTTTTTTTTTTTTGAGGTTACATTTATTTTTCTTACAATTCAAGCTACCTAGTGAGGAATGTATAAGGAGTTGTGGGAGTATTGCAGCTTCCTCAGGTTGTCCCTTTCCAGCTGAATATGCAGAAAAGCTCACACACCATCCGCCTGGCTCAGGGGAGCTGGTTAAGGTAGGATTGCGTGTATGAAATGGGCATAGTTAATGCCTGTGAAGTAGTTTAAAACATCTAATGACAACTCAGACTTGAATCTTCCAGCTCTATAGAGCTGCAAAAATCTGCAAGTCTCTCCAGGGAAATTTTGATCCCCCTTGGTCCAAAGACTGTCTGCAAATTGATGCCTCCGGGTTGAATTTTTGCATGTGTGGGCATCTGACCACCTCCTGCAATGCTGAATAAAGTGCAAGGCAAAGTGCTCCAGTGCTCAGAGTGTGATATGAAGAGTTTGACATGCTGGTAAGTAAGCCACACATTCCAATAATTAAAATTCCATGCCTGGCAATGAGGTTTGGAGGGTTAATTAGGCTCATAAGCCAGGGTAGCAGGGAGACCTTTGGGAGAATCTTGTAGACAAGCAGCAAAGCATGTGACCTCATTTGAATTTTCCTATTAGGCATCCTGCAGAGATCTCAAACGTATCCCATCATCACTGCCTGAAACTTTGTTTAGGTTGCATGTTTGCAAACACAAGGAGTCTTATTAGATTGCACAGCTTTTATATATACTTTAAATCATCCAACTGGTGATTATTTACGGCAAGCAAATAGATCCTCCCACCTCCTTTTGTTTGTTAGCACTAACAATAAACAATACAATTATAGCGAGACTCTCCCATCCCGTGTTTTGGAGCAATCTTCTATTCTTCCATTAGCAGCTTTCGATGGTGCTGGTTTGACCAGTAGAGAATGGCACAGCTGGACATGGGGTTCTTCTTGTCTGAGGCTTTTTAGTCTCTGAAAAGGTTATCACAGAATCATAGGATTGCAGGGGTTAAAAGAAATCTCTGAGTCCAACTGCCTGTTAAAACAGGTTCCCTATAGTAGGTTGCACTGGTAGGTGCCCAGATGGGTCTTGAATATCTCTGGAGAGGAGCCATAAGAGGAGCTTGACCTGTCTCTGTGCAATCTGCAGCTCCTTGCTGATGTGCCCAGCTGCAGTAGATGCTGACAAAGAAGGGTGAGGAATTTTCACCTGAGTGCCATGCTGTGAGCTCTGGGGGAAGCCTTCATGCAAACAGGGCGGCCCTGAGTGACAAGATAGCACATCATAACCTTTACATCCACATATTGTGCAGGCACAAAGCATCACTGGAATAACTCACTGCAAGGGTCACAGTGAATTCCAATTTTACCACAGCCCTTGTTCTTTGTGACAACACTGAGAAATTCACCTTCTGCCTTTTAGACACCACCACAACCCAAAGTACAGCCTCGGCCGTGGGTTACAGCAGGCCCCCACAGAACAGAAGCGTCACACTTGGCACGCTGCTGTATTTCCATTATATGTCTGTGAGTGAAATCAAACCTGGGGGATTTCTTCCTCGCGCTCCAGACAAGCGCCCGCACTGCAGAATACAAATGGAGAGCAGGGCTGACGCACACACTCAATGCTCAGCTTGCTGCCCCAGGGACTGATAGCGGGCTGCAACCTTGAAGGGCTTGGAGCTCATTAACACCACGATTTAAATAACGGCAGAGCCGGGGGGGAGCAGGTGCTGCATGTCCCTGTAGCATGTATTTATGTGTGCACGTTTGGTTTAGACAATGAGAGTGAAAGTGCACTTGCTCCTTTGGTCTTCAGGTAGCAGCCCTGTGGAAAAGCATCAAGGAGGGAATGGGAAAGAGCTTTGTATGATGTTTTGTTTGTTTGTTTGTTTGTTTTCCCCTTTCCTTGGAGATTTTGGATTGATTAAAAAGCTATTTTTGCTGGGAAAACAAGAAGAAAGAAAACAGATCTATGTGGTAAGGATGAAAGTGTGCTTGACTCCTCCAGTGAGTACAATAGAGTTTAATATCTTTGCTGCTTGGCCCAATATTGTATCACAGGCATCACTGACATTGTGCTTCCCAGCATGCACCAGCCTTCCTTCAAACAAGCACTCGGTGTAGCAGAAAGTCCAAGAAAAGGCTTACTCCCAGGAGGATCAAGAAGAAAGCAACGGTGAAGAAAGGTACAGTGGCTATTAATATTAATGCTTAAGGAAGAGCAGAGAGAAAGGACACGGGAGCAGTAGAAAAAAATGACTGCTCGTGGCTTTGATGTGTTCATTTCCACAGGACCGATAGCAGCATGGAGAATACAGAAAGCAGATAAAGAGGGAAAGGAGGAGGTGGAGGTGAGCAGAAGGCAGCTCAGAAAATTGCACAAGCTGTGGGGAGTTTTTCCATCGAGACGTTTGTGCATCTCAAAGGGAGTGACTCTGCCATCTGCATCTCCTCTGAAAAAAAAAAAAAAGAGAAAGGAACAGAGCAGAGACAAAAAAAGAAATCCACCTGTTGTGTCTCTTGTTTTGGCTGTAGTAGGACGAATCAGCACAGAATGCCTGCTGTGCGAGGGGAGAGGAAGCCAACGGAGGTGCTGTTGTGTCTGAGGAACCACACAACCAGTCCCACTGCTCAGTTCCTACTGACACACTGGGAAAAGCAGGGAGAAACTATTTTAATCCTGTTGATGCTGCTGAGGAACAAAAAAATGGAAGTAATTAAAGGTGTGTTCCAGTCTCACTTACTTTTCTGAGTCTCCAGGCTAGAGTTATTTTTGCTACATTGATTTAAAGGCATTGAACTCATGTTTCAACTTGGTTGGATTTGGTTGGAGGTCTGTGGGGTCACCATGGAGCTCTGTGAGGTCACTACGGAGCCCTATATGGTCATAAAGAAGCTGTTAAGGGGTAACAATGGAAAATTTAGGGGGTCACTATGGAGCTTTATGGGGTCACTATGGTACTCAGTGGGGTCATAATAGATCTATTATGTGGAACCTACAGAGCGCAATGGGGTCACTATGGAGCTTTATGGGGTCACTATGGTACTCTCTGGGGTCACAATAGATCTATTATGTGGAACCTGCAGAGCTCAATGGGGTCACAAGGGAACTGTTATGGGGTCACTATGGCTCTCTGTTGTGTCACCATGCACCCCTATGGAACTCTTATGGTTATAAGGGAAGTGTTATGGGGTAACAATGGAACTTTTATGGGATCAGTATGAGCTCCCATGGGATGGGGTCATAACGGAAGTTTCATGGGGTCACTATGAAGCTCTTTGAGGTCGTAATAGCTCTGTTATGTGGAATCTACGGAGCTCAATGGGGTCACAAGGGAACTATTATGGGGTCACTAGGCAGCTCCATGGGGTCACTATGGATTTCGTGGGGTGTCTATGGAACTGTTCTGAGGTCCCTAAGGAGCTCTATGGGGTCACAAGAGAACTGTGATGGGGTCACCATGGAACAGCACAGGGATTGCTAAGGAGCTCCATGGGGTCATAATGGAACTGTTTTTGGGTCACTTGGCAGCTCTATGGGAACTCTATGGAACTCCATGGGGTGTCTATGGAACTGTTCTCAGGTCCCTAAGCAGCTCTATGAGGTCACAAGGGAAGTGTGATGGGGACACAATGGAAGAGCTCAGGGATTACTTTGGGGCTCCATGGGGTCATAATGGAACTGTTCTCGGGTCACCATGGTGCTCTATGTGGTCTCTATGGAGCTCTAGGGCAACACTATGGAGCTCTAAGGGGTCATAATGGAACTGTTACGGGGTCACTCTGCAGCTCTATGGGGACACTATGGAGCTCCACGAGGGGTCTATGGAACTGTTCTCAGGTACCTAAGAAGCTCTATGGGGTCTCAAGAGAACTGTTACGGGTTCACAGTGGAACAGCTCAGGTATTACTATGGAGCTCCATGGGGTCATAATGGAATTGCAGGGCAGTCATTATAAACAGAAAAGAACATAGTGTTCCTGTCCTCCTATGTTAGATCTCATGCAGCTTTTTAAGAACTACCAGTTCCTACAAGCATAGGCACGAAATGCTGTTGTAAAAGGCAAGGAAGAACCTCTGGCCAGTGTCCATGGGCTATGAGTTGTCCTGAAGAGGAGCAGAGTGCTGCAGAAGCCTGCGGGTTGCATTGCCTTGGGAATGCCTCTTGCTCCATGGCAAATGGGGAAAAACATCATGTCCTGCAGAAACTAGCTGCAAGCCTCAAAGCCTCTCAATCCTTTCGCCATTAAAAACATCTAGAATAGCACCCTCACAGACCAGTTATCCCAGGATGCACTTAAGCACTCCCAGTGGGACGTTGTGACTCTGTCACCGATCTGGTGGCCTTCTATGCTGAAGTGGAAGTGCAACTGATGTTGTCTACCAGGTCTTGTGCAAGGCCTTTGATGTAGTCCTGCATCATATCCTCATCTCTAAATTGGAGAGATGGGAATTCGAAGAGTTGACTGTGCACTGAGTAAAAAATTGACTGGGTGGCCATAGACAGAGGATTGTGGTCAATTGCTCTGTGTCCAGGTGGCAGCTGATCACAAGCAGTGTCCTCCAGGAGTTTGTTTTGAAATTGGTGCTCTTCAACATCTTTATCAATGACACAGACAGTGGGATTGAGTGTGACCTCAGCAAGTTTTCTGATCACGCTAAATTGTGTGGAGAAGTCAATACAATAGAAGGGAAAAGATACCATCCCACCAGAGGGACCTGGGCAGGCTTGAGAAATGGGCCCACGAGATCCTAACAAGGTTCAATATGGCCAAGTGCAAGGTGTTGTACTTGGATCGGCACAATCCCAGATATGAGTACAGACTGGGAGATGAACTCCTAGAGAGCAGCCCTGCTGAGAAGGCCTCAGGAGTCTTGCTGGACAAAAATCTAGACATGAGCCAGCAGTGTGTGCTTGCAGCCCAGAAGGCCAATGGTATCCTAGGCTGAATCAACAGAGTGGTGACCAGCAGGGAAAGGGAGGTGATTGTCTCCTTCTACTCTGCCCTTGTGAGGCCCCATCTAGAATACTGTGTCTGATCTGGTCATCTAGATGACCTTGAGGTCTCTTCCAACCCAAGCCATGCTATGATTCTATAATTCAGTGGCCTATGTCAATGCAGAAGGAGCTATTTGGGCAAAATGAGACATGGTGAGGTGAAGAATAATTTACTGATGCATGGGGACTGGAAATCAGGTCAGGTAATTTGAATGCCAGCTTACACATTTTCACCTATAAGTGGTATTAACTTGTTATCTTTATTTTCAGTGATAGAAGTATTTTAGACCTTTTTTCATTCTAATAACTCCCCCTGAATTTTCTACAATTCCTCTTTGAAAGCTGGTTTTTCAAATGGACATTGGAAAATAGTTGAATTCCTCTGGCAAGAGAATTACAGGTAATGTGTCTTGTGGGCAATTCTCTCAATTTATCTCAGCTGGGGGGTGGATTACATTATATTTCAAGTTCCCTTCTTGAACATATTTTCTACAATTTCTACAATTTCCCCTGCTTTTCCATGGATACCAATCAGTGTCATGTAAGCACATCAGACTTGGTGGCTTACTATGTCATGTACCTCACACTTCCATAGGTGTATTAGGAACAAGTGACCTTCCTCTTTTCATACAGCTGCAGCCATCCCATCTGATTTATCTTCATAAGCAACTGGCCAGTGATGCCACGACATTCCCCTGCCTGGCCATGCTGTGGGTATTGTTAGTCCCTGGGTGCTGTTTGAGAGCAGCAGTGCAACACAGTGAGATGAGGTGGCACTTTTGCTTGGTGATGTCCCCAGGATTGCAGTGGCAGCAAAGGGTGAGATTGGCTGCTTTCTGTCTCTCCGCAGTTGCTTGTTCCAGTGAATTAAGGCTGATGATTCCCTGTCTTGGCTCATAGACTGACTCATCCATTCTCCCAAGCATGGGTATTTACGACAAGCAAAGGAAAGGCTTGAATAAAGAGGGCAGCAGTGGCACTTCTGCTAGGCTAGGGAGCTGCTGGAGTCAGCTCATTACTAACAAGCAGTTAGTGCCACTTACCCACTGATAAGGGTACGCAAAGCACCCCCTGTGGGCTTCTTGCTGGCAGAGGCTTGTCCTTTCCATAGGACAAGACTCAGCAAGATGTTTAACCTAAAACAGATGAGTAATCACATGCCGGTGTGCTGAGAAGAACGAAGGAGGCAAATGCTAAAATGCTTTTCTACCTTTGAGACCTTCTTTAAAATTCACCTCTGCCTATGCTCAGCTGCATGGCTGGTACAATGTCTGTTTTTCAGTAGTTTACTTTGAAAAAGTAAGGCACAGTGCACTCGCATCTCTTTTTTGTAAAAAGTCCTTTTAGATCCCTGAATGTGCAAACGCCAGCACCTCATTGCCATCAAAAAGCAATTAACATAACTGATGAGTGGCAGGAAATCAAAATACAGTCAGATCTAGCAGTTCTAGAGTCAGGGATGTAAATTATACAGGCACACACTTTTCTGTACGATGACTCTATTTGTTCTCTTTCCATTGTATTCAAAAGTGAATTACAATCTTGAAAGGTTCTATCTCTCCCAGATAACTGAAAAAGCTAATTAAAAACAAAAGCCACAGATGTAATCATTGCTTAATGCTGTAAGCATAACATGACCTAATGCTATTATGAGTTCTGAATAAATTTCAATTAGAACTCCAGCTGGTAAACAGACAAATGTGATAACAACATTTTAATATTACATAATCACTTGTTAGTAAAAATCATTTTTATTTTAGCCATTCATACGGATAAAAAATAATTTTACATTTAGATAGGTTTTTTCAATACAATTGTAGGGCAGAAGATGGGGGTTAGAGCTCAATGATCTCTAAGGTCCCTTCCAACATAAGTCATTATATGATTCTGTGTTTGAATCAGTAATATTTGAGAAGATCCTCTTCGGGGGTATGTTTCATTTTTTTAATTAATCAATCATTTTGGATTAAATCACCTTACAGCTTGCCGGCAACTTACACTATTCAGATCAGAAAAGTAATTCAAAGATATGCTTTGTGCTCATTGGCATTGGAAAGAATCAATTCCAGGTTGCAATTGCCTTTTGTTGCTCAAAGTGCTTTTTTATTTATAGTCTCACTGAGCTTTAGGCAATGAGGGGAATGGAATTTCTGGCAGAGCTGGAATTCAGAACATGAAGAAGCTGGGGAGACATTTTGCAGCAGGGTATGTATTGGTACAATACTTAGAGCACAAACATGAGTCTGCCTGGATCCTTGTGGTGAATGGTTGTAGTCCATCATCATAGGAGTTCTGGCATGGCTATGGACAGCCAGGACCAGTTTTCTCCACACTACCCCCTAGAAAAATGTACCCGACAGAGACTTGAAGAGAGACAGAGAAACACAGAAATCTTCCCAAGACACAGAGATAGGGATGGAAACAGTGACTGTACAGAATGTTCTCCATGTCCCACCAGGCTGGCATCATGCTGCTGTACTGCAAACTGTGCAATCCCAGCACTGGATTTCAAGACAGGTGTAGAGGACCTGGCTGGTAGGATGATGACAGCTTACTCAGCTCATCAGCATACAATTCTTCCCTCTTGTGATTTAAAACACTGATAAAATGGAGAAGCACACTGGCCTAACTGTACCAAGGGAGGAAATCTGCTCCAAGATGTAGACAGTGAGGGAAAGCACAATGCAGGGCTCGTGCCATTAACCTGCTGTAACCTGGTCCTCAAGGGACCACCCTTAGCAGGGAGGTGCTCAGCATCTTGTTCTCTGTGCAGGGAGCAAGAACCTCTCTGTGCAGAGAGGTTTGATATGCCACTCTGATGAAGATTATGTGCCTGATATGGTTACCTATATGTAGTATGGCTTCATTTGCATGCAGCAGTTCTCCTGACTTCAGAGTTATTTGATGGCAGAGACAACAGAAGCTGTCACTACTGTGAAATAAAATTCTTGCTATCCCTCAGTGACATGATTTTTTCCTTCCCCCTTCAATTACACATTTTAAATATTTATTATATACCCTGTAGGGTTACTTTTACTCTAGAAAGAGCAAGGGTTAAGCTTCTGTTTTTTAAACAAGAGAAAATGTGTTGAAATAAATCACATTATTCAACAGCAACAACAATAACACACACACACACACAAAGAAAGAAATCCAATATGAAAACAAACTATTCTTAGTTAAAAGGGCAATCACTCTTGAGACTGAAGGCTCTCCTGACTAGCTGCTGTGGCTTCTTCATTATTTGCTCATATCACAGTAGCAAGTAAAGGTTTGAAATAAAACAGAGGATTGTATGTGCTGAGCCCTATAAGTCGCAGTATATGCTCACTCTCTAAATAGGTAGCAGAGCAATCCTACAAGCAGGATATCATCCTGTCCATCTGAGATGCAAAGGTACAGAGAGCCTGTGTGACTGGGTAACAGATGATGTGGCCTATGTTAAGGTCAGGACTGAAACAGAGGTCTCAGACTGTTTCTTTGGCTGCAAATTCATCCTTCCTCCTAGAAGCTTATATGAACCTCCCAAGAGCTAGGTTATCACTCCAATCCCAGTATGTCAACTTTCTCTTCTTATCTTACCCCTACATGGCATTATGGAGGCATGTGGCAAGTGGGATGCTGTTCCCTAACTCCAGATCTCTAAAATATAAATTTCCATCTGTGAGGCAGATATCCAAGCTCCAACTCTGTTTGTGGATAACCAGTCAATACAGTCTGTAATACCTTGGGCATGACTCATCTGACCTAAATGTTGATGTCTGCTTTAGAATAAACTGCATTATGGCTGTATTGACCAAATCCCCAGCGACTGTGACAGGAACCCTGCCAGCAGCGACAGCCTAATTACAGAGATGGATCAGACCCCATTCACATCTGTTCAAAATCTGCCCTTGTGCTGTCTCATACTAGTGTGTATGCCTGGTAAAATTTAGGATGTTGAGCAACTGTAGTGCTGTGATCCTCAGCAGTTCCAAAGATCCGAATGGGCTGAAATGAAGTTAGTTGATGGAAGAAACCCACATTTTGCCAGATCCAACACACTACTGGGCAAACTGAGAAGCTATCCTTTAGGCCACCACAGTCTGAGTCACAGAAGTCTTCCTTCTGTATAGTATTTTTTATCACATTGCATTTTTTATTATCTGCACCTGAAAATGGGCTCAGTTGTCTTTGAGCATGCCTTAGCGAAGCAGGCTCTGCAGACAACCAGAAGGAACTCAACACAGCCTGTGGATGGATGGCAAATGGAGGATATCCATCATTTTGATCACCTGGCCTGTCCATGCCTGTTCAGCTTTAGGTAAAAAAACATCCATCTCTACTGGTTGCCTGTATGACACCAGTGTTTTGAAAGCCTGGAGATAACTCATGCAAAAACACCTGCAGCTGCATAATCAGTAAATATTTCATCTAAGACGAAGAGAAGGAGGCTAATGGATGAGACCATGAGAGCTGGATCTGGTCTTTGCACTTCCCAGAGCACCGGACTGGCAAGTCATTCATGGAGCTCTCAGCCTGCGATGCAGCTCCAGCAACAGCTGTCTCAGCAGCAATCTACATAGGCCCCCACAGCTCTTTTCTTCTGCTCTGGATTTCATTCTTCTCTGTTATTCTCATTTTACCTCTCTCGTGAAGATTATTGAGATTCATCCATGTGAATCAGAATACACGTTCCTAGGGGCAAGTCATTTCTTATTCCCTGATGTCCACTTTCCTATTTACACGAAACTTCAATATTCTTGATGATATCAAATATTACTCATCAGATAAAAGGCCTGCAAGGCCAGGTTGGATGGAACTTTGTCCAACTTGATCTACTGGAATGTGTTGCTGCCCATGGCAGAGGGTCTGAAACTTGAGGACCTTTAATGCCTCTTTCAACCCAAACCATTCTGTGTTCTATGATTCTATCAAATACATCCAACAGTTCACTCCTGTGTCTACCCCCCTATTGTTTACTGTCAGCACTCCAACATATTGCCTGTATTTTTCTCCTGTTCTTCCTTTCTTCATATTCCTACTTCTTTCAATGGTGTATTTTCATAAAATATAGCCTTGCTTTAGTTTGCATTTGTCAGAAACCCTTGGTTTCAGCCTTACAAATGTTAGATGTGGTACTTACAATCAATCTTTGGAGGTCCTTTCCTGTTACCCATCCCCATCCTTTTTAATCCAGTCCTTTGTCTTCACTGGCACTGACCTAACCAAAGTGATCATTAATCTTTTCCCAACTAGGTCTTTCCATCTGTAACTCTTTCTTCTCTGTATTTCTCACTCTTCCCCAAACTGGTAATTCCATTCTAGAAAAGATATATTTGTATCCCTTCTCTAGCCATATTCATCTATTATAAAGTAGCAGCAGCAAATCTATTTTAGTAGAACAGAACACATAGAAGTATATATGCTGCAGCTGCTGTATGCTGACCACATGTTGTGTCCTGAATATACCCTAAAATTTTTGTTTTCTTTTATGTGATTCTTGGAATATTTTTGATGCTTCATAAACCTCTGAGTACCTGTGTAACCACCATTCAGCAACCATAAATCAAAGTTAGAAGAACTCTGCATGCTCCTATATTCACTGAAGCCTTCTCAGTACAAATTATCTTCCTTTGTTCAATTTTTTATTTTTCAGTTTTTCGTACCTTCACATAGTTTACTGCAAACTCCAGTTTCACTGATCACCCTTTCAACTCTTTCTTTAACAAGGCATTCACACAGCCATAAAATCACCATATTAATTGATGTTGCTGAAGAGTTGGCATTTTAATGGTCACCAATCCTTCCTCCAGTTCATTCTCCTAATCTTTCAATACCTTGGCAAATGGCATGGATGTATTAGTATTCCTGCTGTTAAGCTGCTCTACACCAACTGACTCACACACAGAATATGAGAGTAGGCAATTATTACCATCCTCATTTCATTGTGGAGGAAAGAAAGGATGTTATTTATGCAACCTGGCACTGGGTATCTCCCTTAGGTCAGTCTCCCCAAGACCTCTGTGTAGTAAGTGCTAGAGAGAAGCTTCTCTGAAGAACAACATTAGAAGAGCCTGCTGAGATGAGCCTGCTGAGATGAGTCAGATAATTCGGATGTCTAAATTAGACACCTCAAATGAATCAGTGGTAACATTCCTAGTGGCTTCAGAGGATGTATATTCCGGCAATTAACCACAATGTGTAACTGTAGCTCTATATAATTACCTATACAAATTGCAGCCATATACAATAGGTTGCTATGCCTTGAATAAGCAATGAATAAACGGTGTGACTGGATCTCAAGGTTATTTTTTTCTTCATTTACATCACTACAAGAAGCCAGCAGAGATTAAATTACCAAAGGGAGATGAAGTTTGTCTTTGTTTGGCCTATGAATCACGAAATGGTGATTTTTTGGGTCTAGGTCAATATCCAACTTACACACCTCTTTTCTGACTGCTTTATATGTTTCTTACATATAACATCTTATATATTCATTAATCACATTTGTGTCTTGACAATTCTGATTTTCTCCCTACGCGCTGTTCCTATTTGTTTCTAGAATCGTACCATGATACAATTCTAAGAAACCTCCAGAGGCCAAAGCAGGGTGAACTCAATGTCAAATGAGGTCTCAGAGGGCCTTTTTCTATCTTGTTTTGAATATCTCTAAGGACTGAGACTGCATAGCCTCTGTGAGCCTCTTTCATAATGATTGACCACCTCCATTGTGAAGAATTTTTCCCTTATAGCTAACCGATATTTAGAATTTTCATTTGCTGTAAGCTGTGTCTGTCACCTCTTGGTCTGATTTCATCTCTTCTTTAAGCTTTGTTTAGCTAGTTGAAAATATTATCTTGTTTCTCTTAGACTTCTTTTCTTACAGCTGAACAAACTCAGCCTCTTGAGCTTCTCATATATTACAGTCTCTGATGAACTGTAGCTTGTTGGTATCATTCTTGTACTGGGCAGCCCAAAGCTGAACACGATATTCCAGATATGTACTCCTCAAAAGAGCAAAATGGAGGGCAAATTCCCTCAAACTGCCAACTGTGTTCTTGCTAATGCAGTTGGCATTTTTTGATGTATGGCTGTGTTGCAGACTCACATTCAGCTTATTGTGTAGCAGCACCCCAGATCGTTTTCAGCAGAGGTGCTTTGTAGCCAGATCCCAGTCTCTACTGTCGAATTTCTTCCAGCTCATGTGCAAGACTGCATTTGCCTTTTTTTTTTTTTTTTCCCAGGAACAATTTATAAACCTTTGTTTCAGTGTTATATTGTATATCTAAAACGTACAGGTTCTGAGACTGCAGGTCAGATCCATCACTAATGGCTGTTGGCATGGTTCTGCTGAAGCTAATGGAACCAACAACATTTATACAGCAGATCTTGATCTTGCTTTCTGTTTAATCCTGACTGTCATTTCTCTAAATATGCTCCTTAATGGTGTCAGAATCCAATCTTCATTTGTATTCTAACTATGCTTTTAGCTTCAGTATTAACTTGTAGTAATGATTAAGTTGTGCTTTTTTTAATCTAGGTGAGAGGCTTGATTCATCTTACTTCATTCGTCCTCAGGATCTTTATTTCTCTCTGGATGTTGTAAATACACCGATAAATGTGTTAATTGAAATGACTGTCAGATGTACTGAAAGTGAGTCATTTCAGGAGTCCTATGTTGAAAGTGTGTTCACACAGAAGTCTAAAGTGTGAATCCCTGAAATTTAGACTGTTTTCACACTATGTAGAAACAGCAATGAGTAATTTACAAAGCACACAAACATGCATACACACTCACACGAATATACACACCAATGCACACTTAGAAGAAAAGTGTTTTAGGCAGATTCATTATAACAACAGACAGAATGGGCAGTTCTGTTGGTCATCTAAGCTCTAATCAATTTGTTTAATGCCTTTCAAAGTACCATTTCATTAGAGGCACAGAATAATCATTCACTCATCTGCTCTTCAGCTGCTGGATTTGATTTGTGTTCTTTTATGGTGGAAACTAATGGGTATCCCATAAGAACTGATCGTTTTTGAATGTTTCCTATTTATTGCTTATGTGCTAAGAATATGTATTGCCTTCAGTTTAGATATTAGAGGATTAAATCCTGTGAGGGTTTCTACAGAGTACGGCATGTAAAGCGGCTAAGTTCTTGCAGGGACAAAATGTATGCCAGTTAGAATATTACCTGAGTTATCAATCATCTTCCCTTTTTGAAATAGGCCCTATAGAAGCCATTAGGGATTTTTGTTACGATTCTTCAGGTTGCATTCCACTTTTACACCCCAGTTCTCAAAAAGCCTTAAGTTAATTCGAATGAAAAGGTAACTAGCACAAAAATATACCTTCCATTTTCAACAGTCTTTGTCAGTCTAGAGAAAATAGAGTAGAATGGAAAGGGAGATGTATGCAAGGGTGGTGAATGCTCTCATCAGTACAGAGGAAAGGATAAAAAGGATAGAACAACAAGAGAAGAAGATCTCAGTAAGGAACAAGGAAGCCCTCTGTCCAATGTGTCTAATGTTCCTTTTGTTACATTCAGAGTTCCCATTCTTTATCATTTTTTTTTCCCGTAATACTTCTGGAATGTCTTGTTGAGAAATCATTATACAGTGCTGTGCCGTGGGCCATGCTAAGTTCTGAGACCTATTCCAATGCTAATTTGTGTATTTCATATAATAACTCTCAGGGTGAAAAACACACCACTGTCAGACCCTGTTTCCTGCTGTATGGCAATTGCTCTCCAGAGAAAGAAGTCAGGAATGTTCCTCGTTTGCAGCTTTATCGCAGAGTGGTTTCCTCATTTCTGAAAGACATAAGAGCACCATTTACACCATCCTTGGTGAAAAACTGTGTAGGATTTGCACTTCCACCTTGTCAGCCTATTGCGTGAGCCCAGGTGCTACTGTGGGATATACATGCTCCCTCCTGTGCTCTCAGCTCTGCTCAGCATGACTTGAGCTGTCCAGCTGGTGCATTAGTCTTTCAGAGGATTTTGGTGACTCTCTGTCCACCTCTGAATTGCAGCTGAGCAACTTAGTTCTCCAAAATCTCCAAACCAATTACCAAGTGACAGAGGCCTTTGGACTCCTAGTGCTCAGCCATAATGTGGGCCTCAGTCTGTCTCTTCAGTATGTTTTATTCCCTGATGGTGTTCACTGTCTGGCAGACTTAGCAGAGACAGTAATACTCTCTGTGGCACTTTCTTCTCCTCTAGTAGGTCAGGTTTCCTTAGCAATGTTAAGAGCCCTTGTCTATGTCCATTCCAGTTTTAATTCAGCACTCCTGAATATGGCTGCATCACACACAAATTTCAGCAGAGCCCTGCACTAATACTTCACTATTTCTCCTGGTATAACCGCTCATCTACTACAGTCTCTCCTGTCACTTAAATTTCAGGAAAAAGATGTGCTTATTTGAGTAGGTAGACCCAAGTCATTTTAGATTATACAGCTAGATGGTAGCCAGCAGATCACGAAGGGTTTCATTAAACTTGGCACTGTTATTTATCTGATACGTTGCTCATAAAAATACTTAAAACTGAATGGCAGTGTTTAGCTACATTCAGCACCCAGTTTCCTTGCCTCAGCCATTTTTTTTTCATGGATTTTGAAGAAATTCCAACAGGTCCATTCCTTTCCAGGATTTCTGCAGTGGAGATAAAAATTTTATGCAATTTTATTTTGTACTTAGACAGCTTTCTTGTTTTGTATCACTTCTTGGTGATGCCCTGCAACTCGTGTGCAAGTCATTACTCAGTGTGTCTTTGGTGTGAGGAGGTATATTAGGCTAGCTTCTTTCTACTCAATTTCAAGGTCATCTGATGGTTGTAAAATGTGTAGATATGAAACAATGGTACATACAAGATAAATTATTAAAATTTGGTACCAAATGAATTTCTATAAACCTAGGTATAACCTTATATACAAATTCATGAAGATTTTTATTTCTGGGGACATAACGTCCTGGACAAGAGGGAGAGTGGCAATCTGGTTATTGAACTCATGCCATACAAGATTTTGATTATCAAACTAAATGGTTAGCAGTTCTCTGGGCTTTGATCTTTAGTCTGTGCTACTCTTATCTTTCCGTCAGTTCACTGTATGATATTGAGCAATAAAAAGATAATAAGTAGCACTAGGCCATTTATCAAATGATTAGAACAGCCTGAAGCCAGATGTGATGTAACATAACAATAGTGCAACAAGCAATGGTGGCCTTTAAGATTCTTGCTTCAAACTAAGTACTTAGATTTGCCTGGGATGAAATTTTGAAATCAGCGTAGCTTCTGATACTCTCTAATCTGGAAACTATCAAGATATTTTTGTGTTTATTCAAAAGTTAACAGAAAAAAATCCAGTCAGTGCTTTTTCTTAGTGGTATCAATTTGGAGTAGCTCCCAGTAAAATGAAACAGAAAAAGTAATGGGAGAATTTTCTGTGCTAGGTGATTCTTTCTTTACTTTCAGACTGGAACATTTATTCTTTAGTAGGCTTTGTTGATAAAATACTGCTGAATTTTTTGGAGCTCTACTCTCACTACTGAGTCCAGAGGCTTCAAATAAATCAATACATGGGCTTGAAAAGGATTACAATGGGAGCTATTAAGGTATTGGGCACTTTTGAACATCTGACTCCTATACAGGGGCTTAAAGACAGTTGATCTCTTCTGAAAAATTTGTTCACACCTGAGGACTCTTGGAGGTCTGGCTTCTCCACTTCTCAGGAGCATCTTATTCTTTCCAAAGACAGGATCCTGTTACTAAAGATTAGACCTCTAAACTCCTAAGAATCAATGTGAGAGAGGCTAAAACATGTTAAGTGATTGCCTTCCAGAAGGCTAAATGCAGGAATGATTTATAAAATACAATTCTTGTACAAAATCTATGCTGCTGCTGAATTCCGTTGCTGGAGGAATTGCAAGGGTTACATGAACAAATTGAAATCTGGCAGGAAAGGAAAGGATTATGGCATGCAGTGAACAACAGCAGGGAGACAGTCATGTCAAAAGTTCACATGCAATATGTGATATCAATAATTTACAAGGCCCTTCCATTCCATTTTCTTTATCAACAAAGCAGTCCATGAGTTGCCTACTTCACAGGTTTTGCTGCACCACAAATGGATAACAAACCTTTACATGTAATATGACTTTATTTCAAATACATGCTTCTTTACTATGTCTCCTGTGCAGCAGTATACGTGAGTTGTATTCAGTTATGCCAGTATTGTTTCCCATCACCAGCATATCCATTACTCTGTCACCATTGTTAAGCATGATTGCTAAGCATTTTGTCTTTGCTCATCTGCCGATCCTTATGCACCAAGTGATAGGAGAGTAGACACTTTTGAGTATGTATGTTCATGCATGCCTGCATCAGAGATTGCTGTGGGATCCTTTAGAATGTAAAGAAGTTGTATTAAGTGCTGAAGGCACTAGAAAAACACTCAAGTTTGTTAAGTCTAGCGATGCTTTCCAGGAAAGGGCCTGGCACTGCAGTTTGCCCTGCTTGATTCTCTAAGGTGCAGAAGTATGAAGGAGAATAGACCGTACTTCCTATATTTTCTTCTGAGTACAGTTCTTGGAGGGGATGAGATATTGATGTTCTAATGCAAAGCTCTCCCAAGATGATTTGAAAATCTTATCAATGTTGTTACTGAATGGAAGAATTGAAGAGCTGAAATTAATATCTGAATATAAACCAGGAAAAAAAAGTAGTAAATCACCAACTTGGCAGGTTGTGAAATGTTTAGCTACATTAATTTGGAAATAGAAATGCGAAGGATGTTCTTATCTATTCTGATCTGAATAAACTGATAAAGTCTGGATCATTATAAGCGCTTGTAATTAGGAGGATAAGTTGGGAGTGGGGACACAATATATTTCTGTGTATTTACACGAGTGTACTGAGCCTCTTTACTCGGCATAGGAACAATCAGAAGCAGTTCCCAGTTCTAGCTTGGCACTCCCAGTCCAACTCTATTTTGGGACTCCCCTTGCCCTAGCCAGGTTTTTCTCATTATATTAATAGAATCATAGAATGGCCTGGGTTGAAAAGGACCACAGTGATCATCAAGTTTCAACTCCCCTGCTATGTGCAGGGTCTCCAAACACCAGACCAGGCTGCCCAGAACCACATCCAGCCTGGCCTTGAATGCCTCCAGGGATGAGGCATCCACAACCTCCTCAACCTGTTCCAATGCATCACCACCCTCTGAGTGAAAAACTTCCTCCTAATATCTAACCTAATATCTAACCTATTCCTGTTCACCTTCACACTGCAACATAATCCCACACACCTTTCCCATAATAATAGTCACTGAAACTTGCCTGCTCATAGCACTGAAATTTTGTGTTGGGTGGATATGTGTGCTTGACTCTTCTACTTTCATTTTGGAAACTAAGAAGAGTCAAAATATCTATCAGTCTCGAAAATGATTTAACTTGAAAACCTTATCAAAGAGCAAGTAGACAGGAAAGAAAAACTCCTCCTGCTCCTTCCTTCTTTCCTTTGAATGTGCAGTTGGCCTTCTTTAATGAGTTTAATTAGTCCTGCTGCACTTACAACCTGTGGGACTGACCCATGGGTAGTCCCAGGAAAGAAAGGTGTCACCTCTATGAAAAGCTGACAGTGGGACAAGTCATGTGCTTATAGAACCATAGAATCACATCATCATTAAGGTTGGAAAAAACTGCTACAGTCATCTAGTCCAATCATCAACTCATCACCACCATGCTCACTAAACCATGTCCCTCAGTGCCAATCTAAGCATTTCTCATACAACTCCAGGGATGGTGACTGCACAGCTTCCCTGTGCAGCCTGTTCCAATGCTTTGCCACTCTTTCTGAGAAGAAATTTTTCCTAATATCCAACCTGAATTTCCCCTGGCACAACTTAAACCCCTTACCTGATTCCTACCTCGTCACAACATCCTTTGAGATTGCTGTAGATATCAATAAGGTCTCCCCTGAACCTCCTCTTCTATGACTGAATAATCCCAGTTCCCTCAGCCACTCTCTATAAGACTTGTGTTCCAGAACCTTCACAGCTTTGCTGCCTTTCTCTGGACGCACTCGAGTGCCTCAAAGTCTTTCTTGTCGTGAGGGACCTAAAACTGAAGAAGACTTGGGATTAGTTCCCAGAGCTGTTCCAAATCTTCTTGTCAATGGTGTAGCTCTTCAAAGGCTCTTCATAGGTGGAGTTAGTTGCTTCTATATCTGTCAGGCTCTGGATCTCTGTTTGCTTCTTAGTAGTCTAAAAGGCAGTGATTACATTTTTCAGAGAGCTTTTACAAGACCCAGTGGAAATAAGACAGTGAGACATGAAAAGACTGCTAGGAGAGACTCTCTGTAAATAGGAAGCAGTGTTTGTTGTGTGTGGGCAGAGTGGAGGAGGGGGTTAAATAACAAACACAGATTTCCTTGGAAAATAGTATTCTGCCATATAGCCATATTACAGCATATCTGATTTTGCCTTCTTCTGCCACACGTATTATATTGTTATCTGGCCTCTTGTTTCCTATCAAAAGATGACCTTGGAATAGTAAAATGAAAGAGGAAGATAGTATGAAAAAAAAAAAAAGAAAGAACAGAGAGCTTTTCTGGCCAGCAGGAGGAAACTACACATATAATAATCCTCTCAGTCATGATGATACAATCTGTGATTTAACCTGGCATCGTTCTGCTTACTGCCATGGAACTGCTGCAGCTCAGACCACCTGGGGCCTGGCCTTTTGCTCTCAGCATCTGCTGGTGTGACACAGACTGACTGGGAGGACAAAGAGAGCATTCAGGCAAGTGTTCAGCACCTTGCTCTACTCTCAATGGCACTGAGATCCTGCCGAATTCATGAGAAGTTCTAGGGAAGCCAGGAAGAAGAAGATCCTGGGTGTCCATAGTCTTATTTAAGAAGCTGAGCCTCCAGAGTAACAATATGTCATTGAGATCTGGCCTTCCAGATACTCGTTTCTGAAACAATGCAGCACAATTTCTGTAGCATTTGTCTGTAAGGAGCCACAGGAACATAAGGACCAGCAGAGCAGGTCAGCCCCTGTGCACAAAGCCCACACGCCTGTGTGTGACAGCAGCCCAGAGCAGATGCACAGGGATCAAGAGGCAAACCTGGCAGGCTTTTCCTCCCTTCTTTGGACCTAAAGGTCCCTGTGGTGTTTGTCACTTTGCCATCATTGCTCCTGTAATATTTTTTTTTCTAGGCAGGATGAATTATAGTTTCACCAAACAGTCTTGGAAATCTGTTTTTTTGGCAGCTACATTTCACACGGGGAAAACTGGCCCACATGGTGCCAGAGTAAGGATGACTTCCTCTGCTAGTGGCTAATTGTATTACCTAGGGCATACTACAAGCCAACCCTGTTAGACTGGACCTTGTACTATTCATAGCCATGCCCTCTAATGGGATCCTTAGCTATTGAAACCCTCCTGACCTAAGGAGGTAATTTATTAATGTCTGTATTTCTGCATGTGTATAAATATGCATAATCTCTAGTCATTCTGAAATGAAAATCCAGTGTCTTTCACCAGCATATATTTGCACTTACTTAATGCTGGACAGAAAAATATACAATACAGAGACCTTTTAAATATAGAGATTTACTGCAGATTAGGTTTAATCCTTTGCACTTCTTGTAGGGTTGAGTTTTTTCGCTCCATGTTCTTTATTTGTTAACAATTTGCCACATGTTATTGTAGACATTGCTGATATGAGCATTTTGTGTACAGGAAGTCCATGTTATTTCATGAAAACTAGCTTGCTGGAAACAATAGATACTATTCTTCAGCTTGGACTGACCCCAGCATTTATCTCCTGGCTGCAAAGCAAATATTTCATGTCCTAATTTCCACACTCATTCATTTAACACATAAGCTCATTACAGTTCAGGTGTTTATTTAAAGGAGCTCCAAACATCAGTGAGCAAGTAAAGTTGGTCAAAGGCTTTATAAATGTGCTGAGAAGTTTGCTTCCCTGGCAAATTCCACTTTCTGCTGCAGACACTGTCTGCAATCCACAGTGATTTTTTCCTTGGTCTGTTCAGAAAGGGCTCCAGAACTGGGCATGAAGCCAGATTTTGATCCCAGTCCTTTTATTGGTTTCAACTGAATAACTTCAGATTTTGGCTGGTTCTCTGGCAAGTTGAGCCTGTCCTTTCACCCTATAGTCAGCTTAGTGCTCCAATGCTGGGGTGGAAAGCACAAGAAAACAATAACCCTTGTTTGTATTTGATATTGGGTTGTTAACTCAACTTACAAAGATATCTATAATTGAGGAGAATGGCACAGCTCATAGAATCATAGAAACAGAGAATTGCAGGGGTTAGAAGAAACCTCAAGAAATCATCAAGTTCAACCCCCTTGCAAAAGCAGGTTCTTTACAATAGCTCACACAGGTAGGTGTTCAGATGGGTCTTATCTCCATGGAAGGAGACTCCACAGCCCCTCTGGGCAACCTGTTCCAGTGTTCCATCACCCTTATCATGAAGTTGTTCATCCACATATTAGTACCAAACTTACTATGTTCAAGTTTTAGGCCATCACTGAATCTGGATACAGTTGTGTTTGTTTTTATTTATGTTTATTGCTATAGATTTATCAAAGCTGAATTACATCTGTTATGCTATCACCCAGACACTCATCACCTTGTGATTCTCCTGCTGTTATTGCAGGGTTTATTAGTTGAAAAACAATAAAAATGGAAAAGCATGTGAACAAAAGGCATCCTTTTACAGCTAGCTTCTGTTCAGCCAAAAGACCTGCAGCTGTCAGCATTGCTCCAAGTGCATCTACCTTATTAAATCTTCTGGTCTATCTGATATTTACACAACTGTTGGAGACAATAGCACCAGCTTGGGATGGCAGAGGGGAAGGAGAAGGAAAAGCCTAGGTGTACATAGGAAGCTTTATTTTCATTCTGATTTCCCATTTCTCTCAGGCAATCTGACCTGATCAGTGTGTAAGCAATGTACTACGGAATCACAGCATCACAGGGGTTGGAAGGAACCTCAAGAGATCGAGTCCAACTCCCCTGCCAAAGCAGCTACCCTACAATACATAGCACAAGTAGGCCTCCAGAACTCCAGATTAGTCTTGAATATCTCCATAACAGGAGACTCCACAATCTCTATGGGCAACCTGTTCCATTGCTCCATCACTCTTCTTGTAAAGAAGTTCTTCCTTATGTTAGTACCAAACTTCCTGTGTTTTAGGCCATTACTCTCTATTGCTACACACTACCAAGACCTGCCTGGCCTCATCCATTTGCCTCCCACTTCCTGTTAGAGATTTATAAACACCGATCGATCCGCTCTCAGTCTTCTTTTTCCCCAGGCTGAACATTACTCAGTTCAGTTACTCAGCCTTTCCTCATATGGAAGATGCTCCAGGCCTTTTATGATCTTTGTGGCCCATCACTGGAGTTCTTCTAGGAGATCCTTTTTTTTTTTTCTTTTTTTCTTTTTTAACTGGGGACCCAGAACTGGACACAGTAGTCTAAATGTGGCCTCATCAGGGCAGAGTCGAGGGGGAGGATGATGAACAAGACTGGATCCAGCACTGACCCCTGAGGACCACCACTAGTTCCCCTCTGTTTTAGTTATTACTAAGCACGAAATATTGCAACTTCACTGCATTGTGCCTGTTAGGGGGTTAGGGTTAGGCTTTTGGAGGCTCATTGCACAGTGTCTGAGGGTTTAGAGACTCATGAAATACACACGTAGGCTTAGAGCACACACACAGGGATGGATTTTGGTACAATACCCAAGAGCTGACCCCTATCAGTCCCATGAAGTCTGTAGTGGTCCATTCTGCATAACACCTTTCCTGCCGAACCCTGCCTTCATTTACGTTTGTGCAGACCTAATCAAAGAATCATAGAATCATTTGAGTTGGAAGAGACCTTTATTGATCATCTTGTCCAACTCCACTGAACAGGGACACATACAGCTAGATCAGGTGCTCAGAGCCCAGCCCTGTCCAGCCTGATCTTGAGTGTCTACAGGGATGGGATCCACCACCCTTCTGTGCAACCTATTCCAGCGCCTTACCACCCTTATAATAAAAAACTTTTTCCTTATATCCAATCTAAATATCCCCCAAATGAGGTTTCATGTGTGCAATCAAAACTAAAACATGGGCTGCAGCAGTGATGCCTGCACAGTTTTAAGCCAATTTTAGTCAGTATCTCAGGCAAATTGATTGGAATGGTGCAGTTGGACCTTCTCACTGTTCTGAGTAGGACCTTGCTCTCCAGGCAAGGGGATTTGCAAAGCTGCTTGGCATAGCACAGGGCTGTAGGTTTGCCTGTTGCACAGCTGATGGCTTTTGTAACAAAGACTTGGTAAGGAAAAGAAAAACAAAACAAAACAAAAAAGCAGCATTTCACACATTCTTGTGTTTTTTTTTTCTCTCTCCCATTCCTTCCTCCTGTCAGAAACACCTAAACACAAGAGTCACTACAGCAACACCACCTTAGCACTGCAGGGCCATACAATCAAGTGTATTCAACCATTTGTCTGAACTGCTGAAACAACAAAGGCACAGGAATGTGGAGGGAGGAAACCAGGCCACAGGTTCTTCCAAAAATCCTCATCTGGTCACTACTGATGGGCAAAGCAGCCTTTTTGCTTATTCTGAATCCCCTTACTGAAATGAGAAAAGGTTGGCTGGAGGCCCCTGAATATAATCAGTCACTGGTGCCTTCCCAGTTTTTATCATTCAGGAATTCCGGAGGTCCTGCACAGACCTTTCTTTGAATCAATCTAAGCTGATAGAGCCTGAAGTTCTGGGAGGCACCCTGGATCTTAATGAGAAACTTGTCTTCCCATCCTTCACAGAATCACAGAATTGTAGAGGCTGGAAGGGACCTCTAGAGATCATCTAGTCCAACCCCCCTGCCAAAGGACCTTGCAAACCTCTGTAAGTGTTGGTTCTACCATAGCCCTAATGGAAACAGCTTATTGTTTCCTACAGGCGGTATGCTTTGAGATTTCCAAAGTCAAAGTGGCAGATAAATGAGAAGTCTTCAAGGCTTTGTGACAATCATAAGCCATAGTAAGACTCAGATTCTGGTTTTTCTCTGTGCTTTCTTAACCATCTTGGAGAATTCAGTCATATTTGTCCTAACAGCTGATCTCGAGATTATTCAGCACTTAGGGGCTCTCAGTCCGAATTCAGAAGTTTTTGCCATTCATTTTCCTGATCTCATCCATGTTATGGATGCGGGGCAACATGAGCCCTGCAGTGCCTTTGATGCCACCTCTAGGTGTACAATCCTGCTCCAAAATTATTTCCTTAAATACAATGAGGACAGCAGCAGCCCAGTGAAAGTGATAGCCCATTGTCTATGATGCCAGAAAGGAGTACACAATGCATCACCATTTGGTTTACAGCAGCTTTTCTGTAAATGCAATAATCTATCGTGGAGTCACTGTTTCTCTTCAGTGGTTCAGCACAAAGAAAGGTTAAGGCAGTGTGGGTTGTAATTGGCTGGTATCAAATCAGCTGAGACTTAGAAAACTGGGAGAAACAAAACACAATCAGACCATAACATGCAACCTGTAAGTCCTCTAAAGAATGTATGGAATAAACACCATTCCTGCAACCTGAATAAATAGATTAATTATTATGTCTTACCCCAAAAATTTTCTCTGCCAAATATCCTATTTGTTTTTTTCTGACAAATTCCCTCCTAATAGACCCATAAATCTGAGGCAGCCAGTTGCCAAAGCCAAAAGGCTTTTTTTTCAACACAAAAATCCCTAACACAACCATACTAAAAAAAAGATTGTGTATTTTAGCTCTGAACATCTCTTCCCTGATTGATTTTGAGCCCCACTAAACACATTAATGTGAAGGAAAACAAATACCAGTCTCTGTTGGTTTAACTTGTCACAGGGAACCAGCTGAACCTGTTCTCCCTGCAATTCCTGGAAACAAAATAGGCTGCTCTGAGAGGACCTGTGAGCTCTCAGAGGGATCTGTGCCCAGTGGTCTGCACTTGTTAGTATGGACATAAAAGTGCATGTATGTGTGTGCTTAAGCAGTACAGATTGAACAACACAGCAAAGATAAGGATTGCTTAATAAAATGTATTTTCTGGGCAATTATGAGAAAAAAATTAAGGAGCTCATAAGTTCCTGATTTTCAGACCTATGATTGTATCACTCCTCCAAATATACTGCAGCCATTTACAACCCGGAGAATGCAAACTAACAGCACTATTAACTGCTGTGGAAAGTCCTTTAACTGGCATAGCTAATGTATTCAGAGAAAATGATGCAGAATTCTCTTTTTCTTAGGCAATGCGCAATTAGCGTGAGGAACTCATTACAATAAGATATTAACTTTAAAGATTGTCATAAAATTTAGAAACATATTTTTAATAATAATTTAAAAAAAAGATATACAATACTAACAGGAAATACATGCTTTGGAAGGGCTCAAAAGCAACCTTCATGTGAGTTCAACATGTTTACACTTTTTTTTCCCAAATACTGACAGGTTGCAACCTTCCCTGGGCAAATGTCTTGTTCAGTCCCTCCAAAACGTAGAGTGCTTGCTAGGATACTCAGTTAAGAGGGTTTCAGGAATGGAATTGCTCTCGTAGAACCATAGAATCATAGAATCCTTAGTGTTGGAAGGTACTTCTAAAGGTCATCTAGTCCAGCTCCTCAGCAAGGAACAGGGACATTCACTGCTTATTCTGGTTGCCCAGTGTATGATCCAGCCTCACCTTGAAAGTCTACAGGGATGGGGCTTCCACTGCATCTATGGGCAACCTGTTCCAGTGCCTCACCATCCTCACTATAATAGACTTTTTCTTATATCCAACCTAAATCTGCCCTCTTTAAACTTGAAGCCATTTCCCCTTGTTCTACCACAGCAGACCCTGCTAAAGAGTCTGAGTCACAGGCTTTACTGAAGTCCAGATAGATGACATCAGTGGCTCTTCCCTTATCCATTGATGCAGTGACACCATCATAAAAGGCCACTAGGTTGGTCAAACAGGATTTGCTGCTCTCATCTAACTTCTTCCCGGTAATACCTGGTGCCCAGTTTCAGTTGGCATTCTGGGTGTTCTCTTGAGCCTGCACACAGAGACCTCCAGAAAGTGGCCCACTGAGTTGCCAAGATAACCCAAATGGACTGTGGGGTCTCCTTGGAGAGCTCCAAAAAATGCCTGGATGTGAGTCTGAACCCCCTTCATGAACAGAGATTGGGCCAGATGGGTCCTGACGTCCCTGCCAGCATCGACCAGTTCACAACTCTTTGATTCTGTAGTCTCTTTCCTCTGCCATCAGTCTTGGACCACCTACCTGTCTGGTAGGGATACCAGGCATTACCTGAGAGGACATTTTCTGCTCAGAGTAGACTTCTTCACAAAGACTGGCTTTATTTTACTGAAGTTGACAAGCAGTTTTCAGATGTTAGCTGTCAGTAACCAGCAAGGACTGTTTGTAGGGGATGTTAGAAATGTGTGCTTCAGAGCTACTCAACTCGACCCTTGCTTAATGCTAACTGCAGACATGGCACATGGCAGAGTCCATAAATGTGGGACCAGGCAAAGCAGCCACAAGGGTTAAAATCTGCATTGAAGGGCATGGTCACAGCTCTAGTTTCACAAAACGTTTTCCTTCTAGCCCAGATGCAAAGTCAAACTAGCAACAACTTGAAAGGATAACATCTATCAGAACTAATAAGTGCTAATCTAATATAGAAGTGATAGCAACCAATCGAGTTGGCAGGCAGAGAGACGAACAAAGTCTGGCCACAGCACATTGAGAATCTATGCAATTGTAAGTCAGAAATTATAAAATAGCTCACTCCAGATTAAGGATACAGCCACAGAAACAAATGTAATAAATATTTGAAACAAAACTTCGATTTCGTTATTATTATAAGATCTGACTACAACTCAAGTCATTATAACTTCCCAGAAAATAAAAGTCTTTACCTGACTGTTACCTGAATCCTCTGTTACTAATCAGAAAAAGCTTCCTTCTAGACAATTAGTTTATTTAAGGAATTGGCAGACAGTTCGCTGTGTGTATCTCACAATTTTGAAACTGTCAGAGCTGCACTTATTCTTATTCACTAATAATACCCATGTACCTACAAACTACATTTTTAAATGGTATGGATGAATAATCCCTTTGCTCTTGTAGAGGGCTTTTTATGGCTTCTCTAAGCTGTGCATCTATTTTCACTTGACTTTAAAGCAATCAATATGCTGGCACAAAGGCTCTAGGATAATTCATAGCAACAATCTGTAGCAATTTACAGACTGATTTGGTTCCCTTAAATTGTTCTGACAAAAAAAAAAAAAAGCTAGAAGATTCCAAATGCTTGTAGTCACCCCCACAATAAAAAAAAAGAAGGGAGGGAGGGAGGGAGGGAGGGAGGCAGGCAGGAAGGCAGGAAGGCAGGAAGGAAGGAAAGAGAGAGAGAGAAAGAGAAGAGAAGAGAAGAGAAGAGAAGAGAAGAGAAGAGAAGAGAAGAGAAGAGAAGAGAAGAGAAGAGAAGAGAAGAGAAGAGAAGAGAAGAGAAGAGAAGAGAAGAGAAGAGAAGAAAAAGAAAAGAAAAGAAAAGAAAAGAAAAGAAAAGAAAAGAAAAGAAAAGAAAAGAAAAGAAAAGAAAAGAAAAGAAAAGAAAAGAAAAGAAAAGAAAAGAAAAGAAAAGAAAAGAAAAAAAGAAAAGAAAAGAAAAGAAAAGAAAAGAAAAGAAAAGAAAAGAAAAGAAAAGAAAAGAAAAGAAAAGAAAAGAAAAGAAAAGAAAAGAAAAGAAAAGAAAAGAAAAGAAAAGAAAAGGAAAGAAAAGAAAAGAAAAGGAAAGAAAAGGAAAGAAAAGGAAAGAAAAGGAAAGAAAAGGAAAGAAAAGAAAAGGAAAGAAAAGGAAAGAAAAGGAAAGAAAAGGAAAGAAAGGAAAGAAAAGAAAAGAAAAGAAAAGAAAAGAAAAGAAAAGAAAAGAAAAGAAAAGAAAAGAAAAGAAAAGAAAAGAAAAGAAAAGAAAAGAAAAGAAAAGAAAAGAAAAGAAAAGAAAAGAAAAGAAAAGAAAAGAAAAGAAAAGAAAGAGAAAAAAGAAAAAAGAAAAAAAATCCCCATGTTATGTAAACCTCGGGAGAGAAATTCCATTCTCTTTAATAAGGGTGCAAATCAAGTACATCTCTTTAGTTTTCATAGTGGCCTTCCTCCTCCAGAGTAGCAGGTTGAGAATTTAGCCTCAGAAGTAAACCCTGTTCAATGCAATGGATTTCAAAATACAAGAAAATGAGTAGCAACTCTTAGGTCTTTTGCTGCACTCACAAGCAAAGGCGAAGAGGAGCACAAATTCCTGCATTCAGCTTTTTATTGGTGCTTCTTTGTAGGGAACATTCCAGGAGCTGCCTTGCCAAAGACAAGCAGCTCATGTTGGTGATGGCACTGACAGTGGAGACTCTGCACTAACAACAGAAAGGAGTTACAGCCGAGCACTCCCAGCCTGCTGCTGGTGGTGCACCTGGCAACTGTTATTTTTATATACGGGAGATTATTCCGTTAAACCCATTGGCACCTGCCTTGCGGAGGAGGATTAAACAAGACATGCTTCTTTCACTATTACCTCACCCATTGCAAGGCATAAATTAATCGGTTGACGGATTTTGTTGACTAATGTGAACTATAAAGAAGCAAAACATTGCTTCAGTGTTGGATGGGATACAATGGCTCTTTGTAGAGGCTCTATTCTTGCCAGCATCTCCAGCAGCCATGACACAGCCATTCTGCATTGCTCACCAGAAGGAGGAAGCAGGCATGCTTCCAGTCTGCCGAGGTTTTGCCAGGGTAAACAAGGCTTTTACTTAGTCCTGCCTGTGACATGGGCAACTGGTGTGAGGGAAAGGGCTTTCTTACAGCAGCCACAGTATACTGGACCTTTCTTAACTGTGGTCCTAGAGCACGGCCAAACAGTGGACTAGAGACACCGAGCTACTGTAAAAAGTCCACCAGAAGGCCGTCAATATGATGAAAAGACTAGAGCATCACTATTATGAGGAGAGAATGAGAGGACTGGGAGAGCACCGTCAGACACTGGAAGGGGTTCAAGCTATGAGGAGAACTGATTTTCCTTCTTTTATATATGCCTGATCCTGTCTTCTGTGTCCTCTGGACTGGAGAGGAAGAGGTGAAGATGAGAAGGAAAGACATGGGTTTGAGATTTAGCATCCTACACATCAACCTGATGTTTTGAAACAAAGGAACCCTCTGAATGCACATGGAAGTGGTTATCCTGCAAACTTGAAAGCAAGTGTTTTTTTTTCCCACTATGGAGGCTGAGGATTTTAGTACAATTGGTCTTGGACTTCAACAAATTCTTTACTGAATCCTGTGTTCAAGACTACTGGCCATCATGTGATCTCAGAGAAAATTGTAGCTGCCAAACTGTGCCATTGCTTGTGCACATGCTCCATACAGCTGATCTGAGACCAAAACAACGGTTAACTGTTGGAGGAAATACAGCTTTTCTCTTGTTTGTGACTTTCATCATTTATTACTGATATTAGCATACCTGAGAGCTCAGCTTGGCTGTACTTTGAGGGAAGTAAATGGCCTTTTGCTAGTGGGAATGGTAACAAGGGGAAATAATGACCTAAACAAAGATGGCCTGGGTGAATTGGGGATGCACTGCATTCAGTATGGGTACCTTTGAACTGAGATAATGTGATAACAGGTTCCAGGTTGATATGTTAAACCATACTGGATGTTACTCTCCTTACCTTAAGGTTTTTGAAGGCAGAAAGCACTAAATCTTTTTAAAAGACCAAGATGGACTCTTGTAAAAAGAGCCCACCTTGCATGTCTGCACATATTCACCTGTGGGGCTAAGCAAAAGCAACTAAACATTGGCTTAGTAAAAGAGTGAGACAACATCCTCCCATAGAGAGCAAGAATTCAAGGACAGATAAAGGTGCACATGAAACCATGACCAGTTCAGGATCCTGGGCAGAGGATAACAAGAAAGTTAATGTTCCACCTGTCTGGGAAGTAGAGGAGTTATTGCACAGTGAAAAGCTTTCCGGGGACAGCAGTTACATCCAGGTTAGTAGATTAAATATCGTGTTGTTGGGCAGTAAGAGATGCTGGCATGGAACATCCTGCTTCCATGGTGCTGATGACTTGTTCCCCAAGTCCCTGCAATTACATGTCTCCATGCACAGAGCTTGCCAGGAATGGCCTCCGGCGTGTGCTAACTGCACAAGCTACCGGGTACCAATTGTGGTACCTGGAGATGGTTTGGGAAGGTGTTCATTGCCCCAGAATCAGGCCAGGGGCCAGGTTATACACATTTATTTAACATATAGACAACTCCGTTACAGGCTGCAGATACCCCCTGTACTGTTTATTTTTTTTTAATGAGGTAATGACTACTGAGGCTATTCTTGGCTTGGTCTAACCTGCTTTGAAGTGGACGCTTACTCCAAGTCAGTCTAGCTCTATTAGTACTATCTGTACTTTGTTCCTAATTAAAAAAAAAAAAAAAAAAAAAAAGACAACCTAGACTGAACAACTAAAACAGGCACAGAAACAAAATACTCCCTCTGCAAGATCATGGTATTTAATAAACCCGTGAAAGCAATTTATTTCTAAGAACTTACATCAGAAATATTACCACTTTTTGGATTAGTCAGCTGTCCACTAACTGGTCGTGATTTCTGGAAAAATCAATCTGTTAGTCACAGGCACCTGACAAATAGTTTGCATACAATATAGCTTAGCATGGGGGATTTGTCAGCTGTTCTGCACACTGAGTTCATTATTTGCCATATCATGTGACTAGCCACTTCTAACATGTGATACAATTCCTTCCTTTTAATTATACAGAGCAATTATACACAGGTCAAAACCAAACCAATATATACACAATATATACACATACATGTTAATAGCAATGCTAAATAACTAATTCTGATCCTACTGCTCATTGTTGAGAATCCCCAGGTATCTTGAAAAGACATCTGAACAATTAACAGCAATGACTCACAGCACATGGTCATGAGCATGGTCTTCTATTTATAGCAATATTTCTAAATTCTTCTTCTCCATAAGAGCAGTAGTAGCTGAAACAAAAATTACTGCATCAGACATTTCTTTGGATAAAATCATGCATGTAGTAACACCTTTCTTCACTGTTGCTGCTCTCAGCCCATGAAAAACCCATGGAAAAAATGTAATCTCAAGTCTCTGAATTTTCAACACCAACAAAAGCAGTTAGAAACTAAAATGATCATTGAAATTAATGGTCTGTGTAGCTAAATTCCCTGATAATCCTTTAGACTAATCAAGCAAGGTGTTTTAAAGCTGTAGACAACTGCGTAACTAATTTTGATAGATCAGCTGTGGTTCTCTGAACAGAGATTTTTGTTCCACATTCCCTTCCATTTCTTCCAATTGTCTAACTTTTTCATGTTCTGCCTTGGCATTCTGTTCATGTGCTAAGTAATGTGTTTTCTTATATCAGATACTGCAGTCTTGTATCACTTTATCTCAATTTTAGGGGCAATCAATTGAAGTTATAGAGAGATATAAGGCCTCTGCATCACCCCGCTATCAGATCCACTTTGCTGTTTATCAATTAAAGGTCAGACACAGGTTAGTGAGAAAAAACTCTCTGAAACTCTGGTCTGCTCACATTATTACAGCTTGTGCTTTGGCATGGGGTTAGCAATATGTCAGCTGTGTAGCACAATATATAGAAAAGAGAGAGAAATTGTTGGTTGAAATACTAAGAAGCAAACTCCTTAGTGCAAAAAAAAAAAAAAAGAAGAGTATAGATAAATATGTATTTACACAGCTTTGGTGATAAATCTTTAGTTAAAAGAAGGAATTGTGATACCACTGCTTCCACTGATTTTGCTAAAAGAGACAAAGATTTGTGTGGGTGTGTAGATATATTTTCCTTGCTGGTGCTATCAGGGCTCTGCTAGATTAAAGCAGCTGAAGCAAACCCCATTGTTGAAAAATTTGCCATGGGGTCCATTTGCAAATCTCATGCAATATGCAGGGAGGCCAGGACCATCTGTACAAAACACAGATGCTTCTACTGCAAAATATCAGCAATTCTGGCCTTCTGCCTGTCACGGCCTTTCTGACAGAGACTTCTTGTCACCATGAACTTCTGGACAAAATTCCCTCTGACGAGGGAAGTCATCCATTGCAGTGAGAAGTTGTTTCACATTTTCTGTTAATTTCACAACCACCCTTTAAATCTTCAGCTCCAGGACTGATTGTGATAAGCCATAGAATCTCAGAATCCCAGAATGGCTGAGGTTGGCAGGGACTTCTGGGTCCATCTGACCCAACCTCTGCTCAAGCAGGGACACCCACAGAAGGGGCCCTGGGCCATGTTCAGGTGGTTTTTGGAGCTCTCCAGGGAGGAGACCCCACAGCCTCTCTGGGCAACCTGTTCCAGTGCCCAGCCATCAGCACAGCACAGAAGTCCTTCCAGGTGTTGAAAACAGAACTTCTGCTGTTCCAGTTAGTGCCCACTGCTTCTTGTGCTGGCCCTAGGCTCTGCTGAAAAGTACCTGGCTCTGTCTTCATTGTACCCTCTCTTCAGATATTTACAGACATTGGTAAAAGCCTCCTCTTGTTCAGTCTGAAAAGCCCTAGCTCTCCGACTCTCCTCACAGAAGAGGTGCTCCTGACCCATCATTACCTTAGTGGCTCTATGTTATACTCTTTCCAGTATGCCCAGGTCCTTCTTACTGGGAAGCCTAGAACTGAACACAGCATTCCAGCTGTGGCCTCGCAAGCACTGAGTAGCACTCCTTCCTCTACCTTCTCACAACATCCAAACAGACAAGGGAGGCATGATTTACCCTTACATGAGCAGTTCTAGTTCTAATACATATCAATGCTTTACAACTCTGCTTCAAACAGCTGTTTCTCCTGCTACTGTCACAGCTGTACCACCGAGCCTGGCACAGCCTTGGACACTGCAGTCTCTAGGTACAGTAGCTGCTGCTAATGGTCCACAATGTATTGGAGTGCTGCAGCTTTGGTACTCCAGGCTTTAGTTCCTCCTTGATCCTTAGATAAGTAAGCCATCTGGTTCTTGTGATTTATTGCAGTTTAGATTCTGTTTAGTTGCTGCTCACTCCTTTTCTGTAATGGATGTGACTGCAGCTCAGCATTAAAGGCTGGCTCCTGTTTGTGCTTGGTGTCAGTGCCTTGTTAAGACCTGGGGAACAGTGGCTGTGAGCAACATGAGGGTAAACTCCTGCATGTTTTGTCTCAGACCCTCCTGTTACTAGCTCACATGCATGGAAACACTGCCAGATGATTCATACCTTGTTAACTGTGGTATGGACACAAGCAAGTGTATGAGTGGATTTCTTCACTAGAAGAAATAAAAACCTCAGGAAACAAACAAACAAACAAACAAAACAAAACAAAACAAAACAAAAAACAAAAAACAGAAAGGTCTCATGTCATGGGTTTTGCCTAGGGTGCATTGGTTGTGCACTCTTGATTAAACATCAGCATCAGAAAATACAGTTTCTGACAGCGGAGCTGTGCTGTAATATGCTTATTGGACTGAACAGTATAACAAATTATCATTTCTTTTTCAAAGTTGGACTGAGAGAAAACTCACCTAGCATCTCTGCTGCCTCCTCTTTATCATCAGATTACTAAGACTACCCATTCCATTTGTCAGCCTACTGCATAGTTGAGGACCAAGCAGCAATACAATGGGGAGGTGCTTCCAGCAGGGAAAATAGAAGTGGCATTCACAGGCCACTTGCTGCCTGCAGTGGGATTTGGGGAAGTGTTCCCTGCTAAGTTGCTAACAGTGAACTCCATCATGCACGACTGTGCATGATATATTCATGTGGTCCTCACCTCACTGATACATTGCCATGTAGTTTCCATGCTGAGTGTTTCGTAAGTAAGGAAGTGTATCTGGGATCTTTCTGTCATCAAAGAATATGGTTGAAGACTTTTCCTATCTCAGACCCAAAATACCACAGTCTCTCCCTCAGTAGGCCTGTAGCAGACAGCAGAAAGTTACTTACAAAGCCAGTAAGAAAACTATTGATGAACTCAAATAAAGCAATTTATTGGCAGACAACAACATGACTATAAAGTAAATTCCACTTTCCCTGATGTGACTGAGTAGGAACATTTGGATCTGTGGGCCTTATTATCATGTAAGGGGAAGAAGAAAGATGTTCACAAAAGGAGCACCTTACAGGCAGGCTGGTGAGTATTAGTGATGGTCGTTTGCTGTGTTAAAAGATGCCAGCTGTGTAAATTGGGATTTAGCTTTGCCAATCCAGGCAAAGACAATGTCTCTGTCAATGTCACTGTTAGTTTGTATTACATTTTTTTAAACAAATCAGTAAACATAGCCTTTCACACGAGGAAATCTTTTCTTCCAGATGAAAAAGCTGTAATGTGCACAGCTGTACCTCAGCCCTGCCTGGTTCTTGATGCCTTTTATGTTAGGGGATACTATTGTTTTGAAAATAGCCATCTAGATTCATAGAGTAATTCACTTCGGAAATAATGGAACAACATAATGGAGTTCTATCCAAACTACTCTAAAAGTCTCAAGTACTAAATGGAAAACATTGTCCTTTCTTCAGGACTTCTGAACTACCTCTATAATTCTGCATCAAGAAGATAATTTGCTATTAGAGCAGGCTGTTAAGTTCCATCACATGTTACCATAATGGTGTCTTAGAGGGAATTATTTGAACTGTTCTCAGAATTATACCTAAGTCAAAGGTTCCTGACAAGAGAAGGATCTGGGATTTTCTCCTCTGACACCATTTTTCCTGCCCGCTGCCTTTATTAATCATCTAAAAACTTTTCCTAGGAGCACGTCTTGCTCTGCTGGGTCTATTGGTAGTACTTGGGGCAGTTTTCAGAGAGGTTGATCAGATGATGCCTTTGGCAAGGTCCCACTTCCCCTTTCGCTTAGGTGAAAATGAGGAATAAATCTGTTTCACTCAGTTTCTTCTATACACCGTGTTAATGCTAGGAGCTTACTGGACTGCTATCAAATCGTCTCTACACTGATTTCATAGGATCATAGAAATATATAGCCACAGAATAGTTTGGATTGGAAGGAACCTTAAAGATCATCTTGTTTCAATCCCCTTGCCCCCAGCAAGGATATATTCCACTAGATCAGGTTCTCCAAAGCCCCATCCAACCTTACAAACACTGTGATTGACAGGTGTCTGTTCATCCATTATTCTCTGCACTGTTAAAGATAGGCAGGTAAGTAAAAAGTTTATTGTGTAGAACTAAATATTGTCATTTACCATATACTTTCTGTTGAGATGCTAACAGAATATGTTGGTATTTTGAAGACAACTTAATATATTTAAAACAAAACATATAAATATGTCAGTAAAATATAAAGAAAAAAACCTTATGAGTGATAGTTATGAAAACAAAATGAAACAAAAGTTCAGAATTGTCCAGAATGATGCCTCCTCCCAGAGAATGGAAGATTTGGCAGATATACCCCTAGAAAAATATCTCCCACAGCTCTCAGCAGACCACAAACTCAGAGATAGAAAAGATTGATCAGGTCATCCAGCCCATTTTCCTGATAATAGAGCATTGTTTTCCTGAAGTGGGTGTGTTGGGTTTCTTTAGTGCTTTGAATAGTTCTAGAAGGCCTAAGTGATAAATTGGGTTTTTATCATTAACCTTGGAAATAATTCCAGAAGCTAACAAATCTCAGAGTCAGGTTTCTCTACATCATCATCACTGCTTTGTCAATAATTTTGTAGGTTTCTTTTTCTCCAAACTATGGAATCCTGCTAAATTTAAAAACAGGACTAAATATTGAAGATAGATCACAACTTACCACCCTCATGCAGATGGATTACTCTTTCTGTAAAGTGGTCTCTTGGATATCTGTGAGAGTATTTCTTCACCAAAGTGAGCAAAAAGAAATTCCATTCTGAGTCTGAACTGAAGATAATTTCCATGACAGATGAACTGCGGAAAATGACCTTGTCCATGATAAGGACAGCTATAAAGGGAAATAAAAGTTTGCATAAAGCTTAACTTCTGCAACCACAGAGGTAGTTTCCCATTTGTTTAAGCATTTGCTTATCTTTTAAGAGCAATCTTCATTCCGAAGGATTTAGACAGTCTGTGATAGAAGAGACAGTCACCTGGCCTGAATATGACACAATCTGGAAGGAGATAGAAAAAGACAGCAGAAATTGATAACTTATTGTGCTCAGTAGGCATTGTGGAGGCTGAGGAGATAAAGTGGCTCTCCATACATGAAATGTAAAGGCAGGTATCAAGGAGAAGATAGGTGCTGTTTTCCTTCAGGAAAAAACTGTCACAAACACCAGAGACAAATGCTGGTCATGAATAAATCCATGTTGAAGAATGGAAATGTTCTCTTCTCATAGAACTTTAAATGAGGGGAACAGAGAAAAAAAATTTTAAGGAACAACTACTCTCTGAAAGAGATTTCCTTATATTTAAAAAATGGGAAGGAATACTCAGTCTAACCGGTTAAGTTAGGTAAAGGAGCTAAATTTTGAAGTTAGTTTCTGTTATCATAACCAAATGGAACAGAACAAAGACTCTCATTCTGTTCTTTCACTATTTCACAGTTCAACTCACATTAGTAAATGCAAACTTCCATTTAATTAAATCCATTTGATGCAGATTGTTTCCCTGTTGCTCAGAGGCCAATATAACCCTTTTCACAGTATGCAGGCTTCATTTAACATATCATTTGCAGCAAGGTTTGATTTTCTAAAGTAGAACAGAGTTTGAGGTAGATTGTCACAGTTAAAAAAATGACCAGCTCTCCTGCTGGTGTTGAAAATGTCTGCACAAAACATCAATGAGAATTTTAACTCCTGAAGAAAATAGAAAAAAGATATATTGGATCTACCAGCTCATTTTATATTGAGTCCATTGTGGTCCTTCATATTCCCATTAGCCTTTGCATTTCTAGCTTGTTTGTAAAGTACCTGAGAAGCTGCCCTCAGTTTCTTTTACTATAACATTTTTTGGATCTGATACGTAGGCTTGAGATAAAGGATGAGAAATATTCCTCTGCACAGGAAAAGAACAAGCAGAGTTGTACCTCTCCCTCAGCCTGGGATGGGAATCCCACTGACCTGGGAACCACATCTCCACTTCCCTTTACTACAAGCATTGCTGTTTGGTACAAAAAAGAGTAAAACACTTGGGTGAACTTTGCAGTGGAAAAGCTATGTGCTTTCACCGAAGGAGAAATGAGACATTTATCTTTGGCCTCCATATATTAATCAAGTGGATGTTGTGAAAAGAGAGGTGTTATTGAATTGCCATCCTTCCACTTCAGAAGAAGTCAAAACCAAATATCTTTTGCCTAGAGTGAATTTAACAAAGGGGAAAAGGAGGGGGGGAAGTACCATGATCATTTAAGATGGTTTAGTTGACTAAATAAAAGCCTCTGTGTTATTTGTGGTGTTCTTTGGTGTCTAAGGCATACTGTTTGGGCCGACTAATACAATAAAGGATAGAAAATACACTGGTGTTTTCCTAAAGCATTTTACATGGCAAATATATGATTTTATGCAGCCAAATACCACCAACATTGTCCTAGTGCACTTTATTCAACATACTAGTTTAATATCAAATGTGAGATGAAAGAGGTACATTACCACCAAAGAAAACCACAAGGAAACCCTCAAAACATGATCCAGTTAAATATGATTCCAATTTAAGTATCGCGTGGTTCAGTACATGTGGTCTCTCCATCTTTGGGGATATGTAAAACTTGGCTGGACCTAAGTAATCTGAACTAACCTCAGAGTTAGCCATGCTTAGTGTAGTGTGTACGGACTCTTGAGGCCTCTTCCAGCATAAGTAATGCTTTGATACTACATCTAAAGACAGGAGAGTGGTGAAGTGGGAGGATGGTCCTGAAAAGTATGAACTTTGTTTTGGAGTACTGCTCACTGCTATGTGTCTTACTATCTTGTATTTGGATAGTAACCTCTGAGAGCTAAAGCTGGATTTTATTTAAATTCAATATCAGGTAGAAATTAGTGATGAAATCTAGTTCTACTGGCTGCCATAATCAGTAAGACTGCTCATTTAGAGCTGAGAATTTCAGCATAAGCTTTTTGACCAAGAATTGGGTAAAAGAGAAGAAACAGACGCTAGGAATAAACAATCATTTGTCATAACAAGAACATGACCAGTGTCTACAAGGACTACAAAGTGTGCTATGGCCAATTTTGCACAATGTATTTATCAAAAATCTTGGGGAGAAAAGGCAAGCAGAGTTAAGATAACTGAAACAAGGTCCAGTTCTCTAAAGAATTGCAAGAGGGTTTTCCTTGCTTATTTTATAAAATGGCTGACAAGATTCAGTGTGGATAATACACATGGGTAAAAGTTGAGCTTTTTGTATAAAACGATGAGCTGATACAACTTTATCACTAAGAAACAAGATCTCAGGTTATAATAGAAAGCATCTTTGTGAGAAATGGCTCAGTGCTCAATAGACTTGGAAAATCTAAATCTAATATTAGGAGCTGTCAGGAAAAGGATAATGGGAAAAACAGAACACATGAGTATGTGCCTACGGTATTCATGTGGTATGTAAGTACCACACTGTGGCATATTGTTCTGCTCCATGTGTCTCAAAGGGGATATAACAGGACTAAAAAAGGCTCAGATACAGGCAACAAGAATGATAAAGGTATAAAACAACTTATCTACAAGAAACGAATAAGTAGATTAGGAGACCTTAAGGACTACTGAGGGGATATATGATGGAGGTCTGTAAAATAACGAGTGGCCAGAAATGGGTACATAGATAATTACTATTGCCTGTCTGTTCCAAGAGAAATGCTAATGGACTTCAAATGAAGCTAGTAAATGACAAGTTCAAGGTGTCAAAAAAAAGATGGTTCTTCGTGGGTTGCATAAGTGAGTTGTGGGGCATTGCACCGTAGGTTGCTGTGTGTGTTACATGGGTTCAAGAGCTAATAGATTTTTTGGATTTAGAGGGAAATAGGGCAAGTTTATAAAATATCTACTGAGGGCTAAGGGCTACTGAAAACAGATGAGAGCTGTCAAAAATTTTGCTCTAACCGTCGGCAGATGATAAAGTGATTAGGGAAGGTAGCATTATAGGTTTGCCCCTCGTATTTAGAATTTTCTCTAAGAACCATCTTGGCCACCTGCAAAAGCAGAAACCTGATGGAGATGGTCTGACCTAGTACAGTGACTTCTATTTTCTTATATTTTGATATTTCTGGAGTCTTACAAGTGAAGTGTTTAGGAAAATGCTTTGTAAAGGTATCCATAGTAAAAGTGTCCACAGTAGTGTCCATGAAGTATAGTGAAGTGAAGAAAGTATAATTCGTGTTCTCCTACCCACTAAATTTCTATGGAGAGCAAAACAAGCATAGTTTGGGAAATTACTATCCAAGCTTCTGTATTAGACTCATCTATACTCAATTGCTAAGCAGTTTAAAGCTAAATTTGTAAGCCAGCCCAGCTCAGGACAGAGTACAACTGCAACACCCTTGAGGCAGGGAGAAAAGCAATCAATTAAAATTGGCAGTCCAGATAGAGGATAGAATGTTTGATAAATAGAATCATTTTCCCTCATTATTTAAAAGACAAAAAAAAAAAAAAAAAAAAAAAGTCATTTACAATACAGTATAGGTACATGGGTACAATAGGACAGTAAAGATACAATAAAAGAGTAGTTAATTGTAGTGCAGATCTATTTTCTGACACACATAGTAATGATTAATTTATCACATTAGAATACAGAATATTCTACACAAGATGTAGTAGTTTCTTCTGTAACTACCACATGACTTCGTTTTAGGATAGATCATGACAGGCATCATATAGTTAATGCTGTAAAGCATCTCCATGCTTGTGCAAGAGGTGTTATCCTATGGCTGACCTTTCTTGTCCTGTTTCAATCCAGGGGACCTCCCAGGTTTATTCCAATGAGGAAAACCCGCATTGGTTATTACTGTAGATTCAATCTTTAACAAAGAAGACACATTGCTCCCCAGATAGAAATCTCTTGTTTGTGTGTGTGTGTGTTTTTTAACCGAAAGATCTTCAAGCTTTGTGGCCAACCATGCTTTCTAAGAAAGACAGATCATTAGGCAATGAGTTCTCAGTAAGACTATTCGGAACTCAACTTAAAGACAGCAAATATGAGATGTGGGAATGGAAGATGTATGTGTGAAAGCACCTGACATGTTTATGTTTCCTTGTGGTGTAATTTAGATTGATCTTGAGTTTCTGATCTGCACTGGGAAGATCTTTCTCCTGCCTAACAAGATCCCAGGATGGGATCAAGAGGATGCTTGAAATAACGTAAGAAAATCTTGTGAGCTTCCTCAATCCTGCTCTTGGACATGAGCACTAGTCTATATAAATTTTTGAGGTCTCTTCCAATTGCATGAAATTTAAGGATTTTCCAGATCAACTCACTCAGCGTATGTTTTACAATGGAGTTGGACACAACTTTGCTTCTGTATCTCTTCAATACTGAATATACAGTCATGGATTCTTCCTTTTGAATCATCTCATTTTTCTACGCTTTCAATTAAAATGTATAAAAAAAATTATTACTTTTTGCTGCAAAGTGCTGAGGGCAATTATGTTATAAAAGACACAAATCCATTCTGAGTTTGTGGTGCTCACTGGTGTATTGTTCTTGCAGCTTTGCCTGCAGTTCTGTATATTTGCTGGCTATTTGCAATGAAGGCCTTGGATTTTATTGAGTGTTCCCATATGGATGGCTTTTAAAGCTGAACCCTCAGAGTTTGAATGGTTTATTAACGAGGCACTGTAGAGACAAGAGATTATCTATATTCCTAAATACAATGAGGCAATTAATAGTTTGGTTGCAAAGGATTTTAAACAAAGGCATGGGACACAGTCCAGTACTTGTTTTGCCACAATGTATTCTTATGGCCATATGGGTCTGTGTTCTAGTTCCCAATGGGACAGTTTATGTTCCCCTGCTTCAGGGGAGTTTCATGACAAACCGTAAGCCAGAAACCAGAGGTCTGGCACTGGCAAAAAAAGGATCATAACAGGACTGAGGGCAACTGTGCCATCTGGTCAATGCACAAGTGAAGAGGAATAATGCAAAAAAAATGGGTGCCACGACAGATATTGTGGTGTGACTCTTTCTGAACTGTCTATACTGCTTCCCTGTGACCTTCCCCAGGTTAGTTGAGTATAGATCCTCAGAAATATTTATACAATTAATTAATAGGAACTTTGACAAATTAGATTTTAGATCTCAGTTTTGAAACCTTGATTCCTCAACACCTTCTGGGTTGTTCATTCACTGAGACAAACAATGACAGAAATTCTTTTCCTTAGGAATTCACATTTATCATTTTTCTGGGCTCCTACTCAACTCTTACCTGACAAACATGAACCACGTGCTTTGGCCAAAAGACCTGCCTTTAAAGCTCCATTTGCACCCAAAAGCCTTTACAGTGCCATTTTCACACAACAAAGTGAAAGCAGCGAAGCTGCAGCTACAAGCACTGGTTCCTTTGAAAGTGCTTTTGTTACTTTTAGCTGTCATTTTCCTGCCAAACCCACACCCTGAACTATCCCATTTAATTATACTTGCTGGCCATCTTTCCCCTTTTTATTGGCAATATTTTTCTTGTTAATTGTGCTTGCTTGGTTTTAAAGAATGGTGTCTGCTTTTCCTTAAGCGACGCTGCAAGGAATATTTCTGCATCCTGGGTAGTTTCTCTGACATGTTTATGCCTTGCTGGTTACTGTAAAAAATGCAAGACATATTATGTACTGCTGAAAACCAGGCTAGCACCTTGCAGTTTTAACATTGTGCCTTATTGTATAGTTAAAATAAATGTACCCAATATCAGCTTTATTACTCCTATTAGACAGTCTAATGGCTTGAAGTGAAGGAGACTTTCTAGCAAGCTGTTAAAGGGAAAGCACTAACCACTCAGCTTGGCATCCTGTACCTGGGGAGCAATAAGGAACAGTGCAGAGCAGCACATGATGCTCAGCTGGGGATGAGTTAGGGCTCTAATGTCAATCCCTAGTCTCCAGATACTACATTTAACATGTGATAGAGTGTCAAAAGGAGGTTAACGCAACAGAAAAGAAAGTCCACAGATGTTGTTTGTATTTACTATCCATTTGTACTTTTCATTAAAAATATTCCATCTTAGATCCTGTAAAGGCTCCCGTCTGAGTGCTGCTGTAGCAGACGGCACAGGTTTGCTCAACACTACTGAAAAATCATTCAATAAATATGCCTGAGCAGTTTGAAGCATACCACAATGACTCCTGACTGACAGCTGTAGAAGGGAATGCCTATGGCAATGCAGAGCTTCATAGACTTTGAGGTGTTACAAGTTTCTGTCACTAACTTACCTGACAGCATCTAGATGGAATACCTACAGCTAAGCAAGTCACTCTGGGCTCTCTTCAGAGACTCAATGGAGTTACAGTGCAGTTCCCCTCTGTGCATGCCTACATTTGGTTATGTGGATCACATGAAGTGTCTCTTGACAGTTTTGACTGAATTTCCATTAACCTGCCAAGGATCTCATACTACCTAAAATAAAGATAGAAACATAAAACATGAGGCCACGTGAGTCCTTCACAACATGTGGGATTTTGGTTTACGTGCCTTTACTAAAGTCTGTAAAACTTTATTCTAGTTGTCCTTGCTCTCTGACTTCCTCAGCCATTTTGGGATTCTGGAATTAGCTTTGACCAGCAGAGCAATGTTTCTGAGCCAAAGTTCTGTCGAGCTTTTTCATGAAGAACTAACTTTGTCAGTTCTACCATGTTGTCCAGGTTTCAATCAGATGCTGTGCTCAAATTAACCATTTCAGCCACAGTAACTCTGGCCTGGGAGAGCTCAGTGCAGAGGTTGAGTTTCATCTGCAGTTCTTTTCACTCAGTTTCCCAGCTGGGTTGCCTCTGGCACAAAAGGTCAAGTGATTTGAATGAATTGTCCTTTGCTCATTCAGGATCAAAGCACAGATTTTTCCTGCTTCCGCTTCTTCCCTCCAAACACATTGTTAAAAGGACAGTGAAGCTTCAATATCCAGTCCCTGATAAGCGATAAGTGTGTGTTTCCTGCCTGGGCAGGCTATTGGAGGATAGGAAGTTTGCCTGTTGTGCCAGGGGGAAGTGGAGAAAGAAAGCACATGTCCACTCACATTGTGCATTAAGGAACTCTGCAATCTTTGCTTTGGTTAACATTACCTCACTTTCATGAAGGCTACTAAGCAAGGATTGCACATCTCATCTTGCCTTAACTTGTCTCACTTTGTAATTCCGGGAGAGATGTTCTTCTGTCATTCCCACAAAAGCCAAGAGATTGTCTCTCAAATTATTAATGTCAGTGAGGCATTAAGGGACTGTCAGAAGAGAATTGATTGCTGGTAGTACCTCTATTGATTATATTAGATTTCGTAGTACTAGACTTGGAAGTATTTTCTGTTGTTTTTTTTTTGTTGTTTGTTTGTTTGTTTTTGACATTGTGGTGATCACATTATGCCCAGAAAAGGGCCAAGTGTAGAACAAAGTATCTTCCAAAAGAGGATAAAATGCCTCATACCTTCTGTGTATTGCTAGTGCTTCTGGTTGAACTTCCTGTCAAACTCTAGCAAGGCCTGCCAGTTTCCAGAAAATATGAAAGAAAAAGGTGTGTGCAGGAGTAGGTGGTCTCATTTCTGCAGTATTCTACTTTGTAAATTAATTTTTATGTCTAAGTTGGATTGAGGATTCATTGATCCCATTTGCAACAGTTATGACTTGGTAGTTCTCTATCAGGCATCTATTTCTGTTTTCAAGTGTTATCTCCTTTCCAACCATAGCAGATAACTCACTTGTTTCAGTCTCTGTGGATTTTTGGGAAAGCAAAAAACATTAGCCACAGAAATATCTCGACAAATTTGCAATATAAATTTTCTGAATATTTTGAAAATTTATGCAGAAAATCAGAGCACTGAAGATTACCTCAGAGTGACATATTAGCCAGGTTCAGCATATGCTCTTGAAGACAATGATTGAAGACCTGCTTCAAAGCAGACAGAATAAATCTGAAGATGTCAGATCTCAGTAAGAGCTCTAGCTCATTCAGTTCCAGCTGCAGAGCAGAAGGTCATGCATGTCAGCTTTTCCAGAGAGCCCTCATCCAGTATGTGTTTCCTGAAAGCATTCGTAGAGCTGGCCTCAGAGTTAGGGCAGAGGAAGTAGACTTCCAAACCCTTAGTGTTAGGAGGACTTGGATGGATCCACAAATGTTCAGCAGCAAAAGAAATTCGGCAGATATCTGGAGAATTTTAGTTGTTCCTAAGTAAGCAGCAGTGACACAGGGACTTCAAGTAACTAATAACTGCTTGAAATAGGTGATAGTTGATCAGTATTTTCACAAGTTACAAAGATTTTAAGGAGCCGTGCTGAGGCTTGCTTTCACCAAAAGAGTTGAGGTGCCAAACACCACACTACAAAGCACAAAAGGATTTTCAAGTTAGACTACTGAGTGCCCCAAATGGACTGTTGGAGCTTGTTTACACTTGGTCCAGAATGTATCCAAGAATACAGTATTTCATAGAATATCTGATATTTCCTGTGCATGGTGAGCCCCTTAACAGAAAAAAAAGCCCTCTCATAATGGTGGTTTAAGTTTCTCTGATCCCTGATAAAAGGTTAACATAGAAAGGCCTGAAACAATGCGACAAAAAAAGTTTGTTAAAACAGTTTTGATTCAGAAAGTTCAGGGCAAGTCTGCAGTAAGTTTATGAGTGGGAAATGATACATATCTCATTAAGTCAAAACCAGTTCTCCTGTCCCTGTTGATGATGTGCCCTTGTTTCAAACCAATTAAAGCAGAGCTAATCTCTCTATTGGTTTGAGACACGCTGTCATTGTTACATATAGCTTCTGTTGTGCACAAAGTCCTAATGGATTTTTTTGTAACCTACATCCATATTGGAGAGAAATCATCTCTGTAAAAACACAGAAGGTCTGTTTCTTGAATCAGACAACTTTGAACTTGATTCAGGGCCAAATGGGGAAAACTGAAAGAATCTCATTGACTTCACTGTGTCTTCGATCAGGCTGTCACTGTCTACATTCAGCCAAGGACACACAGTAGCTAATTTAAGCTCTATAATTTGAATGGGCTGAAAAACACAATGGCAATGCAGTACACCTTCGTTTTATTACCTGACTTTGGTGAAGGGTGGCTGAAAAGCTTTGCAGAAGAAGACTTTTAGGAACAAATTCAGAACAGTAAGCACTTACTTGACTCTACTGAAATTCTTAGGAGCACTTTTTTTCCCCTAGGAAATGGATTAAGTATCAAAGGATTATTAAAACAAAACAGAACAAAACAAGCAAACAAACAAACGAAATGAAACAAAATAGGTTGAGATTAATCAGATTAAGAAATAAATCACACTTGACTTCAAATACTTCTGCATGTGGATGCACCTGGAGTTATAAATATGTTGTTTGAAATACTCTGGGAGATGCCTGACTGGAATGCCAGATAGTTCTCTGTGCAAAGCAGTTAAGCAATGCATATAAATTCAAAGGTAAACTGGATTTAGAGGGTTCACTCTACAAGCATTCTTGCAAACGTGCTGTGCTGTAAATATCCAGCTTTCTTGAAGCAACTATTCAGCTCCCAGGAGTCAGACCCGAACACTGAACTCACGGTGATACACCACCACCATGTGGTGATTGTCAGGAAAACGAACTGCAATGGAACAGCCGGGAGCAACTTCAGCCGATGTTTCAAAACTTAGGAGATACGTAGTTACTGTGGTAATGGAAGATTCTAAGCACCTGTCCACTGTTATTTAACGGGCTGACAGCAGTTTTCAACAGTGCTATAACGTGATCATGTAATAGAGGTGTCTGCAAACGCTGAGACAGAAAATCCATGCTTTGTCTTAGCTCTCGTTCAAAGTAAAGTCAGGCACAGGAGGAAGCACTCATGTACCATCAGATGACGTAGTACTTCAGGTTTTTAACCTGTCACGATGTCCGTGGTGTAACCTCTGATATAGCTGGGACATCAGACAATCCGAGAGTGGAGTAAAGAGGTTGTCCTTGCTGATGGGAGTAGCTGGGGATACTTTTGTCAAGGCAAAAATGACATTCTTTGGAGATCCTCTTATAATATTTGGGAAGTACAATGGTTTTCTTGCAAACTTTCTAAATCATGTTGAAGCATTTTTCATGGTGGGGAATTCCAGCTGGGTGTCTGGGAGAGTTCTGGGAGGTTTCCCATTTTGTGAAGTTTGGATGGGAAGCAGCACATTAAAATGTCCTTTTCTGTAATAGCACTGGAGTCACTGTGCAGAATGCTGACTCCTCTGTTTTGTCTTGTTTGCATCCCTTCTTGCTGTTTTTCACATCCCTGACCAAATTAAATTCCATCTGCACCTCAGCTTTCCAGACTCCATCCTTGCACATCCGGACAGCATCCCTATATTCTTTCCAGGCCACCCATCACTGCTTCCATGTGCCTTGAGATCAAAAACTCAACCAGGGCATAGTTGCTGCAGCCCAGGCTGCCCTTGATCATAACTTCTTTTATGATCTTTTCTGTGTTGGTGAGCACCAGGTCCAGAAATGTTTCACCTCTGCTGTGTCTGTCCAATACCTGAACTAGAAAATTGTAATCAATGGACTTCAGGAGTTTCCTGGACAGCTTGCAGGCTGCACTGTTATTTTCCCAGAAAGTATCTGAGCGGTTTAAATCCTTCATTAGGATGAAAGCCTGTGAGCGCAATGCCTCTTGCAGCTGAGGCAAGATGGACTCATCAACAGGCTCCCCTTGATGAGGTGGCATGGAGTAGACCCCACCACTAGATGTCCTTTATTGGTCCAGTCCGTAATTTTTAAACTCACAAGCTCTCAGCCCCTTCATAACTGTTTCCCAGGGGAAGCTCTTTGCAGACTACCCCTGTCTTAATATATAGAGCAACTCCTCCACCTCTCCAATCTTGCCTATCCCTTCTAAAATGCTAATCCCTCAATCATGGTATTTCAGTTATGAGTCATCCCACTATGTTTCTGTGATAGCAGTAAGATCACAGTTTTCCAATTGCATCACAGTTTCCAATTCCTCCTGCTTATTTCCCATTCTGTGTGTGCATTGGTATAGAGGCACTTCAGTCGGGCTTTTGGCCACATTTCCTTCCTGGAGGAGCCCTCCCAAAAAACTTCTGGGACAAATCTGAGGTTTTCTCCTCTGTTCTTAAAGTAACAATGTTCCCTGACTCTCCTCTATTCCTTGGCATTACATCCCCTTCCACCATTAAATCTATTTTAAAGCCATGGTGATGAGCCCAGACAGCTTGATGCCTACTATATTTATCATAAGATGCAACAGATTGAGGGCCCCTGCTAGCACCTTGTCCCTTTAACTTAGATATGCCGTCCTACTCCTTGTCGTGGGCAGTCTCGCTATCACCTCCTTCCCCCTCAAACCTAGTTTAAAGCCCTGTTAACAAGTCCAAACAGCTCTTAGGCCAGAATTCCTTTCCTCCATTGACCTAAGTGGACCTTATTTGCAGCCAGGTGCTGAGTAAACTGCCCTATGATCAAAAAAAAACCAAAATTCCTGAAGCAGCACCAGACTCTCAGCCATGTATTTATCAGATGGGATTTCCTGATCCTCTCAATGTCCCTCCCTGCCACTGAAGGGACACAGGAAAACCTGTACTTCCCCTCTGTCCTCAAACTGCCCCAGCCCCCTGAAGTCCCTTCTGATAGCTGTCAAGTTTCTCTCAGTGATTCATCACTGCCAGCATGAACTACCAATAAGGGATAATAAACAGAGGGGTGAACCATACTAAGGAGTCTCCTAGTAACATCCCTGACCCTCGCCAAGGGAGGCACTTCCCACAGGTAAGGTCTGGCCAACATATGGGGCTGTCTGTCCTTCTCAGAAGGGAGTTGCCCACAGTGATTCTTGTCTTTCCTTCTTGGCAGAGGTAGTCTTGGGATGTGGAGTCAGCCTCCTTGCCCTAGATAACCTCCTGGGAGGACCTTCCACCACATCCTCACTTACCTGTCCTTCAAGTTCCAGAGCCTCAAACCTAATGTGTAAGGGCACTTGCAAGGGTGAGGTAGATAGGAAGGGGGGTTTCCTGCAATGCCAAGCAGGGACTTGTTTTCACTTCTCTTCATCTCTTAGGTCAGCTCCCTTTGCTTGACAGTGACAGGGCTGGGGGAGTCCACCACTATTTGGGATATATTACTTCGGTGCCTTTCTCATCTCACACTGCTGCTCTCACCAGCAATGTGCCCCTGTGGCCAAGAAAGTCAATGGCATCTCAGCTTCTATCAGGAGTGGTATTGTGAGCAGGACAGGGAAGTAATTGTCACCCTGTAATCGGCACTGGTGAGGCCTCACTTTGAGTACTGTGTTCAGCTTTGGGCACCTCAGTACAGAAAGGAGATTGAGGTGCCAGAGCAGGTCCAAAGAAAGGCAACAAGTCTTGTGAAGGGCTTGGAGAATATGGCCTGCAAGGAGAGACTGAAGGAACTGGGGCTACTTAGTCTGGGGAAAAGGAGGCTGAAGGGAGACTTTATTTCTCTCTTCCAAAATCTGAAAGGTGCTTACAGCAAGAGCAGGGTTGGTCTCTTCTCACTGGTGACAGGACGAGGGGAAATGGCCAGGGTAAGTTTAGGTTGGATATCAGGAAAAACTTCTTTACAGGAAGGGTTGTTAAGCACTGGAATAGGCTCCCCAGGGAGGTGGTTGAGTCACCATCCCTGGATGTGTTTAAAAACTGTTTGGATGTGGTACTCAGGGACATGATTTAGTGGAAGACTGTTAGTTGGGGTAGTACGGTTAGGTTGTGATTGAACTGGATGATCTTTCAGGTTTTTTCCAACCTGAGCAATTCTATGATTCTATGACTCATAGGTACGGTAGGGAGTTACTCCACCAGTCTCTCTCTTGTTCACACTCTCTGATGCTCCTTAACCTCTCCACTTCCCTGAGCTCTGCCACCATGCTGAGCAGACCATCTACCTGCTCACACCTCACGCAGGTGGTATCTCTACCGTCCTGAGCAGGCAGCAGTGGGCTTTGTGCTCCCTGCAGCCAGAGACCTGAACAGCCACATCTCTGGAGATGCACTCACAGTCTGAGTAGACACATTCATTTTGGTGAGAGCTTTCTGCCTCATGGAGGTCATGGATAGATTTGTTGCCTGGGAGGCAGCCTACAGGTGAGCAGGTCTGCTGACTGGGGAAGGATACTCTAATACTCTTCCCTCCCTGCTTGCCCTGCCTGTGCCAACTGCTACACAAATGACCATTCCATGCTCTTAGTGCTGTGCCATGCTCTTATTGCTCATCCCACTGGCAGAGCTCCTGGGAGGTGCTCTCCCTAAAGCACTTACCAGCTCCTAGCTGCCAGGAATTTGGCTGTCCTGCTGAGGCAATTCCTTGCTTCAGTGCAGAATGTGACCATACCACAGCTGTCTGCCAGTGGAGAAAGCAGACCTCAAAGCAGACTAAAGCAGCTACTGCTGTATTTCAGACTACGCATTGTATAGGAGTCTCTACGCAGAGACCCCAAAGAAAGCACTTTGACATGCTACTGTAGAACCACACATTGATTTTTGTCTCCCACAATACTTACCATTTGTGCATGTATGTAACAGCAAGAATGAGATATGTAACCGTGCTGCAGGAGTTTATACATCCACACCAAGCAATGCCTCTGTCTGAATGGTTTGTCTTGTCTTTTAATAGCTCACTGCTTCAGCACGTATTTCCTTTCATCTTTACGGGCCTAACTCTGGAAGGTGCTGAGCTGCTTGTCTTTCACATGCCTGATGGTGGAGTACTGTAATGAAAATGTTCTCTGCTCTAACAGCTTAAGCTTTCTTTCTTTCTGAAGCAGTGTCACTATTTAGTAAAAGTCCTGAGAAATGGACAGAAGGCTCCTTTGGAGGCAATGGTTCCTTCCAGTCACCCTCAGCAGGTTGCCCTCTGAATGACCCCCATTAGGAAGTCCTGTGCCAAGACAGCAGGATCTTTGCTGAGACTTCTAACTGACTTTCTGAATTGTCATTTGTGGTGCCTGTAGATACAGAATATTCATTTGGGATGTAAAATACAAGGGAAAGGAACTACAGCACTCTGCTTTGGTTTATAGTCCTCCACAGCCTTTAATTAAGTCAGAGGTTAACTACAAATCCTGGGGAAGCACATCAAGACTCAGATTATCCATAACTGATCTCTTTTCCAGTATCTTTTCCAGCACTTATATTAAATTTTGGGAAGCTACGGATCTGAAGAACCCATTGTGCAGTAAATTGGCTTTCACAGTAGTAGTGCCATTTAGGAGAAGAGTATTTGGGTCAGAATTACTGAGCAGGGACCATATCCTCATTCACAGACACTCTGGAAATAAAACTGAGAAGGAAAGAGCGATTACTGGGCAAGAAATTGGATGTAAAGACCTAGTGTGACAGTCTTGTATAAAAATACTACAGTTGGAGTGGAAAGATTTTTGCCTCTGGCACCTTTTGTGGTGCTGCAGAAATCCCATATACAATTCAATTGTCCATGTTTTAAAAAGGATGTTAAGTGAGAAATATAGAACCATCAATGCTATTCAAAGGCTGAAGAATGATACTTTTCTTGACAGCCTTGGAGCCTCGAAACTGAGCTATTTGCTCAGTCTATCAAAAAAAAAAAAAAAAAGTGTTTCTTTCTAAAAGAAGGTTGGGGACATTTAGAGGAACACATTAAGTGATGTACAGGCAAAAGAAAGGGAGCAACACTGCCCTTCATCTAGAGCTTTCTGTTCACACCTCTGCACCTGCAGTACACTCTACCACTGCAAGAAATTTGATTAGAATGTGTAACCACCTCGCAATGGTAAAAATCAGCAACTTTAGAGGTCTCTTTATTAGAAAAAAGTAACATAGCCTGGTTGAATGCAAAAACAAGATGAATTCAGTTGGTAATTATGTAAGTACTTCAAATAATGAAGGAAATTTTCCACTGAAATGAACTGAAGAGAACAGTGTATCTGCAACTGCTGATACCTTTGCATCCAAACTGGTGGTCAGACAAACTGAGGAGAGGTCACTTGGCAAAATTTAAAGATAGATGAGATGAAAAAAAAAAGCCATATTTGGATTGCAGATGGAAAGAACCAGTGTCTCCTAGCTTTAAACTGTGTTAATACCCGAATCTTCTAGAAAAGGGCTTTGGCAATGAGTGTAATGAGCAAAGCCAAACTTTCATTCTATTGGTAACAGCTACAGTAAGCACCACCTGTATCTGCTTTACATGTTTCTTCACAGAAAGAGTGCAGGACCTATTGAAGCCAAAAGAGAGACCTTCCTTCATTATTGCTTCAGCCATAGGTCAGGCTTAAGACATTCCTTTCCTCAAGTCCAACAGCACAAAGACAGAGAATGCAAAGAATGACAGCAGATCTGGAAGAGCTGTAGATCTTCCTCAAACTTCTGACTGTGTCCTGTCTATTACTTCCATGAACAAGTCCTGTCTTTTTTCACCCAGTTTCCAGCCATGAGTGATAGGAAGTCCCCGAACTCAAGGTCCTTCATGCTTCTCTACATCTCAATGGATCCAACCTTCAGACATGGATTCATCTAATTTTTGACCCACAAAGCAATAATTTCAACATTTAGCAGTGTGTGAGTGGAAGGAGAGGACAGAGAGAAAAGGGAATACCTTCTGTCTTTAAACTGCCAGCTTAAAAGTATTTGATGTCCCTACATCTTGCACTCTGAAAAACAGCAAATTGACTCTCTGAACTTCCTGTTCCACATCTTCTGTGATTCTCTGCACCTTTTTGTATTTAATTGTTTCTTGTGTGGAAATTGTTCTACACTGTTAATCATCCCTGTCATGCTTATCTGCCTGATTTCTAGTTCTACAGTCTGTTTTTAAGCTGTGATTACCAGGCAGCTCTAGACATTTCGTAGGATTTGAACATAATGTCATAATGATGTTTTGTTTAATCTACTCGTCTTTAGTGATTTAATTTGCCTTTTCCAGAGTCACTGCATGAGCAATCACTACAGTCATTGCAAGATCATGTCCCAAAGTGGTAAAATCTGATTTAGAAGCCATCACTGAATCTGGATACAGTTGTGTTTGTTTTTATTTATGTTTATTGCTATAGATTTATCAAAGCTGAATTACATCTGTTATGCTATCACCCAGACACTCATCACCTTGTGATTCTCCTGCTGTTATTGAAGGGTTTATTAGTTGAAAAACAAGAGCATGTGAACAAAAGGCATCCTTTTACAGCTAGCTTCTGTTCAGCCAGAAGACCTGCAGCATTGCTCCAAGTGCATCTACTTTATTAAATCTTCTGATCTATCTGATATTTACACAACTGTTGGAGACAATAGCACCAGCTTGGGATGGCAGAGGGGAAGGAGAAGGAAAAGCCTAGGTGTACATAGGAAGCTTTATTTTCATTCTGATTTCCCATTTCTCTCAGGCAATCTGACCTGATCGGTGTGTAAGCAATGTACTACGGAATCACAGCATCACAGGGGTTGGAAGGAACCTCAAGAGATCGAGTCCAACTCCCCTGCCAAAGCAGCTACCCTACAATACGTAGCACAAGTAGGCCTCCAGAACTCCAGATTAGTCTTGAATATCTCCATAATAGGAGACTCCACAATCTCTATGGGCAACCTGTTCCATTGCTCCATCACTCTTCTTGTAAAGAAGTTCTTCCTTATGTTAGTACCAAACTTCCTGTGTTTTAGGCCATTACTCCCTATTGCTACACACCACCAAGACCTGTCTGGCCTCATCCATTTGCCTCTCACCTCCCGTTAGAGATTTATATACATTTATGATATCCCCTCTCAGTCTTCTTTTCCCCAGGCTGAACAGACCCAGGTTACTCAGCCTTTCCTCATATGGAAGATGCTGCAGGCCTTTTATGATCTTTGTGGCCTTCCCCTGGACTCATTCCAGGAAATCCTTGTCCTTTTTGAACTGGTGAGCCAAGAACTGGACACAGTAGTCTAAATGTTGCCTCATCAGGGCAGAGTCGAGGAAGAGAATCACCTCCCTCAACCTGCTGACCACACTCTTTTTAGTGTACTCCCAGATATCATTGGCTTCTTGGCCAGAAGAGCACACTGTTAGCTCATGGCCAACCTGCTGTCAGAATGCCATATCCACAGAGCTCCTTCTCCAGCAGGTCATCCCATAAACTGTACTGATGCATGCGGTTATTCCTCCCCAGGTGCAGTGCTCTACACTTGCTCTTGTTAAACCTCATCAGTTTCCTCCCTCCCGTCTCTCCAAACTGTCCCAGTCTTGATGAATGGTAGTACAGCATTCAGGTGTGTCAGCCACTCCTCCCGGCTTTGTATCATCAGCAGACTTGCTGAAGGTGGACTCTATCCTTTCATCCAGGTCACTGATGAAGATGATGAACAAGACGGGACCCAGCACCAACCCGTGAGGAACACCACTGTTTTATGCCTCCAACCAGACTCTGTGCTTATGACAATCCTCTGGACTCTGCCAATCAGTCAGTTCTAAATCTACCTCGTCATCCACTCATCTATCCCACAGTTTCTAAGTTTCATAACATGATCTTGTGGAAGACAGTGTCAAATGCCTTGCTGAAGTCAAGGTACACAGCATCCTCTAGTTTGAAGCTAGCACCCATGACGGAGTACAGAAAGTGAATGACTGAGTGATCACAAAACTCTGAACTCACTGTATTCCACTAAATTCTGTATCTTTAAGAAATAGACTGCATTTCATCAAATCCATCCACTCAATAGGCATGCACATGTTCTGCACTGCATGATGCTTTTTTTGATCTCACCACAGATGGGACATATATTCCCACCATGGGACCAGCAGACTTTTCTGGTAGTGTAGGATATAACTCAGACAGGGCAAACAGCCATCATCTCTGGCATGACAGAACTGACAGGGTGGCCACATCCTCATTGTGCACATAAAGTGGAGTAGGATCTCAATGATTTGCCTTCATGATATACCTCATCCTCAAAAAAGCCCAGATGATAAATGGCAATATATAAATTTGCCAGTGAGAGAGACTGTCAGTAAAGCCAAAGAAAGTAACACTTGAAAATAAGACTATGCTACTTGAACTGAACTCGGTAATAAGGAGACAGGTTTTTGGATTAACATTCACAAGAACATTCTGGTAAAAAGCATCCTTGCCATTAGAGGGCACCAAATCACTTTTAAATCTGCCTTTCCTTTTGGGAGTCTGTGCGTAGATCTGAACTCTCCAGCCAAAGCCCAGATTATTTTGCAGTCATACTTGTTCTGTCTCAGTGTCCCTCACTATATTGCTACTGTTTTGGCCCCACATCCCACCAGTGTAGCTGGCAAGTTTTTATAACTGTCAGATTTCAGAATGGAAGACATGGAGCTATCTGCCTGCCAAGAGGAACATAGGGAAAGTCATACTTGTATATATTTCTTAACCTGTCAAGCATATAGCCTTTAGGGATGGAAGCTACACTGTAAAAATGGCAATAAACTTGTGAGGTTTGAAGAGTATGACAAGGAACATCAATGATCAAAGGATAAAGAGGCTGAAAAATACGGGAGTGGATGGAGTGCAGCTGTTGGGACAGTACCTTACTGCTGTTATCCTCAGAGTGATCCTTCTTAGCACTCAGAATTTGAGATATTTCTCTGTGTTTTCCTTTGGCCATCTTCCTTTTGGGTGTGCTTTCTGTTTCTATTATTTTGCTCACCCTTCACTGTTCTGTTAAATACAAACCAGATTTAGTTGGAGTGGGGAGCTTTAGCTGGAATTGACAAGGGGAATCCAAAAGAAGGGGTAAACTGCACAAAGTCATCTCCCTTGAAAATGCTTTTGACTGCAGCATGTCTGAGGATCTTAAGCTAAGACTCAGGCATTGCCTCACATTAGGATGAAAGTTAAGGTTAGGATTAGGAGAGAAGCAAAATCTAGACCAGCATGGGGTACAGAGGTGCTACTGAAGGATGCTCAGCTTGTTAGGTGTCTTCTGGCAATCAACACATAGCTTCCTTATAATATTTCACAGGAAAAAGGAAAAAATATATATACTTCTGTCCTTAGAGAAAGTGGAGCAAGGCCAAGCAATTAGTTAGACTGCTGGGAACCTGGAGTAGCTCTGCTAAAATTAAATGAGTTACTATGGCTGTGATTTACTCTATTTCACAGCCTTTTAATTCTGTTAAGTTTGGCAGGGTTTTCCCAGATCTATACCAGGGTAAAAGGTCCTTTGGCTGTGCTCTGAAAGCAAAATGTGGTGCAGCTTAGCAAAAAGGGAGCAGCGTGTTTTATTATGGAATTGCGTTATACAACCTCTAAATTATGAGATGTAGAGATGCTCTCTTTAAGTCTGTAAATATTTGAATAAAGAGGCATTTTTGAAATATTTCTGGCTGGCTATGCAGATCAAAGTGTAGTGTTGACATTAGTATTCTTTGGAGGGGGACCTCATTGCAGTCTTGGGGCCATTTCCCTTGCTTCCCTTCCTGTGGATATGTGAGATAAAGCTGCACCAACTTCTTTAAAAAGGGAAAGAAAAAATGAGAAGATGCTGCATGAGCATCTCTGAGAAACTCTGAAGAACTGAGTTTAATCCCAGATGAATTTGTAGTACTGAAAAATAACTGTTTGGGAAAGGTCCATCCTTTCTCTTGAAGTTGCAGCTAACGTGTTTTAGAGGAGAGAGAAAACTAAGCGGTTAGATGATGATGGAACTAAGTGTATCCAAGTATAAAGAATGAGGGAAATGCTCTTTAGCTTTTAAGAAAAATAACCTAAATGGCAAACCTTACCCTTATTATAGCAAATTGATCTATCTAGAAAGTATTTCTTTCTTTTTTTTTTTTTTTTTTCTAATTATTTTAATGAAAGTGAGATCCTAAGTTGGTGTCTATATCCTTTTATTTAGATATCTAAAATCTATGTGGGAGTGAGGTGTCTGAGCTCTCCTAAATGCTAGTGGAAATCGGATTGATACAGTCAATTGCATTTAAAATGTGATTCACTGGACCAGATGTGAAACTGTTTTAGTATGAATGCAAACTCCAAATTACTTGAATAACTCATAACTAACTAAAAGCTGCTCAGGCAGTGAACATAAATGTATGTGTGTATAATGTAAACACATGCAGTCTGATGAAGACTTCTTGTAACATCTCTGAATCCACTTGTTTGAAAGAAACGTCAAACCTTCAATGGTTGAAAATGCTTTCAGTGTGTCTTATTCATCAGTTTTACAACATAGATTCAAAAAAACTGTCAAAAACATTGCTGAGAAATATCATTGCTAAGGTCAGTGTGACTGTTAGATGTTTAAAAATCTTGTCTAAGTTTAGGTCCTTGAATAGCATTCAGCTCAAAGCCAGAATACCAAAAAGCAGAGTCCCATCATCAAGTCAGAGTAGACTCTTGAAAATGGGTCTGGTGAGTTCTGAGTAATGACTAGAGCAATAGTCTTTTGTAAATGAATGAAAGTTAGGAAGAAACAAACTCCAAAAATTAGAGGCTTCATGAACAAAGAGCTTGAGTTGGTGGATTTGCTTTGAGTCTGACATCATATTTCTCTTCCCTACACACTTTCTAGTACTTGGGCTCATGAAGAGGGGAGACACGGATAGGGGTGGTAACATTTTACAAGTGATCACTTGCCCAACTTGTCAAGCAGGCTGACCTCTCTGTTCTGCTGCGTTTTTAACCTTATGACTTCTTCAGTACTTCTCCCTACCCTCGCAGGTACTGGTAATGGACATGACAGTTGGCTTCAGACAGGCTGATATCTATCAGTTAGTATCTCCAGGCATTCCTTCTGAAGTTAGTAAGATGAACTCTTTTCCCAGTATCAGGTTTATTTATTCCTGTGAGGAAGATTGGTACATTTTTTATGATTGTATGGAGTTTGCTCTGAGAAAAAAGTGTGTCAAATGTGAAAAAGCAGACCTGGATCAGGAGGATGTCCCATCCTAGATATTGTAAATCCTGTTGGTTAGGGAAGTAGTATCTGTCGTCCTTTCTCCCACAGATGCAGATAAAATTTCCTTTGACCAACTGATGTTAACACATTTGCTCATTTTATGATTCAAAAAGGCAGAAAATGGCCTCAGGATCTTATTTCTACATAAATAACTTTGGTGATAAGATACAGCAAGTGATAGGAAGGTGGAGTATAACTAAAAGAGCTGTTCTGAAAATGTAGGCTCAAAAATGGCTTATAAAATTTGAGAGAAAATGCTGAGTCAAATTGAGTCCTGTTCTTCAGAAATGCTGAGTACCTGCAATTTTTATCGACACTCTGGAAATTAGTATCTTAGATCTGCAACCAGAATTAGGAACTATGTAAAAAAATCTGTCAAAAATATTTTTCTTCTAATCAATTCAGTATATAAAAGCTTATATACTACTTTCTGATTCAGGGTTTTGGACTGTGGCTTCACAAAATAATGAGCTAGGATACATGGCGGAACTACTAAACCAGACATTAGAGCAGGTTGCCTAGGGCCCCATCCAGCCTGGCCTTGAATTTCTCCAAGTATCCCCGTGGGGTTGGATGGGGGGGAAAGGGTATCCTGATCTAGTGCCTGATTCTGTGGTTGGCAACCCTGCCCACAGCAAGAGGGTTGGAACTAAATGATCTTTGAGATGCCTTCCAACCCAAGCCATTCTATGATTCTATGAAACCCAAATCTCCATAAACTGGGGAAGTATAGGAAGAAAGCCCTATTAGTAAGAAGAAAGGCTCAATGAACTCCCTGTAGCTCTCTAGTTCTTAGGCATTCTTCCTAGGATTTTGGTGCAGAGAGCCCCAGAGTTGCCCTCGTCGCAGAAGAGTGCTTGTTCCTATTCTGAACCTTGATATACATGCTCTTTCCTGACTCATGCCATGTTTATAATGTTCTTGGTATTCTTTTGATTCTCTGGAGAACATGCAAGGAGCTAAAGCATTTAAGGTCCTCCTTCTTATAGAGTCAGTACAGTCCTGGAAGGGGATTGCCTTCTCGTTATCCAGTAATTCTGAATCACTGTGAACCCAACATAAGGAAAAGTAAAACACAAAAAAATATCCTGCATAGACAACATGACTTCACAAGTGATAAAGAAATGACAGCAAACAAGCAACACAGCTGTCACTTCTAGTCTCCAGATATTAAATCATAAAAAGCTTCCCATTTTTTCTGTTTATCCAGCTGTCTCATTTTGGTTTGCCTGATGGAGAGTAAGGAGAAATTTAGAACAAACAGTGTTGCAATTGATTCCTTAGGGGAATGCGCTCCTGCACCGTGCTTAGGTACATTCATCAGGGTCACAGTCAACAGTCCTTTAGGTTGTGCTGAGGCCAAAGGGATGTGCACCAGACCCTTCAAGCTTTCCCCCAGGCAGCTCCTGGGAAAAGCATTCCTTCTCCCGGTTTGCCCAGTGCCTGCATACACATGCATATTCATGACTGGCTATTCTTTCGGGTAAAAAAGAAAATTTCTTTAGAAAATTGCATCAGTACAGCAGGGCTATGCTTTCAAGTATTTTGTCTTTCCCAAAAGAAAATAGCTGATGCCATGAAAAGTTTTGTGCAACCGTAAATGTTCTCAACTGTGCTATAATGTTTCATGGAGGGGGAATTTTCTTTCCCAGCCCAGCTGCTGAATAGTTTGTGCCTTCAGGCTCCATGAGGAATTAAGAAGTAGGACCAGGCACTGTACTATTTTATATCATTTTTCACCCCTTTTGCAATAATCTGGGACACCAAAATTCTCTCGCATTACAGAAGGTTCCTCCCTTCTTCCAGGCTTTAGTCATGAGTGCAGTCACACATACACAGAGATGCACACCCCTGTAATTCAGTTCCCCTTCAAGATATTCTGTATGAAGAAATATTTCGGAGGAAAAACTCCACATCCAACGTCACACAACAACGTGGTTGGTTGTTTTCAGAGAGCATTACTGTCAGTTTGAGACTAGTGCTCACTGTAATGAGGTAACTCTATATAAATGAATGTATACTTGTTTAAGTTTATACTTTCTACTCATACGCACACTTAATTTTACATAATGTGTGTTTTTATTTTCAACAACAAAATGCTTCAATCACTGGAATGGGTTGCCCAGAGAGGTGATGGATGCTTTGTCCCTGGAGACACCCAAGGTCAGGCTGGATGGGGATCTAAGCAACATGATCTAGCTGTAGGTGTCCTTGTTCATTGCAGGGCAGTTGGACTAAATGGCCTTTTAGGGTCCCTTCCAACTCAATTTTTTCTGTGATTCTATGAGATCTGCTAATATAGGAACTTATTTCCCCCTAACTACTAAGATATCCCAAAAGATGTGAGGACCATTTCAGAACTTAGATTTGCCCTCAGAAGTTCAGGTTATCTAATTTGGTGTTCAGACAGTGACAGTGGAAAGCAAAAAGTGTTTGTGTTACATGCAAGTAATGTGTAATTGATTAGGCCTTTATATGCAAATCAGAAAATATATTTTTCCTAAATATAACTGAATTGTCTTCCTTGGCATAGAGGTCAGGACTATGTAGGTCATTCCAAAATAATACTTCCTATTTATTTCCATGAAAACTACAACAGATACAAAGAGCATGATAATACTATTTGGCAGAGCAAATTCTCAGCAACGAATTACTATTTTTCAACATAGTCAACACTATTAGCTGTGCATTTTCACCAGCAGTGAACAAGAGCCTGTGTGCTGCACTGATAAAAATGTGAATGGCAGTCTCGAATGTGGCTTGTCATTCTTATCATGGTTGCAACTGCTGAAATGCTCCATGAACCACTTTCCTGTGCACTGCTTGGTTTCCATAAACATTCAGCAAGCACTGATGAATTTCATTGGGTGCTGTTTTTTCTGCATGGAGGAATTCAATTCCATGTCTTTGCTTCATATATACTTCCATGTCAGATGCCATTCTGTCAGTGTCCCTGCACAGAGTGCTGCCATCTGTCACAGGGCAAAAACATAATGGAATATTAGTGGGAAGGTTCAACATCTACTTCCATACCACCAACACCCACCTTTGACATCATGGGCCAACATAATAAAATAGGAGGTATTACTTTAGGAGTAGTCTTCTTAGTTAAGTTTCCAAGAGTACCTTCAGCAAGTTTTGAACCCTTCATTATTTTTATCCTCCTCCTACAGAAACAATGTCCTACTTCAAGACTAATCCTCTCTCATATCTGTACCTCTGTTTTTTATTTCTGATGTACCTGGTGGCTCTGAATTATGCATTGTCTGGTCTAATGTTGTTCTTTGAGTTTACATATGCCCATCATTCATGATTCACAAGATGAGATAAATCAAAATGTTTATTTTTACCCTCTCTGTATCTTTCCTCATTCTTTTGTACTTTGTCGTGCTTATGTCTCAGAGTTTGGGACCTACTACTTCCTCACTTTCTGCCATCATCAGTGCATCCCTACCATTCATGAAAAGGGACACAAGAAATTGTTATTTCTTTTCATGCTGCTTTGTGATGAATATCCTTCTGCACAGACACTGATTTTGAAGCAGCAGGTGATGTGGTTTCTTATCACCCTCTCCATGCCTTGCCCCAGGAGATGACCTCTCCGTGCTCTGGAGGAACACAGCTTGTGCTTCTCAATGTCCCCAGGCACACTGCTGCTCATTTCTTCACAAGCGGCTTGAAGGGTCTGAGAAAGCTGCTTCACAAGCTTTTGCTTTAGACCATCATGATCTCTCGTGTGTTTTTTTTTTCATCATTAGAATGACCTTGGAGCTGAAAGGCACATTCCAGGAAAGGCCCCTGATGCTGAGGAACGTGTCTCTAATGAGAGGAAGGAATTTGTCATTGCCTAACTGGAGTCTCCTTTGCAAGCTGAGACTCAGTTCTCTGGGATGGTATGTTCTAAGCCTTTCACATTCTCTCCTACTGATTTTCACACCTAAGAACAAGACAGAAGCAACTGTCTTCTTGCCCCCAAGACTTCCATCAACAGTTTGAAAGAGACCTGTACTATTAGAAGGCTTTAAAATGACCAGAGACCTCACAGATTATACCTTGATCATGACTCTTTGTGTGAAATTGAGTTATATTTTTCCAAAGGCTTTAGGACTAATTATGACAGTCCTACTGAAGAACCATGGTTTAAAAAACATGTCTGAAAAGAAGAAGGTCTGAGAAGTATATTCTTTATCTGGTTCGTAACATCTTGAGCTCAGACATTTATAATGGCATCTGCTGTAGCTACATCTTGACAAAACTCTATGGACTCAGATAAAACAAACTAAAATATTTCATGATATGATGGGCCCTTTGCTAAGCCTACACACTGCTACTCCCTGTCACTGGGACTTTGCTATTTTATGTGAGCTTTACACTGAGCCTTTAAATCTTTAAATCACTTTAAATCGATGTAAGTCAAGGCTTCTTTTTTTTTTTTTTTAACCTATTTTCTTTTAAAAAAATGCTTCCACTGTTTTTCTCCCTATTGCCTGTATTGGTGTTCAGGTGTCTTTGTGGTGAGCCAGTTACGGAGTCTGATTTACTCAAAATTAAACTCTGCCAATTTTTAAAAAGCGTCTTGGAGCTTAGCTAGGTGAGATGAAGAAAGGTTTCAATATCTAAAGGAGAGGCTATAAGAAAATAGGGGACAAACTCTATAGGAAGGTCTATTGTGACAGAACAAGGGGAAATGGTTACAAACTAAACAAGGGGCGATTTAGATTTGGATATAAGGAAGAAGTATTTTACAGTAAGTATGATGAAGCACTGGAACAGGTTGCCCAGAGATGTGGTGGATGCCCCATCCCTGGAGACATTCAAGGTCAGGCTGGACTGGGCTCTGAGCAACGTGATCTAGCTGTAGGTGTCCCTGTTCATTGCAGGGGAGTTGGACTAGATGACCTTTAAGGGTCTCTTCCAACTCAAACGATTCTGTGATTCTATGACAGCATCTCCATACCTTCAGTGCCTGCACTGACACTTCATTTTCTGTTGATTTAAAAGGTTTCCTGTAGCAAGGTTTGTCTTTGAATACACAGTGTCATAGCCTAGGAGATCTGCAGGAGAACTGAAAACACTTTCCTAAATAAACAGAAATGACAACTTGGGTTTAAAAAAATAATACATTTCAAGTAAACTGTAGAAGTTTATTTATCTGGTGGCTGAAAATAACATAATCTCTTCCTTTTTTTTTACAAGATGGGAAGGAAGCCAGCTGCACTAAGGCCTCTCCAGATGCCTGGAAGTCAAAATGCTGAAAGAGAGAATAAAACTGAAAAAGATCTTCTTGAAGACCAGTATGGATGGATTTTTGCTGTTTAACACTTCTATAAGCACTGGAGCTAGAGTTGAACAAATCCCTATTCCTTCAGTGATTGGGGATTGTCCCTATGAAGAAGCTGGGGTGTACAGCTAGTGAGATTAGTGGGAACTTCAGTCATGTCCTTGCAAGGCTCCCTTTGTGACTGATACTACTACAAAGAAGAACACAGATAATTGTACAGGTGTTCCTCTGAAAACAAGACTATCCATGGCCCAGATGTGGTTACACTTCAGCTTGGTGAGTACAAGCTTACAGTGTTAGAGTGCTATAGAGTAAATATATGTAAGTATCAAACGTTTTCATTATTCTGCTTTTCCATTGTTACCTTGTCTCTTGGTGGGAGGAAGGTGGTTGTGTTTGGTGTTTATTTTTTTTTAATATGTATGTTTTCATTTTTAAGGAATAATTCCTAAGCTTTGAGCTTTGTTTTGGTTTGGTTTAAATTGTGGCTTAAGACTGCTGTTAGAAAATCAAATAATCTTTTCATGACACTTTTTGTTGGGGAAGTGCATTGTGTTACAAGACTTGCATATTCCATCATAGAATGCCTGTCAGCTTGGCAGGTGGATAAAAACAGGAATTGGATATCTGTCTAGTCAGACCACTGTGAAGCTATCGAATGTTCTGAAGACCAAAACTGCCCAATCCAAACTTTGGTATTATCAGCAAAAAAACAGTTACTGAATTCTATCAGGCACAGTTCATAATTAATTTGTCTTAATTTCTACATTTTTCCTCTTTCCCTTTTTGACTTTATGCTGGAGGTAGAAGTGCTGAAAAGCCACAAGAAAAACTACTATTCTGTTTTCGTAAATACTTCTGGGACAGGGATTTTCAGTAATTTGATTATTATTTCCCTGTAGTCCCAAAGCACTTGTCCAAAATTTCTCTTTTCCATTTTACTCGGAACCAAAACTATTGAATTTGTTGGATGAACTTTAGCTGTGCACCAAGTTTGGGGTATCCTCAGGACTAGGCAATAATCCCATGGCACTGTGATGAGTGCTGGACTTGATCATCACCAGAGATCCCTTTTCCAACCTCTCTGATTCTTTGATATTGTGATTCCATAAATCATGTAAAGATACATTTAATGAACAAACACACTACTTATTTTTCTGCATTATGATCTTTTCTTTAGCTTTGCCATTTTTTTTCAGCATCTAAAGAGTATTTAAAGAGATTTTAGGTCCACATTAAGCAAAGTTTGATGTGTTCAATTTTTTTTTTTTTGGTCATTGCAGACTTATATGTTGCTCTTGAGAACTCAGCTAGTATAAGGAGACAGCACTGCCCTGATGAATACCCATCCTCCTCTGAACATAACCATTTCCAGGATAGCTGTGACCTTTCCAACCCATGCCTGGAGGTTTTTGTTTCTTGTTTTGCTGTTATTTTTCAGTTTGTTTTTAATGAGGAGGTTTCTAATTAAGTGACACCTATATGACTTTGTATAAGCAAGTTTTGTGGATAGCATGAGTGTATCTGCATAATGAAATAGCTATGTGTCTGATGTCCCTATAATCCACATTTTAGGGTTGTTCTACACTGAAATAACTTGTGGAGCCCTTTGTGGTGCAGTACAAGAGTATGCTCCTGGAGAGCACTTTCCACTTCGGTTTCATCCAGAACAAATCTGGCTCATGCTTTACAAAACAGATCCACAATGGGAAACAAAGCAAGGTAAGTGTGGATAATGGGAGATTTGTTTCAAAAGTGTATTATTGAGCCAAAGGAAAGCTCTGGTGTAGACACATCCTGAGTAAGCTACTGCGTGGATTTGGAAGGGATGAGAGAGATGTCAGACTGTACATTGCTAACGTCCTGGATGGGCACTGGCATAAACAGCTTGGATTGCTTTAGGGAAAAGACATAAGTTCTGTGGCTCATCACACACTTTTAAAGCCCCAAGGCATCACCTATATTCACAGCCATGAAGTCCTAGCTGAAACAAAACTGCAACTGTTCCTTCCTTCCTTCCCAAGTGAAAATGCAATCCATACTAATTCTCTCCGAAAAGTTCTGCTAGCCAAGAGTGAAAAATGCATGCTTACAAAAAGAGTCTGTGCTGGGAGATGCATGTATCTTATTTTCAACGAGGTAGGCAAATACCTTACACTTCAGGGGTCTAATGCATGTTTGGACAGTATGATTTCATGAAAGTCCAGAGTTCTACAGGAGACCATTCTGAAATAGTAACTGACACATAACAGCAGCTGCACTCTGCTTTTCAGTCATTTTTTTCCCCCACCATTTTAATGAATGTTTTATGTTATCTTTTCTTGCTGCCTGATTGTCTCAGCTCCTGTTACTGAACACAAGGGCTGCCTTTCACAACCTGTATCACTCCGACTGACATAATATACTTATAATTCTGGAAATTCCAAGGCACATATACACTTCATGGTAACTCCCAGGCAACTAAGCCTAAGGGAGTTAGTAATTTTACTGTATTTCATTCCACAAAGGAAACTTTACTCCCAAAGGAAGCAGTAAGCTTTGGCCACCCCTATAGCTGATAACAATCCAAGACTTTCATCACATATTTTTGACCCATTCTTGGCTTTCAGGAATAACAACAGCTGCTGAAAGCAATACAATTTTTAGTTGTGCTTCTTTACCTTCCCCCTAGCAAGCATCCTTATGAGAGGCTGAGAGATTAAATAGCCTTGGGGTAAATCAATCCCCAACAGCTGTTGCCTCTAGCATTCTTGACTGTCAGTGACTTCATTGAAAACATATGAGTGATCTTTCAACATGTTCACAAGTGGAGAAACGTGTCAGCTGGGAAATCTCCCTCCCCACAACCCCATCTTCATGATTGTACGGGATAGTTGAATAGTCTCTCAAAAATCCCAGAGGTTCCATGACATTTCTTTCTTTATCTCCTTGGTTTTGTTTGCTAATCTTTTTTTTATGCAAAAATAGCTCTGAAAGGATGAGGATGAGTTACATTATGTCAGCCTGAATTTCTCCTTTGAGAGCCATTTATTTGGATATGCAAATTAGTTTTCATAATGCAAGAGTCTGGGGCAGAACTACTGATGAGGACTGAAGTCAGGAATGTGGACTGAAAATCAATTCTAAAATTGGAGACCACTGTAGGAAGTCTCTTTTTCTCAACAGAGTAAGCAAATTTCATTTTGATAGTCAATGTGTAACACCTCTGTTCCTGAACATGTATGGTACAGAGTGCCCTCTCTTACTCTGAGCAAGACTTCCAACACTGCTAGTTGGCAGCATGTCTGGTTGGTACTGCGTTCCAAACAAAAGGAATACATCCAGCCTGAGGTCCAGTGTTTGGTCCTTCTTGCACCATGGCACAGCTTTTCCCACCCTGGCAGGGAACAGGATAGGTCATGAAGACAATGCCCCAGGTGGATGATGTGAGGCTGTTTCTTAGTAAGGATGGAAGGTTTCCATATGTTTGACTCCTCAGATCATAATATAGTGTTCTCCTAAATCTACTCTGATCCCATTTGATTTTGCTTTTTGATGCTTAGATCTCTGGCTTGAGATATTGGTACTTTGAAACTGAACAGCAACCTCAAACTTAAAATTTAAATTGACAATCTGAGAATTTGCTCCTATTTTAAACTTGATGATTTCCTCAATGTAGGAAATAGTAATAACACCCTTAGGGCAGCATATACTGGACACATTTCACTTCCTGAAGATTTTGAAAGATTCTTACTCAGTTGTAATTCTGCTTCTTCCCTTCTTCAGTTAAGGTGAAATTCACTTTGTACAAGATGCTCACTTTTATAATACAATACTAGATGCATACTCTCTTTTGAACTCAAGAGAAAGTAAAGGATTTTTGGCTCTCACTTGTACAACCACATAACTTGCCATTGATATTCTGTGCCTGAAAGCATGCACCCAGTTCCTTTGGCAATGAAACACTGATTGGCTTCAAAAGAGTGAATATTTCATACCATAGGTTTAAACAATGTGAACACAACAAGGTAATTCTTCCTCTAATAAATATGATCCATTCCTTTCTCTAGAATCATAACTCAGTTAAGGATTTGGAGGATGATTCTCTGTTCTGAAGTACTTTTTTTATCTTTAAGTAGCTAGGAAAGCAATATGCAGCATCATCTCATTCGCTTCAGAGCCAGGGAACTGCTGGCCAGCTTTGGGGAAGTCATGTCACCCAGTCCTTCCGTTATGGTTGGCCCAACTGAACTTGCAGTTGTGCAAATTTTTTGTTTCCTTGAGAGGGTTTGGTGTGATTCGGTTGGAATTATGGGGTTATTTTATAATCTCACATAGAAACCTGATGCAGTCTTTGGTAGCTGCACAAAGTGTGTGTTGAACCAGAGTGGATCTGTGCTCTCTCAGCTCAATATTTACCAGGCTATCACATTTATTATGCAGGAATGAGACTTACTTTCTGGACAGAAGGCAGATTTGTGAGCTGGGGGATTTCTCCCAAAAGCACCTGTATTCCCCACTCCTGTGTGATGCTGAGATAGAAAAATGACAAGTCGATCAATGAGAGAGCCCTGCTCTGTACTGACTGTTCTTCGTTAGGGGATTTGATGTCTTTTGAAGCATTAATAAGGAAGATTCAGCTCTGCTACTTTACATTTCCAGTTCACGTAATTGCCCTAGCATCTTCTATACACAGCTTCCAAAGTACTCTTAAGGCTGAATGCAGATTGCTGGAGAACTCTTTACTGAAAAAGAAAAAATGAGGTAAAGTGTAAACTTTTATAACAGATCAGATGGGACAGAAGAATTGTTCTGGCTAAATGATGGAGCAGAACAAGAGAGCAATTTTGTGCATTGATGTGACACGAGTGCGGTGAAATTTTGCAGCAAACAGCATTTATTATGCTTAGGACTGGACCTATTTCCCTGCAGACAGAGCGCCCTCATCCTTGACCATAAGATACCTATTGCATGGACAACACTTTCTGAGTAAAGTGAAGTAGAGATCCGGATTGCCTGGCTTGAGGTCGCACACTGCTAATCAGTAATGCTGAAGTTATTTATAAGAAGCACAAAGAACTGTTAATTATGTTCCCAATAGCACAAAGAGTTCCAAAGGGGCTTGTAGCTTGCAAGTTTTGCTCTCTTCATTTTATGAAGCCAAGGGCTTGAACATTTTGTCCTTGGCATGTACGTTTACTATTCATTATAATGATGAGAACCAACCAGAAAGAGAGTGTTACAAACTGTACAAAATATGTGCAAAGTCTTCTCACATTTGAGATTTTAATTTTTATATTTGACACCAATTAGAAAGCAAAGGCAAAATCTTTGGAAAAGAGATATCCTACCTCCATGGTTCAAATGAACTGTCTGCAGTATATCAGGAAACAGTGCTCTTTCCAAGTACTTTCATGAATGTCAAGGTGACAATGTCTTTCAACCAATTAATCCCACAACTGCCATTTGACTGTGCTCCTACCCAAAATACCTTAGGCCAGCAGGCCAGATTTCTTCTGGTAATTAACCTTTAACCCTTCCAGTCTTTGCTTTTGCGATTGCCACTGACTCTGTGTCAGATAGGAGTTTTATGCTTCTCTTAAAGCCTATTTCACAATGGCTCTGGCTTGACCTTCGGAATATGTGCATTTATAAGGAAGCTGTTCAAGTGAAAGGTTTTAACTGCAGTTTAAGAAAGTAAGTACATGGACTGCACTAGAAGGTAACATAATGCTTGCCTATATCTTCAAATGCAACTTTTTCCCTCTGTCCACTTTTTCTTTGTCCTTTGCAAAGTATAAAGAACTAAGTCTGGTACCAATTGTTGTAATCAGTCTGTATGTATTAGAATCAAACTGTGGTCATATTACAAGAGATAGCATAATGCTGGTTTTTAGGCTCAACTGCTGGTGGCACTCCTGTAAGTTGATTCAGAGCTGGAATTACTACAACAAGCAGTTTGGTTTAAGGTCACCGTTAAACCACAGAAGAGATGCAGCTCCTGCTTAAAGAAAATTATAGAGGCCTTTGCTGTGCAGACATTGATAGAAAATTCAGTTGTAAAGCACACAGCCACATACGCTTCTGACATGAAGGCAGAAGCAGAGCAGGGAGAATAATTTGAGAAGAATAAAAAGGAAGGACCAATCAGTTAATGGGCTACATACAGAACCTCCTCCGATAGGAGTTACCAGGAGCCACACTGCAGAGGGCTGCAGGATCACAGGAAAAACCAGGTTGAATGAGCCCTCAGGAGGTCTACTGTACCCCTTAAAGCTTGGTCAGATACTTTGTCAGATTCAGTTGTTCAGAGCTTTATCCAAACTGTTGTTGAGAGCCTGCAGGAGGAATTGTCACTTTGCTAGGCAGTCTGCTCCTTTGTTCGGCTCTCCTTATTGTAAAGGAGTTTTATTTAGAACTGCTCTGAACTACTGTTTTAACTTATCCCTGTTTTGTTTGGTGCTTCCACCATGAACCAGTGTGAAAAGTCTAGCTCTGTTTTGCCAATAACATTCACATAAGCGCTGGAAATTTGCTATTAATTCCTCCCAACACCTTTTCCCCAAGCTGAACATACCTCTCTCCACAGGGCAAGCACTCCCAGCTCATGACTCTTCCAAACAACTCAGGTCAGGTCCTGCTTGCGATGGGGTCTTGGCTGCAGATCTACTCCATGTCAAATCATCTATTCCCTCCAAGCCACCATAATTGCATGAGTGGCTTTAAGTGACTGCATAGGAATGTTTTCACGCAGATAATTCATAACCTTAAATAGATATTAATTACATTATGACATGGAACAGATTTTGATCTTGAGAAATCAGAGTTCATCTCCAAAGAGGAGGCATAACTCAATTAAAAATCATGTAGAAAGCAGCTGTTGCAACCATGTATTTGTCTGTGTAGTCTTCTTGAGATCGCAGTCACTAGTCATTAGTCATTAAGCAAATCGGTTGGCAATTAGTTATTTTGTCCTGAATAGCAGATATGCCTACCTTAAACTCATATTAATATTTATAAAAATAAAATCTATTATTGCTAACTACTAGTATCCTTCATCAAAATGTCTTCAGTGATCTGACAGCCCTGATAATTCTCTCCCTGAAGCATTTGAAATGAATCTGGGCAACATCTATGCTTGGTTTTGTGAAGGAAATGCTGAAACTGAACTCCTGAAAAGTGATCGTGAGAAGTAAATTAAATCCTACAACTGCAGATGGGTCTTTATCTTTCACATCTTCTTGATAACTTCAAAGACCACTCATTTTCAGAGTGTGCTTGCTTTTAATGAATCAAGTTTCAAAGTAACAATAAAATCATGTATTCCAGTATCTTTAATGATTTTTTCTTTTATATCCAGTGAAAGACGTGCAAGAGCAGCATTTCTTTAACTTAGAAACATGTTTGTTGTTCTTGAGTTTCATTTGTCTTCATTAATATAATTGTATTGTATTAATATAATTGTATTGTTACACACATTTTTTTGCCCTCATGGCCAAACCGTATTGAGTTAATGTTATACATCTGGTAAAATGCATGAAATTTACTGAAACTTGATAAAGCTATTAATGCACAATTTAAGTTGCCAAAATGCTCCAATTTTCAAATGCATATTCCTGAATATCTAGAATAAAGATAATGCTAACAATTTTTCAGAAAGATAACTTTCTTTTTTTATGATCTTTTTCTTTTCTTTTCCTTTTTTTTCAGAGTGCCCTATCTCTCCATATAATGTGGGCAGGAGAAGGAATGAGAATAAATGGAACAGTGTCTCAAACTGAAAACCTCTCCCATAAATAAATTTCACTCCTTTCTTTCAGCAGAATGGAATTTAGTGGAATTCTTTACGAGGTGCCTAGTTCCCCTCAATATAACTACAGATATTATTTAGACAGCAGCATGATTGTGAATAGCTTTTCCAGAGAAGTAAAGGTCACTGTCTTCAGCAAAGAGCTTCTCACCTAAATTAGGATGTAAGAAGGGAAGTTATCAGCATTCTGCAGTTCAGGAAGGGAGTAGAAAAGTGAAGCTGTATGTAGTGGCGCTCGTAATTCCTGCATCTGGTTTCAAAGGAAAATGTGGGGAAGGACCTGCATTTTAGAGAAGGAACAATGTATGGTAAGCAAAAGTAACCAGGGAGTGGAGGTACTAAGGCACTGGTACGGCACAGAGAGGAAAGCTAATTCAGTATTTTGCCAATTAGTAAAGAGTGAGTACAATGTAGGTAATCCTGAGCTGGTGAATCCCACTGCTAACTCATGACAAGCCATCTCTCCTTGTACCTGAGCTGGATGCTAGAGCCCATGCTAAGCCCTGCTTTCCTACAGCTCTGCTGCTGCGGGTAACCATGCTGGTTTGTGTGCCCAGAGGTGCTGTTCAAAGAGCATGATATGCCAATCTGTTATTCTTTAGCAGGAATATATTTCCAAAGACAAAGTTTACTTTTTTTGGCTCAGTAATTGTCATTGCCTAGAATGGCGTGATGCTCCTTTATAGTTATTAATTTATGAATCAATACAATCAGGATTTCAAAGTAAAAATCCTTCCTGATTCACAAGCAACACAACCTCATTAAAGCCAATATATTTCCATTGTATTCCAGGGAATACATCAGTAGTAGATTTGGCCTTGTGTTTTCAAATTAAGTAGAAAGCAGTGCCTAGAGCACTGCCTCTTGGCAGAGTCCAGCATTCCATCGAAGAGATGGACAATTAGCAAATAATTAGTATTCACGAATCTCAAGAAGAAGCCAAAAATTCTTTTCTAATAGGATACAACAGCTTTATTGGAATAGATTTTTGACTGTTCCAGCAGTTGGATTGGTTGTGCTGAGGCCATCTCCTGTTGACTTGTCAGAGACAAATCCTTCAGAGGAGAGGGACTGTGCCTTTATTTGTAGCAGCAAGAGGCACACAAAGGCTGGGTTCTGAAAGGGGGCAGGGGGAAGATGCTCCTAGGTCCAAATACTCTTCTATCACGTGTCCTATGGTGGCTCCTTCTGTTGAAGTATCTTCTTTTGTGACTGGCTGGCTCTGTTTATCTACCAATGAAATAGCTCTTTATATAATATAAAGTGTGAACTAGACCCTAGAGGGGCTTAGGCATTGCAGCATTTGGCACAGTGACTAGTGTATGTGCCTAGGTGATGACTTCTGGACTACAGAACTTGCTCCATAGATTTGACTATGCATTTTACACAGAATACTCCACTGACGAAAAAAGCATGAATAATCCCTAATGGAGAAGAATGGAACTCAGGACTCCTCTGCCAAGTGAATGATCTCATGGAGCTATAGAGCCAGGCTTATTTCTGCTTCTTTTACCTCACCCAACAGTTTTGAATTCTCTTCCATGCAGTATGCCAGCTTCAACAAGAAGCATGAATAATACATCAGCTCCAAAATAACCTCTAGCCTGAAGGCTACAGGAATCTCTTGAATTGAGAACAGCTATGCCACGAAATCTAGAATGAATAGCATCTCTTCCCCGATGAAAGTTTGTCTTCAAGCAGAGGCCAGGCTGCACAACTCCAGCAAAGCCCTTCTGGACCCTAAGGCTGCAACAACACAAGTTCATGAATAAAAGTAAAGGCATGTACCCAGGCACTGGGACTTGACTCTCCACACTCATTCTAGGTATGGACTAGATGCAATTATGGATTTCTGGAACTTGTGAGAGTCAGCACACGATCTCTTATATGCTACTTGGCCTCAAAAATACTGGAATATCATAGAAACATACAATCATACAATCACAGAATGGCCTGGGTTGAAAAGGACCACAATGATCATCTAGTTTCAACCCTCCTGCTATGTGCAGGGTCGCCAACCACCAGACCAGGCTGCCAAGAGCCACATCCAGCCTGGCCTTGAATGTCTCCAGGGATGGGGCATCCACAGCCTCCTTGGGCAACCTGTTCCAGTGCCTCACCACCCTCTGTGCAAAAAACTTCCTTTTTCCTTTTTTTCCTATTTACAATATGCAACCTAAACCTCTCCTGTCTCAGTTTAAATCCATTTCCCCTTGTCCTATCACTATCCACCTTTGTATACAGTCATTCTCTCTTGTTTATACGCTCCTTTCAAATATTGGAAGGCCACAATAAGGTCTCCCCAGAGCCTTCTCTTCTCCAAGCTAAACAGTCCCAGTTCTCTCAATCTTTCCTCATAGGAGAGGTGCTGCAGCACAGAATATTTAATTATACATCGAGTTTTTGTGTCTAAGATAGACAGGATGAATCATCCACTGAAAGGCTTTTTATTTCTAGACTGATCTTGATATGGAGAACTTTATTTTCTGTAAAGCAGTTCCTCAGAAACATACACCTTGCACAGTATTTGCTAACAGATGCACTTGGCCTCTTGAGTGCAAGAGAATAGTTCAGAAACCTTTACCAATGCACAGATCTTGAGCAATGACCAGAGGGCAATTAGAGCTGGGTGGCCATGAAGTAGATGTGTAGGACATAAAGAGCTATTAAAGAAGCCTGAATAAGATTATACAAATCAGTGGACTTACGGGGAAAGATGGATGATGCTAACTCAAATACATAGTAGTATGAAGGTCAGACCATTTGCACAGAGATCCCCCTGTCGTTTTTTGAGCTTCCCAAGGAAGGTAAAAGCAAAGAAGCTAACTGTTTTGTATCTCACCGCCCTTCAAAAGCCGTCATGGCTGAATCCTGTTCCTTTCAAGTCCCACAGATAGAACAGAAGACAGAGGCATTTTGAGGATTCTACAAGTATATGCCCAGAGATAGCTAACATACAGGAAGCAGCTTTGGTTTGTTGACATGTTGCCTTCCTTCTCTGGACTGGTAGATTGTAACCAAGCCAGTGGAAAGCAACAGTATGGGAGAGAGCAGAAAGTATAACAGAAAATATTTGAAAGTCTACATCCAGCAGTAGCAAGACATGGCAAAAGGCGAAGGCAGAAAGAGGCAAAGGTATAAATTGTCAGAAGCATGAAACATAAACCACACAGAGGAACTGAGAGACACTCTAAAATGATGTTATCCAGGATCTTCCTATAGGCTTGAAAGAAGCAGAAAGAGGCCCTTGAAGAAACAATGATGTCAAAATATATGCATATATATGCAAAGGGAATATGGAATAAAATTAATATGTGTACTCCTTTTTTTCTGCTGTTGTTAGAATTTCAGTGGCATGGAAAGACGGTGGTTGGTAGCTTATTGAAGAATATTTTGATAGGACAAGAGGAAATGGCTTTAAATTTGAAGAGGGGAGATTTAGGTTAGATGTTAGGAAGAAATTCTTTACTCTGGGTAGATGCGGCACTGGCACGGGCTGCCTAGAGAATATGTGGGTGCCCCCTCTCTGGAAGAATCGATGGCTATGTTGGATGGAGCCCTGGGCACCCTTATCTTGTGGGTGGCAACCAGCCCATGGCAGGGAGTTACAATTAGATGATCTTTAAGATGCCCTCCACCCTAAGCCACTCTGTGATTCAACAATTCTATAATTTTCCTAAGTTATATAGGAGTTATATATGTACAACTTTTCCTAAATATAGCTTATATATAAGCTACAGGGTGAAGGTCAGCATCATGTGACATCACTGACTCTAATAAAATTAAAATAAATAAATAGACAAATACATTTTTTAATCCTCTCTCCTTGAAATTATGCACCTGGTAAACATTTTTATTAACTGGAGTTTTTAACATCCAAGTTTGAAATCGTGGGCCTAAAAATAATTTGATATGAACTGACTGGCAATTCTGCTGGAGAAGAGAAGTGTCGTTAAGATTTTGAACCTGCATGTTGTGGGTTTGGGAAGAATTTATTTATGGATAGAATTGGCAACATTTGGCCTTGTTCTCTAAGGGCTATAGCATAGCTTGTCATTAATCATAGAATCATAGAATTGCTCAGGTTGGAAAATACCTTAAAGATCATAAAGTCCAACCTCAGCCTAACCACACAACCCTAACTCATCAAGATATTGTAACCCCTCACTTGGTGCTCCATTTCCAGCATGGCCTTGCAGCCTTACTGTGACTGTGGGTATGGAATTGTCCAAAGTCTCACAAACAAGCATCAGAGTATTCAAGTATTTTGAAGAGAATAAGAAGAACTTGATTACTACTGATATGAAACTATACAAATGCAAGTTATTAGCAATAAGATGGAGACTATCAAAACACTGAGTGATGGCAAGTACTGGAACAGGCTGCCCAGGCAGTTGGTGGAGTCACCATCCCTGGAGGTGTTCAAGAAATGTGTGGATGTGGCACTAAAGGACGTGGTTTAGTGGGCATGGTGGGGATGGTTGGACTGAATGATCTTAGCCATCTTTCCCAGCCTTGATAATTCTATGATTCTGTGGCAGGTGTAGATCAGCTGTTTTGGAGCTGTCCAAGAACTGTCCTTCTGAGTGTTTCCAGAAGCAGAGAGAATGTAATAGGCTTGAGGATAAGCTTCCCTTTTTTACTCAGTGACCTTAGGGATAAATTGGAAGGGATCCTGAAACATCAATTCTATTCTTTACTCAATGTATTCATATCCTTCCTACTTAGTGATCTATTCCCATAAGCATCGTAACTTCCCTTTCTAAATAACTGTCTAGATCATTTATTATTGCAGCAAATAGAAGCTTAAACAATGACTGCGGTCACTTTGTGCTAGGTACAGTATAAAAATAGAACAGGAGGCAAACCTTTCTTGGAAGACATCAAGATCTAAGCAGATTAAAATACATTGTGGAAAGGAAAACACTGGGCAGGAGGATGAAGTGACTTGCCTAATTACAAAGTCAGTTTGTGGCAGGGAAAAGAAAAGGATGTTCAAATTTCTAGCCTTGGGTATCAAATATGGTTTATCATTTAACTTGCTTTGTTTCTGCTATTCATTCTGATGAATGCTGTTTCCCTTCTTTCACTAGAATGAGTACACCTATACAGTGTGCCAGCAATTCCACATTTTCTGCCTGAGAGGAAAAAAATGACTCTTCTTTCTTCCCCCTCAGGTTGTACTGTGCAGCTATGATACCAGGTCTTTAATCATAGTGACAAGAACTGAGGCTCTATGCAAATGTAAGCAAATAGTGTTTGACATTTATATGAAGATGATAAAGACAAACATTGGGGGCTGTTTTGAGGGAGGGGAATATTTACACTATTAGTACAAGAGAACGTGGAGATTTAACAAAGCAATATTCCCAAGTCTGAGCTGGCACATGTTCAGAGATGGAGTGACCTTGCTGGCTAAATGGATGCTCTACAGGCTGTTAAATACCTTAAACTAAAGATCAACATCTGGCCTAATATCACTTTTTGCAGGATACACCTGCCTTTGTCCTCTTTTTTTCACTATCTTTTCTATCAGATCTTTTGCATCATACTAAACCTCACACTGGTATTTTTGTTTGTTAGTTTCCCCCATGTGAATTTGCATTTAGAGACAAAGAATGAAGTTATGAATAACTACTGTTTGGCAGATTTCAGGACATCTGTGGCTTGATCCAAACTCTCTTGAAGCATCTTTCTGTGACTTCAGCAGAGACTACTTTATTTTATTTATATAGCATCTAGCACACTTGTGCACAAATCTCGGAGGAAATACGTAGGCACTACTGTAGTACAGTAGCAACAATAAAAGAAGAATAACAGCCTCTCTGAATTAAATGTATGTATAGCTTTATGGGTACAAGTTGTCCAAATGCTCTTTTTCTGTGGATGTTGCTGGTTGCTGCATTTCTATTTCTAGTCTGAATTTGAGGCATAGTAAAGGAGTGCTTACACAACTCTGTTTGGTTCACCATGATTCAGCATGCCTCTCTATCATCAGGTTATTGCCCTTTCTGCTTCAACCTTTCTTCTGAAATTGTTGTGACATATACCCCTGCATTTAATAATAGTGTCCTCCAACAGGTGAACAGTGAAGTCATGAGTCAGCTTACGCCAAGATCCTCCTAGTTTTGTGAAGCCTGCAGGGTACTCTGGATCTGTACGAAAGTAAATCTGAAGTGATTCAAGATCACTGAAGTTTGTAGCAATTGGTTGTCATTACCTCTGGATTTATTTCTGTTGTCACAGATGAGAGGAACTCAGTCATGAATCTTGCATCATGTTCTTTGCATCTAGAGACTCACTTGCTGTTCTGCAGCTAACTACTTTGCCAAAATATCTTTCCCAGCAGCTTTTATCACATTTCCCACTGATATGGGACATATTAACTGGCATATTACCTACCACACGAGAATGCTAGTGGTTGGTGATCCTGCACATAGCAGGGGGATTGAAACTAGATGATCATTGTGGTCCTTTTCGACCCAGGCCATTCTATGATTCTATGTATACTATGAGGTGCTGGATGTTTGGATCCTAGCTGTGTTGCAGGATCTTTTATCAAAAAACATTTGCTTTTTCTTACTAGAAATGGTTCAAAAAGTTTTATTCCTTTTTGGCAATGCCAAAAACTTAGGGAAACAAGCTGTGGGAAAACTTAAGGAAAACCATTTGTGGCTGGATTTCCACCTGAGGATACTGTTGCCCTCCTTGTTGTATGAAAAGAAGGTGAGTATTTGTGATCATATTTACACATACATGAACTAGCTGATCTGTAGGAAACATCTGTGATATTTCTAACAATTTATCATTCAAATACCCTTTTAATTAGGTCTTCCATACTTTTTATATCCTACACAACTCAGAATGAAAAATATCTGCTCTGGAAATGATTATGGTATAACATATGGACCAAAGTTTACACATCTATTTTTAAAAGTCTACCTATTCCTATAGGCAGAGTATTATTCCTCAATGACTACATGGTGTCAACACAAGCAATGGGTGAATTTTCCTCTTGCATATAACTATCTCAGCTTCCCCCCTTTACTCTGATGCCCACTGATTAGTAAATACAGGTACTTTCCTGAACTGCCTCATGTTATTGCTAAAACAAACCCCTGTGTCTTGCAACTGTGAGAAAGCAACACCAGCTACAAACACCAGTCCTGGTATTTGCTGGAGAAAGAGAAGGGGAGAAAGACAAATCCAGACAACTCTGTCCAGCCTTTCTCTTGCTCATCTTGGTCTGTGACAAAACATCGGTTCACTGCTTTGACTCTTTTGACTTCAGCACCTAAAAGGAGTTGTCTGCATTTAAAGATGATGCGGGTTATTATACAAGGCATTGTGGTTCAGTCTGTACCAAAGTCTTATCATAGTTTATTGTATCAATGCCCTACTTAGTTTAGTTTTAGTTTGTGTGTCATTAATCCAATTGATTGGAACAACTTGTTTTGAACTTTTAATGTGCACTAGATCTTTTTGGATGAGAGTCTCTCTGCCTGTATACTGGACTATACCGTAAAGAGCAGTCACAGTTAGTAAGAAAAGTGACTTATTTGGTGTTTTTTATACCTGATTTCAAGGATTGTTTCTTTATGATGTTATCACATGCACTGATTAAAATCAGTCATAGTTTCACTAAAGATCTATCAGGTGTTGGACTAGTGTAAATAAGGTAAAAAAAGTACTGAATCTATGTGCAAAAAAGACCCATTCTATTATCTGTGACTTTCCTTGCAGAGAAATTCATCCATCAGATGCAGACCTTGATTGTTCTGCACTGTTTTGATGAAGTAGAGCAGCTGCAAATGAAGCATATCCAGTTCCCTAAAGCAAGGAGGGAACTTCCATTGGCACTAGCTTTGAGCTGCACTGTCATCTAACTTCTGTCAGAAACAAGACTGGAGCTCAGAAATGGAAAAGTGACCTAAGGCTGTTATTCTTATATATCCTGAGTTTATCTTAGACATGAGCTGTGGCAGAAGGATGTAGTGAGCCTTTTTTAACCAACTTGTTCTTCAGTGTATTATTTTAGATATTCCAACTGTGGATTAGCCAGTGAAGACAAAATTATTGGAGATTTTGGGGGTAATCTGAATTTCATTGGCTGGCTGTTATCATGTACACTTGCAGAACTTCAGAAGCAGATGAAAGCTCTAGGAAGAAAAATGGCTATATTTTCATCAGTCTGCAGTTAAGAAAGATACTAGGTGTATATAAACACAATGCCTTGTATTACACCTAAAAGAAGGAGTTATTTGACCTATTAAAAATCAGGATGTGTGGAGGTGGGTATAACCTAACTTGAATTTAGGTATAAACCATAGAGACATCCAAGAAACTCTTAGGACTTGACTCACTTTATCTGATTTAAGGCATCTGGAAGTTAAACATCTCATTTGTTAGTCATCTAGACTTCCTGCAGTATTTCTGAGCTGATGACAAGAACCCGTCTCTGGATGTGTCTGTTTTGTCTGCAGGGAAGACAGAGAGTTTATACATCTAGTTTCTAGTCTTCATGCAAAAGTAAATGACAGGATTTAGTAACTCAAACTAGAAAGATGCTTTCACAGACTGATAGAAGTGTACTGAAGTTAAAAAAGTTTGCCTCCTCTTCTAGAGTGGAAGAGGGTAGCGTGAGGCATAAGAATTGTATTGAAGCACAAAGTATGAAAAAATCTCAAGACAAATTCCAAATCACATTCAAACATAGGCAAACCAGAATATTGAAAATCTTAATTTTTTTTATTGCTTTGTTGTCTAGTCAATCAAAATCTTAAAAAGTTTACTTCTTAGAATTTGAGTTGAGTAGTTACATTGGCCAAATTTCCAGCAGCAGTTTGAAGGGCCAAACCTGTACTAAGTAGGATGGTTCCCAGATTGTTTAGATTGCCTTAACTTTTGGTCTGTAAAACTTTTATTAGAAAATTTTGAATTTTCTTCTCAATAGCAACAGAAGGCTATATAGCGAAAGCTGTATCCTTTAGGCTTGGCCTGCTGCTGACAGGTACATTTGTCTGAGGCAACAAATAAAACACAAAGTAAAGTCAACTGCATGTATGAATTACTTAGCTAGGTGCATCAATGTCATGAGAACAGTGAGCAAAAGTAACATAGGGCTGCAGATTCTTCACTGATATAATTAATGTGGGGAAAAATGAGAATAACGTTATATGAAGAAAATCTTCTCAGCACTTATGAAAAAGAGTGACACAGAACAGACAGAAGCTGTTCATGCCCCTACCCCTCATAGTATGGTGAGCAGAAAGTACTCAATAGAAGTAAAGAATAGTTGAACAATGCATATGTCCCTGAAATGCAAATAAAATAAAATAAAATAAAATAAATAAAATAAAAAGGAAGGAGAAAAAAAAAAGGAGGAAAAAAAGTAGAGAAAACCTTGCAAGTCTCATTTGGCTGACTTTCTGAAGCTTACTCAACTGCCAAAGCGTTGTTGTTACTCAACTGATATTTCAGCAATAATTATATTTATTACATATACTGGATGAATGCAATGACTTTTGGACTAGATCAAATCAGGAAAAAAAATCTTGGCATTCAGATGGATATGAAATATTTTGCAGTCAACAGTTTTTAGCAATTTTTTTAATGCAATCTCGTGAGCTAATTTTTTCTCCAATGAAGGAATTCAAGAGACAATAGAGCCAGGCAGAAAATAGACAGCATGGAGACACGGAAGAATGTTTGAGAAAAGAAGACTATTTCTGAAAAGAAGAATATTTCTGAAAATGTAAGTGGGCTTTTCCCTTTACAGGTTTTGAATGGGCAGCAAAATAAAACATGGAAGACTGAGGCTTCTGAAGGCCAGGGATTCTTTAGTCCCTTATTCCTGGTTGTGGATGAAATTGACTACTAGGTTTATTCCATGGTTCCGTCTGAATAATGAAGCTAACCTATAGATGATAGTCTAAGCTCTTCAGGGCAGAGGCTGGCTTTGTTTTTTTAAAGGATGTACCAAATCAGGTATGTTTGGAAACTCTTAGAAAATACCGTAACAGCAACGGGAGTACTGGCATAGTTCACACCAACTTGCTTTCCCAAAATAGTCATATTTTTGAAAAGCTCTAGGCAAATTTAAAACACATTCTAGTGATATATATATATATATACACATATAATTTATTTCAGATTTGGATTCATGGCAGTTTATTTTGTTCATATTTTCCAGCTTTTATGATAACTTTGAGACTGACAAGTGAGGTTTTTTTGTCTTTATTTTTTGAAAGACAGTTATGATTCTTACTGTGTTCACAAGACTTCAGGATCAATCCTTTTAAGAAAAATGCCTGTATCTTATCATGAAATGGCAAACACTGTCAATTATGTGTAGAGGAAGCTGGAGAAGATGAGGACTCCTTCAAATTACCGTATACAAATGTTCATAGCAAAGAGGAAACACTGACTGCTTCTAAATACCAAGACGAGTTGAATGCTGCGATTCTGTGCCAGCCTTAAAGACAAGATCCACTCACTACTGTATATAACATTTAATCAAATACAAATGGTTCATGCTGTTCCTTCTTCCTAGCTCTCTCTTTGCTTTATGCCTTGGGGAAACTTCCCCTCCTCTGCAAGAGTATTAAAGTAAATATATATTCTCAGATTTCAGAGAGTAGTAATTACAGAATAGAGAGATCAAATTTCCACAGCTTGTAATTTTCATTACTTCATCCCTTGCTCAGTGATGTGAACAGACAAGCTCCAAAAAACAGCTGAAGCCTAGTGTAGAGGGTTGATTTTACCATGAGAAGGGGAGGAGGGGAGATTAAGTGGGGTGGAAAGGGCTTGTGAATAGCTTCAGATGCACAGAAGAGGAGGAGAGGCAGAGAGCGGGATATAGCAGAAGGAGTTGGTTTTTTTACATAAACCCATGGAATTCTCTTTTGACTGCCTGGCCCATCAGCAGCCCAGTTAAACTGGTTGGAGGGGAAAAAAAATTGTGGAGAAACAGCCCCCTCCCTTTGTTCATTTGAGGATTTGAGGTGGTGTAGGGTGTCCTGTTCTCTTGTTCCTCAGCACGGCAGTATTATTCCTCAGAGAGAAAACTAACAGAAGTGTCCCTAACAGATTTTGAGATAAATGCCTTTGAGAATGAACAGAAATTATAGGAAAATTACGCACCTGTAAACTGCTGAAATCCCACAGTCCTCACTCTTCCTTTTGAATTCAGTGGGGTGAGTTTTCCATTTATTACTGTGCTGTTGATCATGTCTCCCCACCATCTGTTGGATCCCATTTGATCCTTGGACATTTAAGCCCTTGTTTTTTTCATTCCCATCAACAGTGACAGTGAAGATAAATGAAGATAAACTAGATCTCTGCTTGCTTCACAGTATTCCCTGCTTTCTCCAGAAGCCTTGCTCTGCCCAGAGTGAGAAGGACAGGACAGATAGATAGGATTGGACTGCTGAAGGATAATGAGTGTAATTTAGCCACTATACACATGATATTCCTATGGCCCTCATCTTACTCACTCACTTGGTAACCCTAAGGATCAGTGGGTTGTGCTCTATGGAAAGCCCAAAGCCCAAGAGCCTTTGTGGAGCAAGGCACTATGGACAGGGAGGCAGCAGAGAAGAAGAATTCTCATTAAAAAGAAAAAAGAAAAAAGGAAAAAAAAAAAAGACAAACTAAAACTTCACTTAACCAAAAACTCTCCATATAAATCTGCATAGTATCTTGGAGTTCCTGTTAGTCCTTAATCCTAGATCTTGACGTCTCTTTCACCAAACACTGAAAAACAAAGGAAAATGCAAAAGAAAAAGATCATTTCAGACTACAGCTGAATGAGTCCTTTAACACAGAGAAACCAAGTGACTGGACAACTGAGTCCTTCAGAAGAGGCATCAAGGATCCTTCCTGCTGGAGGGTTTGAAAAATAAGGTACAATTTCCTTTGCTGTGGAGCACACAGCTATATGATACCCATCTGGAATTTGGCATGACTATACCTCGCCTCTGGTAAATTCCACTCCATGAAATACCAGCAGGCTCCACAGTGCAAATGGTGGCCCCAGATACCCTATCCTCCCTTCTTTCCCCTCACGTGTCCTCCTTCCCTTCATGTTGCATTGAGCTTATTACTTGCTGTTTATCTTTCTCCACAGCTGCTGCTCTGAATAGTTTTTCTTGTATTCCCACAATTACTTGGTTGATTGATTTGTCTGGGTTTCAGTTTTTAAGTTTGTCTAAGTGAGGAATGTCCCATGTTCATCCATAATCTACACATACATGCCCAGCTGTGTGGAATGGGAACAACCAGCATCTCTGGTGTACTATCAGCTGGAGTTTGTAGCTATGGTTTGTCACTCTCGCCAGGTTTAATCCTGATAGTAAACAAAGCATTCAGGGCTCAACAGTGGGGAAAATAAGATCTTTCCTTCATTCATTAGTCAAACAACATCCCTGACGTCAGTTACTCAAATTTCGTGCTTTGTTTGAGGTCTTGGCTCATCAAGAGTGGGTGTTTTCATGTGTATATACAATTACAGGCAAAGTAGACATCCATTGTGTCACAAAGGACTATCTTGACCTCTTGTGCTGTATGTGAACACATGATTCATTTGAAATTTTTCACAGGTGAGGCAACACCTCAGGTATTCCGCGCAGTAGGGCATTTCTTCCTGTGCCTCACACATTTGGATATCAAGCTAGGTCACAAAGCTGAAGGTAGTTCTGGGTGCTGAACTGCTCTATGTCTGCCATTCTGAAGGTTGTAGTTAGGACATCCACTGTTGGACACCGTTCTATAGCTCACTGAGAGCTTCTGCATAAGCCAATGTTAGATAACCTGACACAGTGTGTCCTGGAATATGGTCTGATTTCTGCTTCGATACTCGTATCTTAGTTCATGCTTGCACTACTTGTAGTACAATTATCTGGCAATCTCTGTTCAGGAAAGAAACCTGTATGAAAATGAAACATACAGATACACTTCAGGGGCAAAGTGAAGACAGGGAAGGATGAAGTGGTGGACAGAGGGACAGAGGGCGGGATGGGCAGGACTTCTTCAGGACTTCTTCCATCAGAAGAGGGGTGGCCAACAGGGACAGGGAGGTGACTGTCCCCCTCTACTCTGCTCTTGTGAGGCCCCATCTGGAGTACTGTGTTCAGGTCTGGAGCCCCCAGTACAAGAAAGACAGGGAGCTGTTGGAGAGGGTCCAGAGGAGAGCCACAAAGATGATCAGGGGACTGGAGCACCTCCCCTACAAAGACAGGCTGAGGGAGCTGGGCTTGTTCAGCCTGGAGAAAAGAAGGCTGAGGGGTGACCTCATTGCTGCCTTTCAGTACTTAAAGGGAGCCTACAAACAGGAGGGGAATCAACTCTTTGAAAGGGTAGATAACTGCAGGACAAGGGGAAACAGTTTTAAGTTGAGGGAGGGAAGATTTAGGTTGGATGTCAGGGGGAAGTTCTTTCCAGAGAGAGTGGTGAGGTGCTGGAACAGGCTGCCCAGAGAGGTTGTGGATGCTCCATCCCTGGAGGTGTTCAAGGCCAGACTGGATGGGGCCCTGGGCAGCCTGGTCTAGTATTGAATGGGGAGGTTGGTGGCCCTACATGTGGCAGGGGGGTTGGAGATTCATGATCCTTGAGGTCCTTTCCAACCCTGGCCATTCTGTGATTCTGTGATTCTGTGATTCTGTGATTCTGTGAATACCTGAGCTGATAACATCATCTCAGTTAGTGGGATGTATATAATAGCATGGTGTCAACTGCTGGCAAGTTTGTCCTGTTTAGTGATCTCTGTTGTGCATGAGACACATAAAGAAGAGAGTGTTTGCAGATGATGTGGTGGATGTTTTGTCCCTGGAGATATTCAACGTCAAGCTGGATAGGGCTCTGACCTGCTCGAGATGTAGGTGTCCCTGTTCATTGCAGGGGAGTTTGATTTGATGGCCTTTTAGGGCCCCTTCCAACTCAAACATTTAATTCTATGATTCTATGAATATTCAGAGAATACCAGAATGGCTGAGGCTGGCGGGGACTTCTGGGTCCCTCTGTTTCATTCAGAAGTTCCTGTTCCTGCTCAGGCATGGACACCCAGAGCTGGGTGCCCAGGATCACATCCAGGTGGCTTTGAAGATCTTCAAAGGAGGGAGTCTCCATAAACATTCTGGGCAACCTGTTTCAGTCTGTGAATTCCCAGGGATTTCACTTCAGTGTACGAACCTGCCTTGGATGTGACCTCCACTGCTGCTAAACACTCACTAATTTAAGGAAGAATCAGCAATTCAGAAAAGATGAAGCTGGGTTCCCTAGGTGTCATCACTTAGAAAGCTTTGTAAATTCCCAATCTTTTAAAATCAAATGTTTGTCCACCCAGGGGTGAAGAAGAAAACAGAAAAAAAAGATATTCAAAATAGAAAGGGCATGCTCTTCTCTCTCTTCCATGAACATTTTTGCTGAAGGGCTACAAGAGCAGTGGGGCAGGGGGGCTGGATCGGGCCCCAACACCACTCCTCGGAGCATCTTCCGCCCCCGGAGGACAGCGCGGGGCGCGGTGCTCCGGGACATTCCCATCCTCGGGGCCGCGTGGCCGCAGCCGCTGGATGGCAGCATGTCCCTGCCGAGAGACCGCCGGGGCACCCGCCCTCCTCCTTCCCACCGGCAGCCAGGCAGGAGGCAGGGGTGGGGAGAAATAAAAGAGACGAAAGTTAAGTGTTTTCCTTTGCCAAAGTCCTCCTTAAAAGCAGAAGGAAAAGATAATTGCTCTGGATTGTAAACGCTCAGTGTTAAATATCACGAAACAAAAGAGCCAACAGGCGTAGCAAGTTTTGAAGCATGGCATCCACGAAATGAAACGTCAGGGTGGGTCGCCCCTGTCTGCCTCCATCACCTCCAGCCCCTGGTCTTGTGTTGGGTGTGGGGTCCTGACACAGAGACCCCTCTGCTGTAGCAAGCAGGGGCAAGGAAGGACTGATTTTCTTCTAAACTGTCCTACAGAGCTGAGAGTCACGATTTGTTCTGCAGAAACACACCCTGGTTGTAAAAATCCAGCAGACCCAACTCAGCCTTGTGTGCTCCAGGCAAGAAAGAAGGAAGAGGGCACACAGGCCTTTCTGTAACCTTTCCTCTTCCCCTTGCTCTTAGGCAGCCTGGGGCTGTCCAGATCTCAGCGGCTTTGAGAAGAGATTAGCCAGAGCACTCCGGGCTGCAGCTGCAGCTTCCTCCAGCCCCAGCCTGCCTCCAGGCTTTCCCATCCCAATGGGAGCTAGGAGCAAAACTGCTCAACGTCAGCTTATCCGAGGTCACTGCATCCTGCCAGAGAAGAACTGTGCTGGGCAGGACCCCCAGCCCCTCTCCTTATCTGCAATTGTCACCTTTTGCTCAGTGGTGACCACAGCTCAACCTGTTCTCCCAGACCACACAACAAACCTGCCTTGCTGTGGCTGGAAAGTGGCAGCCAGGAGGTCTTGGGTATAATTATCTTCACCCTGCCCTTTAGAAAGGCACTGAGAGTATCAGCATATTCTCCCTTGCTCACACTCATGCCACGGCCATCTTCTTACTGGCTGTTTCTGTCTACTTAGATAGGTTGTCTTCTGTGTCCGAAGTGGCAGAAAGGGGCTTTAGTGCTGTTTGAAATCAAACCCAAATGATCCTGTAATTACCATTGGTGTTTATAACAACATGAGGAATGCACCCCTTTGCCCCTGGGCACCAGTCCAGCCTGCCCCTTGCTTCCTCATCTGTTGCCATTCTCCACTCTATCAGAAGTGACTGCCAAAAGCAGGATCACACAGGAGCCACCCCGAATTCCTCCTTGAACTCTGAAGGCTGGGGGCTGGGTCTTATGGCAGCTACTTGGATTCAAGGACTTTCTCAATTAACTGCAGTCTCAGAGGGCAAAACTGGGTGGGATGGGAGCAATGAATGACCCTGTTTGCTGAAGTGCTGGTACCTCCTCATGGTCAACTATCTGCTCCATACAATTCCCTGTTTGCCATCTTGCACAAACAGACCAGTGCTGAATGTAGGAATGCCCACATGGATGTCAATGTCTTGCATCACTCAGGAGGTCAGATCTGATGGCCCTAAATCTGCACAGTGTTTGGAATGTGATCCTTAGTCCAACAAGCTTGGAGGGCCTCACACACCTTTGCTGAGCCTGTAATGCCTGTGTCTCATACTAGCAGAGATGGAGTTGATAAAATTGGCCAAATGCTGGCCCGAATGAAGTGGTATAAGTAACAGCACACATGGAAAAAGCTGATTGCTAGCTGTCATCTGCAACCGAATACAGGCCTCAGCTTTGATGCACGAGTCAGTGCTATCTGTGGTCAGATGACAGGGAGGGGCTCACTGATGGGCATGTGGCCACTCAGAGGAGGAAAAAGTAAATAAATCACTGCAGCATTGGCGGGGCCAGGCCAGGACAGCTGAGCCCATGGCTGAAGTGGAGCTGATCAGATGGCCCACATGCTGGGCTACCCGGGTCCAGAAGTTCAGAGGTTGTGAAGGAGAGGGGGCGTGCGATCAATGCAGGAGGCACAGAGATGCCAGGAGGCAGTGGTAACTGCTGGAAGAGGAATGGGTTGTGTGCATTTTGTGTTTGGGGCATCTCCCCATTCCTGAAAACATTCAAGACCAGGGCCCTGGGCAGCCTGATCTGCTGGGTGGCAGCCTTGCTTACAGCAGGGCAGTGGAACTGGTAGTCTTTAAGGTCTCTTCCAACTTCAGCCATTCCACGATTCTATGATTCTATGACACATGAGTCTTGGCAGACCCAGGAGGAGAGCTGACGCTGCCCTATAAATCCATATCTCAGTACAGTGGTTGGCTCTACTGAAAACCTTCGGGGTGTGGTTCAAACACTCTTCTCCCATAAAAACACAAGCACACTCAAAAAATGCTTCATCTGGGTGCTCTGCTTTTTTTTTTGCCCCAAAATGCCAGAAGTAGCCTCAAGGGGTAGTGAAAACTGAAAGGAAAACGTTGCAGCTTTTTTAAAAATACCAGCTGCAGTTTGAAGCAGCAGCTAAAATCTAATTGCAGTGCACACCCAGCAGTGTAAGGTGCCTGTGTGCTTGTTATAAAAAGCAGCTATAAAATCAAGGAAGAGTGAACAGAGGAGCATGTTTGACTCAAGGACTGCGTGATCCAACATGCTCTTAGCCCAGCCAGGCAGCTTGCTGAACAAGGGATATTTGGAGTTTCGGTCTTCTCAGCACCCTCCTTGCAGTTGTTTCAAATGAAAGACTTGTCACGATTTTTTAGCTGTGAGACATTTGCTATTTATGGAGGATCCGTTTCCCTCTTCCCTGACCCGAGGTGGCCTCACAAAGTGCCAGCCTCAGCATTAAGTGGACCATTTCTATCCCATGGCCCTGCTTCCCTCATGCCAACTGGGTTGGTAGGTGCATTATAAATAGCTCTCCTAGAAAGGTGTAACAGATAAAGGTTGACATTTGCACTCCTAAACTCCTCTGCTATTAAAATTTCTCAAATTTTGCCTGAAGAGCTTGCTGAAGCCTCCTGTCTTCAGCACTGTGTTCTTAGGGGCTGAGTATCTGGAAATCAGAGCAAAGAGTTGGCAGAAGTCTTTGCTGTAACAGCAGGTAAGTTAATGAACATTAAGATAAAGAGTTTGGGAGGAAGAAAAATGGATCTGGGTGACTTGGTATATGGCTCTTAATGTCAGCTATCAACTACTGATTTGAACCACAGTGCTGTGCTATTTTCACCCAATTGTGAAAGTCTGGTTATATTGAAATCATCACTCAATTTCTTTGAACTTTCTTTCACATTCATCAGCTCCATAGCTCAGCATCCCAAAAACCTAAGTCTGACAAGGATATGGTGGCTGCTATGTCAGCCAGGGCAGAGTTCAGATTTCAGAGCAAGGCCCTCTTAAGTGAGAAACAACTAATATCTAATTTTGTATATTACCCTCCTCTGCTGTTCCCTTGAAAGATAAGTGCTTTTTTGTATTAGAAAAGGAAATTTTATGCTTATTCTGAGGCCAAAACTAACTTTTAGATGCTTCTAGATGGATAAGAGCTGAGCAGAGGGTGCGAACGTAGTATAAGAGCCAAATGTTCATTCTTTGGTGGCTGTGAGGCAGGGCTTCTTGATGTTCATGAGGGTAGCAACAAGGATGAGAGTAAGGGCAAGGCAGTGACTCCTGTGTCTTCTTACCTTATTTTTATTTTCCCTATGTCTGCATTGTTTCTGAAGTCTTGCAAAAAGAAGATTTTTTGCCAGTTCCATTGATGTCATCTGATGTCAGGATATAAATGGCGATTTAGAAGGGAAACCAGGCAAAAATCCACCCTCTAACTTTTTTTGTCCTATTTGGTAAAGAAACAAAACACAAATTGCTGGTGTAAAAAATAACTACATCCTCCTGGAACCTGAGCACAGAATTCTGAGTTAAATTCCCCCAGGTATAATACATTAAAGCACTCACTGATTTGCTTATCAAAACAAAGAATGAGTATGCACATGCCAGGGGTGGGGCACTGAGCAGTGGAGATGTCTTCCTATGGAGTGGAAACTCTGAGTTTGAGATGGTAGTAGATGTGTGCCAAAGGCCACTCTCTTCTCCCCAACTGCTTCTGGTCCTGCAGGCTAGGAAAGTCCAAATAAGCCAAACCACGTTAATCACATAGCCCTGTCTCCTCTTGATGCACATCAGCATTTCTAGCTTGCATGGTGCATAGACTTGAGATTGACCTTTGCCATGCAGGCTATCATACCATGAATAACACAGCTTTGAATTATCCAGAGCTGTAGTCTCCCAGCTTTCCATAGAATCACAGAATCATTGAGGTTGGAAAGACCACTAAGATCATCCAGTCCAACCATCAACCCATTGCCATCATGCCCACTAAATCATGTCCCTTAGTGTGATATCTAGTTTGTTCTAGTTGTGCTTGGTACACACTGATCTCATGTTCTGGCTCTTACTTGACACAGAATTGCTTTTTACTTGTTTTGTTTGTTTGTTTGTTTGTTTTTAATTCATTTCCTTTGCTTCTGTTTCTTTGCTTGGCCCTGTCAAAACACAGTGCAGACTGAGTTCTGAACAGCCATTTGGGAAGAAATCATTGGAAGTTTAGAGTCAGAAATAAGAAGCAGATATAGTACTCACAGTTTCCCCTTTTTCCTCCCCAGTCTCTGTTGAATTTCAGTGGCACTTGCAGCATAGGCCATTCAATCCACTGTAACAGGTGGGACAAGGCTGCTCCATCTTACACTTTTCTGTGCAGTTACATTTTACAGAATGAAATGCCAGTCCTGCATATTCCTTGTGCACAGTCCAGGATTGTTGGTGCTTGCTGTATATCACAAACTCTGATAGTCTGTTCTGATCACAGATAATCTAAGGAGTTGGTGTTATAACAATCTCCACTTTCTAATTCACCACTGACCCAGTTTGGTAATTACAACATTACTGAGTCACTCTTGTGTTTGGCAATGGATGTCATATGTTTGAGTGATGAGTAGCCGCAGATGTTGTGTTTCACTTTATTTAACATGAACTCATGTGAATTCAATAACATCTAATCTACCGAGCACTGAATGAATCATGCAGAACAGTTTGTAAAAATCCTAGATATAGCTTCAGAGTACGCAAGCTATTTTCCTGGAAGAAGTTGCATAGAATTTCATTAACTGCATGAATCTGGTAGAAAGCTCTTCATGTGTGATGTATTGTTTCCCTGGGATTTTTAATGTGTTGTGTAAGTCTGCTGATGCAATGCTTGTCCTTTAATATGACATTATTAAAAAAAAAAAAAAAAAAAAAAGGAATTTATTTTTATCCTGAGTGGGTTTATTTGGAAAATATTAGTGCCAACATACTCTTCTTGTATAGCATCTCCAGTTGATTTTATGTTGCTGAGCATTTCAGCTGGTATGCTCTGACACCAGAGCATAGTCAGCCTTGCAGGACAATTTAGCAGTTGCCCTGAGAGGACCCTTAAGAGAAGAGAAGTGGCTCATGGAAAAATATCTCATCCTCCATAGAATGAGCTTACTTTAATAGAGACCATAGAGAGCTCAGAGTGAGAAAGAACATCCAGGATACTTAGCAGCATTCTGAGTCTCGGGACAACACAATAAATTAGACAGTGGTCCATTTCCTACACTGTACTGTAGGTGTTCAGCAGTGACCACAAACAGTGAAAGTCTAGTTTGTTTGGTTTTCCTGATGATTCAGGGCTTAGAGCTGTTCCTTTTACTTCTGTTATAACTCTTTTTTTTTTTTTTTCTTTTTTTTTTTTTTAATTTTACAATCATCCCTCACCAAAATCTCTCTTCTAGTTTAGAAGATGCAAAGAAAATCAACGATCTTAAATGTCTGCCTGTCAAGTCCTTGCTCAGAAAGTCTCTCTAGATACTGTATTTCATGTGGTCAGTGCCAAGTAGGCAAGACATGTTTAATCTCCATCCATGCAGGAAACCATAAGCTCCCTTTCAAATGGGAGCACTGTCCCAATTATCTTTTCCTCTCTGCTCCTTCCTTGGTACCTGCAACAAATTGAAGCTCCTTGATGTCAAAGCAGGATTTGAAGAATCACTGTAGAGTTACAAAGTGTTGGTTGGGTCATTATGTGTGTCATCTTTTCTGCATTGCTTCAGGCCTTTGAACTAAAGAAGTCAAAATTGTAGTTATTTCTGAGAAGCACTGTGTTGGAATCCAGTTTTCCCACCATCGTGGCAGAGAAGGAACAGAAAGTTGGCTATTTCAGAAGCTGCCAGGTGCTCTCACTTTTGAAGACATGTATGAGGGACCAATTGTCTTCTAATCACCATTGAGACTATTGGTCAGTTTCTCTCTTGGCTACACAGTTGTACATGCTTCAAGCAACTGGGCAGACTTTGCCATTTAGAAACAGAAATCATTTTTAGAAGTGGCAGAAAACACATCAGTTCCTACTTGAGTAGCAGGGGATGTTTTCTCGACGAAAATACTTTTTAAATAGCGAAGGAACATAGGCAGAACAGACAGGAACAAAGCTTGTCTGCGAGGTACCAGACTGGAAAGCTGTCACATTAGCACAAGCTACTATCTCAGCTTTCATACAGCTTCCATCATAAATGTTTAATTTAGTTTTTTCTTCGATTACATTCTTGCATGGATAGACAGGGAAAAAATGTCAGACTTGCAATGTACTTCGGCATGTTAATATCCATGGGATAAAAATCTTGAAGGAGCCTCTCTGGAGCAAGTGTCTTCAGTAAGTAACTAAACTGATGAGCTTTTAAAGAATTAATGACTTCATAAAGCTGTTTTTCTGAGGTGGCTTTTGATATTTTATTGGGATCTCTCGTGTATTGTTTGGATTCCAAACAAGCTGCATTCAAAGACAGATAAATATAATAATTTAAAATGATATTTCATAATACTTTGAAAATATTATGTTCTTACCTTTTTAGAGATATAGTGTCCTGGTCCAGTTAATGAGGAAACAAAAGGCACAGAAAAAAACACTGATTACTGAAATGGGAATAAGAATCATATAAGATATAGAACATGAGTGATGCTTTAAGTTAAACTCCTCTTCCATACCAAGCTCCTCTAGGAAATATAAAGGCTCCAATGAATTTTGAATATTCAGCACTTATGCTGAAAGATCTCTCCAGACCATTCTTTGAAATTAAAGTTCCAGGACTTATATAGAATCATAGAATCATTAAGACTGGAAGAGACCATTTAGTTTACCTGTCCACCTACCACCAATACTGCCCATGTCCTTCAGTGCCCCATCTCTACACTTTTTGAACACTTTCAGGGATGGTGACTCCACCACCTCCCTGTGCAGACTCTTCCAATCCCTCACCACTCTTTTGGACAAGAAGTTTTTCATTATACCCAACCTGAACCTCTCCTGCTGCAACTTGTGACCATTCCCACTCAACCTATTATGTAATAATCTGTATTTTCCTATATGTAATTTGCCTATATGCAATTTGTCTATGTGCCTATATGTAATTTGCACTGGTTATTTGTGTTTCAATCTGTCACACAAGAAGGTTGTAACTGTGACACTGAAAGCAGGCTGCTCTGTAGTAGTGAACTGTTTGTCTCATTTGATGTAATTTGGTCCAGTCAACCACATGGACAGTCTCACAGTGAGCACAAATTCCTGCATATGCAGGAATTGCAACTTGCCTCCAGCTATTCTTTTGCTGTAGAGCACATAAATCTTCCCCTATGCTCAAATTTTCTTAAAAGTAACCAGCCCATTTCTTCCCTATTCCACTGTCTACTTATTTAATACAGACAGACTGAAAAGCTCTCTCTTCTACTAAGGTAACCCTTAATGCTTCCTTACAGAGAAACAATATCACCCTTGCTTAAAAAATATCATTCTGTATGGTAAGAGGCCTTGAAGACCAATAGTAATTATGATAGTCAGAAATGAAGGACTATGAAAATGCATACACATCCTTCATCTCAACTCATGCTATCTTTATTTGGCAAGTCTGGAGATTGCATAGATTGCCTTATTTCTTTTTTTTATTTCTAACCCATTGGATTTATCAGAATGAAATGTGAGTGAAATGCTAGAATTCAGACCTTGCAGATTTCAGCCATATTTCTGCCTGTTCAGGAGATGTCTTCCACGTGTTATAATTATTCTGCTCAATTCCATCACACTTCCAGTTTCTACTCCTAGTAATACAACTCACCTTCAAACTACGCAGTGACAAGGGCAGTTCATGAGGACAGCTGGGCTCAGTGAAGACATCTTTGCTATGTAAGCTTAATTCAACGTGCATAGAACTGGAAATGTTTTTCTGAAGGAGCAAGGGGTAAAGCTGCATCCTACACAATGTTAGATAAAATGCAGAATCTGGACCTTCTGATTACTCTGAAGAATTCTGTTCACCTCAAATTTTGGGCATAGAAAATAAAATGATGGTATGATTTAATATTTTCTTATAATTGAATTCCATCCACCAGGAGAGAAGTATAGAGAGAAAATTCTCACTTGCTACACCAGAGGCTTCATTATTAACATTTCAGTGAATAAAACAATGATTACTACAGAAAGCAATTAGCTAATGACAACTACAGTGGGTACAGTGGGGGGGGGGGGGGGGGGGGGGAAGCTGACAAGTTTCATGTAGTTTGATCCAACTCATTTTGCTTCACAAGTGGGACACTGTAAAGTTATATATGGCCAGCTCCCATTGTGCAGCTAATGAAAGATCATTTTTAATCAATAAACAAATAAATCAATAAACAAATGAGTCATTGTCATGCATATGTTTCTTTTTCCTAATCCACTAACACAGTCCCAGTCAAGAAAGGCCAGGTATGAGAAGAAAAGTGATTGTTCTTGACTTTTTAGCTGAGGGGTTTTTCTTGGGCAAGGCCAAAGTGCATATAGTTAATGTAGGTAAGATCACAGTTTCCATGCTTCCTGAACATGCTGCATTTAAGTCTCTAATACCAACAATTTTTCCTAGCAATGCATTTCAATTTGTAAATCATGGAACAGACAAGATTTTGAATCTAGCCTGCTGGCTGTCTAGTCGCACAATGAAGCATTTATTTCTTTTTTGACCTTTCCGTTGATATGAAGCATCAAGGTATGGCCAAATTGAAAGCTCTTCCAAATGGTCTAGTTCAATCAGAAGTCATGTTCCTGTTTGAGGTTTTATCTGCTTGTGATCCAAGTGGTCATGGATCATAACGGTACTTTCTGGTTTTAAATCTGCTAATTCCTCCTCAGTCACTCAGTTTGCTACAGGAATGTCTCAGTCTTTTACTCTACCTGACAGTCAAAAATTGGATAGAATTGAATCCTTCTATCTTGAAATGTAAATTTTATATATATATGTATTTATATCATGTATGATTTATGCTCAAAAATCGTACTCCAGATGAAGTATAGACATTGAGCATTATTTTTTGAGCAATTGCTTATAAATTTAGTAAGCTGTCTGCCTTTTTATACTTTTCAGTCTGTTCTCATTACAGACATGGCAGAAGGCTTTGTGGTAAACTTGGAATTTGCTGAGTGAGAAAATGAAGATTCATACAAAGCTAAATTGAACAAATGGTGAATAATTGATTTAACTGACCTGACAGCTCACACTGTGCTTGTAAATAATACATAACTTTTTACTATTCTGATAATGTAGTATTCTGTGCTTCTAGATTTCTTTCAGTAAGTTACCATAAGGAGCAAATGATCTTTGACCACCCTAAAAAGGCAAAAATATGCTTACTAAGAACATCCGGGTAGCCAGGTGGAAGATAGCAATAGTCTGATGAACAGTGCTGATGAAGCACCTTCGTAAAGACTCTCTGCCCTTTTGCCTTTTGTCTCTAAAATACTGTTTGTTAGATAGCCTCAATATAAGCATTTCTTCTGTTCTGCCAGCCACCAGCTCCTGGAGTCAGACAGGCTCTGTAAAAATTTACGAAGCACCACAGTAGTGAACAGGATCACAGTGACTTGTAACAACAAATGCAGGTGCCTGTTCTGCATTTCCTTTTCTTTCAGTGTGTAAGTTTGAACCCTTCAACAGATGCACAAACACAAGCTGTTGTTAAACTGGTTCTGAAAGTACACATGCAATTGTAAGTTGATATATGTGTCTGATAGCTTCATTGCCTTGTAACTACTGAAATAACCTGCACAATAGAAGCGTGAAAGGCAACTACTAGGATCTGGCAGCTTTCCATGCCCAACTTGCAGGAGAACAGCCAGTTACAAAAAAAGTACATAGCAATGGTGAGCTTAGCCTGCTTTTTTGTTCAGAGAATCACAGGATTACAGGATCATAGGGACTGGAAAGGACCTCTGGAGATCATCTAGTTCAACCCCCTGCTAAAGAAGGTTCCTTACGCTGGAAAGCATCCAGACAGATTTTGAATATCTCCAGAGAAGGAGACTGCCACCTCTCTGGGCAGCCTGCTCCAGTGCTTTGTCACCCACAAAATAAGGATTTTTTTTCTCATGTTCCTAAGCAACTTCTTATGTTCCAGTTTGTGTCCATTGCCCCTTGTCCTGTTTCTGGGTGCCACTGAAAAGAGCCTGGCCCCACTCAGTTGTCTCCAGCCTGATAGATACTTATAAGTATTCATAAGATCCCCTCTCGGTCTTCTCCAGCCTGAACAGCCTTAGGGCTCTCAGCCTTCCCCATGAGGATGCCCTTCAGGCATTTCTGCAGTCATCCACTGGTCTCTCTGTAAGTTCTCTGTATTTCTTGAACTGAGGAGCCCAGACCTGGACACAGTGATCCAAATGTGCCCTTTCAGGGCAGAGGAGTCTTGGAGGAGAACCTCCCTCAACGTGCTGGCCACTCTCTTTGTAATGCACACTGCTGAGTCAACCTGCTGTCCCCCAGGACATTATTCGATTCTATGTGCTCACCACTGAAATATGTCCACTTGGTTATGGCAGTGCAACAGGGAACTAAAGATTAAAGAAATAGAGATACCACATCACCTGTTGGAGTGGCCAGCTGAAAGCTCTGAGAACTGCATGCTGCCCATCAATCCAAAAGAAAATTCTCAGCAAAGCCAGTAAGAAGCACAGTCTGTTCCAAAGCTGGACTACAGTTCTCACTTTTGGAGAGAATATTATGTGTTACCTTTTTGCATAATCCTTTTTACCAGTATTGTCTGTGTCAAGTTACAATTAGTACATTCTAGCTGAGAGCTGAAGCACACACATAGCTGAGAAATGTGAAATTGTGATAACGAGTGCAATTTTAACTGAAATTGCTGCACCTCTTTCTTTTTAATATTGTATCATTTTTATGCCTAAAGGTTGGTGTGCAGAGTGGCTGAGTTAAAGTAGCTGCAAAAAGTTTCTGGGCTTGATTCCAACTGCTTTCTCTGAAAGCAGAAGACACCATTTTCCTCTCCATCAGACAATTTGTGTGGAAGGATCTACCTAATGTCTATAACGTTTATTCTTCCTTCTGACTTCTGAAATTTATCCAGTCGAAGTGTGTGAAAAACCCAAAGTAGGTGTAACATTTGGCGTGCGGATAAGTAGCCAGGCAGAAAAGGATGACGGGGAGCCACGCAGAAGGAGGATTTTCCAGGTTGCATCCCTGTGCTACAGCCTCTTGTCCTCCCAGGCAAACTGGGATCTGACAGATAAGTCATACAGCAGAAGAGAGGATGCTGCATGGTGTCAGATAACTGTGTGAACTCTACTCCTAAGAGTGGTGAAGGGAATTCATTGCACAAGTCTCACCTTCAGAATTCAAGACTTGGCCAATCTTCATATTTTAAGGTTCCCCCTTTTTTCTTTTTGTGTTCCCAGATTGTCAGTTCCTTTCTTCCCCACTCCAGCACGAATAAGGTTTTCTTTTAAACATTCACACATGGAAATCCCTGAGAGAAGGAGAAGAAAATTAGGGATTGCAGAGTTAGTCAGTATTTGTGCTCAGTTACACCAGTTTGGTGCTGATAAAAGACGGAGCATCTGAAATTAGAATCACCATATCAAGCCACATCACTTAGCTTTGATTGAATGGGACTGAAGCTTCACTGATGCGGTTTACAAAACAGTCACGTTTTATGTTAAATGGATGAAGAGAAGGAAGGCAGAGAGAAACATACAGAGGGAGATCTGTAGGGCCTTGTGGACACCCACAGACACTCTGCAGTGCTCTGCAAACTGACGAGCAAGACCATCCCTCTCACAGCATGTTCTCTAGGGAAAGTCCATCAGAAATCAGTATCTCTTTTGCCTTTCCTTTTATCATAGGCTGGGTCAAGTAGATTGGGCCACAGATACAACAGTTGACTATGCAGTGATGAATTTTTCGTGCTGATTTCCCAGCAAAGATTAACAAAATATTTCAGGTTTGTTGCAACAGCAAAGATTAACAAAATATTCAGGGTTTGTTGCAACAACCTACTATTTTATGTACATACCTGACGTTCTCCAGTCTGCCCCCTTGTATAAAGATTTATGCTCTTCTTACAGTAACGTGGCACTATCTTGTTACTCCATTTTCTTCTTTGTATCTGATTTCCTGCCTGATTTTTAGGCTCTCCATGAAGGCAGTTCTCAGAATGTTCTCTCACAGTAGCATGAACAGCAGTAGCTGCTGTTAGGCTCCAGTGTGAGTTGCATGGGTCTAATCCAGAGTTAGATCTGGGTGGGTAAATAGTCAGGCTTGTTTTTTTAGGATTAGGTTTTGCTTTTATCTTGTAGGTGTTTATGTTTCCTGATGCCATGTTTGCAGGCAGGAGAGAATGAACAAAGTCCAGATCCTCTGGACTCTGACCCTAGAGGGATGGCCACTTCCCCTTTACACAGCAAGTTTGCTGCAGCCCAGCATTCCCTTCCTTCCCCAGCACCAGGGGCAGCGTGCGCTATTCTGACAAAACAGATGTTTTACCTAAAAGCTTTTGAGCCTTACAAATGAATCCCAAATGCATCATCTGCCTCAACTAACAAAAGGAGCTAAAACATGAAAAGAGAGCTGAAGTGGGGAATGCAGCACTTTGATACCACTGATAAAATGAGAGGGAAAAGGGGACAACACTATTTTAAGATCACAGAGGAAAGAAGAGAACCCGCAGTGGTCTTCTGGTCAGTTTGGAACAATAAAACAAGGCCTTAGGAGAAGTAAAAATGTCTTTTGGCATTTTGAAAAGACTGAAAACCAAAACATCCACCACCTTATATCCCACATTCAGAGACACTGAAGCCAAGTGCGGCAGTCCTTGGTGCAGACAAGCACTCTGATACTCATCCGATAGTGGCAGCACTGCTCACACCAATAGTTTATTTCCAGTGTGAAAAATTATATTTGTTCCCCATGTTGTAGTTTATAGATGCCTGACATGCAGACCAAACCAAAATCCCCTACTAATCCAACATATTTGAGCCTTCTCCTTTGGATTGAGATCAAGAAACCCTGGGAGGGCTTGTTTTTCTCCCCTGACAGTGAATGGAAAGACCAGTTCTGCTGTATGTATCTCCTCTATAAAGATCTAAATACGCAGAGTATCTGATTGGGTTTCAAAACATTTCTGCTTAATTACAGGCCTCTTCATGTAAAATATCTTCTTCTGTCCTGGCAAGGTGAGATTATTTCTCAGAACTCCATTTTTTCATGTTTATTAATTTCTATTAATTTGGTGTTTATACAGCATTCTATATGCGTCTGGTGATTTGGCAACATATGAAATGCAGTTCCTGGTCTTAAGTATTTCCACCGTATTTTTAGATAATACTGTAAAGGATAAAATAAAAAGCCAGGAAGAGGAAAGAACAAAGATACAAGGCCACAAGGATGTTGGATGTTCAAGACATGTATCTTGGTTTTATTCTTTTATGTAATACAGATTTGTGATTTATAAAAAGACCTATTAATATGCATATATCACTTAGGGAAATGCTTGTACGGAAGAAATATGTTACTCAATCCAAATAAAATAAAAACAGTATCATAATTCCAAAAGTTCTGGCACAACAGAGAAAGTAATTCCTTTAGAAGGAAAATCCTGATGAGTTGAAGATTAGATATTTTTCATAGATCGTTAAATCATTTTAAAAAATGGTAATCTCTTCCCCTCACCCCCCCTCAAAAAAAAAAGCTTTTGAGAGTTTTTTTATTTGCCCCCAGTCTTCAGAAGCAGTATTATATTTCTTAACCTTACTGAAAAAATTCTGAAGTGCAATTCCTCCCCTTTTTCCTCTGTAAATGGGAGTGGTGATTCCAGGGTTTACATCTTAATCCAACCTTCAGGCTGTAAAGAACACATAAAGTTTATGGGACTTTTTTGCAATGCTGAATACAACACTACGGGTAGCAAAGAAGTGTGTACTAGACATGAGTGAGTGAATGAGAAAATAAAACTATGTCAGGTGGGAGCCTGAGTTAATCAGGAATAAGTAATCAAACAAAACAAGACAAAGGTAACAGCAGCTATGGAAGAATTAGCAAAAAAAAAAAAAAAAAGAGTTTTTTTGTAAAAAAAAATTGCAAGGGTGAGACAATTTTAGATGAGTTACAGAATTCCTGGGGCTTGTCTGGAAAACAAGTTGGAAGATATTTAGAGTAAGTGGACAGGAAGAGCAGTTAAGACTTCTGCATATTAAAAAAAAATAAAAATTAAAAAGTAATAATATTAAAATAAACAGTAGTGAAAAGACTCTCAGGCTAGAATTAAAGACGTAATAGACATAAGACATAATAGAAATTGTATTGAAAATATTTCCTGAAGGAGAAATAAGGGGTCACTAAAAGATTACTTTTAACTAATGCTACTTGATTGGTTGTTAGTGTTCAGCTTCCTCTGAAGTGACAACGCATTTGGGTGACCATTGCCCTCTTCCAGCAATTATTGGTGCTCTGGCAATTGCACTCAGTTTTAATCACTTAGATTCCTGAATGGTACTATTCTTGGTTTCAAACAAAAGAGCCAACTGTCAAGTCAGAGATGTCCACTTCTTTTGGCAGCTTCCTGGTTGTTTTTTTCTTGAAAACTTTTTGAAGACTCTGTTAGGTTCAGGACCTATAGACTCATAGAATCTTTAGAGTTGGAAGAGACCTTTTAAGGTCATCTAGTCCAACTCCCCTGCAATGAACAAGGAAATCCATAGCTCAGTCAAAGTCCCATCCAGCCTGATCTTGAATGTCTCTGGGGATAGGGCATCTCTGAGAAGTTTGTTCCAGTGCCTCACCACACTTATCAGAAAAAATTTATTCATTACATTCAATCTAAATATTCCCTCTTTTAGTTTCCCCTTGATTGATCACCACAGACCTTGCTAGAGAGTCTGTCCCCTTCTCTCCTGTAGCTCCCCTTTAGATACTGAAAGGCCACTATCAGATCACCTCACAGCCTTCTTTCCTCCAGACTGAACAGCTCCAGTTCTCTCAGCCTTCTCCTGTAGGGAAAGTGTTCTATCCCTTGAATAATTTTTGTGGCCCTTCCTCTGGACATGTTCAAACAGATCCATGTCTCTCCTTTAACAAGGACTCCACATCTGGATGCTGTATTCTACATGAGACCACACCAGCACAGAGCAGACGAGCCGGATCACCTCCCTTGCCCTGCTGGCCACACTTCTTTTGATGCAGCCCAGGTTCAGTTGGCTTTCTGGGCTGTGAGGGCACATTGCTGGCTCATGTCCAGCTTGCCATCCACCAGTACCCCCAGGACCTTTTTTTCAGGCCTTTGCTTTATTCTTACATCCCCCAGCCTGTGCCTATAGCAGGTATTGCCACAACCCAGGTGCAAGACTTGCACTTGGATCTGTTGAACTTCATGATCTTCTCCTGGGTCCACTGCTTGAGCCTATCTAGGTCTCTCTGGGTGGCATCCCTGCACTGTGGCTAACTTGAGCCACAGTGGGACAGTTGTGACTGACCCAAGTGGGAGTTTTCTTTCTGCTCTATGGTAGCTTAAACCATTCTACTGTGAAGTTTCTGCTTATGTATTTTTACAGGAGAAAACACATCCAAACTCTACGCTGCTATGGAACCTATATAGACTTTAAAGCATGAACATGAAATTTAGTAAAAGCATAGTTACTGTAGTTCACATCTTATGCATAAATAGCTCACAAGGCAGCATATATTGGGCATAAAATCAGAGAAGGAGTTAATCTTAACTACTCTCCAGAAATTATAAAGACTGTTTTCCTTCCTGTCTTCCGGCACACTTTTTCCATCAGATTTTCTCTTGTCACTGAAGGACCATACTCTCAGGATACAGTCTTTATATTTTCCTGAGGATTCACCAAAACTGAAAAAGCAGCCCAAATTTAATAGCAAAATACACACAATGTCACAGCATTTATGTATTTAAAAATCTGATTTAAAAATAAATAAATAAATAAGCCTCAGAGGTTTAAGAATAACCTTTGATAGAGACAAACTCTATTCTCTAGGCAGCTACCATACATCCAGCTTCATACACCAAATTATTAAGATGCAGTGAGTTGTTTTTGAGGAAGGGAAGTTTTTAACTGGATGAGTCATTAGTGAGCTTCCTATTGACACCTGGCACCAGCAACACATACGCCTGGCACCAGCAGCAACACACCTGAGACTGACTGAGACACCATGTTTCTTTAAGATGAACTGTAAAGTGGCAAATAAACCTTTTTTGTGGTTTTAAGAAAAGGTTTTGGTACCTGCAATTTCATGAGTTGTTCTTCAAAACAGTTTTCTAGGGGAATCAGGACAAATGAATGTTTAACTGGAAAAAATTCTCCAAAAAAGTGATTAATTTTTGCAGGAAGAGAGGGAACTGGAATTTAAAGGTAATCAAGGTATACCAGTTTTTTTGTGCATCTGTATTGAACACCAAGACAGTTATCATACCATCAGTAAATTATGGGAACTTTCTCTCAGAAGAGCGCACTGTTACAATGCAGTGGCAGGTATGCAGGTTCATTGGTTCTGCACTGTAGGAGTACCAATGTGGACGGGTTGCACCAAGGACTCCATGTCCATGCTGTCTGATTCTCAGAGAGCTGTTTCAGACTACCTACAGACCGTGGACTGAATTGCAGTACTTAATGTGTGCCTACATTAAAAAAAAAAAAAAAAAAAAAAAAAAAAAAAAAAAGATCTTATTTTGATAAGCAACGTACCATTTCAAATGACAGAAGAGTGAGGCTTTGTAAGGACTGACTTAGAGGTTTCTGTCTCTCCTGCATAACAGGAATTACCTCTAGGGAAGGAGGAATACTCTAATCTGCAGCCTGTGTCTCAGCAGGCTTACCTTTCCTCCATACGCACTCTGGCTTTATCATACATAAACGTCACTGGGTCAGATGCTGAGGGAATCACTGCAAATTGGAAGTGATCAAATGTTCAGCCCATTGTGCTTTTGCATGTAGATTGTTTTACATTGTAGTTCACAATTTCAATAATTGTTATAAATGTGTATTTAGACGACTTCATAAGGAAGGGGATACCTCACACACTGATGATGTACGATCAAAAATATGTCTTTGTGAAATAGCATTCAATGCACTAATTCTATTTTCATGTATAAGTTTCAAATGGAATTACTCCATGTTTACAGCCGTCCTCTCGGGAGCTGAATTTGCCTTGCTATGTTTGTGTGAAGAACATTGGTCATGTGCTCCTTCAAATCCCTTTTTCCTCCTTTTCTAATGTACACAGAGACAGTATAATTGGTTAAGTGGAGCTTTTCTGATTTATAGTAACATGCTGAAAGGAATCTCCTCTATTTAGAAACATGGGCATTATGTAAATACTAAGACCTGCATTAAAGAAAATATAGAAGGGAGACAAATAGGCTTGTGAGACCTTCCTTCATATGTGCTGAATTGATATTCAGATTGATATTTTATCATTCAATCATGAATTACAAGAACTCTTTTTTTTCCCCCTTTGCAAGGTAAAGTAGGAGCTTTATGAAAGCATCCAATTGCCAATCCATGGAAGAGATGCTAAGTCTGTGTCAGTTACCATGGTGGTGCTGACGTGCCATAGAGTTCATTTTTCAAAGTCAGAGTTCAAAAAGTATTAGTTGCCACACACCCAGACTGTGAAATGCTTAAAAAGGATTCTCCTTTGAATTTTTGTTGGGTTCTGGTGTCTTTGGATCAAGATTGCATGTCATGTCCTGGGATAGATCAGAGAAAGACAGCGTTAACTCAACTGCATGTGTTCAGAGACACCTTTGCGAGACCCGGTTTCTTGCAAAGCAGTGAGAAGCTGCTGATGTGACCTGCTGGTGAACCGATGTGAGGGAGGAAGGAGCACCATCTCCAAGGAGATGAAGCAGGACATGCTCTTACATCTGATCTGAAATAACTGCCGTACAAAGGAAAAGCGAATGTAGGTAGCAGAGCCAAGCTGGTATTTCATGACCTTCTGAGTGCAGAGTTCAAGATGTCTTCATTTCTTTTTGCTAGAGGCTTCTGTGCTGGGGGAGGAGGAGTTAGCAGCGGTGAAGGAGGAGAGAGTAAATTTCCTTTCTGAAGTATATTCTTCTGCTGGTGGAAGCTGTGCATTGTTTCTTGAAATGGACAAAGTTATTTTCTAACTTCCCTGTATCCTGTCACCTGGCCCTTCCTTCCTCCTTGCGATACTGCAGTAAAATACACAAACATACGAGCTATGCGTTATTTGCATCATGGCAGGATTTATATTCTGATCGAGGGTGGTGATTTATACTTGTTGGGTTTTCTACAGACCACATTCCAGATGTGGAATGAATTTTACTGGCATTTATTATTCACTAGGGGTGGCTGAGGATGGCTTGCTTTATACTCCTGACATTTATGCTTTAGTGTAGCTTCCCTTTTCCTTTCAGTGATGTTTTTCCTTTAAAAAGAATAAAAACAAAAGGAAAAGAAGCCCATTCTATAGCAGTGCAGACCTTAAGTGACAGATTATGTTTACAAAGAACAGCATTTGGAAGAGAAATCCCATTCTTCTAATAAATGGGAAAAATAAATGTTAAAAAGCTGATTGAATTTATTAACAAGATGTTGCTGATTCTTCCAAGATTTTAATCCCCTTTGCAAATGTTGTGGTGTCAGCACTGACTTTCTAAGCTTGTCTGCTCCAACAACCAAGCTTTAAGTCAACATGATAATAATAAATCATTAAGGAATTAAAAGATAGATAGAAATTTCAGGGCTAATCTAAAGGAAAGGTGTGAGATAATTCTTCCCCCAAAGATCAGAAGCTATACTTATTTGGATAGCTTTTATGCATATAATTTCCAAAGGCTGATTATATAGCAAAATACATTTAGGCTTGAAACGCCCCAGAAGCTCTATGAAGCAATGTCCAGTTTTCCTGCTGTGGAGAATATAAGAAACAGTAGCAATGAGAAATGTTTCATTGTTTGGGTTTCTTGAGGCTCATGGAAGGCAGAAAAGGCTGCTCTCTGTGAGTGTAGTCACCGCTGATATTTCGTGCACTCTAAAAGTGTTCAACAACTGATTGGAGCCAAAAAAGACCCCAGATTGACACAGAAAGAGATGGAGTGACCATGGAGAACATGAGTGAGAGAAGGGGGAAATAATCCTGGGAGGGGAAACAGATTTGGTGAGTAGAGATGGGATTACAAAGGCTACTTGTGTTGCATGGCGGTTGATCCACCAATTGTAACTCCTCCAGTCTGAATTCTGATTCCCATATTACAGCAGCTTCTGAGGATCTACCTTTAAAGTCTTTCTGTCTGTTTAAACCTGGCAAACCAAATGTGGATTGAACAGTAGCTGAATTGGTAGGAAGTTTCTAATGTGAAGTCCTATAAAGAGACTTTTATTTTCAAACTGCACTTAAACTGTGTAATTCTGATATAAATTGGGTGCTTTCTGACAGCCAGTGGATGCTTGTCTTTGTGCTGTTCATTACTGGCATACTTACGCTGTCTTTCAATGGAAAGGTGAGCTGCCACGTGCATAATTCCCAGTGGAATGGGTAAGAGGGTTTCCTGGCTCACGTACCACTGACAGAGCACAGAAAAGGTGATCACAGGAGACAAGTCGATGCATTTTATGACATGACTTCTTTAAGAATGTGCAATCAGATTAGGTGGGCTAAGCCCTGTGGAAGCAGAAAAGAGCTCACTGAAGTTTTTCAGGGATGAACTCAGTGTGAGAGCACAAGGTAAGTATAAACAAATAAGTAAGTGAAGAAGTGGCTTGAGCAGATAAGAACAGCACAGGGAATTACTTATAAGACATGTGAAAGTAGACAACGTCCGTGGTGGGTTTAACTCTGATAGACCCATTAGCTACAGGCAATACTGACTTTAAAGAGTCCAAAATCCCTGTGACAGCTGAGATCAATGGGAAGCTGTTCTCTTCAGTATTTATTAGATGAAGGTTAGGTTAATGGATTAACTTGTCAGTCGAATCTGATAGTTGGTTCATATAGTAAATACTGGCCTTTACAGAAAATATTAGTTGACTCTTTTGACCATGACCCAGCACATTAAAACAGTGCAGCTCTTTCCCATATTGCTTTTCAGAAAAATAAACAAAATAATTAAGTGGGCTTGACAGTCTGATGCATATGTTTGTGATGTGAGATTATTTCTCAAGGCCAACAACCCAAACAATAACAATAAGCAAAAAAAAAAACCACCAAACAACAAGATAGCTGACACTGTGATTTACCTTCTCAGGGATGGACTCAAAACAAGCGTTTTGCCACCTAGGGATTGATTCACTGATCTGCAAGACTGGCATGGAGCCTCCTTATCTTTTCATTTCAACAGGCACTAGATCTAAACTCAGTTTCACAGATACTGAGCTTTGGTTCAGCTGCTGAAGTTGCTTTACCCCTTATGTGTAGGCCTCTCTGAAACTAATGCCTCCTATTTTTTTTCCATGGAAACTACAGGGCATACAAGGAGCATACAAGAATAACACTGTTTGATAGAGCAAATTTTCAGCTACAAAACATTATTTTTCGAGACAATCACCATCATAAGCCATGCATTTTTGCCAGTGATGAACAAGAGCCCACAAGGCCACACTTGTAAAAATTTGCCCTAGCAGAGGTGACCCACTGTTTCACAGCTGCTATGGCAGTGTTGATGCTAGGAAAATGTTACCCATGCAGTTCATCTTTCATCATCCCAAACACATGGAAGACAGAAGGCAACAAATCCAGATAATATGGAGGCTGTGGTAGGACAGCCCAGCTTAGACGGGTAGTGTGCTCAATGGTCTTCAAACACGTATGGGGTCTGGCATTATTGTGTTACAAAAGAAGGGCTATCTTCTTCTCTGGCTTGACTTGGAAGTTTGAACCTTCAGCTTAGTCAGTGTCATGAAGCAGCAGTCAGCGTTGATGGTTTGTTCAATAAATCCTATTGAACAATCCCTATCCTATCCCAAAAGACAGCAAACATCACTTTACTCACCAAGGGATGTGTCTTGAAGCATTTATTTGATGGGGATTTCATGTGTCCCCCTCCATGGACTGCAATTTTGGCTGCAGCTCATGGCAGTGACAACACATCTTGCCATTGGTAATAATGTGATCCAGGAAATTGTCAGCTTCAGCCTCATACTGATTCAATATGACAAACTTGCCTAGTGTTCTTTCTGTTTCTGCTTGAGCTTTTGTGGGATCCACCTGGTGTAAACTCTGCTATATTCCAACATTGCCACCACTGTTTCTAATGCATTGAAACTGACATTTGGATCTGTACACAATTCTGTGGTCATCATTTGTATCTCAGAATCAGGATGTGTCAGGAGCTGAGCAAGGCAGACATCTGACTGATGACTGCAAAAGTGCTTATGGTGTTGGTGTTTAGTTTGGGTATTTCAGGATACTGGACAGGCAAACTGGAGTCATGGAGGAGTGGGGGATAATTGGGGATAGCTGGAAGAAAGGAAAGGAACGTAGCACAACTACCTCTGTGCATCTCATTGCCCCAGCAGCATCCCCACCACAGAGCCATCTTCCCAGTTCTGCCTCTCTCCACTACAGTGGGAACAGCATCACTCTATTCTGTGCTCTCTGCAGGAAACATTAACAGATCTGTATCGGACACAGCAGAACACTAACATTCATCTGACAGCGTTTATAATCTCTTTTATTTAAAATCAAAGGCCAGTGGTGTGCAGTCAGTGATTAATTATTTCTTTGTTTCTGCACTAACAACCCATGTCACAAGTGTTGGAATCTCAGTTCCAATAACAGCTGGGTCAAGGTGCTGTGCATTTTAATCTTGTATGTTTTATGTATTAGCTCTATCACAGCCTGCAATGTTGCAGTCATGTTTATAGCCATCTATATGCCTGGTGTGTTTTCCATATTTTCCTTCACTGTGTGCTGTGGTAGTTCAGATAAAGCTGCCTTTAGAAAAATACACTCTTGAGATGCCAAGATCTCTGAGTTCTGAAAATGAGCAGATCTGCTAGTAGGGATTGCCCGGGCTTCATGCTTTTGATGTGAAAATTGCAGCAAGCTAAACATTCTTAATCTTCCCCAGAGGACATTTCCAAGGCGGGAAGGGCAGCGACTGGCCAGCCAACAAGGAAACCATGAGGAGCAGTCAGTCAAAGTGCTTGGGGAGAATTTAAGGCCCAAAAATGAACACAGACGAGATGGTGCCTGGCTGCAGCAGACAGTGACAGTGGCATGCTGCCAAGGAGCATGTTGATGTTTCCAAACTACGATCAGGAGTCTGATAGGGTTTGTGAACCCCAACCACAGGGGGAAGTAAATTAATGACTGAAGGCACCTTTATATGGCAGGCTCAGGGCCTGGGTAGTCCCTTTGTGTATGCCTGGTAGAACGTGACACTAACTGCAGCCTGGACATCCATGTTTGGATGGATTATCATCTGCAGCTCCATTAGTGGTCCCTCTGCAAGTGGCTGTGCAAACATATAGATAGCTCTATACCAACAGAGATTTCCACCACAGTGGTGTTTCTAAGGAAACAAGCATGGCCATGCTTCTCTTACTCAGATTGCTCTCAGAGATGGTGGGATTGTGGCAAAACTTCAGTCAGTGTTATTCTGTGTGCTGCATTTCTTATTCTCATGTGATGCTGCCGAGTACAAAGCACAGCCCTGCCTGCTTCCACTAGACTTTCCCAGGCTCCCTTCAGAAAGATAAGTGAGGCCCTTGGGGTATTAGCAGAAGTAGGTAGCATGTATTTCTCCCTTGGCATATTCAGCTAGAAGCCAGCCAGCATCTGTCCTGAAGGTGAGTTAGCAAAGGATTGTGACAGAGGAAGATGCAGAGGCATGACCCAGAAGAGATGACTAATAAAAAATGACTTAAGAGCTCTTCTCCAAGGATCAAAGGTTAAGTCTAGGTCAATTGTAATAACTGCATTGCTTCACCAGTCAGGACATGTGCAGTCTCCTAGAGGAACATCTAAAGTATGTTCTCAAATGGCATTAAAGTTGTTGCCATTTGCAGAAGATTCAGCTCCCCACAATTTGGCAAGTGTAGTTTTATACCAGCCTGAAGCTTCTCAAAAATAGGGTCACAGGATGATTTCTTTCTCAAAGCCCTCCCAGAGAGCGAGGAATTCTATGCGTGTAAAGCCAAGATCACTGAGTTCCCTGTGAACACCCTTCCCTTCAGCAGCATGCCTTGCAAAATGTGGCAAGAGAAACAAGGAAATTTTCCCACTCCCATGGTTTAGGCTATTATTGCTGCTCAATGGGAGCTGAGCAGTGTTTATTTATTTATCCTAGAAAGAGATAAAAGTGTGCAAAATGGAGGGAGAATGGATGAATAAAGAAAGCAGGAGTCTGTCTGTCTGCTCTATGTAGAGCAGTGCTGTGGAGAGATACCCAATCCAATACAATGTATGCTGCCCAAAGAATCAAAGTAGGGCAGTATCCCATACAGCTAAGTTTCAAACGCTAGAATCCAGTTCAACTCCCAGACATCCTTTGTTCTCTGCTGCAAAACCTGGCAATGCTGCTGCATGTTTCAGTCTCGCACGCTGGTTTGGGAACTGCTGATTCAACGAGAAGCTTTTCCTGCCAGTGCTTGAGCTTGCTGCCCTGCTGTAAATGGGAGTTTAGTCACAGCATTCTGCCTGACATGTACCTGCCTACCCTGTTGTCATTATCAGTGTAAGTATTTCTGTCTCACACAGGGGCTCACAGTAAAACTATATTGCAAGGGCTGAAAAGATTTAATCATTTGCAGCAGCTCAGTTAAGCCTACATAGTTGGACGCTCAGAAGAAATAGGATTGTTAATTGGGTAGTTTTCTATTTGAAAAGGCAATGTAGCTTAATGCAAAGTTTTTCTAATGAAACAGCTGTCCAGAAGCACCAGTGAGCAGCACAGGGGGTGCCTAATGAGTCACTACAGAATCCCTCTGTCCATCAGCTACTTACCATTATCTTTTTAAGGCCACACTCCTTTCCTCGTGCAACATCGATTAGCGCTGTTAGATACTGCTCATTGGCACTTTAATAGGGGAATATCTTTCCTCTTCATCTTTCCCGATGATGACCAAATTGCATTTTCAAGGTGAGCTACCTGCAAACCTACTTCTAATGCTTGATAAAGATGGTTTGATAGATAGATGGAGCTATAGTATGGACAATCCTTAGGATTCTTCTTTGCACACTTACTCCTTGATGGCAATTTCTTCACTGCATGTGACATTTGTAGGATTATTCTTTAAAGCAAATTATGACTTGACATCAGACATCACAATGAATGATGTAGAGAACTGAGGCCATTTCACTTTTTTTTTTTTTTTTTTTTTTTTTTTTGTTAGTTTGGGAATTAGCAGATTTCTAGATCTTTATTCACTATTTGAATTCCTTTTAAAAGAATTTTTTGCTGTACAAGAGAACTCTAGCCCAAAAGCTGCTTGTCAGTTACATATGGCACGCACTTACTGGAGACACTGATAATCAGGGGTCACTCTATATATCACTTTTCTTTGCTTTGGAAAAACATGGATTTTATTTTTAATTATATTATAAAATTTTATAAATTGCTGGAACCCTCAGCAACTTGATGGAAGAGATGTTCTCCTTGGTAAGGAGGAAGAGAACAAACAAAAATGTTGGGAATAAGCAAGGTTAAAAATATGAAGATATTTCAACTCTATTCATTATTATTTAAACGAAAACAAAGAATCTATAAAGAGCTTTTGTATCTGCTTATGCTGTATCAGTGTCTGAGCTCCTTCTTGTTTGCCAGATGGAGGGCAGAGGAAAAGTTAGAGCACTTAAATAACATTATTATTTATTGTTGGACAGATTTTATATATGTATATTCTTTATTGCATCCTCTTCCCCTACATGTCAATGTGCAGTGCTACTTAAAATGCTTTTTATTTTGTATAGCTGTCATTCAATTCATAGGTGAAAACACCAAAAATTCACTTTTGGGAAGTTCATTTTCTCAGACAGCAAAGGTTGGATATACATAGTCCCCAAACTACTGTGATGCAACTCATGAGAGATTACTGTAGACAAGAGCTGAATTTTGCACTCTCGATGTGCTGGCTGAAATGTGCCTGCCATGTGCTTGGCATTTTCCACATATGCTTTAATTTAGGCTTGCAATTTGCAAGTGGTTAGCACTCAGTGAAGACTTATCTTCCCCTGCTTCACTGAGCCTTGAAGTCTTTCTGCTTGATTAATGCCATATTGTGTTGCTCATTGCTTCTCATACTTGAGCTCTGCATGCTGAGATATTTCCACTCTTTCCCTTTTGCATGTCGCCTGATGATTTCCCAGAGCTCAAACATCGGGTGACAGAATGGTCAAAGGGTCATGGCCACTGCTCGGGGCCCCACTCTTGCAAACATCTTACCATGTCTGTGGTCTTGAGTATCATCTGAGTGAAGCAAGGAAATTTGAGTCTAAATTGCTTCTGACTGGAGGAATGGGTGAGGGCCTCAAGATACTGAAATCTTCCTGGAAACTTCCCTGCATCCTGCTGAGCTTCCTGTTAAGAATAATATCCAAAGAACCTGATCAGTTTATCTCTTTTTTTTTTAGCTCCAATAAAGAGATTATATGACACTAACATAGATGGTGGCAGCACTGAGCTGAAAGGAGGTTACCCAGCACTTTCACATGCCCAAGACAAAATCTCACATACCAAGGACACTCATTATAGATGTGCCTGTGACCTGATTTTAAGGACCTGCAGTACAGAGGCGTCACAGCATCCTCAGGCAATTCCTGTGCTTTGCTTTTCTTATCTAGAAAGTATTTCCTAATGTCTGACGTAAATCTTCCTTGCCACAAGCTGAACTCATTTTTCCTGTCCTGCACTCTGTAACCAGAAGCTACCTTAGCAGTTACCTGCTTGCTTCCATTCCCACTGAATGCGATTTTGTTCTTTAATTCTGATGTAAAGCTGGGCAGTACGTATGTTTACAGAAGTGTTAAACTTAATTTCTGAAGTGTTATGGTCAACAGAACTGGGACAGATGTGTTTCCAAGCATTTCTAAAAATTTTATTATCTCTTGGCATTAGGAACAAGGACCATCTTCTCTAGTGCTGCTGCGTTCAAAGTGCAGCGGTCTTCACATGAACAGGGACCAGAAGAGACTTTAACGCTAACACATGCATAGACAATGCTGGTGAAATAGCAAGCATATAGGTAGGTAATACCAAAAAGTTAGAAGATCATTTTGTTTTTGTTTACTAGTTGTGTATATCTACTATCTCCTAAAACTGAAGGTAACAAGGTCAAATGCACTTTGTCATTTGAGATTGGGCCAACAAATATTTCGGGATGCACTGAAACTTTTAAGACTTCCTCAAACCAAAGTTGCCTTCTAGAGCAACAAATCCCGACTACACTGAGTGCCTTATCAGGAGTTCAAACTCTTATTCATGCAGCCTGGGCTTGAAAAGCCTTGAGGAGTAAATCACGGAGCCCTCTTCTGTCGGGTACTCCAGTCTTGATGCTTTCAAGCCTAGGACAGAGATCGGTGTAAGTATCTCTGGAAGATACTCAGCTGTCCTACCTTTAGGTGACTGCAGCATAGTTTTTGCAAGAGAACTACTTGCTATCCCTCCATCTGGTCTGTCAGTACAGTCCTGCGAGTTCATGTGTCCAAACACAGTCATATCCTCAAGCTACATCACATGCAATCTGCATTGATTGTACGGATTAAACCTCTTCACTACTAAAGCAGCTCAGGGTGATTGTGCAGATGTAGATGTGTTCCTTTGAGACACCTACAATTAATCATATATATCCCTCATCCAAAGTAAAGCCAACAGTATTCCTTGACAAGAAAGAGGCAACAATTTATTTTCTGTTTTAAAGGGGACTTTTCTTTGTAAGAAAGAAGGGAACAAACTCTATAGGATCTGTTGTGACAAGACAAGGGGAAAAAGAGGGGAAATTTGAATGTGGGTATAAGGAAGAAGTATTTTATATAAGAACTTTTACCTAATAAGGATGATGACACACTGAAACAGGTTGCCCAGAGAGGTGGTGGATGCCTCGTCCCTAGAGACACCCAAGGTCAGGCTGAATGGGGCTCTGAACAATGTGATCTAGCTGTAGGCATCCCTGTTAGTTGCAGAAGAGTTGGACTAGATGACATTCAAGGGTCTCTTCCAACCCAAAAGATGTTTTTTATGTTGTTTTGTTTGTGGGTTTTTGTGTGTGGGTTTTTTTTTTTTTTTTTCAGAAATTCTTTCTGGTTTTGCATGAAATGAATTGCTGTGTGGAATAATTCTCCAAGAGTGTTTCAGAGTCTCAGTTAAAATATGAGAATGGAAGTGCGCATGTTAGGGCTTCATTTTGTAGACAGGCAAACCATTAGCGGTTTGATTCAGAAGTTTGAGGAGTTTCTATGCTGTAAGTTTATCTGTTATTAGCTTGGTAAGATTGAACTACAAAACAAGAAGCCTCACGATTGTTTACATGTATACTGAAAACTGTGATTGAGAATAAAACGGGAATATTACATGTGGTAGGTCTACCTTGTTATCTTAATTTGTTTTGACAACAGTACCAGACCGAAGACCTGAAGTTTATGTTCAGGTATTCTTGCAGCTGTGTTTAAATCAAACATCAGCTCTCTTTCAGCAACACAATGGCTGTTTTTGCAACAGTTCAGTAAGTCATGGATGCTTTCTGGAATGGTGAGCTGGTTAGTATCTGGTACTTTTTAAAATGAAAATTTTGCTGTTACTATATCTTTTCTACCACCAGGGGATTTTTCTACTTGTCCTTAGGCAGACAGTTTGGGTCCCATACATTGTGAGTCACTTCTCTTCTTCATTCTCTTGCTCATTTTGTTCAGCACGCTATGACTGCGAGGCACAGTTTGTCACCAACTTTTATACTTTGCAGTCTAGAAATACAAATGAAAAGTTTTCACTACGAGTTAAAAAAATCCAAGTAGAAAATCTGTGTCATTTCTCCACTACTGCATGCAGAAATCAAACACATTATCATTTTGTTAATGCAGCTATTTAGATCTCGCTGGGTGTATTTGAATCTTGATTCACAGATACTTTCTAGGCAAAGCTATTTCTGTGACACAGAGTTCAAGTTCAAATTGAGTATCAAATGAAGTATTTTTCTGTTTTCCAGCTGCAATTTAACTGTATGAAATTTGATCTGATCTGATCATCCCAGGGCTCTAGCTGGAGCAAATGAAATGTTTTATCATCAGGAATCACTAGAGGTGACTTTCTAGAAGTAAAATGCTTCTGTGATGGGCTGTTCTTATACCTGAGCATGAGTATTTTTGCTGCAGTATTAGAATACATCTTCCTCTCTTCTTTTTGTCTGTCCAGACCTATGGGTTTCTGCCAAGAGATAAAAGGTCCTTGTTATACCTATGATCTCATTTTGGCACTGTCCAGCCACTCTCAACAATTTCAGACAGTGAGATGCAGGATAAGATTCCCCAACCAGCTCACATCGTAACACTACCCTTTTTGACTCTGTCGAGATGAGCTCAGAGCTGGCTGCAAACTCCTTCCTGGCTTTCTACTGAGATATCCCAGCAGCTTCTGCAAGGTATCCCTCATATCAAGATACTATTACTCTTATTTTGACTCATATTTTGGCTTGACATCCAAAACTGATTTCATCAAATCTCAGCTCAGAAACCATTCTCCAGCTCCCTCATCACCTACCTTTTTCTCACCAGCTTACTTAGGAGAGGGTCAGGCTTTGTCTCCAGCTGGAGATGGTCCTATGCTATCTCAACTCTTTCTCTTCAGTTACTGAGTGGAAAAATAGATCACAAGATTTATCATCAGCCTGGGACCCAGCTGTCCCTTTGCTGTCACCAGAGTACAAGGCTCAAAATAGAGCCACCAGAGAGGTCCTGGAAGGACGAGAAACTGCAAAGAGGGATAGATTGGTACCCAAACATCTGAATTTTGTTCATTCTCTCTCTTTCTTTTAAAGTTCAGAGTACAGATAGTCCTTTGACCACTCCTTCTTGCTGTTGCTTTGATTCTGAGCACTCGTAAATGATGAACAGATTAAAATGACAGTCCCTGTCACATGCTTGCCTTGGAATTAGGCTGATTACTTCACTGGCCAAGCACTGGAGAATCACTGGGCCTCAGTCATGACTTCAGGTGAGAGGAGACAGCTTCAAACCTGCCTTCACAGTGCTAAACTCAATAAAAACAATATTAAACCACAAGACAGAGTAAGGTTCACATTGCTCCTCAGCTAGAAACTCCAGAGAGAGAGTAAACACAAAGCCTGCTGCTGCCAGAGAGCTGTCTGTGTTTTTCCTTAACGAAGCTGTTCTCCAGCCTTGCACGCCCCATCTCACAGTGGCAGCCTTCCCCATAGCCTCGTGTTCTGTGATACAAACAGGGCTCAGAGAGGGGCAGCATGTGGCAGTCCCCCATACCTTTGGCTGTGTATTTTTAAACATCATTAGATATATGCTTTTGAGGGGAAAGGGAGTGTGAAGAAGCAGTGTTCAAAATGTCTCCCCTCCAGGGCAGGCAGCTGCTCCTGGCTTTGACAGATGCTGTGGGGGAAAATGTGGCAGCCCATTTTGGCAGTGGTGGGCTCCTAGGTCTCGTGTGTATTCCACAAATGTCTTCCTTATTTAAGACACCAAGACTGTCAGTCCTTGCTATGCTCCCACTTCGTATTGAAGTTCCCAGCTCTGTGTGGGGTGAACATTTATTTCATCTCCCAGAAAGGCAGCTGCTGTAATGTGGGACATGCTTTCATGGCAGCAAGTCAAATTTCCCATTAGAGAGCCAGGGGCTTCTCCTGAAGTTGGAAAGATCCCCCAAAACAGTTTTCTCCACCTCTAATATCAGAAAGGAGCATTAACGATTTTAACCCTTACCCTAGACCTTTTCATGCCAGAAAATAAAGCAGTTATTTTTTTCCTTACATTCCTGTGTGTCACGCCCTTATTACAACATCCTTCTATAGAAGCATTCCTGTGTGTGAGAATGAGAAAAGTGAATCTGAAGAACCTTTATTCGGCGTAACTCTGGTCAAAAATTCTGCCACAGCAGTAACTCCCACACAATGCCATTGCTCGTGGATAGATGTGAAACTAGAGTTGACATTTATCTTTTCCTGTCAGAGGAGCTCAGAATTTGAGAGTCAAGAGGCGATGGGTAAGAGGGAGATATGGGTATGCTTGTGTTTTTGCTTTATTCACAAGTCAACAGCAGAAATCATTCCTATGCCAGGCACGTGAACACCTTTGTTACACCGCCCTGGTGATTAACACATGAAGAACCCATCAGTCAAGCTGGAGCTGCTGCGGTGCTATCAGTGGCAGGAAGGGATATCATCTCCAGTTATGATTTCAGGGGGTGCTTCTCAGCTTTGCTTTCTAGAGTAGTAAGCTTACACTGGCATCCCAAGTCAGGTACTGCTACTGGAGTACACCTACATGTGGAGGGATGCTCACTCTCTCTTTGGGAGCAATTTTCTAACAAGTCTACGGTGCTGATCCCTCAGCATGCTACATACATGGTGGCTGGAGTTTCACAGATTTTCTGTCATTTCTCTCTGACTGAGGCTTTGAACAATGGTTGTGATGGATGCTGAATTTTAAAACAGGGCTGTGCTTTCATTCCAACTATCTCATCTCAGGAAACTTGAAGGATGTGCTCTGTACTCTTGATAGGAAAAGTCAACGCTTGTAATCTGGTGGAGATACTGCACGTCTTCCTTGAAATAAATACTGGAGGCAGAAAGCCAAGTGGAATCTGATTGTTACCATTGCTTGGAAGCTGTCTGTGTTGTACGCATGAAGGGGGATCTGCTAGATACATCCAGGGGCAAGTACATACATAGAGGCATGCAGTGACACTAAATGTTCACAACTGACCAGTCTGCTTTGGAGGTGATATTTACCAAGGATGTTATTTTCAGGCTGCACAAAGATCAGGAATCTCACAAGTATATTTGATGCGTGGAAAGCTGCCCCTTTAACAATCTGCCTGAGGATGCTGCTCGTCATGTGAAAGTTTCAGCTGAATGCTAATGAGGAAAATCTGTTTTCACTTAAGCCAATGTAAACTCAGAAATTTAACCAGGATTGGTGAAGTCATTTCAGATTTGCACCATAGCATAGGTTTGATTGGAACATTTTCTTTCATGTAACTTTTGTGGCTTTATTTCATTCATTATATATGACCATAATTTATGGAGGTTCCACATGCACATGCAAGTTAAGGCAATTTGGTTCCTTTTATGAAGCTATGAGTCTGTTTTATAATCAAAGTAAATCAGACTCATTTGCACACCAAAAAATCTTGGTGTGGATTTCTGTCTGTGGGAGTGGAGACAAAGTATCTTGCTTGCTGACTCCAGCCAAACTACACATTTAGCTTACCCAGTCAGTTTTCATGGTGACTCAATGTAATTCGTTTGCTATAGTGAGGTATGCAAATGCTAATTTTTAAGAGCCATGTTCAGATTGCATTCTTACCAATGCACATATGAGTTAATATGAAGGACATCAGTAATGTTACACTGGAATTCCACTGTGGTAATTAAGGCATATGGCTTGACACGGGGAAGACGGGAGGCCACAAAATGGACCGCATTGTGAAGCCATAAGTTTCCACATTCGGTCTGTCCTGGGTATTACTTAGCACAGTCAAATTAACTGAGTGTCACAGAGCAAATGTGTTACATGAAGATGTCTCTCCTGGTACCACCCAAGAGGGACTACAGATATGCACAACAGGAAACCTGAGGACCTGAGTCATCCTTGACCTTTAAACGTTGCACTGACAAAAGACATAAGCCCAGCTGTTTTGACTCTGTTGTGTGAACTAAAACATAATAGCTCAGAGCTAGTTGCAGAGACTTTGTGGTTCTGGCTAAACAACTGCATTTGCTGCATTGAGGACTGCATTATTCCTTAAAGGATAAAGTCTGCACTAAGAAAAGTAGAAATGTCATTGCTGTGGAGAAGGGTCCATCTAACCTTCAGCTGAAGGGAGACAGCTCTCATCCTTACACATCTTCTGTGCAGAGGGGAAAGGCATGCAATTATTGCCACATAATGCATCCTATTTGCCTGACCTCATCCACTGCTCTCAGACTTGCCCTATATGTCTTCTGGATCAAAAGGAAGGAATGGAGAAACCCTATTTCTCCCCAGAGCACTAGGGTGAAGGACTCTTGTCTCTAAAAGGCTTAGTAGTCAGCTGATCTATGTCAGCAGAACCAGAAATGCATTTGTGAGAATAGTGGAAAAAAAATCCCTCAGAAGTGTCTGGAATCTCTCTTTTGGTAACAAGCAGCTCTATATAGACTTTTAAGAATTGGTGAGCTGTCTGTAGACCTGATGTCAGATTGGTATTTTGTCAAGGATGTTCACAGGCAGGTGCTGTACTTCTTTCTAAGCTATGAGGTTTGCATGTCTTTCCTTCTTTACAAGAAACTTCAGTCTCTGCTGGTCTCTGAGTATCCCATAAGGAGGAAATCTGTGCCAAGAGGGCTCTCTGGGACTAACTGTCTGCTCTGCTTTTACGTAAAGCATGTGAGGCCTTTCACAGCCCTTCATTCCTTTCCTCTTGATTATTAGAATTATGGAGCCTTAATTAGAGAAAATCTCCACTCTCTTTCTAGGATAACAAGAAGAGGCTAAAAGACAACCATATTCAAGTGTTCAAGGTAGCAGAGAGCTCTTTGTATTGGTGAGGCCTTTTCACTGCATAGGTACTCTCCTCAATGAGATCAGCATCTTACCATTCCTGCAGATCTCAAAAAGCAATTTACGAATGGAAAGTCATCTTCAGTGCAAACTGTTAAATAAAAATCATTTAAAGATAGCAATGTCTATCAAAATAATGAATATGTGAACAGATAGAAATGCAACACAATAAATAAAACATGTTCCATCTTATTTCAGCTTGCCACAGGTCAGCCTAAAAGAGTTGACAGCTCTTGGAAAAGCATTGCAAAACATTTCAGCATGAAACAACTGTAGCTTTGACTCCTAAACACCTTTGTTTATCTGGGCTAATATCCAGAACTCATAGAAAATAATTATGTACCAACAAACTGACTCTTTTCATGCAAAACCTAGACGTACACATAACCATATCAGATCTGTTTATTCCTCTTGGAACTACTCTGTAGAGATGACTATTGCCTTTGAACAAGGTTAATGAATACGTGATCCTGAAGTTAAAGGCAACTCCATTGTCAGGATAAGAGTTTTCAGATAAGACCCCTTATTTGATTACTGAGAAACAGGTCAGGAGATGATATTTGGAAATTCTGAAAACCTGGCATTACCCCACTCACCCTTGTGTTCAGAGTACAGATTTTTATGTGGGTGATCGAAATACGTAATAGGGAATATAGTACATTATTTACTGTTTTCTGATATGCCTGTTACTTTGGTTCTGACACATCTGTATAATAACAGTTTGTATTGAGTAGTTCATACCTTCTTCCAGATCTTTGTTAACTAATATTCTGCTGAGGAAAAATTAAGTCTGGGTACCCTACACGTTTCTCTTATTTGTTAGCTTACTATTTGGAAAAGTTCAAGACTTTTCAGTGCCAGCTGGATGTTTTTCACTGTTAACACTATCCTGTAGATGGATTTTGTGCTTTTTCTTGCAGCCATGCTGTATTTCAGAGATGACGTGAATAGCTTACAACATAAATGTAACTGTGTATACAGTACATAGAAGTCTGTCAAATGTCTCGAATGATACAGAAAGTCAGTGCAGTGTGTATACCACTGGAATAGAACCTAGGAGATCTGTCTTTTCGTCTTGGTTCTGACACGGACCACCCAGGTGACTTTAGGCAGAGAAGTCACTTCACTTTTGAAGCTCTCTCTGTTGTTAAGGATTCTGATTCTTAGCACAGTACTTAAAACAATGTCTCATCTTTTTAGGTGGGCCCTCTGTACATGAGCATCTCCACTAGAAATCTCTTTGGAGGCCATAATCATACTGATTGTTCATTCCTTGAATTTAATATACCATTATCACCATAATCATTATTACTGGTAAAATTTACACTTAGATTTTCTTAAGAGATATTGCTCCATTTTCACTGCTTTTTGCTCAGGAAAACGTTCCCATTTCGAAAACTGCAAATTGTTATCAGTAAGAAACCCACTGCCTTGGGTGAAGAAGACATGCCATCTGAAATTATCATTGCTGCTAAATTCCCCACAAAAACATGCAGCCATTTCATTCTTCTTCACTATGATCTCCCCTGACCTGCACCTAGATCAGGGCAATCCCAAGCACGGATACAGATTGGGTGGAAACTGGCTTCAGAGCAGCCCTGAGGAGAAGGATTTGGGAGTGCTGGTTGAGGAAAGATTCAACATGAGCTGGCAATGTGTATTTGCAGCCCAGAAGGCCAACCATATACTGGGTTGCATCAAAAGAAATGTGACCGGCAGATTGAGGGAGGTGATTCTGCCCCTCTGTTCTCATGAGATTCCACCTGGAGAACTGAGTCCAGTTCTGGGGCCCCCAACACAAGAAGTTCGTTGAGGTCTTGGAGCAGGTCCACAGGAGGGACACAAAGATGATCAGAGGACTGGAGTACCTACCCTATAAGGACAAGCTGAGAGAGCTGGGGCTCTACAGCCTGGAGAAGAGAGCCTTCCGGTACCTGAAGGGGCCTACAGGAAATCTGGGGAGGGACTTTTTACAGGGGCGGGTAGCGACAGGATGAGGAGAAATGTTTTTAAACTGGAAGAGGGTAGATTTAGACTAGATATTAGGAAGAAATTATTTACTGTGAGGATAGTGAGACACTGGAACAGGTTGCCCAGTGAGGCTGTGGATGCTCCTCCCTGGAAGTATTCAAGGCCAGGCTGGATGGGGCTTTGAGCAACATGGTCTAGAGGGAGGTATCCCTGCCTATAGCAGGGAAGTTAGAACTAGATGAAGTTAATGATCCCTTCCATCCTGAGCCATTCTATGATTCTATGGTTCTGTGATCCATGGTGAAGACCTAATGAAAATATGAAATAAGAAGCAAAAAAACAAACAAACAAACAAACAACAACAACAACAAAAAACTGCAGCACATTGTTTGATAAAGACAAGTGATAGTATAACTTTGGAATATATACCTTTCTGTTAAGAGAAAAAACATTGTTAATTCCTGCCATGTATGCAATTTTAAATGCATACAAGTAGCATGCTGGGCAGAAGAAAGACGCATGTGAATCATGTGAGAAAAAAGTTTAGTACCCCAGCTAATTGGAAAGACAATTAAAACAAGGGGAAAGCAGGTCTGAACTAGTCTGAGCTTCTATTTGTGCAAACTGTCCAAAGGCAAGTTTAAGAAGAGAATAAGCTACCTTCAGGGCAAGCGCAAGATGGATTTAGGTGTGTTCAGAGTGCGTGTCGTTCTCAGTAAAATAAATCACTAATAAGGCTATAGCTAATAATGATCCAAATCCTTGGCCTGGATTTAAAGGCACATAGGAATACCTATGGATGTGGAGAGCCTTTGAACTTCATTTCTCACTTTCTCTCTTACGAGAGCTGTGGAGGTTCTTACAGATGTTTCATTCAGCTGGATAAACATTAATACCAAGGGGTAGCTCTGTCTCTGGCATAGTACTTTCAAGATACAGCTTCAGTGTGCAAATAAGGTAGAGTCATAAAATGCTATTAGGGTGGGATTTGTGGGTCCTAACTTCTATTAATGCTGGTGATTAGGGAAGCCAGCCCCTTTCCTTACACAATTTTTACTCAGTAAGGCAGCATGGCAAAATACTGAGGTTGTAGTTGAGATAGTATTCAAGGAAAACTTGCAGGGCTTGTCCTAGGCAATAGGACAAATAGGCACAATCTCACCAAGTAGTGTACAGAGCTCATGCTGAAATCAACATTTTTTTTTCCGTTACAAATTCCTTTTTTCTTAAGAGCCTTAAAAGTTTGTAGTGATTTTGTGAAAACTGGTACAACTGTACCCATGCATGGCTTTAGCTCAAACCAGATAATGTTTATTGTATTTTCTATTTGAACAGAAACCTTGTGGAGTTTAAGTGTAAGTTTGAACTTTTCAGATCTCATTCAAAATTTTAATTTAGACGCACATATTTAATGATCCAGCTTGTATGTTACTTATTTAAGACTTGCTTGAGTAGAGCCTCATTGCTGTAAATATAGTCATGCTGTAGTTACACCATGGGAGATCAGAATGATTTAAAGACATAGGAATGAAAACCTGGAGATATTCTCAAAATCTCAGTATGATCTGTTTCAGTTAAATGTCTGCCAAAGATGCATCAAAGGGATCTTTAGTAATATCATGTTCCAAAACCTCCTTGTCTAAGAAGGAAACTCACTGATTTACAGTGCTGAATACACTCTATTTCTATACGCCATGAAAAGAATGCTCTTCTTTACAGTGGTATTTATCAACCTTTACCAAAAGTATGAATTGTGCATCTAACCAAATCCAGTAATTGTCCTATTTAGATATAGGTGATGGCAACCAACGGAACCAAGTTTACTGCCTTCTGCATGAGTGCTTGGGGAATGCATTTACTGCACATTTTACCTGAAAGATCAAGATCAGTCAGCTATGGTCCATACACCTTTTATTCAGGTCTTACAGGGACAAATCTTTATGCCATAACAAGGTACCTAGCAAACTGAACATTATCACAAGATGTGATGGCTGACTATAATGTGTTGGGGATCAGCGTGAGTACTGTGAAGAGTTATATATGCTAAAGATAATATTGGTCTCAGAATAAATAAATGTTATCCTTAAACAAGTTAAGTCTGGAAGTGAGAAGACCATTTCTAAACTTCAGGGTAATAATATCTTGAAACTGTCTTTTAATAAAAGTGTGCAATCAATTAAATTGTTAGTGTTTATGAAATGTGCTGTATTACCATGCAGTATTCTACTGAAGTATGATTAAACCTGAAGGACAAAAAGTTGCCCTTCCAGTCTTTCTCCTTGCATAGTTTTGTTTCATTGCCTCCATATTAATACATGGAAATAAGTCATTGAAAATAAAAGTATACAGTGCTAATTTTACATTTTTTTTTCCCATGGAAATAGGTATAAAGATGTTATTAAGGAGGAATATAGACTTGCAAGAAAATAGTTTCATTGTCGATTAATTGCGAAAGTAATTCATTAAAGATCATTTTATGACCTTCCTCCTAAAATTTTTGCTAATTTATATCTGAATTCTTTTTAGAAACTGAAGAATGATATTGAATATGAAAAGAGAATTATTACCATGAAAGTAGAATAGGAAACAAAACTCATTCACTTGAACATAGTGAACATAGTAGTGAAGTTTTACAGTTGTATTTTCTTGCTGGACTGTGTTTTGAAGTCACCAGTATTGAAAGGTTATACTGGACTTAATTGATTTGATGTGTCAAACTCATATAACATTGCACTCAGTGAAGATTTTCTTGTTGCAGGGCTGGTATAAATCTGAAATTAGAGGCTAATTAAACTTGAATTCTATCTTAAATGTAAAGTGATATAGTTTGAAAAGAATGGCGATGTGACTGGCATTTTGTTTAGAAAAACTCACTATTTAGAACTGACGAAGTTACAGACCAAGGTAGTACTGATATTTCCATATGAAAATACTTGGAATAAGTGGTATAGTGTTGTGTTATTTCAAAATTTCCAGCTGTAATCAACAGAACAAGGAATTTCTTGTTGCAGACACTAGAAAGATTTTATTTCAGCTATTGCTTAAAATAAGAAAAAAAAGTTAGTTCATTGTTTTTATTAGAATTAAAAAAAAAAAAAAAAAAAAAAAATTCTTGCCCAGCTCAGCAGAAATAACGTTTTTCTAATGCCAGCTCATTTGTTGTTGTTGTTTCTAAATGAGATTCAAATTCAAATTGGTAGAGATGGAGACTTTTTTTTAGAAAATAGAAATTCTCAACAATTGTGCCTTTAGTTTTGCCAAGGTAGTAATGTTCTGTGATGTTATTAGGTGACACATTTAATTTCTTTGTTCACTGAAATGTCCTGGGATGATATCAGAAGGGGTTACATGTGAAAATGCAGTCTGCAGTTCAGAGAGTGTGAACAGCTGATGATGATAAAGAGTGACATATTCAACAAGATTTATGTCCTCTGTGTGTGAGAGAGAAAAAATAAAGAAATAGTAAAGAGCCATGCTAGTCCCTGTACATGAAAAACTTGCTTAAAAGATAGGAATTTCCTGTGAGTTTCCACCTACAATGGTTTCTTCAAAGTTATCTCACTGTGGGCTGCTGGTTTTGCTGCCCTATTGAAATTCCTATGAGTTCAGTCTGCTGAAGAAATAGATGTATACTCAACTCCAAACAGCAACACAGCTCTTGCATTCCCATAGGCCGTCTTTTTGAATATGAAGCATTTTCAAATCTTTTGTAGCATATGCAGGTAGATCCATACATGTCATCTGTGGCTGGAATAGCTGTTATGTTCCTAGTTAAGATTTAGTGGGTGGCAATCCTGCCCAGGGCAGGGGGGTTGGTACTAGGTGATCTTTGAGGTCTCTTCCAACCCAAGCCATTCTGTAATTCTATGATGAGGCAGGTATTTTTCAGCTATAAAATCCAAATGAACCCAGGTCTCCAACCAAAAAGAGTCAGATTGGGAATAGGAATTCAACAACTATTTTCTCTCTGTGCAGAATATTAAACTTCAGGTAAGGTTTTTTTGTTTGTTTGTTTTGTTTCGTAAGTAGCTCCATGTAATTTACAGCTAACCAGCTGGCTTTAATCATACAGATTTATGCACACCTATACAAAGCTTCTCTAAAAGTTGTTCCAATGCTAATTTCACGACTCAATGCCACACTTTCCTCTCTTTCATTTCCTTTTCTCCACATGAATTTCATTTCTGCTTTGTGAATCAACAGCTTCTGTGAGTATTTCATGAACTGATCTCACAAGTAAGGAAAGAATACAACTTACATAGTTTTGTGTTTTATCTTGAGCATACTGACAAAAGAGAAATCCAAAGACTGGAGAAAGAAACAAGTTTACTAGATACGCTTTGTAGCCCAACTTTCCTGAGAAAGCAAGGTTTGTGAGATGTTACTTTAATGGTATGGGGTGATCAGTGGGTGTATAGAAGAGAGTCTGTTGATAAGACAACTAAGGAAAATGCTGTAACATTAACTCCCCTGCCAAAAACTTCAGTTTGAGTGCACACTGCTGAGAACCCCTGAGGATCTATCTGACCATGACACAAATTCATAGTCAGTCCTATGTTAATTGTTTCTCTGCTTCCAGATTTGATTGCCTACTTAACAAAACAAAACACCTATAGACAACTCCCAGATAATGATTAGCTTTTCCAAAGGCCCTGATGTAGGTCTCAACTCTTCTCCAACAAGGCTGAAGGAAATTTTACTGCTATGTTCAGTGTAAAGATTGTTAGATTGATGCTAGTTATAGTAGCATGCAAAATTGTAACAAACACCTTGAACATCTGAAATAGTTAAATTAGATGTTTTAAATAATGTGATATAATTTGTGTTTATGCTGCAGAAGGTGCTTCATGTACCATCAGCATGCAGACATCATTTTTTTGGACAAGAAATTGTTTATATTTTTGTATAATAGTTTATATTTTATATAAACTGTGTTTATCATCACATTCCACTTCTTAACTGGCATTCTCTTTGCTCAGTTTTTAACCTACAGGACCGCTATTAGCAAGTGGTAAGTTAAAGACAACACCAACCAAAGGTCAGGAGTATGTTCTCCTAGAGCTATTTCATATCCAATCCAGAGATTTACTCTTGCTCCATTTACTTGGAGGAATTAAGAGCAGGTGAAGGTAGGGCTGTGCACACCTGATAACATCAGGAACACACCTGAAAATGGGGTGGTGAATGAATACTTCTGGCCTGATTGACCTCAGCCAGCTGGGTATTGACCTGTTTTAGCTGAAATAAACCTGAGAAGAAACACTGGAAGCAAGCGAGAATCAACTTTATGGAAATGCCAAGTTACTTATTGCTATGACTATTGTGTTGCAAGTTGGAATGTGAAGAGCAGAAACACAGCAGTGTAAGTATCCAGCAACAGTTTCTTGTTATCTTCTGTTGCCTTTTGTGAATCAGCTGCTGTGTTTTGCTTCCTTCTGGTTCCTACTCTATTGTTTGTATTCTGCAAGCAGATTGCAAAACACGTTTTACTGTGTTCTGTGTGAGTCTGGAAGGCTCCCAATAAATCTGAGAAGTAATCCTGCTAATTCTAAGTAGTTGCTTAAAGAAAACAAACAAATCTGTTTCTTCTCATTTTAAACTGACTTTCATTTGGTTAAATTAATACATTTTGCTGTAAATGAATGATCATAAAGTTGTACTATGCAAATTTCATCCTCTTCTTCCTCTGTCATTAAGAAGATTGAAATGTAATTTTAAAAAAAACACCATTTTAGATGTTCTTAATGATCTTACCAAAACATTTCAATCTGACCCAAACTGAAGATTGGTAGCTCTCGTAAGTGAGTTGATCCTGAGTTGATGGTGCTTTATATCTTCCAGCTCTGCTGTCCATAAGTTGAAGTACTGTGATTAAACCAACAACATAAAATTGTCTATTCACAAAGGAATTTTATTGAAAACAAAACTTTTCATTGGTAAGAGGTAGTAACAGGTACTGCCAGCAGTTTTTTCTTTCCTTACACATAAACTGACAGGTAATGGTTATAAATAACTGTAACATGAGAAAATGCATGGAAATAGTGTGCAGTATGTGAAAAGGCACGTTTTCCAGTGTCAAAGATTAACACTGTTGTCATTTATCCTTTTAGAAGAGCTTACCAAAAAAAAAAAAAAAAAAAAAAAAAAGGGGGGGGGGGGGGGAATTAGGTTTGACATCACATTTAAACTGCAAGTCCTTTTTGACTTTTGCTTTAGTAACTTATTATTTTCCACTGTGTGAACTAGCTCCTCCTTTAAATAACTGTTACACTGTCCTCATGTGCTGAAATGGTCTCTTTACTTTCTTACAAATATTTTTTGCGTGTATTTTTTTTTTTTTTAATGAAAATATGTACATAACACAGATGATTACATTTATCTGGTGATTATGTAATGTTGCAGTCCAAGGGAAAGGTGGTCAGTACCAGTTTATAACACACACTACTCAAAATTGACTTATTAGTGTGGCAGGCAAAACATGCTGTATTTTGTATATAAACAACTAAAGACAGGAGAAAACAAATACAAAAAGTAAATGAGCATAGGAATGTCAATGCACCCAGAAAACCTGTTTCTGCAGAAGACAACTTTTAGGTGGGATCAACATCCTCTCCACTTTCTTACTTCATGCATCACTGTAGCCTACGTGGTGAAAGAGAAAACCTTAACAATGGGAATCATAGAATGGCTTGTATTGGAGGGGACCCCAAGGGTCTTCAGGTGCCAACCGCCCTGCCACAGTGAGAGCTGCCAGCCACTAGATCTAGTACTACATCAGATTGCCCAGTGCCCCATCCAACCTGGCCTTAAACACCTTCAGGGATGGGGTATCCACACAGCCTCTCTGGGCAACCTGTTTCAGCACCTCACCACAATCTCTGTAAAAAAATTCCCCCACAGATCTAATGTAAATCTTCCATCATTTAGTTTAAAAACATTCCCCTTTGTCCTATCGCTATCTATCCTTGCAAAAAGTTCATTTCCCTTATGTTCATAAACTTCCCTTAAATATTGGAAAGCTGCAAGGAGGTCTCCCCACAGCCACCTTCTAGGCTGAACAAGCCCAGTTCTTTCAGCCTTTCTTCTTAGGAGAGTTGCTCCAGTCCTTGGATCATCTTCATGGGCTTCCTCTGGACTTTCTCCAATAGCTCCACATATTTCCTGGGTTCAGTGTCCCAGACTTGGACGCAGTACTCCAGCTGGGCCCTCACATGGGCAGAGTAGAGGGAGACGATCACCTCCCACGTTCCTCTGGCCACTCCTTTTCTGATGGAACCCAGGATACCATTGGCCTTCTGTACTGCAAGTGCACACTGCTACCTTGTGTTAAGTTTTTCATCAACTGGGACCCCTTAGTCCACAGCAGGGCTACTCTCAATGAGTTCTTCTCCAGTTTGTATACATATCTGGGATTACCTCACCCCAAATACAAGACTTTGCACTTTGCTTTGTTGAACCTCAGTAGGTTCTCAAGGGCCCACCTTTTCAAGTTTATCAAGTTCCTTCTAGATGACGTTCCTTCCTCCTGCTGTATCAACCGCACCACTCATCTTGGCGTTATCAGCAAACTTTCTGAGGGTGCACTCAATCCCATCATCTATTTCAGTGATGAACATGTTAAGGAGTACCAGACCTGAGACAGACCTCTGGGGGGCAGTGCTTTTTACTGGCCTCCACCTGAACATAGAGCTTTTGACCACAACTCTCTGGTTTTAGCCTTCCAACCAATTCCTTATCCATCAAATAGTCCACCCTTCAAATCCATATCTCTTCAATTTAGAGATAAGGATGTGGTAAGGGATCATGTCAAATGTCTTGCAGAATTCCAAGTAGATGATACCAGTTGCCTGCACTTTGTCCACCAATGCTGTCACTCCATCACAGAAGACCATCATATTGGTCAAGCATCAACCCCTTGGTGAAGCCGTTGTGGCTATCTCAGATTATGTGCTCATCCCTCATGTGCTTCAATATGTCTTCCAGAAGGACTTGTTCCATGTTATTCCCAGGAACCAAGATTCACTGGCCTATGGTTTCCCAGGTCCTCCTGCCTCCCTTTCTTGTAAATGAGAGTGATATTTCCCTTTTTCCATTCCCCGGGGCTTCACTTGACAGCCATGACTTCTCATATATGATGGAGAAGGGCTCAACAGCCACATCAGCCAGTTCCCTTAGAATCCTGGGATATGTGCCACCTGGCTCCATGGTCTTGTACACATTCAGTTTCATGAGTTGGTTTTGGACTAGCTCTGCTCTTAAAGTGGGGTGGAGTTTGTTCTCCCAGCTCTCATCCAGAGATTCAGCTTCAGGGATGTGAGAATCCCAGCTGCCAGTGAAGTCTGAGGCAACGAACTCATTGAGTACCTCAGCCTTCTCCACTGGCCGTTGTAGCCAGTTCTCCTCTCTGATTTACCAAAGGAGGTACACTCTCTTTGGCCTGTCTCTTCTGACCTGTGTACCTGTAAAATCTCTTCTTGTTTTCAACATCCCTGTCCAAGAAAGAATCTTCTGAAGCCAATCAGTAGCTGAGTAGCTAAGAGATTTTCTACCCAAGAGTTTGAGGGATAAGAATGTGCTATGATTTTTTATTGGACTTGAAGGTCTGTAAGGTCTTTTCCAAAATAAAGAATTTTATTATTCAATTTTTTAATTCTTTGATTCTGTTATGGGAATTCCCATTTAACTGCAAGAGGCTGCCTAATAATCTATCTGATGCCTTCTCTGCCTTCTTATCACGTGCCTGAGGCTCTTTCATGCCTTTCAGCTCTCTCAGTGTAGGACTAATTGTTCCTTTTCCCTTACAGGTGCTACACCTTCTGTAAGTACACTTACCTCTTTACCCCTTTGGGAAAGAACAGAGAAGTTTGTGCCTTCTCCTCCTGCTTCAGTATCCCCAGAGCATGAATGGCATCAGCCTGTAAACTGAAGTGGTGACTTCAGTCCACACCCCAAAATTTCTAGGGAATCTCAGCCCAGCTACCTGCAGCAGGCAGAGGTGACATAGCCTGCCTGAGACTGTAATGTTAACGTGTACTGATGTTCACATGGTGCCAGAACAAAATGTAACTAGAATGCATGAATGAATAAAATGCATTGCAGCAAAGAAAGAATTAAAGTATTTACTCATCCTGATTTTAAAAGGTATTTCTCTCTTGTCATAGCGACCTCAAGTAGTTTCAAGTTTACATTTCTTGTATAAAATTCTACACTTTGCTGCAGTCATTTATTTATTTATTTATTTATTTTGTTATGAGGGCTGTTGTTTTTTTTCCCTGGTAGAAACACAGTTTGATTATAGCTTCAATGTGGAGTCTGAGAGTTCAAGGGTTAAAAAATTTAATGAAATACTCAAGATTTCAATAATCACATGTGATTTTATTAGGTGTCCCTTACAATCCAATTTCTTCTCTGTGAGAAGGGATTTTTGCTTATTCAGTGTATATGCAAATATGTATGAGAATTAGTTACGGTATCTTCCATAGTTTTAATCCTTCACCTTTCCCCCAAAATGAAAATACAAGAAGCTTCCAGCAGAGTATTGTCTCTGCATAACACATTACTCACTGGCATGAACTGAAGTTTACTCAGAAATATTCAAATAACCATTTCAGTCTAGCAAGAATCGAAGTTCTGTGCATGCCAGCAGCGCTAGCTGGAGTCGCTCTCTCGGTTCACTGAACAAACAGCAGCCAAGCAAGTGTTACTTCCACATCTCTTTCCACTACTGTGGGGAATAGAGCTGCTGGTTTGCTGATTTCCTAGTGCAATGTCATTTTTACTTTTGCCTTTGCAATTCTCCTCCTGCTTAGAGAACCTCTTAGCCAAAGAGAGCACTGGGAATATTATATGATTAGAACATAACATTTTTTTTAAATGCCTTGTGTCGTTATTTCTAGAGGCTGATAACTGTTTCCTGAGTGTTGCTGTTGGGATCATTAAACAGTTTTGTTATTGAAAAGCTGAGAAAAAAAATGGAATCCTTAACACCCCTAGTGTCTTCCTTGTCCTGTGATACCATTCACTTGATGAACATTTAAATAAAAAGCTTTTGCCTGTGTAAACTGCTTTTCCTCTGATTCTTGTACATGGTAAAACTGAAAGGTTAAAATTCTCAGTTTGAGAGCCTGATCCATTAATACTGAGCCTGTACAAACCAAGCCATAAGCTTCCCAAAGCTACTGTTTCAGGGATGCTGATCTTGATATTTTTCTTCCACAAGTTCTAGTTTAAAAGCAACTTCAACATGAAAATGACCTTTTCTATCTTCTGGGTCTAAATAGTTGATTGAAACACTTTTCTGCAAATAAATAACCTTTCATATTTCAGAACTATTTGGATTTTTCCCTAATTTTCTTTTTTTGCTTGATAAGGCAGCTCTTTCTGCTGTTTTACTATGTAACTTCAATGCCAACTATCTTGATTTAAACTCTTGATTTTACTGAAATATTATTTTAATAAGGCATAACTGTTACAATAAAACTGATGTAATCAAAGTAAGTCACTTAAGTGAGGCTTGAATTTACATAAATTGCTCTTGGATTAGAAGTATTCCAGGACTTCAGATGTATAACTCAACAATGATATGAATGTATATATATCTGGATAACCATAGAATCCTAGAATCTTCTGAGCTGGAGGGGAACTTTAAAGGCCACATAGGCCAACTCCCCTATGAGCAGAGACACCTACAGCTCAATCAGATGCTCAGAGCCCATGTCCAACCTGGCTTTGAATGTTTCCAGGGATGGGAAACACCCATCACATCTCTAGGCAACCTGTTCCAGTGCCTTACCAGCCTTAGTAAAAATCTTCTTCCTCGTGTCCAATCTGAATCTCTACTCTTTCAGTTTGAAACCATTTCTCCTTGTCCTGTCATCACAGATCCTGCTAAAGAGTTAATCCCCCTCCTTCATAAAGCCTCCCTTTAGAAATTGAAGGGCCTCTTTCAAGTCTCCCTGGAGCCTTCTCTTCTCCAGAATAAACGGCCCCAGCTCTCTCAGCCTGTCCTTGCAGGGGAGGTGTTCCATCCCTTGAATCAGTTTCATGGCCCTCCTCCGCACACACTCTAACAGATCCATATCTCTCCTGTACTGAGGACTGCACATCTGGACGCAGTACAATAGGTGAGGTCTCACCAATGCAGAGCAGAAGGGCAGGATCACCTCCTTCACCCTGCTGGCCATGCTTCTTTTGATGAAGCCCAGGATACAGTTGGCTTTCTGGGCTGCAAGAGCACATTGCTGGCTCAAGTCCTCCTTAATTGTTAGGAATACCTGTTGGTGTAGAAGAGGTAAATGAACAGTCAATTCAAAGCCTGAATTTATTGTTTGAAAGCTTTCTGGAGCCTTTTTCAATTCCATTAAAAATGAGGGGAGTATTATGCTGGAGTATTTCCAGTACCCAAAGAAATCATGCCACGAGAAGGTCTGGTAATAGATTCCCCAGAGATTTCAAATATTATTTAGGAAGAACAGCGTTTTTTCCTGAAGCTTGCTATGTCATTTGTACTCTTATTAGTATACCTGTAACTTGCAGTTAAAAATGTTATCCTGAGAATCTCAATGCCATGGGCTTCAAAATGACTGAGTTAATTTAGAAACTATTATATAAATCTATAGAAACATCTTTTCCCTTGGGAAAAATGTGATCTATTCGGAAAAGCCAAATTATCTATTTCTATAAAGTCAGGTTTAATTATATGTGTGGGTGAAGTTACAATAGCATATTTTTAAAAAATGTGAGATTGTTTCTGTTCATATAATTCTTCACACAATAAATGGTGAGATAATGGAGTGAGAAATGCCATCACAGGAAATTTCCTATCCATAGATAAAACTTAGCTTTGGAAACAGTCTATCAAAAGCTACATTCTGTTGGATGGCTTGGCAACTTTTATAACATTACAGAAGTAGATTAACTCTGAAAAGCAGTATATCTAAACAAAACATACATAATATCTTTATTCATAATGTTAAGCAATTTATTGTCTTTCAGATGGGAATCTCTCTAGAATTCTCTGAAATTCTCTTTGTGTCTCTTATAATACATAGGAAGTAATAATTAAGAATAATCACAACAAAAAATAATTTATTTCCAGATAGACTTCACTTTTCTGGATCAGGCTGTCTTACGCTATGTCTGCTTCTTGAATATCTGATGATTACTGAATATCAGTCTAGAGCAATTGAGTACTTCCCTGACATGAATAGATCTGTCCATGTGCTTAATCCTGTATTTGCAGAAGGAGAGAAATAACTATTTTATCTTGTCTTGAATTGATAACTGATGCTAACAGTACACCTGTGATCAGTACCTGATACTGGCAATGGAAATTAAACAAAATATTACATTTATACACTTATAAATTGTTATCAGTCTTAAACCACATGAAATAAATTCTGGCTTTCAATTCTATATCTAATTTAGCATTTTCTTCATTTACATTTGTTACCCAGACTCCCTACTGAGCACAGAAGACATACAGAGCTGCCATATTTCAGGGCTGCATGAAAGTGGGCCATATCTGTTTAATATGCCTCCCAGTGTGCCTGATTTGCTCTTCTAGGCAGAGCTAATGTTTAACATCTCATTGTTAATGTATAATAAAAGGATATTTTTACTCCTTTATCTTTTGATAGATTTAACACTGTGTCCTTCATAATTTAGTACTCTATAACCATGCTGCTGAGCCATTTGTGGATCCTGGAGTTTAATCACAGTATACTATCAAGAATACTATAATGAAGTCAACTAATGTACTGAAAAGACTGTGTTTTATGACAGTGAGTCCATGTAAAGGAAACACACTTCAGCTGTTGCCACTTCTCTTGTGGAAGTTAGCATATTCACCTCCAGGGTTATTTGATTTTTAGCAGATAACAAGCAGTCCAGTTAATTGTCCATATAAAATGCTCTTTTTTCTTGGATGTAAAGAGTGAGCTTTCAGAGTGTGTATTCATACAGTAAATGAGACAGAAAATGAACTGGGCAACAGTTATCTCATGCCTTCTGCAGTTGTCCCAAGTTGACCTTCTAACATTTCCACAGTGACAATACCAATCATGTCAGCTTGTGCTTTTTGCTATTAGACCTTGACCTGAAGTAAAGATGAAGACATTTGAGACATTTTAGATACACACAGGATTTTGTCTTTTACTAGTAAGAATGTGCGTTGTTCTGATCAACATTTTCTCTTGGGTAAACAGCGCAGCCATTCACATTCCTCCTTTGAGGGAATTGTAGGAATAAGGTCTCCTCTGAGTCTCCTCTTCTATGACTTAACAATTCCAGTTCCCTCAGCCTCTCTTCACAAGATTTCTGCTCCAGAACCCGCTGTTTTCTGGATACACTCTAGGGCCTCAATGTCTTTTTTGTAGTGAGGACCCAAAACTGGACACAGCATTCGAAGTGTGGCCTCACCAGAGCTCCAGCCCCCCTCACAGAGGGGCAATCATGTCCCTGGTCCTTCTGGCTGCATTATTTCTGATACAAACCAGGCTTGTTAGAGATGCATATGTTTTGGGATTATTCTATGAGTTTCCAGTGATCTTTTTTTGTGATCAAACCAGTTTTTAAATCAGCAGATAAAACAAGCAACAACTCTGGTTCAGATGCAGGTCATCAGCATTTCACTTATTTTGGTCTCAGGTCAAGAGCAGAACTGTAAAATTTGGAGAAAAAATTGTTACTATTTTTATAGCTTTTATTTTCTACATCAAATTTTTCTTTTGAGCTATTTTTGTAAGTTCACATAATGTAAATATTTAAGTTTTATTTACTGAACACTTAACATTTTTTCATCCTTAATTTCCCCATAGTGGCAAGATGCCTTGAAGAAACTGTTATTGGTCTACCTGAATTTTCATTCTTCTTTGAAACTTGGGTAACCATCCATGAGTCACAGGAAATCCACAATGAGTTGTGGGAAACAGTGCTTAGGCAGAAGGAGAGAAGGGGACCTAGATTGCACCTCAATAAATCAGTGTGCTAATTAGCAAATGAATGGTAATGGCTTATTCCACTTATATAAAACATTTCATCTATTTAGAAAGAAACATTTTGATTTATGGTAAATAACATGTATTTCTTTGTTCTGAAGACAACTTAGTAGAAATATTTTGGTTTTACTAGAATTTACTAGAATTACTGAGGTTTTCAAGAGGAAATTGCCTTGTTTCATGGAAACTGGTAGATCATCTCCACAGAGAATTCTCCTTTCTGTGTAACACCAAGGGATTGGAACTCTGTGTCTTCTGCCTTCAGGCTTTCAACCACATTTCCTCCTCCTCAGACTCTAACTGCACCTTGGGGATAGTTTGCACCCAGCTAAACAAGCACTGTGCACACCAGAGGCATGTCATGTTCTGTACAGAGATGCATCTGGAACAAGAGATAAATCTATGTTGCAACAGAACGCTGTCCTGAGGCAATGGGGCTCCACTGTTTGACAGACTTTTCTCATTCCTACTAAGGCACCACTTTCCAATCCTCAGCTTTCATCGCATTTGGTGTACCATGTATTTGGGTTTGTATTTGATACAGGGAGGAGACTTTTTGTAAAGGTACAATAGTTACAAAAAAACGCTGGATGTAATTGTGCCAGCATAATTCTTGCACAGCAGCAGGCTTAGTGATTCACTGTGTTTCCTGCCAAAAGCTTTGAATCAACGTTGAGCAAGCAAGAACAGTAAACCTGTGCCAAGTCTGTCCTAAAGCATCATAGAATCATAGAATCATCATAGAATCATAGAATCACAGAATTACAGAGGCTGGAAAAGACCAGCAAGATCATCTAGTCCAACTATCAACCCATTACTACCACCATTTCTCCTGATGCCAGTACTTCATCAGCAATGTCTTCTGGAAATGGTGATGAGAGCCTGCACAAGTTACTCTGGCTCACACATGCTCCGGGCTGTGGGATGTTGGACAGTCATGATCCCATGATAACTTCTTCTGCATAAATCTTGCCATTACACTTTTTCTCTCTGTACAATTTATATGCATGATTTATAGTTATTTATTGTCTTCTTGGTGAATTGCACATGACCATTCTCACTGAAAATTACTTTCAGCGTTATTCATTGTTGAAATCTGAGTTTGTGCTGGGCTCTTCCTCTCTTTGTCCTCTGTCATTGCTCCTAGTATATTTGTTTTTTGGAGGATGTTGTCACACAGACTTCCCTGGAGCATGGCCAGCTCTGAGAGCTAATTTTGCAGAAGGAATGCCAAAGTGGGGAAGCTAAAGAACCTGAAGGTGCAAAAGTCCATGGGACCTGATGAGATCCACCCACGGGTTCTGAGGGAAATGGTGGATGAAGTTGCCAAGCCACTATCCATCATATTTGAAAGGTCATGGCACTCTGATGAAGTTTCCCCTGATTGGAAAAAGGGGAAATATAACCCCCCATCTTCAAGAAGGGAAAAAAAGATCTGGAGAACTACAGGTTAGTCAGTGTCTCCTCACCTGGCAAGATCATGGAGCAAATTTTTTTGAAGGGCATACTAAGGCACATGGAAAGTAAAGACCAGGTGATTGGTGGTAGCCAGCATGCCTTCACCAAGGGCAAGTTTTTCCTGACAAATTTGGTGGCCTTTTATTATGGAATCATAGTCTCAGTGGATAAAGGAAGAACAACTGACAACATCTACCTGGACTTGTGCAAAGTTGTTGGCACCGTTCCGCGTGACATCTTGATTGCCAAATTGGAGAAAAACAGATTTGATGGATGGACCACTCACTGGATAAGGAATTGGTTTGATGCTTTCACTCAGAGAGTTGTGGTCATCAGCTTGATGTCCAAGTGGAAACCAGTGATGAGTGGCATTCTTCAGGGACTGATGCTGGGATTGCTGTTATTTAACATCTTTGTAGGTGACATGAACAGTCATGGGATTTAGTGCACTCTCAGCAAGTTTCCAGACAACACCAAGCTGAGTGGTGCAGTTCTCATGCTAGAGGGAAGGAATGCCATCCAAAGGGACCTGGGCAGTCTTGAGAGGTGAGCCTGTGCCAACCTCATGAAGTTCAACAAGGCCAAGAGTAAGGTCCTGCACCTGGGCTGGGGCAATCCCAAGCACAGATACAGGTTAAGAGGAGGATGGCATGAGAGCAGCCCTGAGGAGAAGGATTTGGGAGTGCTGGTTGATGAAAGATTCAATATTAGCCAGCAATGTGCACTTGCAGCCCAGAAGGCCAACCATATTCTGGGTTGCATCAAGAAAAGATTGACCAGCAGGTGGTTGAGGGAGGTGATTCTGCTCCTCTACTCTGCTCAAGTGAGACCCCTCCTGTGTCCAGTTTTCACAGAATCACAGAATCACAGAATCACAGAATCACCCGGGTTGGAAGGGACCCCAAGGATCATGTAGTTCCAACCCCCCTGCCTAGCAGGGCCACCAAACATACACATTCAGATCAGGTTGCCCAGGACCCCGTCCAACCTGGCCTTAAACACGTCCAAGGACGGGGCATCCACAACCTCCCTGGGCAGCCCGTTCCAGGGCCTAACCACTCTCCTAGTAAAGAACTTCCCCCTAACATCCAACCTAAATCTTCCCTCCTTCAACTTAAAACCACTTCCCCTAGTCCTGCTATTGTCAGCCCTTTTGAAGAGTTTACTCCCCTCCTGGGTGTAGGTTCCCTTCAGGTATTGATAGGCTTGGGCAGTTTTGGGCTCCCAGCACAAGGAAGACATGGAGCAGGTCCATAGTAGGGGCGCGAAGATGATTAGAGAGATGGAGCATCTCCCCTACAAGGACAAGCTGAGAGAGCTGGGGCTCTTCAGCCTGGAGAAGAGAAGGCTCCAAGCGGCCTTCCAGCACCTGAAGAGGGCCTACAGGAAAGCTAGGAAGGGACTTTTTATAAGGGCAGGTAGTGACAGGATGAGGAGAAATATTTTTAAATGGGAAGAGGGTAGATTTAGACTAGATATTAGGAAGAAATTATTTACTGTGAGGGTGATAAGACACTGGAACAGATTGTGTTCACAGTGAGGCTGTGGATGCCCCCTCCCCAGAAGCATTCAAGGCCAGGCTGGATGGGGCTGTGAGCAATCTGGTCTAGAGGGAGATGTCCCTGCCTGTAGCAGGGGGCTGGAACTTGACGATCATAATGATCCCTTCCAACCCAAACCATTCTATGGTTCTATGTTTCATGCTGTGCATAGATGCTGTCTACACAAAAGGTATAAGGTAACATATTTATCTTCCAAACCACGGCCTGTAAATGCTCACCTTTCCTTTCAGCACATCGCCTCCTCCAGAAGATAATCCCTGAAGTAAAAATGCACCACAATGTACACAGCTGAACGCTGTGACAGTGCAGCTCGTAACAGGTATCCCACAGCAAGTGTTAACTGTGAGGTACAACCTGCCTGCAATGAGACATTCTGCTGAAAAGCAATGTGTTTTGCCCAGAAGGCCTGGCAGCCTGATGTTCAGAGTGTCTGACATTTAATATTCACATCATATCCCACAAAAAGATCAACACGAACCCTCTCACAGATGATAACGAACTACCCCTCTAGTAATTAAGCTTCATGCACCTTTTGAAAACAGCTTCAAGTCTTCTGGGATTGTTTAATTCTCAAATGCGTCACTGAGGAACAGGTTCAGTATTCCCACAGAAACCAGAGATACCTCTGATTTGTGGATTTCCCCGCCCTTGGAACTGAGACACTGACATGCTCCGCTCCAGGCACTGAAAAGCTCAGCATTGCTCTCTTTTTTATTTTTTTTCCTTCTCCTTTTTTTCCCCCTCCTTTTTTTCTTTTTCCCCTAAAGAAAGTGTTTCCTGTCAAATTACATTCCTAATTACAAGTGGATCTAATCCCTGGTGATTACCTACCTACCCTAATTGGCTGTCTTGTTTCAAACCAAGACAGGGTGTTTGAACAGACAAACAAAAAAAGGCTCTGATTTGCTGAGACATGGAGAAAACATTTACCTCCAGAAAATATCAGCCAGTTTTCTCACTCCCAATTACTGCCTTTCCTCCTTTAAGCCATTAAAACTGACTTGAAAAGTTTATGGGCTCCAGAAAATGTTGTAGTCAATGTTGGGTTTGCTGTTCCACCTGCTCCCTGTGGAATTAGTATAGGGATACAGCTTGCAGTTTTTTGAAGTGCATTGGGAAATAAAACACTGAAAACAATTACTGGTTTATTCCAAAGCAATGTAATTCTATTACTAATTCATAATTCCAATATATAGTGTGCATCAGTTTTGTAACAAACAGGCTTTAACACTACCAAAATAGTTCCTTGCTTTAATACCATCCATTGTTATTTCAACGGGGTTTTGCAAGGAAGAAACCAGGTATCTGTTAATCATAATAAGTCTGTTTGACTAATGCACAGTCACAGAATCATAGACTTACCATTTGAGTTGGAAGGTACCCTTACAGGTCATCTAGTCCAACTCCCCTGCGCTATACAGGGACACAGCTAGATCAGGTTGCTCAGAGCCCCATCAAGCCTGACTTGATGGTCTCCGCAGACAGACCATCAACCACCTATCTGGGCAACCCATTCCAGTGCTTCACTAAACTTATTTGTATCCATCTTATGTACAAGTCATGGAAAGTGTGACAAATCAAGGAGTGCAGATATGTAAACTAACAGGGGATTTCTTTCTGCATTTTTGGGTCTGTACTTGATGGTGTAAAACTACAGCAATATAGGAAGCCCTTCCCATCTGTTGCTTCTTAGCAATATTCTGCAAAGTTTAAAAGGTGATTAGGGAGAGATGTGTATACTGGGAAAGAGTGGAAAAGAAAGGATGTATAATTCTCCTCTTTTAGAGTAGCACACAATTTGTGTGCATTCCCCCAGCATCAACGTGTATCATTCTTCCTCCTTCCATAAAACTTGTGAACACCGTAGTACAGATCCAGATATCAGGGGAGCTGATACTGCTCTTCAGAGATCATCTTCTATGCTCTAAGATTTTCTCTGTTCTGTAAAAAGAGAGGATACAAAAGGCACATCCCCAGCATCCTGAGCACAGCCCTTTGCCAGCCCCTCACTTGCCAGCAGTCAATGCAAGGGAGCATTTAAATGCTGTCAATACACCACAACAGCCAAGATGAGTGACAGAGACCTTGACATGTTATTTTGCGTTGGCAGTGGAGAGTTACACGAGAGCCTGATGGCAGGAGATACCCACAGCGACTACTAGTTATAGAGTGATTTATCAGCCCTGTTAAATGGAAATGTAAATTGAAGGGGAAAGGATTTATGTGTGCAAATTATTCTTAATGTTATTGTCTTAAATAGGAAAGTAAAGTGAGAAAAACATGACTAAGAGATTATAGGAGAACATTAAAGTTACTAAATCATCAAAATATCTCCCATGACATACTTTTCCCTGTTTAATTACAGTGAGTGAATACAAAAGAAAGGGAAAGTGGTGCAGGAAAAATATGGAGCCAGTATTCACCCTGCATTTGTTTCTGACACCATTCTGCCTTTCAGCAACCCATGCTCATGCCCAGTACCATCTGTGCCAATACCTAAATCTACCAGCCTCAAGCAAATGGGGCATTTTTAGCATAACCAATCTGAAATAAATCTTCAAATGTAGACACTTATACTAGATGCCATTCCTCAAAAGAAAACAATCTTGAGTCTTAAATATATATTCGTATAGGTTCTGTTAAAACCAGAATGAAAAAAATACACGACTGAATAGAATGGAAGTGTGCCTTGTTTAACTTAATGTAATATTTATCTTAAATACAACTTAGCTTGTTTTTACAATTAAAATGTAAAAAATGTATTTAGGTTTTTGAGAATCTTTTATATTGTCTAATAGAAAACTCTGCAACAGAAAGCTCTCAATTGGCTCAAAAGGCAATAACACCCCATGAATATTCTGTTGAAAGTAATTTCTAGTTCCAACTGAGCACTGATGAGCAGAAGTGCTCATTACTCTTTCTGATACGCTTTTTTAAAGTGCATTTGTTGATGTATGAAATCGGTTAGGATTACAAATAACTTGCCCTGGCAGCTGGAGGGCAGCATTTCTCTCACAATGAAGAACAACTTGTCTCAGTGAAGGCAAATACCAGGACAGTCATTAGTATTTTTTGATCACAGAGGATCAGTAATTCTTCAAAAGTGGTGCTACAAACTGTCCCTCTGGTTAAGACAGAAATCTGAATCAACCCCTTGATAATTTGGGGAAACGGGGATATACAGAGATTTCACCTGAAAACCTCAAGGACAGCAGTGTATGTTTGGCATCACCTTGCTAGAGAAGAGAGTAGGACAGACCAGCACCCTGGGCAAGTCTAAGGGCACTGGCATTGCTTTGTCCTCTTGCAAGGATCTCCTTCCACACAATGGGCTCCTGGCACAGCACAGCGCCTGCACCTTGAGGATCACCCAGCAGCTTGCAGCAGATGGTAAATCCTGTTCTATCTGTCACTGGGATTTCATGAAGAGATCGCTGTTGTCAGCTGCTGCAGGCACTCATTTGTTTCAGTCTTTTTCTATCCAAGCCGTTGCTCTATGCATTGTGAAAGGGCACACATCAGAGGCCATCCCTGACTCCACTAACGCACAACAAGAGGAATACGAAGGTCCTGCTGATGACCCCTCACAAGCTCAGGCCGGGCAAATGCAATTACTCTATCACAGCCAAGGTCTTCAAGTCATGCTCTGTATTGGCATTCCTCCAATCAGTGATAGGAAGGAAGGAAGAGAGGAAGGAAGAGGGAAGGACCAGGGAGGCAGTGGTGGATGTCTGTCACAAGGAAAAGAGGAAACAATGGGAGCCTGGAGTACACTGACATAAAAAGGGCTTGAATGCACCTTTCCACTTGGATTTGAACTGCTTCTATTGTGGGAGTGAGTTCGCGCCTCAAACTATTCCTGCTGATTGTTCAAGTGTCATCGGCTTAGAGATACAATCTGATTCATTTTTGTGCACCCACAGGCAGCCGCTGAAATTGCCGGCGTTCTTTTGTAGGAATGTGGATTACATGCAGAACAGGCACACATGGCATTGTCTTCAGTATTTATTAATTAAGTTCCAAATGGCAAAAAATAGAGTCAGTTTTAATTAATGTGTTGCACAATGGCAAGTTTGGGTTACAACAGTGAGGGCAGAAAAGCTCTGTTTACTCAAATTAAATGTCATTAGGTTTTAAGGTAAAGAAAATTTCAACCACTACCTAAGGCAGAACACTTCCCTCAGGATTTATTTAGTATTAACAATGGTAATTCTGATTCTTACTTATCCATATAATTGCCGATCTCCTGTCAGAAAATTACAGCCAACGTTTAGGCTCCTCCAGTTCAGAAAGCACAGAGTGATCCCACCAGTCCATTAAGCGGGAAAATCCGTATGTGTTAAAGTCATGATGTTGTAACAGAATAAACTAAACCATAGCGCAGTGCCCCCATAGGAGAGCATTATATTTATTGCATTACCTTTTTTAAGAACTCTAAATGCTTTATGATCTCTTTTTTGCCATCCCTGTTTTCAAACACATGCAGTATTGATATTAGGTTCCAACTACCTTGAGAAGCAATTTCAAAGAAGCCCCTTGACATGATTTGTGCTCCTGTGGTCAATTGTTCTATTTTCTCACAGAAGGTCATTTCTAAGACAAATGCCTGACAGAAATCTGCTGTCTTTCATCATTAGATTTTTCTGAGTTGATGGATTCCTACCCAGGGAAGCTTTGCACACACTGCACCAGGACAAGCAGAAAGTCTCTGCTGTGATTTTTTTCTGTTTGTTCTCTGTTTCAAGGCTTTCTAAACTGCAGGTTTGATGGGGAACCAGATCTTCAGTGTGTTGTGTTATCTAACACTTCCTTTTTAAAGAAGAGATACAATACAAGATGTGATTTGCATTTTCAAATGAATTTTTACCTCCTCCTGGATGAAAAGTGAATGCCAAACTGGGCATAGAAAGAGGTTAAGCCAATCTGGGGGCCATCTTTGGGTCAAAAACAGTATTTTCTTATTTGTGAAGGTACTGCAGGGGTTGGTGAAAATCTACGCAGGTTCAGTACTGACAGGACAGCAATGTTGATTCACACCTTCTAAGGACTTTGCTGCTATGATTCTATGACTTTGCTGCTTCCTACATGGAAGTGCTGAGCAGCATTTTTTTAAGGGATGTGAGCTTTTAATTATTGTATTAACATTGTCAACTGTCAAACGCTTTGAAATAATTTAATATTCCTAGTCTCCTTACAACCTGTTTATTGATATTCATGAAGTGAATCCCCTCTTGAGATGTCTAGACTGAATGTCAATATGGTTTATAGATGAAGACATGGTTTATAGATGGAAGGTATTAATAATTGAATCCTGAAATTGTTTAATTTTCTTCAATAAATGGCCAGTCAGGACAGGAACCAATGCACACTTTTACTAACTGATGTACAAGTGAACACAGATGGACAAAATCATTTCAGCCATTAATGATGAAAAAAATAGAAAAAGTGATTGACTTGGCAGAGGTATTTTAATAAATAAAACTATTTTGTTGAAATAATTTTGCTGGGTGAAATTCCTTCTTCCTATAAATGCCAGGAGTAGAGATACCTTCTATGCACTGTGCATAACTTACAGAGGACAGCTTTTACACTTCAATCTCTCCTTGAAAGTTATACCAGAAGGAGCTAGGGAGAGGCATCTGCACAAGGATGATCACAAGTGCATTATTTAAGCTCTGTGCAGAAACTAAAGAATATATAAATTTTCTCCTGTATTATTCACAACATCACAATGGCTAATCCAAATACTCTGTTCTTTGTTTATCCAATAATCTAATCAGGGTGAGGAAAGATCTGGCAGTACCTTGAGGGAGAAGAATACTAGGCTTAAAAGTGCAAGAAAATATTTCTTCCATGGACAAGCGTGGGACAAATCCAGACTGAGAAGAAAAAAGAAATATTATCCACTCTGTGAATCATAATGGTGGGACATGAATGGATCCCAAAGATGCCAGCAAGCTTCCAGAGAGACCTGTCAGTGTCTCACCTGTCCATTATCTCTGTAATATTTCCTATAAGTGAAAATTTTTTGTTTATATATTTTCTGATACCATGCCCTCGAAAGTCAGAACAACTTTCTTACTGCCTTCAACAGATATTGTATGTCAATCATGAAGTAAATACCTATTTATAGGTTTCTCAGTTGCACTGGAATCAGTTATAAAATGATTATTTTTTGTTTACTGGCACTTTAACCACATAATCATTTTACTATCTATAGAATTAGAATGTTTGATTGATTTCATAAAGGGAACTGCGTGTCCAGGTGCATTTGGATAAAGAAGAAAAAGTCACAATAGCTTTCCTGATCTACTCAGCATCTCAACAATTGTTATCATCTCTTTGGAAAGAACATATACTAAATCCTAACAGACATTCTACATCAGTTCTATATTAGCACAGCGCAACTTGAAAACCAGCTTCAGCATAATATCCTACTAGACTGAGCATGAGCAAAGATGAGAGATGATTTTGACTGAAACAGAAAACTTTAACTACAGCTATAATTTAATCAAGAGAAATATACTTCCCGTCTGAGTCTAGGCCTGACTATAGGTAATCTGCTAAGATTCAAAATTCACTGAATGTAGGAACCTCAGAAAAATATTGTGTCACTCGTATTCAAATATAGCACTAGAATGATATTCATCCTAGAGTAAGAATTATTTGAAAAATAGATAGTCCTGTTGCCAACATAGGCAATGCATAAGTTTGTGTAGAAATTTACTTCAGGACTGTACAGAAAAAACGTTCGTAACTGCCAAATTCCACACGATCATAAAATCATGTGAAAAAAGTGCAGTTAAGCACAGCTTAAAAACAGAAAAATCAAACCTTTAAAAATCTTTACCTTTTCTACCATTTTTAGATCTGTAGAAGCATCACATATGGAGTGACACTCCATGTATAACAGCTTCTACTCTAATAGACTCAATTTTTCAAACATCAGCCACAGGCGTTTCATCGCTCCTGTGAGCAGGTACTCTGGTTTTGTACAGTTTGTGCTCAATGTTTTGTTTCAGCTCAAGTATCTTCATGGGGTTTCTTACTCCTACCAGTCCTCTGTCTTCCTTATTAGTGGAACTCAACCCTTTTCTATATCCTTCTGCTGTTAGCCATTGGACACCATCATGGACACTACCCACTACAGACTTCCTCAGTGCCCTCAGACTTCTCCTTCTCACCAGCTGTGAGGTCTGTAAGATGATGTCTCTGTTCAGGGCATATGACACAAACATTCAGATTGTCATCTTGTCTTGAACTCCTGGGAAGCCTTGTAAAGCAAGCAGTGGTCTGTGCAGTTGTGTAGTGTCATTTTACCACCCTAACAACTTTGGCTGAGATGTAGTGACTGTTTATTTGATGTCTGTGTGCAAGAAATCTCTTCAATACCTCATTCAAATATCAATTTTTACTACTACCAATATGAATTAATATCAAACAATGTGAAGCACTGTCTCATTTAACAACATGTTTATATTTTAATGAGGAAAATGTCTGTTTGAACATTTCTGTTGTGTTCTCATGAGTGGCTTAAGGGATAACGTTTTAGAGAAGAAACAATATTCTTACAAATAACATAACATCACGGAAACAACATTCTTACACTGTTAAGAGTAACAGAGAGCTGTGGTACTGACAATTCTTTAATTTGATTGTTGAGTCTAATCTTCTCACATCAGCAGAAAATTTTATGATGTGCCCTAACATTTTTGCACTGCTGATCCGGAAATGTCACTGTTTATAGAGTGTAATGAATCTTGAGACTTGCTCCACTGGAGGGCTATTCCCCACCCTTTAGATCCACTGCTGTTTTGTTCCAGTCCCAAAATATGGGCATATTTTACCACAATGTCAAAAGTCATGTCAATTAGACACATGAAAGAGATAGGAAGAATTCAACCTTGACAATTCATGATGGCCTGTGTTCATTTGAATTATAAGTAGAAATTTCTTTTTAAAGGGTTGGTCTTCTATGTTTTACAATCATCCAATAACCCTGACTTATGTTTCAAAGGTTATAATGTAGATAATTACTCATGGCATGAAATAAAGAAATGGAAAACATGATATTTGTATCTCATTATGGGATAACCATATGTCAGCATATAGAATCACCTCTGTGAGTAAGGCTTGTAGTTCTGAACAAATTTGCTCCCTTCAGAAACTGGGAAGCACATTAAAAGGTGATGTTAAAATCATTTTTGTTTCCACTTAATTTCAATTCCCAACTTTCAATATTTCTATTACTCATTTTTACCCCTTTATTGGACAATTTTTAGCAGTGTTCTTGTACCTGCAGTGTGATGTGCATAAAGAACTTGATATACTTCTAAAAAAGTAAAGCCTTTCCCTTGTTGTTTTTTTTCACTAACACAAATATTTGAACAATGTATGAACTATGGGATCACAAATAAGCAGAGGAAGGTAAGGTAACCAAATGTCACCCAGTATTTCAACCAAAATAATATGATTTGATGAAGCTCACAGACTAAAAAGACAAATATTACTGCCAGATCTGTTCATGCTTATGGATCACAATCCAAGCCAAGTTAGAGCTCTTGGGAATCTTTCCATCATTTTAAGCACATTTTGAACTAGCTCTATAAGTGAAGCGGAGAGAATGCTATGATCTGTTAATAGAGCTTACTTTACCAGTTTTCTGCAATATACAATAATGTCTCCATGCAAAAAACATTTTAGGCAATTACAGCAACATGGAACATCATGAGATCCTGAAGAAAATAGAGGCTATTTTGCCGGTAGCAAAATTATTAATCCTTAAATTATGACCATCTGTTGGCCTGATGAACTCAGGTGCTGAATATTTTCAGCTCTGCAGAAAGGAGCTTGTTAGGGTTCTTCACTAGCTGAATATCAGCTCCTTTTTTTTTTTTTTTAAATCCACAATTAGCTATGGGTCAACGAGTTATGTTGCTACATGAACCAGCCCAATATAATCTCATAAACAGTTTTATGTTCCTCACAGATCAGAAAAGGTTCACAATTTTTGGAACTGATTATTATTTAACTCCTTCTATTTGCTTTTATCTGCCCAAGAAGTAGATACAGCAAAATGCTATTTCTTTGAGCTGCTGGCATGCTAATTAATGGCAAGAAGCATTGGAAAGAATTGCTGTAATATCGGTCTAACTTTACAGACTAAATATATTCAGGCAATTAATTTTAATATGCTACAAATTTTATTCACTGTAGCATACAAAATGGAAATGAAATAGCACTTAGCTGAAAAGAAGGGAAGGATCCTCAGCTAGAGTTAAGTGACATTGCTCTTTTTAAATGCAGTTGTTCTCTGCTAATTCATGTAAGTTAAAGAGTTATCTCACAATGTGGATTTGACCCAGATACCTAGAAAAACAGGTCGAAATCTACTAGGGTGCTGTAAGCCATTAAATACAAGTTGCAGGCAAAAGCGACCTTTTTTTGACATAGCTATGCTTCCATGGGATGCAAATTCCCAGGCTCTCATCTTCTAGCAAAAATATGTTTGCTAATAGCAAATGTTAGTTTTAAAAGAATTGTTGTGTGGGGCAGACAATCTGTTGAAATGGTTGAGAGGTTTAGGAAGCTTATTCCAAACCACCAGAAAATTGTTACAATAATTTCTGTGGAATTTATAGTTCCATTGTAGCCAGTTTTTCTTTATACTATCCACATTATTGATTCAGCTGTGCTAGTAATTGTAAGGGATGATGTTATAATAATGACATTTTGGCAAGATGCAGTACTATTTAACTAACACATTATTTTCTAAAAGGATTCCTTTTAGAATCCATATGTTCTTACTGTGTTTTTTACTCCTTTCTCCCTAGCCACTGAATACAAAACAGAAATAGAAATGGCAGGAGGTAACGAAGCTTGTCATGTAATCTCTTTACCCTTAACCTTTATTCAGGATGATCCCTTCAACTCATGAACAGTCTGCTTTGGAGCAACATGAAATGTTTGTTAGGAAACCCGAGGCAAAGTAAAATTCAGCTGTTTTCAGCTTTTCCTAAAGATGTGATATCCAGCTCATGTTTTATCAAAAGGTTTGAGTCTTTTGATTAAACCTGAGGCTAGTTATGAATGAAGTGGAGCCAATTTATTGTTTTGTATTCAAAGGAAAAGATAAACCCCAGGATTTTACATGTTTCCAGCTAAAGTCTGACCAAAATCTGAACTGTGAAGTTCAAGTTCTTGTTTTCAGGACAGAAAATGCCAGAATTGATCCTGGGAGAGTGGAACGGTGGTGAGCAGAAAGGCTGCATGCTGGGGGTCTCAGCTATTGTCACAGACCATCCATTGCTGTCTTGGGGGAGCCTGACTTACAACCAGGGCATGAGTGGAAAAATGAACCAAAGAGTCTGCCTGGAGCCTAAAGGGTCATAGCAGCCTACGGATTTACTCAAGCCCTGTGGCTTGGTTTTTACCATTATTGTTATTATTTTACTTTATTTTCCCACAGAAAACAAACCAGAAGAGGCAACTACAGTATATATCTGTGATATAGACACTTGATCACTTTGTCCTGGAAAGATCCCACCAACTCATTTAAGATATGTAATGAGTGATCGTCATATAGGTTTGTGGTTATTACTAAAGTAGTAGAGTTAAACACGAACCAAGCAAATAAAATTTCTTAAACTCCAAGGTCTTCCAACATGCTGCCACATTAGTGCTATAGCATGTATGCAGTAAACTTCACTGGACTTTCAAAGGCAGGGGAATATTTTAAAGGAAACCACTCTACAGATAGGCAGCTGCAGATACAGAAAATGTGAAGTTATTCCCTCAGACTAAAAATAAAACAAACAAACCACAAAACAACAGCAATAATAACAAAAACAGCTTGATTTTACAGACAAGGAGCCTCCTCATGTTCTTATACAACATCTGTATTTGGCAGCTGATTTGCACACCCAGCAAAGAAAGGTGACTGGCAGACAACAAAACAGTATCAAGAAATAGGGTAAAAGAACTCAGATGAATGGGAATGAAGAGCTTCCAGGTAAAAAGAGTACTGGAAAGAAGATTCTAGCCTGTATAGAGAACTGCCTAAGGATATAAAAATAGGAAAATAAAAGTAAAGCATTAATTTCATTAGCTCATAGGGAGAAAAGGATAAGAAGTGAATGTGACTTGGCAGCTAGATGTAATAGCTGGTAGTGTAAGGGATATAAAAATTGGAAAGGAGGGACAGAACATCCCACATGGTAAGTGAGAGCAGTTTAAGAAGTTACAACATCTTCAGGTGCATTTTACCAATTCCTCAATTGAAATGTGATCATTGACTATGAGTCCTGCTCACCAAAATGAAGAATAACAGGAGATCTCAAAGCACTCTTCACAGCACTCTTTGGTATTACATTTCAACAACTTTTATGAAGAAATTGAAAGGGTGTCACAAAGTTCTGGAAACATAAAATATTGTTATTGATGACAAGATCACTGGGGGTCACATAGTGCCTGCATATCACAGAGAAACCTGAGAGAAATTGGTCTTAGTCTAGAAAAATGCCTGAGAATGACAAGGAAACTAGATGTGTCCAGAAAATAAGTAAAATTATGTCAGACATTTATGTGGCAGGGAACCCTTCAGCAGCACTAAGGTCAACATAGAGAAAAGATGGACAGAGTGGGAGTGCAAGCAGCAGGATCCAATTGCACAGGCATGGAAAATAGCATAAAAAGGTTAAGAAAAGCTTGGTCAATGGGACCCCATAATATAACACTATGGTAACTGAGACAGGAAGATGCTGAATTACTCATTTTGTAATGAAAGATGAGAGTAAGTACAAAGTAATGTGGCAAGTCCATGAGCTCTCAGCCTATACACATTGCAGAAAAGTTGCCAGTGTTCATTACTGATATCTAAACTGTTGGATCAACAACCAGTTCAGCTTGAACGGTGGAGCCAGTCCAGCACCACAAGTAAAGTATACCTCTTATGGATATGCACCGTAAAGCTATTTTTGGACTAATGATAACCAACTGTGCAATGTTATAGTTGGGAACTCATTATGTGCATGTTCAAAAGCATCAGGGAAATTCAAGACTGGTATCTGGCATCACAAGTTTATCCTCTCTTGACCAGAGGTGACAGAATTATCACTATGGGTGTTGTTTCTAGCTGTTTGATAATAATTTAAGGCAATGGGGCTTAGAGGAAGACTGAAGCAAGAGTGAAACCTAAATTTCAATACAAGGCTGCTGAAATGAAGAATTTCACTTAAAAAAAAATTTGGAAAGGCTGCAACAATGAAAAAATATTGCACTTCCTCAGACTGCTTCAAGGGAAGGCAATGGCCCAGTAGTGGGCATACCAGCAAAAATAACAGTGTTTACAAGTAAATTGAGCTTCACCCTAGAGATAATGTCAGGTATCTGACAGGTGCTGGTGAGCAGACTAACGTTACTATATTCCAGTAATATCCAAAATGAAAATAAAGACCATAACAGGAGGTAACATCTGGATATTGTGCTGTGGGAACTGGATGTTGTGTTGAGGGACATGGTTTAGTGGGAGCTATTGGTAATAGGTGAACGGTTGGACTGGATGATCTTTTAGGTCTTTTCCAACCTTGGTGATTCTATGATTCTATGATCTCACACAAGGCAGATTACCCCAAAAGTAATCTCAGCAAAAGTAAGAGCAGGTATTCCTAAAAAGAAAAACATGCTCTATTAGCCAAACCTGATGAGCTTAAGCATTTAGTTAGAGCTAAAACTAGGCATAAGCCACCTTAATGAAGAAATAAATGAAATAATAGAACTATTCAAATGTTTCTTGTGCTGAACCACCAAAAACCACCTGAAATCCCAAACAGCTCTGGATAAACAGAGGTGAGGATCAGCCTCTTCTCCAAAGGTAAATATCAACACAACAAGAGGTAATGACTTTAAGTTTTGCCAAGGAAGGTTCAAGTTGAACAATAGGAAAAATTTCTTCTCAGAAAGTGCAGTGAGGCATTGGGACAGGTTTCCCAGGGGGGTGGTGGAGTCACCATCCCTGGAGGTGTCCAAGAGAAAGAAAAAGATCACACTGAGGGACATGGATTAGTGGGCATGGTGGGGATGGGTTGATGGTTGGACATGATGATGGTGGTCTTTTTATTCTTAAGGATTCTATGATTCTGTGAAATTCCCACCAGTGGCCGTAAAGCAAGTAAAGTTTACTAGGGCCACTGATGCACCGTGCTCTGCATGCATACCCTTGGAAGGCAGCTTACTTGGTGCCTAGAGATAGCTGAGATAGATCTATCCCAAGGGGGCTTGTGTGGTACATGCAGCTGAAACTCTAGTAATTCCTATCTACGTCTCTTATCAAAGAGCAAGACTCATTTTAGAAACATACATCCGCTCATGTTAATGAACACAGTAAAAGAAACAAAGACCATTGCTCTTCCTTGTAACTTCAAAGGGCTCAGATCAAGCATCCAGTGAAACTGTGGAAAAAATACTGAAAAACATTTGGGGAAAAGAAATGATTGAAATTCAAATTTGAGACCACTTGGAAGCAATTTTCAGTGCTCCTCCTCTTAAATTTTACCATTTTGGTTGAGCTATATCAAAGCCCTTTGGGCATCTCTAAAATAGGCTGTATCTTGCCTGTCTATGTCCTGACATTGCATTAAAATGAAGAGCACAGTATGAAACTACCAGTGCTGCATGCATTTGCTGCAGCCTTTTTTAAGCAAAACATTTGTTCTTCATGAAAGTATTGAACCTTTTGACTTTGCCTTCCTTGGTATAGAAATGTTAGGAAAGCCAGTACTTTAATCCTGTATATTGTCATCAGATTAAAAAAAAAAAATGAATTACTGTGCTGAAAAAAATATTTTTTTCTGAAGAGATAACATCCCACAGTGCTGACAGGCTTTTTTTCTCTCATGATATATGAATTGGAGCTAACAGGGGAAGACAATAACTGCAGGCTCTTTGATTAATCTATTTTCTTTGGTCCTCTCTTTAAAATGATATATTGGTCCAGGAGGACAGTTTGCCATAGATATTTGCAACAGAAGTGTGAGCTCCAAACAAAATAAAGAACCAAGGGGTGCTTAATATGTTGTAGTCATCTGGTGCAATTTCTCTAGGAGATTAGCACAGAGTTACCATCTGATTATTGTTGTATGTGAAAGGCTTAAAAACAGCCCAGGTATATCTGATGGCACAGAGGTGAAGAAGAAAAAAAAATCCTGCATCATAACTTAAGAGAATAATATATTTTGACACTACAGTCTAACTGCAGCGATCCAAATAAAATCAAATGCACATAAGAAAATCAGGAAAGGAATAAGGTATCCACTTCAAGTAGTAACATGCTCCTGATAAGTCTTTCATAATATCTCAGTTGCACTGCTTTGTTTAGAGTAAAGCCTCACTTTGTAACACCTCTTTGTGTGCGTGTGTGATAAAGTTAAAACACTGTACTTACATCAAAATATAATAATTTCCACGTCTAATTCAGATTTGTCCAATGACATTCTGCAAAATGCTGCAGTTCATAAAGCCTCTTTGCAAAACAACTTTGTTTTAAAAACTACAAATTGCAGAATGGCCATAGTTCAGTAGGATGGGCTTGTCAACATGTTGAAAGGTTTGTGTTCCTACTCATTCTCCAATGACACAGTTGCCAGTAATGTAACAAGGCAAGCTTAAGCCCTTCTGTGCAGTGAAATGCTAGCAAATTTACACACTGATTGACTGAGGGGGTAGAGGGAAGGAAATATTAATCTAGAGGAAGTGAAATGTCATGAAATAAATACACAGCTTGATTATCAAGTTGCACTGCACAACTGAATGCCAGAGAAAGGGTGGCCTGCATATGAAGGAATTAAGGGATTTTGATCACTTATTGCAAAATGGATGGACGCAAGCCTTATGTGGTGGCAGGAGTAGATAATCACTCAGCTGGAAGCTTCAATTTAGCAAGGCAGAGGTAGAGTTAATAGAGGGCCAAATCTTTTAAGGCTTTGAATATAAGTGAGCTAAAGGGGTGACTGAATAAAAAGCTAGCCAATGATGTGGAGATTCATCTTTCCTTATTTTTAAGATGTGTGTGTTTGAAGGTTCCCTCTTCTATACATGGAGAAATAGACACCTCTTGAGCGGAGTTCAGATTTTTTCCTATCCTTTGGCTATCCAGGGAGAATTGAATGGAGTACTTTGGCTTACACAAAGCTGAATTTGGACTGGTGGGTTGGACTTTCCTTTTCTTATGACTCACTTGACATTGATAGAGGCTTGGGATTATGAAGAGATTATTGTTCTTTATCCTTTTTTACATATGGTATATATGAGATGTGATATATATCTTCTCTGATGAACACAATCATACTGCTTCATTTCCTGTTGCAGTTCTGGATTTTTTTTTGAAAAATCATTCACAAACTGTTTTGGTATATCCAAACATGTATTTTTAGGTAGATATAATGCTTGTTTACAAAAGACATCCAGAACAAATAACAGTTCCATTGTGACATTTATTCTGGTAGGCAAATACGTATTTACACTAAATCTTTACATTGAGAAGTCTCCTTTATGTCTTACTTTGGGCCAGGACACATACAGGCTAGTAAAAGTAAATCTTTGCTGTTTTGGAGATCAAGACCTGAGTAACTAGAAGGGGATTTGACCACAGAAAAAGCTTTCTAAAAGGGAGATTTTCCTTACAAAGCAAGCATGGAGCAAAAGATCCCTGAAGCCCAGGAGTGGTCTACAATAGAGCAGGCTGTCCCTCTGCAGCCCACAGACACCACACAAAGCAGATCTCCACATACTGCCATGGAGAAGCCAGTGGAGAAGAAGTGAATGAGACCTGAAGGAGACACAGCCCGTGGAGAGCCCGTGCAGGAGCAGGCGAGGCTGGAGCTGCAGCCCAGGAGGAGGATTCTCTGGTGGGGCAGGAGGGCTGGGAAACTGCCACCCATGGGGAGCAGTGCTGGAGCAGTGCTGGAGCAGTTCCTGAATGATTGGCCTTGTGTTACGGAGCTGTGCTTGAAGAGCTGCAGCCCACGGGAAGCACACATGAAAACAATTTGGGAAGGACGGGAGGGACCCATGGAGCAGAAGTAGAGAGTGACCACACCACCAAGTCCTTTTTGTCACCCAACATGGGGCTCAAGGATTAAGAGCCCATCAAGGCTTGCTCTACAGCCTAGACTCTGTCCAGGGAGTTATTCAGACATTTTCAAGAGGAAATTCATCTCAACTGTCTCATGCACCTCTTCTGAGAATTTTACCAAATAAGCTCCCTAGAGAGGAAGCAAAACAGAGAGTATCTTGCTTTTACTTTTTGAACGGAATCTGTCTTCATGTAACTGAGATAGGAAATAAAAAACACCACAAGTTTTTAGAAGCAGTGGAAGAAAGAAAAGAGGTGGCAGCAGTATAATTCTGCCTGAAGGTAAGATATGTGTTGTAATATGCATTGAATTTTTCACTGAATTAATTTGCATGAATATTGCACGGGGAAATGAATATGTGCCGTGTCCTCAAATGTAGATGCTTCCCAGAGTATTATTTGCATATTCACAAATTATGTATTCTTATTATACCATGGATTGAAAAACAAAAATAAATATAGTAGCTACAATAGTGGAAGATCTTTTTAATTTTTAATTGGAGTTAAATAAAAGTGTTCTTTGATGGTGTCAATCTCTACTTACTATCACTCTGGAATAGATCAAACCCTAATCCATTAGCTGTGGCAGACTAGGATCTACTGACTAATTAAATAAAAACAGTCAGTATTAATATATGAGAATAGATGTGTAACTCTAACTAAAGTTGTAACAAATTGTTTTTCAGTCATTTCACACATTCAACACCAACCTGGATTGTACTTATTTTACAAGAACCCAATTTTAGTCTGCCTTATTGAAAGAAGCCAAGAAATGGGCTCTTTTACACCCACAGACACACTCTTTGAAATCTGTTTTGACAGCTTCCTATAATATTAAACCAGTGACAACAGGCAAGCTAAAGAATCAATAACTAAATCTTTGGTGCATGTTGCGATCACAACCAATTATTTACATGTCATGTTGAGTCATTTGGATAGTGAAGTATTGTTCAGATCCATCATTTAAACAGACAACTGCGTATATGTGCTTTCAATTGGCTCCTTGGTCTCTTGGGGCTGTAGTTCAATTATTCTGATCTGAATATTCATGAGGTTTGACGATAGTATTTACCACTTCATTATGGCAAAGATTTAAGAGCTATGCTACAGTTCTTGGAAGGGAGTAGCCATGGCATTTTGGAAAACAAATAGCGATGGCTGCACCACCTGCATAGCTCATATGTGGAGACACTGCAGCTGCACCAATGGCTCTCTGCATCTGTGCACAAAGGGGTTATTGGATTTAAATGGAAAAAAACAATGCTTTGTATTGATATACAAAAGCCAGTGATTGTTGGAAATCTCAGAAACTACCGGGTCTGCCTGTTGAGCAGCAGCCTATGCTTGTTGTTGAGCAGTCACATAATGCACCATTTTAAAACTTACCAGTCTGTGTCCTATGGTGCTGGACTGATACGTCATCAGTCCCTGAGGTTGACCCTGACGGTCCTAGCTGATTAGTACTATCAGCTCTTACTCTGATGCACTTCCCACTTCTTGGCACTTGTCAACCTAAAGTACCTCAAACTGAGCAAGCAAATGCTGAGGAATGGAAATCTCTAGGTACCTTTGAAACAGCTAGATACCAAGTTCCATTGATCATAACATAGTCAAAATCAATTATGTCTCATTTATCTAACCCACAGTTACAGTCTTATTATTGTTAAAGTGTGAATAACTTGGATCCTGGAATTCAACAAGCCACAGTGGTACTATTTTCTTTCATCTGTGCAGGCTCAAGTATTTTACAGGTGTCCCACAAGACACAGAGACAGTAAGTTGCTAGAATGGAAGAAGCAAGTTCTCAGCACCTCTGCTGTAATTAAGGTCTGGACTCCTGAGCTGTTGAATATTGTCATTATTATGCTGTGATTATTTCCTGGGGAGGCTGCATGGCAATGCTTTGCAACTGTTATCAGTTTGTTTTTGCATTGGTCACATCAAGAGATTCAGGAGCAGTTTAGAAACTCAAATCTCAGAAGAGGTTTTGGCTTTACCTGACTGACCACGGGCTCGTAAAACGTTTGGCTATGTCTGGAAAATTGGATTTGAATAAGATACTAAAAGGACTGAGGTATACAGTAGGAAAAGCTTTTATAGCAATAGTGACTCCAGATGCCATATGCATTGTGCTGGTGTGCAGGGGTAGGTACTTGTGTGGGCTTGAAACTTTGACCTGTTTCAAACTGGGTTTATGAGATGCAAAGTTTTCAGGCTCATCAACCTTTTTGAAAATCATGGTTAGGTAATGTTTTCTAATTCTGTTACCAGTATCTCAGTACTGCTTGAGATTCTTCAGTGCAGAAAGATTTTGCCCAAGAAGCTGACCACACCATTCAATGGGTGCACAAGGTATGGAGGCAGGAGTTTGCTACTACAGCTGCTTCTGGTGACTCACAACCAAGGATCTCTCAGTATAACCCTTCATAGTATTTTTCTCTTACTTTCTTAAATAGGATCTTCTGAACTTTGTTTATTATTATTTTTAACAAGAATAATTAAATAGCATATTCCTGGGCTTAGAAAGCCAGATAAAGACATTTCCAAACAGCATAATATTTCACAGTGAGGGCTCATGGTGGTTAAATCAGACAAAGGACACACAAAACCTCTCCTAAAGTCAATATGGTACAGGTTTCATTTGTCTGCAGACTTGAAGGTCAAGAATCTCAAGTGAAGAACCTGTGGCACCTCACCCATCAAAAGCCTATTAATAATAGAAGAGATTATTCACTATTATCAAATATAATTACAGGCATCAAACAACCTGGAGCTAAGACACCATTTATTTAACATTCAGAATAAGCAGATGTAGCTGTGTGACATGCTGCTTTGCAGCATTCTAACATGTGGTTTCAGGTAGAAAAAGAAACCCCATTATTAGAGATATAACAGCAGTCACATGCATAGTTTTTATGTGGCACAAAATACTCAAGAAATAAAAAGGATCACTTTACTCTTTGTGTAATTTTAATGATTTTCAATGAGTATCCTATCCACCCATCCACTGTATGTCTGTAACTGGGACTGAAACATTCAGCAAGCCATTTTTAAGGTTTTCTTGTGAGTCTAGTGAGTGAACCACTCAAGCACCTGGACTATGATCTATGTTTCTTAACCTGTAATTAAAGCTACAGCCCAGTGCCAGGGTCCAAACACAGTGTATGCTGGTTTTAACTGGGAGATTACTTCTGAAATCTTTGAAGCATATCTTCTGTACTGGACCAAAATAGATGGAAAACTATGAAAATGGATGGTGGTTGGTGGGGCATCTCTCTATCAAATATTTTATCTGATTTGTTCAGTCTTAGGTCTCGGCATCCTCTCCACTTACCCTAAACACATACTAGTTCATTCTTGAGTAAACTAACTTGTTCCCTCCAATATACAGCTCTGGTGTGCAGAGGATAGTTGCATCCCAGAAGTGCTCCTCAGAAGTGGGGTGAATGAGGATCAGCAATGTTCAGCCTCTTTCAACTTACGAAGGTTGTCAGTACCCCCTTATACCTTCAGACCGTGTTTCAGAGAATGCACAGCTCATGTTGTAGCCACCACAGAAGAAAACGCAGCTCTTCAGACTATGACAAACTGAAAAAAAAACCCACCAAAATTACACTTATGCAAAAGCGGTGCTGTATTTGACCTCAGATCTCTGAGCAAATGGTCAGTGAAGAGGGGTCCCCCACTGCAAGGCGTCAGGGCTGGAGGCATGGGCAGGAATCTTGCTGTGTCCTTTGGTTGAAGACTAGCAGCCACCCTACTGTAGAATTATATTTAGCCATGTCGTTGAATACATTCCTTGTCCCATGCACGTCACCTTTCAGTCCCATTCTTCTCTTGACAATGTATTCATGACTGAAGTGAGCTCAGATTGCCCCCTGACCTGAGGGGCAAGCAGGGAGGGATTGCCTTGGAAAAAATGCATGAGATCCCCTTGGCGAGGCATATGTTATCTAAGCCTCATAAAACTGCCAGGTTTTTTCCTGTGTTTCCGTTCTCATTGTCGCTGGTCCTCAAGATACAGACACATAGAAAGCTTGACAAGCACACAGAAAGGCAGAAAACATGTATGGCAGCTTAATGGGTTGAAAGAAAAAAAACAAAAAACAAAACTAAACAAAACATGCCAGTTTTATATTTGCAGAAGGAAGGCAGCATGTCTTTAAATGACATAATAGGATTCATTTGTTAGAGCCTTTGATTTAAGGTCTCCTATAACTTATAAACTAACAAAAGTCTCATCGGGCACTAAATAAAAATTCTTATTCTTATTCTTATTCTTATATGTATTTTTACTTCACTTCTGCCTAAGTGCCCCAGACAAGGAGAAACAGCTATACAAAGAACTAAATGAAAAAAATGCCAAAGTCTGAGCTGCTTAGAAACAAAGTAATACACAGCACTTCTTCTAAACACCAACCTTACACATACACATATGTAAAAATATATATGGAAGTTCCTCCATGAGAGACAGAACAGAATAAAATACATGTCACAGTTATTTTCCTTTCCGGAAATACATGTGGATTTCCTAATACACATGTGTATTATCATTTACTGTTACAAAACTAGAACTGTCAGCTAAACTACAGGTTCAAGTGGGTCATAGAGAATTGTACAGTATTTAGATATTTCTGTCATATGAATTTTATGAAGTGTTACCGCCAACAATTATTAATGCCTTTAGAGGTTTTTGGTATTAACAAACATTGAAGTTAAAATAAAATCTGACCTTTTTTTTAGAACTTCATAAAACAATATTAACATCCAGTCATCCAGAGGGACCTGGGCAGGCTGGAGAAATGGGCCCATGAGAACCTAATGAGGTTCAATAAGGCCAAGTGCAGCATGCTGCACTTGGGTTGGGGCAACCCCATACAACTGGTGGAAGATCTGCTTGAGAGCAGCCCTGTGGAGAAGGACTTGGAGATCCTGGTGGACGAGAAGCTGGACACGAGCCAGCAGTGTGAGCTTGTAGCCAAGAAGGCCAACTGTGTTCTGGGCTGCATTATAAAAGGGGTGGCCAGCAGGGAGAGGGAGGTGATCGTCCCCCTCTACTCGGCTCTTGTGAGGCCCCATCTGCAGTACTGCGACCAGACCTGGGGTCCCCAGTGGAGGAAGGACGTGGAGCTCTTGGAGCAGGTCCAGAGGAGGGCACTGAGATGATCTGAGGGCTGGAGCACCTCTCCTATGAGGAAAGGTTGAATGGGCTTGATTAGCTTGGAGAAGAGAAGGCTCCAGGGAGACCTCATTGTGGCCTTCCAGTACTTGAAGGGAGCATATGAACAGGAGGGGGAACGGCTGTTTACATGAGTTGATAGTGACAAAACAAGGGGGAATGGTTTTAAACTAAGATGGGAGGTTTAGGTTAGATATTAGGAGGAAGTTTTTCACACAGAGGGTGGTGACGCACTGGAACAGGTTGCCCGAGGAGGCTGTGGATGCCCCATCCCTGGAGGCATTCAAGGCCAGGCTCGATGTGGCTCTGGGCAGCCTGGTCTGCTGGTTGGTGACCCTGCACATAGCAGGGGGTCGAAACTAGATGATCATTGTGGTCCTTTTCAACCCAGGCCATTCTATGATTCTATGATCCTATGATTTTATGATTCTGTGATCCCTTTTTATTATTATTTTGACTTACATTCAACCTTTTTTCCAGTTCTCTTTGTAGTACCTTGCACGCGTCACGGTTCAGTATTTTTATTCCACCAGTTGTATTTATTCTCTATTTTATTCTTTTTTTTTTTTTTTTTTTTTTTTTTTTTTTTTGTGGAACTGTAATGCAGGGATCATGGAATAACTATGACAAGTACTCAGTTATAGGCAAAGAATGTTATCCGGTGTCAAAAGAGAAAGGATACTTCTAGGGTATCTGAAAATGCAGAAATGATAGCTAAACATTCAAGCTAAAAGAATTCAATAAATATAACATAGTAGCTAAAAGCTGGGCCCTCCCCAGTGAAGCTGATAGTAGCCCAAAGCTAGATTAATGAAATGGCTAATAAATAAAGAAAACAGATATTTTTAGGCTGTAATATTCTCCAAGCATTTTATAACCAGTGAACAGATTAAGATTTTCAATTTCCTCAGGATGCTAGACACATTTGTCCTGAATTAAAAGTTAGTAATGGTGTGAGTAAGCTGAGAGAGAGATATATTCTTCAAGGGGAAAACAATAAAAAAGGCCCGGTCTTTTGCTGAGAACAACTATTACCCTGCCGAGGCCAGCAGTCACTCTGAATTACAGAGAGGAGTTAGCCAAAACTTAGAGTGACTTTGCAGCTAAGAGATGCAAAGCCAATAATCAAAAGGTCCACAGAGGAAATCAAATAGAAAAGAGGACTAAGGTGAGAAAGGTAGACAGAAGTGAATGTGAAGAAGTTCCAGCAGAAGACAAAAAGAGGAGAATACAGCACCAGAAATATATGGTTAGGTGACATGATTAAGAATGATTAGAGCTAGGAACAGGACAAGAATTTGTAGCCCTATCTGCTTTAGTGGGCTACATTTCTGGCCATACTTTCCTCCTTTATCTCCACTTTGACTCACTTTATATCCTTGTGAAGACAGTAAAAGTCTTAAGATAATGGATACATCAACATCATACAGAATTATGCAAAATAGAGTGTCTTTCTTGCTTCAGAATTGCACAATTGCACAAATACATCAATGCATGAAAAAAACTGGATGAACACATCCAAAATGCATTCATTTCTCTAAGTATTTAAGGCAGAAGAAACATAAAAGCAAGCAAAGATTTTACATGTCTTAATAAACAAGTAGGAAGAAAACCAACTTAGTAAAATTCCGGAGATGAAATCTTAGCCAGTAATATAGACAACTCTGAAAATCTCTGAAAGAGAAATGAAAACAGTGAGGGAATATTTGAGGTAAACCAGAGCTGGGACAGAGTGGGAAGAATGGGAGGAACTGGTATAGGAAGTCACTGGCCAGGGGGTATAGTGTGTGTAGCAGGAGTCTGTGTGAGTTGATGGATTGTCATTTCACAGTTGCAGAGAAAGAGGAAATGTGGAGTCTAGCATCAGAAAAGATACTGAACCAAATCTCAATGCCTGTAACAATTATTTATTTGAAAGAATGACATGAAGAGTGAGGATGTATCCAGCAATATTTTCATTGGGTTGTACGTAAAAAAAATGGGTTGTGGCTGTGTTTGTTTTCTAAAGAATTTCTAAAGAATTATTTAGAGAGATTTGTTTCATTACCAGTAAAAATAAATATTCAAGGAGAGAAAAAAAGTACTGCTAATGAATTAGTCTGATTAATTTAATTACATCTATAATCTGTTTCTTTTAGTGTATGTTTACAAAAATTGTGTATTTAATGAAGAAGTATTATCTGCAGTGAAATGTAGGTAGGATCATCCCCTATGAAAAAAAAAAGAGCCAAAACAAACAAAACTATAAGCAGTGTGCTTGTGCAAACACTGATTTTATATACATATATGTTTTGTTCATTGACAATTAATTGCATTTGTTGTCTTTACTTTACAAATTACAGTTCCTGCAACTGCTTTAATCTGTTGAGATACAGTATAAGATAAATGACTGTTTTCACTTGAGTTAGGCAAAGTTTTTGGAACAGCAGCAATCAAATGTTTAAGAAATAATGCTACAGGACTTCTTTGGGCTGTGTGTAGTAGCACTGAAATTATAAACTTTGAATAAGATTATTTCTTTCAGGTGATTTTTGATTCAGGTGATCATTGGATGTCTCCTTGGAGACATTCAAGGTCAGGCTGGATGGCGCTTTGAGCAACCTAGCTGTAGGTGTCCCTGTTCATTGCAGGGAATTTGGACTAGGTGACCTTTAAGGGTCCCTTCCAACTCAAATAGTTCTATGATTCTATGCTGAAATTACTGGGAGAACACTGTTTTGTTAAGGTGACAACTGTTTTATGCATGCCCCCATGCTCTCCTGGACACAGGGATCATCTCCCTTCCCTGCAGTGCTGCTGACGAGCACCAGAGCACCAGAGCATAGGCATGGAGCACCAGACTCATGGGCTCAGAGCACAGGTAAGAGTGCAGCTGCTCTGCATGGGATTTACTCCTGACAATTCCTGGGAAATCTTCCAGGTTTATGTTTAGCTATTACGTTTTCATAGAGGCTATGGGGATGAAACACTTGTCTGTGGCTGAAATAAAAGCAAATTCACAAGAGAATCCTGAGAAAGAAATCTTGGAGAGTTAGCATCCATCTTCCTAATAGCAGAAGTAGTTCGAGGCTCATCAGTTGGAAAAACAATGATTTTATTTTTTTTAAGCACTGAGTACTTTTTGACAGTGATCCTTCTAATTTTTATGAATATGTGCTTCATAGGAAAAGCAGTAACGTTTCACTCTAGAGATTCTGTGGAAGTTGTTCTGCTTTACTGCTGCTAGAAACATTCATTTGAGGAAGACAGAGCGTGGAGCTGAAGCATATGATGTATAGTATCAGGAACTAATGATGGGCTCTGTTTCCTAAGTTGGGAACTTGCAGATGTGCTGTGTGCCCCTTCCAGTTTGCTTGCTTCCCTTCCCATGGGAACCAACCTTTGGAAGAGGGATTGAAGACTGGAAGTACCTACATCTCTTTGCAACAGAGAGTTATGAATCTGGAAAGTTTTTCCAACTCCTACTCTTACCTCCAGCAATTACTGTCTGGTGCATGTAAGCCCCATGTCATTGCCTGCATTCCTCAGGTTTTGGTCTCGTCTACCGTACACTAACAAGGTACCCATGTGAAAACTTCTAGTGCAAATAGTCTAGGTACACACATACAGATTTCCAAATATCCCACATGCTTTCCCTTTCCATGAATATTTCTATGAATGAAACTTCACTTAAGAAAATATTCACAAAAAAATAAATAAAATTAGCCATAGTCACTGAGCAAACTCCTCTTTGGTGCTAAAACAAACACTAACTAGCACTGTATTTTTTTTACCCCGAGGACCTCTGGATCTGTGGGAATTTTGTCCATACATGGACTACAGAATTTGATCCATAACTCTCACTCTAGGAAACACAGATTAATCAAAAACTCTAAAACAACCTATTTTATCTGTGACATATGCCTATTTCATTAAATTTTTCAAAGAGGTCACTTTGTAGAAGAAAAAAGGTTTGAAAAGGTGCTGACTGAAAGGTTGAAATTTACATAAGTCCGGCATTATTATCATTATTAATAACTTCACATCCCCCTCACATGCCTCAAAGTGCTTTACAGAATTAAATTCTACCCATTTTGAAGGAAGTGGGAAAAGTCCTGTCACCTGCATAATCTGAAATGTTATTTTTCAAATCTCTCACAACCATCCAGATAGAAACGTTTTCACTGCAGGGATGAAGAAGAAATGCTCATCATTTTTGTTCACCTTCACCTTCCCTGCCTGAGAGCTGGAGAGAATGGAACCAATTGTGTTCATCGCTATTCCCGTTTTCTTGTTCTCCCCTTGGAGATGTTCTAGTAAAGCTGATTCAAGTGAGAACAATATTGCTGCAAAGTCTGGTGTCCCTTATTTTTTTTCTGGGAGTAAGAGAAGCATAAATGGACTTTTTAAAGGTGGTCTGCAGCGCTCAGTATCTGTTAGTATCTGTTGTCTCAGTTTTTCCCATCTTCTAGTTTTTGGAAGCATAGATGGGGATAGGTTTTATTTTTCTGCTTCCGTGGCTGGATATTTGCAAACATATGATCTCCAAATTCTGAATTTGGTTGGACTCTTAATCCAGTGTAATGTTGTTAAAAAAATTGGAACTAATTGGAACTAAGGGGATCACCACAAATAGCGGTCTTCACTTGAGTGAAGATAGAAGGATCTCACTTCTGTGAATAAATACCTTAAAAGTGATACTGAAAGCCAGCCATAATATCAGAGCTATCAGTGAGTGGAGATCAGCAAATATGTTGAACTAAATTGTAGACTATGCAAATCAATTTCCATAGCTTTGAACTTAATTCCCCTTACCCTCCCCTTACTCCTTCCTTTTCCTTGGTTTACAAGAGATTTCCATTCTCTCCTTACGTATTTGCTTTTGTTTGGTTTTATTCTGTATCATAGCATGATCTCTGCTACAGGAGGGGCAAGTTCCACATCAGACAGCGGTTTCAAAGCGCAAATCCCTCCTCCCTCCCCCCCCCAAAAAAAAGAAAAGACACCAACCAAAACCACCCAGATAAACAAGCCTCTAATCTAGAGGCATATGAAAGTTCTCCTGACAAAGTCTGCTCCCTGCTTGGGGTTCATTTTTCTTTCTGGTTCTCATATAGAGAGGCCTGTTTGGGAAAATCAGACAGACTGTGTCTGCTTTGAATTTTTCAGGCAAACGAACACAGAAAACAGGAGTGTTTAGACTCCAGGCTGCTGGTGAATGCTCAGAATTCCCTGCTGTCCCCATGACTGTAGAGCTAGTTGGCACATCTTCAATAAAAAAATTACAAAAGTGATGCTCTGGAAATTCAATCGAGCCACAGAAATGACAAGAAAACAACAAATCCTCAGTGAAAGCTTTGGCAAAAATTCTCTATTTTGTTTCAAATGTAATAGCAATTCTGGTCTCTAATTTCTATTTTATTTTTAGTGACAAATGAATTACCAGCACAGCTCCTCATAATCTATTTCTTTCCATTTCTCAGACTCTTCTGGGGAGTGGTATAATTTTAGACTATAAAAATATGAGCCATCTGGTTTATATATAATTGAGCCACTTGTACACACATTTTTTTAGACGAAAAGCCATGTCTTATACAGCGCTTGAGAAAGGCTATGAAAAGTTATGTGTGGTGGAGAGCCATTTCACTCTACTTCATTGCCTCTCTAGGTAGATATCCCATCTGACCATGGTGTAGACTCACTGGATACTTGGGTGAGATGTGGCACAGAAGTAGAGACATCTTTCATGCTGTGCATGGAAATTACTGTGTTGTCACCACATGCACTCAAAGAGGACCTTCTGGGGTTCCAAGGCTATGTATGAGCTCAAAAATGATGAAAAGAGTCACGTGAACTATTCAGTGGGTGAGGCATCCCTTCCCTACATTAGTTTCCCTGCACACCTGGGAATGATCCCAAAGGCATCAGGTTTTCCTAGCAGATACCCTAGTGATGTTATTTGCTGCACTACCTTCAGTAGCAAAGGACAAAGCTGTGAAGTTTGGATCTATTTCCCAATTTGATTCCACAAGCACAGCAAGCATGCAGCCAAGACAAGAACAAACAGTGCAGTCAAAACAGTGAGCAAATGTGCTGAGTGTTAGTAGTTAATGAAATACACTTGGCTGCCACTGCCATTGGGCAAACACAGATTGGAGGCTTTCAGCACAGCGATACTATATCTGCTCTAAATGGTTTTACAGCAATAATTGAAACACAATATGCAATTAGAGCATATTTACTGCATCCATCTACTTAAAACTTGTGAAAGCGACGAGGAGCACATTTATTCAGTATACTTATCTCATTCTGTTTGCCCTGCTGGCTGGGCTAGAAAAGAAACAGATAGGCAGAATGCTCAGAAGAAAACAGTTCTGCCACTCAAAAATGCATATTCCAACATCCTAAAATGCTTACTAATGCAGTTAGCAGGACAGGATCCAATGAAACATCAAACCAATAGCAGCTTCACACAGGTTTATACGTCTGCTACCAATCTGTTGTCCATTTATACTATCTTTATGGCCCAAGGGAACAATCTCTGTTGCTTTACTAACAAAACTAGAGTTTTGCAGAATGGTGCTCTAAGTATGTATGTTACTTAGCAAAAGGTTTTTTATCTTACATGCTGCTCTGAAGCAATCTGATTCAAGTATATGGATAGACAGCTATTGACATTAGTGTTCATCAGATCAAACCCCAGCCAACACACATACTGCCTGATCGATAGCAAGCAACTTGGAGGACTCCTGCAACTGTTTTCAGAATTTATGATCGCTTGATCTTGCATACTTTCCTGACCTGCTATTTTCACTTGCAATTGGTAATCTTGCTGTTTATCTTAATAATCAGAATGTATACAGAATGATGTCTTGGAGCTTGAGTACTCAAACTTGCTGAGAACATACACAACATGATATCTATGATCATGTGTGATAGATCTCCAATGACTACAGGCACGCATTCCTCAAGAAATCAAGAACAGGCACACTTGCCATTATCCCAAGTGACAACAGTCAACAAGAGAGACATCGAGAAAATTTAGAGGTGCTCATGATTATAAAGGTGTATGAAGCTTGAAACAGAGAAATTTCCCTGTTCTGACTCCTTACAGAACTATTTATCAAGTGCCTGGTGAGAGCTTTGTGGAACTTCTAACTAGACATCATACCCTGTACTTCCCAGTCTGCAGTCACTATAAAGATTAGGAGCTGAAATGAGAAACCATCACAAAGCATTTAATATGCAGCATCTCCATGTGTTTGACAGAGATTTTTAAAACTCTTCCCTGGTGGAAGCTTCCCAAATGTTGGATTCTTGGTTGATAGATTAATTTACTTCACTTTTTCCCATCATTGTCCAAAGTCAATTGTACATTGATTAATAACTTAACCACAGAATGAGTAAATATGGCAGGAACTCCTGTTTCTTATCAAGTTACATTCCAAAACTAAAGAGCAGGGAAAGGTCACCTACATGCTGCTGTCCAACCCAGAGGGATGCAAATGATGTATACATCAGCTTTACAGTCTCAGAGACAATTTAGATTATGTACCATCTTCACAAAACGCAGATTCATCAGTTGCTAAATAAAATTAACAATACAAAAAACCCTTATATAAGCTTATTTATCCTTCAGTTCTGGCACATTTTTTTCCTTCTGTAGTAGCAGACTAAGCACTAACAATGAGCACCATTAATTAAATTGCCTTTTAATGGCTCAGGAGGCAAAAGCTGTAAAGAAGAGGAAACGGACAGAAACTTGGATTTAGACACTAAGATGGGGATTGATTTTGCTTCATTTTGACTGTCCAAAAGAAAAGCATCTAGTCTAAGCTCATCATTTGTGTTTCTATCAGCTCTTTTCAAATGGGGAAGCAATTTCTTACAGAAGATAAAATACAATTACCTTAAGTGAGAAGTGACTTTGAAACACTTTGATTAAATATGATAAGAGCAGGTTATAAGGAGAACTATGTGGAGAGTAAGGAAATTTTTCTCTTTACAGAAACCTAAATGATAACAGAGGAACTCCTGAAGATCATTCTCCGAGTGGTTCCTACCTTCCTCAGAGTCTCCCTTGCCATCATTCAAAGATGACTCCAACAGTTGCAGATGTTACATGCAGTTCATATAAAATTGGAATTAACAAGATGCACTTCTTATTCTAATGTGAAGAAACATTTCCCTGGATTCCAGGAGCATCCGTAAGATGAGCTAAAATATGAGTGTAACACAGCAGAGCAGAAGCCACATTGAAGTGCAATGAAAACTAAGAGATCCTTTGTTGCTTGGACTCACCGGGACTCATACAGCTGCCTCTGTCTCACCCTCCTGAACTTCACCTCTGTTCTCCTGAAAGATCGCTTGTTCTGGCACTTCTGTCGAGTCTGTGTGATGTGATTTAAAATCTATAAATTTCTGCCAGTGCTTGACTGTAGTTTTTAAATCAGCTCTAAAAGTCCTTTGGAAATAAGAATTTCACTGACATCGTAACCTGCGGTTAATTTATTAAATGGCATGCTGAGAAATATTACGGAATGTGAAATTAACAATTTAGCTAACAAGAGTTTAGACTGTATCGCACGAAATAGCGGTTCATAAAAAATGCAAAGGTATATGATGATTTCTGGACTAATGTGGTTTTTATTTGAAAACTGTGATTCTCTGGTTGTCTGGGGAAATAAAATACAAGAAGTCTTTTATGACTGGTGCATCTTCCTGCACACTCACCAGCTGCTTCCATGACATCTGATACAAGGAGGGGGACCATGCTCTTAACCCATCTTCCATTAGCACATCTCACTGTGTAATCGCTAATTCACAAATACAACTTGATGGGACCTGTGAAACCACCAAGAGGAGAGATGTCTGGAAGTAATGATGACAGATTAAAAACAGCAGTTAATCTAAAAGGTAGCTAGGAAACAGCTGGGGAATGAGCAGGAGTGTGTATTCATACTGCTGTAATCTGAAGTACAGTGATTTCAGGGCATGTAGGAAGTATGCAGCTTTTTATTTGTATCCCTTATGCCTTTACATAAGATCTTTTGAAGAAGAAAATATAAAGCATTCCTTCTTACATCAAGAGGTCTGCTAGCTGGGAGGCAGAAACAAAGTCAAAGCCTTTCATGTGGTCGAGGCAGTAGAAGTGGTAACACGACTCCATCCTTGGTTAACTTTAGTGTTAAAAAAAATGTCTATCTTAGGCTTTTTTTATCTTCTCAGTCTTTGTTTTTAAATGTGGAATGAGACTTCTGCAAGGATTATGCAAAAGTGTGCAAGAGAAACGATGAATGGAATGAATGGAATAGAAGAATCCCAAGCAATAGGTGTTCCTTCAGAGAGCCCTTAAATAGGAAACCTGGGTTGAAAGCCCAGTTGCAAATTTAGATCTGATTAACTAACAGGGATAGAAGTCTCTCTCTTCATCTAACCCCTACTTGAAACTTCACAGTGAACTTCAAAACTCTTCTCAATGACATTTTAGCCAAGTATTTTTTCCCCTGTAAATCATTACACCACTTACAAAGCAACGATGTTCAATTAAAAATGTTAGTTTAGGGAAACAAATGAGGAGGTGGCAGCTGTCTAGCGTTCTTTGCTAACACCTTTGCAGAATTCCTCCAGATGAATTGGATGTCTCCTCTGATCTCATAAAATATGTGGTGAAAACAAATTCCTCCTCAAGTTAATCAACTGAATCGGGAATGTCTGGAGGTATAAATTGGGAGTTAAGCCCTACCCTTCCACCTTGGGAATAAATTCTGACTGGCAATTCCACAGCTGGAATCACCTTTCCAACTTTCCCACCTCTTGTTCATGCTGTGAGACTCCATTCAATAGCATTTGCCATGCAGTCTCTTTTGCACCACAGAGAATCGAAGTGTTATATATTGTGACTGTTTTTCAGTAAAAATAGTTTGGCAGACATCTCCTCAAGGGCAGCAACGATGTCTGTGTTAAGTTATCATTCTTTATCTTTAACATGTCCTGTCAGATTTCTGGCAGAGCACAGTAAATCTAACACATTTGGAGTTACACAAAGTATTTTCCAGACTGTCCTGTCTCAGTTCAGGGCTGGAGCACCATAAGTAAACAGATGTGATTTGGAACTGGAGTCGTACTGTCAGATCAACAACCTGAGCTTTTACATTCAGAAATGTTATAAGCACTTGTTTACTTCATCCTTAAGCTGTGTAAGATACTGCTCAAGTGAACTTCATTTACATCATCTGATAAATGTGCCTCATTATTACTTTTCTATCCAAACAAACAGAAGTTTAATCGGACATCCTACAAGTGTCCTTCTGAAGATGGACAAGAATACTGCGAACAGAACAAAAATATGAAGCAATAAGAAGTGATAACTCACCTTACCTTTGGAAGAAAATTACTTTTCATTCATAAAGTGATACAAATATGATTTCTGTACCTAAGGAGGACCTGTGCATTTTAGCTGTAAGTATTGAATAGATCAGTTTTTACTGTTGTTGTCTTTAACTGAGCATTAGGTTATCAGATAGTAGTAATTAATTCCTGTGAATACTGAAAGACAAAACAGTGAAGACTGGTAATTTATTTTTTTTATTTAATACTAACTATCCTCCCGTTTGTAGCTTGGAAAAAAAAAAAAATAAAACCACATACAAATTCAGAACCCAAGGGTGTTTATTTTTCTAAAGACAAAACTTCTGTTAAAAATATCACTTTGAAGAGGTTGAAAATGTTCTGCTAAACTCCTGGAAAGTATAAAAATAAAATAAAATAAAATAAAATAAAATAAAATAAAATAAAATAAAATAAAATAGTTCAGCTTAAAAAAAAAAGCAAACAGTCCACATATCCAGAGAGATGGGGTACTATGTAATTTCTGGAAGTTTATGGTTTGTCTGGGTATGTGTTCATCTGAGTGACCCACACTCAAAGTTAACTAAATTCAGTGGGAAATAATTAGTGAAGCAAAGGTATAAAGTCCCTTCGTTTCACTGCTCCACCTATGGCCATTCTTGGGCATTCTTCTGGTATCATGGAGTTTATGTCCAAACTGTTAAATTATCTCCTTATAGTGGCTACATACAAACAATCTGTTAGGACTGACACCCTTGGGGTCTGAATTTAAGGGTAGGGTGTAACACAGGCCTGTGTTAAAAACATCCAATTTTTAGGTAGGACCTATTTGGGAGCTGGCAGGTTTTGGTTGAATCATGCCAGGAGCCATTCTAACAATTTAACAGTAACAACAATGAAGTTTCTACAGCCAGAAACACCCTTGGGTTCTGAATTTAAGGTAGGGTTATGCACCATGAAAACAAAACTATTCTGTGCTTTTTCAAAGCCATAAATCTACACTGAAGTCCTCACCTTTCCAAACCCATGATTTCTGTGGGAGATTTTTCTGCACCCACTCACCTTTGAAAGCTGCTCTGAGCATGAACTGGTCAGTAGCTGCAAAAGATAAGAAACAAAATCATTTGGAAGAAAACAGAACAGAGGGCATGGTGCCAGTAAGTAAAGAGCACCAAGAATTATGGTGTGGGCTTTTTTTTCATTAGGGCTTCAGTATTTGTTCCACAAGTCAAAAGTAGTGAACAGCTAGCGACTTACCCTTATGAAGAGTCTGGGGAATAGGATCCTCAAGCTTGTGCAGAATCAGCCTTGCTGTCTGGCATAATTTTGTATGCTGCAAGTGGCTATAAGCCAGAATGCTGTAATTGAATGCAATCTAATGCTACCACTCCAGTCCACATCCACTGCAATCTACAGTAGGAACCCACAGTATACACCAGACTTCCTAACAGAGGTATCCATCAAAATAACAAAGTGCACTGAAGGCAAGAAAATACTTTTTGTGTCTTCCTACCATGATTCAGAATCAGTTGGAGCACTTCATGCATTTAATATAAAGCTATGGAAGTCTTGCTCAATGTCCTTTGTATTTTAGTAACCTTATTTTTTTTTTCCTTAGCTAATGGAGTACATTTATGTTTTTGCAAACTCAGTGCTGCCTTAGGAAAGAGGTTTCACATACTTAGTAACTTAGTAATGAGGTTCCTGTAAAAGCCTGAAGCTTTCTCCTTACGAAGAAAAAAAATACTTGTAACTTGTGTAGAAAGAAAATGGAATATAGAAATATACTCACTCCAGGAACAATGATTCTAGGATAAGTTACTCTCCTAACATCTTGAAGAAAAGGTGAAAATACAAATACACTTCTAAAAACCTGTAGCTGATACACACTGGCTTAACTCCACTGATGTTGGCAGAGCTATATCAGAGTTGCAAAAAGCTGACCCATACTATCAATTTCAACTGATGTGATGGGCTATTTCTTAATAAAACCTGAAAATATAAATAGTTGTAGTGTAGGACATGAAACTGTTAGAGTGAGTCCAGAGGAGGGCCAAGAGGATGATCAGAAGGCTGGAACGCCTTTTCTTTTATGAAAAGAAGCTGGGAGAGATGGTGTGATTCATCTTGGAGAAAGACCTGGGAAACTTTATAGTGGTCTTAAATTATTTAAGGAGAGTCTAACAAGAAAGATAGGTTGAGACTCTTTATTAGACAATGAAGTGATAGGACAGTGGTAATGATTTTAAACCAAAAGAGGGACATTTTGATACTAGGAATTTAGAAATTGGAAATAAAATTTTATTCAGAGAGTGGTGAGGTATTGGAACAATTGCTCACAGAAGCTGCGGATGACCCATCTCTGTTTCAAGCCAGCCTAGCTGGAACTTTGAGCAGCTTGATCTAGTGGAATGTCTCCTTGCCCATGGCAGGAAGATCAGAACAAGATAGTCTTTCAGGTCTCTTCCAACCCAAACCATTATATAATTCTATTATTTATGTTCATATATTAGAGTTTGCTCCTCTTGCTTTCTGAAGCCATGCAAGAACTGTGTCCTTTTTTGACACTTCTAATGTAGCTGGAACAGAAATCTCTGCATGTGAATATGTATACTGTGCATATAATATGCAAAATTGTGGCTAAAGGTAGAGATTTAACAACTTGATCCTTACCTGTATGATGAAGAAAGGTCTAGACTGGACCCTGAGGGACAACTGTGTAAATCTTGTGTTATTTATAACATTTAAAGTGCATTCTCCAGCAGGCCTTTACTGTTTAGAAATTTTAATTCTCTGAAAATTCCTGACAGCAAAGGAAGGCTAGAATAAACCAGTTTCTTCACCTTATTCTCTGCTGACGCTTTATGGAGGCAGAGAGTTTACTGTGAGAGGGGAACAGCCATTGCAGAATCCATTTTGGCCAGAAATGAGGATCAGTTGAAGTTATGCCATGTTTTCAGCAGGTTGGGATACTTGCTGGTTACTTTTCCTGGAAATGGTAGATCTGGAGAAATTTCCCATGTGTGTGAGCTACAAGGGCTGACTGAAACAATGGAGTAGTGTGTTAGGCTGCGTGCCTGTGCGTCTTTCCATGTAAATGTATAAATATGCATATGTGTATTTAAATATAAATAAATCTTTAATGTACTGAATTGCTCTTCTGAATGATGCTATTTATACAGCAAATATTTACATTGAACTGCATACATATTTTAGTAGGAAGGGACCTAGACAGATCACTTAGTCCCTCCCAAAACTTTGAATTGGGATCAAGTAATGTTAGGGAAATGTTTTTCATATATGATCTTAAATACCTCCAGTCTAAGAGATTCAGCATTCATTTTGACCATCAGTTCCAGAGCCTATGGTCATAAAAATCTGAACATATAAGACCTCAAAGCACACAGTTGAAAGTATTCCTTCCAGAGTATATTAAGTCTGCACTTGCAAGACCGCAGAAACCATTCAGCCAACATGATTACCATTCACTTTGTTTTGCTACATCCTCACATAGCAGTTTGGTGTCAACATGTAGCAAAACATATGTAAATACTTGCCAATCAGAAATCCAATATTTCTGATTCTTGATTCTGACAACAGAGCTTTAGGCTACCTTGTGCTTAACTCCATGCCATACTGGAAAAATACCTCTTTATTCTGTTTCCCACTTATTGACAGTCCCGAGTTCATGAAAGTTCCAAATTCACTTCATGCATGATTCTTTTGATTCTTTATAATGTCTTCTGCAAAGATTCCTCTATGAGACCTTTAGAAAGTCTAATGAATTACAGCTTCTGATGTTCTTTTATCCACTCTTTAGCTGTTATGTTCAAAGGATGTATCTGTCATTTTTTTCCTTTTGCAGAAACTACTTGTATTAATCTAGATCATATGAAGTTCACGTAGTTGCTTGAAATCCAGGTTTTCATTTTTATCACAACCAGTTATTTTTCCACTCATTTTTCATCAACTTCAAAAATAGTGACCTTTGAAGGTGCAAAAATATTTTCCATTTGTATTCTACTTCCTTACAAAAGTCTATATATGAAAATGAGTGAATATGTTCATCTCTTAAAAACATATCTGCTTTGTTTCATTTTACATATCTTGTCTGGCTAACAAAGATTATAAACTTGTCTACACAGCAGTTCATAAAAGATTCAGGAACAAAAGAACAAATAATAAAGACCTGTCCCAGGTTTTATTAATGCACATAAAAGGATATTTAATTCAGACATCTGACTAAGGACTGGGAAAAGAGAATTTGTGAAATAGTCAACTAACAGCTCAGAATTACCCGTCCATTGTAAAAATAAGGCCTCATACCATAGGTAAAGGAAAACAAATAAACACAACACAAGGCTTTTTACAATGAAAGAAATGGAGTGAGGTGACTTTCAGGTCTCCTTGCAATGAAGCGAAACAGAGCAAACCATCTAGATTTGCCTCCTTCCAGATTACTTCATAATTCTTCTTGTGTGGGCAGGGTACAGATGTTTCACCCAGAGTTTGGAGCAGCAGTTCAGCAGTAACAGATATGCAAAACATCACAGGAGCTGCAGGCCTTTGGGAGTTCACAGAGCTGCTCACATGGGAGAGCACCGGCTTCTGCATGTCAGAGGAACTGCCTGACAGCCGGCGTTTCTCCCCTCCAGGCTGCTGCTGGAATTCTTCTGCTTGCTTACAAGAACATATGCTTGGAAAAGAAAAAAAAGTACCCTTCTCTGCTATTTGGCACCTAAAGCCTGAATTTAATTTCTGGGTGCAGCTTTTTCTCTGAACATATTGCTAAATACCAGCACATTGCCCATCTGTTCCAACTTGGTGTCTTCAGGGCTGAGTGCTGTAGAGGAAAGGTTATCATTAACTTGCCTTAAAAATCTTGATTCGTTTACAAAAGCAGTGACTGGGGAAACTCATTGTACTCTCCTCACTGCAGGTTATTCCTCCTTGTTTTCACCGGAAGAATTCAGGAACAAAATCCTGCAGCCTGATGAGTTCGAGCAATCTTTCCTTGCATTCTTTCCTTTCAAATCCTTCTTTCCATTTTGATTCTGGATTATCTTCAATGCAGGCTCTGAGGAAATCCTATAAGCCACAGACAGACGTGGATTTTCTAGAGTGACTGGAAGGACACAAGTTGATTGAGGAGTCTGACAGGTTTGTGGACATCAGTGAGCCTGAATTACCAACTGTGAGTTTATAAAAATGTTAACTTTTATCAAATCAGTACAACATAGTGCTCTTGGAATAATTCCTGATGCAGTGTACAGAGAGAAAGGTCTTGTCACAGCAAATAGGTAACAGACTTCCAAATGTTCTATGTCAAGTATCTCATTGAAAGTTCTCATGGAAGTTAAGTTTCTGCATTTCTTATAGACATGGCATCCGTATATGATTTGGGGTCTGCAAATCTTTACCTGTTAGTTTTATACCCCTGTATGAACTTGCACAGGCTAAATGAGGCATATAGCATCTCCAGGGCTCCTCCTGGCTGCTGGGGAGTTACTTGACAGGTAATTCAGATCCATTGGGATCTGTCACATAGATGGTAACTCCAGAAGGCCTTGTGGAAATGGGTCTTCTAGGTCCAAGCTGGACAAGAATCCAGCATCCTACCAACAGTGAAGAGACCAAGAGTTTTAGTGTGTGTTCCAACAACATCTGTCATGATTCAAGAATTTGTTAAATAGAAATGTCCAACCAATTCTAGGAAATAAACCCCATCTACTTTAAGAAATGGCCAGAACTTCCTGAAGTACTATCAGTGTTATCGTTATGATGGTAAATTCTCCTCAAACATATCTCAAGGGAGCTGTGGTAAGATTTTGTGAACTTTTACAAGACATTATACTGAAGAAATGATATTTACTTGTTTCAATACTTTAATTGCATATACGTATTTAAGTATGTGTATGTACAGGTGTATATGCATGGTCATGTTCTATGTGTGCATATGGGTGTGTGTGTATGATGGTAGGTAGATGCTTACGGGTGTGGGTGTGCATCTTTCTGTCAGTCAGTTCAATCCAACATTTAAAAAAAAACAACAATAACAAAAAAAAATCTAGGGTCATTTCAAAGACATTTTATTCCCACAGCTGTTATGAAAATCAGTAACTGGGTGGAGCAAAAATAGGCTATGGCTACTTCTATAGTAGCGAGCTAAACATGCCTAGTACTGTTCTGTGCTCCTGAAGCCAACTGGCAACAAACAAAGTTTCCTACCCTTCCAAGAAGGGTGGCCATGTCCAAGTGCCTATTTTGATGGGCCTTGGCCTTTTCTAACTTCTAAGTAGTTCCTGGGAACTGTTTAAGAAAGTGCTAGATTTCTCTGGTCAGAACCATGCCGGTTAGTATTCTCACAATTTAACAGAATGGTTGATCAAGTTCCAGTGCTTGGAAACATTCCCTAGTATTGTTTAATTTAGTAGTGTAGATGCAGCTTACGTGTGCACCCAACTGAGAAGCAAGCTGTTCTGTTAATTCTTTATTAGACACCATATTATGCCCAGTGGAGTGGTGTTGTGAGTATCCCAGCAGTGGCAAAAGATTTGGCTCCCCACTCACGCTATCAGATATTAAAGGAGACTACTGGGTGGCACAAATCTGTTGGATAATGTGCTGTATTGTTTCCACTGTTCATAGACCTGTTTGTTCCTTCATGTCACCAAGCACTTCATCTGCTGTGGGGAAGACATGTATTCAAGGCTGAGGGAAATTGTAAGAAGGGTTCTGAGAGTCAATCACACTAAAATGGCTTGTGATTTCCTAGAGTAACACAGTCCCCTGGCTTGGACTGAGGCTGCCTGGAAATCAGCTGTCCTGAACTCTGGCTTCCTTAGGTGCCATGGCTTTTTTCCAGCTGTATATAGACGGGGCTATAGTGCACTTGAAAGTACCTAGTCCTGCAGTACTATGCACAGAGTGGAAGCAAATAGTCAGACTTATAGATACAGAAATAGTTGAAAGAGATTGGCAAATAAGCCTATGGGGGTTGGAACTAGATGATCTTTAAAGTCACTTTCAACCTCAACCTTTCTATGATTCTATGATTCTATGATTCTGTGATTCTATGGTTTGAGCTGCAAAAATTGAGGTTTGGCAACAATGTCAAAGGGGCAAAAACCTATGACTTCTCTGTGAGCATGAACGTCTCCTTACCTTCAGTTCTCTACTGCTTGCTGTGTGAGATAGGTACTGTGTAACACAGCAGGAATACCTGAATCAGAAGCCTGTACACCACAAACACCAATGCAGACACTTCATCCTGATGTTCTCACAATCCAAAACTGTAAAGAAAAAGAGCTTAACTAATAAAAGAGCCTTTTAAATAATATCATGGTATCTTAAAGTGAAAGAAGTCTGAAGAAAGTTGCCTTCAGGAGCAAAACAGTGTAAAGAACTTGGTCAAAATACACATAATCAATTGTAGGACAGTTACAGTGAGAGACCAAAACAAGATGGTGCTCCCAATCCAGGTCCAAGAACCTATCAGGCAGAAAAAGTAAGGCTTTGTGTTGAACAGCTTGGGTCTAACTAAACAACTCTTGCAGTTGTTTGAAGGAAAATGTGTGATCTAGCCAAAATTATATGTCAAGTCAGTCACAAAAAAATAAATAAATAAATAAAATAAAATAAAATAAAATTTGGCTTCCTGACTGCCTGGCCTGTGTCTTACCCAGTAGTTCATTATTCCTATCATATGGACAGAGGTAGACAGAAAGGCAGAAAGGGATAAATATTAGTGTACATACAAAGGAGATACTGCTGTCAGTGAGCTGAACACTGAGCTTATCACTATTGGGACTGATGAAAAGCTTTTCAAAGAACAGATTTCCACGGGAAAAGTGATCTGCAAGATCAGAAAGCTTCTGGAAAATATCAGCATTCTCCAAATTTGAGAGGAAATTGTAACAAATGGTTTCAAATTTTCAATATCCTTTTCTGTCACGGGTTTTTGCTTTTGAGATGTTAAGGATAAATCTAAGCAGTCAAAATATAGGGGTAAAAAAGTTTCTGAACATTTCACTTTGTGGGGAGTTCCTGAAATACTGCATTTCCAGGATAATGGTGAACTCAGGCTCTGGGGATGTGCTGGGATTTTTTTCATCAGTCATCTCTAGTACAACAAGGGGAAATGTACAACCAGGGTGTGCTAATATACCAACTGATCAAACGAGCTACACAGGGATATGTGGCCTACCCTTTGCAAACAAGGCCGTGCATGTACATGCCAACACAATTACTTTGCTTGGATGTGCCAGGAGAAAATGGAATGTAAAGTAGTCTGTAAATAGCTAATAAATCTTGCTTCCAGTGGTTTATGTGTTTCTACCTAAGTCAGGAAGGAACTTGATTTTTTTTTTTTTAAAGTTAATGCAACTAGCTTAAATGTGGTGTTTAGTGGAAGAGAGAATGGAAAAGGTTTTGATTGTTCTGCTGTTCCCTAGAGGGGGGTATTATTTCCAAATAAACATTTTTAAGAGCTTCAACCTTATTTCTAAAGGAAAACAAATCATCCACAAACTTAGGCCGACTCTTTCCTGTTTAGCACAGCAATGCTCCCCAAAAATAATATCAACAGAAACAAAGTTTGTGGAAGATGATTGAAACAACCAGTTCTACAAATCCTCTATTCAACTCCATATACTGAGCAAGCTAAACACTCTGTGTACCTAAAATGAATCACTTCATGGAAAGACTAATTATTTTTATCAGAAAATAAAGGCTGAAATTAGACTTTTCATTATTCAAAGTCTGGGGCAAATCTGGGAATAAAACGTCCTGATTCACCTTCACCCTATTCCATTGCAGAGAAGCTCCAGAGTTTTCACTGTGACTTGTGCCACTGAGTCCCAGTAAATCATAAATCCAGCAAATATGATGTCTGCTCAGAACAGTTTGTTCTTATTAGAACAGGTCTAATTCTGTGTTGCAGTGAGCAGCACAGTCAAAAATTGTCTCAGTGGTTTATTGGGAAGCTCTGCTGATAGTGAATGGCTGTTTTTTAACTTTGCCTGTGAGGAGAAAATATGACTCTGCTAAAAGAATGATTCCACAATGTAGCCCCAAAGGCTGAATTGACTGTAACGTATAGTTGACTTCAGAAGCCTAAACAGTTGGTGCTCTGTCTTTCTGCCAGGACATTCATCTTCTCCAAAAACATTATCAGTCTCTGCTTGAATGTGTGCACAGCTGTAGTGTTTGAAGACACTGTGTAAATTATCTTGTATTAAATGTTTCCAATTGTTTTTCACTGGACTGTGACCTGACTTTAGTAACATTTGAATGATGGCAACTAACAACAGGATATCCCAACAAGTGAGAAGATCTTGTGTAGTGCATTTGCTGTAGTTAGAATGGCAGAGCTTCTTTTTTTCTCTAATATGTCCGGAAGAAAATCATCTGCAGCAGTGAGAATGCCAGAGCTTATCAGAGAGATTTTAAAAACTGCCTGTATTTCCTGGATCTTTCTGAGCTTGGGAATATTCGTTGCATGATTATGGGCTATACTGACAAGGTTGTGCCAGTGAAAGCAACTGAGACTTTGAAACTTGTTGGATTCTGTGCAGTCTACATGTTCTCTCTTTCTTTGGTACAGATGACCCTTCAGTTGGACTTGAGGCAAAAATTGAAGTGATATCCCTCGGTTATTTTTGTCTCTTCTCCTTTTCTTCAAAGTGGTGTGTCTCTGTTGGGAATTCTGGTACACTCACTCTTCTCCAAGATTCATTATCATTCACTGATGAGCTGAGAAGAGCTAGAACGCAAGAGTCATTAATTAGCCTTCTTAAAAGTGATAATAATGATCTCTATTCACCATTTCTCCACCAAAACAAACTCGGAGAAATATTACGACACAGAGAGTACAAGGAACCCACGCTTGATCAAAGACCTATGGACTTTGGAAAAGACTTCAGGAGAGACTTACAGTGTGATTCTTTGCAATAGCAAAGACTGGACTCATAACCCAAAGGACACTTCCTCGTTTCATATTCCTAAAAAAGCAAGAGCAGATTTGCCCCAGTTGGAAACCTTTGGTAGCAACACTGACGTCTTCCTACAAGGCCTCTAGCCATGTGAGGGCAAAACAATTGCAACGGGACTGTGTGAAAGTGAAGGACCTTTTACTGAACTCATTTTTGGACTGTGCACAGGGCTTGATACACATCCATGTATTTAAAAAGGTCACCACATTTGTTAGGAAAGAAATAAAATGTACATCAGTGCTGTACTTAATTGTTGAAAAGCACAAAGTTGCAGGAATTTATTGTTTTCTCAGACTGGTGAATTAATGGTACAGACTAAGAAAGATTGTAGGAAAAATAAATGGATTATCCAAAATAGAAATATTCTCTTGGCATGATTACTTCTTTAGCAGGTTAAAGAGCCTTTCAAAATAAATAAAATATTTTACATTCTAAAATCCTTTGTTCTATCAGAATTCCCTTTTTTTGCTATTTTTAGAGCAGTCACCACACCAATGAAATGATTATACATACTACACTTTTCTTGACAGTGGTCTCCTTTAAATGTTTGCTTGAAATATTCTTACAGTATCACTTTCCCTTCTTGAAATCAATGGGTATTTAGCCAGCTAAAAGAAAAAGAAATACCTTGCTCAAAGCACACTCAGATCAAGGAGGAGTGTGATCAACCAGCCAGATGGCAGATCCAGAAATAAGAATTAGCCACAGCACAAGGTGATGTGGTGCTTGTAGCACAACACAGATTTTGTGCTTAGAGAACTCAGCATTTTAGTTCACAGCAGCAAAATGAACTTCCCAATTGTTTCCAGTTATTGTGCTTTGATTTGCATTGCAAAATGGACTAGAAAAATGAGATCTGCATTTCCTTTGTCCAAAACAAAGCCAGAAAATTCACTCCATAACTGCATCCATAACATAACTCATGTTCCCCAATTGCAAATGGCCATTGAGTCATACCTGTGAAGTATATATGAATGTGAGCTTTGGGAACTCATTGCCCAGTGTTTCACATTGTACATATGAATCTAGCCTGAATCTGCACTGGTCCAAATAAACTCTCTTAGTAGGCAAAGGAAAGAAGAACAAAATTCTAGGATAGGAGTCATCTGACCCAATTTTGTTATCTCACTCATAAATATGTAGTTCTGCTATAGGAGCACTAATTATACCTGTTTAAGTTCATTTGTCAGATCCTGCATGTGGCTGATTTTATTTATGTATAACATTTTCTGATCTTTTGGGCGAGTTCTAAACACCTATGACACCCAGTTTGGTATTGAACTAACAGAAACATTTGCAGATCTAACTCATTTTTCCACTGTCTTACAATCGTCTCCTATGAGACCTTGTTTATGATAGCAGTTCATTTCAGATTAATGTCAACACTGGTAATCACTTAAAATGCATTGATGACTTCTCTGAAGCTTTCAGAACTTTAAAGAGCAAAACCGCTTTTTGTTTAGGGAGATGTGTTTCTCCATGGAGAGCTTAGAAAATGCTGAAGTGGATGTAGTAGTCTTCCCCAGCACACCTTAAATAAAACTGCATTGTGCTACTGGCATGTTTATACTTTTCAATGCTTTGATCTTTGCCTTTCCTTGCAGAACCTGTACTCCTTTTCATTGAAGTCTATTCTATCTCATCTTCTCAACATCCATTTATTCCATTACTGATACCCTTCACCATTCAGATGGTGTCACTGTTGAGCAATGCAAAGCTTCTCTACCTTTCTGAGGGAAGAGCGCACTGATAACAAAAGTGATTTTCTCCTGGCATGGGACATAAAAGACTAAAACCTGTACTGTCACCCCACTGTTGGCAGCACACAAGCATTTTACTCACCGATACTCCGTGCTTCTTTTTCAGCTGTGACTGATACTAAGAAATTAGACATTCCTCAAATGAGAGCATTAGTACACCTGTTAACAAGTCAGAAACTGACTAACTGTGGGCTAGGGCTACAGGGTAGCACTTGTCTGTCTGAGGTTCAATGGGTTCTCTCGTGCACAGAGATAAATGGCACAACACCGTGGTTCCCACAAAAGAAAGAAAGAACGAAAAAACACCAAAAAGCATGCTTGGAAAATACTGTTAGATGAATTGATAAAGTCTGGAGTCAGAGATACAGTTTTCTACACAGCCTTATGAACAGAGAGGACTGCAGGTTGACCACACCAAATCTGTACTGGGGTTTTGCCCTCAACATTCATACCGTAGTTTGGCTCTTAACCATAGGTATGCTCAGAAGAGAACGCTGTTCACTGAGAAAATAGTGACCAATAACAGGTCACTAAGAGTAGATGGAAGGAACTGCCTCTGTTCTAGATCCTCCTACCTAGCACCATAGACTTTCACCTTCCTGGCTATAGACAGCTTCCATCTAAGCCACATCTGCCCACAGTCATTGTCTTACTCCACAGCACTGAACATCAAATGCTGTAATGGACTTTGTCCACCTACTGCATGATGCTAATTTTCAGCTCTTGCTGCTTGTTCTCTGGTTTACCAATTACATTTCTTCCTTATTGATTTCTATCATGTGTGAACTAGTCTTGTTACAACTCCATGATGCTGTGCTTCTTTGATGTCTCCATCAGTGACCAGCACATTCCTGTTTTCTCAAACTCACTTTCCTTTTTCAGGAAGGTTTCCTTCTTTCCTTCTTCCCTTCTTCAATTGCAGACCTCCTTCTCTTTTTTTTTTTTTTTTTTTTTTTTTTTTTTTTAATTGACTATTTTATATCAGGAAAATAAAAATCTGTCTCTCAGAACTATTTTTCCAATTATTTCCTTATCTTGATATTTCTGATTTGGATGGGTGCTTCTGCATAAGGCCTATACAATTCACAATTCACATTTATATTCAAGAAAACACACATTTGAATTCAGAGAGATGAAGTACTACAGATCTGATAAAAAAGGTACATGAACTTCATCACGGTAGCTCCTAGTTAAAGATTTAAATGTTTCATTCTTTTAATCAGCCTAAAAGTTTGTTGCATTCCAGTGCAATCTACACTGGCCCTCTGCACTGAGGGAAAGGGAACACTGCAAAGGGAATTCACAACTGTCACCATGTCACCATTTGACACTGCAGCTGGCTGGGATTCAACAAAGAGTGATTCAAGGCATGGACATCCCAATGGCAAGAACATGAAGCTTTTTCACCTTGAGCCAGGTATACTTGATTTCAACAACTTCTGGGATTAAATCCAAATTCTTCAACAGCTCAAGTTCCAGGGGAGGAGAAAAATCAAGAAAGAAAAATACTGCTGTTATATGACAGTTCTGTGCTCATCTCAGCTTGAGAAGCCTACATTCTCATCCTTTCCTCAAATCAAGTTAAGCTGGCAGCTGTATCTATAACTGCTGTCACAGCTGAATACCTTAATGCATGTTTATGCCTAATCTTGGTTTAAACCCTCATGTACATTTTGGAATTTTTAGTGCATTGTTTGTTTGTTTGTTTTACCTTCAGTTCAAAAAGAAAACTGTGTTTTCTGGAAGCGTTCTTCCTTTTTTCTTTCCCATTTCATTTTGTGAAAGAGAGTTCTTGTTTTCTGGCCAACATCACCTCCAGCTTCAGTTAGCACCACAGACCATTTGACTTGCGATGGAGTGGAACTGATTACACCCATGCAGCACTGGACAGGCACACTAGTTTGTTCCTTACAGAGTCCAAGGAGCTAATTGTCTGTGTGACAAAAGACATTTCTATCTCAAACTTCCCTTTCCTCTCTGCTGAGTGAAATAGCGCTGTCCTTTTAGGAAGTGAAGCCTCAGATTACAGCTTATTAGCATCTGATCCCTGCCTAAAAAAGCACCATTATACATTTTCTTGTGGCATTACTATTGCCTAGGCCTCTAATTAGCTGAGCTCCTGGTCTGTTTAGTTAGTTATTCTACCGTAACAGGCCTTAGCTGAGGCCACAGGTCTACTGAAACAGGCACCATGCAAACCAATTGCAAATTACATGTTCTCTGTCCCAAACAGTGATTTGTCAAATGTCACAAAAGAAATTACAGGCAAAAGACAGAACCCAAATCTCCTGTATCCTCAGTCCAGTCCATTAACCAAAAGACTTCCTCCCTTTCACAGTAATTCCTACAGCTCAGTGATAGTTTTCTTTTTCCAGAATACTAGATGCAATAAATTGCATGAGATGGAAAATGTGTGCTAGTGAGGAGCAGAGCTGGGAGTACAAGTACGCATGTTGGGAGAAGGGTTGTTTTTGTATTTTGCTGACATAGGTGAAATGCAAAGTAGGTGAAATCTGGTTAGCCTAAGATGTCATCTGATACACTCAGAGAAGCAGATCAATAAAAAGCTTTATGTTAGACCTCGCTTGCCAAGACAGTAGCTATGAAAAGACAATGGGGTGTCATGAGAAAAATAAACACATAGTTAAATGGTTGACTGCTAAAAAAGAACTTCATGAAGATTACTGGAAAACTGAGGGGGGTTTCACTGAAAGATGGAAAAGAAATATCCACATTGCAAAGAAAAAAATTTGAGGCACTTTTACAGAAGAAAAAAGAAAGCCTTCAAATAAAAGCACTCATTTATGCCCAGAAAAAGAATCAATGTCGTGTTCTCAGGCAGAAGCACACAAGTGTAAAGTATATCAATGGAATCTTCATCAGCCAAAAGATTAATAACGTGTTGCTTTAAATTCAGCTCTGGGCCTTGTGCAGGTGGGAGATAGTAAATTCTGGAGTATCTCAATGGAGTTTGCATACATGAGCTTCTTTAGGCCGAATGGGGCTTCCCCCTCTTCCAGGAAAAATAAATGTGACTTGCATACACGAGGTTCTGAAACATCAGCTTCACAAACAGGCAAGGGGGAAATTAACAGAGCAGCCATAGATGGGGTACATGTTCATACAGATGGCTTGAACAATGTCGAGAAGATTAAAAAAGTGTCACCTTTCATGCAGCTGTCTCAATTAGAGGTGAGTGCAAACCAATATTTTCTAAGAAAAAATTACCATAATCCCAGTGCAAGCTTCCATACGGTGGTAATTGCAGCATTTCATTCAAGCATCCAGTAAAACTACATTTTGTCTCTCACTGCTGCAAAGAGATGGAGAAGTGATAGTGTTCCTGTTCAGCAGATGAAGAAATAGAGACAGAGAGATTACATGAACTGTGTAGAGTCACATAGAAAATTTAGGTCAATGCTAGAAATCGAAGTCAGACCATCGGACTCCTCAGCCTCTGTCCAGACATTAAGTCCAACAGAGTTATTTAACCAAAGACAACATTTGAGATCCCAGAGCAGATCCCTCAATCAACCTCAATACAAGGCTTCCAGTATTGAGTTAAATGGTGAGACAAGCGTTGCAGGATGTGTGCACTCATGGTGCATCAGGTTACGTGTTATGGAGAAGCAGCGGTGAAAAGTTGCTATCCCATAATCTGCCCTCCAGTGTCATAGTGCTCAAGCTGGTGCAGAGAACTCCACTGCAGGCACTGAGATGGAGCTGAAGGGCTGTGTCATCAGCTGTGGATGTCAGGTGGGTCTCGCACAGAAGTGTCACAGAGAGTCACCTGCTGCTGACTGCATAGCTGCTGCAGCCGTGGTGTTAGGGGGTTAGGGAGAGCAGCAGCCCACTGAACATTTTAATGTAATGTATGAGATTGGTTTCTTCTTACCAATTGCAGAACTGTAAGCCAAAAAATGCTTACAAATACAGCTCTAGCTAGAAAGAGTAAAGGAACCTGTCACAATGTCCTATCATGTCTTAATTTCTGAAAACAGCAAGCAAAGCACCCTTTGGATTCTTGAACATGATTGCTCCAGAAATAAAGTGTGTTTTTATGTTAAAGAAATAGCAAATTCCCAGATGAGATTCGCATCTTACATGAGGCCTACTATAAAGGTGCATGAAATTTCTCTGGAAATCTTTCTCGTCCCCTGTTGATGACAGTAATAGAAAAGCAGAAACTCATCCAGAAGCATACCTGAATAGCAAGGGAGTTGGTGCACACTACTGGAATACTGGCACTACAAAATGTGCATTTACAGCTGTAGGAACAGGGTTGTGTCCACCCAACCTGGCCATGGTGTGTGACATCAAATATCATTCCTCCCTCATTCACTGTGGAGAAGCACTCTGTACATTTGCACTGACATGGATATACTTATGGCCAGTTAGAGGCTGAGTTGGTGAAAGTAAGCTCCCAGAGTATGCACCAGGCAGTCTCTTCTATTCCTTATCTGCCATTCTGAAAATATCAGGAAAAGGTTCTTCACCATGAGGCTGGTCAGGCACTGGAACAGGATCCCCTAATCCTCGCATCAAGCCTGCTAGAGTTTCAGATGCTTTTGGGCAATGCTTTTAGACATGTGGTTTAATGTTTAGGTAGTCCTGTGCAAAGCCAGGAGTTGAACTCAGTGATCTCTGTTGGTCCCTAGATATCTGCCCAATCTATCTCCATTCTGTTTCCTAACACCAAAGGCAGTAATTCAGCGGGTGCTGTCTTTTGCCATTTGTCTGTGCGCCAGAACAACAACAACAAAAAAAAAACAGGAGGAGAGGAAGATGGGATAGTCAGACCCTTGGCCCCAGTGGCTTCCTGTGCCTTGTCAAGGTCAGAGGGGCAACAGTCCCTCCCATGTGGAAGGGAAAAAAAACAGAGCTTCACAGAGCTGCACATGAAATGGCATTTCATGCTCCAGGGCATGGATGAACCAGGAGAACAACACCCTCTCCCTCTGCAGTGTGCCCATGGGTTTCTGTCAGTTCACACCAGAAGTTCCTTTATCTTTCTTCCCTTTCCTTGTGCATAAGCAACAGAACACAGTGTTTTCTCCCTAACAACAAAGCTGTCACTGGTGATGCTCAGAGCTATTGATTTCAACAACTCTCCAGAGCTCTTCAAGCCAAGAGGGAATTGTAATCACTTCATAGGGTGGCAGAACCACAAAGAAACAGAGAGGAAAATGGGTTTCCATGTAATTGTGGAAGGAATGGGGAACACAGAGTTTGAAAAGCAAAATTACAGCCCAAGGCTCTTGTAAGCATTGTTATGCAAATCGAAATAACGCAGCTAGGATTTGTCCTCCAAATTCCTTGTGATACCCACAGGCACCAATTTTTAATTAGAAATTATCTGAAATGCTCAACATGCTCGTACACACACTGAAACACCTGTGAGAGTCCCCATACCTCTGCTGGGTGTGACAATACACAGACCAGTGCCCAGGTCCAACATGGAGCCACCCTGTGCTGAGTAGGAGAAGGGTTCTGGGAGAGTAAAAGGCACTTGCCAAGGGAGTAATGGACTGCATGTGAATGTCAGGTTTGTTATCTGCAGAACACACTTATTCACATTCCGAGCTTCAAAGTAATTTACTCCTGCTCAAGAAAGCAACAATGGTGTCAATAGCTTTAAAAGCTTTAGAGAAGCTTGACAAGAAGAAAAGTTAAATTAAGCTCTTCTACAATCATTCTGTGGATATATTGGCCAGGTTGAAGACAGGGTGGTCACCTGCACTGCTGCTCCTACAGTTTCTGCTCCACTGACAATCAACTCTTGCAGTTTCTCTCACATAAAATAATTCTTCCAAGATCTTATCTCTACTAGCATTTTCATCCCTATCATGTGCTGCATTTAAGACATGCTGAAACCTAATGGTGCAGATAAATGTATTAAAGCTGTAAGCATCTAAATGCTTTCAATGTATCTTTCAGTACAAGAAGAGTATTTCATGTAAAAAACTCAACAAGGTGAACTCAGTTTCTATCTGATATTACATTTGCTGCTTCCAACATAGTTTGCTCTTGTTCATTCTCACAGGTGAAGAAATGATGCTCCATGTCTATGTACCCTTCAAGATATTTCCATCCACAGTATATTTTCTGGAACTAAGCATGTATTTCAGACCTCCGTCTTGCTATAATTCGAAGTGGATTTCTCCATTAGCACCTTGTGTACTTCTGTGGCAGAGGAAAAAGGCTGCCATGCACAAGTCCTTCAGGCAGCTTTATGTGTGAGCAGTGCATTCTTCACCAAAGTAGTACAGGATTCAAAGTCAGCCTGTTAGCAGAGAAACATAAATTGCACAAGGCTGAAGTCATGCTTTATTCACAGTGGATTGTTTCTGACTTGCACTGTAAGGAATGTGTTGAATGTGTTATACTTGGAATTAAACTGGCAATTAGGGGAGGCAGAAAGAGAGGAAGCTGACTGAGAATATGGATCAAGATACAAGTTTCTGTATGACATTCCTACTTTCAAAGGTGTTTTCTAGATAGTTAAGCAATGACACGGTCCTCACTATTATGAATCTTATCTCCATTGCATCCCTCTAGGGCAAGCAGTATTCAGCTTTCTCTCTCAGACACCAAATAACCATACTGGATACCTAATAAGTGACATGAGTAAAGGAACATGAAATATCTACAGGCTTAGGCTTCCTGCAGGTCCTTGTGTAGTTCTTGTCCTCTGCTTCTTGATTTTTCCTCAAGAAGTCAGGGCTGCAGCATGAGCCATCCTTACTGAAACATCATGGAGACTTTTGCAAAATCAACTGTATGGTGATGCTGCTAGGGAGGCAAGGGAACTTGCAGTGCAGTGTCACAGTGAGAAGCAACAAGTTATAGGGTAGCATGGCAGTGCTTTGCAGCATGGCAGAAGTGTTAGCTGCATGCAGGGAGGCAGTCCTTTCCATCAGCCTTGTCTCTGACTGCTCTGATAGATCTCAGCCAAGTACACCATTGGAAAACTGAACAGAAGTTCTTCCAGTCCTATTGCTTTGCTACTCTTTGCAGCCCTTCATCTGAAAAATAAACATTTCATCGTGGACATCATCCTAGCCTCATTCAGTTACAGGAATACACAGTGTTTGATTTCAAAAATCTTAACTACTAATTAATTTATGTAACCAAACAATTGTTTTCTACATTATTCATCTATGAAATGTGACAATTGTGTCAGTACTTTTGCTGGTAGTCTTGTGCTCACTTGTTTGTAACCTTGGCCAAAAATAAAGAGGTAGAGAGGGAAAGAGCTGTGTTTGACAAGTTGCAGTGTGTGTTTGAAGGTGATATAAACTGGATATACTTTCACATTTCGCTTAGTACTAGATGTCTGAAATATCAACACCGGGAAATTTTTCTCAATCATGATTTGATGACTAACATATCATGAAAGGGAAGATTGAGGAAGGGAAGCAAAGAATAGCAAGTATTGTTCTAGTGTTCACATACCACAACAGAATGTCATCATGTGCTCCTCTTGCCCTTATTTCTCAACACGAACAACAGATCTCACAAAAGGTATGTGGGTCAGGTGACGGGGGTTTCACTTCTCAGATTAAAAGACAAGGATCTGAAACACTTCTCATGGGAAACTGTGGGACACCACAGTCAGGGTAGCAGGTATGGGTGGAAAGAAAGGTGAACTTGTGCTACTGGGTTCGACAAGACTCTGCCAACAACCACGTACTTACCTGCTTGCTTCAGAAGGGCTCTGATCTGAGGAAGTTTCCTATCATAACTGTCTACCAAAATAACAGACTTGGCAATCAGTTAAAAGTACGTAGAGTTACAACTTCTCCTCAACTGTTTGCTGTCTTTCAGTGTGTTATTTCAACTGATTTTCCTGCATTCCTCACATTTATTGTCTACAGAATCACAGAATCATGGAATTGTAGAGGTTGGAAGGGACCAACTTCTAGAGATCTTTGAACCTGCAGTTCACAGAGGTAGGCATTCAGGTCTTCAATATCTCCAGAGAAAGAGACTCCACAACCTCTCTGGGCAGCCTGCTCCAGTGCTCTGTCATTCTCACTATAAAGAAGTTCTTTCTTGAGTTAGTGTGGAACTTCCTATGTTCCAGTTTCTGTCCATTGCCCTTTTTTCTATTGCTTCACAACACTGAAAAGAGTCCACCTCCATTCATTTGAATCCCACACTTTAGATACTTAACAGTTATGAGATTCCCCTTCCAGGCTTCTCTTCTCCAGCCCCAGGTCTCATCCTTTCCTTATACAAGTGGTGCTCCAGGCCCCTCATTCTCCTTGTAGCCCTGTGCTGATCTCTTTCTAGAAGGTCCCAGTCTTTTTTGACTGAGTAGACAGAAATGGACACAGTACTCCAGATGTGACTTTACGAGGGCAGAGTGAAGGGGAAGAATCACCTCCCTCTACCTACTGGCCATGCTCATTTTAATGCACTCCCTGATACCACTTGCCTTCTTGGCTACAAGGGCACACTGCTGGCTCATGACCTACCTGTTGCCTATGGAACACCCAGTATTTTGCACAAAAAAATAGACTATTAGGAAACAGACTATGAGGAAAAAATCTATAATGGACAGGTTTGTTCTGTTGCATGTGGAATCAGCAGTTCAAAATTCCAACTGCCCCATTTATAATGCTCATTCTTGCTGGACTGAATCTTTCCACTGTTGAGGAAGCTTCAGGTAAAGGTAAAGGTAAAGGTACAGCCTACCCAGAAACAGAAAACTGAAGTACAACAAACCCAAACTATATTTTTTAATCATCTCAGACCAAATGAAGGAGTGATTCTTCTACCTGCAAACCCTCAGCTGACCTGCTCTGGTGCTGGTGTTGGTTCTTCTTCAAGCAGCAGGTTGGACAGATAATATTCAGAGTTCCCTCCAACAAAAGTTTTAAGGGTTTATAAATGTTCCAAGTGGTACTTAAGGGACAATTCTCTATATGTCTATTGTTTTTATCCTTATTTAGAACAAAAATAAATATTGACATACTAGAATTCCTAGACTGCACCAGAATTTCCAAGTTTCTGTCAAAACTACTCAGATGGTGAACAGAAATTTGTCTTGTTCTTAGCAAGTTCTTAATGGTCGTGCCGAGTGGCTAAAGATTCCAGTGAAAATAGCAATTTGATGGGAAAGAGACTTATGAGCTTAAGACAGTGGATGAGGCCCCAGAATTGCCTTGCCATAATCTGGGTAATTTTAAAAGGTTTATTCAAACTATATGTGTATTGTGTGCTCCTCAAAAATAACAGAATGAAAATACCAAATAACACAATTAGATGCCTAAAATGAGTGATGTGAACACTCCTCACTGCAACATTAAAAGATACAGCCTACAGGAAAGCTGGGAAGGGACTTTTTATAAAGGCATGCAGTGACAGGACAAGGGGCAATGACTTTAAACTGGAAAGTGTAGATTTAGACTAGATATTAGGAAGAAATTCTTGACTGTGGTAGTGGTGAGACACTGGAACAGGTTGCCCAGTAAGTCTGTGAATGCTCTCTCCCTGGAAGCATTCAAGGCCAGGTGTGATGGGGCTGTGAGCAACCTGGTCTAAAGGGAAGTGTCCCTGCCTATAGCAGAGGGGTGGATCTACGTGATCTCAAAGGTCCCTTCCAACCCAAGCCATTCTATGATTTTCAGTCAAATGAAATGCTGTTAAAAGCCCAGTGAAGACAAAACTACAGAAGGGTTTTCAGTGTATGAGGTCATTATTAGAGATCAGAACATTCTGATAATGCTACACAAGGGCTTTGGGGACATTTCCATTCTAAGAAAAGTTCTACCATTCTTTTTCTTTTTTTCTGAAATTAGCGTCAAATAAATCCAAGTTTGAGGGTGTGAAAACTGGTTCAGAATAGAACATATAGAAATAAAGAATTAATTCTGAAGTTTAACATATTGACTTTTCTTAATTACCTGAACATGAAAATTCCCCTGGCTTAGTAGCTTAAAATCTAGAGAGATGTGAAACTCAGCAGTTTCAGTTCACAGAATGTAATGAAAACATTCTTAGATTTTGATTTGCATGGGGTCACATTTACAAAGCTTCTCTAGGGTTTCATATTCAAAGAAATTAAAAACTCAGATATCAAAACAGGGTAAACTATTGGCTGAATTTAACTCAGTGGCAGTTTTGAAACTCAGTTTTTTTGGCTGAACCGCACTAAAACTGATCCTGTACTTTGGTGAATTTCCCTGCAAATCTTTTTGTTTTAGTGCTGAAATGTCAAATAATCAGCCTTATAGGGGATTTCACTAGAATTTAAATACAGTTAAATTAATAGTTAAAACAAGAAATGAAGAAAGAAAAAGTTGACAGTAAAAAATGACGTAAGTTCTGAGGGACTGTGTTAGAGAACTGTAACATCGCCACGTTTTACGAGTTTGTTCATTAAGGTCCACAGCAGAGATAAACTATTAAATTCTATTGTAGGATGTTAACGAAAATCTATATTATTTTATCATGCCAATGGTTACACATTCATGGAAAGATCAGGACACATTGCTGTAAGTACTGCATAAGCATTTATTATGCAGTCCAACGCCTGAATGTCAAATTTAAAGAAAAATCCCACCCTACTTAATTTGCTAGGACTAGTGAAGTTTTTACCCAGATACACAATGCTCATATTTGTTTTTAGCGCGGAAATTGCTGGAAGACATATTTTAATTTAAAAATATATTTAATTAAAAAAAAATCATATTTTTTAACCTGTTCTGCCGTCTTGCAGTTTCTAGCTCTCTCAAGCATGTGTAAATATCCAGCAGCATGTCATGAAAAAATTTTTAAGCAACAAAATATCACCATGGAGTTTATAGTATGCCTAAACAATACCACTCCAAAGAAGATTTTTTAGAGTAGCATGAAGGAAACATCTGAAAATACTGAGTTAAGGAATCAGTATCTATTCCACCACAGCACAATGTTACTTCTTTTCTACAATGTTTTCTTCTTATGGAAAAATAGGCCATTTTCTTAATCAGTAATATGATTTTAAGAGTCTGCAGGTGCTAATAAAAAGTCCACAGGTTTGCTTTTCTGTTTCTTACATTAATAATTTTTTTCCAGTAACAAATTTCTCAGAATCCCCAGATAGCAGGGGCAAAATGATGAGTCTTTATAGAGATTGACGTCTATGGCACTGGAAAATCAGTCACCATGACAAGGAGATCCCCTTGTTTTAAATTATGAAAAACAAGAGACTTAAGGAGGTTGGTGTCCCTTCCCCCATTGTGTCCCATGCTCTTCCCCCAACGACTCATTTAGTAAAAACAGTGGTAAAAAATAAAAGAAGTTCTGTTTTCTACTAACACACTTTGAACCCACTTCAGTCCTCCTTCCTGTGTATATTTTCTGATGCCTCTTCTGAGCTTTGTACTTCCTGAACCTCAGAAATATCTACACATTCAGTTTCCTGTCACTAAGAAGTGAATATAAACTTACATAATGTGAGTGATCACGATCTAATGATCTAATTCTCCTCCCTTTTGCACTAGACTGATCACATTGTTATTGTCATATACTGTTGTGTTTTACAACATAACTAGCATGAGAATCATGTCTAAAGACCTTGGATGAACCAACCTACATTTTGCTGTTTGTAACTATTCTTACTTCCGAAGCATCTAAATGTATGTGATGTGGTTTGGGGTGAGGAGATAAGTACACAGCATGACATCTTTCTCGGAGCAGTATTATTTTAAGTTGATTGCTATGATCAATTTCTTCCTTTTAGCAATAAACTAACCCAAGGGTGCTTCAGCCCATGAGGATTTTTTCAAGGCTGCTTATACTCACACAGAAAGCTCAACTGCACAATGTCCCAAATGAGCTGGGGTTCAAGGAAGCAAACATTTCTCTCTAAGTTTTCCCACTTCACATGAGATATGATTTGTTTTCACAAACCAGTCTTTAGGAGGCTATATGACAACAGCAATGATCGGTGTTTGCTCTGATTCTGAGGCCACCACCCACCTGATGCATAGAGATAGACAAGAGATAAACAGCCTCTCATGCTTCAGAAGTTTACTCTGGAGATATGACCTTCCTGAGTGTAAACCAGCATAGTTTATCAGCTTTCGTGATGCACAGAACTGTGGCACTTTGGTACTCAGAACCAGTTTGCAATGCTGGGTACACAGTTCAAGGCTGGGTTGCCCCGGGAAGAGCAGTAGGGCAGACTTCATTCTCTTCTTCCTTCTCTCTTCTCTCCATCACTTGCTGGAACAGATTTGTTCAGGGCCTTCTTGGACAGTGCTGGACCATGACCCACAAGTCCCCCTATGGCCCAGTTACACCCTGAGCTGTGCACACTGCTGTGTGAAAAGTAATATTTTCACCTAAATTTCATCAAATCTGGAGGTATACAGTAGGTGTCATTCACTGAGACATCCCTTTTGGAGGGAGAAACAACCCTTGTCCCAAGCCTAAATTCTTACAGGATTTAGTTGAAAGACATGGGAATTGTGGTGGACTTCTCCCCAGCTTAAATCCTGGCTTTGATGAGTGTGAATAGCTAGGGCTCCTTGGTAACACCCATTTACCTGCAGAGAGCAATTTGTAATGACCATCGCATGTGCCCGGTGGGAGGGGGGGTCTTAGCAAAGTAAAATCAAGCACCAGGAAATAATGAAATAAAAGTAAAACTCAATTAAATCCTGAAATCAGGAAAAAACCCACAAAAATACCAATGCCCTTCCTTTATAGTACTCTACAATATACAAAGCACAATGACAAAGGAAATCAGAAGTTCAAGAAGGCTGAAACTGAACCAATATTAAGTATCAGCTGAGAGAGAGAAAGCCACATCCAATTCATGTACAGTGCTGTGGCAAAAGAAGTTATAGACTAGAGAATCAGGTGCAAATTCCTAGCTAATATTCCAGTATACGTAGATCTATCACGGTTCTTCCAAAAGAATTCTAATCTCATGATAATGTGAATGCTAAAATTGAATCTTCTGGCACACTTTCCTGAGCAAAAGGAAAAATTAAACATGATTACCACCTACAATACAGTTTATCTGCCCACTCACCTGCAGTAAGTGATCTTTGTAAAAGAGCAGGTGGAATATCATTTGAGATTTTAAACTTATTTCTTAATGTCAAATAAAACGTGTGGAAGAACAGATGAACAGACATTTCTCAAGAAAAGATGTTAATGCTTGTTGTTTGGGGCATTTGGAGAGGTTGCATATATAGGTTCTATTATGACACAAATTTTCCTACTGTACTGTCAAAGAGCAGAGATGTGGTACCAGGTATGAAATGTAGGAATCACAGAATTAAAGAATTGTAGGGCTTGGAAGGGACTTCCAGAGATCATCAAGTCCAACTCCCCTGCAAAGCAGGCCCTCTACGGCAGGCAGCACAGGTAGGTGTCCAGGTGTGTCTTGAATATCTCCAGAGAAGAAGAATCCACAACCTCCCCAGGCAGCCTGTTGCAGTGCTCCGCCACCCTCACTGTGAAGAAGTTCCTTCACATATCAGTGCAGAACTTCTTATGCTCCAGCTTATGGCCGTTTCCCCTTGTCCGGTCCCCACAGACTGCTGAGAAGAATTTGGCCATGTGCCTTTGACTCCCACACTTAAGATATTTATGAACATTTGTCAGATCACCTCTGAGTCTGTTTTTCTCAAGGCTGAAAAGAACCAGGTCACTCAGCCTTTCCTCACAGTGGAGATGCTCCAGGCCCTTTATCATCTTTGTGGCTCCTCGCTGGACTCTCTCCAGTAGATCCCTGTCTTTTTGAACTGGGGAGCCCAGAACTGGAAACAGTATTCTCAGGCAGGCTGAGAAGGGTTGTCGCTGCCCTGGTGCCTGCATTTCAATGCTTGTTTGAATGCTTGGATACAGGGCGTTGTTGAAACTGATAAGTTGATTATATTGCAGAGATACACCTGCACATGTAGTTAAAACAGGAAGGCAAATGCAAATTATCTCTTGTCTCTGAAAAATTGTGTCATCACTGGAAATCATTACTTGCAGCAGAATCTGAATCTTTTGGTATCTTTGCTCTGCTGAATGAAGAAGAAATTCATTCTTAAGTAATATCTACCAGTTTGTCACCAGTGCTGTCATTGGTGCCTTGTAGCACAAAACTTTGGCACCAAAGAAAGATCACAGCTATAGGCAAAAGATTTTGCCTAAGCCATGCAAATATTTGTAAGATTTTCTGTTCTGCACTGAAACAGAGGAGAATAATTCTTATTATCATTATTATTTTACATACAGGTAAATAGTAGATCACCCCATAGCATTTCAGTGGTGTAATCTGCCCATTATGTGAAAAACACAGGCTCAAGGCCTTACTCTACATAGTCAGAATGGAAATATAAAGTTTATTCTCATCTACTACAGGTGAGCATTATAAACATCAAATTATTATTTAAATAAAGTAGACCATTAAAGAGACAGGTGAATGGACAGACAGACAGATGGTAGGGAAGGAGGGGGGGGGAGGGGGAAGAAGGGAAGGAAGGAGGGAAGGAGGGAAGGAGGGAAGGAGGGAAGGAGGGAAGGAGGGAAGGAAGGAAGGAAGGAAGGAAGGAAGGAAGGAAGGAAGGAAGGAAGGAAGGAAGGAAGGAAGGAAGGAAGGAAGGAAGGAAGGAAGGAAGGAAGGAAGGAAGGAAGGAAGGAAGGAAGGAAGGAAGGAAGGAAGGAAGGAAGGAAGGAAGGAAGGAAGGAAGGAAGGAAGGAAGGAAGGAAGGAAAAGAAATTCCCCTTCCTTGAAAATTTTCCAGTCAGTTCCAATGTGTCTGATTTACACAGTCTGCTAAATACTGTGGACATATTTGCATTAGCCCTGAAATAATTTTAGTCAAGCTCAGATTCATCAAGCATGAGTATTACAGTCTGATTGAGGCTATTGATACCTATTAGACTTGTGGTGAGAGGGAGTGTGGAAGAAAATTTAAAAAAAAAAAAAAGTGATCTTTAAAATTAGGAGGAGCAAGAAATGTGATCAAACACTCAGACCAGATTTGAGTCAGGAAATATGTAGTGAATGTGGAGAAGGAGAGAACACTGGACTCTGGAGTGCAGCACTCTAAAATTTCTACAGATATGGGAGGTAACGTTCTGAAAATGGTTTAACTTTGAATCATCATGTTCCAGGTCTTGGAAAGGGATGAAGAGTAGATGGTGAAGAATAAAAGGAATGGTATCTTTGCATCAAGACTATCCCATCTTTCTCTCACAGTAAAGGCATGCATTACTAACAACATAAAAGAGGGGAAAGTTTAATATGTAACAAAAAAAGAGCAGGAAACTTTAAAAAGGTAACCTTTCACATCCATTGGAAACAGTACTGTGTAGAAAGCGCAATGTACTTCATTCATCAAAGCTGATAGCAAGATAAATACTTGGGTCTGATTCTTCCAACAAAAGTATTTCCCTTATAGTATTACACCTGCAGGCTGGAATCTCTCCAGCCTTATCCTTTGTGCGGTTGAAACAGCTTTTGCTCTCTGTCTCAGCGGACAAAGGATGAGTCCCAGAGTTGTCTTTATAGATGTTGAGTCCACGGGAGTACAGAGATCCTAGTCATTGGGGTCTCCAAATCAGGAGGTAAAAACTGATTTGTTTACAGAGCAAACCAGATGAACAACAAAGAGATCAACCAGGGAAGGTCTGAGATCTTGGTCCTAAAGTATGTCTGGGAATAGAGATACACAAAAGGCTTGGGAACACTTCAAATTTAGGTTGCAAGGTTCAGACATACTATTGCCAATTTATAATAATTTACATTGTTTTTGTAAAGGTTCATGCTACTTTCATGCCATTTCTCAGGTTTGAAGTTTTCTGGCTTTGCAGAGTGTGAGATCTCTAAGATCTGTTCATTAGAAAATATTTCTGTCACCCAGAGAAGAAGGTGGAAAGCTCAAAAACCAGTCAGACTTTCACAGATAACAAGGGAGAGAGACATTTTCTGAAGTACTCACAAGTCAGGTACTTCCAATAATTTCACAAAGAAAGACAAAACTTGAATTATTAAAAAGTGAAGTGAGTGCGGCAACTGAAGAGCTGTAGCAGTGACTTTTTTAAAAACCAATACATTATAAAATGAAATCTTATTGTTATCAGCTCTGTTTATAGTGCAAACATTGATCATAAAAAGTTTAAAATGTATTTTTTTCACTAACATAGAGTAATATTGACAAAAATCCATCAAGGATTCTACATCAGCCTGCTACTGCTGGCCCAGGAATGTAAAGAATTTGAAAAACAAAGCAGTTTCAAGACAGCTCTACTTGGAAAATAGTATTAAGAGTGCAACAGTTCTGTTACCTATTTAGAAAAGAAAAAGTAACAGAATGTAAGACACCAGTATGTGTTCACATCGAAAGCTTACGTCAGAACAGAAAATTCAATCTATTTCCTAAGTCAGAGACTCCTGTCTCACTCACAAGACCAGCACTCTTCCCTATATATGCTTTCCCCTTATCTCCTGAGGTTTGGATATGTTTTAGTGGATAAAAAATGCATTTTTGCTGATCTGCTTTTTTGGATGCTCTCTATGAAGCAAGATGTCCACATGTTAGAAGAAGGACAGTACTGCTAGCTGAAGTCAATAGCAGTGCTTCCGGTGATTTTGGTGATGCTCTATCACATAACTGCCAAGCAACAACTTTTGTTGCACAGTGCTTGGAGAAATCATTTCTCCCCTTCACCTCAATTTCCCAGTCTCCACCCTGGGAGTACTACCTTATAGACTACATGCAGATTCTGGAAGGAAAAAATGAGAAATAAATCCTACATTTAAATTTGAGATTACTGTTCCAGTGGATTTGTTATCACTAGACCTGCGGATGGAAAGACTTGTATGGGCTGGTTGGTATTATGTTGAAGTTGGGGAGGCAGTTCTGCCAAAAATGGCTGAAATTGACTGTAACTTCTAGAGATACTAATTTCTGCTATAAAAGAGGCATGTCTTGGCTCTCCCAAGAAGAACAGAAAAGATTGGAAAGGACACAGATCTCACTGAAGTAAAAATGGTAAATTCTTAACATCCCTATGTTCTTCTTCCCTCCTCCCCAAGCCTTTGCAGTATATTTAATGCAACCATAAAAGCAATCCCTCTGTAGCTAAAAATAAGAATAATCTCATCATAGTATAAAACTGATTTGCAAAAGAGAGAGGAGTTCAGAAGAAAACAAGATTTTGTAGTTGAATAACAGCTACCACATTATGGCCTGTGTAAAGAAAATCTTAATGGCTTTCATCTTAAGGCAGGTGGAAGGAGATTTCCAAGTGTGAAAAACACCTGAATATAAAACTCATCATAGGGAGATACATGTAGGCAGCCTACATGTAACATAACTGGTTCTCTTCATATAAATTCTAGAAGGCCAGGCTAATTTAGACTGAATTTTCCACTTTGCATGCTGCTATCCTAATGAATGTAAAACCAACTGAAAACAACTGTGCCTGCCCCAAATGCAAGCTGTTCAATGGAGCTAAACATTTGATCAACAGAAAGCAGTAACTTGATGTGTGCATAAGGAAATCAGGCACCAGAAGTGTTGGATGTGTTTTATGAAACAAGAGTCATGTTATGTAGAGAACTGAGAGAGTCATTTCCCTCTGCTTCACTTGCTCACGCAAATGCACACACCTGTAAGCTATGCACTGAATGCCACAACCTTCTTTACTGGCTATGTTCCAGCAAAAGAATTAGAACCTTGAAAAGGAAAGAGAATGATTTTGCTCTTTCCCACACTCCACTCCTCCTTTCTGGAGAAGGTGGGAGATAGGTGACTTTGACCTACACTTGTACTTCTGCCAGTTTCTTCAACACATTAGTCAGTTTGCTCTGTCTTTGTTTCAGTGATGCATTGTGTAACATGTGAGCAAGCAGAAAGCCAAGTATGCATCAGCAGGAAGGCTTGGAGTACTCTGATTTTTTGGCATAATCTGATGTATTGTGAGCTGGGTACTAATTATCTGAGCCCTTGGAACTGGCAGCTGTACACTGGAGACAGGTATTCTGAATAACTTCATACACAGAGTATAACTGTGGGGAAAAAAAAGACCTGAGAGGTTTGGAATCTGTTGGTCAATGACACATAACAGTGACAGTAGTTCAAAAGTTGTAAATTTGCTGTTTTCCAATCAGACATCTGCCTCTTTGCTCCTGTTCACTTCACCTCCAATGTGACCCCACTGCCTTGAGCTCAGCCCTATCATTGGTTACAGACTAGAAGGCTGTGAGGAAGGAAGAGCTTATGATACAATATCCTGGATGTGGGAAGAATATATTTCAGGGTATTTACCAGTATAAATAAACTAGCAGATAGCTGTGAAAATGTGTGTGTTTTGTTTCATTGCAAGCTGAGATGTCGGTTCCTCATTGATAACAGGGACTGGTAGGATTTCCTTACTTCCCAGTGACCTTGTGGGAAGCTCAGAGGTTTGTGGTGACAGGGTATCTTAGATGACACATTGACCTATTGTCTCTAGCGGGAAGAACAGAAGCCAACTGTCAGCCATAGAGTTTCTTTCACAGCTGATTTACTGCCTTTATACTAATGCATTTCTGCTGCGGCCCATGCTATGACTCAGCCAACCAGCCATGAAACAGAGCTCAGTTTTGCAGGATTTCACCAGCTACTTTTCTGCAGAACTTAGTACAACAGGTGCTGTGCTCTAGGACATGCTCTAGGACAATTCAGGACATGACTTTCCCTTCTCTTTTTGCAGAAACAGTCCTGCACAGAAACTTTTGATGAGCCTAAATTCTCAGGCATGTTATTTTACAAGGCATGCAAAGAGAAAAACACCCAAAGTCAAGATCTGGAACAGGTTGCTGGAATCAGTCCACTGGAACAGGTTGCCCAAGGAAGTTGTGGATGCCCCATCCCTGGAGATGTTCCAGGCCAGGCTGGATGTGATTCTGGGCAGCCTGGTCTGGTGGTTGGTGACCCTGCACATAGCAGGGGAATTGAGACAAGATGATAATTGTGGTCCTTTTCAACCCAGGCCATTCTATGATTCTATGATTGTATGAAGAGCTGGCAGTGCTTCTCAAATGAGGGTTCAAGTACTTGCTGCAAGATTCTCAAGGAGTGCACCCAGCCCTGGCCTATGTCACTCTCTGTGCAACTCAAAGGCCTTGTGAGGCTGTGGCTATCATCCAAATGAGTGTCCAAAAGCACACATGCTCTCCAGGACACACAGGACATGGTGTGATCAAGCACAGCAGCTCACCCAGCTCTAGATAACTTCATTCTTTTGCTAAACAAAGAGCTGGAATCTGTTCATACAGTTGCAGCATCTCTTCAGCAAAGAGATAGTTTGGTGTATCTACTGCAAAATTTGGTGGTTTAAACTCATTTCATCCTTTCAAATGCATATTTTATCATAATCTGGATGGCCAGTGCTTTAGCCATCAAATCAAAGTTGGTAATAGAGTTGACCTGTTGTCACAGGTTCACTAATAAGTATTTCATATGCATCACAGACAGCATCTTGCCTGTTTTCTTGGAGAAGTTTTGTAACTTTAACATAGAAAAGTCCTATCATTTCCTGCAGAGCTTCCTGGTGACATCTTGTCACAGTTTTAGTCTAATTTGCTTTTAAATTAGCCATCAGTCTACAACTGGCAGAAGCCTTGAAAGAATTGATTGAAAGACTCATAACCAAATGGTTTCAACTTGGACTCATGGAGGAGAAATCTTCAATCAAAACCCACAGAAACAGAGATCAGAACAAAAAGAAAAAACAATTCAACACCACAAGTTAAAGGTAGTTGCAAAGAGTGTTAAACCTTGCTAGATGGATTCGGACAATGGGTCTTTTCCACTGGTTTCTTTCCTGCCTGAAGGCAGAAACCTGAACTCATCTGTTAGAAACACATATTGGGTGGTGCATACAGTAACCTATTTTGCTTTTCATAAGAGAATAATAAACTTTTCAGGACAAGTGTTCTTTAAAGGAAACTACTGAAAAATTCTGAAGGTTATAATGAAGTCTTCATTAATGGTTAACAGTGGACAGACTCAGGACAAAAACTTGCATCCACTTCCCCTTCACCACTGTAGCCTGGAGATCTTTAATGTTGTTACACAACAACATTATGAGGAAGAAAACACCATTCCCCATTTTATTCATCCACAGAAGGAGAAGTACTCTATTACAAACATAGAGCCTGCTACAGATTTTGCTCTTCTCTCTCACAAATCCCTCTCCCTTTCCCTTGCCAGACCTAATAATCATCAAAGCCTTTTCTTAAACATTTCAGCTCACAGTACTACAAAAAAATTATTTTCTGCTGGTTTTGCGAGTTGAATTGGCTTAACCAAATATCAACTGAGCACCAAAACATACAGAGAAAAGAGGACAGTGCCACGTTCTGGAAGTGGAGCTCTGAAAAGAAGGGGATGGGGCTTCCACTTTCTGTCAGCAGAAACTAACAAGTTTGTAACTTCACTCAGAGAGCGTAACGGAGGGGAAAACTGAATCTGGTTAGTGCCCTCAACATGCATCCACATTACTTATGGCCAAGGATTAACCTCTAGTGGTCCGAGGTGATTGTTTTATGGTCTGAGCTCACAGGCTTTGACTTGTGGTGAGGAGATTCACCACAATGTTCCTTCATGTGTGCAATAAGAAGTGTGTATTAGATATTAAGTTGTCCTGAGAAAATGTAGTCAACTACTAAATGTTACTCAGCAGGTGCTTACTTTCAGTGGCTATTTTACACACCAGAGAGAAAGATGGCCTTTCCTAAAAGCTCATCTCTTTCATTAAGGTTTAATAGAGACTATGTTCTGAGGGTGTGGTTACCTGAAACATGAGAGATGCTTAACTTTCTTTTTTTTCTGGATTATCTCAGTGAGGCATATTATTGTGTGACCCCCAAAGCAGCTTTGTTGGTATAGGTGACACGGTGGCAAGAAAATAGCCAGCAGCCATCCTCATCAACTGACTTTTCCAAAGTAGCCAACAGACTCTGTAATGACACACTAAGAAAATCACCTGGAAAACCAAACACAGCCCAAACAAATCTAGGAAAAAATGAAATCTCGAAAACTCACCATTTAACATGACAAAATTTTGGGAAAACTTGTCAGATCATGCAAGAACTCTTGCAGGATTACAAAACAAAAATAAAAAAAGACTAAATCAAATGTTATCATCTATCCAAATAGCAACAACAATAATAATAGTAATAAAACAGTGGTATACAATTTTCCTGTCCCAAACAGCATAGTGGAGAAGTTTCGTTTTCCTTTGCTTTGCCAGGCATGCGTCTCAAAGCCTGATCTTCTCACTTTTTGCAGTGTGTCTGTAGCAAAAAGACACTTGATGACAGCATCACATGTTCTGAGTTTTTATAATCGTTAACTCTTTCAATTAAGCCACAATGGCTTTAGAAGAGAAACTCCTTGCTTTCCTCACTGCTTTCTCTTCTGTTTCTTCCTAACCTCTGCATTAAAATAGCTGGATTTTGCAACTTCAGAATTGCCTTTCTTCTGCCCTTTTGGGCTTCTGTTTCCTGTTCTGCAATACTGTGCAGTGCCTTTAAAGTTCTTGTCTTGCAGTGGGGTTTGAACACATATTCCCTGGTTGTGATTTAGCAGCATTCAGAGAAACTGAGGAGGAAAATGGAGCAGCAAGAGGACACAAGGTTCAGAACCCTTCTTCAGTGTTATGAAAGTTCTGTAGTCACTGCAAAGCACTTCCCAAGTTGTGTTTGCACTAAAAAAGGCAGGTAGAGCAGCCAGAAACTTCTGTTAAACCAGCCATTGCTAGAATGCACACCATAGTGCTACAGATGAGTTTTTGCCAGCTGTATGCAAATTAAGATAGCTCACTCTCTTTCAGGGACTCAACTGATTTACAGAAACAAAACTTTAACTTCTTGTTGACTGCAAAAGACAAAGGGTTTGTAGCCAGTGTTGGCTCTTGAATCTTTGGTTTTACAAGAAGTTCTACATCTTGAGCCTGAGCAGAGTCTGCTTGATTATTGTGCGGCAACTTGAATAAAAAGCAGAATCCGCATTTTCTGTCTTGTCCACTGCGACTATACAGACAGTATATTCCATTTAGATCCCTTCATTTTCACTTTGATTCACGAAGATCCTTCACAAAGATTGAGCCTTGTCTCATATTAAGTCCTACAAGGCAGGAGCAGCCATGGTAAGGCCAGTGGGGAAACATTACATGCTGAAATGTTTTTCCTTCTAGCACAGCACAATGACTATAGAATCATAGAGTCATTTGAGTTGGAAGGGCCCTTCAAGGCCATTTAATCCAACTCCTCTGCAGTGAACAGGGACACCTACAGCTAGATCAGCTGCTCAGAACCCCATCCAGCCTGACCTTGAATGTCTCCAAGGACAGGGCATCCACCACCTCTCTGGACAACCTGTTCTAGAACTCTGCTATTATAGTCTTCTAAGCCAAGAGAGGATTCTCTCACAAGGAGGAAATATTCAACCATACTTACATGGGTTTTTGCATCTCATTTGCACCAGCGGAGTCATGCAAAATGGTAACAGTGAGGCCAAAGTATTGCCCTGCATTTCTCTGGCTGATTATTTGTTTAAAAAAAAAAAAGAAAAAAAAAGAAGAAGAAGAAAAAAAACCTTGGCTATTGTGGGGCCAAGTAACACAGAGTGACCAAGCTGTATTATGCACTACTTTACCCTGTGTGGCCCTAAGAGTAAACTTTATTTACAGAGGATTTTTTTCAACTGACACATAAACTAATGTCACATTTTCATAAGATGAAACTAATAACATATTTTTTTTGCCTTCAGTGCAACATGAAGATTTACAGGTGCAAAGTCAACTGCTAACTCCTGTGGAACACAGGGGGCCAAACACATGCCAGTCAAGTCTGTGCCACTTGTTGGAAAATTTGGAGCAGAAACTATCCTTCCAGCATTGCCTAAGATAGTGCTGTTTGGCACATTTCCAGGCCACATCACAGATCACGATGGCAATTAAATAATACTGATTTCTTGTCCTGTGCTGTCCTTTCCCTTCTATTCACCAGCAACCTACGTGTAACAGATTTTACAGAAACATCAAAATAGTGGCAGAACACAACATGACCATCTATGCTTTGCTTGCTAGCTGAAGGCTGATAGGTGAAGAGCTTCAAGAATCCTAGATGAAAAAAAAAACTGTGTGGACAATACAAGAGTAGCCTTGTTAATTAGTTTCTAACAAGCTATGATTCAGATACATAAGTCAAATGGTAAAGTGGATGAAAATATGCCTTCTTTCTCAGGATTTCTCTTTTCTTTAAAAAAAAAAAAATCTATATTTCAGCATCTAAAGTGCTCACAGGACTGTTCAAATTTAAAACTGCAGTAGTAGATCATAGAATCATAGAATCATAGAATCACCAAGGTTGGAAAAGACCTAAGAGATCATCCAGTCCAACCGTTCACCTATTCCCAATAGCTCCCACTAAACCATGTCCCTCAGCCCAACATCCAGCCTTTATTTCATGTGCTAATATGTGTCTCCACTTTACGGACCATGTTCTCCAGTGCAGAATATAACCCAGAAGAGGATAAATATCTTTTTTATTATGACACCAGAAATGTGCAGCATCACTATGCTTTGTTCACAAATGAACAAAGTTCCCTCATATAGGGAACAGAAACAGAACAAAAGCCAAAAATTGTAACATAAACAGAACCTGAAAAGATTCTAAGACAGGAAATCAAAATGTGTTGAGATTTTTGATTTTTTTTGACAGATGTTGGTGTGTTCTAACCATTTATTAAAATATACCTCTTTCCTCACCTTCCTTCCCATGAGTGAAGTTACTGCAGACATCCAGTCCTATAACTATGAAATTTAGACAGCAGTAATTTTTATGAGCCTCACAACTGCAACATCCCAAAGTGTGCACTTTGCAAGCACTGAATGAATCATCACACACAGATGACAGGCAAGTCAGTTCAGATGAAAGTTTTGTAGGTGAGATTTTATGCTGTCTTTCCATATTGTGTGACATTTTAAATAGAGATTCTCAAAGCTGTAATCCTGTTCTCAGAGCAGCAGGACGTGTTTCAGCAGAAAGAACAGCCTGCTACTGGCCAGCTCCATCCACCAGCCTCCTGGGCTAGGTTCATCAATCATTTCATTTAAAAGTCTTGAGTTTTCCATAACATTTTTTATAAATGCTTCTTTCTTTCTACCAAGCACTTCTTTGTCCCAGAGCCTAGGTCATCACAGAGTTGCGTCAACCTTTCAGGACAGAAGTAAGAGAAGTCACAGACTTTTTGAGCCTTATCTTTCCTGTTTTCAGAGAAACAGCACTGATTTCATCCCCTGATTTAGGGAAGTACACATCCCATTGGCTTCTCTGCTACATATTGATTTTAGCAGTAAACCCCTTGGAACATGATTGTCTTAACTGTGCTCCCCAGAGGAGCTTGCTGGGTTGTAACACTTCCATTGAGAGCCTTGGGAAGGTGCCATCCCTTCAGGCGTTGCTCAGGACTCTTAGCACTGTCCAAAATCATGGTTACACTGGAAGTAACACTATCTCCATTTAGTCCCTATTTGGACATAGGTTTGAAGGAAGGGAAAAGCCAACGTTCTTCACATACTGTGACTTTTATGATGATTGCACAAATACTCAAAGGCCTTTCACAATCCTATCCTTTCATAACTCGTGCCAAGATACCATGGCCTTGATTCTTTACTCAACAGTCTAATTTCAGATCTATTTGCAGTGACCCTGAAAGGGACTCCACTTTAAACTTCCCCTTTCCATCCCTACTTAGGTCATTTTATGCCACATTTATTTTGTAAAATTGTGTGTTTGTACTGGGCAGCAAGAGTTTCTTTCCAAGCAAACCAGATACTTCAATGTGATACACTTATTTTTATGTCACCACTGTATGTTGCTTTGTCTATCTGACTTTTCTATTAACTACTTGATCCTCTTTCCCCCTTCAAACAAGTTCGTTGCACTATTTGTGAAAGAGTCATTTCCCTAATTTTATCATTTTGTGCCTGTTGCCCACACTGCACATCTACATTTTAGCAATCAGCACAAACTGGAGTGTACAGATGAATCACCAGCAGGTTCAGTAGTTGCCTGACTTTCTTCATTTGACTCGCAAGTGAATCTGGAGGCTTTTTTTTTTTACTCATACCACACTACCAAACCTGTAAACTGCTCTTCAGCAAAAACACTGCTCCGCACCATGTGTAGCCTTGCGTAGGCTGTCCCTGTTTTTACCTTGAGTTACATGTTGCACTAGAATAGAAAACATGAGTCAGAAAGGTTAAGGGTTAAACTGTTAAAAACAAAAGAGGAGAAAATTCATTCAGAAAACTGTGGTTTGTAATGGGTGAGAGGAAGTACTGTAAAATTTCTTGTAAAGCCACAATGGCCAGCTCATCAAAGGAAACCCCTCCTATCAGAGGCTTGCACAATGCCTCCTGAAGTCTGAATGGTTGCCAAGCCATGACCACGCAGTTAAGGGAGTGCAACAAAGAACCTCTAATTAAGAGAATATTTCCATCTTCCTGTCCAGCTTATTCCCCATCTCCTTTTTCCTCCTTTCTCCTTGCATTAGTTGTTTTTTAACAGCATGAACTTTCTCAGCAGTTTCCCTCCCTTTTTGGCATTTTTCCTCTGGTTGCCTTGCAAGCTGGAATGAGATATTCTCTATATGGAAGCAAAGACTCTCTAGAATTCTTTTCTACTCATTGATTTGGCACTCACCAAACCATCATCATCAGCCTGTAATTAACTATTTAGCTTCAAAATATCCCAGCAGCTTTCTGCTGGTTCAGTCCACTGTGATGGCATTGAACATCATAGACAGTATAGAGGTAAGACCATACAGCTGGATACCAAAAATGAAGTGCCACCACATTATTTCTTCTTTTCCGTTGTGAGAAACCAGTAACTCGGCTCAGCTCTTTAGGAAACCACTGCTTCAGCATGATAGAGGCTTGTCCTAGATTGCGGTGTGCTATGGTCAGCATATTGTTTACATAGATGTATTTAGTGAAAAGTTGACTTTGGAGTCTCTGAGATGGGGCTTTCCTGGTTTTTCTATTTTGGTAGAATCTATGGAATGATGGTATAGGTTTGTTCTCAGGCCTTTCATTTCTTGTCTTTTGACTTCCCCTTACATTTTCTACCACAGAGTTCCTCCTCAAAAATATTAGCATTTGTCTCTCTAGACTGCAATTTGCCCTAAATGAACCAACGAGTTGCACAGCCTTTCTTTATGTAAACAGTCTTTGTTCATAGTTCTGTATGTTTGGCATAGACTGTTCCTGAGGTACAGCTCCAAAATGCAAACTCAGCACTATTCCCTTGAAATAGCACCTCACATACTTCAGCAAGAGCCTTTTGAATTTTATTCATTTTCTCCCACATATCTGTACCCTCGTCAAGCTACTGTGATTGCGGATATAGTAAGTATATTCGACTGCAGAATGTACACACCAAAAGTACAAGACTGAGAACAACTGCTTGCAAATCACACTTAGCACAGCTCTCAATTTGGAAATGAATCACAAATAATTGTTTTCTGAAAATAGTTTTCAGAGCAGTTTTGTTTCCACATTACTATAGTTTGATCCTGACTATTGTCCTCTTTCATTTACAAAAAATATACAAGAACAAAATGCCATTCTAGAAACAGCATATTTACAGTTTCACCCTTATTCTCAAAATGCCTCACTATAGGATGTGGCGAGTTCAACAGTTTGATTTTTTTTTCTTTATTTCCTTTTCTGTTCCTGCAATTTAAAGCACAACTAATTCCCAAAAGGAAGCCTGTGACCTCAAACTGTTTGAAAGATTCACAGCAATATACATAATAATAAAATAATAAAATAATAAAATAATAACAATAACAAATAAAATAAATGATAACAAAATAATAAAATACACTCAATGAATGCTTTCATGAGACTATTTAACACATTTCAGAGCATATCCAAATGAAGTAAAAGCCATATAACTTCTATGCTGACAGTACTCTTTGGCTTTTCCATGAGTAATCCTAAAACCAATGCGATGGACAGCTGTCTGCTGTTATTTTTAGCTTTTATCAACTTGTGCAATTCTTTACTGCAAGCTGAGCAAATTTCCACAAAGCGTCCATAGAGCAGAGCTGCAGAGAGAAAAAAACCAAAGTGTTGAAGATTGCATAGCAGATAATCTTTAGAAAGAGAGAGTGGTGTGGGATGCCAAGAGACACTGCGTATTATATGTTACTCCTAACAGTTTCAAGAGCTTAGAGAATCCAGTTGCCATGCTGTTGGGGTTTTGGTTAGTTGTTTGGTTCAGGTTTTTGTTTTTTTTTCAATGGGAATAGCGAATGATTTGGGGTTTTTAATTATAAGCAACAGTCCAACTGAATGCATTTGTCTAAAGACACACAAGTCACATTTTTGCACTTCCTTGCATATTTGTGAATATGCATGAGTAAGATTTGCAGGCACTAAAAATGGATAAGGCTGAGTACATAGTTCAAAATCTGGACCTTAGGCATATCCAGCTGGATAATATTGTTACAGATTACACAGCAATAGCATCAGCATGCAAATCATGGCACATCCATGCTACAGGATCTATAGGCCTTTGGCTTCATCGAATATTTATTTTTTCTATTCATTCTTGCTATCTATTTTTGGTTAAGTGGAAAGATGGCTATTATTAGAATCCTGGCTACAGTCTGAGCATCTTTTGCAAGAAAATCTTCATTGTTTTTACTGATTTGAACTATAGTGAAGAAGATGGAATTATTCTTGCGTTCTATTAAAGAGAGGTTATGAAGTAATTTAGACCAGTGGTGGAAATAGTATGAGCTCATTTTTAGGTCTTACCATATATTTCCTACATGGCATTGGACAAATATCATTGTCTCTTTGGCTTCCCAGTTGTGATGCAGATACTTTTTTCTTCCTATTTTAGACTATTTCATGTATAAGATTTTTTCACGGGGGATATTATGTTTTTCATACGCATATTGTTCATACACATATTGCAGGATAATATTATTAAGAGATTCTGTGATGTAAAAGTCCATGTACAGGGTTTCTGCGGCATAAAGGTCGATGTACCTATCAGATATGGGAGGGCCAAGGACTGAATGTAGGTGAGTTTTGCAGCCACAGGCTGCTGCTGCTGGTGCTGGGGAGTATGATGCACACACAGGATGTCAAAAGAGGAACAGTATCTGCCTTCTTTATTAACCTCACGGTGGTTTCAGGTGATGCTGCAAGGTCAGTTCTAAGTCTCTCGTGTGAAACAAACCCCTTCCGCTTCATCTGTGCACGTATGGAGGTGTGTGCTGTGGTGGGGTCTTTGCATTGTACCTTTGTGTGGTATGGATAGGAAATATGAGCCAGAAAGAAAAGCACACTGCAATGAAAAGCAGATCCCACGCTCATCTTGGTTTACTTGTGGCAGGCAAGGAGGAAGTGGTGCTGGGGTTACTGATGTGAGACAACACGTGCTTACTTTCCAGAGCTCCTCTCTGCAAATTTTCTCAGCAGTCTCACAGCTTCATTCAGCCTGTTAGCTTTGGGTCCCTGCAATGTTACAACGAAGCCCAATCTGCTTCAAGTATAACCCATAAACTTTGCCACCCAACATCTCTCCATACATCTACTTTGTCAAGATGGATCATTCCTGGATTCACACCTGGACTGCTTTATCCCCTTGTTCACAATTCTTATGTCAGGTTGCTCCCCAATGAGCTAGCCACTTTCCTATGTAAGAAAGCCCTAGAATCTAAGGGAAGGTGAGGTGAGCTCTCCAGAATTTGCTCCACACAGGCAGAATAAATCCAAGGAACTGACATCAAATTGTATTAGAGAAGGGTTCACTGCTGAGTGCAGGAGATGATTCTGGGTTTGCTTCTGGATCTTCTGCCTCAGACTTTATTTACAGACCCATCAGACAGTATCTAGGAAAGGAGACTCAGCTGGGCATATGCTACAGACAAGTCTCAGTCCTTTCAGAGCACCAAACCTCCACTCATGAAAGGGCTACTACACACCATTAGTGTCACAAAACATTTGGTATGTAACTGGCTGTCAAGCAGTTAAAAACTACCCTCTGTACGCTGATGATGTACGTGTTCTGAAATGATGCTGCTGAGCATGTTTTGAAAAAAGCATTTCATTATTTCACTTTGTCTAGCACTGGGACACAGGGACTGAAAGAGAAATTGGCATATGGATCAGCATGCTCTCATGCAGCCCAACACTACTGTGTATTGGAGAAGTAAATTTTTCTGTCTTATAAGTTAATTAACATGGGAGAAAATAAATCTAGATTCATTGCACTGGTCATGCTCCTGTTGACAGCAATACATTCTATATTGGACTGGAATAGCATTTGTGTCTAAAAACTATCCCTGTAAAGTCAGAAATCGCCTTTTACTTGTTTCTGTACAATGCAGCTCAGCGTACCTGATGTTTTCTTTTAAAATTTAAGACAGCCATAAAGACCATCATGTAAACTCCCTTCTGTTGATACTAGTGTGAATTTAAGATGTAATGTTGGCACTTGGTATATATTACGTGTTTTCATTAACAGAAACTAATGATGCTATGCTTGTACAATGTAACTTTTACTGTTCAACACATTTCTATTTTTTTTTCACTTTTTTCATTATTATTTTGTTTGTTTGCTTGTGTGCTTAATGATCACCAGCACTGCTGACTCCACATTTAGATGGCTATTGAACAGACGAAGGAAACCGTAACTCAGGTATGCAGTTATATATAAATTCAGTTATCTCTGAATTTATAGAAATAGTTAATGCTAAGCTGAGATGGAGGCAGATTTGAGGTAAAGAGCCACTTTCCACTGCAGGAGTTAATATCTTCCCCAGTCCAATCAGGATGTGCCCACAGCAGGCTCAGGCTGACCTTGTTTAAGGGGAAAGTGACCCAGGAGGGGCTATTAAATGTGGGCTAAGTCCAAGTCTAACCCCCAAATATCAGGATGTCCAACAGGAATGGAGGTCATTATGACCTGTGAAGTCTGCTCTTGATGCCACTATGAAGTCACAGTTAGATTGAAATACTGGAATATAGCACAGCCTGGAGAAGAACCCAAAAGAAACCCAAGGACAAGTGGAGGTCAAGGGAACATTTCTCTGAAAAATAATCAACTTCTGTATTAAATATCTTTCTTTCATGTATATGACTATAACACCTCAGTAATATTAAAAAATGGTGTTCAGTGTGATATATGGCTAAATAGTATCTTCAATCAGTAGAAACTAGCCTTAAAATAAATTTTAGTTCATGGATTATTGCTGGACCATGTAAGTTGAAAAGATAGGTTTTCTGCTGCAAAAATTTATGACTCATTCAAAGCCACCAGAACAGATAAGTTGATGTATGCCTTATCTACAATAAAGAAAGTGATTGGGATGAATTCCCAAACATGTGGTTACGTGAACGATGCGAAAGTTCAGATGTATGTACATGCTGAAGGAAGAGACTGTTTTTTGACTAGACTCAGAGAAACTCCTCCCACAGGTAAAGAGTAGATACCATGAAACAGATGTAGTGATGAGAAAATAGTGATTACCTGGAATTCAGACCAGTACGTTTCTGTACATTCTGATATTATACCAGAAACGTAATGGAAGTGACACACGTAATAAGAGCTTATCTCAGCTTCAGTCAGCTGGGGCCCATGCACACAAAAAAGGAGACAAAAAGGGTGAAGCGTGAGCATTTTTATTCTTTTTTATAGATCAACCACAGAAATTTGTAGGTGTAAAACCTCATGTCTTTTTCAAACAGCTTCATATTCTTAATAATTCTTTTTTTTTCCATTTAGGAACAAAAATATTCAGTTTCAAAAATGTACTCACTTGAGTTAAAAAAGCAGCAAGTATTACTAAGTAAGTAGGACACTCCGAAAGTAATGCCTCCTATTTATTTCCACAGAAATTAACACAGATATAGAGAGCACAAGAACACTAGTTAATGGAGAAATTCTCAGCTACAAAATACCATTTTTTCTGCATAGTCACCACCATTAGCTGTGCATTTTCACCAGCAATGAAGAAGAATCTGCATGCTGCGCTGGTAAAAATCTGCATGGCCGTCCAGAAGGTGGCTTTTCTTACACGTCACCATCACTGCTGGTGAAATGCACCACTCACTGCCCCAGTGCTCACATCCACTGTTTGGTCTCCACAAACATTCAACTCTCATCACTGAACATCAACAGGTTCCATTTTTTCCACATGGAGGAATTTGATTCCCTACTTTTGCTTCCTCTGCACTTCCATGTCAGACACCATTCTGTCAGGTTGCCCCTCTGCTACTATCGGTCACACAGCAACAACATGGAACAGAATACTGATGGGAAGGTTCCACCTGTACTGCTATACCACCAACCTCCACCTCTGCTATCATCAGCCAACCTGATAAAATGGGACACATTCAAAGGAGCCCTCTTATTTTCAATACATTTTCATATAAAACAGAAATTTACAATGAAGAGAAAAATAATTATCTCCTGTCATGGGCTAATTTATTAATATTTGCTTGCACAATATCAAAAAAAGAGAATCAGTTATGTTCAGCTTTCAAAAGGGCATAAAACACCTTCAGTTTAACCAATTCCCACTAGTTTTTTGGTGTTTTATTTTTTTTTTTTTTTTTTTGCACATACTTATATACAGATCTTACTTAATTGCAGATTCAATATATGCTAGGGTGAAGCTGTAAACCCTAACACTTCCTACAGCCAGGCAGAAATTGTGAATTTGAATTCATAAAAATAGATGAACAAAGTCCTAGAAGATGTTGAGTATCACTGGCCAATGGGAAGTCATGGAGAATGAATTGAAAGAGATTGAAAATTGGTGCCATTTCAGCACAATTCAGCTGATAAGCAGCATGGAATATGTTGAAATGGCCGCTAGTTGTACCAGAGGAGGTTTAGCTTAGACATAAGGAAGAACTTTTTCTCTCAGAGAGTGGTCAGGCACTGGAATGGCTGACCAGGGAGGTGGTGGAGTCGCCTGGCAGTGTTCAAGAGGCGTCTGGATGAGGAGCTATGAGATATGGTTTAGTGCTTGTGGTAGCAGTGGTAATGGGAGGATGTTTGGACTAGATGATCTTGCAGGTGGCTTCCAACCTTGTGATTCTATGATTCCATGGAAGCCACGTATTCCTTCTATGCCTGCATAAGCGGCATGTCATGAGTCTGCCACCCTGCCATGATCCTCAGGGGAAGGTTTGCACAGCTCATATGACAGCTCATCTTTCTTCAGCCCCTTCATCTTCCACTGCAGCTGCACCACTGAGGCCAATTTAAGGAAGTGAATGCACCCCACAGGACTTTATGCCAAAGCAGGTGCAATTTAAGGCCTCTTGCTGGTCCTTGCATGCAATATCTTCTTTATAATTCACCTTGATGGAATATCCCAGCTATTAAATTAACAAGTGTGAATGGTACAGCAGGACTAGCACAAGGAAAGGCACAGCTGTCACTGTATTTAAATGCAAATTATTATACTTTAAACGCATTTTCTTTGCAGGACACCGCACTATTTCTTACTATGTTTCATAGGAAATGAAGTAAAACAAAAAGCCAAGATTACAGCAATTGCAGAAAAAGTGAGTCCAGAGAAGCAGATTATATCTGAATAGTATAAATGCAACCAATCTTCAATTGCTCATTAACAACAGGGTTGTACTGTTTATTTTTATTGCAATTGTGATTTTTAGGATTATGCCTATCAATATTTATCCATATGTAACAGAACGCAAACATCCGGTCAGCTCCATCGAGCTGCATTTTCACCACATTGTAGTCACAGAACAAACAGATGTTCCATTTATACAGGGAAGATGGAAGGGTACAGAGGGACAAGTGTGGTTATTGCCATAATTAACCTGCTGTGCAAGACATATGAAGGTGAGCTTCCTCCTTCAGATAACACTTCTTGGTTTTGCTGAATGGGGTTGAATTTTGGTCTTTCCAATGTTTGTTTTTTTTTCCTCAGATTGTGCAGGAGATGCCAGAAAGTTTTCTCCCAAGACACCTGGCATTTCTCTCTGTCGTGGCTCAGGGCTGCTCATGTCTCCCCAGGGAAAAATATCCAGGGCTGAGGGACGCTGACCCAGCCACAAGTTCTAAGTGTGATGACATTTTTAAAAATAGCAAAGCCAAACCACAAGCATTCTGAGCAAAGCCTACTGAATGACAAGGATTTGCCAGAATAACCGTGCTCGAGGAAGATTTGAGGGGAGCTATACAGACTTGGCTGTTTCTTGTAACACAAAGAATGTAAATGATGTAAATTCATGTAAATGATGGCAATAATAATATTTCTAGGAAAATGTTTCCTGCCAGGAGATATAAGCATTACTCAAGGAAAGGCTACTCTAACTTTAGGCATTTAAAGGCTTAACAGGCTCAACAGTTCCATAAATAAGAACATACAAAATGTTAATAAAAATATCATTAGTGCGTTTTTGTGATTTCCCAATGCCACTTCTCTATTCTATATAAACTACAGAGCAGAGACCACTTGGAGTCTGCATTGTGAGTAGAAAAGCCAATGAAAAAGAAAATTAATTTCTTCACTTAGTACTCTTACAATCAAAATGCTCAGGGGGGACACAATAATGTGAGACCTGACATTAGAGGAAAAAAATACAGCATATTTTATACATTTATTTTCATCTCCGTATGATTTTGAAAGTATCTGCCCATGATAGATGAACTGCATTACCACTCATGTTAATACACTGCTGTTTAAAGATTTTTTCTTGGTATTCATTTTAATACAGTGGATGTTTACTTAGAACAGCATTAATAACACCAGGATACTTATCATATAGAAAATGGCTAATTAAATCTGCTACTTTTGTCAATGGATGTTTACGTTTCAAAGCCACACTAGATTGTTTATGCAAGATTTAGGGGCAAATGTTAGTGTTTTGTTAGTGACTAATAAAAAGAGTGAAGTTAAATGACAATTAGTATGGGTTGTTATTATTATTACTATTGCTGTTATTTACATTACATCAGGACTCCCTGGGGCTTCAGATCAATGCTTGAAGCAGCTCAGCTGTTGCTACAAGTTTTAGGAATGAAACAAAGTTTGATAATGGTAGGGACATCAGGCTAGGAGCCAATCAAACAAGCAGATTCTGCCAATTGCTCTCATGGTGAGTTGTCCTGCAGGAAGCCATGTTGGCTCCAACAGATTTCTGAATGAATGAAGTTAATCAGGTTTCTAAACATGGCATCAACAGGGCATTCAGGGTGAAACTACATCTCTTAGTTGGGGACTGATTAACAGGATTAATTACTCAAAGTGCGATGAGAAATACACATAGTCTTCTATAAGATGCCTGTAACTCCTCATCAGATGATTTTCAAGCCAGGGTTTTCAAGCTTTTTTGATGAAAAAGAATCAGTACAAGTTCACCAAAGATACCTAGGGATACCCTGCTTTGGCAGGGGGGTTGGACTCGATGATCTCTGGAGGTCCTTTCCAACCCCTACAATTCTGTGATTCTGTGAATCTCTATGCAATGCACACATAGCTTCTGAGAAGTTTTGCAGATCTCTACCATCTCAGAAATGGACACCTTCCCTTGAATATGGATTTCAGGAATTTACTTTTGAAAATTACAAATGCCTTTGCATTGAGTCAGGCATTGAAAATGGCTTTTTCCTTCTTCCTTTTCAAGTCAAGGCCTGAGTTCATTATTTAAAGTTTTCCTTCCTTTCTTGCATAAAAAAATGAAATGGTGCATCCTTGTTGCAAGGACATGTGAGAGCTGCCAGATTGCATCACAACAGGGACAGTTCTGAGCACAGAAGCAAGATCCCAGAAAAGCCGAGGAGCTGCACTGGTCTTTGGCTGTCCTTTGCCCACCCTAGGTGGCTTCTTCACGAGCAAGGAGAAATATTGATGCTTTCCATGAAAAAAAAATGTATAGTTTTTATCTGTGGAATTTGGCCCAAGATGCCACTGACTTATACATAGAGCTCTAACCTTTTCGTTTTGTATGTCAAAAAAAATGTTCACATTGAAATCACAGGAAAATTGAGTCACTTTATGTTCATGGGAAGGAAAGTATATTGCCACAGGAAAACATTTCCCTTTGTTAGTTGCTGCTAAAGAATGAAATGCAAATTCTGAAAGCAGTTCCCTTTCTTCCCTTTTTCCCCCTTCCTCAGCAGTCCCTGTGAATACAGAATATCATGAAAACCACCACCATTTGCTGCATCCTTTCAACTGCTTTAAAGCCAACAGGAGTCATAGGCACACAAGGAACCGAGCACCTCATCAGCATACTGCAATTTTTAGCCATTATTAAATGTAAATCTCTCTAATATCAATATTTATTCCTGCTAAATATTAAAAATGTTTAGGCCTATGAGTCACCAGCTCTGTTCCAGTTAGTGCTTGCTCTACCACTTCCACCCCTGAATGGAACTAGAGATTTACAAATGATATCAGCAAAGTCAACTGTTATGAAGAGGCAAACATGGAGTAACAACTGCGGAGATAACAGTGTGCATCTGTCAGAGCCAGCATGCTCCACTGTTGCCATTTCTCCAACATTGGTTTTACAGCAGGCTTGAGTGGTAAATCACAAAGAGCATGAATAAGTACAGAAGGATTTGCCCACAGTTTGTTCCATGCAAGCTAGAGGTTGCCATGGGAGACAGGAAGCATTTTTCAGGCACTCCCACAGCAATAAACGGTTGCCAATTAATGAACAAGTAGCAGCATGCTGTGTTGTGTTCAGCAGTAGGTTTGTGAGGTGACCAGCAAAAATACTGGGGGAAGATAGAAAGATGTCTTCCCCCTTCAGCTCTAATGGATGCAACTCACAGTCCTGTTGAAGAGGACATCCTGCTGTTTGCTGTAAGGCTTTAGGTTTAGTCTAACTTCCAGTGGACCAAGGGTCTGTGTAATAAAAACCCATGCTCTAATGTGTCACAGTCATCCTAAAGCTGTATTGACGTCTTGGAGACAGCAGAGAAGAAGCAGAAATCCAAAAGCCGGTTCCCATTTTTGATATAGGGTATTTAGTGGGTTGTTGCACACAGAAATAAGAATGCTTTTGATCACAGTAGCTCAGATCAGTGGCTGCCTGCCCAGAGCTAAGGTCTGCTGTGCTAAAAATTCTTCTTTCTGGGAAGTGAGAATGGGTGGCACCTGGAGAAGATCTGGTAGTTTTCCTGTTTCCTGGGTTGAATGGTCCATCAGTGTTCCTGTAACTCTGGGTGGTGACTGCTCTGGCAGACACAAAGGTGCTGAGAACCACTTCTGGACCAGTAGAGATACCTCTTTTCAGAATTCACTACTGTAGTCCTATTTTACTGGAATAACCAAGAGACACATGAGTAATCATGGCTTCAGATGTAGCGGACAGCAGGGAGGAGGTAGCAGGAGTCTGTGGCTGTCTGAACTGTGAGACTGAGAACTGAGTTGAAGAAGTGCACAGAGGATCCAAGCCTTTAGATAGCTTGAAAAACCAAGCTTCTTATCGCAGTGATTAGGCTGTGCAAGGGCATTGCGAATTCCAAGAACAAAAGATACAATTCCCTAAGCCAAAGAGACTGAAATAGAAGTCTGCTATGAATCTCTTACTTCCTAAAGTGGTCCCCAAAGGTAGGGATAAATGCTCACAAGCAGGAAGTCTCTCACTGTGATTGTCTTTACCCAGACAAAGGCATCACTTTCCCAGGTCATGATATTATGATAATATCCCTTGAACATTTAAAGAATCTTCACTTATGTTTTCTTTTTATAGATCTGTTCCTTTTCTGCACTCCTCCTTGACTTTCCATTTTTCTTGCCTGCTGATTTGGCTTCAGGAGCCACGTAATCTCACATGTTCTCCACTGATAAAATAGGTCATATCTGCCCCTAAGGAATGGTCTTACCTGAGTACAACAATACATGGAAAATGCTGCAGACAACAGATTCATTTCATTTATTACTTAGCCTAAACTACTTTGTTTGATGGTAAGAAATACAGAACTCTACAGTTAAAAATATGTCTTGCTTGAAAGATCTTTCCACAAAGCTGCAAGGAGATAATATGCTACATCCTGCACATGCAGAACAGAATCGAAGAGCAGTATATGAAGGGTGAGAAATGCCTGGTGTTTGTTTATAGGCTCTGCCAATCCTAAAAATTAAACAGAACAGATTTTGATTTTCACCCATATATTTTAAATTAATTAAGCTTCTCTCTGTGAAAAGTGTAAATGAATGAAAAGATCTTTTAAACTAAATGACATACCTAAAGCACTATCAGAAAAACAACCCCCTGGAGGTAGCACATCTACTTAGAGCATACAAATACAAAATAAAATAAAAACATGTATCCTTCCCATCCTATTCTTTATTCACACTTACATGCCAACAGACACTGTATTACCTTCTCTGAGCCGATGTATTGGAATCATAGAATCCTAAAATCCTAAAAAGTTGGAAGGGACCCTTAAAGATCACTTAGTCCAACTTCCCTGCATGGAACGGGGACACCTACAGATATAGCAGGTGCTCAGAACCCCATCCAGCCTGACCTTGACTGTCTCCAGAGAAAGGACATCCATCACTTCTCTGGGCAACCTGTTCCAGTGCCTCACCTTCCTTCTGGAAAAAACATTTACCTTCTATCCAATCTAAATCTCTCCTGCTTTTAGTATGAAACTATTTTTCAGAAGATAATAGCACCAAGCTTCCAAGTTGTGCTTGTGCTTCTAATGTCAGTCACAGAAGATCTGGGTTTCGGGGAGATCCTTGCTGATTGGCCAGTATGGGGCATAGCAGAGAACTTTGTAGCAAGCCCTTCATCACAAACCAACCCAAGATTTAAGGAAAGAAATCTCAAAACTTCTAAAACTTTTCCAGTTTTAGAAACTTCCCAAACTCTTCTCCAAGAAGACACCAACATTTGTGTCTGTATAAAGTCCTATTCTTTATAATCCTTGACAAGAATAAAATGTAAAAACCACTTTAAAGACAGAGGAACCACTCTGAAGTTGCAACACAGTGTGTCACAGAACTGGGGAAAAAAATTGATGCTGAGACCTCTCTACTAAGCATCCCACTAAGCATTCAGAAGCCATTGCAGTTCCCTTACTCCATCTGAGCACCTACTTCCCACTGATACCTAAAAGCATGAGATGCATCTGGAAAGAAAATAACTCTTTTCCTTTGTGCCCCAGATTAGATGTTTCTTTCTTGTCAACAAAGAAGAATTACTAACAATATGCCAAGTTGGTTACAGGCTGCAGATAATCTGCTCTGACTGCTGCAACTGCATGGGAGAATACCAGGGCATGATACCTTCCTGTATGATAATTTTAACTCAGTGAGACCAGAAATAAATGTTTGGACAATGCTGACTTAGAAACCTTTATTGCTGTTTCATTTTTGTTTTGAGGAAGAGACTAAACTGGCATAGAAACCAGTAGCATGCTTAGTTAGTTAAACACACTGAGATGAGAGCGTGCTTATTCTGAATCCAATAGACATCTCATACAAATATGATCTCAAAAAATTATCAGTCTTCAGAAAATGGTAATCTAAATAATCACTGTGGTACAACTGAGTTGAATGGAAGGACACAGTGAAGCCAGCTGAGTTCAGGCGAATGAGTTCAGCCAATGAGGCTGCAGGATTTTAGGATTCTGTGGTTCCAATACATTGTCCCAGAGAAGGTAATGCAGTGCCTGTTGGCATGTAGGTGTGAATAAGGAAGAGGATGGGAAGGACATGTGTTTTTATTTTATTTTGCTTTTGTATGCTCTGGATCAGTGGAAAGACCCTTCCCATGTTCTAACAAGCAACGAAGAAGACAAACTGTGCTCCCAATGGGCTTCTTCCTCTGTCCCCCAAGGCAGGAGCCTACTGTACCAGATGAGATTCTTTATTTTCATTCCAACCTTGGTTTATATTTTATAGTTTATTAGAAATTATTTTTATTTGTTGTTTTGCAACAGTTATGGTCCATCTGATATTTTCTTTTTTCTTTCCTCCTTCTCTTTGTCAATAAAAAAATCTGTTTTGCACTGTCAACATGACAGGCAGAAGTTTCAATGAATCCATTACTGAACATTTTCTCTTTTTTTTTTTTTTTTTTTCTGGAAATCCATTGCCCTGTGGTGACTCATTCCACTTCAACTTTCCTCCAATTCCACAAATTGCATCAAAGTTTCATCATTCCCTCATTCAGGTTTTCTCAGAAACATTACTCAACAGAGAAGAGTGTTCTAGTTGTTGAAAATGTTAAGGGGCAATATTTTCTTACATTTTTGTGGTTGTTTTCTCTTTGGGAGAGAAAATATTATCAGAGAGGATGTTTCCCTGCTGATTGCAGTTGCTTATTTTTCCTCTCTTTCCCTACATTTTCCTTCTAGGATTTTTCCAATTCAAAACTTAAAGCAAGTTGCTTTACAGGAGTGCTTGAAGCTGCAAAAATATTTTACTAAGCAATAACATTGGAAAGCCTAAAGAGAAAAACTTTCCTTTCTCCTTCCTATAATCAAAGTCAAGCAAAGAGACAGCAGGGTGATGGAAGAGTGTCAGTAACACTGAGGTCCTTCTGCTGGTTATGCAAGAACATGCTATCATCTGAGCCACTGCTGATCCAGTAAGGAGAAGTTACAGAAGGAAACGATCCATTCCTGCCTGCAGCAGCTGGACAGCAGGGAGGAGGGCTGCTATGTGGCATATTTATCTGAGCAAGCTGTGATCACCCACTGCTTGAGTTTTCTTTCTTCTCCAACTTACACTACAATTCTTTTCCTCAATAACTTTTTTTTTAAGGAATTTGATTTATTATCAGAGGATTCATAACAGGAGAAAAATCTCCCCTCAAGCTTTCCTTCCCTTCCTTCATGCCAAGTCCTTAGCCTCACTACTTTTCCTCCCACTTTCTTCTCTGGCTCTTCTCCCATGCCTTGCAGCAGGTACCTTTGAAGAGATATTCCTCCACCCCACTAGTTTCCCTAGCTGTTCTTCCAGCATAATGGTGCCCTTGCTTCGAGACCTGTTCTCCTTTAGTGAACTCTGTCCTCATGTACCCTCATTACCTTGGGCCTCCATTCAGCCATCTCATAGAATCACAGAATCATAGAACAACTTATGCTGGAAAGGACCTTAAAGATCATTGAACTCCAGCCCCCTGCTATGGGCTGTTTGCCACCCACCAGATCAGGCTGCCCGGGATCCCATCCAACCTGGCCTTGAATGCCTCCAGGGATGGGGCATCCACAGCTGCTCTGGGCTGCCTGTGCCACGGCCTCACTGCCCTCTGAGTAAAGAATTTCTTCCTAACATCTAACCTAAATTTCCCCTTTTATTTTAAAGCCAGCCCCCTTGTTCTTTCAATATTAGACTGTGTAAAAAGTTGCTTCCCTTCCCACTTATAAGCTCTCTTCAAGTACCGGAAGGCCATAATGAAATCTCCTTATGTACCACAGCTTTATCAAACCACTGCATCTTGTTGCCTTCTCTGTCATTCCCTGTGTAACCTTCCAAATCACACCCCTTTCTCTCTAGAACCCTGTCTCTCTAACCTCACCCTACCTTCTTAACCCTTCCAACCTATCCACACACTGCAACAAATTCCTCATCACCTCCCTGTAAAACTACTGCTTTTTCTTAGAAGTCTGAGATACCAGTGAGGCTCCTGGGCAGTCTGTAACAGATAATATTGGTGAGCATTTTAAGAAAAGAAAATTTATTCAGCTTAGAACATCAAGCAATCTGGGACCTTGATTTTTCTCTGAATCAGTCTTTTCCAGGGATCTGATTTGTACCCATTTTGACAAGGTTGTTCCTAGTGATGCTAAAGAATCTCTTGACATTTTGGGAGAGAAAATTACTGGAGTAAAGTCAGACAAACCTCTGTGAGTTATCTGTTTTTTATGCCATGTGTCAGGTATCTGAGCAGGAAATAAAAGAGCAGTTGGCACCTCTGTGGCTGTTTAGGTGGAAAATATATGACTCTCCTCTTCAAGCCCAAAAGAGCAAAGCCATAAAAAGAAATCCCCTCTGCAGTCTTCAAGTGCCTTTGACAACACAAGCACCAGCTTTGTGACTATGCATGATTAGAAAGCACCCTCTCACCTTAGTCCCTGTGGGTTCCACCTGCACTAACACATGGCATCGAACAGTTCAGCAACAGATCTCAGCAACTGCCTTCACCTTCATTAAGAAGCAAAAAGAAGAGCAGGCACTGCTTCCCCGTTGCATGACAGCTTCTTCGCTTTTTAAGGGGATGATCATTTGCATGCAGCCCGTAACTCCTCTGCATGAGTCTCCACGTAGCTTCTCTATCCATTTCTTGCTTGTTTCTCAGGTGCCACAGCTGTATGCCAACTTTTAAATCCTTGAGACTAGGAATGTCAGTGTTTCTAGTGCCAAATGGTAAAAAGTCAAAATTAAGGACTTATTCAGCACTATGTCTGAAAAAGTCTAGTACTTCTGAGCTTCCCAGGTGTGTTGGCTTCATACTTTCAACTGTACTCTATTTAACCAAATGAAAATGAGGTTATTTCAAAAACACTTTGTTCTTGGAGCTGTGACTCTACAACATGCTACAAACGTTATTTATGGGAGGAGTTATTTATCTGGATGCTTTGATTGGAAAGGGGAAAGTTAATTTGGAAAGAAACAGAATACTTCTTCTATCCTCCTATCTTAGAGCATTACCACCTCTACCCAGGGCACAAGGATGAGATTTTTCAGCCAAGCTGCTGTATCTGCAACAAAGTTGTCTACATCTGCCCTCCCCATTAGGCTTATGAACTTTAGCCATTGTAGCAAATGAAGTTGAGTGATCAACGGATTCAGCCAAACCCATTTAGTTTATGGTACAGTTGGTCACTGTCAGAACCTACTGACCATAGCTACTCTATTTTCACTGACCACACTGAGAAATGAAGAAAAAAGATCAAGTGCAGATACCTATGTTGTAGTGAGGAGGAAGTGAGACCAACCTCAGCTTTCTGGGTATATGTAAACTACTTACCTGATTCCAGAACTGCTGATAAGGCATAGACAGTAGAGTTTAGGATGTAGTTTTTTTCAGTCAGATGTTGACACATGCTGTTGCACTCCAACCTCCACAGACCAATCAGTTCTCTACTGGACTAAAGGGAAGACCTCTCTGGTGTCAAAGCCACTACTATTCCCAAATTCATTAGCTGCTTCTAGGAATCATAGCATTCAATTTATGCAGTTCAAGCCACTGTTTCATTGCTTTAATCTTAAATGTTTTGTGCTTATTCCCTCCCGCTCGCCCCCCCCCCCCAGATTGTATTCTCCCCTTGCAGTGAAAGTCAATCTGCCCATTCTGATTCTATCCTGGATATGTAAAACAGAATAAATCCTCTCTCCTTGAATCATCCTTTCCCATATTTGAAAACTGTACATACACCAATTATAAATTAGTGTAACCTGTTGTTTTTTTTTTTTTTTAAACAGTCATTTAAATGCATGTGTCTTCATATAACATAAAACTGCTAAATCAAACCTGAAATAACTATTTTTTCTCCTGTGGATATTTCAATTCTAATATTGAAGGCAAAAAAAAAAAAAAAAAAAAAAAAAAAAAAGTAAAAGCAAGAGACAAAAACATTTTTCTGTTAGAAGCAATGGGAAGATATTTCCAAGTTGAAAACACTGTATACTGTGTATAGAATCAAGCAAATCTGTTCCATAATAACCTTCTATTTCTGTACTAACAACATTTTATAAGAGCATGAATACCCTAAAAGTCTGTCCAATGACCTTTGTAGGAAAAGGAGTTGGCACCATAAAGTTTTTTGTCAGCAGCAGCTTCTGTTCCCTCTAACTTCTAAGTGAGCAGTTCTGGAGGCCTGTGCACAAGAGTAGGCTATAACTCCTTCCTTAACTTCTGTGACTTTTTGTCCCTCATAGCATTTACAAAGTAAAGTAAAAATGACTATGTGGGATTTTGCCAACTTCTTCAAGCAGACATTGCTTAGAACAGGAAAAATTCAACAGGTGAAAGTAATGCTTTTACAACCATGCATACATTACTTTTTAAAACTTACATATTTAGTTCTTTAGGTGTGTATATAGACACATGGAAAAAGTCTTCTACGCACACATAAATAATATATTGTCTTCTAGGGTACAGTACACTATGAATATAAATCATGCATTTAAAATACCATAGCATTCTTTCTTCTGTTACTGGCTAAAATTTGCTTCAATCAGTCTCAAAGTTTTGTATGAAATTTATTCCTAATCAGTAGATTTCTCCTTGTCTACATTTTTTGTGATTCTCAGCATTTAGCTGTGACTTGAATCATAAGTCAATTTTATCACAAGCCTGTTTAATTTTCAGTCATTTTCTTTTTGAACTTCCTACTTATCAGGTAAGCACTGCACTGTTTGGATTTATACTCTCTGAGGAGCTATTTACCTGTATGAAAACATCCCTTGGAAATGCTAGCATTGGCAGCATGCTGTATTCAGGTGTGTTCCTACCATCTCTGTTTGAGGACATATTTACTTTGAGATACTGTCCCTTGAAATTCAGCTGAGCTTGTTTCGATCTTCTCATTTGTTTATTTTTTACTAGCAATCTGTATCAAAATGAGGCTTTCAAGAAGTGCCAGCCATGTGTGTCTTCTTCGAGCTCTGCCAATGGAAAGTTGCATGTAAAAATAAATTATCTATTTCCTGCTGCTAATAAATATCTTGCTTCATTTTGTGAGGAGACAGCATATATCGCCTGTAAAAAAAAAGGATTCAAACGCTGTGAATAGAAGGTTTCTAGAGTTAGGCACATATGCTCTAGTCTCATATTTCAAATGATACATGGAAACACTCAATAAACATGTCTGCATCTCTTAAGTGATCTATCTGGTTGGATGATGCAGTAAAATTGCGACAAGATCTCTTGTAAAAGCAAATTGAACAGGGTGCTGCTTTACTTTTTATTTATTTTATTTAGTTTTTTAGTTCTGTAGCCTTTCTGCTTTTGCTTTTTTAACCTTTTATTTTGATGCATGTTGGGCACTTTATTTTATGGAAACTTCTGGGTTAGGCCTGCATTTAGGAAAACATTTAAATGCATGCCTAATTTTAGAAGTGCAGGTATTCTCCTTGAAATCAATAGGCTTTCTTCTATAATTAACATTAAACATCTGCTTAAATATTTCTTGGCCTTGGTCTACAATCTGTAACACAGATGGACAAACAGTGGTAGCCTGTTTGAAGATGCCGTAATGACAAAAAAGCCTCCATTATATCATTAATCTATCTGGATATTTATATGGCATCTATCTCTATAAAAAGTACAGTGTCTATCTTAAAGTAGCCAAGAGTGATGTCATGTTATTCCCCTGGATCTGTCCTGATTAGGTTCTAGCTCTTATTACTGGCCTTCCCAGGACAGTTAACCTAGCCACCCCAAATAATTGCAAGAGCACACTGCATCCACTGCAAAAACACAGCCGAGCCCACTCCTGATGGCTCCGTAAACCAAGCTCATTAGCTTCATTCTGAAGGGAGACGGCACTCTCAAAATCACAACTGATGCACAGCAAAGAGCAGTTTCCAGTTGAGGGACAATGACAAGGATCTGGGGACAAAAACTCCTTGAACCACTCCAGCCAAAGAGGCTGCCAAGGAGTGATGCACACTACATCCTTCCAAAGCAATGAACTCTTATCCTGAAAATTCCCCCTGCTCCCAAAGTCTCTTGACTATAAACCATCCCATAGACAGGTAGTTAGCTCTTCACATTCATAGCACAACAAATATTTCCCCTCCAGCATCAAGTTGTTCAGGCTCCATGGGGGATTAATTCCTGAAGTAAAGCAGTGATCTTCAAGACAGAAGTTTCTTTCTGTTCCACAAAGAAGGGTTTGTTAATCATGCAGCTATTTAAAAAGTCACTCCCAAGATGTGCACCTGAGCTCAGAGCATATAATTTATAATCTACCCACCCACACATGTACACTGCAATCAGATCAGTGTTCCCACCAAAAATTAACATGCTGAAACAGAAGACCCAGGACGGTTCCAAGCAGTGATAAAGCATTTAAAGGAAAGGTACAGGATGGCTTCATAAATTTTTGGGGTTGCAAAGGGCAATGACAAATCTACCCTTCTCCAGCTGGGGAGGGTTAAAATGCAAAAGTAGGAAGGTGTTATCTTTGATCTTATCTCAACTACTTTACAAGTTAGGCATTGGTATAATGGAAGTGTGGTTCCCAATTCTAAGAACAAATCAGTGATCTTAAAAAGTTCTTAATGAAAGGGAGGGTTGAAGGCTTCTAATATTACCCTGAAAAAAAAACTTCTCAATCAATCTTTTTCCATCAAATAGTACACTGAAACTCAAACATATCTACATAGGAAAAAAAAAAAAGCCAGTAAGTAAACTGATAAACAATTTTTTTGTTAGATCTTTCTAACAAGAAACTCAAAACATAATATTGCCTTTGGAATTAACCTTTTGCACACATCTAGCTGAGTGACTTAAGAGCTTTGTGGCAGCAAAGCATCTTGGCCATGTACAGCCTATTTCATCCACCCAAGCTTGTGTGATTTCGAGCTACATCTCCCAGCAGATACTAATCACTTACTTTGGAAGAGCATAATACAAATTTATGCAGTTATATAAGGTGAACTTAGTCAACTCTTTACCCCTGTTTAGGATTAAGACAAATACTTATATACCAGCATTTTTCAAAAGGCAGTTATTCCATTTTTTCCAGTTCAATTCAAATAAGACACTGCCAATTTCCTGCTGGCATTCTGGTGTGTGTCCTCACCAAAATAACCATGAACTTGAGTGTCCTCTAGAAGGATAGGTAGCTAGAAAAGTTCCTGGCACAGGGTTACCCAAGCACAGCATAAATATTAATGGAATTATCCTTCCAACATTGCTGTCAGGCTCTATTGCCCCCCCATTTTCCAAACAGAGAATTGAATTTCAAAGTTACTTGCCCAAGGGAATACAGGAATTCTGTACTGGTGCCAAAATGGAGCCCACATTTCTTGAGCCTTCATTCAAACTTTCTTTTCTCCTTTGCCTTCTTGCATAAGACACAAAAGCAATTTCTGTTCTTCAGTATTTTTGATCGGCCTGGTTCTAACTTATTTTCTCACACAAGTGACCATGAAAGATGCCAAAGTAAGGATTTATTTTGGGTAAGAGGTAGTTCTTTCAAATAAAGGTGCTGGGATTTAATTTGTAGTCTTGCTCTCTCCTTGGCTGTCAGTAAGCACAACCCCTGAAGAAAAAAGGAGTGCTCCCCATTGCACAACCTACAGTGATTGCTCTAGATGATTAAGAAGTGGCATTAATATATTCCATGGATGAACTATCCAATCTTCCTTACCCTGAGGGATAGAAACTAAAATCCTGGGCCTAGCTGAAGAAATTAAGGGAACTGAAGAGCATTCCAGAGAAGTAGTAGCACTGAACTGTGTTTATCAGACCTTTCCTTAGTGCACTGACCAAACATGCAAGAATATATCAAATGCCTTGTAAACAGGAAGAATAAGCAAATCTGACCCAAAAGGACTTAAATAAATGATGTTTCCCGTTTGCTTAGGTTTCCATCTCCCACGTTTTGCTCTGAATTCTTTATCTGTCAAAACCTGCCCAGAATTGTTATAGCTTACTAAATTCAAGACCCAAACCTCTAGTTGTCCTATTATACCATAACTTCAGGTAGATTTGCTCAAAATATACTCCTGAATTCTGGAAGACCTTCAGGTGATCTAGAATAAGACTAGGATTTGTTGTTCTGGCTACTGTGAAAAATAGGATCCAGAAGAATCTTCAGATTCCCTAGGATGGCATTGCAACCCTCACACTACTGAGAGGTTTTTAAGAATCTAATATGCAAACTAATACAATAAGCACATCAACGGGGATCCTTTAAGCTGTACACACACATCTTAATTATATGGTGGTATTTAAGTACGTATGACAAGAACTTAAGACTATGTTTAAAAAGAAAGATCCCAGTGTTCTCATTTTCAGTCAACATTATGGAAATTGGATGTATTTGAGCACAAAACCAGCCTGGAATTGTTTGCACTGTAGTTCAGCCTTCTGCTAGATACTTAATAGCTCTCTCATCTCTCAGCCTCATTACCTTATCACTGGACACTTTAAAAAAAAAAAAAAAAAAACACACTTGCAGCTTCCAGTACTATGACTTTTCATCCCATCTGCATATTAAGTGCAGAAAAACTATAACTTTACTAACAGCTTCTAACCTACAGAGATGAATCTGTTGTGAAATGGTAACAAATTATTTAGTACTTCTTGTTTGTTTATTTGCTTGTAAATATTTTTTCTATTTTTTTCTAAATGTTTCCTGAATATCTCCAGGCATGGTAACTCAATCACCTTCCTGAGCAGCCAGTTCCAGCACCTAATCAGTCTTTCTGAGAAGAAAATTGCCCTAATATCCAAGTTAACCACCCTGTCCTGACACAGCTAAGGCCATTCCCTCTAATCCTATCACTAGTTACTCAGGAGAGGAGTCCACCCCTCACCTCTCCACAATCTCCCTGTAGGTAGTTGTAGAGAGTGATAAGGTCTCCCCTGAGCCTCCTCTTCTCCAGACTGAACAATCCCAGTTATATCTCAGCCACTCCTCATTAGACTTGTGCTCCAGAACCCTCACCAGCTTTGCTGACCTTCTCTGGACATGCTCCATGTCCTATTTCTTGTAGCTTCAAATCACCCTTAGAGGAAAATAACCGTATTTAGAATTAAACTTGATATATCCTTTGAACTCCTATAGAAACTGGAAAGTGTTACTGTACACTAACATTAGGCAGAGTCTGTAGGGCACAATCTACTCCATAATACTTAGTTCACGTGGGGATATTTCTTTGTGTACCTATTAATTAAGGTGTCATGAATTAATTAGGCATAATGCCACTAAAAAGCTATGATAAGCAGTGCATCTTACATGCTAATAGCATGGGCGTCACTTACATGAGTGAATCATCCCTATTTCCCAAATCAGCAATTATGCCATGCCCTGTGGGTAAATGCCTTTCATAGAAATTATTCCCAGAACCTATCCAGAGAACATCTGAGACAGCACTGGAAAATCACTAATTTACCTTTCTGCACCTATGTTGGAACCTTTTTGACACTAAATCTCACACTTAGGTCTCCACCCCAGGTACGGAGCCCTTCTCCTACCTTTGAATTATCTTTGGGATAATGGCACTGTCACAGTTCCTGCTCTCCAAGACTGAAACCACTGCTTTTGGTGGTGGCTTTGTACCTACACCCAAAGAGCTGTGCCTCCTCACAGCGTGACCACTGTTTTCACAGATCACACAGAATCACAGAATCACCCGGGTTGGAAGGGACCCCAAGGATCATGTAGTTCCAACCCCCCTGCCTAGCAGGGCCACCAAACATACATATTCAGATCAGGTTGCCCAGGACCCCGTACAACCTGGCCTTAAACACGTCCAAGGACGGGGCATCCACAACCTCCCTGGGCAGCCCGTTCCAGGGCCTAACCACTCTCCTAGTAAAGAACTTCCCCCTAACATCTAACCTAAATCTTCCCTCCTTCAACTTAAAACCATTTCCCCTAGTCCTGCTGTTGTCAGCCCTTTTGAAGAGTTTACTCCCCTCCTGGGTGTAGGTTCCCTTCAGGTATTGATAGGCTGCAATGAGGTCACCCCTCAGCCTTCTCTTCTCCAGGCTGAACAAGCCCAACTCCCTCAGCCTGTCCTCATAGGGGAGGTGCTCCAGCCCTCTGATCATCTTAGTCGCCCTCCTCTGGACCCTTTCCAAAATCTCAATGTCTTTCTTGTACTGAGGGCTCCACACCTGGACACAGTACTCCAGATGGGGCCTCACAAGAGCCGAGTAGAGAGGGACAATCACCTCCCTGTCCCTGCTGGCCACCCCTCTCCTGATGGAGCCCAGGATCCCATTTGCCTTTCGAGCTGCCAGAGCGCACTGCTGGCTCATTGGCTCTTTGTTTTGACAAAGACTACCAAGGAAGGGGCATGTCAAAATTAGAGAGGTTAAAGTGTCAAGGTCTACTAGATAACTCTGAGTATAAAAATGGTTCCTGTAATCCTACCATTCAGGCAAGAGAACGCATTAAGTTGCACCAGGGGAGGTTCGAGTTGGATATTAGGAAAAATTTATTCTCAGAAAGAGTGATAGTGTGTTGGAACAGGCTACCCAGTGAAGTGGTGGAGTCAGCACCCCTGGAGGTGTTCAAGAAATGTGGAGATGTGGCACAGAGGGAAATGATTATTGGCATGGTGTTGATGAGTTGATCTCTGGACTAGACGGTCTTAATGGTCTCTTCTAACCATAATGATTCTATGATTCTGTGATCCTCCTGCTCCAAGCTGTAGGTAACAAGTGGGTTACAAGTACTCAGCAATTTTGAAACTGAAGCCAGCTGCTGAGATATATGGATGATACTGCCTCAGACCTGGAAGTTTCACCCTGTTTTTTCCACCAAGCAATTAGCAAAATGATGGTAAGTTATAAGACCGCCCTTGTTTCAATTGCTGGGCTGCTCTTTTATATTGTCCCCAAGTCCAGGTGAAGTGAACTTCTTTCCTCAGGGAGAGACTAGTTCCCTTGTGTTACATGATATTATGTATCATCAGCGTTCTCCAGAGGTTTGGAACAAATTCAGCTCTTCTCTCATTCCAGCATGTCTTTGGGTATCTAGAGCACAGGCATGTACTTGAGGCAGTCCAGCAGGTCCATACAGAAAAAAAAACTAGGCATCTCTGCTCTATGATGTACCACACAGTTAAGGATTTTGATGCATCACTTTGAAGAATTTGGGCACAAAAAATCTGTCTCAGCAAGAACCTGAGCAAGTAGCTTTGGCTTCCATCCAAAGCGATTTTCCTGAAGTTGCACAGGAGAAACTGCAAAAGAAGTGAATGCGAAGCATCTCAAATTGCAGTTAATGCCCCTGTCATTAACCTCCCCTTCCTCATTTATAGATAACTTAATCTTAGTGATGGGCTCTGCTCATCTGGGATCTGCAGTGGTGTAAATTACTACAAGAGGGCCCCTCGAAAAGCTGCACTCAATGCATTTTCACTTTGCTCACTATTTATTAAAGCGAAGTGGTGGAAGATACAAAGAAGTACATTATTAGCATTGACCTAACTGCTTTGACTAACAGCTGTCTACTGAAAAGCAATGCGGACTAAGATGTTAAAAGATATGCATATATTACATTCCTCTAAAACCAAACTCAGTGTGATCTACAAGAGTCTCTATTGCTTTCAGTGAAATTTGTATTAGACCTCACCATGGAATGGTTAAGGGCAGAATGAGCTGTCAAGGAAAGGATGTACTTACGAGTGTATTTTGATGAGAAAGGGAGAACAGGCTTTCCAAGGTTATAACAGAGCGTTATTTTCACCGGGATGCTTTCTAAGCCCTCCTGTTCCCTGTGAGTCTCAATTCCTTTGTTACAAAAACCACAAACACCTTGGGGGCCAGGAAATCCAGTATCTCTGCAAATGATTAGCTTTACAAACAACAGACACAGAAAGCATTGTCACCGCTTGGGAAATGCACGTGGCTAAAAGATTTACATGTAGATATTTCTGGCCCAAAAGTGCAACGATGAAAGAGGCTAACAAAACAGCTAAAGGAGAGAATGAAGTAGATGGTTTTATAAACAATATATGTTTCAGTCTAATTTTTGGTTTTGTCATTAAATTAGGATGTTGGCAAGGTCAGCTGGATCCAGCCAAGTCCACACACAGCAGTAGGTCAGAGCAAGAACCGCAACCAGACATCCTGCCTGCTCCATCCGTGAATGGTCAGTCAGGCTCTTCTGTAACACTTTTCCACGCCTCGCTCAAAACAGTATTCAAAGAAAAGCTAGGGATCATTTTTACAGAAGAAGAAAGAAGCAGTAATGCCAAAGAGCAAAGCTAGAGTAAAATATAATCTCATATCAGTATCTAGTGGCCTCAGCTCTCTGTGCCTGACTTTTGCTTCATAATAATTAAAAATTATATAAAAATTAAATAAATTATATATAAAAATATTACATATAAAATTTAAAAATTTCTAAGATCATAAAATGAAAGAAAACAAAAATGCATTCTAAATAACCAAAATCCAGATTTTACATCTATGACAGCTGTTGGAAGTGTCATGCGTGAAATAGGTGTCCGTAGATTCATCACAACTGAACGGTCTTCCAATCTTGTGGTCTGGTCTTTAGACATTTGAAATCATAGAATCACAGAATTATTAAGGCTGGGGGGGAAAAAAAAAAAAAAAAAAAAAAAAAAGCAATAAAATCATCTAGTCCAACCATCAACCCATCCCCACCATACCCACTACCGTGTCCCTCAGATACATCTATGCCATTCCTTGAAGACCTGCAGGGATGGTGACTCCATGACCTCTATGGGCAGCCTGTTCCAATGCATTACAGATTTTTCTGAAAAGAAATTTTCCATAATATCAAACTTGACATAAACTGGGTATTCCACAGATGATTGCAAGGGTACAGAACCTGACTTCACATACCCTTTTGTTATGACTGTGTAGGAAACACACCTACAATTAGACATCTATATCTGTAAGGGTCTTCAAATTCGTCACAGAACAAGACACTTAAATTTATGGTCCTTTTTTAGAAAATAAAACTCTCTGAAGGAACTGGGGGAGAATTTTCTGAGGATAAGTGCTTTTGGTTGAAAGTTGTCAGAACCCAAGTGGTTTGTGGAAACCTACAATTTAAAACACAGATCTGAATGTGAAGGCTCTGCTACTTGGCAGCAGGATGCAGAATTGGATTCTCCAGGGTGAGAGGACAGCTCTAGTTGTTGCATGACCTGGATGCCTTGGGAGATCACAATTCTGAGGATGCAAAGAAAAGCAGAGATCCTGACAAGCTGAAATTGTTTCAGACCCATTTGGGGCATCCTGAGAGATGAGACCATTCCTCGAGACAAATGAGAAGCTAAGAACATAGAAGCCCTGAAAGGCATCATTAAATCAGGAAGTTCAGAATATGTGCTTATATGTTTGGTTTTTTTTCTATTAAAGCATTTCAATTCTTCAGAACAGAAAAAATGCTGCTTATTTTTTCAGTCCTCTAGCTCATAAGGAATACAGAACTTGTACTTCTAATTTGAAATAGGAATGATTTTTCCTGATCCTCAACTCTAATTCACATCCAAAGCTATGTTATAGCATAAGCTATTAATCTAGTGAATAAACTTAGCTACATCTTTTTTTTTTTTTTTTTCCCCTGATTGAATAAGTAAACATGAGGTCACTGCAAGGGTGCAAAAACTGTAACATAACAATGGAGCAGTGAATGGCTGGAGAAAAAAATTTGGAAAATAAAGCTGAGAGAGACAGTATGTGGTGCTATTATGAATTTCCATATTCAAACCGTACCTCTTACCAAACACTGAAACTTTCTCTATCTCAGGGATGCCTAGTCCACAAAGCCCTAAAAGCAGATAGAATGAAAGAATTCTGCATGATTTCCCTGTTTTTACTCTCTTCTGCTGCCTGCACTCTCCCTTTTTACTCCTATCTTCTCTGGGATGGAGGACCTTTTTTGCTGACCTCGTACAGCTGTTCTGGTGCTCCTCTATTTATGCTGTGTTTTGGAGGAAGCGATTTTCTCTTGCTCACAATCATTGTCAACAAACAGCAAAGCCCTCCAATACCGTTTTTGACACAGTTGACCTAAATGCTTGCATTCAAAGATTAGTCACACACTGCTGAAGTGAAAGAAAGAAAATGTAAACAGCCAGTGCTTTTGCCAGAAGTATGCAAGTGTCTGTGTGGGAAAGGATATGATATAAGAGCCTGTGTAATCACACATTCTTTTATTAAAATAAAACCTTTCACAACAATTCCTAACTTGATTTTTTTTTTTTTTTTTCAGGTATTACTATTCGTTAAACAAAGCTTGCCTGTGCAATTATCAAATATGTAAGACTTGTGATATCAGGTAGATCCCTCTATGGGTGTATTTCACATTGTCATTGTTTAATTATTAACCGACTCCATCATGTTTTCTTTCGATATGTGTTCTTTGTTTCAGGAATACATCCTGCAATATTAAATGAAAAGATAAGCTCAGCCAAGAATCTAAGGAATCAGATGAAAAGCAGGTTGTGCATAGTTCCTTATCTGTCTCCTCTCAGCTATCCCAAGTTCTTAATGCAGTCAAGACAGAGAAAGGAAAGAAAATCCTCTGTGGAGAGTCACACTGGGCTTTAAGTCTGAAGATACTCCTTCATCCACTCCTTCTCATCTCAGCGATCTCACTGGAATGAAACAAAAAATGTTGTATCATGAACCTTAAAGAAAAAAACATCTTGGAAATGTTGTTTTGGAGACAGTTTTCTAATTTATAAAGTTGGATGCAGGTGTTTATTTGTCCCAGCACATAGTTCAGGTGACTTCAACATGAAAGATAGAAGGTGTGATGAAGAGAAATGTCAAAGTTTCTTAGTGCTGAAAGAGTTCCTTTTTGATATTGTTGCTGTGATGCAGAAGACTCACATTCAGATCCCCTCTCCGCTCTGCTCAGAGTTTACCTGAATCAAAGACTTTATTTCTCGGAAGAGGAGATGAGAAGTTTACCACTCCATCTGAAGTGGTACTTTTTTATATCTGAGTCACTCAAAGAGTGGCTGGAACCCACAGGTTCCACTCACCTCCAGGTGAGTACTCTTAAGGCAGGCTGTGCAGCTGTCTTGAACATAAAAGTAAATTCACATTACTTTAAGTGGATACCTGCAGGTTGATGTAAAACAAAAATCCTTCAATAGGAGTGGATAAGAAAACAGCAGATCTGAATACCTACAGACCATCAGTGTCCATTCACAAACAGCAAAAGCAGATTTCCAGATTCTGCTCTCCTTGAAGTAAAACTGTTAATACCTTAAAGGGTATTAAACCCTTTCAAAATATCTTAACTGAGGATTTTTAAGTAAATATATATATATATATAGTTAATTTATGCAAATTTTAATTAACTTCCTTTCCAAAACAATTTTTCTGGAATTGGTTCTACTCTTGATTTACCAAAGATTAAAAAAACCTGTTTCATGTCAACCTAGACTTTTGGGGGAATCTCGGTGTGAAGTTTCCTGGGAGAAAACTAAGCCAAACAAACCCATGAGGACATTACTTTCCCACACAACTCGTGTCCCAGCAGTCCAATGTGCACAGAGGGCCCCTGCTATCCAGATAGCCTCCAAAGGACGTAGCTAGCAGATAGAGTATCTGCAGCTCTGGAGCTGTAAAGGCCTCGAGATGGTTGGGGGATGGCTCCATTCCATTATATAGAAACCTTCTAGATGTGGAAGTTGTGCTGCCCAAAGGAACAAACTCCTGCTTAATAGTAGATACGATCTGCACTTAGCTAGCTCAAGTTAGTATGTTTTCTAGATAGGGAAGAAATGCATCTGAGCAGTTTCAAGTCCACAGACCAATACTCTCTCATCAGTGAGTTAAAATTCTTCTTCTCAGTAATATCTTCTGTAGACTGTCTTCCTCCTTCCTCAATAAATTCACATCATTCCTCACATACTCAAAGCAGCAATGCACTGAACATCCCCTTCTGTCCATTCTGCCTTATCAAGTTTCAGATTCCTAATATATACACTCAAAAAGTACAACTTAACCACTGGCAATTGATTCCTTTCAGAACAAAAAAGCCTCCCTCTAGAGCAAGTTACATGAAATCACTTGACTCAACAAGCTAAACTAACTTCCTTTTGCCTAGCCCAACCTTTTAGTAGTTGGCAATGTTCCAGTGCCTCTGATTAAGGGAAAAGATGCTGAAGGGCCAGATTTCTGAAGGTGCTGAACACCCACAGTACATGCTGATTTAAGCTGGGCCTGAAGATGGGGGGCCCCTTTGCCATCCTGCACAGTGGCATCTTCAAATCACTTTCTCTTGGTGTCATGGGTTATCAATTTCACTTGTATTTTTTTAGTTTTTTTTTTTTTTCTTGGCCTATCAAAGTCAAATTCCACAGAACAGTGATGTTTATCTCTTTCAGAGCTGAGCTGCAGAGCAGTATTTGCATTTGAAACATCAAGTACTTCTACACCCATTTCTATAAACTGAGCCACTAAAGGGTTTTTGAGTTTGCACCTGTACTTTCCATAGCCGCTTTGATTCATTCCAGCAAAAAGGAAAAATGCAAACACGAGATTTTTATTTAAAGTGCTGGACTGGGCTTGTGAGTGTGTGGGTTCAGAGCTTGGCTCTGCCATTCATTTCACTTGCAGCTCACGCATATGAGCAGTACTATGTGAAACGGAGATGGTGTGGTTTCCTTCCACCCAAACTTCCACCCTTTCTCTTGAAGGGCTAAAAGGCCTGCAGGATTACTTTGTATACTGTAGGAGGTTCTTAGCTGAGGTATCCAGGATTTATAATACTATAAGCATCTGCTTTGTTCAGAATAATATTTAGAGAAACTTAGTGTTTAGCACGTGTAACCATTGTGGGGATTTGCTACAGAAATACCATCTCAAAAGTCCTGGCAATGCAGGACTGTCCTTGGACGCTCAGTCAGGGTGCTATCATGCATCTCAGACAGACCTCATCTGTTACAACAAATAGTCTTGAAAAGTCTTTGCCATAAACCAGAGCTCCTCCATATATTTTATAGAAAGTCCAGAAAAAGATTTTGTTGTCACATCAAAAAAGGGAAAGAAAAAAAAAAAAATCTGAAAAAACAAATGATGATTCCTTAGAAATCACTGGGAGTGTCTCACTGAAAACCACACAGTCAGAAGGAAACACTGCATGTTTGTGTCTTCCTGTGCTTCAAAGTCATTTTCTTTCCATTTGACTTCAAAGAACATCATTTTGGCTGGCCCTGTGGCTCCGCATCAACACTAGTGATGTGCCTTTACAGTGACTCTCTACTCATCTACACCTGAAATCTACAAGGGAGCAGAAGGGGAGTGGAAATAAAGCTTTACCTCATAATAAAATCAAAACAGAGTTGTTTTTTTTTTCACATGTATTTATTTATTTGTGTTCCTTTTCTTATTGGCAGCATGGATTAGGGGGGAAAAAGAGAGGGTTGGAATATTTGATTTTCAGAGAAGACAAAAACTTAGCAAACAAGTTTAGCAACCTAGGAGAAAAAAATACTTAACTTCAATGTTGCACATTTCTCCTAAATTATCATCTCTTTCCATGGCATAATAACAAGTCACACATAATAACAAGTCACAGATAGTAGTTTTCAAATAAATTCAACAAATAGAAACAATTGCAATATTTAACAACACTCTCAGTATTATAAAACCTGAGGAACAGCAGTATTCGCATGGAAGTGACAACTTTTAAATGCTAGCCATTTCACAGTTCAAGTGAATGTCAGTGCAGGACTGTATGTGGATGGAGATGACTGCTCTATTTGTAGTCAGCAGGGAGATTTCCATGGCTTGATCAGGCTTCAGTCTTCACTTGTCCTGGGTAAATATTCATTTTTCATAAGAGAGGAACTTTGCAGAGATTGCTAAAGAGTTAATCAGAACTCTCTCTAGAGCTTACAGTGCTCAAAGTTTCTTGGACTTCTTCTCTATAGATTGCTGACAGATTTTCAATTGCTCACCTACCCTGTAAGAGTTAATGGGGTCTTCCATAAAAAATAACTACAGAATCAAAAAGAAATTCTTTGATAATTAACTACAAAACATTTCAGAATACAAAAATGAAAAATTCAGAGCAAAATTGATTGTTTTTTCTTTTTTTCTTCTAAATTCAGAAGAGCAGAAACCTTGAGTGTCTCTTTTTTTATATATTTTCTTGAATGCCAGCTGTCACAGAAGCAACATGCACTATCATTCAAAGTCAGGAGATGACGATGTTGGAGATGATCTTAATTTATCTCACTTGGTTACATAACAGGTACTTTTGGGTGGGGCTGGTAGTCCTGGAAATGCATCTGCATGTACTACACTGTAGGTCTGCCAGATACTAACACACTGCTGGTGACTCTCCTGGTTCAGGAACATTCATCTCAAAGTTGCTCTATTCAGTTTGCATTGCTGCAACCAAAGAAAGAAATACTTCTATTATGAGCTAACAAGTATGGAAAGATGGATGCAATTCCTCATGCACTGGGCCTTAGCTCCAACAGTGACTTTTTGGAGATAAGAATAAAAAAATATAATCTCAGAATCACTGAATCATAGAACGGTTTGTGTTGGAAGGGACCTTAAAGCCCAGCCTGTTCCAAACACTTGCCATGGACTGGCTGCCCCTTATCAAGTCAAGCTGCTCAAGTCCCCATCCAACCTGGTCCTGAACAAGGGATTGGGCACCCACAGCTACTCTGGACAACCTGTGCCAGTGCCTCACTACTGTCTGAGTAAAGAATTTCTTCGTAACATCTAAAATAAATCTTCCTTCTTTTTGTTTAAAGCCACTCCTCCTTGTCCTATCACTATCAGATCACGTAAAAAGTCTCTCCCTCTCATGTTTATAAGCTTCCATCAAGTGCTGGAAGGCCACAGTCAGGTCTCCAGTACCTCTCTTCCCAGAACCTCTTCTCCAGACTGAACAAGCCCAACTCTCTCAACCTGTCTTTGTAAGAGAGGTGCTCCAGGCTTCTTATCGTCCTCTTGGCCTCCGCTGGACCTGCTTCAACAGCTCTACATCTCTCATGTGCTGGAGGCCTCAAAATCGGACACAGTCCTCAAGATGGAGCCACATGAGGGCAAGCTGCTTCTTGATGTAGCTTATGAGATGCTTAAATTAACAGAGAGGAAAAGATTAAAAATGGATTAAAACTTTGTAACAATATTTGTGAACGTTTCACTGAGGTTGGGCTGCTTTAGATCCAGCCATGCAAAAAAGATGATGCAAAAGGGTATGGGAGCACATACTGTCTCTCCCTACCTGGTGATAGGTTTACAGAAGTGGTTCTATGTCTGAAACTAACATCCCACTTCTATTGCCAGCCTTACCGTGGCTATGGGGAGAATTTACACAACCAAATATTGCATCACCACAGAGATCTGGATGGTAACTTGGTGTTCATCTCCTATGGAAAATGCCACCCAAGGCACATGCATGGGATTCTGCCAGGAGCGTGAGAACTGTCAGGCTAACCTGGCAGGCCCCTGCAAGGTCAGACAATCACTTTGCTGTTTGCAGGTTGGCAGGTTTCATTTAGCCAGTTTAGGCTGGATTTAAACTGACTCATCCATGGTCATTATAGATTTCAGGGAGAATGAGGAAGATACCGTACTCCCCACTGCATACAGTGTATATGGGACAGGTATGGTTAATGCTCACACAGATTCTCACATGCTCCTGAATGTCACTGCAGTAAAAAAAAACACTAGATAATTTCCACCAAATTATATAAAATGTACAGTTTCATTTTCATGTGACTAAGATTTGTGCTGAGAATTTGGGATTCTTTGAACTTTTGACTCAAAGTGAAACCTATGGGTGAACAAGTATAGTTCATGACTAACTGAAGAGAAAGTTCATGCAGCATCCTGGGAAGGAGAACTGCTGGGCAAAAAAAGAAATATAATGAAAAAAACTTATAGAATTAGAATAATTGGATTAAAGGACAGAAACAGTGTTCTTCAAACCCCAGTTCACGAACCTTTTGACAAACATGCTCAGAGATGTGCGTCTGAAGTGCAATTGCAAATCAGTGCATTTTTTTTCATTATTCCTGTCATCATCTTGCCAAATTTCCTTGCAAGTTGGAAGAGCCCTCTGCTTTTGTCTGGCTCAAGCATTCTCACCCTCGGGATTACAAGCAGCTGGCAGATGACTCTCATCACCTTACCTGCTCTTAAGATAAACCTCCACAGGATAAATTCTGCAGTAGCAGGTGGGAAACTATGCGATTAGCTCATCCACCAGAGAAATCACACACTCAGACCCTGAAGGTCTGTCTCCTAAATGGAGGGGAAAATGCAGCCATAAACATGATATAAAGCAGAAGGGAATACAAAGCTGACTGAGGCTAGCAGTGTGCTGAAAAATCCTTAATTCATCCCTTTCCTTTTTAGCCCAGAGCCTCTAAGAATCTCCCCCTTCTCCAATTCTTTACCACTGATCATTCACACTGATAGCTCTACAATGCCCAGCTACTTCTCTCCATAGTTTCCCATCTCTAAAGCAGAATATGTTCACATCAGCTGAGACGGGTGCCCCACAGATGCCCATCTCTGTCATCTCTGCTGCAATATTAACCTGCATCATTAACTGGGAAGCTGAAGAAACACATGCTTTGGAAGACATTGTAATACTGAGTTTCCACAAGATGCAAGGTCCGTGTAAGTACCACAGATTTCAGATCTATTGTTCAAGACAGTGGAGGTTTTAGCTTCTACTTTCTCCAGTCTAACATAGAGAGTCAAAGCCAATTTAGCCCTCAGTGCTCTTATGGCATCTTGTGAGATCAGGCAATTTTTTAATTTATTTTTTTGTTTTTGGGAATGCCACAAAATCAAAGCTCATCACGATCCTTCATTCACTCCTACTTCCAGTTTCAGACAAAAGAAAAGGAAAAAAAAGAAGGAAGTTTAGAGGAGCAGAAAAGTATACAAACCAAATGTAACTGAGTATTTGTGTGTCTATTAAAAGAACTTCTGGGGCAGAAGCATGGAAGGAATGGGTAGGGCAAGGTTTTGATTTCATCCTTGCTGGCTCCCACGCCCCTAATTAGGACTGAGTTCTTTGTAGGTAAATAACATTTAAGTGGAACTATTTCTGACCACTGGGGTCCTGCACTCTGCTATGCAGTGCCCTTTCATTAGGAGTTAGCCGATCTGTTGCTGAATAAACACATTGTGTGTGGTGCAAGAACTCTGATGTGGTCTCTGTTAATTACTCTGTCTAACCTATTGTAATCATGTGCCGCTTAGCCACATACACCACAGGACTGCTTGGGAAGGGGAAGATTATGGTGGGTGCATACAGAAAGGCATAAAGACATGCTACAAAGTCTGTTTAAACTGGTGTCAGATATAATAATGAATGGGTAGTAATAGTAATAAATGTGTAGCACTTTAGGAGCACTTTGCATTCACTAAGTGCTGCTCCAACATCAGGCAATTAATTATATAACCAGGACCTTCTCTCTCACCAACACCCTCTTGACACCATCGAAGAGACCAACCTGGCTTGCTCATTTGCAGGCTTTTTGCCACTGCCTTTGGCAGTGGTTTGTACTTGAAACTCTCTCCTCTTCACCCTCAAATTATTCTCCCATTCATGAGAACCTATTCAAACAGTGCCTAGGTGCATGCTTAATGCTTTATTGATGAGTTTTCCTCAGAAATTCTTAAGGGTTTACATCACTGGAAAAATAAACTTCAAGTCCACCCTCCTACTCTTCATTATGTCTCTTTTTTGTATCTCTGTCTTCTGGAAGGTTTGCATGGGTGTCACCAACAGCCACCAATGTAGCGGATCTTCACTGATCCAGAGATAACTGTGCACTAGCAATCGCTATATCACATCATCAGCCATGTTAATACAGTCTTCACTTAGCTCTAAATAGGCTAGGGTTGTAATTCTGATTTTTCTGTTGTTGTTGTTTGAAACAGACTGTCCAGCAAAGCTTTGGGTACTCCATCCCGGAGTACACTCCATCCTGGAGGTGTTCAAGGTCAGGACAAATGGGGCCCCGTGGAGCCCAATCTAGTGAGTGGCAACCAGTTCACAGCAGGGTGCTGGAGCTTAATGATCATTAAGGTCCAATTTAACCTGTGCTATTCTATGATTCTGTGACTCTGTATCACCTTCTCTTGGGTGTGTGAATGATCTGAACCTCTGAAAATTGGACCACTTTGGCTTCTACTGAAGTGAGAAAAGTAGGCAGAAGCCTGGGTGTTTTTGACATTATTATTAGTCCAGTGAAACAACTCCCTTGTTTAGTAATTGAACAGCCAGTAATTGAACAGACACATTGGGTGCCTCCAAACAAGTAGATATTCTGTAATTATAGCAACACCAACTCTTCTCATCTGAACAGGCCCTAACTTCAGATATCCTTGTTAAATCACTCAGCAATCTTGCTGTATCTCATTTCTCACACTGATAAAATAGGAGGCATTACTATTAATATTATTAATTATTAATACAGCTATTAATATGTGTAAAACTCCAAGGCTTCCAGATGAAAGGCGTTGGATAATAGTAAGGTGCTTTCCGCACAGCCATGAGCTGTTAGCAACCAATTGAAATGAAAAGAGGTTATCAGATGCACAGACTTGAGGAGATTTGGCTGATCAAGTAAAGCATTGCCTTGGGATAATGGTCTCCTGCTGCTACAGAAGTTCTGAAACATTAATCTCCTGAGAAATATCACAAGGGATCTGAGACTTTTCTCTTCAAAGAAGGAGGCATTCACCTTGTCACAAACAACATCTGACAGCTGTAATGCTCTGTTATGCTAAATCACTCAGTGAAATTGAATAATTTCATGCAACGGATATCTGCATAGTGTCATGGTTACTAGCTGGCTATCACAGGACTCCTTCCCATCAGCCAATCTTGTGGAAATGCTGACAGTTCCAAAATCATTTTTTTCTTTAATATTTATTTAATAATATTTACTGTGAGACTGTGGCAAAGAAAATTCACAGAAGTAATCACTGGGGTTTACTTACTAGTGAGAGCAGCACCAAGTTCTGTTATTACACTGCTTTGTAGCTGACACCAGCTGGTTGCAACAGGATAACTACCATGAGTAGTACAGGGAATAAACCTGCTCTCAAGACTTTCCCACCACTTTCCTGCAGTGAAATACTCTATCCTTTTTTCCTCTGCTGGAGAGGGTGGAAAATAAGATAGAAAACTTATGGATCAAGAAAAGACAAGAAAAGATCAACTACTGCCATGGGCAAAATGGGCTAATTTATAAGCTGTTAAATTAGATCATTGTAGTGAGAAAGAAATTCAGAAAAGTTAAATGAAGCTTTCACCATGATCTTCCTCTGGAGCTCTGGAGCTAGCTTGTAAATGAAGAGTCTGTGAGCAGTGGTCTTTCAGAATAGGACCAACTATTCCTCAATGTCTCTAGAAAGCTTTGTTGAACCACGTGAAGTACCAAATTTCCCTTCTACCTGATCCAAGGCCCCCTGAACACAGCACTGCCCTTGCACATGGAGAATTGGCCAGCTAGTGTGACACAGAGAATGGAAAGATCACCAGAACATGAAGTGTATACACTTGTTCTTGGGTCTGTTCTCCATCTCATAATTTAGCTACATCCTAAAAGTCAAATGGAGCTCTGCCATAAATAAGCACCTCATCCAAACTGCTGTACGAATAACTGTGTATTTTCTATGGCACGTTTAAGTCATTTCGCCTTGGCATCTGTACATGCTCCACTCTTATTACAGGACATAGTAAAACACTTCTCAGACCCCTTGTAGGAAGTGATGGCTTTGCTAAGAGGTTGGAACACTCTGGTTGGACTTAGCATTCTGTAGCAAATGGCTTGTGCTAACCTTGTAAGCAGGATTTGATGCCTGCTTGCATGCATTTCTGCTTTTCAGACTGGTGGAGTTAATTGATTGCCCACAGCTCTACCCTAGAAAGCCAGACAGCCGGAACCATCAAGGACTCTTCTGCCTAAATGAATTAAGTAAATGAATTAAGCAATCAGACACAAAGGAGTGGGTGTGCAGCAATTGCCTATCATTTGAAATGCAAGGCACAAGTAATTGATTGTGCAGTTATCGTACCACATGACATACATACACATCCCTTGCTCTTGTTTATATCTTTTCAATGTGGGAAAAAATAATTGCAAGACACAGATGATAATTTGTCTTACGCTGTGTGGTAGCAACATCAATAGTCATTATTCTAAACTCTTCCTTCAAAATATGCTGGGCACTTCAACATAAAAAGAAAAAAGCGATTCATTGCCTGAAGGGATCAAAGTCTGTGCTGGATTCTGCTCCACTGGAATAGCACTTTGCTCCATTGTTGGGGTCTAATGTAGGCAAGGCAGTCAAATTAAAAAAAAAAAAAAAAGAGCTTGTACTAGAACAGAAGTAAAAACAAGACAAGTAAAAAGAGAACTTTGTTATTCTCTGCATTACCTGGTTGTTTCAATAGGCTACATCTTAAATATATGGATGCTGGCAGATGAGAAAGCACAGCAAAGCAGAAAAGAAAAAGAGGTGACAATTATGGCTGTGGCAATTTGGCCATTGGGATTTGATGACTGGCATTATTGACAGAGGAGATTGCAAAGGTCCCCATGGAAAGAGACAATGGAATACACTGAATAAATAAGACATGCTGAGAAAAATTTATGAGGCTATATATCCTGGTTTATGTACAAGAGTATCCAACCCAGCTCTTCTTAGGAGCTTTCCACTAGCTTTATGGAAGCTAGATGGAGACAAGGATATTTGTACAGAGGTCAAGTTCTTTCTCATGTATCATTTTAGCTAAAAGTGGTTTCTTTCTGGAAGCCAGAAGCTTAGGTTTCCAGTGAACAGGAACAGAATTCTCTGAATACACAGAAATACTGTTTTAATTGTGTAGCTTCAGACAAAAATGGAGTGCTAAAAAGGGACTGAACCGGTGTCAGTTTGCACATAAACTCAGCATTTTTGAAGGACAGAAGACCTTTACTCATAAGCCATTAAACTGTGTCCTCTTACATTTCCTCAGGTGAAAACAATTGGGAAATATTGAACAAACATCAAAACAACTCAGTGTGATCACCTTTCTGCGAATTACTCCTTTGGATTTTGGTTCCTCCTTTCCAAATGCCATTTCACACTCATAAGTACTGCTCAGTACAAAGCTCAGTGTAAAACTAGGGCTCCTTTCTGAGACCCAAGACAATTTTCAACTCCCCAAACTTAAAACATGAGTAGAAAACTTAGATAAAAATAAAGAAGAAAAAGAATATTTTTACTCTGCACAGTGATGTATTCATCCCCAATAACAGATGAGTAGATATATACACAATATACAGTAGGGAGCACTGAGGAGTGGAGAGCTGAACACTGTTCAGGGAAGCTCTTCCAGTTTATTCAGAGTATTTTCTGCTTTCTACCCACTTGCACTGTGAGTAATTCAGTGTGTAGGCACATAGCCATTGAAAATAGCAAGTGGAAGTGACCTGGCCAATATGGCAGAGATGTATGGACCAGATGTAAGAATCTGTGTGCATGTGAGGGAACAGAATAGTATGTATGTATAGGACAACATAAATTTGTGCTCTACAAGCCTTGTCTAGACAGGTGGGATGGGAGGGATTTGATGGGAGCAATTTGATTTTAGATAGGAAACATCCAAGTACTTATGTGAAGGTTGAGAACTTTAGCTCAAAGACTTCAGGAGCCTGGGGCTTAGGTTTGGTTATGGATTTCCTTCATTTGCATTTTTTTCAAACTCTTTGATATTTGGCCAAACTTAAACAAAAGCTTTAACATCCTTGGCTTTGCTGAGATTTCTTCTGTATGTATGCATGTACTTGTGCTCACATCTAGCTGTATGACTTGTTATCTTAATGATGTAAATGCCTGTGGGATGGGGAGGTCTCTGCCACAGCTGATGATCTGGCATGGTTTGTCATCCACCACCGGGAGACAGACTGGGATAAGAGTAGAGCTGTTCTTGTTTTCTATAATGTGAGAAGGAACTGCCTTGACTTCAGGCTAAAACAGAAAGAAAAATCCTCTTTGAGAAGAGCAGACAAACCAAGCTTTCAAGCCCATTTTCAGGGGCACATTTGTGCCTACTTTGTCAGAAATCAAAGGTAAATTATTGCAATGTCCTCTCTCCCATGAATATATACATGTTGATAATGTAGGGTGGACTCCAGCCAGTTCATCTTGGAACCTTTGTTTTCAGAACTCACCTGGGAGGGGGGTGAATATTTGCAAAATAACATTTTCCTAACAGGAACACTCTCAAAAGTACATTTTTTGGGATACAGCTCCGCCATCATCCTCTTTTATTGTATGGTCCTACAACCCAGGGCAAGCAGATAGATAGAAAAATAAATCAAGTGTCCTGAACCTGCATATTCAGCCTTCACAGCAAACTGGTGAAGTAGCTGCTCAGATGGGAAAGAAGTACTTATAAGGTGACCCACCTTCACAGAATTTTTAAAAGCTGTCCTCTGAACTTTGAAAGCCTCATTTATAAAAGCTAAGATTAATGGCCCTGAAGAAGGCAGAAAAGAGCGGACAAATTATTGTCACCTAGGGAGGCCTTCCTGATAATTTGCTGTTCCACTTCCAAAAACAGAGCATTTTAGAAACACCAGTGGACAATAACCCTTTTCTAAGTCTATCTGACTGTAATTCCTGTCAATTTGAAATTTCAGGCTTTACTTAAGTGACTTTGATATACCTTTAAAGATTAAACCCTGACTGTGAAAGAACCTGTACACTTCAGATCTTTGTTCAGATGCTAAAAAAAATGAAAACCCATCCACACATTTTTGAAACCAACTTTGTCATATGCTAGACATTATTATCATTTGCTAAGCGTTGTTATTATTTCATCAGTTATCATATTTTGCTTGCAGCCTCCTGCAGAGGTAGAATTGTTCAGTGGTAAGTACTGTTAATGGATGAAAGACAGCCCAGCTTGGATTCAACTGACCTAACTTGAGACAATTAATTGAGATGTTTAATTTAGGAACAGTCACTTGAGGCTTCTCCAAGAATAAGCGGGGGACAGTGTTGGGTGATTCCTACATTTATCAGCCAGAGTTTCTCTGTGGAAGTCCTTCTCTTTCATGTCTATTTATAAATAATTTAGGCATCTGAAAGGTTGAAAGATAGGTAAGATAAATCTGGAGCTTAGGTGATCTGCCCAAGGCCAGAAAGCAGGAAATAGATTTCAGGTATTGATCACAATTCTTTGAAAGCAGTACCTTTATTATAAAAAACTGTTTAAACTTCTGGCAGTGGCCTCAGCATTTTTTTGTAAAATAGAACAACAGAGCTGGAAAATGCTTCAACAAGAAAGAGTTCATTCAATTTATTTCTCCCATTAAAATATTGAAAATGATTATAAGGTTTACTTACCTCTCTCACATTTATTAATTTTCCTGTGAAAGTTCTCAAGAACATTCTTTCCATTAGCTCTCACATGTCTCTCTGAAAGTAATGCCTCCCATTCATTCTCATGGGAACTAACACAGATACAAAGAGCACAAGGACACTAGTTGATAGAGAAATTCTCAGCTACAAAACACCATTTTTCAACATAGTCATCACCATTAGCTGTACGGTTTTGTCAGCGATAAAGAAGAGTCTGCATGCTGCATGCACTGGTACAAATCTGCATGGCTGCCCAGAAGGTGGATTCTCTTACACATCACTATCACTGAAATGAACCATCCACCACCTCACTGTTCACTCATCCACTGTTTGGTCTCCATAAATGTTCAACAAGCATCAGTGAATGTCAATAGGTTCAACTTTTTCTGCATGGGGGAATTCAATTTCCCACCCTTCACTTCATATGCATTTCCATGTCAGACACAGTTTTGTCAAACAGCCTCTCTGCTGCTGTCTGTTAAACGGCAGCAACATGTTAAGGAATAATATTGATAAGAAGTCTCAACCTCAACTGCCAAACCACCAACCCCCACTTCTGGCGTCAAGGACTAACAAAATAAAATAAGAGGCATTACCTTCTGCATGGCCCTCATATTACCACACAAAGCTGAGTGCAGCTTCACTTCTGTTTTCTGTCTCTCATATGCAGCAGTTTCAGCCATATACACAAAGAACGGAGACTTCAGAAACTAGCCATGTCTCCGGAACTGGAGTTGTGTGTCATGCAACAAAATGCAAAAAATGCATTTAAAGGCAACAAAAAGAAAAAAAATCTTCAAAAATTTCATGATAATTGATTTCCTTAGAATTGTTTCATATTCAGTTACAGAAATTTTGAAGTTATGTTGCAAACTGAAACATTTCATTCAGATAATGACAGTATGGGATACATCACCTTTTTTTTTAACTATGAAAGATTGCTTAAAACAACTCAGTATCATGAAATTTTACTTCTGACTTAATTTTTAATTAAGAGACAGATACACACAAATAAAGTAATGATTACAGCAGACCAGAACAAAGGTCTGTCTAATTCAGTATGCAGTCCTTGACAGTTTGTATTTTTCATTTGTAAATGCCAACTAGATTGAACAAGAGAATAGAACAACCAGAGACACAGTTGGCACAAATAGCCTGTGCACAACAAATGGATTGGAATATTCATGCATAAAATATGCAACAATCAGTTCCAAAGTTGTAAGCAAATAGACATAGATGAAATAAAATTAATGAAATAAATTATTTGCTATGAATAATTTGGCCAGTTCTTATGGATGTAATTTCTGTCTCAAGGAGGAGGAGGAAAAAATCTGAACTATATTTGTTCAAGAGATTCTAATTCAGTATCTGGCAATAAAAGATCAAAATTATAGCATGATAGGAAGAAGTTCACAGCTCAGTAAAAAAGAATAAAAAGAAAAAAATGCAAACTGGAGTATGGAAAGGTTTTTGCACACAATCCATCTTCAGTGCTCACATTCAAAAAAAAAAAAAAAGAAAATTTAGGGAGGGCAAAGAGGAGAGCCACCAAAATTAGGGAGGGAGGTCCCTCTCTATTCTGGTCTTGCGAGGCCCCATCTGGTGTACTGTGTCCAGGCCTGGGGCTTCCAGAACAAGGGAGATGTGGAGTGGGTCCAGAAGAGGCCGTGAGAATGATCAGAGAGCTGGAGCAACTCTATAATGAAGGCACATTTTCAGTCTGCAGAAGAGAAGGCTCTGGGGAGACATCACTGTGGCCTTCCAGCACTTGAAGGGAGCTTATAAACGTGAGGGAAAATGACTTTTCACATGTTCTGATAGTGACAGCTTTAAACTAAAATGGCTTTAAACTAAAAGAGGGGAAATTTACATTAGATATTGGGGCAAATTTTCACTCAGAGTGCGGGGAGGGACTGGCACAGTCTGCCCAGAGAAGCTGTGGATGCCCCATTCATGGCCAGGTTGGATGGCGTGCTGAGAAGCAGGCCTGCCTATGGCAAGGGGTTGGAACTAGATCCCTTCTAAACCAAGCCATTCCATGATTTCATGAATTATGTGAACGATACAGAAAATGAACGGCTGGGAGACACCAGAAGCTTGCTGACCTGCTTCCTCAAGAAGTCAAACAGCAGAAGACCTGACAATGGGAAATGTTACCACTGGGAGACACTCCTAAGGCAAAAGACAGATTATCTCTTTCTTGATTATCAGTGCACTCTTTAGCCAAATAAAAATTAGTGCAAAATTATGTACTGTGGGAAGTCAAGCCTGATGTTATAGAAATTTGTGAGGACAGTTGTTTGTTTGCTCAATAAAAACAATTTATATAGGCTTCTTCTTCCTGATAAATAAAATTGAGTATCCACCATTCAGGTTGTCCAGAATCCTGGCAGAAAGATGATCTCATGTGGAGAAGTCCATTATTTTCACATGGGAGAAGGCTTGTTACATATTTACTCTCTGAAGAGGTCACTGTCCTGCTGTACTGGAGCTCCTTCTGCTCTTGAGCAGACTTCAGCCATAGGCAAATTCAGAGTAAACAGGCAACTGACCACAGAGAACTTTGTTCTGTGATGACATCAAAAATATTCTTCCTGCCTGTGACCTAGAGAACAACGAATCCTACAAGTGCCAAAACCACCAGATCACCTATAAGAAAAGCCATGAACACTCAGACCATTCATCTCCAGTGAATTTCTTGTCCTTGAAAAGCCAAACAAATGAATTGTTCAAATAAACATCATCCATTAAAAATAAAAACAAAGTCACAGAATCACAGAATCACAGAATCACAGAATCACAGAATTGTAAGGGTTGGAAGGGACCTCCAGAGATCATCGAGTCCAACCCCCCTGCCAAAGCAGGTTCCCTACAGCAGGTTGCACAGGAAGGCATCCAGGCAGGTCTTGAACATCTCCAGAGAAGGAGACTCCACCACCTCCCTGGGCAGCCTGTTACAGTGCTCTGTCACCCTCACTGTAAAGAAGTTCTTGCACATGTTTGTGCGGAACTTCCTATGCTGCAGGAGTCAAAACATGCTACACAGTTCTCAAAAAACTGTTCAGAAGAACATCCAGTTTCTCAGTAGTTCTGGTGTTTCTTCTTACCTGCTCCTCAGAGACCACTTCCAGCTGCCTGAGAAGGGTTTTCTCAGCAAGAACTCAGGTGCCTGGAGGCTCTAGACACTTCTAGGTTTAGCTGGTAACAGAGCAGCTGTCCTGAGGATCTAAATTTTGGACTTGAGCGATATAATTGGAAGTTAAGAGGTAACTGAGCTTTGCAGAACTCCAACTTCATTAAAGTATGCAGTAAATAATATGGCATTAAAGAGCCACAGCCTCTTACCATCTTATTAAATGCTCTTAAAAACGGTTTGTTCTTACTCTTGCTCACCGAGGCTGGCAGAAATTTATTCTTCAGTTGTCATGTACCTGTAATCACAGTGAAATTACATTGCACAGAATGAGCACAGCTGAATGAAACTGTGTTCAGCTATATATGAAGCATCAAAGTTCTGATACTCATGTTTATACTAAATTAAAATTAACACCACCCCCCCCAAAATTAGCAAGATACATTGCAGAAAAAAAAAAAAAAATTATTTAAAACATCAATGTCAAAATGTCATGATACTTTTTTTTGGTGATGCTAGGCCACCTCTTCTTGTACAATTATAGAGTGGCACATCTTTGCCCTTGTCTGTAACATGACCAAATTTCACCTCTCTTCATTTGCTACAGATGTAAATAACAACAAAATGTTACCCTGCAGCAAGTCAGATAGGTATAAGACAAGATCATACCTTCTCATCTTCTGTTCTACCTCTTTCTTTCTCTCTTCTCTATTCTCTGATGTCCAGCCTGCAACTTTAAATGCTCCAGAACACTGCCTGTTTTATTACTGACATGTAAGATGTTTGGGTTTTTTTGTAAGATGTTTGAAGAAATACAGCAAGGTGATCCTTAAATGTAATAATACCTCACAGAGCTAAATAAGCTATAGAGATCACTCTGTTGAAACGGTTCGTAAAGTTTTCTTTCCTGGATCAGAGCAGTGAAGTCTCTAAAGCACTTACTCTCCTTAAATGCCAGGGTAGTATATTCATGTTACATAGTTTATCTGCTTTGCCAACTTCCCCTACCATAGCATTCATTTTTAAGGAATGGGGAGTTTTATTTAACATTTACATTAATTTCATTTAAATTTTTCATACCTCTCAAGCTTGCAACAGTCGTGGAGTTCACTGCAACGTCAAGCTTCCTGGACTTGGATGTCAACTTGCAAATTGCAGACGTCTTAGGATCTCTGCAGCTACGTACCAACTGTTGGGCAGTAGCAACTCCCTGCCATCTCCTTTTTCCATATCCTTTCTGAAAGCCATTGTTTATAAAAGAAATAACCATTTTAATCATTTGATTAATTGGCAGAAACCAAGCACCAACTTAAGTTTCTTTTGAAAAATGTAACTTCTCTCACCTAAAGTGAGCCATATGTAGTATAGGTGTCTATCCTTGAATGAGTCTATCCTTCTCTTCTTAGACAAAAGAAAGAAACTGGCAACAATGGGGTGTGATACTTTTAGTCATCTATTCAAATCACCCACTAGTGTTTGTTTTTCCTTACTAGTTATGAAGAGAATTAATATGCCTAGTTCAGACAGTCTCTGTTTTAAAAAGGTTTACAGTGACATGACATGGAACTGTTCAATAGAATAAGATCTTCCTACTTTTAAGAAGAAAATGCTAAGCCATACATAGTAAAAACAAAATTCTGAACTTATGTTGAATGCACAGTGAATTGCAGTGTGTTACAGCAACATTCACAAAATCAGAGCCAAGTCTTAGATTCCCTTACTGTATGCAATAGCAATTGACCAATTTCATTAGTTTGGCTACTCTAAAGAGGTTAAAGTTGACTACAGAGGCCAAAGCCCTGACAGGATCACTGAGAATTTAATGCTATATTTAGAATAAAATAAAGAGTATATCACAGATATGATAAACTGCTCTGTGATTTTAATAAATTAAATACTTGGAGTCTTCAGCCTCTCTAATGTTTTGTATACGAAACTATCTGTTTTACGGCTCTGAAAATACATCAGCCTGAAATTTACACTATGAAAAATGCAATTTTTAAATTATTCAAAAACGTAATACCCACAAGAATCGTTCAATACATTAGTTAAAAATTAGGGACCATAATATTGGATGGCATAATTTGAAGGATTGCTGTTCAAGGAAAATACTGATTAAAATGTAAATCAAGATATTCATGAAACATGCTAAGTGGCTCCCTCCTAGTACTTTGACTGATTAGTGTCATCATCTTCTTGAAAAATCTCCTGTTGGAGACTTTTATCCACCCTTAAAAAATAAAGTAAAAATAAAAATAAATAAAAAATAAAAATAAAAAGCAAATTGCATAGGATATCTGCTTGTTTTTAAATCATCCTAAATTCCTGCTATTTTATAATGAGATATGCAAGTATCTCTTTAATAACAAAACAAGTTAGAATAAATTTCATTTAAGAAGTATTGGGCATGATGCCTCAAAACTTCTCCTCAAAAATCAATGAGTGCTTAGAACTCTACGGGCAATGGTCATTAACAGCATTTCCAAAACAAATAATGATGCACATAAATCATAGTTCCTTACCTGTAGCACATCTATACAGTAGGCTGTAGACATTATTATTAACAGGTATAATTAAATTGTGCACTATATCACTAGTAGTATACTAAAACAACCATCCAACAAACTCCAGATAGATGAGTTCCTGCTGATTTGGCAGTTTGACTAAATCACTTCATCTCTTGTCATTTTCTTATTTTTCATTTCTACAAATTGTGAGTGGTATGGCAGGAAACATCTAAGGACAATTCACCCAAGTTGTGGGTGGCTGATGACCATTAACTTTCCTTGGGAATGGACAAGGAGCAGGCTATGAACTGAAAAAAAAAAATTTGGTAGCAGCAGTCTCCTTTCTGGCCATACTGGAATACTGTAGTCTCTGCATGGTAGATGACAGGGATACCTCTGGCTTGGGAAGGATGGATACAGCACATGGCCATAAAGACCACTCTAAGTTAAATGGTCTTCCTGTCTGGCTCATTGCTGAGCATGGATTCTTATTCTGTACCTTATCTCTGGACTCCTCCAGTACAAAGAAGTGGTAGTTTATCAATACATAATAGATCTGACAGAAGTTGAACCTTCCTTGAACAAAATGTTTTACTTCAGCCACAGTAAGACTACAGTGACTGTAGTGAAAATGCCTGCCCCAGGAATACCTGTACCTCCAGTTACATGTGCCTGTGGTGTCCGAGCTGAATTCTTTATTCAGTCAGTCATGGAAAGCATGCTGATTTCCATATATCATTACTTACACATGAGTAAATTTGTGATGTAGGAGTATATTGGAAAGAAAGACAAATGCAACAGTTCAGAACTTGCCTTTCTAAAAGTAAACATAAAGCAAAGAATCTTAGCTTAGCACAAAAGGCCATTTTAGCTCGAAGAGGCCAGAAGTCCAACATATCTTCAAAAGAACTGATAAGGAAATGGAATTTCCATTCAGAGGAAACTCCAGTATATAAAAAATAATACACAGTTTAAAACCCTGCATAATATTAAAAAATAAAATTATATATACATATATATATATCAGTTTTAAATGGTTTCGTGGAAGCAGCACCAAAACACATGGGAGAAATATAAACTTTTAATTTATAACACCTGCAATGATAATAAGTATATATTCCATATAATATATAGCTCTATGCATTTATATGGTTATTTAAAGAGAAACATGGAAATAAAGTTAAATAACAGTTCTAACATCTTAGTTTAAAATAGTCACATTAAAGGAAGCTGTTTTGGAAGCATAGAAGTAAAATGAAAAATTAGAAATTATTGCTTATATCAAAACCAGCAAGATCTCATGTCTTTCTCTTTTTTTTTTTTTTTTTTCTTCTTCCATTGAGATCATTCCAGTTCAACTCTGGACTTGAAACCTTCTTTTCTTGTCTGACAAGTTTTTCCTAGAAACACTAAATCCCTTTTACTTGGCTTCACAGATAAACTGCTGGATAAACATTAACTAATTCATTTTTGGCCCAATAATTCTTGTTCCATTACAAGCATCTAAAAGATTATTTGAAAAGCTCTTACAAGAGAAGAAAGATACAACATTGCCTTTTATTTGAACACAACCAAGTCCCAAATAGCTTTATAAGAGATCCAATGCATAAACTGTAAACTCCTGTTAAATAATATGGAATAACTGACATCTGTTATTAGAAAGGTTTAGAGTCAGGCCTGGTAATGGAACTGTGCTCTCATCATCATCATGGAGGACCATAATATTCTAACACAATTCCTAAACCAGGAAAATATCAATTGTTATGCCCTTCACAAAATGCTATTTCGTTAATAAGCACAGATGCTAAAATCTTGGCCCACGTAATGATCAGCAGATTAAATTACTCCCATGCCTAACAGCTTTTAGTCCAAGTGGGATTTGTATATGGCAGTTGAGCTGAGAACTCAGCCTTCTGTATTGCTTGAAGCATTAGAGAAAATCAGACTTAACACAGCAAATGGAGAGCAAAGAAGAAAGTCATTTAGTTATGTGGATTCCTCATCTTAACATTAAAAATAATGAATTTTGGAAGACAATTTATTGCTTAAATTAAAACTCTTTACACCTCCTTGGTAGGTAGTGCTTAAATGCAATTCATTCTCATTATTCAACGCAGACTGAGAAAATGAGACAAAGTTATCACTGCACTGTAGAGTTCGACTGGATGATCATTTTTGGAATAGATTCATGAATGGGGTCTGGCATCAAACTAAAACCAGCAAGATGAAATCGCAAAAGGGCTTTGATGCCATTTGAGTTTGTATTCCCTTTGAACACAGTACAGAATTTTAAGAATGAGGAATTGTGCAGGCGGCTCTAGTCTCTAAAATATTAGAGTCTGTTTAGCTACGTGTTAGTAACCTTCTCTATACCCTAAAAAGTGAAATGGGAAAAATTCAGGACATAAGAGATGTGTATTTTTACATGTATTATCTATGAACTCAAGTGTCTCAGAGTCTAATAGTTCTATATGACGCATGCTGAGACAGTCTCCACTCCAACAATTTCACTTTCTAACTAGAGAAAACAGTTATTTGAAAGGGAGAACACAACAGAGAGACTTACGTGGCCAAGACCCTTCAGACCACCAACATCAAAGCTGAATTTAAAACCCAAATCACAAGTGCCAAGCCAGTTTTGTGTAATTACAAGGAACACACAACTTCATGGCCATGTTCTGGGTACTGCTGGGGCATCACTACATCATCCTTTGATTTTCTGCCAAATATGCAGATCTGTCACAACCAGTTTTTACAGCTATGCACAGTCACTGTAGTCTGCAAGCAGAGATATTGAAGATAGTGGCAGATAAATACATGGCTTCAGGGTTGTGCTGACAGTCAGAGGGTCTCCAGCAGCTGGAGAAATAGGAGTGACAAGAACCTCATGAAGTTTGACAAAAGTGCAGAGTTCTGCACCTGGGGAGGAACAGTCTCAAGCACACAAGGATGTTGGGGGTCATTCAGCTGGAAAGCAGACTGGAAGAAAAAGACTGGGGGTCCTGGTGGACACCAAGTTAAGCATAAGTCAGCAATATGCCCTTTGTCACAAGAGTGAACAACAGTCTCCCTGGCTGTATTACACAAAGTATCACAAGCAAGTCAAGAGAGGTAATTGTTTCCCCCTACTCAGCATTGCTAAAGCCATACATGTGTGCAATTCTGGGCTACCCAGTGCAATAAAAGTATGAAAAAATAGAGAGAATCCAGTCCATGAGTAAGGTACTGGAGCATTTCTTCTGTGAGGAGAGGCTGAGAGAGCTGGGACTATTCAGCTCAGAGAAGACTCAGGGGGAATCTCAGTATCTATAACTACCTGAAGGGAGATTGCAAAGTCCCTATCAAGACAGGGTCTTTTCACTAGTGTCCAATCCAAGAACAAGAGGCAATGGGAGTAAACTGGAAGACAGTGGGGCACATCTGAACATCAGGAAACTCTTTCAGTGTTCAGGTTACAGACCATTGGCACAGGTTGCCAAAGAGATTGTGGAACCTCCTCCCTGGATATCTCCAAAAGCTGCCTGGATATAGGCCTGGGCATGCTGCTCTCGGTGTCCTGATTGCACAGGGGTTGGGCCCTGTGATTTTGTAATAGCAATCATCTGAAATCCTCCTGTTCTGTTTTCCATGCTTTCTGCATAATTCTTTCTTTCTATGCTGTCAATTGCTCTATTTGATCTATTCTCTGATTCACTGGCTCCCAAAGCATTTCATACGTGCATCCAGCACTGCTTTTCTCAACATATATCCAGCAAAACTGCTTAGAAGAAAATCAGTGATTAAAACTGAGCTGTGACACACGCTTGGTAGCATTTCCTGACGATTTGTCAGATGAAATATTTTTGATATATTTTGTAAAACAAACAATTTTAGCAGAAAGGCAAGAAACAAATCTTCAATCTGAATAAAATGAATCTGGGAATAAAGGACAATGATAACAGGTAAAGTGGCAGGTAGATTTGAATTACCCCCAGCAACTCAAGGAGTATAAAGCACATAGTGCACATCATCTTGTAGAGAGTCAGTTGTGGAAAGCACTGTGTTCCAATCTTGAATCAGCTCCCAGCAACAAAAAGACATCATGCTCTGGAGATATGAGTTAATATAGTGTCAGGGAAGTGAACAAGGATTGGTTACACTGGCTGAACACCCAAAGCATTTTATTCCCATCTGTCAAAACACTGCTATGGCCACACTAGAGCAAGAAGGGGCAGATCCTAAGAGCTCGTACAACAAAATAGAAGTTATACAGCCTCCCTTGGTGTCTCTTCAACATTCCTGGTATGCAAAAACAGTCAGCTCCACAAAAAGATGCTCACTGCAGATGATATTCGTCCTGAATAAACTAGACACACCACTGTTCAGAGAAAAGAAAACAGCCTGTCTCTACAGGTGTTTGTATCCCTGCAATTAGGCACAATCCTGATGTTACTGAGCAGTGCAAACAGGCACTTGATTTACTCAGATTTTACTCATACAATGAAATCATAGCAGCTGAGGGGGCTCAACATTTTTTTTAGGAGAGCATGATTAAGCCCTGTACAGGAGCCAGTTCACAATGCAGCAAACATTTACAACCCTTGACTGTTTGGGCCGCAAAAGAGTAAACAGCTTAAACAGGGCATGTGAAAAATAAGTATAATATTCAGGACTGTATATCCCATCTTTTATCCTTTCACAGTCTCTGCTAAGATTATCCCATCCAACTCAAGAGGGAATCAGTTCGAGAGAAACTGATCCAGGAGAACTCTGCTTAGAGATACTATTTTTCTGAGACAGTAAGCTCTCTGTGATAACAATTCTATATTACTCATTGATTCAGCTTTATGGGAGATACTTCTGAAAAACAGAAGCTCTTAAGACTAGTAACCCACAGAAGATTCATTTTCTCGGTATTTTACTGTAATTCTGTTTAAATTTCAAAAGTAAATAGTGTTACCCAAAGATCTGAAGAAAATGGAACTGAAGCCCTCAACTCATATTAAATGCTGATAGGAATTGGTAGAATAATCTAGAAAATTGACGTGATATTTTGGTTTCTAAAAGCCAAAAGAACTGTAGAAAAAAAAAAAAAAAAACAACTCATATGGAGGAGAGAGGAGGGACAGACAGTGAAACAAGTGATCATTCAGTTGTTTTCCTGAAATGTCAATTTATACAATGAAAGATTTCAGCAAATGTTCTATTTTTTGTATAGAAAGTGGAGAAGTTTGCAAGAACATCTCATATTTTAAATCCTTGATAAAAGGAATAAGTTCTTATTATTTTGCATCTCAAAATATATTTGTAAAGGTTGAGTGAAAATGACTTGATAAAACAAATTGATAAAAAAAAATAAATCCAGGTGAAACCCCTGAACTGAAAATTATTTTTGACTTTAAGTATTCTTTTAAATCTTTAGTGACATAAATGAATAGCAGTAGGAAAAAGTAAAAAAGGAAAGATATAACAACGGTTAGTGCAAAATGGAAATCCTGGGCTCTGCATAGAAATGCATCTGTTTTGTCCATGCAATGCAAAATTGGTTTCTAGAAGGCATTAATAGGAGGAACATACATTACTTGGTTTATGTGCTAAATGCCCAGCTGGGAATGTAATCCTGAGCAGCTCTAAAACTCTAACCTGCATCTAGGACAGAGATCAAACACAATTGAAACAAGCTCCAGAGTTGTTTGCTGTTGTTTGTGCTTAGAATGCACAACCCCAACCAGGAACACATCTGGCAAGAATTCATGAGAAATGTCAACTCCTTTTGTCCTCTGTGGTGCACCTACATGGACAGCATAGTGTGGATTTGAGCCTAATCTCAAGTTACATCTCTTCCACTCTGTTTACATGTAGGCACATGCTCTATGTGGATGCAAGCCAAGGTCTAGAATTCAGTAGAGCAAAAGCCAAGAGGAAGAGCCCAGGAGGCTGAGCAGAGTGGTCAGCAGTGCACTGGGAGACACTGTTCCCCCAGCAATTAGGTACTGCAGTGAAGGCTCTGAGCCTCAGCTGGAGGTCAGAAGCAGTTGCTGGGGAGACAGGCCAGGAGCAAATTTCACCTTTCTCATACTGTAAAATAAGTGTTGTCTTGATGGTGCAAGTCATGGGTACAGGGACAAGAAGGCGATCACAAACATTCAGTGTGGATTTATCAGGGGCAGGTTGTGCTTGACAAACCTGATTGCCATCTGTCATGAAATGCCTTTATGTGGATGTGGAGAAAACAGTGGGTGTAGTACACTTGATTTCACTAAACCTTCTTTCCCATCTTCAGCAGACCTCTCATTTGGTAGCTGAATATTTGCAGTCCACTAGATGTCATGAAAGTTGCCTACACATCTATGGTTAAATTAGCTCAAAGGCCCATTCAATCTGAATTTGAGCACTTGGTCAAGGAATCCCCAAGGATGGAGCATCCACAGGTTCTCTCATCAGCCTGTTACAGTCTCTCATCATCTTCATGGAAAATATTTTCTTCTTTTTGTATAAACTTCCATCCTTATGTCTAGATGCTAGGGAATAAAGATATTAAGAAATTAGGAGTGGTTAACACAATGAAAGGCAAAGCCTCAACATAGATTGACAAATCTGAGAATGGGACTAAAAATATTATAAATATCACAGAATAAAATCGTAGAATCACAGAATCATTTGAGTTGGAAGGGACTATTAAAAGCCTTCTAGTCTAACTCCCCTGCCATGAACAGAGACACTTATAGCTCAGAGCCTCATCCAGCCTGACCCTGAATGTCTCCAAGGACAGGGCATCCATCACCCCTCTGGGCAACCTCTTTCAATGCTTCTCTATCTTTTTTGTAAAAATTTTTCCTTCTATTCAATCCAAATCTCCCCAATTCTGGTTTGAAACCATTCCCCTTGTCCTGTCACAGCAAACACTGCTGAAGAGTCGACCCCTTTTCTTTTATAGTCCCCCTTTAGATACAGAAAGGCCATTACCAGGTCTCCCTGGAGCCTTCTCCAGGCTGAACAGCCCCAGCTCTCTCAATCTGTCTTCATAGGGGAGACATTCTATCTCTTGGATCATTTTTTTGGCCCTCCTCTAGATGTGCTCCAACAGGTCAGTGTCTCTCTTGTACTGAGGACTCCACAACTGGATGCAGTAGTCCAGGTGAGGCCTCAGCAGCACAGAGTAGAGGGGCAGGATCACCTCCCTCAATTTGCTGGCCATGCTTCTTTTGATGCAGCACAGGGTGCAGTTGGCTTTCTGGGCTATGAGGGCACATTGCTGGCTCATGTCCAACTTGCCATCCACCACTACCCCCAGGTCTTTTTTGACAGTGCTGCGCTCTATCCTTACACCTCCCAGCTTGTACTGATAGCAGGGATTGCTACAATCTAGGTGCAAGACCTTGCACTTGGATTTGTTGAATCTCATGAGCTTCTCCTGGGCCCACTGCTCAAGCCTGTCTAGCTCCCTCTGGATGGCATCCCATCCCTCTGGTGTGTCAACTGCACCCCACAGTTTGGTATCATCAGCAAACTTCATGAGGATGCATTCAACCCCACTGTCGATGTCACTAAAGAAATATTAAAGAGTATTGGTTCCCCCAGGGGAGTGCCACTTGTCACCAACCTCCATCCAGACATTGAGTCATTGACCACCACTCTCTGGACTCGACCCTGCAGCCAGTTCTTCCATTGAACAGTTCCCCCACCAAGTCTGCATCTTTCAAATGTGAAGAAAAGGGTGTTTTAGAAGACTGTGTCAAAGGCATTACTGAAGTCAAGACAGGTGACATCAGTGGCTCTTCCCTTGTCCATTGATGCAGTGACACCATCATAGAAGTCCTCTAGATTGGTCAGGCAGGACCTGCCCTTGGTCAAACTGTGCTGGTTATCCTATATCACCATCCTCTCTTCTATATGCCTTAGCATAGCTCCCAGGAGGATCTGTTACATGATCTTTCCCATCTCAGAGGTGAGGCTAACAGGTTGGTAGTTTCCTGGGTCATCCCTTACGCCCTGTTTAAAAAATGAGTGTGATACTTCATTTCTTCCAGTCAACAGAGACTTCACCTGACAACCTGGACTTCTCAAATATCATTGAGAATGACTTGACGACTACATCAACCGATTCCCTCAGGACTCTGGATGCAACTCTTTGGGACCCATAGACCTCTGGATGTTCAAGTTTCTCAGGCAGTCTCAAACCTGATCTTTGCTTACAGCATGAAGGGCAATGCTCCCTTAGTTCCCACCTTCTGAACCATCTGCTCAAGGGCTGTGTGTAGAGCAGTTGGTAGTGAAGACTGAGGCAAAAAATTGTTGATGTTGTTAAAACATTGTTAAGTGAATATATTCTTCATGTCTGTTGCCTACCTGTATTGCTCACTGGGGAGGCTAAATCCCCTTGGACTTTCCATTTCCATTTGATGTACCTATAGCAGCCTTTCTTATCCTTCTTTGCACTCCTTGACAAGTCCAGTTCCAGCTGGGCTTTGGTTTTCCTGATCCTATCCATACAAAGCCTAGCAGCATCCCTATTCTTGGCCCAAGTTAACCATTTCAGCTTCCACTGCCTGTGAATATTAAGCAATCTGAATAAAATCAATAAAAATGATGTGGCCAAACTTCTCAGTAGTGGCAGATGGTATGATGATGGGCAAAAGCTACGAGATGTGGTTTCGGAGGCTCAGTTTGTAAAGGAAAAACTTTACTGGAGCAAGTACCCAGAGACGCTGCAAAATCACCATCCTTGGGGATTTTCATGGCATGGTTAGACAATGATGCAAGGAATGTTGGCCATATTCCTGCACTGGGGAAGAAAGCTGGTCCAAATTAACTCCAATCAGTTTTTCTGTGATTTTGTGACACCTATGGTAGCTTCTAATTCATTTCATCCTGCAATAATCTCTAATAGAGAAAACCCACTGATTGCTGACTTTACACTTCTATAGAAAATACAATTGCTATATTTACTTAGCTTCTTTTCTCTAATGATTATTTAAACCTTTCATTTTGCCACTCTCAGACTTCAATTCAATTGATAAATTTGTATGACTTTATATTTAGCAAAGGCTGTGGCTATATTAACAGCCTCATCTAACTGACATGGTTATTTTTCACGAGGCAGCACATCGTGGTCCTGATGACTCATTGTCACTAAAGATATTTCTATGCAAGTTGCTTATGCCATTTTGCATGTTTACTATATATGCCTTTATCTCTTCTCATAAGCTGTTATTCACAGTTATTAACTTCATATATATTACAAATTACACATAGTGGCCCTCATCTGAAGAGAAATGTCATTAGTTGGAAACAAAGTATGATATGGAAACACAAAGTTGGAGAATAAATAGAAACATGAATAGCCAGATCCACTCATATTGCTGTCTGAAGGTATTTTCATATGTTTGCTGATTCCCATTAAGTCTCCTTCTCCGTAAGACCATACAGCCAAGATGATGATGCTGTACCATAACTGCTATACCTGCCTGTCTGTCAGCAGAGGATGGGTTTTTATTCAGTTTCTAATATGCATAAAAGAGTTTGGTATGCTCTGGGAGGTAAAGAGTAAAATTCTTCATAAAGTTGAAGGCATTGACTTGAGTGTAGAAGCACTTATTAATGTCCTGATTCAGATCTAAAGAATCTCCAACAAAGGAGGCTCTTCTGCTAGTGAAGCACAATTTGAGACTCATAGCTTGTATACACAGGGAAAATTACCAGTGTAATTATGCCACTATAATTATACTAGCTTAGCTTTGCCAATAAAATTCTCCCTCTACGAACATTTCTGTCCCCATATAAAAATACCTCTTTTCTATGGAGATCATCTCAATATAATTTAAACCAGGACATTTATCTTGAGATAGGAAGGGCATGGAAAGTTTAGCTGGCAGGATATACTGGGACAACCATACAGCTGTGTTGGACATTTCCATGTAGACAAGCTTTCAGCTCCACGCAGGAGTGTGAGATGGTGTCCTCTTGATAAAAGCTCTGGGTTTAAATGTTTTCTCATTGCTTCATCCACTGAAGTCAGAATAAATAATTATAAAAGAAAATCAGCTTGGTAATTGGATCTGATAAGCATATATCTCTGCTCAGCAAATTGTTGTGCTTGCCTCATTAGGATTAACCACACTGCAAACAAAGAAGCCAAGTCACAACTTCCAAGGATACAGAGCCAGATGGAAGTTTCTATTCAAAAAATGTCTCAGGAGATGTCTTAGTATCTTTCATTAAGAAACATTGCAGATATACCCTTAAGAACCACCTCTAGAAAGGGCGAACTAGGTCCTAACTAGCGCAGGGGTAGCATTTATAAGGGTCTTGTAAAGAAAGTTTATTTCTTATTTTGTAGCTGAGATAATGCATTTCAGAAGTATGTACAGCCTGTAGCCTAATGAAAATCTCTTTACCTGGATCTTCATGAGAAAAGCCTTCAGAGTTTTAACATTAAAGCTTTGTTGGCTCAACTCTGCCCTGTGGTTAGTCACAGAGACTCACAGCTCTTTAAGAACAATCATGGTAAGAATTTTATTAGTAACTGAAAATCACTCTTGCGATGTGTGAAATAAAGAAACAGGAAAGACACTCTACCACTGGGTTTTCCCCTACTGCTTTTACAGAAACCACTCCATTAAAAGATTTAAGCTCTCAGAACATCTATTCATCATCTCCTGATTTCTGCACTACAGTTTGGAACCATTTTGGGGCAGAGGCTTATAGGAAGGGTCCACTTCTGTGCAGACAGCATAGCATAGGATTTGAGCATCAGGTCCAGTTCTGGCTCTTCTGCATTAGCAAAGTAGGGCCTAAACCCTAGAAAACACCAAGAAGATGTGCATAGAGAACATTCCAGCTCTTAGGACATGCTAAATTTCTCCTGAGAAGAGGCATCTCTATTCCCCTTCTGTAGTTCATATTCCAGGACTCCTCCATTCAGGATTATTCAGCCACTAGATGTCTCTGTGTACTACGGGGCAAAGCAGAGAAGATGAACTTCTGCCCAAATCCAAAGAAAAGTTGGAAAGCAAGGAGCACAGAAGGTTTTCTGATTGTGTCTCAGATCCCTGCCTGCATGATGTAGCAATGGAATGATTTTCACTTGCTGACAGAATACACAGTTGTGAGTGTACTTCAAGGAACATGCTTCTTGCGTGTCCTAGCTTGAATTATTGAGCTGGAATTTGGGAATATACACAGAAAAAATAGGAATGAAAAATCTTAAGCCTCTCAAGTGGCTTAAGATAAACTTTTATAAACTCATCAGCCTATTCCACAGCGGAAGGAAGGTCTACAGCAAGGACTGTTACCTATTCATTACAGTGGGTAAGTCATTAAAAAAAAAAGCATTTATTCCCCCAGATCCCCTCCCTCTGTTAGTTCTGCCATCTATACCCACATATACTCTTATTTTCAAAGACTATTCTTGTGTTCAGGGCCCATATTTAGCTCATCAGCACTTTAGGGCATGTAAGGTCAAGAGCCATAAGAAAAGGTTGTGCAAATCTGATGGGGTCTGCAAAAAATTGGCATCTGTGATCTGACTGGAGAGGCAGAAATCAATAGATGAGAAATGTTTGAGTGGCTGCAGAGTGATCTTTTGCCTGGCAAACAACCTTTCTCATTTGGGAGAGCTAGGACACACAACTGCTCTGAACTCTGCAGCAAAACACACAGACTTAGGAGGAAAATAATGCCCTTTTTTTTTTTTTTTTTTTCTTTTTTTTCTTTTTTTTCCCCAGAAACACAAATATTGTACTATAGACCCAACTCCATGAGTTGTTGATACCGGAGATATGCTGGAAAGCTGTGTATGTCAGCTTGAAAATACTCTTTCAAAGGACTTAATTTCTAGAAGGAAAGAGCAAGACAAATACATCAGACTAGGAACCCATGGAAGGGAGGCTACATAAATCATACTTTTGACAAGCTTACCCAGAAACTTCCTTCCCATTTTTATAATCCTAATCACAGCTTGCTTGTAAATGAGTAGGGCAGCACACGATGGGCCTGATCTGCCAACAATGATGCACTGTATCTGCAAGCAGAAATTCTCCAGTGGTATTAGGACCACCGCATTAGTTCACAGGAAGATTTACACATATCAGCAAGGGGTTTAAAGTCTCAAATAAAAAGCTGGTACGTTAAAGGAGATTTCCAATAGTACATCTTATTACTCATGTAAAGTCAATGGGAAAAGTTGCCAGCATTCCTTTGTGTTATAATCATTAAAGAGCAACCGCCAGCGTTCCCACACTTTTAACTTTTGCAAAATCGTTGCTCTTTGCCCTTTACCACATCTGTGTTTGCATAACCAAATGGTGTACAGCTTGTCAACACCTCTTTATGCCTTACCTTCTTCCCTCCAGGGTTTTGTTTATGTGTCATCAGAACAAATCCACTTCTGAGGTGCAGAACATCCTTTTTCATAGTACACAAAAGAGATCAATAATTACCATATTAATTCTCAAGCACAAGCTCTGAAGGGATGGAAATGGCCTGTATAATCAAATCCAATTTTAGGAGAAACAACTTGTCTAATTGCCTCACACCCTGGACTGCGGGGGTTCCTTTCTGGTTGTGTTTGGTGTCAAGTAAAACCATCCAGTATGTAGACAGGAGGGAAGAATGCATCCAACCTAGTGTTACCCTCTGGCCAGGGTCACTGCAAGTCCAACACCAGTTCCGCCACCCCATTAACACATGTGATGCAGTGCCCATGAGCTCAGTTTATAAGGTATAGAAATTTGCCACCACTGTCAGCCAGAGGACTGTGGCAGTGTCTGTCTTCGGTGGAATTTGGGTGCCCTAGAGCCATGTTCAGTCACCTCACTTGAACCTAAGTCACTGCGTTTCTTTTCCCATTCGTGTTTCCCAGCAACTTCCTTCTCTGCACCTTGCTTTTGTTGGCTGAATCACTTTGTTACTCTTCACCAAGTAGGTGTAGGGCATTGCAATGAATTTAAGCCAGCTGTGAAAACAGCCTCTCAGTCTAGTAGGTGACTTGGACAGGTATTCAGAACTGTGAGAGGTAGCAATAATCTAGTCAAATTCTACTATTCAGAGTCACTGAGGTGCTTCAATCTCTGCTGGTACGAGTGCTCAGGAGCAGCCAGGTTTGCTGTGGTAGACAACTAAATTGTTGTAATTCAGAGACAGACTACGAGACTCTGACACACTACCTCAGAGAGGCCAGATTTGTCAGATGTGCTCAGGCTGTGCCTAATACCAACAGCATCAAAACAATGCTTACAGTTCTGACTCCTACTCGCACGAGGACATTTGAAGACCAGATTCTGGTGCCTGTCCAGGCATATACCTTTGCCTACTGCTTCCCAGAAGTTAGCCAGATGCCCTCTCAGTCCACTCAGAAATGAATCACTCCTGTGAATGTTCAGTAAACTCACTATATTGCCAATATACTCCTCTTTCAGTGACCTACATTGAATCCAAGGTGCTTAGATGCTATGAATCACCCTGATGGATTAGGTACCCAGTAATCTCAACTTTGTGACACTTATATTTGATGTTTATGCTAGTTTGAACATAGATTTTATCCTTTAGTTCAAACTGTAGCAGTTTTTTCAAGCACTCAAACTTCTGCATTTAGTCTTTGATAGTATACACATGGAAATTTGGACGGTTTCTTTGAACCTCGGACTCTGGGTTACCTTTTAAGGAAAACTTTCCTTGCTGGTTCAACTATAGCTATTGTTCAGCAGTACTACCTACTTCAACAGCAAACAGACATTTGCTGGTCTTAATTTCTAAGTGCTATTCCACCTTCTCTTTGAATTTCCTTTTTGATGTTACGTAGGATATTTGCATAAAACTGAGGAACTAAGCCAAATATTTCTTTTACCGCTTCAAAGCTGCTGATTGCCATGAAGCAGGACTGGTGTAAATGAGGGGAGAATCTGACGCAAGAGGGTAGTTCAGTATAATTATATATTTATTGTCCAATACCATCAAAAACCAACTTGCTTCAGTTGTGTCTGGCCAAGCCCAAGGTAAGTTTGGACTCAGCTCCAAGCTAACATCGTCAGGCATCTTTGGGATCACAGCTGATTCATGCCCTGCTGGCTAAAGAACTTGCTTTCATCTGTCTGCAACACTCTTAGTAGATATTTTCTAATGATGAAGTTTAGGCAACATTTGTACTTTTCTTACAGGTTCATACCCAAACTACTAGGAATCCTGCATACTGTTTAAGAGGTGATACTGGAAAAGGTTATAGACAGTCTGGGAAACAAAAAATAAATGAAGGAAATAGTTACAGATCTAAAACGGTTCTTTTCATTCCTCTGTTCAGTAAACAGAAGAACAAGAGAATGGCTGAAATAGTTGTGTTTCTCCACGTTCCTCAAAACAGGTTATCCCGGCTGAAGTCTCAGGTTTGCCACACAAACATCATAAGTCTGTGAAACAGGAGAGGCCAGTTGGGCTCTCTTATTCTAGTAAATGCCTAGATCACTGTTCTACATGTACACAGTAGAATATGGGCTGTGTGAAGTAATGAATGCTTCAGATGTATTTCCTAGAAGAAATTAAATGAAATGTTAAAACTCATCAATCATCCAACAATGACAGGTCTTCACTAGGCTGTACAATTTTGGAAGACTGCATTCCTTTGCCTGTATTATTCTTTGATCCAAATAATTGGCAATTAATTTCAATCTGTGAGCATAGTTCAGACTGATCTTAATCTGATTCATACTATATTAATGCTCAGTCCATCGAAGTATTTCACTATGCACAATAATACTAATAATAGATCTGGACTTGGACTTGAAATACTTCTAAGCTTATGGTGCAGACTGTATGGTAGAAGTTCAAATGTGAATGTTGTGACAAAATAATCCATCCTTGATGAAATTTAGAATCCAGATTTTGAAATCAGTTCTGGTCGGGCTATAAGGTTGTTACTCGTTCACACTGTGATATAATAGCAATGCTTAAGATAAGATAACTTTTGTGAATTATTAAATGATCCAGGTATGTGAAGTTGGATTTTAAATAGTTGTTTGTTTTTGGTTTTTTTTTTTCTGAGTTTCAGTAAACACTGTTAACTCCAAAATCTCATGGACTGTGAGCATGGAAACCTACTACTGTGCTCAGTATGGCTACTTGCACCTGAGATCACTTAGGATTGATCTCTTTTTGAAGCTTTGAGCTGTAGATATTTTCGGTCAATAGTTAGTCATTACAGCTGTGGATCAGATACAGCAATACTTGAATGTGTTTGAATGCATTCAAAATTTTAAAAATAAACTGCAGTTAGGATAAAACCACATGCCATGACAGTAAGATGTTAACTGACTACAATCTTCTGTTTTGATGTTGTTGAAATCCCTGCTTCTAACAAATAGACCAAGCTGTTAATTAATGAAAGTAAATCATTTTACTTTTCCATAACTTGTTTGTATTTTGGCAGGTTCCCTTTATCCTGTTATTTCAGGACATGGTATTGACATGCCATATCATAATATAACTCGCAGTGACACTGTCAAATGCGATATGGCAAAATACCAAGTAAGGGAAAGGAAAGCCCCGTCCCTTATGCCCTGTCCCTGAAGGTGTTCAAGGGCAGATTGGATGGGGCCCTGGGCAACCTGGTCTAGTATTAAATAGGTGGTGCTGCATGTGGCAGGGGGGTTGAAGATTCATGATCCTTGAGGTCCCTTTCAACCCCGGCCATTCTGTGATTCTGTGAGAGCTCACACTGTCATGACATGTAATTATTTCAGATAGCAAACTGCTGCAGGTGAAGTTTAATACACTGTCATTAACTAACTATGAGCATGTATATCCTGCATGCTATCCACTGTTCAGGCAATGAGGCTTTCTGAATGGAAGACAGACAGTTACATGGCTGAAGGAGTTTATGGTTCTGAGTTCTTTACTAACAGTCACCTCACATAACCCTTTTAAATTCACTCTGACAGTGGTGATGTAGGGATGAAGAATCACTAAGACATCCTTTCTGGAGCATTAATAGCCTTGACTATTAATACCAATATTGCTGTAGTGTTTTAGAACTTAACCATACTAAAAAAAGTACACATGAACATAATCAGTATGATATCAGTGACTAGCAAGAACAAGACTACTCCATGAGGGAGGATGAGCCAGGTGCAGAGAGTAATGCTGGCAGAGTCTGTGCCCTTGCCCACAACACCTTAACACAGCAGGCAGACACAGGTGCTGGTAGCAGGGTCCCATTTAGGGTAAGGAATGAATCAGGTTCAACTTCTAACCCGATGCCAAGAGCAAAAGGAAATTTAACTGCAAGATAGGTCCAAGCTCCATCTAGGTAAACGTACGATATCACTCACGTAGATGCTGAAAATCCATACCTGAACCCACACAGAATTCTTGGGTTGATGGACAAAGGCTCTATGTGGAAGTCCCACATGAAGTTTGGCCTCCTAAGTTTTTTTAATGTAGTCAGGGCCCTAAGGGATCTCCTGGATCATCAGAAATGATCTCTAGTATTACCAGAAACCACACTCAAAAATTCTCTCTGACGGTGTCAGCTTGAAATGTTCAGTTTTTGCTCTTCCTATTCACAGTGAGAGGCAGAATCATAGAATCAAAACATCCTGAATTGGAAGGAACTCATGAGGATCATCAAGTTCAACTCCTGACTCCACACGAGACCACCCAATATCTGAGAGCATTGTCCAAACACTCCTTGAACTTCAGTGGGCTGTGCCTTCTGCCCTGGGAAGGCCATTCCATCTCTCTCTGTGAAGAACCTCTTCCTAGCCCCTGCCTGACACTCCCCTGACACAGCTCCACGCCGTCCCCGCTATCACAGAGACCAGAGCTCAGCGCTGCCCCTCCACTCCCTATGAGGAGCTGCAGCCATAATGTGGCCTGAGGCCTCCCCTCAGCTCCTCTGCTTTGGGCTGAACAAACCCAGCCGCTCTTCATACGTCTCGCCCTTCAGATCCTTCACCATCTTTGTACCCCTCCTTCAGATGTTCTGTATGTTTTATGTCCTTATAATGCATCCAAAACTGCACCTGGTTCTCAAGGTGAGGCTACACAGCACAGAGCAGAGTGGGACAATACCTCCCCACACCTGGTGGCAGTGCTGGGCACAGTTGGCCCTTTTGGCTTCCAGGGCACAACACTGCTGACTCAGGTTCACCTTGCTGTCACCCAGAATCCACACATCCTTTTCCAGAAGGCTGCTTTCCAGTCTCTTCTGCACATAGAGTCAGGGTTGCACTATCTCAAGTGTTTAGGCTGTCCTAAAATCTCTTCATTATCCTACAGTTTGGGCAATTCTGTACATTCTTCTGTGATGTCCTTTCATTTTCAATCTCAAAATTGGCTTTAGTTGAAGCATCTGAATTTTCTGTTGCTCTGTTGCTCACTTCTGCTTTGTTTTTAGGTTTGGTTGGTTTTGTTGTTGTTGTTTGTTTTGATTTGTTTTGATCTCTTTTTGAAAACAGTGGTATCAGGACTTCTTTCTCACTACTCTAAATACCATAAATGCTACGTAGCATTTGTTCATTTACAGCCAAATCACAGTAGTGATACTTAATTGGCTTGTGACTGACTAGTGCACACTACTCTGTTTTCTATCCTTTTCAATAGATGTGGCTACAGTTTGTTGTATTCTTGTGGTTCCTGTCTAAGGACATGAACTTGCATCTCATACAGTTAAGACAGATATCCCTTTCTATGATCTTACCCATCAAAATCCTTCATTACATCCTGTGTTCTGATCCTCTAGTATATCGGTGATGACTCTCATCTTTGTGTCAACACCCAATTTTATTTGCACACTTTCTCTGTTTGTGTGAACATTACTAATTAAAAACTTGGCAGTGTGTGTCAAGAACATTCTCTGATGGCTCACATAAGTACCCTCTTCTTATAGAGCCAGATGACAGGTTCATTGAAGAACTCAGGTTGGAAGGGTTCTCTGGAGATTCATTAGGCCCCTGTTCAAAGTAGAAACACAATTGGAACAAGTTGCTCAGACCATTAAACCCCTTTTCAACATGTTTCATTCTTGCCAAATTTCTTGTGCATTTTGAATCTTTTGTAATTTCTTTGTCATCTTTTCTCTATTAAAAGTAGTTCTCATTTCACTCTATATTTAGATATTCACAGAAGTCTAAATATCTTAGCCCTGTACCACTTCATTTCTCTGGAATTGGAATATTTTTATGTACTTCCCTTTCTACTACAATTTCTGAATACCCAAAATGTTGTTTTGGCCTATCTAGTGGTCTTGATATTTCTTTGTATTCCTGTTGTCTCTAAGGGTTATGAGAATTCATAAAATAGGACAGATCTTTGAGATCTCAGACTACTATCACTCCTTCCTTAAATCAAATCATTTAACATCAAATTGTAATTTGTGTTCTTGTCTTAATTTTTTTCTTTCCTTCCTACAAATGCTGCAGTCATGTAATCTGTTCTTAAATAAAACTTCCTTTTGTCACACTGTAGATCGGTATGCCCATTCTTGAGACTCTTTAGAAGGAAGGAAGGAAGGAAGGAAGGAAGGAAGGAAGGAAGGAAGGAAGGAAGGAAGGAAGGAAGGAAGGAAGGAAGGAAGGAAGGAAGGAAGGAAGGAAGGAAGGAAGGAAGGAAGGAAGGAAGGAAGGAAGGAAGGAAGGAAGGAAGGAAGGAAGGAAGGAAGGAAGGAAGGAAGGAAGGAAGGAAGGAAGGAAGGAAGGAAGGAAGGAAGGGGGAAAGGAGTGGATAATGAGGTTTCTAGATTGAACTAGGCATCCTGCTGACTAGAGAAACGTTTGTCAGTGCATCAGGAAAACTGATGTCCAAATTGATGTCCAAATCCCACTGCAGTCCAAGTTTGAAAGGAGCTGAGAACCAAGATAAACAGGAATTTTGACTCTGTCACAAGGCTAGGGCAAAGCAGAAATGTCTCTCAGCACAGCAACAGGAATTAAGCTCGTCCCTACTTGCTAAGTCTTCTGCTTGCTTAATGCCAAAAACAGGCAGGCAGGCAAAACTCTAACAGTTATAGGAAATATTATGCAAAAAACTACTTCAAAGCTAGCAAAACACTAACACAAATTGGATGCATAGATAAAGAAACAATGGATTGTTTGATCAGATCACATTTTTGCTTTAATAGCAAGCATACTGGAAATACAACTGACATATTGTTTTCTACAGGTACAACTAGTATACAGCTAGAGACATGCATATGCAAGAAGATACAAAATGGGATATATGAACACATTCAGCTACCATGCAGGAGCGAAAGATTATTCAACCACTGCAGCTAGGGGGCAAAAATCAGGTGCAACATCAAAGAATGTTGGACCTTTCTTCGTTGGGTATTTTGTTTTAAATCAGTTCATGCTGCCAACTAATAAAGTAAACACTATGCCGTTCAGTTAGGAAAGAAGTAGCTTAAACCAGCTGTTCATTTACTTTCTCTGCGTCAGAAGCAGGAACTCACTGAGTTCCTTGAACTCAGCATTCTCTTTTCTTTCAACTTTATATACATGCCTTCACAATCTCTCACTATGTTTTGTGTTTTGTTGATTTTTTTCCCTACATACTGCAGGCAATAACTGTGAAACTCTTTAACTTAACAATATGTTCTTTGTCCTGCAACTCTTCCTGTTTTGCAACCACATAGATTATATGTATGGGCCTGTAGAAATAGTCAAACTGTTAATATGGGTAGGGTTTGGCATGCTTTCACCATGTACAAATTCTACAATCAAGTCTTGACAGGAAAGCACTATATCACCTGTGGTTCCCAGTCCTGACTAAAATATGCAAAATATCACTACTGGGAATGACACCTATTTCCCAGAGAGCTGTAATACCAGTTTCTTCTTATCAATACATCGTTGAAAGGTATTTTGTTTATAGTTTAAGCCATTCATTTTCTCTGCTATCTTAGGTTTTTAAAAGTGACCCCTGCTTTATTATGCTGTTCAAAGATACAGAGACGTTAGCTCAAATTGTGTTAGATACTTAATTTACAAGTACAAAGAGACTTATACCAAATACCTATATTAACCCCTGAGGTTAAATATTCATCTGCATGATTTTTTGGATCTTCTGTTTTAGCCACGTGCCTTCTACTTGGGTGTAGTGCACACCCTACCAGAAGGCAGAAATACACTGTGCAGAGCATACAGCCAGTATGAGAAGAGCAAGAGTCTGACCTGCAAAGCAACTCCACAAGTTCAGTTACAAATCCTGTTGATGAGATGGGACTCAGAATAAAATCCAAGGTGTTTCCCTAGGTTTGCATCAGGAGCTGCAGGAACACAAGACGGGGTAACACAGTAAACAACAACCACTTCATTTGTATCTAATAAAGTAAACAGTCATCAGTGTGAACATGCATGGAACCAGACCTGGAAGGTAAGGAAATAATACCTTTTCATAATTCTTTTTTAGACAAGAAAGGTATTTCATGTCCTTCATGTGGGCTTAGGCCTTGAACCTGAAGACTGAACTGAAGGAGAATCTAAAGACAGAATACAAATGAGAATTTTCTACTTTTTAAAAATTGCCTTATAGAGGTAGAACCTCAAAAGATTTTGAATTCTTGCTCTGACCTCAAAATACTTTAAAAATGGTTACTTAAACCACTGGAATGCACAGGAGCAAGTCATCTCATGAGGTTCACAGTCAGTCCCAACCCAGAAGGTAAGAAAACTCAGTCAGAAATTTTAGACTTCTACAGAGTGGAGATTTAAGCTTTAAAATGATGTGAGGAATCTATTGACTGAGTCTTCTTTGGCTTGTGCTGGGAATGGGCATCCAGATCCACATTCTGTGGGGTCAGAGTCCTTCACTTCCGCTTTTAAGGTCCATGTGATCTGCTAAGCAGGGTGAGACATAGTCTGTTTACTTTCAAATGGAGAAAATGTTCTTCTATGGTACAGTAGCCTTTAAACCTGGCAGAGTGTAGAGAAACACTCTCACTGATTTTGTCTATTAATACTCAGTTAGTTTTGCCTCCATTGCAGCTCATTAAATTTCTTGTCCAGCTTTCCAAATGTGCAAGACCATCCACCTTTGAAAATCATAAGCACAAAGAGCACACAATGATTCGTCCTTAATTCTGGTTTCAAAACAGCTCTCTAAAATAAACACTCTAAGGAGATACAGAGAGAAAAGAGAAACACCACTCTGAAGAAAGCGGGAAAAAACAATCTAGCACAAGGGTTAAAATAGGTAGTAGCAAGAGAGACATACTTCAGCACACAGCTCATGAGCAACCAGCAATGATGGTGCAATGCTGGTCTGCCCTTCAGCCAGGTAGAAGGAACAAAGCTCTCTTTTTTATGGAAGTAATGGGAAAGACAAGCTCTCCCACTTTTCCTGTTCTTTAGGGACAAGTATTGCTCACCAAAGAAATCTCTTCCAGGAGCTTACCAAGCCAGCACAGACTTGGCAGTTTTGCTGCAGGAGTGAGGAAAAGACAATTCAGGGTATGCTCTATGCTGCATTCAGCAGGTTCTTTCCCCTCTGAAGTGCAAAAGTGTGAACAAGAGCAACCAGCTCACCTCTTTCCATGTGATTTGAGTGTGTGTGTCTGGTAAGGAACTTGCACAGACATCATGGAGGTGCTGAATATTTGCCTTTTGAGAGTGAGACTTCGCCCCTGGTGCTAAGTCCTTTCCCCTTTGGGGTTGGCAGAGGACAAGTATTTCTCTTGTAATAAGCCTGCTAGAACTCAGAAAAGCAGTATCTCTGTGTAGTGCCATATCTCCCAAGTTCCTTAGACCATCTGCCTAATTAAACATGCTTCACTCCTATGCCCCAGGTTGTCTAAGGTCGTTAAGCCAGAGCTAGCTACTGTTCTTGCCAAAAATGTATGCATTCGTCTTCTTCCTGTTCTTTCTTTAGATTCCTTCATGCCAGGGGACACAGACAGTAGCAGAAAGTTACACTTCCTGGCTAATCCAGTGTTTTGATCAGTATAAACTCTTGTTCTGGCTCAGTGATGTTTAGAAAGTTAGTTTTCCTCTCACCAGGCATTGTTTTCTCTTGGACAGATCTGTTGCACAAATTAATGTATCTGTCCAAAGCACCACAAGAGACAGTAAGTAGATAATTTTACTCCCCCATTCTTTCAAACTTGCAGTCACCACAAGAGATGAGTGGTCCCTGCTGAACTGTTATTTCTCCTGCTATGCACAAGAGTTGTAGCAGTGCTCAGTCAGCATAGCAAATACTCATCCGTGGTTCCATTCAAAACTATATCTCAAGGGTATTTGTAAACATTGTAACCAAATGTCTCAGTTATAGGAATAATGCATGCACTGCCCTCAGTGAGTTCTGTTCAGAAGACGATTTGAAAGGACCTAACCAAATTCCAAATAGCAGTGCTAGACTTTATAGCTCTTTATATCATTTGGCTATCTTCCAGGTGCTTAAGCTTAATACTCCTGACTGTTAGGAATATCGTTATCTGTAAAGTGCCATGGACATTTATGGTGCTATATAAATGGATATTATTAATTAATAACTACATGTACAATACTAAGTGCTAGTATTTTAAATACTTACAGGAGCAGTCCAATCAGCAGCAACACATGTTGCATTTTAAAGTTCGTAATGCAATCCACCATTCCAATCGATCACAATGAAGCCCTCTTTGGCTCTGTCATGGTATGAGCTTCCCCTCTGCATCCTTCAGCCCATATGCTCAAGCTCAACTCCTGAAGCTCAGAAGCTGGACCCAAGCCTGGATGTCAGCCCAAGATCTGATTGAGCACCATAGTCTACAGGGCCTCCCTGAAAGATGCTATGGTCAATGGCTTACGCAGTGATCAGAAAACTATTGCAGTAAACTACTCTTTGTTTAGCACCAGGAACAAAGTAGAGACAAAAGGGTTTCAGAACAACAAGCAGACTACACAGATCTATGTTATTTTTTAACTTTTCATCTCCTAAGAGCCTTGAAGTAGACCTCATATTTCTAGAAATCCTCTAGAAACCCTTTGAGGTTTGCTCTTCGTCTGGCCAACACTCATAGGAGTCAGTCCCCTAAGCCATAATCATAGAATCATGGAATCATAGAATCATAGAATGGCTTAGGCTTAGGCTGAAGGAGACCTCAACAATCTAGTCCCAACCCCCTGCCACGGGGGTTGCCATCCACCAGATCAGGATGCCCAAGGTGCCATCCAGTCTGGCTTTGAACACCTCCAGGGATGGGACATCCTCGGATTCTCTGGGTAGCCTCTGCCAAGGCTTCACCGCCTACTTAGTAAAGAATTTCTTCCTAACATCTAACCTAAGTCTCTACTTGCCCTTAGCATTCGTAACAAAGCCCTTCAGTCTGCAGGTGTATTGGCGATACTCAACAATCCACTGTATTGATGTGTTAATGCATTAATGGAGTTTGATCCTGTCCCATGGAGTCAATGGTAAAATGCTGAAGTCATGCAAACAGATTGACTGCCTATAGATTTGCAATCTGAAAAATATTGCACACAGCCATCTTCCACGCTCATCTGCAAGATTTCTATACAGTTTTTTTCTCCTGCCACCCACCTTCACTAAAGCTATTCTGTAAAACTTGGTTCCCCACACAGTCCCTATGTGTGTTTTGTAAAGATTATACACCAAACTCTCATCTTATGCAAGCTCCTGAAGGACATCCTGCAAGAAGCAGGACAGTGAGGAAGAACATGCTGAGAAGCCTTCCTTGTATTCTGAGGTTCAAAATTATACATTTTACCTGTCTGATCCCCCTTTGCCTAGTGTCACACCAACCCAGACCCCTCATAGCTACCCTGTCCCTATTTTTCCAGTCTACTGATTCTCCTGACACTACTCTCTTCCTTACAAGACACAGAAAAGTCAGTCCCTCACTGAATACTTTTTTCATAAATAGAATCATAGAATCACAGAATGGCCTGGGTTAAAAAGGACCATAAAGGCCATCTAGTTTCAACCCCCCTGCTGTGTGCAGGGTCGCCAACCAGCAGACCAGGCTGCCCAGAGCCACATCCAGCCTGGCCTTGAATGCCTCCAGGGATGGGGCATCCACAGCCTCCTTGGGCAACCTGTTCCAGTGCCTCACCACCCTCTGTGTGAAAAACTTCCTCCTAATATCTAACCTAAACCTCCCCTGTCTCAGTTTAAAACGATTCCCCTTTGGCATTCCCCCTCCTGTTTATACACCCCCTTCAAGTACTGGAAGACCACAATGAGTTCTCCCCGGAGCCTTCTCTTCTTCAAGCTTACCAAGTCCAGTTCATTCAACCTTTCTTCATAAGAGAGGTGCTCCAGCCCTCTGATCATCTCAGTGGCCCTTCTCTGGACCTGTTCCAAGCTCCTTCTTGTGTAGCTTCAAGCTCTGCAATAGCCCCCCAGGGAGGCCTTTGTCATAAAGTAGGTGGTTTAGCAAAGCCTCAGATAAATCTTTAAATTGTTGTCAAGGAATTTGGCCACAAGATCAATAAAAGGTAAAGCAGGAAGATAGAAATTTGGAGAGCAGTTCAGAGGCATGCAGTAAAGAGGGGAAGAGAGACAAATCCAGCCTGCAGAGGTTGCATCTTTTCACAGCAGATCAAGGCAAGAGAAAGGGCCAGGAAGCCTGTGTCTCCTGATGGAAGCAGAGAGTTCCCACCTAGAGCAAGTGGGAACATTTTTGCATAGTCTTTGCTGATGGACCTGCAGTACCTCTTCCTTTACACCACTCATTGCTCTTCTTGGACCTTGTTTTCTTTTCCCACTCACCTGAGGCCTCAAATTCTCAGTGTCTTAGTAATGCCTTCATGCCTTCTGGATCAGGCCCTTGACAAGCACTACTTGTTTAAGCAATGAAGTGGGAGGGAAAGTAAGAGGTGTATAATGAATCACAACAAACTTACAGGGGATTGATTGTGTAAATAAGAGGAATGTTTAGTCAACAGAGTGCATAAAGTTATGATAACCATGACAAGTTGAAGTGAATGGATCTGTCTTTACCTAATCCCAGTGTAACCTAGATTTATTCTGGAACAAAATGTCTCCCTAGCATTGTCAGCTCAAGGTAATATTTGGAAAGTCATGATTTGTCATGCAGATTGCACGTAAGATAACTTCCACAGAGTCAGCTTTTTCTGAAGTGTTATATACATATGTCAGGTTAATTTGACCTAGATGAAAGGTAGTTTTTTTTAAGAGCTCCTGCATCCTGTAATGCTAAATGTTAACACCTAGAAGACTTATCATTAATCAGATAAAATGATGTATAATAATGGATTTATATAAATACTGCAAATTAAATACCGAAATACTGGGGAAACCCAGGAAAATAACAACCAAGAGTCCCAGTGACATAAGATAAGATGGATTTAGACAAGTGGATACTGATAAACATACTGCAGTGGGGCAGAAGGACATAAATGTTTAAGCAGGCATGAAGCATGCCTAAAGTTATGATACTCCATGCAGACACTGTTGCCTTCTTCCTTCCACCTAAGCATGTGGTCTTCTCCATTTATAAAAACTGTGGGGAAAGAGTAAAATTTTGATCATAAATAAACTTTTTGCACAAGAAGTTCTATGAGAAAACAAGAAACCCTTTGTTCCAGAAGGAAACAAATAGAAATACGCAACTGAAATGACCAGAGAAGATACCAGGTTCTGGAAATGCCTTACAAACACTTGCTAGATTTTGAGCTGCACAATGTTACCACAGGACAAGTGTGTCTTAAGGAGTGATTTTGCCAGGATCTCTTAGGGTGTGTTTAGATGGCATAATGACATTCCAACACATTGCTCAGATGCCTGAACATATTTATCCTGGCCACTGTATGCTAATCATCTGTGCGTTTACTCCCTTAACTTAAACTTTCAATAAGGCAATTCAAGTCTATGCTTCACTTGAAAGCAGAGAAGATACTTTTAAAATCATATTGATGGGCGTGATGTCTACTTCAGACTGTAGTCAGCAAAATGTTCTAGAGGCTAGAGACTAAATATTTTGGAGAATGCATACAGAAAAGAAAAATACTCCCTTTGGGTTAGTATGCAAAACTGAACATATGCTTTGTAAAGAAGGTAAAGAAAACAAAGGAAACAAAACAAGGAAGAAGAATTATTATTATTTTTTTAAAGGAACAGGAAAAGAAAAATGTTTCTAGAGATGGGGCCAAAAAAAAAGAAAGAATTTTTCTTTTAGGCTCCAACATCAATAATATCTCAGTCAACCTCAAACAGAAATTTTGGAAGCTAATTGCTATTTCTATCAGCCAGTTACCTCCTGTTTTAACCATATTGCTCTGAAATACTTGTTTTGGAGGTTGCTAAACCAGCTCTGTCTCAGACTCATTACCATGGTAATTCAGAGCTTCTGCCTTTTTAGTCACAACTCTCATGCACTTGATCCAATAGAGCTACAAGGTATTGTATCTCTAAAATAAATTGTAGTACATTCTCACAAAATCAGATGTGGAGAAGAACCAGGGTGAATAAGAGAGGAGCAAGAAGAGTTAGAGTGGTAGGAAAGGGTCAGAGGTAGAACTACTCACTGTGGGGTCAGAACGAGTGAGGCTACTGGGGACACAGTCAGTTCTGGGTAAACTACTATTACATACGCATCTATTATGTATACTGCTGATGACCTAAAGAAGTATTGATTGTTTTATTTAGTTATTACAGATAGCCTACAAGTTCTGCACATGGAAATATCATTCTTCAATTTCTCCTTTGGATAATGTTGCACTAAGTGCTTATTAGACTGAGCTTGGAGGGGGCTCTGGGCAGCCTGATCCAATGGGTGGCAGCCCTTCCCATGGCAGAGGATCTGGAACTAGACAATCCTTAAGATCCCTTTCAACCTACACTATTCTGTGATTCTGTGCTTTGAGAAGCTTGGTTGTATTCATAGGTACGCATAAAAATCCTTCTACACCTTCTTTGCTGGGACAGGCAAGTTAGTACTGATCTGGCTGGCTGTAACCTACCTCTCGACTTCTCTCAAGTAAATATGTAATTCCTACTCCATGGTGCACATGTTTTTGTTAGTTTACTCCAGCTCAGAGTTTCAGGAGTCTGGAACCTTTGACTGTGAACTTCTAATTCTCTACCCCAATCAAAATGTCATCTAAATAACTGTTAACAATCTGTATAGAGACTAAATTATGTTGTAGTTTCTGGTAAGGCATTTCAGTATGCAGTGTTCTGAAGACATGTCGTTTTCCAAAAGCATAAGTGCGTGCTCGTTTTTTCCCAACTCTGTCTAATGGAACATTCACCTACAAAAAATACCTGTTATCAGCAATGGTGTCTCCACACTCATTCACATTTTGTCTTGAGTGCAGTAGAAAATGTTCCCATCTTCCCACCTTACATGGGGAGAGGATTTTAGGTTTTGTTTCTCTTTTCTCTCTTTATTACTAAACATATCTATCTTTCTATCAGTCTCCTCCTTTAGTGTTAGGGCAGAAAAAAAGCAGCCTTATGGTAAATCCTCTATCTTCTGTAGCCTGTAGGAAGATTCTCTGTACCCTGAAATACGTCCTTAGGCATATCCTGAAGGATTTTATTCCTCCCTTTGTCCAAAAAACATCTTCAGCAAACTAAGAGCTTGACATACTTTTAACCCAGTACTTGTTTTCACAGTGCTGTCTGAAAAGTTTCCAGGTTATTGTTTTTTGTACACATGAAATTCAAATGTATCTTGCAATATAGATAAACACTTATTTTTCACCACAGTGTCTCATCTTTTCAACAACATCACAGCTCATGCACCAGTGTCTACTGTAAAGTTAATAACTGGACTGCCTTAGGCAGGCAGTCTTCATCTCTTCTGCTTCACTGAAGTCCATTAGTCCTGTGAAAAGCTCATTCAAGCTGGAGTTGCTATCACCATCATCTCCATCCAAAATCTTGTCAAGTGATATCTGCTGTGTATCTTTCCCTGGGTATTTAGTTTATGGTAGTGAACTGATCATCAGCATGAGGAATGCCTGGGGCTGGTCTTCTCTGAGCCAAAATTTACATGCTTTCCTGCTCCTGAACTCTTTAGAGAGATTTTGCTTTCTCTTATTTGGTCTGAGGTGTCAAATAACCTATAAGAGTGACAAGAAGATTCACTATTTCTCAGATTTGCTTGTTTGGCAAATTCAAAACAGTCTTGTTGGGTTGAATGTATCTCTTGCATAGTTTCTCATTTTTTATTTAAAGTCTCAGTCTGATATGGTCATCCACAAAGTGATCCACTGAATTATCCCCCAGGACTGAAAGGTCAGATCTTCATCTGATCAAAGCTGTTCTACAATAAATCTTCCCCTTGTCCACCTGATGTTAAAAATTCCTTTTCATTGTATTTCAGTTTTGTGTTGTTAGAAGAGGGATTCAAGTAAGTGTTAGGGAAAGGTTCTTCACCTGAGGATGGTGGGCATTGAATGGGGTCATGACCTCAAACTGCCAGAGTTCAAGAAGAGTTTGGACACTCTCAGACAGCATTAGAGTTCTAGGTAGTCCTATATGGACCCAGGAGTTGAACTCGATGATCCTTCTGCGTCTCTTCCAGCTCAGGATTTTCTATGATTCTATGTTTGTTTATTTGCTTTATAATTCTACACAATTTAAGTTTTTGTAGTGCCATTTAATATCTACCCTCTTCTGTTGCATTAATTGAAAACTGTTAAATGCACCAAGGCCTGGTCTAATGAGAAGAATGCTCCTTTTTAACTGACTCCTTTTTCTTTGGCACTTTGATTGCAAGTAGAGAGCTAAGACTCATCTAAACCTCCCTAATAATCTTTCATATTTCCAAAGAGATTCTATTTCTGGGTTAGCAATATCACATCGAGCTTATTACATATGAACCTTCAATGTTATTTGTAACAGCCCACCTAAATTGTTAAAGGGAAAAACAGGCAGCATTTGAGTGGAAGCCTCAGGAAATAATTATGAGGCTGTCTGTCAATGAGATAAAAATAGTCTCAGACAACTTTTATATATCCAGACAGAAGTCAGTTTAAATGAATAAACAGATTAAACAACATAATCTCGCATGAGCCACGAGCAGGAGCACTGCTGCCTTATCACAACAGAAACAGGGAAGAGACCTCAGGAGTCAACTGATCCAAAATTGCTTTGGGCAATGCATTTGGAGCCAAAGTTACATGATGTCCCATTCCTGAATGGTGGTATTTTTCTGTATTTGTTTGTTTAAATAATTATTGCCAAATTCAAGCCCTGTCAGAGAACAGCAAGCTGAAGAACACTCCCAAACCCAGCTCCAAAGGGGCAGGCTAGATTCAATCTATCACCATATCTCCAGTAGTCAGAGATGTTCATGTAACACACTTGGATCTTTTTTGGAACCACAAGCTGTTTAATGTACCAACCACGGGAATACATTTTGTTATGAATTTCCCTGCTCATTTATAGAAAATATGTATACTATCTATTCTTGTAGTGTTAACAGGCTTCCTTAAGAAATTAAAAAATAAATCTAGAAAAACAAAGCATTACTTTTCAATGACTTAATAAGATTTTGCATCATCGTGATTATTATTATTGTTATTAAAGTAACCCAGCAACAGAATAATAAAATTATACTGATGTGAGCAATTCACACACCTTTGATTAAGAATGTGTCAGCACTTTCCCGCATGAATCCTCCTTTTTGGTGGAATGAGAAGGAGTGGGAAAGAGATAAAAATCATCTGCTGTAATTCTTTGTGGGCTGTTCCCTGGCAGATGATGTTCTAACACAGAAGCCTCTTCTTTATTAAAGCACCTTTACGAAATTAATTAGCCTGCAACGTTTATGATCTTGATTTTTATACTGTATTTCCATTTAATTTGCAGGCCCTGGTGCCTGTATGTTCAGTTAGTTTGCTAGCTGCTTGTGTGAGGGCATATTTACTGGTGGCATGCATGAAGACATGGAAGCCAATATACTTTAGAAGTGTGACCCAGGTGTGTACACAGCATATGATCACTCATATGCATCAAAACCTAGGGCAAAATAAATCCTTTAGAGCAGTCTTCCACTTGAAGAAATTAGTGCTCTACAGCAGTTGTAACAGAAGCCTCTGTCTGTAGAAGTTAAAGGCTGAAGAGGGACCTAAGCTACACCATCCGTCTTTGGGTGCTTGACTTACACACTGTGATGTTAGTTGGCCCCAGTGGAACCGCTCAGACAGCTTAGACTTACTAGTAAAAACAAGAATGAGATCAGACACCTCTCGAGGGTAATTCAAGGCTCCTGGGTGGTAAGCCAGAAGTTCTCTTGAGCTCTCAGGTAAGAAATAGCTCCAGCGTGGACAGGAGGAGGCAGACAAAAGTTTCATCCATCTCTGATCTTAACTCAACTAGTACAAAGAAAGCTTTTAAGCATCAAGACCCTTTATGAGAGTAGTGTCTTTGAAAATCAAAATAATAACAAAGGAGCCTGAAGAACTTTTTGTACAGCAGCTTAAAGGTAAAGATGCAGTAAAGGTGCACATTTATCAATGGATGCCCTTGAGCCTTGTCAGCCTGAGGGATTTCAATTCTCCATCTCCCATTGCTTGAAGGCGTGGTCTAAGCACTGACCTTCAGGGCAGGGCACATGTTCTTCTACTTCTACTGTCCATGTTGTACAATTAGCACAACCAAAATGGTAACACGAAGAGACTAAGCAAGAAAGAGCATCGTCCTGCAGCCACGTTGGTAAGGAGTGCAGGATAAGCCTGTTTTGATTTCTTTATATTCTGGCTCATTTATATATTTTCTATCATATAATCTGTCAATAAAAACCATATGTAATCTGGGCTGAGTCAGAATTAGTCCTGTTGATTGACAAATCTAGCTTACTTCTCATGAAGTAACATATACTGCAAGGCAAGTAAGGGTACCAGTATCTTGGCTGTTAGCATTTGTTATTTATATTAACTCCTTCCTAGTGGTAACAGATAAAATGTTCATGTTTACACTAGTAATATAAGCAATCCCATGAAACACAGTAGAGACATCAGAAATTCATCATGTCCATTGTTAGCTGTGAGACAGCTCATGGCGCACTTCTGGCCTGTAACAAGTAATACGTCTCTACACAATTCCCAGGAAGACCCTGCTGTTAGCATAAGCCACAGCTCACTCTCAGCAGGCTGTCTGGATGCAGCCACACTCCGTTAGAGAGTAGTAGAGCTTAATAATAGGGAATCTGTGCCAGAGAAGGGCACTAGGCATGTTTTCTTTAGACTTAGAGGTGTATCCAACAGGAGTTTCAGTGTGCAAGGCACTGTACGAACAAATAAGGGATTGTCTCTGAAGAGAAAGAGGCTCTGTCCCAAACAGTCTTCAGTTACAGATGGCTCTTCAAAATAAATTCCATGTGCTGAATTTCAGTAATGCTTTGTGCCTGTGAAATAGTCATGAAGTGCCGAGAAATGATGAAAAGGAGACCAATGCAATGTGGCAGTTCAAAAGAAAAAGGGTGAAAACTTCAGATAAATAGAGATTGCTTCAGTAGAACATAACTTCAGAGGCTGCCCCACACAGAATGCTGTCTGGAGAGACAGATATTTTCAAACCACAGCCTGAATTGCTGTTCTGTACTAAGCAGTGTGATTATTACATACACAACAGTTTTTGGGCAGCACAGAGGAATCCTGGAAGTATTTTAAGCAGTGGTTTTCATTTCATTCACAACAATTTATGGTTGTGACAGATACAGAGTTAATGATCAGAGAGTGTAAAGTGACCTTCTTAACTCTTTTATAGATGCTGATCTAAGAGATTTGTGGCAGAGAGGAGTCTTAACAGAGTTCTTAGGGATAACAATAGAGAAATATTATTTTTAACTTACATACAGGAAGAAAAACATAGGAACAAATTTGGAGTCCAAGAGAGTATCTCAGAAAGGAACAGCAGCCAGTGGTTCACTGGATACTTATACTCTTACTTTGGCCAGTATATCTGTGTCTTGATTTTCAAGAGAAGTCCCACTGGCCTACAAGGGTAAACTTGTATTTTACTGAGAGCTGATGACCTGGTCCATCAGAGCTCCCTAGAAGACCCTGGAGTTCTCAAGGAAAAATTAAGCTTTGTCTGTAGACGTTTTCAAGAAAAGGGTAGATTATAGAATCATAAAATTGTAGAATCATAGAATCATTACGTTTGGAAAAGACCTGTAAGATCATCTAGTCCAGCTGACCATCTGCCACCAATATTCCATACTAAACTGTGTCCTCAAGTACTACAAGGATGACCCCAGGAACTAGCAACCAGTCAGTCTTACCTCTGTGCCAGGACGGATCATGGAGCACATCCTCCTTGAAGCTATGCTAAGGCACGCAGAAGGCAGGGAGCTGATACAGGAGAACCAGAGTGGCTTCACCAAGTACAAATACTGATTGATCAATATAGTGGCCTTCAATGATTGCGCCACTGCATCAGTGGACAAGGGAAGAGCCACTGGTGTCATCTATCTCAACTTCAGTAAGGTCTTTGATACGGTTCCCCAAAACATCCTTCTCTTCAAATTGGAACTATGAGGATTTGATGGGCGGACTGTTTAATAGATGAAGAATTCGCTGCAGGATTGAATCCAGAGAGTGGTGGTTAATGGCTTCATGTCTGGATGGAGATCAGTGACAAGTAGTGTCTTCCAGGGGTCAGTGCTGGGACCAATACTTTTTAATATCTTTATCAATGACATCAACAGTGGGATCAAGTGCACCCTCAGATTGTGGATGACACCAAGCTATGGGGTGTGGTCGACATGCCCAGGGGATAGGATGCCATCCAGAGACACCTAGATAGGCTCAAGCAGTGAGCTCTGAAGAACCCCATGATATTCAACAAGTCCAAGTGCAAGGTCTTGCACCTTTGTTGAGGCAATTTTTTCCTAGTATACAACCTGAACATCCCCTGCACAACTTGAAGCCATTCCCTCTGATCCTGTCACTGTTACCTGGGAGAAGAGGTCAACTTCCACCTAGCTACAACTTCCTTTTAGGGGGCTGCATAGAGTTATAAGGTCTCCCTTGAGCCTTCTCTTCTCCAGACTTTACAATCCCAGTTGCTTCAGCAGCAGCTTCCCATGAGATCATAGAATCATAGAATCTCCAAAGTTGGAAAAGACTCACAGGATCACCCAGTCCAACTGTCTACCAATCACCAATAGTTCTCACTAAACCATGTGTCACAGAGTTAACTAGATCAATCCATGCCCGAGACAGGGGGACAGTAGGCATCTGCCCCCTCCCCCCCTCCTCCCACCCCACAAAATGAGAAGGGAAAAGGAAAAGGGATATGGAGATGTGAGCTGGGCTCAAGGAAGGAAGAAAAAAAAACAGCAGCAACAATCTATGGAGGAAAACTTATTTTACTAACTATATCAGAATGCAAGATGACACAATATAATACAATCTAATTAAAATTGAGACTAATAAATCAAATAAGATAGGAGAGAGAGAGTTCCTGAGATCAAGTCAAACCTGAAAAGCTTGGAACGGCTAGGAAAGCACCCTCCAGCACCCCCTGCAAGGCAGTAAGAGACCGCCCCACCCGGAAGGGCCAGATCCCATGACTTCCGTCAGTGTACAGGGGAATAGGTACCTGGAATTAAAGCATTAACACTTTAACTCCCAGTGCGCTACATGTGCACTACATGTTATGATGCAGAATACTGATAACCAAAAAAACATAAAACCATGACACCATGTCCATCAACAATTCCTTGAACACCTCCAGGGTCGATGATTCTACCACCTCCTTGGGCAGCCCATTCCAGTGCCTGACCACTCTCTCAGAGAAGTAAAAGGTATGTGCTCCAGACCCTTCACAAGTTCATTGCCCTTCTCTGGACATGTTTTAGGACCTCAATGTCTTTCTTGTAGTGAGGGGCCCAAAACTCAACACAGTACTTGAGGTGCAGCATGAGGGATGTGGTTTAGCGGGCATGGTGGTGATAGGGTGAAAGTTGGACTACATGCTCTTAGTGGTCTTTTCCAACCTTAATTATTCTATGATTCTAAGGAATTCAGAGCTCAGAGTCTGTTGACTGACACAGCAATAAAACACAGTGCAAATCCTCCTAAATGGAATCCTTGAAGTACTGGACATTAATATCTGGACACATAAATGGAAGCAGGGAGCAGGAGTGTGGGCCCTGGCAGGGAGGGCTGTGTGAACCTGGGAAGAGACAGCAAAACTGGAAGTGCCCCACTGTGGGATTACCCAACCCAGACATCAGAGATGTCTCTAATTCAATTTCTTGTATGAATCCTATTATGTGTTACATTTCAAGAGAGAGTACAGTATGTAACTTATGTAATCTTCCATATCTTGTGAAAAGTGAAGCAGAAGACACACAGCAATGCAGGCTTTTTTCCTACAGTTTGTAATTTTACTCTCAATCTAGTAACTAGCAGGTCAACCTTTCCCTTACAACATCCATTAATAGTTCCAGCATGGTGCTTTTGCCTGCAAAGCTGAGGTTTCCAGTCACAGATGTTGTTCTTTCTATCTAATACCAGTAGGAAGCACAGAAATCATTGACAGATTTGAAACTGCCTGAGTGTGGCAGACTGTGCCCTGGATACCTCCCTAAACGAAAGAGTCAGATGTCCTGAAGCATAAGATAGACTCACTTCCCATGCTGAGAAGATGCAATCTTCTCTCAAAGAGGAAAAGGATTTTGTTTTCTTTGTTTTTGTTCCAAGTGACATAGTAACATCTACCTGAATCCAGACAGTAATTGCGACTGATATCTATCAGGATGTGTAACATTATATAGCAGGATTTGACATAGCACATAGGAAACACAGACATTTTGTTAAGATCTGGGTGATGACCAAAAATGCATACAATAACTTAGGGTCAGTAGTCTTGTCTGGCTATATGTCTCTCCAGACAACTGCGTTACAGAACAGTTAGTTGCAGCCAGAACTTTCTAATTCAGCAGCTGCAGCAAAACACTTTGTGCAGTTGTTTCATATTAGCCCCAAATATATTTGCCTGTGTAATTGTTTAATAAAATAAAACTAAATAACTAAGTATCACTGGGGGGAGGGATGTTGCACAACTCCAATATCTTGTTCTACCTGAAAGAAAATTTTTTACTTCGTTTTACTAATTTTATACATACACGTCTTTCATGTTGTCTTCTCTTTTCTCAAATATTCTAATTTCTTTCAAACTGAAAAGTTTAAAGGATTTGAATTTCTGAAAAATCTTTGTTCTCTTACTCAACTGAAACAAATCCACAGATTTAGTTTCAATTTGAAAACAATTTCCGTAACTCTCTGACAAACTATATTCATACTGAAGTTACAATTATCCAAAATACCAAAATCAACTCCTCTTTGGCACTTAATTTCCCAGCATATGGTAGAGAAGAGGCAATGCAGACAGAAGATGGCTGGCCATATACCCGTTCCACAGATTGCCTCTTAATATTTGCAGGGAAATTGAGAAGAGAATATATGGGTTTTGCTCATCTCCAGTTGACATATCCACCATAAGGGTATCAGTGAGTTAGAGATCTAGAGATCTGGTCTGCACTAGGATCTGAAGCAGTTCAAAACACACCAAGAGCCCCTGTGTTCTCCCAGTCATCTCCACCAACTGCTCCCAGCGGACACAGCACAGCAAAGACAGACTCACATGAACTTCTCCTGCACATCCCTTTCCACGGCTCTGAAGAATCCAGAGACTGCCCGCCTTCACAGGGTTTGAGATAGCAGGGAAGTGGGAAGGGCGGAAAGAGTCTGGCAACCTCTCATTGCCACCTAGACCACGAAGAAACATTCCTCAGGTACCATCGTGGTGTGCTGCAGCCGTAGGCTTGCTTCTTCGCAGTGAGGGCAAATAGCCAGACTCATCCCCATTGAGATGTCTGGGCAAATCCCCCTTTCTGAGGAAAGGGCAAGATGATACATGTCTCCTCCCTCACCTGGCAGTCACTGCTTTAAACGCTCATGTTTTGCAATGAATTCTGAATTATCTTCTAAAATTATATACGACATCTTCCATCTGAAACAGATGTCAGCATGGCATATGTTTACCCAGGAACGTGCAGATCACTTTGAGTTTCCACAAGGACAAAGTCCACTTATTTCACTTCTAAAGTCAAACCTGCAGCACTGTGAGTTCTGCAGGTGGCAGCCAGATGAAACAGCTGTTGGTCTATCTCCTGAAGGCTTGGATACACCTTCCCAAGCTTTACCAGGACCCAAGGACCTTTACCTAGGGTGCTCCCAAAGCTTAATTTGCTGTCCTCTAAATGGGATGCACAGTGTCACTCAGCCTATCTACACCCTGAAACTCCCTGAGCAGCGAGGTGGACTTCCTGTGCTCCTCCTAATGGCACTCTTCCCAACTCAGCAGAGAAAAATGGCTAAAAATATCAAATAGACATCAGTCCTCAGCTACAAAGTGAGCTTCAATGATCACAACATAGAAACAGCATCCTTTGAAACAAACAAACAAACAAGATACTAAAAAAAAAAAAAATGCAAGGTAGAAATTCTAGTATTTTTCAACCATTTCCAGTCATTTGTTGCAGTCATTTGTCTGCATTAATTTTTTTATGCCAACCAGCTAGAAGTAGGTGGTCCTGACAAGCAGTGATGTTTTCTAAGACAAACTGCTCCCTCGAGTATTTCATGCATTGGTCTGTGATTTTGTGACTTCTGGTGCATTCAAAATACTTAAATGAATGAGGAAAAAGCTGTTTTGGCATTTGCTTTTAACTTATTTCCTTGAAACAATAAATTTTTTCAAGAGCAGGGACAGGCCCCTTTGTTCTGTGCTTATGCAGCACCTGTTTCAGCAGTGTTTCATACACGAGATGGCTCCCCATACTAATGGCTTCATTTACTTTTGCAGTTTCGGAAAGTCATCATCTTTCAGTGAATTTGAGATATATTGGTACAAATTTCACTGCCCTATTATCATTTACTGCTCCACCCCTAATAATAGCAATATATGTCAGTTAAATGGATCTTTCCTTTAACAAAAGAGTGTCAACGTTTTCACGCAGAAATAGTTTTAACCACATCAGTGAGAAAACAAGGTTTAAAGCACCAAATTATCTTTACATATCATTTTAGGACTGGCTGCAGCAAAGAACATTATGATATTAGTAGAAAAAAACAAACTTTTATGTTATGCAGCTACTCACGTAGCAAGAAAAAATAATATACAGTAAATCATCTTCACGGGTTCCCAGTTCTGCAAGCTGGCAGGCATCTCCAGCTCTTTACATTCATTGAAGTTGCATGTATTTCTGTTCCTGTTGGAAAACAAACAAACAAACAAACAAACAAATAAATATTTGGTTTTTAGAAAATTTTGTTAAGTCTAAATTTTAAGGACAGAGAAGGCTTACCTGCATGTAAAACAGCTGAACTAATTCTATATATACCACTGATCTTCTCTGGACTAATTCCTGGTCAGGGTCCATTCATAAACTAGAACTTGTCACAGCCGATTTAAAACCGATTAACTATTATTTGCAAACCACTTTAAAACTGACAGAACTCTTCCCCTATATAGAATGAACTCAAACCAACTGTTAGATCAGGTTTTCTTTGATGTTCTTGAAGCAGCCCTTGGTTCTGTGTCAGTCTACTGACTGGTAACCATTGAGCTGGATCAGGTCTTCTACGTTAATTAAAAGCCTCCTAATGGTGAACAATCCACGGTAACTTTGGGAATTTTTTCTCTTGTTGAATTACCATCACTATTAAAAATATGTTCATGATTTTCAGCCTAATTTGTCTAGCTTCAGCATTCAGGCTTTAAACCCCATCAAACATCTGCATGCTGGCTTGAAAGATCCTCTTTCCCTACAGTATACAATCATCAAATCATGCTGTAATGTTTTTATACAGAAACAAAGTGTGCAACTCATATGACATCCTCCATATCAATGACCCACCATTAAAAGAGGTTTTCAACAAACTTGAACACAAGTCCATCAAAACTTTCACAGTGTCATGTGCTCCACTGCTTGGTGATATGCCAAGAATGTGTTAACATACCTGCCCCCATATGAGCAATAACTCCAGTGATGGGAGTGTTTGAAATGCCCTGACAGGAAAGCTTGAACTGAGGCCAAAGGAAGCTTTCACTTCCAAAAGGCTGGGATCTGTGAGCTCCTGCGGTGGATTTAGTCACACATGGCAAGCCGTTTGGACTTGTCACCCATCAGATAATGAAAGCAAATTAGGAGTTCCAGTCAGTGCAGGGGCCAACACTTGGACAAGCATCTGAATCCCCCCTAAATTTCTGGTGGGGCTGGGTGGAGGAGGAGTTTCACACTGAGGTTGTTGATTGGAAGCCTATTTCCAAGCTGAACCTCTTTTTGAAGCTACCAGGAAGTGCAAACAGACACGAAGCAAAGCAACATGATTTGTGTTACGGTCAATATTTGCATAACACAGTTACGCATGTCTGTATGTATGGGTGTATAGCAAGAACAGCTAATAGTCTGTAATTATGCCTTGGAAGATATACACACCAAGGAATTTCCAAAGAGTCTGGCCTGGCAGAAAATGCAGTTCCAGAAAAAGTGAAGCAGTTTGCTGGGACTATCCCAACGTACACTGGAGCTGTATGGGTAAGACTTGAGTCTGTCAGATAAACTGAGGACTCCATCTTTTCCCCAGTTGAACACACACGTGATAACTTCTTGGCAAAAGCACCAATTTTAAATTCGGTTTCCTCAGATACATCCATATGCAGTGTTGACGTTGGCTTTCAATAAACATCTCTGCCAGTAAAAACCAACTCCTAAAATATTCCTGGAAAGTAAACAGAAAGAGGCACAAGCCTTAAACAAAAGGGAATTGACTAAAAAACCTGGGCCAGACAATGCCCGCCTTCACACAAAATGCTGAGATCACAAATAAATCAAAATTTTATTATATATCCTCAGCTTTTTAATGTGAAAAGGTGGTTCTGCACTTTTATGTGTCTATGTTATAATTTGTTAACAACATGCTAGCACCCGTTTGATAATGCTTTAGTAAAACACTATGCCACCAAGCTGTCTCCTCTGTAAATTTCTGTCATGACAGACTTTAGTTCCACTACTGCACATGTCCTCAGGTTATGGAACAGCTTAAAAATGCATAGAGCTTATCATTTTCTGCTAATACTGGACAAGGATCTCAATTAGAATAAGGAAAATGATAATGTTCTTGACCATGTGGAGTTTTTCTGTTTGTTTTCTCATTCTGATTTAGTGCTTTGATGTAGAACCATTCCCAGCCCCATTCTGTGGCATCTGTGCTGCTGTCTTTCTCCCGTGCTTTCCAGACAACCAGGATTAGTTTTCATCTGGGTGTTCTGTGATATCCCAGACTGCCTTCCATGACTGGAAGATATTTGTTTCTTCTCACTACTTATAACATTTCATTCCGGGTACAAATAAATTGGCTAGAATGTCCGTTTCGCAGGTTCTGCAGCGGAGATGCTGTTGTTTGCAATGACATTTTTGATCTTGTGAATTATAGGTATTAATTTATCTTCAGGGTGGATAGAGGAAGCAAGGAGCTGATTTTACTCTTAGAAGTGCAGCAATGTTGCAGCCAGTGTTTCTCATAAGAATCTGAAGAGACAGATAGACAGATGGACACGGACACAATTAGTGATGTGCATGAGCAAGTGGGAGAGCTTGGCTCTCTGAAGGATTGGGTGTTAGGCAATGGGCTGGAGAGCAGTGATTTGATGCAGGACAGCAGCTGTCTCCATTATCTGCGGGCTCCTCCTTTCCTGCAACTGGCTCCAAGGCAACCACAACTCCCATGTGCCAAAATGATTGATGAGAGGAGATCCCATCTTCCTTTCTCCCTTACAAATGGGCTTAAGCAATTTGCTGCATGCCATCAGCTAATGAGGAGAGAATAACTGCCTTGAACCATTATATGAACAGATTATGGCTGACTTTACAATACCTGAGTTTTGAAGAGAAAAGTACAAACATAATCATCATTGCTATAATGTCCTCATCTTGGAAAGATCACTGTTTGGAAAGATCTTGGAAAGATCACCTGTTCCCTGGAAACTATTTTGTTGTTGTTGTTGCCTTTTTTCCTTTACAAAGATATACAAAAGTATTTTACCAATGCCCTATACATGTTCTGGACAGACATTTCTTTCCATCTTGTTCTGGCTTGAATTGTCACAAGGACTACAAAACCCTCTTCTTTCACAGGTTAATTAATACTGTCATCTGCAACATTGCTCTGTGATTTTTTGTTCTCCATCAGCTTTTCAGTGCTGTCAGTCTTCCTCACGAGTCTGCAAAATATTCCTGCCTGATGAAGATGGGCTACTTATATTACTTTTATATTTAAATTCATTCAATTTGCACAGAGCAGTGATTGCAGAAGTAAGCATCCTTTCCATTAATGAGTCAACATTAGGCATCTGTGTATTTACATACTGTGTTTTAAAGATAATGGAAGAATAGAAAATCTGTCTTGATAGAATCATGACTTCTTTAATGAAAAGGGTCTCTGAAAGATCAATTTTACATGAAGAGAAATATTCATTACTCAGAGAACTTCATCTTTTCAGACTTTGGCTTGTCAAAGTTGGGGAATTTATTTATTTTCACTTGTAGACTTGTATACATCTAAGAGAAAATAAACTGGCTAGATAGAAACATCTATCAAAGCTTTTAGAATAAAAGTTGACTCACATGCTCTGTGCAATGATTTTATATGGATTTATTTATGTTATTAATCTTATTTATTTAGAAAATGTAACAATGTAAAAGCTTATCAGCAAATAGAGTAACAAAGATCACTGTAAAGTTTCCAGGAGAACCAAGTCTATCTTCTTCCTGACATCTAGCACCAACTGCCAGTTCTTTCCCATGGGAGCTACAGAGGAATGGTAAAATGAAGAGTGAAAGACACAGGAAACTAATAGTTGTTAGCTGTTAATGCAGTCTCTTACTTCATGATGTGACATGGTGACATGGTGCTTTGTTCACTGTTTCTCTGTAGAGATAACTGTTTTTACTACGGGCCCTGTGTATCCACATTACCTTTGAATGATTAGCTTGTAAATCAAATGGCATTTGCTGCATTGCTAAATCTTTTTCCTCCATATTATGTGCCTCCTCTCCAAGCTCAGGTAAGCTTCTGTGTGAGGAGGATTTCCCAGGGTGAAGGGCGCAGCACTAGATGAAAATACATAGAAAACTTTGGCTTGCCCAGTGCACTCAGCATGCGTCCAGAAACAGGAGAAGCCATTTACAAAGAAGACAGCCCATTGCCTGGAAAGGTTTGTTAGAACATTTCAAGTTGACGTGAAGCTCTGATTCACCTTCATTAGCTTGTGCCCAGAGGGGAACTCAGCATTGTTGAGCTGCAGTGGTGTTATCCATGTAAGGATATGTGTCTACACTGCACAAAGGTGTGACTTGCTAGACTAGAAACCACAAGCTAAACTCTCAGGTTGTATCTCATTCTAATCAAAAGGACGATGGAAGTACATGCAGCCATACCCAAATGAGCTTTCAACACTTTTATCTGCCTTCAGAACAAAATCTAGCCCAAATTCTGTGGGACTTTATAGAGTTCTCCTCCAAAGTCTTCAGAGCAATACTTTTCCTGTAAACTTTACAGTGGGAGGTAGAATACATTTTTACTGGGAAGTATCCAGACAAAATTTGCTGACTCAAAAGATTAAAGATCATAGGCTCATGGATGCAAATATGAACCTCTCAAGAATGTGATGCTGCTCCTATGAAGTTCAGACTCACCTCTAGTTCAGATGAAAGCTTGACCTCAGGGTGTCTATCCAAATTAAGTTCTAGTGACAATTACTCAGTGTTCTAACAGTTTTGCATTTACCTTTTCTATTAAAAAATGAGCAAACATCTGCTTTGCATATACCTTTTATGTTAGAAAGGCACATCAAGATAACACTGCTAAGCTCTGCTGCAGTAGTTCAAGACCCAGCTGAGAACCTGCATACAAACACACAAGAGCTCTGGCCTCCTGAAAATAGTAATGTAAACAGACAAGACAGACATAACCGTGGGAGGAGAACATTTGCAAAGATGTAACCTGCAGGGCTACATTGGACAAGTGAGCAACAGACTGTAAAACTTCAAGAAAAACTACTGAAATCAAAGGGCTTTCCCTAGACTTCAGTACAGCCAGCTTTGTAGCCTAGATGAAGCTGAAATTATAGTTTCCAGTATTTACCCCCACACTCTTAAAGCTTTGGAGTGTAATGGTGATAGAATTTATTTGTAGATTTTTTGTGCTTGAGTAGTCAAAGGCAGAAAGGAAGATACATCACTAAGTGACACTAAAACAGACGGCAAGCTGGTTGTTGTACACCAAGTGGTGCAAGTTAGTGTATTTGTGTGGATTTCTACCTGGTTACCATAACTATAATCTCCAAGATTCCCAGTCAGCAACTTCTTAATGCCAGCACCTCAGTGTTCAGCATCACCAGCTTAAAATGATAACACTCAGCTACAAGAGCATTTAAGGGTCTTTTGTCCTGCCATTTGTATTTAAAGTTTCAGGACTGATTTGAGCTGTATTTTAAAGTTCTCATCTTCATTCATAAGGATATAAACTTTTTTTTTTTTTTTTTTAATTAAATTAATTTTTTAAAAAAAAAGGAAAACTGAAACAAACTTGAAACAGCATTTAGGAATGCGAGATTCTTACCTTTTGCAGAATTCTAGCACCCTGCCATTGAAGAGGAAGTTGAAATGTCAGGAAGTGGAAAAATGCATTGGTAACTACACTGGTGAGGTAGAAGAATACAGTAAAGCAGGAACAGCAATGGAGCTTTCTGCACTGAGTACAATTAGTGCAGGAAGAATTTTGGCGTTGAGAGTTGTTTAGAAGTTCTCACCATGAAAAATTATGTCCTAAGGCTGAAACAGCGGCCCATGTGAGCAATGAATTCCTTCTGCCCATATACTTTCCCTGGTCTTCTTTCTTTGTTGTTACGTTTGAATTGGCTCAAGATTTTCTAAGAAAACTGGAAACAACTTTACATACAATTTATAGCTTTTTGCTTACCCTGCTTTCCCAGGGAAGCCAGGCTTATGTGAACTTCTTGAAGGCATTTTGCCCAGCTTTATCCAAATCTGACAGCAAAGAAGAGATCTTAAATGAAACATGTTTTTACAAGAGATCTGTATAAAATACACAGTGAGGCTGCATGCAGCATGGAAAGACATTTGTTCAGAATGAGTGGCATTAATTTCAGCTTGTTTCTTAAGGAAGAGGTGCTCACTGCCCCATCACTCATGCAGGTCTGGACCAGCTGTGTGCTCCCTGTGCTGCTGTCTGTTTCAGGTCAAACTAAAAGAAACAGGGAGGGGTCAAAAGACTTCATTGAACCACTGCTCACAGAGCTACTTACTTAAGTCACCATTTTCAAACATCTCTGGTATTAAGCTTCATGTTTTAGTTTAATGGTAGAGCATGTTCTTTGTGCACAGTATTTTTTTGCTTATAACTTCTGCCTTTGGGCTACCATCTTCCATATGTTACAGTGAGCAAAACACTGAAATGTCCAGCTGTAGGACATGCTGTTTTCTTATTAGCATTTGAGTTCACTTGTAGAGTGAAAGAGAAAAGAAGTACCTCTGTGAGCCATCAGAGACTTAAGACACATGGACAAAAAAAAAAAAGATCATCATGCGGTAGCACAAATGGAGTATTTGTCTTAGAGATAGCTGTATTCTACATTGCAGCTCTTCCAGTCAGGATCAGGTGCCTGAGGCTACGTGGTTGCTGTGTAAAAAGCAGCTCCACACCTTATGAAAGCATGTAACCCTGTATGACAAATGGGAAATTATTACACAATCATTATATGCCCTTGCAAGGCCCAATTGCTTTAGAAAGTTGGTACCTATCATGACAAAATATGTCTCCTAAGATTGCTATCAGTTGGCTTATACCGTAACAGTCCCTCAATTTATGCCCTCCACTTAAGGCCTTCAGTGTGATGAGTTTCAGTGGCCCTTGTCCACAGACTTTCTTTAAAGAATCACAGAGCATTTCAAAGAACAGCCTTGTTCTTGGTTGACAATAGGCAGGATGCAAAGATGGTCACAGACAAGGTTTCAGAGATCACAGAATCACAGAATTGTAGGGGTTGGAAGGGACCTCCAGAGATCATCAAGTCCAACCTCCCTCAAAAGTAGGTCCCCTAAAGCAGGCTGCACATGTAGGACTTCATACTTTCTCATTCATCTGCAATGTGAAGATAATATTTCTGTTTGACCTTTCTTAGCTAGTTCTATCCCTAAGGACAGAGAAATGTCCTCTACCACAAGGTATTTCTGGTATCCATCTCAGACATACATATAGGACTTACTGCACTTTGAATAAGGAATAGCAACAACCTCACTACCATTTGGAACTGCACCTATTTATGTTAAAGGGGCTCATCATCACTATCCAATTAAAATGGGTTGCAGCTAATCAGAGGCAATGATGTTGCTGAGGGGGAAGTGCTGACACGGGGGAAAGAAAGTGATTAAATATCATTAGCCATCTTTTATGTTATCAGAACAGGCTCCCTGTCTGAGCCAGGTTAACTCCCACTCTCTCATTGGTGCACTGGAGGATGTTTTCTGAAGGATTCAGCCATATGGCTTTCATTCATCACAACTCGTGTGAGCACTCCTCTTACCAGTCTGATCTATCCAGCTAGGACTTGCAGAAGCAGAGACTCAACTTCTCCATGTACTATCTCTTTCCAAGACTTTGGAAGTATTTTGAATTCTTACGTATTTCACATTATTATTTTTTTTTTCTCTTTTTTAATGAGGTGGGCATGATCCAATCTTTCAAAGGTCAAGGAAGGACTGACATTGGGGAATTTTCCACTATGTCCTGTTATTTTGTTAAAGAGATCTTTTAAGAAGCATACACTTCATCACAAAGGCTTCAGTTGGGGTCAGGGCCCTGTTCTGTCAGTCACCATAAACACAGAGTAAAACAGAGTCCTCATCCTTTAAGATATTGCAATGGTGGTCTAAAAAAAAAAAAAAAAATAGAGATTCAGCATAGTAAAGAGCTTTTTGTAGCTGTAGAGCTGTTCAAAGTCCTAGTCCAAACCTAACTCAGTATTTGAACCAAATTAAAACCAGTTCTTGTTGTGTTTCACTATGGGATGGTGTCACTCACCCAAAAACAAATTCATGTTGCCTGACCATGGCAGAGCAGGAGGGCAGCTGAGCTCCCACCACACACAGGCTGTACACACACTGTGTGCTTAATGGAATAGGTGTTATGCTTACATTTAGCAGTCACATGTGACCCTTCAGTTCCTATTTGCTTGGTCCTTCCATTATTCATTTCTTTGCAATCTGTATCAGATCTTATATTAAAAGAGCATGATGGTTGGGAGCAATAAAATCTCACCAAGGAGATCAAGTTAGCAGTAAATAAGAAGCCAAGACAGGAGCTGAAGACAGTGATTAATTTTGGCAATGGAATGGAATGGCACTGAATAAAGGAGCCTGTAAACACACTGTGAAATTTTCCAGTCTCACACTCATGTGATTTCTAATTTGTTTGAGTCTTTTCTAAATGCTGAGATACATCTTGCCAGTGTTAGTATCCTCTCAGCTATTGTTACCTGAGGTCTGATGGTCTCTTTATTGTTATGCATCAGATACTGTCATCTAATGAATGCTGGGAACACAAATGGACAACTCCTCAGTGAAATCATGTTTAGTAAAGTCAGAGGAGCTCCACTGATCTAAATCAGATGATAATCACAGATAATGAGCTCACATCTACTTCAATTCATCAGGAAAATGTTGCAACTCCAGTTCCCTGGCCCATCTACATCCATCTAAGTGTAGAGCAATGCTATCCTCCTTATGCACAGCAAACAGCTATGCAGTTTGCAAGTGTATCTTCCACATCCTCCTTCATACATTGAGCTGCTGGAAAGGCCAGAAACATGTTATGCTTTTAAAAAAAAAAAACAAACATATTTCCTGCAGAGGGTAAAAGCTTAAAACCTCACTCATACATGAGGTTAGAGGTGTAAGTACACCAAAATTAAACCCAGAGTAGTATAACCAATCTTTCACTCTACCCCATGTTGTACCAGGCAGCACCATTTTATTTTCAAAATTTTTAGACAAGCCAGATTCCTAATAATAGATGCTACAAGTAGTGCTGGAACATTATCTCCCTGTACAACCCCTACCTTCCTGTTCTGTCTTCAAGCTTTTCCCCGGCTCAGCCATGAGGCCTTTAAATCCCTCTGTTCCAATAAGCAGAGATTGACTTATTACTCCCACAAATTTTATACATGGGCTAGCATATGTGACCACATGCCCCTGTGACCATTAATCCATCTGCCCTCCATGTCCCATTCCTTTTTCACCCACTCACTTTTCAGATTAAATGTGCTTTAGGGGGGAGGAGAATATTATCTCTCTCTGGGGCAGATTGATGAGCAAAGGAGCCAAAGGATGCAGCAGCTCCACCCCAGGATGTTTGGAGGAGAGACTGTTTATTTTAGCCTTGCAGCTAAAAACTGCTCCCACCTTCCCAATCTAGCCCATCTATCTGAAATGTCTGTACAACCTATTGTAATGATGAGATCTGTCATCAGAATGTTAACACTTATAATTACTTTTTTCTTTTTCTTTTTTTTATGATGAGTATTTAGTAGATAGATATAATTGCAGTGATAGTTCTGTAAATATTTATAGTCCTACCTACAGCCTATATCTTGTGAGCTTTGCTAAGCAAAAGACTTGTAAGACTATTGATGCCTTTGATCAAAGTTGGACCAGACTCATCTTGACCAGCACTGAAGATGTTCCACTTCTACCACCTCCTGACAACTTTTTCTCCTTAATCACCTTGGTCTCACAGCAATTATGCTGGTGCATCAGAGAAGTCATTCGACCTGTCTTCAGTAGAGTCAAGATGGCACAGGACTGCTGAGAAATACATGCCACTTAACACAATTAACAACCTCTATCTCCTAATTTTGTGGACTCTTGAAATTCAGACAAGGTTTACCAGTAGTCACACCAAAATCCTCATTTTATTTTATAATAATTTTTATTAATAAAAAGATTTTATAAATTCTTCTACCTACAATCTCTCATTGTCAGTTCTTTATGTATTGGAATTTTTATAGGAATTATTATGTGAGCTTAGTGTCACAAAAATGAATATCTGAGTAAAATAAACCACCCAGGATGCAAATTCAGAATCAAGTTAACGCAACATAAGTTTCTAAGTCTCAGCCGAATCGCAGTAACTGACCACATATTCAGTCACAACCTTGGACAAAGCTGCAGCAATGTACTGAACCAAAGGAACTTGAACAGTGTGGTCTGAGCCCAAAGTAAGCCCTGAGAGGGAAAAAAAAAGTATGAGATGATATTAGTGCAAACCTGTGCATGACTGGTCGGTAGAGGTATAAATGGTTTTAACAAAGAAATCATCCTTTCCAACCTTGTTGACTACTGTTATTTCTCCCAGAAGGGAGTTATATTAAGGTGGATTGAAATATGAGACACAGAACCAGAGATGTTTTACTTTTAATATCAGCATAAGTATTGCCACATAGCTGTCTACATCTACAGATACTACTCTATGCTGTACAAAAGCAGGAAAAGAAACCTTCCTCTGAATCACTCAGACTGTAATGTTAGAAACACTACACTCCAGTCAACTCCAATCTGCATTTTTTTCTGGCAAGCACTACGGAAAGCTGTAAAAGAAAAAGGAAGAGGAAAACAGAAAGTACTAACAGTATTCTCAGTGCCAGCCTCCTCTCTGTATTTGTGATCGTCCCGTATCAGCCGCAAACAAACCCAACACAGGAACAGCTCTCTGAGAGGTTTAGTGGGGGACATTTAGCTGCAGGCTGATGGGAAGTGAGAGAATAGTGTCTATACTAACACTTTTTGTCTACTCAAAGCATTTTCTTTGACTCCAGAGGCTATCTTGTCCTTTGTAATTCTGAGGTAAAAGAAATGTGAAGGAATGTTTGATACTGAAGCCATTGGAGTCTGAGAAATAGTTTAGAAATAAGCAGATAATAAAGACAGAGAGGTGAATAAAAAATAAGATGAATAGCCAGGCCCAGAGGGGCCAGACACAAAGTCTAGTTGATGGACAGTAAAGAGTGGAGTACCCCAGGGGTCAATGCTGGATCTCATCCTGTATAACATCTGCATTAGCAGTTTGGTCGATGGGATAGAATGATCCCTCAGTATGTAATACTAGGGGCAATCTATCACCAGCAGGACAAGAAGTGATCATTTCCCTCTACTCAGAGTTGATGAAGCTGTATGTGGCATGTAATGTTCAGTTCTGGGCCCCACAGTACAAGAGAGAAAGAGACATAGTGGAGAGATTACAACATAGGGCCACCAAGATGGTCAAAGAACTGAGTACGTCTCTTGTGAAAACAGGTTGAGAGAGCTGGGACTGTTCAGACTGAAGGAGACTTGGATGATCTCCTCACTGTGTCCAGGCATGAAAGGAGCTTACAAGCAGAGGCTGGACCAGATAGCCTCCAGAGGTCCCTTCCAATTTGAGTATTTCTGGGGCTCCATAGATTCAATTAATCATGCCTACTTCATTGATTTTTTTAGCTTGCCTTCTCCCTCCTCTAACATTTGATGAATTACAGTGGCAACTGTGAGCTCCTCCTGGGCTCAGAACCTGGAAACACTGGTCCCTGAGTAAACAGGGCTTTTTCCCAAAGAGTTTGCAGCCAGAGGAGTGTAAGATTGAAATACAGAGACTGATGTGTCAGAGTTGCTCAATGGTTTGTCTCATGGAAACTCATTGAAAGATCCAAGGTCTGGAATCAGCCTGTCAAGAGTCTTCTTCACCGTTCTTTTCCATAAATGCAGCCCCAGTGTTCAAGGCTTAGTAATTTACTTTTCACGTGGCCTCTTGACTCAAAAATTCCTCAGCTATCCATGTCTACTTTTTCCTACTTTCTGAAATAGATGGATAATTCCATCTAATCTGTTTATTGAATTTTAAATGCACTCGTTACTGAAGGATTTATTTCAGGTAATAGGGCTCAGCTATCTATGTGCTATTATCTGATCTAACATCCAGAGGCCAAATTTTTATGAATCTGAATATAGCCAAGACTGTGCATATTGTAGTTTCAACCAACTTGCTCTTTTCCTCTGGAATGTATTTGTGGTGACATTTCCCTTCTTATTATCATCATCAAGGAAAGACTTACTATTTGAACAACAGTTGTAAAATGCATTGGAGTATAATTATTGAAGGTCACTCTGGGAGTATTTGCAGGCATCAAAAGACATTGTGGCTTTTTCATTACCCCTTGTGAACTGAGCTTCCTATGCTGACCATGGAAATTCGGTCCTTGCATCTTTGGACTCAGAGGAAGGAAAAATAATTTGCCTCAACAGCTCAGATCCTTCAAGTATTTTGATTTTGAATCTTCAAAGCAATATAGAGGGAAAGTCTATTGTCTACCTAACCAGCCTTGGGATATGACACAACTTCCATAGCTACAAATAGTCATTCATAAAACTTTCCAGTATTGGCCTTGTACCCATCCAAGGATGTAACATTTATCACTCTAAAATCTGAAAACCCAAGGAGATCTGTGTTCTCATTATCACGTAAACACCTTTCACTACCCACTTTTGAGACCTGTAGCAAAAACAATGGAATTCATCTAGAGAGAGTAAATAGGATGTTATATGCAGTGTTCCTTCAGTCAAAGAGGGTTTCATGGTGGAAAATGAGACTGAAGTTAGGACTGTATACATACACTGCCCTTTGGCAGTCTCCAGTACATTACCTGCTGTTTGGAGATATCTGTGTCAAGTCCTCTAATGCCTAAATGACAACTGAGACAGGTTTACACAAAATTGAACTATTAGCCAGATAAGCCCTTTGCCTCTTCTTTATGTAACAATAGTAGCATGACTTGGTGTCAATCTCTCTTCAAGATCCTAGCAGAAATAAAGCAGTTCTAAGGCTAAATTTTCCAGTAGTTCTTTGACTCTTGCTGGCAAATCATTCTGTGGTAGGACACCGGGGGAAGGGAGGTCACAGCCTGGCACTGATTTATTCTTACATATTAAATCACTTTTTCAGACTCGAACAACTTGCACAACAATCCAGCACCAATGTTTTAACAGCCTAAAAACTTATCAGACACCAATCTCAGATCTGTGTTCTTCCTTTTTTTGCTGATTTTTATGAGATAGAGGTGGCAAAATGCTTGAACCTTACACCACTTCAAATCAGTATCCTTCAAAACAGAGGGTTTCTTCAGCTTCTGAGAACAATCTGCTTACACTTATATGACTGAATCTAAGGTTCATTTGTTGTTCATCCTTTTTTTTTGTTTTGTTTTTTGTCAAATTCAAAATCATGGGAAAGAGTTTGGATGTGATTGTTCGCCATGGAGCTCAAAAGTTCTGCAGATTTCACTTCAGGGACCCTGGCAGAGAGCAGGTTGTACAGTTGGATTAAATGATGCAAAGGCCCCTTCTGGCTTTTAAGTCTGTATTTGTCAGAAATTGACAACTTTAAGCTAAATATCATGATTAAACTGCTCAGGTGAAGGCTAAAAGTGAGCTTGTATGTCTTCAAGGGAGATAAGTCAGAGGATTATATGAATTTACACACATTGCAAATCTGACCCAAGAGGTGACCAACTACATGACCTGAGAGTAAATAGTTCAGGTGATGTGCTTTCCCAGTGCACTTTCTAAGAATGAATTTAACACCAAAAGGAGTCATCTAGCACAAATACTTCATAAAATAAGCAATGTAAATACTTTGTAGAATGGTGGCTACAATAAACAAAAATACATAAACGCAAGAAAGGGTTTCCAGGCTGAAGAATGAAAGGAAATACACACATAAAGTTTCTGCCTTGTTTCTTTGAGTTGAGCTATATTTAAAATGACTGGTCGTATTATTCATCATCAGGAAGAATGAGGAGATGGGCTAATGAAGGAAATTAATGTCCATAAGGCAAAGGCCACTGGCTTCCTTTTGCTTAAGCACAGCTGAGAAAATATCATTATAATATTATCTTTCATGCAAGCAAACAGCTCTGAAAGTGGCCACCTCTTTCTTCAGAAACCAGCTGCTCAAGGAAACTATCAGTCTGTCTTCAGGTCCTCTATAGACTCTTTCACAATAGCACTTAAGCACTTCCCATGTAAATTAGGGATGCTTGAATCAAGAATAATACCCATGTTATCACAAACAGTGATAAAGTCCTGTTTTTCAGATAAATAAATCAGACCAGTAAGGAAAAAGCAATTCCTTTTTATTTGTAGAAAATAGTCAGGCACCCATTGGATAAAGATGAAGAACATAGGTTGACTAATGCTGTGCATAGATATTCTTGCCAAAAACACACATTCTTAGATTTTTCAGGCAAGACTGGCAGCACATTACATTTAGCCCTGAGGAACTCACTCCTCAGCAGTGTAGCACAAGGAAGGCACCTTTGCTGTGAGCCTGTTTCCAGGCCGTGTGCTTATGGGGCAGAGCCTGCTGCTGCCCAGCACTTGGAGCAGTTCTGTGCAAAGATGGAGCAAAGATAAATAAATTATGCTTATGGCTTTAAATGAAATGGCTTTAATGAATTTTCCTTGCTGCAAATTTCAGTTCTGCACAGTGCTTTTTTCTGTAAGACTCTGCTGCCTTCATGATAGACAGGTTTACCCCTCTGAAAAAAACAGCAGGCTTCCTTGAGTGAGTCCCACAGTTAAGGGAGAAAGAGGCCAAAATTAGTCCTGCCAGAAGCAGTCACAATCCTCCGAGGAGAAAAGGAAAGATGCGGTACTTACTACCAAGGTTCTGTTTTGCCTAGAGATTTTAGGCACAGGAAGGTAGTCTTTGAAGAAACATCTCTCTTGGAAAGTTTTAAAAAAACAAAGGTAGCACATGAAAACAAAATTACCTTTATCTGTGCTAATTTGCAAATGGTGTTGGAGAAAATTCCAAAGGGGAGTTGTTAAAAGAGAGGGGCATGGAAAGTCCTTCATGAGAAAAGGGATTTAAATGATCACGTGCATAAGAAAACAAAAGAATAAAGGCCAATCAACTAAATCAAAAAGTATGATTTGCAAAACTACTCATGGAAATGCCTCTTTCCATGCTCTGTGTAGTCAAACCATGAGATCCAAGCTTACAAAGCATACTGGAGATCAAAAAATTCAAACTCTCGACTTGATTGGACATTTATAGGAGTAACAAAAATATTTGGAATTTGTATATTACAGGAGATAAAGCTTTGGAAAGAATATCTGGTCCCAAATATGAACTCCTGCAGCGCAATCAGTCTGTGAGGAACCTTATTTGAGCTGCAAGAACTTAAGAATATGAAATACTGAGAGCTTGAAAAAGAAACAGAGCAGCTGTCTGCCCAGGGATGAATGCAAGTGGACTGCTGAACAGAGAATTGGATAATTGATCACTCAGTTGCCTCTCAGCATTTATCCACTGAAGAACTAACTTCCCTGTGCCACATACACCTCCAGATAAGCTAGCAGGTGCCATTTGGGTTGTCAGAGTTTCAGTTTTTTCACATTCTTGGTTGGTTTGTTGGTTTGTTTTGTCTGATTGCTTTAACAGAAACTATCAAACATATCTAGCAGAAGTACTGTGTAAAGCAGGGATTCATACTGTGTAAAGGTGGGGCAGAATTTTAGAACCAACATCTTCCATATGCAGTGACATCCACCATGCATTTTTAATCTTTGTGCATTCAAATCTTTAGGAGAAAACAGGACACCTCTATGGCATTCAAATTTTAACATATCAAATTTTAATAGAGTAGTAGGGAGAATAGTTTCCCCTCACCTAAAACTTTAAGCAGCCCTGAAACCATCTGCCAACAGTGTCTTGACAATTATTCATTTGCTTTAAGGTCCAGTAGTGATTTACAAGACCATTTTTAATCAGTTCATTAGGTATTAAATACATACTACAAAGTTTACATGCCTGGTAGAACCGTTTCAGCTTTGTTTCAGTTTTTATTACCTTAACCAGGTACAAATTAATAGAATACAATTATAATTTATCTGTTTCATTCTTAGTATTGAGTTTTGGCATTCAATAACATACCATCAAATAGTATCCACAGAAAATAACAATTAAGAATTGCACTATACAAAATAAACAAGTGATAGTTTTCTTTAGTGTGATGCTACTACATATATATTACTATATATGTAATATATTACCTATATACTGGTGTGTGTATATATATGTGTATATGTATACATATAATAATGGGATAATCATGGGCTTACACACATTTGTGTAACAGTCTTCCTTTGATGCTAAGCATTTTTCCCATTAGATGTTAAACAAAACTAGGTCAAACTGATTAGCTGCTAACCGTCTGGCATGCAAGAGCTGATTCCTCTCAATTAAAACCATGTACATTACCAGCTCTCAGGGCATAAGTGTTTGGGTGTTTCTTTGGATTTCACAGGCCAGGTCACCTTGCTACTCCAGCAGATGATATGCAGCAGGTAGGCATGCTGACACCAGTAGAGAATAGAAGCCTTAGTTCTGTTTTATTTAGCCAGTAAATTCCTTTACTCCTTCATACATCAGCTGGGCACATCTCTGGCCCCAGCTGGGAACCCTCAGGAGAGCTGCAATGCCAGCAGAGCAGCCAAGATGCAATGGAAAGGAAACAAAGAGACATGGCAAACACTGAGCTAGTGACAAATGACGCCCACAGGATCCTCCTTGCCATGTAACCATTCATTTTAGTCCTATGTTCTTCAGAGTAGGTGGGAATGATTTCGCATGTGATCAGGAATATTCCAGACATCCAATTAATAATATCTTCATAATTTCAGAAAACTTGCAACTTGTGGCTATTTTTTCTCCCTTAGATTTGGTTTCTTTCTTTTTAAAAAACAGATCCCACACCTGGGATCTCTACATTATTCAAGAGCACATATCTCTAATGAGTTATTCTGGATAGTTACTGTAAATTCTTGAGCATTAAATGCCTTAGATCAGTCCAGTAATAACATGTTCAACATGCCACCAGAATATATGATATGTATGTTCTTGTTATAGCATTGATCATCAGTGCTTTAGAGATTTAGCTTTTAGTTTTTATATCTTAAAAACATAAAAATAGCATAATTTGATTGAGAAGTAAAAAGGTACTTTTTGTTAAATCTGCAACTGAAATTCTGGCTTCTTGGTGCTGAGATTGTTCACAGAAATGACTGCTACTCTGTTAGAGACCACGTCTTTGGAAACAGCTGGAGCTCTTCAAGGTGTGAGAGCCTCAGCTGCTCATGGCCCCATAGCTGGAGATGCCACCTTACAGCAAAGCCACCAGGAGAGAGGGAAGTATCACCTTCAGCCAACAGAGTCATCCAGGTCCACCAACAGCAGTCCCCACTGAACCAAGCAAGTGCTCATGAAAAAGAAGAGGTAGGGATACAGAAAGCAGCAGTTACCTCAGAACACACATCAATTACACATTTTCGAAGATATCCTAATGGCTTCTAGAAAATTGATTAAGATGTCTCTTGGTAGCATCGCTTCTCCTGTTTCAAAGTTGGCCTTGAGGCGTGTATTACAGTAAATACAGATGTGTGATGCTTTTGCTGTTTTACAAAAAGTGATTGTGCAACAAAACTTCTGTTTTCTTATTTGGAAGAATCACTTGTCTGCTGTCACCAGATTACAGCTAATTCGTTCCAGGTGACAGCAATAGAAGAGTGCTATAGAAAAGGTTTATTATGGAATTTATGTTGTGGAAAGGCATGATACACAATGGAAGCTGTTTTCTTTGCAGTCTGGCAGATGCCAGTGTATAAATTCAGCTGCTAACATCACTGCAGTTCAAATATTGCACACATGCTTTGTCCCTTTCTACTGATTTATTTACTTTGGTTGCATGAAATTTGGGTCATTTCATGCATTAAGGCCACTATTGGTCCTGGTGATGTTAGTTAGAGTATTGACGTGTCATTTCTTCTAAATCTGCCTTTTATTCACCTCCTACCATCCCTTTCCTCTTTTCATCAAACAGGAGATGGGTACCAGATGTACTGGACGTTACTCACAACACAGATACTGAATGCAGCATACAAAGGCTGCTCCGAAAACAATGCCTCTTATTTTATTATTTTTGCCCATTATGTCAAGGATGGATATTGGTGGTATAGCAGTAGAGGTTGAAACTTCCCACCAATATTCCATTACATTTTTTGCGACAGATGGCAGCAGTGGGGCAGTCTGACAAACTGGCCTCTGACAGGAAGTATGTATGAAGCAAAAGAGGGGAACTGAATCCTTCCACGTGGAAAAAAGCTGCACCCATTGACATTCATTGACAGATGCTGAACGTTTGTGGAGATCAAACTGTGGGTCTGAGCACAGTGAGGCAGTGGCTGGTGTTTGTCAGTGCTACCTGGTGTTGTGGTGAATTACAACAGATATCTACTCTCCTCAGAGATGTTTAAAACTGGCAGCTGAAACCTGTGTAGTATTAATAAGTTACTGGATTTGGGAAAAATAAAAAATAAAAGAAAGAAAGAAATAGAAAAAGAACACCAAAAACTGATTTCTAAAGAAAACAATCTCACTGTGAAGCATAGTACACCAGAATGATGTATCAAGTGGAGTGAGGAAGAGACAGCTTTTTGAAAAATAAGGTATTTTTTCTTTTGCCCCTCTTCTTCCATCGACAGATGAAATACCCTTTAAACAGCAGAGGACCTGAACACTGCCTCTGATGATGACTGAGCTCAGATGTAGTATTTAGTTTTTGTTTTAAAACATATTCTTTAAGGATAATGGGTAGGGAATGGCCATTCATGAGTACTGTGCCTGCCTTTTGTTACAGGAGTACTGCATTATCAAGCAGCTCTATCAGATGTTCCCTGCGGAAATGTCTGTTCCTGGTGAGGTTGTGCATCCATCCAGCTTCTTGTTGCAGCTTCCCTGCCCAGGCATCAGGGCTGGCAAAATGGCTACCAGCCTTGAACTGTCACACTGTGCTATCAGGTGGGTTGTTTTACTAGGCTTCCAGGGAATTAACTTGCTGCAAGAAGTTGAGATTTCTCTTCGTTAGTTCTGGTGACCCTCACCTGCAACCTGATTAAGAAATCTCATGAAGGAAAAGGAGGAAGTTAGGTTTATGCTGGCAGAAATACTTCAACCATCTCTGTCTCTAAACAATTTATAAACCAGTATCTTTAAATAAATAGGTGCTTTGTTTAGTTATATAGAAACAGTGTAAGATGAACTGGAGAACTGGTATAATTTGAGCTTCTTGTACAAGTCAGTGATTTGCAATTAGTTATTTAAAGTCATTTTGTCTCAGCACAGTAGCAAAATGCAATGAAATATTGGTGGGAAGGTTCAGCCTCTACTGCCATACTACCAACATCTGCCTCTGACATCATGGGCCATCATAATGAAACAGGAGGCATAACTTTTGGAGCTGTCCTCTTAGGTAAAAGCAGCAGTTCCTTCTGAGAGTGTATGAATCACTCCCTTGGAGGTCCACAGGCCTATTTTTGCTAGAGGCACTGAACAAGTGCATGTTCTCCACTCCTACAAGTATCCCTGACTCATCTCAGATATCAAAACATGCCAAGCAGCGTAAAACAAAAACAAAACCAAATCCTACACATAGACCTATTGCGCTCACTGAACTGTTCTCTGGTATTTGCTCACTGGCCTTCCTTCAATGGGCAGAATGCAAAGGGCCAGCATAGCAGAGAAGGGTAGAGAGACAATTCCATAGCAGTTCCCAGCAGATACTTGGAGTGCAGTGAAAATGAAAATTGTTTGCAAAATTAGGCTAATTTGCCAGCACATCATTTTAGCAGACAACCAAAGAATCTGTTCCAAAAATATTGACCTGTCTTGTCTAAGCACTCTGGAACAATGCATCCTCAGATCCTTTTTGGGAATTTGTAGCATCTAGGCAGTTTTCTTTTGTTCTGTTCTGATGTTTTCAATCAGAATCACTGTGCCCTCTTCCCAAACAACAAGAGTCAAAGAAAGTATTCTAATGGATTCCAAAGGAAGCATTTTTTTATTTTTCAAATTTCCCCAGAGAAAATGTCAAAGTACTACCTGAAATCCTATTCGGAATGAAAGAAAAAAAAAAAAAAATCCTGGACCATTCCTGAGAAAAATACCCTTTCTCAGCCATACTACTGAGCACAGTGTACACCTGTTCAGTTACACAGGAGTCCCTTCTCTTTGGACACGAATTCACACATTGGCTTTCTGCCTCTCTTTCAGTCATCAGCAGGATTACAGCCACATGCGCATCCAACACCAGGCAGCTGTTTGGAAGGGGAGAAAGAATGCTGGTGTTCAACCAATAGACAGAAGAAATAAAATTGATGAACTGTCAGAAGCCAGTCATAATTTCTTTGGATTAGCACCTCTGCTTTCTTCTCTAATTGCCATGAAGGATTGCCCTCGGTCCCAACCCCAGTGCTGTGTCTCCCTGCAGGATGGCACTTCTAGCAAGAAGCCGGATTTCCTCTACTCTCATGTTGGCAAACTGGCATGCAGGCAGCCCTTGGGGGTCTCCCACAGAACAGCAGCAAAGCCCTCATGCTTTGACTGGATCATGACAGCCGGATCGTGACTTTCTTCTTGTATGCTATCTTTCAAGCCTGGCAAGTTATCTTACATGCAGTAGAGAATAATATTATCAGGTGATCGTTTTTGGCTACCGTGGGGTATGGAAATCACACACAGTGTTAAAAGCCCCTAGTGAAAGTGATTGTCAGAATTATTTTAAGCAGATTAAGCTATTGCCTATCACTCATTTCCTCTGAATTGAACAAAGCTTTAGTAACTGTCAAAAAGAGCAAAAGACTCTGAAATCCTCCTTCTTTTCCTCAGGTAACTTAAATGGAATCTGAGCTAGAAGATAAGGATGTACAAAAAGGCACCTCTTCTCATAAGCAGAAAAGACTTGAATGGGTTAAGCCATATCTGGCTGAGTCCCAACAGACATAAAAATCACCTGTGCCTGCTCTGAAATAAATCAGTGTCCTTTTCTGCTGCTACCGTTGTCTGGAAATAATGCAAATGCAATGGGCCTGCAGTGACATTGTGCCGCACTCGAAGGATACACATAATAAATTGTCCCCTAATACTGTTAAAGAGACATTTTCATCTTACTCAGTAGCTTTTGAGGTTGAACTGTGCTACTTACCAGTTGAGGACTGTGATATGGTGTCATGCCATTCTGCTCTATTATTCATTTAGTCTCTTATTGCTTATATGCACATTTGGTTTTGAGTCTCAAAATGAATTTTGCTGCTTACATTCAATGATAGCGTGTTTGCTGGCAAGCAGAAAAAAAATGCAGGGAGTTTTCTTTCCACTTTGTAGCCATTGTTTTAATCATTTCTCTTCAGCAGCAGCTGGAACAGATCGTAGATTCATATGATTTGGTTCCACTGCATTCATCACTGGGAAAAATGCATGGCTGTGTTAAAGGAGGACAGAAAGAATTTGTCTGCCCAGCAGGAAGATATTGCTGTTCCATAATTGTTTGGTAAAAGGAAACTGGAATAAAAATGGAGGTAAATGGCAATCCCTGTCAACACAATCCATCAAAATGGGTTTTACTGACAGAAATCACAGCTTAGGAGCTGAATGTGAAAGCTGGTGAGCCCAATATTAAATGAAATAATTACTCATTTAGTTACAACATTTTAAACCTTAAAATTGTGTGATTGCATCAACTGAGCAGAACTAACAGCAAGACATTTTCTAATAAAGTCAAGTGAGCACAAATGTAAGAACTACGATAAGAGCTCTAACAGCAAAGCATAGTTGTATTGCATTTGTTTGTTTGTTTGGTTTTTGTTTTGGTATTTAAGCATCATTAAACTCTCCAAACGCCCAAACATGGCCATCTATCTTGTGCCAAGACAAGTACTTGTGCATCCTTACTGAGAAACAGCTCAGGGACCCAATCCTGTTAGAAAATAACTTAGTGTAAAAAACAACAACAACAAAAAAAAGCAACAAAAAAAAAAAACCCTTTCGGCTGGTTGCCCAGTTCTCTTTGTGCTTTTGCCAGAAGAAGATGGCATGAGGCTGAGAACAACTGCCTGTGCAGATCCCTTAGCATTGCAATCCATTGCCCACTCAGCTCTCAGTACCCAAGATATTTTAAATGAATAAAAATCCTGTCTTGGCACATTTCTGCCTCATTTTCATGTGTGAACACAACAGACAGAACAGAGACAATGAAAACCACTGAACCAGAGTAGTGGCAGAACGGATTTGGCTTCAGGCACCCATGCTGTAAAACTTGTAAGCAATATGGTTAAACCCATTAGTCATTTTCTGCACATAAGTGTTTCACAGAATAGGGAGCAATAGCTGAGTAAGGCCTAATGCACTGATGTGCAGCCACATTTTGGGCTGAGATTCCTAGACTACAACTCTAGAGGTAACCTATGGCACTTGCTTAGCCTGGCTGTTTGCTCACCGCAGGCCATAGGACTGCCTCGGCCAGCTCCCACTTCAAGCCTTGGATATATGAGTGAACAGTAGTTTTTCGATCTGTGGCACATGGACCTCAGAGAACTATGTCCATAGAAATTAGAAAACCTGCCATGAGATGAGGAGTCTGTAAACACTGTGCAAAGGGCCACCCTGACTCTCGAGAAGTTCTCAGACATCTGCTTATCAAAAAACAACCCACGACCACTTTCTAGAACACAAATCTTTTCGAATATCTCCCAAAATTGACTTGAAATTTTACACTATGACATCAGGGAGTCATTTGTTGTTTAATTGTATTTAACTGCCATATTTCTAGCTCAAGTTATTCCTTAGTTCAACTCCCAAACATTGGCTCTGTTATAATGTGGTCTGCACAGAGCTCTCTATAATCAAGTCTCTGCTCTCCAAGTGGGTGCTTCCAGGGCAGTTAAATCAGTCTTTAACTCTCAATAATCTAATCAGTCTGTGCTCTGTGAATCTTTCACAACACAGGATGCTTTCTTGTCCTTCAAAGCTTCAGTGCTCCTCTCTGAACACTTTCCCATTTTTCAGTCATTCCTGAGATAGAGTTTGACACAACATTGTTGTGGATGCTGCACAACTTGAGCACAGAGGTAATAGAGGCTCTTAACTTCAGGCTCAGACATTGGTATTCATATTTGCAGGGCAGTATTAACATTTCTGTTAAGTGCCTGTGGCTCATGTGAGGATAGAGTCCTTATGCTGCAGAAATCACTCATGTTCTTAGCTCTTTATTGTATAGCATTTATTTATTTGTTCAGACTTAAGAGAAACTTATACTCTTTACTTCCACCCTCCCTACAAAGTCATTCCCATTAAGAACTTACTCTGTCTTTGAAGAATAATCACATAAACTGTACAAAAGTTAAAGGTTCACATGGACAACCTCTCCAAATACCTCCACACCATTCATCTTATGCTCTCCTGAGTGTTTCAAACATCTGCCACACTCTTAAGTCTTTCTGGAAACAATTAATAAGTTATACATATAAAAATGACATCAAAGATATTGATCTACTGTGCTTAGGTCTGCTGTAATTTTACATAAAGAATCTCCTAATATTTACGACATATTATTTGCCTTTAGAACTCCAAATAACCTTAATTTCACTGGAAAACTCTAGTAAATAAGGATCAATATTGTACATGATTACCTGGGGGGAGAAAAAAACAATACATTTTTATTTGTATCTGTCAAGGTTATTCACATTTACAAAATGATCAGGCTCTCAAAATATTTTTCATTTCCACATGGCTGTACTTGTGTAACACTAAGCTACAAGGCATGGAAGACAAAGAGAAACCCTTACTTTACCCCCTGTATAAAGGTAATAGCAAGATTAGAAAGCAGCTTTGTGTATCTCAAGACCCACAGAAATTTAGCCTGTGATTCAGGGCAGGGTTCTCTGATAACATTTCATGTTCATTTTGAGAGTACTGTGACTTCTCATAGGCCACACACTTCACAGTACTGCATTGCAGCAGTGTGTAATCCTTGCTTGTTTGTAGTCTGGCCACCGCATACTCAGAATTCACTGGTTACTTCTGAACCTTTCCCAAGCCACAGCCTTCTGCAGGACAGACTGCCTTCAGTAGGGACTGGAAGAGGATTGGTCCTGTCAAATCCCCAGAAGAATTATGCCCATAAGGGAATTTTCCTGGTCAGCTTGAAATTTAGTCTCCAGATATTTTGACCACAAGGTCAATGTAAATATTTTAGTGTAGTGTTGTCTGGGTTTTCTTATTCTCTGAAAACGGCAGAAGCATTTTATTTATAATTTGCTGTTCTGTGCAAAATTACTGGGGACGCTAAAATTACCTCAGTTGATGCAGTCTCTGAGTCACACAAATACTCCACATCCTCTACCATGAATAAGTTTTCCAAAGGCAATAAATTGAAAAGAATACAATACACTAAGCTGGGACCCAAATTGTCCCTTAATTAGAGCAAGTTCATTGATCCTCAGTATAAACATCTGAAATAAATAAGCTTCTTTAGCACTGAAAGTAAGTCCTACCATCATGAGCACTGAAAGATTTATATCCAAAATTACCATGAAAACATAGGAACCTCCATTTGAGGCATATGAAATGATCACACACTCTTCTCCTGTCAAGAGCTCTCCCAGATAGCATTGTGTTTGATCCTTCACTTGGATATTCTAGGGGAGCCCTATGTCTTCCCATGGGCTCATTCTTCTTCCACTTGAAACCATTTCTGAACCAGAGACCTCCTTGAGTTTGAAGCCTTCCCTGCTCTTCCACATAGAGCTTCCAAAAAGTAAACAGTGGCACATTAACTTTATTGAATGAGGAACAAACTGTTCAGAACAATCCCAGAGGTGACACAGGTGACAAACATACATTTCTCTAACCATAGACTCCTACACAACGCGGATTTTCTCACCTGCAGGCCTCACAGAGCCCACGTCATCATTTCACAGGCACCTCATTTCTTTCTTCATTATTACAGGGTAGTACTAAGGTGAAGACAAAATTCAGCCAAGAACATTTTCAAAGGCTGATCTAACCCTCTACTCAAATAATGTCTGCTAATGCACTACTCTCGCCTGTGATAGCCCTGTAGCATTTAGAGCTAATTAGTAACCCTTTCAGTATGGTACCTTCCCATGAAATGCAGTCATCAAACAATTATGCCAAGGAATAATTTGACCATCTGGACAAATAATAGATTTTGTTGTACTTCATTATTTTTAAACACACAAGCTTACAATATAATTGTCAGTTGCATTTCTCGCTTTACACCTTTCTGAAGAAAACCACCAAGGAACCAGTATTTCAGGCTGTGAACCTACTGAGGCAGAGCCTGAGGAGACACTGTCAAGAGGGATACCACAGTCTCAAATCGAGGCAGAACAGAGCTGAGGAAGAACTTTTGATCTTCAGTCCAAGCTGGTATCTGGCCAAAAACCTTCTGAATTCCTAAGGGTGGTGATGAGCCTCCCCTCAATACTTTCTGATCCTCAAAAGCCCTCACAATGCTCACATCACAGCTTCTTGGAAACTCCACCCTCATTTCTCTTTTTAAATCCACACTCCTTGAAAACCCAGTATTTGCATTACAGCAGTTTCTTATTCATGGTAGCGTTTACATTCTCAGCCTTCCTTTCATCAAAGTAATGTCCACACCTCTTCTTAGTAATAACGCACCATACACCATACACAGTCAAGGTTAGACACTGCCAAGGCAAAAACACTGGTATACATGACAACATCAACATGTATGTAGAGGAAGTCTAAGATGTTTGCTCAAAAGGAGTGAAATACCTCTGTTTATCTCAAATGATGTTAACTCCTGGACCCAATGTCCAAACAACACCATTTTCCAGAATGTCTGTCCTTCAACTAATTATCGTTAAACTTTACTACCATATTGTCACTCTAGAGGAAACTGGATATTTCTGCTACTTTCTTCTAAAAGCAGGCTTCTCCTTGCAGCAGGATGCTCCTCAGGAAAATTACATTGTGTTATCACCATTTCTTCAGACTTCTGGAAGGGAATAACATCATTGCACAGACAAGGAGCCATGGGCTAAAAGAGCACTGTGGTGTGCCAGAAACATCAGGCAGCTTTCCCAAATGTTTTGCTAATTTTGTCGTTGACCCTAAGGCCAAAGCTTCGAACTAGAAAATCGTCAAGGACATTGAAGCATACATATCTTCACTGTATCTGTTCCAAATCAGTACCAACAGCTGCACTCTCCAAAATCATGTTTTGTCCTCAGAATGTAGACATCTAAACTATCAATTAATTTTCCAGTTTTTAATAGATTTCTCTCTTACATTTTCCAAAACTCCTTTAGAAAAACTATTAACTCGTAAAGAATGTAGAAAGAGCTCAGCTGAGCAGTATCAGGATAGCACATAATAGTCCAAAGAACTACATCAAACAAAACAGAAGGCATGGCCAGAGAAAAATAAAAATAAAATAGTAAAACAAATTTTGAAAGGGAAAAACAAACAAACAAATACAAGTTCTGAACAAACTGGACTTCGTAGCAAATATTCTGGAATGCTTATTGAGGTGTTACAAAGGGTCCTTTCTAACCATCATCACAACTCTGCCAAGTTACTTTCTTCCTCTTTGGAGCTGATAAATCTTTTGCATGGCTATGCCTTCTAGTTTGCTGAGCTTTTACACACATGCCAAAATGAAATTTTTAATTAATGCCCCAGAACTTGAGTTTGTAAAACTCAGTCATCAGTTGTCTTTCAGAGGAGCTCAGGCTGGGAGCAGTTATGTTAAGATTTAGTATTAGCCTAACTTCATCATTTATTTATTTCATTATTTCTAAAATCAGCATCATGGAGAACTTTTAAAAGCCTTTATTTACTCTTGACACCAGTAGCCTTCAGGAAAACATTCAAGGGATAAGTTTACAGCCTTTTGCTAGCTGATAGAAGCTTGCCCTGCCAGAGTAACAAGCTGACTCCAGGCTGTGTTAACAGTGCAGAGTCAGTATGTGCAGACTCTCAGACTTATTAGCTCAGTTTCAGAAACATGGTGACTAGAGCTACAGGGCTTCCAGATTGCAAACAGTACAGTCAGAGCAAGCTTATACTTGTCCACAAATACTATATGGGTTTCTTCTAGAGAGGATGCAGTTATGCCTGAAAATGTATGCAGTTGCACCTGTAAACCCTGTAGAACTTTAAGCTTCTCCCCAAAAACGTAGCTGTAGTAGTAGAAACGAAATTCTGATTTTTCACAATAGATTTTTCACAATAGAGTTCCTTATTTTCACTAATAAGGAACCTGCAAGTGATGCTAGAAGATATAATGAATCAAATATTACTCCCGTAAAATGTATGCTTTTCTGCACCATGAGTGTTCCCAGGAACTCTAATGGCAATTTCAATGTGTTTGCAGAACATCTGTGCTTATGAATTCAGGAGAAAAGGGTTTGACATGAATTACCATTTCTTGCCTTTTTAATGTTATAGTCTTCAATAACATATAGGGAAGATGATAAAATATTTTAGAAGATAAAAATGTATAGAACAGTTTCAGTTGGAAAAGACCTACAAATATCACTGAACACAACCAAACTGTCTTCCTAGAGAGGTAGTTGAAGCCACAAGAGGCATTTGGATGATGCACTTAATAATATGTTTTAGCTTTGGGCCAGCCCCAGAGAGATCTGACTGTTGGGCCAAATGACCTTCATATTGTGACTATTGTATATTTCTATCATAAGCAAACAACAGAAAATCAAAGCAATTGCTTTACTAACTAGGAAATAAAGTTTATTATTAAAAAATTAGAGAATGAAGCTTAATCACCAAGAACACAATAGGCTGAATTTCACAGAAAAGCAAATAATTTTCTGGTGCAATAAGAAAGATACATCCTTATTAAATACTCAGGAGTAGTTAGGCCTAAGCAGGATTAGAGGGCAAAAGAGACTTAGTAGAATACTACTTGTTTTCTTTCAGAAATATTGTGAAAACTACCTTCTTTTAACATGTCCTCAGTTCAGATTGGGCTCACTTTCTTTCATCGACAATTCACCCTGCACCCAATACCAGCAGCCCTCGGTTAAGGTCAAATACCTATATTACACTGCCCTTCAAGCAATATTGAATTGGTAAAGTATCTTTTCAGCTACAGTTATATTAGATATAGCTATTGACTTCCTTCTTTTTTATTGCACTATAAAACATTCTATAGTGAAAATAAAGGTTTACTTTGCAACAGAGAATTCACAGACATCCATTACTGCTGACTCTTCAAATCCTTGGACATGTGTCTTGCTGCCTGTGTTGATTGAGACATTCTGAAAACCAATTAACTGTCCTTCAACCAGCCCCTGACTTGTATAATTAGTGCACTGTGGCTTATGTAGCGATGCACTGTAGATGTTAAAATAGTTGCATGTGTCCCTTTGTGTATAACCAAACTATTAATAAAAGGTTGGGTTTCTTTCTTTCTTTCCTGTTTTCAGAAAACAGGCAGAAAACTGCCATCCTCACAAAAGCTCCAGTAGGAGTTGGCTGCCTCCACTTGATTTTAAAGATAATAGTGTCTCATCCTGATTCATTCCACTCTAACAACTGAAGATCCAAGTGTTCTTTTGCCAAATACTGAGGTAGTTTAGAGACTGATGTAGGATCAGGAACAAGCAATTATATTCATTGTTACAAGCCTGAGGTAGAAAGTTTGACAAAAGAAATGTTCTATGATAATAAAGCAAATAATCAGAGGCAAAAACAGCTTCAGATTTCAAAATTCCATCTTGATCCTAAAGTAAACTACAAAAGAAATCATCTAAAACTATTTTTAAGGTGGTTTTTTTCAGACATCTGAAAGACACGTAAACTGCAGAAAAATCTCTGTTACACTCAGCCATTTCATCTCTGGTTTTGACCCACATTCAGATGCCAACTCCCCTGAGAAAATCTCTGGCCAAATTAAAAAAAAAAAAAAAAAATCAATTAACAAAACCCAACACCATTATCAAGAAGATATACAATGAGGAATGATATTCCATAATCTTTAGGCTCTGAAAATATTCAAACACAGACAAGCTGAACTAGAACAGGCTTCCGAGGGCAGTAGTCATGGCCCCACGCTGCCAGAGTTCAGGGACCATTTGGCAGCACTCTCAGACACAGTGTGGAGCCAGGAGTTGGACTTAATGATCCTTGTGTGTTCCTTCCTACTGGGGATATCCTAGGATTCTAGGATGCTAAGGTTATATCTTCTCTTTGCCTGTATGCTACAGATCCAGGCAATACTCAGAATGCTGTGACAACACACATTTACAGTATTTGTGTGTCACGAGATCACAAGTGGTTTTCATTCATTGCCTGCCTATCTTGGAGGAATCTGCAAATCAAGAAAGTGCATCACAGAAGCAGAAACTGTTGATTCCCAGAATCAGATTAACATTTCCCCTGAATACAATTCGGTGGGATCTATCCACAAAATGCATCTTTCAGTACTCTTGTGGTCTCGTAGGGTCATTGAAGAGCAAGAAACATTTATGCAGAGATTCAGGCTCAATCGCAGGATACCTATCCTTCATTCAGAAGCAGGGCAAGGAGAAGTGAAGAACTCGGTTATGGTCTTCTCTTTTGTGGCAAATTTACCACCTATTGTAAAAAATGAATTAAATGAGATCTCTGAAAAATTATTTCTTGCTTACAGGACAGGTGAGGAAGGCGCCATAGCAATAAAGATTCCTGGCTCCCCTCTCTAGGAGCAAGAGATCTTACTGATCTCTGTCTGTGTTTATGAAGACAGTCGTTTACAATTAAGCAAAAGCAGAGCCAGACCATGGTATTGTATGAACATCACAGTCAAGCAATCCTCAAGAGCTTGCAATCTAAATAAACAACACAAATGCAAGGTAAGACACAAGCAGAGCAAATTATATAATAGTAGTAAATGGCTGTTATTAGTCCCACAGTTAGTTCTCAAGCTTATTTTACTTCTATCTCTTTCTTTGAAAATGGGAGCACGATCAAAGAAATAATTGAAAAGGAAGTGAAAAAGCTGAGATGGAGGAAGGCTTGGAAGACATTTCACACAGCAACAACTGTTCCAGTCTGTAGCTATCCCTTCACAGCATGACCAGGCTCATAAGGAGTCACAGCAAACTGAATAGTGATAGGGGAATGGTTTTAAACTGAGACAGGGGAGGTTTAGGTTAGATATTAGAAGGAAGTTTTTCACAGAGAGCAGTGACGCACTGGAACAGGTTGCCCAAGGAGGTTATGGATGCCCCATCCCTGGAGGATTCAAGGCCAGGCTGGATGTGGCTCTGGGCAGCCTGGTCTACTGGATGATGACCCTGCACAGCAGGGGGGTTGAAAGTAGATGGTCATTATAGTCTTTTTCAACCCAGGCCATTCTATGATTCTATGATTCTCATTGTTACCATTCACAGCAGTCCCCAAACTGCAGTGAGACATCATCTGAGCAGAAGGAAAGAAGCCAAAGAGTAGCATGCTCAAACTAAGAGCTAAAAGGATGTGTAAGTCCAATGTCAACTCTTCCAGAGAGCTAGGCAGTGAACCAAACAAGGGCCGTTTCTTATTCCAAGGGATATTTGAAATCATACAGACACTTCCTCTCAATATGTGTGCATACACTGATAAACAGAGTATCTCTTTCAATACTGCAAAGAAATATATACCATTTAACCACAAAAGTGTTAGTTTACAGTAAATTACCACAGTTCAGTCAAGCAAACCATCTTGAAAATACTGTCACTCATGCATCCAACTGGCTTGGACCAGACAGCATCCGGGCACAGATGCAAGCTAGGTATGAGAGGTACCATGTACTGCCAAGAAATCCCCCTGTCCTGACGCTGGGACATGCTCACAGATATAAATACTTGCCTGTTAGATTGTGCTCCACAGAGGAGCTGTTTATTTGAGAGTGGAACCAATACTGTGAAACAGACTGAAACTAAACTGTCATTTGTGTTATGACAAGGCTTTGAGAATCCCATTGTATGGGGAAGTTATAGCCTGGTGAAACAAAAACAATAGGCATTGAGGGAGAGAAATGCCAGAGATTACGCATATTCTGATCCTTCTACCCCTAAGATTACCATTTGAGTCTGTCACAATTTGCATCTACATTTGAATTGCAATTGTTCTCTGAAAACCTTTGCATTGGAAGAAATCCAGATGGAGTGTGCATGGAACATGCATACACACATGGTTGCAGGTCCTGGGTAGATGCCTAGTTCACACTTGTAGGAAGAGCTTGCTGTAGGCAGAGTTTCTGAAGACAAAACTCTCCCCACTCACCTCAGATGAGTCAAAGGGGCCCCTGTGGCAGGAACTACAGATAAATGCTCACCTGCTCTGGAAACCAAATAACTAATATCTCACAAAGGTATCTAAACAGGGATTTAGGGTGCCTAATTTCAGGTATCCACCTTTAAAAGTATATAATTTCATATTTCCAGTGGAATCACAGCAATGCCAAAAGGCCCCAGTGTAGATCAGCAAGCTTGTCTGCCATGTGCTGTTAAATGGAGAGTCAGGTCTTGCCCGGGAACAGTTTACAAGACAGGCAAAGCCATCATTTGTTTCTTTCTGGAATGTGACACTGAGACCCAAGGACAAACAGAAGATTTGACAACTAAAGCAATATCACTCATCAAAAATAAATGCCGGGCCAACAACTTGCATAAGATGCCATTCTTCACTGAACATAAACACTTTGACTACTATAAGCCTTAGCAACCCTCTGAAATTTCAGATTCATGCTAGGCTGAGGACTGAGCCTTTGTTCCTCAACCAAAGATGCTGCATTCAATGCGTTTTATGTAGGCCATTTATCAGATCAGGCTGAAGCAAAAGCCTTGTCTCCTTTCTCTCAGTGTCTTAATGAAACCATGTTCCTTTGCAACTGTTCCAAGTACAATCATATGCTCAAGAAGGGTATTTCTTGTTTCTTGACATACAGCATATTGACTGCTAAATTGAAGAGAAGCTTTACACAAGAAAATGTTTGGGACATTTGGGACATTTCCTTATTGCAATACTCCCTCAGTTGTGGCACACCAAAGACATCTATGCTTATCAAGGCAACAGCTTGGAGATTGTGTTCATCCCAGAACACAGGACATGGGCAGTGAGTCAACCCAGATCTACTATGTTCAGTAGATACTATGTCTAGTCTGGGGATGGGAGTATTGAGACCACTGGAAGATAATAATTTTTTCATTAGTGACATTATGGTATTACAGTTTGTTTAGTCGCTGTGAACTTAATTGCTGTCAAATACAAAGGTTTGTTATACTAAGTCATAAACAGATACAAAACTTTGTCCTAGAGACTCCTAGTTCTTACTTGGCAGAATAATTTAAGGAGATCTTTTAACTAAAAAAGAGGAGCCTTTGGTCTTTGCATATTTCTATTATTGGTATTTCTAGTCTTGGATGTGGGAATGCAGTAATTCCTGGGACTTTGCAAGCTTCACTCAATAAACTAGATCTTCAGAATCATAGAATCAAAGGATCATGGGATCATACAATGGCTTGGGTTGGAAGGAACTTCAGAGGTCATCCAGTTCCAACCCCCTGCTGTGGGCTGGCTGCCCCTCACCAGCTCAGGCTGCCCAGGGTCCCATCCAACATGGCCTTGAAATCTTCCAGGGATGAGGCATCCACAGCTGCTCTGTGCCAGCGCCTCACAGAATCACAGAATCACAGAATCGCAGAATGGCCAGGGTTGGAAGGGACCTCAAGGATCATGAATCTCCAACCCCCCTGCCACATGCAGGGCCACCAACCTCCACATTAAATGCTAAACCAGGCTGCCCAGGGCCCCATCCAACCTGGCCTTGAACACCTCCAAGGACGGGGCATCCACAACCTCTCTGGGCAGCCTGTTCCAGCACCTCACCACTCTCTGGGTAAAGAACTTCCCCCTGATGTCCGAATGTCCTCACCTTCCTCTCAGTGAAAAATTTCCCCTGACATCTAATCTAAAACTCCTCTTTTAGTGAAAAAGTCTAATAAATACTAATGACCTCACTAAAAAATAGTTTTTAACAAAGTTGTAGTTTTACATTTTAGATCAGATTCCTTGAAGAACTGGGTGAGAAGTGAGCAGGCAAACTTGCAAAACTGAATTGGAGACAACCTTCAAAAAGAGCGGAGTGGGAAGACTCAGCAGCTTCACTTGGCTCAGCACTTCTCAGCAGTTCATCTGATCATGCCCTCAGCAAAATAAGTGGGAGGGTTTGTGGGCTGATTTTTATTTTTTTTCTGATGCCTGTGGGACCTATCTGGGAACTTATATTCTTAACATACTTGAAAAGCACTTTGTTATTGAAAATACCACCCAGACAGATTGAAAGTCTCAAAGTAAACCGTGGACAAAGAACAGCACCAATTCTATTGACAATGTCACTGCAATACTTTTAGGGGAAAAAAAATGAAAAAAAGAAGGGAAAGTAAGGAGAGAAATCCGAGAAAATTACAGGTTTATATCTCAGAACTGCATCATCAGAAAGGAAGAAATGTAGAAAATAGACACTGAAGGGTATCTCCTTCTAGTGCTGTTAATTAGCACTAGTCAGTTAGTTAGCAGAAAAGTGTCTGTGTTTCTAATACAGACATTTCACCATACCAGAAGGAGGCAAAGGGTTAAATGATATAGGACACAGTTTCCTTTTTTATACGATAACTAAGAGCTGCAATATAATTGCCTGATTTGCTCTATTTCATTAAGGCTCCTTTTTCTTCTACTTCAAAAGGTTAATGCCACTCATATTTCCTTTTTTTTATTGTCTGGCCTCACATAATGCCATGGGACAAGACAAAATAAGCAGTTGCCTCAACAAACTATAATTCATTCCAACAGAACAACAACTGGTTGTAATTCAACCTATTTTTAAATCCAACACATAATGAAAATCACTAAAAATAATACATTTATCAGAGCCAAGACAACAGACCTAAAATGTGTAATAATTAGTGCTCTGGCCCAAATGCTTCAGGCTCTGGACTGTTTTATGACAGCGAGATCTGTTCTTATCAATCAACCCAGTTCACTGGTACCCACTTAACATTTTTATTATTAACATGTGTTTCTCGTAGCATCTATGTGTAACCTCAAGCTAAAAGCACAATATGCCTGCTTAGCAAAAATCTGTGCTTCTCTACTCACTCCATTCCAGTTCAGGACACTTTGAGGTAACATAAATGAATTAATTGTCTAAAAAAAGAGAAAAAAAAAGGGAAAAAAAAATATCACACAGGGAAATCACCCAATCATATTTATGTAACAAAGAAAGAAGGCTGCATATCAAAAATCACCTAAAAATAAACACCTTGACCAGTTGTATGTCCTCCCCAGTACAAAGTGTCACACAGATAGATCACCACTTTTTTATTTCACAGTCATACTCTGCTGTCTTCATCAAGACCCTCTGCATAAGCTCAAAGTGTGTATTTGGATATAACATACACAGCTATGCTGAATGATCCCTGACAGCCTGCCAAAAACACCTGCTACTGCAGCAGTGCTTTTTTTCACAACCTGCATATGCTTTTTCTTTAATTATTGTCTTACACAAAGATCTGATACCTGCAAAAATGTTTAGTGCCCACAGTCCTGATATTTGCACCTTCAGAAATGGTTCCTTGGGGCTGAATGCTTAAAGCAGACATTTTTCCTAGAGCATTTCAGTGTGTTTCAATGGTGCTGGAATCAGATGGGTCTGAAACTCATTCAGACCTTTGCTTTCATGGGCAAACAGGGTGATTTCTTCTCCAGTCTCTTAGCTTAATTGAGTTAGCTTGAAAGGATTGAAAAGCCCTGACACAGAATTAAAGCTGAGCTAGTTAATATGCTCCATCACTCCAGCCTGGCTATTATTTGTGGTCCAATACTGCTGGGAGTCCCCAGCCCAAACCCCTTTGCGCTCAGTACTGAACAAACCAGAGGGGAAGGTCCCTGCCCCAGCCTAGCAAACCTTGATGAGGAATTTCAGCTCCAGTGAAGAAAATTACACTGATATTTGGAGGCTACCTTTTGCCTGACAGGATCTGTCTGGAGACTGGGAGCCCCCAGGACATTTTACGTTCCATCAGCATTTTTCCTTTGATTCTGCAGAGCACAGTACCAAGAAAAGCTTGAGCACTTCCCTCTGACAACACTACTGCTACTGTAAAATTAGCACAGGCATTTTCCACCTCCGTTCACTGAGATAAAACTCTCACCAGCTTACGTGATGGGTTTACATGAGCAAAATCTCCAAGGCTTCACATTGACAATTTGAATGAATTTGTTAAGGACGAGAGCGAGAAGAGTAGAAGTATGACCACTGGCAAGACAGGTGAGTCTACATGCATGCAAAGAGCCTTCTGAGGCGGAGTCTTGCTTGAGTGAAAGCATTGCTGCCAAGTCCCATATGGATACAAAAGAATAATTATGGGGCACAAATCAATACAGGCTGCTTTCAGAGCATCATGCCAACAGAGCATGGAAACATGAAAGCAAAGAATTGCTAAGGTTGGAAAAGACCTCTGAGATCATCTAGTCCAACCATTGACCCATCACCATCATGTCCACTAACCATCTCCTTAAATACACTTCCAGGACACCAGGTAGTCAAAATACCCCAAATGTTATCAGACTAGGATCTTTTTGGAGAAAAAAAAAAATGTTAGTCTGCTTAACAGACAGAAAAATGAAGAATGGGGCTTGGATATCTGTGTCTCTGCAAGGTTTCTCTGTACTCTGGGTGAGTGTCCCTTCTGACCATGGTTCTTGCAGTCCTCATGTGCCATCCTGAGGTTTCCTCTGTGAGGATGGAGAACAACCAAGAGATTCCTCTACAGATGTGAGGACAAGTGGAAGAACAGCTGTTTCCTGAACTTCCCAGGAACAGTAATTTGGCCAGCACCTAGTGTGGCCTCTACAACCCCTGAGACATTCAGACCAAAGAGCTTTCTCTGAATTGCTCCACTTCTGCATTTTCATACTTACATTCAGTTATGCAGCCAGACCTCAAAAATGTTTCAAATAGCCCTGTTGACATCATATTGCAACTCAAATCCTTCATTTTTCATTAGGGCTTCATCTTATCTCTTAGTCTTCAATTGTAACAGCGTACCACCAGAAAGCCTTGTTGGTCACAATTTAAGTTTCAGAAGGGTCAGTTCACAGAAATAACCACCACTTCCATTTTCTTCTGTTTACTTAATTACTATCTAAATTAAAAAAAAAAAAAATTGAGTTATTTATCAACAATATTCAAAAGAAGTGGCATTTCACTTAGCACACTGCAAGCAGTCAGTGGTAGAGATAGACAACACATCTATGGGGCAATTAATTCTTCACAAGACTTTACTGATTCAAAGCCTGGCACAAAATGGTGGCCCCATTTCTTGCAACTATTAACCTCACTTTAACTCTGCCTCTTCCAGAAGCACATTGTGCTGATTGGCTTTAATCCTCACACCCCTCACACCTCCCCAGCAAGGAAGAGAAATACAACCACTGGCATGTTCAGGCAGATAGATGTGAGGCCCAAGAGCTCAGAGGTTAAGAACTGGGCTTCCAACTATAAACTCAGTGAGTATGAAGCATCTTAATCTTTATGAAGATCTGGGCTTGCACCACACATCTGAGGTGGTTCTGTAGCAGGCCAGGACCCTGAACTTGTCTGCTGAGCCCCAGTCAGCCCTGCTAGAACCCAACCACGTATTTTGAGTCTTGCACTTGCACAAAGGTGCCGGTGCAGTTTAGGACTAATTTGTATCCAGATTATTGCAAAACAGCCCTAGAGTTTCACACAGGTGAAGCAGATAAGCTTTCTGCCATATCTGAGCTTGGCTGCAGCTGTTGAGCTTTAATGCCCAGTCTTAAGGCACAACTCCAATTTTCTGCCACCTAACCTGGACATTACGTCTGTGCCCATATTAAGACCAATGAGCCACTACACTGAAACCTTGTCCTTTCAATCTCTAGAGGCCACTGATTGAGCCTGGATATTCAGAGACAGAATGAGTTCCCTTCTCACAGCAAACTTTGCTGCATCCATGCGAGTTGAGGAAAATGGTGTCATCTCACAGAATCATGGAATAGAATCATAGAAATCTTTGAATTGGAAGGGATCTCAAAGGCCATGTAGTCCAACTCCTCTGCAGTGAACAGGGTCACCTACAGTTAGATCAGGTTTCTTGGAGCTCTGTCCAGACTGATCTTGAGTGTCTGCAGGATGGGGCAGCCACCAAGCTCTCTGGGCAACATGTTCCAGTGCTTCAGTGCTTCACTTCCCATTATTGTAAAAAACTTTTTCCTTACCTCCAGTCTAGATCTCCCTCTTTTAGTTTGAAATTATTTCCCCTTTTTCTATCACAACTGATCCTGCAGAAGATTCTGCCGCCTTTGGGTTGCACCAGCCCCAGCAATCCTACTCTTGACTTCTGTCCACCTACATTTTTCTCCCAGCTATCCTCAGAGCCAGCTGTGAAAAAGTAGATCAGACTTCAGAGCTAGAGAAGAGAGCAGCTGCTCTCTGGAAAGTTTGAAGTGGGTACTCCTACAAGACCTTTGGTAGTAATACAGCAAAGGATGGAAATCTCAGGTGGCTCTGGTTAGAAAAGAATTGCCTTCATAATGAATATAAATAGATCAACGCGCTGAAATGTACCCAAAGTGTAAAAGCTCTGAGGTTCTCAATTAATCAAGAAGAGTAAAGTACACTGAGTAGGAGGGGGTAAAGTGCTCAGTAGGTTATCGTTAAAGATTACTGTTCAAGTAATTCTAGAGGTTGTTGATCCAGAATAACATTGAAAGTTTTGCTTTCCTCCCAACACTTCCCAACAGGTTGCTGGGCTAAAAATACAACAATTCTTTTTCTACCTGCACATAGATATGAAAGAGTTTCTGTTTTTCTAGATGTAAGTGAGGCCACTCTAGCACACAGTAAGAGGCTTTTTGGCATTTAGATCTCATTGTTAATCATTAAGACTTTGTACTTTAGGTTCTGTTAACAGTAAAAGTCAGCCAGAGAAAAAAGGGATTTTTAAATCAGTGAGTGCCAAGGCAATTATTTCCTGTCTGTGGAGCTGCATAAACAATAATATATATTAAATGATGAAGCAGAGATTGAATGAGTATTACAAATTGTTTTTAACCTTTCAAGTTTTTATGTTTCTCCAGTAAAAAATAGTTGCTTTTCTATATTTTTGGCTTTTACCTCAAAATGCCAAGTAAATCGTGTGTGTTTTTTTTTCAATACAATGCATCCAGAACTGAACATAGATCATTCTGGTTTTTACTATTTGCCTTGGATGATCTGTAGTCTTAGGGAAATAATCCCCTCTATACTTGAATCTCAAACCTGCCTTTTCTCCTGTGAATAGTTAATCGAGCACTGAAAAGGAAAGGCAAAGGAAAGCAAGGTAAAAGAGAAAAAAGGAGTAAATACAACTTCCTCTTTCTGGTGTCGCATAACTCGTATTTCAACAGCATTGAAAAACAGAAATGATGCAATATTTAGGAAATCCTCAGGAAAGCTGAAAAATAAGACTTGATTTCCTGTATGACCTTGACCATTATTTAGGGCCACATTCGAGGCCACAAGCCAGGAGGGTCTAAAATAAGGCCTTATGAATGCTATGATATTCAAGCAATTCAGACCACCTGTTGTGTACCAGAGGCTCCCTGTGTGATGGATGGAGATAAGCAGTCGCATCACCTAGATTAGGCAGCTACAGCCTCAGAAGGGAGCAATAAGGCAGGGCACCCATCTTTAGTGTTGGTGATTTCTCCTAGTGACTCTGGACAGGAGCTGTGATGTAACAATGAGGACGTGACACCTTCTTTCCTTCAATACAAAAAAAACACCCTTTCTAATCTCTTGGGCATTGTAAAGCTTAATGTTCTGGTGGTTTGATGCCTGTGTGTTAGTATGACAGTCAGGTAAACTCTTGGGAGGCATGGTATGTAAGTTGAGGTGATGTATTTTATTATACCAATCACTGAAGATAAGTACCTGCACTTACAGTAGGTGATGGGACCATAAAGGTCCCAGTGTCCTCAGCTCTCAGCTTGCTTTCACTCTCAGGTTTGGAATCACAGGACTCAGCAGATGGCAAGGAAGTAGCAAAAAGTAAAAGAAAACATGTATTATACAGCACAACATCCATCCCATGGTCCCTGCTGCTTGTGAGAACAATCAGCATGAGATGGCCTAAAAACTGGTTTAAAAATGCCAGTAGAAGGAAGAGTTGTCACCTAGTACAACTAAAAAGGCACTCTGTGCTTTTGTTTAAAGAGGTTCTCAACCTTAACAGCCACAAAAATTGTGATACTAGGAGAGGAGTACCTTCCATCAGCTGTACTGGAACTCTCCATGTTGCTCACAGCATGATACTTGGTCACGCTGCTTGTTAGCTGGGTCATTTGTTTATTAATACACACACACACTTTAGTCCTAAGCTGCTTGTTAGCTGCTTTCAGCTGCAATAAAAAGTTCCAGTTTGTGCTAAATCAACTCTATTACTCCATTTAAATGGCATTTTTGGTGCAGCAGAGCCAGGGATTTTGTCCACATACTATTCAGCTTTCTCCCAGGTCCTTTATCCTGCAACTCCAAATTATGTGTCAGAGGAGAACTGCTCAGACAGCTTTCTTTGCACAGCCAATGAGGAACAGCAGCAAACCTGGGACAAAATGCACATCCTGACTGCAGTGTTCTGCTTCATTTTATCCGACATGCTGCTTTCCCACGGAATATCTAGCAACCAAGGCGGTTTCCTCTCTCAGGGTAAGATGAAGCTGGCACCATGCATGGATTTGGCTGGCTGGAAAGTCTGAGATGCCAAACACTGGTCTCCTGTGCCAGGCACTGCTACAGAGACCAAGCCTCTGTGGTGACTGTAATGCACAATATAGTCAGAAGGATAAATCTAACTAGATAAAATCAATGCTCCCAGCTTTCACAGCAAGACAACAGTTAAGCCATCAACAGAGCCAGTCCACTCCTTCTCAGACTAATGCCTGACCCCTGGACTAACAAACAATAACTCATAGCATAACACAGGGAAGCTGCTTTGGACTCCCAATTAGCCCTGTAAGAATGACTTGACAAGCACTACAGAATATCAACAAAAGACATTTTTATGGAGGCATTTGTTTACTTTAATCGAGCAAAGAGTTTAATTAGATTTTCCCCACACATCAGATAAATAGCATTTCTCTCTGTCCTGCTCTGTATCTTGTGAATGATTCTTAGATGTGGTTTCCCCAGAGTCATTCCTTAAATTGCAATGATTAACCACAGCCAGAGTGTCTTTTTCTTCATGTACTAAATGTCAAACAAAAGGGAAAAATAAAATTAAAATTATGTTGTCATTTTGTGCTGGCTCCAAATTCAACCAATTGGAATAGCCTCAATGCCCATAAATGTGACAGTTTTGCTCATCAGTCGAAGAGGATGCCTTCATCCACTTGGCTTGTAAGCACAAAGGCAGACAACCTTGGCTGTGCTGTAAGCCATGGCTTCTGAAGGTTGCAGCCTCTCCATACTGAGCTGAGGAGCAAGGTACTGTAAGTCCCTCAGGATAATATCGCTGATAAGAAAGATCACATTGTACACAGCAGAACAAAATGAAAGAGATGTAATTCACTTCAAAAGCATCATTGGCTTCCTGCACTTCCTCCTTTGTACCCCATTGAGCTTTGGGGAGAAAGGGATTAGGAAGGGGGTAGAGTAATTGCTGAGAGATAAATCATCAAAGCCAAAAAAATAGGGAAAGATGCAGACCTATGGAGATGCCAAGACTTATTCCTTTATTAAGTCAGTCCTTTCAGGGTCACAAATGAAGCTGGAAATTCTTGATGTACATTTGCCACATCCTACTGCCATAAAGGAGGGAGGCACTGTCTACTTCAGGTGCACTCAACACTATACAGCAATATCAGATCCTGTACACGAGAGGTGAGGTTGGTGTAACAGCATCTGCAGACTGGGGGGGAATTCCCCCTCATATGGCATCTTCAGAATTCAAGATTTTAAATTTCTTTACCTGTGTCATTTATGGTAGAAATAACAACCATCCACCAGCCATTCTCTGCCTAAATGACATTGAGTTGGATGCAGTCTTTGGGTAATAACATGTGAAGTACTAGCTCACAAGCAAAGGAAAATCCATGGAAAAAACTCAGTTAGTGGTAGCTTTTCTGAAAGCTGGCTTCAGATACGTTTCCCATAATTCAAAAATATAAATGATGAAGTGTCTTCTTTTAGTTCAGGGTCAAATTCAATGGGGCTAATGTCTATTCAAAGTAATTATAGTTTTTTTTTGTTTGTTTATTCGTTACCAGCTTGACAGTTTAAATCCATTCATAGTCTGACACTGAGAAAATTGGGCTGGGTTTTTTCTTCATCAGTTCAGCTTCTAGTGTCTGCAAAGCCAGAAATAAAATTAAACAAACCAAGCAACAACAACAACAACAAAACCATGAAAATGGGAGTCTTACAGGACTTTTGAGAAGAGAAAACAAAGAATAGGAGGCTGAATTAGATACTAAAGGCATGTAGCATGTCCTTTTCTACGCAGAACTAAAGAATGACACTGAGAAAGCATTAAAGTCTTTTGATCTTTATATACCTACCATACGCCCTTTACTTTTAGTATTACCTACATCTGTGATTTTAGTGTTATACAAACATGGACACATTAATACAATGCTTTCTTTTGGATACCACAGTTGTAAAAATGCAGTTGTACTTCTTTATCCTCACTGTGCTGTACATCTCTACAGACCACATCTTCACAAGGCAAGGATGCTATACTTGGAAGAACTAATGGATGAGACAAATTATAAGTGCAACTATCCCTAATTTGAAGAAGAGAAACTGTAGATTGGGAAGGCAAAATTGCACAGTTTCATGACCAGGGCTCATTGTCCCATAGGACTTGTTCCCTCACGTAACAGTTTAGACCTTGTACCCAAAAAAGACAAAGAAAATTGTGTTATAGCCACATTGTCCCTATAAGCAGTCAGGTACTTCTCTCTTTTTCTTTTTCTTTTTCTTTTTTTTTTTTTTTTTAATAAGGAACAATATCATATTCTCTGCCAGAAGCTGAGGATTTTGATTTCTGTAATCTGTTATGGGATATTCTGCTCTGCAACATCATCAAGTGCAAAGTTGCCTTTGCAAAATCAAATGTGTCGGGGTCTCGCCTGCTTAAGACATGCCTTCATCTTCCTTGAACTGATCTACTGACAAAATAAAACAGCTATCACTTAATATATTCTACAACTAAAAAGAACAATCTCAGAATAACCTCTGCTAAACATAAAAGAGATATGAGAAAAACTTTGTGTGCCTGGAATTTCCTTTGAGATACGTTTTACCAAATGTATCAGCTGGTCTAATAAGAATAGTGCTTCCACTAACACACTTTCTCTAAAATACTTGGCCCATCATGACTGCAAACATCATTTGTATTGCAATAAGAGAGATATCTTTGATTATTACAGGTGACATTTCACATTTTGAATGCTGAGTAGGGATTTTAGTAGCAGAAGTCACACTTTTCTTTGGAACCCTTTCAAATTTGTATTCCTCCATTTTAAGCTAATTTATTCTTCCCATCAGCTTCTTGCTATGACATTCTAAGGTAGGTCAGAATCTGAACTTTTCCAGTGACATTTAAATCTTAACCATAAAATTATTGCCATTTTTCAGATACTCTCAACAATTCAACTTAATTTTTTTTTTTCAGTACCTTCTGTGTCATTATGTGATTTAGAATACAAATAACTCTTCATTTTATGAATCAGTAGCCTGTTGATATGCATTGCTTCTCTGACGAAATGAGAAATTTCCAGCAATGCACTCTGACAGCTGGCAGGTATCAATCTATCACGGAAGATACAGAGAAACAAATATTGCCCCAAAAGGATAAGTGTGTAGCCATTCTTTCCTGTCAGTAAAACAAGTCAATTTTATTACATGGCACAGTACTGAGTATATGCAGTATCTCTTAGAGTTCCACCAGATCTGTCATTGTTTTACCCTGCAGAAAGTTCCCACCACTCTGTTATTTAAATGCTAGGAACAATATTGGTACTACACAACAATGGACCTATGTACAAAGTAAAAAACACTGTGTGAAAAGATGTCACGTAGGCACAACCCCTGAAGGTTTCAAAATCATTAGTTTCAATGAAACAAAGATACGGCTCGTTCCGTATAGCCTGGTGAAGATTTTGGCTTCATGTTCAGCTACACAAAAGAAAAAAAGAAAAAAAAGATTGAAAAAGGTTGACTGGGAATTGCAAGCATGTGGAGCAGCATAAAGAATAGTGCAGGACACAGGGTGCATAATAAACCAATTGTGTAGCTGTCCCTGGAACAGAGGATGCAGCATTTTTACAACATGCCAAAAGGGAGCTGTGGAACAGGGATCAAAGGAGGATACCAAAATACAGAATTGTTGAAGACAAGGATTGCTTATTTTCAGGAGGGTAAATGAGAGGGAAAATGATAAAAATGTATAAAAATGAATATTCTCATGAAAGTAGGACAAGTGTTTATTTTTTCCCAGGGTGACTTGTCCTAGAATGGTTCAGAGAGGTGGCTCAGTATCAGCTCCAGACCCAAAAGGTGCTGTGGACCTCTGCTGCACATCCTCTTGACCTGTAAGAATACACAGAAATATCTACACATATGAAAAGATGGCAGAAAATTAAGATGGAAGACACTACTGAATGAATAAGAAGAACATCCAAAGTGATAGAAAAACAACACTGAACTAATTTGAGAATATATACATATTTCTGCTGCAGGATTCAAGTGAGCCTTTTATTTTAAGGTACTAGGATGAAGAATGAAATGTCAGAAGATTACTCTGTGACATGCAGCACTGGCAGATCTCTGAGAGCAGGGCACTGGCAGTGCTATGTTTGAGCATTGCTTCTTTCTCCATTATCCCTGCAAAAAGCCAGAAGAGTGAGGTACAGGCCCCTGGATGCTCCCTTCTTTCTCTAGGGTATTCTTCCTCAGAGCTGGGTATTCAAGCACATGGGTGGGCATGAGTTCAGCTGTTCAGAACAGACTTCATGGGTCAAAACCATGGTCCTTTGGCTGGGGAAAACTTCTCTAAGGTTCCTTTATGATTGAGTGGAAAAGAAAGGTACTTCAGAGGGTAATGCAAAGTAAAAGTCTAACTCTAGAGCTTTGATAGAGTACTGTATAAACTACAGAGTCAGCTGAAGGAGGCTGAGCTGAGGGGCTGGATGCTCAGAGGGTACTGAGAATGCCCTCAGTGTCTGTACACTATAACTGTGCTAAGAGCAATCATGTTGGAATAGGTTTCTTAACAACCTTCATATCAACTTCCAGTCACCTTTGTACTTGAAATTGGGAATTTCAGTTTCCAACTTGATAACAACTATAAAAGCAATACAATAAAGCTCACACTTCAAAAAAAGAAATCAGGGCAATGATTAACAGGATTAATCCTGCCAACATGAAAGAAAACAGACAGAAGCATCCTGCGAAGTCCTGCAGGTGAAAGTTCTTGAGAACAAATTGATAAACTGAAAATAAACTTCCAGGGATTGATTATTCTCCTATTCACAAATGTAAAATTTAAAAATAAATCAAGCCAACAGAGCAAGGCAGTAGAAAACACTAAGACCATGATGATTTATAGACAATGAAAAGAAAAACTTTTACCATGGCAATGTTACAAAATCCAAAGTGTGCATGTGATGGACAAATCAGTGGCATACATATTTTTAATGAATGAATACAAAAGGACAAAAGGACAGAAATGCAGGATCCCACTCTAAAAAAAAAAAAAAAAAAAAAAATTACAGATTCATACGTGATTGATGGATTTCCCCCATATCATGTTCATTCCTTTTTTTGTTTTTACTATTAAAAATCCCCAGTAAACAATATCCCCCGAGTTGATGGGAACAACATGAAGGGAGTAAATTGCCACAGATGACAGTGAGACAGAATTGATCTAGATAGATTTATTTCCAGGTTTAGTAAGAAATTCACAATTGAAAAAGAAGGGAGAAAAATTATTTTGCTTGGGGCAGTTCACGGCTACTGCACTGCTCCTTACCTCTTAATCACTTGCTGAGGTGAAGTAACAATCAATACAGTGTGAAAGAGAACACAGAGGGCCTGAACCAGGTCTCACTAAAGCCAGGGGTGGTAAAAGAGCCTTCCCAAGGCTAAGTTCTTCAACAGCCACAGCACAGGACCTGCAGACAAGATCTGAGACTAAGGTGACTTTGAGCCACATTCAAGTTCTTCGATTACTGCTGTTTCAGAGGGTTGACACAGTTCCACAGGGAATGCATGCCGGTTGGCACAGAGTCCCAAGAGCACTGTAGAAGCATAGGACTGCAAGTCTTGCTTTAGCCTTCCCTTAGCACACTGCTTGACTTTCCTCCTATTCTAGCTACCTCCCTGCATTAGTTCCAGAGTGTTCATATAACAGATATGGGGTATCCTTCCTTGATGCTTGCATAAGGATTGCAGGACAGATAAAAGGCCAAAGCTGAAGCTCTGAAGCTCTGTGCTGCTGGGTCTCAGCTCCAGCCTCGCAGTAATGGAGCAGTGACAGAACATTTCACGCTCTTAAAAGACAGCAAAGTGGTTTTGGAGGGAGGAGAGTTTCAGTCCAGAGGACAACTGTTCATTTTTTTTTTTGCTGTGGGATCTCTGTTTAACCTTGTGATCATCATTTTGTTTCCCCGTGTCTCATTTTTACAACAGCATACTGCTGCATCACTGTCTTTGAGGGGGGGAGAGGATTTGAACTCTATGTGTCTTAAAGCTATGAACTCCTAGGATTTCAGTAAGAAAAGAATCTCAGGTTTGTATGGAAACTCAAGTTCAGATGCACTAGAAACTTTGCCTTTATTAACTTACTGCAAATAAAATAAAAAATAAATAAATAAAAATACAATTAAAAAAAAATGAAAGAAAGGGAAGATTTTTCTTAAAACTATGTCACTAGACTGAACTGAAGTATGCACTCTGCCTTCTCTCCAAGGCTGATTACAAACCTGGATCTGCAATATAATTTAAGAATGAAATAATTATAAGACTAAGAGGTGAAGAAAGGATTTTTTATGTTCCACACCCAGCATTGCTCCTATCCCTGATTGACCTCAGGCAACAAACCAAAATCAGCTTAAACTCCATCTAAGTTTCACATCTGGAGGCATCTACAGCAAGAGTGTACTTCTGAAGTCAGATGAAGGTCCTTCCAATTCAGTATTGGGCTTTCACCCATTGTCAGATGCCCACATAAGGGGTATAAGAATCAAGCAAGCATATGAATGATATTTTGCTCTCTAACAGTCTACAGTTCATGGACTTACTCAGCAATGGAAGTAACTTCATATGTAATTATCTTTAGTGCATGTTTCAAAACTTTTTTAATAGTTTCTTAAGCCTAACTGGCTCCCATCACCTCCTTTGACATTAGACTTTTTAGTTAAACAGAAGCCATTCCATAGTTTTGAATATCCATATTGTCTATTCTTTCCTTGCTTTCTCATTTGAGTGATGCACTAAAAATATACTTTGCTCTCAGGAAACTGTATTCCACACTGAATATTTTATTCTCTATTCTTCTCTTAATTATTTGTAACATACAATTTTGATTTTGATGAGCATTAAGTTGATTTTTTTCACTGAGTTCATGGTAACCCGAACATCTCATTCCTGATAAGCGTGTGTACAAGAATGCTTGCTGTTTCAAAGTTTCTCTCCATATGTTAACTTCATATTTGCTCTTTCTTGCTTTCCAACCCAAGACATTCTATGATTCGATGGGGGTTGACCTCTGCTCTCAGGAAACAGCATGAAGACAAGAGGTAATGGTTTTAAGTTGCTCCAGGGAAGGTTCAGGTTGTATATTAGAAAGTAATTATTTTCAGAAAGAGTGGTGAGGCTTTGGAACAGGCTGCCCAGGGAGGTGGTGGAGTCACTGTCCTTGGAGATGTTCAAGAAAAAAGTAGATGTTGCACTGAGTGGCATGGTCAGACATTGGTTGATGTTCAAACTGGATGACCTTATGGTCTTTCCAACCTTAATGATTCTATGATTCTACAAAATGTCACCATAGAGTTGCATGTGCTACACATCCTAGGAGGGTAACAGCCCCTGGGCGTGGATAAATGTTGGCATATTCAGAAGAAGCAGGATAAGGAAGCACCACTGTGATCAGCAATTCTCCGTGCTTCTCATTGGGTCTCAGTGGGCTGGTACCATTATGACAACACTGCACTTGACACCTCCTCTGATTTTTATGTTGTATTCACTGTGCTATTGCTATGTATTTTTACTAAAGCTCCACTGATGGATACCCAGAGAAAAATGCTGTTCCAGAAACAGTATTGCCAACTAGCAGCAGCTCAGCATCTTTTATAAACCAGAAACGCCCAATGTCAACCAGATACTTTTGCAGTCTGTCTTTCCACTGCAGAAACAGATGTTTTACTACAGCTTTACAAGCTAACAGCCGTAGAACTAATAGGTAACAAAAACTTAAACTATACTTTTCAAGACAATGTCTTAGTTGGATTTCTTTGTAATGAAATAGTAGTCTGCAAATGTTTCGGAAAGTTCTGCTCTTCAAAGAAAAGGGGAAGAGGGCTTATTTCCATATGGGACCTGGGGAACAATTGAGGATTATGGAAAGTATTTTCTAACTGGACCTGGTTAGAAGTACTGATGAGAAGAGAACCACAAATTCAATGCCAGCTCAGCATATTGAAGCTCAGACTGGGAGCTTATGTCTACAAGATCATCTCCTGGTGTGTTTAATGCATTTTGCTGCTTTCTGGTAAGACAGATAGCATACTAAATAGATCCAAAGTATTCTTCACTACAACACTGGAGCATTCTTTCTAATGGAGGGTATAATCTCATTACAAGCTCTGGTAATCATCTAGATTACAATCTTAATTGCCAAAGTAGGTGAATAGATAAAACATATTTCATGTGTCCCCTCCTCCTTCTTTCTCTTGTTAAAGGTTCAGCAGGAGAAGAATTGATTTTATTTTTTTTTTCTCTCATGAGATTTTAAACACCAGAAAGGTTTCTTTGTTATCCTCCACATATATCCTCTGCTAGGTGACATTTCAAACTTCAAATTTATGATTATAAAGCCAGATTGCTGTGACAATCTTCCATCAGACACTGAGAACTCTCAGTTTTGCACAGGAGGTGTTCAGCACCTTGTAGGTTTCACTTCTCATTACGCTGAGTCCTGGAACACATCTCTTAGTAGTTCAAAAAGTACAGTTTCCTGAATAGAAATCTCATTAACTCCATCATACCCTCAGCCAGTAGTAACTTACACCATAGGCTATCTGCATTTGAGAAAAGTTATATAAACAGCCAAATCTCAAACCAGTCTCACATAACTCTGAAAAAGGAGATAATATCTTCTTGCTAAACATAGTTCAGGTGGTGAGAAGTGAGGTGGGAAAGGCTTAATAGAAGGGGAACAAGGAAGTCCTGTTGCCTTGATGGTTTTCTGCTGCCATAGCTTTACTGATGCCCATAGGAAGCTGTGCATTTAAACAAGCATCCCTTTATCTCACTGCAGCTGAGCTTCCAGCTGGGACCAGAGCTGAAGCTGTGCCACATCAGCACTGAAATGAGGTATTCACTCAGAAATGGGAGCTACTGTGAAAATATAAGCTCATGAGCTCATCAAACAGCAGGAGGAAAGGAGCTCTCTCCAGCCAAGCACTGCAATTTTGCATGGTCTGTTCAAGAATGTTCCACCTAAATGACTCAAATCCCACAGTTAATGATACCACTGATGTTGTTCAGCACTAAAATCAGGTTTTCAAATTTGGCTTCTGGGAGTCATTTTGTATCTTGGTGACAGAGTTGCCCACTGCTGAGTTACTCCATCACAAGAAAGGCCACACGACAAGTTTTCTAAGTCCTACAATTAAGCCACTAAAAAGCATACTTCACATGGCTCTAACCCAGAACGCAGTTCGTGAAGGACCTGAAAAACGCTTAGTTTTTTACTGAGATGCACAGGAAAATCTACTCTTAGAAGCGTTCCAACTGAAGAAGGACTCGGACTGAGAGATCTCGAGATTACATTTATTTCATAGAAAGAGGACAGCAAGGTCAGTCACAATGAATTGTTTGCTTTTTCATTTCCCTTGAGAAAATGGCATAGCTCTATTTTCTGAAAAGGAGATCCAGCCACAGACAGTGTAAAGACAAATCTGGGCAAACATCTCTCTTGTTGAGTCACTTTTCCTAGCAGCACTGAGCTTTCAGAGCATCTTGGCGAGAGAAAGGTGGGTGCATGGGAACCCTTCTTTCCATTTGAAAGACATCAGATGTGAGAAAGTCCCATAGTCTGTGCTCTATCTCCATTTCACTTTCATAGTAAGTGGCTTAGCTCCAGTATTAAATTGACCCAATCTGTGAAAACCATTGTCCACCTGCCCTCTGCAACCAGCCCATGCAATATACTACTTTGTCCCTGCTGTCCTACTTCAGAATCTCATTTAGAATTTGAACTCTTCGTGCTCACAGTTGTGGTCTTTCTGGATATTTGGCTGTATAAGTTAAAATGCTGGTGAGCATAGTTGGAGCTGAGAACATAATTGATACTCTTAAATGCTTCTCACCGAAAATCAGATGTTATACATGATCCACTTGCAACTTTTTTATTTGATCTTGCTGAAGCTATAGACCTGGGATTTGCACATGGAAATGCCAAATTACGCTGATGGACTATTTACCTGAATGATTGTATTTAAAAATCAAAAAGAAAAGAAAATAAACATTAAACATATTTCATTAGCCAGGAACTCTCTCTCTCTGCACATTCAACACTTAAACAAAAGTGATTCTAAAATGTACTTATTAAAAAAAACACATTGCTTTTCATTGGCTCAAACACCAGCACTGAAAAGGGTCTGAATTTTTAATAATGAATTGTATCTCACAATTATAAAGTTTACATCACAAGAGCATCACAACAGAAACATTTGTTGTGGTACGTCTAAAGGGGGGAAATATATATATATTGTTGTTTTGCTGTCTTCACAGATAATAATTTCATTATATTTCCAAACTTGCAGTGTTAGAGTTACAGGACTGGAGATCTAAATGATTCTGATTTTACTTTTAAGCTAGTACCTGCATAAGCCACTTTCTGTGGGCGACACTGATTCCTTACACTTACACTTTAATTTTGCTACATGACAAGAAAGTCTGTACGTCTTAAAAGGATGAGCTTAGAGCAAAATTATTTTAGCAGACTACATCTAACCTGAATTTCAGCAAAGTATTTCCATTTGTGATCTTCCTTTTTCACACTGTGCTGTTGAGTATGTCCTTCATGCAGCATCTAAATGTCACAAGAAGGTACAGACATTACAGTGCTGGAGGTCTTACAAGCACATTGTGAGTGATAACTCTGCTACTCTTAAGAGCTTTCAGTCTAATGGCTGAGAAGACTATGAAGATCTGCTGCACCATCTGCCACTTTTCTTCTTCCAGGTAACTGTTTACTATTTCCATATGATTTCTTATTCTCAAGGACTTGACATATTTGAGATCCCCAGGGATTGTCTAAGAACTTTCCACATAATGATCAGTATCTTCTTACTTCAGAACCCTCAAATCAAGACTGGAAAATGTGTTTTAAGATGAAATATTATTGTCCACGGCTATGTAGTAAGATGTTCCCAATGGTCCATTCCCTCTTTGAACATTATTAGAGATCACATCCAGCATAAGGTGAAATTATGCCAGTAAGGGACAGTCCCACAAGCAAAGGACAAATCGTGTCTCTCTCTAGAACCCCAGCCTGTATAGAGCTGACTTCCCCACTGTCACATGGAAAGGTTATGGATATGACTTCCTTCATACTTTAAAGCACTGACGTTAGCTTTACCCTCATGGTATGCCTGTGCGGTGCCTTGGACTGCAGTTGTGCATCAGGTGCTTCCTGGATCTAAGCATAATGCACTCCCTTAAGAGTCTGCTGGAGATGTGGATCAGAAGAATGTACAAAGCTGGAATCAGGCTCAGTAAGATGACTCACTGAAGTTCAAAACCTTTATGAAAAATCTTGAGCAAGAACCAGTGCTTATAATTGAGATTCTAACATTTATGTATTGAAAAAATAAAGCCACTCTGCTTTTCTAAATAATTGCAAGTCACCAAAGCACTTAGCTTATCTGCACTCTCACTAGGAAGGGATTAGGAGCAAGCTGGAGTATATTTGTTTCATGTAACACAAAAAATCTGCACATCCACCCAGATGCATAAATTCGTATGTGTGCATGCAAGTGATTGAAGGAGGGGCAACAGTTCAGAACCAGACCTGCTTCATTTCTTTCTGACATGATCCCTGAATTCAGATGCAATGCAAACAGCAGTTAGTAGGAGGCAGTTTCTAATGAAACGTTAGGATTAGTTTGTCAGTCAGAAGCTGCAAATCTCAGTCAGCACTGATCAGTTCCTGCCAAAAGGGTTTCAGATTTTTTTTTCATACAGTAAATTCCAAAGAGATACGGCAGTCCTAAATAGATCTATTGCTTTCTAAGAACATAGTGCAGTGTGCCTGCTAGGCAATTTGCCTAGAAATTCTTTTCCAGTGAAGTACTGGAAGAGAAAATTTCGTTTGCTCTGCTCCCAGTTCCTGGAGTGGCAGTAACTCTGTGCACAGCTTTGGTTACCCATGTGAAGGCATTGTGCATCCAGAAATCACTGTCTTCATCTGGAGGAGGTGTCAAGTGTAAGGGAAAAATTCTGCAACCCAATCTACCAATGATGGTGGTCTCATTAAAGATGGAATTACATCATTATTTGGGATTTAATCCAAACTCTACAGAAATCAATGAGAAATTAACATTGATAGACTTTGAAATGGCATGGAAGGCAATGAGGAAAGGAGAGCTACAAATCATGTCATATTTTTTTCTGCAGAGAAAATCAGAAAGGAGAGCAAATATATCTAGATGTGTCTGAGTCAACTCCCTGAGGCTTTTTCAAGCCACAGAGACCAAAATCAGACTAAATGCTTTCCCAGTGTAACACTGGACACCACAGCACAACTCAGTATTACATGTGAAAAACTATCCCAAAGATCTGTGGATTGGTTTGGGACCTTCAAACCTCAGCCTCAGAACTGGGCTCTGGGTTTACAAAATCATTGAGCCCCGTGGTTCTGGACAACAGGCAAAACAGTTGCTTCTTCTCTCATGTGTAAGGAATCTAAGCCGTATGACGCCTCATCATGCTTCTTCATAGCTGCATCAAGACCTGGAATTGCATGGTTAGTTTCCTTCTTTGTAGCACTGGCTACAAGGACAAGCTGGTAATATCATCCATATTCAAGGTTTAAGCTCAGAGCTAACCATCATATATTCTCAAAGTAAGGTAGCCAAGAGATGTGCTTTACACAAGATGCTACCATGGAAGAAGGAATAAGCTCTTTGAGAAAGTACTGATTGCTCATGGGTGATGTTGTCTGATACATGTACTGTGCTTAGAGGAAAAAAAAACACAAGAAAAGGCTTCTGTCACACCTCACTCCTGCTGCCAAGACAGTTTCTTATTAAATTTGCAGAATCCCTTTAAACGGCTTAGGAAGAAAAATACAAGCGCGTATCCAAGTCAGGTTTCAGCAGCTGTCAAACCACCCCTCTCACAAAGTTTTTCCCCTTTTTTCCCCCTGGTTGGAGACACCCAAGATAATAGTTCCCAGTTTGTTGAGTGGAAAATCACAAAAGGACAAAAGCACAGATTGCAAAATCAATTCCAACAGCCCAAAGCATCTGAGAAAAACTAACTGGAATGCTTGCTTAGGAATTCCCCTTCCATTCCTGGATGGCTTGGTGCCAGGCAGTGCTGGAAGCTACAGCTTTCTCATCAGCCAGGCAAAGGGGCTTCAGCTCCCAATTAAACAGACCCTGTGGTCCACAGACAGCCAGGTAAAAAGCAGAATTATATTCACAGTCTTTGAATTTATTCCAGGGAATTGCCTGGGTACTTCTGCTCTTTATCCTGAGCTATAGCCAGGACAGCTCAGAGTCCTCACTATGACCTTTTTCCTCCAAATAGAGTTTGTGTAGTGGTGACGACTAACGGGAGGGAAAAATTGTAATTCCATTTTGGTAACTGACCAGAATAAAGACATATCAGCTGACAAGTGACAGTAATTCATGCTGAACAGCCAGGCTGGATTCTTCCCAGCTAACACTTTTGCAATTGCAGTGCTAAAACCATCTTCAGGTTGTGCGTTATCCTGAACTGATGAAATGTCCAGCCAACTCATAGTAATGCAATCTTGGTGAATTATGCAATGCTGTTTTAAGTTCAATACTCAGCGCCAGAGAGTAACGCCCCATAATATGTTAAACATACCACAAGCAATGCAAAATGCACTGTTCTTATTTCAAGGATGCCTGAACCCCACAGATCTCTGAGGATCAAAAGCATAGACATCAGTTACAAGGATTGGTCTTCAGTAACAAGCAAAAAGCCTTATTCTCCACTGTTGGCATCAGTGCTGCTCAGCTGGCAGCAGACTCATGACACTGGTATACCTCCAGGGGAGCTCCCTTTTTTGTTTGTTGCCAATCATCAGCTACCATTTCACAATGGTAGCTTTTTATGTGCAGTCTACATCCATGCCAGCTCCTAGTGGTACCTCTTGCCTAGAGAACAACAGGACAAAGCATCAGCTTACTCTCTATTCCTCTCTCTTTCTTTCTCTCTCTCTCTCTCTCTTTTTTTTTTTAATGTACAGAAATATCCTCATGAAAGTTTTCAGGAACTCAAGATACATGAGCCAGGCACAATCATACAGCTGACTGATGAGTTCATAAGGAGGTAGGAACTAATTAATGCTACAAAGAGAAGGATGAACTTGTGGTTAAAGTGCTTACCTGAGGATCCAGATGACTGGGTCCAACTCCCACCTCCTCAATGCATTTTCTCAGTGACTTCAGGCAAGTCCACTGGGATAAGTTGATTCATAAAAATGCATACACAAATTTGCTCTGCCTATGCCGTGCCTTGGACTTTTCACCTTTCAGTTGTGCTTATTCACCCAGCCAGTGTCTGGTGCCCATTCAGCCAAACAACATCTGAGCTAAAACTGACGCTGCCACGTTCCTAACTATAGTTGTTCATACCCTCTGCTGCTGAGTCTTCCCAGTATCTTCTCAAGGCTACCATACGCTCCTCCTTTCTCTTCATCACTAAAAGATGGACAGGTAGAGAAATCAAAATTATTTTTGCTCATGCTTTTGTCCTTGTATATACTTTTTAATATTTGAGTACATTGTATTTGTAATAAAAAATTATATTTGCTTGAGAGACCATGTCAACTGCAGTCCATCTGGTTACCTTTACAAAACCAAGGTGGGATTTTTTTTTCATTAGCTCCAACATTTTTGTGTTGAGTCTAGCCTGGAATATCTGTAGCCATGTTAACTCTGTAACCTTTCACAGCAGCTTGTTCCATTGACTAATTGAGTAGCTGAAACACATCTCCCACATATGTAGCCGGAATTTTCCTTTCTGCAGCTTAAATCAATTTCTGCTGCTTCTTTCCTCTCTGACTAATGAGAATAACTGGACCCTGTTCCCTTTATCAAATCATTTTATGTATTTGCAGACAGCTATTATGTCTTCCTTCAGTCTTCTGTGCAGACTGAACTTGCCTGTCTTTCTCAGCTGCTTCTCATAAGTCTGGTTTTCTAAATCTTTTATCATTTTTGCTACTCTCCTTTGAGCTTTCTCCAATTTGTCAGTGTCTTTTCTTAAAGAGCAGCGTCCAAAACTGAATTCACTACGCCAGCTGAGGCTTTCACCAGTGCCAAGTGGAGCAGAAATGCAACCCTGCTTGTTTTACACGTCATGATCCTTATTCATACTATCCATAATAATTCACTGCAAAACATCAATGGACTAAATATGAGAGCGCATGGACTGGGGACAGCCCAGAGAAATAAAAATTCCTATGAGCCTTTGAAAGGTGCAAGTACCAAAGAAGAGAATTGCTTAGGTGGGTTTGAGAAGAAGGAGAAGGCTAAAAATAATGGGATGAAATGAAATCGTAGTCTGGATATCAGGAAAAATATCGTAATAGTTCAGACAGTGGAAAACTCTATCCCTAGGGAAGTGGTGCAGACTCCATGAGTTGAGTCATTAAGAACTAAGCTAGACAAAGCAGTGCAAACTGTACAGCAAATGACTTAATATATTATTGAGAAAGGGGTTACACGGGCTGATAAACTTGGCTTTTTTTGTTTTGTTTTGCTTTGTTTTGTTTTTGTCCCATAGCATTCTGGAATAACAGAACTAATTTTTTCTTATGCTCATATTCACTTTTGGTCCCTACCACCTTCACATGTTCTCCATTTGACCCTTTTTGACAGCAAAGCTAATTTAGGAATGCTTCAAGAATTTCTGGAAAAGTCTGGGGGAGTTTAGTATTTTCCCTGTCTCTGTACCCATGGGCTCCATATATATAGGATATTTGCCAGCTTCCAATCTCAGACAACTAAACACTAACAGATCTCACATGGTACAAACGAGGAAAGTCAGGACATCCAGCAGAGAGTATTATCCATGTCTAAAACTGACAAAACTCTACCAGCAGCACCACTACCTGCCAATGCAAGGGGTCACCATGGTGTAGTAACACCAATGGCTAGCAGCCAGTGGCAGTAATTAGGACAAAATCCCCAGTCTAGACAAAGTTTTAGTTATCATGAGCAAAAGTCTCCAGTCTCTGGGTCTAGTTTTCCTTCAGTAATGCGATTTTAATACTGGTGGAACACCAGAAACTTCAATAGTATTGTGTCTAATACACACATAGACACAAGCAAGACGAGATCCCTGAAGCATTTTCCTTAGCTGAGATGTGTAAATCTAATTTCTTTGATTGAATGCTTATCAAAGGACAAGAAAAAGCCTTACAAATTCTAAAAATGTCCTTTACAAACTTGTTTCTGGAGTTCACAAGCATAAGGTCCAGTGTCTTGGGAACATTTAGAGTTAGAAGGTTGTCTTCATCGCTGGATGTTCACAAACTCTTTTTCTCATGGCAAAGTTTCTTAGCTCTAGTTTTGTTACTCGCACTCTGAAGTCTCACCTAGTCTGGAATAATGGTTAGAAAAACAAATAATTCTAGTTGAAGAAACACAGGTCAAAACATTGAGAAAGAGACTACTGCACTGTATACTACATCTTAGAAAACAGCAGCTATTTAGAGCCAATCTAAGCAGTCACAGAGAGGAATAATTAGCAAGCAGAAGACTAGCACCTACATTCACTTAAATCCACCAAATTTTATATTAATTATCCTGAGTGTACCCAAATGGCTGATGCCACAGGACCTTCCATAACGGATGGTGAAATTGTGAAAATCAGAAGATTTACAATACAGTGGTGCTTTCTCCAGAGATTCTACTGTCTAGGATTAGCGGGCCAGTAAAAGGAAATTGAAGAGCGATATTAGACAGTAAGAGAGCAGTATTATTGTAACACACAGAAGTCTTTTTGACCATCAAATATTTCATAGCTGCCATAGCAAGAGAAAGACTCAGGGTGTGAACAAAGCATGACCTCAAAGGAGTTCTGAAAAGCTACACTGAGGTTAAACACAAATTAGTACTCATAGCAGAGAGATCTAGTGTGTTTAGCTGTGCTAGTTGGTAAGTGGATAAATTCTACTGGAACCACTGGCCTACAATACCAAGAAGTGGCTATTACATTTGAGAGATTTTAATAATTTAGTTGGTGTTATTGTGTAACAAACTAAGATGTCTCAATGCAACTCTTATCTGGCAGGAAACTGTCTTTCTTTAATAGATGACCAGCTTCATAGCAGGATTCCTGAATTCCTCCACCACATCCTGTGCCAGTACATCACTGGCAGAGATGCCTGTTTTTCTTCTGTATGCTGTCATACTATTTGGCATCACTACTTGCAGGGTGTGGAGATCTGTCAATTAGAGAAAAGCCAAGAGAGAAATGTAGGTTTTTGCAATGTCCACATGTACATTTACAACTAAGCCATCACTGAAGAATACGAGGGCCAGTCTGCCAAAGGCATATGGCGGAAGTACTGATACTGAGGTGTGATTTGTACTGTACCTTTTATATAAAAAATAACGCCATGGACTACAAAAAGCTCCAGCCAGAAGATTCCTTGTCTCATGGCTAGATGTTCCAAATCTTCTCTTGAACAAAGAGTTCTGTGCTGTCTTCAAAGTAGACATGGCATATTCAAACTCTTCTAGCACTGTAGGTAGAAGACACAAAGATGTCAATCCAAAATGGAGTCGATATTTTATGAGAAGATTGGTTGTTTATTTGTTTGTTTTCTGCATCTGTTCTGTACTATTTTTCATTCTTACAGCATCTGTTTGAAAGTCAAATCTACCCAGGTATACCTTAAACATTAAGGATAAATGTGCAGCCTTTTATTCCTTAGTATCGCAATTCACAGTAACTCTTTTCAAAGTGGTAAGCAGCTAATTTCCCATTATTCTATGTACTCAACAAGAGTATTTTCCTTTTCTCTATCATGTCCTCTCACATTTCTTAGAAATGTGGATTGCCCAAGTACAGCAGTAAAGAAATAGCAGAAATATTGTTAAGAGTCTTGCACTGGCTCACAGATAGACAAAGGAAGAGCATACTTCAGATTTTGGCCTTTTCTACTCCTGTTTGTAGTTTATCATGGAGTCAGTATGTGTTTTGAACTTGAATGGCTCCTGACTTTTGAATTAAATACGAACAATTCAACATTGCCTCCAATTGCAGAAGTTTGGACTTGGTAACTCCAAGTGTCCTGTTCCAGGCCTTTATTTTTAGTTGTCATGGTTCTATGTTTTTTGTTTTTGTTTTGTTTTTTGTTTTTGGGTTTCAGTATTCCACATCAAAACATCATGTAGTGTACGGGGCATTGAAGTGTCACTGCCCCAATCCCAGCTACCTATCCCTGTACATTACAGCAGTCACGGGATCTAGCCCTTCCGGGTGGGGGGGCGCTCTTGCTGCCTTGCAGTGGGTGCTGGAGGGTGCTTTCCTAGCCGTTCCAAGCTTTTCAGGTTTGAATCGGTTCCCGGGAGCTCTCTCTCTCTCTTCTTGTCTGATTTATTAATCTCAATTGCAATTAAATCGTATCTATTGTGTTATCTTGTATTCCAATATTATAGTAAAATAAGTTTTCCTCCATAGATTGTTGCCGCTGTTCTTTTCCTCCCTTCCTTCCTTCCCATTTTGTGGGACTGGGGTGGGGGGGGAGAGAGCAGAGGCCTGTCGCCCCTGTCACGGACATAGATTGATCTGGTCAAATCCGTGACAGATTTTTTGGCGCCCAACGTGGGGCTCGAACTGCTTTTTAGCTTTTTGAACGAATCTCTTTTTCTCTCTGCTCTTAGAGAGCTTCGTTAGGGAGCATTATCAGTAGTTCAGGTTTCTGTGCTGGAAAACCTGACCTTGAAAGATTAGGCGTACTGCCAGTGTTCTGGGATATTTGTAAACTTGAGCACTACTTAGTCTGGGTAGTGCCTTTTTTCTTTTTTTTCCTCTCCTCTTGTTAGCTTCAATTCATTAACCCTTTTTTAGCAAGCACCAGCGATGAACCCACTCGTTATCGTGGGGGTGCTGGGTAAAGGATTAAAAGCAATGGTGTTAGTCACAACCTACTGGCCAATAATCCAGCTCATAATTATGTGTTGTGGAATTGCAACCATATATAGGTACCTAATGACACTGATGGAGACACCTATGTTTTACCTAGTTGCAATGTGGTATGATTTGAACTTTGACATCTACATCCCAGAAGGAATGGCTAATTTCTCAAACAACTACATCCCAGAAGGAATGGCTAATTTCACAAACAACTACATCCCAAATGGAATAGCTAATTTTACAAACAACACGATGTTCAGACCAGTCTCTGGGTTTTCTTCTCGGTTTGTCAAACGTTTTTTGAATCCTGAATTAATAGTCATGTTGTTGTTGTTGTTTGTGTCATCAATTTTCCTGAATGTATTCCTATGCATTCGTATTAAGGGAAAGGAGTCTTTTCCAAAACCAGAGAATGATGATTGGCAGGGAATATGGAGAGGTTTAGGAAAGGTTTTAGAAGCATGGGGACCCGCAGTGTCATGGGATTTTACTCTTGAACACCTGTGGGATCCTGAGAAACTAAGCCAGTATTTGAGTCAGGGACTATGCGGCTTACATAAATCTAAGGAGGTACAACTTATTTGGGGTTTGGCTTGTGCTTACCGTGCCCTATATAATACCATTCTGGAGAGAGAGAGTTTCCGAGCTGAGGTTCAAGCCAAAGGGGAAAATCCCCAAGTCAAATCTAATCAATCACAGGAGACACCAGTAACAATACCAGTTGCTCCTGTGGAGGGCAAGAAATGGAAACGAGTGTCTTCGCGTCTTGAACGAAAAAGAGAAGAAGAGGAGGAGGAGGAGGAAGATCCAGGCGAGGGGCCCTCCTCAAAACCACCACCATCGCGAAAGGCAAAAGCGAAAACTAAGAGACATGCAGAAGAGAGTGATGAAGAGGAAGTCTCTATTACTACTCGCCGGCCTCTAAAGATGACTGAAATCCAAGGTTCAAGAAAGGAGTTCACACGGCGCCTGAATGAAAGTATTGTTTCCTGGTTGGTTCGCTGCTGGGACAGTGGGGCCCATAGCTTGTCTCTGGATGGTAATGAAGCTCGCCAACTAGGTGCCATTGCCAGAGATCCAGCTATTGATAGAGGAATTAGTCGGTGTTCGGATGAGGCTGCCTCCCTCTGGGAACGAGTGTTAACAGCTGTGAAGGAAAAGTATCCCTTCAAAAATAGCTTGAAGATTGCAATGAAAAAATGGGATACAGTTGAAAAGGGTATCCAGTATTTGAGGGAAATAGGCGTGGTGGAAATGTTGTATGACCCTGACTTTGTTCCTAACCACCCACAACAAAACCGCGACCCTGAAAGAGTGAGGACAACGCCTGAGATATGGCAGAAAATCGTGACAACAGCGCCGGACAAATATGCCGCTACACTAACGTCAGCGTGTGACAGATACCAGGAACAACAGAGAACGCCCTTAATTTATGAATTAATTGTTACGCTTCAAAACTACGAACAATTGCTGTCCCCAATTCATTCTGCCGTTGCTGCAATATCAAGAATGACGGAGCAAGTGTCTCAACTGATTAACCGTGACAAACCTGTAGCAGTATCAGAAACGCTTGATGAAGATCAGGATAATCAAACAAGTCTAGCGAAGGATGTGAAGGAGATGAAGGAGACGATGAGACTTCTGCGAGCCCACCTAACTAAAGACGATGAACCTTCCTTCTTACGTGCACGATCAAAAATCTCAGCTGTTAGAGGCAGACGCTCTCCGGCTCAAGTAAGGAATAATACACCGCGAATTACCTTATGGTATTACCTACGTGACCATGGAGAAGACATGGGGAAGTGGCACGGTCAACCTACTCCTGTACTACGAGCCCGGGTGAAAGAACTACAAAGCAGATCAACCACCAGTGCAGTTGCTCCAGTTACCACAGGTAATGAATAGAGGGGCCCTGCCCTCAGTCAGGGGGGGGAAAGGGATAATAGAGTATATTGGACTGTGTGGATTCGATGGCCTGGCACATCAGAACCACTGAAATATAAGGCCCTGGTGGACACTGGTGCACAGTGCACTCTGATGCCCTCGAGTCACCAAGGGACAGAATCAATCCATATTTCTGGAGTGACCGGAGGCTCTCAAGAATTGACTGTGTTGGAGGCTGAGATAAGCCTCACTGGTAAGGACTGGCAAAAACATCCTATTGTGACGGGCCCAGGGGCTCCATGTATACTAGGTATTGATTATCTCAGAAGGGGGCATTTCAAGGATCCTAAGGGATATCGATGGGCCTTTGGAATAGCTGCTGTGGACACAGACAACATTAAGCAGCTGTCTGTCTTGCCTGGCCTGTCAGAAGATCCATCTATTGTGGGGCTGCTGCGAGTAAAAGAGCAACACGTACCGATAGCTACAAAAACGGTGCACAGGCGTCAGTACCGCACCAACAGGGATTCTTTGCTCCCCATTCATAAATTAATTCGTCAACTAGAGAGCCAGGGAGTGATCAGCAAAACTCACTCGCCTTTTAACAGCCCCATATGGCCAGTGCGTAAAGCCAGTGGAGAATGGAGGCTGACGGTGGACTACCGTGGCCTGAATGAAGTCACACCCCCACTGAGTGCTGCTGTGCCGGACATGTTAGAACTCCAGTATGAACTGGAGTCAAAAGCGGCCAAATGGTATGCCACCATTGACATTGCTAATGCCTTCTTTTCCATTCCTTTGGCCAAAGAATGTAAGCCACAGTTTGCTTTCACATGGAGGGGCATTCAGTATACCTGGAACCGTTTGCCCCAGGGGTGGAAACACAGCCCGACCATTTGCCATGGGTTGATCCAAACTGTATTGGAACAGGGCAGTGCTCCTGAGCACCTGCAGTACATTGATGACATCATTGTGTGGGGCGATACAGCAGAAGAAGTCTTTACAAAAGGAGAGCGAATGATCCAAATTCTTCTGAGTGCTGGTTTTGCTATTAAGCGAAGCAAAGTGAAAGGACCTGCCCAGGAGATTCAGTTCCTAGGTATAAAGTGGCAAGATGGCCGTCGTCACATCCCGACAGATGTGATCAACAAAATCACTGCTATGTCTCCACCCACTAGCAAAAGAGAGACACAATCTTTTCTGGGTGCAGTGGGCTTTTGGAGAATGCACGTTCCAAACTACAGCCTCATTGTAAGCCCCCTTTATTATGTGACGCGAATGAGAAATGAGTTTACATGGGGCCCTGAGCAGCAGCAGGCTTTTGAACAGATTAAACAGGAGATAGCCCGTGCCGTGGCCCTAGGGCCAGTACGGACGGAACAGGGTATAAAGAATATCCTCTATACTGCTGCTGGAGAGAATGGTCCCACATGGAGTTTGTGGCAAAGAGCCTCAGGAGAGACCAGAGGCCGACCCCTGGGATTCTGGAGTCGGGCGTACAGAGGGTCTGAAGAGCGCTACACTCCAACTGAGAAGGAGATCTTAGCTGCATATGAGGGGGTTCGGGCTGCTTCCGAAGTAGTCGGTACTGAAACACAGCTTCTTCTGGCACCTCGACTGCCAGTGCTGAACTGGATGTTTAAAGGAAAGGTTCCCTCTACCCATCATGCTACTGATGCCACTTGGAGTAAGTGGATTGCGTTGATTACACAGCGAGCGCGAATGGGGAACCTCAGCCGTCCAGGAATCCTAGAGGTCATCATGGACTGGCCTGAAGGTAAAAAGTTTGGAACACCACCAGCAGAAGAAGTATCACGTGCTAAAGAAGCCCCACCATACAATGAACTACCAGAGAATGAAAAGAAATATGCCCTGTTCACAGATGGATCGTGTCGTATTGTGGGAAAACATCGCAGATGGAAAGCTGCTGTGTGGAGCCCCACACGACAAGTTGCAGAGGCCACTGAAGGGAAAGGAGAATCAAGTCAATTTGCAGAGGTAAAGGCTGTCCAACTGGCCTTAGATGTCGCTGAACGGGAGAGGTGGCCAATGCTCTATCTTTACACTGACTCATGGATGGTAGCAAATGCCTTATGGGGGTGGTTACAGCAGTGGGAGCAAAATAATTGGCAAAGAAGGGGTAAACCTATTTGGGCTGCTGAACTGTGGAAAGACATTGCTGCCCGAACAAAGACTATAGTTGTAAAGGTGCGCCATGTAGATGCTCATGTGCCCAAGAGTCGGGCTACTGAAGAACAACAAAATAACCATCAGGTAGACCGAGCTGCCAGAATTGAGGTGGCTCAAATAGACCTGGACTGGCAGAACAAGGGTGAATTATTTCTGGCTCGGTGGGCCCATGAGACCTCAGGTCATCAAGGGAGAGATGCAACATACAAATGGGCCAGAGACCGAGGGGTGGACTTAACTATGGATGCCATTGCACAGGTTATTCATAACTGTGAAACATGTGCCATCATCAAACAAGCCAAGAGGATGAAACCTCTGTGGGAGGAAGGGCGATGGCAAAAGTACAAATATGGGGAGGCATGGCAGGTTGATTATATCACCTTGCCACGATCTCGCAATGGTAAGCATTATGTGCTTACTATGGTGGAGGCAACCACTGGATGGCTTGAAACATATGCAGTACCCCATGCTACCGCCCGAAACACCATACTGGGTCTCGAGAAACAAGTCCTGTGGCGACATGGCACCCCAGAAAGGATTGAGTCAGATAATGGGACTCATTTCAAAAATTCTCTTGTAAACACTTGGGCCAAAGATCATGGCATTGAGTGGATTTACCATATTCCCTATCATGCACCAGCCTCTGGTAAAATTGAACGATACAATGGATTGTTAAAAACGATGCTAAAAGCACTGGGTGGAGGAACATTTAAGCACTGGGAGAAGCATTTGGCAGAAGCCACCTGGTTAGTCAATACCAGAGGATCTATTAATCGTGATGGTCCTAACCAATCCAGTTCCCTACATACCGTAGAGGGAGATAAAGTCCCCGTTGTACATGTAAAGAACATGTTAGGAAAGGCAGTTTGGGTTCTTCCAGCTTCTGGAAAGGGCAAACCTCTCCGTGGTACAGTTTTTGCCCAGGGACCAGGATCCACTTGGTGGGTAATGCAGAAGAATGGGGATGTCCAGTGTGTACCACAAGGAAACTTGATGCTGGGGGAGTGCAGTTACTAATTCTATGTATATGTATATAGCCATGTGTGCATTTTAATCATTTTTTGTTTGTTTGTATATATGTATATATATTTTAAGCATGATGTAACGATGTAGAATAAGGGGTGGAATGTCATGGTTCTATGTTTTTTGTTTTTGTTTTGTTTTTTGTTTTTGGGTTTCAGTATTCCACATCAAAACATCATGTAGTGTACGGGGCATTGAAGTGTCACTGCCCCAATCCCAGCTACCTATCCCTGTACATTACAGCAGTCACGGGATCTAGCCCTTCCGGGTGGGGGGGCGCTCTTGCTGCCTTGCAGTGGGTGCTGGAGGGTGCTTTCCTAGCCGTTCCAAGCTTTTCAGGTTTGAATCGGTTCCCGGGAGCTCTCTCTCTCTCTTCTTGTCTGATTTATTAATCTCAATTGCAATTAAATCGTATCTATTGTGTTATCTTGTATTCCAATATTATAGTAAAATAAGTTTTCCTCCATAGATTGTTGCCGCTGTTCTTTTCCTCCCTTCCTTCCTTCCCATTTTGTGGGACTGGGGTGGGGGGGGAGAGAGCAGAGGCCTGTCGCCCCTGTCACGGACATAGATTGATCTGGTCAAATCCGTGACATTAGTCTAAAATCTTCTACTCTTATTCTTTGCTAAGAAAAAATCTTGGAGATCCTCTCTAGACAGCTAGGAAATCCTAATTCTTGTAATGATCTTTTACATTGGTGGCTACGCAAAGCACAGAGCACAGATGTAGCGAAGAGTATGAGGCACTTTGCTTTCCCTAACTGCATAGCCCACAGAGCTCTAAGAACCTTTCACGTCTATGTGTTAAATCCATTAGATTGCTCTGTAAATACTCATGGTTTAAAAAAAAAACAAAAAAACAAAAAAACAACAGGTGAGGGAGCATGTCTTGAGCTGCAGTCTTCTTCATGATTGAAGGAGAGGTCAATTGGATGTCCTCTGACTCCAACCCCCAAAAAACACTATGAAAAAATAAAGATGATTTCAGGCTTCAAGCATGTGCTATTCAAAGAGTGCAGCAAATTATCATTTGCTGAGTTTATGCTTCTAGCAAGTGTTTCATCTGTGCATTCCCTGCCAACTCACCACCACCACCAAACTTCAGGTTCCTCTGTTTAGATGGCCTCTGGCTCAAGGAGGAGTTCTACATTCACTAATGCACTGAAAAATCCTTGTCATTTTTTGCTGTAGAAGTCATATTTTGTCAGCTTGAGTGATCTGCGCTAGTCCTTTATTCCATTTGAAACCACAACATGTAAAACTATTTAACACAGACTGACATGTTCTTATTATGTCTGCCTAAAAGATTTCAATTGAAATTCAATAACGAAAGTCTTTGCACATTTGAATTCTATTCCCATTAATAGCGGCTGATCGAGTGAAAACAAACAGGATACATCAACCATACTGCCAGGTAGAGAAAACAGCAACACAAATTATGCTGTTTGAGGTTATGTGCCTGCAGACAAGCCAGATAGCACATTTTGCTATATGACGAGGTCCTGTAAAGATTCTCAGAGTTCCGGCACTGAGCCTCTCTGACAATTTTAGTCATAAGGTGTTAGAAAATTATTCAAAGAAATTCTTAAAACTCGTTATCAGAATTGTCCTAACTCAGGACCAAAAGTCTGTCTTGATGCACTGGTTCTGCCTTCCACCTGCCCTGTGCCCTGCACAAGTGCTCTCAGCACTGGATGGGGCTTGGGCTGCTCTTACCCTCTTGCTTACTGCCCTATCCTGTACCAGGGAATGCAGATGGGAAGATGCCAATACCCAATTGTTCCTACATATGCAGGTAGCATCATTCATGTTCACAGGGATTTTCTGTGTTGCCCTATTGATGTCAAGGCCTTCTGGGTTTAGAGTTTTAGGACTTCCCCCATGTCAGCTATTGCCAGAAATTTGTTTCTCTGCTGAAAATGCATTTAGAAAATTGCTGTTTGCGCAAGGACAGACTGTCGCCATTTTAAGCTTCCACTGATTATTTAAAGTGTATTCAGTCATGTCCTTTGCTTGTTTGTCAAGCAAAGAGCATCGCTGAGAGGAAAACAATCAAGTGCTGGTGTACACTTGAAAATATACTCCTAATACCATATCTTTAATATTGTGAAGTCAAGCGTGTCAATCTCAGTTCCAAAGAGCACTGAGGTTCTTCTGTCCTTAAAATGAGTGACCTGTGGAATAAAGCTAGCAGAGGACACGCTCACTGATCATACAGCTCTCCTGAAGGCCAGGTGGAATTCAGCCAAGAATCAAGGGATACAGCTTAGGAATAAATGGCTCATTATCATTTAGCATCTGTTTACTTGATGGCATAATGTCCCATGCAACTTGCAACACATAAGAAATTAAGGTAATTTTATTCCACCATAAGATATCCAGAAGGAAAATCATACTGTTAAGATAACTACACTTATGTCTCTATGGCATAGGCCAGTACATTTCCTGGTGTAAATTCTTATTCAGAAAGACCTGAGGATTTCTCAACAGATTCCTGAGGGCTGTGGCTTGGAAAAAGGGTTCTTTTCTGCCAGACCTGGAGATTTAATGTCTGGGAAGATCATAGAATCATAGAATCACTAAGGTTGGAAAAGACCTAAAAGATCACCCAGTCCAACCGTTCACCTATTCCCAATAGCTCCTACTAAACCATGTCCCTCAACGCAACATCCAGTCTTTCCTTGAACACCCCCAGGGTCGGTGATTCCACCACCTCCCTGGGCAGTCCATTCCAGTGCCTGACCACCCTTTCTGAAAAGTAATACTTCCTCATGTCCAGCCTGAATCTCCCCTGGCGTAGCTTGAAACCATTCCCCCTGGTCCTATCACTAATGACACGAGAGAAGAGGCCGACCCCCAGCTCACTACAACCTCCCTTCAGGAAGTTATAGAGAGCAATAAGGTCTCCCCTGAGCCTCCTCTTCTCCAGGCTGAACATTCCCAGCTCCTTCAGCCTCTCCTCATATGGCCTGTGTTCCAGACCCCTCACCAGCTTCGTTGCCCTTCTTTGAACCCGTTCCAGGGCCTCAATATCTTTCTTGCAGTGAGGGGCCCAAAACTGGACACAGTACTCGAGGTGCGGCCTGACGAGTGCTGAATATAGGGGAAAGATATATATATATATATATATATATATATATATATATATATATATATATATATATATATATATATAGGGGAAAGATAGCACAGCTGACTGTAAATCCTGGACATCAGGCTCTCCTCAGCTACCAGTCCAGCTTCTCTGACCCCCTGCACTAACTTGGCCTCCTGTAACTCATCCTTCTCTTCACCTTCTCTTCCTCCTTCTTGCACTTCATCTGGCAGTCCTGATACCACACATACGTGCACACTGCAGTGCCTTCTCTTCCCATTCCTGTTCCATCAGGCAAAGTCATTAGTAATTAGGCAGTTGATGCTGGCATGTAAAACACCAGCCTTAAATACAATCTTGCCAGTGGTCATAGGGCAAATTTGAGTTCCCTGCAATCCCTGCAGTACCTCCTCTATCACTAAGTACTGACATGTCATTACCCCCACCAGGAGGGCTCCTCCACTGTCCCCACCACTATGAGTGTGTCTGCTACTTCCAGTCTCCCATTCTGCATATTTCAGTCTCTAGATACTGCAGAATCACTATGCCTTTGGGTCATTCATAACTCCATTGCTCCATACCATGCTGATGTACAAGCCTCCAACTTCTCACCCCTACATCACAGTCCCCTGTACAACATCCCACGACAGATGTTTCAGCAGCAGCACTCAGAGAGGACTCTTCCAAGCCGGTCCTTCACCTGCTCCCTTTCTAGCTTCACTTTACTGTAAGAAATCCAGTGGAAACTCTGTTTGGGGTCCCTGCATTCTCCATTTGTCAAGCCTTTTCATTTTCTGGTCTTTGAAGAGGCAATTATACATGTCTCTCACTCTGTTTCCTATCTGTCTTATACATTAGAGGAATTTGCCTTTAAAATAAGTTTAGTAACTGCCAGTTTTCCCGCATTCCTTTATCCCTGAGATTATTTTCCTAAGAGACCTTACTTACCAGTTCCCCAAGTTTGATGAAATCCTCTTTTCTTGGATAAGTTATCCACATTTAGCTGTTCTTGCTTTTTCCCCTGGAATAATGAACTTGATCATTTCATGCTTGCTTTCATCCAAACTGCTGCACACTCTTTGGATTCTCAAGCTGCTCTTATCTATTATCCAGAAACAAGTTTAAAGCAGCTACTACTCTGCCTATTACCTCCCATCTTTTCAAACAGCTTCACTTTCATGGTATCCAGAAATGTAGCAGTCCATCTATATCTGTCTGTGTTGCTTTTGGTAGAGGTATGAAAGTACTTAGCATGTGTTACCATTAAAAAGAGTTGTCCTGCTGATGAATCTTCCAGTTGCACAGAAAAGTCTATCCACTTTCTGTCCCAAGCAGCTGATCTACAGGAGGTTGAACATCAATTATAGTTGTCCATGTTCTTCATTTCCCTCCAGCAGATGTGTTCACCCTTTTTCCTGCTCCTTCCTGAACACCAGCACTTGGTGTTCAGGAGCTCCATTGTTTTTCCCTTCTGCTTCCTAAAAAGTTATATCCCTTTACACTGTTTTTCAAGTCCCATGGAGTGGTTGCCCGCTCCAGGCTGTCACTAAGAATTAGAAATTTGTCATTATTGAATCATAGAATCATCATGGTTGGAAAAGACCTCCAATATCATCTAGTTCAACCATTCACCTACCTCTAACATTTCCCCTCTAAATTATGTCCCTCAGCACAACATCTAAACATCTCTTGAACACCTCCAGGGATGGTGACTTCACCACCTCCCTAGGCAGTCCATTCCAATGCCTCTTGGAGAGGCACTTGGCACTTGTTGAACTTCTTCCCCATGTCCTCAGCCCAGCTATCCAACCAGTCCAGATCTCTCTGTAGGGTATTCCCACCCTCAGGCAGATCAGTGCTTTCTCCCTGCTTGGTGTCATCTGCAAACTTACTGAGGGTGCACTCAATCCCCTTGTCCAGGTCATCAATGCAGATATTGAGCAGGACAGGCCCCATTGTCGACCCCTGGAGAACACCACTCATGACTGGTTGCCTGCTGGATTTGACTCCATTCACCATCACTCTCTGGGCCTGGCCCTCCACCCAGTTCTTTACGCAGAATTATGTTACAGCTTTTATTATTTTTCTGAGGATGGGGATTAAAATAACTAAATGCTTAATAGAGCTAAATGATAAAAAGAAGATACAAAGGGATTTAGGAGTGAGTTACTCTCTCTAAAAAGTTATATCTGATAAAAGAAAAAAAGGGAAAGGGAAAGGGAAAGGGAAAGGGAAAGGGAAAGGGAAAGGGAAAGGGAAAGGGAAAGAGAAAGGGAAAGGGAAAGGGAAAGGGAAAGGGAAAGGGAAAGGGAAAGGGAAAGGGAAAGGGAAAGGGAAAGGGAAAGGGAAAGGGAAAGGGAAAAGGAAAGGGAAAGGGAAAGGGAAAGAAAAAGAAAAAAAGAAAAAGAAAAAAAGAAAAAGAAAAAGAAAAAGAAAAAGAAAAAGAAAAAGAAAAAGAAAAAGAAAAAGAAAAAGAAAAAGAAAAAGAAAAAGAAAAAGAAAAAGAAAAAAAAAGAAAAAGAAAAAGAAAAAGAAAAAGAAAAAGAAAAAGAAAAAGAAAAAGAAAAAGAAATAGAAAAAGAAAAAGAAAAAGAAAAAAAAAGAAAAAGAAAAAAAAAGAAAAAGAAAAAAAAGAAAAAGAAAAAGAAAGAAAAAGAGAAAGAAAAATAAAAAGAAAAAGAAAGAAAAACTTAGATTTGGAATGCAGGTTGATGTAAAGCTGGAAATCCTGCACTGCAACAGATAGACAAAGCAGATACATATAATTTCTTGGACAGAATCCCACATGCAGGCGTCGTGCTGGGTTAGACACCAGCTGAGTTAACGGCAGCGTGACTGTGGAATCCCCTTGCACATTCAGAGGAAGGAGTGGGCTAAAGGGCAGTAGCTCCTCTTTGACCATATGAGGAAAACCTTGTTTTTTCATAACACATTTTTTTCCCATGAAAGGGAAGAAGGAAAGCCAACAGATGCTTTCTTCATGAAAACTCTATTTCCTTAGTGTTTCTCTTCAGAAGTCAAGCGTGCAATTCCTTTTGGCCAGACAGACATTGCACATGCAGTCTAAATCTACTGCATCTCTTAGAAGAGTGCTGCTAAGATTTAATAGCAAAGAAACTATCTAATCGAGTTCCCATTAGGTTAAATTCAGTCCTGTTCTCCTTCAGCAAACTGTGGTAGTGTGTGCAGTGCACCTTGTATAAGCTTGCTATATGCCATTGATCTTGTGGACATTCAGGAATGCCCCCTTTTCCTATGAGCATTTTTGCCCCCATGCCTTTAGATGAATTTAATCTTTCCTTCCTGCACCCCACCCCAGAGATGGCTGCACAGAGCAGAGTGCTGATTGTAGTTACCTGTAAAGTACTTGATCTTTTAGGATAAAAGGTGCAATTTGAATGCAAAACACTATAAAAGCTTACCACTTCTAATGATTTTCTTTTCCCACGCTTGAAAATATCTTGGATATGCATTTCCATTTTTTCTTTTGCTTCCACTTCTGTGGTCCATACTGGACTGAGGAATATATCATCTGAGTGAGGGGCAGGCTTATCTGAGCCTCAAGCCAGACTCCAATTTGCCAGATTATTCTTGTATGAATAATGGTGCCAATCCAATTGGCAATTCTGGATAAACCTGGTTTTAGTGGGTGTTACAACAGAAATCCAGGCTTTGTAGCGCGTAAGGCCAGAAGGAGTACCAGCAAGTTATTTTATAGAGCCCCTTACCACAAGGCAAAAAATAATCCTGTCTGACTATTGCTCCCATCTGTTCCTATGCATCAGTAGCATTTATCTGGGATTCTAGAGCATTATTCAACATGCTCTTAAATAAATAAATAAAATTTTAAAAGGCAAACCAAATCTATATTCACAGATTTCTGCCTTTTTCCAATACCTCTCGAGTTTGCCACAAACTTCTTATACATTGGGATAAGTTACCAAATCCCTTGTACAACCAAACAAATCAGTCGTAGTGCAGCAACAGCAAAATTGACTCAATGCTGGCATCAGAGCCATTCTTGAGACCCCTGCACCGAAGCAGCCACCACCACCATGCAAAGGAGCACAGCCCTGCTGAAAATGACATGGAGCACTGGTGAATGGCAAACTGGGCATGAACCAACAGTGTGCCCTTCCATTCCAGAAAGCCAACTATATCCTGGGATGCATCAAAATAAATGTGGCCAGCAGGTCAAGGGAGGTAATCCTGCCCCTCTGCTCTGTGCCGGTCAGACCTGGAGTACTGCATCCAGATGTGGAGTCGTCAGTACAGGGGAGATATGGACCTGTTAGAGTGCATCCAGAAAACAGCCTGATTCAAGGGATGGAGCATTTCCTTCTACATGGACAGGCTGACAGATCTGGGGCTGTTGAGCCTGAAGAAGTGAAAGCTCTGGGGAAGTCTGAGAGTGGTCTGTCGGTATCTAAAGGGGAACTATAAGAAAGAGGAGTACGGAGTTGTTAGCAGGGTCTGTTGTGATAGGACATGGGGAAACTAAAAGAGAGGCAATTTGGATTGGATATAACAAAGAAGATTTTTACAGTAAGTGTGGTGAGGCACTGGAACAGGTTGCATGGAGATGTGGTAGATGCCCCTTCCCTGGAGATTCAAGGTCAGGCTGTATGGGGCTCTGAGAAACCTGATGTAGCTGTAGGTGTTCCTCTTCATTGCAGGGGAGTTGGACTAGGAGGCTTTTGAAAGTTCTTTCCAACTTAAGTGATTCTGTGATCTATGACTGATTTAAAAGCAATATCCCTAACAGAGAGAGCCTCCATGAAGCTGATCTGCTCCTGCTGGGGGCCGATACCATCTTGGTGTGCAGCACCAACTCAGTTTGATCTCCCCGCGCAGGCACGCACGCTGCGGCTTCCTGCCGCCCACAGCCAGGAGCAGGATTCTGTCTTAAATCATTTGGTGCATAATGATCTTTAATCACAACCAGCCAAAGCTGCTTTCAGGTTATTTCATTTGCCTGCCTGTCGCTCGGCAGTAAAATACATATGTTATCATAGTCATTTTCTCATTTTGTTCCATTGAGAGAGTCTAGGATGGGGCCGGGCACTCTGGGCTTTGATGTGTGTTTTTTTAAACTGCATGAGAACTATATTTAGTTTCAGTTCACTTGCAGTGTCAGGCTTCCCTGTCGTGGCCCTCTGCCTTTACCTTGGCAGTATTACAAGATCCAATTATGGCTTAAAAATCTGGCTGCGGAGAAGCAAAACTGCTGGCCTTTTAGTCATTACTAAACAAGGACCTTCTGTTGCCCACAACACGTGCCTGACATGAAACCTTTCACTGGGCCCTCAAAGAGACAGCATGGCTGCTGTCCTGCCCTCACAATCTCCTAAAACCTTCAAAGTCCTGAAGAGATTCCTGCTACAAAAGCCCATGAGGTCTTTGGTGTAAGAGTAGAGCTGAGCCCCCTGCCATTGGTTGTTTTTTCTGCTTCCAGTCTGACCTGTCAGACAGAAATCTTGTTTAATGTAAAAAAACAGTGAGAGTGGGAATACTTGTTTGAAGCACAAGCCATTACAAACTCATCCATTTGCCCTGTCTGCAGAATTGTACTCTTTTAGAAGCAACAGAATGAATCAGTATTTTTAAGGGAACACAAAGGGGTTGTTTTCTAGGTTTTCATATACAACTTGCAGCAGTTTTTGTTACCTGGTTAACAGACAACTTCTGGCTAATACATATCAGATCAATCTTGAAAGCAAAATGTTTCCTTTTCTGATAGATTTGAAAATTATGTTTTAAAGGGACTGTCTCACTAATATGTTTAATTGAATTATACACCCTGTAAAGAAATATTGTTCCAATATTACTATATACTAGGGCAATATCCCAGAAAAACTTCTGGAGGAAATAATGTGGTGAAAAGCCAGCTCTGTCTTCATTTTGTATCTCTCTCTCTCAATTTTTTTTTTTTTTTTTTTTTTTTTTTTTAAGCAGTGCTTTGTTTTTCCATGAACATAAGACAGATATTGTTAGCCCATGATTTTAGGAGATCGACTTTCCAGATCAAAAGAAAAATAAGTGACGTTGTGGTACTTTCTCCTCCAAAACAAATGGATTTGGGAGTATTTTAAGCTGTGACTGTATCGACCTGATTGAAATCCATTACTGATGGCTTGCAATAAAAGCTTTCATCATTCACTGGCACTAACTGTCATGGAAGAAACTCTCAAGTTTAACTGGCCTCTAATGAAATGACAAAGTCACCCATCAAAAGACATGCTTAGGGTCATGAGCAAGTCAAGCTGATTATATCATCTTCTTCAAGGTGGCCATCTCTGGAGGTAACCACCTTCGGTAAGCAGAGGATGAAGTGGCATTCCCTGGCTCTTGCATTATCTGACTACATGGGGACACCAGTATATTCCCCCAACCTACACAGGACTGTCTTACACGTCGAAATTGCCAGCCCTTAATGTGAATGGTCAAATTGGTTGACAATAATTTTATGCTGATTTAGCTTAATTTGGGGACAAACTCAATTAAGTTGAATCAATGCTAACTACTAAAGTGGTTGCAGTGATTTAACTAAATTAATTTAGAAACCAATTTAGTTAAATTGGAACAATTTGTGTGTGTAGACAAACCTCTATTTTGCACACACTCTCTCACTGACTTCATTTGAAAGAATAAAACCCCTTGCAGCCTCCCCTTTCTTCCATGCCTGCTGAAGACACCATCCCCTATCTTAAAGACAGTAGGAGAGCACAGATACATGTCTACACATGTGCATATATGTTATTGTGCACATATGTTATTTCTTACAGACCCTTCCTTTGGTCTTTTTTTTTTTTCAAATTTTGACTAATACTCTGGAAAGTACTCATAGAATCATGGAATCATAGAATTTCCTACATTGGAATGGACTCACAGGGATTATCAAGTTCAACTCCTGGCTGTGTCTGAGAGTGTTGTCCAAGTGCTTGGGTCTGCGACCACTGCCCTGAGGAACCTTTACACTCTCTGGTGCAGACCCTGTCCCTGACCCCCACCCGCCCCTCCCCTGGCACAGCTCCATGCCATTCCCTCATTCACACAGAGCAGAGCTCAGCGCTGTCCTCCACTCCCTGTGAGGAGCTGCCGCTGCCATCAGGCCTCCCCTCAGCTCCTCTGCTCTGGGTTGAGCACACCCAGGGACCTCAGCTCTTAAGATGGATGAGTTTGTTCTTCTCTGCCATACCGATGACAAATGTGCATGGGGTTGTGGAGCCCAGCTACCCACACCACAAAGCCCCAACAGTTTCCAAAGACTGGAAAAAATGGCTGTTGGTATACACCGAGGCACCATTCTTCCCTCCTCTTCCTCCTCAAAAATCAAAACAAAACAAAGCAAACAAACAACAACAACAAAACAGAAAAAAAAATCTAAACAATCTCAGCACCATTCACAAGATCTGCCCCTAAGATCATAGAATCATAGAATCACCAAGGTTGGAAGAGACCTACAAGATCATCCAGTCCAACCATCCACCCATCACTAATAGCTCTCACTAAACCATATCTCTCAACATGTCTAAACATTCCTTGAATACCTCCAGGGTCAGTGACTACCACCTCCCTGGGCAGCCCATTCCAGTGCCTGTCCACTCCTTCAGAGAAGAAGTAATTCCTAACGTCCAGTCTAAATCTCTCCTAGCACAGCTTGAGGCCATTCCCTGTAGTCCTATCACTAGTTACATGAAAGAAGAGACTGACCCCCAGCTCACCACAACCTCCTTTCAGATAGTTATAGAGAATGATAAGGTCTTCCCCAAGCCTCCTCTTCTCCAGAATTTTCTAAAAGTGGCTATAATCAAATCAGGTTTAAATATAAATGCAATTCTTCCTTTTTGTTTCCTGTTTTATACTACCAGCCTACTGAAATATAGCACTGGAAAGGTGGCCTGAGCTTTCTTTTCATTCTGCTGAAGTAGAAGTTGAGGCATCCCTCCTTCACCCGCAGCTCCCTCCCGTGTCGCACCTGAACTCTTTGATACAGCAGGGTGTTGATAAAATTGCAGTTAGTAGCAGCAATATTCTTGTCCCCATCTCTGTGATTTCGGCTTCCCAAGGATTAAAGTGGTTTCTCCAGAGGAACCTCAATACATATTGCAACACCAAAGTTCAACAAGGACAGAAACTTCCTTTGTTGTGCAGAGTTATGACAGGAAATAACACCGGGTTGGACTGATAAGCTTTTCACGTTCACCTGCTGCGTATCAACTGTTTGGGAAAGGTGTGTAGCAGGACATTCGAAGTCAGCTATTCATCACCAAAGCTTTATAGCAGCTTTGGATGTGGCAGACTCTTGTGTGCAATTAATTTATGTCTCGTTCACAAAGAAAGTTTAAAAAGCATATAGATAGTGTCTCTGTAGAATGACTGCCTGGTTAGCGTTTGTATTAAAAATGCTTCCATTCCTGTTAAAAACAAGCCTATGATGAAAAAGAAGCCAACAACCCACACTTCATTTTTAATGCCAAAGCAGCTCTGTGTCAAAACATTTTAAAAACTACCACTTTATTTTTAATTCCACAGCAACTCTATGTTGAAATATTTTTGCAGATTGCCAGACACCAGCTCTTGTCACCAGCAGATCCTGTTGGATAATGGAGGTTTCTAAGCTGCTCATCAGTATTTACATAGTGCATGTCTGTTGTATTTCGCATGGGATTAAACATAATAAAAATTCATGTTACCTTCTGCAGGCTAGCATCAGAGGGAGGCATGCATATTTCAGCTAATTAATTAACAGGAGGATGGATGTGTTAACGTGAGCCTCTTGAGATTCAGGTTAATAACCCACTAAGGATCATATTTGCAAGTGGCAAAGCTCCTGTGGCTACACTGTGAACCACAAATTATGGGTGATGCCATTTTCTTTTCCAGCCCTGAGTATCTAGACACAGGCAGCTGCTTCAGCTCTGCTTTCACAGGAAGTTGAGGACTCTCTTTTTGCCTTGTTGTTTTTTTTTTTTTCATAGAATCAGAACCCAGGGTTGGGTTGGAATGGTTGTTCAAGATCATCTAGTTCCAAACCCCCTACTCTAGGCAGGGACACCTCCCACTAGACCAGGTTGCTCAAAGCCTCATCCAGCCTGGCCTTTTTCTGTAACTCTTTCTCTGTAGCTTGTTAAACCTCTCTGAATGGCACTGATCACAGCATGAGGAAACTCAAGAGTCTCGTTTTCACCCACTCAGAGAAGACACAGAGGCTTTGTAGCATTTGCTATCTAATGTTTCCCCAGTATTTTTCAGTCAGATAAATTAATTTGATATAAATTGAAATTAATTTGCAAGCATCAAACCAAGTCTACATCACTGCAAAGAAACATCAAAATTATATGCCATGGAGATACATTTATTTTGGAAAAGCCTATTGCCAGCTGCAGATCATCCCAGCCAGAGGCCACCTTCCCACCTCTGCTGTAGGGAGTCAGTGAGCATCTTTGCCTAAAGAAATGGAGACAATCTCATCTTTTGCTTGAAGGGCTCTTGCAAGGTCTCCTATGAGATGAGTTACAGAACAAGAACAGAGCAGCTGTGAGAGGCGTGTCAGAATCTTTTTGGAATATCTTGCCCAGCAATAGTCCGAAAATGAGAGAAAAGCTGGAAAACTAAGGAAGCAGAAAATTTTCGATATGAACTATTTTGTTTCTGGGCTTTCACCAACTCCTCTCCTGAACAAACCCAGTAGACAAAGAAAGACTACATGAGTTTGAATCAGACCATCCTTCTCTGGATTCTAATACTAGAGATTATTGTCATGCGATCTGCACTGGCAGTTTTGTCTCTGTGGTGGGGTTGGCAGGGATAAGCTCCATCTCCAACAACCTGGCAAAAAGTCTATGATCTTCGACAGGGATCAGCAGTATACTCTAGTTCCTTCATAACAGGGCTGAAGTGATCATAATACATAGCTCCACAGGGCTGCAAAACAGGATTGCTTTATCTCCATCTTCCTCTGCAGAGATCCTCAGGCCCAAACACACCCCCATCATGTGGAAGATGGGGCATTTAGGATATCAAGTTTCTCAGCATTCTCACTTCTCCTACCCCAGTCTCTCCACCACCAGAAGGTCCTTAGTATTTTGGGGGAAAATGCAAATCCAAGTTGTAATCTCCCCAGAGACAATCCAGTGGGAGAGAATGGCTTCTAATAAAACAGGATCTTCCAATGTATAATCTGAGGTGTCCATTTCAATTAGGGATAAGCTCTAAACCTCATCATGTTTCATAGCTACTGCAGCACTCAGCTCATACAAAGAGTGCAACTCCATGGGGGATGACTGAATGTCTGATGGAAGAAGTGGGTGAAATTGCACAACACATTCATCAATGAAGCACCCAAGGTCATGGATTACTTGAGCGGGTCACTGGCTACAACCAAGAAGCTTATGGGTCTTGCCCTGAGGAATAGCTCAAGTTAAAACTCCACTGAACAAATCTTTCCCACAGTATTTAGTTCCTGCCTAGTCCTGTTTGGAGCTGGTGAGTGAGTTAGTGTTCTAATCACTTGTAACAAAATGGACCATCTTAAGCACAAGGGAGATGGAGAAATCATCCTGTTTATAGCTGTTGAACTGGTGTTTATCCATATAACAGGCAGCAGGCTAGTTTACAAAGACTAGTTCGAATTTAAAATGGAGGGAAATGAGAGTCTAGTCCTATTATTTTCCACATTTGTCTTTATCTGTCCCTTAAGGACAGGCACATGGGTGCACATCTGCCCTAAGAGGTGTGCTGCACAGCTCTCTGCTTACCCACAGAAGCCTGGGGAGCCCAGAGATGCAGGGCATTGAAAGGCAAACTCCAACAGCTGTGATTAAATCCCAAAGTCACTGTCCCTTCCTTCCAAGCACATCAACATCCGTGGTACAGTTCATGCCTGTAATTTTCTGGATCAGCTCTTTTCCTAGCTTTTCTACCTCAGCCAGGGGAGGAGGATATCCAGGCAGGGATCAAAATTAATTGTGCTTTCTCATCCCACTGTGATACTACCATACCCTCAAGGACAGAGGCTCTGCTGAAACATCTCCTCCAAGTGCACTCCACAGCTTTCACCAAGCAAATCCATCAAATGCTCCAAAATGCAGATGGTGCTTCCAGCTGAAGCCTAGTGAAGTCACAAACTCCAGACTAGTTTCTCAAAAGGCTGTCTTAGAGACCTCCATTTCTCTGAACTTTTTAAACAAAGAACTGTGTACTCATTATTCTTAGTAGAAGGGTCACCAGCTCATCAACAGACTCTTCCCAACCCTTGAAGCTGCCAAACCTCCAGGTGTAGCAATATGATCATAAAAGGATTTATCTCTACAGCACCCAGCATCACTTCATAATCATATAATCATGCTTTGATTGATCCTATAGAGGAGCACAGTCATGATGAAAGCAGCATGGTTGTGCTCCTTTTTCATTCTCTCTGACCCAATTGAACAGCCCAGTCCTTTGCTCCATAATTTTTGGTGTTCACCTAACCCTTCTGGAGATCAGATGCAATTCATTTACTTAGTAAAAATTTCATGGATGGATATGACAAGCACCAGAGCTAGTACAAGAGAAACAAAGGAGTGACCGGCCACAGGAGTAATAAAAACAATACTGTCTCCATTTAGTGACAATAAATTGATGTAATCCATCTCATTAAGCCACTGGTGTAGCCCAGACTTAACTCTCCTCTTCCAAAAACACCCAGTTCACGAATGGTGTTTTGAATGCTGTCGGTCAGCAGATGAACAAACAAATAAATAAATAAGGTTATTTAAATTGTTTGATCTCATTTTTGGGAGGAGGAAAACCTCAACACGGTAAGGGCAGGTAAGGGGATGGGAATACCCAAAGTAAGGGAGGATGATCACAAGCAGATGAAGACAATAATCTCATACCTTGGTTCAATTCTATCTGGAGTAACATGTCTGATCACAGCCTAAGACTGCAAGTGAAGAGCTAGAGGTATGAGCTTACTTAGCTCATGCATCAACCATCACTTCTGGCCACACTGCTGCAAGAGCACCTCTAAAAACCAATGTAACCATGATGCATCTGTGGTTTTGTATGCTTGAATTTGTAATTGCAGGCTCAGCACCCACTCTTTGAAAGTCGGAGCACTATATCTAATTTCAAGTAGTGCCCTGCCTAACAGTCATGAGCAAGGTGCCAGCTAAAGCTATGCAGTGAGGCTATTATTATAGCTAGAGAACAAGGAAAAGATCTTGGCAGCCCTGATGACAGACGACAGAGACATGCATGGGTAGACACATGCTGCGAATAATTGCACTTACTACTGAAAGCCCAGCTTCACTGAACTGCCACATGAATGGCAGAGGCTTCTCAAATGAGTCAGACCTTTATGAGCCTTCCACGTTCACAGTTTGGCACAGAAAATACGCTTCTCTTTCAGTTAAATTTTCCCACTTGTTACCCTGATGCAGAAAAATTTTAGATCTCCACCACCAATTGGTTTAAAGGGGGCACAGAGGATTGTTCCCACCTCATTTGCCTATCAGTTAATTAGCATGCAGAATTTTGTTGTTGTAGATAAAGGTTTTTCTTCTGTTTCTTTCCTTCGACTGGGCTCTTGAAAGCTGTTGCTGAAGATAGACATCTTATCCTGAAAGAAATGAGACAGTACAGCCACTGATGCTCTCAGTCACAGAGCAGCTATTCGCATATGACTGGGAAATAGAAAGCCTTGCTTGGATTTCTAGCCACATGGATGTTAAAGAAGAAAAGAAATGGAAGGAACCTTTCACCTATTTCATAGTATGCTCTGAAAAGCAAGCACCATCCTAATGGAGACTAGAGCTTTTACCAGTAATCAGGGCAAGTCCCAAGATCTTTAAAGATCCTGAGCACTTTCAGAAAGAACCAAGTATGTGATTCAACGTCTCTGGCAAAACACCAGACACATAAATGCCCTCTGCCCCCCGCTTACCCAGAGCCATCGGCAGGATAAAAGACAGAGCTATATCGAAGTGCCAGAATGCAAGGTGTAACAGCTTCCTTCTAACTTGGAAATGATGCATTTTGGTGAGTAATGCATGGCATGTGTGTGTGTGTGTGTGTGTGTGTGTGTGTGCACCACTACTCCTTAATTGGATGCATGTGGTTCCTGTTGCCTGGATGGGCCCTCACTGTTAATGAAATTCCATGCAAGTGTGAAGGACTTCCTGCACATATCAGATTCCTTGGCAGGAGTAAGGGCCTAAATATCACATAAACTCTGTGCCTTGCCATTTATAAAGAACCCCAAGCTGTCTGAAAAAGTAATGTATCACATTAGATACTTGGTCCAGTTCTGTTTGGTCTTTCCACCAGTATGTTTTACTAGCATCACCAGAGTTAGTTAAATCACTATAAATAAAATGAGAATATGCTTGGTTTGGGATGTTTTTGTGTATGTGTGATTGCTTGGGTTTCTTTTTTGTTGTTATTGTTTTTTTTATGTGTGTGTTTTTTTGTTGTTGTTTTTTTTTTAAGTATTATTTTCATTAGTTCATTTGTTGAAGCTGATCAAGGGCTTGAGTATCCATCACAGACCTTAATGATTTTGTTCATCCTTCTAGACTATGCACAAAGTACCTGCATTTCACATGCTATGAAATGCAGGCTTTGTTATTATCAGGGTAACATCTTCAGGTTTTGTGTCCCCCAAGACCTCTTAAACAAAGTAAGCTAATATTGTTCCCACAATAAAGCTAATGTAATGTAAGTCTCATAGAGGACAGATACATCAGATAGAGAAAACACAAAAGATAATTAAACAGTGGTCTGCAGAACAGCTGACCTGGCTCATCAGCTATTTAATGCTAATATGATGCACAAACCCCTCAGATAATTGTCTTCAGAGGGGTAACTGTCACACCCTACACAAGGTTTGTGCATCCACACATAGAAAGCACAACAACATAGGAATAACATTGCTTAATGGCAGGTGCCACCTGCTAAGTTGAAGAAAATCAAGGTGGCTGCGCTCAGAGCACCAAAAAGGACTTCAGCTGCACAAATAGTAGGCCAGGTGGAGCCTGCAATATGTCTATGAAACACAGAAAGATTATGCAACTCTGCTGCAAATGTTTTGGAAACAGCACTCATTCTTTTTTCTGTTCACTCAGCAGGGAGTAGAGGCCTACTAACTCCATCTATCATTTTCACAAGGAGATAAGGGCAAGGAAGGTGTAGTGCAGATAAAACATCTCTCCTTTCCTCCCCACCCCCACTTCCTCCAGTATAAACTCAAAAGCCACACAACACAGCTCACATGAGCACATCTTATCTAGTTAACACAAGGTAGGAGAATATATAATTAGTTTATTGCTTCCTGCAGCTGTACCATCTAAAGCTCAGATCTATCTCATCAAATATCATAAATGGCTGTAAAAGTGGACAGACATGGTCCTACTACCTTGCAGATGGGGACCTCTAAAGAACATACATGAGGGTCTCTTCAGTCAGAGGCATTTTGCTGCCACCTTTCAGAGGTCACAAGATTCAATCTCTATCAGGGATGTAAGAAGACTGGCTGCAACAACAAGATTTTGGTGAGTTTTGCCCTTACCCCACAAAACAAGACATGAAACATATCCATACCACATTATTCAAAGAATATTCTGCACAAACATATCTCAGCCCTCTGGCTAGCTTCACCTAGCCCACCATGTATCTGTTTGCACTGCATAAAGTAAATAGAGAGACCCACAGGGTACATTAAGTTAAATTTACCTAATTTTCAACCGTCCAATTAAGTAATTCCTAAATTACCTGTGTGATAGAGGAAGAGAAGCACTCTAAAGGAAGATGTTGATAATCAGTTTTCCATCTGACGCTGTACTCTGATATAATTTTAATAAAATAACATATTTCCTGGTCCCTTAGAGAGAAGGTGCTTTGCCTTGGAGAAAGTCACTCTATACATCTCATATCCTGAATTTTTGAGAGTGTCAGAAGTCCATGATGTTGTTACATGCTATACAAGGGTAGACTATTATAGAAGTATATTCTGATTAGGTCTTTAATTCCTTATTGGAAAACCACTAAACTTTCCACAGCAATGACAAAAAGCATGTGGTGAACAGCATTTAAAAAAAAAAAAAAAAGATTCACATTTTCTTCAACAGCATTTTGTTTACACATGATTTGGTTGGTTCCCTCCCCCATTCCCAGAGGCTCTTCTTTGACAGTGTTTGGGGAACATGCAGTATATGAACCACTGACAATATTTACTGAAAGAGTCTGGTAGCAATCAAGTAACCTATATGTCTGCTTCTCATTATTAAATATTACAAACTTTTATTGAGATTATTAGAGCCTATTTAATGCCTCATTGAACTTAGAAACCATACAATTTTCCTATTAGCCATTTCCATCTAAATATTTATAGTAGCAGCTCATATAAGAAATAAAGAAGATGTAAAGAATGAGGAAAAGGGAGGCATTTCCACAGATGCCTGAAAGCAAGATCTCTCCGTAACTCTACCGTAAACCAGTGGTGCAACTTAAAGGAAGTTAATAGAGAGACACAAAGCAAATCGGTTGATGATGAAAGGAGAATCTGGCCATGTATTTAAGGGAGTCTGCATACATTTGAATTCAGGACTCCTTTCCATGATTAAAGAGAATATTTATAACTACTTATTTCATTTCTTTTGGGTGTGGTAAGGAGACATCCAGTCAAATCACTACCTGGTATAAACAGATGCTTCTATTTCTAACTAGAATATAAGTCAAAATTCCAACAAGTTTTCCACCAATGGACTCAGGGTCTCCAAGACTGAATGAAAAGAGGAGGAAAGAAAATCACTATGATTTCGTTTTTAGATGAAGTACTGGTGGAACACCAGAAGAATCCCCTAAAAGGAAGACTGATTCTGGAGAAGATGGAGTTGTGAAAGCTTGGGAAATAATTGATGCAAATTGTATCTGCAGATACTCTAAAACTTCTGTATTTTCTAGATAGTTTGGAATCAGAGCTATTAACAGAGCAGATGCATAGAAGACAGGATCATTCTGTTTATGTGCTTATGTGAAAGTACAGTCCTGCCACCAGAATCCTTGAATTCAGTTTACTGAAAGTGCAAGAGAAGTCAGTGCAGGGCAAAATCCTTAGAAGACCATGTTGAAGACAGGCTCTCAGGCAGGATGCTCACCATCTCACTTTTGCTCTATACGTGTTCCTTACAAACAGACAGGAAATAGTTTTAGTTGAGTTACATTAACTTGGGCCTTGAGCCCAAGTTAACAGGAGTTACTGGGCCAGTCTAATACTATGATGAACAGTTTCTAGACAGAACCTGGCTTGCGTCCATTTGGCTTGCAGTACTGGAAAAAGGACATGAAAACTTTGTGACCCATCCGTTAAGAAATTCTGAAGTTCAAGCACACAGCCTTCAAAATTACTGCCTCATTGTGCAAACACCTTTAGTTTTCAGCTTAAGGCTGTGTAGTCAATTAATGTTCTGCTTGAGGGCTCTGTAGTACTCTTGCACAATACCAACAAGAACAAAGCCTAGCATCTAGTTTACTCCTAAATCCTAATCAGGAATGTCAAAAACTGGCTGTTTTGTTGGTTTTTTTTTCCATTGCAAAAAGGTTGGACGATGTCCTGAAGGAACTGACTGATATGGTTGCCAAGCCACTCTCCATCATATCTGAAGAGTCATGGTTGTCAGGTCAAGTTCATGGTGGCTGGGAAAAAGGAAATATCACTCCAATTTTTAAGAAAGGGAGGAAGGAAGACCTGTGGAACTACGTGCCGGTGAGAGTCATCCCTGTGCCAGGGAAGATCATGAAGCAGTTTGTCCTGGAAACTATGTTAAGGCACATTGCAAAGTGAGGAGGGGATCTAAGACAGCCAGCACAACTTCACAAAGGGCAGATCATACCTCACCAATTTGCTGACTTTCTACTATGGAGCGATGGCATCAGTGAACAAAGGAAGGACAACTGATGTCATCTACCTGGACTTGTGCAAGACCTTTGACATGGTACCACATCCTCATCTCTAAACTGGAGAGACATGGATTTAAAGGGTGGATTGTTCAGTAAATAAAGAATTTGTTGGATGGTTGCAGCCAGAGAGTTATAGTCAATGGATCTACGTCCAGGTGGAGGCCAGTCACAACTGGGAGTCTCTCTTCTTTACAAGGAGAGTGGTTAGGCCCTGGAACGGGCTGCCCAGGGAGGTTGTGGATGCCCCGTCCTTGGACGTGTTCAAGGCGAGGTTGGACGGGGTCCTGGGCAACCTGATCTAAATGTGTATGTTTGGTGGCCCTGCTAGGCAGGGGGGTTGGAGCTACATGATCCTTGAGGTCCCTTCCAACCCGGGTGATTCTGTGATTCTGTGATTCTGTGGGAGTCCTGATGCACAAAAAGCTGGGCATGAGTCAGCAGTGTGTATATGCAGCCTGGATTAGCCTGGAAGACCAACAGTATCCTGGGCTGCATCAGAGGATGAGTAGCCAGCAGGGAGAGGGAATTGATTGTCCCCCTGCCACTGTCAAAAAAGTGAATTCAGAACAATCCTAACTGACAGGAGGTTCATTGTTTTCTGGATTTTCCTTTACTCCAAGGGTAAGTGACTCGAGCCAAATAGAGGGTAATTCTACCCAGACTGGTGTGAGAGCTGGGGTGGGACAGGTAATGTGCAATATACCTGGGTATGACTGGGAATCTAAATATAGAGGTGACAAATCACTAGGCCTGGGAACTCCCCACTGACATAGCCATTGTGCTTCTGAAGAAAGAGCATGGCTCCAGCTAAATTAGGTCAGTAGATATTAGCACCTTTATTTCTCTTTAGGTTCCCTTTTCATAAGGAAATAAAATAATACAGGTCCTACAGATATTAAGATCACAAAGACAGTAATTCAAAAGACATATTATACAAGAACTGAAGTCATACAAGTGCCTCCTCATACCATTCATATATATATATATGTAAGGACACTCCCTTTTCCAGAAAGCTTATTCTCCAAAATGAGTTCTTAGGAACCCCATTTTGGCAATGCAGTAAGTAACAAACGTCCAGCTGTCTGCTCCTTCTTTTTGATCAATTTCGCTGCTTCCAAAGAAAAAAAAATCACTGGAAAATACACCAGCTTTCATGGGTCATAAGAGCTTCTTTAAGCCAAGATACCTGTCCTTTGATGAAAATATGGTGGGGCATGATCTTTCATTTACTTCTGCTGACTCTTAATGAAGTAGAAGAGTGTGGAGGTATTGGGTAGTGAAAAGCTGGACAAGAGACTCTGGGTTATACATTAGCACACTTGTTTGTGAGTGCCCCAGGTGAATAACACTGGGCATGAGGAGCTCTGATCTTTTCAGAGAGGAAAATCAATCAAGAGAGTGTGGACTAGCCACCAAACTAATGCACAGTGTGCTCCTTGACATACACTTTCCAATAATGTTGCCATCTAAAAAGCGCATCGCTAATCAATTATCTACAAAACCCAAATGCTTGGCTGCACGCATGGTGAAGTTTGAGTTTGAAATTCATCCCACTCCCCTGCTTGACACCAGCTGCAACTATATCACAGAATGCCACTGCAGTATGTTGTTGGTAACTCAGCTGGCCTGGCACTGGCACAGCTGGACTCGCAGGGTCTGTACTGTAGGTCTGTACTTATCTTCTCCATCCTTACCCTCTGCCCTCCGCTGCTATGACACATAGTTTTCCTAAGACTCCCAGGTCACTGCAGACTTGTCTCTGAACTCAGACTTAAGGCAAGTCTGGACTTGAGAACACATCTTGGTCCATCTTTCCAAAGAGAACACAGATAGCCTACACTGATCTCAGTAGAAGCTCGGTAACATCAGAAAACAAAGAACCTTTCCTTGCACCTGAAAATCTCAATTACACTATCACATTCCAACCACACTGCCTCAGAATAGGGTTTATTTCCACGAGGCTCCCTTCTTTCAGTGCAAGTATTTCCTAATTGCTGTTCTTCTCAATCAGCTCATTAATGAAGAACATATCGTCAGCTATCCCTATAAAAAGATAAAAATAAAAATAATAAAAAAAAACCTACAGCAAAGGCAGAACAAAAACACAGTAATTCCATTTGTGTCTATGGCAAACAAAGACCCTGGATGACAAACTACAGAATAAATAAAAGCAAGGAATCATAAGCAGCATACTGAATAACTAGGAAAGAGGATTATTTTTCAGGCTATCCTTTTATCAGATAGTAAATTAGATATAAAGCCATTTACTTGAAAGATGATAAGGCTTATGCAGCTAATAAGTCAATCTTGTAAGGAATATTGCTGACTTCATTGTCTATGTTAAGACAATCTCTACTTGCTAAACCTCTGACCCTCCCCTGGGTCTCATTCTGTAACCTATAAAGAGTGACTGGACTTCAAAGTACCTCTTCCTCTCCAATACATTCTGAAAGTGGAAGGAAGTAACATAACAAGACATATAAAAGCAGAACTACCATGTCAGAAAAAAAAATCTGGTCCTGGATCCTGTTCCTGGCAATGGCTGAAAATAGGCAGAAGGAAAGAGAGAAGAACAAGGTGAACATATGGAGACACCTTTACAGAGTACTTCTGCAGCCTAGAAATTTTTAACTCAGAAATTTACAGGCTAAAAATTACCAAATTCTGTTCAGTACCTGCTTCAATGCTTCTACTGTTCAGGTCCTTATTACCTGGTACTACTTACCTGGTAGTTCCAGGTGGTACTGCCCTGCCATGCTCTGGGATCCCTAACGCTCCAGCACAAGAAAGATGTCAAGCTGTTGGAGCAGGTCCAGATGAAGGCCATAAAGATGATGAGAAGGCTGGAGCATCTTTGCTATGAAGAAAAGTTGGGAGAGTTTGGCTTGTTCAGCTTAGAGGAGAGAGGGCTCTGGGGAGACCTAATTGTGTCCTTCCAGTACTTGAAGGGAGTATATGAGCAGCAGGGAATCAACTTTTTATGCAGTCTGATAGCTATAGAACAAGGGACAACGCATTTAAACTGAACAAGAGGAAATTTAGGTTAGATGTTAGGAATATTTCTTTTGGCTCAGATGTGGTAAGGCGCTGGCACAGACTGCCCAGATGACCCTTCACTGGAGGCATTCAAAGTTGGATGGGGTCCTGGGCAGACTGATCTGGTTGATGGCAACCCTGACCATGGCAAGGAACCCTGACAAGGGTTGGAAGTAGATGATCTTTAGGGACCCTTCCAACCTAAACCATTCTATGGATCTATGATTCAGAGATTCTTTGATTCTGTAATTCTATGATCTCTCTGCTTAGAAATGTGTGTATATAGGACATATAGCAGTTTGTCTCTCAGAAAACTGACATCTAGATAGAAGAAAGACTAGAGATGTTAGCCAGAATCACTGAGAATAAAATCATAGAATCATAGAGTCATAGAATGTCTTGGGTTGGCAGGGTTTTCAAGGATCATCAGGATCCAAACCCCTGCTGTAGATGATCCTTGAAACCAACTGCTAGATCAAGTACTACATCAGACTGCCCAGGACCCCATCCAACCTGGTCTTAAACATATCCAGGGGTGAAGCATCCTCAGCCTCTCTTGGCAACGTGTTTTAGCATCTCAGCACCTTGCAGTGAAAAACTTCCCCCTGTCATCTAATCTAAATCTCTGGACCCTCTCCAAAAGCTCAACATCCTTCTCTGCTGCAGTCCCCAGACCTGGACGCAGTACTCCAATGGGGACTCAGGACTGCAGAGTAGAGAGGAACAGTCACCTCCCTTGCCTTGCTGGCCACCCATCTTCTGATTAAACTCAGGATGCCATTGGCCTTCCAGACTGCAAGCATACACTGCTGGCTCATGCTTAATTTTTCATCTACCACAACCGTTAAGCCCTTCTCAGTAGGGCTACTCTCAAGGAGTTCTCCCAGTCTTTACATGTATCTTGGATTACCTGGACCCAAGTGCAAAATATTGCACTTTGCTTTGTTGAACCCCATTAGGTTCACATGGGCCCACTGTTTGAATTTATCAAAGTCCCTTTGGATGGCATCCCTTTCTTCTGCTCTACTCACAGCATCAGTAGAAGACTGCATCTCCTGAGTCACAGTCCTACAACAAGGCATTTTCCAGTGTCCTCATTGTCTTCATGCTTTTGCAGAAGCTGGCCAGCCAATACACATGGTTTCCTTTATTTCCTCTTTTGGATGCCCTGCCATTTGACACCTTCAAGACAAACCCATTAAAACTGTGTTTAACGCTTACAGTGAGCCACGCTTATTCCTTATACTAGCTCGCTGAAAATCTAGACAAAGGATTATTGGTGTTGATGGAATTTTCCCTTCTGGTAGCTGAACGCAGGAGCAGATGTAGCTCAGCTTTTGTACGAAAGATTGATTTATACACATTTACCTTCCATTGCTTTCTGGTAACAGAAAGAGAAGATGAAAACTCTGGGCTTTTTTGTGCAACTTCCCGTATCTGTCATAAGAGATGAGAGATGCAAAGATAATTTGTGCTGCAGGGGAGAACCGGAAGGCAGCAGACAACACGTGTGCCTGAAGCCCTCCAAATATCTCATTCCGTGAAACACACCTGCAAAGGATTGTATGTATATGTGTTCAAAGACAGAATGGGAACCATAGTTTAAGCTGCCACATTTTTGCCCACATCACAGCTTAGTGTTGAAGCCACAGTCCTTCTAGCCATTTTACCTCTGACATGTTTGGAAACTGTCCATTTTACTACTGTAGTGTTCATCAGCAAGTGCGATCAAACATTTTGATTTCAGATGTTACTGTGCTCAGAAATGAGATACTGACTTAAGGGTTTAGGGGATATACGTTACAACTGTAAGTCAGAAAGTAGCTTCCCTGATGTCTTTTCCAGTTCTTTCTCCTGAAAAAAATGCAGCATATTTTTCCAGACATCTTATGCTCATGCAGATTGGAAATGCAATGGTCAGTGCATCTCCAGATTTTTTTATCTTCTTTTCTAGACCATGAGTTTTATAGATACCAATGTATGAAAAAAGAAAATATTTGAAATGCAACTTGGTAGCATAATGCAACATCATATAAAAGAATAAGGCAAAATTCTGGAAATAATGGGAAATGTAGGAATATGGCAGTCACAGTCATTGTGTGGTATTTCAGTGCACAGGAGAGAGCACTCTTTGTACCTCTGCTGGATTTAGTTTAATTGCTGTCATTAATAAAAGTTTTCTTAACAGTATTGGTTAAGACCTCAGCCTATGAAATTCCTATTGTCACCTGCAGGAGAACAGGAGTTAAATCTGTGTATTTGGGGAAAGAGTTAAATAAGGAGCATGAACACAAGTTCTGTGGGATACAACTATTTGTGGTGTCATAACTGCCAGGAAGATAAAGGAATTCAGAAAAAAAAAAATATACAACTGCAAATAAGTTTCATCTTTTCAGTTGACAGGAGTTGGAATTTAAAAGAAAGTACAGGAAAGCCAAATAGAAAAGGAGGTTCATCCATCCATTCCTACCTTTTCAGAAAATTGTTCATGTGAGAAAAAACATCACACACAGGAGACAGCTTTTCTCTCTGAACACACTGCTTATGATGAGACAAGCCAGAGTGCTACTTGCATCAGTGCACAAGTCTGCCCAGATCCCTCTTTTGGGGGCCTTTGTTGGTAAAATAGGACCATGCAGCACATTCTGAGCTCTGGGTTGCCATTATGTTATTACTACTACTCATTTGTATTGGAATAGTTTCCCAAAGATCGCCCTTTCCAGGTCAAGGACCTCATTGTGCTTGGTATGGTAGAGAGAGAAAATCTGTCCCCGAAGAGCTGACACTTTAAACAGAGCATTACCAACAGTAGTGATAACCCAAATTGAAATTCCAGAGATAATTCTTTTCTTCACGGAATCAAGTGAGTTGACTATGAGTAGCACAGAAATGATAAGGGGAAAAAAAAAAAAGCATGCTCAGAAATACGTTACACAGCATTTACTACACAATTAAATGTTTGTGTGTGGATCTTCCAGCAACCACTAAAAAAGAGCTGTCCACTGTAAGAGTAAATAAATTAGTAAGATAGCACCTAAAGGCTGTAATCTGCCTAATGCAATCACTTAAATTAGTGGTGTTTTTCACTTCATTGTGTTGGTTTAGAGTCATTTTTGAAGCTAAATTGGCCATGAATGATGGTATTGGAATTTGATTTCGTACTAGATATAATTGGGCCAAAAGGGCATCATTTTGTATGCCACTACAAACAGCAATGCAAAAAAAAAAAAAAAAGAACAGAGGAGGAAACTGGGATTTTTAAGCCTGAAAAGATGCTGACTTAGGAGGAGCAACTATGTCAGTCCTGGAGCTGAAGAGAGGTTAATGTTTGTCATGACATTCATGCACACTGCTAATGCAGGCTCCTCAGTAGTCACTGGATAAAATCTATTCAAACATATTAACTTCCCAAATGTTTTTATTAAAGATCAGACATGGACAAACTGAAAGGTTAACTCTGTCCTCTGGGCAAGGGGGAGCAGGGGATAGCAGCATCTGATCATGCTGCAGTTCCTGGGCACCGGGCTGTAGTGTATCTACTGAAAATTCACTGAGGTTTAAAGGGACACACTTACAGATGTGGTGTGTCTCATACTCAATATTTCTCATACTCAAATTATTTGATCCAGTTCTAATTTTCATTATTTGTAATTTCTCCTTTTCTCTAAACCATTCCTCACCTCAGTGATCCCTAATTTGTGGTCGCCATACCACTAAGGTTACTAAAGTTAACAAAGGTGTTTTGCAGTACAAGAGAAACCAGCCAGGCCACATCTGCCAGATCTGAAACCAGCTTTCCTTTTAAACTTGCAGTGTGTCTCCCAGCATAGGCTGAGAGGAACAGTTCAGATTTTAAATGAGGTGTAGATAAAGACTTCATTGATCATCTTCTGTCTAAGGGCTTAACACTTTCAATGTCTCAGAATGCAATTGTTTTTCATCAGCAAACACGGCAGTAATGCAATACAGTTTCCCAGAGTCAGTTCTCTCCAGCTGTGGAAATCCTCCACCTTTTGGAGCTCACTCCATGAGGGTAAGCCTCAGTTCCATGTCCTTCTCTGCAGCCACACCGGCAAGCATGGACACATGCATTTCAGAAGACCTATCCAACATTTTATTTTTCTTCCCTCCTTGCCCATACATCCCATTTCCAGAGATCTGAAAAGGCACTTCATGACAGATGGTATGGCAAACAGCTATAGTCACTCACCAGGCACTTTCTGCACTCATTTGTTTCAGAAAACAAGCAGGCTTAGCAGTAATAGCACTGTGATTCAAAGCCAGGTATGAGCCTCATATGAGACACCTAAATAGATGGGCTGATTCTCAGGATTTCTGAGAACCGATTTCCCATTGGAAGGTTATATTTTTGCAGTATTTTATTCACAGAGTAGATGTCCCAGATAAGATGTAGTTCCCAGTAAATACCAAAGACAAAGGAGAATAAATCACATATAAATCTGTTTGCAATCTTTTTAGTTATCTAGCCACAAACTCACATGTTTAAATCTAGATTTCTATTTTCTCCTCCTTTAGGGTGAAGTCTGGATACATTTTTTTTCCTTTTTTTTCTTGCAATATTTTGTCATTCTGTAAGCTCTTGTTTTCCCGGATATATTGTGAATTTGAGAGCCCTGGCCTTTCTTCCCAGTCCTGGGTGAAAGCAGAGTTAAAATGAATATTAAGCATGTCAAATTCTTTCAATTAACATGTCTTCTAACAAAAGAACAGGTTGCACAAATGTTCTGAACAGAAATTTAATTTAAACTATCAGGTTTACATTATTTATTCAGGAATCAGATGCAATGTCAGTTGGAACTTCTATCTTTCCCTAAGAATATCAGAAGATCTTCTTCACCCTTTACAAGACCACAGTGTTTCCAGTAACTTAAAACTTAATTTTGACTAAGAATATTCTGGGCACCATAAGAGGATCTTCAAGCACCTCACAACCCAGGAAAGGATGTGGAATTACCAAGAGAGGATAATGGCTCTGTCCTCTTCAGCAAACAGCGTTGAGATCTGCTGATGAAAAGCACTAGATAAGAGTGAGGTACTATCTATGCCAGCAGTCAAATCAGGCAGCCTCATGTAGAATCTGTTTATTTTTATAGTGAAATATATTAGACTGTCAAAAGGACACTTCATCATCTACAATAAATATTCATCTACATGTATCATGCACTTGAGCTGCATGAGTGATGAGATTAGAGTACAGAAATGAATGAGAAACTCATAAGATAAATGTCACCTTTCAGTGTTGTTGTTGAGGATAAATTGCAGACAGATATAAACAAAGTCAATTATCTCATGCAAGTGTTCCTTGACTGAACATAAGCTGTTCCTTGTGCCTAGACTAAAATCCTAAACCTCATCATTTACCTTTCATCAGACAACAGGAGAAGAAACAGTCTGAAGTTCCTCTGAGGGTAATTATGTACAGAAACACAAAATGTATCGCATACATTTTCACACAAACAAAGGTTGCAAGCTATGGTGTGGAACAAATCCACACTTGAGTTTGCTAAATAGCTCCATTAACTACAGTAGAAATATTTTGATTAACACTAGCAGAGAATGTGGCATATAAATTGAATTTCTACATGTATTTATCACCCAACGGTGGTTGTGAACGATGGTTGTAAAATATGATTTCTATGACTGAGGATTAGTGAGAAAGGAAAATAAATTTTAAAGAATCTTTGATGATTTTTTGATTATACAGATTTTAGATTTATTAGTTTTGGAGTGCGTGGACATAGGTTCTAATATTTTTTATTGTTACCTTTAGTTTTGTTGGGAAAGGAATTTTTTTTTTTTCCAGGAGGAGTCTTTTAGTGGGCTTTAAATTGTACAAATGGTCTCTGAATATGCAATACTGTTTAATACAAGCAACATGAAAAACGGTAAATGTGGGAACTGTAATTTGTAGTATTCCCAAAGAGGCAAAGTTACGTAGCTGGGGACACCCTGTTTCAAATCTTCAATCACTTGTAAATAATATGAAACAGTAAGAAATTTTCTTGAAGAAGCAGCTTTAAAATCAGTAACCCATGAACATCAGTTTTGACTTGCTCCTGGCAAGCCACAGATCACAGCATTTGGGTGCTTTCTCCTCAGTTTCAGCAGACTGAGTTTAAAACTTGTGCGTAACTGATTATAACTTTGATTTTCCCTCTCTTCCAACCATAATTTTGTTGCCATTCAGATATTAAAATCCAAACAGCACCCAAAGGTTTGGTCATACCACTGAATGCAGTCAAGTTGCAGCCGCTTAACAAGTTCCAGTCAGTGCCCTCCTGTCCAAGCAGAGATAACCACCTGGCCATCGCACGGTCCGCACAGCCCTAGTCACAAGGCCATGCGTGTTAATTCATTTCAGGTAAGGCAGCTGAACAGCATGCTCTGCTCTTTTTCAACCAAAATCAGCTCCAAATTTATCCATTACACCCAAATTCTTACATCTCAGGCTTCGTCCAACAGCGTGACACAAAATCCACTATAGACAACTGTAGCACTTTCATGAACAAAAAATTGAGCTTTAAATTCTCCTTGCTTTCCAAAGTATGCAAAGAGCTAGTTCTGCCAACACTTATTCACTCCAGCAGTAAATGTGTTGTATGTGTTGCCTTTAGGGCTGGAGCTTACCGCTCTGTGAATAAATGTTTGCAAGGGCTGATGCTAGGTTTCCTGATTCGTGTCTCTGCACTAAGAGCTGGCCAGCCCAGCCTGCACTTTCACTGAATTGTGGTCTAATGAAATATAGGAGAATAAACAGAGATGCTGTTCTCTTGAAAGCCACTACATCTGAAATTTGGCAGGCTGCAGTACATTACACCACCAACCACAGGGTCATAATGTCTAAATACATCGTATATAGAAAATAGTTACCAAAAAGTAAGTATAGTCAGCATTTGTAATAAATAATAGCTAATAAATAGCAAAAAGATTACATTCTAGGATGTAGGCTCCAATGTCTTCCATTATTTAGTAATTTATTATATGAAATTCGTTGACCTTTCCAAGCTTTTCTTTTTCCCTTTCTTTTCTGGTGAAGCAAGAGCGTTAATTATGCTTTAGCTTTTTTTATTGAGCAACATTACCATACAAATAGGCCATCAATAACCAATTACAATCTCCATCTCAGAAAGAGGAAAGCTACCAGATTGAGTGTGGCTATTCACACATACGCACAAGGCTTTTAAAAAAAGCAGAGCAACTCACAACTGAATAAAACAGGAATGCACAGGAGAAACAGACAGTGATAGATGGATAAATATCAGGCTAGCTCTCAAGCAGGGAATTCAAAAAGGTCCTTCTTATTCATCGGCCAAATATAAGTCTATCAACATAACCCTAGTTTCCCCCAGACTGCCCTGCCAATGACTCCAGAGATTAAAAATTCATTCAGATCTCATGCTGGCAACATTTATGAATTTTACTCAAGTGGAAACTATCAATTGTGTCAAATGGCACTGACTTATGTCTTAAGCAACATTTGACTTATTGCCAGTGAAATACTAAATCTGCTTGCTTCTTTTTTTTAGTGGGGGAACTATATGGGAGAAAGGGTTATTTGTTGCATTTATCACTGTAATAGTGGGTTTGTGCTAAAGATGAATAATAAAACAATTGCTGTATTTTTTTCTGAAAATACAATACCATGCTACTGTGCTTTCAACTAAAACCTGATTTAAGCTTTAAACTGTATTCATTTAAATAAAGATGTTATTTTAAACCCTTTTATTATAAGTGGTTTCACCCCTTGTCAATGTCCTAAAATTGACTTCAACTGCAGATAGAGGATAAATTAATTTTAAAATGTCCACACAATACTTGCATGTTCACAAAATATTTAAACCCATTGAATCTAAGCTCAGTTATTTCTAAACATGTGACAGTCAGACAATGGTGTTAGAGAAATCACTCTTCCTCAGCTGAGATGCAGTGAATAACCAGAAGCTAGTTCATAAACCACTGATAAAGATGTAAATATCTTACATTAAAACTATCTTTGACTGAAGGACAATCTCTTACACCACCACACTTTGACCCACTGAAAGCTTCATGTCTGAAGCTTGGGGACTGCATGCTCTATAGCCAAATACTGAATAAACACCTCAAACTAATGTAGGCAATGCCTACTGAAGAAAAATATATTTACAGCTTTCTTGCAAGTTATCTTGACCTCCTGCTCTATATATTTTTTTTCTGTCAAAATGATACATTTTTAAAAACTATATAGCACTGATTGTCTAGCGAGTCCTCATTTGTCTTAGGGCTTCAGCAGATTAGTCTTGCCAAATCTTGTTTCATCAGCTGTGATCCCCTTAGCTACCTTATCCTTTGCCCAGCAGGAGTGAATACCATCCTTGGCATAGACACAGAACCACACAGGCTTCCAGCAGGCACCAGTTTGCTACCTACCATTTCAGTTTAAGCCAAATTTGTAGACAGAATGTGTTGTGAATTTCAGCAACCAACATGCAAACACTCACCCTACTTTTCCAACTCCCCTGTGAGGGTGTTATCTTCTCAGTCACCTAGGACAATTAAAAGATGACAGTTCCCCTTCACACAACATGAAAAACTCCTGTCTTCCTTGGGTTTTCTCCAGTGCAGGTAAGATATGAACTGCTAAAGTCTTAGCTGTTGGCAGATGATTTCTGATGACATGGTGACATGTCTAGGGAGTGACAGTTACATTAAAACTGATGTTCTCTTTATTTACTGTAAAAACTCAATCTTATGCACCTGGTACTTTACTACTTTAATACCAAAAAAATGGATAATGTGTCCTGGTGGTATTTTTTTTGTGTGTTAGTAAATGCATGCAACATTGCCAAGGACCATGAAGAAGAAATTTTCCATATACACTGGCCATTTAAAAGAGGGTGCTAGGGTGCAGTCTCATCAGCTGGGGTGAGCCAATATAGTAACACATTGTCAACATCTTGGTATTGACATTGCATTTATCCTCATCTTACCTCTCTTTCCCATGCCACTCACCAGGGCCCCTATTCTTATCTTGGGCTGGCCCTGATCGCTTTTGAGCCACTCCTTTTCACTAAGTCACTTCACCAACCCAGCACAAACTACACTATAGGCTGGGAGGGAATGATCAGATAGTTGCTCCTGCATGGTTAGTGAGATGAATAATGAGCTCACTAGAAGGAATTTGAAGGACCAAAGGCAATACAAGAGAGGAATGGGGCTGCATAACCAAGAGGATGGGAGTTACACCCACCTTTCACAAAAAGAGCAAGTCATCTGAAACCAAAAATTAACCCAGTTTCATGTGATGTGGTAGGACATTTTAAGTTATTTCAGTATGCTTGAACAGTTTGCTACACCATTCCCAGAATCCTTACTCATGGGCACTGTTTAAGTGTCCAAGAAGTATTGTCCAGGGAGTGCTAAAGACAGCATGATGTGAAATTGCAAAAGAATATTTCATACACAGACTTCCCCTCTGGTTATCTTTATGCTTTCAGAAAATTCTTAGGGAATACAGCTACAAAAAGAAAAAGCAGTCTCAAATGCTACACAGTGAGAGGCAGAATTGTTCTTTGATGTATTATTCTGTGGGATAATTCACAACATGCTAATAGATTATTTCCTCATAATTAATATCACAAAACTATTTTCACAAGGAGAAGGAAGCTTTTCAAGACCATCTATCCAACAGCTTAGCTTTCATTTTTGGACAGTAAAAGTAAGTGTTGCAATCTGAAATGCAAAAAAATGTCTTTTAAATATTGCTGTGTATCAGTTTAAATACATACGGCTCCCCTGAAAGTAATGCCTCCTATTTTGTTATGATGGCCAGTGACATCAGGGACAGGTGCTGGCGGCATGGCAGAAGAGATTGTCTTGTATCTGCTCAGACTGGTGAAAGATGGCTGCATGAGCAACATTTTCCTAGCAACTACATCATCATAGCAGCTGTGAAACAGTGGGTCATCTCCACTGGTGTAGATTTTTATGACTGCTGCAAGCAGAATCATCATTGACAAAAATGCACAGCTAATGGTGATGACTATGTTGAAAAATAGCGTTTTGTAAATGAGAATTTACTCCATTAAACAGTGTAATTGTGCTCTTTGTATAAGTTGTAGTTTCCATGGAAATAAATAGGAAGCATTACTTTCAGAGCAACCTATGTATATTTGAATCTTCTCTATTTGAAGTCAAAAACATTACCAAAACTACTATTTACCTGAAAAAGAAAGTATTTTAAGAATTTTATCTTAACAGGAAATCTTTTAGAAAATGTGAGCTCTCATTCTAATTAGATTGATTTTAACTTCTACTTATAACACTGCTTAAGAGTATGCCAAGGCAAAGCTTTTGAAGGTAATTATGTTGCAACTCATACTGAAGATATTTCAAATCAGCAGCCCAGCCCAAAGACATTCAACCCAATTGTTCTCTGATTTTAGGATTGCTGAACATTCACACTTAATTGTCAACGTAGACTGTAAAACTGCAGTTATTAAAATGAAGATAAGATAAATCTTAATTAACTAGTTCTACATCTGTAAACAAATAAACCAATCATATCTCTGTGAACTGCAAGCAACAACTTTGCATCAACCTGAGAAGAGATTTTTTTTTTAATTTCTTACTGATTACATAGTAATGGAAAGTGTGCAGTATGAAAACAGTGGATTTTTAGCAGCTATGTAAAATTTATCTCCTTGATTTAAATTGGAAAAGAGGAGAGTGTATGCCCATTATTATGCCTTGCCTCCTAAAACTGAGACATAATTTGGGCCAGTAAGTGACAACTCATTTACTTACAATGATCTATGGGGCAAATCTATTATCAGGACAACTCCACGATCTCTTCTAATGCTGCCGTCACACCTCTGAGAAATAAAGTAAAAAGGAAAAGTTGCGATCACAATTCTGATGCTATCTTGGCTTTGTTGGCTAATATTTCCAGATATCTCCAACAAGCATCACTATTTTGCAGCAGTTTGGAAATTCCCATGTGATCTGTGACAGTGGTTTAACGTTCTCCTGAGTTTTTAATAAATGCCTATATATTGCACCTCCATAAATACAGAATTCCACATCAATATTACTGGCAGGTTATCCCTTGGCTATTTCAATTACATTCTTACAGTCCTTAATACTGAGTTTGTAGGGCCAAAATCTTTTAAGTTACTTCTAATTTGATTGGAACTTACGAGTTCTGTGATGTTTCAGCATTTCACAAAACTCAATTCATTTCACGTATAACACTGAAAAAAACTGCAAATGATATGAATGTCTGTGTCTCTGTTGCTTTGACTACATTCAGTTGACCTAGTCAAAGCAAGAGATCATAAGCTGTTAATGTACAAGGGGAAAGTACTAATAGCCCCAGAAATATCCAGTAGAGACATTTGCTGAATCACTAGTTTCACTGAATTCCACTGTGAGACAGATCCTGATCACCCTCATTCCACTCAAGTCATGACTAAATTGAGGGTATATTCTTCCACCAGGGGCCTATTACTAGAGAGTGAGAACCTACTATTTCTACCAGAAATTTTAGTAGCTTAATCCAGTGGTATGCCTGCAACTACCTCATGGGCTAATCACAAAACAGAAGTTGAGATCACCAAATTGTGCTTGATGTTTTCACCTTGAAGGGAAGGAAAATCCAGCCATTTCTCAATGGAATGGCAGTTCATTTCAAAACTTGTTAGCCATCTCCGTATTCTGTTCCTCATGCATTTCTCATCTTTCAACATTTGCAATGTGTGGAAAGTACATACAAAAGTATTTTGATATTCCTTAAAAATTCAAAATATCATATATATAGCCTTCCCCAGAAAATATAAAAGTACCGGCCAAATGTTAAATAAAATATTAAAGCAAGATTAGAAAGCAGAGCATATTTGTATATGAGGTTCTAATTCACATTAATCATTTAATTCAGGATATTTTAATTGCTGAAGTGAGAGGCTGAGACATAATTTTGGCTTTGTAACTCACTGGTTGTTCACCGATAGCACGAAAAGTAAAACTGCCAAAAGTAAAACTGCCGCTGTTCCAGAGAGATGTGGTTACAAGGATTTGTCTTCATTGCCTAATCATAAACTATATAATTGCATAAAATATCCAGTAGAAATGAACAAAATAAACAAAATGTTAACAAGAAAGGAATGGGTTACATTGGTAGGAATTACATGCTAATGTGAAAATCAGCCACCTATGTCTCTCTTATATACATATCTAAGGGAAAACAGATAGTTTGAAAAATTTACTGCAATAATCTCTGGAATAAAATGAGCCTGTTTGACTTAAACCAAGAAAAATAATCCTGGACTGAATGTTCACCTTGTTTCTACTTGCAAATTAAGTATCCAACTAAGACAAAGGTAAGGAAATAACTTTAAAGTATCAAATAAAACCAAAGAAGAGATGTTGTAAAAAAAGGAAAACATTTTTAAAGCCTATATTTTTAATATTTATTTGGATAATAGACTACAGAAAAAGCCACTTTTTCCTTTTCATTCACTCCCCCTCTTTCCTCTTTGGCTTCACTTCAAAGCAGTAAGCATCATCCACCTTTGGATGTTTTATGCTGCCTTACCCATGGTGTTTCTATAAAATTTCCCTTGGGCCAGAATCTGCTGAGCAATCTTATCTCTCCAGAAGTCAGTATTTTTAAGAGGGATCTTGGTTATTCCATGGAGTAACCTCTCCAGAGCCTGAGCTTGCACTCATTCTTTGCCTTTCTCCCTCTTCTCCTAGGTGAGGTGGGTAGGGTTGGGTTTCACATTTTTCTCCCCTCTACGAGAAGGGATTTTTCTTTTATAGAGTCTTCACAAATCACTGCCCTCAGCCCCTGGCTGAGACACAGACACGGAGCTGAACTTCCGAGGCCAACTTTTCCAATCTGACCAGATCCTCTCTGAGCACGGGCTGCCAGCTCTCTCCCTCCACAGGGCCAATAGCCCACATCATCCCTCTGTAGCAGGTCTAGAGGACATGAGGAGGCAAGGCAAATCAGACCAAAAACCATCCTCTGGTTATCCAAGCTGTGATCTGAACTTGGTCATCCAGAAGCCATAAGCATTTCATGTCAAAACCAGGACAGACAGAGAAGGGAGACCTGGAGTTGGAGGATAAGGAGTAAGACTCTTCTCAGCAGAAGATGGTTATATTGAATTAGTTGTAATATGAAACTGTGCTGTAGGCAATGTATTCTCTGCAAAACATTATCTGGGGGACAGCATATCCCAGAAATGCTCTATCACCTAACCACTACATCTAACTTCTATACCTAACTTCAGCGGAGCATTAGCAGAGTAAGACGAGCTATATCTACCTTCCCACAGGGTAACAGAGACCCCCCTCAGTCCTGGAATAAATGTTAGAGGAGTGTCTGTGTTGCCTTTATCTAATATATAAATTAACTCAAATGATCTGGCAATTAGTTAATTTTGAAAAAAAAAAATTCTCATCTGCACATGCCCTCAGCAAAGATCTGGTTTCCTTTTTTGTCTGATATCTCTCTCCCCACTCTTTATACTCCCCCATGTGAAAGCATATCACCCTTTAGCTGTTCCCCATCACAAAGCCCACTGCTGGCATGCAACCAGTGAAACTCCAACCCATAACAACATTAAGAAACAATTACTGCTCCTGCTATCATGAGAATCCTGTTCAGCTTTGGGGGTGGGTGTCTCAATCACAACCTTCACAGAAGGATTACTCAGGCCAACAAACAATTCCCTTTTGGAGCTGCAAATTGAGAAATAACACAGGGGAGAAAAATGCCACCCAAACACAGAATCACACAGAATCACAGAATCACAAGGTTGGAAACGACCTGCAAGATCATCCAGTCCAACCACCCTCCCATTCCTATCAGTGCCACAAGCTACTAAACCATCTCTCGTAGCTCCTCATCCAGGCGCCTCTTGAACACTGCCAGGGATGGCAACTCCACCACCTCCCTGGGCAGCCATTCCAGTGCCTGACCACCCTCTGAGAGAAGAAGTTTCTCCTAATATCCAACCTAAACCTCCTCTGGTACAACTTCTTGCCATTTCCTCGGGTCCTACTATTTGCCTGGGAGAAGAGGCCAGACCCTTTTGCACCAGAACCTCCCTTCAGGAAGATGTGGAGTGCAATGAGGTCTCCCCTGAGCCTCCTCTTCTCCAGACTGAACAATCCCAGCTCCTTCAGCCGCTCCTCATAAGACTTGTGCTCCAGCCCCCTCACCAATTTCGTTGCCCTTCTCTGGACACGCTCCAGGGCCTCAATGTCTTTCTTGTAGTGAGGGGCCCAAAACTGAACACAGTACTTGAGGTGCGGCCTCAACCAGTGCTGAGTACAGGGGGATGATCACCTCCCTGCTCCTGCTGGACACACTATTTCTAATGCAGGCAAACACCAGTGAGGAATTATTTTCATATTGTAGAGATTTATTAATCTGTAGTACTGTTAATAAGATTACTGTTCGTAGATAGCCTTGTATGTTTAAAATGCTTCTGAACAGTATGTACTGGATGCTTCCCCCCACACAGACCACCATTATCTTTTGAGTTTAATACATTATCAGCTGTGGAAAACTGAGGGGATATTTAGAACATTAAACAAGCTATTAATTTGGTGATTATGGAAATGAGTATATTGTAGTTTGTTTGCTATGACAGCTTCTCCTGGGGGAGCTCAACACAGTGCTCGGAAATCTTGCTTAAAAAAAAACACACATGTTATTATTCACTTAGTGATCAACACAACAAATCCTTAATTATCACTCCAGATCTCTAAGTATGTACAGAACAAGCAAACAAACAAACAAATAAATAAATCCACTTAGAGGGAAAAAAAGACTCTGGAAGTAGAATTTACCCAACCATGTATAAGTAGCTATCAAAGTATGTGTCTGTATCTGGGCAGGTCACCTCAAGATGTCTTAATAGTCAGCAGAGAATTAGACAAACAAATTAATGATGATGGTGACACAATTTGTCTCATTAGTTTCCTACATTTGTAATTGCATCTTACCAGCTCTATTAACTAATTTGACTGGATCTCCCTTGGCTATAATAAAAGTTCATGATGCAGAGATCTTAAAACAATGATCTGATCTGCCAGGTATTCTCTGCTCTCCAGCAGCAGAGGACTTCCACTGTGGCCCATGTATAGAAAAGATCGTTTTCACATCTTTCTTTAATCTGAATCTTCTCCCTGTGGGATACCCATGTTAAAATCCTCAGTTGAGCACTTCTAGTTCGTGTATGGCCATTTGAGAACCAGACAATGTGTACAGATCTGTAAATGTCATCCACTCCAGAGATCACTTGAAATCACAAAATCACAGAAATTTTTGTGTTGGAGGGGACCCTTAAAGGTCATCTAGTCCAACTCCCCTGCAATGAACAAAGGCATCTACAGCTAGAGCAGGTTGCTCAGAGCCCCATTCAGCCTGATCTTGAATGTCTCCAAGGACAAGGAGATGCCTATATAAGATTCAGTGCCCAAAAATTCTTCATAAAATACAATATAGATGTACGTGACACATACTTTCAAGCCTGTTTGTCCACTATCAGTGCAAGAGCCCAAAGTCACCTCTTGAGAAAGGGACCAGAAGAGCACAAGAAAAAATTGCATGTAGAAACCCAATGGCCCAGCATATACAGGCTCCTTGTTGGTATAGCACTGGTACCTTTCAGAAATTATTTGCCTGTGTGCTACAGCTTCAATGTAAGTTAGAAAACGAAACAAAATAAAAATAAAGTAACATACTTCTGATGTCAAACATGTATCATACAGATGATGGACCAGAAACTAGGCTGCCCTAATCTGTATGACGGAGAGACAGACAGGTACACGACTGTCCAACTGTCCTTAAAGAAAGGGCAGGGCTATAGCAGCAGTCACTTCTCCACCTAGACCTGCCTGTGAACATCATGCTCTGAACACCAAAGGCCACGGAGTGCTGAAGCCCAGGAATAATCAGATTGCTGAGCTAACCATACGGGGATAAACCTCCTCACTTTTGTAATGCCTGGTACTCTTGGTTTGAATAGAAGCTTTGCTCCCCTTCTCAAGGCATGAGTGGTGCCTTTTCTTACTGATACGATCGTAACAGCCCTCATGGAACCCTCTTGGTAGTTCCACATACACTTTGCAAAACGAAGCAAAAATTCATTGTGCTGATGAGCTGTGACTGCAGATTTTTGCTCATACTTCCAAGAAACAAAGGTGTAAGAGGTTCAGAGACATACATGAAACTGCAACTCAGATATTAAGGACCTGCTACCTGGTTCAAATCACTGCTTTCCACTGCCTACAGAAGGGAGTTGGAACTAGATATTCTCTGAGGTTCATTCCAACCCATGCCTTTCTATGATTCGGTGATTCCATGATTCTATTCCACAGCTTTCCTAAGCAAGCCTGGGTGTGTTGCAAAGCCTCTTTGTGCCTATTCCTCCTCTACTCAGCAGCAAAGCAATGAAAGCAGCACTTCCCTGTCTAATCCTAAATACTTCAAAGATCGTGATGTACTCACATATTTTGGCAATAAAGTTGTAGCAGTATCTGAGATAGATAAAATCTCCTGCAAACAGAATACTGGATTATTTTAAAAGAATACTTTTTCAGTTCAATCACACTAGAAGAATAATACGCATTATACAAACAGGGTTTCTGATTTAATAACAAGGGTTTCAAAGTCCCCTCCCGTACTTAACACTCAGGGTTATGGAACTTGTTGCCAAGCAATTACCCTCTAAATTTGCTTTAATCCATGCCGATCGTTTCTCAGAGTTGATCATTACTGTAGAGTTTAATTGCTTTTGTTGGCTTACATGTTGCTGAAGTTCAAACAGAACAGATTATCAGGAGGCTGCCAGCCGCAAAGCTCTTTGAAATAAAGGCGGGAATCCACATGAAGAACCTCACAGTGTGCTTTGTTTTAATAACTTCCCAGAAATCATGGAGCACACCTATATTAGCCTCAGAAAAAGTTTGCTGCTATCAGTTTCTGAGCTGTACCCGTCATCTGTGCTGTGTAGAGTTACTACATTCACAGGAATGTAAGTGAATACAGGGTTGGGAAGAAAAAAAAATGAATCGCAGTAGAAAGATGGATAAGAACATTATCTCTGGATAGAACAATATGCAAGACAACCAAGATCACAGAATCATAGAATGGTTTGGGTTGGAAGGGACCTCAAAATCCACCCAGCCCCAGACCCCTGCCATGGGCCGACTGCCCCTCACCATGTCAGGCTACTCAGGGCCCCATCCAATCTGACCTCGATCTCCTCCAGGAATGGGGCATCCACAGCTTCTCTGGGCTGCCTGTGCCAGTGCCACTGTCTCTGTGAAAAACATCCCTCTCATCTCTCTGACATCGGATCTAAATCTCTTCTGCTTTAGTTTAAAACCATTTCTCCTTGTCCTATCGAAGATGTATCTTTGATATGACATGTAAATTACTTGTAAATTGCAAGTGTGTGTCAATAGCCGAGGATCTCTCACACTTGCACCATATGCAGTTTGGGTTTGTGGGTTGCTATGGGAGAAGGGTGTTCTCTTCCCAACCTTTAACACACAGCCCGCTTCTCATCCTTTCAGATCATGTCGTTTATCTTAAGGAAGCTGCCAGGTGCAGCAGGAAGCTGGATTGTGTCCGTGATAAAAGCGATCTTTTCCTTCAATAACACAGTTTATCTATTAAGTGAAACTGCTTTTAGAAGAGGCTCAGTACATTTGCAGCATTCCCCCTGGTAATGAGGTTAATGCACCCAATACAGCTGATACTGCGGAACATTCATCAGGACCATCTTCATTTAAGCGTCAGATATACTTGCAGTAATTCAGCACTTTCCCTTCTAACCCAAACTCATCTGTTTCTTAGTTTTTCAATTTGCTTTCCACATGAACATCAAAAGCCTCCTCTACATTTCCGTACTTTTAGCTCAGGTTCAGACTAATGAAAAAGAGAGGGAAGTTTGTCCACACAATGCATTTTTCTTTCCTCCCACACTGTCATTATCTCTTTTCCTTTGTAGCTCAGCAACACCTAGAAGTTTTGGCAGCATACCAAAAGTTTCACCAGTACTTGGCACCACACAGCTACATGGCACTCTCCGGATGTCTAATCAGGCTGGTATCACAAAGCCTCAGCAAAGCAGTAACAATGCATGTACACGCAAGATACTGTGGAATAGGCAAAATCTGGGAAGAAGAAAAGGAAGGAAGCCAAATGAATATCACATACTAGCGTGATGAGGAATAACCAGATCTGCGTTAAGTTAGCAGTGTCACAGCATTGTGATGGAGTGACAAGGTTGTGTTTATGTGGATTGAAAAGAGCAACGTTTTGGTAGGTGCTACAGCTAACAAATGATTATCAGCCATGTCTTGTCATGTTTATGTGCAGCTATGCCATTAGAACAGAATTTAGAGAGCAGAGAAAGAAAACAGGCTGACTTCATGCAAAATTGTTATTGTAATACCTACCCAGCATAACGGTAGCCCAAAGCAGTCCTAATCTATAGACTGGGATACATGAAGTATGTTTTTGTATAACTCCTTATAGAGGTACCCACTATGGCATCCCAAAAACGGCCTAGAGGGAGAGCAGTGTTACAGTTCTGAAGAAGCAAAAGGCTGCATTCTGCATGCACAAAGGCTAAAAGAGTCCTTCTGTTTTCTTCCTTGTTCAGATAAGAGGTATTCTTTGTCTATTTGTTCAAACAGGTGTGTTCAAAGAGGAGGTGCAATGGTGTATGGTACTCTCCAGCACAAAAGACAGCACTGAGCACATAGCTTTGAGATATCATTCCCTTAGAAATTGAACAAAATGGAAAAGAAAAAAAAAGAGTAAGTCAAGTTAAAGGGATTTCTGGAGGTCATCTTTGGAGGGAGTACAAATCCTTCTCAAGCAAAGTTGCTGAGGACCACAACCAGGTGGTTTTTGAATCTCTCGAAACACTTCCATAGCTCTTTGGAAAAAGAGCAAGTGATTGTAGCAAATCAGAAACTTGAGAAATACAGAATAATTAAAGTAGAGATCATAAACCTCAAGGCAGAATATTTTATCCAAGCAATTGGTGACACACAGATGTGAGGCACTGTTTACACTATGTGGCATAAGACTATCATACCAGAAGAGCTGGAGAGCCTTGTATAGCTGAGATCAGCTGAAATGCAAAAGTAATAAACGCAAGGTCCCATATCTGGGAATTAACTCCACTTTATCTGTCACAAATTGAGGCTTTGGAAACAAAGAGCGATATACCACAACTATTTTACATATGTGAAAAAGGAGAAGGCAATCCTAAACTGTTACTAAATGTGGTACTTCCAGAAAAATGAAGTGGGATTAACACCACCACACAACACTGTGAGAATTCTGAGTGCAACTCCAGCCACATGTTTTCAAAGTAAACTAAAATGGGAATGGATACGAAGAAAATCTACTAGAATAATTTAGAAGAGCTAAAATCTTATCAGGGAGAAGCAAACTGATATATTTTTCTTGCTCAGTTCGGTGTCATTAATACAACCTTTTTTCCACATAACTGTGGGGTCTAAATTAGGGATGAATATTTTAACCAAAGGACTTTTTTTTACTCAGGGGGAAATCAAGTATACACCAGATACAAATAAAGTCAGCATGGAAATTGGGAGATAATTTTTATCTGGGTAATTAGTCTCTAGAAATTTCCATAGGAAAAACCCCAAAGCATAAATAGAGTTATGGTGGAACATGGTAAATTTACTAAAGACATTTTTATGGCATATTTTTCTACAACAGAATGGCAACAGATGTAGTGAGCCAGAGGATCACTTCCTATTCAATGTCTAATACCAAATTTACTCTTTATACAAAATGCAAAACTCAAATTTGAAACACCCTGGAGCCTCCAGGAATTTGAACATTTATAGAGGTTTTAAGTAGTTCTAAAATTTTAGAGCTTCACCTATGGCAAAAATCTCATATATCACACCTGTTTGACTCTTAGGCTTTTTTTATATGTCTTACAGAATCATTTTTCTCATGCTTGTGCGATTTTCCAAAAACTGAGTTAAAAGCATCAGCATCAAACACATTTCAGATGTCTCTGCCAGCAATTAATTCTTCCTTTTGCCATAAATAGGGCTTCAGCTGGACAGCACTTTCACATCCAGAAACACAAACTGGGAAAAACTCAGGGAAAATGTAATAAGAAATAATAATACCATGGCTGAAAGAAAATGACAAATTGATTTAATGCCTCTGTAGTCTATCCCTGCCTAATTTAAAGGGGTATTGCTCAGAAAAGTGCGTTAAGAGAAATATTTCTGCAGAAAGGATAAAAGTTAAGAAATCAGGCCAAAAAGAAATAGTAATTATGCAAGGGCCAGGTCAGATTTTCTCTTTAGTTTATATAAATCAATGAATTGCCACTAATTTGCTGAAATTGTGCTACTCCACATCCATACAGCTCAGGGGCTCTGCCATGCTTGGGGCTTGCCTTAGCCTTGTGTTGAGGTGGTGGTACCAGAGACTGCTCCAGTGGACTCAGCATGAGCAGGTGTGCACAGGAAGCAGGGAAATGCACATTTAGATTGGGTCCCCCAGTTCAAAAAAGTACCAGCACAATACCTGGACATAGAACCATGTGTCCTAAGAATCCTTGTCTTCAAAAAGGAGTTTAAAAATCTAGAAAATAAAATAAAATAAAATAAAATAAAATAAAATAAAACTCAACGGAGCGTTGATTTTTATTTTCAAGGCTTAGGATGCAAACAGTCTTCCCGCTGCTCTGTGTACCCCTCAGCCAGCTGCTTGTCACAGGCAATTCCTGTACTGACAGAAGCAGCAAGGTTTGGACTCATCCTGTGTCATGCAGACTGAAGGTTTACCTAGCAGCGATGGAAAAAATCAGAATCAGCTCCTGGTGATGCAATCCTCCCCACGCTGGTGACAGAGACTAGAATGACTATGGTGCATGTAACTTCAAGTTCTGAGTCTGGCCAGAGCACCACGTTCATCCCACCCCAGCATTTCCACTGGCACAAATTGCTCTGAAAGAGCTGCAAAAGCCTCCAAGCAAAAGGCTGATCCAGGGCCCATCACCATTGCAGAGCACACTTGCTTTCTCAGATGGAGGGAGATGGTGAAAGGGTTTGTTTTTCTGGAACTCTGATCAAGGGTGACAACTCCACCATTTGTGCTGATGACACCAGTTTGCTTCCTTTACAACTCTGGCATAAGAAAAGCATTCATTTCCCTCTTTTCTGTGATTTGTCACTTTTACTGTGTCAAAGCAAGGTTTTACAAGTGTTCTCCATCTTTGCACATTAAATCCAGGGTATGTTAGTCAAAAAGAATGCAAGGTTGATGGAAAAAAATGCATAGGATACCTTCAGGAAATTTTTCATTGTGTGGCAGAAACAAGAGAACCAAATGGTCTTTTATCTGTAAAAGCACAGAAACAAATTTTAGTCAGGAGAGCCTAGTGTGTTTTTTTTTTTCCACTTCCTTTGGCCTAAGGAAATGGAGAATCATTTTAAAGATGAATTGTGAGAGAATGTTTGAAGTTCTTTTCCCATTTCAATTCAAATGGCTGCCCACACTAACATATTGCAAATAGGAGCAGCACTTTGAGTAGAGCTCAGTCAAAGAAATTAAGAGTTAGCTCAAAGAGGAAGGATAATCCAGAAGTTAGAATAGTAGCACGGAATTCACAAAACCTGAATACAGGTCTTCCTTACAACCTTAAATTGCATTCTTTGTTTGCCGTACCTTTTCTTTTCACATAAATTTTAACGTGTTTCCATATTATAGTGAAAATGGATATTAGACAGAGACGGATTAAATGAAAAAACCACTCAGTTATTTTGTTGCAGATTAAAATTAAGTAGATTCATCCAAGTTTCCTTTCCTGTTATAAATATTTTGTTATAAATATTGTTTCTATATTGATACCTTGTGTCGTACATTCAAAACATTTTGGGGGTTAGCTGCTGGGAAAAGGTGGAAGAAGCCCTCTTCCATGAAGACAGTTTCTTGGAGAAAAAGAATGCAAGGATATTAAGTGAGAGGGAAAAAATAATTAAATAAAAACAAGACAAAATGTATTATCACACAAATTCAAATTTGCTAGATTTTAGGGTGAAGTCTCTGACCAAACATCTGGTGATTATCCAAAGAACTATCTAACATTGTGCCATCAAAACCTAATGAATCATCTTTGTCACTTTTGTTTCACAAATGTACCTCAATACAAGAAATGGCATTCCCAACTACATACACCTGTAGCCCTCCTAGCCAGAGATCTGTCTTCTTCCAATCTAATCTACCTTTTTTCCAAATTCAGAATGATATTACCTAGATGGAAGCTGCAATAGCCCCTTCCTGACACACTTAAATTCCTTTGTGCTTTTAGTCATATATTCCAGTATGAACGAGATGTTTGAAATATCAGTCATAAAAGAGCTACCCCTCCTGAAAAAGTGTCATTATCTGACACTGCACCCGTCAAATTACCCTTAACTTTCAATCATTTCAAGCTTTTAATTTCTGAGTGTAATTGTAAAAATGAAAGCTTTGCTCCCACCTGAAGCACTGTTAATCACACAGCTGAAAATCAGACAAACAAATGTCATCAACAGCCCTAGCACAGCCTTGATCATAGTTGCCTCCTTCACTCAGCAACTGAACAGATATCCTCCTTCCTAAATGTTGAAAGTAGTGGATAAGGGACAAGAATTTATTTTTTTTTATGTAATTTTTTTTTTTTTTTGTTCATTTTCCAGCTCTTGTTTTATTTTTTGCTGTCTATTACTCTTTGCGCTGGTAAATCAGGAAGCCATAATGTAAATATATTTTTAATATCAAACTTAAATATCTCAGAAAAAGCTTAGTAAATCCTTAGTAAAGCTTAGTTTTTCTGTCAATAGCTTCTGCTTTGGCCCTTATTCAAGGCACCACCCTCTGATATAGAATACATTGCTTTCACATGTTCATTTTCAATCCCAACTCGTGCAGTGGTAATGAGTGGTAATCTTCCTTCAAGAAGATAGACAGGCATATGCCTAAGTTTGAGATCATGTTCTGATTTTTTTATATCAATATCCCATAATCCTGTCTCATTCCTTGTGTTTGCTCCCTATGGCCATATCACAGCTAAACACAGGTCCTGACCATACAGTCTCATCTGTCAAATAGATTCCTGCGCCTCTCTGGAGCCTGGAACCTCCGTCTTGCTCCTTGTTGGTGCAAAGATTTGTTTACAGTCACGCTCAAGCCAGATTAGGTCTCATGAGAATGAACTCCACAAGGTATTCTATTTGATAGTTAAAACCACAGACTTGCACAGAGCCAAGCAAGCTCACCAATATTCTGAAACAGCAAGGACTCACCAGCAAATTCATTTTCCTTGATAATATTGTGCCAGATCTGTGGATTGTACTGATGCCACCAACAATTTCAACACGAGGTATTAACATTTCTTTTGCTTTCCTTTAATCTTCGAAGACACAACTTTCCACCAGATAAAAATCAGCCAAGTATGTTGATAAGCACATAATCAGCTACGCCTTTAGATTAGGTTAGATTTGATTTAACATTATTAATTATTCTGCTTTCCAATGAGTAATTCATGTGATTGCCTACCCAAGCCATAGCAGAACAACCTCACATGTTGTGTAACCTGTAATTGTGCTAAGCTGAAAGATTCTATACCTTATGAAGGTCAAGAAAGAAAATTTGATGAACTGTGTAGGAATTTTTCCAGTGGTTGTAGTCAACTGTATGCCAATATCTGGACACTACCAGTTTGAAAGATAGGTCATCCAAGAACCAAACTAGAAACTATATGTCCTATGTACATTTTAATGTCAGTAGTCTTCATCCACTCTGGACAATAAAAGAGTTGATTCTGAAATCAGAGTAGGGCAGGGCAAATATCTAAAGATGAGCACTAGGATCCAGATTCCCAGGTAGTATAAAGGGTGCCATTGAAGCAAAGAGACAAGGAAGTGCAGTCAAAGGAACTACAAAGCTTTGTGTCAACCAAGGGTGCAGTCAGCAGGCTCTTATAAGTACACCAAGAACACCAAACATTTCTTCATAAATTAAAAGGTTAGAAAGACCCATTAGAAGACTTAGCTTAGCTTTTGTATAACTTTTGTATAACACCTTCAGAACACATTTTAACTCCCAGGTTGAGTTTTGGAGTTTGGTTTTGAGTGAAGCTCATCTTGCAGAAATGCACACTATCATGATTTGAAAATACCAAGGAATTGAAGAGCCTATCCTTTATTTTATTTTTTAAATAGATCAATACTGTCTTAATGACCAAACTTAAATTCAGCTTCCAGCCCTCATTTCTGATTACGTCTTTGTTAGGTTGAAAAAACCTTCAACAAATCTTATTTTCTTTCCTGGAAGTATTTCTATTTCACAGTCAAGTCAGCTCTTTATCTTTCTTGCTAAAATAGGCAGGTTATTATCCTCAGATTTCTCTCTGTTGCTACTGCTTAGAAAGACAGGTGTTCGCTAACTAGATTGAAATTACTACAGCTGCAATTTGTCTCCTAAAAAGGAGCAAATTAAACAAGTTAATCAGTAAAAATGCCTTTTTTTTTAGGGTGAGAAGGGGCAACAAAATGAGAAAAAAAATCCGATAAAAATGTCAACTCCAACGTAAAGTTGGGAGATTCCTTGTGGTCTGTTATTCAGCCATTAGATGTCCCCATGTGCCATGGGGACATGGACACTGCCCTCAGCAAATAAAGTGGAAAAAAACAACAATTCAAGTTGAGTGGAAGCTTATGGGTCTGTTGTTGTCACTGTGGGTGTGTTTGTATTACACACATTGCTGGAGAGCAATGATGATTTTCTGAATGATGACAATAGCTGAGGGAAGTTATTATTTCCATTCTGGAGGGAAGACTACAAAGCTGAAGCTGTTACGGAAAACCTCACTCAGGATCTTATTTAAACAGTCACACATTGAACCCCACTTATTAATATCAGTGGTCTCTGTACAAAGAAGCAGTCTTGGAATAGACAACAGAGGCCAAGTTATTGATGGATATCTATCAGAGCTAATGATTTGGTTCTCTCACACTGAAGGCCAAATTGCATTTACCCACCAGAGCCGCACATGACTTTAGAATTCAAACAAAACAAGATCACATCTTCAGCTGCTGTAAATTAGAATTAGTCAGCTACCAGAATGGTCTTAACAGAAGTGAGATGGCTTGTAGGTGCAGAGGTTGCAGAGGTTGACACCACTACCACTACCACTGGGATAGCTCAATGAAATGCCCCCAGACCACTGCAGTTTACAGCAAAACATAGAAAAGTAAATCCTGGTGTTCCAGCAAGGGTAGTTCAAGATCAGCTTTGCGAGCATTTCAAGAGGATGACAACCACCAGGAAAGAAACAGGGAGGGCAGCTAGAAGCAATAGCTGCCTTGATCACCTCAGTTCCATCTGACTGTATTCATGACTGACCTTCATCTTACTGTGACAAGCATAAATAACTTAATTGATATTTTATTTAGTTGAACAGCAGGTGCTTGAGAGCAATTGTTTTACCTTTATTTATTTACTAATTTAGTTAGCTAAATGCCCAACTTGCAACTATAGATCATTTTCCAGATGATGTATCTTTTTGCCTATTAGAAATAAAACATTTTAGTGCTCTAATAAGCATTTGTTCTTCTGTCCAATAAGTCATTTTATTTATTAAAACAAGGACTAGTAGGTGGATTTTTATAGCTCTACTAATTATCATCCTGTCCTATGCTTCAATGGATTATTCACACACATGCACATGCACACACACACACTTAAAAAAAAAAAAAAAGATTAGGGAATGCAGTGATAGCTGAAGTATTATTTCCAGATTTACTCACTCAACACACAGAAGCATGGAGACACTCCCCTTTTCATTAACCTAGAAGCCAGCTTGGAGATGGCACAGGGAATTTCACAATGCTTCCTTTCTGCACAGATGAAAGGCTGCAGATTATTCAGTAGTGAAGGTGAGGCAGGGGGACAGGAACATCCAGGATGACAAGGCTATCCACACCCATTAGCAAATTTTAGCCAGAGGACTGAGTCACAAACAAATATCTGCCAACTACTTCTGTAAAAGCATTTCTTTTAAACACTTGAAGGACAGCACTGCAAAGACAACAGAGGAGAATTTGTTAGCAGCCCTCAAGAAGAGCCACCACTGACAGGCTAGCGCTTCACTAGAGATGGTGGTGGAGTTGGCTCAAAAAACTTCAACTGGAGTTGAGCCAATACCCTGTGCACCTAAGTTTCTGGAGGCATATGAGGACATTGCCTTTTTCTATGTTTCTGATCTGTGTAAGACATTAGTGGCACTATATCCTTTTCTTGGAAAAAAGCATTCATGGCAATAACAAGTATGCAGTCAAAAACGCCAGAACTCCACCACATACACGTCTCTTACTCCCTCAAACCAACCAGCAGGACTACAGGCAGAAATATATGCCCTTCCTTTTCCCTATCCATCTTTCTCTCCTCTCCAGAAGGCAGGTACTCCATCTGGCAGCTCCAGAGCAGGCAGTTTCTCAGACATACTTGGCTCATCCCACAAGTGGTTAACCAAGACATCAATAAACTACTCAGCAGAGGACTCCAGAGATTTACCTCCACTGAATTCTCCCTTGTGGCTGGATTCCAGCCACGTGAAGTTGGTTTCTGGCTGTGGGTCTGCTAGGAGGTAGCCAGAGCCCAGGATCCCACTCGCTGGCTCCCTGAAGGCTGCGTGTGGAGGTTTTGGCTGGCAGATCCCCAGAATGCCTTGCCTCCCCCTCATTTGCTTTGGCCACTCTCAGGTGGCTGGCCTGAATCCTTCCTTGTCGCTGTTGCAATAATGGTTTGAGGAGTGCGGGGTCAAAGCAGGCCAGGGGACCTGGAGGGCTCTGGAGGAACAATAAGGGATTTGTTCAGACAGCAGGCAGCAGGTTTGACACTTTTCCAAGATCAGAGCCATGCTAGAAAATGTCTGAGGGTTTGATTCTAGGGGTACTGCTGACAAGTCAAAATCGTGGATGCACTTTTTATGGGTCAAAGCAAGTCCGTATGAAAGAAGTTTCAGCCAGTGGAGTTTATGCCAGGCATCCAAGTGGATAAACAAAGCACTTCTGTAGGGGAATATACGTATGTTCACCACAGCTGCAATCAGTGTGGAAACATAGCCTAAGACCCCACAGCCCTACCTGGCATTTGGTACTTGCAGATGCTCCTTATGCAGGCCTGGTAGTGGGTAGCCAGCAGCCAACTCTGAAGGATTGTGGAAGAGGCTGTGCAGTAGTGAGGTCCATGCCACACTGCGTCACTGGCTGTGTGAGAAGGCCTGGCTTCTCTCGGTCACCCTCCTATGTAAATCCAGTCTCTTCAGTCAATTTGCTTTCCCTTCCAGAGGCCAATGAAAAGAATGCTGGTTGACATACTAGGACAGAGCACGCTGAACTAAATGGGTAGGTATAAAAGGCTGTACTGATCTTTGACTGAAGGGAATGAACATCAGAGGGCTTCAGCCTTGGTAAAAACCACATTCATTTCAGGAGTTCATGTTTCCAATAGAGTAGGGAAAATTGATTGGGATGAAATTGAATTAATGTAAGGATTTAAAAGCTTGACTTACATAGCTGAAGAGAAGGCTGTGAGTTGACTACTGCATGCAGGTATGTTGAAGGGAAGATCTAGCACGGATGATGAAGAATGAGGAGAAGCAAACAGAGTTTTCAGCCTACCACCTAAAAAGTCATAAAAGGTTCCAGTAGCTGAATGGAAATATGATAAAATTGATCTTGAAAGAAAATGCAGTTTCCTGTGTGTAAGGATGATTGAACTCTGGAAGAGTTTGCCAAGTGAGAGGAGGATTCACCTTGCTTAGGTCCTTTACAACAAGATTAGATCAACTCAATGACTTAAACCCATTTCTGGGGAAAAATTCTACAGACTAAGTAAACCAGAGAGGAGAGAGACGTGAAGTTTGCTAATCTCTGCTTCCTTTTTCACGTGGATTCCATCCATCTAAGAATAACTTGTGGCAACTACTGTGCAGCAGATCAGAATTTCTTGCTCCTTTCTGCTTCACACAATGCCTCAAAAATGAGGCGAGGAGAGTTGCTGGAGGATTTATGGATTCCTCCTTTTGCTAACCCTATATTTGGAATTTTTAAAGTCAGATAGTTTTTCACTGGAAAAATATTTCTTTCACCAGGACATGAGATCACACTTGAGTGCACGTATTCTGATTTCCAAGTGCTGCATCTTCTCTCCTAATCCTGATATGAGTGATAGCTCTACACAGTAAGCTACACTGGATCATGAAGTCCAACAGCAAGAATGAGGTCAGGTCACCTTGCTGCCAGTGGCTGGGATGATGCATGAGGTGAGCAAGTGAGAGACTCTCCCACGTAACACATGAGACTTGACAAGTCTGAATGTAGCCAAGTAGGTTTTAGACCTTCCAGGGATTCTCTTCAAGCAAGCTGATTTCCATCAAAGGTGACACAGCTAATCTCTTCTCCCCCATGCCCTTCAGGGAAGGGGAGAGGAGCTGAAGAAGAGTCTGGCCTGAAGAGTAGTTCATATTATGGCCAACAGCATGCCTTGCTGCATTTGGCCTCTTTGCCCTATGCCTGGGCTTCACACTCTTCTTTGCCATCAGCTCCTCCTCCAAACAAGATAGAAAATGAAGGAGAAAAGAGGCAAATTAGAGATTCTCTAGTCAGCAATCCTTGCGAGAGTTATTCTCTTTCAGTCAGTGTAAAATATTCTGGTCTTCTAAAACTTGTAAGATATAAGACCAATAGACATTTACACTTATGGAACTGTCACAGCATTCACACAGGCACTAATCTCACAGTGAATAGTTCACAGATTTCAAGGTCAGATGTTTAGGATCATCCAGGCAGTATAACAAAGACCGCTGAATTTTAGCCAGAATTTCACCCACATCAATCCCAGTATATTAATTTCAGCCGATTGGTTGGGCAACACCTTCTTTCAGCTCAGTAAGAACTTTGATATGCGTACAGCCAGTTGCTTTCTGTTTCCTTTGAGAAGGATGGCTAAGGTTTGAGAAAATAGAAGACAACGACAACAAAACCATCTCCCTCAGTGCACCTTCCTCCCCACCCCTGAAAGTTAGCATGGAATTCTGAGTAATTTGCATCAGAGGCACTTCCATTTCATGCAAACTGCCACAAAGTGGAAAATACCAGGTGACAGCTCCATACTGGAGATGCTGCAGCCCTCAGTGGGCTTGTATAAAAAGCCATAATACACATAAAAGTCTAATGTGCCTTCAAAATTACCTCATCTTTTATTTAGAGGTTATTTCACCCTTGTCTTCCTTTATCGCTCCTTATACGAGTGAAGTGGGGAAACTGGACAAAATTGAGGCAATTTAGGTTACTAAGTGGAGCTAGAGTTTACAGTCAAAGTGAGGCTCTGGGGGAAGAATTCCCCACAGCCATCCCCACAGCCAACCTAAAGCTCTGCAATCAGCTTTATTTAGGTGTTTCTTCCCAGCTCCAGCCCCCACCCTCTGCCCAGTGATAAGGCTGTCTACTAAAAGAGAAAAATACAAACAGAAAGCTATGGAGGTCAGCTGGATGAGGGATAAAAATAGCAGCAGGGCTCTCTTTGTACCATGTCCTTTGTATCATGAGAGGGAAAATCCTGGCAGCATTTCTGTTTCATGGGGTCAGCATCTCCAAGAGGAGCAACACATACGCACATTCTCATGCACACACGCACAAGTGAAAGAGGCCGTGGGCTGACTTTTGGGCATGTCAGTGCCACGAGTTAGAATTCAGCATGAGCTACACAAAGACAACACCCAGAAAAACAGTGGAAAACCCCTCCTGGAGCACAGGGCAATGGAGAACACAGGAGATAAGTTAGTTCTGCTGCTCCCAGCTCTGACGTGCTTGGCAGCCTGAATTCATGCACCTTTTCCTTATCTTTTTGTTGTCTCCTCTCCACCTCCACCTATTCTGAGGCTATTTGGATCAGGCTGTCACTGCACAGCACCTGGAAGACTGATTGCGATCTATAGACTCCACCATAGCATAAATAGTGAGACTCCAGTTGGCTCCAAGGTTCGCATACCTCTTTGACTACCGAGAAGTTACAAATTCCTATGTGGGAAGAAAAAAAATAAAAAGAAAAAAAAAAAACTATTAATTTTAAAATTAGCAGTAGTAGCAGATCCTCAGTTAATATTTTCCCATATAAAACAGATCTTGAGCCAAAGAGCAAAATGGAATCACTGAGGAAAAATAAGTGCCGTTATTATTTTTTCTTCCTCACCGAAAAATACTTCATTTTCTCAGATAACCCTCTTATGCTTGCTGGTATCAATTATCTCTAAACTTGTGGGAATTAAGGCAGCATTTGCACAGAGATTGATTGTCTCCTAACGGTCTGCTGTAGCCTTCTCAGTAAGGCTGCTAATACTGGGTATCTTCCAAGACCAGATCCCAGAACCAGGTCTGTAATTCAACCTCTGCTCCAGCATTTCTATTGTATTCTGTTTCTCTGAAGACCTTTTCAAATGACTTTTATGACATCATCTGCCAGTGATATCACTGATGCTCCCCCCTCATCTGGACAGATTTGGAAAACTCCCTGCAAACTGCTGAGCAAGCAGACTTTGCTGGCTCCTGGCTTTCCAAGGGCTGAAACAAAAGCTCCAGATGCAGTACCCAAGCTCTGACTTTCAGAAGAACTTTCAGGAGTTATGCAGTGAAATCAGACTCCAAAAGTTCAGTTCAGATATAATTTAAATGCAAATCTGTGGTTTTTGAGCTTACACTATACATAAATGACACCAAATCAAATGGTTTCTTAAGTTGACTGAGAATTGATTTAGTCCCTTTGGGTAAATATTCTGTGGTCTCATTTACAGGATGACACAAACTCAGAACTTAACTCAGCAGCTGATCAATAATATGATTTTGATCCCTAACTAAATGAAGCCTGATAAATATCAGACACTTTTAAATTGGATTTAATGAGTGCTTATGTATGTACCTGTGGGCTCTGATTCATGAGCTTTGGTTACTCCAGGCTGAAGTAACCTCGTCTTTCTGCTAGAAGCTAAAACCTGTGCTCAAGGCAGAGGCAACAGATGGTGCTCAGACATGCAGAGCTTGGGGTGCCCCCATCCTATTGGAAAGCAATGTCCCAAAATTTTATCTTGATGTCCTTTTTCAAAGGGAATGATGCTGGTGATGTGAGGGAGATGGGAAAAAGGGACTTGAAAGAGTCAGCTGGGGAGGAGCTCAGCTTTGAATTCCCAGATGAGGGTAAGAAGTAGTTCAGGAACAGCTGATGAGGACGATGAGTGGCAGAGAAAGACGTCAGCATGGGGAGAGATGGAAGAGATTGCATCTGTTTCCTTCAGAGACTATGCCAACAAGGACTGACATAGTGGAAGTGTACAAAAGAATTAATGGTCCAGAGAAATTACAGCTGCCTACCATATCTCCCAACACTTAAGCTCAAGAGCTTTTTGTCAACCAGAGACAACTGCAAGTAAGCAGGTGGATATTTTAAGAGTAAAAACACCTGCATATCCCATTCTCATCCCAAAAACTGAAGATCAGCCCCAGGCTTCCAGTCAGCTCCATGTAAGAGGCTACCTTGCTCTGGGAGAAGGAAGGTGCAGTTCCCTGAGCACAAGCTGTGCCATGCCTCGCACCCTCTGGGCTGGAGCAGGTCCTGGCCTGCTTAGTGCACCAGCATATACACGGCCGGCCAGACAGAGGAATGAGATGGAATCCAAAAGGTGCAAGATCCTTATCAGGACCCAATGTTGTACTCAGCAGGGAATGAAAAAGTGAAGGCAGGAACCAGCCATGTGCTGGTGGAGGGAAGGAGAAAGTGAAGGCAAGAGTCAGAGATGTGCTGGTGGACATGAGAAAGAGACAAATTCTAGGGATATGTTCTTTCTGACTCTTTCCTACTCCTCTTCAGAAGTTACTCATACTGGGACATGTGTAGGTGAATGTGGTGTTTCTACTCCATGGGCAGCTGGGCTTCACCACACCATACTCTCACTCCCCTGCTCAAAGGAAGAGGGAAAGAAAATGTGATAGAAAGGAGCTCAAGGGTTGAGATAAGAGGCTGGAGCACAAGTTTTATGGGAAGCAGCTGAGGGAACTGGAGGTGTTCAGTCTGGAGAAGAAGAGGCTCTGAAAGGAGGTTGCAGTGAGGCAGGGGTCGGCCTGTTCTCCCTGGTAGCAGTTATGGTATGAGAGGGAATGGCCTTAAGTTGAGTGGAGGGGAGATAGTGTTGGATATTAGGAAAAGCATAGTTTCTGAAAGAGTGGTGAGGCATTGGAACAGACTGCCCAGGAAGGGGGTGGAGTCACCAGCCCTGGAGTTGTTCAAGAAATATGTATATGTGGTACAGAGGGACATGGTTTAGTGGGCAATATTGGTGGCAGGTGGATGGTTGCACTAGATGATCTTAGTGGTCTTTTCCAGCTTTAATGATTCTATGATTCTATGATAAGGACAGGGAGATCACTCAACAATTGCCATTATAGGCAAAACAGACTCAACATTAGTGTAATTTATTGTCTGTTATTAAAAACAGCAAGAAACTAAAAGCAAACCAAAAATCCTTGCTAACCCTCTCCTACCTTCTCCCACCTTCTCCCAGTGTGGGTGAACAGGAATGAGGGGTGCAGTCAGTCCACAATGCTTCATCCCTACCTCTCCTTTGTGATCACTCTCTGCCCCTGCTTTATGTGTCCTTCCCATGGGAAGCCATCCTTCTCAAACTGTTCCCACGTAAGCTTCCCATAGACTGCAGCTCTCCCAGCACTACTCCAGCACCGCTCCATATCACAGGGCCAATCCTTCAGGCACTGCTACAGGTCCTTGCAAGTGGCAGGTGGCAGCTCCCCCCAACCCCACTGTTGTCCCAGATCTGCTCCTATGGGGGCTCTCCATGGGCTGTGCCTCCTTCAGTCCTCATCTACTGCTGCTACGCTGAACTATCGCAGGAAAATCACAACCCATGGGCAAAGGAAGGTATGCTCCTATATGTACAGCGTTGCCAATGTAACCACACTGGCCCTTAGGATCTCTGCCTTGAAAGCTGTGGTGCTGGAAGTCTACTGACTTCATGCCCCAACATAATGAGAGCATGCATTTATCTATCATCCTTCATTTTAAATAAATGTCAATATTTTTTCCTCTGGGCTGTTCATTCTTGTTTTGTCAAAAGCAATGATTATATCATTATATCATATTTTGCATTATGATGCAAAATTAGAGGCAAGTAAGTAAATACTTCAGAAAGGTGGCATCATCTGAGAGGATGTGACAGCTGCTCACATTTGCTCAAACATATTTCTCCCTGGAGTCTGACCTTAGGTGTAAATTGGAGAAGCCTGACAGGACACAGAAAGGAGTACTACCCTGTTGACCCAGTTTTCATAGAGAGCAGTGTATATAATTATTTGGCTAGTTGCTGTTGATAAACCAATCCCATGTGAGGTTAAAAATTATCCAGGCAATTACTGGTGACACAGCAGTATGCTAGAAACCTGCATAGCAAACCTCTCAGCCACAGCTATGCTGGCAGGAGGTGTGGTGAGGTGTGATCTGAGACTGAGATAGTTCTGCTGGCAGATGTCCTCAGCACAGGGGCAGCTCCCCCGGCTTCTCCCTTGGTGGTTTATTTTGGTCAGGAATGGTAAAATAAGCGATATCACAAATACCTTCTTTTGTGATAAGGTCCCAAACAAGTGCTGCGTGTATAATGTTTCAGCCTGCAGCAATATCAGTATTTCTCAGCAATAAATAAAGCACTCCTGGAACTACTGTGTTGCAGCAGGGAAACCACTCCTCATGGGAAAGATCAACTAAAAGTGGGATTTTTGTTTATAGAAACTGCATTAATGGCAAGAACTGTTGTCAGAAAAGCTGTGGCATGGAGAATGCCCACCAGCTCAGGCCCCAACAGATGCAGCTGCACCTGCAGAAAGTCCCCAGCAGAGACTGGGAGGAATGTGCTGAGATAGCATCCTCCGTGATGGTGCTGATGACGCACCTCCTGCTCACCACCAGCTCCCATCATCTGTGCCGTGGATTGCAATACTGAGCTTTGGCTGCTTGAGTTCACACAGCTTGCTTTCCCCAGTGACAAGTCTGGTGCAGGGCGAGTTAGGCAGCCAGGCTATGTATATATATTTATAAGCACTTGCACATATATATCATTTTGCTTTTATGTAGAGTACAGGACTGATTTAGACCACCCAACTGGGATGCAAGAGCCAAGGATTTATATATTTTCATTTTTTTAACAACTAAAACATTTTTCGTTCTCTATCTTTTTTATTATTATTATATGATGTGTTACAGAGCCTCAGAGAATATCTGGAAATAAACAGTGATATAGCTGTTACTAATTCTTCCAAAATGAAGCGACCTACTTGGGAAAGCATTTTCCCTGTAACTTCAGGCAAGAACACAAGTGGATATAATTATATACGCATAGCTCTCTATTCTTCTTAGTTTCATTTATGTCATTCAGGAAGGCATTCAAGTTCAGCCAAGACATTCCAATTTCTTATGGAAAGGAAAAAAAAAAGGAAAGAAGGTGAGATTCTTAAGATAGATTATAGTTATACTACACAGTCTAATGCATTGGTATTAATGGTAATAGTATAATGCACCATATAAAAAAAATTTAGTTCCCGAATCTTCTATTACAGCTTACATCCTGATTTCATGCAAAATTGGAGTAAGCTATAATAGCAGTGGAATTCCTAAAGATTGGCTCTAAATTAAAAGAGATCTTCATCTAGTTTAATGTGCAAGCTGCAAATGTTGCTCTAATATAAATACAACTGAACTGTAAACCAGCTCATTAAACCTCAGTTCTGTGCTAAGTAATGGGCATTTTACATTAAAAAGATCAGAATAGGCAGGTTTTCCTCTAACAAGTTTTCCTGAAGACTAGCCAGCTAATGAACAGGGTTCAGTCATGACACTGAACCATTTTCCAAGAATTATTCCAGTTTGCACTAGCCTATAGAAAGCACACACCAGACATAAGCCTCATACAAGTTCCCACTGCTCAGCAGACCAGTGTGGTCCATGTTCCCATGTTTATAACATGATTAGTCATATCTACCCATGACAGCCAACTCATGCTGCCCATCCCATCCCAGAGCCACCCATCGGCACTTGCATGGACAGCCAAGTATGAAGTGCTGTGAGTGGGAGAGGCAGCCCCAGCTCCTCCTCTGCCCCTGCTTTTGTCCTGCAGATTGTGCTTTTCACAGCTCGGCTATTAAGGCAGATGGCTGCCTGCAAAGCCCAAGGCAATGGACAGATGGGCTCTCCTCCGCATTCCAAGTCACTCTCACAACTACAAGCGAGCACCTGCTGACCTTGCGTCTCTTCCTGGCTGTAATTAATCCAAGAATTAGCTTTCTTTTCTGCTTCAGTTTGGGTAAACCGAAGACTTATGCAAACTTCAGTTCTCCTCGTCAACCTCCAGAGATCCAGCACCACTTTGGAGCTTGTTGTAAAGCTGAGCTATTCCCAAATTCACTGGTGTTTCATCTCCTTCTGAACTTAAATTGACCATGCACTGCATTTGTCCAAGGCTTGTTCAGGGAAGGAAACATTTCACCCCCTATATACACCAATTATCACGTTGCCTGTGTTCACATTGGGGATTATATGCGTTCATGGTACTGTAAATGCCTAGAAAAGCCTCCAGGATCTATGTGAACTGAGAAGGAGAGATGGTAGGGAATGTAAAGAAAAAAAAAAGAGATGGGAATAGCCTAATTTCATAACAAATCAGACTGTTATTGGTACAAACGTGCACATGGGAGACATTCTGCCCGTCACCTCGTGACCAGCTCCATTTTATGCTGTTTTTCTGGAGGTAGACATGAGAAACTATGAATAAAGCAAAAAAATAGAGGAAAAAAATGAGTGTTACAAAGCACTGAGAAATTTCTCACATGCAAACATACACAGTGATAAGTAGGGAGTATCTATGCTAAAGAACAACATGCAGAACCTCAGCAAGGACTAGATGACTTCTGGAAGCCCCTTTTGACATAACTTTTACATTATTCAAATTCCAAAAATAGGATAAGTTAAAAAAAAGGACTATCCTTCATGGTGAGAGCTGAGGAAATCAGTTTGGTCCCTTTGAAAATCCTTCTCCCACCCATGCAATACAATTTCAGATATGGATACTGTCAGAGCCACAGCCAAAACAAGCAGACAGGTATTTGATATGACATTGGAGCCTTTGCATTTCAACCACAAAAAGTCGAAACAATTTGAAAAATGCACCAGAGCCACTGAGCACAAGTCTGTGGAGCAATGCTCTTTATTATCTTCATCAATTACATCAACAGTGAGATCAAGTGCACCCTCAGCAAATCTGACAACCAAGAGGATGACAACCAAGCTGTGTGGTGCGGTCGACACAATTGGAGGGATGGGATGCCATCCAGAGAGACCTAGACAGGCTTGAGCAGTGGGCCCAGGTGAACCTCATGAGGTTCAACAAATCCAAATGCAAGATATTGCACTTGGGTTGAGGTAACCTCCACTACCAATACAAGCTGGAGGATGAAAGTGTTGAGTGCAGCCCTGCAGATAAAGACCTGGGGGTACTGGTGGAAGGGAAGCTGGACGTGAGCCAGCCTTGTGCCCTCTCAGCCCAGAAAGCCAACCATATCCTGGGCTGCATCAAAGAAGTGTGGCCAGCAGGGTGAGGGAGGTGGTTCTGCCCCTCTACTCTGCACTGGTGAGGACTCACCTGGAGTACAGATGTGGAGTCCTCGGTACAGGAGACACATAGATCTGTTGACGAGTGTCTAGAGAAGGGCCACAAAAAATGATCCACAGAATGGAATGTCTCCCTGTGAGGACAGGCTGAGAGAGATGGGGCTGCTCAGCATGAAGAAGCGAAGGCTCTGTGGAGACCGGATAGTGTCCTTTCAGTATCTAAAGTAGGCTATAAGAAAGAAGGGGACAGACTCTTCAGCAGCATCTGTTGTGACAGGACGAGGGGAAATGGCTTCAAATGAGAACAGGGATGATTTGGATTGGACAGAAAGAAAAAGTTTTCCAAGGTAGAGAAGCACTGAAAGAGTTTGCCCAGAGAGGTAGTAGATGACCTGTCCCTGGAGACATTCACTGTATGGGGCTCTGAGCAGCCTGCTCTAGCTGCAGATGTCCTGTTCATTGCAGAGGAGTTGGACTAGATGGCCTTCAAGGGTCCCTTCCAACTCAAACCATTCTATGATTCTGTGATTGGTCCACATTAAAGGCTTGCAAGCTTCATCAAACCCTTCAAGAAGCCTAGTTTGAAATAGCAGTTTGTGACAGAATTCTAAGTCAATAGATTTACTTTAAATATTTTGTGCTGAAGTTGATCTATTTGCTTCCCTCTCTTACAGGAATGCTGTATCATGCTCTCTCATTTTCTTAAAGGCTGTTCTTTGCCCTTCTTTGCTCCCCTACAGCCTTTCACTTTAAGATGTCAAAGCACTGAGAAGAAAGGACTGTTGCATCCAGCAGAAACTGGAGCAGAGGAGATGGGCGGTACTGTGTAATCGCCAAGCAATACATTTTGACGTCACAAAGATGATGATTTCTCTGTAATGACAGGGAAGAACTGCTGGACTGAACAGAGAAACCATGCTGGCTTTTAGCTCACAAAGCTCTTGACTCACTGCAGAGCTTAAATTCCTCACCCGCTCACTGAAGTGAGTCCTGCATCAGTCCAGCTGTAGAATCACACAAATGGCCCATTACCAAGTGAAAGCCCTTCTCAGCTACCTATTTGTTCTCCAGATTAGGAGATTGTGGGTGGAAATGGAATGCAGCCTTGCCTACAGGGCTTTCTGTAAAAAAGTTTTTACAGTAACAGTGGAAAAGGCAGTGGAAATCCAACACAGACTGGAAACATAAAAACTCTTCTTTACTCCCCATCATGCGGGATCAGCTGGTTGTTCCCAAAGAGCATCACTGATGCTGCAGAGCAGATGAGCACTCTCAGGTATCTGTCTGGGCTCCGAGCTCCCTGCACTTCCACTTTGTTTCCCAGTAGACGTTTTATAAATCAAACTGGGACACAAAATTCAGTCCTCAAAAATAATACTGAGTTGTGCCCGTGCTCCAAACTTTTCCCTTTCCAGTCCCCTTTGGACACTTCTGCAGCAAGCAACCTTCTATTCTGCAACTTATTTTTGTCTTCCCTCCCTAGGAAGTAGCATTTGGACCAGCCCAGTCTCTTAGCTCACTCATGTGTTGGCCTCTATTTACGCACCAGCTCCAAAACATTTATTTGGCAGTCAGGCTGGAAAATGGCAGCTTGCTACATTAACCTGCATTACTCTCTTCATTCACTATTCTTAATAAGTGTTTAGGAATGCATTAATGTGGGGCTAGGCCACAGAGTTTGCATCCGGGCTTTTGTCATGTTTGGAAGAGATGAGCTAGCACCAGCATCTGGTGCACATCATCCCTTCCATACTTAGCATCCAATAACAGTGTACAGCACTGACGCCCCTCTCAGAATTCCTTTCTGCTGCCCATATAGACAGAGTTGTCATGATTTTTCCCTGCTTTCCCTTCTCCAAGCCACCAAACAGCCATTCGATTCTGATAATGAAGTTGTTCAGAAGCTACCAGCATTTCTCTCTTAAGCAAAATCTTTGCCTACAGGCAGTGATGTAACACACAGGGAGCAGTGAGCGTGGATGAACTAAATAACATTAAATCTCTCTGCAGCCACTTTAGGAATGAATATATGAGCTAGCTATCACAGTTTCACACGTACGTGCTATAGACAAGGTGTAAGTTTGCAGCAAGATAGCTTACTGCAGGCCTTGAAATAGCTGCAAGGTCAAAGAGAGGTGGCAGAGGGGACAAATGACCTCCTCTGCTCTTCATCAGGTGGCTCATCTCACCAGCAAGGAGAGAAATCATTCACAAGAGTTGTCAGCACACAGCTGGATGGATGACCACCCCTTTCTTCCCCCAGATCTCTCCCTTGTATTCGCAGCAGAACTAACCCAGTTGGTGGTCAGCACCACTGCGTTTGTCCAAGACCCCAAGGCAGTGAGTGAGGCACTGACATATCTGAGGCATCTGAGAGCTCTTCAGCTTTTGGTACAATTCCTCCTTCACCAATTGTCGATCTGAGGCGAGGCTGCAAAACCTGCTGCAAAACAAAGCAAATGAACTTCATCCAAGCTCCAAGCTACTGCGGTACTTACTGAGGGTTTATGGTTTAGAGCTGCTCAGTATCTGTCTCAAGCATAATATTGAGGGTATGTAATACACCTACACCCTTCAGTCTCTGTTGTTTTAACTGAGTGACCTACAAACCGGTTCTCCAATTTTCCAAGTACAGAAAAGCTAAGGGCAGTGAGGAATCCCCATCATGCAAAATAATCCTGGAGATTTTCCATTCATGGAGAACCCCACCTATCCAGTGTTTAGCAAACAGCAGTTTCAGTGACTCTGAAGGAGGGTACAACATCACTCACTGCAGTGCAGGAGAAAATGATCAAGCATGTAAATTGAAGAATGACCTTGCACCTCCCAATTAGAAATATCACGACTCAATTCCCTTGCATGCACACACACACACTTTGGCTTCATAGATATGACATCATCACAGACCATCCTTTGTTTGAGAGGAGGATAAGAAGGGAAGATGAGAAAAGTATGAACCAAAGGCAGAGATGCTTTCTTGCTAACCATAAGAGCACTAAAAACATATTAGCTATAGGCATCAGCCTATATATTTGTGGGGACTGATGTACCATGAACTTCTAATCACGTGTGTAGTTACAATTCGATATTTTTAAGCCTTCAGTAATACCAAGTCCTGTAATTTTTTTGGTAGGCTACTAAAGAAATAACATTAAAAAAATCACACAGCCCTTAGTAGGAAGCAGAGATAGATGGTCTTGGACGTGGCATATCCTTATTTTTCACTTCCTATCTATTCAAAGTGGGATCCACCTCATCCCCCTTTCTTCCCATGACACTCACACCAGGGTACATCCTCCCTAGAAGAACCAGGCCAGAGCCACACTGGTACATGAGGATTACCCTCAATACATTAGATGATACGGCTTGGATCTGCAGATAAATCTCAGTGGGAATGAATAGGAAGCAGAGAAGCTCACAGTCACATAGACTACGATAGGGCACAGAACATCTGGGGTTTCATCATTTCCCTTGCTCCTTTCCTGTATGCAATGCGAGACAATTCACTTTGCTCCTCTACATCCCCCTCCCCACTCCCTATTGCACCCACCACAGCCTTTTTAAAGCAAAGACAAGCAGTGCCGGTCAGCACAGCACACTTGGCCCTGCACCTTGGGGTCTAAGTGCCTTTGCAATACAAACGATAACAGTAACAACAATGCTTGCAACTCACTCAGGACATCTTCTTTCCTTTCTAAGGCTGGGTGTAAATAATATTCTTATCTTCTAAGAAATAGCTCTGCCATCTCTGACTAGGTGATAAGTAGAGAGACACTCTTAACTGCTGATCAACAGGGAGGAGAGTGATTAGCATCCTCTGGGGAACACCTTGTTGATGACGGCTGCTTTGCATTGTTGAGGGTGTAAGAAGCACCTAAATTCCTCCTCCACAGAGCTCTCAACTGCTGATGAAGTCAGCACTGCATTTAATCCCTCAGCACACTGCTTGTCAGGCCAATTTCTGATCAAAGCCTTGCTTGCCACTGTGGCCATAATTGCAACCCTCTGCAACTCTCCACAGTTTGAGAAAGGGACTTAGTGTGAACGTCAACGGAAACAAGGACTGAACTTAGGCAACACCAAACCTTCTGAAGTACAAAAATTAAACAACAACAAGAAAAACAAACAAACACACAGAACAAAAACAAACAAACAAACAATTCAACAACCCTACATAGGGACCAATTAGTAGGAAAGGCTAAAATAGATCCAACCATTTCAGGAGTTTCCAAATTGAGGGCTATGATATTAATTCCCTGCTAACTGGGTCTGATATGCTGGATTTCTGCAGCTGCCCCCCAGTGCTCAGCCAATTCTGGCTAGCACAAACGTAGTTGAGGCAAGGAGGAACAGGTACAGCAGAGCAACATGTACCCTATAAAAAGTCAAAGCCTGAACTAACAGGCTTACTGAAGCTCAGGCTTAACCCCAAGGGGTGGATCAGTACAGATATGTGGGAACAAGCCACTGCTTTGATTGTGTTGCTGAGTACCAATAGACCCAGGTACTCTCCATCCTCACCACCATCAATAGAAGCAAATGACATTCATGTGACTACACCCATACCAGGATCATGTTCAATTTTGGGCCCCTCACTATAAGAAAGGAGGATGTCCAGAGAAAGACAACAAAGCTGTGAAGGGTTTGGAGCATAAGGTGTTTGGGTTTTTTTGTTTGTTTGTTTGTTTGTTTTGTTTTGTTTTGTTTTTTAATGGCAATTGGCTGAGAGAACTGAGATTGTTCAGTCTGGAGGAGGCTCAGCGGACACCTTATCGTTTTGTACAACCCTCTGAAAGAGGTTGTGGTGAGGTGGATGTCGGCCTCTTCTCCCAGATAACAGCAATAGGATGAGAGGTGATGGCATTAACTTGTGCTAGGGGAGGTTCAGGTTAGATATTAGGAAAAATGTCTTCTCTAAAAGAGTGGTGAAGCATTGGAACAGGCTGCCAAGGAAGGTGGTCACCATTCCTGGAGGTGTTCAAGAAACATGTATACATGGTACCTAGGAACATGGTTTAGTGGGAAATATTGGCAGTAATTGGACTGTTGGACTAGACGATCCTAGTCGTCTTTACCAACCTTAATGATTCTGTGATTCTATTCTATGATTCTATCTATGATCCTCTGTTGACAGTGGTGCTTCAGCCAGAGCTGGGATGGTTCCTTCTGTAGTGCTTCAGTGCTCCCTATCACATTGGTGAGGTGTCTCCAGCCTGGGCAATAAAACATAGATACAAGCACATACTAAGGCTTTTCCTGCTCTGCAGGATCAAACTGCTTTACACATCCTAGGAAATACTGGGGTAGGAGGTCCTTTCCTCCCAAAAAGGCTGGCCCTCCTGGCAAAGGTGGGCCCCAGCATTGTGTGAGTCTGGTTGCACAATATGAAAGAAAGATGTCAAACAGATCAGAAACACTTCCCTATCTAGCGGTGTTCTACATCTGGAAGAAAATGCAACCTCACACTTTCGATCACAGGCTGACTCTTAAATAAGGCAATCCTCATCCATAGCAATGATTTCCTTTCTCCCCTCTTATTATACATTTTACCTCCCTGTATTATTGCTCACAGGAAACATCAATTTTCAAGCATGGTATTTCCCTTTCTAATAAAATGCAGCAGGAGGTTCCACAGGTTAATTATAAATTGATTTTAAAAGCATTTACCAAGAAGTGTTTTAAATCCATTTCCCTTAATTCCATTTGATGCAGCATATGTCTCGCGGTGCAAAGGGGAGACGCGGTGTTATTGCCACTATCTGCCAGATGAACATGTTCATCACCAACAGTGCAGAGAGTGATAAGTCCCTTATCTGATACAGAGAGACAAAACATTCCCTCTTTCTTATCAACAAATCGAATTATCAGCCAAGTGAAGTAGTTTTTGGTAGCATTTCTGACTGCGTTTTGCTTTTAAATCCATACCGGCAGCAAATGTTCATGGATGCATTTCCCTCTTACGCTCATTTCAAACTGCAGCAGCAGCCACAGATAAGAATGCTTTATCTCTCCAAGACGTCAAACCTATGTGCTGCTAGGCTGTTCTGAATTTGCTGGTAAACTAAGCTATAGTGAAAGTAAAAAGTGATGCTAAGACAGACATACATAGAGCTTGGAGGACCACAGAGCTGAGCCAATGTTTACTGACAAGCTGAGCAATGCCTGCTGACATGACTGTTGCTAACGGCTTAGACAACACTTTTCAGTGCCATCCCTTAATTCGGGATGCTTACCTTAAGAAGATTGGGACCCAGTAACCTTGGAAAGCTCTCATCTAGGTAAGGTGACAATACTGCCACCATTGGCACATGTGCCAGACAGATTCAAAATTAACTTCACAACACAGTAAAGCTAGAAAGGAGTTAGGGTTATTGGCCACCTGACAACACCAGGGGAATGTAACAGCTAAATACACAGTCACATTTTTAGGTGTGAGAGTTAGAAACCATCTGATGCCTTTGTATGAGACAGTTTGTTGGGATGCTCCCAGCAGAGTTCTCCGAAGTGAGCAGCTGCTCTGAAGGGCTTTGTGTGGGTGAGTACCCATGGGAAAGGCCTCAACATCAGCCTGCCTTGAGCACAGAATGAGAGCACTTAGCTGTTAACTTGCATTGGAATGTTGGAGTCAGAGCACCACTTCAGCTGTGTTCAGAAACTTAATTTCAATGGGACAGCACTGGAAAGAGTTTGTGCTTGAATGCACTTACCGGGCAGCTGCACACAGTTCCAGCTCACCAACAGCGTTTTAATGCAAGTCATCTCTTCCATCAAGCAGGCCAAAGACGACAAGGCATGATCGCAGAAACTCATGGAGCACAGGCATATCACTCAAGTAAAAAACTTCTTGGTAAATATCTGCAAACTCCCTGCATTGAGTTCATCTTTCTCCCTCCCATGAGAGATGGGCAATCAGCAGCTCTGCAAGTAATGGAATGTTTGAAGACAACACCATCATCATTTCACCTGATGAGCAAGAGGAGCAAAACTAGTGAGCGCTCTGCTGCTTGCTCAGCACGGAGCCAGCCAAGGGAGATCAGACTCCACCAGAGCTGTGGACTTTGCATTGATCAGTTATTCAGATTATGCACATCCTTTCACCTCCTCAGAGATAAACACAACCAGCTTGGAGCTAAAACAAGGCCAGAAGCATCTCCAGTGTCTATATCTCTGTTTCTTACTGGTTCCACCTCTACAAGGCTACCTTCTTTCCCAGATTTATTTTTTTTTAATTTCCCCTGTGGCTGAACTTGTTAATTTGGTGGCAATCAGATGCCTCATCTCTAAAGCAGCTATTTTGCAACCAGTGACATGATTCCTGGAAGGGTTATATACTCTCATCTGTTTGTAGAAGGGACAGCCTAGTTGGATATTAATTCCCGAAGAGACAAGAGATAATTATAATAATGGCCCAGCTGACAATAGTTTCAATAGTTTCCAGCCTCACTGTCAGCTGACACATTCCTTCCCCCAGATAATATCTGATACAGGCAGATATTTCTGAAGCTGTGCCTCTGCAGGACGTGCCATGAGAACTGCAGCGAGGTCAGCTCTTCTGCTTTCCTATGAAACCTGCAAGGAAGTTGATGCAGAAGAGGTTTATTTTTCTTGGACATTAATAAGAAAGCCGTTTAATAGCTTTCAAACCTTTCTTGCCTTCCTGCTACACTCTGCCGCTCCCTCCCACTGCAGGCCTGCAGGTGTCCCAGCACCCAAGCACAGGAATGGAGAAACATTTGCTCCTGCTCTTCCCATATGGCATTTGGTTCTGATCAAAGTCTTCATTCAAGATTTCCATTATGGAAACAGTCTTGGCCAGTTCGGTGGAAGGGCTGGAGCCACCCCCACTGGATCACATCCAGCTCTCAAGATCAAGGGTTGGAAAATTACAGAAAGTCTTGGCAGTGTGGGCAACCAAAAGGATCATTAAGCAGTTGCAAATAGCCCTAATGCTTTAACGAGGACTTAATCAAGCAGAGCTGGGATGTCTTGACAATCTGATAATTGTGACAGAAAATGCAGAGAATGTGGAGGCCTGGCGGGTCTTCCAGGGCTGATTGTTCTGAAATAGCTTTTCTTTCTCTTTTTGAAGAGAAATTTAAATGAACCAGGCTTTCAGAAATAAATGTTTATCTTTCACAAGAGCCTTGAAGATCTTCTCATTTATCAAGCTCTTAAATCTGCACAGATTTCCTGTAATTCACCCTTAATCCACAACTGGACAGAACTCTCTCCAATCAAGGGATGCCAAAACTGCTGTTGTTGGCTTGGTCCCTTCCAGCCATTCCTGACCAAAATCTTTATCACTACGAAGGGCCAATTCAAACTCTTCTCACATTTTGGAAGGTTGCTTTGAAGGAACGTAGATTAGTTTACAAGTTAAAATATTCAAACACCCCAAATAACTAGTGTTACATAGCTGGTATTGAAATATTAAATTGTCATATACACATTTGAATAGTTTCATTTTATGTAGTTAACTAATCAAGGGCTTCCTTGTTTGAAAACAAGGCTAATATTTGATACCCAGCTAACTGTGATGGTTTGAAAGGACTGCAAAGGGAAAACTGTCTGTAAACAAAGTTAAATTAACAGCTGTAGTTTTTTTACCCTGAAGCAAAAAAGGTACACTCAGTGGAAAGACCAAAGGTGGTGAAAATTCTCTGTGTTCAAAATCAGAGGAAGATGTTTTCTCGTGCTTCACTCCTGATGCCAGTAGACACCCAGTGTTCTTGGCCAGAGCCAAGGGGCAGCTCAGGCTCTGCTCTAACTCTCCTGGCAATGAGATGTACTTCCAGGGATTTCAGTGGGTTTCTGTGAGAGATGTTGTACTCACTGCAGTGCTGAGGGAGTGGTGTAATATTAGCATAACTCTTTTATAGAATCATCATAGAAATGTTTGAGTTGGAAGGAACCCTTAAAGGCCATGTAGTCCAACTCCCCTGCACTGAACAGGAACACCTACAGCTACATCAGGGTGCTCAGTTCCATCCAGCATGGCCTTGAATGTCTCCAGGGATGGGGCACTCATCACCTCCATGGGCAACCTTTCCTGGTGCTTCACTGCCCTTATTTTAAAAGATTTTTTCTTTGTAGCCAATCTTTCATTTCACAGCACTCTTCCCATTTAGTTTTCTGCTCTTTTCCTCTGTGCACGTTCCTTTTTCTGCTGGGAAATCAGTGGGCTGCACTTTTTCATAGTGAGGAACTCAGGCTGGCAGAGCACAAGAAGCCAGCATGGGGGACGAAGATATTTACCGCAGCATCCCTTGGCCACACAGCTGTAACAACTGAATAAATAAATGCCATCCAATACCACTTTTGCTAGCCCATAACTCCACTATATGGAAGTGGGCATTCACAGCGTGAGGATGAGCATGGCCTTTTCTGCTGCTGCCACAAAGGCGTGTGTAGGTCCTCATGTTTCACGGTGACAGTGGCCCCCAGACACCTGCATTTCTCATTCATAGTGGGGAAGTGCACCAAGAAGGTGTTTGTCTGGGTCACGTACGAGTCGTTTTGGCCCTGGGAGATGTTAGGAAGATGTTATTGAGACAGCACTGTCAGCTTCTGCCTACACACATCTCACCTCCTGTTGTTACAGAAAGTACAGCTGCTGAAAAAGAAGAAAAAGTTACACATCTCTTTTCTGGCTCTCCTATTAATAAGGTAAATCCATTTATTTTCTGCACTGGGGTCCCACAGGACCACTGTGGATCCAGGATCCCTATGCAATGCTATTGGATGCACACAGGTGCCCCAGCTGATCTCAGTGACTGAGCACAAAAGACCACATTCTAGGGAGTAAACCTCCCACCCAAGTCATTAGCACTTTCCAGCACTAATACCTCATTAGCGCTTTCCCATTCTCACCAGTGGAAGACCAGCAACTCACTGGGGAGTTGCTGGGGAGGAGGTGAAGTGACAATTTCTGAAGATAGCCACAATTTTCAGGCAGCTTTTTGCCCACTGGAAAGGGGATTACAGATGTCCCCTGGAAATATGACACGCAGCAGGTGACACAGCCATGTGTGACATCACGAGTTGTCTCAGGGTTTTCCAGCCACAGAGAGGTGAGAGAGGTTTTTCCACCATCTCTACTTCACTCTCAACTTTTGCTTTCATTTCTGTTGCTCGCGGGCTCCTGATGTGCCATCACTCATCAGTTCCACCCTCCCACCTCCTATTTGTCATGAGAATCCCCGATGTCAAAACAATCATGTTGACTCTGCTGTCTCCTTAACGTTATAGTTGCATATTTATTCTTCCTGTATAACAGCTGTTTTGTCAAAATGCCCTTTTACTGGAGATTTATACTTACTGTTTTCACACCTATCCCTGTGTTCTTTCTGAGCTTGGACATAAGAGCAAAATATCTTTGTTCCGCCACGTGAAGACGGGACCTCAACATTGACTCTCCAAGAAGACCTCCAAGACCTAAAGAAATCTATAGAACATTTTAAATACCTATGAAGGCCACGCTGTTTCAATAGCACATTTCTTCCAGTCCTCCTTTCTCGTTTTTCCACTCAGATGAACACAGGGTACTTTAGGAGTCCATCTGCTTATGTTTCGTAGTCCTCGCTTCAAGCCGTAATGCTCTGTGATACTGCAGTTAGTTTCTCTGCATACAATTATATTGCAGCACAGGATTATGATTTTCAACCCTATGAGTACTGGAGTAATTCTGAAGTATTTCTGCTCTTTCCAGCTGAATTTCAATGACTTTTACAGCTCTGAAAGCATTACTGTGTGATTCTGATGCTGTTCTTAAATGGGTAAAACAATCATAGAATGGTTTGAGTTGGAAGTGACCTTTAAAGGCCATCTAGTCCAATGAGCTAGCCCTACAATGAGCTGGGACATCCACAGCTTGATCAGAGTCCCATCCAGCCTGACCTTGCGTGTCTCCAGGGATGGGGCATCCACCACCTCTCTGGGCAACCTGTTTCAGTGCCTCACTGCCCTTATTTTAAAAACTTCTTCCTAATATCCAGTCTTAATCTTCTCTGTCCTAGTTTGAAGCCATTTCACCATGTCCTATCACAACAGACCCTCCTAAGGAGTATGTCTCCTTCTTTCTGGTGGCATCCCTACAAACCCTACACTGGGTAGAACTGGATCAATTCAGATCCTGCCCCTTTCTGGCAGTGTCCTTCAGCCACGCTATTTCCAGTCACACCAGCAAAGTCCTCTACAGAGAGTTGTAGTATTTTAAAACAGCACGACGTATTTTAAGCCACCTTGGAGCAAGGTGTTTAAAATATCAGTGGGTGAAGCACCCACCTTGGGACTGGTCAGTGCTCCCCAGTTGCTGGTCCCTTCTTGTTGTTTTCATGAATCTGTCCCTCTTTGCTACCCAACTGCAGCAGAACGCGCTGCAAACTGCACTTGGAGCGGAATGTGGCTGCAAACACTCCGCTGCTCAGCGGAAATGGGCGATTTCCACTTAAAAAAAAAAAAAAAAAGGGGGGGGGGGGGGAGGGGAGGGGAAGATTTAAAAAATATATATGTATTATTTTTTTCGCCGAGAGAGGTTCACGCAGGTGCCGGGCCGGGGCTGCGCTCTGCATCCCGCGGGCGCGATCGGGCGCCGGGAGAGGGCGCGATGGCCCCACGGTAGCGGCGGCCGTGGGAAAGCGGGGCCGCCCCCAGCGCTGGGGAGCCGCACCGGGGGATGGATAGGGAGGGGGATGTGGGAGTCTAAGTGCTTCTGCGCTTAGAAATAATACAAATACAAGTCCCCTTGGTGTGTGGGGGCTGAAAAAATAAATAAGAAATAAATAAGAAATAAATGAGAAATAGGAATAATATTTATATGTATATTATCAGGGTGCCCTGCTAATATATATATTATAGCGGTCGCGCGGGGCCGGACAGACGCGAATGCGGAGCGCTCCGTCGGGTCTCGGCTCCGCGCACCTCTGGGGATTGGCAGCGGGGAAGGGGTGAGCCCGGGTGGGGAAGGAGCCGCTGGGTGGGGGGCTGCGTAGCGAGCGGGAGGAGGTGCAGAGCCCCCGGGGGTCACCTTGCAGCCGCCGCCCCCCCCTCCTCCGGCAGCCTCCTCCTCCCGTTTAATTCTCCGGGACAACGAAACAGCGACACGGGCGGGGGTGCGCGAGCCACGGACGCTCCTTTGTGCCGGTAGCCGGCAACCGCTCCGCCCGCAGCCGCGTTACGGGGGGACACGGAGGGTGAACCTCCCACCTCCCGTGCTGCCGTCGGGGGGCAGCGGGCGGAGAGGGAGAGGCGATCGAGGAGGGAGGGAGGAAGGAAGCTGCGAGGAGCGCCCTTTTCATCCCCTCTCTTTTTTTTTTTTTTTTTGTTTTTTTTTTGTTTTTTTTTACTATGTTTACTTCCGACCTCTCCTTGTAGTAAGAGAAAAAAAAACAACCGCTGCTCCGCATCGCCTCTCCCCGGCTCCTCTCCCTCCCTCTCGCCCGCACAGCTCCGGCTCGCAGTGCCCGGGGGGGGCACGGAGCCCCGCGGCCGCCCCCTCGCGGCGCGCCCTCCCCGCGCACGGAGCCCGCGCGGAGCCGGGGGCGAGCGGGAGGGAGAAGAGGCGGCGACGCGCACGGCGGGAGCGCGCACTCGCGGGGCCCCGCCGTGCCGCTCGTGCTCCCGCCCCCGCTGCATCTCCCGCCCGCCCCTCGCCGGCGCTTTAAAGGAGGAAAGCAACTTAACTTCTATTGTACCGGACGGAGCGCGCCGCGCCGCCTTGGACCGTACAATCTGCCGCACGCCGGGAAGGCGAGCCTTCTCTCCGCTGTGTTTTTTTCTCATCGTGGTGGGAGGAAGAGATCTACGTTCTCCCTGCGTTTTGGCTCCTTTTTTTTCCCCCCGTCTTCTCCGGCGGTTCTTTTTATATTTTTATCTCCAATTTCTTGATTTTGTTGTTCCCCGCACCGCCCGCAATTATTGCCTCGCTCCGTCTCGCAGCCGGCGCGTTGGAGGAGCCGGTGAGTCGCGGGGCTCCGCTTTACCCATCACACGATCCGCCGCGGTCGGGCTGACAGCGCGGGGCCGCGGGACCGCCGGTGCCTCCCGGGGGACGCGGCGCTGCGCCGGGGCACGGCGCGCCCCATCCTTCTCCGTGCGCTCGGCTTGGATATAATTTTATTTTTTTAGGGGGATGGGGGGAGAACAAGAAGCATTTGCTTCTCCAGCGTACGCACGGCAGGTTTTGCTTATTGCACATATGTACGTGTGTGTGTGTGTGTGTGTGTGTGGATATATATGTATATATGATACATTTGGCAAAGTTTGCCCTGCTCCGTGCACGGCCAGGTGGGTGGTTGGGGAGCAGCCCGGCTCTGTGCCGGGAGCTCCCGTCCCTTCCCGCCCGGTTCCCGGTGCCGGAGCTGCGCACCGGGTGAGCGCGGCGGCTGCGGGAACTGTGCCCGAGTGGAGCCCCTCCGGAGAGCCGCGGGGAGAGTGCTCCGGGCGTCCCCGGGAGCTGAACCCTCGGTGGACGGGGTCGCGGCTCCCGGTCGCCCTGCTGAGCTGGGGAGGGGGTAAAGGGGAGGCGCACGAGGCGTCATGCATTTTATTATTATTTTATTATTATTATCATTATTTTATATGTATATATATATTTTTAAAAAATAAATCAATCCGACGGCGCGGGGTGCCGGGAGGGAGCGCTGCGCACCGGGGGCGATTCCCCCCGCCACAGGGGCCGGGGGGAGCGGAGCCTCGCGGCCCCGAGCGCGGCTCACCCGGCCCCCCCGTGTCCCTCTCCCGCCCACAGGCAGCAGCCGCCGCGATGCCGCTCAGCGCCAGCCTCCCCAGCAAGAACTACGATTACGACTACGACTCGGTGCAGCCCTACTTCTACTTCGAGGAGGAGGAGGAGAACTTCTACCTGGCGGCGCAGCAGCGGGGCAGCGAGCTGCAGCCGCCCGCCCCGTCCGAGGACATCTGGAAGAAGTTTGAGCTCCTGCCCACGCCGCCTCTCTCGCCCAGCCGCCGCTCGAGCCTGGCCGCCGCCTCCTGCTTCCCTTCCACCGCCGACCAGCTGGAGATGGTGACGGAGCTGCTCGGGGGGGACATGGTCAACCAGAGCTTCATCTGCGACCCGGACGACGAAGCCTTCGCCAAATCCATCATCATCCAGGACTGCATGTGGAGCGGCTTCTCCGCCGCCGCCAAGCTGGAGAAGGTGGTGTCGGAGAAGCTCGCCTCCTACCAAGCCTCCCGACGGGAGGGGGGCCCCGCCGCCGCCTCCCGACCCGGTCCGCCGCCCTCGGGGCCACCGCCTCCTCCCGCCGGCCCCACCGCCTCGGCCGGCCTCTACCTGCACGACCTGGGAGCCGCGGCCGCCGACTGCATCGATCCCTCGGTGGTCTTCCCCTACCCGCTCAGCGAGCGTTCCCCGAGGGCCGCCCCGCCCGGCGCCAACCCCGCGGCTCTGCTGGGGGTCGACACACCGCCCACGACCAGCAGCGACTCGGGTGAGCGGCGCCCACGCGTGTCGGGGACCCGTGCGTTCCTCCTTCCCGCCGCTCGCGGGACCTCGCTTCGCCTCTCCCCCCTTGCGCTCACCGCTCTGTTAAATGTGTTAAATGCCACGTTAGCGAGGCGCGCTGCGAGTTTATTTCCTGGAAAAGCAGTTTTCCCTTCACTCTTTTGGAGGAAAGAAGGAGTCAACAACAACAAAAAAAAAATAGGGAGAAACTTTCATAGCGGGGTCACTGCCTGATGTCCCCAGCTCGGGAGAGGAGGGAGCGCTTCTCGGTGACACCCGCGGGTCGGGAAGGAGTTAACTGCTGCCCGAGAGCCGCGGGGAGAATGCGGGCGGGGAGGTGCCAGTGAAAGTGGCTGCGAGGAGTGAGTGAATGGGGCTGGGAAAGTTTTAGAAATGCTTCCTTAGGTATTTGACAGCGTGTTCCGCTCGCTCATAAATTTGGGTTGAAAGCGAGTTGCTACTCAAACACTGCAGCCTTCGGTTTTTTATGCTTTGTTGTTTTTTTGCCTTTTTTTTTTTAACTTAGATTTTCCACAAATTAGCAGATCAAGAGAGATTGAGAAAATGTCTCTGAGTCTCTGAATACACATGTGTGTTAAGTAAGCCTTCTTTTGAGGCGTGGCCAAAGCCTTCTAAATCCTTAATTAAGGGCAGCTTGAGTCTGGGAGCTTTATTACGCTGCGCTGCTGACAGCCGAGGTTAAACTTTGCTGCTATCTCTGCGCTTGCAGTTACGCAAGTGCCATGCAACTTTTGAAATCAGGGAGCCAGAGTTCCGAGGGCAGCCCTTGAAATGCCGCTTCCTTAAGGGAAGGGCTCTTCGGTAGGGAATGGGGAGTCTTGCAGAGTCGGATGGTTTTGAAGTAGGTTTGTCAATGGGTTCCTTGCTCCGTGGCTTGGAGTAACCCCTTGTCAGGCTGCCCTGAGAGTTTTTGCACAGATCAGCTCATGATGCTATTTTTTTCCCGTGCAGAAGAAGAACAAGAAGAAGATGAGGAAATCGATGTCGTTACATTAGCTGAAGCAAACGAGTCTGAATCCAGCACAGAGTCCTGCACAGAAGCATCAGAGGAGCACTGTAAGCCCCACCACAGTCCGCTGGTCCTCAAGCGGTGTCACGTCAACATCCACCAGCACAACTACGCTGCTCCTCCCTCCACCAAGGTGGAATACCCAGCCGCCAAGAGGCTAAAGTTGGACAGTGGCAGGGTCCTCAAACAGATCAGCAACAACCGAAAATGCTCCAGTCCCCGCACGTCAGACTCAGAAGAGAACGACAAGAGGCGAACGCACAACGTCTTGGAGCGTCAGCGAAGGAATGAGCTGAAGCTGAGTTTCTTTGCCTTACGTGACCAGATACCTGAGGTGGCCAACAACGAGAAGGCGCCCAAGGTTGTCATCCTGAAAAAAGCCACGGAGTACGTTCTGTCCATCCAATCGGACGAGCACAGACTGATCGCAGAGAAAGAGCAGTTGAGGCGGAGGAGAGAACAGTTGAAACACAAACTTGAGCAGCTAAGGAACTCTCGTGCATAGGAACTCTTGGACATCACTTAGAATACCCCAAACTAGACTGAGACTATGATAAAATACTAGTGTTTCTAATATCACTCATGAACTACACCAGTCCATCGAGAATGGAACTATTGCAACTGCATGCTGTGCGACTTAACTTGAGACTACACAACCTTGGCTGAATCTCCAAACGGTTTGGCCAGAACCTCAAAACTGCCTCATAATTGATACTTTGGGCATAAGGGATGATGGGACATTCTTCATGCTTGGGGATGAACTCTTCAACTTTTTTTCTTTTAAAATTTTGTATTTAAGGCATTTTTTCTTAAGAGAATTCCAAAAAGAGTTGTCCCCAGATTGCTGTAAATATTTACACATCTTCTTGCCATGTAAATACCTTTAATAAAGTCTTTATAGAAAAATGTGCAACATTAATACGCAACAGTTGTGGCAACTGGATTTATACTTGTCTTGAACTTGTGTGCCATAACATTTCACAATTTTGTTTTTTATTTAAATACATTTTTTTCTTTTAAAAATGATTTTTATTTTGTTTTTAGATAAATAAATATTTGCCCAAAATATAATTAGTTAAATCCTGTGTAAAGACTTTCCTTTGTTTTTTCCCCTGTTGCCATTAGATGCTTGTTTCCCTGACATCCCTCTCTTTGTCATCAGAGTGTGACTTTAGAAAATTCATATTGGGTTTAGATGAGAAGAAATTGTAGTTTTGAAGCTTAGCGGGGGGTTTGGCTTCTTTTTGTCTTCCTCATGCATCTTGTTACTTCCAGTAGATTAGACCAATGTTCTTGATGCTTTGCCAACTCAGCTATGTGCCCCAGTGAAGGTGATAGCGATCATGTCCATCTTGCCCATCCATGGTCTCTGCTTGCCCATCCATGATCTCTGCTCAATGAAAGTAAAGTGGAGCTACTGTGTTTTTCACACAAGCCCAGTGTATAGGATCTGCATTCTTTCCAAATAAGCTTAATTATATTCTAGGGGCATGACCTTCGTTCTGCACTGGGGACCCAGCTATGTATTTCGAGAACTTCTTTGTAGTGAACTCACCTTAATTGCTTCCTGTTTGATTTTGAACAGAAGTTTAATGGGATAAAAAAATAAACAGAGGTGGTAAGTGTTGACGTTGTTAACAGAGCCGTTTCCCCTTTTAAGTGCTGAAATCAGCAGAGCTAACCTTCCTAGGTAAACACCCTAACACTTTAGTAATGTGAATAGTTACAGGGGATTTCAGGGAATACCGAGTTCAAGGACAGGGAGTGCACAGAACCACACTTGTAACAAAGGAGAAGGAGATTTCTTGCCAGGGGAATGTGCCTGACAAACTCCTAACATTTGTCTGTCTCTATTACATGGCTTTTACTTTCAGGAATTGTCTCATGATCGGCTTCAGATGGGCCACAATGCACTTAATGACACAGTTCCAAAGATCAGATTTGAACTTTTTCTCCCCTTTCACCCGCTTAGCTCAGCCTTGGTCAAAATTTGAGCAAGAAATCAGTGACCCTTGGATTTGGAGGCAGAAACTGCTTTTACAAAAGCTGAACCTTATATTTGTCAATTTTCATAATTCCCATTAAATACTTATTTGCTTGGTTTCCAACCAGGTGAGCAGCTGCCAGATAACACCAGTGCCAATGACCAAACTGGAACGTGGGGGGGGGTTTGGGTCTCCTGCTGCTCTCAGGCTCAGAGCAGAGAGAGGAAGGGTGCAGGTGGACACAGGGCAAGGAGAGGAGATAGCAGCTTATGGACAAAGCAGATGCCAAAGGTTTCTGCCCTGAAAAGCCTACAGTAAAAGTCCCAACAATTTTGCATGTGGGACATACTAAAGGAAATGAATGTCTAAATCCCATCTGGTAAGGTGCTTTAGGTGCTAGACTGAAGATTTCTTAGGAAAAACATCATTCTGTTAGAAATCTGGGAGAAAGCAACATTTTTTCTTCCATTTGCACTACCTGCGTGCAAATGAGTTCATAGAAACGGCATAGTTGCGTTTTTCAGTGTGTGATTCAGATATTCAGAACAATGTGAAAGTATTAACGTATCTGAACTGTAAATCAGGACTTCCAGCTCTGCGTCACACAGAAGTTCTGCCTTGTATTAAATGGGTTAGCTTACTTGAATACGGATGTCTGTACCTATTCTAGATACTGGTTAGGAACAGAAGTCAGTCAGAAATCAGTCATTGTCCAGGAGCTTCTGAGTGCATCCCCATCCTCTGAAACAGAGTGTAGATCCACCCATGATCTTCAAAAAACTTTGTCACCTTTGGGTCCGGTTTCATGTTAGCAAAACTCTCTTGCTTCTTCCCGTTAAATGCGGTTAGACCACAGTGATTAATAAGCCTCTCCATATTTGTCAGCTTCTTAAATCATTTGGAGGATATATATTTTTTTTATTCTATCTGCAGAAGCTCCTCAGTCTTTTGATGCAGAAGATACTCTGTTAGTTGCTTTCTTAAGTTCACCTTCCATTTGGGCAGCAGTTCCACTTGCTGTTTCCTTGTGGATGATAACCAGATGATGAACATGAGCCCAGATTGCCACTCCAAAAATGATTATGAATTTATGGTATGAAGCTTCGTATTTAATGATGTTTCTTACTTTGTTGGAGGATTTTGAGGTACCTAATTAATGTAGTGGGAAAAAAAAGTGTCTGCTGTTACTGTTTAGAGGAAAGGGCTTCCATTTTCCAGCTCAGAATGAGAGATTGGGATGTTCAGAAGACACAGACATCCCGCAGGAGTTCTCAGGCTGGATTGAGTTAGTAACACGTTGTATATGGGCAGGGAAGTGTTGGGTTTTGCTGCTGTTTTGGAGCAATAAAGGGGAAAAGTTTCTAAAATAAACTTCTCAGTCTTGAAATAAGCATTTATAGCACTTGCCAAACAGCTGTACCAAAACACTGCTTGAAATACAAAGAGCAGTTTTTACTTCATCTCTTTGCTCCTTCACTTTCACTGAAGATTTTAAGCCACTTCTGTTCCAGAAAAACATTAGGCAAAATATGGCTTTGAAGGAAGCCATCACGGTGGAAATAAAGTTATCATCTATACTCACTGTTCATATTTAACTACATTGATTTTTAGGGTTCCAGCTCCACTTTTTCCTGAGTATAACTTCTCTCTTTCCAGTCAACTAGTAATCTAAATGGCACCAGCATGCTGATGTACGTGTTAGCATAGCACTGGGATGGCACTTGTGCTGGCTTCGTTCAGCGCCATCGATGCGACGTCTGTGAGAAATCCAGGTTTCTTCAAAGGAAACAGATCCTTGCCAATGGAGGATGTTTTTGGAAGTTTGATCCCCGCCTCTAAAGAAATCCCTTTCTTCATTGCTGCCATAGGCGCTACTGCTCCTGCAGCACTGCAACCACTGCGGGCAGTGGGAAGATGACAAGCATTTCATCAGAGCTGTATTAAAAGGAGAATTTCAGGCAAGCGGAATAGAATTACTGTACGCTGGAAAAATGCCAGGCCACTTCAGTTAACATCTGAATTTATTCAGAACGGAAGGTAGAGGTGGTTGTTTTGCCTACAGAGATGAACAATCTCTCAATACGCTGGATTTTTTACCTCATTTTTTGATTGATCTACATTAGAGTTATCTGCCAACAGATTATCAGAACAAACCTGCATCCTAATACAGCCAGACTGCTTGGGAAGAGACCAAGGATTTACTAACCAGCTCACTGTTTTGCTATTTCCTCGTTTTTAAAGGATGTCTGCAGAAGCTTCTGAAAAAGCTCTCTGCTGACTGAGGACGAACCCTGGCTTCCCCTTGAGCTTTCCACACAAACTAGGCTCAAAACCCGCCTAGTAAAAAAAAAAGATCGAGAAATGAGATAAATGAGCCACAAAAGCTGGATTTCATTTCCAGCATGAGTGTTTGACATTCACCAGCATTTACGTACTGTGGTATCGTTTAGTCATCTTGAGCATGGTTATACAGACACTGGGGACACGCAACTGGGAGAACGTTGTCCAAGATTCAGAATGACAACAAGGAAGGAAGTCAAAAATCTTTTTTTTTTTTTCTTTTTTTTTTCTCTTTTTTCTTTTCCTTTTTCCCCCTAAATTTTCAAAATATTCCTATTCACCTTCTACAGAAAGCATCCTGCTCACAGCACTGGACTCAGTGGTGTGAATAATGGAAACCGTGAAGAGCTGGAGCTCCGTTTTCCCAGGAAATGAGGTAAGTTATTCTTCTGTCAGAGTAAAGATACAAATCTTGGCAGTGAGCATGTGAAAAAGTTGCATCTGCCACTTGTTCAAATTATTTAATATCTGTAGTTACTGAGCAAACCTCACTTCAAATCCCCACCTATGAATGGGAGCCCAACCTCTGATGCCCATCTGCGTGGTCATGCCTGAAGCTATAGGGCCACAAGGGAAAGTCCATGGCAAGAGCTCAGTGACATGACTCCAGCTGACCTGGAAGCATTCAAGACCAGGTTGGATGGGGCCCTGGGCAGCCTGATCTGGTGGTTGGCAACCCTGCCCATGGCAGGGAGTTGGAACTGGATGGGCTTTAAGGTCCCCTAAAACTTAAACCTTTCAATGATTCTATGACTTGGATGGAGGAACATCTTACTCCTCAAGCACTGTCTCCGGTTTGCAGCCTGCTGTACAAATTGCAGTTATTCCCTGCTCTGCAGAAGCCTGGGAGAAAGCATCAGGGTGAGTTAGTTCCTGGCATTACGTCTAGCTGATTGTATTCAGTTTCTAAACTCACTTTCCATGTATCTCTTCACAGCTTTTGCCATAGCTACTGTTTGTTGAACACATTTCCATTCAAGGCTAAACCTCCCTTGCAACCATACATTATTCCCAGGTCCCAATTATGTGGAATCATGTTTTCCCTAAAGGATCAAATAGAAAAACAAGAAGAAATAAAGGATTAGTTGCTATGAATGAAGAGGTTTTAAAATATAAGCTGCAAAAATGGAACAATCTGACTGATTTACAAAGAGTTCCAAGCAGAGAAATTAATGGAGAGCAATTCCCTGCTTGGAACTAATTAGCCCCATCAGCTCCTTTCATGTTAATTTATCCATGATGAAAGGGAACAGAAATAGAATGAAAAAAAAAACACAGGAATTGTGCTTTATATACAACTGCTGCAAGCGGGCAAACAGAAACATTCTGCAGGCTAAAGCCCAGTCCTGGGCGCAACTCACAGCTCTTGGGCTGCCTGCAGGTTGCAGCTGCAGAGCATCATTCTTGTTCTGCAGCAAGTGGTTTTCTTCTGCACAAGAGCTGCTTGCAGGATTGCATCTGCTGGAGCGAAAGGTTCTTTTTTCTGCTTTTTCTCCAATTCCCGTGCTGCTCAACAATGGCAGAATCAAAGTATTTTGGTGCAGGTTGTGTCTCTGATCGAGTGAGTGTCTGATACAGCCTTTTTGGCTGGACACCAAGGTTCTGATGAACTTGGGGAAGAGGGATCCTCTCTGTAGCCTGCAGATTGGGTATAAGGAAAACTGTTTTTTGCAATAAGGGTGTTGAGGCACTGAAACAGATTGCCCAGAGAGGTGGCAGATGTTGCACCCTTGGAGACACTCAAGGTCAGGTTGGATGGGGCTCTGAGCAACCTGATCTAGCTGTAGGTGTTCCTCTTTGTTGCAGGAGAGTTGGACTAGATGACCTGTAAGGTTCACTTCTGACTCAAATGATGCTATGATTCTATAATTCTGTCCCCTGCCAAAATGCAGTCCCTGCAGCACCCAGTGGGCTCCCAACTGGTCTCACACTGCTGGGCTGTCACCTGAGATTTGTTTTGTGCAATAAGGGCAATGCTGTGCCTAGAGCTCCTTGGGATTTCTTTGGACTGCCCTAGAACCAATGCTTAAATAATTTGTTTTCATTCATGTTATATACGTTACAAGAAATAATAACTGTGCTCAGTAATAAGTACCACACAGCAAGGCTATCCAGAAAGAGTGCTTTCAGAAAGCTGCCGTTAGTGTCTGAAAACAAGCAAAAATGGACTAAAAATACATTGAAGAGGTTGGATCAGACAGTGAATATGTTTCTATCCTCATTGTCCACCAGGTATTTGCCAACACTTCAAGTGTTTTTTAGGCTGCACGTTAAATTGGGAATATAGAAGAGTAACCAGAATCTAGATTAAAAGGATGTAACAAGATACACTACAAGCATTATGCTACAGCTCATGTTCCATGCTCATACAAATTTCAGAAGGAAATCAGATTTGATTCATTTGTTTCTGAGGAATCTGAGGAAAGGTGCTTCTCCCTTTCTCAAGAAGAGGAAGCAGAACTGCTCGATAACAGCTACAATTTAGCTTTTAAATAGTAGAGTTTTTTGCACTGTATAAACATAGAATCATAGAATTGTCTGAGCTGGAAGGGACCACTGAAGGTCATTTGATCCAACTTCCCTTCACTGAACAGGGACATTTACAGCTAGAGCAAGTGCTCAGAATTCTGTCCAGCTTGACCTTGAGTGTCTCCAGGGATGGGGCATCCGCCAAACATGTTGAACAAGAGTGGAAAAGTGCTATTTTTTTAATTTTAATTTTTTTTTTTTTTTTTTTGCTTATTTCAACCAAATATTTTTCACAGACAGAGATTTAAAAAAAATCCATCAGACTTTAACAGCTCACTGTGGCTATAGACACTGTGATTTGCAATGGATTCAGAGAAGAAAAGCCATATTATTTTGATAAATTGTACTGCTTTATAATATTAATTTGATCTGCAAAATTCCTCTCATCTGGGATAAAGCAGATTTTTCTTGGGCGCAAGTAAAATCTTATTATGCATTCTCATTATCGTTCATCACTGTGGTAAAGATAATATTGTATTGTGCATAGATTCCCACACATTGAGAGAATGTAAAAGGCTACATGAATATCTTATGAAACAATTGCAAGCTAAAATTGACAAAGTGATTCAGCTATGTAACGTGTTATTCCCTCTCTGTAAAATTGGATTCTGACTGAAAAGCACTTTCCTCCTTCTAAATTTGTGAAAGATAGAAAAATGAATCCCCTGACCTTATGGAACAAGCCAGCATTTTTCCACATTTAACAAGGGCAAAAATATTCATTAGTATACGTGCTTCTATTCAGAATTTAAGAGTTGCTTTTGGGTTCTTAATTAAAAATGAACCCACCTCTTCCCCATTCATTTCAGTTTGCTTCCCTAGAAATGAGAACGGAGCAAGGCACCCATAGCAGCAACCACAAACTGTGAAAGCATCAATAGGGCTCCTGGGGCCAAAATGATTGCCACATGGTTATGATCTGCTTAACAGATCATCTAAACAGCCTGGTTACTGCCACTGAGCTCTGTGCACCTGCATCACACTGCCTTGCTGTGTGGGTTCCTGCCTTTCTTCTAATTTTTCAAGTTTTTTTTTATTGAAACCCATGGAAAATTCCCATTAATGTCAATGAACTGCTGCACAGGAACGCTACGTCCGGAAGATTCGGTTATGTTTCCTGGAGGTTTCTCTACAAGTTGAGAGTTGTTCTCAACATTGAAGTTCTGGAGCATGTGAAAGAGCAAAGAAGCCATGAAGGCTCTGGAGCACAAGTCTTATGGGGAGTGGTTGAGGGAACTGGGATTGTTCAGTGTGGAGAAGAGGATGCTCAGCGGAGACCTTATCACTCTCTACAATGACCTAAAAGGAGGCGGGAGTGAGGTGAGGGTCAGCCTCTTCTCCATGTAATAGTGACAGGACAAGAGGTGATGGCCGTGAGTTACTCCAGGCAAGGTTCAGGATGGACGTTATGAAAAATTCATTCTCAGAAACAGTGGTGAGATATTGGAACAGCCTGCCCTGGAAGGTGGTAGAGTCACTGTTTTTGGAGGTGTTTAAGAAAAGAGAGCATGTGGCAGTAGGTGACATGGTCTAGAATGGACACAGACATGGGTTGATGGTTGGACTGGATGATTTTGGATGATTTTTTGGATGTGGCTCTGGGCAGCCTGGTCTAGTGGTTGGTGACCCTGCACATAGCTGGGGAGTTGAAACTAGGTGATCCCTTGTGGTCCCTTTCAACCCAGGCCATTCTATGATTCTGTGATTCTACGATTTTAGTAATCTTTCCAACCTTCATGATTCCATGGCTCTATGTAATGTGCATATCACCGTTTCTAGGGGAACTTGCTCTGAAGAACAGCAGATCCCACCAAGTGCCATTTGCTGGAACCCTGCTTCCACATGATGCAAAGTATCAACTAGTGCAAACTGACTTTGCTGGTTTAAATATGTTTAAAAAGCTCTGAATACAACACTCTGTCCAGATGTTATGGTAAATCAGGTATAGGCTGTCCTGCCACAATATATCAGAAACACCTCAGGGTTTGCAGGTCAATGGTGTTGTTGACCCAAACTGTATTTATCCCATCTCTAGCCATGCATGGCTTTGATTTTGTAACTGTAAGTCCATCACAACTAATTTATTCCCTAGTTTAATAGAATCTGTAAACTAGCCCACAGTTTCTAACTTCCTTTGTCTTGGTATCCATTACGAGCAAAATCTCAACCTCTTCACAGTCACCTGCAGAACACCTATTGACTCCAGCAGGGCCAGGATTACAGCCTTCATTTTGCAATCTTTCTTTAATCTTCTCTTAATTAATTTAATTCTGTTATCATTATCTAGATAGCCCCCATTCATTTAGCATCACAACATCCTTCTCTTCATTCGTACTGGAAGGCTTTGGTAACTTTGCAAATGTTCCAGCTCTATCTCTCATTCATGCCTTTTGATCTTTGCTAACGACCTCCCTTTAATGTCTGCTTTGCTCAGCCTTTTATCAGAGCAGGCACTCCACCCAGCCTGGCAGAGGGGACACTGCTCTGATGGGTGCAGGCATCAGTAGCTGAATTTCTGCCTCTTCTCAGGGATCCTGCTGGCCTCTTCTGGGGCATACACACACTTCTCCAGCCAGTTTTAAAACCAGTTCAGCCAAATCAAATTTAAAACTGAGGGCAGACAGGATTTCACGAAGTTCTTCATGGCAGACTGTTCTGGTTTCAGTGAATTTCAGGACACCCGCCTTGTCTCTGCTGGGGGTGTTCTTTCTTCAGTGCCTCTGGCAGACAATTCTTGTGTGGTGGGCAGTCTGTGATCCGTGGTGAGGCTTATCCACAGTGTAGATTGAAAGGCAGCGATCACAGTGTGCTACTGCTCCGTGTACTTGGCTTTACGAAGAGAGTTAAATGATACCTCCCCATTTTTTTGTCTAGCCACTCAGAAATACCATACTGCTGCCATGCACTGCTGGCCACCCATGTATGGACAAGCTGTGCTTTCTTCTCATCCCCACTGGGAACGTGGCTCAGGACCATGTCCAGGTGGTTTCTGAAGCTCTCCAAAGGTGCTGACTCCACAACCTCTGTGGGCAACCTGTGTCAGTGCTCAGTCTCCTGGTTGTGACCAGGGATGGGGTCACACATGGTTGTTGTACATGGTTTAACACAGAGCATGTCAACTGCCAGAGGTGCTGAGTGTCTGACAGGTTGACAGCTGGACTAGATGATCTTAGTGGTCTTTTCCAACCTAAATGATTCTATGATTCTGTAGGTCTCATTTCCTCTGGCTGCATTTAGGGATGATATCTCTTGTAAAGATGAGACCAAAAAACTACTGTGGTTTTATTCTCCTGAAGCATTAACGATTTCTGGATGAAAAGATAGCAGGAACAGGGTAAATCTGGAGTACAAATACAAGTGCCCTGCTTGCCCTCTGCCACACTTTCTGGGTAACTTTACACTCTGATGCACTCTAGCTCAGGGGAGTCACATTTTCAGAAGCTCTCCAGTGTCAGTGGATGCAAAGCTCAGCTGAAACTGAGCACAAATGGAAAATCCTGTCCCCTAGTCGCTCCTAACACTACAGGAACTGTTCCGATCTCTTTAAGACTTCCTGCTCTGCTCTGACTTTCTCATCTCCATTCACTGTACCTACTGTGATCACTTGTTACTATGAAATCCTATGGTGGACATGATTCCACCATCTGAATTAAAAAACATTAAACATTTCTGAATGCGGGACTGGACACAGGTAAGAAGGCAAGTTGTAGTTATGAAGAACTAATTTTATGGAACGAGAGTCCATTATTATTTATGTAATGCTTTTTACACAAAGTGCTGCTTTTTTTACCCATCGTCACTGAGATGAAGCTATCCAGCATGGCAACAAAATTAGTTTCTCTGCCTAGCAGTGGAAAGGTCTCCTCCCAGCATGTACCGCAGTGCGCTTAGCTGGGTGGCTAAAGATGGTGTGTTGATTTTAACTGAGATTGATAGTCAACACGACTCGGCTGCCTGCCTCACTTCTCTGCTGGATGCTCAGCAGAGAGCCCAGCAAACCTTAAACAATGGGATTGTGTGTTGATTTTTGGATTAAAAGCTCACCGTGGAAAAGCACGCTGAGCAAATGTGCTGAGAGCTCCTGCTGAAAGGGCTAATTCATAGTCTAGTCAAGTAGCTTCATAACCATGTCTATCATGAAAATTTGTTATCAGCATACTGTTTGAATCACAGATCAATGCACTCTGATTTCGGCAAATCTAATTAGATTCGATGGGGAAGAACGTTTGCATTTTTCAGACTGTAGTTCCCAGCTCTTTACGTGTAATTTCATTTTGATTTGTTTAACAGTGATTAAGGGCTGTGAATCCTGATACAGAGAGATGCCAGCTCCCACTCACTCAGTCAGCCCCGTCTGTCAACCAGCACTGAGGGTGGCAGACTGGGAGTCAGTCCCTCACTACACAAGACAGAAGTCCATGTAAACTCCCTGCATGGCCACAGGCAAAGCATTTTACATACCCACCCTCAGTTTACATATCTATGAACTTGGGTACAGCATGTATACGCATCTTAGGGGCATTGTAAAACTTCACTGATGATTACTGCTTCTGAATTGTTTTCATTTCCTCTGCATCTCTAGCGCAACACAAAATTAATGATCACTGCTTGCAATATGGAAGAAGCACAGCCTGGTGCTTATCTACCTGTGAGAGTACCTATTCAGTTTTTGCCTGTCATATTTTCTAGGTGGGCCTCTTTTCCCAGATAATGAGTGGTAAGATGAGAGGTAATGCACCAGGGGAGGTTGGGGTTGGATATTAGGAGATGTTTCTTCTCAGAAGAGTGATGAAATATTGGAACAGGCTGCCCAAGGAAGTGGCGGAATCACTGCCCCTGGAGATGTTCAGAAAAGCTGTAGATGTGGACATGGTGGTGATGGGTTGATGGCTGGACTAGATGATCCTAGTGGTCACTTCCAACGCTGATGATTCTGTGATACTGTATGCAGCTGATTAAATCTCTTCTTGGTTCAAGTGAATGCTGACTGCATGTGTATCCATAACGTGGGGCTCAAATGGGATGCTCCGTGGAACTAAATGAGCAGCTTGTGAGAGGGGTCCTTTCACAGTACTTCTCCCTCTCTCCTCAGGTCTTTTTTTATTGCTTATAGATTTTGCTCAGTGACTGTTCCCCAGTTTACCTGTATTTATCACAAGAATCACAAGAATCACAAGAATCACAAGGTTGGAAACGACCTATGAGATCATCCAGTCCAACCGTCTCCTCATCACCATTGCCACCACTAGCACTAAACCATATCACGCAGCACGTCATCCAGACGCGTCTTGAACACTGCCAGGGACGGTGACTCCACCACCTCCCTTGGCAGGCCATTCCAGTGCCTATGTTCTATCCCAGGGGAATCCTATGCCTTATAGTGCAGGAGCATCATCACAAAGGCTGTGAAGTAAGCTTCCAAGTCTCAGGACAGCATTCTGCCCACACCTTCACCTCTTAGGAGGAGATGGGAAGAGAGTATCTCACAGAGGACAAGGCTGGGTTATCTGGCTGCATTCTGAGTGCAGGCCAAGATGAAAAGTGAGCTCTTTCACTTCTCAGGGAGATGCTGGGTTGTTGTATAGAAGTGGGCAGTGGTGCCACTGTCACCAGCTGTGCTAAAAAGAGGAAATGTCTCCACATTTTTTAGCACAGTCAGCAGATTGAAAGAGGTGATCCTGCCCCTCTGCTCTGCGCTGGTGAGGCCTCACCTGGAGTACTGCATCCAGATGTGGAGTCCTCAGTACAGGGGAGATGTAGACCTGGGTCTGGCTGGATGGGGCTCTGAGCAACCTGTTTGAGTTGTAGGTGTCCCTGTTGCAGGTGAGTTGAACTATATGACATTCAGGGGTCCCATCCAACTCTAACAAGTCTATGATTCCATAAAACTGGGGCCTAAAACCAGCCTGCCCAAGCCCCTGAAGGACCAGGCTGAGACATAACTCCTGCTCCTGGGCACCTGTGAAGGGAGTTTGGGACACATCCATGCACAGGCATTTAGAGAAGGCTGAACTCAAAAGGTGAGTGTATGGGTACTAACTGGGCTGGAGTGGAGTGAGCTGGCTGTCACTAGCAAACATAGCGGGGGCACTTTGTTTCCACTCCCACCCCTCTGCTGGAGGAACACTGAGCAACCAGCAGCAAGGCTTGTCTTCGCTGTGTCAGGAAGCTGCCATGATGGTTCAGGGGCTGCTGGTTCATTCTCACTTGGAAATGGCTCACATGGATATTGTGTATTTTCTTACAAATGAAGAGGTTCATATAAAGGCTAAAAAAGAAATGTAAGCAGCAAGGGAATCATTCTGGGGATACTGCAGAGGCTTGTGCCAGCTCGGCTTGTCCGACCTGTTTATAGTGTCTGACACAATCACAGGTGCCAAGGAATAACCGACAAGTCCAACTGTTTTCTCTCTGTAATTTTGCAATAGGATCTGTGTGGGGAGGGCAGGGCCCCTGCTGTTTCCTGGGAGCTGAGTGCCTCACTCATGGGAAGGGGCTGTTTTCTGCATCCTGAGCCTTCATCCCCTGAGCATCTCCTGTGCTTCTCAGGCAGAGCATCTCCTGCTGGATGTCCTGTTGGCACATCACATCAGTGTGGGTCGTCTGCCTAATGCCACAGCATCAGTGCTGGTGGCTCATGCTGTCTCATGTGACCATACCTACAACTTGCACCTCTTATCTGGTGATGCCTTCCTGTCCTGTGCTTTCTGTCCCTGCTGACAGCACCAATTCTTGCTTCCTCTCCCAGGCTTGCAACTTCTGGTTTGGTCTTTTTGCCCTTCACACAAAACAAACAGGCTCAGCTTTTTCTCCCCAAGGACTTGCTCGGTGTCTTTCTCAGAGTCTTCCTTGGGAACTCTGGCTGGGACCCAAACAGAGCTGCCTCTCCCTCCTGAGTTTTCTCTTCTTTCTCTCACATTTGTTTTTCCACTGTTGATGTTATACCTCCAGCTCACAGTTTGTTAAATCTCCCAAACTTAAGCATGCTCATATCTGCATCTACTTTCTATCTCACTGTTCCAACACAAATTTAGCAGTGCAGATATTTGGTTTCACTTTTTTTTCCACAGTTCTATGTTTAAATCACATCTAAGCTATTCATCTTAAAAGCTCTACGCAGTCTTAAATTGTGTTTTAACACCTCTCTGCCCCACTATCATTCTTACTGTAAACTCAGAAAAACTACTTTAAAACATCAAATGTCTTTTTCCTTTTTATTTTTATTTTTTCTAATTCCACAGAATTCTTGGAGAATATACTCTCATCTGAGTCACATGCTCCTGTAGTTGTGCCATCAACTGCAAGCAAGCAAGCCTGTTATTTCTGTGCTTCCTATCAACCCCTCCTTCTTTGCTCTGGAGTCAGAGCGTTAAGGAATCTGCTCCTTGGAACATGGTCCTACTTCTTTGCCAAATGTCTTCCCTGCAGTCCTTTAGAGAAGGATTCATGATGCATTTTTGGACTCCAAGCAACCTTGTGCCTGGCTTCACTAGAGTAGGTGCACTGCCCAATCTGCCACCCCCCTGCTTCCTTTATGTGTTATATCACTCAATGCCCAATATAGCTGTCAAGAGAGGTGCGAACAACGTATGGCTACAGAGAATTCAGGAAAAGAAATGGATAGGCAGAAATCCAGCAACATATTTATATTTATATTTATATTTATATTTATATTTATATTTATATTTATATTTATATTTATATTTATATTTATATTTATATTTATATTTATATTTATATTTATATTTATATTTATATTTATATTTATATTTATATCCAGCAATATATTAACTGTGTACACTTCGTAAAATGGGACTGACAGTAATAAAGCTGCCACTTGCTTTGGGAAACTTGCTGCCACAGCTCTTGGCAGGAATATTTCATGAGTAGCCACCATATTATTCTGAGACCTTCCTCTACTCTCTTCTTTGTCACACATTTGACACTGACAGCACATGGACGGTGGTGGGAGCCCTTCAATCAGCTCCAGAGAGTTTTCAGTCTTTATTTTTGCTCTGTTATTACCACCTGCTCCTAATTCTTGGAGATCCGTACCCACCAAAGTCACAGGGGAGCCACTAGAAATTGGTTGGGGTGGGAATCATAGAATCATAGAATCATAAGGTTGGAAAGGACCTACAAGATCATTTAGTACAACTGTCCTCCCATTACCACTGCTACTACCACAAGCACTAAACCATGTCTCGTAGCTCCTCATCCAGATGCCTCTTGTACACTGCCAGGGATGGCAACTCCACCACCTCCCTGGGCAGCCATTCCAGTGCCTGACCATTAAATTACTGTACTTAAAAGACATGGGTATACATGAAATATGGAATCACAGAATAATAGAATCATTAAGGTTGGAGAAGATCTTTAAGATCATCCAGTCGAACCATCAGTCCATCACCAACATGCCCAGTAAGGACAAGCCCCATTGCCTTGAACCATCAATTTATCACAGAATGAAGTTGATATTGGTCGGTACAACAGGGGGGTGTGAGTAAGGTTGAGAAGAGCTGGTTCTGCTGTACCATAACACTGGCTGCCAAACAAATGGGTGTATACGGACTCTGAATACATTTGGGATGGAAATTTGGTGGTTTCCAACCTTCAGAGAAGTTCCAAGATAACACTCTAAAGGTGAGATGAGGACAAGACACTGATGCTCACCTTGATGACAATAGGCAGGCTGGTGTAAAATGATGGTTTTAGGAGGAGGGGAGCAGATGCAGTGACCCAACCCTTTCTTCTGAACATTGGAGACCACTTGCATTTTTGGTTGGCTGTGGAATTAACCTGAAATACAACTTACTCCTGGACAAGGGGAAACATAAAATATTGTTGTGGTTATGATGCATCCCAGCTGTTTTCTCTGTGTCTCTCCACAACCCACTTCTGAGGTTGGGGCTGAGGTGTTCACTGCAGCCCCATTGCCCTTACCTCCCTGTACTCAGGCCACCACAGGCAGCGTCCCTTGCTGGCACCCCTTCTCACTTGGCCAGCTCTGCCTGATACGGATTAAGGAGCTCTCATGTGATCCCCGCAGCCGGTAGAGCTGGTATGGCTGCAGAGAGAGGCAATAAGAAGCTGCTGGAGGGCAGGAGCCTGCAGCTGGCACAGCCTCTTTGCAAGTGACCCCTGATCTTTGCTTCTGATCTTCCTTTGGCCTTGCGGGAGCGTGCTGCGTCATTTGGCCTTGGCCGTGCTGCGCTTCTCTCACAGGAGTGAACTCCAAGCAGAGCAATCACCCTGCGTGGGTGTGCGAGGCTGCTGTAAAGGCGATTACAGCCAAGCACTTTATTGGCATGCCCTGAGCTTATCAAGGCTGTAACATTAGGTAGTTTTCAGAGGACAGCTACTACTTTGATGCTACGCTGAGAAGCTGAATGATCTGGACACAGAGCAGGTCACTCATGTCACAGCTTGTTTGTGAGCTGCCAACAAGCACCTTCCCCAGGAAGGGCTGTGGCCCTAAGGGTAGTCTGTGCACTTTTATGGAACCTGGAGGCTCCCAAGCCCCAAGGCTGCCTTGCTGGAGTGGCAGCAGCTTGTCCTTCTGCCCTGGGTTGCAGCTCCAGAGGCAAATGTGCACATGACTATGGGTAACCAGGCACAGAACTGCTTCCAGTCTCCTCTTAATGGTATTTTCCTGGACACAAATAGCAAGTGGAGATGCCTATCTCTCATCTGTGTTCCCAACCGTGCTGCTGGTGCACACAAGCAAGGATGTGGCACTGGGAAGTACTGTTTTAATGCAAGCTGATGTTTAACAGCACACTGTGTGTGTGTTACCTCAGCTCTGCTGAGGTAGGCAGTCCTAGGGAAAAAAGAATTAAATCTCACTTTTCAGAGCTGTTAGCTATTTCTGTGGCTCTGAGGTGGCCACCAGAGCCCCATTACGGGTGGCATGCACAGAGTGGCACGGTGACAGCTCTGTGCTACCAGTCCTGCCAGCCCCCACATCTGGAACACTCAGAACACATGCATGAGGCTCCTGTAGCTGGCTTTGTAGCCCTTTGATCACAGCACTGATTTGGTGCTCTTTCCCATGTTCACTGATCTCCAAAGTCATTTATTTCAAACTTGGGCTCTGGCCAGCTGTGGGAGCACAGCCCAAAGCTGCCCAGTTGCCACCTCTGCCAGCCTGCTTGTGCACAGTGAGACACTGAATCACAGAATCATACAGAAAGGCTTGGGTTGGAAGGGACCTCTAAATACATCCATTTCCAACCCCCTACTGTGTGCTGGTTGTCACTCATCAGATCAGCCTGCCCAGGGCTCATCCAACCTGGCCTTGAGCACCTCCAGGGCTAGGGCATCCACAGCTGCTCTGGGCAGCCTCTGCCGATGCCTCACTGCCCTCTGAGTAAGTAATTTCTTCCTTATATCTAGCCTACATCTCCCCTCTTTTAGTTTAAAACAGTCAAACCATGTTGCTGAAGGCAAGTCTGACCTACCTGGCTCTCCTGGCTCACACCATGGGCATGCAAGGCCTCTTTTTCCCATCCTGCACTCTGTGCCTGGCTTAAACTGCAAGCCCACAGGGGCTTACAATTTGGATGAAGCCCCATTTATACCATCAGTTTGTGCCTTTTCACAACCATTTTTGGAGCTGGGATCGTTTTTACCAGCTGCACATACTGACACATTTTAGAGATTACTTTGAAAGATTTAGACTGGATATAAGGAAAAAGTAATCTATCATAAGGATGAGGCACTGGAACAGGTTGCCCAGAGAGGTGGTGGATGCTCTGCTATGGAGACATCAAAGGTCAGGCTGGACAGGACTCTGTGCACCTGCTCTAGCTGTAAGTGTCTCTGTTCAGTGCAGGGGAGTTGGACCAGATGGCCTTTAAGGGTCCCTTCCAACTGAAAGATTCTATGGTTCTGTAATTCTCTGTAACCTCGCAGAGGTGGGTGTGTGGCACATGTGGCTGGGCAGGGGTCATCGGGCAACTCAGGCTGTGCTTGCAGCTGGGATGCATGGGAAGGTGTCAGGGCCATTTGCTGGAGAGAGCAAAAATAGTGCAAAAAATAAAAATAAAAATCATAGAACGCTGAAGCTTTCAGTTCCAGCCTGGAATTGAGGATACCTTTTATTTTTACATAGTTGTTAAATAAATGGAAAGGGAAAATCATGCTTATTTTGTCCTTATTTCTCCGTGATTTTTTTTTTTTCTCTTTGTACGTACGATTTTCTTTTCGTATTTTTCTCCTTTCCTGCCCCCGCCCCCTCCCAGCCCTCACAGGACCGCTAAGCCACCTCCCTCTCTTCGCTGCGGGCTACTCTTCCCGGGGTACCCACGCCATCCAACCTTTGACCACCGGCCGAACGGGGCACTGCCGGAATACCCCATTTCCACGCCGTCCAAAGCTATTTGCTCCCAGTCGCCGCTGTCCCCGCTCCCCGTCCCGCTGCGCTCAGACCGGGCTCTGCGCTCTGCCCCGGGCTGCGGCCGGCGGCGGCGGCGGCGACGGCGGCGGCGGCGGCGGGGGGCGGTGACGTCACAGAGCCGCTCGCCAGCACAACGTTCCATTGAGGCGAGCGCGTGCTCCGGCGAGCACATGGGCAGAGCGGCCCGCACCGCACCGCTCCGCGCCGCTCCGCTCCGCTCGGCCCCGCCGCCGCCGGACCCCAGCCCGGAGAATGGGGGGGGCGCGGTGAGTAGCGGGGCTGCAGGAGAGCGGTGGGGGGGGGGGGCGGCTTTTGGTCTGATTTTATTTTTTAATAATAATCTGCATTGTTATTATCGCTCTAATTTTTTTTTTATTACTTCTTATAATTTTTATTCTTACTGCTTATCGGTTTTCCTTTTTGCTATTTTTATGGATTTTTTTTTTCCTTACAACCTATCCCCCCCCCCCCCCCAACCCTCCCCTTTTTGCTGTACGTTTCCCTTCGCTAGGCCTTGCAGGAGTTTGCAGCTTGGCTGCGGGGCTCGTGCAGATGGAGGGGGGGCGGGAGGGAGGTGTTGCATTTTATATATTTTTGATATTAATTCTTTTTAAAGCGCTGCGGCTAAAAATAGCCGTTGCCAAAGCTGAATCCGGGCGGATGGGGAGGAAAAGGGCTCGGAGTGCCCCCCCCGGCGATGCATCGCCGCGATAAGGCCGAGGGGTGCGGAGACAGCCCTAGAGGGGAGGCGAGGAGGGAAGGGATGCCCCGAGCCCCGTAGTGGGGCAGGGGGGTGATGGGAGCCTGGCCCTTACTGCTCCGGGGCACAGCGTGTACCTTGGGTGTCAGCTGGGGCACTGGGAGGAAAATGCGAGGGTTCCAAGGCTGTCTTTTCCTTAAAAATCCGCCTTTTGGTTTTATTTCTCATTTATCTGTCTGTTTATTTTTGTACTTTAAAATGCAACTTAATTTCCAGAGGCCACCTTTGGTGTTTGCCTATCAAGAGTATTACAGTGTTTCCACGCTTTAGGACTTGAGTCCTAAACTGAGAAGCCCTCTGGCAGTCGCATCTCAGGGCACACGGAGGGGCGATGCCCGTAGCGATGCCCGTGGCCCCGCCTGAGGGATGCTGGAAGCCCATTGCCCATCGCACTGACAAGTTGAGGCTTGTTTTGCTTGTCCAAGGCTGTGGGCAGGCGGAGGGAGTCGAATACCCCAAGCCACTTCCTTCTTAATACGTGTCTGCAAAGACAACCAGACACTTTTTGGAGAGCATTGTTTGGGTGATGTGCTTTCTGGGGGGGCATAGTGACACACAGCATGGGTCAGGGCAGAGAGCACTACTGTGCACATGCCATGGCTGTGCAAAATGAGAATATTTCTTTGTCGAGCAGGAATACAGTCTCTACTGCCAGCTTGTGCCAACTGATTTGGATTAGTGTAGAAGCACGCCTGTCTGTTGCTGTAAAATATATTTTAAAAAAACCTCACTCTGAAGTGGTGACATCACCGTAAGAAGTAATGCTACAATGCAATATTTGATTACGTCTCAGAGACACCATTTTTCTTTTCTCTGTGATTTTTAATAATTGTGTAGTAGGGATGTGTGCTTTCTGAGCACGTGGAGCAGCCAGGTGCTGTGCTGGGTGCCATGTGTGATGGATGGCTCACATCCATGGAGCTTAGTGTGTGCTACATACATTGTTTAGCTTAGTGTTAGAAAACCTCTAACTTTTGCTTTTTCCTCTTTTCTCGCAGTGAGTGTGGCTTCTCCTGGGTTAGGATGCCATAATTCAGGTAGATGTGGCTGTGCCTTTGTGTGCAGGCAGTGAGGTGTGCAGGTGCAGCGCTTCAGCCCTTGGGAGTGCCTCTGTACCTGTTCAGTGTGGGACACACTGTGCACCTCCAGCATCCCTGCATAGTGTGAGCACTGCAGGCCGAGGTGCTGCATCCCCTGCTAGGGCTGTGTGCTGATGTCCTCGTGCTGTCAGAGCAGCTTGGCAAGAGTGAAAATAAGGAAGGGCTGATGGCTGCTTCTGCTGAAAGCTCTGCATGTTGCAAAAATGAATTATGTATAGGAATTAGTTCTTAAAATGGAAGATGGGCTCCCTGTGTGAAGTTCCGTGCACGGAATACAACTTCCGCAGGAGCTGGCTGCTCTCTGAGGCTGGGAGCTGTGTGCCGATAGCAAAGCTCGTGTCGCAGCTCTGCAGCTGTGCTGTTCTCTCTCTGCCGAACTGAAGCCTAGGTTTCTGCTCCATCATGGGTTGTATCTGCTCAACTTTGAACTTATGCCTATTTCTCTGAAGGATCTGAGCCATGTCTTCCTGTTTTTAATCAGAATGCTGTGCAAAGAGGGCTTTCAGTTGGTGGCTGTCTGTATCTCACTAACTTTTATAAAGGAATTACTGCAGTGCTGAGGGTGTGGAGGAAGACCAGAGGAAAAAACTATCTACCATCTCTGAATGTATCAAAATATCGTTGTGTTCTTCTGTCACCTTTCTGATGAGAATGTTCAGTGGGTTACTACAGTGTCACTGCTTTTCTGTAATCACGCTGGAGCAGCCCTACTAGGAATTGCAAGGTAGGGCTTACGCATGTGACATCTTCATAAAAAAACACATCTGTACACACGCATTTTTTTTTCACCCATTGGTCTGTGCAAACAATAGCACTAATGCCGTGTCAAGGGCAGGACGCTGACTTTTGTGGTCTGGGAAGTGTTTCCATGGCTTGTAGGAACCCTGGGGCTCATCTTTTGTTCCCTATCTATGAGTATAGTGGCAACTCTCTGGGTACTGGTAGGGCATTGGGTGCTTCAAGCATTGCAGCATGGAGCAGTGCTGGAGGCTGTCCACAAAGACTGCTGTCACTGGTGTGAGCAGTGTGGTTGTCATGTCTGGTGTTGGTTGCACTGAGCAATGGAGGAGGAGGAGTGAGATGGTGTCAGCCACGCTCGGGCACTGCAGAGGGCTCTGCCCAAGCCTTGGTAGATGTTCTGCCCTAATCCTTTGCTGCTGGCCCAGGAACAGCATCAGTGCAGGGTCCTGCTGTGTGAGCTGAGAAAGGTGCAGAGCTGCAAAGCGAAATAGCAGAGAGGAAGATGTGTACCTGATCAGGAAGCTTCTGGCTCTTTTTGCAAGGTGATACAGATCTTACTTTGAAGCACGGGACGTGTTGTTTTCTGCCTCTTTGCTGGCTCATTGCTTTAATACCAAACACCTGCTTAGTTCCTGTCTAGATTTATGCAGAGCTTGTTGTGGGGAATAAAGAAATTATCCATCTCTTTGGCCCTACGTGGGCCACGTTTTCCTTTGTCACAGCTGCATCTCTTCCTAGTCAGTGTATGTTAATGCAGCATGGCGTCCTGACAAGACAGGCTGTGCAGCCCAACGTGGTTCATCGATACCTGCAGATGCAGTGCCTGCCCTGTGCTTGCCATGCTCCTGAGGATCAGGGCAGAACAGCATTTATCAGAGTTATCAGTGTTGTGGTAAAGCAGCGTTGCTGAGCGTTTCCAGGTGTGGAGAGCCAACTGAGATGTTTGCATTCCAGGTCTGTATGATTTAAATGCCTTTTATTGCATCGTGAGGTGGTGTCAAATTCTTTATGTGACCTCCAGGTACAGGTGTGAGTATCAGTGTGGAGCTGTATCTTGCAGCTGGGGCTGGCTGAATATCTCAGGTTTATCCTGCCTGTGCTGCAGCCCTTGCAGTCACATCCTCGCTGCTGTTGATACCTTAGGTTTCTTGGTGGTTGCACCTGCCATATCCCTCGATAGAAAAATGATTCGTATGTGAGTTGCTGCCTACGGTAATACATCAGGCTATAAAAAGTTCTGTTGTGCAGCAGTGAGAGTTGTCACTAGGTCCTGTGCTGGGAAGCCAGGCAGGTCAGGAGGCAGCCCAAATTAGAAATTATGGCACTTTGACTTTTATGGCACAAAGACTTTGGCAAGGGTGATTAGCCACTGCAACAAATTACCAAGAGGAGGGATGGATTCTCTCTTTTAGTCATTTCCGCCTTCAAAACCTGGAAAAAGCAGCAGAAGATTTTTTGTATGGAAACTATTGATGGGTCCCTGCAAATCAGTTCCTTTGACAAGATAAGGGAGATTTGGCCATGCCCTCTCCCAGTTTGGTTGTGCAGGCAGTAGGAGCTGCTAGGTTCTGCAGAGCATGGGCTGAGCTGAGATGGGGGCAGCCTGGTGAGGAAATGCTTCTGGCACTTTGGGCTGCTGTGTGCATTTACACAAGAATAGTGGTGTTGCTACGAGATGTTTTGGAAGGCAGCATTTTCTATGAGAGTCACTTCTTCAGTGCCTTGATTGAGAATACAAGGTTGAGATGCTCTTCTGTTTAAAACCTTTTATTGTATTACTGGTCAGAGCCAACTGATGGCTTTTCCAGGTGCTGGTCCCAGCCCTTGGGAAGTAATGAGAGAGGTCCTATAGGAAGCTCCCACAGGCTCTCCTCTGTTCTGGTGGCAAAGATCTCTGGCTCAGGAGCAGTGCCCAGAGCTGTAGGCTCCTTCCTTAAGGGGTGGTGAATAGCAGAGGTGGGTGGGATATGCAAGGCCGCATCCTAGCACATAGAGCAGCTTTTGGAGGTCTTCATTATGATCTGAATGTTTCTGGGAGCCCCGAGACTCTGAAGCAGTCCACTGCAGGGCCTGTGACCATCTCTTTTTGACAACAGGAGCTGAGCAGAATCCATGCAAAAATGAAGTGCATTGCATTGCTTTGTGTGGCTCCTTGCCCAGGCAAGGGGTGAGCCCTGCACAACTGGAAAGGGCTTGCCGGCTGTGCAAGGAGCGAGTGGTGCAAGAAACTGGAGCCTTGCTGCTGCTTGTGTGCTGCTGACGTAAATGCGGTAACGTAAACGTCGTGTTGTGTGCTGGTTAACCCAGGGAAAGCAGCAGCTGTGGGCTGTGCTTATCCTGTGTCGTTGCACATGGGATATGGAGCAATGGCCAAAGCACAAACTGCCCTCAAACCCTTTGTGTTTTGCCTTCTCCAAATGGAAAAATTTCTAGCACGAGTCTCTTTTTGTTGATGTTGAAGTTCATTATTCAGTATTAATATAGCCCTGCTGTAGCTGACCGTAGACGTGGCACCCCAAGCCCTTTGTTTCAGTTGATGTTGCCAGTAGTTAGTCACACCTATCAATACAACGATCTACAGCTTGGCACACTGAATAAAACACTACTGTGCCTCTGTTTGGAAATATTTAGTAACACTTCCGGCTTCATTTAAATAATAATGGCTTGTTTATTTTATTTTATATTTTCTCTTATATATAAAGGAGGGTGTGAAGTACACTTTCCCAGAAATGATCACGAGGCAGCAGAGGCCAAGAGCTTAATGTTCAGCACAGACAACTTAAAGCCTGCTGCTCTGGGGCTTTCAGATGTTAAGTGAGTTACTGGATCATTTAATTTATAGGTATCTCACAGTTGGCTCTGGTGCTTTTATTAGCTTGCTTTTAAGGGTTGCAGTGGGCGAAGCTTTAAATTTTCCTTAAATGTTAAAAAGGCTGCTATTAGATGATACAGAAAAATGCTTGATGTTACAAAGGAAAATAATAGCTTGTAAGATGGGAGGTTGGACTGGAGACCCCAGTCCACTGGCAGTTCTCTACTATTGTGGTTACTGAGGAAGAAATTGAAAAGATGGGCTTCAGGTCTTCGTGTATGGAATGAGATGGAAGGAGGCCCAAATTTCTGGAATGCAGAAGATTAGTAAATGTTATGATCAGAAGCCTCATAGGAGAAGGAAGAATGTCTGTCTCCATGGGACAGTGAAGCAGACTGTCCAGGTCCCAGTGTCTGCCTGGTGGTGTTTTGATTCACTGCTGGGATGAGAATGAATGATGCTGCCGCCATGTCCTGGCCTCCATGGCAAGGAAGCATGGAATTCTGTGCTGAAAGGAGAGGACATGGATCCGAGCAAAAGGCGGTTGGTATTAAGATCCACCAGAACCAGTTTTTATAGGTAATTTGGATAGATGATGGGATTCCCCCTACTTGGCTATAGGTAGATGTGGGGATTCTACTCTCAGCAGCCATTTCTTCCCCTTGTGCTCACATTTTCATATTCATATGTTGAGGAAGGTGCTATTTTCTGTGTTCATAGTGGAGAACAGTATGATGTCAGCTGGACCCTCAGTGCTTCACCAAAATTGTCAAGATCCTGTACTTGACTTGATGTCAGAAATGTCAACGATGACTTCGGTAGGCTGCAGCTGACATATCTAAGCAGAACTTTTGAAAACTTTTCGCTGAGTAGCTGTATGGGATCACACAAGTGTTGAAGGACTGGTGCTAAGATCTCCTTTAGCTCCTAGCTAAGTGTGAAAGATACATTTGAGTACTAGCTTTTCATCGTCCATAGCACAGTCTACTCAAAGCCCACTGTAGCCTGACTTTTAACACTTTGGTGATAGGACATCCATCCAGTACTTCAGAACAACCTGTTCCAGTGTCTGACACTCTCATCAGCAATAATTTCATTAACTGCTACCAGCATCTCACAGAGCAAGCCAGTATGAAAAGAGACAGTAAGACAGAGTGATGAAACAACCTGCAGTTACTTGTGCTGATTCACAACGACTGGGAGAGTTTTCAGCTGTCTTGGTCTTGTTAATACATTTCTCCTCCTTGTAATAGTGTTAGGAGTGCTCATATCCATAGTAATGAACATTTTTTTTTTTTTTTTTTTTTTCTGCTTAGAAATCTGGGTGCTGAGCTCTTAAAATGCTGCTGTCTCCACTCCCTCAGCAGAAAGAGAACTGGAGGTACCAACAGGGACAGGGCTGCTTTGTGGGATCTCTGCCTCCCAGGCTCTCAGTTATGGCATCCTCTCTTTAAAGTCTTGGAGCCTGGCCTAAATCTGTTTTAAGCATCCTTGAGTTGTGGCAAAGCCTATAGACCCATGAAATATTGCTGATAGCATTAATACTTATGTGAAAGATATTACAGGATGAAGTTGCCAAGTGTTAAGGTTGGACTAAATGCAACTGTGGTTACACTGGAGGTTTGGCAGGCAGAGGGGGTTGCCCCAGCAAGGCTTCCAGCCTCGCTCTGCTGCAGCGGGCCCCTGTGGTTTTAGAAGGAGTCTGAAGTCATCTTCAAGTCCATTGGGGTGGCTGGTACCCAGAGATGAACAGTGGTATTGCATCCTCCCACCAATTTCCATCCTTGGAGCCTCTGAGGGTAAAGATAAGCCTTAGCTTTGTGTAACATTTGGACCCAGCTACTACCTCATGGATGGAAAGCAACTCTCTGAAGCTGAGCTCCAGCCATGCAGAAGAGCTGATGGGCATGAGGAAGGAACTGGCTGTGCTACTGCCCTGCTGGCTCCATTGTCAGCTGGAACGCAACCACATTGAGTTGGTGGGTTAGGAATGCTCTTGAAATTGTTTTGGTGATTAACTCTTCTCTGATAGTGCCCTGTCATCTGTGACTGAGAGATGAAGTATCATCTTCCTGGGCAGAGTCCTGGTCTTGGTTATGGGGACATTTATTTGGTGTTGGCTTGACAACAGCAGTGATATGTGTGAGTTGGGAGCCTGCCAGCAAAGGAAGCTTCAGGCAGACCAGAAAGCTGCAGCGTATCTCCTCTGTGCTGTTGGCAGCTTGTCTTCCTATACTGGCTTTTGCTGGAAATACAGATAGAGCTTTGAGGTCTCTTGTTCTCTTTTCAAAGTACTCCCTGTATTACCTCAGCTAAGAGAAAGACTGCTGAAATCTTTCTAGCAAAGACTACAGCAGTTTTCTGCAAGGAAATGGAGCTCTGCTCTCTGCGAGTTTGTTTCCATCCTGGGTTGTCCAGACCCTCTTTCTGATAAAGAGCACCACAAAACTCTTCATAATCTGCTCCAAAGTGCAGGGTATGTCATCCCAGTTGTACTTTTTCTAAATATGTAGCCATGTTTCATATAACATTTAAAGATAGTTAAAGAACACGCAAGCAAAAGTAGGCCCTCCACTGCTGGGTTGGAAGAAAAATAGCATATATCAGATATTGGTTTGTCATTTAACACATTACCTGAAAGATAAACTGGTGATGACTTCAGTGTTAAAACTGAACAGTGAGGAAAATATATTTGACTGGAATTCCAATTGTGCCTGATTGGAATGTTGAAAAAAATTAAGGAAATAAAAAGATAGGCATGTGTACCCAAACATCCCTAAATTTTAGCCTCCCTTTCTGCTCTTCACCTGTTCCAAACTAAGGTTAGTTACCAGGATTTTTCTGTAGAGAAAAGATTAATGCTCTGTCACATTAGCTGGTCAAAGCAGGCCATTTTATTTTACTGACGTATTAAATCTTAAATTATTATTCTTTTTTTTTTAGTCACGTTACCTCCTTTAACATCTTGTGGATGGACTCATAGAAGTTAACTCATGAATAATTTTTGATTGTCTTCTGTTTTGTGTGTCCCAAAATGTGGCATTTTAACAGATGGCCACACAGAACAGGAGTAGTGATCCTGATGGACATTGTGGCCACGTTAGTTAAGGGCTGTTCTCTGGGTGGTTTGATGGATGTGGTGATTCTGATGTGGGTTCCTTCTTACTGCTGGTTGTTTAAGTAATGGGGGATCTTTACAGCATCTTCATTAGTGGTTTAAGTGGGAATTTGGAGAATGGGGATGGGTGGGCCTTTGCTCAAGCTCTGTTGTGGTTCACCCCTTTCCGGATTCCTTTTTAAAGCAAGATTTTTAGGACTGTATGAGGAAATGATGGTATCTCCTTTGGCATATTTCTTGCTTCAGTCTGCTCAGCCTGCCTTATTTGCTTTTACTTTCTAACTATATCTTGGTTTATGCCTTAGGTCATTGGGTTTCTGGAACAGTAACTGTCCTTTCTGTTCTATTTTTATTTATCATCAAGCACAGACACATTTGGTTTCTCCAGCTTTTGGTGGTGCTTTATATGTGGTGCTGTAAGCAATACCAATAACTAACGGTGCTAATAGTCCTCATGAGGATCTGTGGCTGTCTGTGCACACATGATGGAGATGTTGCAGCTGTAAACATGCTGCTCTGCTGTGAATATTTTTACATGGCTTCTGCATTCTTTCTTCTGTAGGTGAAAGTAAATGGGAGTCAGCCTGGTACAAGAAGTGTGCAGAAATAATCCCTGTGCAGGTGAAAACTGTGCTGACCTGCCAGAGGCAATGACTTCATCACCACTTCTGTGTTCAGTCTTACGCAATGTAGATAAAACACAGCATGGTTCTTGTACTTGTGTGTGTATGTATGTTTTAGATGTGTTTATGTATACAATCTTTGAACACATCATTGCTGTAACTTTCTTGCTCCTTCCCCTCCTGGTTTCCATCTACTTCTCTTTTTCTGTTCCACTTCATGTTCTGAGTTTTATGCCCATGGTGTTTTTCACGCACATATTTCCCTTTTTTCATTCCTTCTTTCCCCTTTCTTTCCTATTCTGGCTGTTCATTCTTTATTATCTTATCTACGTTTGTCTTCTGCTCCAAGACATTTTATCATTTCTGCTTGGCTCCTCCTTCCTCTCACAGAGACAGATCATTCACCCACCCTGGTAGCATCTGTGCCTGCACTGATATTCCGCTGCTTCCAGAGGAGGAGCCACAGCTGCGCCTTTTTCTCAAAAAAAAGGAATAGAGGAGCAGGAGCTGCTCCTATTTCCCTTCTCTCTAAATGATAACTTGTCAGCTTTTGCTTCTCATACCTCCTTCAGGTTGCAGCTTGCATGCAAGTGCGATGTATCCTAGACCCACTGATACGAACCAAAGTGGTGCATAAATGGGATCAGTGGTTGTAGTGCTGCTCTGCTCCATCACAGCTGATTACAATCTTTGCTCAGAGCTCTGGGTCTGCATTCCAGCCATTAGCTTCCTTAGCTGTCAGCTGCTAATTTTAATAGCATTCTGGCTTGCTGCAAGCGTGGAACTTTCCAGCCTGGTTGTGAACCTGTTTCTACCCTCCTGAGGGATTTGGCTCTGCTCTGGGCTGAGCTATGTGGCTGTGCTGCTGCCCAGCTCCTCCTGGGGCAGAGGGTTCCTGGGGTGTCAGCAACCAGGGAGGCTTGTGTGTGGTGATAAGAGCTTGATTGGTTTCAGCAGTCCTCATCCCTTTAAGAAAATGCTTGGGAATGGTATGTGGGAATGCCTGCCCTGCAGTTCTGGGAGCAGAGGGAACTTGAAATGGAGCTGAGGCGTCATCCTGTAAAATACTTTCCATTTTCTTGTAAGCAAGGAGAGCTGTAAAGCTCAGCATCTTTTAGCTGGACTCGTAGGCTTTAAAGCTGAGTGTTTTGACTGCTTCTGATTATAGAAGCGGAGGGATCTGAAATAGGAAAATGCTTTGATGTTGGCAATTTGAAAAATGTGCTCAATATCACTTTGTGGCAGACCTTTTATTCTTGGCTGCATCAGCCTCATGAGCCCACGGCAGCAAGCGACTGGGTTGGATGGCTTTGCTTGCACAGCTGTTTTTTTCCAAAAAATCCCAGGACTCAGCACCGCATTTCCCATGCTGGAAAGCCAACGCTTTCCAGGCCCCTGTGTGCAGCATTGGCAGCCGTGCCTGGGAGTTTTTGTGATGGGTGGCAATTCCTGAACGTGCTCAGCCTGCGCTCCTCTGCGGTCAGGTTGGGTGATCTCAAATAAGTGCGACTGGTGCAAACGTGTCTGGGGGCTTACATTGGTTGGTGGTCACCTCTTGGAAAAGGTGTGATGAAATCACATCATTTCGGAGGGTATCATCAGGGTGTCAATGCGCAGAAGCAAAAGCAGCAGCCTCTCCTATCCGTGTTGCTGGTGAAACGTGAGACCTCTCGAATGAGATGTAAACACTGAGTGTTACGTTTCATGCAGGATGACTCTTCATTTTTTTTTTAATTTTTTTTTTCCAAAAGTCTCTGCGATGCAGTGATGTGTCCCCATGTCAACCCTCGGGTGTGGGGCTCTTTCAGGACATGACCATAACCTGATCTTTCTGATGACTCCTGCAGACAAGGGCCAGCTAATGCCAATTGTTTGGGTTGATTTCCATTTTCAAGACTCTCAGGCCTGATTTTGTCTCCCTAGCATAACCAAATGAGATTTTTACCCCAGTTTAATTCAGAGCAGAGACAGGCTGTTTATCTAATGAAGACTTTGGAGCTGGCATAGCTCATACACTTCTATTAGTTATAGCCCTCAGCATGGGGCAGTGACCTAGGAGGCGCAGAGGGCCTTGCCTTGACATGGATAAAGAGCAAATCATGTCTGAGGTAGCCTGGCAGGAGGAATAGCTCTTAAAAGCCATATCTGTGCAGAGCTGTCACCATCCTGGATTGTTCCAGGTTAGCGTTTATGGCTAACTGCTGCTTCTCCTGCATTTTGGGCTTGAGTGCCACAGATGCTCATGTTCACCGCACGCAGCATCCTGCTGCTGGCCCTGGTTAAAATCAGATGTTTGTAGAAGAAGTGGGTGAAAGTGAACCAAAGGGCCAGAAAGTAGCCAGATCATATCCTTTTCTTCTACAGCATGTCATGCTCAGGCTGGCACGTGCCCAAGTCATGCCTGCCCACTGGAAGGGTTGTTTATGAGCTGTAGGTGGGAGATGTCAGCCAGCTGACTGCATCTAAACAAATAAATCTTTTTTTCTCCTTTTTTTTTTTCTCCTGGTATCTGAGTGTGTGGTGTTTGCTGCTGGAGTGTCTCTTTTAAGCAGTTAAAAAGTTTTTCTAGACAAAATATGTTTTTAGGCTGAAGCTGAGAGATAAATATAACTCTGAGCTGGTATATTGAAAGGAGGCCATAGTAAGTGTTATGTTGCCTTACTCAGTATTTTTTTTTTTTCTTTCTTCTTTTTGTGGTGATTCTGTTCTAACTTAAAATGGAAAACCTCCTGAAAGATGTTATTTTTCCCGTTAAAAGAAGCTGCATGCTGGAATGCCATTCACTGGTTTATGCTGCAGGGATCAGAGCCCCCAGCCCTCTTCTTCATCCGAGCTCTACGTGTTTTGAAGGCAGATGCATATGCAGCTGAGCCAAGTATAATAATAATAATAATAATAATAATTCAGGTTGAGAAGCACAGAGCACCCTGTGATTAGCAAAATAATGATTGCATACTGTAGAAACGGAGAGATGCTGTTTGACAAAGCGAGAGGAACTCACATTGCAGCTGCTTTGCGAGATGCTCGGCTCACATTCCCCCACTGACGTCTTCAGCATACAGTTCTGTGCAGGAACCACACAGAGCAAAGCACGTTTGTAAAGCGATGATTGCTTTTCAGTTTTCCAGTGAATTGCGCTGATAAAAGAGCAGCCAGAAAGCTTGTAAATAGGAGTTGTACGCACTGTGCTCTGCTCCCCAGTGGTAATTTTATTTATTTTTTTTAAATTTGGATGCAGATGCTGCGTATGTTCTCTCTGCTTGCCAAGGGACCAAACTTTAGCTCTAGGATTTAAAAAAAAAAAAAAAAAAAAGAGATAGGAAGCTTTCCAAAGCCTTTCCTCTACAGGTGCAAGGTTGGATCCAGGTCATTGTGATTGTGACAGAGATCTGTTACACAGTGCCACTCTGACATTTGTTAAGTGTGTTTGTAGGCTTGGCACTGATTATTTGCTGCCTTAAAATCTAATCTGCCCTTCTACATAACAGTGAACGGTGGATTTTATGCATACTTTCCTTTGATGTTTCATCAGCAAGGCTTGATAAAGAGGGCAGGGTTTCTTTGGCCCTGTGCTGCTGCCCCACTTTATCTCTGGTAACCTTTGGTGTTGGAGTTGCAGGGCCGTTTCTGAGACCTGACTCTTCCTCCACTCTTTGTGGCTTCAGTGGCCTCATGCCAACCTTTAGGTACCTCAGCGCTGCCGCAGCAATAGAGGCATCCCAAGTAGTTGGCGCTCTGGATTATTCTGGCTACTTTGCTGGCAATGCAGTGAGCCAGCGTAGAGAACTGAGCCAGTCAATAAAACAGCAGAAAAAACAGTGAGATTGTCATAGCGTGGAGACATGGGAAAGAACAGGAACAGCTGTGTGCTCCTGAATAGGTGAGGCTACAGGGAGATTTGGTGGTAGACCTGGAGAGCTCACACCGTCACCTACGTCTGCATGCTCAGTGTTTGGGAAATATTTCATGAGCACTGCTGGGCTTCTCCAGACCTGGGTTGTGATTCTGCATCTGCATGGGATGTTGCCCAACCTACATATGTGAATACTGTGCATATATAAATAAGTCTTTGGAAAAAAAAAAAAAAAAATTATATATATATATATATATATGTAGGGTACTCATAAGGTGTTACAACCATTTTTCAGAAGTCTGGTTGTCCTCTGCAGATTTCTTTAAAACTGCCTAAGTATTTGCATAGGACTTGTATAATAGAGGAAAAATAATAATAAAAAAGAGTCTTAATTAGGCTTATTTTTCTTCAGGCAAATGGGTGGAGTATGTTCTTTGATCTCATCCAACTTAGTTTTCTGAGATTTCACATTTTTCTTTCCTATATCTCTTGTTGACAGTACTCCTAGAATCATAGAAAGGTTTGGGTTGGAAGGGACCTCAAAGCCCATCCAGTTCCAACCCCTGCCATGGGCTGGCTGCCCCCCACCAGCTCAGACTGCCCATGGCCCCATCCAGCCTGGCTTTGAGCAGGGATGGGGCGTCCACAGCTTCTCTGGGCAGCTATGCCAGCACCTCACTGCCCTCTCACTTAAAATCTTATCTAAATCTCCCTTCTTTTAGTTTAAAACTGTTCCTTCTTATCCTATCAATCATGTATATACATATATGGATACACATGTACACATACAAGCTCGTTTCCTTTATTATAACGTGTATTTTTCCCAGATTCCAAGACAGCTTTTATTGCCTGTGTACAACTGAATGAGCCATTGAGTTAATACTACTGTGTGAAGTTCAGGAAAGACCAGCAAACATTTTTCTAATAAGAGGATATTCTGGTCCTCTTGATAATCAACCTCCCATTGTAAACTCATTTTGAGTCACAGTTTTAAATCTTTGTTCCAGTGGAAAAGATTTTTATGGTCAGCCCAAACAAACATTAAATCCTGTTTTTTAGCAGAGTTGCCTAAAATAGCACAAATTCTAAATTGGAAGAGTGACTCTAGGGAAAAGAGAAAAAGTTGAAACAATACAAATCATGGTTTGGTGGCACAAACCTTCTGTCCCACCCCAAACCATGATAGATATTTGGCAGAGACATAAGGCTGGGTTTCCTTGCTGTAAAAGGCTGCATGCTTTAGATGGCTGTATGGAACTGGATTTAGATCTTCCCTGTGGGTGTTTGTCCCCCCTTATTTTAGAGATTCCAGTAAATCACTTTGGTGTAGTTTCCACTGGTTTTCTTCTGTGTAGCCTAATTCCCCTGTATTGTACAACCTTCCTTTATTTGGAGGGGAACGTTTTTCTGGGAAATGTGCCCATGATTTGGAAACATGGGAGTTCAAAACCCCCAGAAAACACCATTTCCTTGCTCTTCTCCCCTACTACTTAGGTAAGTAGAGCTGCCCAAAGTGGACCCATAGCTCTTCACACCAGTTCTGCACCTACTGCACTTATTTTCAGTCACTGGAATTGCCATGGCAGCAGCAGCCCTTGGGATAATTATTTTGTCACAAAGAGCATTAAGTCAGGACAGCCCGCATTTTGGGGAGGGTGCAACTGGAGTGGCAGCGAGACTGTGGTGGGATGAGAGGAATCAGTGCCAAGGTGAGCTGGGAAACCTGTGTAATTTTATTGGGATGTTAAGGTGCTCATGCTCTGAGCTCTATGAGTTTTGCTGGCAGCATTGCAGCAATGTAGCTCTTAAAGCACATTCTGCTCTTCCTGAGCAACCCACTGTTGAAATGTTGCAAGCATCATTTCTTACTTCCCCGTCCAGGCATGGATCTTAGTGCTCACATATGCATCTCTTTACCCCTTATTTGGGATTGCCTCTGGAGACCAGGTTTGATCGCTCTGCAGTTGTTCTTGTGCCTCTAGTGCTGCAGGACCCTGTCCTTTTGTGGTGATACTCTAGCTTGTCTTCAGCTTCTCCTCACTCTCCTCCTTTGCTGTGTTCTTTGCTGGCACAGCTGGCATATGGCAGCTCTTTGTTGATGTGCTGACTTTGGAAACTTGCAGTGCAGACATCCAGTGTTCAGTGTAATATCTGTCTGTGCAGTTTTCCACACCCTGTCCTTGAGTCGAGACTTGTCCCTTTGTATCTCGATCCTGCCCTTGGTCCTTTAGCATTCTTCCTGCTTGCTGATGGCAGTGGCCAGAGAACTGAGCATCTGCTCACTTTGTTCTCAGTGTGATCTGCCTTAGAAATTCTGTAGAGGTGACTAACCCCCTGAGCTGGGGAGAGGACTCTTAACTTGCTGGGGCTATCTCAGTACCCACCTGGTGCACTCGTACTCTGAGCAAACAAGAATTACGCTTTCCTTACTTCTTTATCACATGAGAACAGCAGTCAGGGTATAAGGAGGCTTTACACCACACAGGTTGTGAGCATGCCCTGCTTTCCATTTCTTTGTCTCACTTTCTTTGTTCTTGTGGCTGTGATATTGAAGCATTTTGCCAAAATTGAAGGTGATGGTGATTTTAGTCTTTACTGTAGAACAGTCCCTGAGCAGAGAAGAACGGTGATGTTAGCATATGGAAGTGACGTATTTATTATTGATGATACCTTTAAATGATTAAACATTTTTTTCCTTGCATTATTTAGGGGAATTATGATATTCATCATTAATGGAAAGATGTCTGTCTAGGGAAATGCATGATTCATACTCATAAATACCTTCTCTGCTCTAATTATTCCCTTCTTATTGTCTTTTCCCAGCTCTTGCTTTTCCTTCTGTAGTAAGTGTTCATTATTCTGTAAATACCCTGTGCTAAATGCTGAAGTGTTTTCTAGCCAGGTAGCTAAGATAGAACTCCAATAAGAGACATGGTAATTCAAGTAAGGAAGTAATGCTTAGAAAGCCCCATCGCATTTGAGAACTCCTGCTAGCAAATATTAATCAGATTTTTAAAAATTATTATTTTATTATCAAATATGCTGGAAGCATGTTTATTCCTGCCATTACGTGTGTTTGTCTCCTCATGGTGTGGTGCGTTATTGTAGCAGGGTTTTATTAAAAATAGGACGGTATTAACTGATAGTTTGGTTTTGATAGGGTAGGCTTCTCCTAGTGCATGAAGACATGGATCAGGTCCAATATGTTGTAGCGATTCTGCCAGTGGCCTGATGTTACTTAGATCTTGGGTATTCTGATATGATGTGAAAATCTTGATAATGTGATCCTCAGCTTCCTTAACATCTCTGAAAACCTGCACCTCATTTCTCTCGACTCTTCAGAGCAAGCAGTTCTTGTCCTTACACAGGTATCTGTTGCTCATCAGAACAGAAAACTAAACAGCCTTGCTCTTGTGTTTTTTTGGGTTTTGTGGAAGTGAAGATGAGAGTCCTTCTGCACCAGACTCATGAACTCTTTTTTTTCCCCCACATAGCAAAAACAGGGTGTATTTTAAAGATGAAGTGTATCTGTAAGATTGCCTGCAATGTAGGGCATCAGAATACATTGATGGGACGTGGATTGACCGCCAGAGCCCCTGTGTTTTCTGCATGCTGAAGAACAGCACTTTTAAGATAACTGAATAAGAACTCTTTTAAGATAACTTCAGATATTCTGAATTGGAAGGGACCCGGAAAGATCATGGAGTCCAACTCCTGGCTATACACAGGACCGCCCTCTATGTCTGAGAGTCTCCTTGAACTCCAGCAGCTCAGGGCCTTGCCCACCACCCCCTGGTTCAGACCCTGTCCCTGACCCCCACCTGAACGCAGCTCCATGTTGTTCCCTGGGCCCTGTCGCTGTCATACAGAGCAGAGCTCAGTGCTGCCCTCCGCTCCCTGTGAGGAGCTGCAGCTGCCATCAGGCCTCCCCTCAGCTCCTCTGCTCTGCGCTGAGCGCACCCAGGGACTTCAGCCACTCCTCATATGTCTTGCTCTCCAGACCCTTCTCCATCTCCACAGCCCTCCTGTGGGCACTCTCTAGTAGTTTCATGGCCTTCTTATCTTGTGGCACCCAAACCTGCTCCCATTGCGGACCACAAGAGACAGTCTCTTCCCTCACCCAGTGGGAGTCCTTGCCTTGATGCACTTCAGGGCATGGATGGCCCTTTTGGCTGCCAGGGCACGCTGCTGCTGATATTCAACTTGCTGTCAACCAGTGCCCCCAGATCTGTTTCTGTTGGGCTGCTCTACAGCCTCTCATCTCCAAGATCATACACATAACCAGGGTTGCCCTGTTCCCTGTTGTAGAATCCAGCACTTGCTATTGCTGAAATCTGTATGACTGATGATTGCCAGCCCTCCAGTCTGTCAGGATCTCTCTGCCCTCGAGGAAGTCAACTGCTCCTCTTAATTTAGTATCATCAGCAATCTTAACAGCTCATTGAAGCTTCACGCTTTTTATGACTTTAAATAGATGCAATCAAATTTTACTAAATTAATACTTTGGTGTTAGTTTTCTTAAATCATTAATCTAAGAGCTATTTCTTGAGGAAGAAAAGGGTATTAAAATGGAATCTTAATTGTTGACATAATTTTGGCTGATGCTGTAAAATGGACAGGATTTTTATTTCCCAAGGAACAGTGCCTCCCACTAAGATGCAGATTTCCTTCACTGACAGTGTTTCAGAATCAAGATCCAAGGAAAGCCAAGGCCCAGCTTGAACTGAACTTGGCAAAGGATAAAAGAACAAGAAAGGCTTCTACAGGTACCTCAACCAGAAAATGAAAGTCCAGGAGAGTGTCCTTAGCAATTGATACAGGCAAACTGGTAACAGCAGACAAGGAGAAGGCTGAGGTACTTAACAACTTTTTTTTGTCTTGGACTTCTCTGCTAACTGCCTGCCACACAGCCCTCAAACATTTGGTTTGATAGGAAGAGACTGGGGAAATAACATCCCTCCCAAACTGTAAGCAAGGATTGTGTTTGTGACCACCTGAGGAACCTGAACATCCACAAATCTATGGGTTCTGCTGAAAGGCATCCTAGAGTCCCAATGGAATGAGCTGATGTAGTTGCCAAGCCGCTCTCAATGATATTTGAGAAGTCATGGTAATCAGGTGAGGTCCGTGGTGTTTGGAAAAAAGGTAACATCACATCCATTTTTAAAAAGGGTAAAAAGGATGACCCTGGGAACTGCTGACCTGTCAGTCTCACCTCTGTGCTGGGGAAGATCATGGAGCAGATGCTTCTGGAAGCTACATTAAGGTGCTACATGGAAGGCACAGAGATGATACAGGAGAGCCAGCATGGCTTCATCAAGGGCAAATGTTGTTTGATCAATCATGTGGCCTTTGATGATGGTGTCACTGCATCAATGGACAATGGAAAAGCCACTGATGTCATCTATCTCTACTTCAGTAAGGTCTTTGATAGTCCCCCACAACACCCTTCTCTCCAAATTGGAAAGATATGGATTTGATGGCTGGATTGTTTGATGGTCGAAGAATTGGATGCAGGATGGAGTCCACAGAGTGGTGGCCAATGGCTCCATGTCTGGTTGTAGATTGGTGATGAGTTGTGGCCCCTGCGAATCAGTGCTGGGGTCAATAACTCTTTAATATCTTCATCAGTAATAATGACATTGGGGTTGAGTGCACCCTCAGCAAGTTTGCTGATGACAAGAAGCTGTTGTATGCAGGCAGCATACCAGAGGGACCTAGACAAACTTGAGCAGTGGGCCCAGGTGAACTGCATGAGGTTCAGCAAATCCAACTGCAAGGTTTTGCACCTGGGTCAAGGCAACCCCCATTACCAATACAAGCTGGGAGAGTTGAGTGCAGCCCTGCAGATAAAGACCTGGGGGTACTGGTGGATGGGAGGTTGGACATGAGCCAGCAGTGTGCCTTCTCAGCCTAGGAAGCCAACCATATCCTGGGCTGCACCAAAAGAAGCATGGCCAGCAGAGTGAGGGAGGTGATCCTGCCTCTCTACTCTGTGCTGGTGAGGCCTCACCTGTAGTACTGTGTCCAAATGTGGAGTCTTCAGTACAGCAAGACATAGGTCTGTTGGAGCACATCCAGAGAAGGGCCACAGAAATGATCCATGGAATGAAACATCTGTCCTGGGGCAGACTGAGGGAGCTGAGGCTGTTCAGCCTGGAGAAGAGAAGGCTCTGGGGAGACCTGAGAGCAGCTTTTCAGTGTCTAAAGGGGAACTGCAGGAGGGAAGGAGACAGACTGTTTAGCAGGGTTTGTGGTGACAGAGTAAGGGGGAAAAAAAAATAATCGGAGGACGTAAGAGGCTTTTCCCTCCTTTATTATTCCTTCCCTTCCTTCCTTTGCTAAAAATTATTTTTGAATTTCAGCCTCAAAAATCCTTCTAGGACCCCTACAAAGAGTTCATGTTTCTGTAGCTTCTTCCTGTGCAGCAGTACCAGCAAAAACAAGTAGCTGTTACTTCACTCTGTTTTATTGGTGTGCTGCTTGCCCAGCCTCTTGTGCTGGAGAAGGTGAGGAGCTCTTCACCTGGCATCTCAAGCTTGCTGAAGTGCCTTTACATGGTCTCTCTGGGAAGAAAGAAGTATCAAGAATTCGCAGATGTGTATGAACCTGGGAACACAGTGAGTTTCTGTATCACAGATGGTTCTCTGCTCCGTGTTTTGCAGCCTTATCCTTTGGGCAAGCGGTTGAACTTTAACGCTTTGGTTTTGCAGGGCACCACGGTGTCAGGGGAAAGGAGGCTGTGCTTCCGAGGCTGTGCTTCCTGGCTTTTGCTGCCAATCAGCTCATTACCAAGAACATAAGGATTTATTGTTGTGGCTTTTTTTTTTTTTTATTATTATATCTAATCACTCTACAGAGGCTCTGTTTAATGTCTTATCCTTGTTTGAAATGTAGAATTTGTCTGCCTCTATTAGTACCCAAATGCAGAGAGGCCACAAGACTCGTTTACAGAACCACAGAATTGTAGGAGTTGGAAGGGACCTCTGGAGATCATCAAGTTCAACCCTGCTGCAAAAGCAGATTCCTACAGTAGTCTACACAGGAAAGTGTCCCATTGGGTTTTGCCTCTCTCCAGAGGGGACTCCACCACCTACCTGAGCAGCTTGTCCAGTGCTCCGTAACCCTCAAAGTAAAGGAGTTTTTCCTCGTGTTTGTATGGAACTTCTGTGTTCCAGTTTGTGTCCACTGCCCCTTGTTCTGTCACTGGGAACCACTGAAAGGAGCCTGGCATCACTGACTTGTCTCCTGCCCATTAGATATTTAGTAGCATTAACAAGATCCAGCTTCATTCTTCTCTTCTCCAGGATGAACAGCCCCAGGTCTCTCAGCCTTTCCTCATAAGGGAGGTGGATGCTCCAGCCCCCTCATCATCTTTGTAGCCCTCCTCTGTCAGTAGAGGTTCCCTGTCTTTCTTGAATTAACAAGTCCAGAACTGGACACAGTGCTGTAGATGTGGCCTCACCAGGGCAGAGGAGAGTAGGATCACCAGGCGTACTGCAGTGGATGGAAATTAAAAAACAAAACAAAAACAACCATGGTTTCTGCCTCGAAAGCATGCTGCTAGAAGAGATGGAGTGATGGAGTACGTGATGGTGAGTGTGGGGACGCCTGTCCCTGTGCAGCTCAGCCCGTGGGTATGGCATGGTAGGCAGGGCTAAAGGCACCACAGGGTTGTCCCCAGCCCTGTGTGTCCCACCTGCTGTACGGGATGCTGCCTGTCACTGACCAATGTCTGCCACCTCTCTGAAGCTGCATCCCCATCCTGATGTTTTCCCTGTGCCTCCCATGAATCTCTTTGCTGCCGGCCATCCCTTTGGCCTCGAGTAACCTCCTGTTTCTCTCTCTTAGAACATGCCCCCCCCACCCCCACCAGCGGGGCCGGTTGCAGGGCTGTGTGTGTTTATGTTGGTCACGCGGCTCGCACGGGGCTGTGACGAGTTCCTGGGCGCAGAGCATCCGCAGACACGTGGCCCCAGCGTGCGGCGCTCGGCTCCTCCGGCCCCGTGCCCAGGAGCTGAGTGGAGGGGAGGGGAGAGGAGGAATGAGAATTCTTAACCATTGACTGCAGAAGAGAGTTAATTAGAAAGATAGCAAAAAGCTCCCCCCCACACTGTTTGCGGGGGCGCCTGAAATCATGAGGCTGCTCTGAGTCTGTGCCTCTGAGCTGTGTGGCTGAAGCGGATGAATCACGGCTTGGGGGGAATAAAAGCCTGAGTCATAATCACTAATACTACAGAGCGGATTTGCTTTGTTTTTTTGTTCCTGCACTAATGTGCGGAGAAGCAACACGAGCCCTTTCTCTGCTCTTTCATCAGGGAAGAATGCAGCCCTGTCTCCCCACAGCAGTACTCAGCTCTCCGATATGTCCCAGTTGGGTGACCCCAGCCATCTGCCCACAGACTCAAAGGCCAGGGCAGCAGTCCTGTACTTCTGTCACTGCTGGGAGTGAGAGTGGCAACTTAAAATACTCCGTTTTGGTAACCAGCACCTGTTCCTAGAGCTCCTCAGTGCAACTTACTGGTTTATGACCACTCAGCTCCCACAGCTCAGCAATGTAAATGCACTGACATAAGCTAGCTGTCACTTTCCTAGAGATGTTCCTACAGCTGCTGGACTCTAAAACCCAATAGAAATTCAAATATTTATATTTTTATAGAGTAGCTTATTTTTGGCATTTTGTGAAGAAAACCATCTCTCATTGTGCTTTTAAATTTGGACTGGACTGTGAGTCCAACTCTGTTAAACTCACTTTGACTTCCCTCTCCAAAAGATGTACATAAAAATTTAAAGAAAAAGCCCAAACCTTTTTCTTTCCTTGAAGAGGGCCAGAAATTTAGTACTGAGCCAATCCCTGGGACCAGTGCTGCTCACTGTGTGAGATGTCCCCCAGGAGGTTGTTTCAGGGTTAAATGGTTCCGTGGTGGGTGGCATAGCTGGTCTGCCCCGTGTGGCAGCTTCTGCCTTTGGTGCCAAGTTCTGGCTGTCGTATTATTTTAGCTGATTAGATTAATTTCCTGGATGAAGTAAGCAAGTGACATTAATTATGTTGTATTATCAATATGTGCTGCTGCTTTAGGCCTCGTATGTGCTTAAAAAAATGTTAGAGTACTTGCATTGCTTGAAAGTTCGTGCACAGAATTGAAAACCTGTGCACTATTGTGCATGCTTGTATACATATGTACATACAGAGACAAAGAGGTGCAGTGGTTTAAATTTTGGTAAGCAGAGTGTTTTGCTATGATGTCATAGAATCATTAGGGCTGGAAAAGACCACTAAGGTCATTCTGTCCAACCATCAACCCATCCCCATCATGCCCACTAACCCATGTCGTGCAGTGCCATATCCACTCTTGAACACCTCTGGGGTGGTGGCTCAACCACCTCCCTGGGCAGCCTGTTCCAATGTCCAACCACTCTTTCAGAGAAGAAATTGTTCCTATTACTCAACCTGAACCTTCTGTGGTGCAACTTGAGACCATTCCCTCTAGTTCTGTCGCTGTTAAAGGCGAGAAGAGGCTGACCCCCACCTCACCACAATCTCCTTTCAGGGAGTTGTAGGGAGTGTAAGGTCTCCCCTGAGCCTCCTCTTCTCCAGACTGAACAATCTCAGCTCCCTCAGCCACTCCCCATAAGACTTGTGTTTCAGACCCTTTACAGCTTCACTGCCCATCTCTGGATAAGCTCCAGGACCTCGATGTCTTTCTTGTAGTGAGAGCCCCAAACTGGAACTGTTGTTTTTGCCTTGTGGTGTTCTTAATTTTTCACTGTTAAAGATAAAGGCAGTAGGATAAATGTTACCCCAGAGAAAAGCTGGCAGCACCTGGGTTTAGCAGTGGCAGCCTGGTGTTCCTGGTACTGGCTCCAAGTTTCACTGCCCCTTATACACCTAAAGCTGCTCTGATAGAGTGATAACACTTGCTATGAAGTTCATAGATGTTCTAGGGTTTTTTTTCTGTCTTGTGCCAGGTTATTTTTAAGCCAAATTAGTTCCCTGGCTGCATTTGCTACCTGACTGTAGGAAAGGAAGCAGCAGCATTTTTTTGGGAGACTTCATTGTTGAAGTATGTGGAGAGCTGAGAAGTGTGAATGCAGGCTGCTGGGGTTGGTCTGCTGCTGCTCATGTGCTTACAGTGCTGATGTCACTGTGGCTCTGCAGACCACTCTGTGCTGTACGCAGCCCTTTTGCTGGGGCAGCCCAACCTCATTCCCAGATAGCAGTAAACTCCTGCAGCAAAAAGAATTTTCTGTTTCCTTCCTCTCTTCCTCCCCAGCCTCTATCTATTAGCCTGTTCATTCGCATGTTGCCAATGTGATTAGAGTTGTGAGTGTATTTTTGAGATGCATCTCTAAATTTATTTAAATTTTCTGTTCATAATTTTACAGGCTGCTAATAAACAGTAAGTACAAATCAAGCCAAGGAAAATGTGAGATGTTTTGGTTTCTTGTCTGTGGAAAGGAGCTAATGGGCCTTTGGGTATGAGGATGGGGAATTTGCAAGTCCTGGGTATCGTTTTTTCCCCCTCTCTGCGTACGACTTACAAGGAGGTAATTAAGTCTTGGAATAGAAGAGTGCTTGATTTCTGCCTTCAGTCTTTTATCTCAGATTGCGTAAGCCAACTATGCTTCTGAAGCTGGTCCCATCTGTGATGATAGGGTGATAGCAATGGGAACAGGCAGGGACAGTAAAGAAAAAATATCCATCCAGTTGAGTCTGGCCAAAGGTCTGAAATGAGATGTGGATTCCCCTTGCAAAGATCTCCCCCCTCATTACACTAAATCAAAATGAAATGGAGATACTGATTTAATTCACGCACTCTTGGTATGTAGAATGTCTAAATATGAGTGCATTAAAGCAGGTGAAATGATTCCAGCAGCTTTTCTGGGGAGAAATACGTTATTGCTGCGAGGCTTTGATAGAATGAGGGCAAACTTGTATAAAATGCCAATGCTTCCTGTTGGCTTTGTATTTGCATAATTCTCAGTGCTTTCACAAGGCTCCTTGCTTTCGAATGTTTGTCCAAACATTAAGTAATCTGCAGCAGCCCGGGGCTATCAGCGGCCATAGTTTCTGCCTAGGAAGGTGGGGAGGCTTTGGCTGAGGAGGACAAGATGAAGTTCTGCTGAAGGTGGAACTCTTCCAGGAAATTGGCACCCAGCTACGAATTCTCAGGGTAGCCTAATGGTGCTCGGCAAGACCTGCCCTGGCTCAGGCTTGTCGTACGGGAATAAACTCAGGTGCTGCCTCAATCTGGATTAAAAGATCAGATGATAATTCATGTTTCTGTGGCTGGAACATTTTAGGGGATGCCCCCTGTTTGTTTGTTTGTTTGTTTGTTCTTTTGTGGGATGGCTCATTATTTGTCACCATTCAGTTGCCCCTGTAGTCTGCAGGGGCAGGGGTTTTGCCTGTGCTCGGTCATTTCTCTGTATCCTCAGTGCCAATGGGATTTATTTCAGCCCATGCTGTAGCCGTGTCTGCATACAGCCAGGCTTTCCTGTTTGCTTGGCAGAGAGCCTGAAGGCAAAAAGGGTCCCCACGTCACTGAGCACTGTGGGACCGCTCAGCAAAAATGTCAGGACAGATTTCCCAGCCCCACAGAGAGCTGGGGGTGTCCTATCTGGTCCAAACCCACTGATCTCATGAAAACCCTCGCAGCTCCCAAATCAGGCATTGTGCTAGAAAGCGATAGAATACAAGAAATGAATCAATTCACATATCCTGGTAGTTGTATCTAAGCCACAGGGGATGTCCAGAAGGAAATGGTGTCACGCATTGGCAAGGCAGCAACCGCATTTACTGGCTTAATTGAGATTTACTCATTGAAAATCTGCAGCTGAAAGGCTGAACTCTGAATGTTGGACTTGAAAAGTTATTTTTTATCTAAACATACAGATCTGAAAGCTGGAAATATATCAGAGGTACAGGCAAATAATCTGAGTGCCTTTGAAAATAAATGGCTTAAACGAGTGCTGAGCAGTAATCTCCCAAGACATACTAAAAAAGAAGATAGAAGTATTTGGCGGATAAGAAACAGGACTGTCTGCTGTGTTGGGGGTCTTCTGGATAGTGGAATGGAGACACTGGCAGTGGTAGGAACAACCCTGCTCTTACATGCATTAACTGGGAGGAAATTATACTGGGTTTATTGTAGCCTGCACAGGAGGAGCAGCAATAGATGGGAGTGGTGGTTGACAAAAAAAAGTCAGACTCATTTAAAAGCTTTGATCATTTGGAGTCTGTGCTTAGAAGAGTGGGATAACATGGCACTGTCTGTCACTGAGTGATTTTGCCCTTACTGGTAGTTTGAACTTGTGTAATTCCTGTTACTTCTACATGTACAGTACAACGCTCAAGTTTCCTTTACTGCAGAAACAGATTTCTACTGTCTTCATTACTGCGCCTGCAAAATAAGGTGTATTACACTTCTTTTCTCTACAGTAGTCTTTCAAAGCTCTGAGTTTCTGGAATTTCCCATTAAATGTCCAAAATGAGTTCCCATCACCGTGGATGGTTGTAATAGGTGAGGCATGTAGGTGAGGGATAATAAGAAAAAGCCAATTAAGAGGTGTTATCAATGAGCAGAGAAACATGAGTACCGAATGCTACTGGGATCTTGAAGACTTCTTCCTTCCTAAGCAGCCAAGGTTATAATCTCACCAATTAATATATCAAGCTGAATCTTAAGGCTGGTTGGGCCACCTGCTCCTCTACTGCTGGAAAACATCCAGAGCTGAGTGTAGCTGGAAAGCTTTTTGCTCAAGCCTAAAGTTGTTCATAGCCAACTTATACTCATTTGGCCTTGTGAAATTATCAGCTTTAATTGCTGTTTCTGTGATAAGGAGAACAGTCTTGTTTCCTCAGAACCATGCAGCTTAAACTGACAGCTCTCATCTCCCTTGTAAGAAGGACTTGTTATTCCCTCCTAGCAGCTCTGATGGGTTCTGTTCATATTCATCCTTCTTGAACATAGGCTCCCAGATGGAGCTTAATATCTTACAGTGTTCTGTTGTTATTGGTACACCTTTACATCTTCTCTTAATCTACCAGAGATACTTCATTCTCCAACAGTTGTCAGTATTATGTAGACCTTGAAGATCTGCTGTGCTGACGCCTTGATTGTCTCTTCCCAGCATTTGGTGATGTGAGTCATAGGAATGTAGTATTGAGTCTTCTTCTTGCTAAAGCCTTATGCTTGCAGAAATGAGGGGGTTGATCCTAGTCTACCTGCAGAGTGACAACATTTCCAGTGTTTAGTTTAGGCCTTAAACTGATCTTCGTCCAATGCTGGAACTAAGCCCCGAGCTTAGTGTCTTTGTGAAGAAGTCTTTGTGAACTCTGTGTGGAGTTCTTAGAAGAAACAACAATTGAAAATGTTTCTTTTTTGTATTTGAGCAATTTTTATCAGGATTGTTTGGCAAGATGGGGTATAAAAAGTACATTTAATATGATAGTATATCTATTTATGGTTTTAATCTTCATATTGATGACTAACAAGACACAGTTGTTGTAAATCATGATGTTTGTGATTGTAATAGACTTTTTGCTACAGTTTTCTTCAAACTGGCAGGTGCTCCAGTTATTTGTTTAAAGAATTTGCATCTTTTTAACGGGGGTTTCAGGAGCTGAAGTGAAACTGAAGGTTCTAGGCAGTGCCATGGTTCACCTGATTTCCAAGGGCCCCCTCAGCACTGTGGGTTGATTGCAGCTCCAACTACTGATGTGATGAAGTCAGTAACAACGCCATGCTGTAGATAGTTGAGTTACTTTTTGCAGCAATGAAATAAGCAAAGAAATAGGGGTGCACTCTGCTGTAAGTAAGGGCTCTATCTCTGGGAGAAATCTACCTACTCATTTGTACTTTTGGTGGTTATAATTTGAGGCCCATCTCGTAGAATCATAGAATAGCTTGAGTTGGAAGAGACCCTTGAATGTTATCTATTTCTACTCATCTGCAATGAGCAGGGAAGCTAGCCATTAGGAATGAACTGTCAGTGCAGAACTGATGCTGGCAGAGCCTTTGCTTTCCATGCTTTGTTTCATTTGTGTGGAAGAAAAAAAAAGAAAAGAGAAAAGCCAGCAAAAACAAAAGCAGACTCTCTGCTGCTTGAAACAATAAATGAGCCATGATCTGATGTGGGTTTTATTTTCTTCCCCCCCCCCCCCATTTCCTCATCCAACTTTTTTTTTATTTCTCAGTCTTGGCAGTGGGAGCAACTATTCTCAAGAGCTGGTGCTCTGCTTTGGTGAGTCACTGGAACCACATGCACTCTGTTTACTAGAGTGCAGAATGTGCTCGTGCCTTGCTACTTCCCAGCATGAGTGACTTTGCCTTTATGAAGCTCTATGCATACGAGATGACGGTGGGAACTCGTCTCTGCAAGGCCAACACCTGAGCTACTGACGAAGGGAGTCTGCAGTGCAGTTGAGGTCAGTGTGATATGTAACCCCAGTGATGTAATGCACAAGGTTTTGACCTGTGGGAGGTTCAGCCAGGGTGGCTGAAGCACTTGTGGACACAGCTACTGCGTTGCTCTTCTGGAGTTTGTTCTGGGACACTTGGGAATGGGAAACATCATGTGAATCAGCTCAGATTTTTTCATGCATTGCAACTGCATCATATTAAAGTCACCTGAAATGGGTTACTAATAGTAGTCTGTACTCTTTTCTGGGAAGAGTAATGAAGTGAAGAATAGTGAGTAGCAAATACCTGAGTTATGTGACTTGAACTCATCTGTGCTAGGAGACCAGCACCCTCCTCTACTGCCAGACATGAAATGACACCCAGATGTGAGTGTCAGAATAGGTCTGATGGGGCAAACCTACAGTAAGAAAGCTGTTTGTGAGATTATACATGAATATATCTACATAAAAACACATAGTTGGTTTAATCAGTGACCCTGTGGTTACATGGACCTGTAAGGGTTGTGGCAGGTGGTCTCCTGGCGATGCAACAGCCGTGGTAGATGTCACTGCTGTGTCTGCTCTGCTTCCTGTAGGCTGCGGTGGTCCCTATCAGAGGCAGAAGGGGAACTGTGTCAGCTCCTCAGCTGCTACAAGTCACAGCTGGTGAATTAGTTTAACCTGTTAATTTAATCTTGCTAGGCCAGCAGGTCATAGAATCATAGAATCACTCAGATTGGAAAAGACCTTAAAGATCATCGAGTCCAACCATAAGCTAACCATACTGGCCTAACTAGCAACCTTCTGCTAAATCATGTTCCTGAGCACCACATCCGAATGGTTTTTAAACACATCCAGGGATGGTGACTCAACCACCTCCCTGGGGAGCCTATTCTAGTGCTTAACAACTCTTTCTGTGAAGAAGTTTTTCCTGATATCCAACCTAAGCTTGTGGATGCTGATGCCCAATGGTGGGCAGTGACAGGATTGTGCTTCCTCCTGCTAGGTGTGCAGCTCTTCTCTCCAAATGTCTGAGGCTGGAGACCAGATGCTGAGCAAGGATAGTGGTTGGGTTTGATCTTGTCTGGTGATCACTGTGTTACTATGTTTAAAGCCCATCAATTTCACTGGAAGGCTCATCACATGGTCTCTGCAGGGTTCAAATTCTTCAGAGTTATTCCTGGTTCCTGTAGATATACAGAGCTGTGATGCGAATGTATTAATGCCTCAGGGCATCCTAATGAATAGGACTTCACTGGTGGAACCGAACCATGTATAATGATGTACAATAAACTCCTCCAGGTTGCCCGTGTCCATGGGGATGCTTGAGGATTTGGATTTAGAAGGCAATTTCACAGTTTTCCAGAGGTCTGTTTCTGTGGGAAGCGTAATGAGGAAGAGGGTGGCAGGAAGTGATGATGTGAAGGCAGTTGAGGATCACAAGATCTTTAATCCCTCAGTGCCCCACAAGTGGGGCTCTTTATGCCTCCCTGTTCCGCTGCATTATGGTTAGAAGAGAACAGGCTCCTGCTGTCCTGGTTCCATGGGCTGCCTCCAATGGCTTTACGCCACTGTGAACACAAATGAAGAGAAAGGGAGATAGGATACTGTCATATTGGCCTGGCTGCATTCATGGAGATCTCTACTAGCGTGACTGTTTTGATAAAAAGAGGACTAGAAATTTCCCTCTTTTCTGTGGTGCTGACTGATTACAGTGCTGATAGGAAATCACATATACAGTGGCTGTACATGTTCCCAAACCTGGTGGAGACCTCTACAAATAAAATAAAAGTGTGCTCAGAATTGCTGCAAGAAACCATCCATCTTGAGTACCAAAAGGGCTGTTGTTGAAGCTCTGAGGGGTGAATGCAGTTTCATGTTGGTGAGAGTAAGTTCTTACCAGCTAAATTAGGCTTTGTCAACTCAAGGCTAAAACTTTAGCATAGCTGTGGAAAGAGCAGGCTGGCTTTGGCGTATCTGGATACTGGCATGATGTGTTTCCTGTGGTAGGTGTTGGGAAAACCTGCATCTGCTGTAAAACAAACAGTTCTTTCCCTTGGAAGTGTATTTGCTGAGATATGGTTGATGGACAAGTCTCCCTTGATAAATGTGACTTCACAGATCATATTTTCAGCCTCATGGAAAAAATGGAAAAGGTATCAAATGTGTCAAACTATTTAAAGGACATGTCTGAAGGTTTGAAGGTAATCATTCTAAAAATAAACATTAAAAATGATTCATGAGCTTAGGCCAGGTTATTTCAAGATCAAAATCAAGGCTACGGCACTCTTACTCTCAGTGTAGGTTTCCAGGTCATTTTCATTGACTTTGTTCATCTGTGCTGCTTTTGAGGTAGGAAAAAAATGCAAATATCTACGAGGATCTTTAAACTCTCTTCTTGAAAGCATGTCCCTGAGGAGTCCTGATTCTTCTTGCAGTCTTATGATTGCAGGCCTGTTCTGTGTTGTTTTCCTTTGGTATCTCAATTTACTCATTAGGGAAAAAAAAGAAGAAAAAAAAGAAGAAAAGAAAAGTAGTTATGGTGCTTTTCGTATGATCAAAGCTGTTGTACCTTGAAACAGGTTGCCTGGAGAAGCTGTGGATGCCCCATCCCTGGCAGTGTTCAAGGCCAGGTTGGATATAGGACCCTGAGGATGGGCAGCCTGAGCTGGTGAGGGGCAGCTCTGCCACAACAGTGGGTTGGGACTGGATAAGCTTTAAGGTCCTTCTCAATCCAAGCCATTCTGTGATTCTATAAACCTTTTTTGGTATGGTGGTGTGTACACAACAACAGTGTGTGGACAGGTCCTATGAGGACGTGGTGTGGCAGGTCTTGGGACCTGCTGGAACGAGCAGCCGTGACGGCCTTGTTTTTCCAAGATAATCTTTTATCAGGAAAGCAGTTCGGAAGATGTAGGTGAAAGGTGATGTTGACCAAGTGCTGCCACTTTCCTGGCTGTGTCCTTTGACTTTTTAGGCTTTTCTTAGCCTCGCTCATCATATTGCAGCTACTGGGTTGCTCCTCACCAACGTGAGCTGCTCCAGGATCATAAGAAAGATTTTGGGGCCTGGAGAAGTGTGAGCTGGTGACTGTGTGAAAGTTTACATTTGTTGTATTGTAGACACGTCTGACGCCCAAATGGGCACATTGGCTGGGTCAGAAGAGGGAAAGACATGTCATCTTCTTAAGAAGTGACTGAATAAACTGAATATTCTGTATACAGAGTTATTTTTATGCTTGACTGCCTGTAAGCCCCAAATAATCAAGTTCAGTCGTTACAGTGCCACTTAATCATGAATCTTGATTAAATGCTTGCTCCTTCCTTCTTTTCTTTTTCTTTAACTTTGGGACCTTCTCTCAGCAAATATGTCCCATAGTCTAATTATGCACCGTGTGGAAAAAATATCTTCCTTTATCAGTTATGCATTTGTTATCTTATGTAAACAGGGAAAGCTGACTAGAAAGGCCTCTAACGTTTACTCCTGTATAGTCCCTGATAGGGGGGTGTGCAAATGGGAAAGGGGATTGGCAAAAAGGGTTTCTTGAATGAGTGACATTTGGAAGAAGATATTTCCGAGTATTTTGGGTTGGATCATAGACCTGTGAATTGCTTCACTTAAGATCATGTCCTCTTGCAATAGTCTCTCTCCATTCTTAGTGAAGGATTCTTGGATGAAGGATGGCCATCTTCATGAAAACAGATCTTCTGTTCCCCTGCCATGTCCATAGAGCTGATTATGACTGTGAGGTCCTGACTCAGCTGGATTCAGTAGAGAAACCCCAATGGGACTCCCCATGGCAAGGTTGTATGACAAGAATTAAACCCTATGCTTAAGAATAGCAGATCACACGCAGGTGTTGTGGTAGATAGTGCCTTTCTCACTGTAACAGAACAAAGAGCAGACAGGAAGCCATGAGAGAAATGTGTTCTTAGGAACTCTGGCAGGACATTGTCATCTGGTTAAGAGACCTTTAGGACTCCGAGATTCATGGAGCGTGCCTTATAGGCAATGAAGTAGTTAGCTGCATTCACATGAAGCTGATGGCATGTGGCTGGAAATTCCTCCAATGCCTCTAGGTGCTGATGTAAAGTAATCCTACCTGGTTTTTATTTATTTTTCTCATAATTCTAGTTTGAACACCAAGAGGTGGAATTCCTCTCAATAGTAGCATGCAAGCTCTTCTGAAAACTTGGGCATTAGGCACTGAAGAACCTGGACTGCGTGACATGACAATTTTAATTATTAGCAGCAGATAAGAGGTGCAGTGCATCACCAGCCTTAAAACATAAAAATAAATTTCCTCTTTGAGTTGCAGGAAATGTAGTTGGTTTTGTGCATACATGAAGGCGTCCATCCCTCCAGCTGCGCCAGAGCCTTACTGCTGTCCTGCCAGCATATACAGCATGGGCATCAGTGCTTGGTGGGAATCTTTGCATCTCTTCCTCCAAGCAGAAGAGGGGACTCTCCTTTGGATACTGGGAGAAGCATGAGCACTGGGCTATAGCTCTGTAGCAGAACTGCACTGATGCAGTAAATAAAACATTTCCATGCTGCATTTAGTTAAACCAACACTGCATCTATGTTTGGATGAAGCTTAATCCTATGCTGTTATGAAATCTTTCTTAATATTAATAATTTCATTCACTTCGAGAGGAGCCTGAGCTAGTGCCCATGAACTTAACTGTGCTGCGCATTAATGCTGCCTGTATTAGCAGGTAGGCATTTATTTGGATTTGCCAGCAGTTGCTGAAATGAGTCAAAGTACTCCATGGGCTTTGGTTTGATTGAAAACACTTTCTGTTATTATTTACGGAATATTGAACATGTGCCCTTAGTAAACAGGAGGTTAAAAAAAGTAACAGGAAGATAGAGCCTAATCTGCCAAAACATCACTGGACTGCTGTTCCCAGAGATGTTTTGAAACCTTCACCTTGGTTGCTCTACAGGACAGTGTGCCAGCCCACAGCATGGGGGGCTTCTCCCAAGCTCTGTGGGGTGTGGGTGCGCACCCATGCTGGAGTGGGGACTTCGAGCCACATGTGGTGGGACTCAAGGAGAGCAATTATTGCTCTCTCACATCCAGGCTCTAGAGGAGGAAGCAGCCACTGAGAATTAAGCTTTGAAAGGTGACAAACAGTGAGCGTGAAATTCATAACCCATGGAAGGGGGTTATTTACAGTGATTTAAAAAATGACTTTTTCCTGCTTGGCCCTCCTCCCCTTGCTTTTGACTGATTGGCTTTACTTGCACACCCACTGAAAACACTGCCAGCAAACAGCAGTGTTTGGTTTCTCTGTGGGTTGGTGAGCTGAACCCAGGCAGAGAAGGGCCCACAAAGCACCACAGGGAGGATGTAGTGTTTGGAGGATGCTAGAGAAGTGCAGCACAGTCAGAACTGTGTCCCTTAAGCCTTCTTGAACCAACAAGCTGATTTACTGCTAGTGGACTTGGAGCTGCATCAGGGTAGTGTGCCAGAAGCAGCAATCACACTTGGCCAGCACTGGGGTTTCTGGCTGAGTCTTTGTCCCACCAGCGCCTTTAGTAGAACCAGCCATAGCAACTGGCACATCTGTGCCTCCTGGGAGTTGAAGCAGTGGCAGCATGGAGGGTATAACATCGTGAATTTCAAATCCAACTTAATAGAGGAATAGAAAAATAAATGAGTCTGTAGTAGTGATGGGCTGATGAAAGCCAACTTTTAGCTGTGAAGAAACTGCTTCAAGTTGGTTGGCTTTATCTTTGAAAAGTAAGTAGTTGGTGTCTTCTGTTCTATCAATGAGATCTAATTAATGTCACAGCCACTTTTATAATTTTAGTGCAACTCCTTTGCTCCTGGAAAGATGTAGTTATGAGGATTTTATGTATTTGATTAACTATAAAGCATGTTTTTAGCCTTTACAGTAACAAAACAAATCCTGAAAACTCAAAGAATAGGTCTAACACAAAAAACTAAAATACACTGATTAGAAGGATTATTTTTGTAGCTGGCTTTAGTGATCTTTGCTGGTAAAATAGTTAACTTTGCTGTGGACTAAAAGTCATAAATTAATTAATTGTAACAAAAAGTGGCGGCAAACTTTAGATAGCTCTGGGAAGCCAGGATGGCTTCTCAGGAATCAAGCCAGAAGTGAGGCTGCAGAGGGGTTCCAGTTTCTTGGGGTTCCTCAGCTGTACCTGGTGTGGGAGCCCCACAGGAAGCAGCACAGGGTGCAGCCCTGTGGCCCTGGAGATGGAGCAGCAGCTCCATCCCATACCTGAGAGAGCTCTTTCAGGCCTTTTGGGCTAGACATGGGCTGGCTGGGGAGCTGATGGTTTCCTTGTTGCCACGTGCCTGTGTAAGGAACCTGAGGGAAGAAAGGAGCTCTTGTTTGAGCCCGCTGGCGGTGCGGGAGGTGAAGCGGTGCCCGCTTGGGTGTCAACAGAGGGGCAGGGATGGAAACCTGGGCAAGTGCCAGGATAAATAGCAAATGTCTGTTCTGTTGTAAGGAATTGTTAGAATAACAGAATTAAAAAGCCAAAAGGGCTGAGCCTGTGTGCTAATTAGGCTCCCACTCAGGCTTATCTGTAGCTTATCTTCTTCGGTGAACAGGACTGTGGTCACCTCGCAGTCCTTGTCCCATTACAACTGCTGCACACTCTGCTGGGCATAAGCAAAACACCAAAGTAATTGCATCCGTGGAAGATATAAAAAGTGCCTTTTGTTTCTTTTGCAAGCGAAGAAGTCAGCTGCTCGGGAGGGCCATCCGCTAGCAGTGTTTGCCTCAAAGGGCTTTTCTGTGTGGCTGAGCTCTTTATGGTGCCTGATCTGTGATTTGGGTCTTTGTCACAGCAGGCGATCGCCTCCCGCTCTCTTGTAACGCGCACAGAGCACACTCACCGAGGCCTTTCAGAAGTAATGAATTCCCATCTCAGTTGTGGGGTTACCAAGATAAACACCGACTCAGTAATGTTACGCTTGTCATGTGGCACTTCTGTAGCAATGTAAGCAACGGGTGACAGTCCCTCCTGTAAGATACAGCTGAAGGCAGCCATGGCATTCATAGCTCCTGGTTTTCCTCAGCCCAGGGTCTTCTTGGAGAAGGACTTTGCTCACAGAACTGTGCTGGCAAGGACTTCTGGAGGTCTGGCTTGCACCAAGGAAAATCGTGCTTTTGAACCATTAAGCTTTGAAAAATGATGCGTGGCAGTCACTAGTTAGAGCTGGGTCAAGATATAGACCCAGCCATCAAGTATGGACATCTAGGACATGTTTGAGGAGTCCTGAATGGTTATAGGGAAGAGTTAATGTAATAATACTGAACATGGAACATACAGGTGTAAAAAATGCACTTCCTTGAGAAGTCTCACAAGAATCAGCAGTCCTTAGAACTCTGTTTTTTGTTTTATCCAGTGCCCTGTCATTGAACAAAGCATACATGGTTGTTCCCACTCACTGGAGGATACTCCTGCTTTTGTTGTTCTCCTTTGAACCTGATTTGGTTGGCATCTACAGAATTTACTTTTTAGAGCAAAAAGTGGTAGGATGGGACATGATAAATGGTTGTGGTTTTCACATCTTTTTCCTACAATACTGTGTAATGCAAATGGTGGCTTTGGCAATCCACACAAGGATAGCTCAGACTGATGCAACAGGCAAGTTGACTGACTCTTGGGGTCATCTCCTGGTCTGTGTTGCTAGTTGGGTGTTCTGGTGGAGCCCCTGTGAGGTGCAGTTCCCATATTAATCACGTCCTACTATAGCTGCATTTTCTGATGCAGGAGCCAAAGCCCTCTCTCTACAGGTTGCCTGGATGTGGCAGTCGGTCAAACCTGTGAACCCTTCAAAAGCAGACAGGTCACTCTAAGAATGTGGTGCTTCTGAGTGAGAGTGAAAGGGAGCAGCGGCCTTTATTTTTTTGGAAAACAAACAAACAACAGAATATTTGAAGTATTTTGTTTATAGGATTTTCTCGATTGTTCTTTTATAAGGATGTAAATATGATGTTCAGACAAACACTGGTGTCCTTCCATGACTCCTTAAAGTAAATGAGTTCAGACCATACACTGCCTCACTGATGAAAAACACAAGCCCTGTTGACCTGGAATCTCTCCATTTCCTGGGTTCAGTCTATACCTCTTCTAAAATTCTGTGTTTGAGAGCAGGGTGGTAGCAGCTGGGGAGAGATTTCGGAGATGGGTTGAATTAGTTAACCAGCTGGGTGCCGATGCAAGGGCAAGGATAGTCCAGCTTGATCCTTTCCTTCTCCTTCTGTCACTGAGCTCACCACACCTAGAGAAATCCATTCCCCGTGGTGGCTGAGTTATGCACTGTGCTGCCTGGGAGGTTTGACCAACACATGAGCTTGACCCCAGCAGTGGCCCAGGTAAGAGAGAGGACAGACTGTGTCCTGCAGTGGTTCACAGCCTCCACTGCTGCCTTTCAGTAAATATACCTGCAACCTTTTGCTTAAAAGAGAAGGAGAATCTGCAGAAAAATATAAAAGACTTTTTTTTTCTTTTGTTTTCCTTTTCTTAACTGGGCATCAAAAATTTTGTTTCTGCATAGGAAAATAAAGAGGTGCCATTTTGGGACTTTTGCTGTGTTTTGGAGGGGTGAGTTTGGAGCACATTGGATGTGGGACAGGAACAGCAGAGACAAAAAGCCCTGCTTGCTCTTGTGCCCATAATAAAGTTCCTGCTGTAGTAATCTGGTGCAGATATTGAGGTTTTACAGGTCCCTCACTGCACTTAGCTCACATGGTTGGGTTGTAATGAACAAGCTGAAGTGGAAAAACAGTCTTTTCCTTAAGCCAAAAACACAGGCACAAAAAACACCCTTTGTTTTTTTAAAACAGACATTGCACTTGGGACCCTTTAATGGTAAATATTTAACAGGTGGAAGTCCTTATTCGTTTCTCTTTTCCCCTGTATTTCTTAATTAGCAGCAAGTCTTTTTTTTTTCTTTTTTTTCATTCGGCTATTAATCATCTGAGGCTCTCTGGGGTACTCTGCAGTGCTCTGCTAGCTGCTGTTTTCCTTCAGCTCATATGACTTGGTCTTGCTGCCCTTGAGAAGGAGCTGTGGGCTCTCAGTGCTGCTGTATTTTGCAGCCTATGCTGTGTTTATTTGGAGCCAGGCTTGCCCAGTGTGGGTGGCTGAACTGTGCCCTGCTGATCAAGTGCCGGAGTTGTTATTCATTGAGGGATGAGAAGAAGGAATGTGTTTCTCAGATGCTGGACTGTCACTTGCAGTGTAGATGTACTGCTGCATGACTTTCTCTATGTTTTTTTGGGCAAGACCTGTAGGTGTTTGTCACTGCTTAGACGTCTAATTTGTGAGGGAAGCAGGAGGCTGCTGTAAGCCTGGAATGCAAAGCACTGGAGCTGGAGTTGAGGTCTGCTGGGCAGATGCGTGCAGGATTTTAAGGGCAAAGTGAAATTAACTAAAAAGTTGACTTTTTGGGTTTTTCCCGCAAGAGCTTGAATGTCATCTGCATCCCATGCTGGGACATCCTGTATCCTGTCCTCACAGCCTAGAAGGGAAGGTGTTGAATACATCAGTGCTGTGTCTGCCATACCACAAAAGAATATGCTTAAAATGAACATGTATCACTGGTTTATCAGTTCTTCCGACTCTTAATGCCTATCTAGAAAGAGGTGGACATTTATGTGGGCATAATGGAGCAAACGATCTTGCAGCCTGTAGCTGCTCCTTAGCCTCAGGGCCTGCTGCTACCCAGAATCACAGAATTGACTGACAACCCTTCAATGCATGTTGAGGTTCGAAGGGACCACTTGAAATCATCTAGTTGTACCCCTGCTTCAGGCAGGGTCCCAGCTGGCTTTGGAGGCAAATAATGCCAAGAGGAAGAGCAGGAAAAGCATAATTTGTGTATTTTCTTCCTTTTGTTTCTTTGACTCATCTCCTGGTGAAAGTGTGTACAGTGAGCTAGAACAGAAGCCCTGCTCCTCCTGGCACAGTGGTGACTGGTGATGGATTTTTATCAGTTGGCATGCACATATTTTGTAAATAATTAGTTTAGAGAAAAAACAGCTCAAGGGTTTCAGGCAAATGTTCTTTTAGTGGAGAAATACATTTTACAGGCATTTTAAGTGTTGTACAATCATCAGAGTGACTGAGATTTGCTATATGATGAATAGGATGGGAGTTATTTTCGGGCAATCACATCCTTTCCTAAGATTTTTTTATCAGCTCACAGTTTTGGTAGGCTCTGAATGTTTGTGTCATTTAGGTGGGACATGATATGGGGCTATTTTGTTAGCTCTACCCATCTCTGGAATACCAAAGAAGCAAGGAGACCATGCAGGTTTCTGGTTTCAAGAAATAGAAGACTTGAGGGAAGACTTAAAATTGCTTTGCACTGATTTGAGTGACATATTTTGTAGTCAGCAGCTTAAATACACTGGGAAGACACCAGATTTCAGTGAGTTACAGTGTCATCAGTCCTACTGGTGGCAACTGTGACTCAGGTTAGCTTGGGGCTATGTTAAGCCTGTGTATTTACAAAGCAGAGAAGGTGATTCTGTTGTCTTCCTTAGTGAGGAAGAAGGTTTGATTAAAGGCAGGTTGCATACTGAATGTGATGTAAATAGATGCGAGTGGAATGCTGTTTATAATAAGCATGGGTTTCTCCAAAGTTTTAAACGGGGAAAAAAAAAAGTATTCTGAACATTGAATTATTCACTTGGTTTTTCCTTCTATTTTTTTATTTCTGATTGCGTTTCATCTGTTTGAGGATAGGACTTCATTGACACAATTAGCAAAACAAAACAAATGCTTATAACACCTTTTATTTAAGCCCGTGCTATTTAATGTATGTGCTTGCACTTGCATTACTCATTTGCTTGGTTGCAATACACAATGATATCACCTTTCTGTGCTGCTAGAGCTAAAACAAAGCAAAAAGAAATCTTTTGGCTCTGAGCTGCTCTCTGCTGTTTTTATGACAGATGAACTAGAAAGCAATGTTGGGCAGGGAGTTATTTGAGTTTCCTTTCACTGCTTGCAAAGCATTATTTCCGGGCCTGGCAATTGACTGAGTTTGTGTGATAGCTTTCTTATCTTAAAATCACAAACAAAAGTCCCAGCAACTTGATTGCCAGCACTGTTAGTAATATCAGGTTTTAAAAGGAAAAACAAAACAAAACAAATTTTGATGGCTTTATGCACACTGAATAAGTAGAATCTTTATGACTAATTCCCTGGGCATTTGAAGCCACTTTGCTGAGAGGTTTTTATTTCATTTGAACGTGGAGGTGTACTTGACTTGTTAGGAAGTGCTAACAGTTGTTTTACTGCAGAGCTGAGTGCTTCCAAGGTGTTAGGGTTTGTATCCAGCTGATACGTGGGGCTGTTTCCTCCACTTCAACCCAGAGTTGCTTTAGATGGTCATTTCTCTGTGAAATTAGGAAGGCAGAAAGTCCCGCTCAGCTGCTTCCAAGCAGCCTTTTACTGCCTTCTCTTCCCTGTTGGAGAAAACATGTAATTAGGGTAAAAAAAGTAAAAAAGGAGAAAGAAAACTGTCTCCTTTCCCCAGTCAAAAGGGTTTTGGAAGGATGCGTTGGTTAGGTGACCTTTGTTTTGGTTGTTGTTTTATAGTCCTCTTTGTTTCACATCACTTGGGACCTGTGGGCCTCTGGAGATGGTGGTCCCATGGAGCCTATGCTCAGTGTGTTTAAATAAACCAGGCTAATAGGGAAACAAATGAAAAAAGGAGAAAAGTGAAAAAAAATCAAACAAACCTAAAAAATTCCTCCTGTGCAAAACTGAATCGAAAGAGTTTGCATGGGAATAAGATAGGTGGGAAGAGCCTGTGCTTTCTACTTCCTCGTGGTTGCTCTCATATAATGGCTGTCCTTTTCCTCTCTCCAAAGGTCTCAGCCCTGTGCCTTCAACCACTCTGGAGTGATGCTGGGAGGAGCTCTCAGATTGATCCTTTCCATAGCTTCCAAGGATTTTTAGGATTATGGGATTTATGGACCTGCAAAATCCTCTGGAGAACATCAGCCACCCACAAAACCATCTGGAAATTCTCCCTATCTTTCCTGGGTCACTGAGTGTTGGGAAGGAGGCATCTCTGCTCTGAGGATTACAGCAAATCAGTCGCTTGCTGTCCTTACTGGAATACCTCCCCTTTCAGTTGCTCGGAACAGAGCAATTATTGCAGAAGGCAGAAGAATATGTTTTCCCTTTCTCTGAGCTTTTGCAGTGCAGCAGTGGCCATGTCTGGGTATGTAGATGGTTTCCTCATTCTTCACCCAATTTCCTTTCCTGATGTTTCGGAACTGAATCATTCTGTTTCCTTACTAGCCTCTGCTCAAGGTAAGGCCTTTCCATCTCTTTAGCATCATACTCTGAAGATGGCTTTTCCTCATTAGAAAAGGGGTGGAGATGCTCACATCCACACCTCGTAATTCCTCCTGCACTGCCCCTGGCCACTCAGCAATTACTGATGTACTTACAGCACCACACAGACACCGGCTGTGTGTGAACCTGCTTATCAGGCTTTGCCATGTAATTTCAGAGGAGATAATATGAGTATTCAAGCCATTTTTTCTCATCTTAATTTAACAGTGCTTCTGTTGAAGAACGGCATCATTTAGAGGATGACATAAAAAAAGGAGATGGCTTTAAATTTTAACTTGAAAATTACTCGTATTCAATGTAGACATGGATAATTCAGCAATTGCAATGATAATTACAAATTTACATTTTTATAAAGATTTACAATGACTTCGATGTTTTTATAAAGGTGACTGAGCCTTTTTCTTTTCAACACTGGAACTGGATTGTTCTGTTGGTCTTTGGGGTGTCAGTTTGCTGTGAAAATCCCAGTTTTGACAGTTGCTCTGGAAGTGGTGGGGGATGAATCTACTTGTGTGCTGATGAACAGAATGCTTTTCTTAAAAAAAAAAGAAAAAAAGAATAGGGAATGGAGAAAAAAGTTAGCTCTTTGAATCTAGATTCCAGATTTATTTATTTTGACTATACAAAAAAGAACTGCTAAGGGGAAATTGCTGAAAATGCTGTTCTGCATTCCCATCAGCATGTGTGAGGCATTAAAAGTTTCATCTTATTGCTCTGTAAGCACAATTTTACATCAGATTAAAGGAAGGAAATGGAGCCAGGGGAACAAAATCAGTTGACTGTCTCTTGAATTTGATGTGATACTTAAGCCAGATTGAGAAGATAGACTGAGAATTAAAAGGTTCTTTGCTTTGACTAGCAGGAAAGTTGAGTACTTGCTGTGCTTCTAACGGAGACTGTGGTTTTAACTGTGGGGAGTGAAAGCATCGTACCAGGGCTATGGAGTGGGTTGTGTGTATTGCTTAGCCTTGGTGGTCAATGGAGGGCTCTGTGTAGAGCCAGCAGCCTGGGGGGGTTGGGGCAGAGACATGCTCATGGCTGGAATATCCAGTGTTTAACTTGACCTGCTCACTTGGCGTGTTGCAATCCAGCTCAAATGGCGTAGAAAATACGCTGAAAAGTTATTGTATTTCTTTTGCGTGGTGAAGCACATCTTCTGAACTTCCGAAGGCTGCATTCTCTGGTGGCTGAGACAGAGAAGAAAGGGAATTAGGAAATCTATTACCTGTAGCTGGCTCCTCCAGTAACCTCATCTGTGCCTCTGGTCAAGTCACTCAATTTTTTTTGTTTGTTTCATTCTGCCCTTGTAGGGTGATAACATTGTGTACAGCAGTATGTAGGTAACTTTCGAGGCAAGGCCCTTCATGGGTTGATCAGGAAAGTAGTTTAGCCCATTTCTATCCCTTGTGAACACAGAATGCAATTTTCCAAGCAAGTGGAAATTCCCAGTGTTTTATTAACCACCTCCTAACAACTTCTAAGGCACCGAAGCAAGATCACTGGAAGTATGGGCTTTCTAACTACTATTTAAGCAAACATGGTTGATAACTAAAAAGCTCCTTTGTCAGCAGTGTGCTACAACACCATGAGCTTTATCTTTTGTACATAAGCAGGAGCTTGGAGCCAAAAAGTCCTAATTAGAGCCACGAACACCTGCAGAAGACCTAGAGTGCATGTACAAGATGTATTTATTGGTCTCCTCCCAGCCTTATTGCTCAGCCTTTCAGGAACAGCATCTCTGTAATTTGACTGAGGGAGTTCCCTGGGATTCCTCTTTGTTTAAAGAGCAAAGTCAGTGTGATCACGGCTTGTATACTGGTTCCTTTGTCTTGAGTACAAGGTAGGGTGTAGGCTTCAATTCTGGAGTACTTGTGCCCCATAAAACAGGCTCTTGGTTGCTTTGCTCTTGTGATGCAGTTCCTTTGGTGCTTCTGCAAATGTTTGTTCAGGGATGGAACAAAACCTGTCCATCACTGGGTAATTTAGAGCAGCACCAGTGCTGTACATTGCATGGTTCTTCATTGCCACTAGGATTGCAGACGAGCTGCAGTAGATACACCCAAACTTTCTGTACTGCTTTGCCCATTGCAAACTTAGTCCTGCCCATCCTGTCTCAGCTCGGAGACCCTTCACACCTGGGAGCCTGGCACCATGCAGGTGACATGGACTGGCAAACCTGGGATGCAGCTGCATCTCAATGCATCTCACTTGGCCTTGCTGCTTGCTCTGTGTTGCATTGCTCTGGATCCATGCTACCTGTAGGTCTGTGGATAGATGCATGGTATTAAGTTAGATATTAGGAAAATGCGTTTTATTTCAGGTTGGATATTAGGAAAAGTTTATTGTCAGACGGAGTGGTGAGGCATTGGAACAGGATGTCCAGGGAGGAGTTGGAATCACCGTCTCTGGAGGTTTTCAGGAAACATGGAGGTGTGTATGTAGGGACATGGTTTATTAGGATTGTGGTGTTGAGTGTACAGTTGGACATGATGATCTTCATGGTCTTTTCCAACCTTTTTGAATCTGTGATCATTAATTAAAAAAAGGTTTCAGCTGATTGTGAAAGTGGTGTCATTGGGCGTACAAGTGTTTGTATGATTCAAACATGCATAGCTGATTTGGAGATTGTAACAGCATTGTAAAAGTCACAGCAGTGCTAAGTCGGTATTACTGTGGTTACAGGAGAGTGAAAAAGCAGCCCTGGCACATTGCAGGGATGTTCCAGCCATGAGTAACCCCTCGCACTCACTGGAGAGGAATTTTTTTGGTGCCCAGCACAGACAAACACTGATACTACAGGTTTGCAGCAGTTTTCAAGTCTATCTCCAGCTGGCAGAAAATAAAGGAATTGCAACTATTTATTGGTTAAAGGAAAAAAAAAAAAAAAAAAAGCTACAAGCTGTAAAATAAATTTGACAATGTAGTTTTTCTTCTGAAATCTTAACTTTCTTTATGGTTCTCTGAGTTGACTTTGTGGAAGCCCAGCAAAGGAAGATGATTTAATCTACAGATAATGTCTCTTGCTTGATGGTTTCCTGCTTCTAAAATTTACCCCCAGTTCTCTGGAATTGGGGCTTTAACTAGCTTTGGTTTTCAAATGGGATTTTTGAGGGTGGATGTAGTAAATGCAAGTGCTTTTAGAAATTTCTAATCTTGGGTGCCAAAAGCCTATCTGGTACTTTAAAAATATTTACAACTTAATATTTGAATTCACTTCTTCCTCCAGGATGCTGCTTGGAGAATGTACTGGTGATACTGATGTTGAAATTTTGCTTTGATCTTACCCTTCCTTGTCCTTGTTGGAAGGATTTCATAGGATCATAGAGAATGGTTTGAGTTGGAAGGGACCTCAAGTGAAGATATAGCAGGGGTGAGTGCTGCTCACAGACCCTGCTGCTGCTGACCCTGGCGCTGCAGTTTGGAGAGCACTGACTTGAAATGCAGCAGTGAGAGCCAGCCTGAGCAAAGTGGATTAATCACAGACCTGAGTCATTGGGTTATGCAAAATCGTAGTTTTGGTGGTCTTTCCTTTTTTTTTTTTTTTTTCTTTTTTTTTTTTTTCAAGGTCTGGAATGATCCTACTAGTGTGTGATGAATGGTCCTTTGTTTATTGTTTCAAGATGTTGCTCAGTGCTTTCCATTGACTAAACTGTCACAGTAGTTACTTTCAGGATATAGTTCTTCCTTAAAAGTGATCTTTGCTTTTGTGATGAATAACTGTTTGCAGTTCCTGACTTGCCATGCCTGTAAGTGCTGCCTGCTTGCAGACTCACTATTCTGCTTCAGATTGTCCTCAGGAAGAAACAGTGAAATACCAGCACATGCATTATGGCTAGAACCAGCAAAGCAAGGATGACATCTTGGTTACTGAATCCCTTGTACTACATTGCCGGGTTCTGCAGAGCCATAGGTGCTGACAGGCTGTTTTCTTGGGCTCCCATTTGCTGAGCAGTTGATGGGGATTCATATTTAGGAGCTTGTTTTGAAATCTGCCTCATGCCAGTAAAATGTAAAACCTCCAAAGCTGGCTGGCATCCTGAGGCATTGAGGGGCCCTTGAGGGGCTTTTCAGTAGAGGTGTTTGCAGTCACAGAGTCATAGAAAGGTTTGGTTGCAGTTGGAATTGAATGGGCTTTAAGTTTCCTTCCCTCTGCCATGGGCTGGCAACCCCTCACCAGCTCAGGCTGCCCAGGGCCCCATCCAGCCTGGCTTGAAATCCTCCAAATATGGGGCATCCCCAGTTGCTCTGGGCAGCCTGTGCCAGCGCCTCGCTGCCCTGTGAAGAATTTACTCCTAACACTTAACCTGAATCTCCCCTCTTAGTTTGAAGCTGTTCCCCCCTTCCAGAACATGTAAGAATTCCCCTTCTGCACTCCTACTCACAACTTCCTTCAAGGCACCTGAAGGCCGCAGTGAAGTCTCCAGGAGCCTTCTCCAGACTGAACAAGCCCAGATCCCTCAGGCTTCCTTCCTTCGTAGGAGCGATGGTTCCAGCCCTCTGATCGCCTTTGTGGGCCCTTCCATTGGATCGACTCCAACAGCTCCGTGTCTTTCTTGCTCTGCGGCCCCCAGACCTGATGTGACCACGGTGCTGCAGGTGGGACCTCGCAAGGACAGAGCCTAGATGGGAGAAAATTTTCACCTGCCGACGAGGATGGGATTCGAACCCACGCGTGCAGAGCACAATGGATTAGCAGTCCATCGCCTTAACCACTCGGCCACCTCGTCTGCCTTGTCTGTCTCCTTGAGTTTATTGTGAAAATGTACATGCTGTGGCACGACGTGCTGGGTAGGAGTCACAGCTCTGGTGTTGCTCTCAGGCTGTGCTCCAAGGAAGAATCCTCCTGATGCTGCCATTGCATGTGGACATGTAGGAGGATGTCAGCTGAGGATCCTTGGAGGTCGGGAGAAGTTGACTGGTTGGAGTCAGGGATGTGCCACGGCCCGTCCTGCTGGCACTGCCGCTTGTTCTCCTTGCAGGGAGAAACTCCTCTTGCTGTGATCCCTGCACAGTTTTATCTCATGCTGAGCAGTTCACATCAGCATCAGGTGGTTTTTGTTTGACCCATGCCCTGCTTCTAAATGTAATAACAAGGTACTGGGAAAAAAAGTAATCTCCCAGATAAGCATTTTTTCCTACTCTTCTGTAATTCGTGTGGGAGCTGGCTTACTCTGCTGCCGGATGACTAAGGAGGAAATTCTTTTTTGGTTAGGGCAATGCTCCTAGTCCACTGGAATTCGTTTTATCACAGGTTTATCACTTCCACCCTTGGAATTCATAACCGTTACAGCGTGGGGCAGAAAAAATAATGGTGACTGCAAGTTATGCTGTTTTTCTTCCGTGAAAAGGATGCCGCGTAGCTGAAAGGCTTTCTCAGGTTTGCTCTGTTTTGCATAGGGATTTTGCTCCATATCCGGGTGTCTTTGTAACAAATTAACTGGGAATGAGTCTTGAATATTCTAGCAGCTGCCATCTTTGAAGCGTGTATTTTTTCCTTATGCTTAAGTTAATTAATGCTCGTATCTTGAGTGTAGGTGAGTGTAGCTCTGCTTATTGTACAGATAGGGAGGAGGTTCTGATTTATCGTGGCTCAACCGAGGGATGGCAGGGTCAACGTCAAGTTTATGTCTGAAGAGTTTCTGGTTCATCTTGTTAATCTCCATTACCTCCCCTTTTTATAGGGAATCTGGATGTGTATATCTGGAGGACACAGCTGGGATTTGGATGTGCCATGCCCTTCAGAAGCCATGCTTGTTGGCTGAACGTGTTTATTCTAACAGCATTCGCTTTGCTGCTGTGTTACTGTGATTTCAGCACCAATCCCTCTGAGCAGCCTGACAGGGCTTCTAAAGGGGTTTGACACTGCAAAGCATTGTTTACTTGCAAAAGTATTATTATATTTTGCATATTTATTATTCATCTCTTGTGCTAAAACTGACACTACATCATAAAATTGCTCTTAGATTTCAGAGCTTTGAGCAAAAGCTGTTTTTGTCCCTGGATGCCAATGACAGCTCTGGGAAGTGCCATAGCCTTTGTATCTCTATAGTCCCCTTTTATGAATTGTGAGTGATGGCAGGGAAGTATAAAAGAGAGCAGCGGAGCCGGTTTGATGTTCATAAAAGGCTTTGATAAAAGATGCAGTGCATAGACCTGATATTATATCCTATTTTTAACTTCTTGAGCACAAAGTGCTCAGATCCAATATTTATGTAAGATGGAAAGATGTGTTTTTTCTTTTCTTTTTTTTTTTTTTTTTTTTACCAAGTGAAGCGAAACAAAACGTCTCCCTTCTGCATTCCAGTAAAACTTTGTGTCTTCCATGGAGGCAGAGGAGTCTGGCTGGGGGTCGATGCTTGCTGCCTGCATGCTGGCACCTAGGACAACAGTTGGCACAGTTTGGGAGTTACCAGCTCCCAAAGCTAGCACAGCACCACAAGGCAGAGTGCAGCCTCTAGGTGCAGGAAAGTGCAACTTTCCTATGAGCCCAGCTGTGTTTCCCACTGTTAACTGGTCCCCCAAGAAGTAGAAAAATAAACCATTTGAAAGCAAGAGCAGCTCCTCTCATTTCTGTACAAGTCAGATTACGGTAAAGGCATCTCTATAATAAGCAGCTTTGCTTGCTCAGTAGGAGATGAGAGGCTGTGTGCAGACAGGGTAATTTGGGTTTTACTGATGAAAGCACTTGTCATTATTTCCAGCCTCCTACATGTTTCGGTGTTCTCTTTAATCTCTTCTATCAGCCTTCTTACTTGCGGTGTGCCTGTGTACTCATGCATATTCATGTGCAGGGCTGTGATTCAGGAATGCACATACAGGCACATGCCTAAAGCTTAATAAGGTGCTTTCCTGTCTGCGTGTGCATATGCACGCAGGAAACTGTGCAAGTAGAAGGGCGTGCAGCATGTGCACGTCACAGTAGCATCGTTATTTATTGGTGTGATTGGGTTGCTGGTTCATACACGGACCTGCAACCTGGGTATCAAGAATCCCAATAGTCTCAGCATGCAAACCTGATTTTGATAGTACTTTGATGCTTGTCTTGCTTGACGCCACATCTATTTTCTGTTAGGGAGAAGTGTTAACACCCTGTGCAGTGGAGAACAAGCCCTGTTATTCCCTAGAGAAGCCCAGAACAGAGTCCAATCTTGCTGCAGCTCTGAGAAAAATTTAAGGTTGATCAGATGAGCATTAGCAAACAGCTGTTAGTGGTGGTTTTGAGTCTTTCAGCAATCCATGCTCATCAGTGGGTCCGCTCAAAGCTGGAGTTACATTGGAAGTAATTGGATTTGGGCAAAGTTGTCTTAGTCTCTCACCTGTCCGAGGTGCATAAGCCACTTTCTACTCACGTCTAAGTATGGAAGTGCATTTATATGCCAAGTGTTCACCTGTACCCACAGATATTTTTAATTGGATGAATAAGTTGTAATCACCGTATCTAAAAAGCAGTCTAATTTTTTGGTTGCTCACCTGTAATGCTGTGCAGCATTATGTGTAGGAGGTGCTGTAATGCTTTGCAGTGTGACGTGCTGGGCATAGAGAGCTTCTAGCAGAGGCATATCTGCAAATCCAAGTGTCTTTTCATGTTGTGGAAGATCATCAGACCAAAAGTTTTAGTGTTCCTGGTTATTCTGTAGGGCACTGTGGGACTGTGGTACCCAGCTCTGGTTAGGCTGCTCCGCAAATACTGTGCTCAGTTTTGGGCCCCTCATTACAAGAAACGCATCAAGGCTCTGGAGCATGTCCAGAGAAGGGCAATGAAGCTGCAAAGGGTCTGGAGCACAATTATGGGAAGCAGCTGCGAGATTGCATAGTCTGAAGAAAAGGCTCCAGGGAGACTTTATTGCTCTCTACAGTTCCCTTAAAGGAGGTTGTGGTGAGGTGGGGGTCAGCCTCTGCTCCCAGGTAACAGTGACAGGACTAGAGGGAGTGACCTCAAGTTGCATCAGGGGATGTTCAGGTTGGATATTAGGAAGAATTTCTTCTCAGAAAGATGGTTGGACATTGGAACAGGCTGCCCAGGGAAGTGGTGGAGTCACCACCCCTGCAGGTGTTTAAGGGACATGGGTTAGTGGGCATGGTGGGAATGGGTTGATGGTTGGATGTGATGATCTTAGTGGTCTTTTTCAATCTTAATGATTCTATGACTTTGTACCACTGAAGTAGATACTGTGATCAGAAAAGCTGGTCCTTAATGCAGAAAAGAGAAGGGACAGTTAGTAGTACTCAGAGTAGTACTTGTTGGCATGGACTTAAAACTAGGCTGTCCTCACTTGCAGTGGATTGACTCCACCAGCGCAAATGTTCTGAGGTGTTTGCAACTGCCTTGCTGCATGCTTGCTGTAAGCACTTGCTTACACTGAATTTTCAGGAGCAATTGAACTGTTCGACTGCATGTCATAGAGAGCCAGGCTCTTAAGTGCACCAAGAGCTCTCCCAAATGGGCTGTAGCATCCAGCAGAGCTCTGCCAAAGCATTGGATGAAAAATGGCCCTTGGCTTTCAGGAGCTGTATTTCCTTTGAAACAGAGCAACTGCATTGCTTAGCTTCACAGGACTGGTGGTAAGGGGAAAACCAAAGTGAAGCAGTGACAAGGTGCAGAGATGCCAGTGGTGCAGGGTGCTGACTCCCAGCAGGAGGGACCCTAAAAGCAGACTTGGTGCTGGAGGGAAGCATTCTCATTCTACATGTACCTGTCCGTTTGTTCCAGCCAGATTTTATGGGCTTTCTTACTCAGCAAGTGCTTGTGTGTAGCTGTGCTGAAGCAGGGTCCCAGCAGGAGGAGTGCTGCTGGCTGTGGGAGGCAACCCAAAACAACAACAAGAGAAAGTGTCCAGATGAAAGGTCTGGTAAGCCTCAGAGTCTCCTCTGCCTTGTTTTCAAGCTCTTCTGTAATCAGCTGTCATATTGGGGTCTGGGCATCGTGGAACTCGGCAAGTAGGGGCTGAAACTTAAACAAACAGTGACTCTTCTATAAATATTTAGCTCGCACTGTTTAGGAACTGCTGGAGCAGGAGACAAAATACATTTCAAGTTCATAACTGTCTGAAAAAACTACTGGAGGATGGCGCTTGATCAGTGAACCTGTTGACATGTAGGTTTTCCCCTGTTTTTCCAGAAGAAAAGGACTTACTTAAGCACCCTTTGCAGAGAAGTGAGATTGTGCTCTGCCAGTGTTTGCATGTATTGTTTCTCCAAAAATACACTAGCAACGGTAAGACTGAGTTCCATGATCCCTGCTGCAATTAAGCTTGCCCTGCAAGCGCCTGAGAGCAGGGCTTGCCTCAGGACAGTTGCCACTTCTCTGGTGGAGAACTAATTTTGTCTTTGTTTTCACTGCAGCGGGCAGAAGCAACTCCAGGGACTGCGTCCTCTCCTTTGAGATCAGAGGCACTGTGGTTTTAGTGGCTGCCACGCAGGTTGCAGAGGTTGGATTGCTCTGTGCTGCTTGGGTTTGGGTACTGATCCAGAGGGCTCCAGATCTTGGGGCTTTAGGCTTTGTGCCCCATGTTGTTGCAGTATGATGGTCCAAGCCAAAGCATCACTGAGATTAATGGGTTTCAGAGCATGACTGTGCTGCACTGGAGTTTCAAATTAGTGTGAAGATGTCCTGCTGTTTGGTGTCCAAGAGGAGCTGGGACTTCTTGCTGGCAGTCTGAGAGATGGAGGAAAAGGATAATGACCCTTTCTCTGCAAACATCTGGAAGTTGAGAATGCAGCTGTGGGGCATGAAGACCTTTATGAGCACATACTTTGGCTGGCTGCCCTGATACCAGGATAGTTGCTGGCTGCGTGGCCAGGCTGTGTGAGCAGCCCTAAATCTTGGGCTGCCACATTGTTCCTGCTCTTGCAAAAGCCTCGATAGGGAGGTGGGCCTATCCCTGTCAGCCTTTCTTTGCCTCTTAAATATGAAGATAATATCCTTTGTTTACCTTGCAGAACTCTTGCAAGAATGGGAAAGAATGAAACGCGCTGATAAGAAATGGTATCAGTAGCTGAGACGGGCAGATGCACATGTGCTTTGAATAAGGAGAACGCTTCACCGGCACAGACAAAGGTCTGGGATTGTTGATTAAAAAGAAAAGAAGATCAATTATCGATTGTTTTATTTCTTCCCTTGTATTCTAAAACAAAGCAGTTTAAAACAAAACAAAAAAAAAAAAAAAACAAAAACTTTTTTTATTAACTTTTTTTTCCCAGTGCCTGCCCTGCCGCTTTGTACCAGAGTTGTCTTTGCCAAAATGCCAATCACCCCTGCCACCCTGCTCCTCCCTGCTGCACATTGCTCAAAAAAACTTTACTCAGTGATGAAAATTCCTGAATTTTGCTGTGGAAGAAAAAAATTTAGAGTGCAGAGTTGACTTGTGGAGCAGCTCCACCAGCTGCTGCCTGGTCCTTTGGAGGAAAGCAGCACTGGCACAGGTTGCCCAGAGAGATTGTGGGGTCTTTCCTTGGAGATCTCCAAAAGCCAACTGGATATGGTCCTGGACCAGGTTGCTCAGGGCCTTGTCCAGCCTGACTTTGAATGTCTTCAAGGAGGGGCATCCACCACCTCTCTGGTCCCTGCCAACTTGTAGAGGTGAGGGTTTCATAGATAGATTCAGGCAGTTGAACAGTACAGTGGAAAACCAGTGAGCTAGTTCCTTAACTGAATCTCTTTGCCATCAGCCTGAAGCATGTGATTGACCTTATCTTAAGTTGCAAAATTAAAAAGGAAAAAAAACCAAACTGATAACTTGTCAGAGAAGGAGAGCAAGTGTAGCAAAATATTTTGCATCCCTTGCAAGAAGTTTGGTGTTTGCTTGAACTGCCTCTGCCCCTAGCTCTACTCCTCTTTCTGAAGCTGTGAGGAGAACTTAGCAGAAGTGCAAGCAGTGCCTGAGTGCTTTGTATGCAAGGACAAGAGGTAATGGCTTTAAGTTGTGCTGGGAGATGTTCAGGTTGGTTATTAGGAAAAACTTCTCAGAAGGAGTGGTGAGGCATTGGCACAGGCTGCCCAGGGAGTGGTGGAGTCTCTGTCCGTGGAGGTATTCAAGAACCATGGAAATGTGGCACTGAGGGGCATGGGTTAGTGGGCATGGTGGGGACTGGTTGATGGTTGGACTAGATGACTAGATGGTCTTTTCCAGCCTTACTGATATTACGATTCTGTGATTCAGGGAGGGGCCACAGAGCCAATGTGGGGCAAGGGCGAGTAAGGGAAAGGTAAATTCTTTGGTTGCCAGCTCATTGAAACCGCTTTTGGTGCTTGAGAGAAAACGTCAGTGTTTGAGTTGGATGTGACAGCGGGCTTGATGGTTTTTCTCTTTCAATAGTTTCTTTGAATGTTCTTTTTAATTTAAAAGGAGGGTTTAAAATTATTAGTGTTTTGCCTCCCATGCACAGGGATTCCAAAGCTCTCTGCAAATCTCTGCTACAACATCTAATGTAAAAAATAGCCTCATGGTTTTTCCCAACTTCATCCTTGACAGAAGCCACTCCTTGAATTCACGCAAAGCACTAAATCTGCAGAAGTGAAGAAAGGGGACGTTGATTTATGTAGAAGGTAATTTTCTTAAATGGTGTTGAGCCAGAAAATACAAAGATGATAATGATTTTTCTTTTGGCATAGGCTTTCCAGATTTCCATGTTTCTGACTTGCTGAAGCAACGCCTCCTGCCAGGGCTGAGTGTCGGTGCTCGCACTGGGATGCTGAGCACTGCCCAAGAGGGGAAGGTGCCCAAATTCCGCAGCATCCCAGCACAGGAGGCAGGGACCAGAGCCAAGGCTCTGGACATTAGCCTGTGCAAAAGCTGCAGCGAGAGCTAAAGCCTCCTGTTGGATTTATGACACGTTTGCCTGTTGAACCTCCCTGTTCACTTTGGGTATTTGTCCTGATTTTGTACCAAATCTCCTTGCTACTTGAACTGATCCGTAGGCAAGCAGAAAGAATAAATTATTATAACTTTGGCTCAGGGCAGCTGTCCAAGGGATATATTGGGACACACTTGGCCTTTGAAAAGAGGGACTTCAGTCTCCAGGCCTGTCAGTCCCTCTGGCTCCTGGAAGTTTTCCTTCCAAATGGTTACTTCTAACCTCATTGAAGAAGTTTGTGTTTTTCAGGGCTATGATTAATTCCGTTTTTACGCTTCGTTGCAAAATGCCACACAATAAATGAGACCAGCAGGGTGGTGTTTTATAGTGGGGGAGTGGAAAACATCAAACAAATGCTTTCAGATGCTGTTTTGGAGCAGTGGTGTGTGTGTGTGTGTTGTATAATCTCTTGCAAACTGTGGGGTTTTGTTCCTATTAAAAGGAAGGGGGAAAAAAAAAAAAAGCTTCATATGTGGAAAGAATGTTAGAAATAGTTGAGAAATTGAATAATTACAGTCTTTTTGCACCGGGTCAGTGAAAGCTAAGTGAAGGTGCAGAGTTGCAAAGTAATACATCACTGAAAACTGGCAGAGCACACTCTTTCATCTCAGGTCCATGTTCCTGAGAGTCAGATGGCATCTCTGAGTCATGGGTGGAGATTGCCTCTCACTCTCTCATTGCTCCCCGGCATCTTCCTACAGATCTGAAAGTCCTCAGGGTACCCTGTGCTGTGTGGTGCAGAGTTGTGGGCAGCACTCAGCCCTTCCCTGTCCCAGGAATGCTGGCCTGTTGCCTTCACTGAGCACCACTGGATCCGTCTGTGTGCTTTCCGTCACTTTCTGCGGAGGAGATCCTCCTTATTGAATGGGAAGGTATGTGATCCTAGTTGTGCTTCACTGACTTCAGTTTTCCTTCCCTGGCATGGCCTCTTGGTACCACATGGTCGAGGGCCTGAGTCATGTCACCACAGGAATGTGAGACTCATTATCAACCTCAAATGAGGCTTATTATACCTCTGAAGTGTTCAGTGACAAATGGAGCTGCAGCATGAGGTACTGGCCCTATTGCAGCAGCCCTCAGCTTCCTAGGAAAGCTCTCAGTATCAGAGAAAAGAGGCTGAAGCATTGTTGTGTGCCCAAATTCTGCATACTGAGGACTCACAGGATGCTCGTATATGATACTGAGATTTATTTCCTGGTAGGACGTTGGCTCACCTGGTAGGACAGAGCTCACCTGTGGCTGTGTGCGCATCCTTGACCCATGAAAAGCATGAGCAAACAGCCCCGAGTCTGCACATGTGGCCTTGCTCCTTCTCCTTGTCTGTAGTGTTTCCTCCTGTCCTCGTTCCCTGGAAAGCAACAGCCTTGTTTGTTGTCCAGGGTGCCTTTTTCTTCCTTCAAGCCACTTGCTTTTCATGCTGTTTTGGTTCCTGATAAGCAGTGGGAATGACAGGAATGAGGTGATGGTTACCCGTGAGCGTTCAGCTCCCACTGCCCGCAGACTCATCCTGTCAGCATGTGCAGCCCTCATGCCAGTGACACGGGTGTTTTCTCATTAAAAATAGACCACAGACAATGCCACTTCCCGAGGACTGTGATTTATCATTTAACAACAAGTGGTTACTCATTTCCTTTGGAAAACTTTCTGGAAGTGTTATTTTGCTTTCTCCCCTTGCTTCCCTTTATTTTATTTTATTTTCTTAAATTTCTTTCTAAGCCCTACATTATTCTTCCCAACAGCTGCTCTTTTTAAATGAAATGTTCCTTTTTCCAGTGGAATTAATGTTTATGAGACAAAGATCATGGGAAAAAAATCATTAACCCTTCGGATATTTGCTTTTTGTTGTGAGTCCCTGAAGCACTGGAGCTCAGCCATGAGCAATCAGTGAAGAGATTGGTGAGGCCTACTTGGAAAATAAGACTTGAAGAAAAATCAGAAGATTATGATCCCTGATGAAGAGAGGATAATAAATTTTAGGAAAGCTTGGAATAACTGCAGAACTCATCCATCTTCACTCGTGCTGTATTACCAGCTCTGAGCTGTGCTACCAGCTGATGCAGTGGTTTTTCGAGAGGGATGGAGGGGTTGCAGAGTTAGGAGGAAAACCTGTATCAGTCCTGAGATTTTAGTGACTGTACCAAAACAAAGTGCTGGAAGATGTTGGGTAGTTCCTGAGGATATCCTGCTATTTTGACAACCAAACTTGGGAAATACGATGAAATAGTCATAACTGAGTATTTAAGAAGCAATACTTCGAAAACAGTTTGCTGTAGGATCGAAAGGGTGTTTTGAGTGGTCTGCTTAGGGTCTACTTTCTCTAGTGAATTGAGAGGTAGACTGCAAAGGACGTGAGTGTAACCAGAGGTGTTGATGATACTTCACTCAATAGTCTCCTTGTTTACAGTTGTCTTAACGAGTTACAGGGGTAGTCTGAAGACAAGAAAAATAAATTCAGTAAAGACAAGTGCAAATTAGTGCAGTTGGCAATTGAATGCATGTACCCAAAATGAACAATAACACATTAACTGCAGACCTGGGAGATGCAGCAAATCATAAACTGATTGTGTATTACGGATTGGATGGTGTTACAAGAAAGGCAGACCTCAAATAGCCTACAGAAAAATGGCAAAGGTAACAATTCAATCTGTGTTGTCTCATGGAACCTTGCTTCAAGTAGAGCATCCATCCTCTATATTTTTAATATTTTCATATTCCAAGCAGGCAGCTTGGGAAGATGAAGCTTCTGTTTGGGAAGCTTCACTTACGAGGAATGGCTGGAAGATTTGCATATGCTAAACTTAGGGGGAAAAATAACAACCACCGCAGGTGCTGGGTATGATTTGATGGGGTGCTGTCTTCATCACTTATTTCACAACGTAGCGACATGTTTTGGCCAGGACAGTGGATAAGATGCAGGAGGAAGGGCAGGAAGAGGAGAGACAGCTGGACATCTGCTTTGGATCAAGCTTTGAAGGGAATGGTGGATTTGAAGGACCCAGGAAGGTGTCAGTCAGCATTTCCCCTTGTCTGAGCCCAGGACCAGCAGAAAGCTGCCCAGGAGGACGTGGTTTCTGGCTGCTGCCTTGCAGTTGTGCCCAGTGGCAGTGGGGCAGGCTGCTATTTCTCAGAGTATAGGTTTCAGTTCATCGTGGTGGTGGTGAGGGAAAATGAATGCTTCTGGATCTGGCCCAATAAGTGTTAGAAAATGCTTTGTTAGCAGCACAGCAGCCCTTCCCGGATGGCAGGGAGAAGGCTGCTGGTGGCTGGGAACTGCGGCTGAGACCGGCTTCCTTCTTGGCAGAAGCGAAGCTGGTGTTGCCTTGGAGAGTGGCGCAGAGACAAATAAGCTGAGTGGCCTGGGGCTAGATGGCTGCTGGACCTCTCTGCAGCCCTTGCATCTGAGTTCTGGCTTGCTTCTGGCTGCTGCGCTTTGGTTCTGCTGAGTCCCATCATCCAGACCAGATTTCCGACATGACAGCATTACACTGGGCTTTTGACTCTTGGTTCAGTTGACCACAAACTGGTCACTCTGTGCTGATGCAAACTGCTGATTTCCTCCTCCATGAATGCTGAACCAAATACCCCTACAGCGGCTATCTGACGGTGTTCACAGCTGCTGGGAATGCTCGTGGGCCCTGCAAGCCAGGATGATTCAAGCTGATACTCATGCTTACAATTATATGTTAAATGCTGAGTCTATTCTGCCCTACCAGCTGTACCCCCAAGGGGAAAAAGGGGTTTTACTGCAAGAAGAAAGACTTTTCTCATTGATATTAAGAATGCGTAGCAGCAAAACTAAACCAGTGTGTGCTAGCTTTTAAAATAACAGGAGGATATAAAAGTGCCTTGAGAGGAAGATTACAGATAGGCAGAGCTACTGGGTATGCCTGCTTCTTTTTGTAGGCTGTAGAACCTTCCCATGTGTTGTGCAGGGCTCATTGCCGGGCTGTGATCCCACACTGAGCATGGCATCTGGGCATGGTGTCTCGGAGGAAGATGTGAGTTTTGCTACCAGAGTCTGGATTTCAGCTCTAACTCAGTCAGGGCTAAAATTTCCCTTGGAAAAAAAAAAGAAAAAAAAGGAGCTTGATTGTGACATGTGGCACTGAATCTAACTAGTTCAAAAAACAATTTCAATTTGTTTTATAAAGTTGACAGGGAAGGTTAAGAAGGAAATAAGTGATTTGGCCTCTTCACGGCTAATAGGCTGGGACTTAGCTGGAAAGAAGTCAAATGCAACTGTAAACCCATGCTGCAGGGAGGTGAGCGGTTGGCAACCGTGCTGGACATGCTGACAGGAGTTCTTGTAAATAAAACCAAGAGGGGTTCTAGTGCAAAGCATGGAGCAGAGAGCTCCCATGGGGCAGCGGTCTGTGTTGCAGCATGTGCAAGGTTTGTTGGATGTGGACTTGATCTAAGGAGGAAATACTTGTTTTGATTTGATTTGATTTGATTTGATTTGCTTTCAGCAGAAGGCCTGAAGACTTCCAGGCGGTTCCTCCACACCATGTTGTATCAGTGCAAGTGTCCTCCAATCGAGTTTGCTGAGAGCTGAGCTTATGCCAGTGCTGAGCTGTGAAGCTGCAGTCTCAGGTGCAACACAAGAGGAGTAGCAGCGAACTTCTTGTCCCAGGGGAGATTCTGTGGCTCTGAGAGTCAACTCACTGCATGCTGCTCCCACTTGCCCAGTCTGGGGTCACTGTGCTGTTGCAGGGTGGCATGGAGGAAAGCTGCTTGTATGGTGCCAGAGTTATTCCACGCAATCGCCTCCTTGCTCAGCAACAAGCCTTGCTTTCATAGCATCATTGTAGAATGGCTTGGGTTGAAAGGGTCCTTAGAGACCACCCAGTTCCAACCCTCTGTTGTGAGTAGAGTTGCATGCCACTAGATCAGGTTGCCCAGTTCCCCATCCAAACTAATGCTTTGCTTCACTGGAGATTCATGTAGGGACCTCATTTGGATGCATCTCTGGAGGATGGGTTCTATATGCCCTCAGTGCACATCTGTGCTTGTTTTAATAACATTACTGAGGCAGTGTAAGTGGCTGTAACTACTCAACCTTCTGGCTAAGCACAGCCCTTTTGCCAGGCTCTTGCATGTGTCTGGGTTAGCACTGCCTGTCCCAGACACTGTGTCTGTCAGGTCCTTGCTCTCTACATCTGCTGAAGGGCTAGTAAAGCTTCTGAGAACTTTCTGCCTACAAGCCCCAGACTGACAGCAAACATGGTTAATTCATCATCTGAGCACTGAGAAAGCATGCATACAGGGAGCTCCTGCAGCAGGGAGCCCCTGGAGCATCCTCAGAGGTGAGACTTCATAGTGTTGGTTCAGCCACTATCCCACTGGCCCAAATCTGGGGAAACTGGGGCCTCCCATCCACTTCAGCAGCCTCTGAATTCGACCTTCATGAAGAAACTAGTGAGAGGTGTCTGTGTACTAGCATGCGAGTATTTCTCAACCCCACAAGTCAGCTGTTGTGCTGCAGCTGTATGCTACAGAGTGAGCAGTAGGGAAAGTGGGAGGTGAGGATAGTGATGCTGCAATGTGGGAAAAGATGGGAAATTTTTAAACTGATAAAACATATTTTGTGAGTGTGAAATGGATTGGTTGTCAACTGAGCTGCATGTTTTGCAGCCTTCATAGCTAGGTGCCAGGTAGGTTCCCATTATGTTGTTTGTTGCCTTAGCAATGTGCAGGATGACTGTCCATGTCTACCTGGCACTTGATTTCATGGCATTCTGGTGTTTGAAAGCTGTCTCATCTGCTCTGAACCTGGGAGAGGGAGCAGTAAGTGCTTGAAGGGGAGAACTCATTTGGGGCATCAGCCTTCTCCCTTTGACATGCCGTGTCTTGCCTCTACCTGTCTGCTCAACATCAATCCCAAATGCTGATCCAGAGGCACAACAAAGGCAGCAGGAGCAAAAGAGATCCCCAGACCACATCTTTAGGGAGGGACAGTGGATTTGATGCTACCCCTGGAGAGGTTGATGGCAAAGGGAGGAGGAGGGAATTGGATGCAAGATCCCAAGGAGGACCTTGTGGTTATCCACTGGGAGATACTCAGTGTCTTTTTCTTCCCTCAGTGCACTTGTCCTGGAGCTCCTGGTGCTGCAGTGTACTTGCACTGTGAAGTGGGTAGACTTTGCCAGCACCTGGCTTTTCCATGGCTGTCCCCATTTTTCCTCTTTGCCCTGTCCAGGTCCAGGGACTGTCAGTGCGGGAAGCATTGCCCATCACCTCCCTTCATTTTTTCCTCTCTCTCTTGGTGCCAAGTTGCTCTGATAGACTTTGGCTCGTGTCCCAGAAACAGCCTCTGAACACACACAGACCGGGAAGGCTAAAATAACACTTTAAAATTGTTAAATAAATAGCAGTCGGTCTCTGTTAAATGGGAAACACAGCTTAATTTGTTATATTTTTTTGTCCTCCCTTGGACAGGGAATTGGGGCGTGTGTGCATGTCTGTAGAGTGGTTCTTGTCGTAATCCATCTGCTGTAGCCCCAAGTGGGCAGAGGAGGGTTATGCGACTCCGAGTTACCAAACACTTACAGTAAAAGTGTAGTCATCCTGAACCTCATCCAAAGAGCCTTAGTTTTTTTGTTGGCTTTTTTGTTTTACATTTTTTTTTTTTTTTTTTTCCTCTCTCCTGCCAGGATGCTGCTGCGTCACTTGCATTCTTCACCCCTCCTGCCTTGTTGGGAAGGAGCAACCCTCCGAAGCCGGCGGTAACTCTTTCCAGGCTTCTCACAGCAGTGGTTGGGGCCCTTCTGTGCTGCTTTGCTCCATCCCAAAACACTTCAGGACCACAGGGTCACCACCTAGGGTTTGCTCTGTAGCAGTGCTGGTATTCCCTGTGCCAGACTGCCTCCTGAAAAGCTCTTGTCTCTCCCTGACACGTTCTCAGATCTCGAGTAAAAATAGTGTAACGATTATTGTAGTGTGGGAGAGCAGGGAATGCTGCAGGAAGCATTTGGAAAATGTCTGTTGCAAATGGCTGCCAGCAAAGATTGAGCAGGAGCAGGGATTGACTTAGATACTCAAAGCTGTATGTCAGTGTGAGAAAGTGCACGTCTCATCCTTCTTGGGTCTTTCTAGCGAGCACATCCCCCTGGGGATTGGCTGCAGCTCCCAGGGATCCAGTTCAGGGCTGGATGAATGCAGGGGGTATACCTGCACTCAATACATCCCAACCTGCTCTTCTCTTAGGCTTCTCTTCTTTTTATTTGTTTGTTTTTGGGGCTTTTTTTTTTTTTGGGGGGGGGGGGGGAGGGGAGGGGCATTTCAATTACCCCAACCAACCCAGTGTTTTGGATATTAGAAACTTGTCAGTGTGTTGGCCACATGGGATGCAATTGTTTCTTGCTGATTATCTGCATGGAAAAAAAAAACAAAAAACAAAAAAAAAAACAACAACAACAAAAAAACACCCTTACTTCATTACAGTGTCACAATTGTCCATTTCATTCCTCAACTTCCTGAAGCTGTCAGTGTGGGGTGAGCTGCAGGAGCTCTGAATCCTTGGTGAGAGTGGGGTAAAACAGCAGAAGTGGCCTGAGCAGGAATAACCCAACTTCAGAAGGGGAGGAAGTGAGTGTCTGACTACAACCTGCATGCCTACTTAAGTATGGCAGCGATAGCCTGAGCACGGTGATCTTGAGCATCAGTGTTGCTGCAGTGATGGAAACAGCTGATTCTAGATAAAAAGAGGAAGATTTGGTAGAATACATCATGATATTTTTTAGATGCTTCAAATTTTGTCTTTTTTCCACCATGATGTAAGTGCAGAGGTTGCTCCACCTTGAATGGGTATTTTACATGAGCCTGCCTCTCAAATTAAGTAGGATCATGTTTCTTCAGCATTTAGTGTGAATCTTGATGCCTGGTGGTGTATTTCAGCCTTCCAAAGAGACATGCAAGAATAAAGCACGATGATTCACTGCATACTAAAATGCTCTACATGTAAAATAATAATGATAAATAAATAGAAAAGTTGCTGTTTCAGCTTTGCAATAAAACTATAAAACTCACCAGCCAGTAAACAGTGGATCTCCTGTTCCCATGGAGAAGAGCTGCTGCAGTCCTAAAAGCTTGCTGTGGGAAAGAAAAGAAATATAAATCAAAAAGATCCACTCATGGTCTTGCAAACAAAGGTTGCCTTGGATTGTGGTCACATGTTGCTGTTCAGCTGATCGAGTTCATGCCAAAAGGGGAAAGATTTCTAGTACTTGCTTGAACCCCACTGAACTGGTTTAGGGAATTAATTAGAGGAAAACTCTTCACCTTTGTTTTTTCCCTCGCTGGTTTTCTCCTAGACCCGATGGCCCTGCGTGAACTCACCAGCCCAGCCACCCCTTCCATGACTTGTGGCCACTGAGTGAACTTGACTGTGATTTAAATTGCACCCTCAGCAAAGGGGCTTTGGCTTCTCCCTGCTGCGGGAGAAGGAGCCTGCCAAATACCCAAATCTGAGCTTTGTAAATCATACCCAGCAATTCTCGGTGGCCAACTTGCTTCAAGGATATAAGGAGGAGGAACACCTGCGAGACCTTCTGGGGGTGAATTGCATCCCCTGTATATATAAAAGGTGTTGATAAGCTGGTGTTGCTGGCAGCCCTCCTGGCCTGACCTAAATGCTCTGTGTATATGTTCTGTAAATAAAGATCAGGGCAGGCTTCTTCCCTTGAACACATCCTCTGTCCATGCCTATGGAGGTATTCAGGAGACCTTCCTAAGGCTGGGCATTGGAGGTTGCATGAAAATTTCCAAAATCTTTGGCTTCACACATTTGGTGTTAAGGTACATACATGTGTTGCATGCATCACACATAGTTTTGAGGACAAACTGAGTGCAGCAGGCTTAGCTCTCATCCCAGGCAGTTTTCTCAGGGCTCTGGACTTGCATCTAATTTTTACAAAGCTCATCAGATGGCTGGTACCAGAGTGCTTTTCTTTGAGGGATACTGTATCAGCACAGTCGGGTATTGGATTGCTTTCCAGAATTTTCTTGCCTTCCATGCCACAGGGCTTCTTTTGGCGAAGGTTCCATCACACACTGATCTTGCTGTCTTCTGTAGCAGATGAGCCGTGGGTTCCTGGCTTGCACTTTCACCTAAGGGTGAAAGTGGTAGGATGAAGTCGTATATCCAGACCTGTTAGTTTGGAGTACAATGGTGGTGGTTATATCCCTCTTTTTTTTTTTTTTTAACCTTGCATTAGGGTGTGCTGAAGGAAGCAGGGATGAAAACACTGTAGGTTGAAATTACCCAAGTAAAGAGCCTGAATCAGCTGCAGAGGATACTGAAAATCTTGGTTACAGACCCATTTTTTATTTTTTCAATATTATTATATCATGCAGTGAAAAAGCATATCTGTTTCTTGGGTGAGGTCTTCCCGAGTTGACTGTGCTTCCCTGTGGCACGGCACACTTTCTTTGTAGCATCCCGCATGGGAGATGAAAGGGTTTGATGTATACTGCCTTCAGGGCAGTGTGGATTTCTCCTCAAAAACGCAGATTCTAGTTTTAAATGCCTAAAAAATGAGACCTGTGCCTTATCTCTTGGGAGATCGTTGATGGATCCATTCCTCAAAAAGATATTTTATTCATTCAAACTATTCAGTTCTTTAATTCAGTGCCACTCCCTTCATTCGGATGCCTGGAGTCTTTTATCATGTCTCCTCTTACTCATTGCTTAGCCAAGTTAGACATACTTAGTTCTTTTAATCTTTCCTAGTAACTGAGTGTCTTTAATCATCGTGCTTGATGTCAGAGTGTTTGATGCCCACTTTTACTGAAAGTAAGCCTGGATTTTGTGTGTGTGCAAATCACTTGGGAAGTGATCCAGGAGAGCAGGAGTAGCTGAGCAGCTGCAGCTGGTTGCACAGGCTCACTCCTGGATTCCTCAAAAGCTCCCTCAAATATCCCAGTGTGGGTGCTGAGGAAGATTCTTGGCTCACCTCATATGCCAGCAGACTTGGCACGCTTGGGGATTAATTAATGTTTTTGTTGGATGTGGGCAGCAGCTCCCCTGAAGACGTCTCATGGCTTGGCTTTCCAGAGGCACATTTCTCTGGACTTCCATGGAACTAATTGAAGATGCAGGTGTAGATTATGTTTGCAGAAAACAGGCCCAGAAAGGTTACTGAAACTTATGTTTCCTTCTCTTAGCCTCAGCAACAAGAGCAAGATAGAGGCTTAATTTCCTTCTACAAAATCAATAGCAAAGCTAAGGGATGGGTTGTTTTTTGGGAGCAGTGATTTTGCTACATGCTGTTAGTGCAGCTCATCTACTCTTGCTGCAGGTATTACTGTTGATTTTCCAGATGAGTTCATATATTTGCACCTGAAAATAATCATTCACAAATTCTTAAATCAGTGTGAATGTAGGGATTATTGCTATCTGTTACTGAGCTATGCAGTGTATCATCTCAGCATGGTGTCGTCAGACTTGGCTTTGTGGAGGTAAGCATCTGCTTTCCTTCTTTGACACAGAAGTCCACAATTTATTCCATCTTATTTCAGTGGGAGCTGTTGGTATTTCTCTGTTTCAGAAAGCCTGGCCTGATCCAAGCCTAGTGTCGACTCACTTGGTTAAATGCAGCACATCTCTGGTTTGCTGGCATCAGCACTGAGGGAGCTCAGGGTGGCACCTCTGAGTGAAGGAGGAGCGTGGACTTTGAATCACACAGTGTTTGGCAGCAAATTAAAGAAGGCCGAAGACTGCCTGTCCCTCCCCCTCATCCTATTCTGCAAGAATGCTTCTCATACTTCCCAAACTTAGCAGTGCAAATGTCACTGGGTTAAGTACACTGCCTGACGATGCTATTCTGATGTTAATAAAGGTCCCATTCCCCCCCACTGTGGTTCAAACTCCGTCTACCAAAGGCACTATGTGATATACAGCTACCCTTACAGGGGGTCCTGTGGGCTGGGAGGGAGAAGAAGAGCAAGACCTGGTTTGGGGAGAAAGCAGCACTGCAGCACAGAGCAGCACCTGGTGCCCACTGTATGTCCCCTGTCGCCCTTGGGTGACCAGAGTGTAGTGTGGGATGTCCCTAAGGCCTGGAGATGTCCACCAGGAAAAGTGTGTGCCCTCTTGGTGATGTTCGTGCCCTCTTGGCGAACATCCCAAGAGCACCACATCATCTGGAGGAGCCAGCAGGCTTGTTTTGGTGCTGCACTGCTGATTCACTGCAGGTGTTCGCCATGAGATGGGCACAGCACTGTAGAACACCATCCCCACCCCAGGGGCACGTCACACCCTGCATGCAATTACGTTCAGGTCGCTGGAGGATTTTCACTCCCTACCTTTGATTGCAACCTTGGGGGCTGGAGTGATAACTTTAATATATAATTGGTTCACTTTACAGCAGTAGTTTGAAGAAGAGAGGAAATGAAGCTTTTTGGTTGGAGGGAAGGGACAGGGTTTGGCTTGCTGACATTTCTTTTGTTGCGATGTTGTATAGGTCTCGCTTGACTGAAAAAAGGAGAAAGGAGGAGTGTGTGCAGGGAGTTCAGGTCCCGCTGTGGCTTCTTGGGAAGTGAGGTGAGTCGTGACAGCCTTCAGTGCTGCTAAGCTCAGACGTACAAATGCCTGGGCTTCCTGGCAGCCTTTGGGTGAGACCCCTTCTTCTGAGCCTCCAGATTTTTTTGTTATGGGTTTCTTTGTGTTTTCACTCTTCCAGGCTGATGGGAAGATTTTAGACCGCTGATGTGATCCTGCAGAAGGCTGTAGGATCACACAAAACTTATTTCTGACTGTGGCTTTGGCTGTGTTTGAGATTCACAGCATGGGACTGCATTCCCTTACATTGTTAGTGTATGGTCTGCATTTGTCTGGTTGAATTCTATGTCTGCCCACGTGCAGGAGGACTTGAGTCCGGTATGTTTCTTGTGGCTTTGGATATTGAGAGCTTGGGCCTCTGCTAACCTAACAAGTGCCCTTGAGTTTTCTTCTCTTTTGAGAGGAGTCTGGACACAGCCCATATCTGTGAGCTTGTCTGAGCCTGCCCTCTGTGCTCATACATCCTGACAGGCAGCGTAAGCACGTTCCTGAGGGATAGGTGTCATCACCAAGCCAGTGCAGTCCAGCTGGGCCATGTCTCACTAGCTGTGGCGGTCCTGGTAGGGACCAGCAAGATATCTGTTGTGCCAGCGTCCTGAACTCAGAGAATTGTCAAATATCCAGAGCTGGAAGGGACCCAAGAGAGTTATCAAGTACAACTCCTGGCTCCACACAGGACCACCTAAAATTCAAACCCTGTGTCTGAGAGCAGTGTCCATAACCAGTACCCTGGGCAGCCCGTTCCATGCCCACCACCCCCTGCTGCAGACCCTGTCCCTGACCCCCACCTGAACGCAGCTCCATGCCGTTCCCTGGGCCCTGTCGCTGTCACACAGAGCAGAGCTCAGCGCTGTCCTCCGCTTCCTGTGAGGAGCTGCAGCCGCCATCAGGCCTCCCCTCAGCTCCTCTGCTCTGTGCTGAGCACACCCAGGGACTTCAGCTGCTTCTCATGTCTTGCCTTCAGTACCCTTCACTATCTCTGTAGCCCTCCTTTGGACGCTGAAAGTTTTGTGTCTTTATGCTGTGACAGACACCCTGAACAGCACACAGTGACTCAGCACCAATGCTGTAACCTGTAGTGGGATGGTAGTACTGAAATACACAGTATCCCACTAACTCAGCAGTGGTCTGCAGATGTGAAAAGGTGAAGAAATGAGCCCTGTGTGTTAGGGCTCTCTTGTTCAGCATTTCTTTTGAGATCTTTTGTGCACATCACTGCATCTCCCATGCGCTGGAAATTCCCTCTAGATATCCATCTGCCTTTGCTGAGCTGTCTCCTCCCCTTCACTTCCTCACCATAAGCCTTTTTAGGACAGCAACTTTCTTTTCTGCGTGTATTTGCGGAATGCTCAGCATGCGCTGTTCAGTCCATACTGCAGTGTGACTAAATATGTTATAAAAATGGATAATCTTTAGATAGACAAGCTTTTTTATATTTCTCTTTTACCAACTGTGACTCTGGAGGGCCTTTGTATGCTTCTGTCTCCCTGATGTCCTACATGTGCTTTCAGAGGTGTAACCCATTGCCTTGTGTTGAGAAGGGGACTGATGTTGATGCGTTTTCAAAATTCTCACTTGAGATCAAGGAAAATACATAATTTGCTGTATTATGTAACTGTTGTTCACTTGTAAGTTGGCGAATAGAGAGAATGCGAGAGTGTCTGTATAGTGAAGGAAAAAGAATCACACTAAGATTGTATGGTTCACCCCCCTTGACTGAGCTCTCACCCCATCCAAATGAGGGCTGTGTACATCTTCTCCTTCCATCCATACACCTTAGGACCAGAAAGAGTTCCAGAGGCTTGGGTCAGTTGCTTGCTTTTGCCACTGGTCTCTTTGCTCACAAGCCATGCCTCAATTTTCCATCCAGAGAACAGGGATAAGTTGAGTCTGTGGAGTTGTGACAATTACCTTAAGGAATATGCAGCATCATGTTCTAGTGGTGTGTTTAACTGGAGCTGGGTGCTTTCTGCAGTATGAGTGGCTCTCAATGAAAAGCCTCATTTTCACTTGGCTGCTCTCAATCTGGCTGGCTTTTCTCAGATAAAGTTCATCCAGCATAACAGCTGGCTTTCCTCCCCCTTCCCTCCACTTTTGAAAGCTTGCTCCGGTCTGACACCTTCATCATCAGCAGAGTGTTGGGGATTGGGGCTTGGATATTTGGACCTCTTGCCCTCTCCTTGTTGCAGGGTCACCAAGCCCCTGCCAGGCCACTACTTCTGTGCAAGGCTCTCTCTCTGTCTTCTAAGGTTTTCTTTGCTGGGGTTGGTGGAATGCAGGGATTTGAGGGCCTGTGGATTCCTTAAGCACCTTAACAGGAGAAATGCACTCATCTCCTTCATAAAATGAGCAGCCTCCTTGAAGTGGTGGGGAGGGGAGGAGTTTATAGGTCTCAGGGACAGTTGGTAAACATTAAGAAGGATAGTTGTTATCAGCGGTGCAGAGTCTGGTTGGAGGCCTGTAAGTAGCGGTGTTCCCCAGGCAACTGTGCTGGGACTGGTCAAGGGAAGTGATCTGTTCTGCCCTGGTGAGGCCACATTTAGAATACTGTGTCCAGTTCTGGGCTCCCCAGTTCAAAAAAGACAGGGATGTTCTAAAAGAAGTCTGAGGAAGGCCACAATGATAAACGGTGTTGAGCATCTCATACATGAGAAAAGGCTGAGTAATCTGGATCTGTTTGGAGGACTGAGGGGGAATGTGATTCATGTTTATAAATACCTAAAGGGAGGTGGGAGGCAAATGGATGAGTCCAGGCTCTTCTCGGTGGTGCGTAGCAGTAGGACAGGGAGCAATCTCCTAAGACTTAAACATAGGAGGTTCCACACAAGCATGCAAAGGAACTTTTTGCTAAGGGTGATGGAGCACTGGAATAGGTTGCTCAGAGAGGTTCTGGAGTCACCTCCTATGGAAATATTCAAGGCCTGCCTGGACGCCTACCTGTGTGACCTATTGTAAGGAACCTGCTTTAGCAGAGGGGTTGAATTTGATGATCTCTTGAGGTCCCCTACAACCTCTGCAATTTTGTGATTCCGTGACTGTGCATTGGGCTGGGTGGAGAAGAAGATTTTTTATCTGTTTTCTGGGGGCTAAAAACAGGTGTTCGGTGGGCTGGGAGTTGCCTTGAAGGCAGAGAAGGATGCAAATGAACTGTGAGACATAAAAGGAGCCATTGGAATGCCATGTTCTGCCACTAAGTTTGCCTCCACCCTGAGCAATATGCATGTGTAAGCTGATCATTCGGTAGCCTCTTCGAGAAACGTGGACGAGTCCTGCCTCAAGAGACCCTTTCAAACCTAAAGATCTTACAGAGATGCAAAAAGAGACTGAGCCCAGAGGCCTAGTTGTTTACAGATATGGCTGGGAGATGGGTCTTGCTTAACAGGGTGGGCTGTGTCTGCTTTCCTGGCTGGGAGCTGGGTCCCTGAGGAGCCTGGGTGCTCAACCTTGGGCGTTTTCAGTAGTGAGTAACTGCTAACGATAACTCTCTGGCCCTGGATGAAGCTTTCTTCAGGTTTTGCAATAGCTGAGATAAGTCAACGCTGACCCTAGTGCACATAGCAGCTTAAAATCTTCTATCAATGCAGTCTGGGCTCAGGGCCCAGCGGTGAGCTACTAAAGCTTACTGCCTGTTTGCTGTTGCAAAAACAGTGTAGCAATTAGTTTAAGCTTACCTGCGGGAGATTTTAGGCTGTACTTTGCCTAATGCCTGAGGGAACTGGGGCTGTTTAGTCTGTAATTGAGGAGGCTGAGAGGAGAGGAGAACTCATCACTAGCTGTGATCTTCAAGGTCTTTTCCAGTCTAGATGTCTCTATGAGTCTATGTTTCACACTGCAACGGGACACAAAGCTAATCTGTTACTCTAGCCCAGCAAAGTGGTAACCTGTCATGGGATGGAATCCCACCAGTGTCCTCAGCTTGGGATAATATACTTCTCTGAAAGAGTGGTCAGACAGTGGAATGGGCTGCCCAGGGAGGTGGTGGAGTCACTGACCATGGAGGTGTTCAAGGAACATTTGGATGTTGTGTTGAGGGACATGGTTGAGTGAGAACTATTGGTGATAGGCAGATGGTTGGGCTGGATGATCTTGTAGGTCTTTTCCAACCTTGGTGTTTCGGTGATTGTGTGATAATAGCACAGCTGGAGACCTCCTGGACAACATGGTAATACTGAATGTGGTCAGGAGAGGAGCTGAGCAATTCCCACATTGTCTTCCTTCTGCCCTGCCCACATTTTACGCCAAAGCTCTGTCCTCATGCTTTTAATGAAGTAGATGCTTATGCTGTGATTTTGGCACCTGTCTCTTGTAGCAAGCATTTTTGGCTAATCCCTTACCCATGGGTGGCAGTTCTCCCTCCTTGATTGCTCTTCCTGTTGTATTTTTATTGCACAGTGGTCAGCAGTTGTGTGTGCTGTCTTGCAGAGTAATGCGCCCAACCTCAGCTCAGTGATGACTTTATTGTGCTACAGTCTAACTTTTTGCTGTTGACAAGCATTTCCTCAGCATCCCTGTAGGCCAAGATGCTGCCTCTTCATCACATAGGTTGGATGTTCATTGGCTCTGTGTGTTGGTCCTTCCCCTTTCTGATTTCATTTGATATGTGCAGGATGTAATGATAAACACTTGGGCTTTTTCCTATTTCAGGCATTTTTGCTTCTCTAAAGGAACCCCATGGGATTACAAATGTTTGTGTGAATGTCCAGATCAGATCCTGAGAAGGGAACAGCAGGTTACACAGCCCCACAGCCACACGCTGCTTCATCCTTGCGCATGTGGGCACCACCAAAACTTTGGATGAAAAGTTTTGAGGCCTTCCATCCTCTCAGGATGCAGTTGCTATAAATCTGGAAAAAATAAACTCTGACGTTGTTCCATCTTGTCTTCCTTCAGCTCACTGCATTTTCCTCTCCATGTTCAGCTGCTGTTCATCAGTGGCTCTCACTATCATTGGAGCCAGAACGCGGTGGTGCTCGGGAGGAGCCCTTGAAGCAAAGCAGTCCATTCTGGTTTGAGAACTGGGTTGTGTGTATGACCATCTGGGTCTCACATGTGGGGTCTGGCAGAGGTCTACAGGAATGACTGACATAGGTATTTCTTTTCTCACAGGTGAAGTGGGTGATTCATATACTTAGTTAACACTAAATATATGTTTTTTTCAAATATGCAAGATGAAGTACTGAAACGTATGCATATATTGTCTGCATTTATGATCAGAGCTAGCTGCTTATTGCTTCTGTAGCATCACAGCAATGTCACGTTTATGTGTTTTATGACATTCTAACCATGTCTTCTGGCTGGACACGGCAGTTAAACATTATAATACAGCAGTCATAAACCTGAACCATCTGATGACCATACCTGTTAATTCCTTAATGTTGCTTGTATATAAAGTGAGTTTAGTAATAACTCCTTGCTTTCTGGAAATAGAGTATGAATAGGACATTTGGAGCTGCTGTGCGGTTACAGCAGTGGGCAGGTGTCTATGTTAGGCATCACAGGCTGTGCTCATCTTAGCCATGGGCGACATCTCAGAAAACACCAGCATGCCAGGGGTTAGTGCACACACTTGGGTATCTCATGGTGAACTGGTGAGTTTTGAAAGCAATTTTACTGCTGCACACCACCACACGCTTTTTTATGTACGATGTTCCCTTCATGAAACTTCAAATAGTGCTCACATCAGACTGAAATCAATATCTCCAGGAGAGATTAGGACAACTTCACTTGAGGTTTTTGTTGTGGTTTCTTGCAGGAGGAATAAAGAAGGTAGGATAACCAAGGTCAGCACCTCACTTCAAGCTATCAGTTGGACTGCTTGTGGGCGAGAGATATTAAGTTACCATGTGTGTGTAATTTATCCGTTGTGCCAGTGACCAAGTAATCCAGTGAAATGGCAGCAAAAAGGATAGGGAAGTTATGAAAATTTGTGCTGTAAACTGAACTGGCAGGATTACACTCAGAGCTGTGTTTGGTTATCAGGTGTCACATTGTCTTTAGAAAGTGCCTGAGAGGGATTTTACTCCAAGTTTTGCAATAGAAGTCTCAATGCCCATAAGATGGGCAGAGCGTGTCTTTTCGAACAGGGGCTTTGTTGTTCCCTATCTGGGTGTTCTTCACAAGTTTTGGGCGTGCCAATTCTGATTATGGTTTGCATTTATTATTGCTTAATGTAATTAATGTCATCATTTGAAACTGATTAATTATTGGTTAATATCATAATATCCTTTACTACAGCTTACTTCTACCTTGTATTTATTAGCCTCATCTTTATAGTAGTGTTGCTAAATGCTTCTTAGACCTGGTGTGCCTCCTTTGATATCCTTAGGCACATCATCCAAGTGCAGGTTACAGGTGCTGACAACTGTCTGACCCATTTTCTTTTGTTTGCGGCCTCTCTGCACCTTATCTTGGTTTTTGTGAAGTAACTGAGCTAAATACAGCACTATTGTAGTCTAGTTTATACTCATTTGACATTATTAACTTTCTTGCTTTATCTGGGTTAATTCTCAAGGATGGCATCCTGGCATTCTCTGCCAACATTGCTTTCTGTGTAGTTAATACAGAATTAACCTCAAAAGAATGGGTTTTGAAAACTATTTCCAATCTTCTGCTTATTTTTTCCATGTTTGGGCTGCTGATTTTAAGAAAATTGCACTTCAGAAGAAGGCTGCTTTGACAACACACTGTGCACTGTATGATGCCAGGGAAATAATTTGCTGCAGAACCCTAATACATGCAGTCCTTGTTTTTGTTTTTGTTTTTGTTTTTCCTGGGATATCTGCTATGGACCTTCTGGCTGATTTTTCTCTTGTAAGATCCAGAGTGATCATCGTCTGTTGCGGTATGTGGGGCTCCAAGCCAAGAATATCCACTATTTTTGAAGCATGATCATTACTGTTCAAAATAGGCTTTTTTTCCATGATCTTATAAGATTTTGCCCCTTCTCTAATAAGCTAATTTTATCCCTGCTTTGGCATCTGTACTCCTTGGTGTTATTTTGGTGTGTACTTTATACATATCATATATAGCTCTGTGCACACATGCATCACTGTATGTGATTTATACAAGCTTGTCTTGTCTGCAGTGTCAGAGGGGAATCATTCTCACTTTTGTGATGGGGGTGTCAGGTCAGATGTGTCGAGTCCATTGCCAAACCTTTCTGTGACCTGTCCCAGTTTGTTTCCCTTCATCCCTAAATGATACCATTGCTTCTCCCAGGCAAGAGAAGATGTGAACCATCCACCACTCTTGCTGTATGAAGGCAAGGGGTGCCTTTATGACCTGCTACTTCTACTTCTCTGTCAGCTATTCCTGGAATGATGGCCTGTGTCACTGGAGACTGCTTCAGAAAGTTTGTGAGACAGACATTAAGTCTAGTGAATGGAAGAAAATATTTGTCACTGTCTTTATTTGTCACTGCACCCATTGTCCTTATTTCTAGAAAAAAAAGACTTAAGTTGCACAGCCGTCTTCTCTTCCTTCTTGACCTCCACCTCACATCTTTCTGAATGAGTAATTCTGAATGGATCAGCATCAAGATGGAATTTTGCCTTGCTTTGGGTAGTATACAACTGAATAACTAAAATTTCCTTCCGAGGTAATCTGGTAGGGATGGCTTTGGATGGTGCTAGGGCCTTAATGCTCCAACTTAATAACAGGGGAAGAGGAATCCAACAGCACCAACATGCTCTTGGGGCAGAAAAGGAACCAGATTTAACCCTAAGGTCAAGTCATGGAGGAGAAATGATCCCTCCTGGTCAACTCCAACCTGAAGGAGCCCAAGGAGCATGATGGCCATTTGACTGACCCATCTTCTGGTTCTGTTCAGAAGATGTTGTTCCTATTTCGTGGACATTAATGACCTTTGTTTCATTGTCGTGTCTTTAAGGACTCGAGATGGTGTTTGCAGAGGAGGTACAGACCTGGCCTGCCATGACCATGTCAGTTTTATGTATTTGCATAATGTAAATGCCAGCCCAGCTGAATTATGACAAGTGTATTTGTTATAGGAAAATAAAGGTTTTCAAGAAGCTGTGGAGTTTCTAGTTTGATAATCTGAGAATAGGTACTTTAAAAGGTATGTTTTGTGGTATGACATGCAGGGTTAGTTCTTTCAAGACAAAAGAAAGATAAAAGGACGAAATTATTACAACCAAATTTGAAATGTACCCTGACTACCAGTTTTGAGGTTGTCAGCTGAGGGAGGTGTTATGTCTAAGCAGAGCATCAGAGTCTCATACAAGGGCCTTAGTGTGTTCAATTTTACCTTGATTTTACATCAAGTTACTGTGTTGTGGTTTAACCTGGCAGGCAGCTCAATTCCACGTAGCCATTTTCTCACCTCTCCTTCCCAGTGTGATGGGGGAGAAAATCAGAAAAAAAAACCCAACAACACAAAGCAGAGCTTGTTAGTTAAGATAAAACTATTAAATAAAACACAAAAGGAAAAGGAAAAAAATAATAGTAAATAACCACAAAACAAGCGATACACAACACAATTAATTGCTCACCACCCACTGGCAGATGCTCAGCCAGTCCCCTGAACAGCTGCTACCCCCCCAGCCAACTCCCCACTGTTCTTCAAGTTGTTTTTTTTTGCATGATGCCATATGGTATGGAATATCCCTTTGGCCAGTGTAGCTCAGCTGTCCTGGTTCTGCCCCCACCCAGCTCCTTCTGCCCCCGCAGTCCCCCTCACTGGCAGGACAGTACAAACTAATAACTGAAACATCCCTGGCTCTCCGCAGCACTCAGCAACAGAAGAAATGTCCCAGCAGAAACCAGGACATGCTGGACTGCAGAAAGATGCGACTCTTATTTTGAGGAGCACCACAGCTTGCCACCGGTTAATCAGATTAGCACTTGTGGTCCTCTTCCTCAGTACTGGGGCTGTTACTGTTGATTTCATCAAAACATATTCTTTTCTGTAAAGAAAGGAGTCCTTACAGTTTGATGGAGGCCACAGAGGTGTCAAAACGTTGAGCCTGAGGTTTTTAACTTATTGTCACCTTTTCAGTGAGAGCTCTGCTGAAGCTGAAAAGGTTTCAGCAGTGTGAAATTGCCGAAGGAAAGGAAACGCTCAACATTTTCAGCTTCATAGTCACCCAAGCCATAGCTAGTTCCGGAAGGGTCGATGAGTGTATGGCCATGAGTAAGCCTTCTGAGACTAGTGTGGGCTCTATCAGACCTAGCAGGGCTTTCCCAGGTCAGACCCGGAGCTCTCCACTCGAGATCTGAATGTCACTGCAGCTGCATCTACAGGAAGGCTTTGGCTAACGCTGTACAGTAAAAAATATCTATTGTTCCCTTAATAGACAAAGCTATAACAGGAAAAATGTCTTGTGTCAACCTGGCCTTTGAAATACAAATGAGTAAGAGCAACCTCACTTTTAAATGTCATCATGTGCTTTGTGTGCTCACTTTGTAATTTGCTTTTCTGTGGTTACTGCATTTCAGGGCTTTTGCTTCAAATGATGTTTCAACAAAAGGGAAAGGAAAAGAAAAGGCATTTCTGGTGTTGCATGGGGAGTTTTGTGGGGTTGCACTGACTCTGCTTCTACTTTTAAGCATCAAGACAGGCATATTTTTCCTATAAAGTACCTGCTGATGGTGGAAATACCGGAAGCCTTGTTTTCTTATTTCATGAAGTTTGAGAGAAAGGTGCATGAAGGAGCACGGTGCATCTCTGCTTAGCAAGCTTGGCTTTTTCTATATGCCCCAGGTCTGATTCAGAGTCCTTTGGGTCCTGGTGGCTTGCAGTGACATAATGAAACTTCCTGTTGGCGAGGATGGACATCCAGTGCTTGCAGCATGGCATGTGCCATCCAAGCACCCTGCTTGCCAAATCGCCTTGTTTTGTTCATTGTCTTCTGGATGGGGCACCTTTGGGGTTGCTTGAAGTCCTGCATCTGCTTGGTGGGCATCTATTCCTTCAAAGAGAATCTTGAAGTGTGTGCAGAACTGACTCTGGAATTGAGTAGGTCCTTCTTCAGGTGGAACAAACTGTTATTTGGAGTTACACTATGATGGGCTGACTGGTTTGGCTGTTTTTGGTCTGTTTGTGATTAAATCTGATGGTGACAATAAAAACAGAACAAAAAATGATGTGAAAAGTGAATAAAAGCCTTGGAAGGATATTTTGGGTTGCCAGAGGATCTTCATCCACAGAAAATTAATTGTTTTAAAGTAATTCAATGACTAGTTTGAGTCGGCTTTGCAGACTCCTGTCTGAGCAATGGACATTTCTGTGGAATTAATCAGAAGGAACTGCAGTTTCTTTTACCATGGGCAAAAATAGCCCTCAGACTGAGGACAACGTGTAATAGCAATGACTGTGGCTGTTGACTTAGCCAGAAATACACAGCCAGTAATAAACACAAAAATCATCAGGAAATATGGACTGCTGAATCTGTGCTGAAAATCGCTCAGCTTTATTGTGGTGAGTGGGTAAGGGGGTGGGAAAGAGCAACAGGAGTTTTAGGGTGAGGTGCTGAGACTGGAGGCATACTGTGAGGTGGGATGGAATTGGTGGGACAAGACAGCATGGCATGGGATGGGATAGCAGGGGATGGCATGGCATGGCACGGTATGGGGTGGCATTGGATGCAACAGGGTAGGATGTCCATGTACATGCAGGGGAGTGGCAGATCCACAGTTCATCTGTCCTGGGATTCAGCAGTTTGCAGAGTTGAAAGCCAGTCAGTGGTAATGCTTGCACTGTTCTAATTTGATAAGGTGGATGATCTGTTTTGAAAACAAGAATGGGGGGAGTGGACGTCTTTTTCCCACTTTGTTGATGCTGAAATACCGTGTTGCAATGTCCTGTGTTTTAGGATATTTAAATGTACTTTACAACTTGATTTTGTATTTTTCATGTTTATCTGCCACTCAAAGTGAGCTACATTTGAAGTAGCTGTTGAAACTCCCCAGGCTGCCCTGGAACCGCTACATCATCCTGGTAGCAGCCCTGGGCAGGGAGGAGATGCTCTCCACTTTCAGGTGGCCCAGAGAAGGGCTCGTCCTACTCTGACTTTCATGGCTCAGCTGGTGCAAAACTATGTTCATGCCATGAGGGAGACTGAATTTATCCTGTCAGGTGTCTAGAAAGGGGTGATATGAGCAGCATCGTGTTCTCACTTTGTTTTAGCACTCACAGCCTTGCAGACCTCGTATTTTGACATTTTCCGAATTGGTTGGTAATATGCAGTGGGCTTTCAGCTCATTCTCCAATTTTTCTGTCTTTCAGTGAAGATTTTCCCCTTTCTGCTTTAAGCATGTAACTTAAAACCACAAACAGTCTGGTGATGTGGAGCAGGCTGCTGGTGCTCATCCCCGTGGCACTTAAAGCCCAGAGAATGGTTTAAGTGGGAAGATTCTACAGAAAGTGGTCAAATTATAAAATGGCTTAGGTTGGAAGGGACATTAAAAATCATCACAGAATCACAGAATCACAGAATTGTAGGGGTTGGAAGGGACCTCCAGAGATCATCGAGTCCAAGCAGGTTCTCTACACCAAGTTCCTGCCATGGGCTGGGCTGCCTCCCACCAGCTCAGGCTGCCCAGGGCCCCATCCATCCTGGCCTTGAATGCCTCCGGAGATGGGGCATCCACAGCTTTTTTTGTGCCAACCATCCCAGTGCCTCATCACTCTCTGTGTAAAGAATTCCTTCCTCACAGTGCCATTTCTGGGGTGAAGCCCCAGCCCTGCCACTCACCACAGCCTCCTACAAGGCGCCTGCACACAAAAAGCTGGGATTTAGTGTGGCAAAACAAGGAGTTGTGAAGAGGCTTGGGGACAGCAAGTCTGTGCCAGCTCACAGTTTTGTGTAAGTTAAATAAATGTTGTCTTTTGAAGGAAGGTGTTGAAATGCTCCTGTGGCCTGTTAAAAACAGTGGTGCGTTGGGTGAAGAGCTGCCATCCCCTTTTTCCATTTCCTTCTCCATTTCTCTTTCCATTTCCTTTTCTGTTTCCATTAATAACTAAGTTTTTCTGCTTCATGCTTCTTTAACTTTTTGTTCACTTACAACTTTCAAGGTGTGCTTTTACTGAGTTTAAATGCTTTGCCTTTGCTTTGTTGAAAATCACACCAGTCAGTTGAATGACTGCTGTTATCTCAGGTTTCCCCGGGTCTTCCCATGGGCTGCTTTTGATTTCAAAGGTACATTTGTTGTAAAAAGGAAGATTTCCACAAAAATGCCCATTGCACCTTCGTCTTGTTCACACAGGGCTCCTGTTGAGCAGCTGTCCCATTTTACCGAGCAGCTGGAGTTAGAGGCTGATTAAAGGAGTGGGAAACCTCTTTTCATTTATTTCTGCTGCATGTATGTAACTATGGGTGTGCTCTGCTTTTGGGTGAGCTCTGCTTTTGGGTGAGCTCTGCAGGGAAGACGTGCTTAACGTGACTGAGCCTCTTCTTTTATAAGTTCAGAATTGATCCACATTTACCACTTGCTTCTTCTTTGAGAGCTTTTGGTGAAGGGGATTAGTTAAATCCACGTTTTTCCTTCAGTTAGTTTTGCTCTGGGGTGGAGCTCATCGAATAAAGTCCTCCTGGGGATGATGTGGGAATGAGAAGGGTGCTGGGCATGTCACTTTGTCTCCATGCACCTCATGGTTCTCAGCACTGGGTGCTCCTCCTGCTCAGCACTGACCACCTTCGCTCCTTCCTCGTGCTAAGATAGCTGCATTTCAGCTGAGGCTGCACAGCACCTCTCCATACACTTTTTTTTTTTAACATGAATTTGCAAGGGAAGGTTGGTTGAGGTTGGATCCAAGGCTCTTCCCTATTGTCATGTTCCAGAAGAGCAACAAAGCTGCCAAAGCTGCTGGGACTGAAAAGTGTTAGGTCTCAGTGGCTGCATTTGGTCCAGAAACAGAGAATGGGAGCAGACCTGAGTCTGATGGATCTGGCAGCCCATGAACTCCCCCCTTTACTTGCTTTCCTTGTATAATTACAGTAATGGAAGTCACTGACACTGTCCAGCTGAAGAGGAGCTGCATGGTTTTGCTGGGCATTGCAGGCACTTCCTAATGCATAAGCGCCGGTGAGACTCGTGGGTGCAGCCTTCACCCTGTCCCTACCAACAGGCTCCAGTCTGGCTGCTCCCATCTAATAGCTGGGAAATTAGGGCTGGGAGCGAGCAAGAACTGCTTGCAGTGATGCAGAGGGCTTCAGTGGTGAAGCAGAGGCTGAAACTCAAGCAAGGAGCATATGAATGAGGTGCTGAGCACTTTGGATTGGCATGATGCACTTCCACAGCCTTGCAGGATACTTGTGTAATTTTTCAGATAGATGAAGCAGTAACTAAGCCAGCTGTGACTCCACCAAAACAATTTCCAATGACAGTATTGAAGGAAAATAGAAAAATCAAACATTGAAGTGTATGGAGGTCTGCCTCAGGCAGTTTTCAGTGCCTACAGGGCAGGGAGCTGGGGAGAGGAGGAGTTAGGTGGGTTAAAGTCCAGAGAAGGATATTGAAATACATGAGCCATCCCTGGGAAAGGTGGATCTGCAAGCACTGGGTGAAAGAGCATGAGGAGGGGGGTGGGTTAGGTGGGGGTGTGGATTCCAGGAAAGGGTTTATTTCTTAGATTGCAGATGCTTGATGCTATTAGCATCCAAATGGCTCCTGCTGCCCTTTGAAGTCAGCATCTCATTGAGAAGTAAAGAGTAAAAGAGGTGTGGGGAATAATGAATTTATTTCATTTCTGGCTGGTGAATAAATTTCTTTGCAATGTTGAGTTAGCAACGAGACCGTGCATGGTTTATTTTGGGAGCACTGTTTCTTGGAAACATGAGGCATTTATCACTTCTATGATTCTATGACTTTGTACTTTGGCTGTTTTTGTTGTTGTTGTTTTGCTGTTTTGTTATGGTTTTTTTTTGTGTGTCTTAATACTCAAACTTGCATTATACAGAAGACAGCAGAAAACCACAAAACTGGAGCCTCAGTAATTTCTTTACACCCACCATTTGCCAGTATTCTGGATTGGAAACCAACCACAGCAGCTACTGACAGTCTCATTCCTCCTCCATGTGAACCTCCTTCCAGGGAACTGTGATAATTCCCACCTCCATTTCCTTTGCAGACTGGGGTTTCATGACCATTAAACCTCTTCCTGGAACCATGGGATGGCCCCACAGTGCTTTTGATCCAGGTCAGATGTGCGCTTCTCTGTGGGATGAGAGTCCAGCAAGTCCAGCCATCAGAACCTACCTAGACCCGATGGAGCTGCATGCTCTGACTCGTCCCTACCAAAATGTCCCCACACCCTGCCCCAGGGCTGTGCATTCCTGGGTGCTGGTTGCTTGTGCCTCATGAAGTCTTTCCACCAAACTCATCAGTTTGGCTTCGTTCTGCATCACCACACTGACACTGTGCAAGCTGCAAGCCACCAAACTGTACCTTTGAGCCATCTCATGGGGCACATGTCTCACAATGGCTTGGCTGCTGGGCCACGCAGGGTGGGATGCGCAGCACACTGCGAAGTAGAGCACTGAGCTGGGAGAATAGCGTCCCTAATTCAGGTTGATGCTGGAGCTTTTTCTGCAGACCATTTCAAAGGGCGTTTTGTTTTTTCTCTTCATTCACTGTTCACAAGTGTTCTCCCACTTGTGCATTTTGTGCAATTTTAAAAGCTTCTTGCATGTATTCCTTTCCTCTTATCCTAGATTAAGTGGCTGTCTTCTCTTCTTTCTTAGCTGGCTTGTTCATGCAGAGGCAGGGAGTAGCAAAACATGTTTTTCCTTCTGAAAAGAGAGAAAATAAATATGTTTGATACCTGAGAATAGTTTTTACTGTTCATCTGAGGCAGCTTGAAATCCTTGGGGAAAATCAGAATTGTTCCATTAGGACGAGCTGCTTGCAAGCATCCTGCCAAACTGGAACAGCCCGTCAAGCTGTACTGAAATGAATTAAAACCCTCCACAGATAAGCACAGCATAGGGTATAATTTTATTTCAACAGATAGAAAAAGTCCAGTACATCATCTCCTTTTATTTCAGTGTGTGGTTGTCTTGTCACCCATGCACATATAGTAGTATGCTTTCTTCACATGTATTTGCTGAGGCACTCAAGCTAAACGCGATTGAGCCTGGTGGTTGCTGGGATGGTTCATCGTGCATGTCCAGGTGCCATCTGTACACAGGGAAGCTGGCAGTGCAGCAAATGGCTGTTTTCCTTCCTATAAGAAATGCATGTTGGTGTTGCTTTTTGATGATCGCTTAGGATCTTAAAGTTTTTGTGCTTTCACATTTATTTTTGTGATGGCTAAATTTCAGTTCACTTAATTTCCTGTGAACAATTCTTCTTTTGTTAAATAAACTATTCCTTGCAAACCATAGCAGTGATGTCATTGTTGTTGTGGGGGTTTGGGTTGGGTTGAGTTGAGTTTTAAGCAGCTGTTGCCACCCAACAGTGGATTTCCCTTCATTATATATCTTCCAAATACACCTTTTAACTGGTTTTCCACCATTCTCACCTCATGGATTCCTAAATATTTTTATCTAGTTTTGTGGAAGTGTGAGTTCCTCTCGAGGAAAAGGAAGCCTCCTGACAATAAGCTTGCCTTTCTTAGTTGTTTTCTGTGAACTTGTATGGTATGCTATGCAGATCTCTGTAAAGTTCCCAAAGCAATTAGCTTGAAAGCCACCATTCAAATGAGGCAGTGATGTACACTTAAATCTGTTTTTTTCTAGTAGTTATTGGTTATGTCTGCTATGGAATTTCTGGATCCTAGTGGGTCTATAGTGGGTTTATAACCCTCCCATTCTCATGGAACTGTTGTGGAAGACAAGATGAAAGTCTGCTTGCCATTTGCCCAGAGCACGCACCTCGTACATACAAGCTTGGGCAGAGCATTGTGTTGATGTGGCTCCATGGCTTTTGTCTTAAGCTGAATTGAGTCCAGTTGACCTTAGCACAAGTGGAACATGCCGAGGTCTGCCCAAATTTGTGTAGGTAGACGTATCCCACTAGGATTCTGTGAAATTCTTGCTTCATCTGCTCATCTCAGTCCTAGACCTTGCCTTTGGCTGCACCTAGCACTGGGCGTATAGAACATGCATGGCTATAATCACAGTGATGCTGAAAATGCCTGCAATTTAACAACATCGTGTTAATAAAACAGAGGGAGTTATTTATGTCCAACTAAGCAAAATCCTGTTGTTTCTCAGAGAAAAGTGATTTCATCTTTGGAGCAACTCTGGCCAAAAGCTCTTAAAGGACAGGTGATTACAAGACGAAGAACACAGTATAGCCCAAGAAACACTTTTGTGTGTGTGTTTGCAAAATTTTTTGTTTTGAGCCATGCAAAATCCTTCCGTCTGAGGCTCTAGTGTGGGACGGGGGGAAAGCAAAGCAATTCCCTCTTGCATGGGGCAGGCTGGCAGTGGTGGGGGCTGAGTCCCAGCAAGGAGCACTAGAAATGGTAAGAGAGCTCTCACTATTTCTAAGGTCTAGCGCATTTTCTGTGGCTTTTGCCTGGCTTCTCTTTTTTCTGTGCTGGCTCAAATCAACTTCAAATAACGGATGAAAAATAAAGAAAAAATTGATGCAGTGCATGTCTCATATGACTATTGGATTTTCATTACGCAGTGAGCTGGTGGCACTGGCAGTGCTGTGGGGCATGATCATCCCCCTTAGCACTGCGGATGGACTGGCTATGTAAGCTCTTTCTGAACAGACATAGACAAGGGAAAGTCGTATCCACAAGGAATGTGTTTTTTTTCAAAGATGCCTGTACATCTGCTGAGTAGCATCCACAGAGCCTTGTGAAGCCACTTTGCTCAATTGCCAGTGTCAGAGCTGCCTGACGTGTTCCTGGCCATAGGATGCCTTCTGTGCTACCAAGAGGAATGCTCGTAGCAACAGATAGGAATGTTCTGTAATTTAATTGAGAAGAAATGTGACATTTTATATACTCAGATGCAACAACAGTGCACCTGACTAAAGTATAGGCAGGCTCTTGTTGCACTGTGAAATGCCATCAGGTAGCTTGTGGTCTCCTGGCTACATTTTGTGAGTGGATATTTGGGCCGTTTTCTGTGCTGTAAATGTAGGATTCATACATAGTACTAAGGATATCAGACCTTGATAAGTGTTAAACATGCTATTCACGCCACTGCGACAAGAGGAGCATTAACTGTGCTCCAACATTCACCTTGTACAAATGGTGAATCAAAGACTGTCCATCCCCCAAGGAGGTCATGGTCTGGAACAGTGACAGAAGGATGTGGTTGAATACATGCAGATGGGAGTGTAAAATGAAAATGCCAGGATGATATTGATCATCTTGTCAGATGCATCTCAGGACACCAGGACAGTTACTGTGCGGTTTCTTGTAAATGTCATGGCAAAAGAGAGTTTTGATGAAGTCTGTGAGATTGTTTGGCAGATATCAGGGGAATTCCTACCAGACAAGAAAGGGAGCAGGAAAGGAGAAAGTATCATTTCCTGTCAACATGTTTTATATTGATTGGCCCAGGAGACCTGCTTGCAAAGAAGTAGATTTTGTAAGAGTGAGCAGCAGGTAACAGTGTAGGACCTGAGTTATGCCTTGAGCATTAAGGAGCTCTTGTGTGATGAGGGAGGGAAAGAGGGGAGTTTTGAGAAGGTGAAGGGGGATAGAGAAAACAGATATTACATTTCTGGAAGGGTTGTTGGGTTGGCTGGGATATGGGTAGATAAAAGCTTGGATGGCAGCAGTGGATTTGGATGCTGGATGAAAGAGCATCCAAAAGATGTCCCAAGACATTATTTTGAACTGAAGTAGAGAGGGAAGTTTCTGGGTCATGTGTGAGGAGAAGAGCTGGGTGTGTGTTTTGATGGAGGTGAAGGGAAGGTAGAAGGGACCATGAACTCCCTCCTTTGACCATGGTCAAAACCTACAGAAGGGAGCTCTGAAGTTGGGCTGGGGAATTACGAGGAGATAGGAAAGGAGCAAGGCAGGATTGTTGGGAATTCTGACCTTTGGTTAAAAACCCACTGCATTTTTCAGCAAAAGCGTGAACAAACAAATACTGCTAGTGCATCCAGACCCATGCTGAATTCTCTGTAGCTAAACCTATACAGGTAGTGAAAAGGTTTGAGTGTAACATGATCAGCATTGGCATTGTGTGTGTGTGTGTCAGGGACCTGTGCTGCACAGCAAGGTGCCTCTGCATGCTCCCATTCCATTACTGCGCACTTGTGATGGGATCCTATTCCCATAAAATAGTCATGTGCTGACGTCTCCTCCTGGTTACACGAGCTGGCTCTGGAAAACCTCAGCTCCTAGATTACAAACATAGCAGGGCTCTGTCTGCAAAGGTGTAAGGTTACAAAACACACACACACTCACGCAGCTTAACCGAAACCGCCTCATTTTTAGCAGTTGTGAGGGTTTATTCACTACAGGCCAGTGGAGGAATGCAGGAATGTGAGTGGCATTAAACCTATTCATTTGGAGGGGGAGTCCTCTCCTCTCCCCTGCTCCAGCCTGCTTAGCTTTAATGGTAATTGCACCTCTTGCCTGGCTGAGCTGGCCGCCTGCCTGCCCTCCCAGTGCAGCTGGGGAGAAGAACTGGAGCCAGGAGGAGCAAAGTAGCTGTCAGTGTGAGGTGGCTGTGTCTGTGTGGGGCTGTCCCTTGTCCTGTGAGCCCACAGCCTCCCTGCTTTAACCTATTGCTTGGATGGTGATAAGGAGGCATGCTTTTTAGCTGTGGAGTTTAGGCAGGGAGGAGGAGGACAGTTATTGCATAGCTCCTATGTATTGTGCAGGGGAATGTATTTCCTTTTTATTTTTCTATATTTTGTGCTTCAAATTAATCATCCCCACACACATCTAACAGTACCTTGGCATTTAAAAATCAAATATTGATCCTAAAAGCCCCGCCACTTTAAAAAAGAAAGGAAGAAAACCAAACAAACACAAAAAGCAGCGTTTTCTGTTGGCTTGTTAAGAATGTGAGAGATGCAGTAAAATCGGCTTTTTGGTTTATGCGTGCTGCCCGTTCCTGGGGGAGGAATGCGGTCCTCTGCACGGCCAGCTGCCACCGTCACCACTTCCAGCCCTGCTGCTGAGGTTTCATGTGAAGCCAAAGAGCCTGGGAAGTTTGGGAAACCAGTGACACTGGATCCATACCACAAAGGTGAATGCCGCCTGCTAGCTGTGTGTGTGTGCAGAGACACAGTGGCTCCAGCTTTTGCCTCCAGGAGTGAGCTGCCCACGGACAGTCATGCTGACAGTGTAATAGAAGCAGCTGCGTGTGAGCCCCAGAGATATTTGGAGGTTTTTGTTTAAGGTCTGTCCTCAAAGGGTGCTGCCTTGAAGGGTCTTTAGTGAGGATGGATGCAGCCTAACCCAGTCAGTCTGTCCTGCCACTAGCTGGGGACACCAGCACTTCCAGTGATGCGTGCTGCTGGGAGACAGCTTTGAGAGTTGTGCCTGTAGGGTTAAATTAGTGATGCTTTCAAATCTGGGATGCATTCCGAGTATAGCAATTGCACTTACTGATACCGGGAAATCTTAGTTCAACCCTCTTTCTCAGCAGGTCTGTATGATGGTGAATTGGTGGGTGTGTACTGGGATGGAGTTGAGATGCTCAGATGCTTCTGCACCCTGTGTCAGGACTTTACTGCCTTGTTCCTGTGCTTCATCCAGACAGAACTGAAGTAGAAGTAGCCCCCCGTGCTCCACTGTCAGACACATTCATTTTTGGTCGTGGGCATCACTGGTGGATTGCTCCTGTCCTGTCCAGTCCTATGGTAATGTTGGCAGACTTCTCAGGAGGTGTGAACTTCGGACACCATCCTTAGTTGTTACAGTGATAATCCTTTAGTTGTTCATTGGCAAGATAGTTTAGGAGGTAGAGAGAAGGACAAATGAATTAATATGAGGAATGTGAGGGGATGGGGTGGGCAGCACAGGGTCAGTAGAGCAAGTGGATTAATTAAAGAAGAGCAAACAGTAACCTCATGTGTCTGTGGCAAGGTGAGAAACACTGTTCTCTCACTTGACCCATTTAGTGCCCTGGATTGTGAAGCAGCAGTTCTTCACAGCATTCAGGAGAATAGAAATACATTGCTTCATCTTATAACTTTGAACTAAAATAAAGGAGATTTAGGTAAGACATTAGGACGAATTTTTTCACTGAGAGGGCAGCGAGGCACTGGCACAGCCTGCCCAGAGCAGCTGTGATTGCCCCATCTCTGGGGGTGTTCAAAGCCAGGTTGAAAGGGACCCTGATCCATTTGGTGGGTGGCGACCCTGCCCGCAGCAGGGGGTTGGGACAGGGTGGGCTTTGAGGTCTCTTCCAACCCAGATCTTTCTATAGTTCTGTGATCTTGGTGTTCCTCCGGTGGGAGTCCTACTCACTATGGGCATTTCTGTTGTCTGTGCCCGAGCCATGTGCTGCCTTGGGCTGGGCAGAGATGGGGGAATCTTTGGGAATTTGGGGAACACTGCAGCCATATGAAGGCAGGATTGATGTGGTGCACACGACTGCCATGTCCAGGTTGTTGGTCTTTCTGGCATGGCTGTGTTATTTGTTACTAACAAAAATTACAGCTGTGGAGATTTCAGCAAGACCCCAGTAAGTTTCTTGCTGTTGAATCTAAACCTTCCGCTACTGCTTCCAGACTTTCTTTGTCAATGCAGCTCTTCCATCTCTCTTCTTTTCCTTGCCTTCGTGATTCCCATCATGACAGTTTGAAATCAGAGCCCCTACCTGTGTTCTGCCCCAACCCTCCTGCTCTTCACTGGCTACAGCCGGAGCTCCTTCAGACCCTACATTTCAGGAAAAATGAAGAGCTGGAGTTGATCGCTGGGTCACTCCTAAACCCAAAGTGGTTGTCTGAGGAGGTATTTTCCTTGTTGCAGTACTGTGTTTGTTGTCTTTTCCCATTCTGGTGCTTACTGGTTTAACCATGATCCAGTTCCTTTGGACACAGAGATTGTGAGACTGGACAATGGGAGCAGAACAGTGGAGAAGAAATAAATCCTCACTGACCCAGATGGTGCTTTGTGCTTGCAGACACCTGCTGGCAATGATTTTATTTTCTGGGTGGGAAAACAGACACCTCTGCCTCCTTCTATGAGAACTTTTGCTCCCTCCACAAAGTCAGCATTCCTCAGGCTTTGAAAAGAACTCTTTTCTGATGGGGATGGAAATAAAGGAAACAAGTCTTACAGTTCAGTCTTAGCAGGTTGTATTAGCAGGGACAGCAGGCACCTCTCCACCTTGCAGCTTGTCCATCAGGAAGGTCGTGGTCCCAGGGCTGGAATAGGTTTAAAGAGCTTTGGGATCTCTTGGGGAGAGTTAAAGAGTGGAAGAAGGGAAAGGATACAAGTGTCAGGAATGACACCAGGAAATCTTTTCCACCATATCATCTTTATATTTGTTCTGATCCCGTTGTTACTGTCAGCCTCCTGGAGGTAGATCAAGACTATGGTTAATGCAAGGTCCAGATCCTTGCTGTTGCTGCCGAGTGATGCTTGACATCATTACTGAGCTAACAGCAGTGGCAACACTGATAAAAAACATTAGTGTCTCCTGGAACATAACCTCTTTAGGATGAAAAGGGCACCCTCTGTGTCCTGGCACTGCGCTCTGCCCAGATTTAGCTGTCGATAATGGTTTTTAGTTTCCTGCACACGTGTCTTTTGTTTTCTTTCGTAATAAGCTCTGTACCCACATAACCCTTCAGAACAACTTGCCTCTGTGCAGCACCGCAGTGCCAGGAAATACAACGTGGCTGGAGACCGTGTGCCTGGAGAAACCTTCTTTTCCTCTGGATCCCAAATCCGACAGTGTTAGAACAACAACAGCTTCTACTGAGTTGAAAAATAAATAAAGCCAGAATGTGCTTCTTGCTTCATGCCGATGTGTTAGGGTGATGCACAGCCGCGTGATGCAGTCAGGTACCGGGTGCCAGCCTTCCTCGCTGGCTTACGAGTTTCAGAGCCATGGCCGACGCGGATCTGTATCTGGGCCTGTTGGGCTGTGGCGGGTGGAGGAGCTCGGTGAGCCTGGTGACGCCAGACATGGCCGGGGCTGTGAAATGGCGGGCACTTGCTCAGCGATGACGCTGCTGTGCTGCTGCTCCCTCCCGTGATCTTCACCTGCCGTGAGCTCAGCCCCGCGTGCCTGCACAGGCAGGAGCACAGGGCTGAGCCCTGGCAGCCCAGCCTTCCTCTTCCTGCTTTTCCTCATCTTCCTCCTCACTGCAGGGCTTTGCTGCTGGAGCGGCAGAGCATCAAAGCAAAAATTACCAATTTGCTCCTCTTTCTTGCAGGCACCCTGGCTCCAGTGCTGGCTCTCGGTGGCATTGAACCTTCCTGGGAACGGGTGTGACTCTGCATGCCTGCCCGCCCTGTGGGTCGGCTCTCGTCTGGCAGGGCGGGTGAGGAGCAGAGGCTGGTTCACCGCCTAGCAGACGGGCTGCAAACCCAGGGCAGAGCTGAGTTTCTTCCCTAGGGCTTGTTCTCACCAGATCTCGCCCTGGCTGGCGGCTCTAGGTTGTGCCCAGCGGTGAGGAACCCGTTATGGCTGCGACCTGTTGGGGCACGACGGATGGTGAAAGCCTTCCTCCCATGCAGGGTGACTCAGCCCAGCTGCTGGGTGAGAGCCTGGCTGGAACGTTCCTGTAGTTCAGGGCTGGGATTTTAGTTTCCTCCCTGCTCTTCTCACTAATAGTCCCATTTTAAATGGTGCCTAGGTGGAAGCAGAGGCTGGGGTTATTTGTTTACATGCATTCCCGTGGCCTCTGCACAGAGCTCCAGGAACTGCTAGAGAGCAGTAATGGAGCTGAACCAAGGCTCACTGTGGCTGGTCCCACCTGCAGGAGCTCCAGACTGCTCTCGCTGGCAAGAGGGCTGTGGCTGTGGGGCAGAAGCCTGTGCCCTTCCCTTTTTTATCCTCATGGATATCTAAAGGGTATAGACATAAGATAAGTAGACATATATCCATAACTATATATAGGGAGAGGGAAAGTTGTATGTATAGCTTGGTGAGCACCAAAGGGATGTACGTGTGCATGGAGGGGAAGCAGAGTATGTATTCAGTGACTCCTTAATTATGAACAAATTGCTTCCAAAATTGCTCCTTTTAAAGGCCATCACTATCTCACACACAGGTTGTGGAATTTTCCTCAGACATTTTTGAAATCCCCCTGGACATGGTCTTGGGCACACTGCTCTGGGTGTCCTTCCTTGGAACAAATGGAAGGAAAAGTGATGAAGTTGTGCAGCTTGATGATGCTGTAGCTCATGTACCTGTTTCTCCAGTGCACACTGAAGTTTGGCCAAGTGTTTTACTCTTTTTAAGATCTGGTTGGAAATAACTGCTCTTGAGTTTGCAACTTGTATTTACAGTTGGTTTCTTGGGTTCTGTGGCATTGTACAGAAAGCCATCACTTGGTAGTGGAGGCTTTTTCAGCAGAATTTTTTTTTTTTTTTTTTTTGCCTGAGTTCATTTGTAGACAGAGTTTCCGGATGCAGGTTTTGCATCACAAACTGGCATGTGTTGACATGAAACAATGTCATGGGTTGGATCTGATGCCAAAAATCTTGTGCTGGGGGAGCCATGGGCGTAATCACACAGAAACTTTGAGATCTTTAGCTGAACCATGCACCTCTTTGGGCCTTCTGCTCTCTGCTTTGGTTTGTTGGTGATGGTGAAGGAAGTCTCTGCCCCCAACTAACCTGCACATGCAGCGTGTTCCCTGGGAGACTTTTCAATGATATTTTAACATCCTCAAGTTTTTTCCTTATTTGGGTCCCATCATTATACCCTTCAATAACATCAACCCAGAGCAAGACGAGAGCACAGAAGTGTGAGGTTGAGAAGAGCTGAGCCAAGTGCCAGTGTCACAACAAGATGCCCCTGCTGGCATTTCTTGTTCTTCTTAGAATCACAGAATCACCTAGGTTGGAAAAGACCTTCAGGATTACCAAGCCCAGCCATCAACCTGACCTATCGAGTCCCATCACTAAACCATGTCCCTTAGTGCCACATTCACGTGTCTCTTAAATACCTTCAGGAATATGGACTCCATTATCTCCCTGGGCACCCCGTTCCAATTCTTTACCAAAGCTTGATCATTGTCTCTTGTCCCATGTTAGCTAAGGTCCCACTCCCAGCAGCTGTATTTCTGTACAGCTTTCGCTGGCTGTGCTCACTGAACACTGCCACACATAATGCCATGAAGGAGCTGAGCATCAGGCCTTCGGCTGACATTCAGCCATAGTTCTTTCCCAGCACCACTGCTGTTCCCAGGCTCAGTGTGTGGTGACCCCAAACCCATTCTCTTCTTTTATCCGAGGGCATTTAGGAGCACAGCACAGAGTTCCAGGATTGGCGAAAAGTGGCTTTGATTCTGCCATGTGATGTGGTGTGCATGTGGACAGAGATTATGAGCGCTCATTTCCTTCCAGAGTTTCCCTGCTCTGGGATCGCAGAAGTTGAGAGTAAATGTAAATCTCACTATAGCAGAGGGTTGTTTTCCTAGTAGTGAATGTATTTTTAACACTAATGAATGCAGTGGGATCCTGTGTCCGTATTGTGTTCACAGCTCATACCTGAGGTTCAAGACAAGATGGTAACAGGTCCCAAAAATATGTTTCCCTGTAAGCCCTGCAGACAAATCACTTTAATGGGAGGCGACTCGCTGCAAACTTGTGGCCGGAGAAAGGCGGATGGTTCTGAGCAGGGATTTTGTGACCTGAAACTTAAGCCTGTGCCTGGGTCACTGCCCTTCTTTCAAGTTGTTTTCACTGGGCTAGAAGCTTTCTTGTTACGCATGGGGTTGCATCCAGGGAGGATCTAAAAGGTCACTTAACCCTTTGCAGTGAAGGAAGAAAGGAATGATAATACAATAAATCCAGGGCAAGCCAACCACCTATAAAAAGACCATGAAAGGCTGAAAAAGGGAGGATGATGATTTTGTACTGCAAAAGCAGTGTGCTAGCAGCCAGCCTGCTTGTGATTTTGGGTCGCACCAAAGGTTTGTGCAGAAATTCATTGCTGCTTTGTATGTAACACAGGTAACAACACATTTTTTTTCCCCTCTTCTCTCCTCCTTCATCTTTGTTTTAATGTGCTTGACTGCATTATGGTGCAAATCCGTGGCTGTATAAATACCAAGTGGGGGAAAAAAAAAAGGCAGAAACCACAGGCATTGTTTAGGTTTCTCTTTGATGTAGTTGTGCGTAAATAAAAGCTCCCTGAGCCATGTGGGGTGGTTTTGGCTCAGAAGTCTGAACGGGGGCTTCAGACTAGTTTGTTGATGCACTGTAAAATACTTCATAGAATTTTCCCTACCCATCTTTTGTCCCTTCATGCATGCAAGTAGGGGTTCGTGCACAAGAAGCACCTTTATTCAAGGCTCCCAAGAGTAAATCTGGTTTTGCTGCACAAATCCCACTTGGAATCTGCCATTTGGAAGAGTTAAACACAGCACTGGGATCCTGTAGGCTGCCTTGTACAAGTATTGGGACCATGGTTGGCTCAGGGGAGGACACAGGGACTCCTTGCTTTCCTGGGGATAAATCTGGGCTGGTGCTTAAGTACCAGCTCCCAGGAAATTGCCATTGGAATAATTAGCCTGCGCTGACTTATTTGTACAGTGATAACGGCAGGAAAGTATTGAAGCAGGAAAAGCAAACACATTATTCATCTGAACCTTCAATCCAAAGCCTTTACTTGACAGTTCACTATTTACAATACGCACGTCTATTTTTAGGCTTTGCCATCAGGAGGACTCTTTTTTCTTTCTTTGTTTCGTGTTTTTCTTTTTATTTTGTTGACAGAAATTGGAAATTAATCCGTGCTTAGAGATAAACAAAAATGTTTTTTAAATAAAACTTTTGAATACTGAAGATTGTTTTGTATGGAAACGCTGAAGTGTTGGTACAGTGCCTTAAAAGCTCACGTCCTTGCACGTGGGATGAGATAAGAAAGCTGGGGCTGTTCAGCTTGAAGAAGGCTCTGGGGAGACTTGGTTGCAAGCAGTATAAAAGGGGGATATAAGAACAAAGGGGATAGACTCTCTAGCAATGTCTGTTGTGATAGGACGAGGAGAAATGGTTTCAAACTAAATAAAGGGAGATGTAGACTGGATATAAATAAGTTGTTTTTTACAGAAAGAATGGTGAGACACTGGAATAGCTTACCTGGAGAGGTGATAGATGTCCCATCCCTGGAAACACTCAAGGTCAGGCTGGCTGGGGCTCTGAGCAACCTGCTTTAGCTGTAGGTGTCTCTGATCATTACAGGGGAGTTGGACCAGTTGGCCTTTAAAGGTCCCTTCCAACTGAAACAGTTCTGTGATTCTATGAGGGTGCTGCAGGCGAGCAAAGCTTGCCATTCTTGAGGAGCTTCAAAGAAATCGTTCCTGCTACTTTCTACTTTGTGTGGCCGTGAACATCTCCTTTAGACCAGATTTCCTAGCTTCACGGTGAGCACACCTCAGCTAGCCCGGGTAAAGTTACCCTTTGAGATGTGAGCAGCAAGGAGAAGATTTAGTAACTAAGGTAATTATTATTAACAAGAGGCCAAAGGAGCATGAACAGCACAGGTCAGTGGAGCTTGTGGCTGTAATGGTTGTGAGACCCCTGCTGAGGATGTCTGGGGAATGGCATCTTTGTATGAGTCCTTGGGAGAGAAAGTGGAAACCGGGGAAATAAAAGTGGAGTGGAGAAATGAGTGGGTTCATCTTGGGATGGAAAAAAATGAGAATGAAACGTCTGTGTTGCCCTTCTTCCTTTTGGTCCCACTACTTTTAATGTCAGTGTTATCTTGTCAGCCCTTTCCTCTGAGGTACTGGTGCTAAAACCTTTGAAAGCTCATCTTCTCCTTTAGCAATTAGAAATAAATAAAAGGATGGGGGCAAAAGACAGGCTGTCTCCAGGGGAGGAGAGCTGGGGGCCCCATGGTTTCTCCTGAGGATGTGTTTTGTGAACAGCTGAGGAAATCACAAGGCAGAGCACCTCCCACTGCCAGCAGCTATATCACAGGAACCCCTATCTGCAAATGAAATAGAGATAAATCAAAGTTAAAGTGCCTTTTTTAAATACCAAAGGCTTTCAAGTATTTGAGCCAGCCATCAAAAAGGTGTGTTAGGTTCTCCCTATCTTGAAATCTCTGCGTGGAGCCTACACGCCTCTCTCGGGGAGGTGGGGCTTAGGCAAACACTGGCAATGGGGCTCAAATCAAAGGGAGCGAATGGAGCTTGTGACCTGAGTTACACAAAGTCAGACCCACTGACACAATGGTCCTTGAGGTGCTTTGGGAAGCCACATGGCTTGCCCAGGTCTCTGCTGTTCCCTGATTCTGCCTCTCATGAGCACGATGTGCCAGCTGTACCAGCTGTGTCCTGCCCAGGTTTGCAGTAGCTAGGTGTGTACGACAGCCACAAAACAATACCTTGTGCAGATGATGTTGAAAACCTCACATAAAGCCGGCTAGGAGTGGAGATTTGCTTTCTGTCTGCAGGAAGCAGGACTGGATGGGGCCTATGTATCTGTAGGGCTTTTCAGTTCAGTTTCTGTGGAGGGACGCGGGACACAGTCTTTGGAGGCTTAGGGGAACTAGGGAGATGTGAAAATCCTGCACTCCGGAGACACTCGAGCCTGGATGTCCAGCTGTAATTAATGTCTATGAGTGTTTCAGCATATCAGAGCTGGGAGCTTGGTAGACTTCACTCGAAGTTTGTGGACATGGGCCTCATTCATTCTCAGTGTGGGCTGGCAGAAGAATTGAGATGTGACAATAGCCCACGCAAAGCAAAATTATCAGTAAGTCATAAAAAGACAACAGATTAAAATAACTGTGCATGCGTAATGTGCTTTTCTGTGCATACATAATGTTAAATATTTAAGAGTCCTTTCATGTATCTGTGACTTTCAAATGCTTTTTGTGATCTACAGACATTTCCCTAGCTACAAAATTTAGATATTCTCCACTTAGAAACTAAGACAGGATTTTGAAGTTTCTATTTCCACAAAATTCCAGAAGCTGTAGCCTTTGAGTAGTGCACCCAGTCTTTAATGACTGAGTGTACTTGACAGTATGGGTCTGGATGAGTTGCATGGTCTGAACCATGAGCGTCCAACCTTTTTGACTTGCCTTGGACCATGCTGAGTGAAGGGAAATTGTCTTGGGCCAGCGTGATGCTCTGTGTGCCATCACACATAGCTAATAACCACTTTTTAAGTACAGCCATGTCCTTCCTCAGAGGGAAAGTGAGCACTTTTCAAAAACAGTCATGCGAGATAGGTCAGCGTGATTGTCTGCATCGTTCAGATCCCAGATTGGCCTCCTGCCATCTTTATCACAACACTGATGGGGGCTGCGATGATTTGCTTTTTGCTGATGATGTTTTGGTTTTGCTCCTACTAGTGAAAGTTTTGGCAGGCCTCCATTCCTCATAGAAGCTAATTAGCCCTCCCACTTCCACCTTTTCTTCCCCACCCTCTTCCTAAGCCATTAAGACCAAGCGTGGTCAGAAGTAATCCTCCTTCTTAAAATATTTAGAGCCTTTCTAATGCCAGATGCCGGAGAGACAGTTCCTGTAATCCTGTGGGCTTCACATCGTTTGAGCTGAGTGACTTCAAAACACCCGTATTAACATAAGGTAAAACTAGCTTTGAGGAGCATGGATCAGCAGGAATTAATAGGTTTCCTGCTGTTAGAAATGCACCAAGCTCTGATTCACGTCTTGGTTGTGGCTGGCACTGCTCCCTTGACTCACCGCACTTAGGTCTTGGTGAAATGCCCGTATTTCCTGCTGCCATCCTTGAATTTTCCAAGAAGACGTTCTATTAACAGTTTTTGAGTGTCAGGCAACCTGCTTTACTATGTACAGCATGGGCTGTGCTCTTCTATATGATCCTGCCAAACATTGTCGCTGTCCTGGAGGCATGACTCAATATTTATATTCATGTCCGCTGTGTGAGACCAAGCCACCTGCAGACGGGGCATCAGAGCACAGCCTAATTGAATTGTGACTGCAGTGAGCTGGACTGTGGGGGAAGTGAAAAAAGGGCTCCCTGTCCAGTTTGTATTATTGTATTGTATTTTTGTATTGTATTATTGTACATGGCCAGTCTGCAGGCATCACAACCTGAGTCTAAATCACAGCTTTGTCTGGGAAAACATGCCAGCTGCATCCACAGCAGAGGGGCCCAGCAGCTCTCTAACAGCTTGTCCTGACAAACTAACAGTCATAGAATGGGTTGGATTGCAGCCTCAAAGTTTGAATCCCCTACCATGGTCAGGGTTGCAGTTCACCAGGTCAGCTGCTCAGGGCCCCATCCAACCTGCCTTGAATGCTTTCAAGAACATCCACTTCTCTGGGCAGCCTGTGCCAGCACCTCACCGCCCTATGAGTAAAGAATTTCTACCTAACACCTAACCTAAATTTCCCCTCCTTCATTTTAAAACCATCAGTCCTTGTCCTAACAATACAGGCCTCAGTAAAAAAGTCTCTCCTCTCCTACATTATAAGCCCCTTTAAGAATTGAAAGGCTGCAAAGCAATCTCCCCAGAGACTTCTCTTCTCCAGGCTAACAGTGAAGATATAACAATAAATGGTGACATCTCAAAAGGAAGAATTAAGGAACAATGTCAAAACACAGTTGCTCTCTGCTGATTTCAGCTGCTGCTCTGACAAGTTCAGAAAGTCACACGCTCTGCTAAATGTCCATCCTCTTGCCTGCAGTGGTGGAACACCCGCGGAGGTGTCCCTGCCACCCGAGGCAATTGGGCTGTGCTCTGGCAAACAGGGCTTCTGACATCAGCACCTGAGTAGGGTGATTCCTTGCTCAAATTTATTTGCATTTCCTTGTCCACTGGTTAATCTGGCTGCCAAACATCTGCAGTCAGCTTTGCTGAGAAGCTAATTACAGGGACAGCCCTCCGAAGTACAGCTGGCACTGGGGGGCCATGCTTGTCTCATCACCTCCTGCCTGAGAGCTGGAGGGAATTTGTCTGCTGGGAAGCCATTCGGGAAGAAACCTGACTGTGAGAGGCAATCTTTTCCCGGATTCACCTCTAAAAGCCCTTTCTGTTTTATGTGCCTTTCACCATGCTTTATTTCTGCCTGGTCAGTGCAGTTTTTTCACATGTTTCTGCCTGGTTGTGGTTTTTCCCAATTCTTTGGGAGGTTTACTTGGAACTGGAAAAAATCACTGTGGTTTTCTTGGTTTAATTGTGGCTTACCTTATCACTCAGGTTGGAGATCTGGCACTTCTGCAGAGTCCCTTACTGTGGTGCTGGAAGGGTGCAGAGGACCTGCAAGTGGGATTGGGATTCCTCAGGGCTAGGGTGGTCCTAGCTGCCGATAACTGGGCTGCTTATTCTCTGTAGTTCACTGACTTTGAGGTTTTAAGGTTGTTGTATTTGTTTAATCTAACAGCAAAGATTTGAGCACTTCCTTGAATTGGTTTCCACTCTGGGTTCAGTAGGTGGGGATGGACCAAGGTGTGCATTTCTGTGGGAGGAAGAGAGGTGAAGGTGGAGTCTGATCTTAGTTTAAAAATTGCCAGTACTGGAGCTTTGACCATACCTATTGGAGGACTTTTCCATCTGTTAATTCACTGCAGCATTGAAAAGTGATCTTTGTTTCTGGTTTGTTTTCTGTCAAGCTTCAACTTTCAACCTTTGGTCTTGCTTGCCTTTGTCTGGTAGGCTGGAGAGCACTCTTACTGACAGGTACTTACAGGTTATGAGGTACCTTTTAACTTTTCCTTTGATTGACTTCCCTGAGCTCCTTGGTACAAGCCTGGTTTTGTTCTTGCAACTTTTCTCTGAACTCTCTCCAGTTTTTCCAGAATTATTCTTGAAGTGTGGGTACAAGTATAAAACCTTGCACTCCACTGACTGCCAACCCATGGCCCAAAGATAACAGGGCCTCTCTGCTGGTACGTGACATCCATCATTTGTGCATCCAAGCGTTGTGGACCTGCCTGGTGAGCTCATGTTGGGCTAATTATGCCTCTTGCCTCAGCCAGTCCCGTAGGTCTCACACGTTTGAAAAGTTTCCATATAGCCATTTCTTTAATACACTAAGCACCTCATTAGTCTTTTTGATTTTTTTTCCCTTGATTTGTAATCTAAAATAAGTTCTAGTCCAGCCTTTCTCGCTGTACCAGCCTCATGTCAAAAAACATATATGGCTGAGAGTTGCTGGTATGTATTTTACAAAGCAGAGGGAAGGTAGTTGGTTAACAAGAGGGATTTCACAGAGTTATATCACCAGGAGACCACACTGGTGCAGAGGAAGCCATGTACCAATGACCCCTAGAGTCCAATGATTTCTTTTACCACATCATCTCTGGTTGAATCACTTTATCTTATGAAAATTAACCATAGAGAAGGTTAGCCTGCCAGCCCCTTGCCGGCGTAATCCATCATTGCAGCACCAGGCTCCTTGCCTTGGAGTCATGGACTGACAGCCCCACTGAGGGTGCTCAGTCAGTGCTAGTTTATTTCTAGGCATTAGACACAATGGGCTTACAGTCTTTCCAATTGGCATGCTTTTATTATCAGTTTTATTTTGTTTCTTACGTATAGTAACTCAGTGGAAACAAGGGTGTTGATCTGATGAGAAATCTGGAAAGCTTTTTGGAAATAATATCCAGATGTTTCCTTAGCACATCTGCTAAGTTGGTTGAAGACAGTGCATTTAGCGTCCCTGTCGTTGCATTTTACTACCTGCTGCTGTGTGTGATGCTAGTCTATTAGTAATGAAGGAATGGAAGAGGCAGCGGTTCAGACAGCCACGTGCTGAGGAAACTGGGGTGAGGAAGGCAGTACAGATCAGAACACAAATTATTCTTGCTTTTAGCATTCGGGTTGCATGTTTGTAGGTCTTGCATGTAAGTGTCGCCTGTTGTAAGCACTGTGGCCCATGGATTTGCTTGGTTATGAGTGACTGTCTACCTTTTGCAGCTCAGCAATGTTTGTAAAGTGTCTGTCTGAAGTGACAGTACTTACTTCACTTCAGACAGGGCAAGCCCCGCTTTCGTAGATATCCTCGTCAGTCTCCTTATTTGTGGGAAATTCTTTGGCTCCCTGGCTTGTATCTGTGTTTAGCACTTCAGCACTGCATTGCTCATACCCTTGCCAGGATTGTCAGCATGCGCTGTACCCCCTGGGGAGAGTCGACTGCAGGACAGCTCAGCTGCCCCTGGCTGGGGTTCCTGCAGGGGTGCTGCTGGAAGCTGTGCTTTCCATGTCACTGGGTCAGCTCTGTGCCCTGCTGACAGGAGTATTCCTGGCAGCTGGAGGATAACACGCCATTATTCCAGATGCCCTAAGCCGTACAGTCTCCTTATGAGCTCCACATTCCAAACTCTGGATTTACAGTCACATTTCTTTTGATATACACCCAGCCTTAGCATTCATTGAATCTCCTCACACCGCATTGCTCCCACTCCCCTTTCGCTGCTTTCCTTAAAGACTTGTAGATAATTTTCAGTGTTACAGCATGTTTTCAGAGCAGACCAGCTTGAGGAGCTCATCAAAAAGCACAGATGTAGACACCCAGTCTTGAAAAGTGCACAGCAGCTCGAATGTTTGAATAATAGAGAATCTCCATCACTCAGAATTAAGTTAGTGTGTCATCTCCTTCCAGGGATGGTGAGGTGACACTGGAGATTGTCCAAGTTAAAGTGGAAGAAGAAGGTGGAAGCTTGTGGTTGATGTGTAACAAACTCTTCAGTGAGGAGGAGACGTGCATGTGGAAGATGCATGCGAGATGGATGGCCTGAAGGTCCACGTTTCTTTCTATAATGCGTGACACAGCATCGTGACCTGGCCAAGGATGGGCCATCTGGTGCTTTTGGTTACGTGGCAGGAACCCTGGTTCAGTGATTCATAGGATGGAGACAAATGCTAGGAATATTTTCATAAAGCTTTTTCTAGCTCCTCTCTTCCTAGTTGTGATCCCTGTGATCCCAATAAGTGCTAGAGCTGTTTACTTCCAGCACACTAGTCATAGAGTCATAGAACCAAAGAGTGGTTTGGGTTGGAAAGGACCTCACCTAGTTTCTGCCCTGTTTCATTTTCCACTGGATCGAGTTACCCAAAGCCCCATCCAATCTGGCCTTGAATGCCTTCAGGGATGGGGCATCCACAGCTTCTGTAGCAGTGCCTCACCACTGTCTTAGTACAGAGTTTCATCCTAACATTTAATCTATCTCTTCTCTTAGTTTGAAACTGTTGTCCCTTGTCCTAGCACCATCAGAGCATGTAAAAAGTTGGTTTCCTTCCTGCTTATAAGCTCTCTTTAAATTCTGAAGGGCCACAGTGAGGTCTCCTGGTGCCCTGTCTTTGCCAGGCTGAACAAATCCAGCTCCTTCAGCCTGTCCTCATAGGAGAGGTGCTCCAGCCCTCTGATCATCCCTGTGGCTCTCCTCTGGACCTGCTCCAGCAGCCTCACATTTTTTTGGGAAAGCTTTAGTGATCTTTTAGAGAAGGTTGGCTACTGATTTGTTCATTTGAATTTATGTATATTTTGTTTTGTGTTTGAAGTGACTGTTTCTAATGCAAGTTACAGTGAAAAATGTAGAAGTTTATAATAGTCAAGGCAAAATTTCCAACTGTTGAAACAAAGCACTTCCTATCAAAATTATTTTGTGTTTTAGCAACCTTCAGAATTTCAAAGTTTTTGTTGTTTTTTTTTCTCACTCATTTAAAGTGGAAGAAAAAAAACAAAATCTTGAAACCCTGCAAAGATTATGGAATTATTCTGTTGTTTTTTTTCCAGCTGTATTTGACATCTCATGTTCAGCTCTGTTGGTTGAATGTGTGAGCAAGAACAAGGTGTTCTACTCTCAGTGCTGTAAGGTCAGGACATCCCTTGAAGGTGGACCAAACATTACACTTCTATGGGAGTAAACATTCCAGCTCTTTTAATACTAAGAAAAAAAATTGTGTGAATCCCGAAAGTAGATATTAAAATTGTGTTTTCTTTGTAGGTTCATCCACTATTTGAATTATGAAGTTTGATGGGCTGTGATTTGGCTCAGATTTACATTATTTGGAAAAATATTCTGAACTCTCCAGACAGCCCCTGCCACAGACTTTCAGAACTGGCTGGTGTTAAGTGTTTATTTCCAGTCACACCAGGAGAGGGGATGGAGTTGGATACTTTCTAGAAGAAGTAAAAATCAATACTGCGTTGCTGTCAGAAGTGCTTAAAGGGAGAAAAGCCTGGAGTGTAGCTCTCATTTTGGAGAGATTGATTTTTACTCAGAAGATTGTACAAGATACAGGAGGAAAGAGAAGACGTGATCCTGCAGACCTGCATCCTCACCTCTGCGGTGGGACTGAGGCTTCAAAAGGTAGAAGAATCCCAAAACAGCCAAATGTTTTCCAAATGTTGAAGTAATGGGCTTTATTGCACTGCTTCATCCAAAGCCTCATAAGGAGAAGTACTGAGCTGGGAAAAGTAGAGCACAGCTACCTGTTTTGATTCACCAGTTCTGGAGGATTGAAAAATGTTGGTTACAGGAAAGGAAGTTGATACTGCTGCAAACACTGCTCCTCACAAACACACGCGTCTCCTTGTTTTGTGCCCTGGAGTCCAGCGTGCTGAGATGGCTCCTTGGAGGCATCCTTAGAGGTGGCTGAGATTGCACTGGGGCCTTGGGCTTGCTCTGTCCTGCTGGCAGAGTTCTATGGCTGGGTGGACACATGACTCCTCTGATGTGCTTTAGGTGGTCCAACTGGTTCATGTGAAGGCTGTGAAGTAGTAAGGATGGAAAGACAGTAAGGCTCCAAGTGACAATGTAACCCACAAAATAAGAAAAAGATGAATCGTGCTTTTTATCAGACTCATCCTTTGAGGTTGCTGTGTGTCCTTTGAGGTGATGTTGCTGTCAAAGCCTTGTCAGCAAGTGCATATAGACGTGTATCATTGTGTTAATATTGTCTGATTCGATGGGGATGAAAGATGTTGGATTGAACCCCCCCCTGAGATGACAACCTAATTCTTGGCAGATCAGTTTCCCCACTGCCCTTCACCACTGTGTCTCAGAACTGAGCTGGAAGGGCCATCTTTTAGTATTATTGAGAAATTGTTAATCTTCATGACTCAGTCTCTGGCTTAACTGCTGATAATTCTAGTGAGAATGGTGATGATTGGTAGATCTGGTGATGGGAAGATACTGCTGGTCAAGAGACAACATTGATTTCATATTAATGAATAGGCTATCTGTGACCAAGCGTGTCACAGATAGCCTCTATATTTCTGCAGCTGCTTTGAATTGTAGGGGGGAAGGACACTTTGAAAGTCTAGGGCCACTCAATTCCTTGGAGAACCAACTTGCAATGTTTGCCATTGAACTGCTAGTTTCTGTTTTGGAATGGAGGTTCACATGTTAATCTTCAGTTTGAGAGTGAAAATCCCCCAGTTGAAGGTAATGATGGGGGGTACGTTACATGTCGAGTAACAGCTGCACTGATAAAAATGAGAGGGAATAGAAATGGTTGTACAGAATGAAACCATTCAGTTTGTTATCTCAGTGTAGGTTAGGCAGCCAAGCCTGGCAATGCCTGCCCAGTATTGTGTTCTGCACATTAGCCCAAATCACCTAATCATAGGTGCTAAGTTGAAGTGGGAGATGGTAAATACTGACTGCATCAGTAGTGCTGCCTGCCATAAATTTTAAACTTCTCTAACATCCAGGGTATATCTCCTGAAACTGGAGTTCAGCCCCTGGCTCTACTGGTGCTGTGTAGTTGTCACTTAACTACTCATCTTCCTCCTTGCTCAGTAATTACTGTCATTTCATACAGAGCACCCAGCATGTCTGTGGAGTGCTCATGTTCCTGTGTAATGAGTAGGACTTAATGAGGGGAACAAATCTTAGAAAATCCCACGCAGATCGACATTCATTGGTCATAGTACTGGTGTCTGTGATAGATTGATGCTCAGAAGAGAGACAGGGATGCTTTGGACAGCATAGATGAGCCTCTTGTATCTCTCAGGAGCCTCTTTCAAGTCTCCAAAGAAGAACATACTGTAATTTGGCACTTATTATTTCATTGCATCAGCTTTTCTGAGCCTGGAAGTGCTCTTAGCACAAGCAAATAAATTACCCGTCTCATTTTGCTCCGTGCTCTGCAGCCAGCCATATGTTTGAGCCTGATAGAGATTCTTATCTCACAGGCTAAAATTACTCAATGGAGGATGACATTTCTTATCAAGGGCTTTGCTGAATCAGAGAGTGGCTCTGGCACCCAGCTCAGAGACACCGCTCCTTCTTGTCCCAGCCTGGCAATAAATGGATTTGTGTCTGTAGGTCAGAGGAGCTTGCGTCAAGATTCGGTTGCAGATGGATACTCTGAGAACTGTCTGTGCCTGGAAGGTTGCAAACAGCCATCTTCTTCTACCAGAAGCTTTTCTCCATACTTAAAGCTTGCATACAGCTTTGTTTCTCCATCCTTCTTCCTTCTAATTAATAGTTATTTTCCTTCTTTTTCTCTCTTGTGTTGCTTAGAGTTTATCTGTTAGCTGCCAATGATTCAGGGTATTCACCAGCTGTGTAGCAGGAAGAAACTTGTACTCTCCCTTTACCCATCACCTTTAAATGGGAGAATTTCACTCTCAAACTGAAGGTTAGCATGTGAATTTTCATTCCAAAACAGAAATTTACACTTCCCTGTGGCTTCTTCTTTTACAGCATCTTCCCTCCAGCTTTTCTATGCCTGGTCCAAGGAAGTTTTACCCCTTGGAACCTTCCTGGGCAGGAAATGAAACCACGCATTACTGACAAGGACCATTTAAATGTTCTCTGTGGATTTTTTCTCCCAAGTGGTCTCACACTATGGATAACTCATGGGCTGATTTGAAGACATTTCTGTGTCCTGTTTCCCACCCTCCCACTTTGTGTCCTGCACTCAGTCACAGCAAGCAGCATGGAAGTCCCAGCTCCTTTGTGCCATCACCTGCTGACTGGCTTGCCTTCTACACAGAGTTCCTTTCTACTCTGTTTTCCTTGCCGTATCATGGTGAGTCACCCTGGCCCCACACACAGTCCTTGGCCAGGGCTGTCACTTCTTGGCCACATGCCACTGGTTAAGCAATGATGTGATGCCTGTTCCCTGAGATCACTGTTGGACAGAGGGCTCTGTGGTGGTGGATGGCCATCTGGCCCTTGGACTTTGCACTGGGTCAGGTCCACGCAGTGCAGTCAGGTGTTGCCCCATTACCTGACATCCTGTGGCATGCCATGGTTAGAATCCTAGAATCACAGAATATCCTGAGCTGGAAGGGATGCTGTGACTCATGATCATCGAGTCCATCTCTTGGCTCCATAGGGAACCACCCAGAAATGAAACCCTATGTCTGAAAGCATTATCCAAATATTTCTTGAACTTTGGCACCTTGGGTCTGTGCCCACCGCCCTGTGCAGCCCGTTCCATGCCCACCACCCGCTGGTGCAGACCCTGTCCCTGACCCCCACCTGAACGCAGCTCCATGCCGTTCCCTGGGCCCTGTCGCTGTCACACAGAGCAGAGCTCAGCGCTGCCCTCTGCTCCCTGTGAGGAGCTGCAGCCGCCATCAGGCCTCCCCTCAGCTCCTCTGCTCTGTGCTGAGCGCACCCAGGGACCGCAGCTCCTCCCCATACGTCTTGCCCTTCATACCCTTCACCATTTTCGTAGTCGTCTTTGGATACTGCCTAATTTTATGTCCTTATATTGTGGCACCCAAACCTACATCTGGTTCTCAAGGTGCAGCCACACAGCTCAGAGCGGAGTGGGACAACCCCTTCCCTCAGCCGGTTGGCAGTGCTGGGCCTGGTGCACCCCAGGACATGGTGGAGGAGTTGGGTCTCATGCCCCTGTGGGTCTGCCTCAGGTGGAGGTGATGGGCCATCATGGAAAGCACTGTGCTCAGGGAGAGGTATCCCACCAGCACAGTCAGCCCAATGGTGGTTGAGTCAGTCTGGCAGCTCCCCAGAGTCACTGGTTGCGGGCGGCAGAGCATGGTGGGATGTGGGATGGAGCTGTGCTGGAGTCAGTCTTCTACTTTGGTGTTGCAGAAGTAACTTCACAGAGTGGTCGGACCCCAGTACAGGAAATACTTGTGTGCTGAGCGCATCACCAGCCAACTGTTGCCCTCTGCTTCTGGGAGGCGAAGGCAGGAAGATTGAATTTCTATTGCAAGGTCCTCAATCTTCAAAATCAGCATGATTTTTTTTTTAATATGTGGTCTTTGAATTATCCTTTAATGTGTCTTTCATTGGGGTCTGCAGAATGATTAGTTTCCTTTAAAAACCTTAGTTTTAAATAGTTTTAAAGAGGGAAGCGTGCCAGTGATGCTGTGCAATGGCAGAGGATGCATGCAGAAGGCAGTAATTCCAGGCAAAAGGAATGAGGAGTTAAAGCAAATGCAGTTTATGTAAAGTTATCATGAAGAAATTCAGCCTGGGAAGGACACCAAGCAGCAAAATAGCTTTCCAAAGAGAAACTGAGCATCACTGATTTGCTAGTGTGACATAGGGATGGATCCAGCTCTCTTCCCTGGGGAAGGGCTAGTGCATCTTTTCCATCTCTAACATCTCCAATTCCTCATATACGATGTAAATAATTTATAAGATTGAAACTAAATCACTGACTGTCTGTGCAGAAGGCAGACCACAGCCCAGAGCCAGAGGTGTGGGGGAACTGGCATCTGATCTGATGCAATGCCTGTCCCTTGGTGGGCAGTATGCCAGGTGACCAGTGCCTTCAGGCTGGATTGGTGCCTGAGCTTTACTAAAGTCAACCTACTATCTTATTCTTCCTTCCAGCCTTGATCTTTTCTTCTTTTTTCCATATTTTATTTTCCATTCTCCCCCACCCTTCTTACTTTCCCTTCTGTTTTTCTCCTTTCTCCAAGTTTGCTGCTGTGTTCTGCTTTTGAAACATTCACAGCTCTTTCTGCTGGGCAGTACAAGTGTTCTCTGTAATGTGAGCCACAGCTATTTTGACTGTGTAGAAACCCAGCAGTGAGTGCTGTCACCACTGTAAAGGCCTGGTTTCAGCCTGGAGGTGAACAATCACCTGCCAGTGTAGTAGAGGAAAAAAAGCTGCAGAAAGTGTGAGGAGGGGTGGCTTCAGGTTGCAATGGGTAGGAAGCTGTTTCTCTGTATATTAGTATCCAGGGAGTACAAAACTCATCTGGAAGTGGTGGGTCATGGCCTAGAGAGAGCTGACCTTCGTGCAGCTTTTAACCAGGATTGCTGCTCAGGTGTTTTGCAGAGAGCTGCAGAAAGCAGAGCCAAATCTTTCTGGTTCTGCTGCTCCAGTGCTTTGTAGACTTCTCAACTGGAGCAGGAGCTCCAGAGGATTGGGGAAAAACAAAACACAGGATCAGTCTACAACACTGAAGTGTGTACAAGTGTCCTTGAGCCAACAGAAATTCCCGTGGAATATCCCTCTTCTACAGATCGCTGGGAAACCGCTCTGCCTGCAAAGTAGGGTGGTGGTTGAGCATCATTACATAGAAAAGTGGTTTATTCTGGCTTATCTTATGTGGGCTTTCTCTTGGTGTCTGTTGCTGTATTTGCTCATTTCAGTGCGTGGTTGCTCATCCTTGTGCTGGGAGAGTGCTTGTCAGTCTTCCTGGTCTCACTCATGCAAATAAATTTCTGCTATGTATATTTTTAAACTCAATTATATGACTTTAAATTATATGTATTTCATTGCATGAGATACAGTGCCACCGTCTCTTTTTTGTGCTATTGTAAATATATCTGTTACATCACCGTTTCAAAGTATTGTAATAACAACATTGTAGACTCAAGTTTTGTACTACTCATAAGAGCAGGATGCTTGCTATTTCCTGGGATTCCACATTCCTTTTTTTTTTTTTTTTTTTTTTTTTTCTGTGAGAATTATGCAAACTGTACTGGAACAGGCTGCCCAGAGAGGCTGTGGATGCCCCATCCCTGGAGGTGTTCAAGGCCAGACTGGATGGGGCCCTGGGCAGCCTGGTCTAGTATTAATTGTGGAGGTTGGTGGCCCTGCATGGGGCAGGGGGGTTGGAGATTCATGATCCTTGAGGTCCCTTCCAACCCTGCCCATTCTGTGATTCTGTTCTGTTTTCAACAAAGCATCCATTTAGGCAAGTTACTGAAGCTGTGGCCTTTCAGGTGCTTGGATCTAGAAATGTTTCCTCATTGCTCTGTCTCTTAAACAGCAAAGGGGTCCCAAAGAACCCTTCGCCTCCCACTACCCCTCACAGGAAGGGCCATGAGGTTGTTAAAGACTTCCTGACATCTACCTTGAATTTCCCTTCTCTTAATGGAATTCACTTTGTTATGAGTTCTGTGATTGTTTTTTAAGATACTAGGTTTTTTTTACAGTTTCCTTGTTTTTTCAAAGGTGGTTTGCTTTGAAGGGTGTCATTCTACCTTCAAATAGACCTGGGTGCTTTGCTCTGCAGTCCTCATGCACCTGCCAAGGTCCTGGGCTGCTGCGATCCTTGACCTGAATTGCAGTGAACGAGTGCAGAAGAGAGGAAATACTGCCCTTCCTGCTGTACAATTCTAGGAGATGTTCAACAGCTTACACCTCTTAAAACTCAGCATGTTCTATGATCTATAGTTCTGTGAAATCCAGGAGGATGGCTGAGGTTGGCAGGGACATCTTGGTCCATCTGGCTCAACCACTCCTTAAGCAGGGACACCTGGAGCAAGGTGCCCAGGACCATGTCCAGGTGGCTTTTGGATATCTCCAAGAAGGAAAGCTCAAGCTGTATGTAAGGCTTTTATCTTGGAAGCGTGGCTGTGGTCCTGGGACACTTACTAATGAGCTCTCTTCTACCTCTTCCCAATTTTTATTTTCTTAAGTTGTAACATGAGGAATAACTTTATTCTGTGACGTGAGTGTCCTTGGTGGTTTTACTCATCTTCTAGAAAGCATAATGGGCAGCAGGAGCACTGGGTAGCCTGGCATGATGAGGGATAGGGAGGAGAAATGTGAAGGAAGAAGGAGGATGTTCTTTCTGTGCCACATCCATCTCTCTCTCTTGCTCCCTCACCCCAGCCTCAGTCTCCCATTTGAGGAGGGTGCCGCCACCACTCCAGGTTAGAAAGCTGCTCGTGTGGCCAATATATGCCGGTGTTTTGAAGCCCATCTTGGGGCATCTGTTAGAGATGAAATGTGGGAACAGCCACAGCCTGAGATGGTTGTAGCTGACAGTTACAGCTAACCAGTAACTCCAATGTTTTGTTATCTTCCTGGAGCTATTTTCACAGTACTCATGAATGGCCTGCTTTTTACTCCTGCCATGGTAAAAATGGCTGAAGAAAAACATCCCTGTTAGTTTGTAATGTAACTGGCAGGATTTGTAGCTTTCATGGCTTCTATGGGTTTGGGGTTTTTTTTGTTTTTTTTTTGGTATTATCTTAAACTCTTGAGGAGAAGGTAACAAAACATTCAAGGGCAGATTCTTATCTCTTTTATATCAGTGCAGAGGAAGGATAACTTCTCACCGTGGGTTTGCATCATCTCATTTTCAGGCACAGTCTCTCAATTTTTAAAATAAATAAATGACGCACTGCAGTTGCTGGAGTGCATGAGTTTTCTGCTCTTTTTCTCATTCATTGGAGTCTATTACAATAAAGTTTTTAAAACATAGGTTTTTTAGCACAGCATTTTGCATCATCTTTAAAGATAATTTTTTATGTACTGTGGCAGTGTTCACACAGCTGCATCAGAGGGAGAAAAACAAACCCCTATGGCAACTCTAGGGCTGCATCCATGCAACTTCTGCTTGCATGGGTGGGCCAATGCTGTTCACAGCTGGGTGTCCTGCAGTGGCTGCATGTAGCCATCAGCGGGATTTTTGAAGTGAGAGGGTGCATTGGTACCCCTGCCAGTCTGGTCAGAGATTGGCCATTGGAGCTCCTCTGGGATACCATGAATTTGGAACAGGAGCTGGGGGTCCTCACGTTTGTTGGGCACCCTGCTCCAGATGTCCCTGCTTGAGCTGGGGTTGGACGAGATGGACTTTTGGGTCCCTGCCAACCTCACCACTCTAGGCTGAGAACATGTTTGTCTGGTAGAGAAACAGAGGTTGTTGTGATGTCTTTTAAAGTCTTTGTACCTCTGGTCATTAGCTAGATGCAAATCAGAAGATGTTAAAAGGGATTGTAGTTTGCACAGAGTGATTGAGTCAGTCATTTTTCCCTTGTAGAGCTCTTCCTGCACATGGGGGCAGTGCGAGGGCCGGTGCATAGAATGCTTTGCCTGCTGCTCTGCTCCAACAGTGCCTGGCCATCTGGAACTGGCTTCAGAACTGCTGCTTCTCAAATCAGCAATTAGTGACCTCATCTACTTAAGGTAGACGCCACAGCTTTCCTAGAACTGCCACCTGTGTTGCACATAAACGGCGTGAAGTTATTGTCACTGAGCCAGTTCAGCCACCACTGTCATGTGGTTACTCGTGTGGAGGTGACACAGGGGCTGTCAGTGTGCTCCTGGACCTTTAGGAATTCAGCCTGGCAGCCTTGCTGAGAAGTCATTTTTCTGACTGCTTTGTAGCTTGTGAAAATGAAACATGCAGATTAAGAGATTTACCCGAGATCGTAGGATGTTGATGTGCTTGAGATGAAAATCTTCATCTTCAGTGTCCCAGTTTTGTGCTCCATCTATCAATGCACCACTTCTATTTTTATCACTTTTTAGTGTCACATTGTTTGCAATTTGCTTTACTAAAAATCACTTTTCTACAGGCTTTGGTTTCCACCGACAGAGGAGTACACTCTTCTGAACCAAGCTGTGCAAAATAAACATTGAGCTAACAAGAGGCATCCACATTTCTAATTGCTGTTGTGTAAGTGTGTCCTTGTAGCTCTTGCAATTAGGCAGCTGCATAAATACAGCTCCTGCACGTTCATCGAATGAGGTGTTACAGCTCTGTTTCTGGGGCGTTACTTGGCTGACCTTTGAAGAAACTGAGCACCGTCCCTCCCTCTGCTCCATTTGCTGAGTCAAGGCTGCTGCTTTCGAGGAGAGATAGCCTTTCTCATAGCCCAAGGCAGAAGTTTAATTAGTGGCTGCAGACATCTTAGGTGATGGCTGTGTTTACACCCCCAACACACCGCTGTGGAGGTTGAGTGTAGTGCTTGGAGCACCTGGATGGTGCTGAACAGCCAGAACAGATGCGGATCCAGACGTGGAATAACTGTAGAGGTGATGCCAAGCTGTAGTTGTTTCAGATGCCACTGGTGGCTGTGATTTTCTCCCATGAAAAACACAGACTCTTCACCAATTGCAAGCTAAAGTTGCAATCTAAACAAATGGTCAATTCTGGGCTTTAAAGGAACAGACTGTTTTTGTGTGTTTTTCTTAACAATCCAGACTTTAAACTTAAGAGAGTAAGATTAGAGAACCAGAAATGTTCTCCGGTTTGTAGGAAAGAAGTAGCTAAGTGACCACAATGCTGTGTCACATCGCTGCATGCTTGCTGTGTGACGTTTGAACCCAGGATGTGTGAAGCAGAAGTTGTAGGGCAGCCAAATAGCTCACCGTTCAGAAAATGCCAGCGTCAGAGAGATTGTCATCTCTGGAACCATGACCTCTGGGGAGAGCATGTGTGTTCTCCTCCCCATCTTCAAGATCTGCGCGAGCATCACTGTGTTTTGAATGCAAGAATTTTTCTCTTCCTCTTTGATATAAATGTGCATCTTTGATATAAATATGTAGAGATAGTTATCTTTAGCTGCGCACACATGCCTGCAAACCGAGCTGGTTCACCGCACATCAGCACGAGTTGTGTATGCTTAAACCCACTGTCTTTATTCAGACAGAGCTCCTGTTGATTTTTCTATGCTTCTGTAAATTCCAGAGCCACAGTGCGAAGCTGGTTGTGCACATTTGTTTGCCTTTGTATCGTAATACAGTTGAGTGATCCTTGTAATACAACTGCATTTATTTGCTGATAGAAATGTGCAGAGCTGTGATAGGTAACTACATAGATAATCATTGATTTCCTTTTTTTCTCTTTTTTCTTTTTTCCCCATGCAAAACTGACCTGACTACATGCTTTGATAGACCAAGTTTCCCAGTTATCTGAGTCTAATAGGCCTCTGTCTCTTAATTTTTCATATTTTTTTTCTGATGAAATGGTCTTATTTTATTTTTCAGTAGTCTCCTAACCTTTGTCTAATTGTGTATCACACGTGTTGCTGGGGCTAGGTGACAACTGTGGCCAGTTCATTTCCTACTCAGAGCTTTATTTGCATCTTGACAGAAGGATGTGGTGGTTTTTCTCCTCTTTCCCTCTATATTGATTTCCTATGAATTGTATTTTTAGCCATTTACGAAGCATATGCAATTTTTAGTATACCACTAAAAAAAAAGTCCAAAAACCAGAGTAAAAGTCTTCACTAGAAAGATCTCAGAGCAGCAGATGTGTACCTAGAAAAGCTGGAGAGGTTTCATAGAGGGCTGGGGACATGGGTCATGCTGCTGAGATAAGTTGTTGACTAAGCTCAGGTCTCATGTCCTCCAGGTAGGATAGGATCACAGTCATTTAGGTTGGAAAAGACACTTAAGATCATCAGGTCCAGTCATCCACCTGACGCTACCATATCCATCACTAAACCATGTCCCTAGAGTCACATCCACAATGTTTTAAATGGGAAAAGTTAGAAGGGACATTCTGTTATAGAAGAGTTCTTCTCAGTGCTATGGTAAAAGAACAGACAAACAAACAACGAAGAACCATACATAACGCTAAAGAGTGTGAGAATTTGGGAGAGAACAGCTTGTCCTGGTTTTATTTCTAGGTGTCTGTCCACATACAGGGCCTGCTGTAATGTGGAGGAATCAATTTTGGTTAAAGGGTGGTGGTTAGATGGTGAGAGCACCTGTCTAAGGTTGTTACATGGCCATTTTCACCTGGCATGTGTATGCTGATGCCAGAAGTAAGTCCCACTTTTCTGCCTCTTTCCTCTTGTGATAGGATAAGGGATAATGTTTGATAAGTAAAAGAGAGGAGATTTAAGTTAGATGTTAGGAAGAAATTCTTTATTGAGAGGGAGGTGAGGCTGTGGCACAGGTTGTCCAAAGAAGCTGTGGATGCCCCAACCCTGGAGGTGTTCAAGGCCAAGTTGGATGGGGCCCTGGGCAGCCTGAGTTGGTGGGGTACAGCCCTACCTGTAGTCCTGAAGTGCATGAAGTTCTTGATAGAAAGAAAGATCCTTGGATCCAAGATCCTGACATTCATCCCATCAGGATTATCCCCTAGTCAAAGCAAACTTAAATTGTGTTGACTTTTTTGCCTGCTGGATTTGGTTATGTAGAAAGTAGGTCAAGGAATCTCATAAATCTTGACAACAGCGGAGCTTCTGTTCTCCATTCCCAGCAAGCAGGAGGAGATGGAGCTGGCTGTCTCAGGATTTGATTCTGCCTGTTGAATTGGTCCCCATGGTCTGTGCAGGAGTGGTGTGAGCTGGCAGCAAGCTGTGCTCATGGGAAGAGGGACACCTAACCCATATTGCCCACGCTGCTGGGCAGCTGGAATGTTTATGACTGTGCACATGCAGATATCTGCTCAGCAGATAAGCATTTGGCTCAGGAGCTCCTTGCCCTGCAAACCATTTTGGGAGAGCTGACATGCTGGGAGACCTGGTGGCATCCTGTGTGAGATGCGTTAGTAGTTCTTAGTAAAAGATGTTGAGACAGAGTGCAAGTGATTCATAGTTGGGTTTTTCTCTTCCTTTTTGCTGTGTGAAGCTGCAGAGGTGTTTTCTCTCCACTTCCCACCTTGTCCTCAGCCACCCCTATGAAATCTCCACATGGGGCCCATGTGATGACTCAGCCCCCTCGGGAGACCCCGGTGGTATTTCCCCCACCTTTCCATCAGTGACTTCTCTGGTGAGAAAGTCCTCCAAGGCTGTGCCTTGGCTCTTGTGTCTCACCAGAATGTAAAGGTCGCATCCTGCTGGGTGTGATTGAGTCGACACACTTGTTCATAGTTATTTTGATCAAGTAGAGACCTGAAACAAGATGACTTGTTTTCTTCTTTCATTATTTGCCCAATTAAAAATGTTTGCAGTTTAGCTGCTATCTAAGCACTCCTAAGAACAAGGGTAGAAGGGAAGCATGGCCACTGTTTTGATCTTTGCACACCATTCACAGGGGCTGGGTGGGGATTTTATGGTCAATGACCCCAGCTGGCTCCAGGGCCTCTTCACTAGGCTGCCTGTCCATCCTTTGGCAATGCTTCAGGTCAACTTTCCACTTGTGAAGTGAAAATTGTGTAAATCTGAGTCCTGATCCCAAACAGAACAGGTGTCACATACAGGGTATGCTGCAGCCATTAGCTGTTGCATTTGCCAGCAGGAAACGGCACGGTATGGATTTTTAGTGGTACATCACCAGGACCCAGATAGGTCTTAGAGCTGTCTTGCTCCTCCTGGTGCCTGTGTTCTTCAACGAGACTCCAGCTGAGTTTCTCCTTGCTGCTTTGTATAGTGTCTTGCTATGCAGGTCCCATCCCAGCTGTGCTCCCAGTGCCCTTCCTTCCTTAATAACACGTTCTGATATTTTTTCCCCTTTCTGTTTTCTTCACAGATCTGGAAAGTATGAGCAGCAAGAGAAGCTTAATCACCATTAGATAAGTATTACAGATGACTCATGCTAGAATATCAATAGCTGTGCAGCTGACATGAATATATTTGTACCAAGAGCCAGGAACCTTAACCCACCCTGTGCTTTCCCACTAACATGCTTTGGTTCTCTAGCACCTTTTACCCCCTGATTTGTACACCTAAACAGCTCACAGAAGTGTTTTTGCCTCCTTGAGGGGTTACAAGGTACAGGATAGCTCATGTCACTCGAAACCAAATTACAAGATGTCATCTTAAAATGAAAGCTGGTGATGAATGGCTTCAATGTTGTAGCTGTTCTCTAGGACAACTTGCAGTTTGTCTTTTTAATAGAGGCAGTTAATGGCTTTCCTCGATTCTTTGTGGTTTTTGTTTGTTTTCTTTTCAGAATCATTGACTCCTTTTCCAGCACCACAGCTACAGAAGTCCAGAGCAGGTAAGACAGCTGCTGCTTTGAGGTGTTCCATTTGATTCATTAAAGACAAAATGCTGGCTGCATGTAGGCAGCATGAAAAATACATTGGCTTGACTGTGGTGAGAATAACACCCATCATGCTTGGCCCCATCCAAGCGTGAGGAGTGACTGTATTTGGGGCACAACGAGCAGGCTTGCAGCAGCCATGGTCCTGGGCCCCTTGCTCTGAGTGTCCTAGCTTGAGCAGAGGTCAGACCAGATGGATTCACAGGTCCCTGTCAACTTCACCCATTCTGCAATTCTGTGGAGGTTGCACTTGGCAGGAGCTAGCCTGTCTCCATTAGCTGGAGGTGGGTAGACAACTTGGAGGGGTGCAAAGAGAAGTCAGAAGGAAACATTTGGATGGGGAGTGCTGCAGAGAGGGATGTGCCTGTGATGATAAAGTGTGCAAGGCCCTGCGTCAACTTCTGTATTCTTGGCTCAGCCTGCTGAAGAAGCTCGTTTTCCATGAGGATGCTGGGCAGTGACCCTGCGCAGCTCAGCACAAGCAGAGTGTTCCCTTTTGCCATCAGCAGGCTGAGACCGGAGCTGCAGCAAAGTTGTGATAGCACATCAGGTGCTGCAGTTGTTTTGGCAGTGACCGAGAATCAGAGCATAGTGTGTAGAGAAGTCTTGCTTGAGGATCTGTTCTTGTGTCCTGATGACATGACTCTGATGCTGTCTTGCATTTGTTGCGAGCACTGATGCAGGATTCACATTACAAGGTAAGTTTCGTTGAGGACTGTATGGAAGCTTTCATTTGTGCGCGCTGCAGTAAAGAGCTGTGTCCTGCACATGTGACAAAAATAAACTGTGTTGCAGCTGGCTCTGGGATCAACTGCTGTTGCAGAAGCCCTTGTTTGACAGCTTATCTATCATCACAGGGTCAGCTAGATCCCTTGCCAGTAAAGCAGAAAATGCCCTGAAGACCTTCTCCATTTAGACTCTGTATCAGATATTTGCTTGGCATGGACTGATCTCATGACAAAATTGTCCTTAGTGATAACCTGGCATTACTCTCTGGAGAAGGAATGGGAGTTTGGCTCTCGGGAGTTGTGTGCCACCCCGCAGGGAAGGTTCTGTGGATGTTTTCATAGCACGGTCTTCCACTTGAGGCATGTTCTCCTTCTATACCATGCTTTAAAAAAACAACATCAAAAAAAAAAAAAAAAAAGAAAAAAACCCCAACACCCTGACGAATGCCCTTAACCCCACTCTGTTGATTGCTCAGTGGAAACACTTCTGGGGCAGAGAAATGAAAGTGCCAGCCCTGCCCTGCTCACCTTGAGCTGCTCCCTCGGGTGAGGCTCACAGCTCAGCCGTGGGACCCGGTGTTTCCCCCACGCAGCCCTGGCTGTGTGCATTCAAAGTGAGCACCCGGCCGTGTCGCCTAGCTGTGAGCAGAGCTGGGAGGTGCATGGGGCTTTCCAGCCACACAGGCCAATATTAGTAAGTGGGTTTGTGCATGTGCCTCTTGATTCAAGTTGTGAGCTGCCTGCACGCTCTAAAAATTGCTGCTCAGCCTCATAAATAATACACTTGTAAAGAGTTTCCGAGAAGCATAATAACTTCCCTAAATACATTTATTTTACGTCTTTATGTTCTCAGATGTGTGTGTATGTGCTGAGTGTTTGCTGTACTCCAAAGAGGATGCTTCTCTTGCTCTTGTCTGATAACCGCAGGCAGGCAGTGGATGAGGATAAGGAGTTTGTTGCTGGAGTTTTGCCTTTTTCTCTTATCAGGAAGGCAAATTTTGGGGTGTCTTCCTGTGGGTGGGTAGGTAGGTAGGTACGGCATGTGAGTGAGTTGCATGGTAATTTCCAGATCATGCCAGCTCTGCAGTTTGATTGGGAAGTGCGTATCCCAGGGCACCTCTAGTCCAAATAGGCTTTTAAATCACACAGGTAATTTTTAAGAAAGATCATTAAGTTCCTGAGTTACTCAGTAATGTCTACAAGTGTTACCGCAAATGGCTCGTGAAGCACTAACTTCTGCCAAGTGGCAAGTGCATTATTAGGAGACAATCAACTGCCCATGTGGCATGAGTCTTGGGGTGTTTAACTGAGTTGCTGTAGCACAGCTCTGCTGAACTGACCTCACCTGCCTCCATGCTCTGATAACCCTCCCTGGGTGAAATGCATCTTAGTGGAGCGGTGTAAGATGCTTCTGCTCCTATTTCCTGCTGCACAAAGCTGCTATCCTCAGAGACACGGGCATTTACACCTTATCCATTGCTTCCGATTAGCACAAAGCCATCTTCTGTTGATAGAAGAGCTGAAGCATGAGGAGAGGATGTCAAAATTTGACAGGTCTACTCTTCCTCCCCTTGCTGTGGATAGGGGATTGATCTCTGGCAACACAGCAAGTGAGGACAGTGACATCTCTGAGGCTGAATGCAGAGCACAAGGATCATGGGGGGCTTCTAAAGAGAGATATTACTTGAGGCATTGTAGGGGGGGAAGAGGTGAATACCACTCTGTTTCCATAAGATTGTATTAGATCTGAGTCAAAGATTTCTTTGGATCTTGGCTCAATGCTTCCATAATTTAAAATGTTGTCATTTTTGTCTGATTTAATGACAGGTAGTACCTAAGAATAGATTCCCGGGTGTTTTATCATGTCTGGGCAAATCGTGCTGTTCAAGTGTCACAAGATGCTTTGTTGAAGCCACAGTGGTGTGCTGTGAACAAGCTGCTCGGTGGCCATTTGCTTTGAGAAGCAGACCACATACACCTGAAGTGTATCTTAAAGTGTCAGCTTGGAAAACCTTGCAATGTAGAAAGGCAGCAGAGGAATATTGGGCGCTGTATTCAAAGAAAAGTGACAGGCTCAAAGTCTACCCTGAACAGCACGTCGTCCTCTAGGTAGAAGACCAATGTGAAAACCCCATTATTGCTTCTGCTCCTCCCTGCAGTATTTCCAAGGTTTTTGCTGTGTTGCTGTCAATGTGGCACAGAAATGGTTGTTGTCTACAGTAGGTTACTACGCAAGGGGCCTTGTGGAATTCAAGATGCTCCTTGCAGTAAAGGAGCACATTGAGTGGGTGCTGAGGTTTCTTCTCAACTTGTTTTCACCAAAGGCAAAGTCACAAGCTCCCCTACTCATGTTTTCATCCTTGACACAAGTCTCCTGGGAGGTCAACCACCATTCTCAGACACTTGGTCACTTAGTGGAACAAACTCAAGGGCCCTCACAAGTTATTGGTGGAATTCCCGTTGCTTCCTGGAGGAGTTTGTAGTTCCCTAATAGGACATCTTGGTTTGGGGCTCTGAAGTGTGCACACATGAACAGAAGGGAAGCATAAACGTGTACCTCCATCCTGCTAGTGAAAATTAACAGGGAAGACTTTTGTCAACTTCTAGAATTGCGTGGCTGGGATGCATTTAACTGCAGCCAGCCCAGGGGGAGGTGACACTAAAGCAACAGCGATGATCCTGATATGAATTTCTCCTCACTGGGCAATGTGTCTCTCTGGGGCAAGTATAGAGCAGTTATAGGAAGCAGTCAGATCATATCCAGTCTGTCATAACCTTTGACGAACTGGCATGGGCCAACACCAGGCCTGGGCATGGGGATATTGGGTGCCTACAGAGTGCTGGACACCGCTGGTGTGCACTGATGAAAGGAAATACACCATCAGGTACCAGCAGCTCAGTAAGGAGCCAGGAGGGAGCTGGTACGCCCTGCTGGCACTGCCTGGCTCAGTCTGCCCATTACATGTCTTGACAAGGCTTTTGGGTGCATTGGAAAACAGAATGCTAGAATCCCAGGTTGGAAGGGAACTCTGGGTCCTCTGGCCCAACCTCTGCTCAAGCAGGACACACAGATCAGGATGCCCAGGACCATTCCAGAAGGGTTTGGAGATCTCCAAGATGATTCCACAGCCGCTCTGGACATCCAGAACTAATCACCCACACAAGAAGAATTGTTTCCTGCAGCTGCTGCAGCACTGGTGTGCTGTGGTGGGGAGGCTGCAGAAGGCGAAGGCAACTGAAGTTGAGTGCTGTAATCCAGCCTCTGTTTCCTGGGTTGGCTGCTGCCTCTGGAGGTGAATGGGCGACAAGAGTGCATGTGATTGTGAGTGAGCCTGCCCTGCTGCACAGGGTTAGATTTGTCAGTGTGCTGTGGCTATGCTCCTTCCTGGATCCCAGCACCCTCTGTCCCTTTCTGACAGTGCAGGTGTCCAGGGGCAGCTCTGCCATCTGCATGGGTTTGATGGCAGCAGACTTCCCCTTTGCAAGGGGAATTTTGCTGGGCCCTACAGAGGCTAAGCAGTTACAGCGATAGCGCTTGGCCTCACTACAACAGGTCTGTAGCTGTATCACAAACAAGGAGTAGGGGAAGCACCTGGAGACACATCTGTGAAATGTATCCGTGTTGCATGGTGAGGCAGTGAGTTCATGCAGAGCCCATGTCCTGCCTGCATGCATCTTCCAGCATGGGTGCTGGGTTTGGATGAGACAGGGACAAGCTGGCTTCTGAATGTCCCTCAGACGCCTCTGTGCTGCACCCAGAGAACTTCAGCTCTCTGAAGAAGAGAGGAATGACAAAGCAAAGAATAACCAGTGTTTTCCTTGGTGAGCTTGTGGTGGGACCTCAGGAAATCTAAACACAGGCAAAGATGGATGTATGATGTCAGCCTGGTCTCCAAGCCACAGTCAACATATTTCTCACCTTAGTTCCTAACCCTCACGTTTCTTTTTTTTTTTGGAGCTGCAGTCTGAAAGCACTCAAGCTAAATGTCATGTTGTAACCGTTGCTCATCTGAAAGTGTGGAGCCAGCTCTCAGCAGCTGCTAAAATAGCAGAACTGAAGTGGAGAATGAAAAGTGAGATGGTGATTAAGACCGATTTCCCGTTGCAGCCTCGTATGGCTCCTGCTGGCTGTGGAGTCGTCGGTGGCATCAACAGCAGCAGTCTGAAATGGTCCTTGTGCTGTCCTTGGGGTGGCTGAGTCATGGTGGGCTGTCCTCTGTGCTCAGTTACTGCAGTCCTTGCAGACACTGGTAAGCATGCTGTGGTGGCCCCAGTGTGCTGCAATATATGAAGGAAAAAATTACTATTGGTGTCCAGAGGAAGGCATTTTGGGTGGACCTGTGTGGAGCAACTCCCTGAAAGGAGGTTGTGGCGAGGTGGAGGTCAGCCTCTTCTCCCAAGCAGCAGCAATAGGATGAGAGAACATGGCTTCCAGTTGTGCCAGGGGAGGTTCAGGTTGAATATTAGGAAGAGTTTATTCTCCAAAAGAGCGGTAAGGCTTTGGAACAGGCTGCCCAGGGAAGTGGTGGATTCATTGTTCCTGGACGTGTTTAAGGGAAGGGTGTACATAGTATTTAGGGGTATGGCTTAGTGGGCAATATTGGTGGTAGGTGGACAGTTGGATTAGATGATTATATATGTCTTTTTCCAACCTTGATGATTCTGTGATTCTTGTGGGTCCCTTGCAACTGGAGATATCCTATGATTCTATGATTGTATGATTAACATCCCTTGTATGAAGGCTAGAAGGGTAGGGAGGACACATGGGGTTGGAAGCAGCCACAGTGAAGTCTGGAGAGTCCTGGGGCTGATGTTAGTTTCTGGTTTCTTTCTCACCCTGGAAGTGCAAATCATTGCCCTCCTCTGTGTACTGAAACAACTCCTAGGTCTACTCTACAGAGGTTTGAACCTTGTGTTTCAGCAATGAAGGTCCAGTGATCCAGCACACAGGAAGTTGCATCTGAAGATGAGGAGAAGTTTCTGTGCTGTGCGAGTGGCTGACCTCTGACACAGAATGCCCAGAGGATTATAGGGTCTCCTTGGAGATGCTCAGCAGCCACATGGACATGGTCCTGGGCTGCCTGCTCTGGACGTCCCATCTCTGATAACCTTGCATGAACTTTCATACTAGTTAGCAAGCCACTTTGTATTTCTGAGAAAGCCACAGTAGCTCCATATCAACCCTAGTGCTAAAACCACCAGATTCTCTCACTACTCTTTGCTTAATTCATTTTTGCAAGCCACCTCTGTATGAATCTCAGTGGCATGTGCAGGCGGGCCTATTTGACCTCTCTCAGCTCTTGGGGTCACCAACATGACCACCAAAATTATATTCATGCAGCACCCAGCACTGCTGGGACAGGCTGGTGTAGAATGGATGGCATATAAGTGGCTCATGCTATCTGATCAGTGGTTAGTAAGGAAATATAAAGAAAAACACACTTTTTTTTTTTTTTTTCTGAGTGGGTCAGAGTGTGAGGAAGGCCTTGGCAATGGTGTCAGGGGAGACTCACAGCAGGCAAGTTAATTACCTTAAATTGGTACCTGTTAGCCCCATTTCTTTGCTCTGATCCAGGAATATTCCATGACTGTTGTACAGTTTGAAGTGTATGTGCAGAAGGGAAAGAAGCAAAAAGGAGAGATGGTCCTGTGCCTGGTGAACATCAGCAGCAGCAGGAGAGGAGGGGGAGTCTGCTTGCAGTGAAATTCTGCATTCTCTGCATTCACAGAGGGAGTTGTGTAACATCCCCTGCCATGAAGGATAGTGATTTCCTACACTCTTCTGTTGTCCTTCATCCCAGAGGAGTTCTTAGTTCTTTTTATACTGCTTTCATACTGCTGAAAAAGGGGTGATCAAGAGGTTTTGAGTGAAATGCACTCCTCTGCCCAGCGAGCAGTGTCTGCTGCTGGGTACCCAGTGCTCCTTAAATGCTGGCCAACAAAGCAGAGACACAGCATGACAGGATTTGAGGAACCCAAGCAGCCCAGAACTGTTATGAGTGCTTTAAGAATGATTTCACAGAATTACACAATCACAGAATGGCCAGGGTTGGAAGGGACCTCAAGGATCATGAATCTCCAACCCTCCTGCCATAGGCAGGACCACCAACCTCCCCATTTAATACTAGACCAGGCTGCCCAGGGCCCCATCCAGTCTGGCTTTGAACACTTCTAGGGATGGGGCATCCACAGCCTCTCTGAGCAGCCTGTTCCAGCACCTCACCACTCTCTCTGTAAAGAACTTCCCCCTGACATCCAACCTAAATCTTCCCTCCCTCAACTTAAAACCATTTCCCCTTGTCCTACCCTTTCATAGAGTTTTAGTGGGATGTTGGGTTAAAAGAGAGGAAATAGCACAGATAGGGAAAGGTAAACAACTGCATTTGAAATGGGGGGCTAAGGATGTCTTGGAGGTGGTAGCCAAGATACAACAGATGTCTTGAGCATCATCATCTAGATGTACTGTTCTGCTTTGCTAGTGACGTCTTTCCTATCAAACTAAGGAAGAAACAACACTTCAAACATAGCCTTGCTCTTGAACACCTGGAATATTCTCCAGTCCTGATTCTCCAGCTTGGGAAGGACAAAGAAGACTTAAAGGATTGGAAAAGACAATTGCCCATTAAGCCGTGTCCCTATGTACCACATCCCCATGGTTCTTGTACATCTCCAGAAATGGTGACTTCACCACCATCCTGGGCAGCCTATTCCAGTGCCCAACCAATTTCTTTCAGAGAAGTTTTTTCTGATATCCAACTTGAACCTTCCCCAGTGCAACTTGAGGCCATCCGCTCTCTTCCTATCACTGTTACCTGGGAGAAGAGGCTAACTCCCACCTCACCACAATCTCCTTTCAGGGAGTTATAGAGATCAATAAGGTATCCCCCGAGCCTTCTCTTACTCTAGACTGAACAATCCCAGTTCCCTCAGCCACTCTCCATAAGACTTGTGCTCCAATCCCTTCACAGTTTCATTGCCTTTCTCTGGGCATGCTTCAGGGCCTCAATGTCTTTCTCGTAGCGAGGGGCCCAAAACTAAATACAATACTCAACCACCAGTACTGAGTACAGCAGGATGGATCACCTGGTCCTACTGGCTGCACTATTTCTGGTGCGAGTCAGGATGCAAGGCAGTTCATTCTTCTGGGATGATCCAAGCTCCTGCAGTTACACCTGAGGATGAGCTGGTGAATGAGGCAGGACTCTGTTGGTGACCACATCCATCATGCAGAGCCAGTGTGCGGAGGTGCTCTGGAGCTGCACAAGATTGCATCTGAAGGATACCCAGGCCAGGCAGCGATCCCTCTGTCTTTGCTCATAGTGGTTGTGGAAGATCATGATCATACCTTGAGGTGTCCAGCACAGCCCAGCTGCAGCGGGTTGGGCTTTGATGTGCCTTCTTTTGCCAGCCATGTCCTTTGCTTGCTTTTAGAGCCTATTGCTCCAGTACCTTGCAAGACCCTAACTGGGGAGTACAGTCCAGCTTGAGAATAATTCATACAGTGCAGGTTGATCCTGAGATCAGGAGCTGTCCCCAGAAAGGGACAGTGCTGGGCAGGAGGACAGAGAGGACACATCCACCAGGCACATGTTCAGGGCAGTGAATGTCAGTGGCAGAGCCAAAAGCTCTCTCATGAGAGCGTGTCTCTGTTTACAAAGCTCGTGAGAAGACAGAAAAAGGTCATTTTGTCTGATGAGAGGCGGGAAGAAGGGTCGTAAGCACTGATGCCATGTGGGCTTGTCACTTTTTCGAGAGGAAGACAAAGCATCTCCGTGATGTCAGGAAAGCAGCGGGGAAACAGCCAAAAGATGAAAGCTAGCTCGCCCCTTAGCAACCCTCTCTCATCTCTCTTCTCTTGTATCTCTTTGCCACTGAGAGTAGGGAATAAAAAAAACCTGCACACACAACAACCAAATGACACAGGGAAAAAAAAAAAAAGAAACAATGAGAAAGGTTTTGAATAAATGCCAAGGTTGATTTAATTAGATGTATTGAATACGTTAACTTTTGAACGAGATGTCTGCTGTGCAGCACAAATTATCAGCTGTGAGCGGCAGCGGCAGCGTGGCACCGACCTGCCAAAAGGCTCAGCAAGGCAGAAACATTGACCTACTTTCATCAGCTCTGTGGGGAGCACAGACAAGCGCGTTCCTCTCACCGGCACTGTGCCTCCGTTCTGTCTGCCTGACCTGGGTACATCCATCAGGAAGAGCTGGGAGCTGCTGGGGTGTCCTGCATCACCCCTGTGCTCTGGCACAAATTCAGGGCTGGATCAATGGCTGTCTGCCTGTGGGCAGCTTGCTCAGCTCTGGCTTTGTGTGCTGGATGCTGACTTCTGCCTGGTGCTGGTTTTCTGCTTCTCCCACCTATTGCACCTTTAAAAAAAAATATGCTGGTATTCTTTGATAATAGGCCTAAATGCTGTTGCAGCTGATAAGGATGATAAAATCAGCCATGCACACTACCATGGCAACCTGCAGCAATTGTTCTGCTCTAGTCATATCTCTCCTCTGCTCTTTGATGATTGCATGGATGTGTGGTTTCAGCAAGGTCTTGCCTTGGAATTATCACCTCAGAAAGACTGTTGGGGCTCAGAGCTGAGAGATCTGGTATTGAGTTTGAGTTATGGTGTGGTATTGGAGATTGCCTCTTGAAAGAAATGCTAGAATCGTAGAATCAAATAATAGAATCATAAAATTATTAAGGCTGAAAAAGATCTCTAAGATCATTTTGTCCAACTGTCCATCTACCACCAATATTCCCCCACTAAGCCGTATCCCTAAGTACCACTTCTCTGTGGTTCTTCAACACCTCCAACGATGATGAGTCCGTCGCCTCCCTGAGGAGCCTGTTCCAGTGCCTGACCAATCTTTCAAAGAATAACGTTTTCCTGATAGCCAAACTGAACCTTCCCTGGTGGAACTTGAAGCCACTTCTTGTCCTATTGTTAGTTATCTGGGAGAAAAGGTCGACCCCCACCTCACCCCAACCTCCTTGTAGCTTCAAAGAGCTACAAGGTCTACCTTGAGCTTCCCCTTCTCCAGACTGAACAATTCCAGTTCCCTCAGCCTCTCCCCGTAAGACTTGTGCTGCAGATGCCTCACAGCTTTGCTGCCCTTCTCTGGACACGTTCCAGGGCCACGATGTCTTTCTTGCAACGAGGCCCAAAACTGAATGCAGTACTCAAGGTGCGGCCTCACCAGAGCTGAATACAGAAGGATGATTGCTTCCCTGCTCCTGCTGGTCTGATACAAGCCAGGATGCCATGAGCCTTTTTGTCCACATGGACTCACTTCTGTCTCACATTCATCTGGTCACTGACCAACACCCCCAGGTCTTTTTCCTCTGCACAGCCTTCCAGCCACTCTGACCCAAGCCTATAGCATTGTATGGAGTTGTTGTGAACTGGTTGGAAGGCCTCTAAAACAGAAGATTAATGAAGATTATAAAGACAGACCCTGGGTTTCTGCTCCTGTCCCCATCATAGCACGTTCCTGCGTGTGTTCCTGCCAAGTGCCAGATTCCTCCCCACAGAAGGTAGCCATGGGGATCCAGGTGAAGTCTGGACTGTACCACCTGGACAAGTGACCTCTGAGAAGTCCAACAGCTATACTGCATCCACATGTTCTGACTCTCGTACCAGTTATGAACCCGATTCCTTCCTCTTGTTTTGCAGTCATATTCATTGTCTGTTAGTCTGAATGCAGCGTCTTGTGAAGCTGGAACTGCCTGCCAAGTAGGGAAGAGAACATAGATCTCCTGAGCTTGACAGTGGTGTAATTATTGTAGAGGTTGTTGGTCAAGACGTTCAGAGCTACATGAGACCAGAGAGAGTTTTGTAAGTCCTAGGGCTTAAAAGTGCTGTATGGAACTTTTGTCTAGGTTGCAATGAAGATTTTAATGTTATTAGACAAGGAGATGACACATCATCAGTCTCTGGTTTTTACATTATCAGTGTTAGCCCCCAGATGGTAATACTAGGGCTACCACACACATCCTAATGGTAGTCATTCAGTGAAATGGGCAACTTGCTATTTCAATAGGGAAATGAGGCCAGGCAGTGTTGGAAAACTTGTCCAAGGTCATGCAGAAGAGACAATTGGGACGTTGTTCTCCGATGCTGAAGTTTTGGCCTTTTCTACCTACCCCGAGCGTGGCTTCTTCTCCTGACCCCACAGTCCTCTCAGCTGGAGCAGAGAAGGATTGCTCTAGTGAGGAGATGAAGAAATAAATGTTATTTCACTGAGCAATGTCGGGAAATGATAGGGGAAGAAGAAACACAGGACAGACAGAAGGAATCCAGCTGTCTGCTTCTGGGGAAGAAGCATCTCTTCATAGTTTTGAGGCTGCTTTCAGGATTCATGATTCAGCTTTCATGTTGGTTGTTGATGGTTAGGATGTTTTCATTTTGACTTCAGCTGCTGATGAGACGGTAAGAGCCTTGAGAGGACTCCTATCTCTCCATCATGTATGACTAATTGTGTTGAGACAGCCGTAGGTACGATAACAGTTCTATTTTTCTCTAGAACAACTCCATTACAGACCTCCTGGTAGCGGAGCCCCAGCAAGTGTTTTGCAGGAGTTTTGCTGATTGTGCAGCACAGATAACCTGTGAGTGAGTAAACATGGAGAGCGTTGAATATTCAGCCCAGCGTGAGACACTCAGAAACCAGAAGCAGGCTTGTTTTATTGCTTGTCTCAACCTAAGCTTTTAACTGTGTGTTGTGAGTGCTTTTCAGGAAACTGCCTTGTCTGAGACACATCACTGGGCAATGAAGTGCTCTGCTTCAGGGACAGCCAGCAGAAGCACTGTGAAAGGCCAGAAACCAAGTCTAGACAAGGACAGGATTTCTGGTATCTTTGTGTTTTGCTATGGTGCTCTACTTTCCCTGTGTTCTCCTTGGACACCACAAGTCAATCCATGCAAAATAGGTACGTTTTTAAAAAAGAGCAAACTATGATTTCTCATAGCCTTGTACTCAATATATATGTGTATATATCCAAAAAAAGGCCAATGCATGTCAGATGTCTTCTACTGTTAGATCCTGTCCCTGCAGAAAACCCAGGGGTTTTGGAGCAACCTGTGAGCCACACTTCTTGTAGCTAACCAGGTTGCCTGCTCCTCCCTGGGGTAACACTTACATGTGTGCATGAAAGCTATTTTTATGTCCCTGAAGAATTGTGTTGGCACAGATGTTCAGCTGACCACAATATACCAGCTCAGTGGTTAGTGTCCTGCAGAAAGATCCTCAGTATACAGCTCTTCCACTTGGCAGATTTAATCTATTGATTATAGAATAAAGTTCTGTACAAGAGGCTGCACAGATTTAGAGCCATGTTGATGGAAATAACTGTTTAGTCCTCAGGGAGGTTTGTAGTCATCTTAAAGCGGCACTGGAAGCATGTAAGTGGGCAAGTGGATAGTCCATCAAGCAGACAGAGGCAGAAGAGATTTTCTTAAACCCTTTCCCCCTAAATGGGAAGGAATGTTGCCTGCAGCAAGGCAACCTTGTTGTGTGCTGAAGTGTGAGAAAACTGGATATGCAGAGAAGGCACATGGCAGGATGAGCTTGCCACAGATGAGGCACTCCTTGCAAGGGCTACTTCACATGTTTGCAGTTCTTTAAAATAAGGATGTATCCTAGAATCATAGAATCATTAAGGTTGGAGAAGACCATTAAGATCATCTAGTCCAGCCATCAACCCATCACTACAATGCCCACTACACCATATCAGCTCACCATGTATCAGCTCACCATGCATAGCCCTCCTTTTCTGGTGCACGAGACGTCGTTTGCTGATGTGTCTCCATCCTGACGGACCACAGCAGGAGTGAGCTGTCAGCCTTGGGGTGATTCCCTTCACTCCTGCTGGCCATGTATGATGCACCGCAGCAGGAAGAGGAGGCATGCTGGCTGCTGCTGATGCTCTAAAAATGATGGCTGTGCAAAGTCTGTCTTTGTCGAGACTCCAAGGGGCTGCTGTGCACAAGGCCTTCACAGAGTTTCCTTAACAGGCTCCTTTTCACTTTTTCCAGGGACTCGCACTGTGCTTCATTTCAGAGGGATCCAGTGAATTAACATATTGTTGCTGCTACTTTGGTAATTGCATGCCCAGGGTCTGCTCTGCTCCGACTCAGTCTGCCTGGTTTCCCAGACAGAAACCATCCTTCTGTATCAAACAAGGCTGCAAAGTATTGCCCAGAGACATTGCTTCAACGAAGGAGGACGGGGTGGGAGGAGGAGGGGGAGATTGTTTCCAAAGGCACATCTGGCTCCAAGACCTCGCTTCTCCAGGAGGAAGAGAAGGTAGGGGTTTTAATCTTATTTTTGTACCAAGGTACTAATTTTGACTTAAGCTGTGGTTTCTCTTGCTGTTTTGTACAGACGTCCGTATGGGTACAGTTGCAGAAATTTAGGCCAGCACAAGTCACTATGGGGGCTCAATATGTAGGAACTGCTTTAAATTAGCTACCCTGGGTTACACAGGAGTTTCAACAGAAGTTGAAACTGAGTGATCTGATACCCTTTTCTGTACTAAAAATAAAAATCTCTGAGCAGGTAAGTATAAAAATGCTTATTGGTCTCACTTCCAAGTATAAAAACCTATATGTGGAACCCTTAGAGCCCTCTAAGGCCTTGTGAGAATAGACCGCATCACAAGGCAAGTTAGCGAATGTATTTTCAAAGTCAGATTAGTGTCAATGTAGATGCAGTTTTGCATTGTTAAAAGGTATTATTTGGTCATGAATAACTTCTGGTGGGGAACTGGCATCCCTTCAGCTTTGGTCTCTCAAAGGAAGCGTGGTTATGTGCAGTGTTAGTAGAGCAGCTTTGCCCCCTAACACAGAAGGCATGAAGAGGGCAGGGAGCATCAAGACACTGGGAAAAAAGGGAAGCTTGACTTTGTTGCAGACCTCGTGGATGACCTCTGGCAAGCAAATGAACCTTTCCTCATCCATTCCTTCCTCTCTTGCCTACCCCTCCATGTGATGGTTGCTTCATTGTTGGTATGAATTCCTCTAAGTGAGAGCTCAGCAGCCCTGTCTGTAAGGTTCCTTTTCATCTCCTTGGTTGTGACATTTCCTGTCCCTTAGCCACGTGCATTATTTTGACTGGAAGCAAAGGATTGCTCCAACACCTTTCACGACACAAGAGCTGGAGAATGGGGGAGGGTCATGCTGGTGGTGTAGCTGGCTCATTGCACACCAGAATACTGCAACTGGTGGACCAGAGGGAAGGGTTTTTGAGACGTCTTGATTATGTGTATTAGAAATTGCAGCCTCAGGAATTACTGAGAGTCTTTTTACAGCTGATGCTGTATACTGGGCTTAGGAAATCCTGTTTATTCTGTAAATATGTGTGTTTGTAGGAGTAGGAGGAGCTGTGACTGCTCTCTAACACCGCTGTTTGTGTGCTACAGATTGGACACCAACAGAGGTTCCTTGACTGCTGCTTCCCAAACTGTTCCTTTCAAATGGAGATGGACAGTTTGCGGGTCATGGTGGGACTGGAGGCAGAAGTGGGATTTATTATGTCCTGAGAGGAATGTAAGTTGTGATGCTGAGGATGTACCTTTTAGGGCCTTCAAGAAACCTGATCTATCGTGAAGATCTTATAGCTTATGTCCAGAGAAAGTCTGAGGAAAGAGCAGACAGAAAGTGATTATCATGCCCTTTGATTAACAGTCTGTAAAATGAGCTGGTCTGTCTTCCTGATGGACCTCCTGGACTTGAGTTATGGTTGTTTTTCTCAACTGTTTTGCTTGGATGATATCTTAGTACTTGAGTACTGAATGATCCCCATCCTTTCTTCCAAAGTCTCTGCACTGGTAGCATTTGTAAGACGGATTGTAGGACTGCAGGATAAGTCTGAAAGGGATCTAGGAGGTTTCTAGCCATACCAGTGCAGAGCAGGGTTGGATGTGACATTAGGCCAAATTACGTATGACTTCAGTCCAGTCTTGAAAACCTCCAGAAATGGGAAGTCATAGCAAGTTCCACATAAAAAAACTTTTCTCAACTTCCAGTCTGAACTTCTTGTTTCAAGTGTATTGTCTCTCATTTTTCTGCTTGACACCACAGTGCAGAGCCTAGCTCTGCCTTCTCAGTCCCATCCCAGAAGCTCTGGGAGCTGCTGCTGGATTCCTCAAAGGTGTCCCTTCTCCTGGATAAATGAACTCAGCCTCTTTGGGCAAGTCTGCCTACATGAGACAGCCTGGTGCTTCTCAACCGAACTCTAATTTGTCCGTCTTTTTTTTTTCTGGCTTCTAATGACATGACTTTTTCAGAGGCACAGGTCTAACCCTAGCAGATAAAATGGTGAAGTGAGTTCTGCAGAAAAATGCAAAGATGTGCATTTTTAGAATTATGATTGTCTCACTTACTCATCTGTAAAGCAAGCTTTTACTTGCCTCTGATCTTTCTGTGGAGCTCTGACTGATGATGGTTCTGGAGTACTAAGATGAGTGCTACAAATGCAAAGCATGATCAAACATTGCTTACTGTGTTTATTGGAGGAAGCACCATTCCTGGTATACAGGAATTGTATGTGTATATATATGTACATATGCCATACTGAAACACAATACATAAAATTTCATTTTATGCTGCAGATAGTGTGTGAGAGCTTGAGAGGACACCAGCAACCTATATTCTTTAAGATCTAAGAGCCTTGGGAAAATATCCATTTTTTTTTATATTGTACTAATTTCAAAGATGCTGGGTTTTAGCGCAGCAAAGTTACAAAAAAAAAAAAAAAAAAAAAAAAAAAGGAAAGGCAGAAAGACCTGTACAATGATTTTGAAGGTTTTTTGCTTTTCTGTTAGTCCTCTATTCAGGAAATAAGATGTGACTATACATGGGATAGGAATGAAACCACATATCACAAGCCTCTGTCAAGTTCATGAGATGGCCACATTGAAAAAATAGTGAAAAATGTGTTCTTGCCTTCGTCACCCATAGGAGTCCTGGTTGTGGCTTGCCATTGTAGTGTGAAGATTTGCATTTTAAAGTTGGCGGTTTTCCTTTTTACTCTTCCGCTTCCTACCAGCTAATTTGGTGTTGTGCTAATTGTGATTCTGGAATGCAAATAAACTCACCTGCTTGTTTTTCTTTCAATTTCAGGTTTTCTAACTATGGAAGCACTACAGAGGAGCTGCACCGTGCGCTGCTGACCCCAGGGTGGGGAGTAAGTAGGAGCTACGGTGTGCCTTTGTGAGTTGCATTATCGAGGAGAGAGGCTTTCTGACATGCCATGTAGTGTCAAAAACCATTCATTCCACCCTTCACAGCAAAAGTCCTTATTTTATTTTATTTTATTTTATTTTATTTTATTTTATTTTATTTTATTTTATTTTATTTTATTTTATTTTATTTTATTTTTGTCTTCCAAAACAGGATATTTGTGGTTAAAGATCCTTTGTATGCACATCAAGGTCATACTAAAAAAAAAAACCTTGAACTCAATTGCACAGATAAACTCAGACCACCGGGGAATTCCTGCTTAGCTGTTCACCTTTTCTTTCTTCAGTTCCTTGCAAGATACCTATTTTATTTCTATTATTTACTGTGTTTAATGTTTTTCCCACCAGAGTTCTTGTTGTCTCTTCGCATTCTGTAAAGCTCTATGTCAAGCTATGAGAAAAAAAAATCAGCAATAGCTGGAAACTGGAGGTGACATCCTTGTGTTTCAGGTTTGCCCTGGACTGTTTTCTGGTGTTTGGGCTAGATCTGAACCTCACACCATACATTGCCATGTGTCCATGGTGATGTTCTGTCTGGGAAGATGAGCCCAGAAATCTTCAGGGAGCTCAGGAAAAGGAAGAGATGGAAAACAAGAAGATGCTGGCAAGAGTTTAGCTACGTAGTTTGCTCTGAAAATAATGCCTCCTATTTGTTTCCATGGAAACTGCAGCAGATGCAAAGAGCACAATAACACTCTTTGATAGAACAAATTCTCAACTGCAAAACACTATTTTTCAACACAGACATTGTCATTAGCTGTGCATTTTTGCCAGCAATGAACAAGAGTCTGCATGCTGCGCTCACAGCAGCAGTACAAGTCACAGGGATGAAAAAACTGTAGAAACAATGAAGAGATAAAAGGACACTTCAGAGCAACAGGGAACTGCAAAACTAGAAACTACTGCTGTATACGTCCAGAGATACATACTGCAGCTGGGTTTGGTTTTGTGGTTGCTCTGGCATTCATGTGGGTAATGGTGATAATCGTTGTGTGTGGCGATGAGTTTTGTTGTTTGGTTTTTCTTCAGTGTAAAATTAACAGTCAAATTGCATTGGTAGGGCAGCAAGCCTGGTGTGGCTTTTATCTACCCAGAACCTGGGGACAAAGGAGGAGGGGAAAATGGCTCAGCCAGTTCAGTAGCCATGCCTGTAACAGTCCAGGAGTTCAAAGCAAAATGCACAACAGTCAGATGCACAAACCCACCTGGGCTTTGGCTGATAAGTGGCATCTCAAAGTGAAACACAATCCTGAAGGGGTTCTGAAACTGAATCTTTGAAAAGGGTTTTCATGAGGAGTAATGTGAACAGAAATGGCTCTTTTATGGTTTTGCACATTCCAAACATGCCAGGACTGTTTCTGTCAAGGATGGGTTTGGGGTTTTTTTTCCTTGTGCAAAATATTTGCCACAAACTGGCGTCTGAAATAGTGTAAAATAAATGAGAGTTACAAAATCATTACGGTATCATCAGTGGAAACTATGAGGCTTATAGTTACGCTGGCTGCAGAGTTTCACCCTGTTGTCTACACTGCTGTGTTATTGGGATTGAAGCAGCACTTATGCCTGTTAATATACTTCAAGATGGATGCTTTAAAAGCAGAGCTGTAACTGTTGGTTATCCAAAACTTGGACAGATGGGGTGCCACAGACTTTTTGTACGTACAAAAGGAATTTCTTTTCAGCTAAGCCACTGTTCAGTGTGAATCCACTTAGTGCATCATGACAGCAGCCTTCATTTCCACAGATCTCCGAGTACAGAAATGCTTCAGGTGTTCTGGTTTCAGACAGGCTGCATCAGTTTGGCTTGCACCTGTACACTTAGATACAAACAAGATTTAAATGGATTTATTGAGTTCCCACAAGCAGAATGACTGTGCCGTAAACCTTGAATGATAAAATCATACAATCACAGAATTATTCAAGTTCAAAGAGACCCTCAAATCCATCCAGCTTCAACCAGCTGCTGTGGGCAGGGTTGCCACCCACCACCAGATTAGGCCCCATCACCAGGGCCCCATCTAACCTGGCCTTGAATGCTTCCAAGGATGGGGCATCCACAGCTTCACTGAGGAGTTTGCCTTAACTGAAGCCTCACGTGTGGTGAAACACTAGATGTTTTATGTAGACCTGGACTGTTAAATGATTGTCTCACTCATAAGTCATCATGTCATGCTTTTTTAGCTCTGTGTGATGCCATACTCCTATGTGCCACGTGGGTAGCAGTAGCCTGTGGGTGGCTGAGAAGGCCACAGCCAGAGGTGCTCTTGCACTTGTGCAGCAATCACCTCACTAACTGAACTGAACAAGGAGTATGGCTATAAGCATGTGGTGTGGATCTCAGCCCCCTGGAGACACCCTGCATAAGCCCTGGGCACTGTTATCAATGGCACCACACCGACCACCCCAAGCTTTTGCTTTTCAGCTCATGTTTGGCCACAGCACAAGTGCAGGTAGAGGGTAAGATGCAAAAGGTGAGAAAGTGTCTCTTTGAAAGTGGAATGAAAGAGACACTGTTGGAATGAACCTTCTGGCTTGATTTTATTAAACATGAATATGGTTATTTAGTGATGAACAGCTACTTGCAGGAGCGGAGTTGAGATGTGGTGCCTGAAATCCTTTCCCACTCTCAAACACATGCTGGAGTTACAGGGGTGGGAGTCATCTTGAAAGTCAGTGAGTGCAGGAACTTTTATCACTAGGGCTGTCATCAAATGCTGCACTTGCAAGGCACAATGAAGGAAGAGCTTGTGTTAAGTTGATGTTCAACCTAATTCTTTTCACTTGAGAGGGGTCTGGCCTTGCAGCCTTCTTCTTGCCATTTTGGATTTGTTTCCTTAAAAAAATGGAAAAGTCCTCACTACTCCATCAGTGCTTCCAATCACAAAAAAAAATGGAAACAAAAGGTTGGAAGGTGCAATTAACAGCAAGCTGTGTTTTTACTGAGCCTGTCTTAGGTAAATGGTTCTGAAGTGGATTTTGCTCCAGCTCTTCAAGGTCTCTGCTTTGGAAATATTTGTTGTTGTGAAACTGTAGCAAGCTTTACAAGTGGTAGAAAAAAATTGCTTTTATAACCAAATAAATGTGTTTTCCTAGCAAGTCATACAGACAGATAAATGTATGTTTGGAAAATTTTTGTTTCTAACCAAAATAACTTCTCCACTGTGTTATCTCAAGTGGGAAAACAAGTGGACCTTGAATTGCATTTTAAAGTTGATTTCACCCATTTAACAGCTACAAAAGATTATTTTGAGATGCTCTGTTTTCTTTCTCTTGGCATGTCTTTATTCAGTATTTTGTGCTTCAGAATCCCTATTTTACTTCATTATGATGATTTGAGAGTTTTGATTGAAAGGGCAAAAACACATGAGAAGTTATGTGTCCTCAAGAAGGCTACAGCAAGTTATGCAGTGCTGAAGAACTGCTGACAACCTGTAGAAGAGCCAGTTTTTGACAGCACAGGAAGTGGTTAGCACCTCATTTGACATCCTCACATCAAAGCTGGACAGTAGGCTGGTCGAGATGTTCCGTTAGAACCACAAATTATTGGGCTTCAGGCAGAAATCACTGGATGAAATTCTGTGGTCTTTATGAGGCAGGAGGTCAGACAAAATCATTTTACTGGTTTCCCTCAGCCTTTAGTATTTATGAATCATACAGTCAGGGTTTGGGGTTTTTTGAGTTTCCATGAAAAAATTTGCATTGGTAATATGCAGACAACAAAACTGACCTGTTCTGTCATCTTTTCATCTTATTTTGCTTTTGAATTGTCCTGTAAGAAAGATGTACTTGGACTTGTTACTCACATTTCAGTATGGGTGGCAAAAAGTAACTCCACCAACTCCACCTTGATTATTATAGACATCCCATGACTGCAGGAATGAGTGATGCCCAGTGACAGCCCTGATTTAACAAACATCTGAGCACCAACTCATCACTGTAGAACAGCTAACAATGGTCTCATCTGTGTTCCCAGTGGGAGTTGTGCACTGTGTGATCCTGAAGCAAGGCAAAGACAGATTGAAAAGCACCATGCTAATGACCACATACTTTGTTTGCATGCTACCAAAGCTGGGGCTACAGAAGCCAGCAGGAAAGTAAGAGGCAGCTTAGTTGCCTGTGTAGGAGTCCCTGAACTCCAGTCCTGTACCCTACCTTGTTGCAACAGAGAAACTGGGGAAAGCCCAAAGCAGTGCTCTAGTTGGAGAAAAGAAAAAATAATGTGGCAGAAACAAGTTTTGAAGCAAAGGCATGGGGTGTATGATGAGTTGGTCTGACACTCCCGAGGCTGCTTTCTTCACCTCCAGAGTCCTCTTCCAACCTTAACTATTCCATGATTCTGTCACTTTGCCAAATGTCACAGGACAGCCTGTATCCACATAGCATCAACTTTCCATCTTTCCATACTCGGTGCCCACAGTCAGCTGATCGTTGGGAATGGTCTGTCTTGACTGTTGCTCTGTATTCAGGATGGTGCTAATTGTCATGAGCCAAGAGCATGTGAAGGAGCAGTGTAACAGCAGTAAGAATTTAATCAGCAGTGACTGGGAATATTCCTATGAACTGTTTACTACTAATGATATAATGAACCCTCTAAGGGCTGTCTCTGATAAATAGCACTATGCAAACCAACAAATAACAAAACACAAAATCATGCACTTGTGGTATTTAAATATATTGTGGTGTAGTTGGAAATGAATTCAGGTTCAGTCTCAAGCCTAAGTGGGGCTATCTTCACAACACAGTGTCAGAGAAGTTTAATAGGTCTTCATGCATAATAACAGAATCCAAGCTCTTGATGGAGCAATGAGACAGAAAGGATTTCCCTAATTCTGAAGAGCAAGTATATTCAGGGAAGGGATGCTGCCTTTTGAAGACAGAGTTGCAGGTGTCTGTACTTGAAGAGAGATGGGAAAATGCCAAGAAATATTTCAAGGAGAGCCATGGAGTGACTTGAGATTGCAAAACCAGAACTCCTTGATGTGAGGCTTAAGGAGCTCAGTTATTTATTTGGCTATTTGGGAAGAAGGCTGGGAAAGGGTGACTTGACTCCCAGATCTGATGGAAGAAACTTTGATCAGTGGCTTGATGTGCACAAGGAACCCTTGGAAGCCTTATGGCTTTCCGGATTTTGGAGAAAATCCCATTGTCTGCCTTGGGTCATCTATGTGATGATCTATTTGATACTGTTCCCCATGACGTCCTTATAACAAAGCTGAGGAAGTGTGGGATAGATGAGTGGACAGTGAGGTGGGTTGAGAACTGGCTGACTGGCAGAGCGCAGAGGGACGTTGTTGGTGGTGCAGAGTCCGGTTGGAGGCCTGTAACTGCGGTGTTCCTTAGGGTTCGGTGCTGGGTCCGGTCTTGTTCAACATCTTCATCAATGACCTTGATGAGGGGATAATGGCCACCCTCAGCAAGTTTGCCGATGATACGAAGTTGGGAGGATTGGCTGACACACCTGAAGGCTGTGCTGCCATTCAGCAAGACCTGGATAGGCTGGAGAGCTGGGCAGAAAAAAACCGGATGAGGTTTAACAAAAGCAAGTGTAGAGTCTTGCATCTGGGGAGGAATAATTCCATGCACCAGTACAGGTTGGGGGATGACCTGCTGGAGGGGAGCTCTGCGGAAAGGGACCTGGGTGTCCTGGTGGACGACAGGTTGGCCATGAGCCAGCAGTGTGCCCTTGTGGCCAAAAAGGCCAATGGCTTACTGGGGTGCATTAAAAAGAGCGTGGCCAGCAGGTCAAAGGAGGTGATCCTCCCCCTCTACTTTGCTCTGGTAAGACCTCATCTGGAGTACTGCGTCCAGTTCTGGGCTCCCCAGTACAAAAAAGACAGGGATCTCTTGGAAAGAGTCCAGCGGAGGGCCACGAAGATGGTGAAGGGCCTGGAGCATCTCCCCTATGAGGAAAGGCTGAGTGAACTGGGTCTGTTCAGCCTTGAGAAAAGGAGACTGAGAGGGGACCTGATCCAGGTCTATAAATATCTAAGGTGTGGGGGGCAGAATGGCGAGGCCGGACTCTTTTCAGTGGTGAGTGGAGACAGGACAAGGGGGAACGGCTGGAAACTGGAGCATAGGAAGTTCCGCACAAACATGCGCAAGAACTTCTTTACAGTGAGGTGACGGAGCACTGGAACAGGCTGCCCAGGGAGGTGGTGGAGTCTCCTTCTCTGGAGATGTTCAAGACCTGCCTGGATGCCTACCTGTGCTACCTGCTGTAGGGAACCTGCTTTGGCAGGGGGGTTGGACTCGATGATCTCTGGAGGTCCCTTCCAACCCCTACAATTCTGTGATTCTGTGATTCTGTGATTCTGTGATTCTGTGATGTGCTTTGCAGCTTTACTCTAAAATATTGAGCTTATTATGTAGAGATGTTGGGTGAAGGGGAGTGATCTGCAAGGTACTGAATGCAGGGTAGATAATGTCTGTCATTCTGTCTTTACATTCAGAGTCCTGACAATGCTCAGCACCTTCCTCCATCCATCCCAGAGATAGGGAGATCCTCCAGTACATGGCACAGTTTAAACTATTGGATCAAAAGCCATTGAGCCATCTTGATTTAAGGCAATTGTCTAAAACAGGTGAGCTGCCCTCTGATAATGTCTGTTTCCCTCCAGAAAGTATGAGTGGAGGACAGACAGCTGGTTGAGATGTCTATTCCTACACTCAGATTGTCTGAAGCTGAATAAGATTAATCCCCTTGCTGCTGCATCTGCCTGTATGAGTCAGAAGGAGCTATCAGAATAAAGCACCCAATGGTGATCTGTCTGACGCTGTCTATGCTGCAAATAATACAGAAACTGCAGTCAGCTCTCACAAGCTGAGTGGTCCCTGGAGGTCCCATGTTGAACCTGACCCACTTGCTGGGCTCCACTTTCACCAGGCACTCCATCCACCTGTCAGAGAAATTAAAGGACAGAGATCTAAAAGTAGACAAACATAGGGGAAGGCAGAAAGCATCAGGACTTTGGAATATTTTGATCACCCTTAAAGGCAAGCTTGCTTTCTGTAGCTTTTCCTTTTGGAAGATGCTCAGAGAGGAGTAATGCATTTGGTGAGATTTTTTCAGGCTGATTGAATGGCTATGAGAGGGGGAAAATGCAGTCAGGCTGTTGAGATGTAACTCTTGCAAGTGTTTTTGAATAGATAGATTTTGCTGAGTTTCTGTAATGAACTCTGATTGCCAGGTCCCTCCCTGCATCTCAGTCTCTCCATCCATGCTATGTTGCAAAGCTGCTGTGAGTGGATGTCCTTGTGGCTAAGCTCCAACATTCATTAGTGGCCTGGTGTCAAGGCTTTCGTCCCTGTCTTCCTGGTGGTGGAGGGAGGGCTCTTGCTATCAGCTAGCAGCAGCATGATTCTTCTCACAAATGTCCCATTTGCAAGCAGGACTATCAGCAGTGGAGGCTCCCAGTGAAGCTTGAAGGTGATGCACCCACTTTGCAGTGGCTTCGGATGGAGGTGCCGGCAAAATTATTTACATTAACAAAGAAATACTGTTTTACAGTGAGTAGGAATAAAGTCCTAAATCCATGGGCATTGAGAATATGATAGCACAGATTATTTACATAAAACCATAAGCAGTGACACCTTCCCAGAGATTTTGTTGGGAAGATGATGCTCCAGGGCTTCAGCAAAGCTAGAGAAAACCGTAGCCTGATGGTCCTCATCCCTGTGCACTCCTTGATTTTTTTTATTTCGATTTTTTCTTTCATCTGAGAGAGTAACAGAAGTACAACCTTCTTTTACCTATTTGTCATTCATTTACTGATGGGTGGCCAAAGGTTTTGTGTTTGTTTCTGCATTTACAGGATAACAGTGCTCTTAGAAAACAACAAACATAGAGTATATTCAAGCTCTCTGAAAAGCTTGTCATTATGGAGAACATATGAAAATGGTGGCCTCTCTGGAAGAAGATTTTTTATCCTTCGATTTCATTCTCAGTTTTGAATAAATATATTTCGCATAACTTAAAAAGCTGTGATTTCTCCCCCTTGCTTGCTGCAGTGTTCTTTTCTCAGAATGTTTATTCACACATGCAGATTTTCATAACAGCGAATATTTTTTGATAAACTAGTGGATGGCAAATCGAGGGAGAAGATGAGCAGAAGCCAAAAGCTGAGTTTTGATTATTGCTGATTTTGTTCTAGTTTCCTTTTTATTTAAGCAAGATGGCATGGGTTTCACTTTGACCCACTTTCAAATCTAATTAGTGAATGAACAGAGAATGGAGAAGAATGAAGAGAGAAGCTGTGCTCATTTGAACTTCAAAAATGCAGCAGGGAAAGACAGGAGAGGCTAGTAGCAATCCTGCTCTGATGGTACGCTCAGAGTTGAGCGTCTTACAGCTTGTCTTATCTTACCATTTTTTTGTTACTAGTAGCAAATTTCAAATGAGAGGAAGGAGACGATGACAAAGGCACCACTAGCACAGCTCTCACATTTTTCCTTGACTCTCCTTCAGGTGACAGCAGTGTGCATCTCTACAGTTGTCATGGTTGCATCTGGTGCTTTGTTTTTATGTAGGGCACATCCATGCATATATGTGGGGATAGACAGATGGGTGCTTGTTGTGGTCCCTGAGCTCTGGGGCCTTCTATTAGTGCCAAGGCTCAACTAAAAAGCTTTGCTCAGAGGAAGGGTATATTAACTTCGGTTAGCAGTGTCATAGCACAGTTGCAAAACTCCCAGGGAAGAACAAGGTTACCAACAGCTTTCTTGGCTCTGGGAAGATGAACGTCTGGCTGTCTGTGATTAATCCAAGATTTTGCTAAGCCATTCTTCTCCACAGCAACTCTGCCTTTCTACTGGCAGGGAAGAAGCTTCAGACAGATTTGGAAAATTCACCCCCATAGCTGCTGTCTTCTTGAAGAAGCAGCAGGAGAACCATGTTTTATTTACCTAAAGAAATCAGTGCTACTCCACTGACTGATGGATTTGGATTGCTTTTTGCCAGCCAAGAAGCTGACCTGCTGAGTGTGTCAGAGGCAGCTGGTCACTGGCTGCCTGGTACATCCAGCTAGACCTTGCTTTCAACTGTTTAGAGCTTGGGAAAAGTTAATTGTTTCAAACTCATTTTTCCACACCAGAAAATGATGATTATGAGAACAGTTCACTTTCCTATGACTTTGGCATTTCTAGTTTCATTCGTACAGTGTCAGCACCAGCTCCTTTCCTTCCTCTCATGTGTCCTTCCTTTTTTTCTGGTCCTCTCAGGAACAGGGAAGGGCTAAGCTGGTGTTGCAGCTCCTGAGGAGCTCCTGAGTAGCTCCTGTTGAGCTACTGACCACCAGGCAAGGGAAGGGGTTGTCCCACTCTGCTCAGCACTGTGTGACCTCACCTTGAGCACTGGGTGCACATTTGGGTGCCACAACGTGAGGACATAATATTAGAGAGTGTCCGGAGGAGGGCTACGAAGATGAGGAGGAGTCTGGAGGGCAAGATGTGTGAGCAGCAACTGAAGTTTCTCGGTTTGTTTGGCCCAGAGCAGAGGAGCTGAGGGGAGGCCTGATGGCGGCTGCAGCTCCTCACAGGGAGCGGAGGGCAGCGCTGAGCTCTGCTGTGTGACAGCGACAGGGCCCAGGGAACGGCATGGAGCTGCATTCAGGTGGGGGTCAGGGACAGGGTCTGCACCAAAGTGCAGTGGGCATGGAACAGGATCCCCAGGGCAGTGGGCACAGCCCCGAGCTGCTGGAGTTCAAGGAGAGTGTGGACAACACTCTCAGACACAAGGTTTGAATTTTAGGTGGTCCTGTGTGGAGCCAGGAGTTGGACTCAGTGATTCTCTTGAGTCCCTTCCAACTCCGGATAGTTGATGATTCCATGATTCTAAGACACTGGTACAACTGCCAGGTGCCCAGAGCGATCCTGCTGGCACTGCTGGCCATGACACCTCAGGCTGCCTTGTCTCCTGCCCTCTTGGGACCCTGTATGCCCACAGTACTGAGATGGCACTGAGATGCTGCCTCTGCCAGGTCAGCAACCAAAACAATACTGCTCACAACTGGAGGGAGATGCAGCTGTGCTTTGCCATTTTACCGCCTAGAATTTGTGCAACTCCACAGACAAAGCCTCCCCTACCTCCTCCCTGTACCTGACCAGCAGGCAGAGGTATGAATTCCCCATACCCAGCCATTTGCAGAGAGAAAGTAATACCCAGGGACTGGCTCTGGCACCACTCCCTGAAGCTGATGAGGGTGGTGCTGCTTCCAGCTGCCCTGTCTGGTTCCTGCTCCCTGTTCAAGGCAAGAGAAGGGCCCCAGCACCTCTGATCAGCCCCTTCTTCCCAGTTGATTTTTTAACTTCTGCAGCAGATTGGTACTGGGAATCAAAAGGATAAGGTTCAGTGTGGGGTCTGCACAGCGCTGTGGAAACCTGGTGTGGGAAGATGAGAGTGAGGAGGACAATGAGCTAAGCCTCCACAGATACTGGTGCAGGGGGGGGTGAAGCAGCCCCTCACAGCCCACCCAACGGTCAATTTTCATGGAGCCATGTGCTTCAAATAGCAGAGATTTGGGGGAAATTTGCTCCTGCCTTTTGGCACTTCATTCTACCCTGGTTGGCAGCCATTACTGGATGTCCTGCCACTTGCCAAACCTATTCATAGATGCCTAATCTTCTGCATCCCACCAGCTCAGTGTTGTGGACTTCTTACCAGGAGCCAGATATGTCAGTACCATTAAACAAGAGGCTTCTGAGTGCCTTGTGCATGGTCAGGCAGTGAGCCTGTGGCTAAGCAGGTGTTGCAATCCAGCTCTCCCAAGCTTTGGATTGGCAGCCTTTCTGCCAGGAAATCCTTCATTTAACTAAAAACTAACCCACTGCAGTGAATCAGGTAGGAAGGAAGTTTCTGTGTACTCATGCACCACTTCCAGTCTCCCCTCACCTCTTCCCAAAGGTATCTGCTCCCAGGGAAAAGACACTGAAATACTGCTCTGTGTTGATATCTCTGTTACCATGCACTGGGGAGAAGAAGGTACAAAATGTACACCAGGCAGTTTTAAGAGAGGCTCAAAGCAGGTAATGCATGTTTGCAAACTGCTCCTGCACAGCCCCATCACTGGCTCTTATCTATGGAATCCTATCAGGTGTAGCAGCAGGTTCCTGTACCACCCCTTGGTTCTCCTTCAAAGCAGGAACAAGCTGCCCTGGAACAGACTGACCTTTGACATAATTCTCTCTTTTCCCCCCCCAAGCCAAGGAAAGCTAAAACACCCTTAGTTTCTGTCAGCTGTCCTTGCAACAGTGACAGTGCTGTTGTGCTCCTGGCATTAAGTGAGAAATCAATGTTACTGAGGGAACAAACTCCCAAACAGGTGGCAGACACACACACGTATTCTTGAACTGGAGCAGGAGGTACAACATCTCCTTCTGACCCACTGATGGGAGAGGAGATCTCATCATGCTTTGTTTGTGCTCAAAGCGCGGCTGTCCGGAGGATGGTGCCCAAATAGATAAGGCTCTGGGCACAGATGTCTGCTTTGATTATTTCTTGCCTTTTGCTACAAACCATATGGCAGTGCGGGCAGCACAGATAGCTGGCAATCAAAATTCCTGGGCTCCCTCCCTGACTTCACCATTTGCTCGCTTAATTTTCAAAGTGGTTTTCATGCATCAGCTAAACTTGCCACTTTGAGCGCCTTCCCGGCTTTAAACCAAGAACTCTCCCTCGTTACTGGAGGTGCTTTTAAAAATATTAACCACATCTTGCTCTGCTATCATGAAATTAGATGCACTTAATGCTTGTAAACTACTTTGGCACCAACAGATAAAAGGCGCTACAGACAGGGTGCTAATTAGTTTGATTAAGTAAAGCGCCTAAAGTTTGCCACGGCTGCTGGAGAATCGCAGGCTGATCCACCTATAACCCAGAGGAGTAAGATGAATTAGGTATGATAAGGATTGTTTGGTTTCTGGTCTGTCAACCAGTGAATGAAATGACTCCATGTTTATATGCCAGGTCACAGAGAAAAGCTTCTTGTGATTGGAAGTGATTAGGCACACTGGTGATTAATGTTTCCAGTGCTCTTTGATCCAGAGCTGCCAGTTGGAATGAGCCTGGCTGCACAGAGACATCTCGACTGCCTTGTAGCAAATGTGCACAGGGTAGAAAATTGAATGAAAAGGAGGGTGTAGATGGGAAGGTTCTGCCGTTAGATATGCTGAATTTCCATTAGGGACTCCAGGGTTGCATTCTCTGAACCTTCTTCGTATTCCTGGAAGTCAAGGCAGTTTGTGACTTGCTTAGTGCTTGTAAAGTGTATTCATTTTAAAGAAAATGTTCAGGAAGATTGCCAAGTCATCTAAACATCCAGTGCTGATTAGGACCTCAGGGTCTGCTAAGCTTAAGAAGAAAGCATCCCAGGTTAGAGGGAAAAAAAAGCTTTATAAGCTTTAAAATTCAGCCCTTTCTGAATAGTCTGTAGCTCTCATGAAACCATTGATGTCTCTCTCAGCCATCTCCTGTATGTCTCCTTGTGATGAATATTCTTTCAGCCGCAGGATTTCCCATTTTTAACCCTCAATTAGGGTATGCCCCTTTTATCATAGGAGAGATAGTTGAAATAGTTTCCTAAGACAAGACACAGCAAGATTTGCTTGTGTAAGAAGAATCTAACCACTTCTTATCACTCCCACATCACCCCACTGTCTGTCTTCATTACTGTATGTCACCATCACGCTTTGGTTGTTATGATTGAGCCTTGAACCAGCTGAGAGCCAACTATATTTTGTTACTAACCAGAACTGTAGTATTTGTCATTCTTACCGTTACCCATGGCATAACACTTGGATATTCTGGGACCTGGGACATCATTTGTGCAAAGTTCTGTATGTCAGGATGGGATTTCTAATACAAATCAGAGTGATCTGTCTACAGAGTTAGCAGGTGGCGGATGAGCACTCAGAAGGACTCTAAGGTTCATGGTGAAGATCCTGAAATGCTTCACTGTAGCAAGGAATTACAGAATGGTTTGGGTTGGAAGAGATCATCTAGTTCCAGGGAGCTGTGATCCAAATTCATACATACAAGAGTATGTCAGCCATTGCCAAATCTCTAGCTGCTAGCTAGGTGTTTTAGAAAAACTTCCAAATCCTTATCAATTTATCTAAAAATGCTTCAACTGCATACCCCAGTGTTTCAGCATTTACAGCTGCTTTTGTTCAGGGAGGAGAGAAGTCAGGAGCTGCTGTACACTTTCCTTGAGTAGCCCAATCTCTTCCTTGCAGCCTTGGCCACTTCAGTGCTTGCAGGGGGAGGAGCAGAGTCCAAGAGACATCTTGGCCACCCCACATTTCACTTCACTTGTGTATGATATGAAGGAACAGAGGAAACCTTTTAAATATCAGATTATTTGAGGTGTCAAGAATTCAGTGATTTCAGAATGCTTCCCAGTAAATCCCACTGAGTGCCTAAGTAGATACAAGGAAGAAACTGAAATGCAATTTCTACCTAACTTTGCTGTCACTTTGGGTACACCATATTTTCCCAAGTTTCAGAGACCAGCACCCAGTGATTCCTCTTTAACATAGACACAGAAGGTCCGTGTCCCACTTCCCTTTCCAGTCAGTCACCTGCCCATCCCTGCTTCACATCCCCAGGCAGAATCTGTGCCTTCCTGGCGCACATAGCCCAGAGCCACAGCTGGTCCCCATCTGAAACTGCTGATCTCCAGCAGCGTGCAAACTCATCCCCAAGCTGGTCAGGCAATTTTAGGGTTTCTCTCCTCCGCTCAGCTGCTTTTACACAATGGGTAGAAATCTCATTATCTTTCAGTTCTGTGACATGTTTAATTGCTTTCAGCAACTGTATTAAACAGAGCAAAGATGGACAGGCAGTGATCTCCTAGACCCTGTCATGTGGGAAATGGGTATAAAAACATGAACGCATCAGTTTCCTGCCTTTGTGAAGCTGTACTTAATGCCTGTTCTCAAGCCTTAAGATGTCTTCCTGTGGGTGGCCTGGAACAGCTAAAATCAGTTTAATTGCAGATCATTTCTGCAAAAATAGGTGCTTATTCTGCTCACTTCCTTATTTCCACATGGCTCCATGGCGGCTGCTTGACTGCTGCCTGACCCACTACAAGTGCTCTTGTTTCCCTGCCTGGCTGGCGAAGCTGCACTAGTATGTTGTTGGGACAGAGAACAGTGACGTACAGTCTACTGGCAACCTCCAAGTGGAGCCAAGCAAAATACATCCAGGCATCACCCCAAGCACCCCCAGGATTGCTGCGCCCAGTGGATTCCTATTGTCTCAAACATCTCGTTGTGTTTAATAGCTATGGAGGTGTCTGCACCATTCTCACATGTAGCAAATTGTGAGCCAGGATCAGGGAAGGGAGGAGTGTGGGATAAGATACTTCTCCAGCTCCTCAGGGTAAGAATTGCTACTTATCTGAAGCAGTTTTGGAGAGCTATTTCAGGTACAATACTTCAGGTAGAAGACATCCCAAAGGTATGCTGTGGTGGTTGGTTGTCCCCAACTCCTCCCCAGCCATCCTGCTTTTGATTTCCATCTCCCACCAGCCCAGCTCCCTTTCTTTCTCCATGTGGAGGTCAGGAAATCTGCAGCGTGACTGATAAATCCATCCCCTTTATTGTGTCCATCTCAGTGTTCATCCTTAAGGAGAAACAACCCTTTGTTGCTAGGCAGGGTTTTGAATTTTAAGGGACCCAGCCAAAAATTAGTTAGTGTGATCTGTTTGCCTCATGCATGTGTTATTGCTGGAGTGGTTAACTCTATAGCTGATGACTCTGGGATATCTTATCTGTGGGATCTGGTCACCTCTTGGTCTTGTAGCTCATGCCATGATGGGCTTCTGGTGGGCTGAGACCTTTGTCTGTAACCAGTTTTGTCTCTACCAGTGAATCACCTCTTTTCCTCACTTTCATGGGAAATTGCTGCACCCACTTGGAGGCCAAACCTTGCATGCCCACTCATGTCAGAGATGGAAGATGGAAGTGCTTGTGCTTTGCACTGGTGCATGATGTGGAGCATCAAACAAGTCAGCAATAAGAGGAAACCTAGACAGTGAGAAGCAGGAGGCTCCCTGCCCCTCTGGGCAGGGTTAGACTGTACAGAAACCTGGCATGGAGGCTGTCTGCCAGGTGAGGGTGCAGCCCAGGCCATTAAAAGTCTGGATATGCAGGAGCTGGAGCTGCTGTCTGAGCTAGCAAAAGATCTTTAACTCTTTCTATGTTATGTACTCATACAAAACAAGTACTCTTGCATCCTTACTGCTTTCTGCTCCAAATACAATAGTTCAGGACTGTTTTTCCCCTGAATTCATATGCAGCAAAGTGCATGCTAAGAGGAAGAGAATCACAGAAACATGAAGTCTAGAAAAGACCTCTCAAGATCATCTAGGCCAACTTTATGTTGAAAGCAGGGCAGCAGATTAAGTTGTTCAAGGCTGAGTCAAGCCACATCTTTAATATTTCTGATGAGAAAGATTCAACTCTTCTCCAAGCAACTGATCCTAATCTTTAGTTGTTCTCACAGCAACATTTTTTCTTAATATCTAGGTGGAATTTCCTTTGAAGCCACTTGTTCCTGTTATTTCTTTTCCCATCACGCTGGAGGGAATCCCAGCGTCTTCTCCACAAGCACCCCTTAGGTACTGGAAGGCAGTTATTTGATTCCCCCACTGAATCTTCATATCCAAAGGCTAAGCAGGGACAATTCAGTCAGCATTTCCTCAGTTGTGAAGTTCTCCAGCCCCTGCTGGACCATCTCAGGGTCTCAATGTCTTTCTTCAAATGGGGAAAGAAAAACAGGATAATGTTCCAGCTGTGCCCTACCATGTGCCAAATAGAATAGGGAAATCACATCCCTTGATCTGCCAGCTATAGTTTTGCTAATCCAGCCCAGGATGCTGCTGGCCTTTACTGCTGCCAGGATACACCATTGGCTCATGTTCAGTTTTCTGTCTGCCAGGACACCCAGGGATTTTTTCAGTAGTGTTACTGCCCAGCCAGGCAGTGCCCAGCTGGTGCTACTGCTTGGGATTACTGCATCTTGGGTTCAGGACTTGACATTTGTCTTTGCAGAACCTCATGGTAAAACTCATTCTTATTGGCCAAGTCTGTTGAAATCTGACTGTATGGTTTTTCCTTCTAGCATATCTACCTCCTCTTATAATTCACCCTAAATCTTGCTGAGGGTGCATTCAATCCTATCAACCAGATCATCTGTAAAGTTGAATCACACTGACTCAAGAAACTTCATTTGCAACCACCTGCCATCTTAACTTCGAACCTTTAACCAGCAACTTCTGAGTTCAACAGTTCTGTCATTTTTTTAATGTGGATTTTTTATCTGTCCAGTCCATATCTTAGCAGCTTGCCAAAGAGGATTCTGTGGGATACTGTCAAACATTTTGCTAAAATAAAGGTAGATGATATCCACAGCTTTCCTCTTCTCAACTGAGCAAATTGTTTGGCCAAGCATGATTTACCCTTCAGCAGAAAACAGAGAGTTTCTTGTCATTTTTGTGCTTAGAAATTGCTTTTGCAAGGACCTGTTCCATAGTTTTCCCAGGGACTAAAATGCAGCCAACTGCTCTGCATTTCCTTGGATCTTCCTTTTTTACCCTTTCTGTAGATGCAGATATGCACATAGTGTGTATATATATGTGTGTGTGTATACGTAGATATATGCATGTAAATTTGTGTGTGTGTATATATATATATTATATATATATATATAAAATCTGCCTAAAATACTCTTCTTCAGATAAAACTGTTAACTCTCAGCATTTCAGCTCCACTGCAAGGAAAGGATAACTTGGCCTTCACATGAAGCCATGTGAATGACAACATGCAAAGAGCGGAAGGTCCATGTATATGTTGATTTGTCCTAAATTAGCTGAACAGGACAAATTGTGATTTAGAAATAACAGTGGTCCATGGTGACATCTAGTCATTACTTAAATTCTGCAGATGCTCTTGTTCATGGTGTGATAATCCAGTTTGCAGATCAAGGTTAAGTAAAATACATTATGGTGTACCATGGACTATCATTAATATTGTCCTTGCAGAATTTCTTTAGCAGGGACAACTTTTTTGTATGGAATGGATTCAACAGTCAAGATTTTGACTTCTTTGCTAGCACTGGAAGCCAGATCTCTGCAAGAAGGAGTGAGCTTGGTTTCATAAGTTGCTTGCATGCTGTGAGATTGAGTGTTGGTGTCTGAAACAAAGATGGGGGTTATTAGATGGTGTTTACAGCTTTTGAGAGGTAAATAGAGTTCTTCTGAAGATCACTTCTTAACAGAAAGGCCTCTACCATTTTGTGCAGACCAGTGTAGTAGGTGGCCTAGTTTTGGACTGATGCTGGTATCAGTAATTATTGGTGTCAATATGTGTTTAATCATCACAACTGGGGCAATTACATCAGAATCATAGAATCCTATATAGAATAGCTTGGGTTGGAAGGATCAAGCTTCAACCTCCTGCTGCAGGCAGGGCCACCAACAAAATGCATTAGCATTCACTCTCAAACCTGTATATTTGTTTCATGTTGCAAATTAAGCTATACATTCCCTTTTCCAGCTTTGAAATACCAGGGGTTATTCTATGATACTGTAGTAACTGCATCAGAACATGCTCTTAGAAAATATTTTTGTAACCATCAGATTGGCTAAAATTAGGAAGTCTGTGTTCCCCATTATGGAAAGCTGTTTTTTTTCTGCTCCAGCTCAACAGGTTACCAGGGCTTTTAAATATCAACTGTTGTAATACATCTTCTGAAAAGAGCAGGAGGTTCATTTGAGACCTTGAATGGTATTAACCTCCTAGACAAGTGATTTGCCAGTGCAGAACTATTTATTCAAACTGTAAGAAGTAATTGTAATTGCAATTAGAATTGTAAGGTGATTGACATGACATTGCTCAGCAGTTTTATTAATACTCACAGAGTGGGAAGTTGTGTTAGGTTTTTTAAATCTTGACTAATGAAGCGTATCCTCAAACCTTCCACCTTCTAGGAAAGTGGAAACCTGTCATCCACACAGGCTCTGTTAACATAAACCCCAAGTTATTTCAAGATATGGAGATAGAAAGTGGACCTATCAATTTTACTGTCATTTCTCCTTTCTCTTTTTTTCTTCTCCACTGGAATTACCCATTTCTGGTCTCACTGGGAAGGTTAATGGAAAACAAGATACCATTGAAACATACCATTGCTGCATCTATGGTTAGTATTACATGTGTATACTTCAACAGCCAGCTGACTTTAAATAAATATGTAAACTTCTGTTTTTGGCTTAGCAAAAAAGTGACAGCTGTTTGCTGTGATGTTTCCCTCATTTGCGGGCAGCATGCTGGCATTGCAGAGGTAGAACTGTTTGGGGTGTCATTTGCTTGCAACACTTTATCACAGTTCCCCACAAGCCCTCCTTCAGTCTGGCTGCTTACAGATTTTCAATGAAAGGCCCTGTTCACACATGCAGCAACTCAAATTATCTCTAAATAAATAGTATATGTGGAGAGTAATTCATGAACACTTCCAGAGTGATGATAAATGACAGGCATAGCCAGTGCGTACATGGTGGCCCCTCAGGGATGTGTCTCCATCAAGTTGTGCAAAGATACTGTAGAAGGATGCGGAAACATGACCTGAAAATAAGAGCTATGTCTTTTGCCATTTTAGAAGTCAGGCTCTAAGTGGCAGGCACGCTGTGTTTGATCTGTCTCCTCTTGTTAATACTGTGCTTCCAGAACTTGACAGATACTTTGGGTTTTACCCCCAGTTCCTCCTCATGTGACTATCTGTAGGCTTCCAGAAAAACAACAGTTGTCTTAGCCCCTTAAAGACGCCTTAAGTAGTCAGTTCTCATAGGTGATAAATTCTAAGAATTTCTGTCTCTATCTTATGCCCTTGCTGACATGATTATTCAACTACAGTTGAGCTTTGGTTTAACATGGGCCATTATTCTGTGATGACAGAGAGAGGAAGTGCCGGCAAATACAAGAGCCTTAGGATGTTATAGCTACATCTATCCTAACAGGTTAAACAGGGACAAGGCATAGCCCTGAGCACTGGTTTATACCTGTCCATACTGTAAAGCTGTTAGCACAGCTCCAGCCCACAGCAGCTAGTGCTTCTCCAGACAGCGCCTGGGCACTGTCTGGGGACTTGGCTGGCCAGCGGCCATCACCAGTAGGTAATTTGGCCACAGGCATCTTGTTATGGGGAGGTGAAAGGGCTTAGCTGTCTGGATACGAGCTGCTGGGCAGCTGGCTCCTGTGCCAAAGCACAGTCCTTGACTTGTTTTATTTTCTTGTATGGACAAGATGAAGGCTTGAGGGATACAGGAGTCTCAGTAATGAAGTACAACATTCGTTATTTCTGCAATTCTAGCTGCATTTTTGAAATACGTATTTCTGTTGGATTTTCATGTACTGCTTTTCATGTAGTCTTGAAAACTTGTACTTGTTGTATATCTACTATTACTCCCATACTGCAATACAGGAAGGGAGGAAACACTCATTTTCAGATAGCAGACATAAAATAATGTGAAATGTCTGGTGAGAAGTTTTTCTCCAGTTAGCAGAGAAACCAAGATGATTCATGGATTGGTGCTGATACATTTAAAAAGCAGTTGGTATCTTCTCTTGTGAGTAAAGCAGAAACAGGAGGTAAGACAGCTCAAAAGCATTGATATAATCCAAAGGAGTGATATACAATTCCATGTACAGAGGTTTACTCTCAATGTAATTATGTGTAAGCTTCATATGCAGATAAATAGTGTCTACGTTTTATTACTCATAATTTCATTGTAAAATGCATCTGCTATTCTCAGATTGGTCATACCTGCAGTTTCTGTTGAAAAAATGACTCATTTTTCTGCCCTTAAAATCCCAAAAGGAATTTATACAACTGAATAAGTAGCCTCACCTGATGTTCCTGGGGAAAAAACCTGTATTGAGATCTGAATCAATACTGCAAACCAGATTCTTTACAAACCATTAGTCTTGAAAGCCAGCACAGCTGAATTACAGATAAAATGCATTTTGGTCTAGTACATCAATGTACTGCTTGTATTGAGGAAGCCAAGACTGGACACACTGCTCCAAACACGATCTCACAAATGTCAGACAAATGGGAGCAATTACTTATTTTAACTTACAGTTGTCTCACCATAGAAGGTACCCTGGTTGGTCAGACTATAGATGTGTCTCACTTGAAAAATAGATGGTGGGCCTCAGTCCTCTTTGTATATGCTGGTGCATCTGCATGACCTGTTGTTTGGGGTCCGATATACATAGGTCACATTGTCAAGAGAAAGTATGTGACAAGGTCTAAAAGGCAGCAGAGATTTCGTATCTCAGAGGGATTAAGGTACTGTTTGGTCCTGAAAGTTCTCCACATTGTTTTATATCCATCTAGTCTTTTGCATCTTATGTTTTTTAACAAAAATAGTGCTGAAGGAGGGGACATGAGACTTGATTCAGGCATCTAAATGTAGCTGAACCACTCAAGCCAGTGGATCTGTCCAGTGGTTAGCAACATATTTAAGCCGAAAGAAGATCCAGAGACATACACTGGCAGCTCTGAAGTATTCAAGAAGGATCAACTATGGGGGTGGGGGAAAAATTCCCCATCTCCTTGCCCTGTCACCTCCCACATCTTGTCTTTAAATCTCACACTAAAAAGGTAGAAAAGATGGAGGAGGTTATAAACCTCTTGTCATGTTCCTGTGGCCTGAAAATCAGTGAAAAGCATGCAGCCACAGAACAGCCTGGAAGCCTGTCTTCGCAGTCTGGGAGGTCTGAGTACTGCCAAAGGCTTTTGGCCCCTTCTCTCAGCCTGAAACCCTGAAAGAATATCATTTGTCTCCATGACAGTATGGATCTGTTGACTTGCATGTGTGTTTTTGCTTGGATGTGTGCACAACCTCTAAAGCAGGTCTGAGGTTAAGTAAAGCCCCTTGCTTGAATGGCAAACCTTGATCAACATGTCATAGAACTTGACAACTTCCATAATGGTTTTTAAAAAATGTATGGGGAGATAGCTGTCAGCTTTCAGGAAAGGATGTGTGGTCACCACTTGAAATATCTAACTTCTGTCTCTTCCCCCATCTCCACAGAAGTTTTTAAAAAAATCATTTGATTTCTCTGTGCTAGATAGTTGATCTGTAATACTGTACTGTCTCTCTTATATTTCTTGAGTGTTGCATGTCTTACTTAAGTACTCCTTATCTCGACAATTTAAAGTAGAATTAGTGATTTTTTTGTTATTCAAACTAAAAAAAAGTGTTCCCTCTTTCCCTACAGCCCTCTTTTTTCTTTCTCTATGGGCAGATGTTTAAGACTTTTGAAAATCTATTCAATTTAATAGATCTCAAATCAGGCACTTAAAAACATGTCCCATTTAGAAATTAGGCCAAACACCCCTGCCATGGCATGACACAGATTTGTCTTGGTTGGACACATAACCTAACCCAGCACAGATCAGTGTAGAGGTGAGAGTGATAAAAAGATAGGATGTTACCTATCTTGGCTGAAAGAAAGTTTTGTCCTATAGTTACAGGAGTCTCCTGTGTTCCTCGAAGACAGTGGCTTTTGCTTTTTATGAAAGGCCTGTGTAAGCCTTAAGTAAAGACAGCTGAGGGCAAGTCTGCCCTCATTTTGACTGTGTACTTCAGGAGTGAGGTGACTGCTAGGGGCAGCAGCAATGCCTGGAATGGACCTGCTTGTCATTTATGCTAATAAACAAGTGATGGAATTTTATGTTGAAAGAGGATTGATGCACATAAAAGCATTTTATTGGATAGGAAGAAACCTGTAATTACGCCATGTCCTGCTTACCAGCTTTTTTGACACTTTTGACAAGTTTTTAGTTATTTGCAAGCAATTCCACTTGCTATGTACTTTTCTGTAACATATATCTGCTACAAATCTAGATTTTAGATCTTTAGGTTTTAGAGCTGGTATAAAACTAGTTCTCCCATCCCCACTGGACTCAGTGAGGATAAGAATCAGGTAAAAGAAAGACTTATGAAAACAACTGTTTTTTGACTGGGCCCTGATAGGACAGCAGTTCCGTTGTTCCGTTCTGATATTCGGTTGCTGTGACTCATCTGTAAAGGACTGTCTGGACCAATTTCTTAAAAATGTGCTTTGTCCAGCTTTGGCTGAGGCTGTCTGAAACTGGAAATACCAAAAAAACCACAACAGTTCTTTCAGGTGTTGACTGACCTTTTCTACATCACCTTTGCTTGAAAGGTAGAGTATGTGCTGTCTTATGCAGCAAGGTGTTTCCAATAAGAAGAATGTGTTTGTGGATGGTTGTTCTTTTTCCTTTTGAAGAAAGGAGATAAGCGGAGAAAAGACAGGTTTCAAGTCTTTCAAGCCTCAATGGAAAGGGAGGTGTCCTTAGCAACTGATCCACCAGTGATAGCTCCTTCAGAATCATTGGGGTTGGCAAGACTGAAAAAGGCCACTCTGCATCTTACTGTGGCATCTGGTCACACCCAGTTGGCCTCTGGTTTCAAAGGATTTGCCAAGCCTTTGGGAATCGCAGAGCATGAGGACTCCTGCCAAGACTTATGGGTGTCATGGCTAATAAAAATGTAACACTGAGCAGAGAACATGGAGACATTTCCTGCCATTATCTAGGATTCACGAACACTACTTTTCCCTGAAATGAGAGAAAACTAAAAATGTTTTCTTTAGTCACTCAAAGAAGCGTATTTTCAAGAGCAAGGGTTAGGGAGAACTCAGACCTGTCATCTTCCTGGTGAGAACACATTCCTTCCTTTCCACATGTGTGTTTTCCCAAAAGACTGTAATCTTGTGCCACAGTTGGACAAGATAAGCACTTACTTAAAGTAAAGTTATGAATAATCTTTCTCTCAAGGATTTTAAGGAATTAGGAATTTAGAAAAGTAAGTGAAAGCTGCTTTTGCAAAGAGAGTCTTCTTGTATGAAATCTGAAATTGTTCTGATGTAAAACCAGTGATCTTCTCTGTTAGGTATATGAGAAATCTGTCTATGCTGAAACCAGCAGCAAAATTGCAATTGATTTTAGGAGAGCTGAATTTTATCCCTGTTATGCTATGTACATTACTTTTTTTTTTCTGCACTTTTTCCTATTGCTTTTGCTATATGGACATAGAGGACTTGTGAAAAACATTGATATGATTGAGACACCCTTACTATTGTGTCAAGAGGTGAGCAGATGCCATTATCAGAAAACACGACTAAAGTTTTGTCTAGCACTTCTATTTTTCATTCTTTCTACCTACCCTGCTTCAGTTTTCCAGGTTAAACTCATGCATGAAGGACGTGTCTTATTATTTTGGGTACTCTGTGTTCTCCATTGTTTTTTAGATAAATAACTTGCAATGTATTCCTTCTAGCAGGGCAGTTCCTCCTCAACAGGATGTTAATGAGACCAATCCTTCCCTTTGTCTGATTAGTGAATCCCACTTTTCACAAACCACAGCTAAAGCCTGCCTTTGCATTGAGATACAGAACACACAGCCACTCCAAGTGTCAGTTTTTCTTAGCATGAGGAAAGTATGGGACATAGACATATTTTGATGTGAGTCTTGAACAGAGCTTCAGTATAGAGATAGTTCATCTTTAATTTATAGTTATACTCAATCGAACCATTCTGGGAAAAGATATTTTGTGGTTCTTGTGCAAGGGAAAAAAGATAAAAACTGTCTGCCCTAAGTAGAAAAAGTTACAATGTACAGTGCAAACCGATGTTCCCTAAATGAAAGCTTAATGTGAAACACTTAAAATGTTTTTCAGCATGAAAATCACTGATGCTAAAACACTTTTTGCAGATTCACTATTCTTTCTCTGGGAAAAACAGAAACATTCCTGTTTGTTTTCTACCTCTTTTGCCACAAGCTAAAACCATGTGTTTTAATCTGATTATGAGAACTGCTACAGGAAATTCTCTGGCCTCTGTTGTGCCCAGGGTTGACTTAGTTGATCAAAATGGCATTTCTGGCCTGAAAGTTCATCAATCATCGGAGCCCAACGGAAAGCTTATGATAGTGTGGTATGTTTATAGAGGTACTTCTAGTCTTTTAGGAGCCAGAAGCATTTCATAAACAGTAATTGATTCATGCCTGGTTTGCACACAAATGCAACCACCACCAAAGGATGAGGTCTGTACTGTTTTTACAGGGGATAACAATGAGGAAGAAGTTGGTAGGCAACATGTATTTATCAAAACTGGGATTTTGTCTATGTTCAGGCTTACGAAAGGGCTACGGGATTTTTTACGGGTTGGTACAGGTTGGATGTAAAGCACCACCAGTGAGGTCATCTGTGGATTGCAGGGAGGGGTTACTGCTTCTGAACCAATAGTACCAATAGGGAATGTATTGTCAACTGAATTATCTCTCCCTGGGCCTGGTGTACTTCAATGTCCTTTGCTCAGCATTTGGACAAGAGAAATTTCCATGTGCCTCCTGTTTGGTACTGCAGGTAACTATGTATTTCAAATACAATTGTGTGTCTTGCAGTGTGCTGCCTGTGTGCTTACCTCTTGTTCATACCATCTGGCAGGTCTCCTTGCTTAAGGCTATTACTTCAAACAGTGGGGTTGCTATGCTGTGTGGTGTATTCAGCCTTTGCTTCTGCTCACCACATCTTCTCCTGGAAGGAAAGTGGATGCTTGCCTAATCTGTCAGAAACTGTCATATCCAAAATTATAGGAGCAAAGAAAAACCTGAAAGGAATTTCTGCTGTACTATCTTTATCAGCAAATCTTTCCTTATTTCCATTACATGCAGCCTTGCTTATGTCTCTTAACACTTGGGGAATACTCTAATTCTGCCCTCCTTTTCTTTCAGACCAGCTGGCTTTGGGTCTAATCCAAGATCTGTTCAGATGAGAAGAGTTTTTCTAATGCTGTCAGCAAGCTTTGCATTGTTCCCTTAGCTTACACACCTTCCTTACACACCTAGAAGGCACTTATTTAACTTATTCCTAGAAAGCTGATTTCAGAAAGCTAGCAATCAAATAAGTTCATCTGGATGCTCTGCTTGAAACAGATCTGTCTGAGGGTTGCTTCTCTCAGAAGAAAGAAATAAAAAAGGAAAAAAATTATTTGGGATATAATGTGATTTTTAGTCTTTTCTGTCAAATACATTTTAATAGAAAAGCATAGAGGATAGATTTAGTCTTTTAATGAAGTGTGCTCCCTTTGTCCCACAGTCAGATTTCAAAATGACAGTGGACTGACTTGCTATACTCCTATTTTAGTGATTCTTGCTGCAATAAAAAGAACTATAGACTAGCCAAGCCTCACCATTAAATACATCCCCAGTAGGCTACACGGGCCAAAAGTTCGAAGGAGTACTGGAAAAAATCTTTGTGAATCCTGAAACCTCTAGCTAAGGAAACAGGCTTCAAATCTCGCTCCAAAACAAAAGTGGATTTTATTTTTGTTTTTATTGATAGCTTTATTACTGAGAAGGTGTATTTTATGGATAACAAGTTTTTATTGTTTTTATTCTGTTGGTCAGTGGTCTAAATTAGAAGTACAGCTGCTCTTGGTCAGTCCCAAAGGCATGGAAGATTAGAAGGGCAGAGCACGCATGTTGGTTTTATAGGTAAGAAGGAAGCACACAGGAAGCTTGTGGGAGACCAAGGTGTTTCCTCCATGTCAAGATTTGTATATGGATCCTATGTATCACTGATCCCCACTTTGGAGCAAAGCATCACTGGAGCAGCTAGCAAGGAGGAGGGTTTGTGAGGAGCTCCTGGCCATGGTGGTTTGCAGAAGTGGTAACTGCTTCTCATTGCTCCAGATGGATGGACTCAGCTGCTTAGGGACAGCTTGAACTTCAACTGTTCTCTGTCCAAACTGTACCTCTTGGTGCCAAATGTGTCTTGCATAAATGGTGATTCTTATCTGAGAATCAGATGGGGCTTCTGGAGCATCCTGAGCATTCCACACTGGAAAAGGCAAAGCTGGGAAAGCTGCAAACTCAACTTCTGCTGCTGTCATTGCCCTCCAAAAAAAAATCCAAGAACCCGAAGTATTTTCAAAATATTTGTTTATTGTTTTATTCTGTCTCTCCTTTAGTCCTTATTATGTTACAGCTACAGAGGCATTTAGTAAGAATACTGAACATAATCAACTTTGTGCATGCTAAGGGTGTTATAAAAAAACAATTACTACTGTAAAAGACTTTAAATAGTTCCATCAATCTCCTTAAAAAAGAGGAAATGAGCTGTTTTCTAAGCAGTATTTTCCTATCATGGAATTGTATTGGGGGATTTTAGAGGATGTTAAATTGACTATGAGTCAGTGGGGCACCACGGTGCTAAAGGAAGCTCTACTGGGCTGCTGGCAGTGCAGGGTGTGTTTCAAAAACCAAATAAAAAGTACCCAGGCACTCAATTTTCTGCTATCCTCAGCAGTGACTGGACCACAGAGTTCAGGTTGGGGCTTCATGTTGTGGGAGAGGACAAGTGACAGCCAGGAGAGGAGACCGTAGCAGCATGTGGAGAATGAGAATCAGTGTTTTTGCAAAGAAGAGATTCTGGACAGAAGGGAAGAGAAGTGAGCAAGGACAGCTCATGACAATTACAAACAAAAACACTCAGACAGCAACAAGTCACCTGATGATCAGAGGTGCTCTGTCTTCAGGAGCTCTGTGTTGGGTGACATCTGCTAAACTACACCAAATATACGAAGCAGTATCAGAAAACGAGTTTGGTTCCATTCATTATCTTGCTTTTGCATCTGCTCCAGATTACAAGAGGACTGACACTGATTCATCAGTAGCCATACGCAGTCAGAAAACATCATGAATGGTTTAAGCCCAAACTCCTTGGGGGAGAGTTAATTCGGAAGGAGTATTTTTGCTGTTGACTGGCAAACAGCTGATCTGACAAGAAGTCTATGCTGGTGCTGAAAGCTTGCACAAATATTTCAGAAGCATCTTAATCCAAGGCTCATATCTCAGTTGGTGTCTCAGCAGAACCGGTCACTCTACAGTAAATCTTTCAGCATTTGAGCCTCACTGCTGCTGCCCTCTTCAAACAGCAAAGACAAGGGTCAAGTCTTCTCATTAGTCATTAAGAACTGAATATAAAAATAACATGCTGATGTAGCTGAATGGAAATGTTTAAGTTGGATTAAATATGAGCAAAAAATAAATCAGGGAAGAGCAAGCTACAAAGGGAATTGCAGATTTACATTCCAGTCTGAAAGATTTTTAGAGACTGTCAATTATTTTGTTTGTACAAAGTCTCAGCTTAAATGGGGCCTCTAGCTGCTTTCACAGTGTAAATTATTGATGCTGTTAGGATCCACAAAAGACAAGTGCTTAGCTTTAAGCGCAGTGTTAATAAAACTGGAGTCTAGAGGAATCCTTTCACTCAAAGTCAAATATATGCTTCTGCGCTTTGGATCTGAAGCTTGGGACTGCTTTAGATGCCTCTGTACCTGACATGATCTTGAAATAAGGAGGACAGAAGTCTGAGTAGACACACTCAGTGCTTCCAGATAATTCTCTTGACCTCTTGGAGAAACACAGCTCTGCTGACTTCACAGAGAACCACTTGAAAAGGATAGCAGGTACACGATGCCAGTGCAAACAGTATCAACGCACAGCCCATCAGCCTGTCAGCACATTCCCTTGTCTAACAGAGGGCAAGATTGGGAAAAAGCTGAAGTGACACGAAGTTTGGCACTGGAGCCTGGGGAATGCTGAGGTGACAATAGGCTGGGCACCACTGCATGGTGGCCCAAGGGACAGCCGGGAAGCAGGGGAGCATGAGGAACAGAGCTGGGCCAGAACAGCACTGGGCCTTGGCATGAGGATCTGTGCATGTTTTGTTTCAGAGGGTCCAGATCTACACTCCCAGCACCAGATGGGCGTTCATGAAGTGTCAAGCTGAGCTTTGATTAATCAGGAGCAACAACAAAAAAGAAAGTTAATATTCTTCAGGCACTGGGGCCTTTGTGGCTTGCCGTGCTTCACACAACCCGCACTACAGCAGATTGCAGAATTTTACAGATTTGCCAGCTTTCAGAAAAAAAGCTTTGCTTTGTTTTTGGCTCACTCCTTTACACTCCTTTTCAGCCATCCCTCCCTTGCTTGGAGGTGGTAGTTTGAGATGTATTATGCATGATGTTATTTAAACCTCTATTTTGATTGTAGTTGCTATGGGACTTTTTGTTGTTGTTTTCACACATCACTGATTTTTGAAGCAGCACACTGCTGTTTCGGCTCACGCACAGGGGGCAAAGTTAGAGGAGCTCTGCAGATACGTGGTGATCAGCACAACCTACCTGATTCTGCCTGGCTGTAGGACCTTCTTGGGACTTCTGTGTTCCTTGGACACTCCAAACTCTTTCCATTATTTTCCCTTTCACACACTTGCTCTTTGTGAGGGATGAAACTGCTGGCAGCCTGCAGGATGACGCCTCTACATCCAGCCAGAGGAAGACCCTCTGGGAGGAAGGGTTTGTGTCCAAGGCCTCCAGCTGCTGGAAAGGAGCTCTAGATTTTCCCTACTCTTTTATCTTTCAAAGCAAAGAAAGATAAGCTGTGTAACACTCCTGGTTCAGTTCTTTACTCATCTACTTGAAATACAGGTATGAGAGACAAGTGACCATAGAGGTTATCATCATACAGATCCTTTTTTTTCTGGAATAAGATGATTCAAAAAGCCTTTGGGGAGATGCACAGCAGAAGCCCATGAGAGATCTATGTCAGATGAGGATCCTGCACCCAGAGCCCATGGAGGTGTCCTCCTTTTCAAAGAGCAGCAATACTCACCACATGATTTATTCACCCTTGTACTTCCTGGTTCCTCCCCAGAAAGAGCTGATACCTCCTTCTCAGTGAGAAGCAGCAGCTCCCAGCTTTTCAAAGTGTTCAGGAAGAGATCCGGCTTTGCAGAGTGGCAGTCAATCTTAGGGAATCCCATGGAAGGTGGCTGTCCTGCTCATCCAGCCTGAAATAAGATTCTTGGCTGAGGATGGTAGAGCCCATCCCAAATTCTGGTGGTTCAGAAGATCTTGCAGTTAATGGATCAGTTAGAAACCATCTCTGAACTATCTCCCTCCAAACATTTTGAGTACTACCACCTGAGAAGATTTGCTTTCTTCCAGTTCCTTGCTGCTTTATCAAACCCTTTCTGGGACAGTTGTTGTCCATAAGTATTCCTCCATGGAAACACATTTGGAGCTGTACTCAAAATGTGCTGTGCTAAAACTGAGAATTGAAAAGAAACTGAAAGAAGAAAAAGGAGAGAAAGGGGGATACGCAGATCAGGAAGCCTTAGGTGCCCCATCTGCTGAATTATGCACATTGGTACATTATTTGTTGTGCTGAATCAATCCCACTTAGGGCAGAGAGACTTAAAGAAGGAAGATGTGGCACTCGTGCTTGCCTGTGAACTTCTCAAATTGCTGTTGAAGACCTCACAAACCTGTTTGCACAAGGCAATACTGCTGTATTTCCAGGATTTTTCCACCCTCAGGCTCCATGCACTGCAATAAAGCTATCTGATGACAGTAGAGGTTGTGTCTCAAATACAGAAATCTCTGCCAGTTGTCTAGTGCACTGACCAGCCACAGGTTCTGCTATAAGGCCATCACCCAACTCTTATCCAGGTTCTGTGCGAATGTGCCACATTTCAACCCTAGAAATCAGGTTGAGTTCACTCTTTGCAAATCCTTTGGCAAATTACTCATGGAGCAACTTCTTGGTTGCACTGGGCTGATTCCTGAATTTATACAGTCAAATGAATTCAGAATGAAGAACCAGAGAAGTTTGAATTTTAATTGCAATTTTTTTTCCCCATTAATATTGATGGGAACAATTTCTTGCTTTCCTAGAACAAATTTGGGTTTGACCCACTCTTTTTGATGCCATTGTGGCCCAAGCAAGGGTTAACATCTCAATGTCACTCGTCCCATTGCCCACCCTGCAACAGGCATAGCTTGTCCTGCCATTGTTTGGACTAAACCTTCCCAGATTTACTTACTTCCTTTTGATGTCTGGCAATGTTTGTTTATTAGCGCCAGTGGCCTGTGTTAACTCTGAGTAAGTCTTTGACTAAAACCCATTCTCTGCCTTTCTTCCTCCCTTCACGGGCCTGTGAGCTGATAAACTTCAACGCTGGCTTTCAAACCCAGTGAGGTTAAACATGAACTTCTTTTACACCTGCCTGCTTTCCCAACTAATGGACTCTGGTGGCTCCTGAGAGAGGAGTCCTTTTATGGCAAAGAGAAGGCTGCAAAGGTTGAATTGGTTTCTGGTTCATATGTTCAAGAAGTGTTTTTTTTGTTTTTTTTTTTAACTCATAGAGAGGAAAAGATTATTTTAGTGAATACCCTACTGTCATGAGGTTGCCTGCTTAACTATAAAGCAATACAATAGAAAGACAGATTTTAGATAATATGTCTCATTTTGTTACATATAGTCCATCAAACACTATTTTATTTATTATCTTCATTTTTGTCATGATGCTTGAGTAAGTTTTTGGGATTCAGAGTTTAGTCAACTTCTGTCTAAAGCATGAATCAAGAGAAAGAAGATGAGAGCAGTCTGGGAAGTGATAAGTATCTCCTATGGAAAGAGTTCTAACAGTTGTGCTTTTTCCTTTAATCGTGGGAAAGTTCTGTTAGAAGTACAAAGCCTAAAAGAAAAAAGAAATCCCCATTTTTTTCACATTTTTAATATTAAAAATTTTTTGTTTTGCCATGGGTCTGTGTCAGGGGAGGAGGTACTGAAAAATCCCCTACAACTGTTTGTGCCTTTTCATTTGAGACACAAAAATTCCTGACTCACTTTCACTCATGGTATTTCATTACAGACATAAGCCTACTTTCAAATTCCATACTACTTATGTGCTCCATGTTAATATGATCATGAAATAATTTTAAAGGAAAGAATCTTTGGATTTTTATTACTCCATTATTTTGTCTTCTGAAATGTTCTTCATCAGCAGTGAATAATTCTTGAGTCATCAGTGTCTCACAGTCTTAAAATGTTTTGTGGTTGGTTAAATGTTCTTTTTACAGCGTTTACAAACCCACTGATTTATAAAACTTCATTTCGAGGGTATACAGGCATTCCAGCTGGGGCAGTAACTCTGTTGTGGCAGGTCTGTACTCTTCTATGTAGTAATATTGTCTTTGCCAAGAAGATCTCACTCACATTCAAAACAGATGTGACTGACAGGTGGCAAAGAAGAAGGATTACAGAGTATGAATTGCAAAGTGAATTCAGTTTGCACTGAGAGAATTTAAAAGCCCAGGGAAAATTTGTGGTCATCAAAAACTGAATTGACTGTGACAGTCAGACAACATAATAAAAATACTTCCTTTTCTTTCCACTTTGGTATTTTGTCATGATTCGCTTTGTCAAATTACGACATTTGCAGGAAAGGATTTTTACCTCAGTTTGGCAATGATTGTTTAGGCAATGCCTTCTTTTGGTGCTGTGATTGAAAGGATCCTGCTGAATGTCTCTGGGATGGTTTACGGAAAAGTCAGATGGCCCCTACCCAGCGCAAGCAGATGGAGGAGAATAGGCACCATAGCATTTCTGCTGCTTCGGTTCCCAGCCCAGATTCACCTTCTCTAGTCTGGCCTCATAGCAGCCTGCTCCAGCCCTGAGCAGATGATCCATGCTGTTGTTGTACACTTGCAGATGCCAAGAACGGGATCTATGAAGATGTTTAAGTGACTGACAGACTAGATGATCTTAGATGTCTTTTCCAACCTTAATGATTCTGTGATTCTGACTTCCACAGATTTCGGTGAACATCATCGCTGCAAAACAGACTGCTCAAGTCGTCTGGGGCTGAGAAGAAGAGTTAGTTTAAATATCAAAACCTAACCTGCCTTCCTATTGGCAGATATCAATGTCCATTTAGAAACTCTTCATTTTCAGGAGGTTTTTGCAATACATAACCATGACTTTCTCTGCACCTAGACTAATGACTTCATGTGCACATAAGTATTCTGCAGAAGCCTGAAAAGAGCTCACTGCTCATTATGAGCCCCAGGGCACTATTTTCCAATGGGTCAATATTTCATAGATTGTTATGATAACCGATGACAAAAAGCCTGTTTACATGGAAAACGCTATTGACGGTAGATAATGCAGTTGCAAATCCCAAGTGCATTTCAGTGCAAATCTGCATATAAACACAATTCTTTGTAAAGGAAAGCCTTATTTCCATAGCAGGCTTCTTTCAGAATAATGCATAGATTTGCCTTGTCTTTAACTAAGGTTGTGAGTCACAGGAAGGTTTTAGTTCTCATTTCTGCATGGACAAACCCCAGGCTTTTGTATGTTTCAAATATCTTCCTTTAAACATTTGCCTGTTGCGGTGCTTGTGCCCTTTGCCTGAGCAGTCAGCCAGTTCCCTTTGAAGATGTTTACTAATTAAATCAGAACAAAGATGGAATGAGTATTAAGCACCTTCAAACACTTGTTGCGGGCTTCAGTCCCATGATTGTACTTCACAAACTGCCATAAAATCCATATATTTGAGAACACAGTGCATAGCAATTCCCGTAAAATATTTTCTTTTTTTTTTAAAGATAGGTTAAGGCAAAAAGTAAACAATAAATAGCTTTACAGTCTTTTACACCTGCACCTGCTACAGCAGGAAAGGTGCACAGTGTTTTAGATCTGGCAGGACACTGAGACCCAGCATGGGGGATTGCAGCTCCGCTGATGGCTTTAGGAAACTTATTGGCTTTGCTCCTTTTCCTTATCTGCCATGCATAGGCTAGTACTTAGAAATACAACTATGAACCAAAATTTCAGCTACTGTCACTGCCACCTTCAGGGTATCCAAATTCTAAATAACTCTTATTTTTAGAATCTGGGATAAAGTTGCTTCTCACTCATTTGGGTGTGACACACTTGTGCTGATCTCAATAGCTGGAGATCTTTTTAATTAAAGAACAATGATAAAAAGCCACATAAATAGGTTGCCTCAAAGCATCATCGTACTGCAAATGCTAATTATCGTAATTATATGAGATTGCTCACGTTTATTTTCTAGGTGGGAAGGCACAGCAGCTGACCAGGTTTCAATGTGTGGCTTTTTCAGCAAGATTTTAAGGAGTCAAGTCACTTGCCCAGGAGTTGTTGTTCTTTGCAAACTGCATAGCTATGGTCAACCTCAGCTAGTGCTTACTCAAGGCATAAAAAATATCACAACGGACTTTCTTTGAGCAATTTCCAGTCTTAGCTAACAGCACAGACTTAGTCTTCTTGGCCTATGAATACTTGCCTTCTCCCAGACTGACATACGTTGCTATCTGGGGACGCAAAGGAAGTATGCTGAGTGCAGGCAGCATCTTAGAAGACTGCTGATATTATTGCAGTGTGTTATGTAGCGATCCTAATTTAGTAATTATGCCAAGATTTCAACATTTAAACCCTTCCAAAATAATATTAAACCCAGCATGGTCTGGTCCCATCATCAGTAACATGGCCATGATGTGCAATAGCAGCAGCCTCCTTCTTTCCCCTTGCAAGGGAGGTGCTGGCAAGGCAGCTTTCTGGAAGAGGAATCCTGGAACCTTAGCAGAGACTGTTGGATTGCTTCAGTTGAATTATCTGGAGGAAGGCTTCACAAGAAAGCTGGGAGGACCGAGACCTAGGAGCATTTTCACTGGTGAAATGGCTAAAGTGGGGAGAAGGACTCTTGGTAAAATGACAGGAGGGTAAAGAGACACAGGGAGATTGTGCTGCTTAGGTCACAGAAAGAATCAGTTCACGATCCCCAAATTCTGGGACTAACATTTGTTTCAAATTGACTAAAATTATGCTAATCTGTATTTTCATTGAACCAACAAGCAACTCCTGATGAACACCTTAAAAAGTCAAGACTGCTTTTCTCATCTCAAAATAAACATAGCTTGGAAGAGGGCTAAAAACATGTTGTTAGAGCCAAACAAGTGAAATAAAGTAATTTTGAATCATTCTCAATTAAAAATAATTAAAGGGTGTTGAAAATCGTGCCTAAAGATGATGTGTTTTCAGAATAAAAATGCTGAAATTAAATTGTTCCAGAGTGGGAATTCTTTTTAAACTAAAGAAGTTCAGTGCTAAAACTGTAAACTTGGAAGGAAGAAAGGAAAGTAAAGGGAAGGGAAGGGAAGGGAAGGGAAGGGAAGGGAAGGGAAGGGAAGGGAAGGGAAGGGAAGGGAAGGGAAGGGAAGGGAAGGGAAGGGAAGGGAAGGGAAGGGAAGGGAAGGGAAGGGAAGGGAAGGGAAGGGAAGGGAAGGGAAGGGAAGGGAAGGGAAGGGAAGGGAAGGGAAGGGAAGGGAAGGGAAGGGAAGGGAGGATTTCTAATCCTTCATTATATTTTTGGCTGCTGAAATTAAAAAAAAAAAAAGCAAATGCATCTTGAAATTTTTATTCATCTTTTCCTTTGAGACTGGTGTATGCAGAGGAGTAGAAGTGTGCAGGATAACCATATTAGCATTAAAGCTCTTTAATAAATATCTGAATGGTTGTAAGACAGTATAGGTTGGAAGAGACTTCAGGTGATCTGTGGTCCAGGCTCTTGCTGAAAGCAAGGAGAGTACTTAGGTCATAGAATCACAGAACTGTTTGAAATGAGAGGGGCCCTTAAAGATTCTGTAGTTCAGCTCCTCTGCAAAGAACAGGGACACCTACAGCTTGATCAGGTTGCTCAGAGTTCCATCTGGCCTGACCTGGAATGTCTCCAGGGTTGGGGGCATCCACTACCTCCCCAAGCAACCTATTGCAGTGCTTCACTGCCCTTATTGTAGCAAACTTTTTCCTTCTGTCCAATCGAACTCTCCCCTCTTTTAATTTGAAATCATTTACCTTGTTCTGTCACAGCTGACCCTGCAAAGGAGTCCGTGCTCATCCTTATTGATACTGAAAGGCTGCTCTCAACTCACCCCAGAGCTTTCTCTTCTCCAGGCTGAACAGCTCCAGCTCTCTCACCCTGTCCTCATAGGGCAGATGTTCCATCCCTTGGTCAAATTAGGCTACTTGGGGTCTTTTATCAAGTGAGCTTTTGAAAGTCCCCTAAAATGGAGACCCTGTTCTTTCTATGCTGGCAAGTATTTGGATACTCCAAGAACACTCACATGCTGTGTGCCATTGTTTTCACCTGGGAGTGACAAAAGAGGGCTGCAAGTTTGCTCCACTTCTGTTCTGCGCCATCACAGGTCAGGGCCTGACAGCCTCTTTGAAGTTGGGAAAAAGTAAAGTCAGAGTTTCTGCTTAGTGTTTTTGTACAACAACTGATTTTATGGAGCAGAAGAAACATCATAGAGTTTGTCCAGAGCCAGTTATGGCATCATATTTCAGGTCACTTAAAGTTAAAGGCAGTGTTTTCAGAGGCATAACTGAGGCAGTGCGCCTGTCTGATGAGACAAAGAAAAAAACCAAACAAACTGGTCATAGATCACCAGCAGTGTGTTTCCTTGCTGTTGTGGTGTTTCCTTTGCTACACTGAAAGTGAAGGTTTTGCATCTCAGCTTCCATAGGTTTTCCTAGTTCTCCCAGAACACAAAGCTGTACAATAAAAATCCTTTCACCTTTTAAGGAACACATTTTTACAATTATGAAAGGTGCATTTTCTTTTTTTGCCTATTGAAGAAGAATCTGCACACATTTCCATTCTTAATTTTCAACACTACTGCTTTAATACAACTTCCTCTTAACAAAGGCAAACAAAGAGAAAACCACTACTGAAAAGCTCAGATAGCTCCATGAGTAGCAAAGCCAAGGAAGTTTCATTTTCTATAGATCTATATTATGAGGTTGAATTTTTTTGTGTGGACCCTCCAGTGTCTAATGATAACTGAATCATAGTATGGTTCAGGTGGAAAGGATTCCCCAGGGTTTTTCAGTCTAGCATCTTGATCAGACAAAGAAAAGGGAGTGCAGGTTATATGGACAAAAATTCTCTCTCACCTGTGTAGCTTAATAAAGAAAACTGTGTAGGTTACAGCACAGCCATCTGGAAATCAACTTAGGCTGGGTAAACTTGCCAACTCAGATGTGGCTGTCACACAGCGCAGTCCAGAACATTCATGTCTGATGCTTTCCAAAGACTGTGTTGTAGACATCACCTAAACAGCACTGTTATAATTAATTTTGCATTAGTGTAGGTACATGGAGAGTCACTAGTTTTTTGCTTTGTTGATGATCACAGCTAAACTGGCCAACTTTTCCAAGAAGTCATCTTTGTTTGATAGCAATTCATTTTCAGTTTCTAAGAGGTTACTGCAAACATGGAAAACGTGCAACAAACAGATCCTTCCTGCAGAAGCAATGAATGCATATTGAATGACCCTTGAGTACAGATAAATTTTCAGCCATCAACACCGTACTGTTCCTGTTTTATATTAGTTTTCCATATTTATAAGTTAGTGAGTGCTACACATCTGAGGTGGTAAGTTGATCGAGTTCCAAGGACTCTTTCTAAGAAAATCAGGCACATTTGTAAAATCCACAGAATACATTGTTTAGAGGCAGAAGCTGGAGGTACAAGTTGGGATTATGTATTTCAATTAGATAAAACCAAGAGTTCTTCTCTGTTAAATTACTGGGTTTGTGTTTGGATTCTTTAAACCAGCTAGTTTGTCTCTTTCCTGTGCCATCTCATGTCTTCGGTACATCCAAAAAACTGTTATTCCTCCAGTAGTCAGCATTTGAAGGAGCCCTTAATGTAGCAAGAAAAGTTGGCTCTTTAGAAGATCTATGGATAATAAAATAGTTTTGTATCAAGCTGTTGGATTTATTTCCCACAAACCATACAGAAAATAGCACAATCTCTTCATATTTTCCAATGCTCTGTACATCTTCATTTTCACTTCCCCTCCCCCCGAAATTTGACAGTTAGAGCCTTCTTAGGAAAACATCCTCTTTTCCTGCACATGAAGTCTGATCCAAATCACAAAGCCTCTCTCTTTACCAAGCAGACGTTTTTCTTTCCTGCCTGGTCTCACAAGCTATCTTCTGCTAAGTGCCTGAGTCATCTGGTTCCTCTCTACCTCCTGAACTTCCTTTGTTGCTGAGTACTCTTCCTTCATCAGTTCAAGTCTGAGTTATTCTGCTTAGGGACTTTTCCATTTTGCAACCACTCCTTGTTTTAGACTGTCTGCATGGTGTCTTTTTCCTATTCATGGAGTTGCTTTTCTTACCTATAATTTCAGTGGTATTTAACAAACTACTGCCATCAGACGTCCTAAGTTGTCTTGTTTGAGAAAGCAATCAATCACTCAGATCTAAAGCCATCTGCCCACCAGCAGAGCTGTGGTGTCATATGTGATAGGATTGGTATAACATCACATATAATGCTAACACTATACAAAACTACAGTGACTTCACTGTACACCCATATTTCACCAGCTTCATACCCTATTACTGGAAAGAGAGAAAAAAATTAAGTCTGTATCTTCATTGCATATCTGTGTATCATGTATCTTCATGGCAGATATGCACAGTCACTTTCAGCCAGAAATCTCAAATCTCTTAATGGATAGATATTCAAATATCGTTCTGTCCACAGCTGTAGACCAACCCTCTCTGAAATGGAAATGAAGCAGGAAGTAGAAATATGCTGAAATAACAGGACTTCTCCTTCCAGTTGAAAAGCAGAGGGATGGTTAAGTAATTAAAATATCAGCCAGGAGACTGACGTAACAAAACTAGCTTTGCCAGTGTCTTGTATTGCAAATGTTAACATTGTATGCAATTAAAAGCAATAGGTCCAAATCAGCAGTGAGTGAAATCCTCTTAGAAGGGCTGGCAGGTTTGACTTGCATGGTGTGGTGCAGTGGGACAAGGGTGATGTATTGACTCTGGGACTAGCTCTTGATCCAGATCAATCAAATGGAAAGGCTGAGGGTGAAAATGGTATGTAAAATGTTACAGGTGTATTGATTACGTGCTTGCATGGAGATCTTTGTCCCAAGTGTGCTGGTAGAACTTACTGCATCTGTACCCCAGATACTTAAGGAGATGAAACACATCTCCCTCCTAACACACCGTGGATTTGAAGGGAAGGGTGATGTGAAGGCATACACTGAAAATGTGTAGTTGTTGAGGAGTGACTTGAACGTAAAATCATTCCTGGGTTTAATCTTCAGATACTAGGAAGGTCACCAAACTGAATGAAGCTTCCATGGGCTTGCTGGAAATACACATGACTTCAATCATAGAATCACAGAATGGCTTGGGTTGGAAGTAATACTTCGTTTCTAAGAGCAAAAATAAAAGCTAAAACTAGAAAAGAGATGGGAGAGCTTCATTTTTTTCAAAACTGTGGGTGGAGGTCAAATCAAACATGCATAATGGAATGAAACAAGAAAAGCCACTGAGAAGCCATGTCACAAACAGTGGTTTAATGACACTTGAAGCCATGGAGAGAGAATTGTAGAGAGTGAGCCCTGAGGCAGGGAAAAAAAACCCTGCAGCACTGGTAAAGCCAATACCTGGATTCCTTTAAAATACTCTGTCCAGATCTGGGCTGGAAGATGTTACAGGTGTGATACTTATGACAGAGGTCTTCTATTGTGTGCACACTTTATACAGTTTAGCTCTTCTTTGGTTGATTTATTCCTCTTCCCTCCACCCTCTGATCATTAGCAAAAATTCTATTGTCTGTTTTAATGGTGCCTGGACTTAGGTTACATCCCCTCATCCTCTGTACTTTCTAGGAGGCTAGAAAAGTAAAGCCAGATGTAAGATTTTAGATGGAAACAGTGGATGGACCCAGAATTACACATTTTGCTGCTTGTGAGAGGAAGACAGCTTGCTCTGTGCACTGCAAAATGGCTTCTCACAGCTCTGGAGACATGGCAACCTCAAGCAGGTGCATGGGTTTGGTTTATATCTTGCACTGATGGGGCTTGGAGACTACAGTTTTGGATCACTTTTATGCTACAGTAATGCAAATATCTTCATATTGTAATCCCCACCCAGCAGTTTTCAACCCTGACTTCTGGAGGGAAAGGTGGTTGTTTTTTTTCTTTTAAATGAGTAACACTTGGTCACTGCTTGAAATCATTGAGACAGGAGACAAAAAGATCATTTAGGAGCTAATGAGTATACCAAAGTTTGTGCAAATCTTTGTAAAGCCTCGGGTGGATTCTGCAGCAGACCTCAACTGAATTTCTTCCTTTTAGCTCTGTCTGAACTGATGTGGTCATGCAGAGCCTAGCGGCTGTTCCAAAAGGCTGATCTGAGTAAGCCCTCTTAAGTAAAGCACCTAGAAGTGGGGTGGTTGCAGCCATTTATAACTTTGACCATGTTATCCCAGTTTTAGTCACTAACCTGCTTCAGTTATGTGCAAAATCTCTACTTCTCAGAGGTCTTTCTTTGTGAGTGAACAAGAAGCTTGTGTTATAAAACTAGAGAAAAATAGTGTTTTTAATCCACTGTAGGAGCAGATGGACAGATGTTTCAGGAGGAAAAGTGGTGGACATCTCCAAAAATATTTAAGTTCCTGATTCCCAATAATTTTCTCAACAGCTCAGATGCTGAATGGAATACTGGAAAGCCAAATAAATAAATAAATAGTAAAAAAATCCACAGTTATTTGAATCCATGAGGAAAGACCTGAAGAACAACCAAGCAAGAGCTATTCTGCAAGATCTGAAGGCATTCTGTGCTGGCAGTTCATCGATGAAGGTTGCTCATTATTTGCTTATTTTGAACATGTTGTTTGCTGAAGGCCAAAGCCTGTCAGATCTTAGGAAGGCTCTTTTTCAAGAGCTTTTGTTGCTTCAGCAAACAGGTCATGAGTCCAACCCACCCACTCCACAAACAAACATTTCTCCAAATTATCAGGGGAATGGAGTTCATTTGACAGAGACATCAGTTTTGTAGAGATGGATCACCTCGGGTGTGGGGGTGTCCAAGTCTCTGCCCTCTACTCCTCAACTTTCTCCTCATGCATCCTGTGTAATGACTCTGTGTGTGTTTGTTTATTTATTTCCTTTTTGGAGCTGCTTACCTCTCTAATTATACTCACTAAGTATTCAGTACTCCAGCTGGCTGTGTTCCCAGAACAAAGGCTATAACTGAATACAAATAACTGAATTAAAATAATGTTGGCTTATAATCAGAGAAGGGCCCTGCATTGCTCAGGAAGTTTAAGACATCGTTAATCGGAAAGGTAATTCTACCTGCTTACATGTAAGTTGAATGCCTGTCTGCTTTCCAAGCCAGTCTTCATACTTACAGATCTGAGACTTTTTTTCTTGTGATAAGTTTTGTGTTATTCTAAAGACAGATGATGGCAATAACTGAAGTCTTATACTGGGACAAGAAGAAATTGCAAATGGGCAAGAGTATTTTTTAGAGGCAGAGGAATGATTCAGATGATTCACAGAATGTCTTAGCTTGAGCAGCGGCACGTGAGTTGTTGAAATGAAAGTAGAGCAGGAATTACTTATAGATGGTTTCTAAAAGACACTTTAGTGGAAGCTCACTACAAAAATGGGTGTCTTAGTCTTCCTGTTTGAAAAATTAGTTTGGTTCTGACAGAGAACTGGAAAGCATAGTGTATGAGAACAGATTACAGAGAAAGTCAAATAGATTGCTTTTCCAAGAGAAGAGAGCATGGAAGTGGCATGCATGAAGAAGAAGAGGACTCATCTTTCCATGCTGATGATTAAGAAAAAAAAACAGAACTGGAAGAGCTCATTGTGCTCTTACATTTAAATCCATCCAAATTGTTCAAAGTCATTATTCTGAAGTTGTTTTTTGTCCAGATCTTAGCTTTTGATTTTTTTTTCTTGTTATTACTTGTTATTACTTATTGGATTATTACTTATTACTTGTTATTTACTTGTTATTACTTATTGGGAGAATACTTTCTTTTCCTTTTTTTTTTTTTTTTTTTCCTTAATGTGTATTGTAAAAGTCAAATCTAAAGTGCAAAAGCGTTGGTATGTCATTTTCTTATGGGAGTAAGAAAAGTTCCCTACCTGGTGTAGGGAACCTGCTTTGGCAGGTGGGTTGGACTCGATGATCTCTGGAAGTCCTTTCCAACCCCTATAGTTCTGTGATTCTGTGATTCTGTGAGTAATTTTGATGAAAATATCATGCAATTAAGCCATACTACTATTAACTGAAAAATTTATTTCTTTTTTCTCATGACTTTCAATTTCTAGTCTTTATGTCTGTACTATTTGTGGTAGAAATATGTTTTCTACTTATTCTATCTGTCAGATATCTGCTTGTACGGAGTATTAAAGTTTGGGATGGCAACCTATCTACTTTGGCTTTAAAGGATCCTTTAGTGCATGAAGTGCCCTACGTCCTAGAAGTCCTGTGTATTCAATTGGTGCAGATTGAAGACATTATGTTATAAAGAATTTTTCACCAGAGTTAACCTGCTGCTGCTTGGGAGGCTCATGTGAAAATCCTGGGCATGCCTGAAAATAGTTTTGTGTAGAAGGGATTTACCAGGGAAGACAGAAAGGAGGTTTCAGGGATATTTCAGGCCTCCAGGGCACAACTATGTTTTGAAGGTGCTGGATTCTTGCTTTGATTTTATAATGACTAATTTCCCTTCCAGGGCCTAAAACAGTAAAGAATCCACAGCAAACACTGGAAATAACTTAAAAGGGCATAACAAAAACATTTACCCAGCCAGTGGCCACACAGGCATATACTCTACCTGACATCCAAACTATCTGCAGCAATGTGTCCTCAAGGGTCTATGGAGCAGTTTGGCTATCCTTTGCTATGGAAGTCTTTGTACATTATGGGAAATCCCTCTGGGGAGATGTAGTTTGGCTTCTCTTTACTTTTGAGATCCTGGAGCAGGTCAGCTGGTGGTGGTAAGGAAAGCCCTTAGGCTGTTAGTATAATACACAGTTCCTGGAGTCCTCAGGGTTGACAAGAAGTTATCTTCCAGACACTTGTGCAGTTCAGTCTCCCGATGTCCTCACAGTTCTACCACAGTCTTCAGCATCAAAACCCTGATAATGCATTTGCTATTGTAATTCATCAGAAACAGTTTATGCAGATCCTCCCAGAGACTGATCTGGATGGTCTCCTGAAGACTCTGACAGCACTGTGTTTCAGTGATTATCATTAACAGCAGGATCCTGCTCTGAGAAATGCTGGTCTGTGTTCCAGTTAGCTAGGATGGGAGAAGTGATACTGCAAAGCAAACAACATCTTTTATTAAACAAACTATGCAGATGCACTAAGCCTAACTTTGTGTTTTCTGAGCTGCTCGTTTTATCCTTCACCAGTATCATTTTTCCAGCAGCTCTATGGTTCACCTATCCCTGGCTTGGGATTCTGCTTCGGAGATAAAATTTAGAAAATGTATTTTTAAAATAAAAATAGTTTTCATGAAAAAGAATGACTGTGCATGAATAGAACAGAAAGCTGCACCATTCCACATAAGTTATGCATGAATACAACACTCACAATGGCTGTTTTCTTCTTGAATGTGCGGTAGGTTTGTGTGATAGTAGAATGTGAACTTTCAGAGATGGATTTCCCAACTTATTCCTCAAAGACTTCTTCTGTGATCCAGATGCAAGTGATTTGGTTCATTTAAGGGTCATCTTTTGGATGAATCTGTGTTCTAAGTTTGAAAAAAAAAAAACCAGAAAACTAGCACCTGATGGTTTGAGGTATTTTTGAAAGCACAAAGTCTCCACTGCACTGTGATCAGGACTCCTTTTGTGCTATCCAAAAGGAAGCACACCAGGATAAAGAAGTAATGGCAATTCTTTTGTCATAGTATTTGCTTCACACACATTCCTTCCCCTGTGACAGAAACTGCTGTTTTTTGTATCAGTATCAACATTTCTATAATACAATATCATATATCTAATAAATATAATAATAATATATATAATAAATCCATGATTCAGAGGAAAAGCAAGCAAAAAAGCAGAAGAATTTAATTGCATACAGCTCTCCAGTTAAGTAGGCAATGAGATTACAAAACCAGTGGTTGGAAGATGAAGACAGAAGAATTGTACTTCATTTGTAGTCTGATTTATCTACATACAGATTGAAGGATATCACCAATCAGAGCAAATTTAGAGATGTTTTGGACTCCATGATCCTTGGCCAGGATTTCTCTCAACCAGCTTTTGGTGCCAGCAATACATTTACATCTCAGCTCTGTGTCTAGTTCCCATCTGGTGAACATTCCAGTCAGTAGAGGAAATGCTGAATGCAGACACCCAAATGCAGATGGATTATTTCTATCCCTGCAGGTTGTGAACTCAACCTAAATACCATGCTCTACAACAGCCAGAGATGAAGAACCTAATTCAAAGTGAGGCTTTAGTTGTCTGTTTTGCAGGAAGTCAGACAGGATGATCATTGTCCCCTTCTGACCATAGAATTTATGAATCACCAGTGAGTAATTTCTCCAGATAATGTTGAAAACTCTGCTGACAATTTTGGGGCTTTCACTATGATTTCCCCCATCTCTAATCATTCATCTTTGCCCTAGTCAGGACTCTAAATGACAGCGCATAGGGAGACTGCTCTTCTTATTTTGGATTTTGGCCTGCTGCAGGAAAAGCAGATGAACTGGAGTGTGTCTCAAGGAAGTTTCATCCTTCTTATTTGTGACTGGTAATGGCAGAGTATATAGAACAGTAGAATCATTTGAGTCAGAAGAGACCCTTGAGGTCATCTATTCCAACTTCACTACAATGAACAGGGATGCCTGCAGCTAGATCAGGTTTCTCAGAGCTCAGTCCAGTCTGACCTTGAATGTCTCTAGGAACGGTGCATCTACCACCTGTCTGGGCCACCTGTTCCAGCACTTCATCACCTTTATCATAAAAATCTTTTTTCTTATAGCCAACCTAAATTTCCTCTGTTTTAGATAAGGACCATCAGTGAAATCAGTAGGGTTTTGAGCCCAGGCAGAACATTAGCTCAAAACATTAGAGCCCATTTTCAGTAATGGTCATATTGGTCTCATTTACCCCAATTTATTGATTGTTTCTTCCAAGTTTCTAGGCAATTTCATACGGCAGTTGTTCCCTGCTGTGTGTGTCTTTGCAATGATTTCCTGTGTGCCTTGGGATGATAACCTTTGCCAACACTCCCTGCCTGTTCTGTCCCAGCTGGTTTCCTCACTGGGGATATGCACTGTTCTCCACCTGCTTTGGATGTGTGCTTATCAATGTGTGCACAGAGCCATACTGAGACATTTCAGTTCCCTGGACATTTCACCCTTACATATGCTCTCAAAGCATTCTTTACAGATGCTCTTTTCATGCTCCTGGTATCCCTCCCACTCATCCACAGTTGTTTTTTCAGTCTCTGGGCACTCTTGTCCCTGATAGCGTGTTTTTCTTGGCTATTCTACCTCTTGGTTCCCTGCCACTCCTCTAGCTGGGACATGGTAGAGTCTGTGAGGGTTATGAACATTCAATTTTATGAATTGTTCTCCCTCCCTCATTCTATGCTTCTGCTAACATATCCATTAAATTTGAAGAAATTTTCTGTGTTGCTTTCTTGACTCATTTTATGTAATGTTTTCATCTCTACCCATCTTAAATGTTAGTCTGCTGGTATATTCCAGTTATTTCAGATTAAAATACTTTGTTCTTTCTTTTTCCACTTATCTGACTGAAGTCAAGGTCATCATTGTGTCCTACTTCTGCTGTTCTCTCCTGACTTGTTAATTTATTGCCAAATTTTTCTTAGAAATTCGCCATTCTTCTCAGTGCTGGCAACAATCCCATCACTACAATCAAGTCACTTGCAGTTTCGATTTCTTGTTCATCTGTTCGTGTCTCTTTTCTGACCTTTGCACCCCGTGGGAAATGTTTGTTTGTTTCCCTGTTGTCCTTTTGTGAACACTGCAGCAAAATAATCCTCTCTCTTTAATTTTTGTTCCACTAGGGACTTTTTAATGTCTTCTACCAATAAATTGTGTCACATCCTGGGAGAATTGCAACCTGTCTCCTTCAGTGAACTCTTAGTTTCTCCCAGACAGTTGTCTGCAACTGAATTTTACTGGTCTTTTCATTTTAAGAAGTTTGGTGTCCTCTGAGTCATTTTGATTACCTTCCTTTGCCATGACCTATTGTCTTTATTTTTCACATCTCTTGCTCTCTTCATTTTCTTGTTCATCAGGCTTACTTCACTCTCATCAACTTGCCACAGGTGAACTTTGGGACAAAGCACATCTACATCTACATTTGGAGTCCATTAACACTTTCCTCCCCTGTCTGTTTTTCCATCATCAACTTTTCTGCAGAATGGTCCATGTGCTCCCATTCTGCCCCAGGTCAGAGTACACCATAACTTATTTCTTTTTTCGCAATATATTACAGTCATGGTTATCAGCAGTATTCAGTATTATTCATAGACTCAAAGAATCATTAGAGTTGGAAGGGACCTTTAAAGGTCATCTGGTCCAATTCCCTCAAAATGAACAGGGACATCTACAGATCTACATCTACATCTACAGATAGAACACGTTGCTCAGAGTCTGTTTCAACTTGATCTGAACCAGCACAGTTACTCCCAGTCACAGGAGCCAAGAGTACACAAAAATGTAGTTCTTGTCCTAAACATTTTGCTCCAGTTTTGTTGGGTTAAAGTTGTTCTCCATGGACCAGCATACACTTGAGTGCCTGTTCTTCTGCCCGCATGCCTGAGCCCAGCTACATACTAGATGCTCTCCCTATGAATTCACAATTTACCTCAGTGCCAAACTGAATTGATGCAAATGTTACTTCAGGGAGCTCCACAGTTGGCAGAGGACCTATCGTGAGTCCAACCATGTGAACTTCACTTACCTCACATGTGAGTCCAGGTGTCTCCTGGAAGCCTTCCACATTGGAACTATTGGAACTTGTGTGGTGGGTACTTTGACAACAAATCCTGTCTTTTAGATTCTCTCTTATTTGCCCACTGGCAAACAAAGGATGCAGTCGTCTTCCATGCACTTGGAACCCTTTGTTTGCCAAAGGATGTTTTACTGCCTCTTTAAATCTACAGAAGCCATTAAAGTTGAGCAAAGCAGCAGTTAAACTTCTCAGTCAGTCCATGTTGTTCAGTAGCCAGCGACTGCTTCTGCTGTTATCAGGAAAAGCAAAATTTGCCACCTCCCAAAATGTGTAAAATGTCTTGTAATATATTCATGAAAAATAATAAGCTACCTACAAATGGAGCCACACCTGTTTCCTCCAACTAGAGGAGAAAGTGAATTAAGCCCTGACCTCATTGTTCCACAGACCTCCACAGCAAAACACTGAGCACCATTTACAGTTGGGAGCATGATTATCGTTCTGCTTCCTTAGCTCAGGGAAAAACAGCTTTTCCTGGTGTAGATTATATTTGCATTTATATTTATTCATTTGCATACAGATTCTTATGCCCTGCTCTTGAAAGGTAAAGAGATTCTAGCTCTTTTAAAGGCAATAACAGTTCATTTTATGCCCTGTTCTCCATAACAATAATTGCTATAACTCTGAAGCTCCCCTGGCATTATGAAGGCAATAAAGAAAGGGGTGGAAGGGAAAAGAGGAGAACGTTCTCCTATTAATCGGTGAGACTCTAGGGTTCGGTTCTGCGGTGCTTTATTCCTGCAAGTAATCTCATTATCCTTGGTAGGGCTGATTGTACAGAGGCGGCAGGATCATGCCCCAGAAGTCCAGCCCTTAATCAAATCTACCTGTTTAAAAGGAACACATGGCTGCCTTTCAGAGGGAGCCTTTAGCTCCAAAATGAGGATGTAAATTAGCTAAAATGCCTCAGAGGGAGGAAAACTCCATCTGCCAGGTTTTCCCTCTGCTCTTGCAGAAATTAATCCTTTGATTGTATGTGTGTGTATGGGGGGAGTGTTTCTTTGCGTTTTTTTTCCCTTTGACAGAGGCTCAGAACTCCACTTTCAGAAATAAACACAGCCTTTCTCCATGTGTCTGAGAAAATCGCATATAAAGGGCTATTTTGTATGGATGGAGTAAAGAAAAAAGCATATAAATCTTTAGTCAGGAAGGGGTGAGAATTTAATAAAAGTAGCAGGCATTTGCCAGGCACTCTCTCAAATGTTGTAGAAGCAGAATGGCTCCATAGAGGGGAATGGCAAACTCTGAAAACCAGGCAAGACCTGAAGGAGGAGAGAGAGCCAGCAGAGCAGGGCTGCTTGGCTTTAAGAGGAGGTGAAGATGGATGGATGTAATAAAGGTATATAAAATACTGCTTTCTACAAAGAAAGTAAAAGATGGACTTCAGTATAGCATTTTTCCTGATAACCAACTAAGTCTTAACGAAATGTCAAAGACAGTAGTTAAAGCCGATTAGTAGAATATTTTTTATTTTTTTAACATAATACATAACTTCCTACCTAAACGATGCCATTTAATTAAAAAAAAAAAAAAAAAAAAAAAAAAAAAGCTCACGGAGGACTTAGAAAACTACTTGAATATGGGTAAATGTACTAAAATTCTCTAAATGTGAGTAAGAAAGGCAAGCCTTTAAAACAATGTCTTCCACCCACAGCGTGGTTTAGTTCAAATTCCAGATTTGTGGTATAATAGAATTAAAAATCACTGTGTTCTTGGTCATTATGTTTTACATAAGTAGAAAACATTTATTTGTTACATAAATGTGAACAAATGTCACTGTCTGTAGCTATTAGATGGGGTAAAAACAGAAATCTCATTTTTCCCATACTAAGACATGAAATATCAGATGAAGAATAAGAAAAGACGGAGAGGAGCTCTGTTTCTTTCAGTAACTTTTAAAATAAAGCCCCAAAGCAGGAGTCCTACATTTTTTTTCCCTTCTTCTGTAAGAACAATTGCAGTCAAAAGTGGAAAACAAATGAGTCACATCAGAACAACATCTTGTCACCACTGCCTCCTTCCCCTGCCTGTCACCCACTGGGCATCTGAGGCTCTTTCCAGCTGCTGCCACCTCTTTGGTGGCCTCCAGGAGCAGCCTGAGGAGGATCAACTTATCTGATGTTCACTTGCCTATCTTAGTTTTTCCTCCTGCTGTGGGTAAAGCAAACTGCATAGAACAGAGAGCTGTTAATCACCTACTGGGTCATTACTCCTGTGGCAGAAGTCTTGGGCTGTTTTAAGGTGTTCTGCTTTTATGCTCAAAGAGCTGGAGCATCTTTCCTGTGAAGGAAGGTTGAGGGAGTTGGGCTTGTTCAGACTGGAGAAGGCTCCAGGGAGACCTCATTATTCAATGAGGCTGGTTCAAGGCCAGATTGGATGGGCAGCTTGAGATGACAACTCTGCCCATAGTGGGGGGATGGGACTGAATGGGCCTTACAGTCTCTTCCAACTTAAGGCATTCTATGATTCTATGATTCTACTAACTGCTCATACTGCAATTGAAACCTTACTATAACAGTTAATATCAGGAATGAAAATGCCACTGTCCCAGTGCAGAGTTGGTCCTGTGATCACCAAAGGCAAAGAGATTATGGCAGTTGTAGTTAGCCAGAACTGCCATAATAATGTGACTTTCAGTACCTGGCTGTTTAACCTGACCTGTTCTTTAAGCCGTACTATTTTATATCAAATGTGGACCTGAACTCTATTTTTAGGAATACTACCAAGCTTGTTTACAGAATAATTGACTTGACTTCCATCTGAAGCCTCGCGTATTTTTAGTTCAGCTTTGGTCGAACTGGGTTCCCATTATGATTACTCTACGCTTGTACGATAAACATTTGGAAACTGTCAGTGTGGTATTGCTCAGCATGAACTTTTAGTTTTGTGGCTGGTTGCACAAGACCCAACACTGGGTCAGTTGAAGAACTCCTGCTATGGGACAGTGCTGGTGAAACTGCAGTGAGCTTGGGCAGCCACACCAGTGAAGGCTGACTCATCTCATGAATCCTTGCCTGAGTCCATACTGACATTATGCAGACTCACATCATTTGTGGCATCCTCTAGAAATATGTCCCACAATCCTTGTAAGTGTGTAAACAGAGGATTTGGAAAGTGTAGAAAGTGCCAATGGGCCAAAGCATGACAGGTGTGGACAGTGCATCTGCTAGAGTTTGTAGGAGAAGCTTCAAGATGCCATGATCATGCCCAACGCTGTGGTTTTTAGCTGCCGGTTTTCTCTAGCACTGAGATATGTGGCAACATTCACACTTATGTTCAAGTTAAGTTTGATTACTCTCAAGTAAATATTTACATTTTATTTTATTTTATTTTATTTTATTTTTATTTTTATTTTATTTTATTTTTACAGCACAAAGACCTTCAATTCTTTCCTTGCATACTGTATGTGTGTATTTGTGAATTACATGTACGCTGCAAGGAACCAAACTGTACTTAATGCTGTTCACTAAATAGAACTAAGATAAACATATGTTAGGAGTTATCAATGTGCTAAAAACTTACTCTTGTTCATGAGGATGAGCTAGGTAATCTTCTAAGACTCCTTCCAACTCTGTTTTCAGTGGTATACTGCTCTTATAAGTTGGCAGAAATTTTACACAGTGGGGCACTTGAACACAAGCCCTGATAACGTGGGGACAGATTTTTGCTTACAACCCCAGGCTATGCTACATCTTGGGACAGAGTGACTGGAAGGCTGTGCAGAGGAAAAGGACATGGGGTTCTTGATCGACGCTTGACTGAACACGAGCCATCAGTGTGTCCAGGTGGCCAAGAAGGCCAATGGCATCCTGGCTTGTGTCAGAAACAGTGCAGCCAGCAGGAGCAGGAAGGTAATCAGCCCCCTCTACTCAGTTCTCGTAAGGCTGTACCTTGAGTACTTGCGTTCTGTTTTGGGCCCCTCACTAGAAGGCCCTGGAGTGTGTTCAGAATAGCTGAAGAGAGGACTAGAGCACAAGTCTTATGAGGAGCTGCTGAGGGAACTAGGATTGTTTAGTCTGAAGAAGAGGCTCAGGAGAGACCTTATTGCTCTCTGCAACTACCTGAAAGGTAGTTGTCACAAGGTTGGAGACCGCCTCTTCTCCCAGGCAACTAGCAATAGGACTAGAAGGAATAGCCTTAAGTTGTGCCAGGGGAGATTCACATTGGACATTAGGAAAAACAACCTCTCTAAAAGAGTTGTCAGGTGCTGGAACAGGCTGACCAGGGAGGTGGTGGAGTCACCATCCCTGGAAGAATTCAGGAAACGTTTAGTCATGTTATTAAGTAACATGGTTTAGTGGGCAACATTGGTGGTAGATGGACAGTTGGACTACATGATCTTAGAGGTCTTTTCCAGCCTCAGTGATTCTATGATTCTCTGACTCTCTGATATTCTCAGGTTTTGGTAACAATGAAAGAGGTGCCTGCACAGAGCAGATCTGGTGTAGAGATGTCCTGGTGATATGAGTAGTCCATATCATGATGTCATGCAACAAGCTGTTGGGTGCAGAGGTACAGTGCACTGTGGAGCTGTACTTCCTGTTTTTCTAGCAGTTTCATGTAAGTTGACTCTTCAAGAGGAAAATACACTGAGATGTACTACATTTCCCAGGATTCTCATGATCTCTGATTCCAAGTGTTGAGGGTGAGCGTTTCTTCCAGGTTTCAACTGTGCAGTGAGCATCAGCATGGTTACAGCCTTCCTCTCATTCCCATTTGATTTATTAATTGTAACTCTTCTTATTATCTTACATTCTTTTGCCATTTGTAGTAAATTTGTTCTCTCTCCTTATCTTTATTTGGTTGTTTTTCTTTCCTTCTCCCCAAAAGTGGAGAAAGGGGCCTCCTTATCCCATTGCATTTGAAATCATGACAGGAGATGAACACTTGTGATGGGACTCAATGTCTCAGTTTTGCTAGGCACAAATCTCAATACTTGTGTCATTTGGTATTGCATCTCTCCCCTGCCTGATCACCCATTCTTCTTGACTTTCACTTCCTTGCTCTGATTTGGGTACATCTGTGATGTTGAAATATTCTGCCTGTGTCTCTCTTGCTGTTACTACTAGTTCCTTATTCACTTTCTGAAATCTCTTACATTTGTTTACAGACAAAATCTTCTGAGCTTCTTCTAAGTCACCTTCTCTGTCCATTTGCAGTTGGAGATGTCTTTCATAATTTTACTTTTTACCCCCCATTAATTTATATGCATATATAATATGCATATATTATTTATTTATTTATTTTTAATTTCTTCTCATGAAGTACCCCTTCACTCTCTAGAGATTATATCTCTAGAATATATATCTCATACTCTTTTCCTTTGTTCCTGTTTTCCTGGAGATGCCTCCTACATATGTAGGTGTCCTTTTCTCTCAGTCAGGTTGGAATTTTTTTTGGTCACATATAACTATTTGCTCCCCCTGAAGCTCATGCAGATTGTACAAACACAATTTGTTTCATTAATCCATAAAAGAAAGTCTCCCCAGACTAAGATCTCTCCTAGCTGCACTAGTTTTCTTACTGCCTTCCTAGGGTTTCTATCCTGTGCTTTTCACATGAAGTCTAAATTTGAGGTCATTTTCTTTAATTAGCTAATTTTGTCTTGCTCAGAACAGGCATCAGTTTGATATTTATGGGACTTGCTTGGCATATGAGAAATCTGAGATCCAGCCCCTGACTTGCATTGACAAGGGACTTGAACATTGGTCATCTTTGTCCATCACAAATCCCTGCCCACCAATCAGTCCATTGGCCCTTTTCAGATGGGTGGCTCTCAGAAGTCTGAGAAAATCATCCAGAGGTCACAGATTCATCCAGATGTGAAACAGAAGAAATCTCAGAAGTGGAAGTTGTTTGGGAAGACCATTTCCTACAGAGCTGCCACAGGAATCGTATCCTCTGCTTTGTATGCTTGTCTCAAGGACTGGGCTGCTTAGCTGCTAATTTAAATATTCTCCAGCTTTTCAACAGGAGCAGCAGGACACCTGGACCTCAGGTATACTATTGGTAACCTGAGGCCTTTTTCTAATCTGCTCTCTGCATCCTGAATATGGACACCAAATTCTGAAAAGAGATTTTCCTTCTTGTTCATCCTTTAGAAAAAAATAGCTTTATTGTGTTCCTGCAAAGCTGAGAATTGGTACAACTTCCAGTTTGCCTTGATATAGAGGACCACAATTTCTTTCACTTCTCTTTTTTACAAGATGTCTTTAATTCTCCATATTATAAACTCAAGGCAGATTCTCTATCTTTTGTTGCTGTTACTTCTTTAGATGATCATTTCCTTCCTCTTTGTTGGTTTATGCAATAGGGTAAATAGGCTTTTACTCTCAGAAATACATCTTTTGAAGGACACTTCTAGGCAATTCCACCAGTCTGTCTCTTAGAAGTAAAATAAAATTATACATAAATGAATATAGAAGACCTGTTTTCACCATTCACCAGAAATGAATTGATGTTATAGTTGGAAATATTGAAACTCGATGAGTTATTAGTTAAAGAAAAGCAGCCTTTTCTTCCTCTTTACTTATAGATGAAGCCATAACCTTTTCTGTCAATTCACCAAATACTATTTTGTCTTTAAATCATGTTTTTCTCCTCTGTATGGCTATAATGGTCCAGTTTTATATTTCTTTTGCACAGGAATAAGGAAAGATAATTTATGTTTTGATTTTTTGTTCTCTCATTCATTTTTAAATTTATTTGTTTTCATGGCCACAGAATTTAGTTGCTTTTCTGTAGGTAAACAGCTAAGTTGTTTAAGATTGAAACAAACATTATTCCCTGTAATGAATGTATACCCACAACTTGCAAGTCTCATTTGGTCAAAGTGAGATTGCTTCATTCTGTATTTCAGATTTTTCCTCTGCTGTGGCTATATCAGCCACTGATGATCAAAAGTTGACTGTGTTTACCTCAGCAGCATGGCATGATGGATAGAATTTAACAAGCATAGAAGAAGGAGGTGTAGAGTACATGACCACTGCCACCAGGACTGATGTTACGTGACTACCTGGAGGATATCTGAGCTGCTCATGTCAGGAGTCTGGTCTCCCTCATCTTTCTTCTTGTCTTCTGGACTTCAGACTCCCATTGTTTCATGCAAGCTGCACCTCCTGCTTCATTTTTTTCCTCTGTAGCAAGGAAAGGATGCTTTCTTGCTGTGAGAAGTCTTCAGGGCTCATGTCCCCAAAGACTTTGTTGGTGGAAAGCTGTTGTCATTTGCAATACAACTTCATAATGGAGCTGACATGAGTAAAAAGTTTTCTAGAGAGGATGCTGTGTGTGACACCTGCCACTTAGACTTCAAGGCATTTGCAGAGATGAAGTAAGCATAGTATTAACTGTCTAGAAATCAAATTCAGACAAGAGGAATGGAAAACATCAATCCAGATCATTTACTACTACCTCCAAGGAGCAGATTCATTGTCTATTTTCAAAAGATTGCTTTACAGCTATTAAAGAGCATTCTTGGCTTCTTGGGGAGGGGAGAATGTACTCCCATTGCTATTAATAGTTAATAACTGCTGGCATATTTAATGAGTACATAAAATGATCAGTTCATTCATAATAACTTCTTGGGCCTGCCCCCTTCCAGGTTATCTTAGAAAAAAGTATCAGACAACAAAATGGAGATACTAAACTTCAAGATGATTAATGTGACTCACAATGCATGAAGAGGATAGGATGAAGGCAGAGTTTATTGAAGATTTTGCTGTTTAGACATCTTTAAAAATGCAGGAAAAGAAAAAATAAAGATGGTAGAAACACAGACAGATATAAAGTAGCCCAGTTACTGAAATGACATTACTTTAAATTAGCTTTGAGCGTGCAAATAAAGGAAAACAATTAGAATTAGGTATTTAGAAAGGGAAAGTCACCATAAAGGCTAGTTAAAGGCAGTGGTGAGAACTGTAAGGCTGGTCCCTAAGGGTAATTTTGAGTGAGAAGGGAATTGCCCTATCGATGTACTTAGTCTGCAGCCATTTGGGGCACAGCTTTTGTGGTGTGTCTTTACAGTGCCTAGTAAAATAAGGTCCTGGCTTGTGAGTAGGAATCCTAATGCTGATCCCCAGCAGTAGCTGGCATTGTTAAAATGTCAGCAAGAAAGATAAGAGATATCAGACTTTGGGGTAATTGGAAAGGCAACAACTCTGTTTTTGTACTTTTATTTGCAAAAATGGGTTCTGGAAGTTACTCATCTGCTGAGGATTGCTTTGCTTTTTAGGTGTAGAAGAGAAAGGAGAAACAAAGGGAAAGTATTTTATGAAATGTGACAGCAGATGGGCGATTAAATATGACTTGCTATGTGGTGTGCTGGCAAAGTCTTACTAATGACCTTGTGACTCTTCGCACTTTGGCAGAGGTTACAGACTTGACAAGCCATCCCTACCTGGCAAAGGTGAGCGCGAGCCAAGCAAACATCATGCTGCTCTGAGCCTCCTGATGCCAAAGATATTATGTGAGTCAAGGAAATGTGAGTAATTAAAATTCACATCAGATCTGAATGTTATGGACAATGTGGCTAAAGGAGTTATTTCTTCTTTCTGTTCATCAGCCTTTCTAGATATCAGATAAATGATCCAGTCTACTAAAGAAAGAGGTATTAAATGGTACATTTTCCCCATTTTTTAAGTACGGGTAAATGAGGAGAGGGTTGGATATGCTATGAAGATGGCAAAAGTGGTAACAAAATCAGAGCAATCTACAAACATATGAAGGTGGCAAATGCCTAAGAAAGAAGGTAATTATAGTAGGTTGAGATGAATGAATGAGAAAGTTAATTGAGATATGGGGGCAGTGATAGAGGTTTAACAGAAGCGTGGTCCAGGATAGTCCCAAGACTGACACTAATTGAGAGATTCATCTTTAATTTGCTAATTAAAAATCAGTTAAAGAAGTAATGTACAGTCTGGAAAGAAAGTATCTGGCCACAGAAATGAAAAGGACAGGCTGATCTAACATATTTGCTACCCACGAAATCAGGCAATAGGACAGGCTGCCCAGGGCCCCATCCAGCCTGGCCTTGAACACCTCCAGGGATGGGACACCCGCAGCTTCTCTAGGCAGCCCCTGCCAGCATCTCAGATAATTTGGCATGCTGAAACAAATCAGAGCAACCTCAGGTCAGTGACCCTCAAGGAGCTTTTGTACCAGCATGGAATAGTCAGGGCACAGTCCCAGTGCATTCCTGAAGCCAGGGATTTTTTGGGTTAGTGGTGAATATCCTCCTGCCTCTGGGAAGTCCCTGGGAAGCTTACTTCACAGTAGTAGCAGAAGCACAAAGAAATTGGCCTACAATGCTCTTGATTCCTTTTAAGAGCTAGGGAACCCAGAAGATCATGGAGAGGCAGAAAAAAGCAAACAGCCCCCCCCCAGGAAGAAGGAACTGTGGGTTCTTTTGCAATAGCTCTGCACTCATTTCTTCCAAGAACTTTGTTAGCCACTGCTGCACAAAGCCAAAATAGCACTGTCTCAGGAGAAGAGCCTGAGTCCACTGTTCTACTTGGCCTCTCATACAGCCTCCCAAGTCTCCTGATGCAGGAGGGTTGCCTGTATCAACCTCACCTTGTATCTTCAGCCATGTAATCTATACTCAGAAAGAGGTGCTGCGCTTGGCCTCTTGCTGCTTTTTGCTGGCAGCTCTGTGAGTGTGATGCAAAGCACAGTGGTGAGGGAAGTGCAGCAGACACAGCTGGAGGTGATGTCAAAGAGGTGGAAAGGAAGAGTAAATGGAAACCAAGAGTGAAACTCTAGCTGAGGCTCTGTAAAATACCATGAAAAATACTAGCTCTCTTCAGTGGGACAAGCACTGGAAACTCAAAAATTCCCTGTCCTACATAAAATTACTGAATTATCATTAAGGTTGGAAGAGACCACTAAGATCATCTAGTCCAATATCTGATGTGACAGGATGTCTCTGCAGCTTTCAGTTCATTTTCATACAATCATTCCTTTCATTTTTCCAGTGGAGTGAAGATCCCTGTGTAGGAAGTTAAAACCTAGAGGAAATAGGCTTGCTTTCCTTTGGTGTGATGAGGTAGCTCAAAAACATCTCAGCAGAGTCTAGTGGAGAAGTCTCTGTGCCAGCAGCATGTTATGGCATTAGCATATCACTGTGGGCAGCTTCCAGCTCTCTTTATAGCCAGTCTTTTTATAACAAATTGGTCATATCTTCATCCCATGTCACCATTTTCTTCCCAGTATGGCAATGATGCTGAAACCAGGACTTCCTCTGTCTGCATGGAGACCCTGGAGCTGCCAGAGCTCCAAAAACCTTTTTAAAGTGTAATCCATGTCTCATGCTTACAAGGTACCTGTTACAAGGTACTTGTTTTTCACTGAGTTGTTGGGGACAGTAGCTTCATTTTGTTCAAATCCCAGTAAAAATGAGAATTTAGAATACAGATGGAATAATGGAATCATACAGTTGCTTGGTTGGGAAGAGACATTAAAGATCAACCAGTTCCAATTACCCTGCCAGGGATGAGGGTTGCCACCCACTAAATCAGGCACCAGCTCAGGCTTCCCGGGGCCCCATCCAACCTGGCTTGGAACACCTCCAGGGATGGGGCATCCACAGCTGCTCAGGGGCTCATACTGCTTCAGGATCAGGTTCTTTGAGAGGAAGTTCTGACTTGCTGGTGTAGAATAAGCTGAAAGATTATACCAAATCTTAAGATAGGTCTGCTAAAAGTACAGAAATATTCATCTGATGAAAATGAGGTTTAGTGCAAGGAGACAGCTTTGCTCAGCATTTACCTACTGAAAATTTCCACCCCAGTCAGCTGCAGTCATGTAAAAGAATGAGTAAGAGAAATGAAGGGCAGTATTTTGCAGTAAATTCCTGGTTACCTGAATGTTTGATCTGAAATAAACATTCTATCATATACTACCATTCATTGCCAAGCTTTTTAGATGTGATTAGGTAGGAACAAACCATCTTGAATAAACTCAGCTGAAATAGTTTTAAGATGCAAAGAGTGTTTGGACTCAAAAATAATGATTTCACAGGGGAAAAAAATCCAAAGCAAAACAGCAAGAACAATGCTAATTAGAGATGTGACAGGTGCTTGGCTCTGGATTAGTGTTATGTTGGTATAATGCATTTCAAGGACAAATCACAGGCAAGAACTTGGGTAGAGGATGTTGAAATCTCCCCATCATTTTTCCTTTAGTAAAGTCTTGGGAGCAGAGGCTGAAGAGTTGAAGCAAGCTGAAGGCTCGCTAGCCCTAGCTGGTGCTTTATCCCCAGCTGGTTTCATTACCCACTAAATTGTTATTGGAATTACATCCCAGAATGAGAGGGGAAATTCAACATTGTGGTGAAAAACAGGAAGATAATTGTTAACTCTCACAAACCACTCTACCTCTCAATTCCAACCAGAATGGAAAGCAGTGACACAGTGCAACAAGATCGCTCCTGGCTATGCATCCTTTTTCACTTCAGGCAAACAAAAAATTTCTCAAGAAATGTTGATCTTCACAGTCATACACAGATTTACTCCCCAGGGTCTCTATGGACTAATTAGCTCTTTCCCTGACACGAGCAGCAATCTTTTCTCTGTCCACTTTGCCTTCTGTGTGAAAACTGAAAGGTTTTTGCAAGCAAGGTCATTAGTTACAGGTGAAATCTTCTTTTTAATGAAATTGGAACCAAGTTTTTCCCTGAGATTTTGATCAGCTCCTTTTTCTATTTTGTTTTTTACTTTCTCACAGATGTACCTTCTCATATCTCATCATACTGATATCTCTTCAACGCTTTCTTCCTCGGTTGGCCTGCGCATAACAAGGCCCTTCTTTTGTCACTTTCAGTATATATGAGACAATTCTCCAAGTTGCCACTTTGGCTGGTTTCTATGTCTTATGGAAACATTTTCCTATATGCTCTAAGAGTGACAAATGTCACATGATGCTGTCTGTCTGTGCTGGAAGGAACAGACCGGTCACTTCTTGTGACCAGAAGATAGTCATTGAGCATGGTTAGGTAAGACCCTTGAGGCAATTTATTAGGTATAACTTACAGTTTTCTCTTGCCTGCTCACTCAACATTCAGACATTTGCTTTTTCATTGCTTTGATGCTGTCAGTTGCAGCAGTTCGTTTGCTTGGCTCTACTGTAAACCTGGAACATAAAGTTTTGGTAAAATGAGACATTTTAAAATAAAGATCTGCACGCATGTGGGCTTCTGTTCCCATTGCCGATAGCCATGAGCATGCACACATCCCTCAGAAAAACCTCCCAAACACAGTCAAATACAAACCTGCTCCTTGCTTCTGCTATCTTTTTTGATCTCAGAGAAATAATTGCATGCAAAGTTGTAAACTTTTTGCAGTTTAGCTGCCTATGTTGATGAATAAGAACATGCTCTGCTTATGGCCAGCTCTGCAAAAGGGAATATGAATTAAGACTTTGAAGTCTGAGCACCGTTAGCCACACTTACCAAAAAGAAAAATATGAAATAATTAAAAAAAAAAAAAACAACAGCAGTAAGGTTTGGAAAATATTTCCTGACTGCCTTACCTCAGCTACATAGTGGAGAACCTAATCTTGTTAAAATTTTTCCCAAGTCCTTGTGCCCTTATAAGAGCACTGAACTTTATAAAAGTGTTTCATGAAAATTTCTCCAACCAATTAAACTACTTCCGTAAGTATTGGATTTGCAATTTTAATAGGCGATTTTTTCTACAGAAGGCTCTTTGTACATTGATGACATTACAGAGCTGATGAGTAATTTGATTTACATGAAATAAAATGGGGAAAATTGTATGAGTAAGACAAGGTAATGAAGCATTGAAGAAAGAAAATGTTACTATGCTGTCAAAAAATAAAACCAACAAAAAAACCTCTGTAGGCTGACAAGAAACTAGACAAGTAGTCTCTCTGAGTAATAAATTTACCAGCAGAGTAAGACATTTTTAGTTTTGATAGCATCTTTACTGGGAATGGCCTGAACCCAACTTTTATGTTTGAAAATCATAAGATTGAGTGTGTATGGCTAAATTGAAATTTGCAAGTGTTTTCATATTGACACTCGATTGACTGGAAATCCTGAGCCAAAGAAGTCTTAGTGTTTGTGTCTAGCAGTGGTTTCAAATGTTCCTTTTTTCCTTCTTCTTCTTCTTTTTTTTTTCCTACCTTAAAAAAACATAAAAAAAAACAATAAACAAGAAAAAAAACAACAAAACAACGAAACTCATTCTGTCCCTTAGTGAAAGCTTTAAGTTTATAAGGGTCAATTTCTGTTATTCAGACACTGAGATGCTAACTGATCAGGCATATTTTCTCTGTTGTGAGAAGCAGTGGGGAGTGGGAGATCTACAGACCTTGGCTTAATTCGCCTGGAGTTTAAATGACTGTCTTGATTTAACCTTTTTCTCTTTTTCACTTTGCAAAATTCAGCCTGCATGTCTCAATGCCTGCAATTTCTGTCTTAAGAGGTTTTAGCACAAAGGCTCTGAAAAGCCTGATGTGAGTTACTCCCCCCCAAAAATCACATTTAAACAATCTCCGTGAAGAGGGCACCAATGCTAGGTCAAAAATCAGTCTGTAGAGCAAAAGCCAACCCCTTTGTGTTTTGTAACTTTTAAGGGAAACACTCAGGGATTAAATCTGCTGGCTTGTACTAATGGCCAAGTTCCCAAACTGCAACACTTTCTGCCCCATGGGAGACTGCAGGTATGGTTGCATGTCTGTCCTTGGACAGACACTGCATACACCTGGCAGGGCTGCATTTCTCCCAGATAGCATATTCATCTGAGGATGTGCCTCTTGCACTCTAAACAAAGTTGCTGGGTGATATCAGCATCTAAAAGATACCTATCCCTGCAGCACGTGTTGGTCGGGTAGGTTGCTCTGGGCTGTGCTTTTGATTTTCTAATACCATGAGGCTGCCAGTGGCTATGTAGCAGCACATACAGAGGGGTTTTGCAGGGGGCATCTAGGCAACGTTTCTGGAATTTGGCCTCTTTGCAGGCCTAGCAGTGCTTTTTGGAGATATACTAGTACTCTGTTTGATTTGCATCCCCACCTCTGAAGCATCCCCTTCTCCGTTATGACTCCTCAGCAGTGCTGTGGTATCTTGCTGAGACCATTATGGAGACAGAGGTTCATCTGTCTGTCCGAAAGCAATTTGTTCCTTCCCCTGAACTTGTGAGCCTGTCCCGGGCTGCCTGAGGAATGAAAGCCACCTGCTGCAATGTCCTTCTGAAGTCCTCAGGTAACAGTACCCTCCCCAGCAGGCCTTGCTCTGTGCCTGTTGTGCACATTTCACTGAAGCAATAATTAAAAAAGAAATATTACAGAAATTTATGAGTACAAAAGAGATGAGTCCCAGTAATTATTTATACTTTATGCCACTGAGAGTGTTTTTCCATATGAAACTTTCCTTAAAATGTCTCTGAAAGCTGGTTCAGAAGTGCTTGGATATACATAGTGTGCACCATTATCCCAAATTCTTTTCTGTATGAATGGTTTTTCAAGTCAAGGTCAACCTTTATCTGTGCTGATATCTGTGCTGGTGCTGAGCCCAGCTCATCTGATCAGATCATCCATTCCTTTGGGGTGGGGAGCAAGCAACTTCACAGAATCCACATTGCTACAGGCTTGTGTTAATATACTCACACAATCGATCCACACATCCTTTTTTTATTGACTTGTAAGAGAAGCTCCAAAACTTGCTCTCCCTGTTGAAAGTCATCCTTTTCTCATACTGCCACCTCTGACATTATCTGGTGATTTCTGTGTGACTTCCTCAGCGGCAGTACAACATATTTTAAATTTCTCATCAGCAAATTCCATTTATAGCAGTCTTTATGTATTTATTTTTGTGGTAAGATTCTTAATGAAGTTATTAAGTAACATCAGTCGTGAAACCCATCCTTGAGGAACTCCAAAAATATTGTCTATAGCCCTCCCTGTTAGTCAGTTCCTTCTCTGCAGTTTTAGGCTACTGTCTCTCATTTTGGATTTGCATGGTGACTGCATTCAGCTGCTGGCACGCACCACAGCTGAGGAACAATGAAGGCAGATGTACTTGTGTTTCTGAGTCGCGCCTGTGTGTTTAGTACTTTCTGTCTGATCTCTGGTTTCAGGCTCTCAACAGACATTGAGGACCTTAGCTCCTGATTGCCTAATTCTCAAGCTTTGGTCATTATCATAATGTTAATATTCTGGAAATGTGCCAAAGTTCTTCACTCTGGTCAAAGTTTAAGTTGGGTAGGTATGAAGTAGCACTCTCCCAGATGATAACTTGGGCTGTTCACTGGTCCTCACTGAAGGCACATCCACTTCATTTATCTGTTCAGCTTTTCCCATCAGCTGGATCCCTGCTCACTTCTTTTGACTTATGAATAAATGTTTCATTTGCTTTCATCCTTCAAGAGTTATCTTTTGTAAAAAGATTGCTGATCAAACTGTGACTACGATATTCATATGAATTGAGTGAATCATAGAAAGGCCTGGGTTAAAAAGGACCACAGTGATCATCTAGTTTCAATCTCCCTGCTATGTGCAGGGTCACCAACCAGCAGACCAGGCTGCCCAGAGCCACATCCAGCCTGGCCTTGAATGTCTCCAGGGATGGGGCATCCACAGCCTCCTTGGGCAACCTGTTCCACTGTGTCACCACCCTCTGTGTGAAAAACTTCCTCCTAATACCTAACCTAAACCTCCTGTCTCAGTTTAAAACCATTTCCCCTTATCCTATCACTATCCACTCTTGTAAACAGCTGTTCCCTGTCCTGTTTGTATGCTCCCTTCAAGCATTAGAAGGCCACAACAAGATCTCCCTGGAGTCTTCACTTCTCCAAGCTAAACAAGCCCAGTTCCTTCAACCTTTCCTCATAGGAGAGGTGCTCCAGCCCCTCTGTGATCTGTATAAAACTCAGGACTTTGCAAAAGATGAGTCACACTTCATCTATAGGAAATACTGGTTTTTGTTGGTTTCATTTGGCATTTTATACAAAAGTTTTTCAATACTGAGCCCATTAAGTGGCTAAACTTGGTGCCAAATTGTTGTGTAATTGAAACAATTCTCAATACTAAAATTTTATACCAAGAGAGATTTTGGGGATATAAACTTCTGTGACTTAATCCTTACTCAAAGTAAAATGATACAGATCTCGGTTTCAGGGAAGCTTTGTTAATTCAAACCAGCTAAAATCTACCACGTAATTTGGTTTTCTCTTCTTCTGTCTGTCCATCCTTCCACTTTAAATTTCCTGTAAATCTTTTCCTTGAAATATCAAGCTTCTCTGGTAGGCTGCAGGATTTCATGGTGGTTCATTGAGATATATGGCTAGGAGTAGGCCAAGGGAAAGGTTAGTTAAATATTTGTCAGAGGAATGTTGTATCTTTTATGTAGAGTAACTGATTGGCATCAAGGGCCTTATCTCCCCCTCATATCACAGGAAGAGTGGCACCAGGCTAAACTGTCAATAAAATAAGTATACAAAGAAGACATAGTTTCTCTGAGATACTAGAATAAGGAAGAGCAGTAAAAGGTCATGTGGTGCAACTGGAAAGTAAGATATAGTGGTTTGTGGGAAAAAAAAAAAATATCCAACATGAGAAAGGTCAAACAATTTAGGATAAGTTAAACACTGATCAACTCATTCATCCTTGTGAGCTCCTGAGTGGGACACATCCGCTCTCAACACAGGGAATGCACCACAGTGAAGTCAAACCATGAGACTTACCCCAGTCAAAATCATGATCAGATACAGGTCAAGAAAGTAAAATAAATTAAGTTTTATGAAAAAAATGACAGTCACAACTGGGATGGAGAGACGGAGGAAGAACATGTGGGTGTGTGAATTTCTCAATATACCATATACTTCCTCCTGTTATTTTCCCTTATAGTGGTAACATTTTTTTTTTTGTAACTGAGGCTTTTTATGATGTAAAGAATTGTGCTAAATACAGTTACATGAATACTAACCTCAAAATAAGTGTTCTGATTTTGTTTCCCTACTCACATTTCTATTTCTCTCCCACTGTATTTTGTTACTTAGAAGCTCTCTCAACCTGCTTTTCAAGTTTGCTTTCCACTGTTTCTACTTACAAGAAAATATTGTTATAATGAACAACACTTTTTTTTTTTTTTTTTTTTTTTTCTTTCTTTCCACCTGAAATATTGCCTCTGTTCTTAATTGCAGGTATAGTATTAAAAAAAAAGATCTTTCACCAGTCCTGGAACGTTTGCTTTGAGATGGCAGGTGTTTTCCTGTTTTTCTTTAGATTGGTATTGAATATTTGAATCAAAGTTTGGACACTTTTCAAAACGTTGTGATAATCCATGGCTGGTAAGAAAGTGTAGCCAAAATGGGGGAGTCATCAAAGAGTTAATGAAAATGAGTATGATATGTTATACAATTGGATCATTTAGTCATAATACAGGGACCAAGTTCTTTATTTACAGAACATTGCATGATGGCATCAAAGCCTCTATGTGCTACAACATTATACCCAAGGGAATGATATTTTCTTCTTACCATAAATATATGATAGAATATTCAATGCTGGACACTCGTTATGTCAAAACAATTTTGGCAAAGCAGGAAGGACATCAATAAAGTGTAGAGCTCAGCTAATATGGAAAAAAAAAAGATCCTGAGTGCAGTAGACCAGCATCATCTAAAATATCATGTGATGTTTCTGTAGCTGAAAGTACTTCAGAAAGTGCCCTTGACTCCTCCACCTAATATTCATGTGTAGCTTGGTGGTTGAGAAGAAGGCTGATTATCCAATTCAATTATTCAATATTCAATTATCCACGTATTTGCTGGATAAGCAACATGGCCAGGCACACACGGTCCAGACAGTTCCTGCAATGTGTTGAAGACAGCTTTCTGATTCAGGTGGTGGAGGAACCGACGAGGAGAGGGGTGTTGCTGGACCTTGTTCTCACTAATAAGGAAGGGCTTGTCAAAGAAGTTAAGGTTGGGAGCAGCTTGGGTTGTAGTGACCACTAGATGGTGGAGTTCGAGATCCTGAGTGGAAGAAACAAAGTGAAAAGTAGGATTGCTACCCTGGACTTTAGGAGAACCAGGACCTACTTGGAGCTATCCCGTGGGCTTGGGTGTTAGAAGATAAGGGGGCCTGTGAGATCTGGTCAGCATTTAAACAGCTCTTCTTCCAAGCTCAGGATCAGTGCGGCCCTGTGAGCAAGAAATCAGGAAAGGGTGGCAGGAGACCTGTGTGGATGAGCAAAGAGCTCGTGCGCAAACTCAAAGGGAAGAAGAAGGTCCATGAAATGTGGAAAAAGGGTCTGACTACTTGGGAAGAATATAGGAATGTTGTCAGGGCCTGCAGGGATGCGACGAGGAAGGCAAAAGCCCGCCTGGAATTGCATCTGGCAAAGGTGATAAAGGATAATAAAAAAGGCTTTTTAAAGTATGTTAACAGTAAAAGGAAAACTAGGGAGAATGTGGCTCCCCTACTAAGTGAGGGGGATGTTCTGGTAATGGGGGATGCTGAGAAGGTGGAGAAACTGAATGTCTTCTTTGCTTCTGTCTTCAGTGAAAAAGCTCTCCCTCGGGAATCCCAGACCCTGGAGGTCAGTGAGAGGGTCTGGGGAATGGAAGACTTCCCTTTAGTCAGGGAAGAGGTGGTCCAGGAGCGCCTAGGCAACACCAATGTTCACAAATCCATGGGACCCGATGGGATGCATCCATGGGTGCTGAGGGAGCTGGTGGAGGCAATTGCTGAACTGCTCTTTGTCATCTTTGATAGGTCTTGGACAATGGGGGAGATGCCTGAAGACTGGAGGATAGCCAATGTCACTCCGATCTTCAAAAAGGGCAAGAAGGAAGGTCCAGGTAATTACAGGCCAGTCAGCCTCACCTCTGTCCTTGGAACGGTGACGGAACAGCTTGTGCTGGATGCTATCTCCAGACAAGTGGAACAGAAGGAGATTATCAGGAGTAGTCAGCATGGGTTCACCAGGGGGAGGTTGTGCTTGACCAACCTGGTAGCCTTCTACAATGCTGTCACTGGCTGGGTGGATGGCGGGAGAGCAGTGGATTTAGTCTATCTTGATTTAAGCAAGGCATTTGATACATCCTTAAAACAAAGCTGAGGAAGTATGGGATAGATGAGTGGACAGTGAGGTGGGTTGAAAACTGGCTGACTGGCAGAGCGCAGAGGGTCGTTGGTGGTGGTGCAAAGTCCCGTTGGAGGCCTGTAACTGCGGTGTTCCTTAGGGTTCGGTGCTGGGTCCGGTCTTGTTCAACATCTTCATCAATGACCTTGATGAGGGGATAGTGGCCACCCTCAGCAAGTTTGCTGATGATACGAAGTTGGGAGGATTGGCTGACACGCCTGAAGGCCGTGCTGCCATTCAGCGAGACCTGGACAGGCTGGAGAGCTGGGCAGTAAGAAACCAGATGAGGTTTAACAAAAGCAAGTGTAGAGTCTTGCATCTGGGGAGGAATAATTCCATGCACCAGTACAGGTTGGGGGATGACCTGCTGGAGAGGAGCTCTGCAGAGAGGGACCTGGGTGTCCTGGTGGACGACAGGTTGGCCATGAGCCAGCAGTGTGCCCTTGTGGCCAAGAGGGCCAATGGCATCCTGGGATGCATTAAAAAGAGCGTGGCCAGCAGGTCAAAGGAGGTGATCCTCCCCCTCTACTCTGCCCTGGTAAGACCTCATCTGGAGTACTGCGTCCAGTTCTGGGCTCCCCAGTACAAAAAAGACAGGGATCTCTTGGAAAGAGTCCAGCGGAGGGCCACGAAGATGGTGAAGGGCCTGGAGCATCTCTCCTATGAGGAAAGGCTGAGTGAACTGGGTCTGTTCAGCCTTGAGAAGAAGAGACTGAAAGGGGACCTGATCCAGGTCTATAAATATCTAAGGTGTGGGGGGCAGAATGGCGAGGCCGGACTCTTTTCAGTGGTGAGTGGAGACAGGACAAGGGGAAACGGCCGGAAACTGCAGCATAGGAAGTTCCGCACAAACATGTGCAAGAACTTCTTTACAGTGAGGTGACGGAGCACTGGAACAGGCTGCCCAGGGAGGTGGTGGAGTCTCCTTCTCTGGAGATGTTCAAGACCTGCCTGGATGCCTACCTGTGCGACCTGCTGTAGGGAACCTGCTTTGGCAGGGGGGTTGGACTCATTGATCTCTGGAGGTCCCTTCCAACTCCTACAATTCTGTGATTCTGTGATACTCGTCCAGAGCAGAAATATGTGTATTGTATTCATTTCAGCTTGAATTCACATCTCCAGCTGCAGCATCAAGACACCATATGTTCAGTATTTTCTTATTTAGCATAAGTAAATCATGTTTGTATATGAGTACATGAAAGGTCCTGAATGAAGGAGAGGTTATACCAAGTTATCCAATAAGTGAATGTAGCAATTTAATACTGTACAAAGAATAACAGAGCAAATACCAAGGCACTCTTCCTGAGAGGGAGATCTATTATTAGACAAGCGCAAGGTCCCAGAAGGGCTGGTACGGCCCCCACAGCATGAGACTTTTAAAATGAGTCTGGACAAAACACTCAAAAAACACTGTGGAAAGTGTGTCTTCTCTGATGGACTGGGTGACCTTGCTGCTTTTTTGTTCTGTTTGCCTTAATCTTTGAACAATAGTGCATTGAACCAGTCACTGTTTTTCAGTCACACTTCTGAGGATACAGAAGTCCAACAGTGTCCGCTTGCTTCACGGTTCTTATCCCGGGTCTCTTAAGCAGGGCTTTTGCCAAACAATAGGCATTTCTTTCCCATTGAAGTGACAGGTACTGGGGAACATTCCATTGAAATTCAGGATTGGTTCCCCTCTTGAACACTTTAATGATTAATAATTTTCTTACATATTAAGAGAAAAGGCCCTCAGTATGCATATTTTATGCAGAGAAACAAAGTGATGTCCTGTTTATATCTCTATGATCTGCTATATTTTAACCTTGGCAGAAAATGTGTGAAACTGTAGAGAGGATCCAAGTGAAATGGCATGCCATACACAATTTCTGGTTACTGCAGACACAAAATGTTTAGAGGGTATTTGCTTCTTAGAAACAAATAAAAGCCGGACATTTTAAGCATGATAGAAGTCCAAACTCCCTACGTAGTCATCAGAAACAGATGTCTTCAGAGGGTCACTGATCCTGCCTGTAATGGACATTACCTTTGTTCTCCATTGAGTTTGGAGCCTAGAAAACAGCCTTGTATTAGATTCTTAGCTTTTAGATCGCTAATCTCAGATAAAATAACAAATACTAAAATAAAATGAATTCTGCTTACTGTGATTAGTTTCTCTACTATGCTCTTGACCTTCTCCACTTGGATTCCACAGACAGCAACAAATCCAATTGTGTCAAGCTGAAACTATTCTAACAATTTTTTTTTTCTTTTATTTTCTTACACTTTTTTGGGGACTAAAACTGAAGGTACTATTGCATGTTCTTTTTCCTACCTTAATCATATTCATAGCTATGTTACACAGGTGTGGATGAGGTACATGGATATTAACATATTCACAAAGAAATAATATATTCATGTATATGCAAATAGCAAACCAGTTAACTTTTGTGATGCCACAGGGCAGGCTCTGAAGAAGAAAAAACTCCTGCAGCGTGCTTCCATTGGATATAAAGAAAGCATAATGTTGTACAGGAATTACAGCAGTCTGACCTCCAGCCGCCCTTCAACAGATACGAGCCAACTGGCAGTTGTCCCATAGGGAGGGAGTATCACCTGTTCTTTATGCAATCTTGATGTATCTGTTCTGTGCAGTTTGCAGACCTAAAGGCTGCAGGTCTGACCCCCAGACTATCACCAGTCTGTACAGTTTTTGTGTCACCTGAATGAGGAATAGGAAGCTGACTGCTTTGTAGAATATAATCGGAAATATTCTTCCATGAAGAGCTTCTTTAAATCAAATTTGTCAGATGGTATATCTCTCTTTTGCTTAATCTCCTATATCTAGGGGAATGGTAACCATTCAACATCCAGTCTACTTTCTGCACTTGATGCAGGAGTTGTTAAACTGTTGTATTCTGCAGCCAGTCACTGTTACCCTGAACAACCCCTGACAGCATTCCCGAGTGGTGAGATCCTGTGTTTTGAAGAGGAATTTTAAAATAGTGTGTTCACATATTGTGTTGCTCAAAGGTACAGCCTGGAGCAAGGGGAAAGTGTAATTGTGAACTATAGAGTCAAGCTGTCAGTAAGGACATAGGGTTCCCCTTTGTAAAGCTGAGCGACAGATGACTGTGAATGGTAGCCACATGTGATTCTTCTGTATGGGGCAACACTGACTTCTGCAGCCACTGCAATTCTATCTTGACTCTGTGTGGAGATTTCAGTTTCTTTATGTGTGGCCATTCATTTGATAAAGTGCGTGTGGGAGCAGAAATTATTCAGCATTATAGTCAATTCACCATTATCCATGGGTGGGTTTTTCTCATAAACCATGCAGTAGGTGCTGAGAGATCCAGCCCTGAACCACTCATATCATCATTTATTAGCGTAGGCATGGTGCCAAGTGCATGCATTGATGTTGTTCTCAGAGCCAGGTCCTTTCAGCATGTAATGGGGGGCTATAAGAAAGAAGGGAGCAAATTCTTCAGCAGGGTCTGTTGTGATAGGATGAGGGAAAATGGTTTCAAACTAAAAGAGGGGAGATTTAGATTGGATATAAGAAGTTTTTTACAGTAATGGTAGTGAGGCTCAGGAACAGGTTGTCCAAAGTGGTCATGGATGCCTCATCCCTGGAGACACTCAAGGTCAGGCTGGATGGGGCTTGATGTAGTTGTAGATGTTCCTGTTCATTGCAGGGAATTTGGACTAGATGGCTTTTAAGGATTCCTTTCAATTCAAATAATTCTATGATTCTGTGAGGTATGTGGAAATCCACATGTCAATCAGAGGCTTTAAACACCCCTTGCTGAATGTGGGGCTGCTCCTGCAAGGCCCTTGTAGGTGGCTCTGTCCATCATCTCCTGGTTCATGGAGAGTGGCTGGTTTTGGTTCAATTCTCTCTGTTGTATCTCTACTTCAGAAGGTTCTCTTGTTTTGCACACATTGCATTGGAGACATTTGAAATGTTTAAGGACTGTGGTACTCAGACCACTGCTACCAGCAGCATTATCCAGGGTATCCTTTCCCTCGGGATATCCCAGCCCCATCATTATACAGGCCATTTATCATAATCCTCCTAAATGCTACATTACTGAATGTGTTAGAAGATGGGAAGCGATGTACAGCTGAAGCACTTACATTTAAAATATACCTTCCATACAAAGACAAATCTCTGAAGGGTCCTTACCATCTATTGATCTCTTATCCTTAAGATGTATTCTGCAGTTAAGGAGTGCAGGCCTGGAGGGGTCTCATGTGTGCAGGCAATCACATTATACAATCCCTTTTATGAACTGATTAAATTCTGTCTTATAGTTAATATGTTTTACACACAAATGTTCTTACTTGGAGCTTTTTTTTTTCTTCTGGTAAACCACTGCCCTGGTGTTTAGAGGTGCTGCAGTCTATGACAATGAGTTTAGATTCTTTTGTTCTTGGAAGCACAGGCACACTTTGACTGGACATTGTGCAAGATGGTGGGTCTTCAGGGACCAGACTTGACAGCCTGTGATATGGAGGTTGCAGGGATACAACTCTTTTTCTGTTGAACAAATACAGGAAGGCGCAAAGCTTGAATTTTACTGGCTTTTCAGTCCTGAACAGAAGAAAAAACAAGAGCCCTTCTTTTTACTGTTATTTCATGAATGAAGATATGATGACTATGACTACTCAAGAAGGAGGTCTGCTGAGTGAGTTGGTGCGATTTGCAGATAGACAATTTTCAGAATGGAAATGGCCTTCAGGGGACTTTCCTAAGATCAGATGGCATCTTGTAGTAAAGCTGGAAATGTAACCCTGACTTTAAGTAATTTGTTGCTGCTAGACAAAGTTTCTACCACTCATCTGCCTCTGTCTCTGTCTCTTTTATTTTTTTTTTCTTTTTATTTGTTCTGGGTTAATCACTGAAGTAACTGACTATCTTGCAAATTGTAGTGAAAATGAAGCATGTTCTGCAAGATTCTTTTTCCCGGAAATTTTTTGCTCAACTCCAAGTGACAGCCTGGCTATTGCTATCAGTGGAGCCCTTTGCTGATGGCAGTGGGTACTATGTTGAGGCTTCAGTGATTCACGTTTCATTTCTATGTGCTTAACAATTTCTCCTCAAATAGGCCTCACTTGTTCACACGGGGAGGCCTTGCTTCACACTTGTAAAAGTGTGGAGAGATGTTTTACTGTAGAAGTGTTGTGTGGGAACCAAGAATGACGTGAGATCTGTAATAAGGAAATAGAGATGGTGGCAGCTACTAAATTTCTTCCAGGTAAAGTTCAAAGATCAGTTTTATTTAAACACATGGAAAAGGATGGGAGGTGCACCCATTCTTTCCCAAGAGGAAACTTAGGTGATGATGTGACCGCAAGATCAGCCATGGCAGTCTGTTCTGCTTTGGAGGTCTTCTTCCATCACAGTGATAACTGAAATATGACATCCAATTGAAAGAGCATAACTATGTGGGTTTGTTCAGTGAAACCCTCAAGCTGCTCAGTGCTACAGATAAATGGATCCGCTGATGTTTAGAAATTCTCATGTCATTCAATTAAAATATTCAGGGAGAAGAAATCTAGACATAAACATTAGGAACAAAGCTGGTTTCAAGACCTTTTTTTTCTGAAATTTCAAAGAGCACCAATAGAACAAGATAACATAAGTACAACTATCAGCAGCTGTAAAGCAAGCACAATTTAGATCCTGCCATTTCAAGACTAAGAGGGAACGTTATTTTAAAAGCAGTGTTTGGATGTAAGTAACTGAAAATCATGTCTCCCAGTCCCCTGTGGGTGGAGGCTGGTTCCTGATCTCCACTGCCTTTATTTAATTTCAATTCAACTAATTCCATCACAGAGCTTTTTTTCACAGCTTCCTTTTTTTTTTTTTTTTTTTCAGATTGGCCATAGTTATCAATCACAGTGACAAATCCTATCTTACTAAGTGATAGGCAGTATATTTTTTTCCTTTGGGATTCTCCCTTTCTCCCTTTCCTACACACTTCTATTTATCAGAATTTCATCCATTCATTAACATGTAGACTGGATCCTGAAATATTACAAGCAAGTTTAGCTTCAGTGGTTTCAGGGAAGGCACACCCATAGATTCCCACTCACAATCTAGCCTTTATATGTGAGAAATGGGCCATTCTTTTAAGATAGAAAGGGCCATTGTCCTGTCTTTGAAATATCTCCTGTTTGGTACTCAGAGAAGATAAATTCGAGTCTTTCCTTAAATTACTTTTCACTCCGAACTGATGTGACATTTATCTCTGCAAGAGTGTTGACTGTATGAAAAGCTGAAGCTTGTTTAAAGAATGCTGCCAAACTAGAAAGATTGTAATCCATCTAATTACCGAGCGAGGATGTGCCAGTGCTGCAAACTTCAATTACCACCATTAAAGCATCAATTGAAAGCTTCAGCTGATTCCCAGAGAGTCAGACACTTCCAGACATTTCATGCATTATACAGATGTTTTCCTGTTCCTTCAGTCACTAATGGCTTGCTGTTTCGAACATTTGGGACTTCTGTAACATGAGAAGCAAGCTCCAGATGTAGAGGGATTTCAAGTGAATTCTGTCTCTTAAACCACATCTTGCCAATTGTTTCCCCAGTAGGAAGTGATGACCTCATGCTGGATGCCTTTTATTTTTCCCAAGTGTTGTAAGATAAATGTGCCCCCACAGGATTACTTACAATTCCTGGGAATCCACATTTCCATGGATATCAAAGGCACAGTGCTACAGTGAGTTCCCTGGGACAGAATTCTGCAGGCACACAGCTCTCTTTGTAGGCTTAGCTGCTAATTCTTAATATGTCACTATTGCCGTCCACACATTTAAAAAATAGCACCAAAATGTGCAAAAATGACCCTGTGTTTTGAGCAAAGCTCTGGAAACTTTGTGGGCAACACCTTCTGTGATAAGCTCCCCCTTGTTTCACTTTGACACAACTGTTAATAACTCATCTTGATTGATTCCCTTCTGGCAATTTGCTTTTAAGGCGAAGCTGGTTGAAAAAATCAAAAGACAAAAAAAAAAAAATCCTTCTGGAGTTTAACCTTTAAGAAAGCCTTGGACTTTAATAGCTGAGCTCTGAAGGAGGTTTCAGAATTATAAGTCAACTTGAATCTAAAAGTCAAATAATTTTATTTTGGAGACATTGAGACAAAATAGTTCTGTTTCCAAAAATGTCTCTTTTCAGATGCAAATCATCTGAGAGAGGTCACCAAAGTCATTGCTTCTGTGTCACTTACATTGCTTGCATTTGCCAAAGGCAAAAATTGCACCTGTGCAGAACAGCTCCAGAGTTAGATCAGCAATCCACAGGACTTCAAGCACTGCTGACTTGTACCCATCTCTCCAGAGAATATCCTACAGGGAGACTGTGCTGCCAGGCAGAGGGCAACTGCAAGCTGAAGTCCTCTGTCTACAGTATTTTGTTTTGTTTCCTTTGTTATTAATATTTTCTCCTTTATGGGAAATTTTACCCTCCCTCACAGCCAAAAAGTAAGTGCACTCTATACCAGTGTAGCTAATCCCCTCTTCTGATTTATTCTTTTATTCTTCGTGCTTAAATGAACATAAAGCTGATGCTTAACCTCAGGCTGTTTTTTGAACAGAAGAAAAGCTCAGAGGCAGATTTTTCCAGTATGTCCCATACGTGAACATCAGTTTCTAGGGACACACCCAAAGTAACGTGCAGCTTTACCTTTGCCAGGGGCTGTGATGTGGGAGTTGTGGCTGCAGTTAGCACATACTTCTCTCTACAAGTGCATTCTCTTGTCAGTTCCAGGTACTGCTGGAGCAGATTTGGAAAACAGAAAAAAATTAAAAACTCTGAGGACAGTTTTCAAGTGTACATGGCTTCATATTGTGGGCAGCTTCTACTCCTGGGCTGTGGTCTAATGTAATAACAAATGTTAAAACACACAAGATTACCTTTAAGGAATCAGTAATTACCTATAAGAAGGAGTTGGAATCAAATGATCTTTGAAGTCCCTTGCAACCCAAGCAATTCACTGATCCTATGATTTGAATTTCCCCAGAACTACCCTGTTGTGTCAACAGAAGTGACTTCACCAGCTACATTTCATAGATACTGGAATGCTACAGTGGCATAATCGTACACTGTCAGTCAAAATTTCAACTTGAATTAGGTGAAAATATCAAAATAAGAAATTGCATAGGGCAAGTGTGCCCAATAGCTCTGTAAAAGGGTTTCTGATATCTAAATTGAACGTGAAATAGTAGCCACTTCTAGCAATTAGGAGATTGCTAGCAACTGAAGTTACAGCATGTAAGAAGCAGATGGAAACCATTGCATAGTAATTGCTACAGAGGGAACCTGCAAGTTGTGAAGACATTTGTTAGCAGAATTGGCTCAAGAAGTTGGGTTGACATTAGTTGAGGAATGAATATTAATACCTTAAGCACAGAAATTTAAGATTCATCTACCCCAGGATTTCTTCCTATAACATTCATTTGCTGTGATGTCTAAGGTATAACAACATGCCAAGCATCCAGTTTCACTCCCACTGACATCTCTTCCCAGCTACTTCTGATAAAAAAGGTGTATGTGTATTTTTCATTGTCACTAGTAACATTCCATTTCATAAATTTGCCTAACAGCTTTTTGAATTCACCTTGGTGAATTCACTTACACGATCCTGCAGCAGAGGACTCTATTTATTCAAGTTTTCTTTGCATGAGAAGGTACTTCCATTGGTTTAAATATTCTATCTGATAATTCATTACTGTCTTCTAGTTCTGGTTTTGGGGGGAAAGAATGAATAATCATTCCCTACTCATCTACTCCTTGTCACTCACAGTTTCACGTTGGCCTCATCATATAGAGAATGAAAAGCATTCAGCCTAAATCTATATATGGGAAGAAAATGCATGAGTTGTCGTAATTCGTTCTGCTGCTGATGGATTAAAGTAAAAGAACTCTTATCAGACTGAAAACAGTAAGTGCAAGGTTTTGTGTTCTCAGCAGCTTGTGGCAGTAATGAAGATGGGTAGCTCATGGAGTTTTCAGGAAATCCTCAGTTTGAAATGCATGCAAAAGCACGGCAGTCATTACAGGCTTCTAAATTTGAAATCAAGCTAAAGAGCACTACAGGGAGATGTGAGTGCTTCCACTAGTGTGGTGGTTAAATCTACACTTCTTACGGCTCTGATGCTCTTCCCTGTGCTACAAATGTTATTCAGGACTGAAAATTTGCTGGGCTTACTGTATTTAGTTCAAGAGCACTGAAATGAAAATAACATGGCTCTCATCAGTAAAACAGAATTTAGTATAAACATTCCAGGAAACTATTTGTTTATTTGCAGGACCATGTTAGCACCTATAAGTTAGCCAGATTGAAGCTAGTTCTTGGACTCTACATGAAGTAGATACTGCAACAAGCATCTCTGTGCAGACTAATTGCATGGGTGTTTACTCTTCACAAGCTGCTCTGAAACCTGAAATGAATTCCTTGTCTGTGAATCTGAGCTACCAGTAATGACTATGTCTTCTACATACCTTGTGAGTAATCCAGGAACCATGTTCCTACTTATGGAAGAGAAAGTGCAAGTGTTGGCAAGAGAAAATAGGCCAGTAGAAGAAAGTAGTTCTTTTGTGGGTGTGTCTGAAGGGCCTGGATAGGCATCACCTCAAAGGGCCACGGATAATGCAGAAAGTGATGCAAGATCTTTGCATCTTTCAACTTTTCATCTAAAGGTTGTTCCAAGCTATTAACTTGTGTTAGGTGTAACCCAAGGATCACAGGATTTTTTTTTTCCCTTCCTATTCCCAGTTTTCAGGCAACATATCCTCTAGAAAGAATAATAGGCATTAGGATCACATTGATAGCTGAAGCCCCGCTGCCTCTGATCTCCAATTTGTTATAGTATTGACTTTGTTGCAGAAGAAAGGAAAGTAGAGGTCCAAAAATCACCCATAGTGGATAAGGGTGTTATTAGTTACACTGGCTTGTAACAGAAGGGAAGAACCCCAGTAATTTGTTTCTAAAACCGTGGATGATCACCAATACTGCTATGTACTTCCTAAATTTATTAGAAGATAATTTCCCTCAGTTGTGGAATGGATTTCCTTCACTGAATGGTGGGGATGGATTTCTCTAAGCTTTGTATCTGATTGGAGATTCCAGAGATCCATTGCTCTGTATTATACTTTTTTCTTTAAGTGTAATGAAAGGAATAGCAAGCAATTGCTGCCTCCTACTTTATGTAGGAGTTATGTAAGCAGGTTTGTTCATTTTGCTCTGTCAATTTTAAGACTTGCATGTCTCCTCCATGGGCTGTGATGTGTTTGCATGAAGTTCACAGCTGAACGTTCACACTTATGTAAAAATGCGTGCAGAGTTATTACTTACAATGAAAGATTAAAAAAAAAAAACAACGCCTCACTGCAAGTCATTAAGAAAACCAACTCATTGAGTAAAAAATTATCTCTGGAAAAGGAAACAGCCAATATAACTGCAAACTACCGGTCTGACCACTCATTTTTCATTCTTACAACCACAGAACATACAAGTAACAAAAATCCCCTATCTCAGAGTTTAAAGGGGACTCAGACTAGCTGCTTATTTAAATGAAGTCGCCCAACTTGTTTAAGGCTGAAATTCACATCTGTGCTGGCAGCCAGGCACAAAGATGGGGGCTGGGTCTGATAACAGGCTCTGCAATCCCCTGGTTTTAGGCCCTGGAATAGAATTTACAATTGCTCAGCCATTTACCTCTGAAGACATGTTGTGCATACTTTGGATGTGCTCATGGAGCAGAGCCCTGGGCTGTGGCTGGAGGAGAGCCCTGACCCTGCATGAATCAACAGATTTTTCAAAGAAGTTGCACTTACAGAATGTGCAGGTGAGTGCTGCTCTCAGTTTGGGATCTTGGTTCCCAAGTTCAGCTTAAGTCCAGTTCTAGATTCCTAAATCCTAAATTGATTTTTGCTTGTGAGTAACATGTAAACCAGCATGGTCGCAGCCTCCTGTCCTGAGCTGAGCAACTCTCTGCTTATGGTAGTAAACACTGGCCACAGCAGGCAGAAAGCTGTTGGCTCCTACACTCATGTCAGTCAGAGGGCTCATCACTGTTGCTGGGGGTTCTCCTGATTTGCATTGGTTTAACTGAATAACAGACTTTGGCTGGAAATGAAGATGAGCAGCAAATCAGCTCCAGCACAGAAAAGGCTGAAATGGAGATAGGCTGAGGAAGACATTAGAATAATAGAATCGTTAAGGTTGGAAAGACAACTCAGATCATCTAGTCCAACCATCAGCCCATGCCTGCCACCATTTTAGACCATGTCACTCAGTGTGACATCGGCCCTGAATAGCTTTGAGGACGGTGACTCCACTACTTCCCTGGGCAGCCTGTTCCAGCACCTCACCACTCTTTCGGAGAAGAATTTTTTCCTAATATCCAACCTGAACCTCTCCTGGCACAACTTAAGTCCATTACTTCTCATTCTATTGCTGTTACCTGGGAGAAGAGGCTGACCCCCACCTTACTACATCCACCTTTTGGGTCATTGTAAAGAACAACTTAAAAAAGATCTTTCTGCTGCAGTCTGGGAGTCACAACACATAGTTGTCTTTCATCTTTCTGTGCTGTTATCACTGATTTTAACTTGGAGAGAGAATCAGGCCCAGGGTGATGTTTTCTTTAGCTCTTAGTCCAAAACCACGCTTTGCTTCATAAGCATATTGTAGACTGGTGCTACTTGGAAGGGTAGCGAGAAGCAAGATGCAACACTTCATCCTCTGGTACCAAGTCCTTTCAAGATGTTTCTTTGAGTCATCCATCCTCAGCCACTCTTCCTATTCATTTCCAGCCCTGTATCTGTGTCAGCTAGCCAGGAAGACTGTGTCCTAAAGATAATGCTAAGATGTCCCTTGCTGCTGGAGAATTGTGCCTGAGAAATGTTTCACTTGGTTCAATCAGCCCCAAAACTGCTGGTGATGAATTCAGCCCTTTGCTAATACTGTATGAAACTGCATTTCTTACAACCGCTGCCATTTACATAATGCAATATCCATATGGTGATTGTTTTATTTATGTTCCCCTCACTTCAAGGCAGAGGAAACCAGCAGCTGGGACTGTGAGATAGAGGCACCCACCAGTTACTGGGCTGTGTTGTTCGCGGGAGTGATAAGCTTTTATCACTCACTGGGAGTTTGGATCTTGTTTGAGTGATAGCATCCATTCCTTGAAAACAGAACAGAGCTCTCACTGTTTGCTTGTCTGAAAGGAAAGAGTTTATAACCCCAGACTTTATAGTGACTGTGAGCTAAAACATGACATAGCCCAATTGTCTTAATTTCTTGACTCATTCTGTTCAAAGACACAATGCGAGCATTTGCTTCCTTTGCATCAAAAGAGTTTAATTGTGTTTGCGTTACCCTCTTGCCTGTATTTGCCACTGGAAGTCTTAAAAAATCTCCCTGTCTTATCTGACTTTGATTCTGCTAATCCCTACCTGCCTGTATGCCTTTTGAACCAATTAAAGTGCAGTTTATGGTTTGCAAGAAGAAAAAGCCTAAATGAGCAGCAACTCTTTAGGCTGTAATGTGTGTAGCTACAGGAGATTTGAAGCACAAAACAGGAAAAAGGATTACCTCATTGGTTTGTTTCTGTTGCACTCTGGATTTCATACCATGGGAGACAAAGTGTAACTGTTGTTTTGTTTTTGCAATTAGAATAACATCACGGGCTTAGTCACGGGCTGTTGCTGGATGTGTTTTGTATGGGAAGTTCTATGGTTAAAAAGGAAACAGGAAAATTTAAGAAAGTTCATTTTTAATTAATCTATAGAATTATTATTATTTTTTGTGTGCTTTTTTTGCATGTGAATTCCTAGTCACTTTAAAGGAATTTTATTCTTCTTCACAGAAATGAAAATGTGTCCCCTTTTCTTATGTTATCCAAGCAATTTTATAAGAAAAGATAACGTTACAGGGTCTGATTTTACAGTTCTGTTACTGTGTTCATACATCTTTGTGATTCTACCTTGTGATTATGGCTTTATTGTGGCTTAACATTCAAGGAGTAAGAACTCATGTAAAGAGGTTGGGACCCTTAGTAGCAAGCCTAAATCTGTAAAAGCTGTACAAAGCATGATGCTGCTAATTCATAAGGGAGACTTTGCATTTGCTTTAGTAGCTCTTACTGTTTTCTGTGTCTCCACAACCACAGTCAGAATGGTGAGTCTTAGGCTGCAACAGATGTGATCCCAACCAAAGCTGAGCCCCAGTTCCCATCTTAGCCTCCAACTTCAGCCACTGAGTTTACAGACATCAGGATTGCTTTTAGGGGGCAGGTTGTCTGCCTTGGTCTAGTTTTTCCTTATGTTGTCTGTCTGTTCCCCCTTTTTGCAAAATTATAAGGGCCAGTTTTGCAGCAGGAGTGATACCATAAGATCACATGTGACATAAATGACACATCCTCATTTCTACAGTTAGGCTTAGGCTATTGCACAGTCATCCTACATCCTTAGGCCCTTGCAGCAGTGCTTAACTATGTCTGGGTATGACAGTTTAAATTCTTATGAGGTCATCTCCACATGTTTACATGTCTCAAAACGATGTCTTCACAACACAAACGATTTGATAACAGTGGTTTGACAACCTCTGTGTCATTCCTACCCTAATTTCCAACACTTGGTAATTGAATTCCATGGAATTACTTCTATTTTACAGTTGCTTAGAAGGATGCATTTTACTTTTAATATTCTGCACATTTAATATTAATTACATTGCATATAAGGATTTATTTATTTTTTAATGCAAACACTTTTTTCAGGGTACACATCAGAGTTTCTGAATCATTGATGTACTCAGGGAACACGTCCAGATTTTATCCAATATTCAGATAGCTCCATGGTGTGTTTCATGATGTAAACTGCCCTTAGAAGTCTATTTATTCATTTTCAGTCTGAATTGAAATATTCTGGGAATTGCTAAATGTCACTTAATTTTTTTTCCAAATAGGTGTTTGTGGCATATTAAAGGAAACATTTGTATTTCCAGTGTAAAACAGAAAGAGAAGCAAAATCTTTTTTCTAACTTGATTTTAGGGTGACATTTTCTTAAGTGCTTGCTCACTCTCACCTAATGAATAGCTTATGGGGCTTTTGAGGGCTCCAGAAAAAAAAGAAAAAGAAAAAAAGGCTTGTCATGTGCCATGGTGACTCCTCTAAATTGGTTATTTTTTACTACTTCTGCTATTGCAACACTTTTAACAGTTGAGGTGGAGCGGAAGAATGGGATGGGAAGGAAGTCATGTAGAGGCTGGAGTGGTATGCGTGCTCTTCTATGAATTAATTTATTGTTTGTCCAGGAGTGTATTCAACCAGTGCTGATTCTGTCTTTGGAGCTCTCCATTTGTGGGAGGCAAAGGGACAAGTGAGAGGTACACAGTGATAGGATAAGGGGAAATGGCCACAAACTGAAGCGTAGGATGTTCTGCGCAAATGTGCGTAAGAACTTTGGAGTGAAGGTGACAGAGCATTGGAACAGGTTGCCCAGGGGGGTTGTGGAGTCTCCTTTTCTGGAGACATTCAAGACCTGTGTGGACACCTACCTGAGCAACCTGGTATAGGTAGCCTGCTTTGCAGGGGGGTTGGACTAGATGATCTGTAGAGGTCCCTTCCAACCTCTACAACTCTGTGATTCTGTGATTCAATAGCTACCTCTGTAGAATAGAACAAATCAGTGAGATGTAGTAGATCCAACAATTTGTGTTAGATTTAGGAGGTCTGAATTAGGATTAGGGCACCCTCTGTTTTCATTAATAACAAAGGGCAATTAGTTCTTCCTTAATATTGTGAAGTACAGTCATGGTGAATCAGTTGGTACTGAGATGATGAGAGTGCTACCAATACTTAGACTTAAAATGTAGATGGATAGAAATATCAGGCTTTAGTGTAACAAGCACTGTGAGGCCAGCCAGCTGGGCACAAGTGCACCTAAGAGAGCCCTGCTTTGATTTTGGTTTGGATGATCCCTTTGACCTCTGATACCTTGGGATAAGGGTAGCAAGGACCAGTGGTGGCAGGAAGGCAGGCAGACTGACAGGGTGGCTGCTCAGCACTGTGGGTGGCTTGGCTCAAGAAGGAAGGTGATGCAGTAATGCCCTCTCTCTGCAGAGCAGCGTTACCTCCAAGGAGTCATGCCTCCAGCAGGGTGTTATCTGCTTCTGATGCAGCCTTTGTGGCACTGCAAGAAACATCCTTCCACAGCAATGAAAGGAAAATGAACAGTGACAAAAGTTAAAGTGCAGAACAGAAAAGGGGAGCTAAAAATCTTTCCGCAGACTACAGACAAGCCTAAGCAGCACATCCAGAGGTCTCTGTGTGCACCCATCAATCCAGAAACAGAGGGGAAACCATGATCTGGAAATAAAACTGTCAAGCAAAATACATTTCTACACCTCATGTCAACCTCTGCTGTGTATACTGACTTAAAGCTTCTGGATATTGCCACAGGGGCTTTCTCTGACATGGAAACCCAGGGAAAGTCCTCTGCTAAGTTTTGTGTTTCATTGGATTGAATGAATAACAGGTTGGAGAGCAGGTGATAGTGTAGAATTGGGTACCCAGCTCTTCTCGAGCATACAGAGATGGGTAACCAATGCTTCTCCGGCACATAGATTTGGTACCCAGCACCTCCCAGGCATGCAGGATGCATACACATAAAAGAAATTAAAGGCACTTCAACTTAAATGTGAGATTGGCTTACTTAGAGTCAGGTTCATACCCACATTTAACGCTGACCTTTATGATTTTACCGTGAGGTAAAACTGAAATGCTTTCACTGTGCTGTGTTTTTACAGCATGATGCCTTGTATGTATTTCCTAAAGAAAAACAGAAATGATTATTAGCCACAGAGATAGGAAGATAAGCTCAGCACTGCCCTCAACTAAATAAGATGCACAGAATCAAGCATGATAGAAATGCGATGTATGGTTTGTTTACAGAAAGTTTTTAAATTTCTCTCACGCTAATAACAAGAAATGACACAGGGTGGGGAAAGAAATGTTTTTCTTGGTGTAGGAGCACAGCTGAGACATTTTTGATGGTAGCAATTGATTGTAACACACTGAGATAAATGTGAACGTCTCCCACATAGAAACAGTACACACATATATGGCTGCCTTTGACTGTGGTATATATTCGTTGGCTTCAAACACTCTGGTTATTTCTCAAAGGTCATAAATAATATCTTTTCTTAGTAGACCATCATTATGAAATCAATTTCTAGCTAGTGGTTTTTATGTCTTAAATTTACCCAACAAAATATATTTTTCATGAGATTTCAGATGTCTGCTTGTACTTCGGAGGCCTATAAAAATGCTGGAAATCTATGACCTCTGGATATTTCCTACTTGAAATAGGAATATCAACAACGTTAGATGGGATCAAGGGCAAATGCAAGTTTATTTTAAAAGAGTAAATAATTTCTTAAAGTTTTCACTGTACTGAAAGTAGCCTTTTTACCTGAGTTCAAAGAGTTCTTGAGCTGAGCTAAATTCAGTAATTTCATCAGGTAATCATTGTCACCAGCCTATTGAGCTGCAACAGCAGAATCTGGAGCTCCTCATGACAATACTTTCTATGGTGCAGGTATTGGTCACAGAAATTACTCCTGAGTTCTATTGGTGTCATTTGCATAAGGAAATGTCAGGCATCAGTAAACAGGAAGCTTCTTTTGGCAGAAACCCTACCCTGCTGCTGAAACATCTGTACTGCTTGCACTGCTTCCCAGTGTCACAGCCTCAGTGGTGAACTCATCTTTTCCTATCTACAGCATCACATCTGAGCTGCTTTCACACCTTCTGATCCCCAGTCCTACATGTCTGTGTGGCCTTACCTGAGCACCAGATGTTCATTTCTGCAACTGCTTTGGAGTTCAAATACTCCTAAAATCAGATGAACTAGCTCCTGCACCTTGGGGAAGGTTGAGCTCAGTCTGTCTGACAACAGTGCGAGACTTAGGCTCTGCTTGGGTCCTGCACACATCTGCCAGGGTTGCCTGATGGTGGACCTCAGTATTATTTTGTGTTTTGGGTTGGTCTGTATGGAATTAACATTAATATCATTCTTATTAAACAGGAAAAAAGTAAATCTTAAATAAAGAAAAGGGAAGGGAAGGGAAGGGAAGGGAAGGGAAGGGAAGGGAAGGGAAGGGAAGGGAAGGGAAGGGAAGGGAAGGGAAGGGAAGGGAACCATGTTTATTGAACAAGTCACCCCTCCTATCAACTCATCACTGAAATCTGTGGTGATACAGGAGAGACAAGGAAGGGATCATTGCAGAAAATTGTTTTCCCTGCTGGATAAACATGGAAAAAAAAAGTGAAGAGGAAGAACTGAATAGTACTGTAACTGCAGGTAGAGAAGGGTAAAATTTGGGTTACTTTCACAAAACCAATCCCCAAATTGCTCTCTACTGATAGCAATTCCAAGAGGCAACCTGGAGAGAAAACTATGGTAATCTGCTTGGGTGAGATTTGTCAATTAGGTTATGATCTGAAAACCTTATTTATAAATCAGGTTCTAGAAATCAAGAGAATTTTGAGTGTGTGTGTTGGGCCCATCTCTAGAAAAATAGAAGAAATTCCAGAAACTTCGGTTATTTCCGGTGCAAAGTCAAAGCTTTACATGCCTGAAGAGCTATGTTTCAGTTCTGGTTAGCAATAAGAATTTTGAACAAGAAAAACAGAAGAAACTTCTGTCTTAGAAAACCATAAAATTATCTTACAAAGTTTCAGGTGATCAGAGTAAACAATAGATAGACGTGCTTGGGACAAACAGAGACATGTGCTCCTTTGCTTTCTCATCCTCATCTGAAATGCATTTCAACCTTTCTGAGGCTCATCCTCAGAGGAAAGGAAAATACACATCTACTGAGGCAGCTATTTCTCTGGTTAGGAAACCGGAGAAGCCATAGTTGCTATTTTTACAAGTTTGCTTCCTTCAGGGGAGAGATATCTTAGGGTGGAGGGGGAGGTAATGTGATCTCTTTTTCTATTTTTATAAAGGGCCTGGGGATGCACTGGGAAGCTGTAGATCTGTGCAGTTGAAAGTCTTCAGCTCCTCTTTTGAGATACTAAGGGAGGAACAGTTAGAAAAGCATGGCCTAATTAAGGATATCTAATATGGTTTCAGGAAGGGAAGGGCATGCCTCATTAACTGGCTGGAATTCTTTGAGGATATTGCTGCCGAGGGAGACAAAAAAAAAAGGCCACTCACTGTGGGCATTGTGCACCTCAGTGGGTTGGGGGAATAAAGCTGTTAAGAAAGACCGGGGTTGATGCCTGCATTACAGAGTGGGTAAAAATATAAGGTGAAATTAACTGTTAGTTAAACCTGAAGGGAGTGGAGCTATTTCTTAGTTCTTGAAATCCAGGGTACATACTTGCCTTTTAATCTTTTCTTTAAAAGAAATTAAATTTTTATTATTGGTATAATTGGCTTTTGTGATTCAGCTGAATCCACAGCACTTGCAGATGGTATTGTGCTACATTTGGAGGGCAATGAGGAAAATTGCTATTAGATACAAGTGGAGTTAAATGATTTTTAAAGTTTCTAGCACAGCAGATGGTATATTCAATAAAGGTCAGATAAATGCAGCATAATGACAATAAGCCAAAGACCCTTGAACCAGGAGAAGGGGTTTCTTTGTGTATTGGCAGCTTTAATGTTGGAGTTGTGGGAGCTGCAGTTCCCAGATCTTTGCAGAAATAGAGTTTTAAATGCTTCATTATTCTTGAGAGGAGTGATATGAAGAGGAGATTAACACACATTTTGTCTTGGGAAGTGCAGAATTTCATGTGAAGTTGGTCAGTGCAGGGAGGATGAGAGCTCTCAGGGGAGCCAGTATTAAGATGTGACCATGGGGCTGCTGGGGATGTGGAGGCAAATTAATCATCTCGGCTAATCTTGCTCGGGGGAGCAAGGGGATGGCACAGGACCAGTATTTTTTCCCCAGTGGAAGACATGGGGCTGCTAGCTTGGTTGCCTGATAATCCCAGGGGCTGAAAGACCATCTGAGCATGATCTCCACCTGCAAATCCCTAAGAATCTACAATGAATGTTCATTTTAAATCATAGGATCATAGGACCTTTTAAGTTAGAAGAGACCCTTGAAATTCATTTGGTTCTAATGCTCTGCAATGAACAGGGACATGTATTGCTACAACAGGTTGCTCAGAGCCCCATTCAGTTTGATCTTGAATGTATCCAGGGATGGGTTATTCACCACCTCTCTGGGCAACCTGTTCCTATGCCTCACTACTCTCCCCATAGGAAACTTCTGCCTTATATCCAGTTTAAATCTCCCCTCTTTTAGTTTGAAACTATTTCCCCTTGTCCTGTCACAACAGACACTGCTGTGCCCTTCTTTCTTATAGTCCCCCTCTAGATACTGAAAGGGTGCTATCAGGTTTTCCCAGAGCCTTCTCTTCTCCAGGCTGAACAGCCCCAGCTCTCTCAGCCTGTCCTTGTAGGAGACGTGTTCCGTCTTGTGTATCATTTTTGTGGCCCTTCTCTGGATGTGCTACAACTGAGGACTCCATATCTGGACACAGTAATACAGGTGAGGCCTTACCAGCACAGAACAGAGGGGCAGGATCACTTCCCTAACCCTGAAGGCCACACTTTTGATGCAGCCCAGGATATGGTTGGCTTCCTGGGCTGTGTGGGCCCATTGCTGGCTCACGTCAAATCTTTTTCAGCAGAGCTATGCTCTATCCTTATATCCCCCAGCTTTTACTGATAGTGGGGATGTCCTGATCCAGGTGCAAGACCTTGCACTTGGATTTGTTAAAAATCATGAAGTTCTCCAGGGCCCACTGCTCAAGCTTGTCTAGGTCTGTCTGGATGGCACTTGGTCCCTTGTGTGTGTCAACAAGCTTTTGTCATCTGCAAACTTGCTGAGAGTGCACTCCATCCCACTGTCAATATCATTGACGAAGATGATAGAGCACCAGTCCCAGTAGTGACCTCTGAGGGACACCCTCATCACAGATCTCCATCCAACATGAAGCCATTGCTCTCCACCCTGTGTGTATGATCTCACAACCATTTCCTCATCCATCAAATAGTCCACCTATCAAATGCATATCTTTCCAGATTGGAGAGAAGTATGGTATGGGAGACCACGTCTTTACTGAAATCCAGATAGATGGCATCAATGTCTCCTCTCTTATACACTAACAGTACACAGTTATGCCATCATAAAAAGCAGCACTGTTGGTCAGGCAGCACCTGCCATTGGTGAAGTCATGCTAGTTATCCCATATCACCTCCCTCTCTTTCATATGCCTTAACATAACTTCCAGGAGGATCTGCACCATGATCTTCCCTGTCACCAAGTCATCCTTTCTACCCTTCTTAAAAATGAGTCCTTTATTGCCTTTTTTTCCGGTCACCAGAGACTTCACCTGAGCTTCCTTGACTTTTCAGTTATCATTGAGAGTGACTTGTCAGCTATGTCAGACTTTTCCCTCAGGTCTCTGAGATGCAGAGTATTCTTCTGGGAGGAAGGGTGTTCTTACAAATTCTCAGCCACTTGGAGATTCTTTCACAGCCTGGGAAAATTCATGTTTTCGACCTGGCTATGCTCTTCATTGGTTGCAGAAGATCCAGTCCCTCAATTTTCTACATAACTGGAAATTCCATGTTGCTTGCTAAAACCTTGTACCATGTTCTTATGGTTGCAAGAAACAGTCTGGACTCTGAGACCTCATGTGAGAAAACAGAAACTTCCTTATGACTTATGGTAGGTTTTGTTCCCTTCTGAACAAAGACGAAAGCAGGTACTACAGAGAAGAAAATACTCTTTTATTTTCTTTTAATACATATGAAAGTTAATGAGCTTTGAAGGTACCTCATATATATGTTTCTTTCAACAATGTCCTTTTGCAGTTCGGCACAAGATTGGGTCCATATCACTCTTCAGACATAAGAGAATGGGCACCTGGAGCTGATATTATGCCTGTGAAGTAGACAGCATGTAGGAGAAGGAGTCTAGCTGTGCTGGAGGGAGATCGATCACAGATGAGGTCTGTGTAAAGCTCACATTGAGCATCAGTAAGTTTGCAGATGACACCAAGCTGGGAGGTGGTGTTGATCTGCCTGAGCGGGGGGAGACCCTGCAGAGGGATTTAGACAGGCTGGATCTCTGGGCTGAGGTGAATGGGATGAGGTTCAATAAGGCCAAGTGTCGGGTCCTGCACTTTGGCCACAACAACCCCATGCAGCACTATAGGCTTGGGGATGAGTGGCTGGATGAGTGTGAAGAGGAAAGTTTGGCTGATGCTCAGCTGAACATGAGCCAGCAGTGTGCCCAGGTGGCCAAAAGAGCCAACGGCATCCTGGCCTGCATTAGAAATAGTGTGGCCAGCAGGAGCAGGGAGGTGATCATCCCCCTCTACTTGGCACTGGTGAGGCCGCACCTCGAGTGCTGTGTTCAGTTTTGAACCCCTCACTACAGGAAAGATGTTGAGGTCCTGGAGCGTGTCCAGAGAAGGGCAACAAAATTGGTGAGGGGTCTGGAGCACAAGTCTTATGAGGAGTGGCTGAGGGAGCTGGGGTTGTTCAGTCTGGAGAAGAGGAGGCTCAGGGGAGACCTCATTGCACTCTACAACTTCCTAAGGGGAGGCTGTGGTGAAGAGGGATTTGGCCTCTTCTCCCAGGCAACGAGCAGGATACGGGGCAATGGCCGCAAGTTGTATCAGAGGAGGTTTAGGTTGGACATAAGGAAGAACTTTTTCTCTCAGAGAGTGGTCAGGCACTGGAATGGCTGCCCAGGGAGGTGGTGGAGTTGCCGTCCCTGGCAGTGTTCAAGAGGCGTCTGGATGACGTGCTGCGTGATGTGGTTTAGTGCTTGTGGTAGCAATGGTGTTGAGGAGACAGTTGGACTAGATGATCTTATAGGTCGTTTCCAACCTTGTAATTCTATGATTCTATGATTCTATGATCACCTCATCCACTCAGCTCCACAGGGCCAGCTTGCAGTTGGGCCCAGGCCATTGCTAGGACTGCTCTGCCCGTCAAGGCCATGTAAGGGTAAGATGGAGCATAAATGCCATTTCTTGCAAAAGGTGCTTGACTGATGCTCCTGTGTTTATCCATGGACTAGTTGTAAAAATTGAGGGAGATGTAGCCAAGCAACTTCTTGAGTATTTATCCTTGTTTTATGGTTTGTGCCATGGGAAGGGCTGTTCTCAAGGACCAGATTCTCCCCATGATTGTACAAGAACTGAAAACAAAGACAGCTGCCTCCTGCAGAGCTTTAGATGTGGGCTAGAGATAGGAGCAAGCAGCCAGCAATGCTGGCCAGAAATAGGAGGGAGAACATTGTGAGAAGGCACAAAAATAGAGACAGTGAGTGTGACAGAACACGTTCTTGGATAGCTACTCAGCTGTCATTCACAGTTTTAATGTTTTGCAGAGCCAAAGTATTTACCTCCAAGACAAGAAGCATACTTGAGTTTCCAGAGGTTATTTAGTTCTTGATCTGTGGCTTAATATGAGCATTTGGTTATTACCTGCAATGACTGCTCTGTGAGGAACGCATCTGGCTTTGGGGAAATGGAATATTAAGTTAATGTTGGCTAAATCACTTCACTGGTGAGAAATTAGGTCAAATTTTGTGTTAAATGAGTTTTGAGGTGGAGGAGCTTAAGGTCCTGTGCACAGATATGTTTAAGTTCCCCTGTTCTCCTAGCATCAAATTGCCCATGGGGAATATCCTAAATTTTAAGTGACCGAGCCAGACATTAGCAAGCAAGTCAGAGACTATTATCAGTTCTTAACATATTCGTTGGACTGGGACTCCAAGATGTTATTTGTGCAGGGGCTGTGTGAATTCATTGGACAAAATCATACTCTGTAGGTTCTAAAGCTGAAAGTAGAGCCAATCTACTTAGCTATAGTGAAAAAGTGTTGTACTATCAGCCTAAGATGGGCCAAAATTTCTTTCAAAAATACAAAACTGATAAAGTCTATACACGAGTTACACATTGCCTCAAAGAAAATTGGGAAAGCAGTAGACTTTCTAGACTGAATTGCTTGACCATGTCTTCAGAATGTTATACCAAAAAGGGTACAAGCACATACATTTGTGCTGTGAAAATGCATATGCCTACCAACAACGAAAGAAAAAATTCTTGAACATCCATTTCCCCATCTGAATACGGGATGTTTTCTGGTCTCACAGGTCAGCACATTTTACACACCAAAATCCATACGAAATTTGTGTTTAGCCCATATCAGTGTTAAAATCCCAGAGCCCTAGACGAGGTCCAGCAGTTGCTAAGAGCTGGAGTGCAAGATATCTATAGATAAGTGTGTTTAAGCCCTGGGATCTGCTGTGACATTCGCAGGTCACTTTCCATCTCTGCCTCCTTCCAGTTGCAGCTGTATGGCTCCTGGACAGTGCTGCTTGTTTGTGTAGTGCCTGGTACGATGTGTTTCCAGCAGATTTGCCTGCTGCTGTGTGATCTTGTGATATTAATAATATCACAGCATTATAACTGGACCATTCTACTCCGTAGTTTGTTCTTCTATAAATGATTTATAAGTTTTATGCATTTTATATGCCTCTCATTAAAAATGCATTGAAAAATACTATCAAAATACCATTTTGTGAGGCTCAGGCTCTCTTTATTCTTGTTACAGCCATCTGCCATTAAGCTTTAATAACTGACTGATTATAATTTATTAATTTATCACCTGTTCTTTATACAGTTGGATAAAATAATTGTCAACCAATGTGAAATGGTCTCCCATTGGGTTATTAATCCCCAAAGCAATTAGAAAACCCACTGATTGAACAAACCATTGAAAATGGGCAGTAACTCATGTTAGAAATGATATGCAGTGCTCACATCAGCACACTTAGTGCGTGACTGGTAATAGGGTTTCTGTCAGCAGCGTGGATTTGAAAAGGGGTAGTTTAACTAGGCAAGCTTTTATTTTTATTTATTTATTTTATAATAAGCTTGGAATTCTAGGGCTGATGATATACGTGTAGGCTCCAGCTTGTCTTACAGATTTTCTGAGCATAGTATGAGGAAGGTGACACAAACTTGGTATATATGTATTGCATGAATGCTTCTTAAGCCTGTTTTGGAGAGATTTCAGCCTCTACTACACTCCCCCAAGAATGAAGGGTAATTTAGGGATAGCTATAAATACCAAGTCATTTAAGAGATTGCCTTCAGTCAGCTTTGGATGAAGACACCAGACTTTAGTATCTCTCCTTTGATTTTTATCTGCACAGATTCCAATATATGTGGGTGTTTGTGGGCTTTCTGATATGGATATTTACAGTATGCAAGAAGACATGGAGCCAATGGTTTGTTGAATTCTACAGCTGTCATTTAGCAAAGACATTTGCTTAGTTTGAAAGTGAGAAGGAGATATGCAGGCTACCCCAGATGTGAAGGAGCTCCTTATCTCCTGCCTTATTGCAGTGCAGATTTCCAGCTACCTGTGTTACAATGCCTCCACAACTAAAAGTCACATTCAGGTAACACTATTTTTGATGTAGTTTGAACTAATTTTCTGATGAGAAGGAAAAAAATGCCACTGACATCACATGAGAGAGCAGAGCCACACCACTGAAGAAGCTGCAGATGTTTCTTTGTCCTAAATGAAGCTGCCTGGCACCTTTTGTGTGTGTTCAGGCACTGGGGATGTGCCGTGCTGCCAATTACAGCAGTGTTTTCTTCCAGATCGCTTGAGGTGGTTTGGGACAAATTTTATTTAAACAAAATGATTACAAAGATCTAAAAACTGCCAATATTTTGCTATTGAAACAAGGCCCTGGGCAGGCTCAGGAAGAGATTTTTTTGTCTCCCTCTTTTGTATTGAAATACCGTGTAATTAATAGATCTGTGCATTAGTGCAGTGTACCAAATATGGAGTATGAGAAACTCTTGAGTCTTCCACCTATATTATGCTCTCTCTGTATGACCATAGCATAACTGAATTACTGTTTTTCCACCAAACTTCTCTGTGTATCTTTGCTCTTACATTACAGCATTTTTAACTTCTCGGCTAAAGTTGGAGAAACTGACAAAAAGAACAAGAAAAGCTGGCTATGGACAGATCATATTGGGAGAATTGTAATTCCTCCTATTGGGAGCCCAAAGCAGAAGTAAGGAAGCTATTTTTTATATTCTTATAGTACTTCTGGTTTTTTTGTTGTTTTGGTTTTTTTAAAGTAAAAAATAAGAAGATATTTCATGCAAACGTGCTTGACAATGTCCAAGACAAATGTGAAGATCTAAGGGTTTCAGAAAATAGAGATAAAAGCACAATGAGTTATTTCTCTCAAAGCTCGAAACACTACAGATAAAGTCCTGTAGAAAAATAAATAGAAATGGTGCAGCCAAACATAATGTCTTGCACTAAAGGCACACACCTTTGCCTACAGGACTGTCAGTTGGAGTCAGGATAGAAGGGATCTTCCACCTCTTCCCACCTGCACTGACATCAGGAGACTTCTCTGCATTAGTAAGGTATGGTAATGATGACAATTTCTTCACCCTAGCTTGCAAGTGAGTGTTCACCTCTGTCACAGTACAGACCACAGTAACCCAATTAGACTTTTCCAAGTTTTGGAACACTCAGTTCTTGTGGAGTCTGGATCTCAGCATCAGTTTGGGATCTTATGGGTGTGGGAAAAATTTTGGCAAAGAGTCTGATCCAAGCTAGTGGAAAAGTCATTTTTCAAACAGCAGATTGACAGCTTTGCTGTTTGTGTTTTCTCTGCAGGTAAGAGATTTCCAATTATGGTTAGTCTCAAATGTTAATTAAGCAACATGTGCAGAAGAGTATCATGGAAGGAAGTCCATGTTCAAATCAGGACTAAGTTAAATAGTCCATGTAACAGGACTCCGTGGCTGTACTGCCTGCAAAGTTTGTGATCATTCAGAAAACTTCACAGCTGAAGTCTGTGTCGTAAAATCTTCTGAGGTTGTGCTCTTGGCCCTTCCCCTCATCAGAATCTTCATCTAAGGAAGCTGTCATACTCATGACACAGTTTCAATGTGGGGGCCACTGCATACTTTGGTAGAACCATTTCCAATCATGCAGGAAGATAATTGTTGCAAAAATGTAGGAGACTTCATCATAGAGCTAAACTCAAATTTGCAAATCTTGGTCATATTCTATGCACATTTTTTACAACATATGCATTTCTGTGTGTCATTTAACTCATCAGAGCAACATCCTATATATAATATAATTCTATATTTTATTTATTATGAGTGTAATGATAAAATTGGAAGTGCCTAAGTATTCAAAGCCTGAAGGAAAGACGTTGGACTATGCAGAGCAGAACAAAACAATCCTGGTTCATTCTTATCTGTAGTATCTGCTGGGAAATATTTTCAGAGTAGAATATCTAGGAAAAAACACTTCAGTTTTGCTTATAAGAACACTCCAAAAGTGGCGTGGGGGTGAATTAATCATGCAGTGCAGAGAATCAGAGAATCAGAATCAAGACCAAGGGTGAGTTAGAAAGTGAGATGATGATGTAAGCATCCCACCCAGGTCGGTACATGCAAATTGAGGGGCACAGAGAGGTCTGGGAAAGTGTTGGGGAACACAGTATTCAAATGCAGCAACTACTTCTTCAGCAGTGAAATAGTGTATGTCCATGTGAAAACAGAGTCTGAGCTTCAATTGGTAATCCTGCTGTGAATGAAAAGCACACGCCCAGATTTGGGTTTCTCTATGAACTGGAAGAGACAACTGCTTCACCTGAGTAATTTTGGAAATGAAGACATAACATCAGAGGCACAAGATTGATTATTTATTTATTTATGTGGGAAAAACTTATTAGGTGCTTAAGAGAATAGCAATAGAATAGTTAATACACAACAATCTAACTTCATTTTTCAAATACTGAGTACTTGGCTTTGTTAGCAGCTTCTCAACCATATTTCATCCCTCCTTCAGGAAAGTCTTGTGAAGGTAACCTGTTTAACAAAGCTGTGCCATAGCATGTACTATGAGGACAGTGAAGATCTTCCTGAAAGCCATTTGCATCAATTAGCTCCACTACGAGTATGTGGTTGCCCATGTATCAGGCTGCTGGCTATTATCACTTGAAGTGAAGACCATTATAGATAGGGAAAGTGATAAGCTTTTTCTTATGTGAAAGAGTTCACCCAAGAGTGCTTAAGCCAAAGGTTTCCTGGTAGCCTCTTCAATAGGTATGTCAGTTTAATTAAAAAATGTATTTTCTTTTCCATTAAATTTTCTTTAAAATTTTCCTTTTCACTTAGACGCCTGAATTAATACACTGCAGTTTGCTGTTAGGACTTCCAGGCTCTGATGAGCACAAGCAGTGTCACCTTCTCAGGATGCTATCCAAGACAGAATCACAGAGGGATAACTACCATCAAGTGGGGTCAACAGTCCAGTTCTGCCATGAAAAGTGCATTGCTGACATCTACTGCAGTCTTCTGGCTTTTTTCCAAGGTTTCCCCTCCAGCTGAAATCCCAGCTGAAAACAGGGACGAATATAACATAACAAATGCACAACATAGCTAATTAGTAATTAAAATATCTTACAGCAGGTACTATCACATAGAATTTCAAATTTCCTTATGAATTCAGCTTCTGAAAGGTGCAGACATATCCAGTGAAATGACAGAGCCAAATAACAAGGTTTAAAATATGTGTTTGTGACAGATATATTAGAAACAGGGTTTAGAGAGGAAGAGAATCAGGTTTAATGGACTCTGACAAAATTCCATCACAGTGAGTCACATTTTAATAGAAACAGAATAAAAGAAAGCAAGGGTGGGGAAAAGACATGGGTGAAAATCGGAGGTCACCTGCATTGTGATAACTGAAGTTTTGGAAATGAATCATCACACTAGGCAGTGGAAGGTTTCACCTCGGGCTGTGACAGGAAATGCACTGCTCTGTGCAGAACATTTCAGGCTCTCGATCAGTTGCTATTGATTGGGAAAGTACAGTTGCACCCAGAAAGTCTTAGCTTTTCTCTCATTTTCAGTTGGACAGAAAGGAAAATCTCAAGCAGCCATTTTCAGCTTCTCTTTCTCGGAAGAAATGGGGAAGGTGGGAGGGGAGTTCACAGGGGGAAGACACAAAACTTACAGTTTTAGTTTTAGTACGAGATTTAGTAAATCTCGTACTACCAGTGTCCTAAACAGAGAAAAACAGAAACAAAACCACCTTACTTGAAAGAAGTCCCTATGTATGTCTGAGAGAGACCTTCAGGGAGATCCTTCAAGGGCCCTTGTTTATTCATAACCACATAGCTATCAAGTGAATTCCTGTCTGGGCATAAAATTTCCTGGGATAGGACTTGACCAGAAGATGAGCTTATTTCTGGAGTCTATAAGACAGAGGATTCCAAAGTTCTGCCACGCACAAGCAATATTGCTGTGGCTTCTTCTGGCTCTGTGACATACTACAGCACAAGTCAGAGTAGCTCACACCTCATCAGTTGTAAACTTGTTTTGGTAACCCTTGCTCATATGTATCTAGATGTGTTTGTATGAACATATACAGAACAAGCCAACATATCTTCTTGATGTGGTACAACCACGTGTAGGTTGTACATCAAAATAAAAATGGTCTGCAGGTTGAAGGAAGTGATCCGGCCCTCTACTCTGGTGAGACCTCACCTGGAGTACTGCGTCCAGACATGGAGTCCTCAGTACAGGAGAGACATAGACCTGTTGGATTGCATCCAGGGCAGGGCCACAAAAATGATACAAGAGATGGAACACTTCTTCTAGGAGAACAGTCTGAGAGAGGTGGGGCTCTTCAGCCTGGAGAAGAGAAGGCTCCAAGGAGACCTGATAGAGGCCTTCCAGTATCTAAAGGGTGACTACAAGAAAGAAGGAGAGAGACTCTTCAGCGTGTCTGTTGTGACAGAACAAAAGGAATTTTTTCAAACTAAAAGAGAGGAGATTTAGGTTGGATAAAAGGGAAATGTTTTCTTTGGACAGGGTAGTGAAGCACAGGAACAGGTTGCCCAGTGAGGTGGAGCATGTCCCATTCCTGAAGACATGCAAGGTCAGACTGACTGGGGTTCTAACTGACCAGCTGTTGCTGTACATGTCCCTGTTCACTGCAGAGGAGTTGGACTGGATGACCTTTAAAGGTTCCTTTCAACTCAATTCTACGTTTCTGTGAGCTCTGTGATGAGGAATGAGGTCAACATATATGCCTTATGAACATTGTATGTGGTTGCAAATGTCTAGTATGTCTTTGGAGATAAGTTTATCTGTGAACAGGCAAATGCTGTTTGATGTCTCTCCTGATTCAGGTGTCTCTATACTGTTGTTTATCTCATGTTGTGGATGTGTCTAGTGTGTATGTTTGAATGCTGATATATGATGAATGGCAATTAAGTGATAGGTACAGCAGCAGTAAACATTTCCACTTTGCTGGGGAAGAACTGGATCTTACACACTGGTAAACACATGCTTACTTACGTAGGTCACTGAAGAGTAATGCCTTCTTTTTATTTCCATAGATACTACAGCAGAGAGCATGATAACACTGTTTGATAGAACAAACTCTGACCTACAAAACACCATTTTTCAACACAGTCACCACTATTATCACCAGCAATAAACAAGAGCCTTCATGCCACACTTGCAAAAATCCACCCGCTGTCAATATTGCCACTATTGAAATGCATCACCCATCACCTCACTATGCTGACATCCACAGCTTGATCTCCAAAATGTTCATCAATCATTGATGAATGTCAATGGGTGCCATTTTTTCCACATGGAGGGATTCAATGGCATCCTGTTTGCTTCATCTGAACTTCCATATCAGTTGCCATTCTGTCAGACTGTCCCTCTGCAAAAAAATATAACAGTATTGGTGGGAAGGTTCAACTCCTACTGCCATACCACCAACATTTGCCTCTGATGCTGGAGGCCAACATAATAAAACAGGAGATATTACTGTAAAAGCAGCCCTTGGAGATAAATATGTGCCTGTGCTTGTGAAGCCCCATCAAATTAGGGCACTGTGCCAATTTATATCATGTGGGCTTCACTGCTATTTCATGTGAGATCTCCACCAAAATCTTAACACGTGTGCAATCACTTGTCTGCAGGTCTTATTGTTACACCATTTCTTTCACAATAGAATCAAAATTCTGGGAAAATCAGATAAGATCATGATTTGAGGATACACTTTTAACAGAACAAATATAAAACTCTCCATGTATGAGAAGAGAAATTTACCCACTGAGTTAGTACAGAAAAAGCCTATTAAAACTCTGAGAAGTACAATTTAGACACTGAACCAAATTTTCTTGTTTCCTTATTTTGTGCTTAAAAATACTTATGAAATTATATGCAAAACAAAAATTAACAAATTCCTACCTCAAAAGAAAAGTCTAAAACAAAAGCGGAACCCCCTAATCTCCTGCCAGTCTTAAAATTGCCCAGTATTTCCTGCATTTGATTCATGTGAGATGAAGCATTGAAAAGTTAGGAAATTCCAAATGTTACGGTATCTCACAAGTTTTCATGGCTGTAGGAGAGATGTGTCATATTTTCCTTGTGAAAGGGAACTCAGAATATCAGATTGTTATTAATAGATGCTATTAAGTACGAAGAATGTGAAGTGCAATGGTTAATGATCTTTGAGTGACTGTGAAATGTTAAATGTAACTTTTCTAATTTGAAAAGTATTTTGGAGCTACCCAGCTGTCAATGACTTTCTTCAGCTGAAAAGCCTGCAAAGCAAATCACAAAAAATTCTATGACATTTGGTAATTTTATTAACTACACAGTTTATCATGTTTTCTGTGTTTCCTGTGCAGGCAATGCATATGTGAGAAAGTTAATTGAAAAAAAAACTATTCCCAAGAGTCTCTTGGCTCTGAGCTTCACCTAAAGCTGTGTACAATATGCCTGCAGATGTGTAAGTGAGGTTGAAAGCTTGTTTTGATCTCCAAAAATTAGCCAGGTTTGGGCATAGCCAAAACAAGTGCTACCAGTCCTTTTTGCTCTAGGGAAGTGAGTGGTGGTGTAAGCTGGAGGTGGTGGTGGGATGCTGGATAAGGATTTTCTACAGCATGGTGGTACTAGCAGGGAGTTATAGAATCACAGAATCATTTGAGTTGGAAGGGACCCTTTAAGGTCATCTGGTTGAACTCCTCTGCAATGATCAGGGACACCTACAATTAGATCAGGTTGTTCAGAACCCCATTCATCCTGACCTTTAATGTCTCCAGGGATGAAAGCATCCACCACCTCTCTGGGCAAACTGTTCTGGTATTTCACTAAAGCAAGAATCTCTGACTCTACTTTAAAACACATCCGGCTTTTGGTATTTGTGGGAAAGAAGAAAAATCAGCCAGTAATTTGTAGACTTTTCATATATAAAGTAGAAAATTTTATGTATTTCAAGTCAATTTTCAGGTTGTTTAGAGGCCACCCGAAGATCAACATCCTAGTTAGTTAGCATTCAGGTACATTTTAAGTGCAAGAAGGTTGAAAAGAAGGAATTGAACCACTGAACATGTTCGTGGGACCCTTGTCACTGACACACCTCATATATTACTCTTCACACTCTCCAGAGGGAGTCTTAAATACAGATGAACCATGATGCAGAACCTGTGACTCAGGTGAAGTGAGAACTGATATCTCCAAAATTCTTCACTAGTGCCCCATTGAGTCAACAATCCTACTATTGTTAGTCTTTCTGGCTATGATGCTACAAACTTTTGCCTTCTAATGGGATCATCAGATTGTGTCTGTCTTACCAGAGCTGATCTATGCCACGAGTGAGAGCTGAGCCAGATGTGTGTGGCGCTGAATGTGGGAGGGGTCTGGCATGAATACTGCAAAAATATTTGAACAGCCTCTATGTTAATATCTATTAACTTTTAACTGGTCAAGCTTGTAAATGTTATGGTTGGAATTTGGAGGGGTTTTTTTTGCTTTTGTAGATATCCTTATATAATAAATTACATAAGATTTCCAGCTTTGCTGGTATGAATATTAAAGAAGCTTTAAAATTAGAGTTTCATATTTACTGAGATGTTTCTGAAAGCTGGCAACTATTTTGTAAGTAAAATAACAAGTAACAACACTATTGCTCTTTTTTCATACCAAAAACTGAGTTTAGATAGTTTACACATAATTAATAGTGTTATGATTGGAAAATATTTCATTACATTATATTAATACATCTGAATAGGCATGGATCATGTCACACACAGTTGTTAGGTTCATTGTTAATCAGATCCCTCACATTAACATATTGTAGTTAAAAATGAAATGCCCTGTAACTGACTGTGTAATGCAAAGAGTAATTTCTGAAGCTACTTCATTATCCTGTCCTAAGTAACTTGAAATTGCTTATTTAATTGAATATTCAGTCCCTAAAATATATCCTCACCGTTCTGCTGTTAACTTCACAAAATGCTTAAGGACAAGCACAGCCCCATTTGTCCTTTTGGGAGAAGGCTGAAGTTATTAGCTGTTTGAGAGATCCTGATCAGCGAATGCCAAAGCTAAACTTGTCACAACTGTCCTTATAATAGCTGAACTTTCCACTTCCCCAGGAATGGCCTGTCTTGTTACGCTTATTCTACCTGACCTACTTTTCAGCTCTGCGCTTATAGATGCTAAAAAAATTCTGAGTCTCTAGAATGAGGACAGAAATAGCTTTCATAGTGCTGAATCAACACAAAAACGATCCACGGCTGGGCACCTCTGCCTCCTGCTTTCCGCAGAAGGGATTTTCCTTTGGAGCCCTGGACTGTTTCTATCGCACCTTTCACTAGCTGAGGAATTTCATTATGAGGAAGAGATACACAGAACTCATGGAGGGCTGCTTAGTTAATGCTATGAACGTAAAGAAAATAGGAACGAAAATCTACTGTGCTGCAAATATTCAGCAGAAGTTAGTAGTTGTTCATCCTGCTGTACTGTCTGTGTTTTCAGAGAGCTCCAGAGAACACAGCTATGTATAAACTGTTATTGTAAAGGCATGAGGTCAATCCCAGTCACATCTTCATCCAAAAAGCCTACCCCAGATAGCTCTCCTGGGCAGTATTCTGGCACGGTTCAGGGGCAGACCAAGCCAACAGCTTTGCAACAGGCAGGCTGACTCAGTGGTGCTAGGAGAAGGGGGAATCCAGCTGTCTGGGCATCAGCCATCCCATCCTGAGACAGCCTCTGGCCTTTTTACTTAGTATAGACATAGCCACAGAGACTTGGCATCAGGTTACTTAATGATAGCAACATCCTGTGCGTTTATTTATGTGTCTGACTAGGGCAGTGATAAATATGGTTTTAAAACCTCTAACAAATTGCCTTGTTCTTTCCTCAAACAGCAATTAGAGCTCAAACAGCTCTTTGAATATGTGTCCACACAAGTAATAGTATGTAGGACCATTTTCTGGCACTGGGTCCACATGTCCCATCTCCTATGGTTAATCTGTTTTATCATACCAGAATGGTTGACTACATCCAAATTGCCTATTGGGAATGATCTTTGGCCAATGGTAACCTCTAAAATGTACCTAGGGATTTTTTTTCCAGAGAATGAACAAACCCAAACTATGTCAGGGAACATAAATAGTGATCAAGCTCCCTTGCCTGGGAAATAAATCTTGGATTTGTTTCATTTATTGACACAAATATTGCCTGAAAGATCCCAGCAAGTTCTTGATTCTGTATAATTACTACTATTGCACTAAGTAACAAATTGTATTCCTTGAATGAAGAAGGTAAAGATTATAACTTCTACTGTACAACTTGGTAAGTTAAAAACCTGTAGAGCCAAATCTTCAGAACTTGGTGGAAGTTATTCCTATAGTCAAGACTGCAGATTCTTTCTGAGATTTACAACAATTTCTAGAATTTGGAAACTATTTTGGGGCTGAGTACAGTAACAACTTGTCCCTCTGAAGATACAGTTGACATTAGTAGGAAATTCTTTATTCACATGGTGAGATGCAGTAACAAGTTGCCCAGAGAAGCTGTGGATGCCCCATCGCTTTAGGTATTCTAGGCAAACTCTGCCCAAGGCATGGAGGTTGGGACTTGTTTTTAAGTTCTCTTTCATAAAATCAAACACAAGACATTCTCTGATTCAACCCTAGCCATTCTATGATTCTATGATATTTTTCAAAGTATGGATTTGTTTGCCTCAAAGAAGTAAGTTTTGTCAAAAGAAGATGCTGCAGTAGCGGAAGGGTGCATGCTGATCCAGAACCTGGTATTGCTAACAAAGAATGGCCATGCTAGTTAGCATGTATCAGCACAGGTTTCTTGTCAACACTACTACCAAATAGCTATTTCACCATAGCCAAATCCCTTCACCTCTTCATTCATTTGGCACACTGTAAAATAAAGGATATAACACACTTAAGGTCTCCAGATTCAACTGTGAAGCAAAGAATCAACATGAACTTAATCCACGTTCTAAACAAGTACAATTTTTTTTTTTTTTTTTTCCAGCAAACCTATGACTTAGGAGCAGCTTTTCATCCTCAATGGAATTGCTCTACTTTTAGAACTTTTGCATATGTGTAATTCTGCTAAATCAAACTACTGTATAGAGGAACTAGTTTTTAATCCCGAATTTTTACTGGAAATTCAAGAGGAAGTACTGTCTTAGCAATAGTCAAGTCCTCTTTCTTCTCCTGTGCTGAACCAGCACTTTGTAAGGAATACATTACCAAAGGACAAATGCTTCATTTTTATACAGCAGCAATTCTCATTTTTCAGAGCAGAACCACATAGGTGTGAATTAGTGGAGAGGGAATGTGGTCCTCCAGTAACAGGATTCCACTACCATCTGCTGGTAGGAGAAACGTGGATTTACCTAGAACCCCCCCCCAGACATGTATTCTGTCTATGGGAGGCAGTCAAGAATATTTTTAATTAATTGCTTATGTCAGTTAGAGGCACTCTGCTAATAGTAGTCATATCTTAACAGATGAACTCCTCACACCTTTCTAGATGAGATTCAGTCAGTGTGGCCGAGTTTCTAGTATGTAAACACTTAAGTGTTCAGACATCAAGGTCCTACATGACTAGTGGCATAAGGTTGGTGTACCTCAGAGTGTGAGAGTGCAAGCAGCTTTGCAGCATGAACACTTGGGGCAATATGGTTCCCTTCTGACAGATGCAAAACTCAGAAGAGTTATTACATGACCAGGTCTTTTTCAGCTGTAATGACAGACCCTCAAAGAGTCAGTTCTCAAAATGTCTATGGACTTCTGGTCATCTACAGATCATTTGATAGTGCTAGTACATTTTATAAGCCTTGATTCTGTGAAGTGAATTTTTAATTTTTCACTTCTTCTCTAGTGCCATTGACCTTAACATCTGCAGAGTTCACATGCTCAGCAAAACTAAGGTCAAATTGCTGAATCTCTTCCTGGCTTTGGTTTAAAAAGTCACTGTGGCAGTCTAGAGCGCAGCTGTGGGTATCTGCAGAGACACTCAAGCTGTCTGTAATCAGGCAAGCATGGGCACAGACAAGAATTATCATCTTTTAGCTTAAGCATCAACACTGATACCTGAACTAATCGCTAAAACTAATTCAAACTCTCTGCTTATACTGCAACCATGCTTCTAATAGATCTAGTTGATAAAGCACATTAACCTTGTTTTTTTTTCTGAACTGGCACTTATTACAATTCTTTTTGAAAATGCATATGATGGCTGGACTATATATTCTGATGTAGTTATCAGCAGTGCTATGGATATTACTGTAAAACTTTTTTATATTGTATACTGTTAATAAAGATGGAGATAAATATTAAGATTTAGCTTTCTGAATTCATATGAAAGGTCTTCTGAAAATCATAGAAGTATTGTTTGCTCATCTAGTATAAATGACAAGTTAAATGCCCTTCATTGCTCTTCAGTGCAACCTTAACAGAAACAGATGGAAGTTTTAACAGTTTGTTATCAGACTAAAGAACAAGACCTGTAGTGCTATTACAGGTCTTTTTACCTTTTCCTCTAAGTAATAAAAAGCACACATATTTTTTTTCTTTAAAATTCCCATATCATCCAAATTATATGTGCTTTATGAACTATGCCTGTAAACTGGGTACTCCATACAACCCTTGCCACTTTTCATGTAACTGGTAATAATAGTACTTACCTTACTACACTATCAAGGACTACTGCATCTGTACTCTCCATTTTAACTCCATTTCAGTCTTTAGATATTAATATACCGTACATGATTACTGTTATTCATGAAATGAAATGATCTTTGCTATTGAAATAAATCATTAAATATTATTGGTTTCCTAATTTCACTCTTCTGCTTGAGAATCATAAAATCATATTCAGTTAGTCCTAAATACCTCTTCCAGAATCAGGAGTATCATGATGTTTTCAGAGCCTCTTGGCTGTATTTCCTGAAGTATTTCTATGAGAGGCAGCCTAGATTTTGTCCCCTAAACACTGAGACACCAAGACCTGGAGCAGTTAAGACCTAGGTCTTCCAAATTATTTGTGTATCTAATTCTAATAAACTCTAATTTTCCTTTTGATGTCCAGAGCAAGTCTAGCTGGGAAAATGGTTAATCTTCCAGCAATCCCTGACAACTTACTAGTTTTTGAAAGTGAAGGGCTTTCAGGCATTACCCCTTAATTAATTGAAATTAATAGTTACTTACGAAACTTTAGGCCCACACTGGGATACTCTTTCCTGCCATTCCAGATGCAATACATTTTTGTGAACTGTTTTATTTACATAAGTTGCCTTTCACTCCCATTTGATGAGTTATTTCATCAAATATACACTGCGGTAAAGCACCAGGAATGTGAGATGCTTTGATAAAAATCAAAGTTCATGCCTCTTTTAAGTGTGAGCTTGATTTTTTCCCCTTGGTGTTTGGTTTCCCATTCACAGGAAACGCAAAAAAACATTTGCACATAAATTAATGCCTCAGCAGAGAACAAAAGGTATTTCCTTCACACTTCTCTAGCAGGAGAAATGCCCACTGAAGTGTAATGCAATTTCATTGTCAGTGGACAGTTGCAAAGGTTTATTGTAAAATTCTTAGGATACTTTCAATCTATTGCCTGTAAGCCTGGAACTGCAAAGCTTAACTCATGGGAGTTATTCTTCACGCTGATATGGTTCTTTATGCTGTCAAACTGTTTTACATATAGTAAATCAGACATGTTCATGTTCTGTGGAGTCTTAGGCAAGGCCATGTCATCATCATCCCAAGGCCATGCAACAAAACTACAGTAGCATGAGATTTTACCCCAGTCTTCCCAGCACGAGTCTTAGTGTTCCTATGGAGCAGAAGTTTGAGGTGTGATACTTCTTGCTTCCTCCCGGTCTTCAGAGGAAAAAAATGCAGAAGAAATGATCAGCTGTAATTAGTTATCCACTTCCCAGGAGTTGACCAAGGAGGCATGTCAAAATCTGTTTATTCGCCTCTCTGCTTTTTGAATGATTAGGGAAGACTAAGCTCCCAGGAAATACTGTTCTAGAGCACATACATAAAGGAGAAAGTCCAAAGAAACACAGTTTCTATCAACAACATCAAGCCACAGCAGACACAGTGAAATGTAGCTGTATGCCTCCAGGTGAAGGAGCCACTGCTCATGTCACCACTATGCTCCCAGGAATTTAGAAAATCTGACCATCTCTGCTTTTTCTGGGGCACTGACACCAGACTATTCTTCTCAGGTCCCAAACATCAGTAGCTGCTTTTTCCAATTCTAAAAATCCAGATTTGGTCAGGCTTTCAAAGATTACAGGATCTCCTTGTGAAGAAGCATTAGGAACCATTGTGAGTAGTAAGGAATAGTCGAACATAATTATTTCAGTGGTGTTTTTTGTTTGTTTGTTTGTTTCTCTGCACTTCAGAAATTTTCTGTGCCCTTATTTTTCTTCTGAAATGTTACATTGTAATTTTCCCTACATTTTGAAATTCCTCCAGATTTTGATTAGGTCTTTGCCTTTTGTAACTCTTTCACTGGACTGTTACTAAGCTATGTCTGTGTTCATACTGCCTGTTTACTCCTACCCACTTGGAAACAGTCCCCATGGGTGGTTCACAGGTGAGACCTCCAATGCTGAACACTGAAGTGAACACGAGGGCAAGCCACTGCTTAATGAGTTTCCACAGATTTTCTGTGCTGTCACTAAGAACACAGCTTAACTGCAAGCATCCTTCCAGCTACAGAACCTTCTGGCTGCAAAAATACATGATCAAACTCATTAGTGCCTTCTGCCAGTTTGTCATTATCCCTCTGCCAAAAGTAGCCTTCAACGGGCTGCTGGTGGAGCGGTCTTTAGGAAAGATGCTGTCCCCTTGCACCTGGTCAATTAAAAAAATGCAAATAATTGAACTGAAGCAGATTTGGGTTGGAGAAGGGAAAATCAAAACATTTTGCTGTGGCAGAAGAGCTGAAGGTGGTCACCTGCAGTTGCTAGGCAAGGACAATCAGCAAAACCAGCTCCAGATGAAGGAGGACTGTCTACTCACTCCACACAGAATGTTGCTGCAGCCTTACGTACCATGGATTCCTCACCACTGTATGGGACAGAGGAGTTAAGCCATTTGAAATCTGTTGAAAGGAAGAAATGGTGTGGACACCTCCTCACAACTTCAGTTTGCAGAGTAAAATTTACACTAAAAATTGTGCTAGTGTATTTACACCCATAGAACTCATCATAGGACTGTCTTATCTCATTGCAGTGTTTTGTTTAGTGAGGGACAGTTATAACCTCAGCCCAAAATGTTTTGTGACATGAATAGCAGCTATTCTCCTTCACTGTGAAAGCACCAATCACACCAACAATCCTTCTGATGAGTTTTTTATAATTTCCATCAGTACCATCTAGTTTTATCTGCACAAATTTATTTATGCCCATGATACTTCCACAATCTGCGTGTACTTGACCAAACTTTGGTAGCCCAGGTTGGATCCAAAGCATATTACAACTTGACCTGGGAAGTAGAAATGCAGTTTAAAGTGTCTTTTCAAAAGCAATACCATTTTTCACCAGAAAACCCAGAAAACACACCTTCCCCAGCAGAGTAATTTTAGTAAAACATATATGTAGTACAATTTCTTGCACTTGCACATACTGAGAATAGCACATGAGACTACTGACAAACATGAAGAGTTCTTTTTAAAACAGTTACTTTTTTGGTATGGACAGAGAACAGTTTTGTACTGACTTGAAAAACTGCTCTCAGCTTTGTTTGAGGGTAACACCTGCCTATGTCAGGGTGGGGTCTGCAAGAAGAGAAGCAGGGTAGAACACGCTGTCCCCATGACCAGCGGAGACGGGATGTGTTCACACCTCCTCACCACCTACATGTGCACACATCACCTTGAGTGTGGCTTGGGGCCCTGGCAAACTGGGGTGTTTGTGCAGTGCTTGTGTGGCACGACCAGCACCCGAGGCACCTCAGGCTCTGGAGATGTGGGCAGAGACTCACTCCTTGGGTGCAAAGAAGCGTGTTATTTCTATTTGAAGGTTGAGTACTTGATGCTTATCAGGTTTTTATTGCAGCGTGTGGTGTCAGCTAGTTCTTTTGGAGATGCTTTAAAGCAATCTCCAGTATCTGATCTCACTCTCTCAAGATCTGCCCAAGATTTCTTTTGTTTTCACTGCAGGAGTGAGAGAATTACAGAGAGCCAAAGATCTCTTTTTCACCCCAAGAATCATTCCCTCTGCTTCTCAGAATGTTTTTTGAAACATTTTAGGAGCAGCCAGTCAGAGCTGAGGAGTCCCAGTGCATGGTCTTTACCTCTTCACTCTCCACCCATCCAACTGAGACAGATTTCACAACCTCAGTCTCTCCCTAGTTCTCTGCCACTTTCACTTGCTGGTGTAGGACTCATTATTTGACTCCTGCTCTTATGCAATGCCCATCCCTGTGGTATCTGAGCATCCTCTTCCTCTCACATTCCTCCCCCTCTGAGGTTCCTACTGGGTTAGTGTTCAGCGGCAACTGTGACTGGTATTCCTATTTAAGCATGAAAAGAGAGAAGTGCTGTTTATAAAATCTAACTTCTGTATGTCATGTGGATCCTTCTGTGTTGTAAATCTCCATATTGTTGTACAGTTGGTGATTATTAATTCTGCTGTTTGAAACTCAAAGCTCTGCTCATCTCGGGAATACTGACATGGATTTTTTTATTAACAAACCTCCAGATTTTAACAAAATATTGAGATGTTATTCTATGAGAGGGTTCCAAAACATACAAAAGAGAGGAGTAACCTTCCTTTAGCAGCTTGCATAGGATTTAATCAATTTCTGGATTAGCATGTTAAATTTTATTTAGGGTGTGATTCAGCAGAATATTTTAGAACTGCTTACTTGGCTGAAATAAACAGTGATGGATCTGAGCACAAGCTTAGAGATCATTACATATTTGTGGATGAGATTTTTAAAGGTATTTAAATGTTTAACTCACTAACTACTTCTAAAAATCTGTCTTTAAGTACCTTGGTGAATTAGGGTCCTAATTCCCATTTAATTATGTGGGCTGGATTCCCCAGATTGCCAAGTTCATTTGTTCCCTTTGGACTTCCTCCTGAGATTTCCCTTGATCAGCTAATGCATATTGAAATACACCTTCTTCTGTCTTCAGTTGGCACTTAAAATGCGTTCGTTAAACACATTGGCTAATATGTTATTAAAGAAACACTTTCATCCTTCTCTCATGATGCAATAGATGCTGGGTACATTTCAAAGAAGAGTAATTGTGTCTCGCAGCGTCATGATGTAACAGGCATCTCAAGTATCATCCTTCTATGTGTGAGACATGGCTGGGTTGGTTGATGGAATGAGAGCATATGTGATACACTGGCACAGGGTGGAGGAAGAGGTTGGTGATAACGTTGCTAGGAGGTTATGCTTTTCATGTTTCAGTGCCATGGGCTCTTGCAGAGCTGCAGCCACATGCTAGGGACAACCTGAAGAACAGGATGACTAGGTACTTGTGCCCCATGGGCTTGCAAGGCTGTAAAAGCTTGAGACACAGTGCTAGCGGGATAAAGGGAGAGCAGTGTTCTTCCTGTGCGACGCCCAAAGCAGCAGCTTTGCACTGGCATGGTCCTCACTACCAGACGTTCCACATAAAGCATGGAGTTGACCCTGGTGCAAAAGTAGGGGAGGTGTGCCATTGGACCAGGGTGACGTGGGGCATCACACCCTTCACTCCACAGTGCCAGCACAATGTCACAGCTTGTGTCATCCCTATGGGATGTCTCTGCCTGCTAATCTCAGCCTTCAGTGCCCACGCTTCTTTGCTGAGCTTTGGGAGGAATGTAAGGGCTTTATTGACCACAGGGTTGAATTTCAATAAGGTTAAGTCCCTTTGAAAACTTAAACTGGATTGTAGATGAGCTACACAGAAATGCTTCCTGTGTACTGCATTACCGTCTCTAGGTTCTGCCCGTTCTGAAACACAGAGCAGTCATGGTGGGATTTCAGATTATGCAGTGAATGGCAGTGAAAGAAATGTGATACTCTCATAACCCAGGAACAGATCAGTTGATATAAGTCAGGTTTGGCTGAAGAATTCTCCACCAGATTTGTCTTCTCATGCTAAAGCCTAGCATAAACAGGCTGGCTGGCTGAACATTTCTGAAGCTAAGTAAAAATAGGCCTATGAAAGGAATCTGCATTAGAACAATAACTGCACAGAATCTACTACTTCTCCTTATTGTGCCAGTTATCAGTATTTAATACACATATGCACACTGGAGCACAGGGGAAAAAGAGAACCCCACAGGACATGACTTCTAATTAGCAGGGGGACACATCCCCTGCTGTGATTTACTATTGGAAAAACATGCAGAAGATAACTGAACATTACACTCTCTTCTCCCCTTGCTGCTGGCAGCATTGCGAGGAGGGCTGCTTTGCTCACGTCAGGGATATGGGGAGAAGGGATCAGGCAAGAACATGCAGCACCACATAATAGCAGTGATTCATAACCTCATGGCACTAAACTCACTGGGCCACATCTTTAGCTAGTGCCCACTGATGTAGATCCATTGAGTGCAGGAGGGAGAAGCTGATTTACATCAGCTACAGATTCAGCCCATTTACTTTTTTTCTCTTTAAGAAATCAATAAACTGTGCAGAGGGAGAGCAGGATGTGCAGTGCTCTATGTAGCAGCCTGATGTATTTCTGCAGAGGGATGCTAAATTTCTGATACATACTGACCACTTATGCATAGTATGATCAGGTCACAGAATCACAGAATCACAGAATGGCCAGGGTTGGAATGGACCTCAAGGATCATGAATCTCCAACTCCCCTGCCACAGGCAGGGCCACCAGCTTCCCTATTTAATAATAGACCAGGCTGCCCAGGGTCCCATCCAATCTGACCTTGAACACCTCCAGGGACGGGGCATCCACAAACTCTCTGGGCAGCCTGTTCCAGCACCTCACCACTCTCTCTGTAAAGAATTTCCCCCTGACATCCAACCTAAATCTTCCCTCCCTCAACTTAAAACCATTTCCCCTTGTCCTGCAGTTGTCAACCCTTTCAAAGAGTTGATTTCCCTCCTGTTTATAGGCTCCCTTTAGGTATTGAAAGGCTGCAATGAGGTCACAAACATTTTTCTCCAGGCTGAACAAGCCCAGCTCCCTTGGCCTTCCTTCATAGTGGAGGTGCTCCAGTCCCCTGATCATCTTCATAGTTCTCCTCTGGATCCTCTCCAATAGTTCCCCGTCCTTTTTGTACTGGTGGCTCCAGACTTGGACACAGTATTCCAGATGGATCCTCACAAGAGCAGAGTAGAGGGGGACAATCATCTCCCTGTCCCTGCTGGCCACCCCTCTTCTGATGGAGCCCAGGACACCATTTGCCTTCTGAGCCGCAAGGGCACACTGCTGGCTCATGTTAAGTTTTTCATCAAGACCCCCGGGTCCTTCTCCGCAGGACTGCTCTCAAGGACCGCTCCCTCCAGTCTGTATGGATGCCTGGGATTCCTCCGCCCAAGTGCAAAACTCTGCACTTTGCTGTGTTGAACCTCATCAGGCTCACCTGGGCCCACCTTTCTAGCCTGTCAAGGTCCCTCTGAGTGGCATTCCTTCCTTTTACCATGTCATATTGCCCCTTGTGACTTGAACTGTGAAAATTGCTATTATAGACTTGGAGTACCCAAAGAAGTTGGAGTGATCTTCATTATAGTTAAACTCTGTGGAGCAGTCAAGGACAAATCATGTTCTGTCAGGTTTTAGGAATAGGTTCTTGCTAGTAACATCATCATCTAGAAGTGCTCACATCCCTGTTACAGATGATGTTTCTATAACCTGATCATATTTTTAAATCCTGTTCTACTTGCCCTGTCTTCATTTAAGGAAATAGAGTATGGTTCAGCCCTGGAAATGCAGGTTCTCCCCTCTGCCCAGCTCCAGCAGGGACACGCTCCATGACCTTGAGCAAGTCCCTGCATGGTTCTGTGTCTGACACTCTTCCTTGGGTCTTGAGAAGACCTTCTTTCCTTTGTGCCACTGCCAGGTACACTTTCATTTTCCTAGAGAGATCAACCCCTCTCTGATGAGATCCAGACAAGACAAAGCTGTCCCTTCTTTCAGGCTAGGGCCACATGCAATGCACCCCACCCCTGCAATGAAAGAGCTACCAGGAGTTTTCTGTCTGTGATGGACAAGAGCCTGGACTGGGTTGGGGTCTGTGCAGCTGTGCCTGAAATAGGGCTGACACAGGAAGAAGCCAACTTGCACTGGGAGGACCTGGGGAACGGCAGACTGTACTCACTCCATTTGGCACAGGCTGCAAGGAGGAATTTTTCATCACAGGGTTTGAAAATGTTAGCAGGTTTCACATAGCTTGTGCTTGCTTTCTCTAGCTGAACCAGCCTGTGATTTAATTACATGTGTGGCTTGCAGCAAACTCCTGAGTGCCTCCCTGTCACATTCTGCACAGCCCAGTGCAGATCTGGCCCTGGGAAAGGAGCTGGGAAGCTGTGCCCAACTGTGCCGAGCTGCGCGTGACTGCCAAGACCTGGATGTGTGAGCGGGGATCACATTCAAGGACATGATAATTTCCTCCCTTTGCCTGAGCTTGATGTGGTTTCAAGAATACATAACAAACATGTCTGCTTAATTATTTTGCTTTTAATGTGGCTTCCTGTTCTCGTCCCTCTGTCTGTATGGTGATGCCATGAGCTCCTCAAGGCAGGACCGTGGCTTTGTACAATTTTGCTAAATGTTAATGCACTTGTAACGCTGCTGCCTGGTGAGCAAGATCACCGAAGCATGAGCTGGCTTCAAATTCAGTTTCTTGCTGAGTTTTCCTCAAAGCACCAGGCAGTGCTGGGCTTGTAATTTGGGAAACTGCAAGAGTGAGTTGGAGTGAATTGTGCTGATCTGATCTGCACTGCAACAGCACCTGAAGGAGAAAAAAACAGGAAGAGCAAAACTCAGTGTTGTCAACGCTGCACTTAAGAATCATTATTTTTGTCCTGAAAAAACCCTCTATCAACATAGAAATCATGACATTCTAAAGTAATTAACGTTTGGCTGTTTCAGCTGTTTTTGTATTCATGCTTTCAAGTTTTCATTTCAGTTCTCCACCGCCTTCTATCCTGCAGTCTTCTGACTGTGAAATGTTAAGTTTTATTTTAGTGAAGATCAAGATTATCCAGAATCACCTGACTGTGGGAGATGAATGATCAAGCAAAAAGCATACACAGCACCAGAAAGCTCAGGAAAAAATGCCTTAAGCCCATTGTGTTTACGCTTACTGATGTTAGAGAAGTCCTAGGGAAGAACTAGATGCAGCCCAGACATCAAGTCTGGTAATGGCAGGGGGTGGTGCTTCCAAGACTTTTATTAGCATTATTCACCAGGTGCCTCAAAAATAACCTTAATACCGCTTTGCAGCATGTAAGTGCTGTTATTTCCATTTCACAGCTGGAGAATTGAGACACAGACACAATTAACAGCTTGTCCATAGTCATACTCATCTGAATCACAGGTCAGAGCCCTCATCCATGGGTGATTCCTTCTCACTGATGAAATAGGCTGGAGAAGCGAGCTAGTAACACCAGGTTAGCTCCTGCAGGCTGAACTAGGGTTCAGTGTAAAGAAGCAGTCAAATGTTTGGCTGGCTATCTGGAGGGTATTTGCACTAATAAAACTGCTGAGTCTGGAAAGCTGGGCATTTTCCCGTGTGATTGCTGCTGCTTCATTTTCTGGTCATGGTGGGAACAGCCTTTCTGGTTCTTAATGGAATTAGTAAAACATCCAAACATTTCATAACTTTAATGGCTGTAGAACTGGGAGAAACTCCAGCTGGTAGGAGTAGAGATGGCTCCTGGTTTTCCAAGTCAGTTTGCCCTTACTCTAGAAATCTGCTTTGTTTTAATTTAGTAACCTGCTGTTTTGCCTGTACAGCCTGGACAGAAGAAAATGAGGGAGCAGATAGCAGAGGTACAAACTTTTCATCTTAGGAAGCAACAAAGAAACAAATAGAGATCAAGCAAAATGGGACTCCTTGGCATTCCAGAACAAGGCTCTGCTCCATGTTGACTGTGCTGTTTTCCCTTTGTGCTTTTTGGCAGCCTGTAATGACACCAAGTCCCTTAGTCAAACTGCCTCCTTATCTCTATTGGTGGCCTCTTCCCTTGTTCCTTCTTGGCCACTCATTGACAGATCTACAGCCTGAGCTCAGAACAGCCCCCATTTACAGAGGGGAATAATCCCCTCTATACACACTTCCTTTTGAAGAAAAAGCACTGTTGTAAAATCACTTGACACACAGGCATCCTCCTTTCCTACAGAATGAACACCAAGATCAATATGTGCTTGTTCTTTGTTGCCTAGTTTTGCAAGTGCATTTAAAAAAAAAAAAATCATAAAAATCATGTAACCACTGCATTTCTACCTGTTTACACAAATGGAATAAGTATCCTTTCAGTTGTTTGGATCATGGAAATTTTTTTATTTTTTTTCACAGAATCACAGAATCACCAAAGTTGGAAAAGACCTGCAAGATCATCCAGTCCAACCATCCACCTATCACCAATACTTCTTACTAAACCATATCCCTCAACACAAAATCCAAACTTTCCTTGAACACCTCCAAGGTTGGTGACTCCACCACCTCCCTGGGCAGCCCAGATTTTTGTAATCTTGTAATCTTGTAAAAATTCATTTAATATATACTTATTTTCTGGCCAGTAAATACTAATGAAGGCATGGGCCAGTGAAAGGTGGGAAGCTGCAGTGACTAGTTGCTGAACCGGAATTGAGGAATGCTGTGCTCTCTGCTAGCTCCTGGAATGAGTCATCTGCATTAATTTTGGCAAACCATCTGCAGGACTGAAAGGAGATGCTGCAGACCACCTGTAAATGCAGTATATCCACCATTGTGCCCATCTCCCACCCATGTGGCTCCTTCACAGTCTGCCTGCAAGAAAACTGTATGATCATGCCTGCATTTTGGGTCACAAACATCCTGCTTGGGGGTGATTTGCTACTGCTGGAGATGATGCTTGTGTGGATGATGAGCTTTCACCCACCCTTAGCAGACCATTGTAAACATAGCCCTTGTTTCTTTATTTGTAGAACAGGAATAAGTTTTCACCTAAAAAGTGTTGAAGACCAGGTTGGTTGGGGCCCTGGGCAGCCTGATTTGGTGGGTGGCAATCAGCCCATGGCAGCAGGCTTGAGCTGGATGATTTTTAAGGTCCTGCCCAACCTAAGCCATTGTATGATTCTATGATTCTAAAAACGTGGTGCCCATTATTTGGTAAGTATTTACTTGTTCTTAGTGTGTCTCACTCTGCAAACGGCTCCACGGAATATTTTTGGAAGGGGAGGGGATTGTTGTGCAATATAACAGAGTGTGATGGGGAACAGAAATGGACTCTGAGTATTTTCAAAGTGCCTCAGGAGCCTGAGATGAAAGACGAGATGCAAGCGCAAAGTATTATTATTCTAATGATGCCCAACCCTCACTGAGCTGTGCCTTGTGGAAGTGTGTGAACTTTGGAGCGTGCCCTGATGAATGTGAACCATGACAGCTCTCAGGAGATGCAGGGGATGCTGACAATGGCTTAATCAATTATGACAGCGATGGTAAGATCTGTCCAGATTAGAGCACTTCAAAAACTACAAAGCCTCAGGCTTCTCTGTCTAGGTTTTTGCAAGAATGGGACAATGAAGGAAGCGGATTGATTGGGGTCCTTTGAAATGTGGCAATACTAGCATCTGCTGTCTTAAATGCAAGACCATCTAGATAGGCTTTTATAATCTGAAGATGCAACTGGGACAGAGGCAGTGCTGTGAGTTTTGCAGTTATGCCAGAGCACCAGTGGGTGAGATATGGTTTTTCCCTGGGAGATGGGTGGGAGTTATTTCAAATGCCTTACGGTAAAATGAAGCCGGGATGAAGAAAAAAACAAAGGGAAAGTATCACGCAGAAAAGATCTGGGAGAATGGGTGGTTCTGCAGGAGTATCAGATCAAAGGACACTTCTTGTTAGGAATCAAATCATCGTCTTCCTTTCCAAGTCAAATGGGCCCTTTTGAGGAACAGATAGGTGAGATAAAGCCTCTAGGGTGATTTTATCTCCCTTTTGAGTTGTCTGCTTGTGTGAATCTCAAATAAACAGCAGCAGAACAGAAGGGATTAGGTGAGCACAGTGAATCACGCCTGCCTTTTGTGAGAAAAACGAAGTAAAAAAGATGTGGATCAAAATTACCAGATCAGCAAGAAGCAATAAATGCAGTAATATTCCAACAATATTTCCTAAATGTTTTCTTCAGAAACAATTTGCAGAGTAGCTGCTCAGCTGAATGAGATCTGTGGGATCCAGATATATGAAATATTTCAGGGTACATTTCAGGGTACAATGGATCTTATAAGCAGGAGAAAAATTGATGTTTTATGTGGGTAGATAATGATAGGACAAGGGGAGATGGTTTTAAACTAAAAGAAGGGAGATTTAGATTAGATCTTAGGGGGAAATTCTTTATTCAAAAGGTGGTGAGGCACTGACAGAGGCTGCCCAGAGATGCTGTGGATGTCCCATCCGCATTAAAAGGCCAGGATGGATGGGGCCCTGACAACCAGCCTGTGGCACTTTAAAGTTCCTTCCAACCCTTTCTATGATTCTACGATACGTTAAAATAACAAGCTCACTTGGAAGCCACCAGGGTTTCACAGGTAGCTGTCAAAGAACAGCCCAGACACTGAACTGAATGTCAGTATTCAGGGACATGTCCTGTACAGTGCCAACTAAGAGTGATCACAAGGCATGCATTGTACTGGCACTGCTTTCCCTGTGGCTGTCACACTCAGGGCTCCAGTGATGCACGGCAGCTTTTCTGCATGGGATGACTCACCCATCACTCGTCACTGTCTGACGTGTAGGAGGAGATGAGAGTCCAGCATGCATGTCTCACAGCTGGTGTGTGAAGCCTGACAGATCATACGAAGCCCCGCAAGAAGAGAGCAAGCTACACACAAACCTGCAGCCCTACAATTAAGCAAGGAAGCAGGGCTGGGCTTGTTCAGGAAGAAACATGCTGTGATTCTTGAGAGAAGAGCAGGTTTGTCAAAGTATCTCCTCCTGTTCTCTGTTGAAGAGCTAATGCCTGGTCCAAATGGAGAGGCTCGCAGCAGACCTGTGGTTTTGACAGCCCTCAGTGCACTGAAGAGGCTGTTTCTTGTGCAACTTGTGCAACAAAGAAATGCTAATTGCCTGCTAGTGCACTGCATTGGTTTAAGCAAGGATTAGCAGTGCAGTCCTTCCATTGGTACTTTGGGGCTGGTAGCAGCCTTCCAGCTCTTCCTCCCCACATCAAAGACTCTGGGGAGTGACACTTCGGGTTTGCAACCTCAGTGAAGTTGTATTGTTTCCATTTCCTTAGGAAAATGCAGATCAGTAACATTCACCCTCTTTAGCAAAGCACCTTGAGGTTAGCCCATGAGAAGTGCTGAGGAGAAAGTCCTGCACTGCTTCCTTCTCACTGCTGCATCTATGTCACAGCAAGTGAAAACAACACAAAATGTAGAAACCACTCCTGTCTTTAGCGTCATTGGACTTCCTTTATATATTGTTCACAGTTATCTCCTGTGCTTTTGTCCATGTCTCTACTTAGGTAGAACTGATCTTGGTTACCAGACAGAGATGCCTACAATGGTGCTGATGGTTGGTAAGTGAGCATCATAGATCTTTACCTGCATATTAAGTCAGAGTTCTAGGAAGGTGGCCAGCAATGGCTGCCTGACTTTGATGTTGCAACAGCTTCTTCCTACTTATTGCATAGTGAGGCACATTCTGGCAGCCCTAAATATTAGACAATGAATCACCTACTTAATAACTGTAATAGGCAACCAGAACACAGTCCACAGCCTTTTGGGGTCTGTCCAGTGGCTACTTTTCTGTCAGTAGGCACACACTTAGAAGTAATAATTGACTCCTGATTCACAGGGTCAGTACTTTCATGTACCTACATTTTATGATGAAAAAGGAAAAGGGTTTTCTCCTAGGGTTTAATTTACAAAGAGAAGAGCAAGAAAATTGTTGAAGAAGAAGGGTGTAATTTTAAAAAGTGAATACTCCTGAAAGGACTTTTTCCTTCCCCCATCACCTCCCTGCCACCATGTTTTATTTTATTTAACTTAATTTTTAACTTTGCTGTTGTTCATCTTGAAGGAAAAGAAAATTCTACCAGTGTGAGAGAGGTTTTCACTGTTTACCCAAAGGACTCGAGTACAGTGCCTTTCGCAAACTCTGCTCAGTCACTAGTGAAGTGCAGAGACCACTATTGCATGTGGTTTGTCACTGCTCACAATGGCAAAGCCCAAAGCTATTTTTCCTTACCATCCATTAAATGAGGCCATCTCCATTTGTCTTTACACATCTATTTACTTCCTAGTTTGGGATGTGGCATCATGACTTGATAAAGGTTTCTTAAGAGATTCTCCCATCACTGCTTGGGATGTACACCATTTTCTTTGTCTCTAGCTGGAAGAAATTAGTAAAGACCAAGCTTTTCTCTTTTTCTGTCACCTTCTGTAGCCAACAGAAAGGTCACACAGTGGTGGCTCTTCCTTTCATGCAACTATGTTGTCTTGCACAGGGCTGAATATGCATCCTCTTCTTATCTCTCTTCTGGCTTTTGTGCCCAATTTTCCTTCCCCTTAGAGTGAGGAATAGAGAAAAGGTTCAGTCCTTGATCTGTTGCCTTCACTCTTGCCTGTTGATGACCACACCCACTGCCGGAATGATGAGCTGAGAGAATGTTACAGTGCTCTTTCCCACTTCTGACTCATTTTTGTCATTCATTACTTGGTCTGTCTCTCATAGCCATAATTACAGGCTTGACTTTGTACATGCTTCTTGAAGCTAGATGGTTTTTGGAAGGTCACTGGATTTACGCTCTCTGGAGAGAATCCCATAGATTTATCTACTTTCACTGCAGAAATGGCTGAGTTAAGCCATCCTCTTGGTGTTTACAAATATGGTTGTAAAAATGTTGTAACATTTTCTTCTCCAGAAGAAGTAAGGATGCTCCATTCCTGTAATGGAGTATTTCAACATGCTTTGCACCTTATGTTATACCCAGATTTCCCTCACTTCCCCCAAAAAGAAGTTCCCCAAATAGAAGGGGACTGCAGAGAAGATACTTCTCTGGTCAGATCTCATAAATTTGTAGCTGTAGTAGAAATGTTGAATTGAGCGAGAAATCTGAAATGGGACATTCCACTTCAGGCAGATCTGTGACTTGAAAGGCAGCTTCTATTGAAAGCACAAGATCTCTCCACAGACACAATGTGTTGATTTTGTTAATTTATTTTTCTGATGAGAGCTTTGGGAGGGTCATTCTTCATTAAAATACTTCTCCCCTTCTCCTTCTCCTTCCCCTTCCCCTTCCCCTTCCCTTTCCCCTTCCTGTTCCCCTTCCCCTTTCCTTTCCATTTCCCCTTCCTGTTCTCCTTCCCCTTCCACTTCCCGTTCCCCTTCTCTTTCCTTTCCACCAGGCAGTGGTACCACAACATTCTTCTTCCACAAGAAGAATGTTTCAGAGATTATAATTACCAGAAATTTCATAGAAAACAGATTTAAAAAAAAAAAAAAAAAGGCAAAGACAAGGATCATTGCCAAAGACAAGGACTGCAACCACAATTGCATGTTCTTGGGAAAAAAAAAATACTGTTACTCTGCCAAATCTACTGGGGAATCTAACTTCATTCACCAGTTTGGGATTTATGAAGGGCAACAGAATTAGAAGCCCACAAAGTGAGATTATATTTAATGTACCTGGAGGGGCAAGAATTTAACTTTGCTTTTATGATTAATCTAAAAGACAGCTCTTCTGGTGGCTCTATACCCTTCTGACACAATCTAGCCACATTTGTTTTAATCTGACTCAGATGGATGACTATCTGCCATGAAATCATTGGCATCCATTTTGCAGCACACACTATGACCTACAGCTACTGATTTTTTTTTTATATATCTTTTATTTCTTTTGGGAAAGATCCAGATCTAGGGCTCAGTTTCCTGAAAATTGACAAGATGGGAGCTTACAGTCTCCATTTGGGAGAGAGAGACGTGAGAGGGCGGTGATCGTGCCCCTCTGCTTTGTGCTGGTGAGACCTCACCTGGAGTACTGTGTCCAGCTGTGGAGTCCTCTGTGCAGGAGAGATGTGGACCTATTGGAACCCATCCAGAGGAGGACTACAAAAATGACCCAAGGGATGGAGCACTTCTCCTACAAAGACAGATTGAGATAGCTGGGGCTGTTCAGCCTGTAGAAGAGAAGGCTCCAAGGTGATCTGATAGCAGCCTTTCTGTATCTACAGGGAAGCTACAGGAAAGAAGAGGACTCTTTAGCAGGGTCTCTTGTGGCAGGACAACGGCAAATGGTTTCAAAATAGAACAGGAGAGATTTAGATTAGATATAAGGATACATATATATATATATTTTTATGATAAGCGTGGTGGGGCACTGGAACATGTTGCCCAGAGATGTGGTGAATGCTACATCCCTGGAGACATTCAAGATGAGGCTGGATGGGGCTCTGAGCACCCTGGTGTAGCTGTAGGCATCCCTGTTCATTGCAGGGGAGTTGGTCTAAGTAGCCTTTAAAGGCTCCTTCCAACTCAAATAATTCTATGATTCTATGATTGTGCTTTATCTGCTAGCTTAAGAGAATAAAACCTGAGCAACTCTGCACAAAGTCCATAAAAAAATAATTCCATGTGTAGACAAACCTTAAGTAAACATTGTCTTTCCACAACAAGTCTCTTAATTGCAGGTATTTGTGAGTCCAAGGTATGTTAAGAGCATGAAGCGGAAATACCTAATATGTGACAGACTGATGCTGCAATATTCCAGAGGGCAAGTTAAGCTTGGCTGTTGAGAGAGAGATGTTCACTCATGGAGATCCCAGTGGAGCTGGTTGGTATTTTTCCCCCAACAAAGTTACCACTGTGAAGACACAGGGATGGTAGCAGGTCAGCTACTCTTTTCACATGTTAATATTTGACCACATTATAGTCTACGAGTGACCTATTAATTAGCTGCAAACTGCTGAAATGTCAAGATTTTAAATGGGAGAGTAGAGAATACATTTATAACATAAATGTTAGGTCAGTTCTTAAGGTTGTGTAGAGATACACAGAGCTAGGTTATCTGCAGACAGTGTTTTGGGGAATTCCTCTGTGTGTTGTGCACTGTGATAAGTCTTATAAAAATGTTGGTTAATGCTTTAAATTCCTAGAGTTATTATGTCACTATCTACTGAAATGCAGAGGAGGAAAAAAAATAAAAATGAAAGTGTTCTATTGCAGTTTCTAATGACCTATATCTACTTGGTTAATTTATATCTTTTTAGAATATGAATCTAAGTTGTTAAGAGGGCAAACTAGGCTAGAAATGTAAGTTTGCTGATGCCATAGGATGGAACAGAATAATGTGTAACATCTTGCATACAAGTAGTAGCTAAAATTTCTTCAAACAAATAACTCAAAAGACTCATTTACATATGGAGTAAATTAAATTATTATTCAGGCTAAATTTATTGAAGTATAGCAGACAAGTGGAAGAGATAGAAATAGACATTAGACATAGACATAGACATAGACATTAAAAGCAGGATGTGTTACCGTGACACATTCAAAGATGTAGAAATCTGGGAAGATACAATGAACAAATACACTTATATTTGAACACAGAGAAGAAATTTTAACAGTGTTAGGGGGATGAAGGACAAGTTGGATGAGAGAAGAAAGGTGAGACAATGTCACTCTTGGGGGTGAAAGATGATGGGGTGAATCTGAGGAGAGTTTTTCACCTAGAGATAATAATTTTGAGCTCAGTGAAGAAAAACTGATCATTTCTGGATATCATTTGATCTTACGCCCTCTTTATATTTTTAGCCTGATACAGAACCACAACTGAGGCTCGGGCAGGTGATTTGCAGCTCGTCCCTCCTGAAAGCTGCTCCATCTCTTTGATGGATAAGTGACACCATGCGAAGTCAGGAGTGTTTCAATGAATGATGAGCAGGAATGCTTTTCCGTGTGTGTATTGATGAAGTAAGCCTTGGGAGTACTTCTAATGGCTTGGAAGAAGTTAACTGAGTTAGCTAAGAAAAGGAACTCACTCTTTATGGACACATTTAGTACGTGAGGATTTACTCTTTGATTAAGCAGGATCTTCTTGGGCATCATACCAAAAAAGGTTGAGCCCACAGGTGGAGAGAAACAAAAACATGACAGAAACATGAAAGGTTTCAAAAGGAAAAGAAGGTTGCTGTGGTGACAAGGTTGTCCTTTCTCTTTGCAGGCAGCTACCAATAGAAAATATCAAATTTTGTGAGCAGTTGCCATTCTGGCGGCTGTAATAGAAGATCTATCAGTGCAAGATGTATACACATCAGTATGAACAAAGGCTAAACAAATACTTCAAGAAAGATGGAGAAGTGTGTGTGTATGTGTGTCTAATGTACTCTTGTGAAAGACCGGATGAGATCCTATGTATGGATGGATATTTACCCAGTTGTAGTACTATCTCCACTGAAGTCTGTGTGAGTTTTGCCAACTTTGGAGGATAGAATCAGGCTTTCTGATGGCTCTCTAGGAGTTGGCAGGCAAAGTAGAGTGGGATGAGGTATTCTGGTAATGGGCCACACGGTTTTATTCAAGGGAATTGCATCACACTGGGAATGGAGATGTTTAGTGATGGGTGGAGTATCACAGATAAATAAGCAACTGAAAATTGGGATGCTTGTCCAGCCCTTATCTAAACCAGCCAGATCTCTTTGTTGTGCAAAAAGGGGCTGGAAAGTTTGTGGGGATAAACTCCCTTATGACATTCAATATTCCCTGCTTCTGCTTCAGACACAGGCACGAAATCAGCCTCACACTTGTGTCCACACAAGGGCACTGGGGGACAGGCAGCATGCCAGCTCCATTTTTTCTGCTCTTTTCTTAGGTCCTTTTCTTCACCTCTTTTTTTTCCCTCACACCAGCTGCTGTATGGCACAGGCACTGGCTGCAGCTGCTGGTGGGTGCAAATTCCTTCACACCGCCAGCATCTTCCCCTATACATCTGCATGGGCTCATAAGTCAGTTCCAGAAAATTTAAGCAAGATTGTCTCTGTGGAAACAAGAAGCCTCATCTACATTCAGTGTAATATTAAGATACTGTTGGAGTGAAGCAGACTGAGTCCAGTTCTGGACAGTGGTTCATGATTCACCCTTTTAATGTATTTCATTTTTGTGCCCCAGAAAGCAAGAAAGTTAGTGATGCTCTCCTTCTCAGGCTAAATGCACAAGAGATTTTGAGATCCCCTGCTGCTGCAGAAATCAGACTGTAGAGATGTGAATGAGTAGGTGCCATTGGGTATAGCTTATCCTTGTGTGCAATAGGTAATTAACAGGAACAATTTCTTTCCGCTAAATTGAGATATGGCCTTGCTTGCAAGCAACCTCTGCAGTTCAACATAAACTGATACAGCATTTTTAAACAAATCTCCGTTTCATTCTGTAGGTATAGATTGTAAAATTGAGGTTTTCTAACTGTTTGTCTTTCCCATATGCATGAGAGACAGTTCTGAAAATGCAGTCCTGTTTGGCAATATGAAGGTTATGTTTGCTATATATGTAGATAGTGGATTTACAGGATCAATCACTTCTCAGATGATCAAATGAAATAACCTAAAGCAAAATAAACAAGTCCAGTTAAGGCAGACTCAAAACATGCCCTGGAAATTGTATGACTGACATATATTTGCAGAATAGGTTTCCACCATTTGCAGAAGAGTGACTAATTGCACTTTTTCACTGAAAAAGTTCATCCCCCTACAGGTATTTTCATTTTCAATGGCTGAAAACTGAGCTTAGGTAGTAAGTGTACCATTCACAAAAATATTGTGTTGGGATGAAAAGTTTTGGCTGTTAGGTTTTGCACTTTCTGCTGAAGGGTCATGTTCTACTGTAGAAGGCTAACTCCATTTACAAAAATAGGTTGTTTACCTGAAAGTACTTTAGTTTTTAAAAGGTTTGCTGTATCCAAGGTCAGGATTTTCTATAAGATCTAACGCTTTGTGCATTCATGCATGGCTGTGTGCAGTAACATTCTGAGTTCCCAAAAGTCGAAAAGAGTGAAGAGCCACTTCTCATTGCTTTTTGGAGAGGGTTTTGCTTAACTCTCTGGGCTATCAAATGACTCAAAAAATCACCATATGTCAGATTGGATCAGCTCAAAAATTAAAGTCAGGAAGCCACTGATATCTTCTCTGGAGTTCTGTGAAAGTTTACATAATTGTCATCGCATGTCATTGGGTTTAGCAGCTGCAGGAAGATCCTACTCCCCAATAAACAGAGATAATTGATTAACTAACTGTATCTGTGGCCACCACAGTTTATCCAATGCACTAAGGTCTGTAACACTCAGTCCTGCAGTCCTGCTGCTGGAAATACAATTTATGCATTCATCTAGTTTAAGGTGCCTATTTGGTCTTACGAAACTGTGGTGAATGATTTCAAAGATCCAGAATTGATTAAGCTAAGTGCACATGCTAATAGGATTAACATTTTAGGGTGAGTCCAGTTGAACTCATGTCAAACTTTCATTTTGCTTTCATATGACATAGAATTGGAAGGAACAGGAAGGTTTGCTGAGCCCATTTCCCATCTTAAGTAATATCATGAATTTCCATGACTTATTTCACTTGATAAAATCTCGCAACATTTTTAATATTTTTAAAAACTCCTTTCTCTGATGGTTAGAAAAGCCCTACTCTCTGTCTTATGTTTATTCTTAGGAAGCTTGTCCTAGTTGTTGTGCCAACAGTCATCTACTTCAAGCAGTTCTTCCATGGTGTTTGTCAGTATGGGATATTTAGACACAGCGCTGCTATTGTGCCAGCCTTCACTCTGCAAAGGCAGACAAAACTTGGCCATCTTATCTCTTTTTGTAAAACAGGCTTTCCCTTTCCCTGATTAGTTTAATAGCCCTCCTTTGCATCTCTTTTACTGTGAATTCATCTTTCTTGTCAAGGAGTGATCAGAGCAGCACTCTATATCCCCAGAGAGATTTTGCAGGGCTGTGTATGATAGATTATCACTGCCATCATCTGACAAGCTAAAAGTCTGTTTTAGGCTGTTTTACGGCCTCATTGGTCCATAACAACCTTGTGATTGGCAGATCTGTCCAGGAGGGCACTGAAGCTGCCTGGTTAATCCAACTCCTTTAAACACAGATCATTAAGATACCCAGGTGATTTTTGAGAGTTAATTTTGAGAAGACGATAGATTCCAGATGCATTCCTACTGATTTCCAGAGAGGGCTCTGTTGTATCCTCCCAAAAAAGGGCCTAGTACTATTTCAGTGAAAATCTTCATTTTACAACTCTTTGGAAGTGAGGTACAGAAACCCAAAGGCCATGATCTAAGAGAAAAGGAGGGCCTTATCTTCCCACCATGACTGGCTCAGAGTGGTGGTAGTTGCAAAACCCAATTTTTATGGGGCATTTGCAACAAGATAGAGGGCACGCAAGGTGGTGAGTTTGTGCATCATGTAATGTTGTCATTTCTGCACACCTTAAAATACATCACCCTGACTCCAGCTAAGACTTTCTGCACTGCAATCCACTCTTGTCCTTTCCCATTCTCAGGCTGATGAGGCTCTCTCAGGCCTTCAATCTATCGAGTTCATTTGGACTGCTGAAACGAGTAGGGTGAGAGTGCAGGGTTGAAGACCTATTGTAGAATCATAGAATCATAGAATCATTAAGATTAGACCTATAAGATCACCTAGTACAATTGTCCACCTACCACCAATATCACCCACTAAACCTAAGAGTTATATCTAACCTTTCCTTAAACACACCTCCAGGAATGCTGATTCTACCACCTCCCCAGGCAGCTCTTTCTAGCACCTGACCATTCTTTTGGAGAAAAAAATATTCCTAATATACAATCTGAATTTCCCCTGGCACAACTGAAGGCCATGCCCTCTCATCCTATCGCTGTTACCTGGGAGAAGAAGCTAACCCTACTTTCCCTTTCAGGGAATTATAGAGACTGATAAAGTCTTCTCTGGAGTTGGGTCTGAGTATCAATTTCCTAGGAAAATTTAGCAGGCCACAGAATAGCAGAATGCTTGAAGATGGAAGGGACCTTTGGATGCCATCTGGTCCAACCCCTGCTGATGCAGAGCCATTGATCTGTACTTGCTGTGCTGCTATCAGCATATGAAGAAGTGGCTGAGGAAGGAGCAGCAGGACTCTAAATGGTTCTGTTGGTGTTGTTGAGCAAGTAGGATTTTCCATGGATTTTTTCATGGATTTTATGTACAAAGAGGAGCCCATAGTATAACTTCAAAAATAAAATATTTCACTGTTTTTATTTGTTTTGTGCTCTCTCTTTTGGCCTGCTTTCTTGGTTTATCTTGGTTTTCTGTGGCTGGTTTGTGTCTGGGTCAGCATCTGTACACCTGTTACATCCATCTGGTCTCCAGCCACCTAGCTGAATCTATACGTTGTTTGGTATCCTCATCTCCCAGGTCTGGCTGATGATGTTTGAAGGACAGGAGAATATGCTCTCAATTCAACTAAGCAATACAACATGTTGCAATCTTTTGAAGAAAACCTTTTATGTATCATAAAAAGAAAGAAAGAAAGAAAGAAAGAAAGAAAGAAAGAAAGAAAGAAAGAAAGAAAGAAAGAAAGAAAGAAAGAAAGAAAGAAAGAAAGAAAGAAAGAAAGAAAGAAAGAAAGAAAGAAAGAAAGAAAGAAGGAAAGAAGGAAAGAAAGAAAGAAAGAAAGAAAGAAAGAGAAGTGTGGAGTTACAATGAAAATCTCTGATGTATTCTTCATATCTCAGCATTTTCTGAATTTTCTGAGGATATCAATAAAGAAAATAATCTTCAAAGCTACCTCCTTACAGCAATTTTGATACATTTAAGACATGCAGTAAAACATTCATGATGAACCACAAAGTGCACGGTTTAGATACATATATACATGCCTGTGGGAGTACATATTACACTCTTACATGAAATATATTTTACTTTCATATAAATTTTAAACGAATTAAAACAATTATTCAAAATCTCACTTTAAGATGCATCTGTAAGTATGTAACTTTATGTAATTTTAAAAGTATTTATATAAATATCCTTAAGTGGAAAAATTAATTTTTCACTGGAAGGATCCTGCACAGGCAGTGGAGGAAGTAGGGGTAAACTGGTGCTCAAAAATCCTTCCTGGTAACATCCTGAATCTCTGCAGTTAGACAAGACACACGGTTCTTCAGTTCAGTGTCTGAGCCCACTCCTTTACTGCCCATTTCACCAAGTCTTATAGTTAAAAGACATGAACATCCAGTGAAGATCAAAACTGGGCAATGGATAAATTTCTCTTTTCGAGTAAAAGATCAGCTAAAAAAAAATATCAGAAAAGGACTGTTTACCAGCTTGGATTAAATTTATGGAATAATTTTACAGCAATATAAAGCAACAAAGGATTTCCTTTAAACATTGCAACATATCTTTCTCATAGTTATCTATTGCAAACATTTTGAATTTTCAGTTGAATGTGGTCTTTCAGTTTAGAAATTAGCCCTGAAAATAATTCTGAAGGGTAGAAGATAATGCCATAAAAATATTTAGGTTTAAATAAAACTTTTCTGATTAATAGAAAGTGATTTTTTTTCAGAGTTTTTGTCTTTTCAGTTGGCTGAAATAAGAATTATTTTAGCCACTGACCCAGGTGGAAAAAAAAAAAAGGGAGGGGGGAGGGGGAAAAGCACTTAGATTTGATGGTCAATACTTATTTGAGTAAAAACCTGGAAGAAGAAGCATCAAAATTTTCCATACATTATTAAACATGACATAGTCTCATGTTACTCCCAACAGATTAACAGACGTAGAAAAATATGTAAGCAGTTCTTGTGAAAAAATAAAACTATGAAAAACAAATTTATTGAATTTTAAATGTCCATTTGTTTTCACCATCATGGTAGATGCAGACTGGACTGTGATAGTGGTGCATCACTGGATATATTTTATTCTATTTTCGCATGAAAGAAATACATGCCCTAAAACCCTAACTTGATGTAGTTTTCTCCACCATTGACAGGTGGAAGGATTTTTTTTGTTTGTTTCATAATTGGTTATGATGCCTTCTACATGCTCCCAGGGTAGAACACCTCTATATTCCATACACCTCCTTGTGATGGGGACCTATCAAATTGAAGCTGAGGTGGTTTCATCTTCCCTGATGAATGTTTCAAAGGATCTGTGTTGAGGCTGAGGGATAAAAGTCTCCTCCATGAGAATGTGCTGTTAATGCACACTGACTCCTAAACCCCAGCCATTCCACTCGTTCACACTTTGCAGTTTGGATACCAGGAAAGGAGATAAGCCATAAAATAGCATTCACTGCCCAGGGGAGGAGCTAAAAGTTGGCTAGCCTTTGTGATGGGGCCCATGCACCATGCCTGTGCACTGTGTATCAATATATGGGGAAAATAGGACTCCAGGATATTTATATGTCCATATGACATATAAACTCTCCTTGTCCTTGCTGTAATACAAATTAACTGAAGCAAGGGAAGGAAAGACCTTCATCACCACACCCAACCATTTTTTGCTTTGGGTTCTCTCCCATCTTCTAACCCTGCAGCATTGATTTGCAAGGGCAGGTCCTGCATCCAGTGCAAGCACCATGGGCATGGTCAGATGTGGAAACATAGAGACACTCACATCTTGCAGCCCTGTCACTAATTACTCCAGCCCACAAGGGCTCAGTTGTCTTTCCTGTAGATACAAGAATAACTCGACTTTTGCACATAGCCCAGTGTGAAAATCTTCTCACCATACAATCTCCAAAGCAAGACATGGATAGAATATGTTCCTGACTTAGCCTTGCTCCCAGCCATTCCTTCTACCTGCATTGGAGAGCACTAATGTGCTTCAGTTAATGCTGCCCTCAGACTGCACTGGCTGAGTTGTAGTAGATGGAGCCCCAGAGGAGCAGCAGAAGCATTCATTCCTCTTTCAACTCATCTTTTTTGTAAAGTTTTCACTTGTGAGATCAGAAACTCAGTGACCTTGGCAAGGAAGGAACTGGAAAATTGGTTTAGTGTGAAGGTATGACTCAAAAGCACTGTTCAGAGCTCAGATATCTTCCCCTAGGGATTATAGAGTGAGCAATACTCAAATCAGTGTGTCAAGATGTCACCAGACACACGTTGGAAGAAACTTTATGCAGCCTGATGTGAGTGCTATAGTTGAAGCTCTGAGTTTAAAGGAATGCTCTGATTCAATCAATGTCCTTACGCTTGTATGGCTGTCTGCTCCTCCTATTTCAGTCCTTTTACTACTCTGGTGCTCTTTATTGTTTCCCCCTCCATAAGCGTCTATCACAGAGCCATTCTTATCCTCTGCCTCCAACAGCTAATGGGCATCTGTCACCAGACCACTGTTTGACAACACTCCATCGATCACCCTGAAGGAAATGGTTATTGAGTGGGTGGCAATCAACTTTTTACCTCTCCCTGGAGCTAGAGTGCATCAGTGCCTTCCAGTATTAGGCAGAAGACTCTTGGAAGGTATTTTTTGTGCTGCAGTTCTTCACATGGAAGCCTGATGTGCCAGTGCCAAGCCATGGGGCTCAGGGGACATAGCTGCAATTTGTTGCTAAGTTGTGCTTTGAACTCAATGCCACCTGAAGGTAGGAAAGAGAGCTGGTGCTGGAGGCTGAGAGCTTCTGGCTGACAACTTCTGATTTCCAAGTGTGGGCAGCAATTGAGATCAGTGGGGAAATGATCTGCTGATGCCAAAACTTTCCACCATCACTCACCACCTATGCAAGCACGAACGCAAACTGAGACACATTGGAACAACATTACCCAGCATGACTGGAGGAAGGAAGCCCCAGGTGCAGATGTTCAGTGGGAAAAAAGAATTTGGATTAAATATGGATTGATGATGCAGGTTTGGTACAATCCTGTCCCAGGTTTTAATGGAGAAAGTTGAATTTTTATTCTGAAAGAAGAGAAAGACAAAGCATAAAAGAAAAGTCAAACCTTCTGAGTTTCCACACAGGAACAGACAGTAGACCAGAACCTATAATTCTGGAAACTTTGCTGCATACAGATAGCTATCCTCACTAATTCCCATTAGCCCTGGAAGATAACTGCACTTGAAAATGTGGTCTTTACCAAAAGGACATGGAGTCTATGGTGCTGTGTCCTGGTTTCAGCTGGGACAGAGTTGATTTTCTTCACAGTGCCTAGTATCATGTTATGTTATGAATTTAGGAGAAAATCAGTACTAATAACACTGATGTTTTAGCTGCTGCTGAGCAGCGCTGCACAACACCAAGGAAATTTCGGCTTCTGGTACTGTGCAGCCAGGGAGGAGCCAGCCAGGAGACGGGGGGCAGAAGGAACTGGGAGGGGTCTGAACCAAGAGAGCTGACCGAAAAGGTAGGACCTGTTGTGTTAGAAGCAGCAAAGTTTGCATGAAGCTACACTGCGGACACACAACACTTCACAACTGCCCATGTGTTCACTTTTAAAGTGTTTTGCAAACATCAGTCAGTGTCCATTGATGACCTACTGAGTTTGCTATTGATCTGCAATCAAGCTGTCTTCAATTGATACCAGCCTTTAATATATTATTCTCAGATTCTCCAAATTTCTTCTGCACCAGAGCTGAATTCAGTACTGCTCATAGTGAGAGTATGACAAGAAAATCAAAATGAGTAATTTTTTTGATAGTTTCCTCATTTTCTGTTCACAAATGATCCATGAATAGAGTGTCAATTTCTCTGATGTAGTCATTAGAAAAAAATAATTTGAAAATTTCTTCTGAAATATAATTCTTTACATGCAGGAAATCAGTCAAATTGTGGTTCATACTAGTATTGGAGGTATGGTTTGTGCTATAACATAAGTAACTTTTGCAATTAACATTTGTTACTAATTAACTGCTTAATTCATCAGCGCATTTGGTTTATGAGTACCATCGCTAATTACTGTCTATGCAACAGTGCTGTGTTGTCACCCAGCTGCCTGCTAGATCTGCAGGAGGAAACCATGACAAAGAAATGAATCCTCAGGAAATCAGCACCCCATGTCCTCTGCATGCCAGGCTAAGGACCTACCTCCATGACTTGGCTCCCCAAAAGTTGGGGATCATGTAGCATTGTAATGGCAAGCAGCACTAGCCTTTGTCTTTGCACCATGCACATGAATGGAGCAGAGCAGAATAGATCATGAGCGGGTTGCCTCTGGTCCTTGTTGGAAAAGGTGATGAGGTCCTTTTCCTTACTTCTCTGGAGAAAACCTTGGGTAGATTCTCCCAAATACAAAACATATTACATGAGGACAAGTAAAAGGATGAGTTAAAGTAAGGGAGGTAGTGATTGTGAGTATCTGCACCAACTAAGCTTGTGTTTGTGGCCAGGATCCATGATATTTTCCCCCCCTGATCAGAGTGAAATGAACAAAATTTCTGTTGAAAATGTCCTTCTCACTCCCTGAGTTACTGTGGAAACATAGCCGGAGTTTAACGGGTTTTGTGCATCAACCCACAGCTATAGTTATACGTGCGTCAAAATGCGACAGAATAGTCAGGTTACAGGTACTGTTATAATGTCCTGATCCCCACCTCCCTCTCTATCACTCCATACATGCTGGTGATATTTTTTTCCTCAAATAGGATTTTTTTTCCTATCGCAGAACGAGCAGCATCACAAAGGCATTCTGCATCAAAAGGCCTTTCACTCTGCTGCAGCTCTTAGATGGCTTCCGATCCAGATCTACTACAGATATCTCCTTTTGGCTACTACTGGAAGCTCCCTGCAGCGTGCAATAAACATTCACTTCATATCACACATCTCTCTCCGACAGGCAAATCCCTTGCATATCAATGCAGCCCTGTGAAGAGATTTTGCTTTTTGCATTCCTTCCTCTCCCAGCTGCTAATTTGCACTGACTAGATAGCAGGGGGTCCCACTCTGCCCCAGAGACGTGCTTGTGACTTCCATCGACTTTAATAGGATTTGCTTGAACTTGTAGAGAGTCAGTCCCTCAGCAGAATTCAAACAAGCTGGCTGAAAAATTCAAAGTCATCAAGAGGCTTTGAAAACTCAGTTTCTCTTAATGGGAGCGAAATGTTCAAATCTCAGGTTAAAAAAACATGGAGTTCATAATAACTAACTGGGTTTAGTTTTATTGTCTCTTCCATAATGCAAACCTACCGCCTGCAATGACTGCACAAGAAAAAAAAATGAGGGTAGGAGTTAGCCTTTCACTTACTGGTATTTTATTTGAACTGAATGACAATGCGTTCATAAGTTCAGTTTGTGCAAGCGTGAATTACTTCTACAAACATTTTGACAGACCTGCAAAGGACTGAAAACACCTTTCTCTGCCACTGCTGTTTGTAGAAAATGATTTATGGGTGCTACTGATAACTGCTATTGCAGATTAAAGCTGAGCTACTCTAGATTAAAAGGAGAGTACTAAATAATTCAGGAAACCTCTAAACGGAAATAGTGTATACATATATAGCAATCTGTGTCTGATTGCCTTTATCCACTTGAGTCATAATCAGCAATTATTAAATCAGAAGAGCTGAAAATGTTAAAGGCTTCTAAATAGATGTTCAGTTCCCGTGACTTTCAGAGAATATATATGCCAAAAAAGCATGCAAAGAATGGGTTGGGAATTGAGAGTATGTAGGTCCAGTGCATCAAACAAGAGTAAATCATTTAAGAAGAAAATCACTTCTGTATATTTTAAGAAGTCCACATTTCAAAGATACCTCTAGGTACACATGATGCCTTCATACTAGTTTGAAAAGAGTTCTGGGAGACCACAGTTCTTGTAATGGAGCTGATGTAGACAAGGAGTGCAAATGAATGTGATTAACTGTTTGTTTTTTAAATATTAACCAGGTCTTCTCTTTTCCATCTCAAATCTATCAAGTTGAGCAAATTGCACACAAGACAGGAAAGAAAAAAAATCCTTAACTTAATTATTTAGCCAATATTTACTGGGAAGAGGTGTATTATTAACACAGCAAAAGAGGCTGTTAATTACTATTCACTGCATCTCTAATAAAAAATTGGCATCTGCTACTTCTATAAAAGAAATAATGGCAGTAATAATCCATCCTCAGTTGCATATGTGGTAGAATAAACTGTGTGTCATTTGTCTGTACTATATAGACATATGCTACACGAAGAAACATCTTTTTTCAGACAGTGTCTCAAAAGGCTTTTTGTTGGTGACCTTTAATCACCCAGTATCTAATTATGCAGACATCCAATCATATGCTTATATACCTGTACATGTTTTTTTTTTTTCTTCCACAAAAGCCTGTGCTTTGACATCACCTGCTTTTCACATATGTTGTGATAACAGAGACAGCAAAAATAGAAACAAACAGATCAACATGAATGCTGTTTCATTTTGTATATGAAAAGGTTTTAATTGTAGAATCGTTGTTGACTAAAGTGTGTTATCTGTTTATCGAGAGAAAGAGGAAGTGAGAGGAAAGTTGTTCTGAGGTTAAGACACTTGAACTGTGATTGTTAAGGTCAGACTTCAATTTTCTGCTTGATTTTAGCTGTCCCATGTAAACTTTGGTTAGTAACCCAGGATCAGCATTCCTGAAACCCACGCTGTGTCATGGAAATAAAACATGGACAAAAGGAATTTTTTCAACATTTTTAGACTGTCCTACTCAATGTTAGGATCACCCCTACCTAAGCTGTTCCTGACATATGCTTGGCAAAGTAATTTTTAGCTTTGGATTTCTTCCTACAGTTAAAATCCATATTTTTTTTTCTGTTCTCAGAATATGAGAACTTATCCCCTTTGTGTCCATAGCACCTCAAGATGAATTTCATGTCTTTGCTTGGACTTCTCTTAGTTCAAAAAATACTCAGTTCCGTCCTGCTGCATCGCATTTTTCTCACTATTATACCATTGCTGCTGTAATCAGTCCTTCCTGAGGGTGGATGCAGTATTACAGCACTGAGTAGAACAAGAGGGGCTTTTCACTTGTGACATTTTTGTTAAACATATTTTGTTCTTGTTGGGAAAGGCCTCATTTTTCCGTATAAACTCCCTAATATGTCATTATTTTTCTGATTCCTATTATTGTGTGCTTACAGACTGCCTGCTTGAGCCTGACTTTACTTGCAAAAATATCAAAGACACATGTATCCCTTCTGCTCATCATTTGTGAGAATATTGAATTGTATCAGACGCAGGACAGATCTCTGTAATTCCCACTTGATACAATCTTACCATTTTGACAGTGAAACATGAATAAATTATTCTTAAAGTGCAGACTTTTAGCCAGCTTTGCACACCCTTTCTCTGCATTTAATCTTGACCATGTTTTCTTGGCTTACTTATGAAAATATTATGTGGGATGGTGTCAAAAGCTTCACTGTAGTCGAGAAGTATGACATAACTTTTCCTCTTCTTCCCACTGTTATGATGTTTGTTATGATGTGATAGAGTGAGAAATGATTGGTTTAATATGATTAGTTTTTTACAGATTCATACTGCCTGCTACTCCTTTCCTTGTCCTTGTCCAGGTGCCTAGAAGTATTTAGATTGTTTCAGTATTTTTCCAGAAGTCAAATAGATTGTCAGACTGATAGTTGTGTCTTCGCTTTTTTCCTTCCAACAGGCAGGTGATCTGCTGACTATTCTTCAGTCCTCTGCACCTATGCATCTCCTGTGATCCTCCTAAAAGATCTACTAGTGGCTGTCAGATAGTTTCTGTCTGTTGTGTAAGTATCCTGAGATATATTTCCCACTGAACTCGAGACATCTATCTTATCTAAGTATTTTCTAATCTGATCTTTCTGAGTTATTGCCCTTTGTTATATCAACCAGTCATAGTTGACCTTTCCAGTGAAAGCTGAAATGGAAAAGGCACTGAACATTTCACTTTTCTCAGACTCATCTGGCAGAAGCTTGTTTTCCCTGTTTAGCTGTGAACCAATGTTTTACTTGGACTAAATACAAATGTGCTTACATAAAGCTTTTTGCATCCTTTGCTAATTTCCTCTCTTTTTGTACCTTCGCCTTCCTGATTTTTTCCCCCACATATTTATGCTATTCATTCGTATTTGTCTTTAGTATTTCAATGCAGTTTTCACTTCCTGTACATTTTATTTAGCTCCAGGTCATTGAAGAGCTCATGGTTTAGCCAAATTGTTTTCTGATTACACTTCCTATCCTTCCTTCATGTTGGCATGGCTTCTGATTGTATCCTCACTGTCATTTCTTTAAAGAATTGCCAACTTTACTGCACTCCTTTGTCACTTCAACTTGTTTCCGAGGAGATCTTGCCCACCAATTTACAGTGTTTATTGAATTCTTGTCTCTAGAAATACATTGCTTTCAATTTTCTGTTTATCCTTCTTCCTTCAGTAAATATAGTGAATTAAGCTATTTAATGGCAATTATAACTCAAGTTTCCCAATTCAAAAGCTGGGATCAAATCTGTTTATCTCTTTATCTCTGTAGATTATAGATTCTTCCAGCAAGGAAAAAATTTTACTCAATCCTTTTTTTTTTTTTTTTTTTTTTTTTTTAACCACACAAAATGAAGAGATGTTCCATTGTTAGCTGATTCCTTTAAAGATGCCCTTGTTCTTCTGCCCAATGAGCAAGCAGTATCTTCCCTTTCCTATTGCACCTTGCTTCTTCTTTCAAAAGGTGACATCAGTAGCTCGCTGCACTGCCCTTATGCTGTGATATATATGCTCTTTCTATGCTATCAGTTTCCTAATTGGATGCTGTTAACCAAGTTGAAAAGCACAGGTAATTAAATGAGCAAATGCACACGAATAGTGATACTGTATTGAAAACAACAGAAGATATTATCATATTTTAATATTATATATGTTGTGGTGTTTGATGTCAAATTAGAACAAGACCAAAGGGAACAGCACTGTATCTCTGTATTTTGCTTAAGTTAGTGCTCTGGATATCATGGGAAGGAACTGTAGACTTGAAAGCCAGAAAGAAGTTCTGGTACAGCCCAGCCTACATTTCAGTATGGACAGTCTGGTGACCGTGAAAACAGTGATGTGGAACCCACAGAGTCCAGAGAACAGACACAACATCACATTATCGCTGTTGTTCAAGGAGGGGCTAATGCTGCTGTACTCTTTACAGGAATGTAAAGAATTTCCAGATACAGATATCTGATTGAAACCTTCAGTTAATTCCAACTGGAAAAAGCAATAAAGGCAGATCACTTGGTCATTCCACATTGATGGACTGAGGCCAATTTGTGAGGCTCAGCAAGACTAAGTGCTATTGTCCTGCATTTTGGTCACAAGAACTGCATGCAATACTACAGGCTTGGAGCAGAGAGGCTGGAAAGTTGCACAGAAGGAAAAGATCTGGAAGAGTTAGTTATGAGATGTCTGAACATGAGCAAGCAGTGTGCTCAGGTGGTCAAGAAGGCCTACAGCATCCTAGCTTGTTTCAGAAGTAGCGTAGACAGTGGGAGCAGAGAAGTGATTGTCCCTCTGTAATCAGCACTGGTGAGGCTATACCTTAAGTACTGTGTTCTTTTTTTGGGCCATCATTACAAGAAAGACAATGAGTGTGTCCAGAGAAGGGCAATGAAGCTGCAAATTTTCTGGAACACAAGTCATATGGGGACAGATTGAGGAACTGTTCAGTTTGGAGAAGAGGAAGCTCAGGGAAGATCGTGTAGCTCTCTACAACTCTCTGGAAGAAGTAGCAAAGTGAGGGTCAGCCTTTTCTCCCAGATAATAGCAATAAAACTAGAGGGAATGGATTCAAGTTGTGCCAGAAAAGATTCAGATTGTATATTAGGAAAAAAATATCATCTGAAAGCGTGATGAAGTGCTAGAATGAGTTGCCTAGGGAGTCTGTGGAGTTACCATCCCTGGATGTGTTCAGGAAACATATAGATGTAGCAGTAACAGACATGGTTTATTGGGCAAATACTGGTGGTAGGTGGACTGCTGGACTGGATGGTCTTGGAGGTGCAGGGCTTTGCAAGGATGGGGTAAAGAAAGCTAAGGCCCAGCTAGAACTGTATTTGTCAAGAGGTGCAAACAAGAACATGAAAAGTTTCTACAGGTACATCAAACAGTAAAGGAAAGAAAGACATATCACCCAGTGAGCAATACAGGCAGACTGGTAACAAGAAAAAGGCTGAGGTACTCAACAAATTTTTGCCTGTCTTTACTTATAACTGCTCTTCATGTACCCCTCCAATGGAAATCATGAGAGGTAGGAAGTGTGAAACCAATATCCCTTCCAGGTTTATGACCACCTTGGGAACCTGAACATCTGTAAGTCGATGGGTCCTGATAAGATACATCCCATAGTCCTGAGGGAACTGGCTGACAGAGTTACCACTCTCAACGATATTTTAAAAGTCACATCAGTCAGGTGAAGTCCCTTGTGACTGGAAAAAAGGCAGTGTCACACCCACTTTTAAAAAAGATAGAGAGGATGACTCAGGGAACTGTGGACCTGTTAGCCTCACCTCAGTGCATCATGGAGCACATCTTCTTGGAAGCTACACCAAAACATGTGGAGGAGAGAGAGGTGATATGCAAAAACCAGCATGGCTTCACCAAGGGTAAGTCCTGCCTGACCAACCCAGTGGCCTACTATGATGGCATAACTGCATTTCTGGACAAGAGAAGAGCCACTGATGTCATCTATCTGGAATTCAGTAAGGTCTTTGACATGGTCCCCCATAACACCTTTCTCTCTAAATTGGAAAATACAGATTTAATGGGTGGATAGTTCAACGGATGAGGAAGTAGTTGCAATATTTTACCCAGACAATTGGTCAGTGGATCCATGTCTGAATGGAGATCTGTGATGAGTGGTGCCCCTCGGGGATCAGTACAAGACTGACGCTCTTCAACATTTTCATAAATAAAATCAACAGTTGGCCTGAGTGCATCCTGGCAAATTTATGGATGACACCAGGCAGTCGACACACTTGAGGGACAGGATGACATCCAGAGAGACCTTGGAGAGCTTGAGTACTGGGCCCAGTAGAACGTCGTGAGGTTCAATAAATCTAAGTGCAAGGTCTTGCACCAGGGTCAAGGCCACTCCTGCTATCAGTACAAGCTGGGGGATGTAAGGATGGAGCACAGCACTGCCAAAAAAGAGTACTGGTGGAAGGAAAACTGGACATGAACCAGCAATGTGTCCTCACAGCTCAGAAAGCCAACTGTATCTTGAGCAGTATCAAAAGAAGCATAGCAGAGCAACAGAGGTGATCCTGCCTCTCTCATTTGCTCTGATGAAACCTCACCTGGAATACTGCATCCAGATGTGGACTCCTCAGTACAGGAGAGATGTGGACCCAGTAGAGTGTGTCAAAAGGAAGGCCACAAAAATGTTCCAAAGTGTGGAACATCTTCCCTATGAGGACAAGCTGAGAGAGCTGAGGCTGTTCAGCCTGGTGAAGAGAAGACTTCAGGGAGACTTGAGAGTGGCATTTCAATATCTAAAAGGGGAGCTATATTAAAGAAGGGCACAGACTTTTAGCAGGGTCTGTTTGTACAGGACAAGAGGAAATCGTTTCAAACTAAAAGAGAAGAGATTTAAACTGGATAAAAGGATTTTTGTATATATTGTTTTTAATAGGTGGTGAAGCACAGGAACATGTTGCCCAGAGAAATGGTAGATATCCCATCCTTGGAGATATTCAAGGTCAGGACAGATGGGGCTCTGACCAACCTGATCTAGCTGTAGGTGCCTCTGTTCATTGCAGGGGTCCTGGACTAGGTGGCCTTTATGTTCCTATTCATACAATTCTATAACTCTGAAAACTAATTCTTTCCTTGCTCTACAATCAACCTCCTGAGAGATCCACAAAGTAACTGACACATATAAACAGAGAACAGTGAAAACAAATCAGGCTTTTATCCTTTGAATAGTCTCAGATGCCATGATCAGAATATTTGTCTTTCAGAAATTGCTGTAACTTTAGACTGCAGATTAGAGTTAAAATACTTGTTGAAACAGCAAATTAGACACAATGCATGCAGGTAGATTTTGATTGTCTTGCTCCAGATCATTTCTTAAGTATTACACAAAATACAATGTGAACTCAATACTAATGTTCCCTATTCAACATCTGTATTTGAGGGGCCACAAAAATAAATAAATAAATAAATAAACAAGCACTCCTTTACTCCTAGCAGTGCTTGATTCAAGTTGATGATGTCATTCTTTGTGCAGCCAGGGTATGTCAGAAAATGAAACGGTCATTTCTCTTGGTAGCATAAGCAACAACATTTTTTTGTGATATACAACATTTTTTTTGAAGATATAAAACAGGACTGGACCCTTAGCAGATCTTAGAAGATGTTATTAGAACTTACAAAGTATATTTTTTTCCTTCTCAGTTTCATGTAATCATTTGTGGAGCTGAACTTGAAATGAAATATTAGATGCACTCCACTTTGAATGATAAGAGAGTTGAGATTGAGAATTGAACCTGAATTGGAAGTTGCAATATGGAATCAGATATTGCTGGAAGAAAAAAAGAAAGAAAGAAAAACAGTTTATTGAAAAGAAGAGCTAGTGAATTCTTCATGAAAAATGATCTTCAGCTATCCTGTGATTTGTCAAAATTGTGTCTGGAAATGTACTGGGTATGTTACTGCTTTGTAATTACACCTATTTTGAAAATATTTTCACCACAGACAACCCCAAATGTTCCAGATATCACAGGTTCTAATGATAATCTCAAATACTTAATATTGTGTCTTTTCTCTCTTGCCAAGTCTACAACACCGCAAGCATTCTGAAGAACCAAGGAAAACCTTTGGCTCACTTCACAACATCCATCACAATACTGTTTACTGGTATGGAATGCATTCAGTTGTATTATTAGCTCTACACACCACGGAGAGGATATAAATCTACTGTATGAATATTAAGTGAGCTTCTGCTGAAGCACATGTTTATGCAGTGTAAATGACTTATATTTACAGACGTGTCTCATGCAATTATGTGCGTCACACTGGTGAAATGCAGCTGACATTTGAAATCTTGATGACGTAACTGATATGTGGTCAGTAAAAATGCATGTGGTTTATATGCCACTGGAGGTTTGTATGGCTTCCCACAAGAGTGCAAACAGGTGGGAGTTATTTATATTACAGTTTTGATCAGCTCTGGATGGCGTAACAAGCCAGATTTTAAATTGTTATCTCAGTGATCTATGTTCTATGAGCTTGACTATGATTACTGCTAGTCATTTCAGTGGAACAATTAAGTAAATTAACAATTACTCCAAAGTGGGATTCATCTAAGAAAATATGCATTTTGACAATATGGATATCTATAGAGGAGCCTTAGAGCCAGTCAGGGAAGTACTGAATTAATTCTAGTAAAAGTAGACATTTCCATTCAGTGTGAAGTATTTCTCCCAACATCATGGCTTAATTGGTTAGGTTCCCATTGTTAACAACTGACACCTAGACAGCTGTCTCAGATATAGGTGCTTATATCTCAGATACCTTGAGAGAAATATCCGAGAAAGCATGGCTGAATCTAGATAAGATACATTTTGTTGGTTGGATGGGACTTAATTTGGATCACTGTGAATTCTGTTCTATTTATCTATGGATGAATTTGGCTATTCACTTCGACATCACAGAGTCTTAACAAGTTTCAAAAAGAACGTTTCAGGAAGACAGAGGAAACCAAGGATAGGAAAATGTGTGGTCAGATGAAGAGTAGCTGTTTTATTTGCAGTCAAGGACTACATCTGATTTTGGTACTGACAGTAAACTGACACATCATCTGGACATGTGTGTCTGGATTGCTGACCCTCATTTTGCCCTTTGGAATGAAAGGACCTTCTCTTTAATGGCTAAAACAATACAGGAATGATCAGGGATACCACTTGACCTCTTGCTCCAGTCTACTACAAGAGCTACTAATAAGTGGTTGTCTACTAATTATAGCTGTCCACAAAGAAATGGCCAAAATGGTGCAAAACTGCTTTTGCAGGTTTGCTTTCTGGGATACTGTATTTTTTCCATAAATTATTTGACTAGATGCTGTTATAAACAACAGGAGTAGAATCATATTTTGAAAGTAAAGTCAGCTTTGGATTTCCTTCTTTTTTTTTTTTTTGCTAATTAGTGCCAAACTACAGAGCAGCAGAGGAGACAGAGGATATTCCACGCATATCTCACTACCAAATGTTGGGTCCTTTTTCTTTTGAGAAAAAGGATTTTGATGGTTTTCCTATAAATATGTAACCTAGGTTTGTCCTCATGGCATATAGTAGTTAGAAGCTCTTGTGAGAAGCCTGGTCTATACAAACAGTGAGCAACCTACCCATTAACCAGTATTCACAGTGACATAAATGGGAGTGAGAAAATGCCAACTATGCACAAGTATAATGGAAACAAGACATGATTGCTTGTCTTTACAAGGTTTAATGCCATTATTTCTTACAAACTTAACAATCACTCACTGGCTTAAAAGGAGACAACTATACCAAACTCAGTTTAGCACTGAGTTGCACCCTCTTTCAGAGTATGATTGTGTTGTTTCTTCTGGATTCAGGTGAGGTGATTCTCTGATCTAATCCAGAATAGATCCTGTTACTGTCTCATGAACTAGCCCAAGATGAGCTGTCAGAGTGATGCAATATATATTACCATAGGGTAGATACTACCTCTGTATACTTCTTTGACTGTCAGATTAAGTTGACACCAGTGCAGTTACCTGGTCTGACCCCCTTTCACTGAAAGAGATTGTCCCATATGCACAGATGAGGCTGTAGTTGAGTACTCATGACCCTCTCTGTGGAAGGTGTACTAGCTTAGAGTGTGAGATTCAGACTCCCTGAAACCTCTACCAAGAGTGCTCAACCCGAAACCGAAAGAAGAGCGTCCATATAGGAAGTGCAATCAGTAAGCCAGCTTGCATTTGAACCTAAAATCCAGGAATGAAAGCCTTCATCTCAGCGGTATCCAGCACTTCACTACTATTAGCAGCACTTATATCAAGGATATGATATTTATCTGTTGAAGAAAATATTCCCGTGATTCTCCTTGCTCTCCTGAATTTTTCTTTTCCTGTTTGCATAGCTTCCTCACAAAGAATAATGAATATATCTGAAGCAGGTTTCTCAGTTTATCTGGTTGTTAATGATGTGGAGAAATTCAGTACCCTTAGGACCTCAGTGCTGTTGCTTTAATAAACATCTTTCAAAATGATAAGGCCACTGGTACCCCTTCCGTGCTTTTATGGTACAGTGATCTTAAAGCAGCATGGTGCGTTTTATTTATTAGCCAGCCCATTAATCACACAGGTATCAGTTGGCTTCAGGGAAATTTTTAATTAGAGATATTTAAGGTTGAGAGAAAGTGCTCCTCTGACAGACAATGAGAGCAAGCAGAAGGAGTCAGGCTATCTTTGTGACTCTGTGATTAATACAGGATTTAAATAAAATTTTCATGAAAGGAAAAGTTATAACAAAATCCAAATGTTAAACCTCCTTTAAAATCAAGTCTAAATTCTTTGGAGATTCATTGTTCTCTGGATTCATTAGTGGGGAATGAATCTAATGAACATGAGAGTAAAGGGAATCTGTTCTCTAATGTAGCAACTTAGAAACATCTTTAAATAATTCTAATTTTTTTTTTTTTTTTTTGAACCACTATTTAATGCTATTGATGAAACCTATACCATTATTTGAAGTAGCTCACAAGTCACTGGGGTGAGTATAAAAGAAAATTAGAGGTGGAACTGGGGACATTCTTGACAGTATACTGAATTGTATGAGACAGAAAGGAAAGACAATCTGGAGGGCAACTGTATCCTTCTGGCGATGTGGGACTAGTGGTTTCTAATGCTTAAAGCTGGCATTTTCACATGAAAAATGAATGGTGCTGGCTGTGCAAACATCTCCCTTGTTAGATAATTAATCAGGTGTACTTTATTTTGATATAGTACCTCTCTGGCATGCTCGCAGGCATCTCCTGCAATTGCCCTGTAAAATGGATTGTTAAAAAAAGGGAAAAGAAGCCAAACAAATCCTGTAGCAAATATTGCATGTGACTCTGTCTGTCTACATCAGCAATAAAATGGAACATTAAATTGTCCTACTTTCACGTGGCAACAATCTTGGATGCCCACACTTACCCATTTAAATCTGTAGGGAAATTCATTGAGTCCCATCACATCATATCTGTTTTCCCTTCCCTTTTGTATACCACAGCTAGTCACCTTAAACACAATATACCCAACCCCTCTGGCCTCTTGCTGCTATAAACTTCTGAGTTCTCACTGAAACACTTCTGGATTCTTAATGTGGAAAGAAAAGTTGCAAATTTGTCACTACGATGTATTGTGACCTGAACTTAATGGAAAGGAAGGAACATTGATGATGCTGTCTCTAACACCAACTAAGCTAGCTACTCCTGACTGAAGATAGAATAAATCAGGAAGTTACAAAGGTAACCCAGAGTTTGGTGAGTCCACAAGTGGTTTCCTCTTGTTCAAGCCCAAATATTTCTGGTGCCCTCTGCTTTGTTCTGTGTGTAAGTAGGACTGGTTCTCCCAACCACTACAATTTTTTCTCCTTTTATTTTGTTTTTAGAGAGGAAATAGCCTTTTCTGGATAAGAGATTTTAGCTTCACCTTTCACTCTTTTCAACTGAGATAGGTTCATATACGGAAACACAAAGTGCTTGCGCAGAAAGAATCACAGAATGGTCGAGGTTGTATGGGACCTGTGGAGGTCATCTGGTTCAACGCCTAGTCAGCTAGATGCCTAGAACTTTGGTGCTATTGCCACACAAAAAATCAACAGGTTGAGAATTGAAAGCAGATGCTCACACCTCCCAGGAATATCATGTTAAACCACTCCTGATTTTAGCTGGCATCTCTTTTTTTCAGTTATAGCTTAACAATATTTCTTTGTGAGTAAATGGCTATAAGTAAAATGATTGATAGGAGTTGGTTTTGGTTTTTTTTTTGGTTGAATCAATTATTTGACATCAGGAATCACGTTTGACACTCTGTAGTTTAGTTCTGTTGTCTTAGGATGGTAGGATGGGATAAACACGGATGGTAGATTGAGAGTTCTTCTATTTGAACAAAAAGATACAGTCAATGTCATGTTTTCCAAAAGTGTTTTTTTTTGTGTGTGTGTGTGTGTGCCTATTTCTAGTTTTCTTAGTTCCCTCGAAAAAACTAGACTGGTCTATGTATTTGTCATTTAATATCTCTTCATTAGTTCCATTTTTTTTCATGGAATGAACTTAAATTTGGTAACAAGTTCATTTGTAATGTCATATATATCACAATATTCTAATTTAGTCTAAGGCTTATTAGCCTACATTGCTTTAGAATTAGAATAAAGCTAGCTATTCACAGGGTTGTGTACAACTTGTTTCTAGTAGATTAAAAATTAATTTTATAGTCTAATCAGAAGCAAAAATACATCACTCTTTCATGTGCAATTTAAATTTCATCCATCATTGCTATTAAAATCTTGTTACCAAATATTTTAAATTTGGGATTGTTCATAATTTATAGACAAATTAAAAATGTGGAAAGAAGATACAATTGGAAGAGAATACAAGATTCAAGTCAGTATAACAGAAACAAATGAAAGCATTATTAAATTGCTGATAACTTATTTTTCCCTAAGGAACAAACCTCTATTTTCCATCCCACAATAGGTGAAATTCAGAAATCAGTTTCTCCTCTATTGGAATGAATGTGTCACATTGAAACATATTTTTCCCCCAGCTCCAATTTCTCACAGATCATTTGGCAATCCATCTTTTCAAGCCGTATTGTTCAGGTATATGATCATATTTGAAATTCTAGCACCCATTAATCACTGCTCTAGTCCACATTTACTCAGTTCCTATTCTTCTGTTCTGGACTGCAAGTGCTGTGTAAACTGTTTGCTTTTCTGGTGCAGCACTTGCACAGCATTTTGGCAAACTCAAACAAAATGTTCCCAATTGACTTTTGGCCAAAAAATGCAGTAGATTTTTCTTACATGGAATTTGATGCCTACATGTTTTTGCTTGATCACTGTTTCAAGCATCTCTTTTGACTCTGTTATCACTTTGGTCTCACCTTGCTTCTGTTCTGACTGTAGAATGGAAACAATTTTCACACAAGCCTGAAGACAGTTTTCAGCACCTGAATTTTTTGCTCTCCCTCATGCATCTTTAGGCTTTCAGGAGGCTCATTTAAGCCTTTATTGTTTGCAGTCAGACAAACCTGTTGCTTTCATGGAAGGAGAAATAAAGTTCAGACTGGAGATAAGTATCAGATTGATTTTGTAAAAACAGTACAGTTTATCTGACACTTTTAAATATTTGCATTTCAGCAGGCACTCAGTTCTAAGTGAGGTTATGCTAGAAATAAATTGAACGAGAATGTATTTGGCACAAGCACTTACTGACTTTAGGCCGAAGAAAGATGGAAAGAAGGGAAAACGAGATTTTTCTCATCAAACTTAAGCTGTTTAAGAAATACAGTCATGAGAAGTAATAGCATAGCAGATAGTAGCCATCATTTATCTTATGTGTCTGTCCTGTGTAGGGAAGAATAGAGGGTGTCAAACCCTCTCAACTGATTACAGATTAAGTCTCTATACATAACTTTGACTAGAAAATGAGCATTCAAATAGTTCAAAAAAGATGACTCTTTCAAACGTCTTCAGTGATACAAACAAAAAAAGATCCTGCCTTAAAGAGTCTGGTTCAAAGTCACATGGCAAATTATGTCACAGCTAAGAGCATAGATCAAGTTTCCTGAGTTGCACTTCAATGCATGTCTATCCTGTTCCTCTTGCTTCTTTAGCGTTGACCTGAACCATTCGAACCTGCTCAGCTGGGAAAGAGATGGCCTGATTGTCACAAAAAAAAAACACTGATGTTTCCATTTTTCACAACTGCCTAAAGAACAGCTTTTATGCCTATTTCATATTCTGATCTGTATTTCCCCCACAGTTCCATCCTTAAAATTGAATGTTATACAGTTTTTGGCTCTTCTGCTTCATATACTAGCCAGAATAAGCCTAAGGAAATAAAAAAAGTGAAACACCAATCCCAGTGCGCAGACACTTTAGAACATTAAACATGGATTGACCTTTTTCAGTAGAAGAGGACACCAAGGGTCTTATTATGCACTGCGTGTTTACTACTATAATTCTGTGCTGATTGCTTGTCTATCCTGTTAAAACATAGAACACATTTTGCATGCTGTGTAGTGATAGATATCTCAGTGTTTCATCTTTACACAGCATAATGTAACTGGGTCACTTGAGGACAGAGTGTGGGTGGTACTTGACAGTTTTATAAACAAATAGAAATATCTGCTCTCCCCAGAGCTTAACTGGGAAGCTTAACTTTCCAAGACACTGGTGCTGAAAGTGTGGAAAGTTATATCCTCTCTCAGGAAAGAAACAGAGGTAGAAGCAAATTTAGAATGTACAGAATACATAGGATCACAAGGTTGGAAATGACCTTCAAGATCATCTAGTCCAACCATCCTCCCATTACCATTGCTACCACAAGCCACTAAACCATGTCTCGCAGCTCCTCATCCAGACGCCTCTTGAACACTGCCAGGGACGGCGACTCCACCACCTCCCTGGGCAGCCATTCCAGTGCCTGACCACTCTCTGAGAGGAAAAGTTCTTCCTTACGTCTAACCTAAACCTCCTCTGGTACAGTTTGCAGCCATTTCCTCGGGTCCTGTTTGTTGCCTGGAATTTGAGGCACTTCAGCTGATTTCAGATTTCCTAACGATCTAACTCTAAAACCTCTCTCACCCTTACTCTATCACTGTATAATGAAGTGCAAAATACTTGTAGCTTCCATATTGAGAAGACAGAAGTTAATCCAGGAGACCACAGATGGCAGAGATACTTCAAGACTGTTTCTGCCTACAGCCTTCCTAAAGGCCTTGATATTCAAATTACATCCATTTAGACTCTCCTGCTCATTGATAAGGTAAATGTTAGCAGGACTAGGGGATCTTGAGAGGTGACACAAGGCTTCAGGTCTAAAGAAAGGAATGTAGTTTTCTCCACTTTCATACATTTCAGAACTCTGAGTCTGACTCTGTGAGTTTGTCAGACTGTTGATAGCTTATCTCACCAAGAGCCTCATTACCCTTTGAGACAAGATTTTTTTTACCAAGGGTATTAGTACTTGCGCAGCTGTGTCTTAGTAGGAGTATTGTTTTCATTCCATGTCTTGGACACTTTCCATATCTTTATGCATAACTAAATAAGACATGCTGATATGATGAATATTTACTTCTTTACTTTCTGTCTTTGTGCTACTATACAGACTTGTTTATATAGTTTAGTGGTAGGTACCACCATGATGTCTTTCCAGTTCTGGGGAATGTACTGTATGAAACTTAATTACTTCAGTTTTGTAGGAAGCGTTCATTGAACATTTATCAAAACACATACTAGCAAATGCAAAAATACTGTAAATAGGTGTAATTGCTCTCAGTGCTGCCAGTGAAGAAACTGACTTATTTGAATGACAAAATATTTAACTGAGTACCATCTTTATACCTCTGAAAAAAAGATTTAATGCTATAAAATCAGGTCTAGAAGAGTATATTGTGGGGGTATGTGTTTGTGACATCATTTCTTTTAAATTTGAAGTGTGATGTTTAAAAAGGACAAGAAAACAGCAGGAATACCAGATACATTCATTTCCTTTGTGATAGGACTATCACCAATTTGAAATTTCTTTTGATGTGCCCTTAGGAGTAGTAGCAGGAGTTCCTGTGATAATTCTTCTCCCAGAGGCACCTTGAGCTTTAGAGCTGGATTTATTCACTCATGTAAGAAATGACCCATACTCATGAGCTAGTCAAGTGAAAGAACTGTTAAAGTGCCACTAGCATTTTACCCTCACTTGAGAAACAACAAATCTGCTTTCCAGACTCCAATTTTTTCCACACAAGTGTCTCACTTTTTAATTCAAACATGATTTTTTTTCTGGAATCAGACATTCTATTTTTTTCCTCTCACGTTGCTCTGAACATATTAGCCCCACTAGCGTGACCTTCCTTTCTACAGAAGGCCGACTGCATCTGTGGGCTCTGGCAACATCAACTCTTAATGAATTTGACTGCAGCTACTAATCCAGTCCATTTTTAATTACTCTGAAGACAAGGAGATAAATTTTAATTTCTCAGAAGTACGATTGCATGTACACCTGAAAAGGAGAGTAGTACTATAAGATGCTTTGAAAACAGAGAAAAAAAGTCAGTTAGTCAGGTGTTATCTGGAGACAGTGGGGTAGATTTAGCTTCTTATTTTATGTTCACAGAGGCAGGAGATGTGGAGAACCCTACCCCCTTGGGCATCTTTTCTCGTTGAGTTCAGTGTCAGTTTCTTTTTCAAAACCTTCAGGACTTGAACCCTGTTTAACACCTCTCTGTTGAGCAATTTTGCTGCTCTGTAGTTGATGCCTAGTCAACAAATTGTGCCTGCGATTTTACAGTAGGATAACATTACAGATAAGACACACCTACTGGGCACTTTCAAGTTATAATGTAATGTTAGTCATTGCTTTTATGTATGTTTATACACAATATCTGCCTGAAGGTATACATTGATTTCCAGCCATCAGAAACACATTTAATATTGGCTGAGTATTTAATCCTTGTTCACATAAAATGTATTTTAACTTCTTCTTTATTTTGCTGCTAAAAATTATTAGCTTGGAAATATTTGATATGGCTATGATCATCACCTTGATTATTGTCTTAAACTAGAATTCTTCCAGTGATGTTATTCCTTTCATAAAATTGAGTTATTCTTGTAAATTAACTTTTGTCTTTTAATAGGTACATTCCCTTAACATGTATTGATTTAAATGGACTCAACTGTATTTCAAAAGTACTAAAGATTTTCTGACTATCACAAATAAAAATCGAATCTACTGTTACTTTACTTCTATCAATTTTTTTTTGAGTTTTTATTGATAAGATAGAAAAAAAGTTATGTGGATTTAGACTGAGATTCACATTGTAGGATTAAATGCTTAAATCTAGGAGAACAATTCTGACAACCTTCCTATCAGTACAGCAAACTCTGAAAATAATTTTTTTTTTTTCTCTTAGTACCTCAGTTGCTGAAAACTAATTTCACGCATCATCATGGGCTGAAAAGCTAAATGCCTGCTTTCTTTCTGCATCCAGCTGTCAGTTCAGAGATGTGCAGAGCAAAACTCAGACTCTCTCTAAGGCCCTGGAGGTAAGGAACCCATCAGGGGCTGTGAAGCCTGGCAGCCATGGTCCCCTTAGCTGAGAAAAAACAGTGGGATGGAGAGGAAGGGATGCTGTTGCCGTCTGCCCTTTAACATATTTTCTACCTATTTTCTGTCTGTCCTGTATCAGACAAGGCAAGTGTCCTTGCCTTGATGGAATTGAAAGTGGTTGCTTTGCTTTGCCAGGGATCTTAGAATAGACTTTTTATATCCTTCCTGTTAGAACTACACAAAAAAGGATGAGGTTACAGGAGGGGAATAATTTAGTGAAGCCTTGAGCCCTGTTTTTTCCTGCTTTTTATACTAATATCCTGAATTTGTTAAGCGGAGCTGGAAATGTGGTCCATGTTATATTCCAGTGCCCAGTTATAGGGTCTCTTGTTTGAGATGTAAGCCTGGTTCTAAATCATATCTCTGCTATGCTGGATTTAATGGAGGAATTGTCCTAACTATCAGGACAAATGAACATTTCTTATTTATCTCTGGAAGAAAAACTCATGTATTTTGCAGAAAGCTGAGAAGATTCAACTTCTATGAGAGGGAGAGTAATTCCAATCAATGCCCAAGGGTCGAAGAGTGCTTCAAATATCTGTCCTTTCATCAAAGGGTTATAAGAATTGGTTGAAACTGTATCTCTTCTACATTATGGAACAGTTCTAGACATTGAGAGTGATGCCTCAGCTCCCAGCAGTTTGTGAGTCTGAACTCTAGTTCAGGTCTTTATTTTGAGGTTCTTGAGGTCATTTATTAAAAAAAAAAAAAAAAAAAAAAAAAAAAAAAAAAAAAAGTGGTTTTATTTACCACTGCACATTTTGGAAAAAATTAGAGATTCCAGAGAGTATCCCACTTGGGATACTAGTAAACAAATACATCTTCCTATAGATTTTCAGTCTACCAACTAAATGCGGTGATGCTAGAACCATTCTCTTCATCTCACAGTCTCTGGTATACAATGGCAGATGATTTCAGATTACATTCTCACAGGCTGGGCTTTCTTTTCAGTAACAAATTAAGTCACTAGTAGAGTTAAACAGTTGTGTTTTTCCTAATTTCTTGTCCCAGACTTTGTCTTTGCTTTTTTTTTTTTTTCAGCATGTGTTCACATTCTACAGGCATTTGAAACACTCAAATGCAGATTGCAACATTTCTACTGTGCCATGAGGTTAAAGAAAGACAAAAAAAATAATTAGAAGTTGTTCTACCTGTGTTAGAACAAGGCAATCAATTATTTCTTCCTTCAAAAGAACTCTGCCCAAGTTCAGACATGGATTGTTGATGCATTTCAGAAATTGTATGACAGCATTAAAGAATGTTATGATTCATGCCCCACGCTTGCATCTCAAGATTGATTCAACTGACTATTATCATGTTGCAGAATGTGGTGGTGGTAAACACAAGGAAAGACGTGCTACATTTAAGAGCCTTCCATGTCAAAATACACATCAACTTTGATTGATACATACTGACTCACGGCCATACAGGAGAGATGTAAGATTTGTCAGCTAGGATTACAGCAGTGTAATTATTTACACTCCCAAAATGTTGGGGATGATAGAGTGTTTATGTGAAGTATCATGTTAATGGAACTACTAGAAAATCAATATCAGTATTAGAACTGGAAGCCATTTATTCTATTATTTTTTTTCTGATAGAGTTTCACTGTAGAGTTTTATTCCTCCTGCGTACTCATACAAATCTTTTGTGTGTTGTTTGTAGCAATAATTGCTTCATCACTGGTGATTACAGACAGCCTCTTGTATTCACTTCCCTTATTCATAGGCATATATTCTCATCTCTGAAAACCCTATCCATTTCCGATTTGACATGATTCTCCTTCAGCACACTTTAAGGCATGGAGCTGAGTTACTAGCCCTACAACAGACACGTCATGTAACCCTAATCTATTCCCTATGTACTGAGAAGTCGGAAGAACACTATTTGATAGGATTTGTCTGTTTCTGTTGCACTCCTGTAGAATGCCAGCTGTTGATTGCTAAATACTTTTATACCATTTGTATTTGGGGGCTCAGATCCTTCTGCAAGGCTGATAGAGTTATGATGATTATAAATAACAAAAAGACAGTGAGGGATTGGGCCCATTCTTAAAATACCATATAAATGCAAACACATCTCTGCATGTCCACTGATAGGATAATTTGCTCATAAGCCAGCAAAGTCATCAAATTGGAGCCCTCTTATTTGCTTTGCACACCTGATTGAGTACTTACTCAGATCCTAGACAAAAGTAATAATCCTCTATAAATCATGCTGAATAATAATAACAATTATAGTAATGATTGATACATGTGCATTCATTTGTGTTACTCTCAATCACACTAATGGGATTTTGATGCATAAATCTCTTACAAGATTACATTGTTTAGAATGCAAAACTGCTGTTTCATTTAATCTAAAGAAAAAAATTTCCTTAGGTAGGATTGTGTAGTGATATAGATAATATTATAGTAGACATCTTAGGGAAATGCTCAGCACTGATTTGATAATAATTGCTATGGGGATTATAGATAACTACTATTTTGTATACAAACATTCCCTTGGGAACTGCTATGATAATGCCTACAAAAAGCCAAATATGTGTTCATGAAGAAACTGCTCTAGGTGAACCGTATGGGTTTCTATTCTCCACATATAAATAATGTGGAGATAATATAAATAAAAAGAGAGAAAAGTCAGAAAAGCTTTACATGGTAATTTAAATGACAGAAACTGGCAAATAAGCAACTTCAGAACAGACTATAACATTTTTGGGGCAGAAAATGCCTTTTTGTCTTGTATTTGTAGAGCACTGTGGCACTTCAGATGGTGTTTTTAGAGTCTTACCGAAACAGAAGTAAACCAGAGTAGTAAAGATGCTAATGCAGCAAATAGTTAATTCCCATGACCAGCTATTGATTTCGAAGATAGCAGTCATGTAAGTATATATGCAAAGATGTTTGTGTTGGTAAGTTCTAAGCTCAAGTGGCTTCTTTTTAGGTTTTCATGGGGAGCCAGGAAAAACAGATTGGCTGGTATTTAGTCCAGCTCTTTAAAGGGAAGCACTGTCTCTCAATCCAGGCTGGACTCTCTAGCCTATCATTTTATATCTAGGTCATACAAATAAGAGACTTTTCTCCTCATCCCTAGTCTCTAACAATTCTATATTTTGATGCTGATTTCAAGCAAACAAAAGTATCAAATTCAAATGAAAGCTGTATTTGCATTGGTGCACTTTTAAAGGCCTGTAATACAAGCTGTAATACAATACAAACAGTAACTGTGGAATTATTATAAAACTCGGAACAAAGAATTACTGATGGGAAATTGGACTGAGCAGATGAGCTCTGAAGTCTGGGTTTCAAGATGGAATAAATTCAAATTTGACAACTGTCTGAAACATGCACATTGCTTTTGGAAAGAATACATGAGGCTACAAAAGGCTGCTAACTTTTCCCAGTTCTCCTGTTGGGACAGTTAGTGCACACTTTCTACTTGCCAAATTTACTCCCAAAATATCTGCATTTTGCATCCTACTAAATGAATAGTTACTCAGAAAGGTGATTATGCATGTGCAAGTGCACGCATATTTAGATGAGAATACTATTCTGCAGGGAATATCTTCAATGCCACCATCTTTTCTAAATTTTCTTTAAAAAAAAAAAAAAAAAAAGGGAAGGGAAGGGAAGGGAAGGGAAGGGAAGGGAAGGGAAGGGAAGGGAAGGGAAGGGAAGGGAAGGGAAGGGAAGGGAAGGGAAGGGAAGGGAAGGGAAGGGAAGGGAAGGGAAGGGAAGGGAAGGGAAGGGAAGGGAAGGGAAGGGAAGGGAAGGGAAGGGAAGGGAAGGGAAGGAAAGGAAAGGAAAGGAAAGGAAAGGAAAGGAAAGGAAAGGAAAGGAAAGGAAAGGAAAGGAAAGGAAAGGAAAGGAAAGGAAAGGAAAGGAAAGGAAAGGAAAGGAAAGGAAAGGAAAGGAAAGGAAAGGAAAGGAAAGGAAAGGAAAGGAAAGGAAAGGAAAGGAAAGGAAAGGAAAGGAAAAAAGAAGAAAGAAAAAAAAAAAGAAAAAAAAAGAAAAAAAAAAAGAAAAAAAAGGCTGAGCATATCTGTTGTGTATTTCTTGGGTAATACATCAGGCAGATGTTCCCATAGGTTATAAATGAAACCATTCTCATCATTAAATTAAGTATAATAAATCTGCAACTATGAAGTTATTTGTGGTAAGGAAATGAAAATCAAATATTTCCTTATGATTTTTCATTCTTTTCCCTGTGACCTTGTTGCACAGTGTTCCACCCTAACAGCTCAGCAGGTTGAGAGGTTAGGAAAACAGACAAAGAAACTGTCTAGAAAACGTTCTCTGCTTATGAATTTTCTATATGAGATGATGCTGAAGCATCACCTTTGCCTCACCAGAGAAAATCATTGCATGAAATGTTTTATTCTCATCTTCCAGACCTAATGCTGTACAGTACCATGTATGATGAGATATTCCCTTAATGAATTGCCTGTAATCACAGAGTAACTGTGTCAATGTGAATGCAAACATAGATAGTCTGAGTATCATGCAGTCCCTCACTCATGAGACAATCATTTGCACCATGCTTTGCAGAGGACATGCAAGAAGAATCCTGTCTGCACAGGATTTATGGGCAGGAGAAAATGCACTCTACCTCTTCGTGTCCACCCAAAGCCTTTTGGGAAGCTCTCATGTAGCCTAAGTGGAGTTCTTGTTCAGTCTTCTATTCAGCTTTGAAGGACTATTTGTTTTCCTGGAAGGTGACCGTTTATGAGATCACCTGCTGAATGCTGTTGAGAATTACACCATGGAAATTATTGATAAAATCACGTTAATCCATTTGTAATGCCATAATAGGGGAGGGCATAAGAAGATCTCAGATTGACACATGCCATTAATGCCTTGAAAAGGAAGTTTCTCCTCCTGACGAATGTCAGAAACCCAGTGATACATATTTGAAGCTACTGTAAGTATGCATAAGTTGATAAGCTAAAAGAATAGTCTAATCAAAAGCTCATCGAATACAGTGGAAAACTTCCCACCAGCTTCACAGTTGAAATACTGAAGATATTCCTAGTCTGAAACAGTGGAAGCAATTAATGATTAGAAAGAGTTTACAGCCTCTGCACATAAACTGAATAGGTCTTTTCCACATACAATTCATCCATTTTTATTTGGAAGACTGATCACCTGGCAGCCTGTGCAACTTTTTTCTTCAAAGATGTTCAAAATGCATCCCTTAATAAGTGTGGTTCCTTATGTCACTGACCTAATGATCACCAGTTTCTACCCCAACCTGATTTTCCTATCCTGTTCACTATTTAATACATACAGATATATCTAACTATGGCCAGAGAAGTCCCGAAGCTAAGGATGGTCTGACCAACAGTCCATCTGCTTTACAAGGTGTGTCCTGCAGTGACTGACAGCTGAACTGGAGTCATAGGCCACTACTCAATAAAACCAGTCAAGACTTGTCCTCCAACCGTAAGGACAGGTGGCACAGCATGAGCTGTGTTCACGTGGCTAAAACTCTCTTCCCACCATTTCAGATAATGTAGTAAATATTAATCTGTGTGGACCACATTGGGTAATATTTAAGGTCATTATGGAAGTACGAGGGCTATTAGTATAGTAGAGCTGCACATTTTACAGTGGAGAAATGCCAGGACTGCCATTTCCACTATATGTGAGTTTGCACTGTGATCTTAACACATCCATGAGCGTGCCTACCACTTGGAACTGACAGTGCCATGACAGCACTTTTGTTTAGAGTTATCCTAATTGATGCTGAAACTATTCATTGTTTCCTGTTTATACAACCTCCAATAATGTCAAAAGATCAAACACAAAAGCCTAGCCTGGCAATTTTCAAAAGCTGTCAGAGAACATAACAGCAATGACTTAGATGAATGTGCTTTCAATTCCTATCAAATATAAATATATGTTACACTTCAGTCTGCCAGTCTTTATGGAAAGTTGTCTGTGGACAACTTTTGTTCTATGTAAATATGAATTTCTTTTGCTATTTCATGGAGTCATGGAATCTCAAGTAATAGTCAAAATATAAATAAAATTGTCAGTGTTTCATTCTTTCCTGGATCTTATGTTTGGATTTCAGCTTGGGATATCTTCTCTTTATTTGGCAAGTGCTTGAAATGCTCATTGACTCATTTCAGAGTCATTAAAGTTGGTTGAGACATGTAAGTCCCATAAACTCATTTCTAGTTAATTAATAGTAAATTTAATGGAATTAATAGCAATTAATAAGAGTTTTACTCAGGATTATGTTATGATTATTATGTATCAATTTGTGTTTTGATAGTGCTTTGTGAAGTACCAATCTGTTACCTACCCAGTGTGGGTGTGGTGAGGACTCCTACCTGCCAGCGTCTTCCCCCATCTTCTCTTCAAAGCCCTGCAGTTTCTTTAGCCCATAAGCTGTTGTACTCTGTGCAGCTTTGCAGCAATCACATTTTTGTCACAAATAACAGTTCTGTTATCAGCTGTGACATTTTTTCCAGTAAAACAGAATACTGTTCTCAGATACTGTATTGGAAATATAATCATCATATTGTAGAATAGTTTCTGGCTGTATTCTCTTTACAAGGCTAAATCTTCCCCTGCTGATGCTGAACAGAGATTCTGAGATGTCTTTTCCAGTGGTTCTTTCCTCTCCTGAAAACTTTGCATGTGTTACTTCATAGCCCCATGTTCTGTGCTGTCTTCCTGGAAAATGGCAATAGAATCATAGCAAAGCTTATTCTTTTTGGAATGTACTCTGAGATTTATACATGGAAATAAAGAGGCCCACGATAGTTTAGTAGTGACTTCGGATGAAGAATTTGTATCTACTAGGAGTAGTGGTTTATTTCCTATGGACAAATTACACACACTGAAGGAGATGCTTGCTGGTACAGCTTACTTCCTCCAAATTTAATTAATAACTTTTTCTTTCATTAGTTTCACACTCAAAAGTTTTGGTGCAGGAAAAAGAGGAAATCTTTCGTATAATCTGTGAATGTGATAAAAATAATTCTAAGAAAAAAATATATGAGTGGACAGAAGATAAGAACATTTTGACTTTCAGAGTCAAATGTTTTCATTTTCAGAGACTCTTGATTAAATCCAGATAGTGCAAAGTGAACTGTGGGAGATGGTGATCTTTATAGTCAGGTTACTGTCCTGCTAAAAGTGAATCGGAGCAGCACTGATCTTATCATTAGAGACACTGCAATTTTCTGGCTGTATATGAATCATGGAATAGAATCCCAGAATCATTAAGGTTGGAGAAGACCTCTAAGATCATCTAGTACAATCATTCACCTACCACCAATGTTGCCCACTATACCATGTTTCTTAGAACTACATCTCTGATTTCTAGAAGAGATTGTTATATTTAATCCTTTGCATCTGTGTTGTTGTATTTCTTCTTCTTCTTTTTTTCTTTTTCTTTTTCCTGACTCTTTCCTCCATCCCACTGGGAAGAGAGGAAGTGAGTGAACAACTGCGTGGTGCTCAGCCACCTGCTGGGTTAAACTACAACAGTGTATATACACATACATAGATAAACATGTGTGTGTATGTGATGATACCCCTAAGATACCCACAGATTTGTTTTTGAGGAGGAACTGAATTTCAAGCCTGGTTTCAGTGTTCCCAGTTGACTGAGCATGGTAATGCTGCCACGTATTTCTCAGATTAACCCCTGCCAGGCACTTTCATGCATGTTGATGTCTTTGGATAGAAAAAGGAAACGGGGAGCACCTTCAAGACCTGACGGAATCAGAGCTTCATTCCTAACAGAACGAGAACTAAAATATTTATATCATTCATATTTCAGCCAGCTAACAAGAGGAGAAAGGTGGAATGCTTGATATCTGTCTCAACATCTGAGATTGTGCTTTAGTAATACACTCATCACTTCCCTCTCTGCCTATCTGAAAACAAATGAAAACAACAACAAAAACATAAATAAATATACAAAGAAAACATTTAAACTATGTAAAGTAATGCATGGTGTAACTTCTTTAGAGCCAGGGAAGAATATTATCCATTGTCATCCCTTCATGTGGAAGTATTGACTACTAAAACACCTCTGCATAATTTTTGTTTTGTAAAGCAAACCTAGAAATTGCACATGTTCACCTCCTTTCTCCATTCCTCCTCTGTACAGCTCAGCTGCTTTTAAGGATGCCCAAGTTTCTAATTTTGTCCCACTATTTATTTCCCTTTCAAGGTTTCCTTTGTTTTTTATTTCCTCTTGGGCTAATTCCAATCATTTCCATCATCTACATTTTTCTTCTCTCCCTGACTTTTTTACCTAATGCTTTCTATTGATTCTACTTCACATGTGCCTCCTTTTAGGGGTTGGTTGGGCTATCCCACTGCCAAGAACATTAAAAAATCAACTTGTTTTTCCACATCTCAGACCCTCAGCTGGGGAAACTGATTCCAATCAACCTGCTCAAAAACCAACGAGCTCTACATGCATGTAGTTGCAACTCCTTCCAAAAGTAGCCAAAGGTTTACAGTTGATGAAATCTGGTGGTGCTCCATTGTCTTTAGGATAATGACACCAGTTTACATCAGTATATCCTACATCATTCACTGGAAAAAAATAAAACAGAGCTTGAATGATCTGAACCTATGATAAACTGACTCACCTAAGTCTCGCTTTTGGATGTGCGTGTGTTTTACTGCTGTCTTTTCCATCCATCTTCATTATGTTCCCTTTTCTTGTAAACCAGACTCCATGTTGCATAAACGTAAGTGCAATGACCCAGGCCCATTTAGTTTCACCTGAGTTCTTCTCGTTTCTCTTTATTACTGTTTGACTTCAGACCACTTTTTAGTAGTGACACCCAGGTTGGCCTTGAATCCATCTTTTAGGCACTTCTGCAGTACCATGACTTAACTGACTAACATCTCCAGAAATGTGTATCTGCAGTAAGAGTAATGAGGAAGAACAAAGGTCCAAAGAATGTGTAGACAACTATAATTTCAAAGAGAAAGGGAGAGGGAGAATATATACAGGTCTCCACTTCTAGTAGAATCCTATGCTACCCAGAAGGTGAGTGGGTAGTAGAGGGAGCAGAAAGGGTCAACACCATTTTTACCCCTTTCCTTTGAAATATGTGTATGAATAGAGCATTTACCTGAGATGGTGCAGCAAATGTACGATTGATGCAGAGTTTGAGACTTGTTCACTTGATTCCCAGTCCTGTGTTGTATCCACCAACACTACCTCAGTGTGGTAAAATGTTGGCATCCTGTCAGGCTGAAACATTATACTCCTCTATGATGTTGATCTCTTCCCCACTGAAGACAGTTCTGCCTGTTTATAAACTCCACCACTCTACCTCCAAGTGTTAAATTCCTGTTGGGTTCAGTATGAGTCCAGGATGGCTGAGTTTCAGAAGTTTGCTCTGGATTACGTTTTGAGCCTTCCTGGACAACCACAGTATGTTATTTTCAAACATACTAATTCCAAGTGAACCAATAACTGCTTTCATATTAAACAGCTGCTTTCAGATCCCTATCTGTATAGCAAATTAACCTTAAATTTTTAATCAGGATTATCCTTGGGAATGAAGAGAGGCTGAGGTCACAGCAGGATGTCAGTTCAAATGCAGAGTTCACAGGGAATGGGGGTCATACACCTATCATAGGCAGGCAGGTTTTTGCAGACAAGGCAATGAATGCAGGGAAAACCAATAACCAGTGTTTCTATGTCTGCTGCGAAAAATGTTCTCCAGTGTTCTCTCTCACAACAACAGAACATCTGTCCAATCCTGATTTAATAAATTAATGACATATTTAAATGTTCTTGGAAATCTCCCATCCAGTTGCTGACCTCAGCAGGATTATAGCACGACCCATATTTTCAGTGCTGCTTAAACATGGAAGAAACTCTAACAAATTGAACCAAGGACTGACCACAATTATAGGTGGTATGTAGAAGTGTACAAGCACAAATATGATTCATAATTAGGGCTCATGCAGATAAAATATTGCATTCCTCTGCTTCCAATTAGTATGAGAAAGATGTGCTCACAGTGTTTTCTCCTTTATGCTCATTTGAGAAAGAGGAGTTAATTTAACTACAGTTAATTTCATGCCCTCTATAATGTACCCAATTATATCGTCCTAATTATTTCAAGCCCTCATGTGCTTTGGTTAAGTGCCTTTTTTGGAAGAGGATATTAAATAACAATTATCCTACTCATTAATACAATACACGATAAAGAGAAAATAAATAAGACCTGGATGAAAGGCGTAAATGTGATATATATTTTTTTACTCACCTTTTCCCCAATCTTTTCATGACAGCAGTAATGTTATTCATGCAGCCATAAGAAGGCTGGGAAATATTTTGTCTTGACTTGTCATTCTGATGTTGTCTGGTTAATTTATGAGGATGTGGGCATTTTAGAAGCTTAGCTTTTCTGAGAGACCAGCTATTAACCTATAACACTAGGTTACAGCTACAGAAGTTGAGACTTTAATTAGTTTTAATTCATCCTTGTTTTACTAATTTGTACAATGAAGCATAAAAGTGTGAATCATAGTAAAGAATAAGATAGGCGGGTCACATTCGTCTCTTACACATGAAGACTAAGACGTGGCAGAATTGGTCTTATCCATACAATAGTAGACGGAATTGAAGGCATTGTATTAAGTAGATACTTCTTCCCATACTTTCTTCCCTCTATAACAGGGTGGTGTTTAATTCAACAATCTGCAGGCCTATTAGCCAGTTCTGTTTGTGGCACTAGGGATCAAAAGCACAAAACATGGTTCCCTGTCTCCTGCTTTCTTGCCTATGTTTCATAATCTCAGGCAGATGCTTGAGTTTAAGTCTATATCCTGCTCTGTATGCCAGACCCAAAACCTACGTGTTAGGTAGGCTTATGGTGAAGAAGATGCAGTGTTGGGATACAGAGGGCTGTGTGCCTAGTTAAGATGGAACTCTTTAAACATCATGTGATGAAACAGTATGACAAGACCTCCCGCATACTGTGAAATGTCCCTCTGAAGGACTGTAAAAGGAAGTCTCAAGTAAGAGAGCTGGGACTGATGGTAACAAATACTGTGATCAAAACAGATACTGCAATTTGGTGATTTGTTGCATCAGTTGTGGAGCACTCCCCACTGACCTCAAGTAAATGAATAGGAATTACATAAGGTCCAGATTGAATAAAGGACAGTGCAATCTCATATAACTTTTATTCATGCAAACAATGCAAATTGCAGTAATGAGCTGGATATGAAACAATTTCTGAGCTGATTTCTTTATTATATAGTACCAAGATCAACAGAAAAGTAAAGGAAATTAACTACTGCCTTTGTTATCTGTAATCTCAAGCAACTAGATAGCAACATACTATTTGGAACTCAAAAGCAGAGCTGGCCTTTTGTAATCTCCTCCTTCCCACCTGTTCTGGATATTGGTTAACTGGAAAGATGAATAATGAATCAGATGTTTCAGGCTCTTTCAGATTCTAGCTTGGCTGGAAGAGAAACTGCAAGACTCATCAAGCACTGGGTAATAAAAGCATGTGCAGACAGAAACACCCTGAGTCTACATAAGCTGATGCTGTTTCTGCCATTTGGCTCATGTAAAGATTCTTTAAATCCTCTTACAGTAAAATCTGTGGAGGAGTAATGCATTTGTACTGATAAAAGTGTGCCTGTCTCTTTTGTAATAAGCAGCAACGAAGCATTGCTGAGTCACCTCTGGTGTGAGCTCACTCATTTTTCATTACCGTGCAGCAGGTGTCACGAGCTTTTTCTGATGCAATTGTCAGTAAGAGCTCTGCTGTCAGCCACTGTGTCACATGGCATCATGGACAGAGCCAGCTGATGAAATGAAGGAGACAGGGTGAGCATCTGATACTGAAGTATAAGAAAATTTGGAGAAACATTACCTCACTGAGGAGAAAGAAGGGATGAGCACAGCTCAAATAAAAATAGGAGATGGTACAGAAACAGAGGGGAGAAATAAGAAAGTCTGCTGCAGAAACAATTCTTGCTTTACCCTGACCAGAGTTTCCAGCAGATTTTGAGTCAGACAAGCACATGATGTAAAGCTAGGCAAAGACATAGAGAAAAATAGGCCATCTCACCAGGTGAATATTTGTACAAGCTCTTCTTGGATGAAATGTACTTGGAAGCATCCCAGAGCTGGGCTCTGACCCAAATTAGAGTACGACACTGTGTGCAGATGATCAGTGTGATACACTGGCTCCAACCAGTCTTCAGATCAATTCATTTCTCCTCTGCTGGCTCAGAATGCTGGCAATCAATAGTCTGAGTAAGCCTTGTGGATCAGTATCCACATAAGTGCATCTACCTCAGTCTTTTCAGGGGCGCATTCATTCCAAGCTTTTGAAAAAGAAGTTGCATTTTTTTTTCCCCTCTATTTTGACTGCCCTCGGCTAAATATAGTCTAGATGCTCACAGAGACCATGTTCTTTTCTAGTTCATTGGCCTTAGTGGGAGAACTGCCTTAGTAACAAATAATAAATGACGAAGTACCAAAAAATTTGGCCCTAAGTAAACAGTATGTGATCTTACAAAACTTTTGTCTTTTTGCAAAGTCAAAATCAGGGATTGAGTCTTTTATTAGGGCAGAGTTTTTGAGTAATGCACCATCACATCTAGCAGAATTTGTTGACAAGTCTTTAGGGCAGTCCTCTTCCCCAGAATGGAAGTACTTGTTATCTAACTTTGTGTCTTGTATAAAGATATGAAATCACATTCATATATGAATATATAGTCTTGCGGTTCAAGCTCACGCACTGCACAGGTTGTATCTCAATTTGTTTTTTCAACAGAGACTGCATGTAGTGCGGTAAGGACTGGGCCCAGCAGCTACCTTGTCTGCTCAGTGCCGTACCTTTAAGCAAATTCCATGGCTCACTACACAGCTTACAGGGAGATTAAGTGCTTAGAATGGGATTCAAAGCAGGTTGTATGCTAAGTAGGGAACTGCAGACTAGAGATAACCAGGAGACAAATTCAGGGCCTGGGAGGGTAGAGGCAAGATGCAAGTCTCAAGAGTCTGCACTCCAGATCCAGAGTTGGTACATTCTCCCTAGAGGTAGATTATTTCAGAAAACTTGTCAAGCATCACTTCCTTCCTCTGAAATGGTGATCGTATTTTCACAGAGTCAAACAATCACAGAATGGCTGAGGTTGGCAAGGACATTTGGGTCCAACCCCTGCTCCCTCAGAGACACTCAGAGCAGAAGACTCAGGACTTAGTTCAGGCAGGTCCAAAGGTCTCCAAAGATCTCCAAAGAGCATACCCCATAGCTTCTCTGGGCAGCCTGCATCATTGCGTGTCACCTGCACAGTAAAAAAGTGCTTTCTGCTAGACAGACAGAACATCTTTTGCCCCAGTTTCTTCCCATTGCCTCTTGTCCTAGCTTTAGGCACACTGAAAAGAGCCTGACTCTGTGCTCTTTCCAAATGCCCCTCAAATATTTACAGAAATGGATAAGGTTCCCCCAGGTCTCTTTTCTGGGCTGTACAGTCCCAGCTCTCTCAGACCTTCCTTACAGGAGGGATGGTCCTGTCCTTTGACCATTTTGATGGCAATATATTGGACTCTTTCCAGCATGTCCATATCTTTCATGTAACACAGGGCTCAGGACTGGAAACTGCTCGGATTTGGCTTTGTCAGGACAAAATACAAGTGAAGAATCACCTCTTCTGTCCTGCTGGCAATAATTTTTCTAATGCAGTCCAGGATATTATTAGCCTTTAAAATGGAAAGGGCATGTTTCTAACTCATACGTAACTTGGAGCCTGCCAAGACTCCCAGGTCTTTCTCTGCTGAGCTGCTGGGTGCTCCCAGAATGCCCTTGTGCCTGGTTTTGGGACTTGCATTTGTTCTTGTTGAACTTCCCAAGATTCTTGTCTGACCACTTCTTTAGCTTGTCAAGGTCTCTCTGATCTTCTCATTGTCACTTCACAGCCTTCTTTACCCCATCACACTTTGTATGATATATAATGGTTGAAGTGCTCACCCAGAATGTAAGCAATCCAGGTTTAAGTTCCAGTGTAACTAATTACCAATAATTACCAAGCTGGATTTGGTATAGCTCTTGAATAGCTCTGGGGCTATTGCTGTGGTTGTACATGTGTAGCAGAGGATTCAAGAATTTCTTGGACAAAAGGTGTGCACAAGCAAGGCCAACTATGTTCCCCAGGGAAGGAAGAGATTTGAGTATTGGACTGTCAGGTTAATAGATTGTCCTTCACATACTCATGATTACAGTACACATAATATGTTGACAGGACCAGATAGTAGCTTAGATGGAATTTTCTTTTGTCTGCTTTTAGACAGAAAGACAAGACAAAATAAAACAAACAAATAAACAATCAAAAAGCCCTGACCAATGAATGAACATACGTGGTAGACTGTAGGCTCTTATTCATTTGACTATTGGCATTATTTTTTTAATTTTAACTTTTTCTTCTTGAAGCTGATAGTAGATAAGAAAATGGCTTCAAGTTTTACTGTGGGACGTTTAGATGAATATCAGGAAGAACTTTTTCATGGAGAGGGTGCTCAGGCATTGGAAGAGACTGCTAAAGATAGGTGGAGTCCCCACCCCTGGAGATGTTTAAGAGACACATGGGCGTGGCACTAAGGGATGTGGTTTAGCAATGGGACCTTTTTGGTCGGGCTGATGAGTGGACTTGGTGATCTTGAAGGTCTTTTGCATCCTAAATGATCTCATGGTTTTATAATTCAAGGTATTCCACAAGATTACTCAAGTTGATAGTTCATAGAACTTCACAGAAATTTTGTTGCACGCTTAATTCTCTGAGTGCTTCATAAAATTTTTTTTTCTTACTTAAAATAATTTAAGGATCAATAAAAGCTGTAGGTCTCCTTTGCCCAATGTAGACTTTTCCAAAGTCAGGTGTACTATCAGTATGGAACACTAAAATATTTATTAACTATCAGCTATATGCTTTCCTATCAATTTGATACTCCTTCTCAAACTGGAATGCCACATCTTGCACATGGCCATTTGGCAAACAGCCCTGCCATGACACGTAGAAAGTCTTCTGCCCCTGGGTAGATTACTGCTGTGAAGCACAGGTGTATATTGTGAGTCATTGTGCCTGTCTTTTGACACATTTTCTCTATTTCTTTTCTGCCATAATAGAACTCTTCGAAACAAGAGAAGATGTTGATCAGTAGAAGAGAGCTGCTTCACTAAAGAATCCCCACATCACCTTTAGAAGCTTCAACTCATTTGTATAAGAAAAAAGTTGCAACTAGTTTTTTGCCTTGAGGACAGCACATGAGGCAAGGCCAAAATCTGTGCAGTGGTAAGACAGTGCAGGTTGCCATGTTAACTGTTGTTCACCCTTTGTTCACCTCAAAGGATGTTTATTTCTTGATAAGCCAGTGTTCATCCTTGAAGGGGTGCCAGCTCCCAGAATTATGATTTATAATGCCAGCAGTTTTAGTAAAACTGGGACCAATATAAACATTTTGTGAATATGCATTTCTCTTGCCAATACCCAGAGACTCTATTTCGAATCATTTTGAGTAACACTGAATAACTTCTCTTAAACATTGCTCTTTTCTTGTTATTCTTACATCCGTTCAGTGTAATAATGGATATTTTTTTGGCTGTAAGCAGTAATGCAGCATGACACTTGGCAAATAGATGTCTGTGTGTGCAGTAGCTACTATTTTCTGGAGACTCATTTGGCCCATGTTCCCTCTGAGTGAACTGAAAATACAAATACATTTCTGTAAACTGCTTGCCAGTCTTTGCTACTGCTACCTTTTTGACTGACATTGCTTATGTTTGGGCTCAGCTGAGGACTGAACTCTTATGGGAAAACGTGAAGAATTTGATTTTAAGCTTCAGATTTATTGTGTGTGCGTTTGCTGAATGAGCATGTTGTGCTTCTACTATCTAGTCAACAGTGTGCCTGTTCCTTGTAAGTAGCACACTGTTTATAGGTAATACAATTATTTCCACTAACCATTCAGAATCCAACTGATCACTCTCACAGCCATAAATGAATCTGTTCGACAATCTATTCTCTGCACAGTGGGTAGTCTTACATCCACCAGCTAATTTATCACTGCATCTGCCTTGCTTTGCCAAGGATATGTTCCAGCGCATTTATTATGTTCCTAGAAGCTGGTGACTGGCCATTACTTTGAGAAGAGACATATGGAAAAAAATTTAAATTTTGTGACATATCTTCCTGTCTTCGTGAAACTCTTGATGACAAAAACTCATAGAGATTTCTTCCATTAGTTTTCATTCTCTTTTGCAGACTGTACTTCCAAGCAATTGCAGAGATGCTCCCCCCTGCAGCCCAGCTGGCTGGCCCAGACTAGAAGAGTACGTTTCTCAGTGCTGGTGAGAAGTGCTTAATTGATATTAACATGGATGGAAATGGTCTGCTCTGTCATGGGACAGACGTCATTTGGTACACGTTCTTTCCCTCTAATTGTGTAGTGTCCATACAACCTGAAAAGACCATCTGTAGATCTTTGAGATTAGTGCAGGCCTGTTTATTGTTTGGCTTTTCCATTTCTTTCCTAACTGTCTGGATCTGCTGTGCTAATCGCCTTGATATGTGAATGTCAAGGTTGCTTAGATGTCCTAGCAAGCAGCAGATATTTAGCATGCACTTATTTCTAGTTCAAAGTAAGTCTAAGAACTCGCTGAACTGAACAGCCACCACAAGGGGATGACTTTCATCATCCAGACTGAGACAAGCTCTTTTCCGTAGTGCTGAACTCTTGCAGTCTGAACTCTACCACACAACCTGCAGATTTTGCTCCAGCATTTAGGGTTCAGGTTCAACATCTTTCCTAATGCATCCCCCTCTCCCCGTTCAGGCCAAAACTTTGAATCATTGGAATAGAACAAAGTTCATGGATGATGAAAAAGGGTCAAAACAGTAGGTATCTCCTGCAAAATGCTTTTTGATACCTGGTAAAATCTGGGACTACTTTTCAGTGAAAGAACATCCTGTGCTTTAGCCTTGTCTTGTTATACTCGTAGGATTAGTACAGACAGAAGGTAAAACGAAGATGCCACTCAGAATTGATAGAGCAATAACTTATCAATAGTAGTATCATCCTTTCACCAAACAGAATATAACGCAGAGATGTGTCTTGTTTCTATTAATATTTCATAAACCAGCTGGTGCTACAAGATCCAGCCAGTCCCAATGAACTTCATGTTAGCCTTTTTATTAGCTTATAAATGTGATAGGGTTGATGGATACCATTTAATGGAACGTTTTCTACTCTGCTTACCACTCCCTTCCTACCCTGAAAAATCTGACATTCATAAATTGAGGAGGTCAGTAATTTGCATCCAGCTGAGTGGCTGTCTGGCTTTAATGAGATGATTTGTAATCATAAGCACTGTACTGCAGTGGTGTCTGGTACAGAGGGAAGAGGAGCACGTATGCATACACCAGCTGAGATGGAGGAGAGGTAATGGAAGAGAGGGATAGGAGGATCAGAAAACGGAAGCAAGGCTGGAATGACATAAAGAGCTCCATTAAGTGTAATACAATAATGCTGGACTAGTTAGCATAAGAAAAGCCAGTAGTTGGCTGATGCAAGCCAGTGAAACTCCCGTTACATAGGTCAGGAAGGCTGACTGCAGGATTGTTCTTATCCAGAGCTTCTTAGAGTAGCCAGAAATAACAGGTTTCTTTTTACCAGCCTTATACACTCATGTCCTTATTGCATAGCACTATCATTCCTCTCCCAGTCTTTATATAACAGAAATTTGTTCCAAACTTGGAAGACACTTCACAGGATAAAGAGGTTATGTGTTGCATAGCTGGCATGCTTCCCATCAGCTGTATTTTCATATTATTTCCCTAACAACGTGGATCACGTATGTGCGTGCTTTCTTCTGTCATCTGATAAATTTTTAACCCACCAACTTTTTTACATTCCAATCACAAAAACCTGTGGCTATGTCATCAATGATAAATTCCTGCAAGTCTCAGGCAGACAGGTAGGAGAGAGACAGAGACTCCACTAATCCCTTCACTGGGGAGAAAAGAATCCTTCAGTGAGATATTTTTAATTCCCCAGCTTTGATAAAAGCTTCAATTGGCATCTGTTTCAGATCAGACAACTATGAATGTAACCACAGACAACCAGGCTACATGAACTCTCCTGTACACACAACCACTTTCTCTGACTGACTGAGGATTTTGTGCCTCCCAAAGACTCCCTTTTTCTTGTTTCCAGGGTTTTTCTCCTCCATAGTAGCAGTTCTCCCAGATCATCACATGATATTTTTTCGTCAGGAATCACAGCTGTGAAGGACTGTGTTTCCTTAACTGTGCCTCCAGCTGTCCTGAGTTATTTCACAGCAGCCCAGCTGGGCTGGTGTAGGTTTTCTTACAGCTGCAATGGAGTATCTTGCATCAGCTTTTAAGTTGTTATTTTTTAATTCATTAATTACAGTAGTTACAGCAATGGAAAGGCAAGAGTGCAAGCTGTCTTGTCCTGCTACAGGATCCTTCTGACTAGGAGAGACTGAAATGAGGCACGGGCTGCTGCTTTGTCCTAACACACTGTCTCTCTGTGCAGTTTTTTGATAGACAATTGTTCAGTTCATAGCTTGTCTATAAGGGATATACTTCCAGGACAACATACGGTTAGGTCACTTTGGAAGGAAACAGACCTATCATCACAGCCCCCCTTTTTTCCTTTGCCAGTTCACATCTTGTGACATCCAGCTCTAGTTCACATCACCTTTCTGAGCTATGACCTCACATCCCTTTCCTCACATCCCCCTGGAGCATGAACATCCTTCCTTCCAAGCAAAAATGATCTTCTCTTTCTCCCTCTCCTGAGCTCCTTCTGTAAAACATGCAGGCTTCATGTGCTTCCTTCATTGCAGATGTTTGTGGCTGTGCAACATAAGCCCTTCCTCCTCCCCGGGGAAACGTTACCTCTGTGTTAAGCAACAGAAATTTAACTAACAGAAATGTGTGGGTGGTCTTCAGAAATCATGCCAGTAAACTCTTTCTTCGCCACATTTTTATTTACAACAGACAAAGAAGAAGCAACAGAGCTCTAGCCAGCAGACAATAACAGTCTGCCTTCTGTTAAGACAGCAGGTGCCTTTACTCACCCTAGGGAAAAAGCTCCCTCCAGGTAAGAGGAATGCTCCTGATCTCTTTTTGAGAAGGGCCCTATCCAGGAAGCAGATCCCCCAATCCTCTCTCTTTCAGGCTATGATTCTATTTAATTCAATCAGCAGGCCTGTGAGCAGACAGCCTCTGTGCATAGCTTTTACACTGAGGGACATGCTGCTTTGCCAGGTCCTTAAAGTTGCCTATCTGCCAAGCTACATAAAGAATGATTTGTCAGAAAATAATTAGTTGAGTATAGTCTTAATGTTAAGAACATGAATGAACTGCAGATAGTATAGAGGGTTGACAGGAAGGAAACTCATTCTTACTGTTTCTCTAATGCACACTGTCTCCTCTTTGTCTAGGGATTATCCCACAGATGTCACCTCCTGGCCATCAATGTGTTTTAGTGTAGCCATTCACGCTAAGAGCAACCTTGATACGTTCATTGGTGCTGCTTTATTGTTTTCTCAATCATGTTTCCTTGACTTGACTCATCCTGTCCTTTTGATCAATAGCAGATGTCACCCACCATGAGACATGTTTTGGACTGATTTAAAGTGCTTGTTAGTACAAGCTTCTGAATCGCCTTGCTGAGCTTCTTCTCTTTGATGTTGTTGGCACTGGCTAAGGTCTTAGGTTGGGATTTTAAAAGGAGCACAACAACTGAAGAACCCAGAACATGGAGAGTTCTCCAGACCCTGTTGAAAATCAGGAGTGTGAAGCAAGAGTGCAAGAAATTTACTTTCTTTCAATTCAGTGAGCACAGAGGTGCTTTTTTCTTTTTCTTTTTCTTTCTTTTTTTTTTTTTTTTCCAGAGGTGCCTTTCAGAAGCTGTGTGCTTAGGCATATTTGGAAATCCTATTAGAAGCCATTCAGCATCTTTATATGCCTAAATTCCTTTAAAACCTGACTCAGCATACTGTGATATTCTTCTGTGTGTGAAAGCAGCAGCATAAAGAGCAGGCTGTCAGTGAATGACTGATACTGTATGAATGTGTGGAATACAAGCCAAATCCCAAAAGAAAAAGCTCATATGTTACAGTCGTATAACCCAGCCACTTGTTTCTTCAGCAGTTGTCGCAGCAAAGCTGTTATTTCCTGGTTCAAGAGTCTTTATCACTTCCTTATCCTTGATGAATACTATTTGAATCCTATGAGGAGGATTCAAAAGGCAAATCAAAGTGTTATTCAGATACTGTGTAAAGTTAAGGAACGAAAATGCTCCCAGCAGTGGCCTCTGTCTACTTGGACATGTGGAATGGATAGCTGGAGTTCCTCACATAATTTAGGTTACATTACCATTTCCCTAAAAAAAAAAATCCTCAGTCTGGATTCAGTTTGCATAAGTAGGAGCTTTAAAACCAAAGTTGAAAACATCTCATTCCATTCTTGCCAACATCCAGCTGAAAGACATTTCTGACCATGAATTGTAATGGTGGAAAACATTGGATGATTCCATCAAAGTAAGAACGAGAAACAGGCAGACAGATAGGCAATTTCTGAGGATATATATCCTGTTTCCTGTGATGGGCAGCTTTCTCATTTAAATTATTCCACTATATACATTCTCTATTCAAGCATGAAGTGCTCATTACAAGTCTCGACATAAATAATGTACACTTAAAATGGTTCCCTGTGCCATAAATATTGACCTTGGTTAATAATTGATTATGGGATTATATGTCTACTTCTGTCAAACAGTACTGATTGGAAGTTTTGCCTCTTCCCATTAAGTTTCTTTACTTCTGTATTTTTTTGAGAAGATATTATGCTGATGCCATCAGTGCTTCAAATGACACATAAGTTTGTACAGGGGCATAGAATGCTTCTCTCCCCAGTTCTTGCTTGGTGTCTTCAGTCATTTAATTGCAAAATGTGAAAAAGAATCTTTTGAATTTGTGTTATAATTTAATCCACAATTTCTCTGCAAATGCTTGCTGTCATCTTTGTTGTTCATTATTTGTGTTAACCCTAATGTCAGAGTATTAAGCTATGACTATCATTCATTTTGTGAGTCCGATTCATGAAAAGTATTTCAAAGAGCAGACTGTGGACCAGATTTGATGCCTGAAATGCTTGGAAGCCAAGACATTCCTAGTATATGAAGCATCTCAGCTTTATGCTTGATAAATCTATACTGTCTTTATTGAGCATTTGAAATATTCCATAAATTCGAGGAGGAAGAAAAACTGAATGGTAGGAAAATGATGTCTGGCAGAGTTAAGATTTCCAATATCAACTGCACCCATGATTTCCAAACAGATTGAGCCTCTGTGGTCCCTTTCTCTTTGATCCTTAGGATAAGAACATGGGAAAAGTGACTTGTGTCTCGTAGTCCAACATACTCTGTACAACTACAATGAGTTATTTGCCTGGGCCTTGTAGATAGGCTGAAAACTGCATGCTAAGATAAAATGTGCTAAACAGCAATTCTTTAATATTCAGATACAAGTCAGCAGCATTGAGGAAAAGCTTTGACTGCAGGAGTGTGAAGAAATTTCATCAGAATATTCTGCCCTATGAGTTCTGATAGCACATTCCTCTTCTGGACATTTTGGAAATAAGTGTCACTAAAATTGCTCTGGCTCTTGTAGTTCCCCGTTTTTCCTTTTCCTCTGGCAACACAGTTGCAGACATTTGGTGTGGGATCTGAGGCATTGTATGTATTTAACTCTCTGCCTTTGTAATTTATAGTCCAATGACTCTGTTTTGAAATAGAGATATGGAGGATGCTCTCCAAAAAGCAACATCTATTTATGGAGACAGTGAATACACAGTGTTAGAAGGTAACCAAAATATGCAGCATTGTTTGCGAGTCCTTGAGGACCAATAAAAATAATAGAACTGCAACTGTAAATAGCTTATTACAAGCATTCAATTTCTATGCTTGGAATGCAGGGATCTGTCCAGGCCATAAAATTAATCCTCATTGCTTGCTGGACCTTGGAAGAAGGGTGCCTCTGCCAAAGGTCACTCAGTTCTCAGTGGTAGCATCAGTGCTGATTTGTTTCAGTTCCATGCATAAACATTTACTGTTCTTCCTTACCAGTTGGGATTGCTTGAAATTGGAATTTCAATTTCCAAGGATTGGAAAGAAGGGAAGAAGAAGTAACACAGCCTCTTCATTACTAAGAATTTTGCCTTAAGAAAAGGCCAATAAAAGGACGAAGGCACTAAAACCAAATATGAGATGGTCAATTAAAGCAGAATGCTGAAACAGTTATGCCTTGGCCTAGTATCTGAAATAGATGGTGAAGGAATGATGAAAATTTGTGGTTAGAGTTAAAGTTAGATATGGGAAAATATGTTTTATGTTCAACTGTAACTGTTTTTATTTTTCACCATGCCAAGAATGATTTTTGCAATACTCTTTTCAGGGTTTAATTTTTCTAATTACTACGTGTTAATCAAGAATATGCTGAAATATCTAAAGGGGCCAAACTGCACAGTTTATTTGCACAGATTTGTGCCCAGGTTATAAACTGCTGTAATTCAACTTGCATCATTTTAAATATTTCATTTTCTACTGTATTTCTTCTTCTGAAACACATATCTCACAACTTAAAAACTGCTTTGTGATCACTGGCTTATGGGTGAGAGTTAAGGATTGAGGCAACAAAGAGAGCCTTGTTTCTGGTGTTTACTACAGGCTGTTTGACCAAGCAAAGCCTATTGGTGAAGCCTTCTTCCTCTAGCTACAGAAGGTATTGTGACTGTGGGCTCTTGTCCTTCTGGGGAAATTCAACTACCCTGACATCTGCTGAAAAAGAAGCATGGTGAGCTGTAGGCAATTCAGGATGCTCCTGGAATGTATCAAGGATAACTTCCTGAGCCAGGTAATAGGCATCCCCACCAGGGGGATGCAGTGCTTAACAAGCACTAGCGAACTGATTGCTGACACCAGGATTGGAGGCTGCCTGGGATGTCATGACAATGTAATTGTGGAGTTCACACTCTTGAGGGATATTGGACAGACAAAGAGTAAAATCAGGAAGCTTAATTTTACAAAATCCAATATTCAGCTCTTTAGAGAGTTAGACAACAAACCCCGTTAGGAATCTGTCCTCAAGGACAAGGGAGTGGGGCAGAGCTGGCACTCCCTTGTCACTTCTTTAAGGAAGTTTTCCTTAGGGCACAAGAGCTGTTCAACCCCAGATGTAGAAAGTCAGGAAAGGAAGGTGAAAAAACAGCATGGCTGAAGTGGGACCTACTGCTCAAACTGGAGAGCAAGAAGAAAACACACAAGCAGTGAAAGCAGGGACAGGTAACCTGGTAGGAGTATAGGGATGCCCCTAGACTGTGAGGATACGGTCAAGAATGCCAAAGTTCTACTGGAACTGGGATTGGCAAGGGGTAAAAAGAAGAACCAGAAAGGCTTCTCGCATGTACATCAACAAGAAAAAGCAGGGAAGATGTAACCTCCAAGTGACAAATACAGGCAGGCTGGTAACAAGAAGAATGCTGATTCAAAAAAAATTTTTTTTGCTCAGTTTTCACTGGTAATTGCTCTTCACACACCCCCCAAGTGGATAAATTTGACAAAGCTAAACTGCGTAGTCATTACATTCTACTTTTACAACAGTGATGCTGCTCAGTGGTACTGAGATATCTTATTCCAGAACCCCATCTTCCAAGAACAAAAACAGAGCTGTAGATTCTCTTGAGAACCAACATAAAGAAGAACTTCAAAGGTGGACATGTTTCCCTCAGAGATGAGATTGAAGACACAGGCACATGTGAGGTGCTCTGACAAGCAACTGGGCTGCTCTAAAACAGGCCTGTATGCCAAAGGCCACTTCCTCTCCCGCTGCTGGGAGTTTTGTCCACTGACCTGTGCCAAAATGGGCTGGTTTTAATTAAATTGTCACCTTTTTCGGTTCTCAATCATAAAAGGTACCAAAAATGTAGATAGTTGCCTAGACCTCTGTGAAGCCCAAGTGCTAGCAGCCTCCCACAGGCTTGGCCCATAAGAGTTTGACAGTAGTGTAATAGATGTTTTTGTGGTCAGCCTAACCCACACTGTCTGCATAACACCAAAGTGGAAAGTAGGTGAAAAGCTCAAGGATACTCTCACTAGTATATTTTTAAACCTGTAAGTAGTATCCACTGCTGCTTGACAGACACCTTGTAGAAAATTTCATAGAATCAAGAATGGTTTGTGTTGGAAAGGAGCCTTAAAAGCCATTGAGTCCAACTCCTCTGCAATGAACAAGGACACCTACAGCTAGAGCAGGTTGCTCAGAGCTTCATCCAGCCAGACCTTGAATGTATGCAGGGATGGGGCATGCAACACTCCTCTGGACAACCTGTTCCAGTGTCTCACCACACTTAATGTAAAAAATTTCTTTTTCATGTCTAATATAAATCTCTCCTCTTTAAGTTTGAAACCGCTTCCTCTTGTCCTATCACAAAAGACCCTCCTGAAGGGTCTGTCCCCTTCTTTCTTAAAGCCCCCCTTTAGATACTGAAAGGCTGCCTTCTCTTCTCCAGGCTGAATAGGCCCATCTCTTTCAGACTTTCAATTTCCAAATGTTCCTATGTGAGGTGCCAGATGCAGAACTCTTGATACCCACATGCTCCAAGTCAGAAAAGAAGGTTGCCCTTTAAGGCCTGATGTTATAACAGGAAGAAAAAGTGTCCAGTTGAGCTCTAGCTAGTGCTTGCAGGAAGTACTGTCCCCTTCTCAGGGTCATGATGAGAAGATAGAGTTGCACTCTACTCCTGAAGCTCTCAACAAAGTGAGGAATAGAGAGAAGTCTCTTTTCTTCTTATCCCTTACTCTCAGTCTGTGAGCTAAGGAAGGTATGTCTCATCCTATTTGTTTGTGCAGTGCCCTGCGAAATATGGGCCTGATCTCATCTGTGGTTTTCAAGCTTTACTATAGGGCATAGAAACAATGGCCATTTTATTACCCTGAGTGTATCATTTCTGTTTGAATGCTCCCTCAGCATGGTGTTCTGACTTCAAGCTTGCCAACAGAGACTTGTGCAGTAATTAAAAGATTGTTAATATTGCTAATGTTGTTCAGAGCATAATTCCACATCAAAACACTGCTGGGCTTTTGGGACCACTTAAAATATCCAAGTTTTATGCCACTTCAAATTCAACTTCTGAGCCTTCCCTCCACAGTGGATCAAACCATGAGCCTGAATCCAATATACTCTGAATAAAGCTCCAGATTGTGTAGCTTCAAGTCATCTTCCTATGTATAAAAATTGCATATTGTATTGCTTTGTATAACAGAATTGTCTGGTCAAGTACTGTTGTTCTACACCATACAGAAATGCAGCAAAATGAATTTTCCTAGTCGGTTTATAATCTACATTTATTACAGTCCCAGTAATTCATGCCCTGGAGATGAGACTGGTAAGACCTTCTTCTCAATAGAAGTTTATCCCCAACAGAGCTGAGGAAGAAGTTCACACTGTGATCCAAAATATGATTCTCACCAGTGACCTCCATCATACTTTTACAGATTAAGGTACCATTTTGTCCCCTTTTTTTCCTCTTTCAGAGACAGAAAATGCAAATTCCAGCTCACAAAGTCAAGTTAAAGTTGTTCTGTTTACCTGGGGTACATTTAATTATAGTGTTAGTCATCACAGTGAGTATCTGATTTTCATGAAATCTGAGTTTCTGTTGTGGCATGGAACTAATTGGACAGCAGTCACAACTGTATATGCTGAGTGTTAATCTTCAAAACCTGTTACAATGGAAGGTGCTGGGTGGTGAACAACTGTGAAAATTTGCCTTCACATCATCACTATTAGCAAGAGATTTTGCAATTGGTTCTCAGCTCTGATAAGAGTTCTGTATATAGCTATTCATCATCAAGATCAGAGTTTCTCTCAGTGGAAAACTGAGCCTGGAGTCTATGGTTTGGATCAGGCATAAGAAAGTCCAGGTACATTTTCCACATCATTGCTCTAACAGAAGGGATACTAGCTGATCTTCTCTTTCTGTTTCCCCACCTGATTTCTTTGTGACATAGGACAAACATTTCCTGATAGACAATTTAGCCTCAGTCAGCCTGGAATACTTGACTTGTAGTGCTTTTATTGCTTTAATTCTGTTAAGGTAATTTGAGAATGAACTCAAATTTACTGGTAAACATGTGGACAGGGCACACAGAAAGATCTGCCAAGCTACAAAGGCATCATATATAATGAGTCTCCTGGATATGCATCCTCTCCATCTTATAAACCTAGAGTAAGAGCTTTCATTTCAATGTGAAAACTGGCCTGGAATTTGTGGCAGCACAAGCTTGTTCCTAAAGACTGATATGAAAAACAGTTTATCTGTGCTGTGGTCAACGTATCATACTTCTCACACTTTTTGAGTCATTTTTTTAGAGAATAACGAATTATAACCATCACTGCATTCAATTAATTTTACTCATCTGGTTCTTATAGAGTGTTTGTATCAGATGTCTTATAACAGCTGATAAATCATTCCTGAGTAGCTGCAGAGGCAGTGGCAGTGACATACAGTGGACTGACAGCAGGAATGTGTCACACCAAATCTCCTGCCCCCTCTTTCAGCAAAGATCTTTCTGACCTTTGGTGGCATTTGCAAGGAGTCATTTTATCCTGATGTTCCTTGGCTCTATTGATCTCGTATAGGATTAATCTTAGACAAGCAGGCCATATAATTTATGTAAACTCTGCAGGTAATTAAATTCCTACCAGCAAAGGTCAGGGCAGAATATTTAAGTTTTCATTTGAATAGAAATTACAGTTAGAAATGAGTTGGTAAAAAACATGCAAAGCAAGAAATTTGGAGCTTGTCATATCAATTATTATGATTTAACTAAGAGAACTCAGCTTATTTCTCAGGGCCTAATGTTCTGTTTTCATCATCTGCACACACAGTTCGGAAATGTCTGTCTATAGTTACTTACAAATAACTTTAAGAAATATTCAAATAGTTCTAATATACAGTGAATGAAAGCATTACTTTTTTTTTTTTTTTTCTTAGAGAGACCAAAGAATCTCTGTTCTAACTGAATGAGATCTTTTCACATCTTTGTAACTGAAAATAATGCAATGAAAATAATACTCACACACCTTTCACCAGGATTTCAAGACTCTTAGCATTATTTTCCAGTTTATCTTCCAATTTCACAAATCTTTGGGTTTTTGTGTCCAAGATTGTCTTCTGCAAACAAAATTATAATTTTTGGGAACATAACATTGTCAAATAAATTCATGGCTTGTGAGCAAGGACACTGAACAACACAAGTACAAATCCCCATCTAGACACAATGGAGGACTGTTGTAAGATTGTAAGACAACCTAGAGCAGAGATGATCAGTGAGCAAAATTCTTGAAGCAACCCAATGTGTAGCAATGGTTTTCAAGAGTACCTTTCCTCCTACTGACAGGAGAGAGAGATGATTGGTGAATAAAAAAGTTCCCAGTTACAGAACAATATATATCATGAGATTAGTTTTTTATTCTTTTCTTGTCTTTTTCCTTTGTTTCTCATTGAATGGCCTTTACAAAGCTGATGTGAAATGGATTAGTCATTGTCATTGAGAAATACACTCATATTCTGGTCTCAGTGTCATGACATGAGCATGAGCACTTCCTTCTTCTCAGCAAGGATTTCACTGAGGTCTGGTTTGCTCTTCCCTCTGCTAACCTCTCCATACTGATTACGAACTCTCCATCCAGTACAGTTGCTCTTTAAAACTCCTAGTTGCAAACTTGTCCAATATCTTGAAACAACACCTCATACCCAAAATCTGTTTGCAGTACGAAAAACAAAACCTACCTGGGATTTAAAATCCCAGAATGAAGAAAGAATTCATGTTGTGAAGGACCTCAGAAATTTTCTAAACCAACCTTCTGTTCTGAGAAGGGAGAGCTATTAATTCACGTTGCTCAGGTCCACATTTGATTGGGTTTTGAAAACCTTGGTGTGCAGAGACTGCGTAACTTCTTCAAGCAAAATGTTTATCTGCTTGAGTGTTGACAGGACAAATAAGGTTTACCTCATATCCGTTGCCTCACACCTCACATCCCTCCATACAGCAGTCAAAAGACCTTTCCTATGCCCTGTGGATAACCCTTTGACAGACAATGTCAAGCTACTACCAGGTCCTCCTCTCATCTAAAGGCAGAACAAGCCCTGGTGACAGCCTGACCTCACAGAGCAAGTGCTCTGGCGTTTTTTTGAAAGTGGAGGAAACATTTACCCATTATATGCATGAAATTTCACCTGATCTCCATCACTTTTCAAAGCTGATAGAGGAAGAAGGTCTTGCAAGGAAGTAACTCAGGTTTCTCAATATCTTGTATGCAGCCCATTGGATCCCATGTGCTTATGTGGGCCTAGATCTCAGGGGTAATCCTTGACTTGATGCTCATTCTCTGAAGTTAGCTCTTCTCCTCCTTGAACTCCACCAAGCACAGTGCCCACTAAAGACCAGTGTAAAGAAGGCAATGATTGCCTCAGCCCTATCAGTTTCTGCTATTATTAAGTTACATGCCCCATTCTAATGGGAGTTTGGCTGCCAGGTATCGTAACCCTGTGAGTACCAGAGGTGAAAATCATGACTTCAGCTATCACCAATTTGCAGTCTCCAGTCACTGTTTGTGGCAACCCATAATCTCTTGCAAAGAACAAAAATGTTAATAGAGGGCAAAAGCTGTGTTGGAAAGTGCTTAAGTTGGAGTTTCATAAATGGACATTAAAATTGGTGTGACTCTGAAACCACCTAGGCTTTTTACAAGGATAGACCGATGTTAGACTGGCTCTGCTTTTAACATCTTGTAGTGCAAAGGAATTCCAGAAAGTAAGTGTCTATTGGAATCACTTGATAACCAAACTGAGCACTATGGGTTTGCCTGGCAGATGACTGAGTGAAATACAGTAGCTGGCATAGTCAGGAGTCAGGAGAACACTTCCGGCCCTAAATCGTCAGAGATAAATCATTTGGTGAATTAATGAGATTATTTTGCAATAAATTATTTGAGGATATTATTCTGAAGAAGCAAAAACTCTTGCTTTATTCAACAAGTGATTACTGTTAAGAATTCAGAAAGCTAAGTGCACCAGAGCACCTACAAGAGGAACATAAACCCCAACCACTGAACTGCTAAGAATGTACCCTTTGCTCTGTGATAGTTGCAGCATCTTCTGCCAATGCTGATCCTGCTGCAGATTTGCTTTGGTCACAGCAACATCTGCCTCACTAGATTTGCAGTAGAACCTTCCATCCCATAGCTACCTTTGCTACAATTAGTGTCCCATCTGCCTCCACAGTGACTGTCTTTGTTTCTGATATGATTAGTATTGCATCTGCATGACCACAGACTGCTGCTTTCATTATGGTTATAAAGTCATATACTCTTGCACTTCTGCTGCTGTTTCTCTATAATGACACTAGCATCTGATTCTGCTCTTAACACTGTTGCTTAAAACATCTGCCTCTGTGTTTACTTGAGAACACAGACATAGCCAGGACTGAAATGTATGTTAATCTAAACTCATGCATTCTCCACCACTGACCACTTCCACATAAGCACACCTTAAAAACATATAAAAAGAAGACTGCTTATGCAGAACTTTCATTCTGTCTTCTATAAGCTCTGCATACAACCCTTAAAAATTTGTGAGATGGTGGACCGTGTATGGGCACAGCTAAGCCTGGTATCCATACCAGAGTTCTGTAGGGCAAATTGAGAGGTGTTCACCTAAGTCCCTTTTGGCAGAATCCAGAAGGATCTCTGTTGTCTGTGACTCTAAGCCCTGAAGAGTCTCACAGGACAGCAGTGGTCTCTCATCTCTGTTCTTTGCATAGTGCTTTGAGAACAACTGGTGATCTAGTGCTTCTAGTTGATAAACATGGCAACATGCCACAAATGAGATTCTGATCAGCCAAGAAGGAAATGGATTTAGATTGCTCTTTACCATGTGAAAGGGACATGGGAGACATGAAGAATTTAATCATCCAAAATTATTGGACATTGTCAGGGATACAAAGCTAGAGAAAAGCTGAAATAAATGTTCTTTTTTGCTTTTTTGTTTGTTTGGTTAGTTTAGTTTCATTTTTCTAAAATGAGGACTAGGCTATGTAATATCACATCTCTTTAAGATTTATTTGCCTTAGTCTTTTTTTTTTTTAAGGATATAATCCATGATATGAAAGAGGCCTGTGCCTTGCAAAAAATCCCTGAACCTAAAAATCTACCAAATCTTAATGAACTTTTGCATTCTCACTCATGACAGTGTGCTCTGAGAAAGTACTGACTAAAAGAGGTCTTACTGGACATTTTTTATAATCTTGCTGGCTTTGAATGACATCAGCCCACTACCACACAAAGCAGCAGCAGCTCATCTATACCTGGTCACTGAGATACTGCCGTATCATCCAGAAAGAACAGCATCTGCCAGTCTGCCACATTGTGTGGTTAGCAAAAAATTTCCATCTGTTCATTGATATTGGACTGAGCCACAGGACTTCATTTGTCCAACAATTACAATCCAAATTACTCTTTTGTCCAAAGAAATCTGAGCTGACATGCTTGTCCCACAGGTGATACGGGGTAAGCAGAACAGTAAATTCAGTTAAAAAGCATACGGAAAAACAAACATCACTGTAGCTATGCTCTGAAGAAAGAATACTGCAAGGCTCTGAAGAATTTTAGTTAATGAAATCCTACCACTCCTTATTTGACTTGCTCACAGGTTTTCTCACTATATCCCTATCATATCTCACTATGTATCTATCATAATGTAAAACTCATGGAAACACAGAAATCAAAAAGAACTTTTCCATTTTCTTGTAACTAATTAAAATTCCTGACCAAACCCTTAGTCCCTCACATGCACCCCTCAGGCCTGTCCTAACAGATATATGCCGTCACAGCCTGCATTCTTTATTACAAGCTTCAGTGCAAAAGCCATATAAGCGTGTTGGTACGCACTGTGCAAGAAATCAGTCAGACTACTTCAGACAATAAACCCCGTTAAAAGGCGCTACTTAGTTCAAGCACAGCACTTGCAAATATATTGATTTAGTTTCAGACCTATGGGTCTCTGGCTTCTAATGTGTCATTTAGCTTGTACACATCTGTCCAGATCTGTCCTGAGACATTTATAGGACTCCTCTGTCTCCTCATTAGTATAACAACACAGCATATTGTAAGACTTTCTTCTCTCATTTTCTTTCTCCTTCCCTTGCCTTTTCCTTTATATTTTACAGTTATATTCATAACACCTTAAAGCTGTTTCACTACAGTGCACTATCTTGTGACATCCATTACAGCATTCCACACGTGGGGTGTTGCAGTCTAACACTGGTGCTGCAGGGCTGGAATCAGGCAGCACCACATTTGCTGAGCTGAATGCACGTTGGCTGTCTCCTCAAACACAGTGGATGCTTACATTTCATTAAGTGTGTAACATTCACAGAATTGTAAGTCTAAATCTGTCATCCAAATGATCTGCAAAGCAGCTGGTCTTATGCCTGTCTAGTCAAACTAGACCAAACCTCTGAACCTTTTGAGGTTTGCCCATCACTAATAATTAATGTCGTGCTTTGATAAAGCTGACATTTGGCTTATAAAGGCAGAGCAATAAGCTTCAAGAAGACTTAGAAATCCTATACAGTAATGTGTTGCATAACAAATATTAAAAATTACTGTCAAAATTAACATAATCTACTACTAGGCACGTAAATGTATTAATCTGATTGGAAGCGTGACCTCTTTTTACTAACTTTACAAGTGACCCTGGTAAAACTGTGACATTTCTAGGTATGTTACACATACCTATTTTTTTTACAGATCTTTAAACATACACAACAAAAATCTACAACGTAAATACAAAAATTCAATATTTTCAGGGCTTTTTGAATCTCTGTTACAGATTTTTCTGCTACATGCATGTCTTTTGTATTTAATGAGTAGCCCAATGCTTTACGTGCCGTAGGCAACTGGTTTTGCCTGTTTTTTTTTCTCTGGCTTTTCATATTTGAGGCAGATGTTAACTTTATGGTTAAAGAGGTTTGGGCCTCCCTTTGTGATATTTAAAGGGACCCAACGACTACTAATTTTAATTTCAGTGACTACAGCTAACAAGTAGTGGGAGTTATTGACCTTGAGATGACATGCATGAAAGGACTGAGTATGATGGCAACTTTGTCCCATCTCTCTCTGAGTCAGACAGTGGCTGTCATGCGTACCTCAGTCTTTTAGATACTTCTGTTCCCTGCTTTGTGAGTGGACATAGTCTGGAGGATGCAACAGAAGATAATGCATCAGTCACACAAGAGAGAGGAAGAGAAAGAGGGAAAGAGAGGAAATAAGTTGAACATAAACACTGGAGGCAATGTGCTTTCTAATGTTTCCATGTTCTCGTGACTCAAAGTAAAATGTTTTTTTTTCAATGTACTAGGGAACAAAGCATTTAATCTACATAATATTAGTGATAGAGTTTAGCCTTCAATATTTGGTAAATCATTTCTCAACTTTTGATTTTCACCCTTTAATGCAAAGTTGTTCCTTCCAGCCTCTTTTCTACTCCTTGCCTTCTGCAGGCATGAAAGCCCAACTTTCCTTCAATTAGAGGATTTCAGCAGGCCTCTGGTGGCCACTGTTCCCTTCACTACATTCCTTGATTATCACTATGCTGTAAAAGGACCAAAGTCCAATCTGTTTCTTCTGCAACTTCTGAAATGGCTGTTAAAGTTGGAATAGGTTGCCCAGAAAGGTGGTGGATACCTTGCTCCTGAAGACATTCAAGGTCAGGATGGACCTGAGTAACCTGATCTATCTGTAGGGCTCTCTGTTCATTCCAAGGGAGTTGGACTAGACCACTTTTAAGGCTCCCTTTCAACTCAAATGATTCTGCAATCTATGACTCTATGAGTAAGAGTTGTGTACGAGCTCCACCTGGTCAACTACAGTACGCGTTGTGGCACTGGGTCCCTCGTGAATATGTGAAGAAGTATGGAGTAAAGATTAGAGCAGACTGAGGGAGAAATGAAGGATGTAGAAGTCACAGAAAAACTGAGTTGTTAAGATGATGTGAATTGTGCAGTATCCAAGTGTGGGCCCTCCAACACATGGAAGATATTGTTCAGAGGAGGACTATGATGATGATGAGGGGACTAGAGTCCCTTTCCTACGAAGAAAGTTGGGAGAGCTGAGTCTGTTCAGCCTCTAAAAAAGAAGGCAGTGAGGAGATTTTATTGCAGCCTTAAAGTAGTTAAAAGAATATAAACAGGAGGGAAATCAACTTTTTTAATGGGTAGATAGAGATAGGTTGAGGGGAATGGTTTTAAAGTAACAGAGGGGAGATTTAGAATAGAGGTTAGGATGAAATTCTTTACTCAGAAGGCATTGAGGCACTGGCATGCCTTGGGCAGCCTGAGCTGGTGGGTGGCAGGGGGTGGAAACTGGATGAGCTTTGATGTCCCTTCCAACCCAAAATATTCTATCATTCTACAAATATAAACTGGGATGATACTGGGACAAAAAATTCAGGGGGAATTTTGAAACATAAAAATATTTTGCTTTAACAGTCTCAGCTCACATACACACACAAATTTTGGCAGGAAAAAAAGTCTGTTCAGTCTGAACTGGATTTTTTTTTTTTTGATACTGTTTTGTTCCCCAGATGAGCCACTGAAGAGGGGAACAAAAAAGTAAATCTTTTCCTGCAGGTATATGCTGCTCAAAGACATGGGGACTTGAAGGCGTACATCTCCTTTCTGATGTCCCAGATATTGGCAGATCTGAATTCCCTAAGCACTGGGCTGATTTAGCAGCCATCTGTCTGAATTGACTGTTGTCCCTGGCTTCAGTGACCACCCAGCCTGAATTCTGCAAGGGGAGTTGCCAAGCTGTGGTTAGTTTCAGCCCCAAATAGCTCTGAAGTGTGGCCTGGTGTGTGCTTTAAGTAAAATTCTGCTACTGTTGGTTCCCCGCTTGATTAAAACATATCTTGCAGCCTTTAACGTGGGCAGTAACTTCCTGGGATTAGAAAGGGAAGTGAACTGGCTGGAAAGCAGCAAGGAAGCACTTTGTTTATGAGTACTGGGAGGGTAGAGCAGCACATGTTGCTAAAGTCTGGGGCTTGGCCGCATTACTCAACTCCTGCTAAAGATCTGCTAAATTCACCCTGAGTCCCATTTTCTTTCTTAACAGTACACACAGGATCGCTTTTACCAGAAGAATGATTCATCTACTGTGGTATTCTAGATAGATTTCTGGAGCTCAGGGCTCCCTGGGGATGATGGTATGACCATTTACCCTAGGACAAATGCCCTCATCCCATCAAGTTGGCTGAACACAGACTTCTGAAGATTAGGGCTTTTTTTAATTATTATTTTTTATTTTTTGACACATAAGATTTACTTGGAATAACAATTTTCTTCCCGTAATATGTGTTCTCAAAAGCTCTGGAAGGCCATGCTTTCTCACATTTGCACTCCCTGGGTCCCAGGCTCTGCCAGAGAAGCTCTCTGCAGGGATGCTTGTCAAGGAGAGCCTTCTCCTGCAGGAACTGCAGGTATTACAAGCTCACCAGTACACTCACTGCTTAACAGGCCTCTGTGAAAAACGAATGAGTGTGCTCAGGTGCCACTCCACTAATTTGCAGCAACGGAAAAGTTGAACACTTTTGAAGTTGAAGTTCAACTTTTGTTGTGTTTTGAAGACTTGAGGGTTGCAGTGGCTGTCAACTTAATGAAAAGAGATGTTCTGTTCTTTGTTTCTGCTTCAAAAAGAAAGAAGTTGATAAAACAAGCCTATTTTAGGGCTTTTACAGAGCAATTCTTTGGATCAGTCAAAACATTGGCTCCCTGAAGAAGCAAATAACTAGTTTAACTGTTTATTTTATTTTATTTTATTTTGCTTTGTTTTTAAATAGGTATGTGTGTATATGGCTTAGTCGATGAAAATAAAGTGTTTATAACCTCCTGAGTCAATGGAATTGACCATAACATCCCTCATAAATAGAGGGTCAGGATTTGGGTGTTTTGGCTCATCCTGTAATACACACTTGTTTTCTGACAGTAGCAAACTGTATCATACTGTTCGCTTTATTTCTCTGCTTGTCAGATGAGGAAGATTACACTCCCAAGTGCACTGGAATCTAATCAAATTCCTCTAAAGCATCTAGAGATCTCTGGATGGAAAACATTATACAATGAGCATATAAGTTCCAAAGTTTTGTGTCTACACTGTTATCTGGCTCAATCTATTTTCATTTTAACAGAAATAAAATCATCAATTTCTCAAATGAAATATAAGAAATAAAACAAAACAAACTTCTAGGGTTGAGCTATGACTGTTTTTTCCCCTTGTCTTTTACTTTATCATCCCTAGTATTGTGCCATACATGTTTACTTTTACTTCCAGGGTGTTGAAAATTCCCCAGCTGATATTAATGGTCATAGTAAAGAACCTGAGATAGCGCTTTTTATTTTTTTTCTTCTTTTTTAATTCATGTTGTTATTTTCTTATATTGAATAAACAGCTTATTTTTATAATAGTGGCTTTTGTTTGCATTTACATTCCTCTGTGATCTCATTAGGACATCATATGAACTATTCACACAGGAGTTGAACCGATTGGGTCCGGTATTAAGGAGAAATGGGATGCATTAATTGTAGCAAGTGATTTGGGGACTATTGCTTCAAAGTCAATTTGGCCAGACCAATCTGAGCCTCCCTATATATGGTTTTTCACACAATCTGTCATCCTATTTCTAAAAGAAAGTCTTTATGGAGACAGAGAATAAGAGTCATTGAATAAGTTCTTTTCCCTGTTACAGGGGTACTGTGACCAGCTCTATTCCCCTTACTGGTGGCAGACAGAATTAATCTAGACCATTTTATCTGTTGCTGGCTCAAGTTGGTTTTGTTCTGCAGTAATAAGGTGAAGAAACTCTAGACTGGCGCATAGGAGATTTTCAGTCAATGACTATAATCCAATTTCCTTCATTTCAGATTTTTTTTTTTTTTTTAAGCAAAGGGAAATATCTCTCAGCTAAAAGTCTATTTTGCTGTAAAACAGGGGTTGCACTGACATTCTAGTGGTTATTGCAGTGAATTTCTTGGTCTCTCAGGCCTTCTATTTGATCCTGATCACCTTGCCTTTTTATATCTGAGAAGAGTAGCAATTCTTATTCAAACTTTTGAAACTTATTTAAACTTTTAAAACTTTGCACAAGGTGGCTGCTGATTATTCTCAAAGACGTAAGGCATTTCTACTCTGATAGACTCTGATAGAGAACTCTCTGGCTTTTTTTTGGGGGGGGAGAAGATCTTTGGCACCATTGAGTTCCTAAGATGGAATTACAGAATCAAAGAGCTGAATCATAGAATCATTAAGGTTGGAAAAGACCACTAAGGTCATCTAGTCCAACCATCAACCCATCACACCATGTCCACTAACCTATGTCCTTCAGTGCCACACCTACACAGTCGGGAATGCCTCCAGGAATGATGGCTCTACCACCTCCCTGGGCAGCCTGTTCCAATGCTTCATCAGTCTAATTCATACAAATTTTTTCCTGATATCCACTCTGAAACTCTCCTGGCACAACTTAAGACCATCACCTCTCAACCTATGGCTGTTACCTGAGAGAAGAGGCCAATATTCACCTCACTGCGACTTCCTTTCAGGTAGTTTAAGAGAGTGATAAGGTGTCCCCTGAGTCTCCTCTTCTCCAGACTGAACAATTCCAGTTCCCTCAGTTGCTCTCCCCCTAAAACTTGTGTTCCAGATGCCTCACAGCTTTGTTACCCTTCTCTGGATATGGTCATGGGCTTCAATGTCTTTCTTGCAGTGAGGGGCACAACACTGAACACAGAACTTGAGATGAGGTCTTATCAGTCTGCGTACAGGGGGACTATCACCTCACTGCTCCTGTTTCTGATACCAGTCAGGATGCTGTTAGCCCTGTTGGCCACCTGGGCACACAGCTGGCTCGTGTTCAGACATCATGTCAGCTAACACCCCCAGATTCTCCATGAATTTGGCACAAAGTCCTTCTGTTAAAAGTTAGAAAGTCACCCAAACATTAGACTATGCTGTCAGCAACCCTTGTTGTAGCCCGCCAGAAAAGGACTTCTGTGAAACTCACTGTTATTCTGCAATTCTCCTTAGCAGTTCCAGCAAAAAAAAAGTAACGGGTGATTATTGCTGGCAGACACTGTGGGGATCTGAAAAGAAAAGAGCTTCTAAGCAGTTTCCAGTCTTGGTTCACAGAGAAATTGATCATATCTTCCTGTATAAGACTGGGATACAGGGGACATAAAATCTGTTTCAATCTATTTCAAATGAATCAATGATTTTGTTAACTCTGGAGTTTATCAAGCAGTATCTAATAGAAATTAAAGGAAAGGATAGTTTTAAAGGGTGCTTATTTTATGTGTGGTTGCTTGATTTCATCAGGTATATGAAGCTTGGTCATCCCTTTGACGAGGAAAACATCATGTGAAATACATTGTGAACTCAGATTACTTTATAAGAAAGTATCACATTACTTGGGCAGTTAAATTTTATGAGATTTGCTAAAACACACAGCCATGACTATCCTGAGGAAAAGCCCTTTCCTTTTAACTCGTGGCGGTGGTCACTGTATTCATTTTACTGCACAGGTTTACTCATTGTGTCAATCCACTGGATGTGTCTGTAGTATTTGCTCTGAGTAGTATCTATCATGTAAGTTATAAAGAATAGAATATTTGGTACGTGATTTTATATTTTTCTTATGAAGTAAAATTTAACTTTTTATCCATCCTAGTCAGAATTATTTTAAAACAAATACAGATCAGTTAACTTTTCATACCCTCTGTCTCTGGACTGAAACATTTAGAACATTACCAATATTATATTTCACATCCAATTATCAGCTAGTTGAACGTGGAATAATAAAACATTTCCATTAAGTCATCCTGTTCCTTCTTCACTGATCAACACCTTAATTATAGCTGTGATAAAATCAGTTGAAAACTACAAAGAACTTCAAGAAAACTGCTCAGTAGTTATCAAATATTGTCAAAGGAATCAGAATCAAAACTAACAGGTACTTCAGCTGAAAATCTGGCACGTGGATGGGAAGTTGTCTCAATCTCCAGGGACTTTCAGCTCTTAGATTCCTGTAATAGACAGGAACTAAGACTTGTAAAAGTATTTGACAATGAAGTAACTGCTTCCAAGATTCTGCAATCTTTGCAGCAGGGCAGATCTTTTTTTTAAAATTTCATTCACAGTTATAATTAAATTTTTGTGAAAGACATTGTAATCAACTGATGGTAAATCCAGAAGACATCCTGATCGTTGCTCTAAAGTGTAATGCAGCTTTGTGGTTAAGGTTGATTAAGAAAAAGTGAATGAGAGAGGTGTAATGAAAATAAGCAGGATTTTTTCTATACATTGCTTCCCAGATCTACTGCAGCTCTTAGAATCAGCCACATTATGCCTCACATAACAATTTGCATCCACAAAAGGTCATTTTCTGTTGAGTAACTACACTTGTGTATAAAGAGGCCATTTCAACTTTGTTCCTTCAGTTTGTTCTGTGATCAATATCACAGTCTAGACCTGGATGACTGCAGAATCTGATTGCAGTTTAATTTCCCATAAGAGTAGCAAGACCTGATGAAACAGCTTGTATATGCAGCACTCTGAATACACAGACTGAGAACAAATGTCCTCACACCATATTGGGAAGCCCAATTAGCACAGCAGAATGCACCTTGCTGTGTTACTTTTCTCCCCATTGCATTTTGAAAGGAATTAACTCTTGGCCAGTAAATGCCAAGCAAGAGAAAATAACACTGGAGTTCGTCAGTGAATAATTAATTCAAAGGAAGATATAGAGATGCATATGTGGCTTTATTTTTTCAGTTTATAGAAGCCTGCATGTTTTCCAGAAGGCTGCAGGTTTGTCTTAAATACCTGCAGATAAATTGACATTATGTTAAATACTTGGTGACCACTAAGAACTTTAACCCAATTTTTCATTGTATTTAACTGGGGCAGTATAAAGAATTACCTTTGCTATGGACCCTTGTCACACCCTCTCTCAGCTTGCACTGTCTCCAGTGTAGGGAGGTGCATCTGATCTACAGTGTTTACAGCCTGCAGGCAAAGAGCACCGATAAGAACAGCAAGCTCATTATTAGGTCTGACTGCATGCACTAGCTAATGAGGGTGGGCATTTTCTTTGTGAATAGCATCCACTTTCCTTAATGCCAGTCCTGTCCTTGTCTGAGCTGCTTGTGATCTGTCTCCTGACAGACCTTATTATAAAGTTCAGATTCTTAGGACAAGCCTGAATCACTACCAGTTGACTTTAAGATACTGGGATGATTTGCAGCAGTTTAAAAATACTTCATGTTTAGGTCTGTTTTTGTTACACAAATGTGAAGTCTGGTAGAGATGCAAAAGGGAAAACTTGGGACAAGTGATTATGCAATCACTACTGCCAAAATTTCAGCTGCTGGTATATGTGAGTCAATATCTTTAGGTTCCCAGAGATAGAATTCAGTTTGGTTTTCTGGATGAAGTCAGCTTGGCACTGCAGAGCTTTTGCACTGAGGATTTTTTTTGTATGAAAGGGAGGTACCAGAAAGCTCTTTTTGCTGGACAAGCAGCCAGAAAGTGAAGATGACCAGAGGAAATGTGCCAAGGGATGTGCTCAGATAACTCATCTCAGTTAGGTAACGCCTAAGCTGCCATCAGCAGCAAATAGAAGCCAAAGTAATGTCAAGACACATTCACCCAGCAAGTTGGACTGCACAGCTTATTCCACCATGGGGGCTCTTGGATGGAATTATTTCTAGATCCTTGTTTTCTCTACTTGTGCCAGCTAACTCTATTGAAGGCAAAAAGGAGAAACTTGAATAGTAATTTAATTTTTCTGCTGAAATTTAAATAATTTAAATATGGAGATGCCAGTAAAAATAAATAAAGAGAGTGGATGTGGGAAAAGAAGGGAAAAATTGAAGACAAAGGCCCTAGGTACCTCCCAAAAAGGGATTGCTCTTACAATGAGCCATTAAAATTTAGCTGAGTCGAGTGAATTGTTTTTAATTTGTATTCCCATAACATACTCTGTTAAGGAGGGTGTATGCAGCAAATGCATATTAATGATGCTGCACATTTGCATATTATAGATCCATAATACCAAGGGTGCAGTAAAAATCTTTATGAAAAGTGGTGACTATGCAGCAGTCAATTTTCTCTATATCTCAACCATTTTAATGTGCTTTTTTTTGCACAGACATGCACACACATACACACAAAAAATCCCCTCAACTGATAGATATACAACATTAAGGGACTAATGACCTGCAAAATTCCACTTATAAAAGATGAAAAAGTGTTAGATTTATATAGAGAATCATCAAACTGCTGCTTCCTCTGGAGGGCTTGGAAGACTTCCAGTTCTTTGTTCCTTGTTTTAAAATTTTTAAACCAAAAAAGTGCAGAGCATATTGTTTTAAAATATGTATGTTGAAGCCCACTCAGATTTAGTCTCAGGAGAAGATTATCCTGAATTTCATGTTTAGGGGGTTTTGCATGGCTAAGATTCTACAACTTAGTTTTTTTTCCAGTGAAAACACACCCATTTGGGTTAGCTATATGTTGTCACTTGTTCCAAACTGAATAAGAAAACATTAATGGTTATCTCAACATGTTTGAACAGGTGTAAATCCTCATATCATAGTAAGCAACCAATCTGCAAATAGGTCTCCATAGGCCTAAATGTGTACTTAAAGCCTCTCTTACTGTGGAACACGCTCTAAATAAAATATGTTTGATTTGCCTTCCATCAGTGTGACTTATTGTTCATTGATGTTACTGGTTCAAGTGAACTTAGAAATGTGCAAAGCAGAGGAATGATTTAGCCAGTCATACCAGGATAAGAGCATGACAGTCTTGGTGAGGAGAGTTTTCCTGATGTAAGAGATAAGATTTTAGCCCAAATTCCTCCTCACTTTGTTTCTGCTTCCAGGGAAATTTCTTTGTCTGCCACTGCAAAATTTACAGTCCTAACTAAAATGTCCAATGTAAAAGCTAAGAGCTGGGGCCAGAACTGGCCAAAGATTTCTGTTCCCATGTTGAAGAGCTTCCATGTTGAACTACTTATAAACTGTTTCTTATTACAGAAGAATAATAGAAAAAATAAGAGAAGACGGATTCCAAGCTCATGGCTAGAGAGGTTGATTTTGGCAGGTATGGCTTGTTGTAAGAATCTTCTGGTTCGGAATGCCCTACATAATTTGCTATGACTTTTATATAGTCAGTCATGAAGACAGAAGTACTTGATACTTGGGTTACTATTTTGCCTGGATGCCAGATGCTTGCTAATTCACTCAATCCCATCATCTCTTTCCTAAAGAAGATGCTGTTGACATGTTAGAACAAAGCGAGGATGCAGAGCCTGTCCCATAGTGCCTGTTGGTTCTTTCTCATCATGGCCTTCTGTGTGGATGTTGCCCTCATTTGTTCCATGGTACAGCAAGTACATCACAGGTACAGATGTTACACATTTTGCTGAATCCAGAGCAAAGTTTCCCCCTCAGGAATCCGAGACCCTCGAGGTTAGTGAGAGGATCTGGTGAATGGAAGACTCCCTTCAGTTGGGGAAGAGGTGGTCCGAGAGCGCCTAGGCAACACCAATGTTCACAAATCCATGGGACCTAATGGTAGGCATCCACGGGAGCTGAGGGAGCTGGCAGAGGTGATTGCTGAACCGCTTTCTGTCATCTTTGAGAGGTCTTGGAGTACGAGGGAGGTGCCTGAAGACTGGAGGATAGCCAATGTCACTACGGTCTTCAAAAAGGGCAAGAAGGAAGATCCAGGTAATTATAGGCCAACTGGAAGAAAAGGAGGTTATCAAGAGTAGTCAGCATGGGCTCACCAGGGGGAGGTCGTGCTTGACGAACCTGGTAGCCTTCTATGATGTTGTCTCTGGCTGGGTGGATGGAGGGAGAGCAGTGGATGTGGTCTACCTTGATTTCAGGAAGGCATTTGATACTGTCCCCCACGACATCCTTATAACAAAGCTGAGGAAGTGTGGGATAGATGAGTGGACATTGAGGTGGGTTGAAAACTGGCTGACTGGCAGAGCGCAGAGGGACGTCATTGGTGGTGCAAAGGTCCCGTTGGAGGCCTATAACTAGTGGTGTTCCTCAGGGTTCGGTGCTGGGTCCGGTCTTGTTCAACATCTTCATCAATGACCTTGATGAGGGGATAGCAGCCACCCTCAGCAAGTTTGCTGATGATGCGAAGTTGGGAGGATTGGCTGACACGCCTGAAGGCTGTGCTACCATTCAGCAAGACCTGGACAGGCTGGAGAGCTGGGCAGTAAGAAACCAGATGAGGTTTAACAAAAGTGTAGAGTCTTGCATATGGGGAGGAATAATTCCATGCACCAGTACAGGTTGGGGGATGAGCTGCTGGAGGGGAGCTCTGCAGAGAGGGACCTGGGTGTCCTGGTGGATGACAGGTTGGCCATGAGCCAGCAGTGTGCCCTTGTGGCCAAGAGGGCCAATGGCATCCTGGGGTGCATTAAAAAGAGCGTGGCCAGCAGGTCGAGGGAGGTGATCCTCCCCCTCTACTCCGCCCTGGTAAGGCCTCATCTGGAGTACTGTGTCCAGTTCTGGGCTCCCCAGTACAAAAAAGACAGGGATCTCTTGGAAAGAATCCAGCAGAGGGCCACGAAGATGGTGAAGGGCCTGGAGCATCTCTCCTATGAAGAAAGGCTGAGTGAACTGGGTCTATTTAGCCTTGAGAAAAGAAGAGTGAGAGGGGGCCTGATCCAGGCCTATAAATATCTAAGGTGTGGGGGGCAGAATGGCAAGGCTGGACTCTTTTCAGTGGTGAGTGGAGACAGGACAAGGGGAAACGGCCAGAAGCTGCAGCATAGGAAGTTCCGCACAAATGTGTGCAAGAACTTCTTTACAGTGAGGTGACGGAGCACTGGAACAGGCTGCCCAGGGAGGTTGTGGAGTCTCCTTCTCTGGAGATGTTCAAGACCTGCCTGGATGCCTACCTGTGCTACCTGCTGTAGGGAACCTGCTTTGGCAGGGGGGTTGGACTTGATGATCTCTGGAGGTCCCTTCCAACCCCTACAATTCTGTGATTCTGTGAAAGTCTGTCTTCCGCTGATGTTCACAGATCTCACTATTAACTACAGAGGAAGATGAAGCATATCTTTATTTATAAAAAACAAATTATCTTAAAAATCTCAAAGGTTAAAGTAATGTAAAATCATCTTTGGATCTACTTTATAGCTTTATATTCTTACTGGCACTTCTTTTAAGAACTGCAGTGCAGAACTTTGGGAAAACAGTATTTCATCTGTAGATTCTGACTTCAGGAGTAAAATTTATATTTTCAGTTTATACTCAAATCTTCATCTCTTGTTCATTAAGAGATAGGAAAAAAATGGAGCACTAAAGGGGAAAAGAAGTGAGGGTCCAAATTCTATGTACATTTCTCCACTAGTCTTCCTTATATTCACATATCTGTATCTATCTACCCTTTCAGGTTTTTTTTTTTTTTTTTTTTTTTTAACCTGAATTACAGAGAAAATCCAGAGATGTTTTGTGCTTGCATTTTCTGTGCTGAAAGAAAAGGGATGGTGAAGGACCTGTTTTTGTCCTTCTGTCTTGCCTGTTTATCTGAAGGGTAAGAAGGAGATCAAGGTGCAAAACAACCAGCACGTAGCTGAGGTGTGGAGTAACATACATCTTATCTCCTGCATGCCTGTAAGCAGTACTCTATGGCTGTTCATCCCTTGCAATGCCTGCAGGTTTGTTCATCTTGCTATAGAGATGTCTGGCCACTGGATCATTGAATTATGTGCATTTATCTGCCTTAACCTATAATAAGGTTAATATGAAGAGTAAAGTTTAAAGGCTGGGTCAGTGACATTGAAGTAATCTCAAAATATATGCCCTTATGGTTGGGTGATGAGAGAATTGCCATAGCAAAATTTCTCTAGGTATAAATTTTATTCCCACTCTATCACTGTTCTTCGAACCAAATATCTCCATTACTGTACTCCAACTGATTTTGTGAATAAAACTAACTGGAATAGAAAAAAAAAACTTAAATATTATGAGTGTCCAAAAAAGAAATGGTGAAAATGGGTGCAGTTTTTCAGGGAAATTACTATAAGTAGATATAACTTGTATTAGCATTCTTAAGAAGAATTAGGCTTAAGCCTAAGATGTTTGCATCCTGACTGAGTTTTACTCACTCCCAAAGGGAGCTGACATGAATAAGAAGTGGAAGCAAAAAGAGAAGAGTCAATACCTTGCTATTTTTTCCTCAGTCAGTTTAAGGACCAGTTGCCCCATCCTAGTCCCTCTAGACTAAAAGGGAGATTGACGTTAATGGGAACAAGATCTGGACCAGTAACCGGCTGTTTTGGAGCTGCTTCTGCCACCCTTGCTGCATTGTTGTACAGAGTACAGAACATCCTCGTCTTCTGTTTTTCACTCCTTAATGTTTCCTTAGAATATTTAGGCGGAGAGTGACTGTAAATGCTTAACCTTTGTCAATGGCAGACGTTCAAGAGAGTTTGGCTGCCTCCTTCTATTTCATTGTGAACAGTGATTTAAGAGTCCATCCAAAACATTTGTTCAGAAGGAAATGACTAACATGAGAATCTGTCGCTGTATAAACACAGCGACCAAGAACTATTTGGCAGCATTTTGGATCTGCTGGCTAATAATTAGGTATTTACATTTGCTTTAACAGCATCAGTTGTGATGATCTCATGTATTTCAGTATTTATATGGATAGGTCATCAGATTTTTTTTTTTTTTTCATTTCACAATGAATCAGCATAATTACATGGGAGATAAAGAATGTTTAAAGAAAAGTACTTATTTCAATTACTAATATAAAATTTCAGTCAAGGGCACATTAGAAATGACATGCTGAGCTCACATGAGAAGAACAACGCCTGAATTTACTGGAAACATTGCAGTAAGGGTGAGTGAAGTCATTGAAAACAAATTGCCGTTCCCTTCCTAAATAAGCTTGGGCTGGAATAGGGTCCTCTGGGTTGTGACCAGATTTAGCCTTCACAGCCAGTTTGTTCCACTGAAACTAAGTACGTTCTCTAGGGAAACAAATGGTACATGAGAATTTTTGCAGAGAGGAATGATAGAAGGATCAAATGCAGTCAAAATCCATAAAAAGTTGCTGTTTTAGGGTTGTTTCAGAAAATCGCTTGATCATTTATTGACACTTATCACTACAACAGTTTTATGTTATTCTGATTCAACTATGTTAAAAGTTATGTGGACGATACATATATCAAACTGTAATTCAAATACATGATGTTATTCACTATCACAAAAACTACAAAGACTGTTGAGCCTTATTTTAATACTGATCCAAGTGCGCATTGATAAGTTTGAAGGGAGTATGATATGTATAAACTTGTGTACTTTCTACTGATATTATTTTTAGAGCATAATAAAGGATTAGAGAAGTATTGTGCAATAGCCAGTATGAAAAAAACTACCTTTGATTCACCTGCAACTAAAGAGGTGAAAATGCTTGAGGACAAGACCTTCTTTCTGCCCACTCAAGGTGGCATGAGCAACAACTGCATTACTCTGTTACTCTGCATTACTGTTTGCAAGAAGCAGAGAATTCACAAGCTTTCCCACACACAAACCTGAAATCACCATGGGAGATCCTAGGAGATGATGAAAAGTTGAACAGTACACTCTGAGAGCCATATGGAGACAAACTTACCCATGAGAATTCCAAATCTAACAATGGCAAAGGGAATTGAATGCAAAAAGCTGTCACAATGGAGAGTAGCATTGCTGCTTGACACCTTAAGTTCTTTGTGTTTTTTTTTTTTGTCCTTATTTTGGTACTTTGATAAGATAAAGAATGCATTTCTGTGCAGTATACTTTTAACTTATCTAAGTTAGACCTTCTCTAATGCTTTCACTTTATATGCAATACATTTTTTATCTTAAATAATTCATTTCACACTAACACTTGAACTAGGAAGTAGCAAGTTACTATGATAGAATAATAGAGATTAGGAGTCATAGGATCCACTTCTCTTTTCAGGAGGAAAAATCAAAGGAGAGATGACAGGAAAACGAGATGAGGAGATAACACCACAATGCTGTGTATGTGGCTAGCCAAGTAATGGCTGCTGGAAACAGGTTATCTTTTGGGACAGGTCGCACCCATGAAAATTGGAATCTGTTAGATGATGTATGGGAACTGCTGAGTCACGGCCTGAACCTCTGATTAATCACCTGAGGTGAGCCATGAGTCAGCCAGAGGAGCACAGGTGAAGGCAATTCACCTGTGCTGCCGGAAGGGGTGGAGCCAGGCTCCACCCCTCCTGGACCTATTTAAGAGCTGGCTACCAGAGGGGACGGATCTCTTCTGGAGATCCTCCTCTTTGGTATCTTCTAGTGAGCTCAACCCAAGGGTAAGCTCTTCTACTTATTCTCTTTTGTGATCCTTGTTTGCTTTGCCTCACTCTTTTGATTATATTGCAATTATAACATCTTGATATCTATTGATTATACACAATTGTATTGTGATTATAACATCTTGGTTATACAGATGATCACAGTTTTTTTCCATGACTTTTTTTCCTCTATTCAGGATTTCTAACTCCTTCATGTACCCAAAAGGGCATAGCTATGACTTCGGCGATCTACTGTTAGTTCACCAGTGTGTTGCCTGTTCTAGTTTTTGAGAAAAAATGGACTTCGATTTCTGTAGGGAAATTTGATAAGAAGTAAGTAAGTAAAATGGAAGAGAAGAGATATGCATCCTGATACAAAATTTTTTAAATCCCTGTAATCTCCTTTTCTCTCTCTTTTCTGAAGGAGCTACTCAAATCATCTTCAGTAAGTATGCAACTTCCTAGTCAATATCACCTCTTTATTCCCCACTTATGGTGAAAGTAATAAGACATTGCATCAAAATGGTAAATGTTCCAAGGCCTCCAGCGCTTTAGAGATGTAATAAACTGTCCAGAGGTGCAGTCAGCTCAAAGCTCATTTAAAATAATGTTTTACAGACTAGCTGGTAGATTTGTAATATTTTGCAAGGCAAGAATGAAGCCGAAACAACTTGATATTCTCAATTCACACTGTGATGGCAATAGACTGTTGCTTGCAAATAGTGGGCATGCCTTTCATCCTTGACTGCAGACAAAATGGAACCAATACTTGCTTGTTTGATAACCTGGTTGGAGCAAGCTGGGTACTGCTTATGTGAGAAACTCCTCCAATACATCATGTGAGATTGTCATTTCATCCATGCTGGAAATTACTAACAGCTGTAGGGACTAAATTTCTCATCTGAAAAAGCTGGAGCTGAAAGAAGGTGTGTGACTATGTTCTTAGACAGACAGGCTAATAATAGATGTTTATGTGATTTCCAGGCACTTACATGAAAGATTACCCCAAAATCTGCCTTTTAATACGTACACAGAGAAGGAAAGTAGGTAATTCGACTCTTGAAAAATAGGGTGGATGGAGGAAACTAGGCCCAGGTATGGGTTGAAAAAGTGATTGATGTGATAAAGGAGAGACAGGTACACAGCTGATAGAAAAAGGAATCAGTAGGGAAGTAAAAGAGGGAACAAGAAGGTGGACAGGAGGGAAAGAGATTGTGGTAACAGGGAGGGGAAGGTTAGTTTGAACTCCAAGATGGTGAGTATATCTTTCTCTACTATTTTGTATTTAAGCTGAATGTAACTGAATCTGAGGTGGGGAAGAACTGTCTTCTTTTAAAAAGCCACCAGGATGAGAGCAACATACCCTGATGTCTGCTTGGTGGATGAGCTCCCACTGAGGCAAGATGTTGCCAGCTGAATATTTGAGACTCTTACCCTCTACTGAAGAGAGATGAATGGGTCTGTTGGAATAAGCAACAGAGACAAAACAGGCACAAAAAATTTTTACCTTTCAGAAAGATGCGTTTTCTGGATTACTTCATTTACCAGATGCCAAATTGAAACCCAAATTTCTTGAACTTGCAGTCAGCAAGCCTCTTCCAGCTCTCTTTTAGAGCTGTTCACAGAGAGGATGACAATCTGCTATTATTATCAGCTTCTCCTTTAAGCCTAGTGGCAGAGGTAGATAAATAAGAGGGGGAACAACTGTTTACACGGGGTGATAGTGATAGGACAAGGGGGAATGGTTTTAAACTAAAAGATGAGGGAGAATTAGGTTAGATATTAGGAGGAAGGTTTTTACACAGAGGGTGGTGACACACTGGAACAGGTTGCCCAAGAAGAAGGTTGTGGATGCCCCATCCCTGGAGGCATTCAAGGCCAGGCTGGATGTAAACCAGGGCAGCCTGGTCTGGTAGTTGGCGAACCTGCACATAGCAGAGAGGTTAAAACTAAATAGTCATTGTGGTCCTTTTCAATCCAGGCCATTCTATGATCTCAAGTTTCCAACCTCCAATAGTCTTGTGTGAGTGTCAGCATTATTCTATGCAAAAGAAAGCCTGTTTTTTGGTGGTTTTTTTTTTGATTTTTTTTTATTTCTTCCCCATTTGATGATTTAAAAGATTGCAAAATGACATGATTAAAAACTATGTGGAAGTAGTATAGATATAATTTCAAAGCTTTTTTTCTTCATGCCAAAAAACCGTGTCTCGTTCATTACATAAATTGAGCGTGATCAGTGCTAGGTAGCAGGAGAGAAAATTTTAAAAAGCATCTCTATGGGAAATGTAGACCAAAGAAATGGGCACAGAAGAAGAAGAGTAGTACAGAATAATAGCTGCCTGACATGTGAAGATACTTCAAGGAAGCAAAAGATTTGATCACGGAAGAAAAATGTACTTTCGGTGCTAAAGACATATACCAGTATGTACAGACATGTGCACACACCTGTTCTGACTCTTCTTGATACTCTTTGCATGGGAACTGTTTGTATAGTAATATAATAGTTGTCTTCTGGTGACTCAGGCATTAGCTCTCCCATAGTGTGCTTACGGACACAACCCCATCAATTCAGCATTCACTTGCTCTTTCAGAAGGCTCTTCCATGAAGATTTACACTGAGAGCTGTAATGAAACAAATAGGGACAGCTTTCTTTAGCATTATTTGTGTAAAATATTGCCAGAGAGAAAGAAAAATTACCTTAGTCATGAAATAATGTCTGAGAGTGATTATATCAAAGACATAGTAATTTTGTTCTCTCCCTTTGGCAATGTTTTCTTGATGCTCCCTTGAAAACCAGTTAGAATTTACATCCTCTATCTGCATGCATACACACATATAGTATTATTTTTTTTTTTTTCAGACTGGCTTTAACCCAAAATCTAATTCTTAAGCCTGTAAAATTATGGATACAATTTTACATCCGCAATTTGTTGGTGTAATTTAGATCCTTGGAACAGGTAGCAATAGACAGGGCCCTAAATTACTGAGCTGCTGTGTATAGAAGGTGAAATACAGTCTCATGGATGTCATAAAAAATATCTCATATATTTTAAAAAGCAGACTCCCTCATCCTCTCCCCTCCATTCTCCCTATATTCTTTGATATCAAGGAGAAAGACGAGTCTGATGTTTGGTAATAAAACAGTCATGCTACAGTCTCTTTGTCCTAGTCCTCCAGTTCAGAGAGTCGTGAAACTGGTAGCATTTACCCCTTAGACTCCCTATGTAAATGAAAACTTTTCTTGGCATAAGGCAGAGACTTTTCAAGAATTTCACTGTACTTCTTATTCCTCTTGTGGAAAAGAAAGATGAATGGCAAAAGAAGCAGTATTGGAGCACTCTCAGTCCTGCTTGTTCTTGGGCACTAGGGTAACCCTTTGTGTCTATGGATAACTAGGCAGAAGATTCCCGAGGCTGCCCTAATTTATGTAAGGTTCTGGACTGACATCTGGCTGCCTCCAGACTCTTGAGGAAGATATAACTGGCTTAATGCCAGTTGTGCCTATTCTAGTGATGAGAGCAGCTCAGCCAGATCAGAAAATCTGGCACTTAAAAATACAAATTATAATAAAAATGTTTTGGGGCAGAAGAATAAATAAATGTCAGCATTAGCAAATGTGACCCAATGGTGATACATAAATAAAACACCATCTGCTGGAGACTTTGCAACCCTTTAAGATGTGCATTTTTGAATTCTCTTATTTTTATTAAAATATATAGATCATCAGGGCAAAACTTAGGGACAAATAACTCAACTATGAGTTCTATTTTGACTTCATTCCAAAGCATGGAATTTCCAAAAGTTAACAGTAAGGCTTCTGTTTCCCCTTCACAAATCTGCCTAACTTTACTTGTTTGTATTACAAAACAATGATGAAAAGAGACTAGATACTCCTGCATTTATTCCTTCATCTTTCTGTATACTAAAGTTTCAGGATATAGTCTTTCCAGAAAACTGCAACTAGAAACATTGCAGTTAGAATCTGCTTATTTTTGATGTTCACTAAATGCACAGAAGGTATGTTGTGTGGTATTTCTTCCATCTCAAAAACTTTTTTTGAACATTGACACATGCCATTAACATAACTTACACATATTTTGTGGTTTTGCTCCATGAAAAGGAAGTATTAAGCTCTGAGCCACTGTAATAAATTTGCTTGGATTTGATAGAGATTGACTGCCTGAATGCTACCATTTTTATCAGCTATAAATTGCTCTGCAAGCAGTGGGAGGAAGGACCTTTCATGCTCTATTTTCACTTAAAGAGGATAAATCATTTGCAATGATTGCTTCAGGAGATGTCAGTTCTCTGTGTTGTGTAAATTTATCTGCAAATGTCTTTTCTAATGAATTACAGATTGCTCACAAGCACAGCAAATATTTGAAATATTAAGTGAGCTGGTTGCTAGCCTACATATTGTGTTTTTAGTGATCCACGTAGAACTGTTAGATGCTGTATCAAAAGCTAATGTATAGTTCAAATGCAGTATTACTGTTACTATCAGAGTTTCTTTGAGTAACATCTAAAGACCAGGACATGACCCTCCTGTCCCAGCAAATGATGACAGTGGTTTGGGATTTCTGCTCTGGGCTCATCTACTTCTTCTGAGAAGAAGGAAGGCCACATTCAACTTCCATAACTTATGATAAATGATCAACTAAGAAGCAATGTGAGCCCTGTTTTACTGATGAAGGCCTGAACTACCCAGTGACTGACTGGTCAGGACTATAGTAAGATCACTGTAAGGGCTGGATTTAAACCTAAATCCCAATCCAATGTTTAATCGGGAAAACTACTTTTTCTCTCACTCAATTCAAGCAAAGACAACTGAAAGTATCCTTTAAATTTGTATTGGTAAAAATGAACCTGTTTTTTTGCTGCTGTTGAGTTTTATTTTCCTAAACTTTCTATTTTTGCTTTTCTGTAATGTCTGCCATAGCCTTTTCCTACCCTGGAGTGAAAGAAATTGAACAGTCAGCAGTAGTATCAATATGACAGTTAACCTCTCTAAAAGAGAGTGACCTACTCCAGAGTATTCTGGACTGGTGTTTAGTTAGATATTTTCTCAGTGACTTTCTGTGGACCTTCTAAGCACGCTAATTGTGTCACTTAGAACTAATCTGGAACAAGGTTTTCAGATAGAAGTAAACAGGAACTGTTATTGATAGAATCATAGAATCCTAGCATGATTTGGGTTAGAAGAGACTTTAACTATTATCTAGTTCTAACCTCCCAGCCACAGGCAGGAAGACCTTCCAGTAGATCAGTTTATTCAAAGCCGCATTCAACATGAACTCTTCCAGCTGACGGAGTATCCAGAACTTTTCTGGGCAACCTGTTCCAGTGCCTTATTATTCTCACAGTAAAGAAATTCATTTTATTATTTCTCTCTGAAATAGAATGGAATATAAATATAATCCCTGAAAGTTATGTAAAATAAAAAAAATAAGTAAAAATTCTTCTCATAACCTATCCACTTCTAGTTACTAGATAAATAATTTGAAAAATATTGTAAGCAGTGAGTAGTCTGTCCTACCAAGAGCTAACAACAGCTGAGCAATTGTTCTCACAGTGGAAGATGCACAGCTAAGTCTCTTGAGGCAGATGTAATATTTGAATGTAATCTTACACCTTCCTGACGTATTTCAAGTAGGTACAATTCCAAATTTCTTGACTCATTCATGACTCAGTATAGCTCACTTTTCTCTCTCTTGCGCAAGACAGTACCAGCAGACTTGCTCTAGGCAGTATTCTGGCTTGGTCATTTGTGGAGATGATTAATTTTGACAATTTTGTGTGACACTGATATATTCTGATTCCAGCCTGCTCCTATAAAACCAGCAGACTCAGATCTGGGTTTGGTTTTCTATATGATAGTAAAAAACAAGCTCCTCCCATTTGTCTTGAAAAGTGGCATAAATCATGGTCATTCTTAGATAAAAATACATTTATGAGCATGCCTGGATAATCCTATACTGAGTAGTTCACAGTAGTTTTGTATTTGGGTATGAGTTCTATGAATATAAGAAAGAAATGGAAAAGCATCTCCTTTTTTGACCATTTTGCATTAATCTCTTCCCATGAGCAGACTGTATTTTTCTACCTATCATCTCACCCAATTGATTAGGAAGATGATTGGCAATGTGCCTACCATTGTCAAAGGGTTAACCTGACCATAGGATTCATCCTTCAAATCCTGCAGCAATGCTAAGTGTATCTGTTATTAGAGCTCATTAGATTTGCCAAATGTCTGTATGTTTCCTGGATTCTGAGCTCTCAACATGCCTTTGTCCAGCTGTTTCATTGATTCATGACATCTTTTCAGCTGCATCACTGGTAGCGTTGATATTTTTCATTATTTATTGAACATCAGGTATTTCTCCTTATTTTTGTTCCCTTTCTCCCCCTGTAGTGTCTTCCAAAAGTGAAATTCCAGTTTTAGCCAGAACGAAGCTGCCAAAGAGCCAAATAAAATACCAAGACAGCTTCTGCCTATGAAGCAGTGTGGATTCACACAATGGCAGTGTCATAAAGAAGAGCTAAGTTGGTTCCTTTGTGAACTGGTGGTATGACTTTTCTTCAGAATAAGAGAAAGACCTGTGAGGCTTACCAAAGTCACTATTAGAGCTATGTTTTCACTTAGAGGAAAAGAAAAAAAAAAAAGAGTAAGAGAGAAAATATACAAAGAAACTTGTTGAAGAACAGGTGCTTCATGAAAAATTGTAGTATAATAATCCAGTTGAAAAAGAGCTGTGACGCAGCATAACATCAGCATGTAAAGTGGTCGATATTTTACCAATCACAATTATTGTTTTGCTTAACAGATACTGGCAAACAATTCTGCTGCAGCCTTTTAGGTACAGAGGATCAATGGTCCTACTAGTGGTGTCACCGGATAGATAATAATGTACAAAATAATATTCATTATATTGGCAGGATGGCTGCAACTCTTGTTTTCGCTAGTGCTGGATTTAGTTCTCTTTTCTGTTTAGCACTGTAAGCAAAACAGAAGCTTATACTAAAAGTAGATGTTTGCAGTTTAGATCGTTGTGAAAAATTGAGGGGTCATTCAGTATTAGAAGAAACATATTGATCATGTCTCTGTGAATATTTTTGTTCAGCATGATGTACATGCTTAAGTAGATCAGGAATGACTAATGAGGTTAAATGCGATCATCACCACTACCAAATGTCGTGTCTGAGTTTCCCATTCTGCACTAATCAGATATTAGGACTAGAATACTTAAAAAAAATATTGTCTATATCTTGCACTGCATATTTGTGTTGGACATGACAGTTGGAACAATGAGGGAGAATCTTCTGTCCTACAGTCAGAATTTGGTGTCAGCTACAGTACAGGACTAATGTGAGGAAGTTGTGGGTACTCAAGCCAGTTTCTTAATGTCTAACTTCTTGCTGACAAGAATGATCAATTCAAAAGAAACTAGTTAAACCAAACCAGATATAAGCAAGGGAGGAATGGACCCAAGACAGAGCTGTAAACTATCTTGCTACTCTCTGGATTTGGGGCTGATCCAGGAACAAAGCAAAAATTAGGGCAATCAACCATGCTGCCACCTCCTACACATGACCTGGTTGCTCAGAATCAGCAACAGCTCAGTGTTTTGCTGGTGGTCTGTATTTACCGATGTTTCCTTTGTCATCACCCTAAGCCAGAACAACAGGATCAGAATGAAATAGAGGTCATCGTAGGTTGCAAGATTGTGCGTGTACATGTCAGCTCTAAAAATGTGGACTGCTGATGTATGTCTCCATCTCTGCCTCCTACTAATCCCAACTGCAGATCGAAGTGCTCTTCTGCACAGAAAATTAGATCTATGGGGAAATAAAATGACAGAGCTTGTGTTCATTGCTCATTTGACCATGCAATGTGTTGCATATTTCTTGGTGGATCTGATGACACTTCTCTCTTTGGTAAAGGGAGGAGAATACAGTGCTGCTGGAAACCTGGATGAACAATAGTTAATTCTGGGGTAACAAATTTTCTTAAATCAAACGACTTCCGCTGTGTCTGAAATGTTATTTTAGTGCTTTAAACTTCAGGCAAACTGCCAGCACAGACACTCCTATATCCCAAAAGGCTGGTCTAAATGTGTATAAATATAAAGCCTGGAGAAACAGCATCCAGTTCACTGTGCCCTGGATCTATTGCATAAAGGATTAGGAATTTATCCTCATGAATGATGCTGCCCTTCACTTGAAAACACTTTTTTGAGGATGGTCATATCTTAGTCTAAAAAAATTAAAGCTTTTTTTTGAGAAAATAATCAAAATATTCAGCATTTAACATAGACCATAATTATACGGGCTAAGTACTTTTTAACTCCATTAAGACTGAAGGCTGTTCTCCAGCCTTCATCCAACTGAAAAATAAGGAGATCATCTTCAAAAGTGCCTAAATGACCTTGAGAAAATGACCTTGAGAACTAAATCAAATGATTTTTCAATGGTTATCTAAGCTTACCACTCTCTGTGACTTCCACAGAGATCTAAATTGATAGATGTTCAGTTGACAGAGGAGCGTGATTCTGAGTTATTTTATTTTGAGAATTTCATCTCAGGTAAGAACAGAAACATCAGGAGTCACCTTAAATTGTCAGGCTGTACATATAGCCAGATGTGGGCAGAGTCTCAGGTTGAAAATGAGTTTCTTTCACAGAAAATTTAAGAGCTAATACATGCCATTTAAATGAGAAATAAGCTGAATCTCTCATGGGTGATAAAGAAATTTTCCTCAAGTTACAGAATCCACAGGTCTGGTAGAATAAGCTACACAGCAGCTTCACACAGTGAATGAGTAGGCAACTCATGTTTTTCTTTACCTAATACTGACAAAGAAGACAGAAGGATTACAGAACTGGTGTCATAAATTCTAGGATTTGGATGCCTTCTGGTAAAAATAGTTAAAACTATCATCATAAAGTTTGTCTCTTTATTCAGTGTCTCTTTACTGTTGACTCCAAAGTTGGCCCTTTCATCTTAGCAGAGAAGGGCTTTGTGATATCCAGGAAACCTCTCATCCTGAATGGAGGAGTTCTCTCCTGAGTGATCATGAGGATTATGCACTTATGTGAATGAATCTGTGCCAGGGTGATCAGTCCCTGGGGAACAGAAGTATGAGATTGCCAGCCCTTCTGAAGTATTTTATTACTGTCCAGAGTTGATGGCAAAAACAAATGTAGTTTATTATTTAACATTTAAAGGCTGAGGACCAGACATTATATTTGAAGGAGTGCAGAACAGTGATTAACCCCTCTAGATTCCTCCTCCTGCCTCTGCCAGTGGTTTTGTTTTAAGGTGGTACCTGTCTTCCCAAAGTAAGTCAAAATGATGCATCTAGCTAACAGATCCATAAAACAGCTCTCTTTCTCAAGATTTGTCTTTTGCAAATTGGTCTTGGTTAGACTGTAATAGTTGTTTTATAACTCTCTGTAGGATATCTTTAGTGTAAATAACAATAAGATGTTGAAGATAAAAGTTATTACAAGCTTGTGCTAATCTTAGAAACAATAAAATTTTCTGTTTCAACTGGGACTGAATTGTTTTTTTTCAGTGTGTCTGCAATGATGCTATGTTTTGGTTCTAGGAGAAAAACAATGTTGATAACACACTGATGTTTACAGTTGCTGCCAAGCAGTGTTGAACTGAGCCACTGTCATTCTCAGCAAAGGGCCCAAGGAGCTGAAAGGGAACAGAATTAGGACAGCTGACTTAAACAAACAGGATAGAGAGAAATCATGCAGAAGGATTTTTGAAGGGGATTGGAGTTCATTTTGCTCTTCCACTTGCTGAGGAGCTAGCTGGGCACCAGTTAGTGGGTGATGAGCAATTGCTTGTGCAGCACTTGTTATATACATACATATTTAGTCATAACTATTATCCTTTTCATTTTTTCTATCTTAGTAAATAGTTTTATCTCAATTCACAAGCTCTGCTTCTTTTTTTATTTTTTATTTTCACCAGGCCCCAGTGGGAAGTGGGGTGAGGGAGCAAGTGACTCTAGTTCTAAGCCACCTGACAGGTTTAAACCGCAATAAAAACAAACACTTTCCCCTTTAAAAGATAGTGTTTTTAGAGAAGTAATTCCCAGCTACATAACTGCTGGGATATAGAAATAATTCCTGAATTTCCCATTCACTTTGTAACAATGCTTCAATTCTGAATTGTTATGCACCAAAAGTTTTTATGGCATGTTTAAAGGAGTTTATGGGTAAGTTTATCTAGTGTACATCAAAGATGTTTCTTTCTATGGTACCTAAGTGCTAGATTGCAAATGAAGAGGTAGTAATCATAAAGGAGTATCATACCATTTTATTCGTAAAGAACTTGTAGAGATCATTGTTGCATGTATGACTAATGAGAATTTTTTGAAGGCATAACCAAAATCCGTAACATCATTTTGTAGTTCAGGCACTGAAGTTTGGAAATGTGAGTCTTCCAGTATCTCATACAGGAAATCTTCAGATTCAGATAATATGAATAGATCTTCTAATATTCTAGGTAGAAGAGAGACCTTACTCTTGGCAATCTTATTTGCATACCACCTCACTCCGTCCAGCTATCACTAGACTTGTATTAGAATTATGCTTTCTCTTTCACTTCATCTCGTTTTTACAATATTGTGTCTTGCTTTCTGTTTCTCTAAGAATGGCTACCCAGTGACAAAGTGAAGGTCTGGGAAGATATCCAGGTCCAGGAGGTGTCTGCCCAAGGATGTGGTGGGTTCACTATTTATGGAGGTTTTCAAGAACTGTGTAGATGCGGCACTGAGGGACATGGTTCTGTGGGGAGGGTGGTTATGGGTTGATAGCTAGATTAGATGATCTTAGTGGTCTTTTCCAACCTCAATAATTCTATGATTCTATGAATTAGTATGCTGATAGAAGGATCACTCTTTGCTAGAATCTAATGTATGCTGCTCTTCTGTGAGATGTACTGGTTTTCAATATGGAATAAAGTCTTTGTTCGTAGGTTCATAAACCTAAATATTTGCATTTGCCACAGTAGATGGAAGAAACTCAGGAAATTCAGGAAGGAACTGCCTGAATACTCAGGGCAAGAATGAGTGTCAGAGTGACTACAAAGGAGGGGCAAGTAATGGATACCATGTGTAATGTTGGACAGTAAAAACAATGTTAAAATATAATATAATAGCAATATCATATATAGTATGTAATGTATAATGCAATACAATAATATAATATAATAAAAATTAAAATAATTGTAAATGTAAGTCAGTCACTAACCAAGCAAAAAAAGCCTCAAGCAGCCAAATGAAAATTTTGCATTCTCAAAAGGAGCTATTTTGGGAACTAATTTGGCATCTATCCCACTTTCTTGTCTTGGGTGAATGGCAGTAAGTTTAATTGGATTTTTTAATAAAACTTCTGAAATGTTGCAGTTGTGATTTGTGCCCAGTAGGTCATTAATTTATTTTCTGTCACTTTAAATGCACTTTCAAACGGCTAAAACATACACTGGCACATGATTCACAGTGATTGATGGTCATCATCGGGCTGATATAACAGGTGAGGAAAAGAGAAGGTGGACATAAGAAGTGCTATATGAATTATTAAGTGAAACACACCATCTATTACTATGTAGTGAAAAGATTATCATTCAATAATATATTAACCCTCAGCAAAGTCTCATTTTGGTAGACCATCTTTGTGCTAACATATTTTGTTCCAAAACTGATTAGCTTCTGTCTCCAAAGGAATTTAAGTGCCCACTTAAATCATTTTCCACAAATAACATCAGTAGGTAGCACTGAGAAGTGGAGCAATTTGTCCCCCACAGAGGAAACTTGTGGACTATAGCCAAAAGCTTTTCAAGTCCTATTATCGAATTGTAGCGTTTTTGCATTTTTCCTTTGTTCAGAGGATGAGAAATTATCTTGGACTCTCATTCATTCCCTGTGGTGACTAAAATTCCCTCTTCAGAGTGTCCAGTTGCTCTTCCTGGCTGGGCTATGCACCAGCACTTACAGTACACATGTGACCTGAGGGCAACATTTTAAGAGTATGTTACACTTGTTCACAAGACCTGTATCTTTCTTTCCAAATATCTTATAAGTGAGATATCTGTGTTGAAATGTAGACTCTGAGTCAAGGTATTAATTGGCGTTAATTGCTTACCAGGCAAATTTATCAATCTTGTCAGCTCCTCCCTCTTTGTACCTATGCAGCTGAAGGTTTTCCAGTACCAGGGGTTTTAATGCAGGCTTTCACTGCCCATGCACCATTTGACTACACCACTGAGTGATTCGAAGGGAATACCCTTTATTTGGGTCCTGAGAGATGTTACATATCCAGGCTCATTTACTGCAGGCTGCAATGAGACATCCAAATCCTGCAAATGGGAAGGAAAGAAGTCACATTCCTAGATCACATAAGTTCAGTGAAAATATAAAATAATTGAATTTATCACCGTATATCAGCACATTTATCTTTCTGGCTGAGGCTTGTATTGTCAGAACAGCATGGGAACAAATTCTCATTATGCTGATGGCAGTAAGACTCTGATTTCCCTGTAAGTCTTGTGGTGCAGTTCCTTGCTTTCAGTGCCATATGTTTTCATGATCACAGTGATTTGCTTTGGTTTGCTTTCATTTACCTCCTAAAAATATGGATGTCAGGGGAAATGGTAGGTGCTGTATTTGCTTTTGCTTTGTTTATAGCTCCGCATATGATTCAAATCCACGTATTTATACCCAGATGAGAAATATCACTAAGGTATTAATAATGTTGACAATATATCATTCTTTAAAGAAAGACAAAATATATTTTTATTATTATTATTTTAAAAGTTAACCCTTTGAAATAGTATAAACTTGGGAAATTCTTGGTTAAACATTTAAGATCAAGTTTGTTCGTAGGCTGCTATCACTGTACAATTTTTTGTCTCTGAAACAGGAATTCCCCTTACATATACTGTAAATTCTGTCTGCTGAGGACATGGATTGCAGCAGGATATTCAATCTACTGAGTCAGTGTTTTTTTCTGGTGTGGCAAAGGAGTACAAATTTGACTCTTTTTTGGGCAGCTCAAGAATAAAACTGAACTGCAAGGCTAAGAATTGCTTCCAAATATAAACTGGTGTATATTTGACCCACAAATAGAGCTTATCTGGAACACACACAAAAAAATTAAGAGTTACATACCAATGGAACTGCTTTCTCTAATGAACTTAAAAAAAAAAAAAATTATCTCAAGCCTATCTCTGCTCATTGTCATGTGTAGAAACATTAGGCATTGTGATATTGTTATAACTCCCTTGGAGACAGAAGAGTGCTCACTGCTTTTTTTACAGATGAGAAACTGAAGCAGAAAAAGCAATCTAAGGTTATGTACAAGGTCAGCAACAGGACGTCTTTGGCAGAACCAGGCATGGAAGCAAAAATCTAGCACTATAGCAACATACTTACCTTACTTGTCTAAGCAGACCTTTGAAATACCCTTTAGATTTGGAGATACTCATACTCTGCTGCAAGTCTGAGCCCAAGCGTTTAGTCAAAACTGCAGCATGAACATTTCACTGTATCCAGATTTTTATTAAAATTTGTCCGTCTGTTGTCCAAGTCTTGTCAGATTTAGGAGAATCCTATAGGTATAGACCTAAACTCTTTTCTCCTTCACTTGAAGTGAAAACTTTGCCTACCAGACATTGATCTTTGATCTGGATTTTCTTACCAGCCCTTCAAAACAGTTGATATCACCATGGCATCTTATTTCCATATTGTGTCTGAGAGTGACAGCAATTATTTCCCACTGGAACTGACTTCAATGTCACTACACTGATTAATCAGCAAAGGTTACTATAAGAGAAAGTATCGGTCTTCCTTTTCCACTGAAGCGCAAAAATGCCAGATCTTAGCAGCATATAGCCTTGGGGATGGCTGCATTAGTTTTCCAGTGAAAGACTGTGTAATTCAAACTTCCCCTCCCCCCTATCTTCTCTCTGCTCCTCTCTTCCTAAAACACACACTGAGGTTTAGTATAAAGTTAATTCTATCCTTTTTTTTTTTTTTCTTTAATGCTATTGACCTCCCATTTCCTTGTCAGTCGACACCAAGCAATTCCCCAGATGGAGAGAAAGATTTCCACTTTGAATATCCCTGAAACACATTTAGAGCCAAAGGGTTTATCATGGGAATAAAAGCACTGTGGTTCTCACAGCTGGGAAGATTTATACAGCTGAGTCTTACCAGCTTAAATGCCTACAGACAGAAACAGCTGAGCTATGTATTATTTCTTTCCTTCCAACTTGCATGGGAGATGAAAAATGCAGAAGCAGCCTGCAGACAGCTATGACTGACAAGGGAGAGGCAAAGCATAGCTGCTGCAGTGGCACTTTTCTAAGAGAATTTCAGCTCCAGAGGTGAGGAGCTGGGGCTGACACACTTGCCTAAGCCAAGAGGAACTGCCCTTTCAGCTAAAGTGCTCCAGACAGTGCTAGAGAGTCTTAAACATCAGTCAGCGAGGCTCAAAGCTGACGCCATGCTGATGAGCCCCAAGAGAAAGATGCGTGGTGGAAGATGCAGTCAGTTGAGTGCTATGCACAGCAGAATTGCTTCTTGCTGTCTGTATTAAAACAGAAGCTAAGCTGTCTCTGCTGTTCTCATTGTAATGGCAGTATTTTATTCTGAGAAAAGGAAGAGTAGATCTTCAGGAGTTAAGTCTGTGTCCTTTGAAACAGGCATTCAGTGGTCATGCCTCCCTTGGAGACAAGCAGGAAGGGCAATTCCCAGAGGCTCAGCTAAACTTCTCGTCACCCGCTGACCTGGCTGAAGCAACCTCAGACTCATCTGAGAAGTCTACACAGGTGCTGGCCAAAGGTGTATCTCTGCCTCCAGCATTTCTGTCCTGCACCTGCACTGTCTTTGTGGTCAGTAGTCCTTCATCTCACCAAAGCTTTGGAGGTGTGAAGTCCACTCTATACGGTATCTGGCCTCATTACATTCTTCACAGCCCTCAGCCATGGCAATTTCAATGATTCCACCATCTCCAGGTACATAAGTGCCGGAGTGGTGGACCAGTTCTAAAAAAGAACAGAGAGAAATCCATATGGGGTTGTGTGTCCACCCCACAGAGAAGAGGCAAGGCCTCGAGAAGTGCATATAACCATGATGCTCTTCTTGTCATTTCTGATTTTCCCATCGTTTGTTTCATCAATGCCTTGCTTCTTCCTATATCCTCAAGGGCTTGGGTAGGCTCAGGATCCAAAATCCCTTCAAAAATATGTTATCTCTGAGGCAGGGCCATTCTTGCTTTCTTATAAAATGGAGACTAAATTACTCATGGTCTTATGAATGCCACTGAGCTCCTTTGACATAGCTAGAATAAGGATAATCGACATACTTTTAAATCATTGTAGGAACAGAGCAGTGTTTCCTAACTGCTGATGTTAAAGCAACATGGAAGGGGAAAATATCAACAAGATTGAGTATGGATTAGAAATGTGGACTAAAATGTAGTATCCTAAAATTAGGGATCTGCAAAACAATTTAAGAGATTGTATTGTTAGTAATAATGCATCTAAGGGCTGAAGTGCTCAGAAATAATCATTGCCTGTTTGTTCAATCCGGGGGATATTGGATCTAATTTACAATACCAGCAAAAACTTACTCTTTGAACACCAAGTTGCTTTGGATACTCAGAAATCACTCATTCTGCTAAACTTACGTCATCATTCTGCTTATCAATATCCAATTGTTGTCTTATTCTTAAATGTAATTCTCTCTGGTAGATGGGGTTTGACCAAGTGCGAAGTAGCTGTTAGTCATGTTGCTTAACACAAGAACCACCTCTCAAGGTCAAAATAAAAGTTTATCATTTATCTTAATGACCTACCACTCAAAATGACCACACATAAGAAAAGAATGGGGTCATAACTTAGTTCAAAGACTTTTCATCAGTTTATATTCTGTAAATTTATACAGAGCACATTTTATGGTTTCCTTTTATCCCGGGAGGGGTCTGAACCAAGAGAGCTGAACAAAAAGGTGTTGGAAGTAGCAAAGTTTGCATGAAGCTACACTGCAGACACACAACACTGCACATCTGCCCATGTGTTCATGTTTGAAGTGTTTTGCAAACATCTGTCAGTGTCCATTGATGACCTTGTGAGTTTGCCAAGTGATCTGCAATCAAGCTCTGTCTTCAATTGATTCTGTGATCACAGAATCACAGAATCACAGAATCACAGGGTTGGAAGGGACCTCAAGGATCATGAATTTCCAACCCCCCTTGCACAGGCAGGGCCACCAACCTCCCCATTCAATACTAGACCAGGCCGTCCAGGGTCCCATCCATTCTGGCCTTGAACACCTCCAGGGACGGGGCATCCACAACCTCTCTGAGCAGCCTGTTCCAGCACCTCACCACTCTCTCTGTAAAGAACTTTCCACTGACATCCAACCTAAATCTTCCCTCCTTCAACTTGAAACCACTTCCCCTTGTCTTGCCATTATCTACCCTTTCAGAGTTGATTCCCCTAACCCGTTTGATATGAACAGGTCATTTTCCACCAGAGCAGGTGCTATAGTGAAAAGAGGGAGGAGAAAGAAGTGTAAGATACAGGCTTACAATCCATGCTTTGAGTGGAAATTGGAAAATTCAAACTTGCTCTATGCTATTCTCCATTTCTTTATCTCCTGTGAGAGACTGACCTCCCAGTGCAATATACCTGCACTTCTGCAAGCGATCCAGACTTCCCTCTCATCTTTAGAAACTCCAGCCAGATACAGGAAAGATTTATTCTCGTAAAGAACATCTTCATGTGTGTGTATTTTTATACAATGTTTGGAATTTTTTACTATCTTACAAACTGCACACTCTTGGCTAGTCAAGCTTTTATGATGTTTCCTGCCAATCCTGCAGACCCCAAAATGCTCTGTGTTGATCCTCTGTGACATTCAGCGTTCTCTTTGGTTTTGTCTCTGTCTTTCACTAACTCTGCTGCTGCTGCATAGAAAAAAGCAGAAAAAACGGGAAAGCTAAACTATGAAGAGATATCATTAGGAAGCCAAAGCAAAATAAATAAATAAAAATGGAATTTTGCAGTGTCAGTTATAAACCTCAAAGGGTAATGGCAATTTTAGCGATCATAAAGCATGTTTTTTTTTTTGTTTGTTTGTTTTTTTAACATTTGGGAGGTTGTAAAAAGGACTGGGTTAAATTATAGAACTCTTGAATTTGTCTCTGAATAAGGATCAATGTTTGTCATTATATGGTTTTCACAAATCATGGACATGAAGGAAAAAAATTTCAGGTGCTTAGCATTCAAAGTAGTTCTTGAATGATAACCTAATAGAAGGAGAAAGAGATCACTATAAAATTGCCCTTAAATATATATAAAAAAATAATAATTGAGAGATAGATGGAAAAATAACAAATGAAATGAATAAAAATAAATATATTTTTGAGGGCATTATACCAATTTTCACTATATTCTTGTCTAAAAAAAAAAAACACCAACAAATATATTTACAACACAATTAGATATTATCTCAATTATCAACATCATAGCCTTCAAAAAGTCCAAGAATATTTCATCTGCATATTTCAGCTTCCATATTTCAACTGCAGATTTGTTTCCCATTTTAAGTCTTTTAGACAGTTTTCTTGGCACTTCTGAATGGCTTGCACTCAGTGTTTGCAGCAGCAGGATCAACTACATGATAAAAACTGAGAATTTATATTAGAAAAATACACAGCTTTTTTAAAGCTGTCACTTTGTGTCTATAGGTGCAGCAGAAACTACATATAAACACTCTGTTGTTATTTCTTCTTATGTATGATACTCTTATGTGGGTTTACAATCACCGTAGAATTGTGATTCTCTCTTGGACTTTCTGCTCACTTCTCAAACAAAAAAACATCCTCTCCTAAGCAAGTAAATTTAGGTTACCTGTCACTTCAAGTATGTAGTTTCTCCACTCTGCAGTAGTAAGAGTTCAGTCAAATGCTTACAGTCATCCGGTTCCTTCTCCAAATCTTCAGCAAGATCAGAAGTTAGACTTTCTTCACAAAGGATCAGCAAGGTGAAAATGAAGGTCAGCCACCAGTAACTATTCTGTCATAGTGGAAGGCAGCACAGTGTGATGTTCAGCTTCCAAACTGGTTCCAGTGACACTACTAAAAAAGTCATATTCTCTAAGGACTATAAGTACACCTTTGGGACAGACAGAACAGCTGAGATTTGCCAGATGGGTGTTGCCTGTGCTGGCAACTGCAAACATCTCTCCATGGCATTAAGGAGATTGTGAGGATCACTCTGTTGTGGTCCATAACCGAACATTTCAGCAATAGTCGGGTTAACAAGAGGACAAGGAGTGGGGAAACATGCAGAAATCTTTTCTCAACCTGATAATATAGGAAATATACGCTGTTGAATTTACCTATTACTTTGTTGGCAGAGACACACTTTTTACTCAGAGCTGCACAGGGATTCACTCTGTATACCTTATAGGTCTGAAGCTTAATGTTAAAATATCCTGACTCCAAGACAACACAAAGCATGCCATTGTTTGTTCTTTGATGTTCTAAAGCATCTTATTCTCTAGGGATCTCAACATGCTGTGCACACATTAATTAAAGGCCATAGTACTCCTAAATCAGCTGCTATTATTCCTAGTTGATTGATGGAGAATCTGAGATGAAGAGAGATTATATGGTACATTTTCTAATGTGGGATTATGTGAAATTTGAGTCCCAAATTCATAGTTCAGCAATTAAATAGAAGCAATATGATATTTTTCACAAATACTGGAAAACTTCTGTGTTCTACTGAAACAACATAAAAATTATTCTTGAGGACCTTGTTGCTATAATACTCACAAGACTAACTTTTTGGAGTGAAGTAAAGTTAGTCTGTATTCAACAGATACCTCCATGGCACCAAAATCAGATCTGAATTCAAGTATTCTCATGATTTATGGACATCTAGATTCATTGTTCCAACTGAAGTTACTGAAAAGAATGATAACACTCAGAATAATGTGGGCATAGCTGAGTCTGTGAAGCCAGCAGCTTGTATCAGACTGAGCATGAACCCAAACCAGCTATTATAAGAATAAGAAATTCTGCTGGTTAGTGTGGTAAGCTGGGAGACATATCCTTGCATTGTACAGTGGAAGAAATTAACTGGACAGGTTGTGGTCTTACTATCTTTAACACCTAAGTATAAAAACTTTAAATCATCAGCGAAGACTTCTGACCAGATTTCATCAATGCTTTTCAGATACTGATTCTTTTGAAAGACAAAGACACAATTTTCTCAAAGGTAGATTTAATCTTTCTTTGAAGAAACAAGCTTTAAGACTGAATAATCTCTTTCTAACCTTCAGGTCATTTCTGTCTTGCTGGAGTTACTAATGAGGCTAATTGACAGACAATGAATAGTATTTCCCATGAAATAGTGATGTGAATGAGACATTTGTTTTAATTTGTTTTCTCCATTGATTATTTCTTAACCTTAAGCTTATGAGTGTTTCAACTGTATGTTGCTGTGCCAGTGAAAAATCAGTAGATGCAACGCTTTGAAAAATGCAATTTAATAATTCATTAATTATTTTGTTTCTTCAGAAACTAAATATACAGCAGATTGAATAAAAGATTCAGAGAACATCCCTTCCTGAGTTGGAAGGGGTTCATAAAGATTATCAATTCTATCTCCTGACTCCACACAGGACCACTCAAAATCCAAACCCTGGGAGCGGTGTCCAAATTCTTGAAACTGAGCAGCTTGGGGCCATGCCCACTGCCCTGGGGAGCCTGTTCCATGCCCACCATCCTCTGGTGAATAACTTCTTCCTAACTCCCACCCGCCCCTCCCCTGACAGCTCCATGCCATTCATAGAATCATAGAATCATAGAATCACCAAGGTTGGAAAAGACCTAAAAGATCATCCAGTCCAACCGTTCACCTATTCCCAATATTCCCTCAGGTCCTGTCGCTGTCACACAGAGCAGAGCTCAGCGCTGCCTTCCGCCCCCTGTGAGGAGCTGCAGCTGCCATCAGGCCTCCCCTCAGCTCCTCTGCTCTGGGCTGAACACAGCTAGGGACCTCAGCTGATCCTCATATGTTTTGCCCTCCAAACACTTCACCACCTTTGTAGCCCTCCTTTGGACGATCTCTAATAGTTTTATGTCCCTTTTTGTACTCTGGCAGCCAAAACTGCACGCAGTGCTCGAGGTGAGTCTGCACCAGTGCAGTGTAGGCTGGGACAGTCACTTCCTTTGAACTGGCAATGCTGTCCTTGATTCACCCCAGGATAAGGTTGGCCTTCCTGGTTGCCAGGGCACACTGCTAACTCATGTTCAACTTGCTGTTGATGAAGACCTCAGATTCCTTTCAGCAGAGCTGCTCTTCAGCGTCTCATCCTCCAGTCTGTACCCATAGCCAGACTCGCCCATTCCTAGGTGCAGAATCTGGAATATTGTTAAACTTCATGCAGTTGGTGATTGCTGAGCTTTGTCACTCTGCAAGGCCTCTCCTTGCTTGATAGAGTCAGCAGCTCCTTCCAGTTTAGTATCATTAGCAAACTTGCACAAAACACCTTATATTCCTACATCCTACATTTATGATGAAAACATGAAAAAAAACTGGCCCTAAACTGGAGTCCTGGGGAATCCTACTGGTGATCAACTGCCAGCCTGTTGTAATGTCCTTCACTATAACCCTTTAACCTGACCCATCAGCCAATTGCTCACCTACCACATTGTTTTTGTCTAGAAGTCATTCTTTTGCTGCTCCTGGGCAGGCTTTGCTAAAGGAACTGAGCCCCTAAAAGCTGTGGTTCCTGAAGCAGTGATAGCACATTTAGCTACTAGAGAAGAGGGAAGGCTTTGAAACTGGGCAAATAATCCTTGTTGTGTGGATTTCAGAGTTAAAATTTCAGTTCTTACAACAAACTCTCATCTTCCACTTCATCAGAAATATCTTCAGGTGTTGCTTCCTCCTGTTTCTCTGGTTCCCTGCTCAAATTAGAATAATACCTGGTCATTGGGTCACAGTATTACTCAGACCATCTGAAAAGACGTGATTTGAAGGATACTATATTTGATCTTGTTCTGTCTTTTACATTAAGCTCCAACATTGCTGGCTTAGGGCAGATGGGTTTGTAACATCCTGGGTCTTGGTCCCTCAGAGTGCTCCTGCAGCCCTCTTTATGATGGGCCCTTATAAGTGTTTTGTATCATCACAGACTGCAACAACTCCAACTACCAGCTCAGTATCACAAGTTTTGCTCATTTAGTGAAAGTGCGATGGTCCCATGTTTCACATAGCAAGCTTTATGATGTAAATCCCCAAAGCAGTGTATCCTTATATGCACCTAGAGGATTTTTGCTGTCTCAGAGACATCAAAACACCAGACCTCATGTTGATTGCTTTTTCATTAAAAACACATTGCTCTCATTGGGTAATTTAGAAGAAGGTGGGACAGGGGACCATTATGCAAAAGAGGAAAAACCTGAGCCATATTTGAAACTGCTGTTAGAATCCACAGAAGAAATAATAGTAATAATTGTGTAAGTTTAATAAATAGGATGTAACTTGTTAAACCTTAGAAAAAAAATGCCTACAAAAGTCAGTCCTCTTCTGTTTTTGCACTGAATTCTATTTTTGGCTTGGCTACCGTCTTTCTTTGTGACCTTGACATGTCATTTCCCTCATTGTCTCTCTCTGTTCTGCCTTCACCACTCCTCTCTCTTGCCTATTTATGCTTACTCTTGTGCTCAAGTATTCAAGTTTATTTGTTCTGTCAATTGAATCTGTTCTATTATTTGGGTTAGACTGCTCTCTAAAGCATTTTGTCATCCAAAATTTTCCTTAGAATATAAAAATTGAGAGTAATGAAAAGTAAATAAGCACTCACAAAACATTACTTTCACATGGAGCTTGAACCTTATTATACCTGGCTGCATGACAAGTCTGTCAGTCAGTACCTCTTATTTCTCTTTGCAGTTAATTGTGTCACAGTGCTCCTCCTCATAGTTTCTTCTTCTGAATCCTAACCTAATGCGTATACTAAGCAGTTCCTGCTGCTGACCTTAGTGTTTCAAGTTTAAAATGACTAGGATGTCCTCAGAAGAACTTAAGTACCTGTCTGCATACTGTGCAGCAATTGGAGAATTGGAGTGGGTAGTTTTTGCAAAGGCAGAAATAACAGCACAGAACATAGGAGTACCTACATACTTCTATAGGATAGAGCTGGAGGACAAGTCTGAAATGTTACCTCTACAGCTCAGAGTTTCTACCTTCAAGATTTAGTGATTCACAACCCAAACATACACTCCAAAGATATGCTGAGTGCCAAGGAAGTGAATCAATTTCCCTTTTTAAAAAGCAGCTACTATGTTTTGAGGGAGAATGACTGCCTTTTATGTTGTTCAGTGATAAGATACAGGGAGACCTGAATTCAGATCTCCTCAGCAGGTCCTAAGCACCAGGATGCTCCTTCTCACCATCATTGTAGCAGTACTAATATGCAGAAACAAGGCGAAGATGTGAAGGGCCAGAAGTGAAGCAGGAATGAGAGAAACTGTCTCCGTTACAACAGACAAGTCATTTCTTATCAGGTAAAAATGATGGGTTCTGCTATAACCTGCCAAAAAATCACACGAGCTCTATATGAAGAGAAATTAGATGCAATTCACAGACAAAGGGCCCTCAGGGGTTTTAATTCTTAAAGCATAAAAGATTCTTTCAACTACTTCTTCTGATGCCTGATTATTATTATTATTATTATTATTATTACTACTGGTGTTTTTAACAAAGTGGTTCTAAAATGTAAGTTCATGTCTGAGCTAAACTCAAGGATGCTCTGACTTATTAGAAGCCCTGTTAACACTTGGCTCACAAACCCAGGCTGAGCCTAGATTTGTAATAGACCACACAGCTCTATGTGGCATCTGTGGGCATCTTGTACTCACAAGACTGTATATTTCCATGACATCTTAGTCAAATAAATGAACAGGTAGGGTTTTGTGGTGTCAGCACCATAATACCATCCATAATTTACTTAAGATTCCTTATTCTTATTTCAGTGGCTGATAATCTGGTGAAGTCAGCCACTGCTTCTGCAGGAAGTCATCACAGATCAGGACAGTGAGTTCTGTCAACACAAGGCATTGAGTGAAACAGGCACATAAGAGGAAACTGCAGACAAACTGGCCCAGCAGTTCTTCCTCTCATATGAGATCTCAACAGACCTACATAAACAGGCAAGACAGAAAGCTGGTGGGAAGCAGAACAGAGAGACAAGAGAGGGAAATGATAAGCCAAGGTCTCAAAGAAAAGCAGTGGCTAAGCCAAAAATATGACCAAAAAAGGGCATCTGGTGGTTGGGGTCTACTACAGGCTACTTGATCAAGGGGAGCCTGCTGACGTGGCCTTGCTTGAAATACAAGAGGTGTCATGCTTGCACGCTCTCATCCTGGTGGAGGATTTCAACCACACAGATATCCTGGGAAAACAGCACAGCAACCTGCAAGCAATCCAGAAGACTCCTTTAGACCACTGAGTATAACTTCCTAGTCCAGGGAGGGGATCCCCTTCCAACTGAGGGGACCTTGTAAACAAGAGAGAGACAGACTTTTTACATGGTCTGATAGTGATAAAACATCAGGGAATGGCTTCAAACTAAAATTTAGGTTAGGTGTTAGGAATTTTTCACTCGGTTTGGTGAGGCAATGGAACAGATTGCCTGTGGATGCCCCATCCCTGGAAGCATTCAAGTCCAGGTTAAATAGGGTTCTGGGCAGCCTATCTAGCAGTTGACAACCCTGTTGACACCTGGAATGTTGAAACTAGATGATCTTTAAGATGATCTTTAATGATTTTGGGTTTCTGACCCAAGCTATTGAATAATTCTGTGATTCTGTGAAAGAGACCAACTTCTTTTCAGGTAGTTGTAAAGAGTAATGATATTTCCCCTGGGCCTCCTCTTCATACTGAACAAGCCCAGTTCGCCCAGCTACTGCTCATAACTCTTATTTTCTTCACTAACTTTATTGCTGTTCTCTGCACATGTTCATGCAACTCTGTATCCTTCCAAAACTCAGTACAATGAGGTGTGGTCTCACCAGTGTTGAATACAGGGGGAGAATTCCTTCCCTACGCTTGCTGACTACCCTATTTCTGATGCAAGCCAGGGTACCATTGGAATTCCTGGCCACTTGGGAACACATCTGGTTCATGCTCAGCTGGCTGTTGACTTGTAGCCCCAGGACCTTTTCTGCTGGGCAACTTTCCAGTCTTCCTTAAGCATATATTGCTGCATGGGTTTGTTACAAACCACGTCCTGATGTTTAACCTTGTTGAATGTCATGCAATTGGGCAAGGCCCATCAATCAAGACTATCCAGATCCTTTTCAAAGACTTTCTGCCCTCAAGCAGATCAACATTCCCACCTACCTTGATAATGTCTGTGAACATAGTGAGGATGCACTCAATCCCTACATCCAGATCACTTATAGAAACGTTTCAATGAAACTGGCTCCAGCCCTGAGCCATGGAGGATGCCATTGGTGACCAGTCATCATCTGGATTTTACTCATTTCATTAAGACTTTCTATGCCTGGCCACTGAGCCAATTCTTCAGCTGGCTTCTTGTGCCAGCTATCCACATGTCTCTTCAAACCATGATCAGCCAATTTCTCCAGGAGAGTACTATGTGAAAGTGTTAAACGCTTTACAAAAACCCAGGCAAACAACATCCACAGCCTTTCTTTCAACTACTAAGCAGATCATCTTGTCATAGATCAGGTTAATCAGATCTGGTTAGTCACACAGGACCTGCTTTTCCTAAGACAATGCTGGATTCATCTGGTCACTTAGTAGTCCCATACATGCCATGGGACGACATTCAAGATGATCTACTCTATATCCTTTCCTGATGTCAAGGTCAGGCTGACATGCTTATGTGTTGCCCATCACTCTCTCTGCTCTTGTGTAATCTTCTGACTCTTCAGTTGACTTGACTTGAGTTTTTCTCAGTCCAACAAAGCAAAAACACAAGGCATCTCACTTCAGGGAGATGCAACTTCTTCCAACAGTGGATTTGAAGTTATTTCTAAGATTTATGTATATAAATAAATATACATGCTATACATAGTATTTCTAAACATCTACTAATTAAAAGAGTATCTACAAATAATTATTTAAATCCAGTACAGTGTTGCCTCCATCTCCACTGGCAGATATGAAAATCAAGCACTATTTTCCCTGTACGTGACCATAAAGGGGCAGCAGCAATCTGTCCACCTTGTAGAATATACTGTACTACCATATCAACTTATTAAATATTTTAATATTCAAATGCTTACAGTCTGTAATGCTTTTATACATTACAGTAGTATTTTTACAGAATTTTTTTAGATTTCAACACATGGAACACCTTTAGTTCTCAGCTCAGTGACATGATCTGCATTAATTGAACATGACAAAGATGTAGATGTTTACAGCTACAGTGCTAATATTGAGGAAAAAAATCCCCTGAAGTAAAGCTGAAGAAAAGGGGAGAATCAATACCAAGAGCTGTGACTCCTTGATTGAGCCATGCCAAATTACATCAGCTCTAGATACATTGCCCTATTGTTTTTGTGTACCTTGTAACTTGCATTCCTGAAAATCTTTGCATATGTGCTGTTTAGGCTGGTGAGATGGATGTGGTTGATGTGGTCAGTTCGTGCCATATGGATCACAACTGGAGGTTCCGCAACTTGTTAATGACCTGTTTTAGCAACAGCCTGCCTTAAAAGATGAAGAAATGGGATCTCCCTGTATTTGCTGTGCTAAGCTCTGTGTTGGCAAACACTTGCTAACATATGTCACCAGCTTTGAAAAGACATGGTTTATTTATATGTTAATTACTGCAACACTCTGGGTAAAATATTTGTTGATACAAGAGCAATGTAAATAGTCAAGTGTTGAAAGTTATTGCCATTTAAAAATAAATGAGTGTTAGCCAAAGAGAATCAACAAAAGTCCACAGTATGAAATGACTTTCCTTGCTTATGGCTTAGTCTAGTCCCACTGAGATACCCATTGATTTTGGTGAGTTGTGAGTCAGACTATGAATGTTCCTCATGCAAACATGAAGAAAACTTGATGCACTCCCTTTTCTGAACTGGTGCACTGCTTCAAGATATTGCACTGCATCTGAACTCTGTAAATGGAAGTCAACAACAGAGGGCAGGGGGTGTTTAAGTACTGCTGGAAGCAATGTGAGTGATAAAACACATTGCATCCTTCCTCAGACCCAGAGCCTCATCTGGACACGGAGGAGGGCTGTTCTGAAGGTGTCATGCCTTCTGTGAAACACAAGCCCAAGGCCTTCACAGCTACAGTCATTAAAAATACTGTTTGTAAGAAAATTCTGGCATTTCTGCTATCTGATAAAGTTACTGAGCCGCATGTGGAATTCGCTGCTCTGAAGTCCCTGTGTTAGTCGCTGATGGAAATATTTCTTGTCTGCACTCCTGGCAGAAACCTGGTAATGATATCACAGCAGAAACTCTAAGTCATAAAGTACTTCCCAGTGAAAATTGTTCTGTCAATGTATTGAATTTTCACAGCCTTGCTATTAGCAATACTGTTTACCTTGAGGGCAAACAACAAAAGAAATGATTCTCTTGGATCTACTTGGTGGTTACAAACACCATGGTGTTTACAAAGTAGTTTACAAACTCACAGTTTTGTGTGTGAGCAGTATCACACACAACTGCTGTGATGATCAAAACTGAGACATGCAGTTTTCTGCACAGAGAACTGTGAAACTGCTGAATGCCACACCCTATTGATGTGTGGGCTTGTATTGCATCCCATGCTGTAAGCCAGTTCTTCAGAACTATGAAGTTAAGACCTGAAATCCCCAAACACCCTCAGCTACCAAAATACCATTTCTATTCCCCCTCCCTCCCCCCCTTTTTTTTTTTTCCTACTAGCTGTTCCATTCTCAAGGGATTAGAGTAAAATGTGGGAAAGGTAAGAAACAGCAATACAATTTTTAGCAGCTCTCTCCTTTAAGTTTGATATAGCAATGTGAGTATTTTCTATAAGCTTAAATGATGGAACTCACTCCACAGGCAGCCATATGGACAAAACACAACATATGAAATACATTTCTGAATGTGATAAAGTGATGATGTCTAACCATCACTAATGAGGAAAAGAGTACACTAATTCATTCTGATAAAATTTCAAGGTATCAGTTATGTTCATTATATCCTGCAGAGAAAATATAATGGAGAGGGAAGTGGGAATGAAGGGACAAATGGTGAACTTTCACAGACCTGTTACCTGCTTGTCTATCAGTTCTCAGGAAAAGCTATGCAAAGGTTGCTGTTACTATTACGTATTCCTTCCAAGTCAGAGACATGATGTTTCAGCATTCAGGAAAGGACTTCTTTGCTCCACTGAACTAATTTAAGGACAGAAAATCGGACAGCTCAGGGATTATATGTTTGCCTTTTTTCCCTGATGTAGAACATCAAAACCTCAGTGGTTTAAATTTTTATGGCAAATTGCTGCACAACTGCTAAGTAGTTTTAAACCAAATATACTAGTAAAAAGATATAATAAACTTTGCCATTCAGAAGCTTCTCCTTCCTAGTAACACTGAATGGTTCCATAAATGTAAAGGTCATTATGGATTTTCTTTTAGATTTTTACTGCATACTTGCTGGCAACCTTGCTGTGCCTGAGCTGGGGAGGGAATTTTGTTTGATCTCCAGTTTATAGAATAAAATTGGAAACCATGGACACGAAAGTATAACTGGTAGAGAAAAAAGTGATTGGATTTGGAAAAATATCCATTCTGAAGATCAGCACCATTGTCAAGAAAGATAAACTATTAAGTTCTTGAAACAGAGGTTCTGCCTTGCTAAGTATGTTATAGCCTCTGATCATTATCTGTTCAATATAAACAGGTAATGATTCCATGCTCATCAACAAAATTGTCCTATGACTTGCACACTATTCTGAGAAGTCACAGAAAAGCAGAGCTGTCAGGAAACCACACAGGTTAAATACAAAGGTCACTAAGAAACCTATATTCTTGGTGCCACCCCAAAAAAGAGCAATTTCTGATGATATTCACAGCTTACCCCACATCCTGTTTTAAGATAGAACACCTGCACAAGCTAAGTGGTTTTATTTTTAACCAAATAGCTCAGATTAACCTATTATTGCCATCATCTCTACTCCTCGGTGAAACTTGTAGCATCTTTGAGGTTACCTAAAAAAGCATCCAGCAGTGAACACAGCCCCAGGTGATTGTTTGTGTATCAGGTGTTTCAAATCTGCAGGGTTTCTGGGTATGGTCCTGCCCTTGGTGTTGCACAAAATGCATGTTGCACTACTACTTTCAGAAGTTTCCATTTCAACTGTTCCATAATGGACCATAAAATATAGCGCGTATCAGTTCAGTGACTTAATTTTTTATTCCAGGAAAACAGAGGGAAATAAAGGCCTTGAAGAATTACGCATGACTTCATGTTGTGTCATCTTACTTCTAAGCAGCTGTCAGTAGTGGAAAGCCATGATGCCTTTTTCTCTCTTTTCTCACCCATATGGAACTCAGGTTCCAAAAATACCTGGAAAGAAATAATTGAATAAAAAACATTGTTCTTTGGCCATCTTTTGTTTTCTGGAAAGTCTCTGATGGATCTACACCATCATGGGTTCCATCCAGTCTTCTGTATCTTGGCCTGAACTTCTTGTATGGCAAGGAAAACTGATGGCATTCTGGAGAGGAATTTAAAGAATGATCTGCATAGCAGTTATGGCTGCTGCTTGCTCTGCAGTGATGCTTGAGATGGACAAAAAATCTCTGGCAATAAGGACAGAGGACTCTGCAACTATTTATTTTCTTATCTTCAGTAGTAATCCAAATAAAAAGACTCTTCTGTCCCTCAGAATTCCCAGAGAGAGATTCTGCTTTATATCTGCCTGCATTCAGTGCTTGAGAAGTAATGGGAAGAGAACATATGTGGATGTATGTACAGGAACAGCTTTTTTAGAGCAATTGCTTCACAAGGGAGGCTTTGGTAGAAAATTAATCAGTCTTACCAGGACTGATGTGAGACCATCGGTCCAGTATGAAAATGCAGCAAAGTGTTATGGAAGAGCAAAGCGATGTGAAAAAACGAACTTCAATTACCATAAAGCTGAGGTCTTTCAGCTGATGGGGATGTTACACTGAGTTACTTCCTCACTTAAAACAGGGACACACCCAGTGGTGAGAACAAAACAATCTTGTTTTGATGATTGCCCTCTTCCTTTCACTTTTCAGTCTCTACACTCTCCGGCCTGCCTCCATTGTCCCAGTTAGGGTTGTTGTGTCCTTGCCTAGGAGGCACAGGACTTATTTTTGGCAGCTATTTCTATTAACTGGCTGGCTTAATAAGAAGAAAAGATGCTATCACTGAACTGCAATAAGATCTCTGCATAAGTTCACTCATGTTATAAGGTGACAGTGAACAGGGGCCCTTCTTAGTTTTCTTTTTTAATTGGCTGAGTTATTATTTATATGAAACCAACCTTATTTTAAGCTTGCTCAGTGAAAGGCGCACGAACAAACATTAGTCGATGCCCTATGATGACCTTTGTAGTTACTATTGTTAACCATGTCCCGAAAATATGTCTCTGGCAAATGTCCTTTTCTCTCCTCAGATCAGAAATGCTTTTCTTAGATAATCTAGAGGTGGGCTGTGCCCAGTCTCACACAAGATTGGGGAAGGAGCTTTTCCTCCCATGTGCCCTTGGCCAAAGACTAAAATAATTTCACATCTGGAGATGCACTGCCAAAATTTACTCGAAAGATCTGGATTCTCAACTCCAGTTCATATCTTTGACAACATCACTTGAATGTGTACTGTTTGAGCTAAGGTGTGAAACAGTGCCTGGAGTCATTTCACTGCACACTGAGGAGAAACTCCATTATATCTGTCCAATGAGACTACAGAATAGCGATGCACAAATGAGGCTTCCCTCTTGAAACTTACAATTGTATCTGTGGAGTAATTTGGGAAATTTGGGATTATTTGGGAGATTTCTTGCTTCTACGTTGTCTACAACAAGGAATAACATTCTGAAATATGCAGTTATTATGTCCAGAACAGATTTAATTGAAATATGTGCGTGTTTCAGCAATACGTATGTGGATAGGTGATGTCCATTCTGACTTTCAAGAGTTGTCAGATCTTAGCAAGAGAACTATTACTGTGTATTAAGAAAATGGTACAGACATGGAAGAGTAGTTCTTCACTTTGCTTTTTGTTTATTGTTTGGCACTGAATGAAAAGAAACCCGCATGTTGGTTTATTTAAACAAAACGCATCATGTATGTTGTAGGCCTAATTGGGATTTTCCATGATTTCAATTATGCTTTCCACTGTTGTGAACTAGAAGCATAAAGTTTAGGTTGGACCACAGTTTCATATGTATATTCTCCTTCCCATGAGGCTTCTGTAAACCCTTTCTTTTATTCGTAACACAGTGATTTCTAGAGTTTTCATTAAGTAGAATTAAAGTATAGTTCTTTGTGCCACATTGCAGAATCATTCCCTAATGGAAAACAGATGTTTGGTTTTTTTTTTTTTTTTTTTGTTTTGTTTTTTTTTGTTTTTTTCCCCCAGCAATTCAGTTTCCCCAGATTTTCTCCCTGTGGGACCTGAGCTACTGGCTTTTAATATCATTACTCATCCATTTGATGTAACTGGTTTAAGAACAAGATGCCTATAGGATTGCACTCCTAATTAAATTCTTACAGTTCTCTCAACTTTTTCTTTTTCTTTCTTTCTTTTTTTCTTTCTCTCTCTTTAGAATCTAGCATGTGTGCTAGAGGTGACAGCCTGCATTTGTGGAATGGTTTACTTGAACTTGTGTGGTTTTTACTGGCGCTTACAAATGGCAAAGTCCTGAGAGACCTTTCATGCTATGCTGCTGGATTCAACATTTTAGAATGCTGAGATTAACCCGAATTGAAAATCTTATAGGCTGGATTCCCAGCTGTTGAATATTAATATCTCTTTATTGACTCCTGCAGAGAAGTACAGATTTCCATCAGCTGAGGATGTGCATATTTGAGGGTGCTCATCTGTTCAGCAGCCAGCAGGGGTGGTTCTCATCAGTGATCCCAGTTTGCAGGTTTTGAATCCTGACCCATCCATCAGCGTCCCCAGGGTGATGAGCCTGACTGAGCATGGATTCTGTGGCTGCTATGTTTGTTTTAATATACTTTTGTTTTCTTTGCTTCACTCTTATTGAGACAATTAGAGTTTAAATTACCTCTCATCTTTCAGGTTAGCCATAAGTAATAAAAGAGTGCCAGTAAAGTAATGGGGAGAAAATTACATGCTGGTTTCCTTGTCTAGGCTCACAAAGAGAAGATATTTCCAGGCCTGCTTAGAGGATGCTCGTAATTTCTACAAACCACAAGTTTTGACTATCTTCCTTGTTTCCCTTCTATACAGAGAAAGCTGAACGTTAAAGTAAAGTTGAAGAATGTAATCAAAATGGGATTTATATCCTGAGAGGTCTTTAAATGTCCTTGTAATATTTAAATAAAGTTGAAATTATCTTTGTTATTTGTGCCAAGCTGTATCATTTCTTTGGCATATCCTGTCCTATGAAATGGGAAGTGGTTTCACAGACTTCCTTATGTAGGGCCTCTGTTTCAAATAGTTTGGGGCATTTTTTTTTTAACTGTGATAAGAGAATCTAAACTCTGTTTACATTCTTCATCTCTCTGCCTTTTTATCTTCAAGTGAAGCTTTGTTTGTCTTTGAAAGGTAAAAATTCATCCTTGGATGAGAATACAGTTCTGCTAAGAAATCTCATCAGACAATATTTTACTGCCAGTAGATGAACAGAAAATAGAAACTCTGGGCTTAGCGAAAAGGATTCATAACTCACAAACTGCAACTAAAAAAAAAAAACTTACTGCAGCAAAATAGGATCAAATAAAACAGAAACAAGGATTGTAGCAGAAAATCAGGATGCTCCACAGTAAGCATTCAGTACCTATCTCAGGGTGAGAGGCAGAGAAAGTTTGGGGAGAGCAGAAGAGTGAGGAAGCAGAGGGAAATATCTTCAGAGGAGGAGAGCTGGGACATGGTATTTCTTTGCACATTGCATAAAGCATTTTTATTAGCCTAGCTTAATTATTTCCGACATGGGATAATGAAAAAAGATAGAATAATTATTAAGGGCAGATTTTCCCCTGGATCTTATCCTTTAGAAAGCAATGCTGTCAATTGTCTGCAACACCCACATGGAAAATACCCTTACAAGAGAAGAGCTCTGCAATGAAATGAAATGAAATGAAATGAAATGAAATGAAATGAAATGAATAGAATAGAATAGAATAGAATAGAATAGAATAGAATAGAATAGAATAGAATAGAATAGAATAGAATAGAATGATACGAAGCTGATGATATAAAACTAGCAAAGTTCACTCTGATGTCAACAGCAAATTTGGTAACTACCTAGCCTGTCTCCAGCCTCAGCAGAAATAGCTTCTTTATGGCAAACAGATTATAACACTCACCAAAGCAGCATCTGGAGCCTTGAAATCCATAAGGAAAGCCCCAGTAGACTACTTCCAGCTTGCACCAAACACATAGAATCATAGAATCATAGAATCCTTAAAATTGGAAGGGACCTTTAAAGGTCATTTAATCCAACTTTCCTGCAATGAACAGGGACATCCACAGCTAGATCAGATTGCCCAGGGCCTCTCCTTGAGAGTCTCCAAGGACCATCTACCTCCTCTCTAGGCAACATGATCCAGTGTTTCACCACCTTCACTGCAGAAGATTTTTCTTTATATGTAACCTAAATCCTTAAGCTTGAAACCATTTCCTCTTGTTCTATCACAACAGATCCTGCTAAAGAGTGTGTCCCCTTCTTTTCTGTAGCTCCCCTTTAGATCCTAAGGCAGAGCACTTAGTGGCTTACTCCACTATAAGAGTGGCAGTAGTTCAGGTAGGAAAAATTCCAACTGATCTTATTGAGAAATATGTGGAATGAAAGGAGAGCACCTTGTTTCTAGCATCCAGTTACCTCCAGGAAATATCTGAGATGAGATGAAGCAACAGGGAAGGTAATAAGGGAGGAAACATTGCCAGGACATAGATTAATGACCATAATGCAGAAGATAGTGAGGAAAGTATGAGGACCTGTTATGGCCATGTATTTGAGACAGCAGCATGAGTATATTTATTTGCACATGTGCGGTAATTAGTTTAAAATGAGAGCATCAGCTCCTCCTCAACGACCCCCTTTGTGCAGATAGAACTGTATAGAACTTCAATATCTTTATTGATGACCTGGATGAAGGCACTGAGTGCATCCTCAGTAAGTTTGCAGATGAAACCAAGTTGGCTGGAAGTGTTGATCTTCCTGGGGGTAGCAAGGCCCTTCAGAGGGATCTGGACAGGCTGGATAGCTGGGCTGAAGCCAATGGGATGAGGTTCAACAAGGCCAAATGCCGCGTCCTGCACTTTGGCCACAACAACCCCAGGCAATGCTACAGGCTTGGGGCGGAGTGTCTGGAAGACTGTGAAGAGGAAATGGACCTGGGGGTGTTGATTGATGCTCAGCTGAACAGGAGCCAGCAGCGTGCCTGGGTAGTCAAGAAGTACAATGGTATCCTGGTTAGCATCAGAAATGGTGTTGCCAGCAGAAACAGGGAAGTAATTGTCCACTGTACTCAGCTCTGCTGAGGCTGCACCTCAAGTACTGTGTGAACCCCTGGAGCAGGATCAAAGAAGGGTGACAAATTTGAGCACAGCCTTATGAGGAGCGGCTGAGGGAGCTGGGATTGTTCAGTCTGGAGAAGAGGAGCTCAGAGGAGACCTTATTGCTCTCTGTCACTGCCTGAAGAGAGGTTGTAGTGAGCTGGGGGTCAGTCTCTTCTCTCATGTAAATAGTAATAGAACTAGAGGGAATGGCTTCAAGCTGCACCAGGGAAGATTCAGGCTGGATGTTAGGAAATACTACTTCTTTGAAAGAGTGGTCAGGCAGTGGAATGGGCTGCCCAGGGAGGTGGTGGAGTCACCGACTCTGGAGGTGCTCAGAATGTTTGGGCGTTGTGTTGAGGGACATGATTTAGTGAGACCTATTGGTCATAGGTGGATGGTTGGACTGGATGATCTTGTAGGTCTTTTCCAACCTTGGTGATTCTGTGATTCTGTAATAAGAGGGAAATGAGAATGGCAGATTATTCAGTGGAAGGAAGCTGAAAGTCCTACTCAGCAATGGGAATTGGAAGTGGAAGATGTAACTCAAAAAAAAAGAAATGCTGAATAATCAAGACTAAGGTGTATGAGCAACAGATTGCTGTTCTATTAATGCACATTATGTCCTGACACATTCTTCCTTGCTGACACCTTTCTAGGATCACAGTGTTTTGGATCATACTGATGGAGGTTATGTGGGTGATGATGATGCAAAGCTAGTTCAGGTGAGACTTCAGTTAAATTGCTGCAATCATTCTCACCACTCCACAAAAGTAAAAACTTAACACATAATAAGTAATCAAACCAGTGAAAACTGACATCACAATTTTTAAGTTTGTATGTCACAGACATACGATAGATAGATCAAGAGGACCCATGGAGCATGGAGTGGACAGTAGAATGGAAGGGCATGTAGAGGAATAGTGGAAATTATATGACATGATTTTCATTCATATTTCCATGTTCTTTCAGAATGACAGAAAAAGAAAAACTGTAGCACATTCAAGGCAAGGGAAAAGGTCTTACTGTCTTTCTAGTCTCCCAGGAGAACGATGGCTGTTAGAAAAAACAAAGATGGGCTGTTCTCCTGAAGAACAGAGGAAGATAAATTCAATTTCTCTAGCTGCTTCTTTTTATTTTCCCAATAATTTTTTGATCCAGTTGAAGAGATTGTAGGTCCATTAGCACAAAGGAGAGCTACCAAGTCTCCAGAGCTACCAGAGTCTAGTGCTAGCTGAGGCACTCACTGGATTTTACTAAGCACATTTACTGGACAGCAGCGTTGTTTCTGTTTGAGTTCAAGACCAAGGTATCAAGCAACCACCCGCACTTTTTTACCTGGGGTCAAGAATTAGGAGATAAGCCCAGGAACTATCTTATATCTGGGACTCTGTGAAACTTGAAACAGAACCTCCAGTTTGTATCCTCTGTGACTTTCCCTCAGTAAAATACCAAACATTTCCTCTGAATTTAATAGCAAAGATAAGATTTTAAATTATTTATTTGTTCTCTTTTTCGCTGAATGCACTATCTCTTCAAGAGAGGGTATCAGCTTGCTTTGTTTACCTTCCTAGTTCAATCCAGAAACAGTAATTTGTGAGCTCTCTAGTGCTGAGGAGCCAAGGAAGCTTAATTGACCCTCATACATAAAAATCAAGATATTTATTAGCTTCTGACACATACACAAACATAATTTGTTTTGAGACAGTGGAAGTGTGAACGTGGAAGTGGCAGTGAATTATATGTTCTTCTTGAATAAAGGTAAGCAATAAAAAGGTAGTTTTTTCCTACTTACAGAGGACCTGGACTAACTTCCAGGCTTTGACTTCATAGGAGCTTGTAATTTGATATGAATAGTATGGTAGGAACTCAGAGATGTCGACTGTGGTATCACAAGTAACACAGATTGGTCCCCTGTTGCAGACAATGTCCCAGTGGGGTGGAAGTCCAGCCTTCATCTGGTTTTGAGGAAGAAAAATGTGAGGGTGAAACTCTTGTATCATTTTCATATAGCCTAAGGAGATAGATCGGCTGAAATGTTAACTAGAAGCCACAACTTTCAGCATCCAGTATTCACTGCTTTTATATCTACTAAGGTAAAACTTTCTTTTCTTTCATGCTAGAACAAATTCAATCATAGATGATGTAAATTTGGAGTGGATCATTTCATTTCTTTGGCCTCATGTCCTCATATGGCAAAAACATGACTCATCTTCTTTACACACAGGCATATGTAAATTGCCAGTTTGAGTCAGTTTGTGCCCTGTATCACAAAATGACCCTCTATTGTATATAATTTTCAACAGGAAAAAAAATCAAAATTACCAACAGAAACCAAAACAAAATATATTCTGATATTGTGGTGAGAGACAGAGGGCAGTGTGCAGGCTGATACATGTTCACTGAAGTTTGACATTTGACAGTAATAAGTTGTTTTCTCAGAAGCTCTAATAGAGTGCAAATTGTCTCAGATCCTGTGAGAAAATCCTTAGCAAGCAGGAGGACTGATGCATTTATCTCAGAATTTGAAGAGCTACACTGCATCACAAGAAATCCTAATGGTTTGTGGCATGGATGACCAGATCTGGTAGAGATTAGGATAACTGCTGCAGTTAAGAGTAAAAATACAACCAAGTACAATGCACACATTTGAAGATAAGGCAAGAAGTTAGGCAGTGTTTTTCATTTTCCTTGAGGTCATCTACACCTCTGTCTTCCAAAACTAATATCACAGTTCTGTGGTCCAGAGACAGAGTTGACCAGAGCAACCTCCCTCATCAATGTCAATTAGCCAAGTTAATTAAAGCACAGCTTTTAAAAATATGTATTTGAGGGGACATACACAAGCCTACTTCATAGATAACTGCCTATTTCTGCCTTCATCAGTCCTTTGCTTTCCACATTTTACACTGATCTTCTTTTTGCACATATTCTTTTGTAGTAAGGAGAAAATCTGTTATCCTAAGACACTGCCACTTAGTCCACTCTATAGGGAAGCTATGAAATTAATGGCTATGATGAATTAACACTTAATCATGTGGAACAGACAGTATTTGAGAACAAGAGAAATCGACCTCTGTTGCTCACGCTTCATTATAGAAGCAGAGAAAGAACGGAGATATGGTATTTCAAAATTATCCTCATGAACTATGAGATGAAGAATAGCAGTCAAGGTGAAGCACACAGAAACACAATGGTTGAACCACACAAGAGAAAGCCCATTGTCCTCACTGACATTGACCAGTGGAGGACTTTGTAGTAAAGAATGTAAGGAACACAGTTTATGTGCAAGGTGACCCTTTCCTGGCATCCCTCCTTCCAGCAGTCAGCAGCTCAGGAGCTTTCTGAGTTGATGGTTCTCCAGATAATCACATTTAATCACTAGCAGTGAGTCTATATTTTATGCATCTTCTGACCCCTTTTTCAACCCAACTCAGAGTGTTCTGTTCTGCATCCACAACTGCATTACGTGACATTGAAAAAGAATGATCTTTGTCTTGTTAGATTTACTGCTTGATCATTTTCTGAGGTGCCTTCTAGATATGAAAACATATCCTTACTGTTAAAAAAGGTGCAATAACAGTGCTTTATTTCAACTAGTCAAGCGGCCACTGTTCAGACTGACATAGTTTCAAAGGTGTGTATGACATGGTAATGACTTGTGAATGCCAGAGGCCTAGATTTACTTTAAGATGTTAGTATTTTATTTCATATATACTCTTAATTTCTGGCAGAGATTGTTTGTTCCCCTGCAATAACTGTAATCTTTGAAAAGAGCTGCCAGTCAACAGGCACTGAAGACTGCATAATTTTTGAGTTGTATGTGATTTTTTTTTCTCTCTCTTACATTTTTGAGTCCCTATATTTAAAACGTGACTTTATGTGTTTTCTTTCTAGGCATACTTATTTCATCTTTAACTGTAAAGCAAAGGAGGTTAAGCAAAACTTGGTTTGTCTAGACTGCCACTGCTTCAAAGACTCAACCGTAACAGAATATCCTTATCTTATCTGCTTTTGCTAGAAAAGCATTTGTGTAGCCATGTTAGCAAGGGCTTTTATGCAAGTCTTGGGACCATTTACACAGCAATCACAAAACTTGTCTCTTTTCAGTTTCTCAATATGATTACATGTCCTAGTCATTATGTGTGTTTCTTTTAGAATTCTTTTAGGGTGGACTATATGCCATATTTGGGTGGATTTCATTTGGGTTGGGTTACTTCTGAGTTTCCAGAAACGTTTTGGGAGTAAGTCTAGAACTGGTGCAAATCCTCCTACCTTCACTGAACACCCCAGGAATGGTGTGACAGCAGTCATGTTGATCAGTCTGCAATGAATGGAAGAGAAAGCTTCCATTGATAAAAGAAGAATATCTTTAGTGAGATTCTGCAGCATTTATTAATTTTCTTTGGAGATCAGATTTAAAGGAAGAGACATAATTTATGTTCACCAGCTGGTTGCACTGTAGTAATTTTGTAGCCTCCATGGATCTTCATTATCACCTTTTTTTCTTTCCCATAGGACTATGTAGAAAGCTTCAAATCATGTTTTACATACTCAGTCATTCCAGTTTTATTCCAGTCCCTCTATGTATTAAACAAAAATTATGTATTATATAAGAAGATTTCTATGACAAATGAAACCTCATTTGCCTACAGAGAGCAAAGCACATAAGACATATTGAAGATGAAACACAACTTCTTCTGCCACTCCACACTGTAGACATAACAGAGTAGATGTCTTGGTGCACTAAAACACTAATCTATTAACTGCCTCTCCTAATCTGCCAGTCACCAAAACTAATAAAAATTTCTGGAAATTAAATCTTTTTCTGCTGCTGTCTACTGATCTAAGGCTGTCATTTTCCTTTATGATTTCCCCAACAGAGACTATAAATTCAGATGAGTCAATGAGTGAAATGCACAAACATTTTTAGGTACCTAAAATGACAAGGAATCAATGCTGCTCATGTTTTTCTTGTAGCATACATCATCTCCCCTGTTTATTGGAATTTACTATGAGTCTCTCTTGTGTTAAGTCATCTAATGCTCATTATTAGACTGATAGTCCTTTAATATCTTCTAGCTTGTATCCTGTTTGTCTTCCTGCTCCCCTTCCTGTGAAGTCATCTGCAGGTATACTTGATCTTCATTGTTCTTGCAGTACCGGTGTCATGCTTAATTCATCCTGTGGCCTGACCTTATCTTTGCATAAATTTATCCTTATCATATGCTCCTTAGATTATTGCCATTAGAAGAAGAGATTTCAACATGTGTGTTATTAGTTGCTTTAGAACTGCTCTTTAAAATACCAGATTGTATTAAAATAAGATTAAAATAAGTAAAAATACTTAACATTATTTGTTATTACACAGAAACCTTATATATACAATCGCTTTCAATTGTAAGGAAAAACTGGACAAAATTTATTTTAAGTCTGTGCATCCATGAGAACAACCTCTTTGATATTAGCAGGCTGTAGATTTGTAAGGGAACTTAGTGAATACAGAGAGGGAATAGCTGTCTGAGCAGATTCTGTTCCTGCAAGCATTGAACATAACAGCATGTTAACCATGAAATAAAACAAATTCTACTATTAACCTGGCTGTGAGATGATTTGATAGTCTGTGTTTTTCAAAGTATAAAAGCTTTCTTTGAACTAGAAATCAATGGAGATAACATTTCCCTTTTCCCCTGCTGCAGTCTGGACCTCTGAGTACTCACGCCCTGACCCCAGAGCTAGAGCCTGGGTGCTGGCAGTGGAAAGTCCTTGACTGGTGGCAGCGGAGAGAAAATCATCACCTGCTCAGTCACAAACAATGCATAGGCCTACATCTCTGTTTGTTAAATAAGATCAGCTAATAGTTGCACAGCGGAGCTTCAAAGCCTCACAGCACAGTTAATGAAGGCTTTATAGATGCCGTGTTCCCAGGGAAGCCTTGGACTTTTTGTTCAATATTTAATGCATGAAGTCTAATGTTATTTAGAATTACCTGATTTTCAAAATGAAAGGGAATGAAGTTCCTAGGAGATCAGGACCAACTTTGACCTCTGCACCTGAGCCCAGCTTGTTTACATCATTTAAAATGACTTCACTAAATCAGTAGAGGATATCCTGGTTTGCAAACATGAGTGCAAACCTTGGATCAACGTTTGTGCCTCTGTGTAGTGGAATTTTATGGATGACTCAGTCCTAATTGTGCTGCCAGCTCCCATACTAACTTAAGACTGTATTCTTTTACTCCTGCTACCATCCACAATTATCTCTTCTCTCTGGGGAACTGGAAATTTTGCAGCAAAGGGTATCTGATGGTGTCCTTCAGAAAGGCCCTTCAAATTGCTTTCTTTATCCTGAGTTCTGCAGTGCCAGAATTTTTTCAGCATAGTAAAAATATTTCATTCATTATCAGAAGCTTAGTCATCTGATTCTTGGTGCTGATGCTGCCTTTCGGAACAATGGCTGGCTGCCACTCTGTCTGTTTCTGTGGGAGAACTGTGCTCTGTCATCTCTGTGTGTTTCTTTCTCTCTTTTTAATATCCTTGGCTTTATCAGGGGAATTGATTTTTCTAAATGTCCACCTGGTAAGCTTGCTCTTTTTTAGAAACAGAGACCAGGTGTTAATTTGTACCAATGTCACCGACTTCAGATGATAATGAGTTCAGAAAGGATGGAAAATCAAAGCGTATTCCACCATGCCTAGAGGAGTATGAGTGTGTGGGGAAAATCATCAATGACTGGGCAAAGTAGCTGGAGGACATGCTACCCCTCCCTTACCATGCCTTTATGCAGCTGCCTTTATCTTTTCTTTAAATGATTGGCGTGACCAAAAGACCCCAGGGGGAGATGGAAGGAACAAGAAATGTCCAACAGAGCTGCCTCATGCATTAGCCATGAATAAAACAAAGACAAGGCAGCACAGTTTTGACCAGCTCTCCATCCTCTCATTCCCTTTAGGGAGGTCTCAAATCACATGTGGCAGCTAACAGGAGCACAGCATGCAGCATGCTGCGCTGCCTTCATATGTTGAAAACAATGTGGGTACAGATGCAGAGCACTCTGATCAAAGTCTGCCACTATGGGACTGAGGTGAGGAGGATCTCTGGGACAAAATGCATTTTTTCTTACCCAAGCTTTCGTACCAAATGATATCATATTCATTGTATGGGGTTGTGCACAAGAGAAAAATAGCCTGAGGAGATTTGCATTACTTTATCTGTACAATACAGATATTATGATTATGATCACAATAGAAATTTAAGATAGGAAAGGACTTCATCATGTCTTATTTCAGGTATTAACAGCAACACTGCTGCTACATCACATTATTCTTTCTAGCACAAAAGCCTTGTCTTAAGTCTTGAGTCTTGTCCATTGAAGGGATGCAGGTCCGTTGCCACTGCAAATCACATGGACTGTGCTGAGCCTCTCACAGAGAATTTTTAGTTTCTTTTTGTTCCTTTTTGAGGTTTAGCCTAAGAAATATTTGTATGCTTAGTGTACAAGACAGAATGGTATACAGGTAACATGGCAAGTTTTCAGCAAGTGATCGTCAAAGTTATTAAATGCCAGCCAGCTAAGCTGAAATTATACTAGGTTAGCTTAGTGGTCTGTTGACAATGGCTCTCATTATCCAACTGATATACCTGTAGATTACTCTCATTTGGCAAAATACGCTGCAATCTTTTTTTAATTATTATTTTATCTTCATATTTTTGAAGTAAAATTATTGAAGGCCAGAGCTTTAAAAATTGGAAACAAAATCTGTCAATAGCCCAGTTCCCCAGAATGGCCTTATATTCAAAGATGTTGGAGAGCAACAAATTCCACTGAAGCTGATAAATATTTTGTATATTTTAGCATATATTTTCAGGGTTAAATGATTATTACAGACATACAAATCACTGATGGTCCCAGATAATTTGTTTGTTTCTGCTTACACTTTTCATAAGAGATGTCACTGTGGAAAGAAATGAGTCACATGTTTCTAAAAGGCCAGAAGAGACAAATTTCTGAATAGTCTAAGTTAATTCCTGGCAAGACAATAACATCAAACATGCAGGTTGATAAACTGTAGCAGTGAACTCTGTAGCACAAAGATGGGTTTTCCCTCTGTTGTAGGCGACAGAGGCAACATCCCTCTGATGTGATGAATTCACAAAAACCTTTTCAGGAGAGTAGGCAACTTCCTGAGGCTCACTCAAAACAAAACAGATAGAATAGTTGAATGGATTTTCATGCTGTTTGGTGTACATCTTAGCCCACTTTAAATTCAGCAACAGATTTGTGGAAGTTTTATGGTGTGACAGCAAAGATCAATCTCAAATGTGGTAAATCTAAGTCTTTTCCAAATTCCACTGAGATATTATTTGCTTTTCAAAGCTTACAGATGAGAATCAAGACTTCAGATATTCTCATGATCATGACTAAGGACATCATGAGTAATGAAGTTCTGGACAGTTTGTGATCATCAAAGAGTAGGACAGAAGACTTACTTGTCCTGAAGTCTGTAGGAAATTTGGCACTGAATTTAGAGACATTACTAAGACACTGCTCTTCCATTCAGGTATGCTGTTTGCAGTTTCCCTTGCTTAACACTTCTTTTTGTGTTTTCTGTTTGTAATTATAGAATCATAGAATTATAGAATCACGAGGTTGGAAAGGACCAACAAGATCCTACAACTTTATGTCAGTATCATTATGGCTGCTGTTTTCCATGAAGGGGCTGTGATTGAAATAGTAGCTTAAGAATTTTGCTTAGATGCCAACTAATTTAAACTCTTTGATTTACGACTTTGTCCAGGGGATTTTATATTTTTCAATGAATTCTATTAAAACAAAACAAAACAAAACAAAACAAAACACAACTCAACAACCTAGTAATTATATTGAGTTCTGATAAAATACCATCAGCAATCTGCACATGAGGAGTAAGTATGTATCACTTTTTCATAAAAAATTTAAAAATTGCCTTCAGCAATACCAACAATCTGATTTTATTTCTATGGCTTGGATGGTTTCAGATGAAGATATGACTATGGGTCAAATTTGAATGCAGTGATCCCACTGGAAGAGTGAGAAGTATTTGGTCTGTTCTCTGATTTATGGATATGAAGTCTCTGAAGTCAACAGTTTTGAAGAATGAATTTCCCACTCCTGAATTCAGTGACATTGTCTTGGATTTACATCAGCGAAGCTGATAGAGGACTGTCATTTTGTTGAATATTCCCAAGAGGAAAGATAGTGGTGAACTGCCAGTGTTTGTTTCTGGAAACAATCCAGGAAAGATACAAAAACCAAATTTTTACAAAGCTTTGAAACCATCCTCTGGTCATACTGTGTGGGACAACGTAATAGACAATAATGGAAGTCAAATGGATCTTAGGCCTTCTTAATTCTGTCTGATCCAATGACTTCCTGTATAATTTAGGTGATTTCACATGAGTTTCTTGAATCTCTTTCAGGCCCGCAAGGAAATCAAGTATAAGAATAACTTAAGAATCATCTAGGCTCCAGATGCCAGCTTAAATAAACAAGATATGTATTCACTATTTCTGCTAATCACAAAGGATTGTCATATTTTCACACAGAAATTAAGCTGCTTACAATCCAATCTGAGTAGGTACTGAATGCATCCTACAACACAGTCAGAGTCTGATCAAATGGCAGGTGTACGACAGCATTGTGCTGGCTTCAACTGTAAAGTTATCCCCTGTCTGTTCTGATAAACACAGCAGAATTTTATGACGCAGCATTTTTTTTACTAAGGATTCTGCTTGCAGTCTGAGAAATTAACACGAAAAGGAAGTCAGATTTCTTGGTCTCAGAATGCCAATCATCTTCTTCAATTGTGTGATCAAAGCAATTTTTAGCAGCATGGAATTTAGGATTAAGCCACCCCAAAACTGTTACCTGGTTTCCTCTTATTCTCAAGGATGAATTTTCCTTCTAGTACAGGAAATCAGAATATATTATGATTCATTAGAGGAAAATGGAAATCCATTTTACATAAATCTTTTATAACATGGGTTTTGTGTTCACTATCAGTCCAAATTAAATAGTTTCTGGAAAAAATAAGCATACAAACCAACCAAACAAAAAACAAGAAAAATCTTGAATTGTGTACGCATGTTCATGTATATGTTCTTTCTAGCTTACCATTAGAAGAGGAATGTTTTACTCATCCTTTTGCAGTATTAAAATGCAATAAGAGAAAATCCTTTTGTTACTATTTGATTAAATGAATGTAACAAGACTCAGGGAGTCTTCAGCCAGTTTCAGGTACATGATGGATATTTTGAATGTTATGACTGTTTATTTTTCTTTTTTTTTTTTTCCTGGTAGAACTGGGTGAATATATTTTCAGACCAACCATGAGAGTGGATTGAGGAACCCATACAGCTGGTTGTGTAACAAAAATACTCACTGTTCATAATCCAAGAGAAGCTCTGCAATAGCATTCCATCTTCTTGTTCACTGCTTTCAGAGACCTGTGAAATATGTCTGACTCAGAAAGCAAAGTCAAAATAATGCCTTTGAATTCCTATCCTACAAGCAAGTTAAAGTTAATTACTAACAAATACTCCTCCTGAAGTCTGTGGCTATGAATTTGTCAGCAGATGACGCCTCAGACATTGACCCCTTTATCAAGGTGAATTTAATCAACACAGATAATTTGTTGTTTATGGAATGCTGGAATGGAGCTCTAATGACAATCTTCTGTAATTCCAACTGCTGTGTGTATGTCATAAAAACAGAGTAAAAATACGGCCTAGTTCCAGGCAGGAAAATACTGCCCTTTGTGGTCAGTCAAATGAAGAGAAGGGAATGACTGTCACATCAAAATATAATAATACTTAGTATTGGGGGGTTACTTTAATGTTCATACTGCCTTAGCTGAGTTAACATGCTCTGATAGCCTTTAAGGTCTTACAGACAAGTCTCTATCTCTGACTTTGATCCCCGTGTCTTTCATCCCCTATCTCAGAAATCTTCCACTGACATTAGATTTACCTCTTAGAATATAGTCTTTAGCTATGAAGTCCTGTCAAATGAGGACTGACAAAATACAAAGCAATCCAGATAAAATAATATATTCAGCAGCAGATAGCAACTAAGATATATGTTTCTTATCTCAGTGTTTCTCTTACTTTGATTCTTTCCTTCATCTTTTTAGCCTTCTTTTTCCCAAAAAAGACTTCTGGCAGTGTACATTGTTGATGACATAAAATAACTTGGTGGAAATTACCTAATCTGGATTTTGATATCTACACTATAAGTTTGTGACTGAGCTAGTCATGATATTATACTCAATGGATATTTGGTCAATATAGTCAATAGGGCTCATATTGAAATTGATGTAACTAAAGCTGTTATCTGCTTTAGAATGAAAAGAATTATATCTTGAAGTATTTTGACTTTATTGACCTTCTTGCTATTGACTCTGAAGATAACTCACGGTAAATGATGAGATATATCCTGCCTATCTTGAATTTAATGGTATGTGGATTAAGACCTTAAAATACACTGAGGCTCTTGATCTTCTACTTTTTTTTTGAGACACTGAGCCTACAATTGTAAGACTATGAGTAACATAACTGTTGTTCTGTGTACACAGGTGAACACAGTGAGTCACTAACCTTGTAGCTCCTCTTATCAGCATTCAGACAAGAAGGAATTTTGGGCAGGACTTAAAAATCTCTGGTATATTTATTGTTCATACTGTATCATGAAATAATTACTTTTATGAGCTTTCTGAATGGGAGACAGAACATAGCTTCAGTTCATCTGTATTAGGTATGTTCATGACAGATACCTCTTCTGGAAAAGCAATAACCTTATTCTCACTTACCTTCTCTTGATAGCAGTTGATGTCAACATTTTTTCTCATTCTCTTGGATTTTGATTATTTTTGTTGATTTTTTTTTTCTGGACAGCTCCTTTTCCAACATTCACCATCAGAAGCAATAGGAAGCCAAAGAATAGCTAGCTCATTCTGATGAGATTTTTTGTTAAAATGACAGCTATATTTTGAGTGTAGTCTATCATGTTTTGAGGAGAACCAGAGGTATACACAGTGTCAGTCATGTGCTGGTTAATCTCATGTAGCGTATTGGCTTCTCTCTCCACATGTGATATCATTTGCTGTGTTGGGGTTTTATAGTTACTTTGGGGAACTATCAACATTTCGTTGAGAACTCAGCTGGATTTTTGTTTCTTGAGATTGACTTCTAGTTTTACTGGCATAGAGTCCTAGTCCGTATCTGTGAGATAAGTGTAACCTCTGCACGGATGTTTGTCCTCAAGTAAGTATGTAACAATATTTTGTTAGTTGGAACATGAAGAACTGTCTCAGTTGCAGAGGAAAGGTATCAGATTAATGATGATTTTACATTTGAATTTTGAAGAATGTGATAGAACGTAGATATAGAATGAAGTATTCTCAGACATAGAATAGATTTGTCATGTTTTCAGCTTGAAAAAAGTCCACATAGGGTGTAAATATAAACCAGGCTGATGGAAATCAAAACCTACTCCATTTGAAAACCATAAAATGACATTTTGGGAAGAGATAGTTCTGTTCCACTGTGAAATGGGTGGTGGACATACAATATGGTGATGTTAGAAAAATTTCCAAAATGAATGAATTATGTATTTTATGTTCTTAATTGAACTAATTACATATAAATTTAATACTATATAAAAGCAGAGACAGAATTATGACTTTGACAGGAGTGCATCTTCCGTACCAGACCAGATCTGGAAGAAAGATCTTGAGACTAAATGAGAACACGCCTGTTGTTGCTATTATTAAGCATTCATTGTGGGAGCACTCTTGATACATGCTTTCACAGTTCTCACGTTCTTCCCCAGCTCTCTGTGACAGAAATCCAACATCTGGATGGACTGCTGGTCTATGCTAGTTCTATGACTCTTTTTGAGGGGGCTTTTTGAAGACACCAAACAGTGCTCTAAGAAGTAATAATGAAAAAAATACAAGGATTGCATTCAGTAAGAACTATATGTCTATACCAGTGACAAAATAAATAAATAAATAAATAAATAAATAAAATAAAATAAAAGGAAGAATGTTGTAAAAGGTAAAAGATTAAAAAGAAGATGACTCAGGTAGCTCTGCTGATGTAAACGTATCACGACTGAAGAGGCATACTATGTCTCTAGAAAGGCCCTTTCAGTGCCATATAAGAGATGTATGTGACTAATACATGATGAATTTGGTTAATGGTTAATTGAAATTGTTCGTCTTCTATTACCTCTTTTATCTGTTATTTTTTTCTTCCCTCAAATGATTTGATAATTTTCTCTTTCCCTAATTAAGGAAACCTGTAAATCATTTCTGAAGGAAGATGATAGACTGCTGATGAGAATGCTGGAGAAAAGAGCTTTAAAGACCGTTTAATATCTTAGGCCTCCATGGGAAGATGTTGAATGTATATGCATTTCAATGTGTGTTACTGTACAGACCTGGTAGGTTTCTTCAGATCTCTATTTTCAGCAGCTCCTGCAGGAGACAACATGTTGAACTAGGGTATGAAGGCCATTTCTTGTCTTCCTATATTTCCACTTACTATTTTTTGTGATTTCTGTGTTTCATTCAGACTGTCAGAAATATTTCAACTGGCTTCTGGAGTTTACTAGCATGCTATCTTTACAGCATACTACTGAGGGCATGCATTATATCTCCTTGGGTACTGCTTAATAGCAAGAATGGACATGTAAAATTTAGACTTCTCTAGACTTAGAGTCTAGGGAAAAGCATGAGGAAGGAGACAAACTTTTTGAGCGCCACTCAGGCAGAATCTCTCCTGTGAACACATAGGCACACTCATAGTCAGGCACTAAAAAAGGAATTCTAAATAATGTTTATAGCATATATGAAAAAAAGGTTGATAAAGTCAGAGAACCAGAACATATGGGATGGGACCAAAGTTATTTGACAGCATGAATACAACTGGACTTGGCCTCACCTGCACTATCAGATGGTCTGCTTTTCTGAAAAAGAATCTAGACATCATGAAGAGAGCTTTAACCAATAGCAGCGGCCTGCATGGTGTCACTTAGCTGACTTTTATCCCCACTTGATTACAAGGGCTGGCATTTCATTAAAACAGAGGCTTCTTATATCCACCATCCTGCATAGCCTCCTAGGCATATTTCTCAACTGAAAATCCAGGACTAAGTATTGTGGTCATTTAAAAGACTAAGGAAAAGTTGTTGAGATTTGACTGTCAGCTTTGCCTACCTACCAGGGAGAAGTATCAGAGCAAATTCAGTTGCAAGCTTCATCTACCTCAGACCAAACTTCGCAGGGACAGACTGAAGCTTTTTCTACTTCACGTAAAGAAAAGAAGACATCAAGAAAGTGCCCCTATATGAGAGCACCCGATGTTTCCCTCCTGGTTTTTCTCAAATTCACATTTTCCTGTAGCTATGATAAAAATAGTATTAGAGTGGCTGATGCAATTTAATTGCATACATAGCTTTATCATCATCAGTAACCTGCATATTTTCATACAGACTCTTTTTGACCTTCATACAATTTTTTTTTTTTTTTTGCATGATATTGTGGCATCTGAAGAAGAAGAATGTGGATTTTTATGACATTATTCGCCTTTCTGTGGGAACATATGATTGTAATATCTGCAAATAAGCTTGCCTGGAGAAAGGGCATTTCGATTAAGACTTTCTATGAAGATCCACAACCTTAGAATTACTAGGAGACTTGTGTTGTCAGCTGACTTGTACAGAAAGACAATATGAGTTTTTCTTCCTTTTTTTTCTGATTTATTTCTGTATTTTTCAGACCACTGCTCTCCCAGTTCATGGATGATGATATGTGTTTCAACATCTTTTGTGAGGAAGCAGGGCAACAACTCTGAATGTAGAACTTACTGTCTACGTAATCCTAAGTATGCAGCTCATCATCCTGCCCATGTAAAAACAGCAAGGCAAGTAAACCCTGATAGATTGATCTTTGCTTCTCCCTTTTCCAATAAGAAACATCTTATGAACCATGTTCATCAAATCTCTAAATTTAACTGCTGCTTTCCTGCCTTTATAAGTAATTACCTATTCAGTGTGTATTCACCCCCATTTTTCTTTTTTAGGTATGAATACACTTGTCATTGTAACAATTTGTAACACTGTAATAATAATAATGTTGATAATAATTTGCCTCTATCAGCACTTGTCTGGAGTAATAGAGAATGTAGACATTTAGGTATAACTCAGGAAGAGATCTATTCAGTTTTCCGTACATTTTTTGGTGCAGTTAGCTATTTCATAACAAAAGCATAAAGGGAGAACACAGATGAATATTTTCAGTTTTTACAGAGTTTCAGTTAGAAACTTCTATTAAATCAAAACTCTCCAAGTGGAAATCATGGAGTGTGAACTGCTGCACTTTCAAATTGGGAAAAGGTTCATGTGAATTTATTGGAAACAAAACTGTTTGATATTGTGCTATGTCTTATAGTCAGGCTTCTATTTGGAGAAAATTTCATGCTGTATTTGGGTATTTTTTGCAGGCTATTTATTAAATAATTTATTTCCAGCTCAATATCACCAATGTATTTACTTTTTCCTTTTCGGATTTACTATGACTGATATAACATTGCGGATTTGTCAAGGCACAGTGTGACATTCTTAAGTATGATCAACACTTTCCTATGTAACCACCCAGATGTCTGATGGGGAGTAGCTAGCATGTATGTTAAAAGTAGATTTTACAGACTTATGAAACAAAGAGATTCAAGGTATTCTTTTAAAATTCATTGTTGTCAGCCTAATATAGACTTTTGGGTCATTACATAATAACTACACAGAAACTGTGACTTCATTTGTGCATAGTATGACCAATTTTGTGCCAACAAATAACTTATAACTGCCCATTTGCTGTGTGCAATCACAAGTTAGCACTTTTGCATACATGTTTTGGAGAAGAAATGCCAGGATTTCACATTTCCAGTTGAACAAATGAAACATGCTACTGAGCCGTTGAGACGACTGATTTTGCATCCAAATTCCTTGAATCAGTATAAGTGTTTATGACAAAAAAATCTTACTTCACTAATTAATTCTTTATAAATTATTTTAAATGTTGTCTATTATGCCTCCAGTATTATGCCTGTAATTTCCCTCCTGTAAGCTTGGTGAACAGGTGTTTTTAGCGTGTAAGGTCTGCTAAGGTACAAGTTCTCTCTTTTGTTTACATTGTTCATTGCTCAGTTATTCTGCTGAATAATTTGGCTTGATATTTTTATATCTGGTTTGTTTGCTTGTTTGGTTGATTTTTGGAGCTCTGTTATTTGGTTGTTCTTGACCTATGCCATGTCATTCAGCAGTGTGTGCCTCCACTTCTCACTGCTTTTGTACTGTTCTAACAAAGAATTTTATTCATCTGACTATTTAGTTTCTTATACTTATCTACCCATGGCTCTCCTTTTTTTTTTCCTTGATGTCAGTAAGGTCAAACTCATTCCTCGTCTAATTACACATAATACCTATTCAAACCTTTGCTTCTTGAGCATGTCAGCTTCTGAAGTAATTACATTACTGTGAATGAAAAAAAAAAAAATCGGTGAGAGAAAGGAGGAAATATAAATCATTAAAGCTTATAGAGGAAAAGAAACTGTCACTGGGTGTATCCAGTTCACTCAGATGATATTTTTTCTAGTGCTTGGCAGATTGGGGATCTGGCTTCAGTTTAATTCTAAAATCCTATTTTTCTTTATTTCTGATGCTTTTTATTTTTTCTTATTGTGCAGATGAGAGCCAAAAAATTTTCATCAAATTAGCTACATTCGAGAGGTGTTCATGTTTCTGAAGGAGAAGAAAATCTTCAGTACTGCTCCCTGACATTATTATCTTACCTTAAATAGGGTTGCTTAGGGCTCCCCAGAAAGGAAACAGAGTATTAACTTCAATGAAATTAACAGTTGTCAGGACCTTGTTAAAAAAAAAAAACAAACCAAAAAGCAACACAACAACATAATAATTTCCATTATTTTTTCATTTGTGTTGTATCTGTTCTTTCTTGGCAAATATGCTGAGATGTCCATGATGAATCACAGTTGCCTTTTCAATTTAGAATCTGTACAAACTTCTTGCTATTTGAGTAAAGACTCTACATATATCCCATAATTTATGCTGTAGGTTGCTATTGATATCAAATTTCTCATTTAGCAGCGGACAGAGCTTAGTCTTATTGATTCTTTTATATATACACAGATAAGTATTCATCTCTTCTCATGGATGTAATTCACTCCACTTCCTTAGTACACAAGGAAAGAAGACCTCTACGTAAAAGGCAATTTTTTATTTTAGTAGAATTTTGATTTGCTTCTTTTCTTGTATCTTCTAATTTAGGTTTACTTTTTGTAGAGCCAGTCAACAAGTGCACTTAGGAGATGACACAATTAATCTTGTGGAGATTAAGATACCAAAACAGGTGTGAAAAGAACCACTGGCCTTTGTCATGGTTGTTTCTTACTTGCAGTCCATACTGTTATGATCTATGCAGTAATGCTGGAAGGCAGGATGAGCTTTCTCAAGTGATTCTAGTCATTTCAGGAGTACAGGAAAAGACTCACATTTTTCTTAATTTTTCCCCTAAGCAGAGTTAAGTGTACAGTATATATTCAATCAATTTTGGTACTGGAATAATATGCACCTGTAGCTATAAATGACGACAGTGTAAGATAATTGCTGTTAAGAATTATGTTTTAGTTGGCTGGATTTTTGTTGTTTATTACACAGAAATTAAGTAGCAATGGAACTAAGGTCTGTGTTTTGACAGTCTACTGATGACAAACTCCTTCCTTCAGTGGAAAGGGAATGGGCTGGATGACCATATTTCAGTTATTCTATAACAATACGTTTGATACCCTTCTACATAACAAAGTGAAGGTGGGACATACAGACATAGGAACAATTTCATTGCGTGTTTTAGGTTCATTTTTTAAACTTATTTACTTCTGTCCATGTTTCAAAGTCATTCATGTTGAACAGTGAATTTTTTTTTAGACATTTATTTACAAAGAAGCGCTGGTCTGATCCAAAATTCAGATTTTTTTTTTTAATTAATCACTTTCAGTTGAAGAAAACTACTGAATAAATGAAAAAATTTCTTACTGTTAAGATAAAACTTTTAATTTTTATTTTGAAATGTTAGGTTATAAAATTGGTACAATTTTAGCTATAAAGCCTTTATGGGATATGTATTTCAAGTTGGAAGACATTTTTTTCTTAAGCTGAAATAATTTAGAGGTTGCAATTTTTTATCTGGGTATATTTTTCCTATTTCATTATGAGACAAAATCGTACTGACCAGGATTTGTGTTCACACTCTAACTAGAATTTAAAAAAAATGAAAAAAATAGATGTAAAATGAAATATGAAAAATATCAAAAAGGACATACGTGTAAATTTAGAATGAATTCAAAGAAGAAAACATTTGAAGGAACTTCTAAATCATGTTTTAAAAATACTCTGATTTTCATAAGAAATCTGATTTGTCTCATAATCTAACCATAATCTCATCCATTTATGCTTAGGGAAGATGGAATTAAGATTTTGCAATAGACTGAAGTAAGTCCAAAACTTTTGAAGCCCAGGGGAGTCATGGAGTCCCTGTCCCTGGAGGTACTAAAGAGTCATGTAGATGTGGCACTATGGGACATGGTTTTGTGATGAGACACAGTAGGTCAGACTGATAAAGCTCTGTGATCTTGAAAGTCTTTTGCAACCCGGATGATTCTATTATTCCATGACTCAAACATTATGGCTTGGGTAATTGTTTTGTTGGTAGTTTGAAGGACTGTGAACTAGGTAAGACTGATGCACCTAGCATAAATAACACTAGAGCCATCAAATATGGAAATCTGCTATCAGCAGAAGCCATTCAAAGTTCATGAACATTATTACTGCATTTTAATTAGGTCAGCTTGTCATGGGAGAGCTCTAAGAGAGATTATATGATTTCCTGATATAAAAATAAACATTTGAGTTCCTTGACAATAGCAGCTGATCAGTACCAGAGTGTTTCACCATTATGGCATGCTCATAACACGAGGATAGGTCATTAACACTGTAATAAAAGAGCTAGGTTGGATGGAACTCAGCATTCTAGAAATTCTGGTTGAAAAGCAAAGCATTAGCCTCTTAAAACTTGCCTTTTCATCTAGCAAGGAGTTTTAGAGGATGAGGTAGTTCTTAGTCCCAGTAAAGAAATTCTTTTCCAGGTTTGTTTTTTTTTCTTCTGTTTGTTTGTTTGTTTGTTTTTTAAAGCAGAAGCTTAACATTGTAATTTAAATAACAACTGCAGATAACATACATAGCAGATCTCAAAACAATTTGCAAATGCAGTGGATCTGAAAGCAACCAGGAACAACTGGATGTTACATTTTTCAGATTTGTGTCTTAAGTGTGTTTGGAATTTTTGTTATGTTGTTATTTGTTTGTAAATCATCGTGCTTGGAATGGACCTTGACTTTAAGACAGTCCTTATTTTTATAACTGATTAGTTGGGGGAGGTTTTTCTTTTTTTTATATCGAAGACTAATATGAAGAAAGATAGGACTTGCTTTTTTTTTTTTTTTCCTGTAGGATAAGTTATCCAGGATTATACAATGATATGTGCTTTTTCACAAAACAGATTATTCATCATTTTCAGTGGGAGCTTGATAAAATATAGCAATTTGGTTTTTAGGACATACAGGTACAAGTGTTTTAGTACTCAAATCAAAATAGAGTAAAGGAGTAATTATTATGAAGTAGATCAGGATAAAGTAATTTTTAGCTGCAATTAAAAAAAAAAAAAAAGGCAGATGGATAGACCAGATACGCAGTCTGTGATTAGTCCTCAATGGTTTTATGTATCTTAAATGTTGTAATTCTCAGCCATCCTAATTTCACTGTTATTCTGAAAGTGATATCAAATCAATTAGGGAATTAGGTCCTAATTGCATGAATAAAAGCATATTTTGATACTTTCTGTTAGATTTTGTTTATATAACATGTCTCAGTGAAAGCTCTTCACAGCTGCAGATATTGTTCTAAAATCTCGCGTTCTAAGACATTTATTTCTATCATTGTCTACGCAAAATAATAAGCACCCTTTCTGACACTAATGACCCAGTCGATAATTGTACTATAAATTTTTAATCCCTAAATTTTTCTTCCAAACAATTGATCTAAATAGGATAGCCATTGTGACAGCATCTCAAATCACAAGGCAAGGAAGTAAAAATTAACCTTCATTTTCTTCCTTATGCCTGACATTTCACTGTATAATCAGATCACTTTTCTTTAAATTAATATTGACTCCATACTGCTTTCCTCTGTTTTCAAGTATTAATGAATGAATTTAAACTCAGAATCACAGGTTTTTAAATTGGCTGAAGGGATAAATGTATAGTTATGCTCATAAATATATGTCAAAGCAGTCAAATGCTTGACTAAATATTCTACCTGAATGCGCATACAAAATTTCCATTACTGTTAATAGGAGATAATGTGGATGTATTAAGGGAAGACTATATTCCAGACTGTATCCTGTAATCAAAGTTTTAATACATCTGTACTAGGAGAGTAAACAAGGTGACAACACAAGCCAAATTAAGTTTGGTCAAATGTAGATACCTAAATTGCGGACACTTATGTCTGAGCAAGTGAAAACCTCCTGAATTTCTGTTCCATAATTAGATAACAAAAAGAAGGTCATGATTGGTAGGAATGTAGGAGGTTATAGCAAAGGAGCTTTGGGACCATTATCGTGGTGCAGAGAGATATCCAGGTAGCAGAAAATAAACCACTTGTCCCTGTACACATGTTGCGGAGCAGACAATTGAAAGTAAAACAAATAGATCACTTCAAATAGATGCTTCATTTGAAATATTTTCTCAGGATGTGTGGTATCGCAGCTTCTTCTGAAATAGTAAAGAAAGGTTTTGCTTTGCAGACAGTGAATGTCACAATTTTTACTATTTCCCTAAGTTTTCTGAGTGCATCCCAGTGACATATCTCCCAGAATTCCCTTGCACTTTCACACCAGTTGGAGTCAGAAAGTCATTGAAAAGCTTACAGTTTTGGGACCATTACCTGATCCAGAGAATCAGAGACAAAGTAATTCCTTTAATTTATAAATATTTAACACTTTCATTGTTTTTAATGTCATTTCATCGTGTCTCCAGTTCTCTTCAGAGGAAAAGGATGACAATGAGACAATCATGTGATACAAAAAAAGGACACTCTTCAAACAGAAAAAAAATCACTGTGGAACCTCCCCTGCTCAATTTCAAGAAGTCATTCCCAGCAGAGTAACAAGCAACGTTCTAAGCAGCTAAGTTTAGCCACTGAAAATGACATTATTCATTTTTCCCAATTGAAATGGGTTAGAAGAATGTTATTTAAACAAAACAAAACAAAACAAAACAAAAAAAAAAAAGAAAAGAAAAAAAAGAAAATCAATCCAATGAGAACTTTTCTAATAGTAAATGAGCATGTCACTGATAGGTACAGCCACAGCTGCATTAGTTTGTGTTCCAGTCATCACACTGTCATCAGTAAGGGGCAAAGAGGTATGTGCTGGGAGAGAGTAGGTGTAGATTCCAGGCAGCCTCAGTCTACAGATGATTTGCAACTGTAAAGTTTTGAGTAACCTAAATTAATATTTTGTCCCCTAACTTCTAATCAGCTTCAGATGACAAATAGATATATTTCATTATTTTTCAATCCAAACAATTTTCCTGCAATTGATGATTAATAATTTCAGGATTAACTAGCAACAGAAAAAAAGTGCAAATAAGATTCAACACAGAATTCTTAAGAGGGTCAGAAAGGATATCTGTTTTTGAAATTTTGAGGCACTTGCTCTGCATATAGCATAAAGCAAAATACTAACATATGAACCAAAGTAATTTTGATTCCAAAATGTGGTTACAGTAGCTGTGAGGTGATACTGGAATGTTTCATTTATTAAGAACACATTAAAAATATTTCCAACCATATCTAGTATTGATTTCTACAGCTCTATTAGATGCAGTAAACAAAGACTTGCATATAGAGAAAGAAAGCGTGAGGTAGAAACATTGCAGCACTGTTTCAAAAGCTGTAACAAAATCTAGCTTGTATAGTGAAAGACGTGATGAAATGACATTGTAACAATATCATTTATTTGGAATATCTACCCAGGAAATATGGTATTGTGATAGAAAACTGCTATATTTGGAGTAAGCTAATAGTCTTAAAACAGAAGAAAAAATGGTCATATAATTCCTTGTATGTCTTGAAACATTGCCTTGCTTTGACCGTTTTGTGCTCCTTGGGAATTAAATGTGTTTTTGCTTAGGCAGACCTTTTTTTTAGCCTATATTTCTCCCATGAAAGCTTGAACTATTAACTGTGGCATCAATATCCAGGGGAACATATGCAGACAAGATACAGTAGTCTCTTGCCTACAGTACTGTCATATTTCATTTGGAAAATTATATGAGGAGATTTCATACAGTACTTGCATTCCCTTATATGTGAATTTCATGCCAGAGTGCTCCCATTGTACATCAAATGAAAGACTTATACAGGAATTAATGTGCATGTTTATAATCAACATTGTTCAACATGAAGAACCAAAAGTTTCTTGGATGGAGTTGGACTGTACAGGCAGCATGTTGTGTGGACCAGATCATTGGGCTCCAGCAGGAATCAATATGTTGAGAGGATTGTGCTGCCTTTTTATATCTACAAATAATACTTCTGTGTACCACTGTCTGTTTCTCTCCAAAAAGCTAAGGAAATAAGTAATTTTGATTCAGGGTCTAATCCTTACTGGACTGTAGTAGATAAGGTGCTGGGCCTAAAGACCAATTTTATGAAAATAAAATATTTAAAAGTATTTAAGTTTGTACTGATCTATCTTGATTCCACTTAAACAGCAGTTTTTTCCTCTCCTTTTGAAAGGCCTCTCATTTTGGGCCCCTATCCTGCATTAACACTATTTTCTTGGCACAGAACTAACTCCCAAGGATCCCTTTGCAAAGTAGCAGAAGATCCAAATCCCACACCTACTTCTTTAAATTGACAGATCTCAGTGATTTGTGTGCTGGTTCAAAATTTGCACATGTTCATACGTGTACAATCCAGTAGTTTTATTGCTTCCCTGCCCTCTTTTTTATGTTTTATTAGAAAATATAAAATAATAAAAGAAGTTTTGTTATTTATATATGTTAAGTATATTACATATTGTACATGCGACCCAAGATAATTCCTCTTCACTTAATGCATCCCAGGCAAGCCAAAAGATTGGACACTCATGGGACTCTAGATGGAGTTTATCTGTCAGAATTCCAGCCCCTACTGATCCATTCTAAAACTCTGAAGGAAAACTGTTCTGTTCCTGTAGCTGAAGTACTGTTTTGTGTCATTAGGAGGGGTTCTGATACAATATGATACAATAAATAGAGGCAGCTTTATTAACATAATAATGACTAAAACATATTCCAGATTAACTGCTGTGGAACTTCATGTTTGAGTTATAGAGTAAATTATCATAAGGAGAGATAAAGCTCAGCAGTGCTGATGCTCGGACAAATGGGTACGGTATAGCAGAAAAGCTGCCCCCCTTATTCCTTTCCCCCCCCCCCAATTTGCTCTTATATCTCATTGGTTGTTTCTAGCCGGACAAGAGCAAATGATCTTATTCCCAGTTTTAAGTCTGTTCACAGTTTAAACTCATTTTTCAAGAAAGTAGGACAAGGGGAAATGGTTTTAATTGGAGGGAGGGGAGATTTAGGTTGGATGTCAGGGGGAAGTTCTTTACAGAGAGAGTGGTGAGGTGCTGGAACAGGCTGCTCAGAGAGGTTGTGGATGCCCCATCCCTGGAGGTGTTCAAGGCCAGATTGGATGGGGCCCTGGGCAACCTGGTCTAGTATTACATGTGGAGGTTGGTGGCCCTGCCTTTGGCAGGGGGGTTGGAGATTCATGATCTTTGAGATCTCTTCCAACCCTGGCCATTCTGTGATTCTGTGGTTTATTGTAAAATGTCTAAAAGAAAAATCAAGGTTTTGAAGGAGAATATTTCACCTTAACATAGAGCTAAGCAGGACACAGAAGAAGGAGAACGTAGCCTGAAACCATACAAAATGAACAGAATCCACACTTAATAGAATAGAACTTAGTTCATTATATGTGTGTACATGACTTGAAGACAGATGTCACAGGCAGTGTACTATGTAGAATGGACAAGAATAGAAGATTAAACGTTTATTTTGAAGAGGAGTATTTAAAAACAGATATTAAGGGCCCTCTGAGCATATGAGCTTGACTGCACTGCACATCTCACCTGATGGTTTCCAAGTTTTCAGAATTTATATCTCCAGCATCAGGGTTCCTTCAAAAGAGTGTCTGCAAGAAAGAGAAAGAGAACTCAACTTCCTACTCTTTTTATTAAAGAATAAAATGGGAACTAAATGAGCAAACTCTATCAGGTAGCAGCCAAGTGACTTTCAAATGCAATGCTATGGTCATGGTAAGCTTTAGATCTATTGTAACTGTTGGATGAGATTGTCATCCTTTCAGCTGAACATTTCCTAGTGGAGATGTACCAAATGCTTGCTGAAAACGGTAAGGTTTAGGAACTGTGGTGCTTCAGAAACATCTGCTGCATTTTCTCTAAGTGGTCCCTGTCTTGGTTTATGATACCTATCAGCTTTGGCTGAACAGATTTTTGTCCAGATCAAATTGAACTGTATCCTCCTTGACAGAGCCTGAGCTTAGCAAGCAGCAAGGAAAACACAAATTCACAGAGAGAGTGAGAGAGACTTCCTGACTTTTAGAGCTGGCAGCAAGCAGGAAAATGCAGCCAGTGCAGAAGGAATTTCTAAGCATGCAGCTGCCAACTGCTTCAGCTCTTGTCTAAGCATGGAAAAACTCAGTTTTGTTTGAAAGTCTATTGCTAAGAGAGACAGAGATGGCATGTGGCACATCCTTAGCCCAGGTTTCACCTTCCACCTGTTAAAATTTAATTGTCTGCCATGAAATCTAATATTCTCAGTGTTACTCAAAGAAACAGATTTTTGCTTGTTGGTTTGTTTTTATTTTTTGAGATGGGCAAAAAGGGAGTTTTCCCTCAATCTCTTTCTCAGAAATGGATGAGGTCTTTCGAAAGATGGCCTCTAAGATTTCAGCCTAGGGCAAATACCAAGTCCACAGAATTTTAGCTGAGTTGGTTACAGTTTGGCAGCATTCTAGACACTGAAAAACAGATTTGATTGGAGTGCTGGGAAACTAAAACTGTAGGTAGTGTTACCACCTTCATTAAGAATACATTTGAAAATTCAGCAGGTGGCTACAGAAAAAAAAGCTCATGTGTTAGTGTTACTATATTAATATGCATGTGGAGAGAGAAAAAATAAAATGCTTCTTTCCATATTTTTTTAATGAAACAGAATCACACGGTAGCAAGAAAAACAGGAAGAGTAAAGAAATTAAATTGAACAAAAAATAAGACCAATTCTGGCTTCATTCATTCTTTTGACAAGTTTTTATGACTCTATAACCCAGTTTCTGTCAAGAGTTTTCTTCTACGGCATTTTTCAGATGACTGGTTTTGTGCACAGTCTAATGCTACTAATCTCTCATTTCTATACGAAGAAACTGAACTGCTCCATTTGAGAGCATATAATGCCTTGTAAAATTATGTAGTTGGAATGACCTAGTGGGAAATTGGGAAATCTAAATTTTAAATATTATATTTAATATTTAGTATGTTTCAGGTGGTTTAGAGACTGGGATCGTTATATGGGCAGTATTTTCCTGCTTTCTGTGGAAGAAGATAACTAACAACATTTGAGCTTAGTGTCTCCAGCTAATTAAGAATCACAGTAGGTGGGATGTCCTTCACCTATGTTAGTTGGTTATGCATGTAATCCAACCCAGTTCATCATCTGTAGAAAAGATGACTCAGCATAGGGTAGGTTTATGTTGCAGTAGGATTGATTTTCCAATAGAACTGCTTGTTTCTCCCCATTAATTGCAGAGAGGAGACCAGATGGTTTTGTACACCTGACACCCAAGCTCTAGCTGGCTCACCTATTGGAGATGAGCTTCACTGACTGTAATTCTTTTCCTCCTTTCTGTAGAGATAAAGCTTAGAGACTGTTGCTTAATATTGTCTTCACAGTACTCCTATCTACCATTGACTCAGATATATTTTGTCCTGGTTTCAGATCAAATATAGAGCAAGTTTTTTTTTGTAGGGTGGTGAAGTTAAATAAGGATGCATTTGTTATTTTATTGATTTACCGTTCAAGTGGATGAACCAAAACACAATGAATATATGAGTATTCGTACTCATTCTAATCTGTGATCTTTCTTTTTGTTTATTTCCAGAGTCTGGAATCTTAGTCCTCTCATTAATTCTTGTCAACAGTAAAAAATTGTGTTTTCTGCACTCACAAAAATAAATAAATAAATAAAATTCTTGCTTTTTTTTTTTCTGAAGAGTTATGCAAATACCAGAAACAATTACGGGCATAATTTTCTTAATGTTCTTCCCACCTCACTTTCCCTCAGGAATTTCTTTGCCCACTACTTATCTTGTCATATATAAAAGGAGAAAGAAGTGTTGTCCGTGCTTGATTCATTCTTTTAAGTGTCTCCCACAGCAGCATAATAAATAACCACAAACTTTGTATCCTTTAGATGAGAAATCAATCACAGACAACTGATAGATATTTCACCTAGAAGAAGACTCCAGAAAGGAAGATTAAGTGAAGTGGAGAAGTGAAGAACTTGCCCGTCACCATGTCTCATGTTTGTTAATTGGACACAACAGTAAGAAGTGGCACCATCCAGCTTCAGGAATCTTTTTGTGGGAACAGTAAAGGTGAATTCCATGATTCACTGCAGAAGCTCTTTCCATTTTTATTTTTTTTTTCCCAATTGGATTATTGATTTCACTAACATATTTTAAGTATTTCTACTCAGCTACTCCCTTTTTCCATTCCAGACTCTGCCTGCCCTCCTCTGGTCTTTCCACACCTTCACAGGCAAAAAACTAAAACGCTGAAATATCTGAAAAACAGAAAATTATGTAAGACGGAAGGAGAAAATGAAGAGAAATATGAATGAAAGAGAAACTTGTTGAAGTAGTAACTCTGAATGCCTATCTTTTCCTTTGGATAAGTACCTTGGGAAGTATCTACAAAAGTCAGGACTACTGGGCTATTGGCTAGGCAGACCTTCATTCTTACTTCATTCAGGCACCTTAAAAATCTCTTAGAGAATGACTTCTGTATGGGTGGGGTATTTATTTCACAGAAAGAGTGAATTCAGACTTACTGAGTCACTGCAAAATGTCTGTACATATCATCTCATCTTTATATTATCTTTCTCAATTTTAAGCTACCTGTGAAAAATTAGGTTCAGAAGTTCAAGGAAATCCGAAAATTAAAGAGCACTGTTTGCATGAACTCATAAGAGTGGTTCTTTAGTTGTGACATTTTCATTCCCACCAAGTTGCAGATGACTTGGAAAATTCTGGGGAAAAACACAGGAAAAATTTACTTTCAAGTTTGTCAATAATTTTTGTTATTTTTTGTTCCTGTTTCTCCTGACCAGTTAATATAACTTGTAACTTGGTGGGCTCAAAGTGCGTGGTGTCAACATAGCCACAGGACTCTGCACAGCTCACTACAGTTTATTTTGTTAAGTACTGTTGAAATTCAACCCAGTTGTCCATATGTAAGCATCTAATGTCATCTGAGATGTCACACAGAATCACAGACAATTCTATGGAATGATGGAGAATGATTGATGGATGTGATGGAGAACTTGATGGAGGACACTGAGCTTGTCTGAAGTGGTATTTAGAGATCAGACTTGATAGTTCATGGCTTAAAATAATACCAGAAAACTATATAAGGTAACTGAATTGAATTCTAAACCTCAACCTGATGTTGAACTGAGTCCTGTCTCTGAAGGACAAATTTAATACTCTGATGATATTTTGCAGCAGCCAATACCGCATCTCCCAACATCAAACAACAATGTTTTCTCAAATAGTCCTTTAGAAACTTCCCAGGCTAAAAATATGTCTTAAGCCCTTCAATGTATTCCTTAAGAAGTTTCTCTTACTCAAAAGTCTGTGGATTTTGTAGTGGAGGCTTTTTTTTTTTTTTCTGTTTCACTTTCACATTTGTAACTTCACAGTTATATGGTCATAAATTAAGCATCTACAAATGTTTCCAATCTAGTCTGTTTAAATGTTGATATTTTTAGCAATGTATAAAGAGTTGCAATGAATTTCAGCCTTCTAGATGTTCTATATGCTATAATGAATGCCAGTTTCAGGCAGATAATTTATAAATGAAGGGTTACTGTGATGGTGAGGAGCATAAGCAAATTTTCTAATAGTTCATATGAATCACTAGTCTATATTGTAACATCTTGATTTTATATAAATTAATCATATGATTATTAGATTATTAGTTTGAGATTTTCACAGTGGAAAAACATTTTGAGAAAGATGAGTAATCTAACTTTTTAAAAAGCAGCTGTTCATGCACAGTAGACAGGAAATTGTCCTGTTAATGTTTGCAGGGAGAGGATAATACAGATTAAAAAAAAAAAAAAAAAAGAGGAAGATTTTATAGGTAAAAATACAGCCACAACCTGATCAGGAAGATAACTGACACATATTCCCTGTGTGTTTAGAGATAATATAGAAGCTTCAGAAAGTTACTGTTGCATTAGGTCCTGGGAATTAGGCTATTAGCAAACGCTTCTTACTGGCATGGACGTGGACATTAGGAATAACCATCATGTAACAGATTAAATTTTACATTCTGTGATTTGTTTCCTCTAAAGGAACTAAAGAAAGAAAAACTTTCAGGTCTGCCCCAAGGAACTCATTTAGCCTGAAATATGTAGTATTCCATTCATATTAGGTTCGAGGAAGTTTTCAAGGTACTCTTCTTAGCTTGGGTTTAACAGCTATTTTTTACTCATCTTTTCTACATTAAGAATTCCCCTCTGTGGGACTGGAAACTGCTCTAAGAGTAAATTGGTCCCTTTCTGGTGTCTGACATGCCCAGCTAGAGCAGCCAGAGAACATCTGGATTGTCTGCTTTACTAGCTGTATGTATACCACTTTCACCCTATTATTCCATCTGCCTAAAATTTGCCTTGTGCTTTCAATTGATCTTCTACTTATTTCCTCCCTGAAGGCTCAAATCTGCATCCAGTGAAGTCAGTATGAATGTTATATGAGAAGGATCAAGCCTTTAGACTGTGATTTAACAAGGTACTTAAGCACATGCCTGGCTTAACACACAAGAACCTTCTCATTGAAAGCAGCAAAAAGATTGCTACTGGCCTAATTGGGAACAAGAGTGAGCTATGAACCATTAAGCAGATGCTAAATTCCATTGCTGAGGTATCTGTATTTCAGTGATGTGCCGGGTGTGATCCCTGAGAATAGTTTATGATGTGCTTGGGAGCCTTAAGAATGAAAGCAGCAATATGCCAACTGTACTGAATAGAGAAATTTACCAGTCTAGACAATATATCTGCAGGTCTACAGCCACCAAGAAGCTTGTAAAAAGGTAAATAGCATCTTTCAGAACAAATTCGGAGTGGTACCTCCTCAAACTCAGTGTTAACCAGTGAAGAGTATCTGTCAAGGCTCTCAGAAAAAGATGGATAATATTATTTTATTTATCTCTTTTCAGCTTCCAGAATAGAATTTTTAATTCTATTTTACTTGTACGTACACATATTTGTAAGCATGCACATTTGTTTATACACAGTGTAATACACATACATCCTCTTAACCTATTTGTGCAGGACTAGCAATACTGCCTCTGAGTTCACTCCAACATCTGTCTTCTAATGTTCCAGAATGGAAGCAATTAACAGCATACTTGGTAAGCATTTAAAAAATTCAAGCAGACAAACAAACAAGTAAATAATAAAATAAAAACAAAGAACCCCAACTGTTTTAATTCATAAGAGCCATAAAACTTAAAAACAGCTGATGATTACATGCACACGTGCTGTCCTATCATTTCCCTCAAAGTAATATTTGGTAAGCCCTCAATCTTCATCAGTATAAACTGTGCTACTGTAGGAAGTTTGACGTATGGGTAAAGGTAATATTGTCATAGAGAAGTTGTACAGTCTGTAGGTAGATGGCTATGTGTTATGTGAGAAGCAAAACAGTGGAAGATTTGCTGAGTGATGACAGGTAGGGAGAGATAGTGTTCGCTTTTGTAGGTCATAAAATCACAGAATACCTCAAGTTGGAAGGAGCCCATAAGGTTCATCAAGTCCACTGGACATTATCTTCCCACTGTCCTTTGTACTGAGGAAATTTATGGCACTTTAAAAGCTGTGGAACCCACACCCCTCAATTTTCTTTATTGTTTACTGACAATAAAGCGTCATATTCCTCTGCATGCTAACAAAAACACTTAATGCATTAAGTTATGGTTCTCAGAAGAAGCTGCATTGCTTAGTTGTGGCTACACTGCCTCCTATCTGCTGGGAAACACCCTAGATAAGTGCAATGCATCAAGTGGTTCTTCTCCAGCACAGGAAGGCTACTCCCTACTGCTACTCCCACTACTCCCACTCTGTGTTTCTACCTGTGCTAAAATTGGGATTAAGCAGTATCACTTAGAAATACTGTTCTACTCTTACTGCTTTTGCTTGTGCAAAATAGCACTCCTAAAATCCAATAGTCAAATCCAGTCATGCTCCAGACCACACTGTAGTTGTTAAGGACTGTTTGTACAACAATCACAAAACTGATGTTACAGCACTGAGTGACAGGAGGCTACACAAGAAGCTCTGTCCATAAATAGCCTCTTTTTCTTAGAAATGTATCACTTTCTTTGTGGTCATTTATCTAAGATCTAAGTGCTGAGTCTGGGAAGCAAACCTTCTTAATTTGAACCTGTAGCTGGGGTCTATGTGACAATTATTTTAAATCGTTAGAAATCAGCTGAAGAGATGTTTTACTATAGATTTTTCACTCTACAATTATTCATTAAAACTTTCAGCCTCTTTCTGTTTACTAATTTGACACCATCATCAAAGACGCCCAAGTAACGTATCTCTGGCCATAGTAGATTACATCTACAAGCAACATCCCTGCTTGTTCACACAGTTATAATAATGCTGTGGCAATTTTATGACTGCACCTGAAAAGTTGCTTCTCTTAAAGGGCTTTGTGTTAGGTGAAACTTGCAACTACACTGAAAAGAACTCAAAAGAAGCAATTTAAAAAGCATTATATTGCTTCTCAAGTAAGTTTATTAAAAAGAAGAGGTATGTGTTATCTTGGAGTGAAATGAAACTCAAAGGATTATGCTTTCACTGCAATAGAAGGGCTGCCCTTTGATGAATCGCTCGTAGGTTCAAGAGCTTGAATAAGGGAATTACCAAAGTGCTGCTCCTGGGTTAAAAGTCTAAAGATTCAGAACAGAAAGATCACTGGCCCCAAATGGATACATCACTTCTGCAGAATGGTTAGACCACACACTGGCGAGAAAATCATTTGCAAATGTTCTGAGTGTTCAGTTACTGGGGACAACGTCAGTTATGAGTAGACTGTGGCCTCAGCTTTAAAGCAAAGTTGTCTGCTCTTTTGCTTAAAACTGTGCATAAAATATCAGGTGTGCTACGACTTAGGAGGTGTTGGGGGATATTTGTCAAAAATTTGGATAGAAAGACATAGGGGAGGTCTTCATTTTTCAGCTTACTTGATTCTAAAGGTCATACCTAATGTTTCCTTACTGTTTGAAGAAAAGGCTGATAAAAAAGGTTAATTCACTTCAATTTGCACCTTCGTAATCCAGAAGGGATAGGATTTCTGGTGTAATGGAGACTATATTTGCATGTGTGAATGAGAAAGCAAGAGGCTAAAAACTCACAGCAATTCCAAGCGTCTGTACAAAGCAACTTGAAGTCATACGGTCATACAGTTATGCAAACCCACCACAAACTGGGAACAGAACTTAACAGCTGTGTTCCTCTGCTGCCTCAGGAGCACCAGGAGGAGTATCAGTGCTTCCTTTAGTCACCCAAATTGTTTTGAGGTATGAGTCTGCTTATTTCCCCACCTCTCCCAATTTACTACCTAGCAGTCCTCCCTGTGACTCTTCAGCCAGTTTTTTGCATTTCAGATGGGTCTCAGTAGAGAGCAATTGGGTATACTGAACTGTGAGCACTGAAGATCTGTTGTTTCTCTGTCTTGCCCTCTCAGCTTGCCTCTGGTCACTATTGTTCAAGTTTTGAGGCGGAATATTTTACATCTGCAGCATGTCATGTGCTCTTATTTTTAGCTAATTTGGCAATTCCTAAAGTGTTTGTTTCTAGTTCTGCTAATTTCTTTATAACTGCATCTGTTGGGCAGGGGCTCAGTTCAGGAAAAAACAACTGCTATGATGTTACTGTATATGAATATTCTAATTGCATAGCTCTGCACAGATACCTAAACTGAAGGGCAAATGTGGTTCAAAGTTCTATTGCTAGATAGCTCAGGCTCATTTCCAAAAATAATTAGGCTGATTTTTCTATGAAAATCAAGAATATGCAGGACACCTTTGACCTGAGATCTCAGATTAGATACTGGATGTATGATTATTTGAAATTTCACTCTTGGCTGTGATCCAGTAAGTGCCATCTTGTAACATACTCACTGCAAGTGGTCCCGTTAAACTGTGTTTACCTCACCATGAGTGAGCTGGGTTATGACCTTAGTACGGACACAAGTGATGAGTAATAGAAACAGATGGAAAGGATGTTAGAAGAGGGACATTATGATTGTGTGTAACTTCTGTCTCGAGTTCCATGATTGCTTCTCTATCGACTTCCTGTTATATTACTATTTCAAGCAACTAAGAGAATCTAAGCTGGCTTGATGAAGTTACAATGCTCTTTCTTATCTCTTTTCCAAATGATATTTACTTGGGCAATAATTACTTAATCTGCTCAAGATTCTTCCCTCTTCCTCCTCATTCCATCTGGATCCTTCAAGACAGACAAGAATAAGCTTTGTCTCTGCCTAAGAATGAGAACAGGAGTAATGCTTTTTCTTCATTCCAGGGGTGCTTTTTCCATTTTGGTAGGAAGCCATGGCTCCAACAGCCTTTGAAGCAGGGGATGGAAAGTTGTCAAAGGATTGGCTTGGTATGGAGGGTCCTTTCTGTCTTTGTACAAATGTAAAAAGACACATCTTTTCACAAGCTGAGACATTGTTCAAGATCAGGGGGATCGGTTTTCTGTCTTGACAGAACATGCCCCATCCAGATGCTGAACAGGGACACTCAGAACTACAGAAAGAAAAACGGGATAAAGACTTTTTTAAAACTCATCTTCCTTGTGTCTTGCTCTCTGGTACTGTGGTGACAACAGTAATGGAAAATTAGATAGCAAGTATTGCCTATTCTATCTTTAGTCAATGTTCTCCTCACTATTGCCCATCACTGGGAGTATGTTCAGCTGAACCTCAGCACATGAGTAAAGATAAGAGAGGTCTTAAATGTGAGAACATTGAAATGACATTAGAGATGTCCAGGGCAGGGGGTTGGAAAAAGATCACCTTCCAGTTCCCTTTCAATCTAAGTTATTCCATAATCCTATGAATCATCCAGAAATCAGTTCAGTAGCAAAAATCACTGGCCACTTCAGACTCAAAAACCCAAGCAAGTTTTCGCTAGTCTATTTCATTTTCCAACATACTGTTTCCTGTAGTGCTGTATGAAGCCACCATTGTCCAGGTAAGAAGCAATTCTTTTTTTCAGAACACTCCAGTGTGACCCTGTAACACTATACAAATGTAAGAGAAAAAAGGCGACACTCCTGTTTTTAAACTTCACGTTCTGCAGCATTTGCTTCTCTTAGCTGTAGTTCCGCCAGCTCATCAGAGCTAATATCCCTCCTTCTGCAAATAAATGTCAAGGGATCTTTAATTAGCTAAAATGATCAGCAGTCAGGACCTTAATTTTTCATTTAAACTGAAAATAGCACAGTGCCCCTTAGCAAATTGCTGGAATATTGGCAAAGTACCAATGGAGAGAAAATAGTGCCAATTACTTAATCATAGACTTCCTACATCTTCTTCTATGTTTCAAGTAGATTTCACCTCAACAGATGGATAAAGGTATTCCTACAGTTTGTGGTAAAGGTATTCACTCTTTCCTTGGAAATTGTTTTGTAGAATTGGTTCAGAGCTATTGGATTTACTCACTCAAACGTTAATACAGCAAACTCTAGTGGTCAGTATGGTGCAGTGGAAAGGAGTGAGAAACACAGTTCTAATCTATACCATGATTTATTACCATTCACAGGTGAAACTAGGGCTCCACCCTTTGTGCTGTTCCTGTATATCACAGACTTCAGTTCTTAGCATAAGTCTTTAACACTTGTATCAACTCCTGCTGTGCAGCAATAACACAGCTAGTAAAGTTCGAGCAAGATATTTGCAGAAGTCACTGTGAGATGTTCCAAAATATCTGAAAGTAACCATTAAGATCACATTATCATCAACATATACGCACTTATATCTGAAGCAATGCTTCCTTCTCACAGTTTCCAAGAAGAGGTGAGAAAGTAAGCAGTCTCCCAACTCTCCTTGAAGACCATTTCATTCTTGTTTAATCTGTTAAGCAAAAAGTAATAGGAACTAACTCCAAAGTATGCTCAAAGTATGCTTCATCTTCAAAAACTCAACAGTCTATCTCAACAGCACATTAAATCCTGGGATAATGACTCCTTAAAAAAACATACTGCCATGTTCTGCAGGAAAGATGACCCAGTGTCAGTGAAGGCTGTAGGCTGGGTGCAGCAGGGAGCAAAATGAATGCTGTGGTGGAACTGGACACAATGGGAACATATTGCTTAGAGCCAAATTCATGACTATGCACAAAGACTTGAGACCCAGTTTAGAAGAGTTTTGTTTGGTTTTGATTTTTACTGGCAGTACTAAAATGGAATAAGAAAAGAAGGCTATAATGAGAGCCAAATATTCTGGGATTAAACAGTGCAGTTCAGTCCAAGTCAGTAAGTCCAAGAGTGATAGTGGCTTAAGTTAGAGTTAAATGCCTATGTAAATGCAAGGTAACTCTCCATGTCTGTAATATCTCCTGGAAAAAAAATAGCAACAGGATGTAACGAAACTCTTAAGCAGAATTAGAATATGATTCCACAACTGTAGTCCCATGTTCTTATGGACAGTGCAAGACCAGCTCCTTAACACAGCATGCATTCTGGTTGAGGGGAAGGTGGCAGTTTCCACCTATTTTGCTGTTAACACTTAGCAGCTTGTCCTTATTCTCATAATGATGATATGCAGGACCTGTTATCCGTAATTCCAGCTTTCATTACAGTTGTGACCAAACACAAGTAATTTTCATAATTCTTCTGAAACACTCCCGAACAACTTCTCCCAGTGGGATTTCTCTATTAGCAGTAAAGTTTTTCTAAGAATGTCCTGAAGGACATAAGCTTCAAAACACCACTGTGAGTAGAAGAGGAAAATATGTTTATCTTTGGTTTAAAGGCAGGGATATAGAGGCTCTTATATAACTTCCTCAATATTAGCATACAGATAGTTTCGCAATAGATTAGAATAAGAGCAGAAATATTTTGTCTTCCACTCTTGTATTTATTTCCGTGCTTCTCTTTTTTTTTTTTCCAAGAGAGCCAGCGTAGTAATTAAACTAACGACAAAAATTATAAAAGTGGTTAAGATAAGGTCTTTCTGAAACACTTTATATAGACTACTTTCAAGTAAGAGTCAACTTTTTCTTTCTTTTTCTTTCTCTCTCTCTCTTTTTTTTTTTTTCTTTTTTTTTTTTCTGCAGTAAGCCTCTATTTCCTGCTTTCTTTGAAAAATTCTACTATGAATTATCAACAAGAGGTCACCGTTCAGCAGGCGCTGCCAGACTTGTATGTGCTGCTCTTTAAAGTAACTTCTTGCGTGTTCTGTTTCACACATTGCCTCTGGAGCTTGTAGGTCATGCACAAATATAATGGTGGTCTTTTGCAACCACAAGAGTTTCCAAATCACTATGTTTTGCCTTCCCTTTGTGTGCCCTACTCTGGTCACATACTTTTGCAAAGAATGCTGCTGGCATTCTCAAAATCTCGCCCTACTGCTCTCCCCTCAAACGTGAAATTAGTCGGTCCACAGCTCTTTGCAGGACTGCATGAAGTTTCAGCTCTTGCATTTACTAAGAAATAGAAAAATGTCTGTTTGGGGTTATATCAAGTGTTCATCTAGCTCATTGAATTCCTGTTAGCAGTGTCTAGGCAAGGGTATCAATTGAAGAAAATAAGAAAAAGGAAAACACCCTTCTCTGAAGCCTTCTGACTTCTAGGTCAAGTGAGTAATTATCCAATTTTCTACACATGCTTTTCAGCATGTTTGGCTCTGGGCTCACTGAAGCCTTCCAATACTTGAAGGGGGCTTATAAACAGGAGGGAGGGCAACTATATACATGGTCTGATAGTGACAGGACAAGGGGGAATGTTTCTAAACTAAAAGAAGGGAGATTTAGATTCTATTTTGAGATGAAAGTACTCAGAGGGAGATGAGGCACTGAAACAGTTTTCCCAGAGAAGCTGTGGATGTCCCATCCCTGTAGGCTTTTAAGGCCAGGTTGGACAGGGCCTTGAGCAGCCTGATCTGGTGAGTGGCAGCCAACCCAATGAAGGGTGTTAAGACTGAATGAGCTTTAAGGCCCCTTTCAATACAAGCCATTCTATGATACAATGAATTCATGATTCTGCGGTTTTGTGGGTCTATGAATCTATGTTTGATTCACAGAATCACAGAATCACAGAATGCCCAGGGTTGGAAGGGACCTCAAGGATCATGAGTCTCCAATGCCTTGCCACATGCAGGGCCACCAACTTTCACATTTAATACTAGACCAGGCTGCCCAGGGCCCCATTCAATCTGGCCTTGAACACCTCCAGGGACGGAGCATCCACAACCTCTCTGGGCAGCCTGTTCCAGCACCTCACCACTCTCTCTGGAAAGAACTTCCCCCTGACATCCAACCTAAATCTTCCCTCCGTCATCTTAAAACCATTTCCCCTTGTCCTGCAGTTATCTACCCTTTCAAAGAGTTGATTCCCCTCCTGTTTGTAAGCTCCCTTTAGGTACTGAAAAGCTGCAGTGAGGTCACTCTACAGCCTTCTTTCCTCCAGGCTGAACAAGCCCAGCTCCCTCAGCCTGTCTTCATAGGGGAGGTGCTCCAATCCTCTGATCATCTTTGTGGCTCTCCTCTGGACTGTCTCCAACAGAGGGTCTTTCTTGTACTGGGGGCTCCAGATCTGGACACAGTTTGGAATATTAGAATAGCAAGAATATTAAAAACTAAAATACTGATATGTGCTTAAATCTTAATTTTTCCTCTGCCAGAAAATAATAAATGAAGACTTGTAATTTTTTATCTTTCTTTTCTTTTCTTTTCTTTTCTTTTCTTTTCTTTTCTTTTCTTTTCTTTTCTTTTCTTTTCTTTTCTTTTCTTTTCTTTTCTTTTCTTTTCTTTTCTTTTCTTTTCTTTTCTTCTCTTCTCTTCTCTTCTCTTCTCTTCTCTTCTCTTCTCTTCTCTTCTCTTCTCTTCTCTTCTCTTCTCTTCTCTTCTCTTCTCTTCTCTTCTCTTCTCTTCTCTTCTCTTTTTTCTTTTTACCTCAGGAGTTTAATTTCAACAATGCAATTAAAGCCTAATTTAGTTACTGCAAATCCCTAATGGCTAAAAGATTTATTGCACTTAGTTATTTTGAAGGTGTTTAAGTATTGGTTGTCTATATAGTATCTCAGCAATCAGATTAGGGTTGATCCTGGTGTCTTGCAGCATTTTGCAGAATTTTTAAAGAAATGACTGGTGACTTTGCAAATGAAAGAAAGATCAACCCCACTGGTCTTTTGCTGTGTGTTTTGGATTTAGGTGAGCATGGTTTCTAAACATTCTGAGCAAATTGTTCTAGGTGTCCCTGCTTAAGCAAAAAGTGTGGACAAGATGAATTCCAGAGGTCCTTCCAACTTTAGCCATTATGTTATTCTGTGAACTCAAAAGCTTAAAAAATGCAAATGAGACCAAGACAAATTTATATGCTGGAGCACCAAGGTTTAATACCTTCTTACTTCTGTTTACTGTGCTACTTTAGAAGTTTGATGCTCCTTACATAGGAAAAGCTCATATGGTACTGTTTCAAATTAAAACCCAATCACCAAGGCAAATAGTAAATATACTATGTGTGTATGATCATAAGTATGAAAATCCCTCTTAGTAGTTTTGAAGGTCTACCTATGTTCTTGCCTTCCATATCATGTTAAATATCCACAGAGGGGATCACATGCATTCGTTCCAGTAAAAATATTTCCACAGCAGAAGATTCCTACAGAGCCTCTGGGACTGTTTATGTTGAATGAGATCAAAAAGCATTTTCACTTTGGAAAGTATTCTTATAAAAAGTGTGAATTTAAAAGGTTCAGCCCTGGAAAAATTCTTTTGGTTGTATTGAATTTTTAACTGATTCCTCTTTTAAAATCCAATAAAATAAACAGGGTAAAATTATTCTCCATTCTAAGCCACTGAAAGTCTGGATGCTCATTTCTTGTAAGTCTATCACGGGAAGGGACTATTGATCTAGTACTCTTATTTTCTTGTATTATTTCATTTCCTTCACATCTTTCTTGGTAAAAATCTCATGTTGAACTTTTTATCAGCCATTATCCCTAAATCCTTCTCTGCATATCTTCTTTCAATCCATTAATACCCTAGCTTCTGCTGATGATCTGAGTTGCTATGATTCAGCTGGAGGACTTTGCACTTGGCCTTGTTGAACTTCATGATGTTCATACAGACCCAACTTTCAAACCTGCCAAGGTTCCACTAGAAGACATCCCTTCTCTTTTGAGTATCAGCTGTATCACTAAGCTCACAACCTTCACCCTGCTGAGGGTACACTTAATCCCACTGTCCATGCTGCCAATTAAGATATTATTGCGATATCATTACATAAAGATACTGAATAGTTCTAAAACATCAACTAAATTTTTTGTTTGGTCTTCAATGACTTACAGGTAAATATTCCACTGTTCTGAAAACACTGAACACAATCAACAATATGAAGCAGTTAATTAAGCATTCTTCATTCTGTTTGAAATCATACAGAGATAGTACTGCACTGCATCTTAAATAAAACTTTGTTAAAATGAAGTGAAAAAATTTTGCCAGTAAAATGTAGAACTGTATTGTCAAAACACTGGTAACGTATATGAAGATTTTATTAAACTGTTCTGGCTGAATACTTCAAACTAAAGTCTGTGAATTTGACAATAAAACATTTGATTTTCAGAATTAATGCTTAACATACTGAACTTGAACAAACATTTAGTGATAATAAATTTAATAATAACAAGTAGTTTCAAACAGGTGAAATACGATATTCTGCATTGGTTTAACTTAGTATGATCTGAAAGAATGTCTCATAAAATGATTCATTATGAACACTGCACTGCTGCTAGAAATATTCTTCCATTTTGATTCAAAATAGAATTGTCAGAAATTTTTGGAACAGAAAATGAAACAGAAACACTAAATATTAACTAAAATGTAGCACTGATAACATTTGTCATATATCAAATGATTCAGAGATATATGTTGGATCACTAGAAGAAGTATATTTCTTGCACAGAGCATACATTGTGTGGGTATTTGTGAGCAAGGAAATGGTCGACTCACCAAGTGCAGTAACTGCTTAATGAGGTTTTAAAGAAAAAGTGTTTTGTAGCATTTGTCATATTGACTGTTTTTACTTACAGATTATCTCAAACCTGGTCTTAGCACATTAAAATAATTGACCATTTGTTTTTTTCCATTTTGAAAAATAATAGTTCCTTGCACTGCTGCTTCCAAGAGAAAGGGATTAGATCTGTGAAACATACTGGTGTGTAATATTATGATAGACCTTCACTTTTATTGTGACTGCTTTCTCTATGCAGCATTTATTTTCCTTTCATCAGTACTATTGCACCTATTTTTCCGACTTTGTTTTGATCTAGATTGCATATGAAGCAATGGAAATATTTTTCATTTTATCATCTCTTTACTCTACTGGGAGAATATAAGCAAGAATAAAATAAATAAATCAAATTCTAGCATTTAGTTTATTTTTTTGAACTAAACCATTAAACCGTTGAACTAAAGGAAGCAATTTCCAATTGTCTTATGTAGTTCAACTGTTACTCCAGGTTAGACCGTAAAGCCCTGCATGAAGGTGTAAAAATGTTCCATTATCTTGTATGAAGTACAGTGTATCCTGAAACACTCTGCAAAAGGAAATAGGACAACTATTCAATTTCTTGTTTTGAATCTGAGAAATGCAACACCTAAAACGTAGACAAATAGTTCCATTGAGACCATCTGGATCCTCAGCCAGGTACTTATGTTCTTTAGACAGTGAAAGGCAAGAGAAAAGTGCCTCTGGAAGACGAGAGTGAAAGTCTAGAAGTGTGGATGAGGAGCTGTCCAGAGTTATCAACAGCAAAGCACAGAAGTATGTCAGGACTGCAGAGAGTGCAGAGGATTTATTTCTCAGTATTTGCAGCCACCTGAGAACCAATCACTCAAGTATTAACTAATACCCTGTGAGGCAACATCCCCACTAAGTGAAAAGAGATGTGACACATTTCTACTTCTTTCATGGTAGCCTAAAAATTGCTGCTTTTTCTGCTAGAAATAAGAGATCTTATGTCTATGTTCTCTCTGTATGCAGGCACTTGGGAGTATAACTTCAGCATCCCAGAATGGTCTTCATCACCTGACTGTTATATATTTGGGAGAATGAGAATAAAGAGAACTACTTTCCACATCTCTTGCTGAGATAGGCTCATCAGCAGTCCAAGAGAAAGAACTGAAGCAAATTAGAGTTTCTCAAGGGCAGTCAGTTGGGTTCAGCTAAGAGGCAAGCATGGCATTCTGCTACCTGGGAAGTTTATACATCTACTTGGTAAAAAATGATTTTTAAAAGAAGGGAGAGTAGATATGTATTCTGGAATGCTGACTAGAAGTCTTGATCCTATGGATCAAGGATTAACTCCTTGAGATAGTGAAAGAGAATTACAGCATGGAAGAATTGAGAGGCAAAATGAAGAATGGCTTATTAGAATCATAAAAACATGTAATCATTCAGGTTGGAAAGATTAGTAAGATTGTCTAAGTCTAACCATCATCCCATGCCTGTGACTGCTCTAGATCATGTCCCTCAGTGTGGTATCTACCCTTCTCTTGAACTCATCCATAGATGGTGACTCCACTACTTCCCTGCTCATCCTGTTCCAGCATCTCATCACTCTTCTGGAGATTTTTTTCCTAATATCCAAGCCGAGTCAATAGATATCCCTTCACTTTAGAAATTAAGACAATTGAATCATCTTTCTAACAGTAATTTCAAGGGTAATCTTTATTGAATGATGACAAATACTGTTTTGTTCTGTTTTCACAGCATACAGAACTATTAGAACGTGGTTCACAATTTGCATATAAAGAAACAGTAGTACCCATTTTTTATTCTATGAAAAATCCAAATACTTAAGTAACATGTATCTTCTTTAATAAATACGTATTGTCAGATAAGACTGTGACTCACTCTTAGTCAGAGATGACTCAGGCTCAAAACACAAAAACTTCACCTCTTGTAACCAGGATTTCTTTGACACTGTCACTCAGACTGCCCTGGGCTACAAGAACCAACTAAACAGGGAATTAAAGATCTGCTGTTTTGTTTTGTTCAACTTTTTAAAAACCATGGCATCTCTATGTGATTCTTGGCTTCAGAATTTTCATTTCCCCTTCTTTGCAAGGGTATGTAATTCCCCTACTGCTTTTCAAATAAGGTAAAAGAGATGCCCTTTAAAATGACTTCCTTTAATGACTGTATGGTGGATAGTGGTAGGACAAAGGGGAATGATTTTAAACTAAGATGGAAGGTTTAGGTTAGATATTAGGAGGAAGTTTTACACACAGAGGGTGGTGATGCACTGGAACAGGTTGCCCAAGGAGATTGTGGATACCCTATCCCTGGAGGCGTTCAAGGCCAGACTGAATGTGCCTCAGGGCAGCCTGGTCTGGTGGTTGGCAGTTCTACACATAGCAGAAAATGGATTATCATTATGGCCCTTTTCAACTCAAGCCATCCTATGATGCTATGACTCTGTGATAAAAAGTTCACTAAGATGGAACACAGTTACCTGGTAAAATATTACAACTCAGTTAACAAATTGAAACTTTGTCCAATGTATCTTTCCCAAACCTTCTCCAAAGTGAAGCTGAAATAGTGGATGTCACACCAAAAGTGGGATCTACTTTCCAGGAAAAAGAAACACATTTTGTTGCCAGCATTACTGAAGAAGATGCAAGCAAAAACATTTGTTTGTCTATCTATCTGCAATGCCTAGACACTCTTTCATCAAATGAGGGTGTTACTATTAATTTGGTTCTCTGTTCTCAGGATCTTGAAAACTGAAAGTCACTTCACTTCTTAGATGAGAAAGAAGATAAAATACAATCCATCTCTCTCCCATAGAAATGATACTTTTTTCTACAGGGGAATAACTCTGATCTCAGTAGGAGAAAGAAGACCCCCAACTGCCGGAATTACATGTTTCTCTTGCTTGTTTCAGATTCTTTAACAGACAAAGATGCTCAAAGTCTGAACTGATGAGTGTCTTTGGCAGTGATTATCCCACAACAGAATTTAATTAAGTGGTGTGGGGGATTTCCTCTTTTACTTCCTCTCCAAGCTTACTCACAGATCCCACAGATGCAGATTTCTCAAATGGCTGCCTCTTTTTTTTTTTTTTTCCCCAAACCCCCAAGAATTTAAAGATTCCTTTTAAAAAATAAGTTTCCCTTTATTGTGACTCAGACTTATTCAGTTCAATCCAGCCTATACAAACACACATGCAGCTTTAAATTAGCATTTGTGAACAAGCTGGGTTTCTTTGGCTGTTTGCTGAGACTTGGCAGTTCAGTTCCTTGAGGAAAAAAAGAGAGATTCACGTCTATTTATGGCTTGATTTTCAGACATGCTGAGTACCTCCTGTGGACTTTGAGAGCTGTTCCTCTGAAAATCAGGTCACTGATGTGGTGCTGGAAGGAGAGAGAACAAGGAAAAAGAAAGGGTCTGATTTTCAAACACAAGTGTTTACATGATTAATGTAAGAAAATAAAATGAGTAAAAAACCCAGTTGCTAAAAGTCTCATTTAAAGCTATGACTGAACTCTCCATTTCAGTGTGATTGTACAACTGAAAAATGCAGAAAACTGAGCAGAAAAGCACAAGTGGCCTCCTATTTTCCAAAGCCAAGTAGAACACAGTTTGCTTCTCATCCAGCTAACTTGTTGGTAAGCTACTAAGAAATTTTTTTCAATTTCTAGTGTTAGTGTGTGCCCAGTACTGACTTGTTGTCCTCCTCAATGTCTTAACTGCTTGCTATTGCTCCTCAATGGGAGCACTCCCTAAGTTTATTCAACTGAAGTAGAATAGAATCGTAGAACCATAAATTGTTTGAGTTGGAAGGGACCCATAAAGGTCATCTAGACCAATTCTCCTGCAATGAACAGGGACATCTACAGCTAGATCAGGTTGCTCAGAACCTGGTCCAGCTCAACCTATCTTCAAGGACAGGCCATTTTAAGAAGTAGGTCTTTGTTTAAAATACAGTAGGCATTACACATGTGACCTGTTCAGCTGTGGGATCTGAGCAGGGTGGTGTTCTTCACTAAAAGTTATAACGTGTCTTACTTGGTCTTGAGAACTGGTTTTGACCCATAATGTCACTCTCAACACTATGGCAGTGGCATATAGAGCTGTTAAAAATGAAACTATCTAGATCATTGAAAATAAAATATTTTTCCCAAGACTTATGATAACCAGATATTAAATCAAAACTATAATGCAGGTCCCATATTTATCAAACATAAATACATTACAACAATGCACTTGCATATTTCTTATTATGAATTAGACAAAATTGCATATACAGAGCAGACATTCATCTCTCATTGTTTCCTAAAGGTTAAAGGTGAGATTTTCAAAGATACTTAAGCTCATGAAGTCAGAATTTCTTAACTTTGAAGGATGTTATAGGTGTATAGGATAGGTGTTGTTTATAACAACTTCCATTTAAAACAAATATTGTGTTTTGGGACTATATGCCCTTTGTAGCCCTTCAAAAACTGTAAGCTGTTAATGAAAGCGTGATATTTTTCCAAATTTCCAATGTAATGTAATATACACATATTCCTGTTAGAAATAATAGCAATAAAAAAGCTCAGGAATTTCTGTTCTTCACAATCTCCCAGATGCTCTTCAATCAGTGGGAATCAAGTATTCGGAGCTTTCCATTAAATCTAAATTCCACAGTAAATATTTAAATTCTGAGACAACTATTGTAGTCCAAATTCCCTTAAATGGAACTGGAGCAGTAGTTATCGAGGGTACAAGCTAAAACAATAGTGAGTACAATACCATATATTTGATACTCTGAGTCTCCCTACAGGACAGATAATGTTGGTTATTTCATTGCAAATAGAATAAAATATCTTATCAAATGTTATTGATACAAAATACATGCTTTTTAGGCAGTTTAAAAGGCCAAGTGAATAAAACTGACACTGTCCTGCATCTAAGTCCTGCTGAGTTGGTTCAAAATGTAAATTCCATGATGTAAGGGAGAAGAGGAATAGTAAAGCCTGGATTTGTATCATCTACTGAACAGTATCCTAAGTGGCCTTTTTAATGTAGAATATTCAAAAGCAATACAGAGATGCCTGGTAAAAGTTACTTGCAAAGCTGTTTAAAAAACTTTCTCAAAACTAGAAAGCCCACTCATGGCACAACAGGAGTGAGATAACTTGAGAAACAGCGCTACGCTGAAAATAATGAATGAAGTAATCCACACAAAGTGTTAAAAAGCATCCAGTTTTCAGGAGAGACATTCTAGTAATTTCCATCTGAGCTGGACATTTCATGTCTTCAGACAACTTGAAAAATACAGTTCATACCAACACAAAAAACTCTTCAAAGATCATTGTTAAAGGCTACTATATTCATTTCTTGCAAGACTGTCACGTCTATGTTACATTGGTCCCCGCTCAAAGAACTCTCTTACAATAGAGAAACAACTGCACAAATATTAGAGAAGGGCAACAGTGAAGGGAATTTACTATACATGATGCCTTACATATGCAGCATTCTAAATAAAACCAAATCAAAACAAATAAAAGTAATTTGGGGAAAATACGTAGTGTTTATGCTTAGAGAGACAGAAATATCTTGATCTTTAAGCAGCATGACAAAACTAATAACTACAGATATATTTTAAATCAAAGATTCCTTGTATCTGATTATAGGCTGAAATGTTTTTAAGCCACTTTGTTCCAGACATTGTTTTTTCCAGAAAGACATTTGTCTGACTTGAGACTGACTGATGGGTAACAATGAAGGCAAATGAATGACATAACAGACAAATTTCAGTAAGCTCAAAATTCTTAGGAGGGCTGGGTTCTTTTCCCAGTTTTATTCTGAAAGGCCGTGTCATGTAGGAAAACTGCAGCAGCTTCCAGTGCTTTGTTTCCCTTGAAGATGATATTCCAGATGTTGTTTTTGAAATAATTCCAGACACCTGGAAATTTTGAAGTTAAGTATAATACCCTGTGATATCTAGTTTTAGGCAAACCAGACAAAGTTAAATTCAGTTCTCATCCCAGTCTGCATTCTGAAATGAGAAGGCAATTCTATTTTATTTATTAATAGCATAATGTAAACCATCATATGTTGTCCTCCTCTTGGATTTAAAACTATGGTCAAATAATAAAACATTAAGTTTGAAAAATGTCCTGAGAATTTTTAAAAATAACAAACACACAGATAGGAGGACTTTCCTCTTTGTGGTATATAATTTCAGCATCTTCCCATATCCTGGGTCATGTTTCTGATCTATTCTATTCTTGTCTTCTCTTCCATTAACATAGGTATTGTCCTGCATTCACTCATCCTTTTGACTGACATACAATCCCTGGGTGACCAACATTCATATAATTCCTCTTGAATATTCAGTTCTAACAAAATGTCTGCAAGAATTGTAGAGTCATAGAAACATAGAATCACCAAGGCTGGAAAAGATCTCCCAGATCATCCAGTCCAACTATCCACCTACCAATATTTATCCACTAAACCATGTCCCTTAGTACAACATCTATATGTTTCTTGAATACCTCCAGCAACTGTGGCTCAATCATCTCCCTGGGCAGCCCATTCCAGTGTCTGACCACTCTTTCAGAGAAGAAATTTTTCCTAATATTCAACCTGAATCCAACCTGGATCAACTTGAGGCCATTCCCTCTAGTCCTAATGCTAGTTATGCTGGAGAAGAGTCTGAAACCCACCTCACCACAACCTCCTTTCAGTTAGTTAAAGAGAGTGATACGGTTTCCCCTGAACCTCCTCTTCTCCAGACTAAACAATCTCAGATTCCACAGCCACTCCTCATAAGACTTGTGCTTCAGACCCCACACCAGCTGAACACAGTATTCAAGGTGTGGCCTTGCCAGAGTTGAGTACAGGGGAATAATCACTTCCCTGTTGCAGGTGATAGCACTATTTCTGATATGAGCCAGTATGCCACTGGCCTTCTTGGCCACCTGGGCATACTGCTGGCTCATGTTCAGTCAAGTGTTGACCAACAGGACCCTCGGGTTAACTTCTTCTACGCAGTCTTCCATCCACTGCGCCCTAAGTTTGTGGTGCTGCCTGGAGTTATAGTGGCCAAGCTGCAGGGCTTAGCACTTGGTCTTGTTCAACTTTAACCCACTGTCCTCAGGCCAACTATCCAGACTGTCCAGATACCTCTGTGGGCCTTCTGCCCCCAGGCAGATTGACACTTCTTCCCATCTTGGTGTCATGTGCAGACTCACTGAGGGTGCACTCAATGCTCTTATCCAGGTCATCAAGAAGCATGTTGAACAGGACAGGACCCAGTTCTGACCCCTGGTTAAAATCACTCATGACAAGTTATCAGCTTGATTTAACTCCATTCACCATGACTCCCTGGCTCTTCTTTACTTAGCAAAGAGTATACCTGTCCAAGCCACGGGCTGCCAACTTCTCTAGCAGAGCGCTGTGGGAGATAGTGTCAAAAGCTTTGCTGAAGTCTAGATTACATCTACAGCTTCTCCCTCGTCCACCAGGTGCATCATTCAATCGTAAAAAGAGATCAGTCTGGTCAGTAAATGGATCAGTCCAAATGTAGTACTACACTTGTTTTCTTTAACTGAATTTGGATTGTGTGCTGTTTCTTTCTCTTTTCCCTGTTTACTCCTGGAGAGTTAAAACCGGTAAGGAATTTTTCTAGGCAGAATACAAATGTCATTTGTAGGCAAAGCTACAACAAACCAGCCACAGCAAGTTAAACAAGGTGCCATACTCTTCAGTTTGTGCAGATGTTCCAGATCTTATGAGATAGGCACTTACATACCTCTCTAGATTGAACCTTTGACAACCCTACTTGTCAGCCCTGTCTTTTTCACTGGATGGCCTCAAATGTCCATTGAAGCATTTTCCTTGATAGAGCACAATTACTAATTATAGGACTAATTAAAAATCATCATAGATGTTCATATTCGTGCTTTACACACACTCGTCATGAATGAATGAAATAGACTGTAGATCTTATTTACAATAAGATCATCACATTTAGGTGTAAATACCACTGAAAAACACAGGCATGTTTCCCATTAAATGGTATAATTATCTGAATATTCAGGGAGACTTTAGTGTTCCAATTATAATCTGTTCAGACACAAGGTTGTTGAGAGCTACAGTCCCAGAAAATCTCATTGATTAAAGTCAAGTTCAGACACAGGCAAGAGAGATGTGATTTTATTTTTACCAAAACAAAACAAAACAAAACAAAACAAAACAAAACAAAATCTTAAATGCATGAAAACCTTGGTATTAGGAGTGACAAAGAGAATCTATGAATCCTAAAATTAGAGCAGGAAGTTTTGAGGTTGTACTTGCCTTCTTTCTTTCTTTCTTTCTTTCTTTCTTTCTTTCTTTCTTTCTTTCTTTCTTTCTTTCTTTCTTTCTTTCTTTCTTTCTTTCTTTCTTTCTTTCTTTCTTTCTTTCTTTCTTTCTTTCTTTCTTTCTTTCTTTCTTTCTTTCTTTCTTTCTTTCTTTCTTTCTTTCTTTCTTTCTTTCTTTCTTTCTTTCTTTCTTTCTTTCTTTCTTTCTTTCTTTCTTTCTCTTTCTTTCTCTTTCTTTTCTTCTCTTTTCTTCTCTTTTCTTCTCTTTTCTTCTCTTTTCTTTCCTTTTCTTTTCCTTTTCTTTTCCTTTTCTTTTCCTTTTCTTTTCCTTTTCTTCCTTTTCTAATTATAATTCCAAAACGTGTGGTTTAAGTTACCTTTCCACTGAAAGGTAACAAACAGAACAACTTACACACTTTTTGCTTGTTCTCATCTTCTATTTTATTTTGTCAAAGCAGACATATTATCTCCTCTCAGTGGCTCTCATAGTCTAAACTGCTTATCTACAGGTGTCAAAGTATCTGATGCTTTTGGATAGTGATATTGCCCACTCATTCCACCCACATGTCTATGGGTTCTGAAAATCAGTCAGGCAACAAAACAGATTTGTTTGACTGTCTTCAGCCTTCTCACACCCACAACAGTCTATGAAAAAAAGATGAACTGTCTTTTTAGCGAGCAGTGATGTAGTGGAGCTTCTTAATAAAGTCTCAGTGGTACTGTGATTTCACGACTTCCCATTTGAATGCATTTTCTGGGTCTTTTCCAAGAAAGAAATACAAATGTAACTATCTCATGTGCTCCAGTCTGGAAACAGCCCCAGAGTACCACTCCAATGTTGCAAATAAGAAAAGCATAGAAAATGTTTCTGAGTGGTTAATATTGATTTTCCCGAAACTGATTCCACGCCTTTGACTGTCTAGCAAGAGTTCCTCATGCATTTAAGAAAAGACAGTTGTTGGAGAGGACTAGGAAAAAAGTATATAAAATTTTGCAAAAATAAAAGGAGAAAAGTGCCAGAAGTAAAAGATTTTACAAGGTTCTGCGACACTGTTCCAGTTTCCTGGAACAGGCAATAACTCATATAATCCTCTTCATAAATTGAACAAACTCAATCCTCAATTTGTGCATTATTTTGCACTTATTTTGGAATGTCGTCCGAGATCCTCATTAGTCTGAATATTGGAAAATTTATTGCTAGCAATTGTTAAGGGCCAAATTAGTTCCATTTCTGTCATTTCCAGTAAATTTTCTACATTGCATTAAAACTATCCACTGTGATTCTTGTAGGCAACCTGTTTTGTTCTTTCACCTCTACAGGATTCCTGCTCTCTGTGCAGATGATGTTTCCCAACTTCATTTAATAAGCAAAGTTTATTAGGCTATATATATATATATATTAGATACATTTTTAAATCATTTCTAGAGGAACTTTGTTCCTTCTTGGTACAGTCCTTGATTTTATCCTCATTAACAGCTGCTTACCCAAATTATGATTCATTTATTCATTTAATTATTGATGTAGAGTCACACAGCCATAGAATCTTTTGAGTTAGAAGGGACTCTTAAATATCTGGTTTAACTCTGCAGCTAACCTACAGCTAGATCAGATTGCTCAGAGTCCCACCAGCCCAACCTTGAGTGTCTCCAGCGTTGGAGCATTCACTACCTCTCTTTGCAAGCTGTTCCAGTGCCTCATCACCCTTTTATGAAAAACTTTTTCTTTAGATCCAGTCTAAATCTCACCTCTTTTAGCTTGAAACTATTTCCTCTTTTGAAGAGTATCTTCTCCTCTTTCTTATACTTCCCTTCAAATATTGAAAGTCCATCTCAGGTCTCCCCAGAGACTTAAATTCTCCAGAATGAACAGCTCCAGCTCCCTCAGTCTGCTCTTGTAGGGAAAGGGTTTCCTTGGATCATTTTCATAGCTCTCTTCTGGATGTACTCCAACAGGTCCATGTCTCTCCTATAATAAGGACTCCACATCTGGATACATTACTCCAGGCGAGGCCTCACCAGCACAGAGTAGAGGAGCAGGATCACCTCCCTCACCCTGCTGGCCATGCTTCTTTTGATGCAGCCCAGGATACCGTTAGCTATCTGGGCTGCAAGTCATTTAGGTATTCATTTCCCACATCTTGATAAGACCTCAATTTGTAACTTTTCCTGAAGTAAAGTTTACCTCTAGATTATATACAATCCATTTATTTTTAGAGATTTAAGTGTTTCAGTGAGTATGTGTCATGTCCCACCTGTAAGGGGAAGGAATGGGGGGGACCAGATTCATGAAAGTGTTTTTCATTGGTCCTTTACACCACATTTAAGACATACTGAAGAGACCATGGCTGAATGTGTGCAACCAAGTCACAAATGAAATGCAGATAGTAGTTCTGAAGCCATGGATATTTCATGTATTCTCTGATCCAGCTATGAAGAGGCGGGTTAGCTTTTTACTTTTTGTAGTATGGTCTCCCTTTCTTTATCTCGAGCTTATGACATCAAAAACAAAACAAAACATACACAGAAAAAATAAAACAAAACAAAACAACAACAACAACAACAACAAAAAACAGTTGCAGAACAGGATGCTCCATCAAAGGATGATGGAATCATGAATAATAAGACTACTGATGTGCATTTCAGTAATTGTTTGTCAACATTAATTTGCATTGTTTCTTGTAAAACTAAGGTTGGGAGTAAATCCGTTGTAAAAAGAGATGGTATTGCCATGATTAAACCAGAGGAAGCATTCTGTTTTGCACTGAATAACATTCAACAAAAAACACACTTTGCTCTTAAAGTGTCAACACTCACTGAAATCCACTTTGTATGTAACTGTGCTCCCATACCTATGTACATGTAGGTAAGTCATTTTTTTCTAAAATATAGTTAATTTTCCTTTGGAAAAAAAAGATCAACAGAAAAATGATAGCTTCTGCATTTAAATTTTTGAAGTAAGTGTTTCTAAATTGCACTACCCCTGAGCTTGGATATAGAAATAAAGATCTTACTGAACTAAAAAGAAATAGTGTGAGTAGGAAGAAGCTTGCAAGAGTTCAACAGATTGATTAAATGTCTGAGATCATCATTTGCACTTCTTTACAGTAGGCAAAGCATCATGATTATTTGTTTCTTCCCGTTTCACCTCCATATTAGCTCTGCCTTTAGATTTGTGTTAAACTGATAGATAAAAATGTTGAAATCCTACAATTCTTATCTTAAATTTCTTTGCCCGTAGGACTGGTTGAAAAGGATTTAAAGAAAAAAAATAGTGAGCTGATATTGTGCCATTTTTAGTGTAAAACAGTCACTTCTAACTGACCTCTTGAGCTTTGCTTTCGGAAAGAGCTCACTGCTGATTTGAGTTGACATATCTCTTTGAATGAATGACTGACTTCACAAACCTGAAAGGCTGTATTGAGAAGAGGTGCTTCTGACTGAAAGAACAAAAGTGTTCCATTGTGGATGTGGCTAAAACCCTTGAAGCTGTGTCTAAACGAATACGTGTGATACTGTTTCTTCATGGTGTGGGTGTGAGTCCCAGTGCAACCAAATTGCTGCTTAACTTCCAATCTATGTGATTGGAAGTCTACTCCAGGATCTTGACTGTATTGATCAGGCTGCCACAGATGTTCTTTGGCAGGCAGTCTTCTTCCTAGATAGATAAAGCACTGCTGTGGAAACAATAAAGCTTTTTTCCCCCCCATTGTTCCAGGAAACTCCTCTGGCAATTAGAAACTTGCAACAGCTTTGCAACAGCCTTGAATCATGCATGGTCAGTTTTCACTAGTTCAGCCATGTGCTCAAACGTTTCTATGGTTTAATAATCAGTTCTCTCTTGAAATATACCCTGTTGCATTAAGAAGCAGCAATAACATCCCCGCTTAGCATTCATTTTAGCAGACTAAATGAGCCAAGCTTTTCAGGCTCCTCTTGCAAGTGAAACTCTCTCCCCCTCATTATCTGTATCCATGAGCATGTCCTACATTACTGAAAGAAATTTGTGGATTTATATGTGTGTCCAGGATTTCTGTCTTGCCGAAACCCTATGTGTATTAACTCTAGCCAACTTTGGTCCAACAATTCTAAATCTTTCTGCAGAACATGCTGAACTCAGTAGTATATCTGTTTGGTGCAGCACTTCCCAGATGTGTTACCCATGGACATTGTGTCTCTAAAAGTGTCAGAATTACTTCTCAGGTATTGAACATACGCTGCACATATGTGCAGCAAATGTAAGATCCTGCAAAACATTACATATTGTGTATACTTTTTATTTATTTACTGTACATAGTTCTACCTGGGAAATGTGGAGAGAAATAGGGCAGTTCCTCCTCTTTTAGTAATATCCTCTACCTGTTTACAACTTGAATGAGCAGAGATGATGGTGACTGAACACATCAGCAATTTGTTATAGTTGCATTCACATCTCTCTTTCTGTACCATATTCAGCTGAAGGGTACACAAGTCATGGTAAAAGTTCATATTTGTCAAAATAATGTATTCAAATCAGCTTTCAACATCTTTCATTACGCGGTTGAAGCAATTCTAGATTTAAGACAATTGAAATTTCATGAATACGGTAAAATTTTTGCTAAAAGGTCACCTGCTGAATATATTAAAGTAGTAGTAGCCTATTTTTTAGGTAGACCATTATATATTTGTATTAACTTTTAAGCTTAACTGATAAGTCTCATCACAGAGAACAGATTAAATTCAATTGCAAAATTATTTGTAAAAAAGTTTGATCTTTTAAAGTATCTACTATTATTTAGTCCTTTTATATACATACACGTTACCTGAACTACATTTGAATTTATTTTTTAAATTGGTATCTTAGTCCAATGGGACAAAATTCTCAGAAGGTGAAAATCTGAGTCAATATCATCATCATCAGGAACGTGGCCTGTAAGTGACAATTCTTTTCAGAAATCTTGTTCATAACATTTCTGTATTTGTTAGCTGGATTTTTTTACAGAAGTAAATTTTTCTGGATTACATCAAACATTTTTCTCCTTCAGACTGCTTTGACTTTTAAATATGCTCTCTATTGATCAACTCATCAGCCAGTGGAAATACTGGAAATAAATTGAGAAGAAACCCTTTTGAAGTGTTGAATTTAGGACTCCATGCACGAGGAAACAGAGAAGAGAGGTGATTCACACAGGATGAGAGTCACACGCTTAGAGTTTTGAATGTTCTTGTTAGAACATGCACCTTGTGTAGGGCTTTTGATTTTAAGGGTTACTGTCAATACAGTTTACTGTGAAAGAGCGTTACTGGTAGTAGGCAAAGAGCACTACTTTCGCAATGTCTTATTCCATCCAGCTAAACTGTGCTTAAATCACTGCAGCCTATAGCATTCTTGAACCAGTTCAGTAAACATGGTTTTAATACAAGCAGGGATTGGACAACAAAAAAACAGTGCCAGAGCTTGGAAAAGAATTCAAAACTACTGGCTCCCATCTCTATGCTCTAATTAACGCAAAAGTTTCCTCTCCCACTTAGCAAGTCAGGACTGCAAGGGATACAAAATGAAAGTGGAGGATTTGTGTGTGTCATTTTACCAACCTGCGTCTTGTAAGCATGAGCTGTGTTTGGACTTTTAGTATAAATTTACAGATTGCAGAGATCACTGTTTGCAGTCAGATACTTTTCTGATTCATTGATGTGTTTTGTTTTTCCTGGCTTTGTATTAAGAGAATTATGCTTCAGCTGAGTTGTGTAACGAGGACTTGGAGCTGCAGTGCTCACACGAAGACACTCACCCCAGTAAAGCTGCTTTCAGTCTGCCAGCTAACCAATGGCACTTTTCTCCTGCTTTTTTTTTTCTTCTTTCTTTTTTTTCTTTTTTTTCTTTTTTTTCCTCTTGGCTGTGAATGGTCATTTATTGCCTCCAGCTCAGACCTCCTGACAGGAAGGGTTTTTTTGAGGATAATAGAACACAGCCAGGGTGTTTGAGACTTTAATGGGCTTTTTCATAGCTAAGACTAAATCTGTGCTTTTCAAACTGTATTCATGTTGTAGCCCTCTGAATGTCTTCAAGCAGAGGTGCAAGTCTCTGTGTAGTAAATTTCAGCCTACTGAGAAAATGCTTCCCATATTTTAGTAAACAAACTCAGGAGACCTCTGGGGTCACAAGCTGGGAATGGCTGCCCAGAGCAGAAGTCTCGTATGTGAACTCATGCCAATCTAGGGCATTTTCAACCCAGTGCATGAGATGACAGAAATATTGCCATTATAACTCTGTATTGTCATTTCTGTTTAAAAGTTTGTCCTCTGTTAATGGTATTTCCCTTATATTATAACTTTTTGCCTTGTCAAATTATTTATTAACATGGCGAGTTAGGAAATTTCCCATGATATCAAGACTTTCCTTTCTGAACACGATCACCACCTTTTGAGGTTTTGAATTTGAGGGTAGAAGAGTGGAAAGAATGAGATACAATTGAGATGATGTTGGAGGTGAAGAGCCTTTCCTTTCATAGATGATGGACTTCAAGAAAGTAACACTACTATAAGAAAGCAAAGGGAAATTTCTTATCTTCTGGCTATGAACCGCTGTCACCAAGTGTAGGCAGCCTGCATCATCAACTACTCACTACAACTAAACCTTTGGTTTCCGTGCCCAAGTAGCAGTGTATAATGGTATTTCACTGTACATACACATATAGCTCTGCCTTTTTGTAGGTGAGTCAAAGCACGTATGTTTTTCTAACCTTTTCTCCTATTCAAAGGGCAGATGAGTAACTTCTTGATTCTGTTGTGCATAGTGAGGACAGCACTATCTCAGGCAAGTCATAGGTGAAGACTCCATAGGTGGGGGTGAGAAGGGAAGTGTTTCCTTTTCAGGTTGAAAAGGGGATCTAAATCATTTGTTCTAAGGTGATAAGATAATTCACAGATATTCCTGTCCTACAAACGTTAGAGCAGGGCTATAAGGGCTATAAATCATTACCTATCTCAATAATATTACTTTTTAAAGTTTTAATAGACTCTAGTCCTCTTTTTTTTTTTCTCTCTTTTTTTCTTTTTTTTTTCCATAGATAGGGATTACTGACTAATCTGCTCTTGCCAAAAGTTGATTTTCATCTCACTGAATTAAAATAAGCAAAGATCACACCTTGGTAGAATGGTAGGTCTGTGCTAATGCTGCTTTACCCCTGAAGACCATCTTGTCTGAAGCAGTGGATATGTCTGCTACTGACAAAAGAGTGAAAGTGAAATGTAAGTACTATAAATGACTTGAGCTGATGAAGTACTAGAATTACTCATTCAGCCAACAAAGCTTGTATTACATCTTCACTTTAAGTCCAAATAAGGACTCAGGTGTAAAAAAGTCATAAGCTCTTATTATCAATAATTTAATACCTAGCAAAAATAGATTTATATCTTGTCCTTGTAAGGTGTTCTTAGTCACCCAACAGACCATTACCAATGGCTGTGGTAAAAACTGATCTTTCATATCATGTTGATTGTTACTGAAAATAAAACCAGCTTCTTGTAAGCTCTCCTTAGCCTAGAATTATTTATAGTCTCAAAGAACTGTTCTTCCTCTCTACATGTCATGCATTAGTACATTTGGTTAAGCTTTGGTGAGTTACGTACTTAAGGAGAACCCTATTATACTATTTGATGATGGTAAAACTACGTGTTTTCCTACTGAAGACTTGTAGGAAATAATTAGAAATTTTGGGGCAAATATTTCCCTTCTCTCTCCCTTTTACAAATGTTATTTCTTTCCTTAAAAGATAAATATTTCCAACTATATATTTTCTAAACTACATATTTTAACTTTCATCATCAAAACAGCTGTTTCTCATAAAGAAATTTTTCTTTGTTCTAATATTAGAGATGTTTGCTAACAGGAAGGAGGGAAATTTCATGTGCAAGAAAAAATTTGTATGGGTTTTCTTTTATGAGTGACAGTGAAGAGTTGAGGTACAAAGAGGGAATTGAGACATTTCATTAAGGAGACATTTTTTTCTAGGAGCAGTTCCACTCTAAGCATTAGCCAGCATTTAAGTTGATTTTAAAAGAGGATGAACTTCTGACATATTTTCAGTCTTCTCCATTCACTCAGCAAAATTTCAAATTTCCAAATTCCTCCCCCCAAATTTCCAGACACCAAAAAACAGCCCTTAGCAGAAGGGTTTTTTTGTTTGTTTGTTTTTGCTTTTTTCCCCCTGAATTATGTCACGGAGTATAATAATGTAGACAAAACAAGAAAATCCTGTATTCTGCCATATTGGGTTGTTCTTTACACCATGGGATTAATTATGTCTCACTCCCTGTACTGCAGCTAAAAAAAAGTATTAAGCATTGATAAATATAAATGGCTTTTTATGTTAATCACTTTCTTTTTTTCAAGCCTGAAGTTTCTGTAGATTTGTGTGTTAACCATTCTGAGTGGAGGAAGCAGCTCACCCCAAGCGTGTTAGGTTTTCCTGTTCTAAGCAAGTCTAAACCAATTAGTTTGTAAAGCAAGGAAACCACAGTAGTAAAAGCCAAATACAGGTTCAACTGGAGAACACGCACTATTTTTTACAGATCAATTCCAGGAATGTTTTCATTTTGTTTTACCTGGGTGTTTTGTAGCATCAGGTCACTTATACATAGGTTTCCAGCGGATAAGAATTTCCTGTTTTCATCTGTAACCAATATTAAATTTCAAAATTAAAATAGAGGTAGTAGCTCAAAAATGAAACATCTAATTCAGTGTAATTAATGATTAATGATTTGTCATCACTACCATTTTTAAGGAATAACCTTTTTTCACCTATATTTCCAAGAGGTATTATTCAGATCTGAAATACATAAAAATGTTATCAAAAACAGCTGCATTTTACAACATTCTTCTGTCACTGACTTCTGATTCTTACGTGTCATTAACACAGCTTTTACACACACCAATTATCCTACTGACACTCATTGAGAGTATTGATGTTATCATGTAATCTCAGCAATGATATGAAAAATAAAGGTAAATGTACCTTTTAATTTTAATTTTATTTTTACTTTTATTTTTATTTATAATTTTATTTTTAATTTGGATATTTTGCTTTCTTCCATTTTTTTCAAATTAATGTTAGCTCCCAGAAAAAAACAAGAAATGTTACAACATCACAGGTTGCTAGCATTTTAGTTTTAGTTTTATTTTTATTAAACTATTTTTAGTTTTATTTTTACTAAACTATTTTTAGTTTTGCATGTGCAGAGACTGTTGTATGGACCAGAGATGCAAGAATCACTTAGCAAGACCTCATTTCATGTGAATAAAATATATGCTGTGATTGAGAATAGAAGGGGTTAGAGGTATGAAAGCATTCAGTAAAGAACTGAAAGGAAAAGTGAAGGCACTATGATAAGATCTACATGCACGTACTATGCAATTGCTGCTAACAGATTACACTTCCTGCAGATATCGCACTCACACTCAAACACAGAGGGAAGTGATAATCTGCTTAAATAAATTATTTTAATTAACTGTTTACAGACACTGCACTGGCCTCTGACAGGCTCCTAGTGTCTGCAGTACCTGCATGACCTTCCAAGCAACAGTGACTGCGTCTGAGGGTCAAATTGTGGTGAGCATATACTGTAGAATCATAGAGTCATTAAGGTTGGAAAAGACCACTTGCATCACCAAGTCCAGCTGTCAACCCATCACCACCACATCAATTAAACTATGTGGCTCAAACATGTCCTCATATTCCCATCACATCCCCATCTGTGCCCCAAGATCATCCATACACGCTTTATAACTTGTAAGTACGGGATGCTTTCAAAATGTAAATAAGCTGGTGAGAAGGGAAGCCCTTGCAGTCTGCTGCAAGTAGGCATATGCCAGATGTGGATGAACCTTTGCTTTTGTTTCAAAGCATTATGTGGTATGGTGAGCACTGATCTAAGAACCACATAGAAATTATTTTATTGTAAGGTAGACAAAGATTCAGGCAGTGAAAGTTCTGATGTACATCCTGATTAATTTATGCTGCTTTTGAGCCATAGTAAGTCCACGACCTTAAGTTAAGTGCCCTATCTAATGTGTGCATTGCTCCTGTGGTATCACAGCTCCAAAGGATCAAGAAATTACATAATTTTTCCCTCATCACCCATGCCAGCAATGATACACAGGCTGTGAGATAACTAACCATGATAGTGCACATTGATTTCTGTGTGACTTGTAGCACTCTAGTAAATTAAACTTTCTTCTAATAGAAAAACCCTGGCTTTTGCAACTATTCATGTCCTGATAGTACTTTTCTATTGACCATGTGCTTTGTAGTCAACATACATCATGAACATTCCCCATGCCCTGATTGCCAGGTGTGCCTTTTATTTTCTCATAGTTATGAGTTTAAGTGGACTCTGTTGTTGCAGTTCTTGTTTTTCTTAGTTTTTCTTAGTTTCCTTCTTCTAGTGATTGATCCAAATATAGCCAGAATGTTTAAGGAGGTAAACTTGGTGAAGAAGACCCTAGTCATAATGTGTAAATACCCACACCAGGAAAAGGTAGTTATTTTAATACGGCAATGCCAGAGGAAACATTCTGAGATCTCCTATTTTTATTACTATGACTCAAGCTGGGAAAAATTTCTTAATTACAAAGTTGGAAAAACATTCACATTTTTGAATATCATCACATCAAAAACTTGGATGGGCACAACAAACTGCAATGCTTTCTTTATAGGTAGCTATTGTCAATGGAACCTTGACATTGACAAAAACACAGTAAGTGGGGGTACAGTCTCAAAAGCCAGTCCTCCAGAAAGCCTCTCTCTTTCCATTGTCTTTCATTTTCTCGACCAAAACAATTTAAGCATAGAAACTAGTGTAAATGACTGCAATAGGATCTACAAATATCAGTGATAACTGTTCAACATGAAAACACTAAGTATTGTTAACAATACTACTTGTACCAATTTAATACCAGATAAAGCAACCTTCTGTACATCTAAAGTGCTGAGTTTAATGACAAATCAGAAACAGGGGAAATAGAGTTCTGACTTCTCTTTCCTCTACAATATCTTTACTTCCTCAGTGTTTTTATCAGTGATGTAGACAGTGGGATCAAGCGCACCCCCAGCAAGTTTGCAAATGACATCAAGCTTACTGGTGCAACTGATATACAGAAGAAAGGATTGCAATCCAAACACACCTGGACAAGGTTGAGAAACAGTCTCAGGTGAATCTAATGAGATTCAATGAGGCCAGGTGCAAGTTGTTGAACCTGGGTCATGGCAATCCCAGATGTGTACAAATGAGGATAAGAACTCACTGAGAGCAGTTCTGAGTAGAAGGACTTGTAGTCCTGGAGGATGAAAAGCTGGCCACAAGTTAGCAGTGTGCGCGTGTGCGCGTGTGCGCGTGTGCGCGTGTGCGCGTGTGCGCGTGTGCGCGTGTGCGCGTGTGCGCGTGTGCGCGTGTGCGCGTGTGCGCGTGTGCGCGTGTGCGCGTGTGCGCGTGTGCGCGTGTGCGCGTGTAGCTCAGAAGGTCAACTGTATCCTGCATGGTATCACCAAGTGGGTGTTTAGCAGGGAGAGGGAGAGGATTGTTCCCCTCTACTTTGCCTTTGTGAGTTCCCATCTGGAGTACTGTGTCCTGGGCTGGGGCTCCAGTACAGGATAGATGTGGAGCTGCTGAAGCAGGTCCGGAGGAAGGCTGTGAGGATGATCAGGGGCTGGAACATTTCTATGAAGAAGAAGTTTGAGGAAACTGGGCTTGTTTAGCTTGGAGAAGAGGAGGTTCTGGAGAGAATTCACTGTGGCCTTCCAGCACTTTAAAGTTGCTGATAAACAGAAAGGAGACTGACTTCTGACATGGTCCAGTAGTGATAGAACAAGGGGAATGGTTTTGAACTAAAGGAAAGTAAGTATAAGGTAGATGTTAGGAAGAAATTTTTCACTCAGAGGGTGATGAGGTGCCATCACAGTCTGCCCAGGAAAGCCATGGATGCCCCATCTCTGGAGGTGTTCAAAGCCAGGTTGCATGCAGTGCAGGGCAGCTTGATCTAATGTGGCCTATCCTTAGCAGGGGGTTAAAACTTAATGATCCCTAAGGTGACTTTCAACTCAAACCATTCTATGATTCCATTCTAGGATTATTTTAGTCAATCTTTGATCTTTACTGTATAGTAAAGATCAGTAAAGTAGTAAATAGTAAAAAAAAAAAAATAGTAAAAAAAAAAATAGTAAAAAAAAAAATAATAGTAAAGTATGGCTATGCACCGTACTAATTAGCTACAGCATAACACTTAGAGTAAGGTAATGTGATGCTTTGGACCAAAATACACTTTACATGAGAAGGAATAAAGCAAATACAGTGGAAATATATTGTGAAATGGAAATTAAACTAATCCACTGAAAAGCAACAAAAGTGGCTCTTTGCATGCCTCTCGCTGCTGGTTAACACATCTCTTACTTTGACACAGCCTGTGTATGTCACTCACTTAATGATGGTATGTTTTGGAAGAGAGAGAGATGGGGAATGCAAATAGTGGATTAGAAAATAATCCAAAATCATGCAGTCATTCCACAGTGTAGCACAATTCCTCTTCTATTTGCTTTTTTTTTTTTTTTTTTTTTTTTCTTCTTCTATTCCTTATGGCACCTTGTTATAGACCTTTTCATGAGTTTTCATTTACCCAGTTTCCTAGAATGTATTTGTCAAATAGTCCTCCCAGTCCTGCACAGAAACAACAGAAGAGATAATGATTGAAACAAGACATGCAGAGATGAGGAGAAAAGAGTGCAGGAAGGTCCTACAGAACTTTTCAGAAAGGGTGGTCAGGCACTGGAATGGACTGCCCAGGGAGGTGGTGGAATCACCGACCCTGGGGGTGTTCAAGGAAAGACTGGATGTTGCGTTGAGGGACATGGTTTAGTAGGAGCTATTGGGAATAGGTGAACGGTTGGACTGGGTGATCTTTTAGGTCTTTTCCAACCTTCGTGATTCTATGATTCTATGATTCTATGAACTTTACTCTATAGGGAACCACCTCGAAGAATACTATAATTTAATTTCAGGAAGCCGTACCTTTTACCTTGCAAAGTTTTCTCTCTCAAAGGGTGGTTTTGCATGTATATTTACATGTAGTTACAGGGACTAGGTTACAGAATGAGCATAGGAGAAATCATAGCTGGGAACATGAAGTTGCTGGAGCAGAACAAGAGGAGGGCCATAAAGATTATCAGAGGGCTGGAGCACCTCCCCTAGAAGGACGGGCTGAGGAGCTGGGACTCTTCAGCCTGTAGAAGAGAGGGTTCTGAGAGGAGACTTCCAGTTGTGAAGGGGGCCTACAGGAAAAGAGGAGAGGGACTATTTATAAGGGCAGGTAGAGACAGGATGAGGGGAAATGGATTTAAATTGGAAAGAGGTAGATTTAGACTAGATACTAGGAAGACATTCTTTACTGTGATGGTGATGAGACTCTGGAACAGGTTGCCCAGTGAGGCTATGAATGCCCCTCCCTGGCAGCATGCAAGGCCAGGCTGGATGGGACTTTGAGCAATCTGGTCTAGAGGGAGGTGTCCCTGCCTATAACAGAAGGGATGGAACTTAGATGATCTCAAAGGTCCCTTCCAACCCAAACCATTCTGTGATTTTATGATACATGTGGCACGTTTCAGGACAGTTGGTATACAAGGATTCACTACTGACCAGGAGTTTTTGAATATAGCATACAATTGTAGGCCATACTTTCCAACATCAGTTCAGTTCAATTAATGACCTCTTTCTTTACTGTGCAGATGCTGAAGAAGCACAAGATTGGTTGTGTACACTGCAAATGCATGAATTACAGACCTCCTGGTGGGGTTGTATCAGCCTCTGCCTGTGAGCCTTGACAAATGTTGAAAGAATTTTGAGGTATGAAAGGACAGAGGCAGTTATTTGGCATGAAAAATGAATTGATCAAAAGGAGCAGTGATTTTCCTCTGCTTCTTGTACAGTTAATGCTTCAGACTTTGTACAAAGGCTCCCACAGCAGACAGAGCATTTCTCTCTCTCTCCATATGTAAGTCTGGGAGGGAGGTATATAGGAAACAGTTTGCCTAAGAAACCCTTTTTTGTCTGTGAAAGGAAGTGTTTGAGTTAGAAGGAGATCGTTCCAAGGATAAAGCATCAGGGACAAATTTATATATAGCAGTAGAAACTGCTCTCTGAACTTCATATAGGAAGGAGTCTGAGATGTAGATTTTATAAACAGACCCCTTTGGATCTCTGGAGAGAGGATTTGAAAAGTCAAACACATTCAGGCCATGCCTATAAAAGTAGAAATTACACTGCCCAGAGCCTTTTAAGCAACAGACTTATTTCAAACAACAGAATACTATGGCTGTTATTCTTTTGCGCGCTCTCTCTCTCTCTCTCCATATAGATATACACTGGCAAAATTAATCCTGCCCAAAGATGCTGTTAGTTTAGAGATTTTATCCTTTACAGCTGTAAGCCCCATAGCTGAAACCTGCAATGAAAGGGTCACTCATTGAAAGCTGATGAGTAACAGGAAGACAGAAAAGTCGGATCTCAAACAGATGAAGGCCCTTTCCCTTCCTGATAAAAGGGTGCAAACTAGATGGACCAGTTATCATCTGCCTGTCACTTAATTAACAGTTTGGATGGCATTCCTTCCTTTAATGGAAGAAATAAAAGGAATTAACTTGAGAATGAATAGAGAAGAAAATTTATCCAAGACAATGGAGATGTAGGGTTGTTGCAACCTGCATTGGGTAGAGGTTGCAGACAGCAAAAATAACCAAGAATGTTGAAAGGATCTGTCAAAGTGAAGAGCAGAGGCTCTTGCTATGTCAGCTTCCAAAAGGATGGGGTGGGATGAGATCCTGTAGGACCTGATGAGATGATTTATGAAAAGATTAAACGGGGTGCCAATTGATAGTAATGACACTGGGCAATACTCACTAAAATGGCAATACAGGAACCGTAAACAACAGATGCTAGGAGAGAGATCATAGAAAGTATTTTCCCAGTCCACAACATAGCACATTCTAGTCTTATCTTCCTACATGGTCCAGAGCTGTGAATTTTACCTGCAAGAGAAAGAGTTTGATTTAACCCTTTTGAACTCAGTTTGCAAATTTTCCCATATGAGTATCATGAGAGTATTTATGAGTTTCTGAGGTTGTAAATGAACTTCTATGCATCTGTGTTGTAAGTGTCCTAAGAAATAGAGCACAGCTTCATGAATACCTATGTATTTTTCCTCCAAACCTCTTAAAATCAAGGAAACATCTGCTTGTGTAAGTATGCAATTAATATTTAAATTAAAATATGATACTTACATGAGAAAAAACTCCTGGTAGGACTGACAGAGAATTTAAAACAAGCTCATACAAGTAAAAGGTCTTGGTTATTTTGTCACATTTTTGGTATTAATATCTGTGCTCCTGGCCATGGCAGAACAAGCGAGGGCAATGCTGAAGCACTGAGATGTGTCTGGTGCTGTCAGTGACTCTCTGAACTTTGCACCAGAATGAGATAACTTGAAGAAAAGATGAAAATTCCCTTTTCCTTGACCCTTTCCTCTGTTTCCTTTTTTTTTTTTTTTTTTTTTTTTTTTAATTGGAGGAATTTTAAAGAAAAGAAAATTTTACAAATGTTCCAACAGCATCAGGAACTGCTGCCTCTCCTCCAGAAGGGTTAAGGATGCATGGTCCTGACCACTTGTCAGATTTGGCATGCTACAGCCAACAGCTGGTGGAGGTAGTTAATTAGTCCTGCACCCTGCCCGAAGTTCAGCATTTATTGGCAGGCAAAAGCAGGCTGCACCAGCCCACTTTCCTCTTTCAATTAACAAAGGCCTATGCCATCAGATTACCTTGGCTACATGCCACTGCATTCGTGTCATTTGCCTGCCTGAGCTTTGCCATGGCAACAGGAAAGCTAACGTTGCCAAAGCAGCATCTGGTCCATGGGTGGCAGATTACCTGCCAAACAGATTTACTAGCTGCAAAGTGCTACTGACTGCCCTCAGAAAAGAGAGGAAGGGGAGTGCACTGTAACAAAATGATTGCTATCAATTTTAATATTTCTTTCTAAGCAAAGGTTTCCGGATATCTGTCTGCTGATGTATGTGTGTAGAGCTTGTCTTTATTCTTTCTGGGCATGAAAGCCATTGAATGAATTAGGTTTTATCTTAGTCTCCAGGTCCTTTGGGCATTACAAAAGCAAAAGTCTTTGTTGAGGACTAATTTTTATTATGCAGCATCCAGGCTGATCTTGACAGAGCACTGCTGGTTTTTCATTTCATTTTATCACATCCATTTTGCTGTGTTGACATTAGAGATATGTGTGATCCAAAAATCATGGATCCAAATGCTCATAAACTGCAGGGAAAATCAGATCTGAATGTCAAAATCACATCTAGTTCCAATGGCCTATAAAACACATGGGCATACAGTAGCAGATTCATGAAACTGTGAGATATTTCCAGCGGACTGTTGGCCCTCAGTAGACAAGGAATCCTTTAGATGAATAGCAGGCAGAGGAGGAGGCTGCAAGCCATGCAGAACTGGCTTAATTTCTACTATATAATGCTTTAAAATAAGCCATGATGCAGAGAAATTCCATGAAACAACACACAGTTGTTTCTTTCTCTCTGTTCTGGGAGACAACTACTTTCTGATTCCACTTGTTGTTCCCTAAACTCTGAGTTGGCATAACAAAGGTAATATTCACAGCCTCAAGATTAATTTGAATGCAAGTGCAATATAATTATGAGTATGCAGCAAGGAGTGAAAGAACAAGGTTCCTTTTCAGTGACTCCTGGGTGGTTAGTAAACTCCTGAAATATGAGATTTATCTGAATCAACAAATGTGAACAAGGAAAACAATGATCAAAACTCATTTCAGCTCCTCTTAGAAATCTAAGCATTTTCTCATAATCTTTAATTTCTTATTCACTAATGCCTCCATTCCGTTTCCTGGATCTGTAGCATTTCCACGCTGAAAAATGTAATGCATTGAGTGGTGGTAGTACAGGTGGAGAAAGCAAAGAATTAATTTGTTGCAGCAGTGAGAAATTAGAAAGTAAGGTTGGTCTCAGGAAGAAGTACTAGAAAATATTTTGAGGAATTCAATGATCTAAATGCTTGTCGTCCCTTAGGTTTGTGTTCCTAAGTGATAAAGCACACTTGAAAATCTGTGTATGCACGCATCTTTCAATGTCGTGCATAACTACACTATGCTGAGTGAGTAAAATCAATAGCTATATGAGCATGAAACAAAGCTCACACGTTCTTGAGATACTCTAGGGAAGAAGATGGCCACATAGATCAGAATATAAATAACCATAGAGTTGACCTTTTGCATCTTAAACAGCAGTGAATGTAACAAAAAAAGCAAAATAGATCAGAAAAATTAAAAAAAAAAATAATTTGGCTGTTAAGCATGGTAGACGGATGGCACACTTACATCACTTTACCACACTGTTTTTCTAACCAGACCTTTCAAGTTTTCCTGTGTCAGTGTTGTAGCCTGGTGCAGTACATCACCTCCAGCATTCACAGAGTTGCTATTGAGTAACACCTATAATACATGTATTGAGTAACGCTGGGCTCCATCAAAAGAGGGGTGGCCAGCAGGGACAGGAAGGTGATTGTCCCCCTCTACTCTGCTCTTGTGAGGTCCCATCTGGAGTACCGTGTCCAGGTCTGGAGCCCCCAGTATAAGAAGGATGGGGAGCTGTTGGAGAGGGTCCAGAGGAGAGCCACAGAGGTGATCAGGGTACTGGAGAACCTCCCTGTGGAGACAGGCTGAGGGAGTTGGGCATGTTCAGCCTGGAGAAATGAAGGCTGCAGGGTGACCTCATTGCAGCCTTTCAGTACCTAAAGGGAGCCTACAGAGGGGAGGGGAATCAATTCTTTGAAAGGGTAGATAACAGCAGGACGAGGGGAAATGGTTTTAAGATGAGGGAGGAGAGATTTAGGTTGGATGTCAGGGGGAAGTTCTTTACAGAGAGAGTGGTGAGGTGCTGGAACAGGCTGCCCAGAGAGGTTGTGGATGCCCCGTCCCTGGAGGTATTTAAGACCAGATTGAATGGGGCCCTGGGCAGCCTGGTCTAGTATTAGATGTGAAGGTTGATGGCCCTACATGTGGCAGGGGGGTTGGAGACTCATGATCCTTGAGGTCCCTTCCAACCCTGTGATTCTGTGAACACATCACATCATTCAGCATGTTTACCTGGTTCTGATAGGCAGCCATCACAGAATCTCAAAAATCACAGAATCACCAAGGTTGGAAAAGACCTACAAGATCATCCAGTCCAACCATCCACCTATCAACAATAGCTCTCACTAAACCATGTCCGTCAACACAATGTCCAAATGTTCCTTGAACACCTTCAGGGTCAGTGACTCCACCACCTCCCTGGGCAGCCCATTGCACTGCCTGACCCATGAAAGGGGATATCGTGTACAGTAAGGTAAATGAAGGTATAGAGAATCAAATGACCTTCCCGTATTCACAGAGGAAGTTTTCCAGACTGCATGCTAGCTCATGACTTCTAACTCAGCATCCTAACTATGAATTGTACCTTCTTTTGTCCTTCTGGCTCTTCTTAATAATGAGCATAACATACTGCAATAGAAATCAGAGAACTGAAGGCTAAATACTGCAGTCTCTTTGTAGCTGACACACAGATACTCCATATTTCTCCTCTTCAACTGGATCAGTTATTCCCAGTTAGAAGTAAATGGACTGCAGCTTGAATGTAAGTAGTTGTGCTTCTGGGTAATGAGCCAGATGGAGGTTCAAGCCTGCGTCTGCTAAGGCACACATCGCACAGACATGTTACTATACCAGGCATCTTGCAATTTCCTTGCCCTCCCAGGATGAGGGAAGAACAAAGTACTTCCAAAGATGGAGTCCCATCACTTTGTATTATTTGTGGTCAAAAGGCCAGGATGATCAGGCACACTGATGAAAAACCTTGACTTCAGCCTCTGATGAGTTCACAACTCTTTTCTAAGTCTCAGACAGGCAGGACTTCTGTATGCAAAAGGCATCTGAGGTTGGCTGAACATACTTGTTTTCTCCCAGATTTCAGTATTGGTCAAAATGAAAATAAAAAAAAAAGAAATTCAGTAAACTCAAAAAATTGAGAGTTTCTTCCAGTTTTGGAAAGTTACCAAAATGCCCTGAGGTTACTACAGTGATCCTGCTAGGTTCTGTGAGTTCTATGGCCTCTGTTCAAAGGCACACTTGTCTCAGGAGCTGCGTGTGCCCTTTGCAACATGTGATGCCTGGGAAATGTGGTGAAGGTGCTAATATGCAAACACAACTCTTGGTTATTATTTTGTAAAGAAGACATTAATATTAGTGTCTAAGCAGAACTGAGATCTTTCTGGATCACTCATCTTCAGTGTCTAGCTCAAAACACTCTGTGCTTAATAGTAAGAAAGTCCTGCTGATTTTTGTGGCCCTTCCCTTGTGTGATAAAATCAGGCTCCATCTCTCACACGTGGAGTTTGTAAAAAACTAATCAGTAATTTATCATCTGAACTCTTTCAGTTCAGTGTCAGGTTATAAAACAGTAGCAGATTGGCTTGTCCTCCAGGTAAGTATGTTTTTTCCTGTATGATGGAAAGCTTCTCAGTTTAGTCTTAAAAGTGGCAGCTCTACCACAAGGGAGCAAAAGAATTAGCAACTAGCAAATCAATCACTATGTTTGGACTGCTTTTTTTCTTATTATTATTTTTTTTTAACCCTAACTGGTAACCCATAACAATTTTGTGACAAAAGAAGAAGGAAGCACACAGACTTCTCATTTAGCCATCTATCTGCAAACAGAGGTAAATGAATTGCAGTAGTTGCTTTAGAGTAGAATTGATCTGAAACTCTATCACCTGAAATATACTGCCGGGCTATCCTAGGAGATCCCAATAAATACTTCTGGCTTAATTGCTAAGCTCTCAAGGGAAGAAGGCAACAGCAGAATGCTAAATGACTTTCAGGGTGTCAGGAAGTCTAGGAAGTAAAACCAAGTATTTGTTCTCACTGAAAGCAGATCATGCCTGATCAGTGTGGTGGCATTCTACAAATGAGTGATGACACTGGTGTACCAAAAGCAACTGATGTTATCTACTTGGACTTCTGCAAGGCCTTTGACATGATCGCATACTACATTGTTATCTTTTAATAGGAGAGATATTAAGGGTGGACTATTCAAAGAATAGATAACTGGTTAGATGGTCACAGTGAGAGGGTTGTGGTCAATATATGATTTTATGATTAAGACTTTTTTTTTAGAGACTTGCTTCTATTACACTTTATAAGAAAAGCTTTAAGACAAAGCAATTGTTTCATTATTTGTTGACACGGAGATTCACCACAATGGAGTCAGCTTGAAGTCACACAGGAAAATATCTATCAGTCTGAGGAACATTTTCATATGCAGGACTGAATATTTCCCTGTTGTCTGAGAACACAATTTTACTTTAAATAAAAATACTGGCACTTCTATAAAACTCAGTTTGAAGCAATCTTGATGAACCTGTTCTTTCCTAATGCTGAAAACCGACTGTGCAACCCAATGTGTTATCTCATGTTAGGATCTTAGATTAAGAGCCCCTTTCTATAATGAAGTTTACTGCTTGCTGCCAAGAGTGTGCCCTGGACACCTTCCTCATTACCATCAAAGTTTTAATTCAGACTTAGGTCCAATCTTGCTACTGTGTCATTAAGTATTAATGTGCTTTAATTATCAGACTATTTTTAGAGGATTCAGCATTTTATAGTGCCAGGAAGTGAAGTGGAGCAGAAAGTAAAATCCAAGCAGAACACTTCACTCTTCCTGAGATAGGGATATGGATTACTCATCATTAATGCTATTAACAGAAAACAAATTATGTTGGTTCTAGGTTTACAAGCTGAACGTCAGCATAAAGAATTCACCTCCGCAACTATTGCTTCTTGTTTGTTTACTTATGTCATATTTACCGAATCCAAACATTACTGTCAAGTAAGAGAAGTTTCCAGTTAATCCTCTCATGCTATTTGTTTTATGTCCTCCTTTTCCCCATTACTAGAGCAATGAAAATACAGATCATTTTGATCTTCAGGTTCTCAGGAATGTTTTCTTTTTTGACTGCACTCATATGAATAGAACAACTTGAATTTTCCTGGGCTGTTATTCAGTTCTGTCAATAATTACAGTGATTTAAATGAGCACCAGCTCCCTCAGCCTCTACTTCAGACAATTCTTGTGTATTACAATGTCTGAGAGGAATCATCTGGAGACCGACTTTAAGTAGCAATTTGGTGGTTGATGCTGAAATATTCAATAAAAGAACATGCAGATACCTTTGAAGGTCCGGAGCCATGGACTTAGCGTTACTCATTATCAACTGCAACTCCTAACCGTTGTTCATTTCTATCTCATGTACGCGGATCAAGTTCTAAACTCTGACACGTATTTCTTGTGCATGAACTTGTCATCTGCATTCTCTATCCTCCATGTATAGCATAAGAAAAGCAACACATTATACACTTCTAATATTTCTTTATGCGGTGTTTGACAGTCCTCAGTACAATTATCAAGAATAAATACTCTTCTCTCCTGAAAGGAAAATAATAAATGATTCCATATCCACTTCTTAGCATGCTACCTTTGATTCTAGGCAAGGCATAGTCACTGTTGATTGTTTTCCAAGAAAATGGCAACTTCAGTTCAAATGAATTATTTATTCTTTTTTATTATGAAGCAAAAAGGGCAGTGTGGAATAAATTTGAACAGAATACAAAGAGAAAAAGAGAATAGACCAAAATGAATAATCCAGCTATCCTATATGTTCAGCCCTCTCTTTCCATCCTGTCCATGGGACAGCTGCAGAGATTCTCTTACACTAGAGAAATACTCGTCTTGCAGTTGTAAGAATATTGTGGTGAATTTCAATTTTACTTTTATTTGAGTGGATTTGCTGTCTCTTGCCAGTTTATTGTGTTGTGGTAGCAGGGATATTTGAACAGAGCAGAGTTTTGTAGGAGCTTCAGTGGGCTCTTGCTTACTTCATGTTCTCATTCATTCATTCAGTGAGTCAGAGCCTGCCAGCTCTGTGGGCATGCAGCCAGTTTTGCATATACTACTGGGTTTGTGCTGGCTGCCAGTCACAACGGATGGTGATAAATGGATTCAGAAGCACCTATTAGGATTAACTGAAGGCTTAAATTCACTTTGAACCTTCTTAATGCCAAAATTAATTATGTTAAAATTAACTACTCCATTTTATCCACTGAAGAACAGGCCACGGTTAAGGAAAAACTTACCTTAATGTTTAATGCAGCCTGGAGTTTAAGTAGTTAGTGGAATCTACAGGACATGGAACACATCACATCTACTAGAATCATAAGTATAAAGTATAAATACAAGTTCTTTGTAACTGACTCTTTTCAGCTTGTTCAAATTTTGGTTCATGTTGGCTTTAGTGATTCAGGTCAGACAGAACAACACCGGCATGGTCATCCCGAAAGTAGCTTAGAAAGTAGGACTGTCCTTGTATTTTAACATACTGTACTTAATTCACTGATATTTGAAAGAAATACATTAAAAGAAATTTCAATGATATGATTTCTTTACAAACCAAAGAGATCCTATTCAGCTGGCCCATTGATTGCAATTATTCCATTCAAAGTTGTGTTGAAGAACAGCTGCTGAAGAATAACATGTCATTTGAAAGCTCTAAAACTCTCTGCTATCAAAATAGAAGATAGTCAGATATGTGATACTGTAGAACCTACCATAGTGACAGACGTGATGAATAACCTCAGTTCAGTCCAGCTACGTCCATGAAAAGTCACATTTAGAACTTAAGAGCAACTTTGTTGAGACAGAGGTCCTTTGGAACTTTGGTCCTTTGGGATTTGGAAATTAGACACCAGTGTGAGCAACACTGGCAGAATCTGATCAAGGCTACACTACAAGCTGTACATGTAATGCTGATGTAATAAGAACAAAGCCATGAGAGGCACAGTGTCTCAGTAAATGAACTGACTCTTTCCTTTTGTTCTGTCTTCTATGTTCCTACATGCTATTAGGACCATCTTTGACTTATAGGCTGTCCAAATTACCTTGATCAGAACACTTGTCACTGAAGGGAAGAGCATCAACTAAAAAGATGGAGAAAATAAGGAGGAAAAAGTCAAATGAAAGCAGGATTTTTCAGATGTTTTTTTTTAAATGAATGGCATATTTCCCCCTCCTGCTGCTTCTTAATCATTAGATGGAAGGAAATCATGACTTCTGACTACTTCAGGCTAGGACCTGAGTCTTTTATCCTTTTCAAAGAGTCCTCTACAGTGCTTATTACTAGTGTAATTAAAAAATCAGCCACTGTGACTTCACTGTAAAATTCAGTAGTTACACTTTTGGGCTATCTCACTCTTTCAGTACATGTCAGACACAGGGATATTATCTTTATTCTTGTTCAAATTCCAGACAATTTTCTGCTTTTGTGCTGCTATCTATATGTCCTGAGCTAGCAGAAGTTCTTGCTTGTTTCTCCTGCAGACAAATGAGGTGAGACATAGAAAACTGAACATACTTAAAATTAAGTTATACTGCTCTGCCTACTAGTTGTGCCATGTTCAGACAGCTTCTACAGAGCATGCATTGGTTAAGAAATTTAAAAACTGCTATTCATTAGTTGTTGTTATTATAAAGGTAGCTTTTCAGCCACCCTTAAAGTAAAACTTCTTTTTCTTTCTTATATGTTTTACCAATAGAAAAAAAAAAACAAAACATTCCAGTTAAGCCTAGCTAGTCTAAGGATCCATATTCAGGCCATCTAAATAAAAATGTGTACCACTGTTTGGAAAGAGGAAGCCTGATGGGAGATTTCATTGAAATTTACAAAATTCTGAGGGTTGTAAACAGGATGAATGGGAGTTCTTATTCATTAAATCTGTAGGTACTAGAACTCTAGGACATCACTAATACCATTTGTAGACTGCTTAAAATTTCACTATCATTTTAAAGATTGGACTGCAAAATTTTGGAATTTTTTTTGGCCCACAAAGTTTTGGAAATGGCACATACTGAAAGAGAATAAACAAAATAATGAACAGATCCAGAACAGGTACTATAAGCAGTCAACAGGGATGTACCCTCCAAAATCCTTAATCCTCTCATGTATGCATACATAATGATCAGAGAATTGAAATAAAAGCTTATACTCATGTGAGCCCATGTATACACCACAGAGATATGAATAGCATTGAAGTCCTTCCTATACTTTGGCTTTTCCTTCTTTTTAATGACACCAATGTCCAACTTTTTACTGTCCTTGAAATTGTGCAGCATTTACAGAATTGCTCTAAACACATCGCTGGTCTGACTTCTTTACACGTGGCCTATTTTTAAGTTCTTGTGATATTCATTTCTTCATCTGCTTGCAACTTGTCTGAAATTTGTTCAGAATTTTCTGTGAGTGAATGGATATGCCTTGATAAGGTGTTTTGGGAAGGAAACTGTGCAATACTTGAACAGATTAATTTCAAGATCAAGATAACAGCTTGGTACCTTGAAAAAAATCCAGGGAAATGATCACCCAACATTGCCATGTATAGGAGGTAGGACTGGACTATGCCCCACAAGAAGACAAGAGTAATAGGATGCAGATTACTGGGGACTGTTTGTGGCAAGGGGTGCAATTCTTGGAGGTCTTTTCTGCGAAGCCCCAAATTTTAAGCAAGGCAGCAGGGGTCAGCTCATAAACTCCCTGCATGTTGTCACAGTTCAGAAGAAAGAAACACTATAATACTCAGCAGGGTATAATGGAACCTTTTGGTTGAAAGCAGAGCAATTAGCAACGTAACAACCAATTATGTACAATGCCCAGTTAACAACAACATAAATATAAAATATGACTGCAATATTTTGAGTCAAAACCTCAGAGAGAGTTACCACTTGATCTTACATTTTCCTCTCTACAAATAATACATTGTTAGTAAAGTTTTATCCATGTGTTTGCCACTACTGTTTAATTGCACGGGAGACACTTTAATAGGTCTATTAACAACAGCTAACCACAGAGCAAATATGATTATAGGTAATTACAGAAAGGAGGTAATCTGCTAATTCATAGTGATTCTGAGGTCTGAGAGAGGAGTTCTCAATGAGATTCTCATTACTGGAAATCAGGATGTTACTGCAGTGAGTCGATACGATAATTTATCTTTTGAAGTGTGAGTTTTATAAGCTATGGATTACCTTTACTAAGAAACAGCAGGATGAATTTTATTTTTTTTGAACATTTCACAGAATCACAGAATCACAAAATCACAGAATCGTAGGGGTTGGAAGGGATCTCCAGAGATCGAGTCCAACCCCCCTGCCAAAGCAGGTTCCCTACACCAGGTCGCACAAGTAGGTGTCCAGGCAGGTCTTGAACATCTCCAGAGAAGGAGACTCCACAACCTCCCTGGGCAGCCTGTTCCAGTGCTCCATCAACCGTAAAGAAGTTCTTGCACACATTTGTGCAGAACTTCCTATGCTGCATTTATCTGAGATCAGCTCATTTCCTTATTAAAAAAAAAAATAATAATAAAAAATGGGAGGGAACATCAGAAGCTATTGAATTGTGTAAGTGCTAATTATAGAATCATAGAATGGTTTGTGTTGGAAGACACCTGAAAGATCGTAGATGTTCAACTCCCCTGCATTGGCAGGAACACCTTCCACCTGACCAGATCACTCAAAGCCCTATCTGATTCACCTTTGAACTCTTCCAGGGATGGGGCATCCACAGCTTCTCTGGGCAACTTGCTCTAAGTTCTTACCACCCTCACAGTGCACACTTTCTTGCTTATACTTATCTGTATCTTTCTTATTTTAAAACCATTACCTCTTCTCCTAATACTACACTTCCTAATAAAGAGTCCTTTCCTATCTTTCCTACAGGCTCCTCTTTAGGTACTGAAAGGCCCTCGCAAGGTCTCCCTAGAGTATTCCCTAGTCCAGACTGAACAAGCCCAACTCTCTGATGCTCCAGACCTATGGCCATCCTCTTGGGCCTCCTCTGTACCCACTCCAACAGCCCCATGTCCTTCTAATCCTTGGAGTCCCAGAGGTGAATGCAGTAATGTAGGTGGGAACAAGGGAAGAGCAGAGGAGGAGAATCACCTCTATCTACTAGCTAAGATACACTTTTTTTGATGCAGCCTAGGATACAAGAGGCTTTCTAGGTTGAAAGGGCACATTGCTGGCTCATGTTGAGCTTTTCATCCTCCAGTACCCAAAAGTCTTTCTCAGCAGGGCTGCCCTCAATCCATTCTCCATCCAGCCTGTGTTTATAGATCCATGATCTTGCACTTGGGCTTTTTGAACTACACATTGTTCACATGGGCCCATGTCCTGAGCTTGTCATGGTCCCTCTGAATATGTGGCGTGCCTCTTTTCCAGAGTATTGACTGCACCACTCAGCTTGCTATCATTCGCAAGCTGGTGAAAAATGGAGGATGCGCTCAACCCATTATTTTTTCCTGGCACACAGGTGAGTCTGACTGGCCTGTAGTTTTCCATGTCTTCTTTTATTTTTTTTATTTTTTTTTCTCCACTCTTTTTAAAAATAGGGAAATTCTTCAATATAGAATTTATTCCAAGAAAACTAATAAACATGAAAGATTTTCAAAAAAATTATCACATTTCCTTACTGCTTAACTCCCTACTTCAATACTCTGAAAAGAAGATTGTTCATGTCAAAAGCACACATTTCTCTGTCTGTCATATATGTTAGGGTGGTAAAATAACTCAGCAATCCAGTGTAATTGCATAATGCTCATAAATAGTGCGATGTATTTCTTAAACATTAAAGAGTAATATGATCTGCCATTCTACTAGATTTTTTTCTTACCTTGCATATGCATGTTTTTTCTGAAATTCACTACTACGTCAGAAATCCTTAGTCCAGAAATGATCTTTTCTCAAGCATTTCTTTTGGCTGTTGTTGATCCCTTTCCTTCATAATCCATTTTTAAATAATGTCTAGCCTGAATGCTTAACCTGCACATTTGAAAGATAATCTGTATCCCTTGCAAAGCATTGGTTTTTTGTTGCTGTTTGTTTTTTAATGTGGAAAAAGGAAATGGAAAGTTGTTATGTGCCAGCTTCTAGCTGCCCTAGTGGCAAAGCAAAATGGGTTAAATTAAACCACATTAAACCCAATTACTACCCTGGCAGGCAAGAAGGTATTCTTACAAGAGGAAAAAAGCCTGAGACACAGCTACTTTCCAGATGTTGTCAGTACAGATGTTGTCAGAATTTCAAATGTGGTGAAACTGTTAATAAAACACCTCTAAAAATTATCCCATTTATGCTCTTCAAAATATCATTCGAAAAGCTTGGGCAAGAGCAGATCTGCTAAATGTTATTGTCTGTATTTTTTATTCTGGAATTAACTTTTTCTACAGTCGATACCAGGCTTGGAAATCATAGAATCATGGAACTGTAGAATTGCTTGTAATAGAAGGGACCTTTGAAGGTCATCTGGTCCAACTCCCCTGTAATGAACAGGGACACCTACAGCTTGAACAAGATGCTCAGAGGGCCAGCCAGTCTGACCTTGAATGCCTCCAAGAATGGGACATCCACCACCTCTCTGAGAATGAGATGAAAAATCTTAATTTCAATTTCTATTATTTGTACTTCAAAATAATTTTTTGGAAGACCTTGCTTACAGGTACAATTTCCATTTTAATTGTTTAATGCTGTTTTATTTAAAAAAAAAAAAAAAAAAAATTAAAAAAAAACAACAAACATAACCCAATATTTTAAATTGCTGGATGTTTCCTAGCATAAAGATCTTAACTTCCATAGGATTGAAATGCACAAACTTGTAGCTTTTTTAGGATCAAGGTAAGTCACCATAAGTATATCTCAGCCTACTCTGTCATAAAGTAAATAAACAGATAATATACTTAATTTGTATGGTCTGAAATTTATTGGTTCCTTTTCCTTTTTACAGAACATTCAGCACCCTGACACAGAAAAAGCATTACATTTCTACTTGCAAGAGTTGCTGGGGAGGAATACATCCCATTGTAATAGGAATTCTGACAAGTGAGTGAATACATGTTGGAAAGAATCACTTACCTCTTACTCTCTTATTGCTGGTGCTACCTGTGAAGCCCTAAGAGATATCTGATGCATTTTATATCAACTCCAAAGTAGAAGTAGGAAAAGCAGTCTATGGTCTGCATAAATTGTAAATGTAATTCACTCAACTGATGTAGAATGGATTCTCCAGGATAGAGGCCATCGAATGCAGCAGGCAGAGCAATATATCTTGGACTGGTATTTCTGCCAAGTTCCAGGGAAGTAACCCTACCTGTAGAAATCACTCATACTGAAACTCAGGGCAGATAATACAGTTTTTCACTAATCACATTTTCCTCTCTAAGTACTGGAGATTCTATTTAAAGGCACATTTAATGAAATTTGTCAGTATAGGGTACCTCCCAGAAGCTGAGCATTTGTTGATATACCAGGACTTGATAGACCAGCCTGCTATAGTGCTCTTATGAACCTGAGGCAGGCCTCATCACTCATTTACAGAAAGGGTTGTTAAGCACTGGAATAGACTGTCCAGGGAGGTGGTTGAGTCACCATCCCTGGATGTGTTTAAAAACCATTTGGATGTGATGCTCAGGGACATGATTTAGCAGAGGGTTGTTAGAGTTAGGGTAGTATGGCTAGGTTGCACCTGGTCTTGATGATCTTTCTTTTCCAACCTAAGCAATTCTACGATTCTATGGTTCGATACGGACTTACGGTGTGTCCTCACTTTGTACTTTCCAAAATATTTAACACCTTAACAGTTAAGAAGCTCTCTAAATAATTTCTGATGAACATTAGGACTTTCTGGGAGGACTGACAAACTTCAGAGAACCCAATCCTTTAGCTTGGGTTATGGGGAATGATGGGAGTTTAAAGTTTAGACTCATCATTATTCTTTAGTAGCATTTTGTTTTCCAGAATAGTAAATTCCTTTTGAAAGATTCACAAAGATCTGTGCTTTATAAAGGAATTTTTCCACAGTGCATTATCCCTCTACTTGGGTATAAACACCCAATACAATAAATACATTTTATGCTTTGGAAAGATAGCATTATGGAGAACTGCTTTTCCTGTGCTGGAGAAATGAGAGTAGGACTGGTAGTTTCCAAAGCTAAAGTTAATTGAAGTGGAGAAAATATCTGAGAATTAATAGAGCGATAGGATAAAATACATGATATAGGATAAAAACTGGACAATGGAACTACAGAAAAGATGGAGAAGAAAAAATAAAATAAAAAAAAATAATCAGTACAAAAACTACAATCAGAGCACAGTTCTTTGAATTTAGTGCATGGCTTCCTCATAAGTTAAACCAATTTCCGAATAAAGTGGATGCAACAGGATTGTTTCAGAATATACTGAAGATTGCCTGCCAAGCATGCTAGTGATTGTACTGATAGAACTAAGCTCAAGGGACTGAGTTCACATCCTGATAACATAGGGCTGACATCAGTGGAATGATAAATGGATAAATGTATTTTCAAGAAGGAAACAAACGAAGATCAAGGTGACTACAGGCCAGTCAGTCTTATATCTGGCAAAGATATATATATAAAGTGTCTGGAAAGATCATAGGGCATATCCTCCTGAAGACCCTGCTAAGGCATGTGGAAAATAAAGATGAAGTGATTGGTGGTAATCAACATGCTTTCACCAAGGGTAATTCATACCTGGCAAATTTGATGGCCTCTTATGATGGACTAACAGCATCAGTGGATAAAGGAAGAGCAACTGATATCTTACACCTGTACTTGCGCAAAGTGCTTGACACCTTCTTGAACAACATCCTATTCACCAAACTGGAGAAAAGTGGATTTGATGGATGGACCATTTGCTGGATAAGGAATTGGCTGGATGGTTGCACCCAGAGAGTTGCAGTCAATGGCTCCTTGTCCAAGTGGAAACCAGGGACAAGTGGCATTCCTCAGGGATCGATGCTGGGACTGGTGTTATTTAACATCTTTGTAGGTGACATGGACAATGGGATTGAGTGCACCCTCAGTAAGTTTGCAGATGACAAAAAGCTGAGTGGTGCAGTTGATGTGCTAGAGGAAAGGGATGCTATCCAGAGGATCCTGGACAGGCTTGAGAGGTGGGCCCATGCCAACCTCACAAATTTAAACAAGGCTAAGTGCAAGATTCTGCACTTGGATCAGGGCAATCCTGAGTTCAGGTAGAGGTTGAGCAGAGAATGGTTTGAGAACAGCCCTGAGGAGGGGAAGGATTTGGGGATGTCAGCTGATGAAAGATTCAGCACAAGCAGAGAATGTGCACTTGCAGCCCAGAAGGCCAGCCGTGTCCTGCCTTGCATCAAAAGAAGTGTGACCAGCAGGTTGAGGGATTTTATTCTGCTGGCTACAGATTCTGACATTGAAAATTAAATAAAGAATACAAGTTCTCATTTTAGCACCCTTGGAGGTAATAAGAGAAAATGGTCACTGTTGCAAAACAAGTAATTAGATTTTCTCAAATGGAGATTATTTATTTTCCCCTTCAAACCTAGTTTGTTGCAGTTCAATAATGGATGATAATACTACATGCAGTTTTTGTTTAAACAGTCCCTGGGAACTCCGAGAGATACAATTAACTGTTTTAAAAAATGAGGAATGCTTTAAAGCTGCAGGCTGCTAAAAAATACATTGGTTATCCCCAAAAATCTAAATGGTGGTTTGGCTCTCTTCATGTTCCCTATGAATCTACATCTAAGAAATTTCAGTCTCTACCACAAGAAGTATACACAGTCAGTAGGCTTTTATTCACTTACTCATTATTTAGAGATAATGTTCTTGTTGAAATTAACAAACTCTTTCCTTTTTCTTTCTGTTTACATACTAATATATACAGATGAGTTGTGTGAATAATAGATTCTTCGGTTCTCCATTTTTTTACACATATTTTTTGTCATTTGTGATGTCATTTTTAATTGTGATGAAAATATTAATTTAAAGAGACAGTTCAGTGTTCAAATAATATTTGGTATTTTCTGTATTCTGGCATAATTCACTGAGACTGATTAGTATTTCCTATTCTTTTTTCAAAACAGCAGGCTAGTTACAGAACCTGCTCAGAAATAAGAGGCTGAGATCAAATCACAAATGTAACCTGCATGCTACTCATTTCTTGACTTAGGTTATGCAAGTCAACAGCACAATGAGCACATCGTGTTAACCAAACTTATATGCTAACTTTGAGTTGAATTCACCACTATTTAGGTTATCTTTAAAATTGTCTTTTTCAGAAACTTGAAAAAAATTCACTGTGTTGTTCATTACATTAATGTAATACGATCCAAAATCGAGCCTGGGTGAAACAACGCATTTCCTTTTTCCTTTCCCCTTTTCCCTGGTAAATTTTGCTCTGGGGCATCCCAGGAATGTTGCTTAGGGACTTCTTTAGCTTTTTGCCAGCTGAATGATAATTGTTTCCTATCTCTAAGCCTTGAGTTCCAGGCATCCCTCCTCCCCATTATGCACTGAACTGAGGCACTGAGCTCCCTGTGAGGTCTTCAAGATAACCCCAAGGGCCTCTTCTGCCACCATATGTATTTAATCACTAAGTGAAAACTTCTCTACCTCTTAAAACACAGAGCTGCCATGTGAGATAACTATCTACAGATATCAACCCAAAATGGAAAAACATTCGGACACATCCTTTTTTTTTTTTTATCATTCTTCTGTGCTTTTTTTCCTTTCTTTCAATGTTTTAATAATTTTTAGTCATTGTATTTTAGAATTACTTGGACAAAAATGTATCAGTATTCAGTAAAACGGACAAAGATAACCCACCTCAGGAAGTTAACAGCATGCCAGACCTACAAATACTAAAAAACTTGCCCCACTGCTTAACCATAATCAGTTTAACAAACTGCTAAACTGGAAACCAGTGGAAGCTGTGTAAGCTAAGCTGTTATGGGAAGGATCTAAATTGTTTTGTCTATCTTATTCACACTTACCTAACATCATATGAACATATTTGCAACACAAGGGCTTAAAAGCTCTGAATGATAATCAACACCTTCCCAACTTGAGCCAACTCAAGTACCCACAGTTAATTTTGAAGGTGTTCTGGAGCCTTGTATCCAATTACAAGGATGTTTCTGTTCCTCACGAATCAGCTGCAGATCCATCACAGTTAATAGTGTGATGTTGGAAAGTGGTAAGAAAAATAAAATTAAACTGGTAATAATTCAAGCTACAAAAAATGAATCATTTTTTTTTAAAAATGTTGAAATAAATTTTTTTGAATAAAGTAACTATTGTATGTCTTCAACCTTTATAATTAAGGCAATGTAATACAGCCAATCTAGGTACTGATTCCAAGAAGCACAGAATAAATTAACTAAAATTAGAAAAATAAATAAGATAAATAAAAAATGAATTAGTTTAAATCAAGGCCAAAAGGGTAGCATTAACTATCCCTCAAATTTAGGAACCTTTGTGTTTTTTTCCCAGTAAATAAATAAATAAATAAATTGGATGCATCTGTGGGGACAACACTGTTCCTAGAAAAAGGAGATTATACTGCCTTTGTGAAAGACCTGTGATAAGTCAAGCTGAGCCAGATTTAAAATAACTTCAACTTCCATTCCTTCTTTATTCAAATTCTCTTAACTTGGAGTAAAAAAGTGGAGTTCCCATTGTTTTTTTTTTTTTTTTTTTTTTTGCTTTTGCTTTTTTTGATTATTTTGCATTGTTTTTTGCTTTATTTCTCCACAAAAAAGCATGATACTGTATTAAGACCTTAAGAAGAGCTCATGTTTTAAGATGTGTATTGCTAGTTCCACTGTAACTCATACTAAGAAAAAATTTCACTGTGCAAAATGATGGCCTCCCCAATGACCACAGTGCAACTTGCATTGCCAATGTAATGTTAAGTATATTTACACTTCTGTCATTTTCACAACATGATTTCATCAAGCATGTGTTTTTTTCGTTGTTCAAAATGCTAGACATGGAATTTTTTTGCTGTTTAACCCCCTTCTCTCCTCCTCTCCTACCCAGAGGAAAAGCAATTTTGCATGTTTTTCCTCTCCTCTGTATTTATGTCAACATTTTCCTTTAACAGCTTTGAAAACATATGCTTCTCATGGAGTTTTTTTCATCATTACAAATGAGTGATGAAATGATTAATGAATGTTGATAACAAATCAGATTCATGTGTATAGATATTGTTTCCCAGTGATAAGTAATTTGGTAATGAAATTGTACATTAAAACCATATCAGATCCAAGAACAAATTTCAGTTTGGGATAATCTGACTTATAATCAGATGACAAATTTTTACTGTAATAGGCAACTTGCCTGGTATACAAATAGTAAATGCTTCTTCACTTTGCTTCAGAATGGGCTATTTAACTGGTAGATGTTACTTCCAGCCGTGTGACAGTGACTTTCTGTAGGTCTAGGTTTTCTTGTAATGCAGAAATCTGAGGTGGGGTGGGAAACTGGACAAGCTACATACAAAATTTCTTCAATGATACTCCAAATAAAAGAACTTCATTACTTTGGATTTGCAAAACTGATGTAAAAATATGACCAGTGTTTGTAATCGTTCTGCTAATTTGAAGTGAGAGAAATGGGTATCTCCTGTTAAAAAATATTCTGTAATTCTGTAAGGACATTGATTAATATGAAATCCCAGTAGTTGAAAAGGGATTTTTTATGTATATAATCTCACTGAATCCTCTGAAGGATAAGTTACCAAAGCACATTCCCACTTGAACAACATTAGTTTGTTGTCATTTAACTAATCTCCCCTTATCTTCTATTTAGCAGAAGAAATTCCTCTCCCAGTTGGAAATGCAAGGTTTTTCTTACAAATCCTCCTGGCAGAAGAGATTCTGAAAGCTTAAATTCCACAGAGTGTTTTGTCTTGCTAATGACTTCAGCACACAATTAGATGCCCAACCGTGCATCTTTGTACCTCAGCTGGTTTGGGACTCATTTGTTCGCAGAGGGAAAGTAGACAGCTACAATTATGTCTCAGGGAATCTTCCTTCAGAGTATGTGGGGACTTGAATACTGCAGGTTTAGCAGCATGTTTTCTCTGCAAAAGGCTATAGCTGAAGAAGGGGGTTAACAATAGGATGAAAGGTTTTCTCTGAAGTCATTAAACTGTGAGGAAATGGTGATGGTCATGAATTGTTACATAAAAGGAATTAATGGGCATGAAGTGGAAGGTAGAAGTATTAGTGGATTGGTGACACCTAAGTTATAAAGTAGTCAAGCTGTTGGACTGATAGGATTCAGACAGATGCATTTCAACGTTTGTGAGTATTTCAAAATAGTTTTGACCAGTCCTACAGCAGTAATTGCTTATATCTCTTAAGACTCTGAAAAATGAAAAACAGCTTAATCACACTATGCATCTTCACATACTTGTCTGTAAATATCTGTTCCTATTAATGACTTCAGGAAAACAAGTTCAAGGAGTAACCTGAAATAAAAAGGGCCATCTGTTAGCATTAATTATACAAAGAAAAAACTCCAGCAAGATGAGTGAGACAGTTAGTGAGGAAGGAAGATAAGGAGTGCAAATGGATAAGCACAACACTATGGACTTAAAATGCAAAATTGGAGAAGAATGTGGATCAACAGTACCCACCACATCTGAAAAGCTAGCAGTTAATCTCTGTGGAGGTGTGAAGATACAGGGAACAAACTGTCCCACAGCCACCAGGAACTTCTGTCCAGCTAAGACTCCTTGGAATGATGACAAAATTCAAAGTTTGGAGATAGACCCTGAAATGTGTTATCTTTAATGGTAAGCATAAGAAACAGGATCCTGTGCTGGATAGTTTATCTGGGGACAGAGGTAGGGGGAAGCTTGGACTAGCAGGGCTGTTCTGTTTTTGTCAATTCCAAACACACAGACTGCCAACAGAAGCAAAATCCCCAGGATGTATATAATCTCCAGCCAAAAAGATGCAGCAATGACTACATTTTGATAACACCAGTTGGGATACATCACAACCATTACTGATTTTACTATTACTTGCTAATTTGCTTCTGTCAAAGTATCGGTGCTGGAATATGTTCATTTTCCTTGAAGACTCTACTTAGCTGCAGGCTAATAAAGTTGTTGAATACAGAGCACATTTATTATTGTGACTTGAAATAAGATTAGTCAGGCAGGATATTTATTTTAATTTCTTCCAGGTGGCATAAAGCCTCAGTTAATTTTTTTCCCTAATTTAAGAAAGGTTGTGGTTTCGGAATTAAGGGCTTAATTAAACTGCATGTCAAAAATAACAAAATGCCAACACAAATGATTCCTTCTGACAAAATAGCCTTTCAAATCTGGCATCACAAACTTGTCTAAGCATTAAATGTCATTTGAGGAGCAGCTTGTCTTAAAAACAAACTATCACTGAAAACTCTAGCGTTTCAACACACACCAGTCTACTCCTTCATACACTCTTTCACCACTAGTATGTATAACAAATAAAAATAAAAATCACTATGTGAAATTTTTGTAACTGTTTTCACTGTTTCGTATGCTGTAACACAATGTGTTTGAGAGATGCAATCTGGGGGTTTAAAAATATAGTGTGGAATGTCTGGATAATAGCTGTGACGACTGCTTGCACAGAAGAGCATGATTAAGAAGTTCTATGCAGGCAAATGGTGCAATAAAGTCTTAGCCTCTAGCTTTTGCACTACAATAACTCAGTTCTTTCATTTGAGCTAGGGCTTAGAAACTTCGATTCAGAAGATATAAAACATTCCTTTCTCAGTGTATGGAATAAGTAAATTCTTAACTGATGATTATCTTCTGCATCCTGGCTTTCCATGGGTTGCAGAGGAATATGTAAGTGAAAAACAGATACTAGATTTCACTGATTTTGAAACTTTTGCCATTTTGTACAAATTCACGTACAAATTCTCTGATGAACGATGTGAAAAAATAAAGATTTTAACCATGATTTATGAAAGAACTGGGCCAAATCCTGAAGGTTTTGCTCAGAAACTTCCTAGTTTACTTCCTGACAGGAATGTTAGGGTGTAAAGGAAGTAAAAGATGGGGGGCTATAAATTGGAGCAAATATTACAAAGTGCAGAAAGATACTGAATAAAAGCATTAAGCAAAAACATGTGAAGACAAATAGTATTACTTTGAAGGAAATTCTAGAAGTTTGCTTTGATGGAACACAGATTTTTGCTGTATAATAGTCTCTATAAAAAAAAAGTGAGAATTTTATTTAAGAACATCCACTCAGCTAGGATTTATGCTAAGGAAAGAGATGCTGACAATTAGTGGTACTGAAACATGTCTGAGATCTTGCTCTGGCAATGAAATTTGTAGGAAGGCTGAATTAAATTTACATGAAGTAAAGGTTTACAAAAAGTTTTAGGATGCATTTTCTTACAGAATCTAGTAAGGCACAAAAATGGAACAAATCTGGATAGGAATCCCAACTTGTAGTCAAATAGTAAATGGGTTACTATCAAGTTCCACAGCTGCAAAGTTATTAGGTGCCTGAGGTTGAAGGACTTCATGGAAATAATTATATCTAATCAAATACTGTTATGGTGTCTTTCTCAATACATGGCTTGTAGAAACACTTTCTTGACATCCTAAGTTCCAAAAGACAAAATATGATGGTTTGGAATTAGCTCTTAGTAAAACACAAGAGTAGATTCAAAAGTAAATTAGCTTACTAAACATTAAGGGAAACATGGGAAACAACATGACTATTTAAGATCTTCTAAAGATAATTAGGTAAAAGTTTCAATCTCTATTAATGCAACTAAATTAGGTCAATTACATCATCTCAAACACAGAGCGGTGCAAGAATTCACCTTCATTTGAGTGCCTAAGTGCAAGAAACAACTCCTCATATGCAGTAAGACACTCAGAATTCTAGCTTACAAGATGTCAAGTTTTCTAAACGAGAATTCTTAAGTAGAATTTGTACTCTCCTTAGAATTCTGAAGAGCTAAGTGGGTGCAGGGAAAATTGTGCATGTTATACTGAATTTTATTTATAGAAGAAAACAGCACTGGATTGTTGTTCCTGTTTCACAATCAATCCCAATGGTTCTTCTTGCATGTTTGGGTATCACTGTATTTTTCTATTGTCTTGTTTTTCATTTATTGGATATTTCACTTCTTATTCATCAAAAAGCAATGACTTATAAACAGTTATTTTTTTTCCTTTGGTATCACTTTCCTGACCTTCAACACTGACCTTCTCTGAGATTTTGTATCAGTCATTAGAAAAAAAAAAAAAAAAAGGCTCAGTTTCTAGTGAAAAAAGAAAACTACCTGGGGGCAAACAGCTATTCTTTCTGTTAGAAATATCCCTTTTTTTAATACAGGATTTTCAGAACTGGTAAATACCATAGTTAAATCAAGGCCAGAGATTTCTGTAAGAAATTATTCACTTTTATTCAGTGCTAGGTTTTAACTCATGCTTCAGTTTCATCCTATTCTCTTTGTTATCTCCTAGTTAAATTTATGTTAGTTGCATTTTTTTTCCCCTTTATTCACCAGAAAGATGTTAACTCACTTTCAGTAGCACCTCTCAGTGTCTTCATTATGGAACTAAATTTTAGGTAGTTTGTTCTATTTTTTCTACCCTTTTTTAAAGAACTTTTTCGATTTCATTATTTCACAAGGATCAAGCACTGGGAAATACCGGATGGAGTGCTGACCTGAGGATTCACCTTCCTTAATGCATTCATTTGCTGATAAATAAATAAATAAATAAATAAATAAATGCTTTGGACATAATTAATTTCTCAGGAAAAATGAAGCAGGACTTTTCTACTCTCCTGTGATGTCAGTAACTTCATTTTCTAAGAACTGCAAATATCTTAAAGCAAACATTCTATGGGGAAATTGCAGAGAGGTCTTTTATTTGCTGGAAACTCTTGACTTGGTGCCAGCTTTGCTATCTTCTCACACTCCTCCCTTAAACAAATGGCTTCTTGCAAAACTTCAGATGACATCCTAGGAACTACTCAGGAACCACTCTGCACAGTTCTGTGAATGAGGCAGATATGTGAGCCATGTTATTTAAAACATGTGCTCATTATATTGCTTTGGCAGTTGTACAAGCATTTCTCCTCATTTTATTCTGTTTGAAGCAGAAATGGAACTTACGTGGATATAGTGGCTCAGCATCTGATACTCTTAGAAAATTCACACTGCTGTAAAATAACTTTGGTTCTTACCAAGGTGACAACTATGGCCATTTTAGAAACAAGAAAACAGGAACCAAATCAGTTATGGATATAGAGTATTTTCTCAGTCTGAGTGTAGCAGGCATCTGATGAGATGGGAAGAAACAGTCAGTAATTACTTGTAAATGGAAGCTTTTCCCAGCTTTAACAGGCTTAGCTGGAGCTCAGGTTCATACAATTTGGAATGTCTCCATAGGTAGACGTATATGCTTTTATATATGTTTATATGTCTTGTATTTGAAAATTTGGACATCAACGTTAGCACCATAGAGATTTGCACAAAAATCAAAGGAATGATGGGATTAAAGCTAAAAATTTGAGGAAGGATGCAATTACAGTCTAACCTGTGTTGTTTCCCTCAAATCTCAGGCAAAAGTGCTCCTGTGCAACTGGTCGTTATTTAGTGTTTGTCACCAGGAAAAGAAAAATGAAGAGCATATACCAAGATCAAAACTTTTAATAGGTGCAGTTAAAATGAGAGAAGAGTTAGATTTAATGTCATTGGACTTGATCATCATTTCATCTTTCTTGTGGAAATTCCAGTCTTGGGTAGTCAACAAAAAATAGGGAAGGGAAAGAAATCACCCATCTGGGGCAATATTCCTTATCACTCTTCACACAGACCCTGGAGATCACGTAGGCCTGAAATGCAGCTTCAATTTTTGGAAAGCAGCACTAAAGCCACTGTGTTTTTTGTTTCAGTACATGGTAATGTGGAGAAAAAGTAGTGGGCAGGAAAGCCCGAGGCAGTAATTACTGTTTTGAAGCTATTGTGAAGGTTTAAATTTGGAGATGGTTGAAAGGAGGACAGTGGAGGGACTGAAGAGGAATGAAATGTCAGTTGTCCTGTCACAGTCTGACCCCTTTGGCTACTATGATAGATAGAAAAACAAAGAGATCAATGAGTTAGTGAGCTGACAAAATCTTTTTTTTTCTCTATACAGAGTCACATACTATTTTTAGGTATATGATGGGTGGGAGGCTCCATACCTGGAGCCCTTCTTTTCCCTTTTCTCTGAAGGAACTGTGTTGCAGTTATAGGATGTTCTGTTCTATATTTATTTGAATGTTTTTGAAGTTAAAATAAATAACTAAATAAAATGAGCACCAGAGAGTTTATACAGCATCTTATTTCATGAAACAGCTTTTTGCACTTTCCATTTTAAATGTGTTATTTATTTATTTATTTATTTATTTATTAGATATGGACCTGTTCTTTCCTGAAATAAAAATTCCAAGTTAGGAGATTCTGCAGAAGAAATAGCAGTCTTCTCCTCTTTCCACATTAATTTACATAATCAGAGCCTTAATACTTCAGTATCATAGAATCATATCATAGAATCATAGAATCACAAGGTTGGAAAGGACCTACAAGATCATCTAGTCAACTGTCCTCCTGTCAGCACTACTACCCAATAAGCTACTAAATCATACCATGGTCCAGACTTGAACACTGCCAGGGATGGAGACTCCACCACCTCCCTGGAGAGGCCATTCCAGCGCCTGATCACTCTTTGAGTGAAAAAGTTTTTCCTTACACCTTATCTAAACCTCCTCTGGCACAACTTGTGGCTATTTCCTCAGGTCCTGTTTGTTGCCTGAGAGGAGGCCAAACCCCTCTTCATCACAACCTCTCTTCAGGAAGTTGTAGAGTGCAGTGAGGTCTCCCCTGAGCCGCCTCTTCTAAAGACTGAGAAATCCCAGCTCCCTCAGCCACTCCTCATAAGACTTGTGCTCCAGACCCCTCACCAGTTTTGGTGCCCTTCTCTGGCCACATTCCAGGACCTCAATGTCTTTTTTGTAGTGCGGGGCCCAAAGCTGAACACAGTACTCAAATTGTTTCCAAGTATAATTGTCTCCAAGTAATGTAAAGACAGGGCAATCTCTTAGAGCCCTGGATGCACTTAGTCTTGTGAGAGAATCACAGAATCACAGAATTGTAGGGGTTGGAAGGGGCCTCCAGAGATCATCGAGTCCAACCCCCCTGCCAAAGCAGGTTCCCTACACAGGTCACACAAGTAGGTGTCCAGGCAGGTCTTGAACATCTCCAGAGAAGGAGACTCCACCACCTCCCTGGGCAGCCTGTTCCAGTGCTCCGTCACCTCACTGTAAAGAAGTTCTTGCGCATGTTTGTGCGGAACTTCCTATGCTGCAGTTTCCAGCCGTTTCCAATTGTCCTGTCTCCACTCACCACTGAAAACAGTCTGGCCTCGCCATTCTGCCCCCCACACCTTAGATATTTATAGACCTGGATCACATCCCCTCTCAGTCTTCTTTTCTCAAGGCTGAACAGACCCAGCTCACTCAGCCTTTCTTCATAGGGAGACATGCTTCAGGCCCTTCACCATCTTTGTGGCCCTTCGCTGGACTCTTTCCAAGAGATCCCTGTCTTTTTTGTACTGGGGAGCCCAGAACTGGACACAATACTCCAGACGAGGCCTTACCAGGGCAGAGTAAGGGGGAGGATCACCTCGCCTGGAGTACTGTGTTCAGATGTGGTGTCGTCAGTACAGGAGAGACATGGAGCTTTTGGAATGTGTCCAGAGGAGGTCTGCAAAAATTATCTAAGGGATGGAACACCTCTCCTATGAGCACAGGCTGAGAGTGCTGGAGCTGTTCAGCCTGGATAATTTAAGTCTCCGAAGAGACATAGTATCAGCCTTTTGTTATCTAAAGGGGAGCTACAGGAAAGAAGGGAACACACTCTTTAGCAGGGTCCATGGTCATAGAACGAGGGGAAATGGTTTCAAGCATAAAAAGGGTAGATTTAGGTTTGATATAAAGAAAAAGTCTTTTCACAGTGAGGGTGGTGAGGCACTGGACCAGGTTGCCCAGAGATGTAATGGATGTCCCATCCTTGGAGACTTTCAAGGGAGGCTGGATTAGACCTGATCTAACTTTTCCATGAACACCTGGAATTTTCCAGAGGTATGAGACCAGAATCAGATTTTCTTCATGCGCTGATAAATGTGAAGAGTGAAAAGTTGCTAGTGAAAAAAAGCATGTTTAACAAAAGACATAAAGTTTTGTTGCTGCTGTTTTATTAGTTTGTTTCTTGTTTAGCAAAAAACAAATGTTCAGACATACCCCAGAAGAACTGTATTTAGTCTTCTTTTTCTGTCTTTTTTTTTAAAAACTGAACTAAGTTAAATATGCTTTTGTTAAGATGACTGAAATGTCTACCATTATTTTATATACATTGTTAGCTCATTTAACAGAATAATAAGTAATAAAATCCCATCCTTAACATGGGTTATGTCAACATATTTCAGGCAGTTGCTATTCTATTGAGAAGATAAGTAATAAAATCACCTATTATATAATGAACATTCTGTAAATAACTCTTCATGGGGTATACCTGTGGGGAAGATGCTGCAGAAGTCACACTGTTTGCCACAGAACTTCTGCATGTATCCCCTTTTCTGAAGACCTACTTCATATCCTTGCCTGCAAAATACTCTGGGATAACTTCACAGAAGTTGGCCTTAAGGATGTTGGTCTTCATTCACACTAAAGAACCTCTCCCTGGGGAAAGGGTAGAAATTTCAGATGGCAACATTGCTTGCATTCTCAAGCACTAAAACTGAGGCTTTGATGTTCAGCTTTTTTAAACCTCTCAGATGTATTGTTTCCTCATTATCACCTCAGTTGTGTGAGCTTTCTAGTTTTGTCTTTCAGAAAAATGTTCTAGTACATGAAGAATCTAACTTCCCTCTTGCTGTTGTTTTAAACACAAGAGATTGTTTTATGTGACTTTTTATTTCTAATTCTCTGTTAGGTATTGTTAGGAAATAAGGTCCAAGAGAGAGTGAACCAAATTTCAAGCTAATTTCTTTAATTGTTGCCACACATTCATGCGGTGCTTCATGTAGGCATGTCTATGTTCCACCATGGTGGAAGGAACATAGATGTGTTTCATATGAGCACTGGTGTTTTAATTTGCTACACAGTGCAAATTGCAATGAGAGCTGACATATTCTCAACCAGTCTGATTGTATGGAGGAGAGAACAACCAGTATCTCAGTGAGAAAGAGCATCTTTCAGATCTGCTCATGCATGATTTCACTTGAGGATATGAACAAAGGCAGGAGAGTTGAGCTGATAAAGGAGTTAAAAGGAGTTGTCTTACAGCTTTTGCAAAACTTTATCTGAAATGCTCTGTTATCAGTTTTAGTCTAGAAACAATGTTTTAAAATGCATTAATCCTAGGAGGAAGTTACAAACAGAGTTTCTTTTTAGGCTATAGTAGAGCTACGCATCTCAAAGAACAAACAGGTTTTCACATGACAAGAAAACAGGAATCTGTACACTGTATGAGATACAATTGGTTAAGCATTAAACTTTTCACAGACTAAAAGTGTTGAGAAATAGTAAAGAAGAAGAAATTCTACCTTTTTTAGGAGAGAGAAATAAAAGATGGTTTGAAGTTAAGGATCAAATTCCAAGCTATGCCTTGTTTAAAGTAACTGAAATTCAAGCCTCAAATTATTCCAGTTATTCTTCAGCCAGTTTTGTGGGGAAATTAATGATGGTCACCAGTTTTTTTTTCCCTCCAGATTTCACAGACCCATTCACCCATTTACTCACATTTTTAACAAGAGGTTTTCCTTTTAGACCTTCATACATAGAGGTTATTAGCATACTGGATATGCAAGGAACTGTGGTTTATCATGCCTGGTTTTAGAAAGGACTGTCATAGTACAGAGATCCTTTTTTGCATCAATTTATGATGTTAACCAAGCAGGAAGAAAAGATTGCTTTAATACTCAGAAATTATTCTTTGTAAGACACATTCTCATAATTCTGTTCTTCATAAAGAAGTAGACAAGACCTTCATCGATAAAATTTCACTACATATTGAGTCAGGAACAGTTTGAATAAAGGAAGTGGTAGCTTAGTGAATAAAGAGCAGGCTTAAAGCTCTGAAGCTTAGAGGAGAAAGACATGCCAGTGGTGAAACACATGCTAGATTTCATAGTTGGCACAGTGTTAAGGAAGTCAGAATGCTGTGAAATGTGAGCTTGTAACTAAACACACTCATTACTATGCAAACACTGTAATGTATGCATAGTATGTATGCAAGCTACTTCATCTTCTTGTGTCTCACCTATGGATCAAGATAAATATTCTACTTCTCAAAAGTTGGAAGAGCTAATGAGTTAAAAAAACATCAGTCATAAAGAATTGGTACAGCTTCTAATACTGTTTTGTGTTTACTCATTTACTTTTGAGATCTTTCCGTGAGGACAGTGGTATGGGAATGATAGCAAAAAGTTGAGTAAGTACTTTTGTGCATGATCTGCTAAAGAGTTATAATCATGAAGGCATTCACATCCCTGTAGCGAGCAGAGATCTTTTGGATTCAGAAGGTTTAGTTGAGGTATCTCCAGGTTTTACCAGTTCATATAGTCAAATTTATGTCAAATTTCCAGTTTAAATCCCTCCTCTCAACTCCTTTCTTCTCAGAGGATTTCTGTTGCTCTCCCAACGATGTAATTTGATGGCATTTTCACCAATTCTGAAAGCGGTGAAGATGAATGTACTTTTGTTTCCAGGTCGTTATCAATGACCTGGATAGTAGGATTGAGCATACGCTCAACCAATTTGCAGATGACATCAAGCTAAGTGGTGCACAGAAGGAAGGGATGTCATCCAAAGAGACCAAAGAGGTGCTGAACCGGGGCTGGGGCAATCCCAGCTACCTGTACAAACTGGGAGAACTTCTAAATGGCAGCTCTGCAGAGGAGGACTTCTGTGTTCTGGTAGAGAAAAAGCTGGACATGAGCCAGCAGTGTGTGCTTTTAGCCCAGAAGGCCAATGGTATGCCGGGCTACATCAGAAGAGGGGTGGCCAGCGTGGAGAGGGAGATGATTGTTCCCCTCTACTCTGCCCTTGTGAGTTCCTATCTGGAGTTCTGCGTCCAGGCTTGGGGCCCCCAGAACAGATAGAAGTGGAGATGTTGAAGCAGGTCCAGAGGAAGGCCATGAAGATGATCAGGGGGTTGGAGCACCACTTCTATGAAGAAAAGTTGAGGGAACTGGGCTTGTTTAGCTTTGAGAAGAGAAGGATCAGGAGAATTTACTGTGGCCTTTCAAAACTTTAAAGGAGCTTATAATCAGGAAGGAGATTGACTTTTTACATGATCCAATAGTGATAGGAGAAGAGGAATGGTTTTAAACCAAAAGAGGGAAGATGTAATTTAGATGTTAGGAGGAAATTTTTTACTCAGAGGGTGATGAGGCACTATCACAGGCTGTCCAGAGAAGCTGTGGATATCCCATCTCTGGAGATGTTCAAAGGCAGGTTGCGTGCAGCCCTGGGCAGCTTGATATGGTGGGTGGCAGCCCTGTCTATGGCCGGGGGGGTGGAAATAGGTAATCTTTAAGATCACTTCCAACTCAAGATATTCTATGATTCTGATTCTATGAATTCCCTCCCTTTTGTCCTTCTTCAGTACTGGGGGAAAAATATTGTTGCAGCATTCAATTATCCTCTATATTTCCCATTATTCTAGATATGAAGCACTAACAACAAAATACAACTTCTTCATGTTGGGGAGAGTTGGTTGCCTGATCTTGCCCCTCCACTAAGATGTAGGAAGTACCTTAACTAAGGTTAGATGCTGCTTTCTTCAGAACTCAGAAGTGGCCATATCTGGGAATATTAAAGAAAATTTTTCTGTGAGCTCATATAGGTGATGAAGTACCTGGCCCTAGATTATTTTAAAATTCTCTTCCCTTTGACAGAGTACTTTTCATAATTTTGATTTTCGCACTTCTTGTTGATCTCTGAAACACTGAAACGGTGTTACCAAAGGATCTCAAAATGCTCAGCCATCATTGGACTGAGAAGCCTATTTGACTTTGAAAAACTGCACAAATAAGGTTTGTAGACAAAAAAAAAAACCAAAAAAAAAAAAACAGTTTGTAAAGTCTTATTCTTTGACCCTCCACCTGCTAAAAAACTTTTCTTTCTTTGATAAGTGATCAAAAATTTGTCTGATGAGCTATTTGGAGATATAATTTAAAATGACAAAAAAGTGCATTTAGTTAAAGGACATTGATCTCTTTTGAAATCAGATGCCGTTTATTTAAGTTATTACTTCATTTTTAATGGTCACATTTGATACATTTAAAACACCCAAGTCTTGCAACTATATTTGCATTAAAGTGGCCATTCATGCAAAAATGACAACAAAAACAACATAGTAGCTTACATGGAAAATTTGTATTTATTGTTGAAGTTTTTTTGTAGGAAACTGGGGAACGAAAGGGCAATTTATCGTGTGAATCAAAACTATTATTCCTCCTTTTGATATCTAGTCTTTTTTTTTTTTTCAAATGTTTTATTGTTGCCCTTTGTCTGTTTTGCTTTTGTAATGACCCAAGTACAGGAAAGTTTTAAAAAGTAGAAAAGAAATGAAATAGAAGCTACAAAAACCAAACAAATAGTAAAATAGGAAATACACACCTTTTTTTTTTTTTTTTTTTTTTTTTTGGCAGAATTTTGTGTCTACTACAGTATCAACATTTTTAATTTGCTTTCCTTCTTTCAAAATTCTTGGTACTTTTTTCTATTATGAGTGATCTAACACATATTTCTGTAGCTTATGGCTCCAATACAGATTGCATCTTTACTATCTTTCCTGTTTTTTGTGCTCAGTGCCTTTTACAAGCAGCATTCAGTGAGTCATTACTGTAGGCCTGTTCTAGGGGATGTATTATTTTACGTGTTTCACAGAAAGAAAACAGACCAAAATATATAACAACTGTGATGTTATGGCAGAATTTGGTCATCATCAGAATGAATCATTTCCCTCTTAGTTTTTCTTATTAATCTCCCATTTTGGCAGTCTGAGATCCTTGTACCTGGTCTGGAATATGAACTTCAGCCTTCCTGATTAATTCCAAAATTGGTCTTTAGCAGTCATCATCTGCAGTCAATTTCCAGAGCCAGGCCTTTTTCACACGTGTTCACACTCTCCTGCTCATTTCACACATCTTCTGAACCACAAGTTCAGTTTAGCAGGCTTAGTGTTCTTGACCTCACTTTCATTATCTTGAAAGTTGAGATCCACATCTCACATGCAGTCTCCTTTTGCTTTCTTTGATATACTTTTGTTATAACTTGCCACTGATTCTTCTGGATATTGGCTAAATAAAATGGCAAGACCACAGTGTGTTAAAGTCCAGCCAGTTATAAAAGTCTATCACTTGATAATGAGCTGCATAGGCATTTTTCAGTAATTCAGAGCAATATAAATATTTCTAGTAGAAGCTATAACTTATATGGTCAGAGAAAAATGGAAGATAGATGTATTTGGGCTTGGTACTCAGCACTATTGTTCTGAGAGTAAACATTTTACTTTTCCCTGCTCCCAGTCCACAAGCAAAATAGAAATGCCTTGTCTAAAATTAACCAAAGAGGCTCTTTTATCTTAAGAACATTTAGATTTGGTATTTCAAGTAAATGCTTTAAAAAGAATCATTTTGTTTTACAGCAGCAATTGTTTGGAATTTCTGGGCTGCATGCCCTTGGCCAGATCTATGTGAAGTCTTCGTAAGTGGGAAATGATCTTTATCTCTATTTATCCTTTTTTTCTTTCTTTCTTTCTTTTTTTTCCCCTCCCTTTAATTTAAAAATACATTGGCTGCAAAATGCCATTTTAAACTCTGTGATATGTTGTCTTGAGGGCTGGTATGTCTATTAATAGGTAGGACTTGAACATGTGTTCCCACATCAAGCCTCGCTGTGGGGACAAAAATGGATAGATGTAAAGTAGAAAAATGAAAATTTCAGCAACAGTTCATTTCAGGTTCTAATGTGCACTTTTCAAAACCTCTTTCTGAATGACAACAAGTTTTGTTTCCTTAGAAAACCACAGCGTTTCTTGCCGTAAAGACTTCAGAAAGACAGTCTCTGTATATTCAAATATACATGCTTTTTGAAATTCATTTTCTCAAGAAAGGAAAAGCTGCAAGGCTTATTGAAAATACCTAATAGCCCGGCTTTTGTATCTGTAAAGGGAATAGTAAAGACTGTCTTGAATCTCTTGTAAGTAGGATCAACTTCACAGATAGCTGAACAAATATTTATCAGGTTAAGAGGAGCCTGGTAACACCCTCCAAAATAAAAGTTGCAATTTTGCCTTCATTAATAACTTCCCGTTCTCACATGTTAATAAATTCCTCATACATTAGCCTTTCTGGCAATTCTCCATGCTTGGTGTCTGTCTGAAGGTGGTGTGCTTATTTGGAACAAATTCATACCACACTTTTGAGTAGGCAAGCAGCCAAAATGGTGGAGATTTGTTGCTTGGTCTAGAGGTAACTGTCCTTGAGGACTAGCACCTTCTCCTGTATGGGAAATAAATAGAATTACCAGAGCAGTTAAGTGATTTCAACATCATATTTGATTCAGTGTTGAATATTTTTGGAAGTAATTTAATGATGACTTATCATAATATTATTGTTTTGGTTTTTTTTATGTCTGAAGAATGTAGTCCACTTAAGAGCTGTTAGGGGTCAAGAAGTAAAAGAATTCATTCTTAGTTTCCTTATTCAGATAGCTTCCAGAAAAGTTGTCCTCCTTTACTTACATAAAATAGAATGTATTTCTTTTTGTATTGAGGAGAGCTAGCCATAAAGACTCTTCCTTCAAGTATTGAACAGGCTTAAAAACTCCACAGACCAACATACTTTTGAGCACTTCGAAAGGGTACAAGGCTTTGTGATCAGTTCTAAAAGGTTCTGATCTTCGTTAGCAGCAATAAATGAAGTCAAAGGTACTTGTTTCTCCTTTGTTCACTGCAGACACTAATCTGAAAGCTGTGAGTACACAGCTTTAAAGAGTACATAGAGTATATTATTTCCTCATTCCTCATTTCTTTTTCCCACAACAGGAGTCCTGTCTTCAAATTATTATTTTTTTTTCTTCTGTACACTACCACATCTATGTATATGATAGCAATTCTAAACTGGAATGCATGGCATTTCCTTGCTCCCATACAGGAATCAGAACAGGATATTGAATCAAACGGTCTGTAAAGCTCTCTCTTTTTCCTTACCATGTGGTCTAAGTCTCCTATACGTGCAGTGTTCTGAATATTGCTGGATACTGAGAGATTGTGGTAAGAGAGTATTGAAAAGCCTAGGATCTTTTTTTTTTTTTTTTCCTCCTGGCTTTTTTTTCTGCTATTTTGTTAAGAATGTTGCCTTAATCATCCATTTCTTCTTTCTTTCTTTCTTTCTTTCTTTCTTTCTTTCTTTCTTTCTTTCTTTCTTTCTTTCTTCCTTTCTTCCTTTCTTCCTTTCTTCCTTTCTTCCTTTCTTCCTTTCTTCCTTTCTTCCTTTCTTCCTTTCTTCCTTTCTTCCTTCCTTCCTTCCTTCCTTCCTTCCTTCCTTCCTTCCTTCCTTCCTTCCTTCCTTCCTTCCTTCCTTCCTTCCTTCCTTCCTTCCTTCCTTCCTTTCTTTCTTTCTTTCTTTCTTTCTTTCTTTCTTTCTTTCTTTCTTTCTTTCTTTCTTTCTTTCTTTCTTTCTTTCTTTCTTTCTTTCTTTCTTTCTTTCTTTCTTTCTTTCTTTCTTTCTTTCTTTCTTTCTTTCTTTTTTTTTTTTCCACTCATAAAGTAAATAAAAATACCAAATGGCACAAATAGAACAATCTTATTCAAAAAAATCATGTTTACAGTTTATAGCTATGGCATGTAACTGAATAAAAGGGCAGCCTTAGGCTCAGAAGGAGTGCACAGGTGTTCTGTCCTTTAAGGACAGGTACAAGCTCTTTCCAAAATATCAGGATATCAGTCAATTCTAATCCAAAAGTGATGTGACCTCAAGGTTGGAATGCTGTGTCAGAATTTTTCTGAAATAATTTTCTGCAGTTGATTACTCGAACCAGGCAACTATACCATCAGTATCACACTAAGTGGATGGAGATGTGTGGAGTGAGACTGGACAGCATGGAAAAGGTTAAGAACTGTCTCTTACTTCTCCCTAAAATTTAGCCTAAAGAATATAGAATATTCTTTAAAGAATTAAAGAATTTGGAATATGTCTGTAATAATTGGTTGGGTCATCTCTAAGCACTGTAAGACCCCCCTGAACTAATTCCTGTCCAGGTTAAAGCATACAGGGGGAAGTAAATTTTAGACTTACATGTAGTGTAAAACACCACACGTAAACACCGCACGTAAGTCTAAAATTTACTTACCCTGTACCTAAACTCACTAAGCTTGCCTTCATCCCATGTGGTTCATTGTTGAGGATGCCCATCCACACAGTTGAAAATCAGCTTGAATGTAAGGAGAACCATACACTTAAAAGTGCACCCTCTTTTCTCAATAAAGGAGGCAAAACAATGAAATTGGATTGTATGTTTCCACCGTGGATGTTTGTATTTGGTCAAATTATAGCTTTTAGTAAAACCAGGACACATGAAAAAAAAGGTAGCACAATATTAGAAAAGAAATATGTCCAGGCTTCTTTTACAGTTTACTTTTTCTGGAAACTGCTTACAATACTTAGCATTTTTTGAATGATTTTTTTCCGCCTTGCTCTTTATCCATCAGACTGTGTTAAATCTTTTTGTGCTGGACAAAAGAGGCAATTATGGAAGTTTTATTCTTGAAAAGGTACTAAAAGACTGTAATCAAGTCATTGATAAAATTTTTCTTTGATTAAACCAAACAAATGCAGATCCCAAACTTCTCTGTAAAGTTCTTTTTTAATCCTTTAATCACTTCAGTGTCTCTCCTCTGAACTCCCTCCAATTTAGCAACCTGGAGCCAGAATACTATGCATGATCTTTTTTTTCTAATTTTTTTTTGCATCATGAAATCCACTGACATCCAGCTCTTGGATCTGTTCCCACCAAATGCTGATATCAATCTGTGTGTTTGCAGCATGCTCTCCTTACGCCTCAGTGGAAGTGTGTTAACATGAGCTCAGTGTTTGGCTGCCTGCCTGGGTTGACATGAACTTTCCCCTGCAATCACTGCACCAGGACTCTTACTTGCAGTGTCAGGGTTTGAGGCAACCATAGTCTGAATGGAGAAAGATGAAGAATGGGCAACTGCAGCCATGTGTCTATAGCATCAACTAGTGATAAAGAATTGTGCCTGTCTCACCAGTAAAATCAAGAGGAAAAGTAATGAAACAGTTGCCTGCAGTTCTTCTTCTACACAGAGAAACCTGAACAATGCACAGAATCACAGAATCACAGAATGGCCTGGATTGGAAGGGACCTCAAGGATCATGAATATCAAACCCCCTGCCATAGGAAGGGACACCAACCTCCAATTTAATACTAGACCATACTGCCCAGGGCCCCATCCAACAGGGCCTTGAACACCTCCAGGGATGGGGCATCCACAACCTCTCTCAGCAGTACAGTCCTACATTGATTGTGTATAACATTCTTAATTTATGTCTTTTAATGTTCAAACAGCTTAATAGATTAGCCACACTGCCCTCCTTCCTATCATGGGATGTTACTTTTCATCATCTTATTTTTTTAATTATCCCAGTGATTCATAAGTGGCAAAATACATCTCCTAGGAAAACACTCCAGCTCAGAGAGGAGCACGGTCCCTGTAGGTTTCTTCTGCAGTTAATGGAAAAATCTAAACTTCCTCTAATGGATGATCCCCCAAAGGGAAGATATGAATTACTCTCAAGAGAGACATAGTATTATAAGATGCAAATTTGGCCATCTCACGTAAATCCCTACAGTAAGACAAAGTTGGTCTGAACCCTCATCCTGATTTGAAGACACAAAGAGCTTTTCCATTTGGAAATTTACTAATGGTTGTCCATCCTGTCATTTTGTTTTCTGTCTAAAGTATCTTGTCTTTGATTTTCAGCCACAAAATCTGTTTACATATTTATTTAGTAGATCAAAAAGTCCTCTATAACCAGTATTTTACTCCTATGAAAAGATGAGATTTACCACAGGATGGTGAGAAGCAGTGGAAGGGGAATGCAGCCTGCTCTTATTAAGTGCTAGTCTGCCAAATATAATATTATACAGCTGATCAGGGAATCTGCAGCTTCTGCCATTTACTGTCTTGAAATCATTAGGTAATATAAAAGCATACCACTGCCATCCACTAATAATTTGTGAGGTGTTACTTGAGAAATTAGAAAAAACAGCCTTTGACCAGAAACTGCTGAAAATGAATGTGGCCAACACTGCTTGTGGTGACATTTAGGGTCATAACTTAGTGGCAGAACTGGTAGTATGAGGTTGACTATTGGGCTTCATAACAATGTTATTTCCAGCCTACATGATTCTACCCTTTCTGCTGTTGTGAAGTCATTCCTAAGTCTCAAAAGCAACATACTGTATTCTCTTGGCATCCCTTTTTTGTCTCTTGCCCATGTCTGAATATAACTTTTGGGAAGATGTGATAGGCTCTTAATAGTTTTATTTCTGCTAAGAAATAAGACTGGTATCAAGTTAACTCGTAGTTCACAGCAGAGCTACTGCAGAGACAGGCAGAGGCAAGCTGAGTAAGGATGTGCCTTGAGATCAGACTTGACCATTTATTTGTATCAATTCTATGGTGTTTTCTCAGGGAGTCAGAAAATATGGTGCAAGAAAACATCATATTATTGATGCTTAAATTCCATAGTTTTTCTGCAGATTTTGGAATATTCTCCCTCAGTGTGCCTTTGAGTTGCATCCATCACTTCTGAAAATTTTCTTGATTCTTGAGTGCCAACCTATAGCGTTTGAAATGCCAGATATCCTACTTGTAAGTCCCTGCAAGCAGAGGAAATCAACAGCAGTGTCTCACAAGTTCTGATCACTATTATCTCAGTGAATTGTGCTCTAGGGACATGTGAGCAGCCACTTCGTTCATTCTCCTAACAACCTGCTGCCTGAGTGCACAGTCATTAACATCACTCTGGCACTCACCAGCTGCTACTTTGAGCAGCCCATGAATGAAAGGGTCAGCTGTACATGATGGAGTCAGCTGAGTCAGTGATCCTTAATCTAACCTCCCATTGAAATGCAGCTCCGATGCACATCCTCCGACTCAGAGGAGAGCCTACCCTAAACAGGTGCTGGGCAGCTCAGTCTGAAAAACTGCTGTTGGAACATGCACAGAGATGATCCTACGAATCCAGATACTTGGAACACTTCAGAATAAGTAGATGTTTTCATGAGACCAGATGCATGCGTGTATATGCAACATATGCTGGTGCTCTACAGACTAGAAACTATTCAATGCAATTAGAAAAGAATATCTAAAAGTAACTTTTCAAAAGAACTTAAAGGTGAAGATTGCAATGGAGAAATAGAGCATGCTAATAATATTTTCAACTACAGTCAATATTTTTATTCTGAAGTCAACATCATTTCCTCAAAAATCAGCATAATGTGCATCTCTTTAACAAAGCCAGCTTCTTCTGAGTGAAGATGCACAACATTCATAATGATACGAAAACACAGTATAATGCATAATCCATACCATAGCCAAGATATTTGTGTACCAACATTGGTTGGACTTATTAAAAATGTTATATTAAAGGGTATTCATATAGATCAACCTTTTTATCTGTCCATCATTTTCTAGCTCTTTACAAACTGCTGTTGTCTGAACAGATTGAATGCAACCTTCAAACACTGAGAAAAGTTAAACATTTGTATTTATTTTTTTACACTTCAAAAATTGTAACATTTCTTCACCTACTTCATGGTCTTCAGAAGTATTTCTGGGAAGTATCCACATAGTGTTGAATGATCTTTTTGGAAGGGGAGATGGCTGGAAGTATCTATGGAAAGGGAAGATCTTGAGGATGAATTATGTAGCAGCTACCAAGAGAGCAATAAATTCTGAAGAAAAGTGATATTTGTTCAGACCAATTAGCTCTGAAATTGTTCTAGTGCTTATTCAATTTCTGGGACTTATTACGTAGCTAAGAAAAAAGAACAATCTCTTAAAAAATTTAACATTCATGTTCGCTATAGCCAGAAAATTCCCAGTCCAAGTATCTGACTACGTTCTGTCAGTTAATATCTCCAATCAATCCAAAGGATGGCTTTTGCCTTTCGTTCTTCATCTTCCTAAAAACAAATTAGAATAAATAATTTATTTCTATTTATAGTAATAATTTATTATTTTCCAGGAATTCCGCTGTAGATATGTAGAAAGTCTCCTGGTTCCTGCAAGGATGAGGTTTATCTAACAAATTGTTTTAAGACACGAGGAATATTTAAACACCGTTAAGTGTATGCATACTGTGATTAACCTTTTGACAAAAATGCTTAGATTAGGGATGCAAATCCTAGTTTGTGTCTGGTCTGTACTTTGCTGTACACAAAGCAGAGCTGTATCTCCCTACATCTTCTGTAATACTGTCATCTTCTCATGAAAAAATTTCACCTTCCACTGTTTAACTGCTACTTCTTCTGTCAACTGGGAACCATGCATATCTCAGCTTATCCAGTTTAAGGTAACCGTATTGTATCTTATTTTTAAATGTAGGAGGAACGTGCCTCCTTCACCATCACTGTCTGTCAATCTGTTTCCACAGATGCGAAACATTTCAGAGTGTTTCTTTGAACCCGTCGGGAGGACAGAGAGATGCTGTGTTGGCTTTAAACCATTGTGCTCCTTGTTTCTGGGACCTTCTAGAGCAGTTACAATTTTGCTGGCTTTTCCACAAACAGTCTAACCAATCACCATTACAGTATAGTACAAAATAGGCCCATAACTCACTGTACTGAGATTTTCAAAGGTGTCCTACATAAGGCAGTCTCATACTCATTTTCTTTAGTTTAGAGAAACTTTGCTGTAGCAGACAGAGATGTAAGGAACTGCCTTATGTCACTTTTGCATAGCATAAATAAAGTGCGACAGGATGGGTAAAGAAGCAAGAGGCATTATCCTTTGCCTTTTGCACTTCACCAGTCAAGACTAGGCTTTCTGATCTACCTATACGATATAGTTCATCAGAAATAAGCATTCAAGTATACAGGCAGTTTAAAGAAAGATTTAAATATACGGTGTGTACAAAATTTAGTTTGATATAGTCTCTAAAGATGAATCAGATTTGTTCATGGTAATATGGAAAGTAAGTTAGAACACTGACTTCTCAGAAGAAAGATGAAGAGGGAGGCAAAAGAAAAAATTGAAAAGGCAGCACAAAGCACAAAAAGAAAGGCAAGGAAAAATGGTGTAAGAAGGAAGCAGTATGAAGATGAAAGAGAATAAAGGAAGGGAGAAAAAAAAGAGAGAATCAAGTTTGGGCAAAAGGGAAAGATTTAAGGTAAGTAAAGTGCACCAATTTCTTTGTTGTCAATAGCTCTGGGCTTTCGAGTCCAGTCAATTTGCCTTCTTCTCTTCCTTTCCCTTCAGCATTTCGCTCTGCATTCCCTAAAATCTATTGATATGAACAATTTGCTACTGTGGTGTGACTTAAAGGCAATGTGTATGGTAGGAAGTGTTTGCAAAATTAGGCCCCTATAATAGGAATGTCTTCAGAGCACAGACTTGTTTCTCAGGTGGTATAAAAATGAGAGTTCCATTGAATCCCCTTGCTCTTTAGTCTTGTATTAAGTACCAACTATGCTAGTGACAGAATAATGACAAGAGAATCTCCTTTTTAACTCCTAGAGGCCCTACCTGGGTCCCTGGATTGAAACTTTTTGTCTCTTTAGAAATTTAAACCGTATTTGTTCCATTCTTACATCCACTGGAATTTGCAACATATCTGCTTTGTAGTCTGGATAAAGCTTGAAGATTTCCCCAAACACAGTGTGAATCAAACCACACAGGAATATTTGTAAAGAACATCTTGGACCCTTTGAAAACATATTCAATTCTCAGAAGCACTAATGCATTCCACATTTGGTCATTAAACACTAATTGGTAACATGCTGTGGATGGGTTCACTCTCTAACCAGTCAGTATTTCCTAGGTCACAGCATTGCAAGACCTCAGTGCCCTCCCGTGACCTGCCCTTTCGAACTTTTAATCCTTCAACTCGTCAGAGAACATTAGCAACTCAGGCCATTTTGGAAACCAGGGGCTTATTTTTCCCCATCTCTTTCAAAGTTTGCTTAGTTTGCTCTCCATCTTTCACTTCTCACCCCCTCCTCACTGATGATTCCAGGATGTTTTCTGGGGGTCTTACTGAAGACTTCAAAGTGCCTGATAGTTTATTATGAAACTATTGTCCTTGGTAAGTGTCACGGGACTCATTGTTTTTATATTTATAACCTTTTCTCCATTAGTCTGCCACTTCCCTGAGAAATTATGACCTTGGATCCATCAATTTAACTATGCTGATTTTATATATAGCAAGTGTGTGTGTGCAAAAAAAAAAAAAAAAAAAAAAAAGAAGGGATGAAGGGAAGTTACCAAATGGCTTTCTATTAAAACAGTGCATGTATTGGTCCCTCCTAGAGATTGTTAAGCAATTTAACGGCTGTGATAAGGGAAGACATGAGGAAACAAATTATGCCAGATATTAAAAACTCATATGGCATCTATGACTGCAGTGGACATAGGCAATAGATTCTGCTTGTTGTCAGGTTCATTATTTAAAATGAATTTAACCTGATGTTTCTTATCAAAAGACACGTCTAGGATTTTCTACCCTTTCAATGTCATCCTCACTATTTGAGTGTCCACATTTCATCTTCAGATAAATTTAAGTCACTTTATTTAGCTAAATAAAATTTTTCATAGTCTGAACCTCATGATAGATTACTTACAAACTAAATCTCATCCTTCACAACAGCTCAGAGGATAACATCTGTTGGATTTCTGCAAGAATTTGGGACACAAATTATTTAGGCACACTAAATGCAAGATTCCAGGCTGGGATGGATCACATCATACTTTCCAAGCAGTAGTTTCTAGACTTTTCTAAGAGATCCTCCAAAAATAGCTAAAAAAAAAGGACAAGACTTTTGCCAGTAGACATATATCTCAAATACTGAAGTTTGCACCAAATCTGGAGAACACTGTGTGGTCCGTGGCTACTACTTTCAGTCAAGTAGAGATCCAGAGCCTTGTCTCTACTGGCAAATGACTCAGAGTCAGGAAATGTTCCCAGACGTGGTGACACGACTGTTTATACACTAATATAGTTGTACCAGTTGTGGTATGTTTGATTTACTAGTACAGACTCAGCCAAACTACTTGAGCTCTGTACATCTTATCTTGAGTAGATTGTTCTCTTACTTAAGAAAAGAACATACTCAACTGACATTGGTCCTTCTTGCCTCTTACTGAAGTGGGTGAAATCAAATTCATCAAATGTCTGATTTTGAGAAGGAGAATGCTAAGAAAATTAACTTTTTTTTTTTTCTTTTTTTTTTTTTTTCCTCTTAGGAATACTCAGGATGAGGGAGGCTGAGAGAGCTGGGCTTGTTCAGCCTGGAAAAAAGAAGGCTGCGGGGTGACATAATTGCAGCCTTTCAGAACCTGAACAAAGCCTACAAACAGGAGGGGAATCAACTCTTTCAAAGGGTAGATAACTGCAGGACAAGGGGAAATGGTTTAAAGTTGACGGAGGGAAGATATAGGTTGGATGTCAGGGGGAAGTTCTTTACAGAGAGAGTGGTGAGGTGCTGGAACAGGCTGCCCAGAGAGGTTGTGGATGCCCCGTCCCTGGAGGTGTTCAAGGCCAGATTGGATGGGGCCCTGAGCATCCTGGTCTAGTATTAAATGTGGAGGTTGGTGGTCCTGCCTGTGGCAGGGAGTTGGAGATTCGTGATCCTTGAGGTCCCTTCCAATCCGGGCCATTTTGTGATCCTGTGATTCTGTGAATACTCTCAAAAACTTTTGTGTTAAGGATTGGGAACCTTTTCAGAAGATTATGTTTAAGATTATAAAGTTGACAGTTTTGAAAGAGAATACTTGCTTCTTAGTACAAACTGACCCATATATATTGTACATATTGTTATTTTTTTCTCCACATCAGCAAGGGCAGAATCTATCCTTTCTTTCAAGGATTTCTCCTCTTGCTATCACCACTCCCACATGTCACTGGCAGTATGTTAAGCCATTAGAGTCATGTTCTTGGCAACAACCCCACTTTACAATGCTTCGTTCCCAATTCCCACGTAAGGGCTAACAGAGTTTGGTGACCTTTTGCATCAACACTTGTTTACTAAAATTAGATTTTTGCTTCCTGGCATACTATCAGACAGATTATACTCCTTAACCTGTCATCCATGTAGGTCAGGCAGCCCCAGAAATTGATGATACTTAGGAAGAAACTTCATGAAAAGGAAAAAGTGCTCAAGGGGAAAAAATATAAGAAAAAAGATGCTTTAACGGTTTGTGTGCATCTATCTTCAGTGAGTACACATGCACATAAGAGATTAAGTGATGGTGTCAGCCACAAAAGGTTGGAAGGTTAGATACAGGTCAGATAAGCATCTAGCTATTTAGATGTGCCTTGAAAGTCCATTTGAATTTAGGATTCATGGAAGGCACTAATAAAGCTCTCATAAAATTGAGCATTTCAGGGTTAGTGCAAATTTTTAGATGGCTGGAGACAATATTCAGAGAATCTGAATTTCCTTATATATTGCTGTGAATTCTTGTAGCCTGAAAGTGAAAAATAAAGAGAAGATTTGGAAAGGAAAACCTTCTGTACGATATTCTGAGGAATGAGACGGCTCCGAAGAGAAATGCTGCTTAATATTTCAGTGTTAATGAGCCCTGAGAAGTGTGCTGAATAGGAAACATTCATCTTAAGTTGAGAACTATATTACAGCTGGAACTATATTACATCTAGATTTATCTTATTTTAAAGAACTGTGGTCCCATGTTGCTTACCAGTGTATTAGAACATGGGATGTAATCTCTCCTACAAAGTTTATGGTCAAGCTCATTCTGAGATCCAAAGTGATATATAATTAGCAGAAAACAATGAGAAGATTAACATGAAGTTCTGGTAATTTGGGGCTGGCTGCACAGAGAAGTTTTTTCCTTAGCAAGTAAGCATTTACTTAAAGAGTAGGCTTATCTTTCTATGAATTAAGATGACATTTAACTTCTTTTGAAGCTCGTGGTCTGTATAAACCTGTGGGTCTCTATTATCTTTCTTTTCTCATTGCTCACATCCAACATGAAACTTGGTGCTGTGTGCTGCTTCCCTTAGTCTGTCAGTGTTTCAGCAACTCCAGAAGAGCCAGGCACTGCTTTGTTGGTTGTTGCACGTCATTCTTCCTTTAAGTCACTAATTCTGGGAATTAATTGAAAGTGTACTAACTATATCCTTCTGTACTGGGCAACATGTAGTTTTTAATGTTTCCATGAAATGATCTGTAAGGTCACCTTAGATATCTTAAAGAAAGAAACAGGCTATATTTTAACTGTCTATATACCAGTAGAAATTATGAGATGCTAACACAATTACTCTTTGTCTAAGTCACACATACATGCAGGATGTGGTGTTTGAAGGTATGTGTAAAGGGGAAGCGAGGACAACACTGTCTTTCCAGCAGGGCAGTGGGTCTGATTCTGCTGATTTTGCTGTGACGTGTAAGCAGCACTATCCTACTTTCCTCTCCTGTATGCAGTGCGTTGCTCGTGTGACTGCTCTGCTTGGCCAAACAGCTCACATGCTTTCCTATGTGATGCTGGGGAAAGTAAAGTGTAGAATGAAGTTTTCATTCTTTACATGTGGTTATGTTTGCAGTTGTGACATTGCAAGTGACGCAAAGGGAGAGGAAAAGACTGCTTTCTTAGCAAGATGCTAACACAGAGATACTAGCCACCCACTGATTTTAATCTCCTTTCACAAATCCTCATGTATCACTAGATTCAAGCCACTAATGTCATGCCTCCTTCTATAGCCCTGCTATCAGGTTTCTTAGTTCTGGATGGGTTGGGAAGGTCACTGCCTCATATTCAATTTAAAAAAGAAAAGAAAAAAAAAAGAGAGAGAATAAAGAAGGACATTATATGCTCCTCACGCTGCATTTGCTGCAGTATGTTCATAGTCCCTGGAGACACTATTATAGAACCTTAAAATCCAGCTGGCCGTTTACATTGCTTCAAAATGTAAGAGTGAAAAGTGGGAACCTTAACTAGGGAAAGAAGAATTCTGATCTTGTTCTGTCAAATTAAAAGGAAAAGCAGTGTCAGCAATATGCTAACATTCTTGCACTGGAAAAAAAGATGATGAAACGGGTATCAAAGGAAGAAAATTCTTTCTTTTTAGATATAAATAAATGTTTCTTTTCCTCTTAAAGTATGGTTTTCTTGGAAATGCTTCTTTAGTTATAAAAAAATAAGACCACTGACACAAAAATATCTCCATCAGAAAAGACAGAAACACTGCTCTGTGTTGGCTGGCTGAAGCCCTTCATATTTCTTCACCTCCTTTTATACATTCTCCTCAGGCATGTAATGTGTCCACATTGGACCTTCTTCTATACTCAGTCATAGTCCGATCTCCTTTGCATCCTTTCCACTCCTTAACAAGAAGATCATGGTTCATTAGAGAAAAGGCCATCAGCCAGAAGGGTTAACTTACTAAGGGAAACATTCCAGTTCCCACAAGAAACAATGACCCTCTCAGTCTGAATATATGTTATTACTTCTTTACTAAAAATGTGAGCCCTCCTGAGAAAATACCAATATGCGCTATTTTCTTTGAAAATACTTTCATGCTCCTGCATGCTCGTGCTCCTCCTTTCCATAGGCAAGGGCCTGAATGTTCTCTGGATTTCTGCAGTGTGTCATTGTTTTATTTTATTTTATTTCATTTCCACTGAAAAGTTCCAGAGAGAGAAAGCACCAATGATGATCTGTTTTCTGATCATATCCAGCCAGCAGCCTTGTGGCTGTGATTAGTATTTTCCACTCAGTTTTTCCAGTGGGTTTTTTACCTGTATTATAGAAGGCATTAATTTTAAGCAAATTCCATTTTATACTTATATATCCATGGTCAACAAAATCAGATGAATCTTCTCCATCTCTCCATTGTATTTGAAAAGTTGTGGCTGTCAGGTGAGGTCCCGGATGACTGGAGGAAGGGTCACGTCACTCCCATTTATAAGAAAGGGAGCAAGGAGGACCCAGGGAACTTCAGGCCAGTGAGTCTCACCTCTGTACCTGGGAAGATGATGGAACAGATCCTCCTGGACCACATGCTTGATCACATGAGGAATGAGCATGTGATCTGAGACAACCAGCATGGCTTCACCAGGGGAAGGTCATGTTTAACCAATCTGTGTGTGTGTGGCCTTTTATGATGGAGTGAAAGCATTGGAGGACAAAGGAAAGGTGACCTATGTCATTTACCTGGACTTGAGCAAGACCTCTGACATGGTCCCCCACCACATCCTTATCTCCAAATTGAGGGATGTGGATTTGATGGGTGGACCACCCGATGGATAAGAAATTGGTTGAAAAGCTGCAGACAGAGGGTGGTCATCAATGGTTCCACGTCCAGGTGGAGGCCTGTAATGACCAGCATCCCCCAGGGGTCTGTCTTGGGACCAGTGCTCTTTAACATCTTTATCAATGACAGCGATGGCGGAATTGAGTGCACCCTCAGCAAGTTCGCTGACGACACTGAGCTGAGTGGTGCAGTGACATGGTGCAAGGAAGGGATGCCATTCAGAGGGCCCTCAACAGGCTGGAAAGGTGGGCCTGGATGTACCTAATGAGGTTCAACACAGCAAAGTGCAGAGTTTTGCTCCAGGGCCGGGGAAATCCCAGGCATCTATACAGACTGGAAGGAGAGGTCCTTGAGAGCAGCCCTGCGGAGAAGGACCTGGGAGATGAAAAGCATGACATGAGCCAGCAGTGTGCTCCTGCAGCTCGGAAAGCAAATGGTATCCTGGGCTCCATCAGAAGAGGGGTGGCCAGCAGGGACAGGGAGGTGATTGTCCCCCTCTACTCTGCTCTTGTGAGGTCCCATCTGGAGTACTGTATCCAGGTCTGGAGCCCCCAGTACAAGAAAGAGAGGGAGCTGTTGGAGACGGTCCAGAGGAGAGCCACAAAGATGATCAAGGGACTGGAGCACCTCCCCTATGAAGTCAGGCTGAGGGAGCTGGGCTTGTTCAGCCTGGAGAAAAGAAGGCTGCGGGGTGACATAATTGCAGCCTTTCAGAACCTGAACAAAGCCTACAAACAGGAAGGGAATCAACTCTTTCAAAGAGTTGATAACTGCAGGACAAGGGGAAATGGTTTAAAGTTGAGGGAGGGAAGATATAGGTTGGATGTCAGGGGGAAGTTCTTTACAGAGAGAGTGGTGAGGTGCTGGAACAGGCTGCCCAGAGAGGTTGTGAATGCCCCATCCCTGGAGGTGTTCAAGGCCAGATTGGATGGGGCCCTGAGCATCCTGGTCTAGTATTAAATGTGGAGGTTGGTGGTCCTGCCTGTGGCAGGGAGTTGGAGATTCGTGATCCTTGAGGTCCTTTCCAAATCCAGGCCATTTTGTGATTCTGTGATTCTGTGATTCATCGAACTCAATGAAATTTTGGGAGCATCACATAGGAAAAATCTTTATAATGAGCAGAACAAATCAGGAGTAGAAGGCTCTTCTCCTTCTACCAAATCAGAAACTTGTATACTTAGTCAGGTATTCTCCTTTTACTACTTCAAAATATAAATGTAAGCTACTCAGAACTTGCCGTCTTTTCCCATACTTGCTCCTTCTTCTCAACTGTTTTCTGCAGTTCTTTTTTGACAGCCCCTGCTCCAATCCTGGACCATTATCAGCCATAATGCAGGCATGGTCCATACAAACAAGCACTTATTTCCAAGTATCTTTCAGAAAAGCAAATATTCATTTGCTATGCTTCAGGTTCTTTTTGAAAAAAAAGTATATATATATGCTCAATATCGATTGCCCTTTCATAACATACTTTACAAAGATTTCGCCTTGCTTTCCATTTTAAACATGATATCTGACGTTAGCAATGTGTTTTTAAAAAGTCTTAATTCACCACATGTATGACAATTGTTTTTAATTTGGGCATTATTCTTTCTCTTATTTTTTTTTTCTTCCTTATGAGGGGCACTTCATAGGTGAGCACTGATTGTATATGGTGCCTTTAATGGACCTCAGCTGAAAGAAAGTGGAAGCTGTGACTGGTCCATACCTGTAAGGAGTGGTTACTAATTTATGATCAGCCTACAGAGAGCCTTAGCATTGTTTGGTTCATGCAGTAATGAATCAGAGTTACAATGAAGTCAGAAGTTCTGAATTTCCTGAATTCAACTATTTTCCTCTTCATGAAAATGGAAGGTGAGAAAGAAATATACTGTTTTAGTTGAGCCTCAGTTTAGTGGCTGACTGAAAAGTATAGAAATCCTCAAAAATGTAACTAGAAGAGCAGTAATTGTTAGTGCTTGACGTGTTTTGAAAGCATTTCATTTATTTTTCAAGTTTTGATTTTATATACCAACCATGGATGTAGTTTGCATTCACTGGTTGCTAGGTAGGAACTCACAAGACATGAGCTCAAGGGTGACTTTACCACAGGTTTCCTGTGAGATTTTCCACAAGATGGTTATGCTCTTCTTTTGTGATACTTTCTTTCTTCCATTGAAATAAACCAGAGCTAAGCACTGAACTCCTTTGCCTTAGTTTTTCAGCTCAAATAATGGGCTTATTTTTTCTTCATTTCTTATAAATAAATGAAAATAAATGTAAATTCTGAAGATCAGCTTTTTCAACTGATAGAAAAATTTCCATTGTTGTGTAACCTACTATCAGTACTGCTCATTTTCAGTGCACATGTCCGGAGTGATTGGACCTCCTACTTTGCTTTATGCAGAAAAGTATTGCATTGTCCAATGAAGGCAAGTAAATGACAGCTTTGCAGAGCAAAGGAACCATTTCTACAGAATAAAGTAGGAGCACTGCATGGGGAAACCAAGGCACTGAAAATGAATATTGTGACATGAAGATATGTAGCTTGCTCCAAAAATAATGTCTTCTATTTATTACAACAGATATACAAAAAGCACAATATTTGTTACAACAGATATACAAAAATTTGCTAGAACAGATATACAAAAAGCACAATAACACTATTTGATAGAGCGAATTCTCAACCACAAAATTCCATTTTTCAACATAGTCACCACCATTAGCTGCAGTGATGAACAAAAGCCTGCATGCTACGATCGTAAAAATTGTGGAAATGACCCATCGTTTCACAGCTGCTTTATGGTGTCACTGCTAGGAGAATGTTGTTTGTGAAGTTCATCTTTAATTGGCCTGATCAGATGGAAGTCAGAAGCGACCATATCTGGACTATAGGGTGGATGTGGTAGAACTGCCCAGCCAAGATTGGCAACATTCTCCATGGTCTTCAAACATGTACAAGGCCTTGTGTTACTGTGTTTCAAGAGAAAGGTTGTCTTCTTCTGCGGCCTAACTTTGGGAGTTCAAATCTTCAGCTTAGTCAGTGTCATGAAGTAGCAGTCAGAGTTGATGGTTTGTCTGCATTCCAGGCAATCTGGAAAGATCACCCCTTTCATATCCCAAAAGACAGTACACATCCCTTTAGCCATTGAGAACTGCATCTTGAACTTTTCAACAGGAAATTCACATGTTCCTACTCCATGTACTGCTGTTTTGTCTGTGGCTCATAGTGGTGATGCTACGTCTTATCACCAGTAATAATGTGAACCAGGAAACTGCACCTTCAGCCTCGTATTGGTTCAGTAGGTCCTGACAATCTTGCGTACGGGGTTCTTTCTATTCCTGTGTGAGCACTCATGATACCCAACTGGCACAAACTTTGTGATATTGCAGTGTTGCCAGCATTATTTCCAATGCACTGATATTCATCTTTGTACACAGTTCCCTGATTGTAATCTGCCAAATTACATGGATGATAGACTGATCAATGCATTCTTCATTTTGTGGCGTGAAAGCTGTGCATGGCCATCCAAAATATGGTTTTTCTGTCATGTCACAGTCACCACTGATAAAACACACCTCTCCTCGGTCTGCATAAACTTTCAGCAAGCATCAGTGAATGTTTTTTTTTCTGCACGGAGGAATTCAATTCCACACCTTTACTTCATACACACATCCATGTCAGACACCATTTTGTCAGACTGCCCTTCTGCTGCCATCTGTCTCACAGCAACAAAACGTAATAGAATATTGGTGGGAATATTCAGCTTCTACTGTCAATACCCACCTCTGATTTTGTGGGCCAAAATAATAAAATAGCAGGCATTACTTTCAGAGCAGAGCTCATATTTCTTACTGAGCTTTCTCTTAGATAAGTTTTGACTGAAAGATTATCTTATAGTTTTATGAAGGGGTCCTGATTTTTTCTTCTTTTAATTCTTTTCTCTGAATGTTGTATTATCGACACATAAAAGAATATTTTGCTAAGGAGCAGTTTCTTTTTTTTTTGTTTTGTTTTGTTTTTTTTCTTTATCAGAATTGTACCAGACTTTGTGAGCTTAAAAAATGGAGAATAAGTTTTTTTGTTTAGTTAGTTGGCTGGTTTTTCTCATGTGATTTTAAAAGGGCAATTTATTCTCACAGTGGATTTTATTGCTTCCAAAATATCTTCTCACTAAAATTTTCAGTGATGGAATTTTGAGGAGAAAAATGTTTTCAGGGAACAATGTATTTTCCTGACAAAATTACTATCCTTTGAATCATAGAATCATAGAATCATAGAATCACTAAGGTTGGAAAAGACCTAAAAGATCACCCAGACCAACCATTCACCTATTCCCAATAGCTCCTACTAAACCATGTCCCTCAACACAACATCCAGTCTTTCCTTGAACACCCCCAGGGTCGGTGACTCCACCACCTCCCTGGGCAGTCCATTCCAGTGCCTGACCACCCTTTCTGAAAAGTAATACTTCCTCATGTCCAGCCTGAATCTCCCCTGGCGTAGCTTGAAACCATTCCCCCTGGTCCTATCCCTAATGACACGAGAGAAGAGGCCGACCCCCAGCTCACTACAACCTCCCTTCAGGAAGTTATAGAGAGCAATAAGGTCTCCCCTGAGCCTCCTCTTCTCCAGGCTGAACATTCCCAGCTCCTTCAGCCTCTCCTCATATGGCCTGTGTTCCAGACCCCTCACCAGCTTCGTTGCCCTTCTTTGAACACGTTCCAGGGCCTCAATATCTTTCTTGCAGTGAGGGGCCCAAAACTGGACACAGTACTCGAGGTGCGGCCTCACCAGTGCTGAATATAGGGGAACAATCACCTCTCTGCTCCTGCTTGCAACACTGTTTCTGATGCAAGCCAGGATGCCATTGGCCTTCTTGGCCACCTGGGCACACTGTCGGCTCATGTTCAGCCGAGCATCAATCAATACCCCCAGGTCCATTTCCTCTACGCAATCCTCCAGCCACACCGCCCCAAGCCTGTAGCGTCGCCTGGGGTTGTTGTGGCCGAAGTGCAGGACCCGGCATTTGGCCTTGTTGAAACTCATCCCATTGGCTCCAGCCCAGCTCTCCAGCCTGTCCAGATCCCTCTGTAGGGCCTCGCTACCCCCAGGCAGATCCACACTTCCAGTCAATTTGGTGTCATCTGCGAATTTACTGAGGGTGCACTCGATGCCCTCATCCAGGTCATCAATAAAGATATTGAAGAGGACAGGCCCCAGCACCGACCCCTGCAGAACACCACTCACGACCGGTCGCCAGCTGGATTTGACTCCATTCACCACCACTCTCTGTGCCTGGCCCTTGCTAATTTTTTGTTGGTTTGTTGATGTTGTTTTTCTGCTGCAGCCTTCAATTTTATTCATACAATGCAAAACCGGATAGCCTTGCATCACGTGCAAGTAAGTGTATTGACAGTTTGATTCCTGGCATATCCAGGTTTTCAGCTATGATATTGCAAAAGATGACCTGTGTAGTAGTCTATGTTGAGAAAAACAAGATCTCTTTCCCAAATAGTTGGCAGCCTTAAAACTGAAAACGGTAAAGAAGATCACAAATCAAGAACAAAGTGAAGTCTGCATGGAGAACCTGTCCTAAGTATTTTATGAGAAGAAGGGGGCAAAAAGCTGAGTTCAGACTGGAAGCAGCTCTGCAGCCTTGGAATAAACAAGTGGGGTTGCAATAGAGGGTCAGTAATCAGCCTTTTATGTAACACTGAACAAAAGTACATACTTTCCTGTGCTACACTTTCCCCCACTACAGGTGAGAACTGATACAATTTCTTCCCCTTTGTGAAGCATTTTGTGATGGATATAGAGCCTTCAATTGCCAAGAAAAAGAGGCAAACAAGATAGCCAGACCTCCCATCTCTGGTCATCAGGAAAGGTGCCCTCTTAGGCAAAACTCTGGCTCAGAAACTTACATTTCCCCAGTTTTCTTGATGTGCAGTGGAATTTGAGTTAAGAATAGGGAGATACAGTGATTAGAAAACACTTTCCCTGAAAGTCTTTTGATCTCTGACCTCCAAATTGTAACAACCTCATCCCTTCTGAGAAGAAGCTGTTATATTTCTTAGAAACAACCAGCAGTGAGATACTTATGAACATGTGCTATAATGGAGAAACTAGCAATGCTCTAGTTAAAGGTCACAAGGTTTACAGGTTTTTGTTTTACGTGTGGGAGATTGGTGATTTTTATTTCCTTCACTCTGCCCCATTTTTTGTCTAGTCAGTACGAGGAACAGATGTGGGCATTCATCCAATGCTGTGTAACATGATAAATATGCATTCTGAGTTTTAATGTCTGGCGCCATGTACTCTGGAAGTACTCTCGAACAATGACAACTATACTTGGCATTTGGTGGAATCAGCTGGACTATCTAGGGATCGTGAGGTCTGAATAGAAGAGCTGCAAGACCAAGAAAGCCTTTCTCCAGCATAGTTCTTCTGACATATCTGAAATATTCTGTCTATTCCTTGTAGTTATTAGACAAAAACAGTGAACACTGTAGAGGGAGAGCTCGGAGATTAAGCGCTCTTAAGAACTTTTCTTGGATAAAGGTCATTTTGTGTGCCAATACAAATTTATATCTTGGAGCCTAGCAGAACAATGAAAAAAGTGAGAACTTTCCTTTTAACTGCATTTGCAATGACTTATACATTTGGCATTCAGACCACTTGGAAATGAGCTTGTCAGATGCTGGCTGTGAAAATGATGCTGAACTAGAGGAAGTGATCTGGCTATACACCTAAGAGGTGAATCATGCTGCATCAAAGATGTATTTTTAATAGAGAGAAGGAACATAACTCCAGTTTTATGTGTCACTCCAGCTTCTTGTGGAGTGTTTGGACTCCGTTTCCCAACCACAAGTAGCTGGCTGCTGTCTTGACTGACATAACATAGATCTAGTACCTGGCTGCCCTATTATTTCTTGGATGCATTTCATGCTTATCTGGAAAAAAATGCAAGTGACTCACTATTCCTATTTTTCCTTTAAGAAATTATACATAATAAAAGTTCTCAGGAAGGAATCTTTATAGTATCCTTATCCTGTGTTGACATCCAGACTCTCTTGTTCTTTAAATGTAATTTCATTGACTAATAAGTTAGAAAATTTTGCACTTTCCCCTCTTACTCATTGCTTCCTGAGCCACACTAGTTTATACTTTAGCATGTGTACAGAAGCAGCCCAGGTACCTAACTGCTACTTAAGCAGTGCTGAAATCCAAATAGGAAGTGGCATACCACCAAGGCATTTGATTGACCATGGTGTAGCTGGCATAAACCCATCTTTGTCTTCAGCAACATCCTGCTGGGTTATGCAGCAGTAAAACTTCAGCCATCTGTGAAAACATACAGCTAAAATAGGAGACATCCTCAGAGATTAGATATACCTGCTAAGCAGAACTTTCCAAGTTCTTTAGAACTGGGCCTATTTAACCTCCAGTGGTATCTGATCTACAGCATGTAGATCTTCCTTTTATTTTTCTTCATCAGTAACCATATTTCAATATATACAAAGTTTTATGTGATGTAAGTGCCAGCTATCTTTGAAACAAAAAGCTGGCCTCATTTCCAAGGATGCTCATCACGTATGAGACTTCATCATTGATGACAATCCAGATTTGTTTAATGGTGTTGTGACTTATGAGCTGGGGAAGCATTTTCAGATGTTCAAGAAGATTTACCCAAAGGAAATTGCCATTAGTATTTCTAAACTTCTCTATTCCTCTTCCAACAGAAATACTTACATATTAATAATTTCCATATTTCAGATCTTAGAGGTTTTCTGGAAGCAATATGAACTTCAGACAGTCTACAATACTGATGAATTGCTATAGGTTTGCTTTCTTTTCTACCAGAAACTTAATTTCATACTCGTACTTATTTGTCAGTGATTACCATTAGAGGCAGAACAAGAAGTCTTACAACTTGATCCAGTCTGTCCAGTCATACATTCCTGTTCTTAGCATTATACATTAGTACTGGCTCTGGAATATGCAATTAATTATATCAGTTCATATTAGAGGATACGAAAATTTAATTTTACTAGAAATGGAAGATTATGTCATTGAAAATTTTAAGGTGGCAACATCTGAAAAAGCACAAGTAGTGAGAAGTTTTTCATAAGCAATATGTTTAAGACTTGAAGAATGATATTATAACTTACTCTTAATGTAGAATGAATTCATTTTCCTAATATTACATCAACACTGAAATCAACGAATGTTGTCTCAGCTGGAGTAACACAGAATGCCTACTGAAACAATTTAAAATGATGAGTATTTTTGCCTACTCATTAAAAAGCAACAACAAAAACCCACCACAATTAATTAGCTGATTTATGTATTTTTCAACCAGGAAAAGAAAAATATTTAATTAATACTACTGGATTAAAATTTTAGGTAGACTAAATGATTGATGTGTGCTTGCCATTAAAAAAAAAAAATACAGATGAGAGAACTGTGTAGCAATCAAATCAAATTTTCAATCCATAGGTTATATTTTATTTAACTATTTAAAGGCTATTATATTTATATTACATAGTTATTACATAAATTACATTTCATGAGTCTATTGCATACTTATTTAGCCTTGTATACTATAATCCTGTATCTACGTAACAGAAATGAACTGTTTCTTTTATTTAAAATTGGTATCTTACTTTGTGTATTTTCTAGAATATAAACCATTTACATTTATTACAAGTACGTAACATATAACTCTGTCCTTTCGCCAAAGAATTTTACTCACTTGTTTCTTAACTAAAATTCCTGACAGCAGGATGATCATAACCTTAGCAATTTAAGTTTGAGATTCATTTGATACGACTTGTTAAAATTAATTCTCTCAGTATGCTCAGACAAAATGTTCTTTTGACAAATACACAGACAAATATCTGCATCTTAATGCATTACTATATGTCAGAGAGTTTTCCAGGTTACAGTTCTGATCTGTGGGCATACATCTGCTCCATGTCATTACACTTTCCTTGTTTTCTTTAAGCCTCTTTGGACACACTGGATAAGTTCTAGGGAGATAAATAGACATGAACTTGTTTCATTCCTAATGTCAGAAAGTTCACTTCTGTATTTTATGATTTTGTAGCTGCTTGATCAAGATTATAATCCACATGAGCTATCATTTCAGTGTCCATTTTGTAGACCACATGAGAGAGAACTGAAATGAACTGGTCTTGGATATACTCAACTGGAAGAGAGAGCAACAGATCCCTTCAAAGGAAGTTCCTGTTTGTTTCTTTAACTAACAAGAAGAGCACAAAATTAATAAATAATACAATCCAGTACAATACAATAAATTCCACTGTAATTTGTTTTATATGCTTTGTTAGACAGATCTTTAGCGTGCCTATTGAGGCATTTTGATAGAAAGGTAATGGCTTGACTTACATTTGGTTGAATTTCTGTTACCTTAAACTATTAAAAGTGTTCAACAGTAAGTAATAAACATTTTAACAGTATTCAGATGAGTTTCAGTGCTGCAAATTTTGATTTAGATGAGGTATCATTTAAGGAATATTTGCCTTAAGTCAAATGCAGTTACAGACATAGATATGAAAGTTTGCTAGTTTGTTTTTTTGTTTTACTTCGACACACATGTATGTGTGCAAAATGTATATCAAACACTGCAAAAATGCTTACTATCTGTTTAAACCAAATGAAATGAAATAAGAATCTGGACTTGGTTATCCACGAGGAATGTTTTTTTTCCTTGGAAAATAGAGTTTTCAACAACCTTGTAAACAGAGAAAGAGCATCACATGGTTTGCATTATAATTTCTCCTACTAGCTTTAGTCTTTCAGAATGAAGTACTCTAAGATTTTATGTGGTCAACTTAATGTGATGGAGAAATAAGAAGAAAATATTGGAACTTCTGTGCCTATGATTAGACCAAATTAAGTCTGATCGACTAGAGCTTTAGGAATTTCAGTTATGTTTCAAATCTCCCATCAAAGGTAATGGAGAAAAAAATGAAGGGGAAAAAAAAAGAGGACAAAGGGAGAACGATCTAATGATCTCGTATTTAACACACTTGATTTAGATCTTGGCTCAATTTCTTCCTTGGTTGAATGATCTTACAGTTTAGCTGGATTTAATCTTATTGAGACTCAGTTTCCCATTATTAAAACAGGCAGTGATTAAAGTCCTTCCTCTGCTACTCTCAGTATTAGTTATAAATCTTCCTGAGCGGGAATCCATCCAGAATGAGTGCACACAAAGGAAGCTCAGAACACTTAATGTATTTTTGAAAATTGGTAATATATTTGCAGGTGCATGGAGACCTCTCCAAGCACGGAGAGACGTGTGCCTCTCTCTAATTTTGCATTCAAATTCTTTTACATGGAGACTAAAGACTAAATCTACAAAAAAATAGTGGGTGCCAAAATCCTGAACTGCAATACTAATAATCTTCTCCAAGGGTTACTTGAATAGGTAGCTAAAGCCTGCAAGAAGGTGAGTTATTAGCAGTCAGGTGAAGAAAAAGGAAATAGGATCTAATGAGAGATGGAAACAAATCTCTGGTATTTAACCTCCTTTCTAATAAATCTAAGTCTATAAAGTGTCAGACCATGCTTAATGTTCTACTTTGCTGAGGTCTGCAGATCCTCCTTGAATATGCTGGATATTTGAAATGTGTTGTACAGATGTACATGCTGTTCCAGATTTCGCTGCAAATCTCAGAACCGAAGTTAGATATCGCAGTAAGCAGATCTGACACAACTTTTCTATGAAAATAGAATTCTTTTAATTTCAGTGAGGGCAGACTAGTAAGTCCTGAAAGCCGATAATGACTTTACTGCTTGAAGAACAATGAGAGCAAAGCATGTCATCATTCAGGCTACTGGTTCATGGAGATGAATGAAATGTAAAATCAAACTTAAAATTTTGAAGGTAATATGCTTTCATTAGAAATAAAACTCTGGTTCTATTCATGTTATATCATCTGGTTGTTATTCTGGTTGATATGACACCCTGTTCATTGCAAAATACTCATCTTGAAGAATGTCTGGAATCACAGAATCATAGAATCACAGTATCATAGGGGTTGGAAAGGACCTCCAGAGATCATTGAGTCCAACCCCCCTGCCAAAGCAGGTTCCCTACACCAGGTCACATGAGTAGGTGTCCAGGCGGGTCTTGAACATCTCCAGAGAAGGAGACTCCACCACCTCCCTGGGCAGCCTGTTCCAGTGCTCCATCACCTCACCGTAAAGAAGTTATTGCACACATTTGTGCAGAACTTCCTATGCTGCAGTTTCTGGCCATTTCCCCTTGTCCTGTCTCCACACACGGCAGAAAAGAGAATCATAGAATCATAGAATCATAGAATTACAAGGTTGGAAATGACCTATAAAATCATCTAGTCCAACCGTCTCCTCATCACCATTGCCACCACAAGCACTAAACCACATCACACAGCACGTCATCCAGACACCTCTTGAACACTGCCAGGGACGGTGACTCCACCACCTCCCTGGGCAACCATTCCAGTGCCTGACCACTCTCTGAGAGAAATAGTTCTTCCTTATGTCCAATCTAAACCTCCTCTGATACAACTTGCGGCCATTACCCTGTGTCCTGCTTGTTGCCTGGGAGAAGAGGCCAAATCCCTCTCCACCACAACCTCCCTTCAGGAGGTTGTAGAGTCCAATGTGGTCTCCCCTGAGCCTCCTCTTCTCCAGACTGAACAATCCCAGCTCCCTCAACTTCTCCTCATAAGACTTGTGCTCCAGACCCCCCACCAGTTTTGAGCAGAGTCCGGCCTCGCCACTCTGCCCCCCACACCTTAGATATTTATAGACCTGGATCACATCCCCTCTCAGTCTTCTTTTCTCAAGGCTAAACAGACCCAGCTCACTCAGCCTTTCTTCACAGGGGAGATGCTCCAGGCCCTTCACCATCTTCGCGGCCCTCTGCTGGACTCTTTCCAAGAGATCCCTGTCTTTTTTGTACTGGGGAGCCCAGAACTGGACACAATACTCCAGATGAGGCCTTACCAGGGCAGAGTAAGGGGGAGAATCACCTCCCTCGACCTGCTGGCCACGCTCTTTTTAATGCACCCCAGGATGCCATTGGCCTTTTTGGCCACAAGGGCACACTGCTGGCTCATGGCCAACCTGTCGTCCATCAGGACATACAGGTCCCTCTTCACAGAGCTCCTCTCCAGCAGGTCATCCCCCAACCTGTACTGATGCATGCAATTATTCCTCCCCAGATGCAAGACTCTACTTGCTTTTGTTAAACCTCATCTGGTTTCTTACTGCCCAGCTCTCCAGCCTGTCCAGGTCTCGCTGAATGGCAGCACGGCCTTCAGGCATGTCAGCCAATCCTCCCAACTTTGTATCATCAGCAAACTTGCTGAGGGTGGCCACTATCCTCTCATCAAGGTCATTCAAGACCGGACGCAGCACTGACCCCCGAGGAAGCTGACCGCGTTACTGGTCTACAACCAGACTTAGCACCATCAACGACAACCCTCTGTGCTCTGCCAGACAGCCAGTTTTCAACCCACCTCTCCCTCTCACACTGTCTAATGGTTCTTAATCTCTCAAATCACCACTGGAATCACCACAGAATCACAGAATCACAGAATCACCCGGGTTGGAAGGGACCCCAAGGATCATGTAGTTCCAATCCCCCTGCCTAGCAGGGCCACCAAACGTACACATTCAGATCAGGTTGCCCAGGACCCCGTCCAACCTGGCCTTAAACACGTCCAAGGACGGGGCATCCACAACCTCCCTGGGCAGCCTGTTCCAGGGCCTAACCACTCTCCTAGTAAAGAACTTCCCCCTAACATCCAACCTAAATCTTCCCTCCTTCAACTTAAAACCATTTCCCCTAGTCCTGCTGTTGTCAGCCCTTTTGAAGAGTTTACTCCCCTCCTGGGTGTAGGTTCCCTTCAGGTATTGATAGGCTGCAATGAGGTCACCCCGCAGCCTTCTCTTCTCCAGGCTGAACAAGCCCAACTCCCTCAGCCTGTCCTCATAGGGGAGGTGCTCCAGCCCCCTGAAGAAGATTTCACCACTGGAGAAGATTTCTAATCAAAACTTTCCATCAGTGGAAAGGAAATAATGGGACTAAGCGTGTGTGAGAGGGAATGGTAATTATCATCTCTGATCTGCTGTGAAGGTGCATTTCAAGAGAGGGATTCTTAATGTTCAGGTTTAAATGGTTAGGATGGAGATACGTACACGGGCAGAAGGTACAATCATGAGCCCCCTTTTTTCTTGCAGGACATCTGTGAAGTTCTTGCTTTTCCTTTATAAATCTTAACCAGAGTTTTTAAGACAAGGTTCTAGTAGGAAGCAAAAAGCTAATGCACTTTCCAAGTGGTGTAGAAATAATCTTGTCTTTAAAGATATCTAATTTCTGTAACATAGAAGAGATTATTTTACACCATATGGTAGCTGTCCTGTGATGTCATAGTGATTAATGACAGGATCAGTTGGATACTCCAGTGTCATAACAAATGACCTAGGTTTCCCGTAATGGCAAAATGTACACGACTGTCCTAGGACTACAATTAACTGATTTCTACTCTCTGCACTCCCTGGATTTAAGGTACTGTAAAATGAATGCAAAGTCGACAAGCAATTTCATGAGGATGTAGGTCAGATATTCTGTGATTTTGGCAGATCCTTTAGTCTGAATAACTGCTTCTCCCATCTATAAAACTGATGTTGTAATTAGCTGTTCACAGGCTTGCTGTAAAACTAACTAGTTGAAGGTATGTGAAGCCTTCATAGAAGAAAAATAGTAAGTAGAAGTACCATATTTTAAGAAAAACATCTGTGTATTTCTAACTCTGTATCACAGGATGAAGAACCTGCCCAAAGTTCTCTCTTAAACAGTTTAATTGGTCTCATGATTATCTGTCAGAAAAAAAAGGAGAGGTCTTTGTTAAATTTTTTGTGCTCTACTTTCCTGTCAAAGATTTTTTGGTTAACCCTTTCTGAATTAAGTCTGGAAGTAGATAAAGTATTCCTACTGCACTGAAGCAAAGTAACAGTCAAGGAATAATACACTTTTCACAACACTACACTTTATTGATAGTGATGATTCATTCTAGCTCTTATTTTAGGTGATGGGTGAAGACATACATGATTTGCAATAGCTGATTTTATTTATTAAGGCAAGAAATCTGAAAAACTCTTTTTCTTTTCTTGATCCAATCTGTATCTCTGATGTTCACTCTTTTCCTGATCTTTTGGTCAAAACTACCATCTTTGACATATGCTCTATCTGGGATCCAGTTCTGCTTATACCAATCTTCTGAGACTCTTTGTACTCAGGATCCTCAGGAGACATATATTTTTGGTTTCTCTTCCTTTGTTTCTATTGATAGAAGTAGAATGTGTATTGGTCATTTCATCATATTTCAGTACCTTCTTTCCACTTCAGGTTACTGGATGGTGCAGTCAACAACTGTAACGAAAAAGACCCTGTTGCTACTGGTTTTACAAAAAAATGCAGTAACATCATTTTGGTTTGGCTTTGATTATTTTGTTTAGCAAAAAATGAAGTTAGTGAAGTTATGAATGAAATGCTTAAAGGCTGACTTGTTTGTATTCTCAATGTAGCATTTTGTGATTTTCTTGATTTAATCACATCTCTGACTTGATTATGAATCTTGCTATGAGGTAGCAATGAGATGAGGTAGCAGGAATGAATCTGAACACATTATCAATGCAATGCAGAACTAAACTTGTTTATTAGACCCACATAACCCACCATTTATAATGGAAACCCCATGTACAAATGCTCACTTGATCCAGGCTCTCAGTATGCTCTGGTGATCCAGAATTGCTCAATACTGTTACAAAAAGGAAAACTTTCTTCATGCCATCTGGTGGAGCCAAGCTTGAGCAGAGCTAAATTGCTACAGTTTGCACTGTTCAGCAGATATCCTGAACAAAGCTTTCCCCAAACAGAGGGGAGGTGCCCTCAGACTGAATTACAGCCAGGAACGTGGCTGGAAATATAAGGTCATAGGGTTTGTGTGCTTAACCCAGATTTCAGGTTCTTTTTCCGCTTGCAACAAAAGCATGAGCTCTCTCACTTTGTCAGCGCTGGGATGTGAAGGCAGAGGGAAAGGAACCTGTCACAAGTGTAGTCAGGAGATGCCACAGGTTCAGGCAAAGAGCCCTTGTCCTTAGTTCCTGGTAGGCACAGTTTGAGCGATGCTCCTGACGACTAACAAAAATGTTTATCCATTTATCACTTTCATTGCAAACAGGAGGGAATTGTGCGTAAGAAATCAGGGAGAATTTCCCACAGAAAACTTGGATTCAGTTTTTGTTGCTGCTTGTCACTTCCTGATTGCACTGAAAACACCATTTATTGTGGTCCTGCCTGAGCGTCCATGAAAATGATTTGATTCAGGGCCAGCAGTAACTTGGTACTTTTTTCCCATGCAGCTTTACTTGCAGAGTCTAAAACTCTGAAGGGTTCTACTGCAGAAATAATCTTAACTCTCAGCACTCAAAAGTTTCTAATTAAGGACCCTAAAATTGTGAGACATGCTTAAAATTCAGAGATTATATAATTAAATGATGGCTGATAGTACTAAATATTGATCCATTTTGTGTCATCGGTTTTTTAAGACTAAATTGTGTATATGAGCGATATTTTAAAACTTCACCCGTGGAGACAAGAAAGAAAGAAAATTAAGATTCTTTTATACTTAAATTCCAGGATTTGGGAGTTAAAGAGCAAATATTAAAGAAAAAAAAAAGTAAAACAAAACATGACAATGCTTATTCATTAGAGTATCTTATACCATAAACAATAAAGTGCATTCTTTTAGCTCCTTCATCTTCAGTAAGATATGGAGTTGAAGGCATTTCTCAACGTTACATAATTTTCAAACTAATTTATTCTGTTAAATGCTGAAAAATCATAAGGATTAACATGGAGACTAACACTTTCATAAAACAGGGAGACAGTGATCTGGGAAGCAATGTTGCTGTTGAAGCAATTTAAAGGAAATCTATAAACCAGTTACTAACTGCTAAAGGTTTAGAATGCCCTTCCCTATGAGAAGACTGTTTTCCATTTATCGCTTGGAGATTTCTTTCATCAGTTTGAGCAAGATAGAGAACTGTTCCTGTAATGTTGACAGAACCCAGCATAGCAATTGTAAATGCCCCAAATAAAATGTCAGGCAGATACTGGCTGAAAGACTGAGTCAAAATCATTTGCAGATTTTGGAAAAAGTTAGATGTTTGTTCACTTCCAGCTGGTAGCAACTTCTGCTATCAGCCAGGGCAGAGACCAAATAGCATCAAGCATGAATAAATTCTACTGCCAAACCTGACTTTCTCTAACAGGCTCGTGATTGTTTTGCTTAGATGTGTTTTGTACAACTGAACTACTTTCATCAAAGAGCATGATCAGCCTCTGCTGAATTACAGGAGAATATTCTTCAAATATACTCCAGCAAGGCAGACTAACAAGAAATTTCCTTATCTTCAGAACCACTGAAATTGCCCATTCTTTGCACTGCTCTTCTTTTCACCTCTGCTTTTGTTGATTTATTTTCTTTTTCATAGAAAGAAGCTGAGTATATTGATAATTTCCTATGTACAGAGATCTAACTCATACCTAAAGTAATGGCTCCGTCCTCAAGGTAGTGTGTTGTAGTGGTTATTAGGAAGCCTCAGAAAGGTAAGCAGAGAAAAAGTCACGATAGATGAAAACAAATGACAAGATAATCCAGTGCCATGGTCAGATTCCTGGTCTCCTGGTCTCATTGATTCTGGTTGTTTAGAAGTTCATGAAGACATAAATGGACAGCATTCAGAATTAATATTCCAGCACCTTTTTTTAAAGGTTAATCCTTGTTGCTGTAACTGAAGCAATGCAGTATTGAGAATATCTGAGATTCGTAAATGGGGATACATTAAGCAGAGATAAAGAGACCCCAGTCCTCTGCCCAGTATAAGAAACTCAGTATTCTTAGCTCAGTAGTTCAGACTGGGAGCGACTGACTTATCTGCAGAGATTTTAAACTTGATGGTCCCTTTTTTGATATATCCCAATATGGACAGTATCCTTCCAATATTGTGAAGAGGTGCTTGTGTGCATGTGATCCGGGTTTGCCAGCTGTGTGTGGGCATGTGTATATCTGTCAGCTACTGACTGCCCTCTGCTGCACAGAATCACATCTTCCTAGCAGCTCAACAACCAAAAACCCCAAATCAAAGACAACATACTCATGCTTTTGAAGATGGAGAAATTATTTCCCTCCTGACAGCGCAATGTTCTGGAAGTCATTCATCATGCTTTGCTCTGAGCCTACCATGAACCTTTTAGGAGGCCATTGTTTTCTTGTAGAATTATGGAAGCTGTAGTGGTTCATGCTATAACATTTCATTTAAAAGAATCCAAATTTTAAATATACCAGTTTCTTCATTTTATTCCTTAAGCTGAGAAGTAGGATGAGAAATAGTAGCTTTAAGTTGCACCAGAGGAGGTTCACTTTGCATATTAGGAAAAGTTTCTTCTCAGAAAGAGCGGTGAGGCATTGGCACAGGCTGCCCAGAGAGATGGTAGAGTCATCAGGGGTGTTCAGGAAACATGAAGATGTGGCATTTGGGGTCATGGTTTAGTGAACATATTTTGGATGGACCGGTGTTTGCACTACATGAACTTAGTGTTCTTTTCCAACCTTACTGATGTCTTGAAATAGAAGGAGGTCGTGCCAGCACTCCTGCTCATCTGTTACCACACCATGGGCTTGGTTTTAGTTTTGTCACTACTTCATGCAGTAAAGAACAACAAAACATGAGCATCACTTCTTTTGACAGAAGGATGGAAGGAATTTCCTGCCTCACTGGAGATTGTTGACAGAAAATACATCATCTTCAAAGAGCTCCCTCAATGGCTGTGTCTGTATGACTAAGGAGGTCTCCGGGGAAACTCAGCAACCTGGGAAATCTGCAAGTCTTAGTCTAGGTGTTAAGAGAAGAACATGTATGTTTTATTAAATTTGTGTTTTTGTCCGTACTTGAAGACAAGGAGCATAATTCGGACTGTTTGGAGAACTGTGAGGGATGGGAGTGTTGCATATAGAAAATATTTATATAGTACTCCTTTTCTGATTCAGATTTACATTGTCCACCTGGGGTGAAAGTGTGAATACCTTCAGTACAGAAAGTTTTGGCTGAGGCTGAAAAAAAATGGACACTCCCCAGACTACAAGCCAGCAGAAGATCTCATGGTCTGCTCTCTACTGCTCATTCATGAGTCTGCAAGAGGTTGCAGCCCTTGTAGTTCTGCCAGCCTGTTTGCTCCTATGAATGCACCCAAGCTTAACTCAACAGCAAATAATTTCACTTAGTGGAACTGTTTAAAACAGATTTACTTTCCTGGTTCAATTTTATTCAAATAATTTTGAATGAGTGAATCTGTTCTGAGCAACAGGCTGGAAGAGGCAAAGGTCAGTGAAAAATATCAAAGGTGATGGGCTAAAGAATGTCAGATTTGTTTGAATCTCAATTTCAGTCACAACAGGATATCCAGCACCCAAGTAATGTAGTAAGAATAATAGTCATACTATCCTCTAATCTATTACATTCCATAATGTCTTCTGATATATTACTTCCATAAAGACATTTATATGCATATTTGTTAAAGTTTACACATACAGAAAGAATACACACACAAGCCACGTGCCTGGACAAATGAGGGATTATGGAAAATGAAACTGTGTACAGCTACACCTTGCCAAATCTTCCAAATTAGTATGCTTTTTTGGTTACTTCAGGGTTGTTGTTTTTTTTTGCTTCAGATTTTCCAAATAGAAACCAGAGATATTTATCTGATGTGTGCTTTTCTTCTTATCACCTGCTCTCCCTTCAAATTATTTATAAACACAGCATCTGGAATTGTGAATACATTTGAACTGCATTAATGCAGTTTGGTGATAAGTATAAGGAATAAGAGTGCAAAGTCAGATTTTCTTGTATTTTCCATGTGATTAAAACAGGTTAGGATGGTCACATACAGTGGGAAAAAGACGTATTGCGGCTTTGTGAACATACTGAATTACTGATTACACATACAGCATAGCACTCTACTTAAAAGCTAAGGTTAAGTTCAGGTTGCCAAATGGAGCTCAGGAGCAGATAAGTCCTTATAGATATTCACTTCAAGCATACACAAAGGTGCAAACATGCATGCAAACATACTCAAAGGTGCAAAAAATAGACTCTGGAAATAAAAAAAATTGAAATTATATAAACAACACCCAGCTCACACACACTATTAAGAGAATATGTTTTTGATGATGGCAGCTCAAATAAATCACTCTTACTGAGGTTATAGTAGTAGTATACAGTCTGAATCTCTTCTCTGAATTAAGAGAAGCTAGAGTGTTTTTTGTGGGTTTGTTTTTAGTTTTTATTTTTATTTATTTATTTATTTATTTATTTATTTTTAATAATTGCTTTTGCTAATGTAAGGGTTTTTTAAGCTGCTGGAAAAAGAAAATGGAGAGGATGAGCATTATCTCTATGTGGAAAATTGCCCAGCAGACTGGAGTTCTAATCAGCTAAAGTGGTGATAATAGAATCTGTTTAGAGAAACAGGAAGGATGATGCTGTAGTTGCTGTGAAATTGTTTTTACAGGCTGTGTGTGGCTCCATGAAATACAAGTGTATAAAGAAAATTTTACTCATTTGTAAGACATCTATGGGAAGCATTAAATGCATGGACACTCTGTAATTATGGACATATTTAAAGGGTGGAGATACAGAACAGTTTTTATACTAGTGAATTGTACAGTTGTTTGGTTTTCATCTTCTCTTCATCTGCATTTGGCATCTCACTTGTGTCTTAGGAACATATTACTTGGCATCAACGGGTCTCTGATTTAATACAAACATTGGAGTATTACTACTTCGTAGGAAAAGAAATGCATCGCATCTGCTAGAAAGTTAAGCGCTGGTTACAGTTTTCTCTTTCAGGCATAGAAAAACCTTTTGATAAGTAATAAGGGAAAAATGGTTTTATTGTACCAACATCTTCCCTTCCCTTCCCTTCCCTTCCCTTCCCTTCCCTTCCCTTCCCTTCCCTTCCCTTCCCTTCCCTTCCCTTCCCTTCCCTTCCCTTCCCTTCCCTTCCCTTCCCTTCCCTTCCCTTCCCTTCCCTTCCCTTCCCTTCCCTTCCCTTCCACTTTCCATATTTATTGGTCCAGCTTTCAACATTTCAACTGTGCTATGTACTGTGAGAAGATACGTAAGAAGCATCCTCCACTGAGCTGTGTACATAAAAATCATTTCTCACCTTATCACTTATGTGTCTTTGAATCTACCAGATTTCTGCTGCACATAATAGCCCTTTCCAGTGATAATAAACTCCCTAGAATTCTATCCTGAATACATATTTTATATTTAGGGATTTTCAAGGAGACTAAACATAATTCAACATTGTATTGCTTATTGCTATTTGTCACTATGGAAATCAAAATAAAGTTAGTATGAAACACTACCACTGGTTCTGTAGCATTACAAGACTGAATCAAAGTAGTTTGATGTGACCACACACATTGCACTGAAGCAGGAGAGGAGCCAAGTGTTGGTAGCCTTTTGGTATTTCCTAGTAATGTGCTGGAACACAAGTTTCTCTTGTCTAAGAAGAAATGATGTCACTTATCGAATAATGATGGTTTGCATTTATTTATTGCTTGCCATGTAGAATTAGAGAGTATATTAATCTGCTTGTTGATGTAATTCTGATATTCATTTGCGTACCACTGAAATGCAGCCACCTCTGGGGAGATGTGTGGCAGCTGTGAATAACTTAAGGCACTGCAACAGTGTGGGAAACAAGTGCAGAACTGTGATTTAGTATCAACCTGGATTTTTTAACAGTTACTGCTCAATAAGTTCTTTGAAATGGTGATTTTACTGCCAGTTGCAGCAGCTGCTGGACTCTCGCACTCCCATACAGAGAAAATTAGAAATATCTAATTCCTACTTGATGCTTTGTTATTGCTGCTGCTTTGATTAAACAGGTGGCTAATTTTTCATTTGTTTGTTTGTTTGTTTATTGAAATAAAGACATTATAGCAGTAAAATATCTAGGAAAATAAACTATTCTGAGCTTCTAAGTTGACCCACATTTTGTGGTTATTCATTGTTTGCTACCCGCCAACTCTCTTATAAAATTATTCTGCAGCTACTCTTCTGCTGCAAGCATTCATCTTTCATTGTTTCTGCAAAGCTATATTCTGCTTGTTTCTCACAATAATCATTTACCTGATCTTTAGTTCACCATAGCTGATTATTCACATACTGCTCTATCTTTTCAGGTTCAATATTAAGAGAAAGATATTCTTAGAAAGAGTGGTAAGACACTGGAGTGAACTGCCCAGGGAGATGGGAGAGCCGCTGCCCCTAGAAGTGCTCAAAAGGTTTTCAAGAACTGTGGAGATGTGGCATATGGGGACATGATTTAGTGGGCATGGTGGGATGGGTTGATGTTTGAACTAGATGATGGTCTAGATGAATGTAAGATGGGCTTAGTGGTCTTTTCCAACCTCAATGGCTCTATGATCCTATGATCTTCTAATAAACCTGAGCAGCTGCAAATTGAGATACATCATACCAATGGAACAACATCATTTTCACCATAAAATTATTTGAAGCAGAATGATCAGAGTCCAACTCCTTGTAATAAAAAGTGTCAACAAACATAGAGTTTACCATGTTATATCCCATAATAATAGTTAAATATAGTCATTTGAGCTTCCTGTTGAAAAAGAAGTGCACCCAAAAAACTAGATCCCCACCAATGACCAACTTTGGATATTCTGCCATGGAATAGAATCCACAGACTGTAGGAGGTGTCTGTGCTCACATACTCAAAATCTAGAAAAGCTAATGACAAGGAAAAAATTCAGAAAGATTAATAAGCCATGGGGAGAGAGACCTGAATCTCTGATATTTTTTAAAATATCCAGTGAGTTTTTAAATATCCAGCAGAAAGATGCTGCAATTTCAGTGAGGGAACTTGTCCTTTTCCATCGGACTTTAGGGTCCATAAATTTGCACTCCCTTCAGAAAACACTCAAACTACCAAGCTGTAAGTCCACCTTTCCTCATTCAAAAGAGGAAATTTAATCAAGGTCTAAATCTTCACCAGAATACATTTGAATACAGTTTTATTCTCTAAGAAGTCCCATTACAGAAAATTCAGACAATTTCTGAGGACACAAAAGACCCTGCAGGGCATTGGTCATAGCACTGAACCTGCTGGAGTTCAAGAATTGTTTGGACTACATTCTCAGGAATCTAGTTAGAATTTTGAGTTGCCCTGTGTGCAAGCTTGGAATTGGATTTGATGATCCCTGTGGGTCCCTAATATTCTGTGGTTATATTGTTATAATTACACAGGTGCACATTAAAAATCAGACAGAAGAGCCCAAGACTCCTATCTGTATACAGAATTAATTAACAACCTGCAATATATTAAAATAGTCAGAAAAGAAAATTTCAAACACAGTTAGGAAAGGAACCATAATTATCTGAATTTTATGGGTGAGAAAACCAAGACATATTTTGGTTGACAGGTCTCAGCAAAAATTGTAAAAGTCATAAGCAGCACCACATCCTAGAATCACAGAATCACAGAATTGTAGGGGTTGAAAGGGACCTCCAGAGATCATCGAGTCCAACCCCCCTGCCAAAGCAGGTTCCCTACACCAGGTCACATGAGTAGGCATCCAGGCAGGTCTTGAACATCTCCAGAGAAGGAGACTCCACCACCTCCCTGGGCAGCCTGTTCCAGTGCTCCGTCACCTCACTGTAAAGAAGTTCTTGCGCACATTTGTGCGGAACTTCCTATGCTGCAGTTTCTGGCCATTTCCCCTTGTCCTGTCTCCACTCACCACTGAAAAGAGTCTGGCCTCGCCATTCTGCCCCCCACACCTTAGATATTTATAGACCTGGATCAGGTCCCCTCTCAGTCTTCTTTTCCCAAGGCTGAACAGACCCAGTTCGCTCAGCCTTTCTTCATAGGAGAGATGCTCCAGGCCCTTCACTTCCTAAATCTCAACTCCACTGTTCCATGCTGAATCTATGTTAGCATTTTCTCTAATGTTATTTGAAAAAAAATTTTTTTTATGCATTTGATGATTTTCAACTAAGCTAGAACTAAAGACAAAATGTCTGGAATCTAAACAATATTAAAAAAAAAAAAGATTTCTTATAAGAATTTCTAATGAATTCTAATATTCAGTAAGAATCAAATGTGATACTCAGTTGATGTCTTTCGGTTTGCATTGGTTTTAGCAGATGATCAGAGCAGTTCAATCTATGCTGCCTACCATTAGATTTGAAGTCAGTCCGTCCTTTTGTGAAGGAAGAAAGCACTCTTTGACAATTCAGAAGTCAGAATATTGCCACAAGTAATCATTAGCTAATGCAACATGTTGCATAAAATCCATATACAGGATGTAGCCCGTAAGCAGCACTGTTTTCATACAGCCTCAACATGCGATACATGAGAAAGCACAGAAGGAATGAGAAGAAAGCTTTGTGGTTGTAGATTATTATCGCTTAAGATTCTGGTCAGTTTTACAGTTCTTTTATACAGCAAATTCCAAACATAGTGATGATTTGATTTGGTTTTGTTTGTTAAAAAAAAAAAAAAAAAAAAAGACTGAGTGTATGGGGAATGGGAGAAGAGGGCTTTTGGATGTGAGTTCAGTTTGGATGGAAAATGTGTATGAAGGAAATTTTACGGCGAGTGCCAGTGTCAGGAGGCTGTCCCAGGATGGTTGTCTGTCCAGTGAGGCAAGTTCCCATTGCTTAGCAAGGGATTTAAGCCTATTTTACAGCTTCACAGCCTCCTACGAAGGACTCCATAGTAGAAAATTATGCTTTTGGAAAAATATAATGTTCTGAAATTAAGAGTTCAGTGGAAATTGCTTATCTAGTGCATTTCACTGTGCCTTTCTCCTCAGAGAAAAGTGCAATTGGCCATTACATATTCAAGCAATACCTAAATCAAAGGATGGGAGGAAAGAACCACAAATGGCTACTCAGCATTTTTATTCTGCTTAATAAAGGCGATAATTTTACCAATTCTATTTATGTGTTTGAAAACAAAGGTAATCAAATAATAAATTTTAATTTCCTATATCTTCATTTTATTCTTCACAAGGCTGGTTTTGAACTGAGCTTTCGAAAATATTCTAGGTGTTCTATGAGAGATTCCCATGGGTTATTTCCTGACTAAATAGTGTATAATTCTTCACACATAACTGATACCTTTCAGAGATTACCTTTGGGGAGTGTAAGTTGTTACTGCAGTAGCAAAAGCAAGACACAGATTTATAAGATGAAGAAACTCCTGACTCAAAGTTTCCAGTTTCTCCATAGACTTTTCCATATTATATATATCCTTTGGATGATATCCTGCTCCCACTGAACACAGTGGGAGTTTACCAGTAGTTACCACAGAAATAACATTTAACCTAAAGAATTTTGGAATTGATGTAAGCCATCACTCTTCAGGACAGCACAGCCTCTAACACTAGAGCTAGGAAGAGAATTTTCACTGTGGACAGGTCATTTAGAGTATGGTAGAGCTCCAGTCTCCATGTCGCAGAACATAGCCACACAGATTGACTTCAGTCCTAACAGGATTGAAGGAACACACAGCGGTGCTCCAACTCAACTGCCTCATCAGGATCAAGAAATATCCTCCTGGTCTTTGAGAGGTAGACAGATACAAGCCTCATTGAGGGCTGACTATGGCTTTTTTAAACATGCCATGTCATCATCCTATCAAATCATCCTATCAAGGATGATGATGATAACATTTGCTCCCTGTTTTCTGTTTTTTGTTTGTTTGTTTGTTTGCTTTACATCCTTTATTTTCATTTGTTTAGTCCCTTCTCAAAACAGAATATTAGACTACGTAGACCCCCAAATTTAGCTCCATATCATTCTTGGAAATGTTTAACCAGTGTCATGTTTGAGATGTGGGAAACATTTCTTATTCTGTGACATCAACACCAAACTCTATGGTGGTAGAGAGTTATTATCAGCTCTGCGATTCTATGTTTCTCTGATCTATATCCAATTTACACATTTTATCTAAGTGTCACCTAGAATCATAGAATCATAGAATGGCCTGGGTTGAAAAGGGCTACAATGATCATCTAGTTTCAACCCACCTGCCATGGGCATAGTAGCCAACCACTAGACCAGGCTGACCAGAGCCACCTTTTCCCATTCTCCATCTCTCCAGCATTTCTCTTCAACTAAGTACAGGGGCTGGAGAAATTTCTCCTGCTTGACTTATTCTTTATTTAGGACGGATTTCAGTTGTCTGTTCTCAGTTAATGCATCTGACAACTCTAGATGCTTCTCTGTTACTTCTCCAACCTTCTGGTGCTTGTAGCGCCTCCTAATTTAGCAGTATCTGCAGACTTAACAAATGTGGTGTGTGTATTAATAAAAATTTTGAATAACACTGGGCTAAATCCCATCACCCTAGAAGTTTCCTATGCATTGGTGCTTTTACTATACAACAGTGAGTATTCCACTGCATTATACATCCTAGTGCTGAGGATGTGCCACAGTGTAAAATCACAGATCATAGAATCATAGAATCATTAAAGTTGGAAAAGACCACTATGATCATTTAGTTCAACCACCAGCTCATTCCAAAAACCTATCCACCCATTCCAAAGACCCAGAAAGAGCATACTAGAATATTCTGATGTCTTGGGCTGAGTTAAGTTGCATTTCAGAAGTTTCCTTGTATCTTTGAAGCTCAAAGTGCAGGTGTTCAATGTCTTAGTAGACAGAGGAGTCATATTAACAGGTCTGGCAAAGCTTGGGAATTATAGATTGAGCCAAATGTTTGACTTTGGGAAAATGCCTAATGTTTTATTAGCATTTCTGCTTCTTTTCAAGAGAAGTCAGTGGTCATTTGGGAGGTCTGATGAGAAATGTTTCATGAACAGAGTACTGGCGTTTCTAGGGAAAGAAATTAAACTCATTTTGTACCCCAAAACATGCCTTGTTTACAAGTACATCTCATTCATTCTGAGCTGTAGATGCAGTCATAAAGTGCACTATGAGGAGATTGCTAGTGTAATAGCCATCCCTTTCCTCTCTAGGCACTTCAGCAATGTGTAAAGCTAAGTAGCTGTTCCTAATAGTTGACTTTACCTGGGATTTCTCAGTAAGGTCAACCTCTTGTCAGATAGCTATTTTCTGAATGCAGCCTAACAGAGAAACTTAATGACCTCTATTTACTTCAAGTAGAAATCCATCAAAGGGACAATTAGCTAATTTTAAACAGAAATTGGCTCCCTGGTGAGAAGCAGGCTTATAAATAAACCATTCCATTTGTTCACTGAACTAGACTGTCATGCAAGTGAAATTGCTGACTCCAAAGCAGACAAGTGATTTGAAATGTTTACATGAATGACTTCAAATTGGCAAATTTTCTTGCCTTAAGTGCCCTAAGAAAAGGACTTAGGAGAGGTAACTGCAGGAAGCAGCTTCCTTTACCACTGCTGTTCTGAGGGCAGGTGGCAGCCAGGCTCGGACCTGCTGCACCTACTAAAATCTCTGAAAGCAGCCCAAGCTCCCACCAATGGCTCTGCTATGAGACAGAGTCGGAAGGCAGACATGGTTCCTCAGTTTCCCAGCCTGCACAAAATTAGTTTGCACCTTAGAACTACACACTGAAGAATGAGCAGGTTCATGCTCCCAATCAGACTATGCAAAAACACGAAGAGTCTGCAAGAATGCTGAACTGACTACATGCCGATTTTCTCTCTTACATGTTCCCTGTCACCATAGTATTAAAGTATTTCTCATCTCCGCACAATTATTTTTCCAGTACAAAACAAGTTCCTGAAGGAATGGAGAGGTTGTTTTATAATAGTGTTATTTCCTAAGTGATGTATTTAGTGGGAGTTCAGTTTTTAGAAGAGAGAAGCAAGGAAGAAAGGTTTGTGTCTGAGGAAGCTGCTTTCTGACACACATTGCAGTCTTTCATTTTTCTTTGCAGAGCAAAACTCTTGAGAAACATCATGTACATTAAGCCTGTGTTGCCAGTACTCACCATCACCGTATTTCCGCAATATTAATTTTGTTCAAGGGATGAATATATGAGAATAGCCTGGAGGTATTTAAAAGATGATAGATAGTGCAACAGAGAAAAGCAGAGACACTGCAGACCACTTTCCAGTCTCATGAGATATGGGGACTGTGAAAATGTCTGAATTCTCAAGCAGAGAACAGGATAGAGCCTTCCTAGGTCAGATGGGGGACTCAGGAGGGAAACTTTATAGCTGTCTTCACTCAGTTTGAATAGAGGTCTCCAGTCTGCTGTGTGAAATGTTATCAGCCCAGAGATTAATTGCTTCTAAAGGCAGCCAAGTTACTGCTAAAGGCAATAAAAAGGGGAAGAAAGAAAGGATCCTTTAAGTAGAATTTAATGACCTTCTCCTCCACATTGTTTTACTTTGCCAGATTAATATATACTTGCTTGTATAAATTCAAGTGTGTGTGTGTGTTCATGCATGCGTGTGATACTGTGTGTGTGGTGGAACTGTACTGGCCTACCCAGTTTGCTCACTTTTTGCATTATTTTTCCTGAGATGTACATGCCATGATTTCATCATCAAATCTCATTGGAACATATAGATAAGTTCCAAGTAACCAAGATGTACAATTGTTCTCACAGCTGGGAAACAAAAAGCTTCTATTCTGAAGTAGATTTTATATGGTCAGTAGACTTTTGAGACCTTCATCATACATTTGAAACAGATGGAAGTAAGACCCAAACTGGTACACCTTGCTTTGGTCTTCGAGTCTTCCAAACTGACAGAAAGGTTTACTCACATTGAAGATTTCTCGCAGAAATTATATATAACCTTGAAGGAATTTTATGGGTCTGTATCTCACATATTAACACATTTACATAATTTACTAATTTTGTGACTGGATCTACTTCAACAATGATACTAAGGTATCAAAAGTATTTTCAGCTGTTTTTACTATAATCATTCAAATTATCATCACAGGGCAAGAGACTTCACTAGAAAAACACAATAGGCAATTTTCCCCCAAAGAGATCAAACATAAAATTGTACTGTCAACATAGCTTATTTAATACCTTATTTACTACCTGTAAATATTCTTAATTAAATATATATTTATTTTTATATTTTTATGCACAAAGGGAAGAAAGAAGGCCAATGAACAACTGTCCTACTGTTGCTAGGATATTTCCTGGGTAGACAGTTAAGCTTTCTCTTTCCTTGATCTTTGCACAATCTGAGTTGATAAGTGCCATTACTGAAATGAATAGTCATTCTTCAGAAGTTGCAGATGTGATAGAAGAAACCAATAAACACAATTAGTTCATTCCTTATCTCACTCGCACCAACATACATCAGACTTGTAGTTAATGGAGTTACCTCCCTTTACAAACTATTTACAGATACAATCAGGCACAAGAAACACCATCACTGATTTTTTTCTTCCACTTAATCTCAAAGACAGAGAACCCTTTAGTTGAAGCACGAACAAGTCTGCTACAAAAATGAGGCTAAGAATAGAACAGAAAGTATGCTTGTTTAGAAGAGAACTCATGCTCCCAGCATTTTGTGGAGAACCACAGCTGTGGGTCAGCACACATTCCCATAAAATGGTTATCAGATGCAAGTATGCAGTTTCCCAGCAGTACTCTGTGGTTCAGAGTTAGCAGCTAGCAATTCTCACCACACAGCTGAAGTCATTTCCCTGGGTTTGCCTGTTTTTTAAACAAAATGAAACACACCACAAATTCTGGAAAGCTGAGGAGATAATTCATGAAGCTAATGCTCAACTTGGGAAATAAAGAGGAATTTTAAGGACAAACATGCGCATAGTAGGAGTAGCCATATTCTATCTCTCAGTTTATCTTCATTGTGATAAAACAAAACAAACAAAAAAAAAAAAGTAAAAAAGATCAGTTATTTTCTCAAAGGCACATCATGCATGCCATCCTATTCTAGTCTGAAAATTTTTATCTCTTGTTCACATATAGGAATGGTTGAGGTATTTGCATTAGGTTCATGAAATGTGAAAAAAGTGCCTGTCCACCTAGAACATTGTCAGGGTCTGAAGGGGTGCCACAAGAAAGGCTAAGGCCCTCTTGAAATTAAACCTTGCAAAGGATTACAAGAAAGGCTTCTTCAAGTATGTCAACAGGAAAAGGAAGATGAGGGAAAATGAAGTGGGTGCCTACTAAATGAAGTGGGTGCCTTGGTAACAGGGGATGCTGAGAAGGCAGAGATTCTGAAAACCTATTTTGCTTCAGTCTTTAATGCTAAGACTAGACCTTGGGAATCCCAGACCCTGTAGGTAACTGAGAGAATCTGGGGGAAGGAAGACTTTCTGTTGCTTGAGGTGGATCAGAGTGTCTAGCCAAAATCATCCATGGGCCCAACGGGATGCACACACGTACTGAGAGAACTGATAGAGGTGATTGCTGAACCACACTCTATCATCTTTGAAAGATCTCTGCAAATGGGTAATGTGCCTGAAGACTGGATTTTTAAATATCTGAAGGGAGGTAGGATGCAAATGGATGAGGCTCTTATCAGTGGTGCGTAGCGATAGGACAATGAGTAATGTTCTAAAACTTTAACATAGGAAGTTCTGCACTAACACGTGGAAGAACTTCTATACAGTAAGGGTGACAGAGCAGTGGAACAGATTGCCCAGAAATGTTTTGGAGTCTCTTTCTATGGAGATATTCAAGACCTGTCTGGATGCTTACCTGCGTGAACTATTGTAGGGTACCTCCTTTGGCAGGGAGGTTGGACTTGATAATCTCTTGAGGTCCCTTCCAACCAGTGCTACAGGACCTCTGTTAAAGCAAGGATTAAAGCAAGGATAACCAATAGGATGTTCCCAGTATTTAGAATCAACTTTGATTTTAGTGGGAAAAAAGTCTGCCTCTCCTCTGTCTCCTACTATTAGTTGATTTGATCTTGCATTTGAAGGATAACACCTGAAGAGTACCATATGAAGATGAATTGCCATCTATATCAAGAGTTGTCTTAGACCCTTCTCAGGAAGCTGAATCTGAACTGAAATAAAATGCAAATCTTATCAAACTCACTGACAAAATAATATAGCTTCCAGAAGGGAAAGTGGTTCAGCTTATAGTGATGGAGAGAAATGGTAAAGAGTTTAAACTACTCTGGTGCAATACAAATGTAGAAAACCACTGCTTTCTTGCAAAGAGGTCAAGTTGTGTTGGGCCTTTTTTGGCATCGTCATTCCCAGAAAGCACCCATGCAGGGAATGCTAAAATTACAATTTCTGCTATGTCACCTTCCTAGGGAGATGTTTAACCTATTAGGTTGTTTTTGAACAGAAAGGATGCTGTCAACACAGCAAATTGTTTGTTACAGTGGCAAGAAAAGGAGGAAAAAAAAAAAGAAGCTTGCTGCATTGGCACCAAATAGAGCAAGTTAATTCCTCCAGTTAGACTTGCCTGGCTATGGCTCTGGTAAAAGACAGAACTGCATATCTGGGAGCCAATTCAGGATAGTTAAATGAGGCTTCTGTGCAGAAACAGCTTCTAGAAGAGTCTCTTCTTTTATCCACTGACTACAGCATGAGAGACTCTATCTCTGTTTGGTAAGGTTAATACCTCCTGACTGGTAGTATCACCAGAGGCAAAGCGCCGTAAGATCACAACTGCTTCTCTTTTCCTGTACACGTCCTGTACTTCACTCATTTGCCCACACAGATTCCACTTGTGGATGAACCATACGATCCATGATGTTTACAGTACTGGAGCATTTGGATTCATTTGCCAGATTTACCCTCAAGACCATTAAAAAAATACAAAAGCTCTAGATTTCGTTATTTCCTAATGAATGTATTAGTACTAAATCTTGCACCACTCACAACAGAAGGAAAGCAGAACCTCATACATGTAGACTATGAGATCTGTTAAGAAAAAAAGAATATCTGAGAAGCTATCTACATATTCTAGACTATTAAAAAAGTGAGGAAACTACAGAAGCAAGGAATTAGGGAATGCAAATCCCACAGACAAATCCCAACATCTACACTTTATTTTTGTGTTTGCAAACATTATTATGTGTTTTCTTCATTTCTAAGGACCTTCAGTAACAAAGTAACAAATTATAATTATTACCTAAATCCCAGGTAACACTTATATCCATTAGTTTCTATCTACATTACCAATAAAATAACATTGTTTTTCATTTTCCAGCCTTAGGGACAGGACTTTGGCAGAGAGAGGCAGAGGGACTTGGTCGAATTTCCCAGCAGATCAGGTTGGGACAGGACATTCATCTGGCACATCAGGTTACTCAGGTTATACTTGATAACCTCCACTTTGCAATTGTTCTCTTACCTGCAGTCAGTTCTGAAGCTAATTTAATTAAAGTTTGAGAAGCCTAGTGGTTTGGAGATGAATGAAGCAATGTACACTAAGTGCACGGTAAATATTTTATGCATTGTATCTATAAAATATCCAAGACTGCTATATCCTTGTTCAAAATACAAGTAAGTATTTGCTTGACAGAAAAGCAAAAGTGTTGTTTCGTGACAAGTTTGTATATCTTGTCAGCAAATAGATTTTCCATCCATGGGGAAAAAAGAAAACAAAGTCATACAGAATTCTTTTACAGAAAGGTATGCTCTTATTTCAAGTGAATGAAAACATTTTATTCTGATAAACTGAAAATACTCACTCAAAGGAAGACTTTAATGGGTCCTTTCAAATTAAAAATATACTTTTTTAATATGTCTTTCTTCTGACTTAAAAACAAAACCAAACAAAACAAAACCCTCAAAATTGATAAGATTTCCCGCTAGGTTATTCCTTCTCATAGATCAAAAACTGTCAAAGTTTCCTGGCCCTTTTATTCTCCACTCTTCATATTTCAGGTAATCCTTGCTGTTCAACAAGGAAATAGGTGATGGGTATTTTTTCACTTGCAAAAGAAGCTTTTGCACAATGCTGCAGACATGTTGACTGGGAAGATTTGCACTCTGTCATTATACTTGGGTGTGAGTGGAGGAAATTTTTTTAAAAGGTGAGAAAAATGCTGTTTGTGGGAGGATGGATGTCCAAAGAGCTTTTGAGAAGCTTTTGGTTCTACCCTTCTCACAAAGGTCAATAGACAGAAGTTGTGAAGAGACTGTGTTTTCTCAGGTATATTGCTTAATTCCACCAGGAAATTTTGTCCCAGTGTAAACTGGTAGTGCATACAATTTATCTGAGATTTGTGGATAAATGATAACCTATTAAAAAGACTGCAATCTGACTCAACTGATATATAGCTGGAAACAGCTGCTTCTCCAACATGCAGATCAGCTGTCTTACGGATAGTCACTGGACTTCATGTTAGATCATGCAGAAGCTTGTCATAAAGTGTCATCACCACAATTTATTGCTGCTCACTCCCTTCCCAAGTGACAATGTGCAGCAGAAGATATGAGACTGACATAGATTGAGAAAATTACTCTCTGAAATACTATGCTCAGACACAAAATCTCTAAGTTCTGGGCAGAAACAGCAAATTGACATCATTTTAGGCTTGCAATTAGAATAGTTAGACTGTTTCAAATATATCTGGAGAATTTTTCTAAATATCTGTAAAATAACTTATCAAGTATTTCTGAATATCCTACAGAATATTGTAGTAGTGAGCAAAAATCTAACTAAAACATCTAGTGGCAAGCCTGTTTCTGTTTCAAAAATCATTTGACAACTTGGGTGTAGAAAAAGTCTTTTGCCACTGTATATGCAAATGCTTGATTTTTAGTATGTGCTTTTAAGCACTCAGATCTGCCCTTTTACAATAGTTTCTATATTATTGCTTCTATCTCTTTAATATTTTTACAATCAGTACTGTAATCTTTTCTTATCAATGCACTGTAATAATTTACTCAGTTCTAGTTAATGACATACTTTCCTTTAACTATATTTCAGGAATTTTTACTGACCTAGTTTCTGTTTAACAGTAACAGTTGTAAGTGAATCCAAGTACATTAACATTGCTTATTTGACCTTGAATCAGTGCAGCACTGATTCAAAAGTAATCAGAATTAAGCTACATGAAGCCTTAATGGGAGAGAGTACTCCATGGAGTTGCATTTTTCTGACAACAGAAATTTCTTTCCATATTTGCTGAAACGAAAACTGCTACAGTGGGAATCTCCAGACACTAACAAAAATGATAATTGGTAAATCCCACCTACCTAGTCCCTCAAATGTTATTACTGTCTATTTACATTATCTGGTTACTAAGCCTGTGTGATTTAATTTTCTGTGTATTATGGCAAGTCACAAGAAGTAAAAGGCAACAAAGAATTGCGATTTTTAAAGAAATCTATTATTATCCTGTGTCTGACTTCTGATACTTGAGCACTGGAGTTTAACTACACTGCTATGTCTTTTCACTAGAATTAATCAGTTTTCTCTTTTGGACAAGTACTCTGAATTAGGAGCTGTCAACCTTGAAGACTACAACGTAGACAACATAGACTAAATGTTTTAAGTTTCCATTTGCCACAAAGTGGAGATCTACAATAATCTACTCAGACTGAGCTTTTCCCCTTGGGATGCTCTGGTTAAGTGCCTGTTCTGCATTACTGTTTTTGCATGTAATGGTTGCAAAAAGGCTCACAGGCAAAAGTCAAGTGGTAAAAGGAAACTTTTCTTAAAAGCAGTAGTTCAAGGTGGAAAAGAGCTAATAAGGCCTGGCTTTCAACAGCCCTGTCTGATAGCTAGTAAAATATGTTTGTCTTTCCATCCATGGAGACACCAGAAGTAAATCCCTTTTTTAAGAAACTGCCTACTTTTCTGAAAGTCTTTTGATAGTTGGGATTTCTACTTCATCAGATTTTCTTGAAATTAGTAAAAAATCTCAAATGTTACCAAGGTCAGACAGATAGACACATGCACACACAGAATATGGTCAAATAAGCCTCATTTCCTTACAAGCCTGAGGTAAAAATAACATTTTGGAATTTCCACTGCCAGAGTTTGAGAACTTCTCATTACAGGATCAGGAATGAACCTTGGCACTGTTGACTGGAGCCATTTATTTTAGACAGCGGAATTATTGTTTATTTTCCAGCAAAATGTTTCCTGCTTCTTCCAGACCTCACGTGAGAAGTAAGTTGCTTAAGAGCAGAAATCTAAATCCCACCATGGCTATCAGAACTTTCCTCAACTTTCGGAGGAGCACCAAAGGAGTCATGCGTGCGGAATAGTTGGTTTGACATGCTTAGTCTATTCATTGTGCAAGAATATGTGTGAGCATGTTGCAGTTTCCTTACATTAACTCGTTGATTGGAGATAGTTCAGTTACTGTCAGCCAGAAATAATAGAATCACAGAATCAAAGAAACATATTATTATAGAATGGTGTGTGTTGAAAGGAACCTTAAGGGTCAGTCAGACCCAACCCTGCCATGGGCAGGGTTGTCACCCACCAGACCAGGTTGCTCAGTGTCCCATCCAACCTGGCTTGGGGCATCCGCAGCTTCTCTGGGAAGCCTGCACGAGGGCCTCACCAGCTTCTGAGTAATGAATTTCTGCCTCACGTCTAATTTAAATCTCCCCTCTCTTAGTTTAAAGCTGTATCCCTTTGTCATAACACTATCATACCAGATTAGGAGTTGATCTCCCTCCTGTACATAAGCTCCCTTTAAGTACCTGTAGGCCACAGTGAGGTGTCCCCACAGTCCTCCCTTCTCCAGACTGAACAAGCCGAGCTCCCTCAGTCTGTCTCTGTAGAAGAGGTGCTCCAGCCTTCTGTTCCACAGGGCCCTCCTCTGGACCCTCTCTGAAGTCTCCACATCTTTCCTGAGCTGGGGGCCTCAGGCCTGGACACAGTACTCCGGATGGGACCTCATGAGGACATAGTAGATGGGGACAAGGGACAACTAGCTCCCTCTCCGTGTTGGCCACCCCTCTTTTGGTGCAGCCCAGGATACTATTATTGAATCATAGAATGATTTGGTTTGGAATGGACCTTCAAGATTACCTAGTTCCAATCCCACTGTTGTAGGAAAGGACACCTCCCACTAGACCACATTGCTCAAAGCCCCATTCAGCCTGACCTTGAACGCCTTGAGCATCCACAACTTCTTTGGACAGCCTGTTCCAGTGTCTCATCACCCTCACAGTAAAGAATTTCTTCTTAATATCTCGTCTACATCAACTCTCTTCCAGTTTAAAGATGTTTCCCCTTCTCTTGTGCTACACTGCCCTTTTGAAAAGTCCTTCCCCAGCTTTCCAGTAGGCCCCTTCATGACTGAAAGGTCCTTGGAGCCTTCTCTTCCCAAGGCTGAAGAGCCCCAACTCTCTCAGCTTGTTCTCACAGAGAAGGTGCTCCAGTCTTCTGATCATCTTCATGGCCTGCCTCTGGACCTGCCGCAACAACTCTCTATCCTTGTTGTGTTGGGAGCTCCAGAACTGGATGCAGTATTCCAAGAAGGAACTCACAGAAGCAGAGTAGAGGGGCAGAATCACCTCCCTTAACCTGCTCGTCATACTTCTTTTAATGCAACCCAGGATATAGAAGGCCTTGTGGGCTGCAAGTGCACATTGCCTGCTCATGCTGAGTCTTTCTTCAGCTGACATCCCCCTCGTTGCTGATCTTAAACCATTCTTTACCCAACCTGTATCTGTGCTTGGGATTGCCCTTACCTAGATGCGGGACCTTGAACTTGGCCTTGTTGAACTTCATGGGGTTGGCATGGGTCCACCTCTCAAGCTTGTCCAGGTCCCTTTGGATAGCATCCCTTCTCTCTATTGTGTCAACTGCACCACTCGGTTTGGTGTCATCTGCAAACTTGCTGAGAGTGCACTCAATCCCATTGTCCATGTCACCTACAAAGATGTTCAATAACACTGGTCCCAGCACAGATCCCTGAGGAATGCCACTCGTCAGTAGTCTCAACTTGGACATTGTGCTATTAACCACAACTCTCTGAGTGTGACCATCCAGTCAATCCCTTATCCAGCAAGTGGTCCAGCAATCAAATCCATTTTTCTCCAATTTGGTGAATAGGATGCCATGTAGGACAGTGTCAAATAGTTTGTACAAGTTCAGGTAGATTACATCAGTTGCTCTTCTTTTATCCACTGATACTGTTAGTCCATCATAAGAGGCCACCAAGTTTGTCAGGCACAATTTGCCCTTGGTGAAGCCATGCTTATTACCAACTGTTGGTCTTCCCAGGCTACAATGCACGCTGCTGGCTCACTTCTGACTTTTCATTCTCCGGGACCCTCAAATTCTTCTCCACAGGGCATGAGTTGAAGCTGATCCTGGCATGATATCAGCACAGAAAGCTTTTGCAAGAAGGTCTGTGAAATCCTAACAGGCGGAAAAGGTGAATACAGAGAAAAGAAATCAAGGGCTCCCAGTGTAATCTGCAGATAGCAACACTACTACCAAAGTTAATAAGAGGACAACCTTTTTCACACATATTGCACTTTCAAAGTTATAGTATACATAAACATAAGAAAAGTCAGTCACGTTTCAGTGAGATCACCTATCCTTGTCCTGTCCTTTCTTGCACTATATTCCTGCCTCCTATTTCTGAAAAAAATGTGTCTCTCTCTCCATCTGGTTATACAGCATCTCTTTAGCCAGATAAGGTGGTAACTAAAGATGGATACAGGTTGCTCATGAATAACATCCAGCTATCAGACAGCAGGATTCAGTGGCTTCAATGACATCAGAAACAGCAACTGAATTCAAGATGGAATTTGTGGTCTCTACTTTGCAATGGTGAAATATGAGTTTAACACAGGAAAAGTCTGTGATTATGGTTATTGCAGAGAGAAATACCTCCCTTGTGTGTAACATCCCAGTGAAATGGTTTTGCCAAGTACTATTGAGGTGTTCACTTGAACAAGGATCAGTGTTAATAGCAACTGTTCAGGCCTACAAAAATACAAATCAGAAACTTTCAAGGTGACACAAATTAGTACATACAGTTATAAAGCCAAAGTCATCCAAGAATACTTGTAAAACCTCAGGCAAAGAGATGCCTGATGTCTTCTTACAAAAAGTGATGAGCTTTTCTTTAATTATCACCAGCCTAAAAGTAAACTCAAATCTTGTAGAAAGTAGTTTATACTTCATTGATGAATTCTCTTGTGTTTGGAAACCCTGTAAGAAGCACAGCTGATAAAGCAAGTAAAAGAGGATTGATTATTCCTAGTACCACACATCTGGAACAGAACCTTATGCTTGTTTCAAGTGATTTTTCTAATTGAAATCCTTTAAAAAGCATGAAGGGGTGCCTCTTGAAATTTAGTCAAGAGGTATTTTTGTCAGATAACTGAAATGTATGTGTGGATAATAATGAAGAGCTATATTGAAATCCGTTGGAGGGGGAGTTATTCTCAAAATTGCCTCATCTTTACTAGTGGAAAAGCTGGCAAAATATTACTGAGTTGGAACCTGTCTGGCCATTTGTAGAAACTGGATTAAATTACTACAGTCATGTGGCAATCAGTAATTATAGGTTTTGATCATTTTTACAAAACAAAAGAAAAATAGAGAAAAATTTAAACTTTCTAAGATAAAGAACTATGGAGCATTTTCAAAAAAAAAACCTTGGGTTGTCAGTGACTGTAAGAATGTCAATTAAAAAAAAAAAAAAGTTTCCCAAGCATATGCAGGCTGAACTAAAGAAGGAAGATCATGCCAACATTTCAGAAAATTGATCTGATGGAACTATGCTCTATCTCCTAATGCCAACTGTGAATATGAAATGGTATGAAATGTGCCAAAAGCAATGATCTTTTCAAACACAAAATCTGGCATATGCTTTAAAGCAACCAAGTTGACTCAATTTTGGTAAGCATGGTTGAAATTTTGTGTTGCTCTCCCATTTTCTAAAATTGTATCAAATTATAGCACTATTTCTTCATCAGGCAATAATTTAAAGTGTGCTCATGCTGCCTCATACTACTATTAGCTCTTTAATGAATTTTTGTGGTACCTGATGAAGTAAATTATGCACAGATGTATATGAGTGTTTACATTCAAGAAATTTGGTCTTCAGAGACGTGCAGTTTACCTCAGACGAACAGAATTTAGAATCATTGAATCATTAATGTTGGAAAAGACCTATAAGATCATCTAGTCCAACCACCTACCAGTGTTTCCCACTAAACCATATTCCTTAGTGCCACATCTACAAATTTCTTGAACATCACCAGAGACAGTGACTCAACAACCTCCATGGGCAGCCTGTTCCAGTGTCTGACCTCTCTTTCTGTCAGTAGTATGTAATATTTTAGCTACAAAATTCAATCACCACATTTTGGAAGGCAAAATCCTAATTTGTTCTTTAGCAAAAATCAGGAGAGAAGGTTAACTTTGCAGGTATTTTTTTGGTCAAGAGACACAGTTAAGAAAATATCTGAATATTCACTGCTGGCACTGGAAAGGATAACAACCACTCCATCATATTTACCTCTTGATTACAGCCTGATAGCCCTTTCCTACATAGGATTAAATCTCTAAATGGAGATCTGTATCTACATCTTATGGAGCAGATTGTCTTGAAGGAGATCATGCGGCATGTACAGGGTGACCGGGGGATCAGGCCTAGCCAGCATGGGTTTATGAAGGGCAGGTCCTGTTTGACCAACCTGATCTCCTTCTATGATCTAGTGACCCATCTGGTGGATGAAGGAAAGGCTGTTGATGTGGTCTACCTAGACTTCAGCAAAGCCTTTGACACTGTCTCCCACAGCATTCTCCTGCAGAAGCTGGCAGCCAGAGGCTTGGATGGGTACACTCTTGGCTGGGTAAGGAGCTGGCTGGAGGGCCGGGCACAGAGAGTGGTGGTGAATGGAGTCAAATCCAGCTGGCGACCGGTCGTGAGTGGTGTTCCGCAGGGGTCGGTGCTGGGGCCTGTCCTCTTCAATATCTTTATTGATGACCTCGATGAGGGCATCGAGTGCACCCTCAGTAAATTCGCAGATGACACTAAATTGGCTGGAAGTGTGGATCTGCCTGGGGGTAGCGAGGCCCTACAGAGGGATCTGGACAGGCTGGAGAGCTGGGCTGGAGCCAATGGAATGAGTTTCAACAAGGCCAAATGCCGGGTCCTGCACTTCGGCCACAACAACCCCAGGCGACGCTACAGGCTTGGGGCGGTGTGGCTGGAGGACTGCATAGAGGAAATGGACCTGGGGGTATTGATTGATGCTCGGCTGAACATGAGCCGACAGTGTGCCCAGGTGGCCAAGAAGGCCAATGGCATCCTGGCTTGCATCAGAAACAGTGTTGCAAGCAGGAGCAGAGAGGTGATTGTTCCCCTATATTCAGCACTCGTCAGGCCGCACCTCGAGTACTGTGTCCAGTTTTGGGCCCCTCACTGCAAGAAAGATATTGAGGCCCTGGAACGTGTTCAAAGAAGGGCAACGAAGCTGGTGAGGGGTCTGGAACACAGACCATATGAGGAGAGGCTGAAGGAGCTGGGAATGTTCAGCCTGGAGAAGAGGAGGCTCAGGGGAGACCTTATTGCTCTCTATAACTTCCTGAAGGGAGGTTGTAGTGAGCTGGGGGTCGGCCTCTTCTCTCGTGTCATTAGGGATAGGACCAGGGGGAATGGTTTCAAGCTACGCCAGGGGAAATTCAGGCTGGACATGAGGAAGTATTACTTTTCAGAAAGGGTGGTCAGGCACTGGAATGGACTGCCCAGGGAGGTGGTGGAATCACCGAGCCTGGGGGTGTTCAAGGAAAGACTGGATGTTGCGTTGAGGGACATGGTTTAGTAGGAGCTATTGGGAATAGGTGAACGGTTGGACTGGGTGATCTTTTAGGTCTTTTCCAACCTTAGTGATTCTATGATTCTATGATTCTATCTTTCTTGTGTTCTTTCACCACCTAAAAACAATGTACCATGACATACTCAATTTCAGATCCCAGCCAAGTTCATCATCTCCCTAGCTGCATTTTCTATCATTATTTCATCCTTTTTAGACATAAATAGTCCCTTTCAAACAATTGATCTCCCAGATTATAGCCTTGTGAGCTCTTCACATCAGATTGACTCCTTTCTGGATGCACGCTGTAATGTGTACTAATTTCTCAATTTTAATCTTATTCAGTTTAGTCATAAATTTGCTTATGCAGATCTTGTCTTTTTCAGTTAAGACTCTCTGGAAGGCTGTAGTTAACATCATTACAGCAACATCTTAGTTATAGTTTAATGTATCTTCAATTTGTCTTATTTCTTGGTGCTTTTGAGATCCCCTGTTCAGTTTGTGATATAGTCTGGATTTCAGCATCACCTCCCTTTAAGACAACAATTCCATAAAATTAAGGTATTAGAAATTGCTGCTAAAATGACATAAGCAGCTGACTACTGAAAAGAAGCTGCATGAATTCCGTAGATAGTAATAGCAGACAATCCATTAACAATAAAATATTTGGTCTTCTGTGATTCTTCCTTGCATAATAAACTTATTTGTCATATTAAAATTTCTTGTGGGGCATTTAATATTTTCCAGCTACAGACAGTATGAAGACTTTTTTTGTTTCTGATCTCATGTCTCATCCACATCACAGTTACTGATGGAAAATCAGGCACTGTTGTAAAATATTTACTGTATGATGCTGAAATCTTCAGAAGAAAGAAAAAGAGCTACTAAACAAAACAATGACAAGATTGCAGGTCTTGAATTCCATTAGGAAGAAATTTATTTATTTAATGTACAGTAGAACACAAAATAATGAACTGAGTTGTACAGATCAAGAGTTCAGATTGTGGGTAAGGTGTCTGAAGTTAAAAGGAATGAAATGCCTCAGAGGCGCTACTTCAGACAGCATATTTTTAGCCAACTGAGCAAGAAAAAAGAAAAGAATAAGGCAAATATTTCGCAAAGATGTTAATTTTTGCATTATCTATTTGACTCAATAAATAGAAAATACTTAGAAATAACCCTGTACACGCTTATGCTCTAAAATAAGGGGAGTCTTATATGCAGCCTCTTGGCATAATTACTCAGGATCTTGAGATTACCCATAGGCACTTGTGCTGGTGGAGTATTTTATTTCACAAGAAAAATCATGAGGACATCGTTCTTTTTTCAGTTTTTAGTAGATCCACAGTCAGGCAAAATTTGTACTTGAACTGAGCAAAGGTTTTTAAGCTTAGAAGCCAGTCAGAATCAAAATATTCCATATTTAGGGGTGAGCTAAAAGAAATCTTATATTCCCACTCTGAGAACACGGTGTGAGAACATACGAAGAGCTGAATCAGGTTAGACCAACTCAGTGGCTGATATGGATAGTGGTGTATTTGAATATAATAAAAAATCTTCTCTTTTTTCCTCTCATCATTTTTTCCAATCAGTTTTGAGACCACTGAAGCTTCCAGCATCCACAATGTCCAGGGAGCAAGAAGTTTTTCACATCTGAGTGAAGAAAAAATTACCTTTCGGTCTATGAACCTACTGCCTGGTAGTTTGATGTACTAGTTGTTGTACTGGAAGAGACAGTGAACAATAATTTCCTATTCACCTTCTCCATGTCATTCATGCTTTCACAGATCCCATTCCATCATCTAATTTTTCCAGACTGAAAAGTCCTGGTCAATTTATTTGTTCATCATACAGAAGATATTTTTTGACTCTGATTATCTTTGTTATTCTTCTCAAAAACTTTTCTACTTTTACTGAATCCTTTTTGAAGGAGTAGGGGGAGGAGTGGAAGTAAAGTCATCCTAAATTGAGTGCAGTAATGAAAATGTAGGTGTACGTGGCTTTATGCAGTAGTATGATGCTTTCTGGTTTGTTCCCTATTCCTTTCCTAATCCATCTTGGTATTCAGTTTGTCATTCTGAGGACTTCTGAGTGCTGAACTAACATTTTCATCAGACTATTTATTGTAACCACTGAATTTTGTCTCTTGGTCATAATTATCATTTCAAAACCCATCACTCTATCTACAGAAGTTTTTTATTATTGTTCACCTTTGCTGTGTTTCATCTTAAAGACATGGAAAGATCTGAAAAAGTAATCTTCAGCTGTGATACTGCAGAGGAATCAGGCAGTTATTACTATATGACATGCCACATAATCTTCTTCCTTCACTCTCTGGGACTGTCTTGAAAATTTGCCCAGGATTCATATCTGTTGATGATGGGAATGAAGGATCCCATTTCGTTCCGCATTCCACCAAAGTCTGGGGAAAGAGGTGGACAGCTGTTCCCCCTCCCACCAGGCAACAACAGCATTTATGAGGGTGAATGAAAAAAACAATCTCTGGATCTTCTTATTGCACAACATTTTATGTTCAATTGTGAAAAAGGAGGCAGGTGAGTAACAAGCACCATTTGAAGTCCATGAAAGACTTTTGAGAAGAGGAAGTTTCACCAGTAATTGTGAGGTACAGAAGTGAAGTGTTGATTTAGAAAGTGTCTGTGTAATAATTCACTGTTTTATAACTTGAGTAACTAAGCTTCTACCAAATGCATATCACCTGTTGTCCCTTATTAAACATGCCTCTGATGTTTTTCTGATGATGATGATTCTGATGATTCACTTAGTACTTTCATTCCTGACATATAAAACAGCATTGGTAGGCCTGGTGTCACAAAAGCAGATCATTAAAGCCCTTGGGTCACAGGAAAGCTGCAAAGATAAAGGCCTTACAGGTGTTGTTGTTTTTTTTTTTTTTTTTTTGGGGGGGGGGGGGGGGGGGTGTTTTTTGTTTTTTGTTTGTTTTTTGTTTTTTGTTTTTTTAAAGAAAGAAAGAAGGAAGGAAGGAAACTAAAAAAAGCCACATGATCTAGCACAGGAAACAAATGTAATGAAGGAATGCCTTCAGCTTTCACAGGAAATTATTTTCATTTTCTGCCATTTTCTGCCTCCATAAAAAGTAACAGATCTGACCTCTGTGCTCCTATCTAGACTTTCAGCATCAAGGACTGGAGAGAAGTGTTGTTTCAAACAACGAGTTGCTAATCCACTGAGAGTGTAAATGGGAACAGATTTTTTCATCATGGGCAGCTCAACTGTCACTTCGCTGACACTGTTTTCTGAAACTGAGCTTCGTAAGAGAGTGGGCAGTATGCACTATTTTGTAACCAAATGGAGATACTTAAAACATGCTTTATTTCTATAAAGAGCACTGAACACTTCTGTTCTGGCAAACAGATCCCAACCAGGGTATTGAAAATTGACAGCTCTTCCTTAAATCTTGATACTCTGTAATAAGCACTGTAAAACAAGGCTGTAACAGATTACTGGCAGCTGTTAATAAGTTTAACTCGACGCATTTTGTCATATGCACTTGCTGATACTGTTTGGTTTTGATTTAGAGCAGAAGCTGAGATAATGTTTTCGTTTCATCTCACTCAGTCCACACCTTACTTCACTTTAGCCTTGTGAAAGAGCTAAATATCTTCCTGCACGATACACCATGTACTCATATCTTTATGGGATATATGAGGTAGAAATTGTGTTAGGTATAAGCTGCCTCAAAGAAAAATAATCCCAGATTATCCTCAAGTTGCTTTGTTAATGCTAAAATAATTAGCATTTGAAACTTTCATGTTTGTTTTCTCATGATAGAAAAGCTCAAGAAGGTACAAATAATAGCCATAAAACTTCCGGATATTAAAACACTATTTCTTAAAGTGGCTTCTTCTGGAGATAATTTTACAGAATGCTTTTTGTAAGGGTAAGGAGGTGAATGGCCACAGCCTTCCCTTTTGTTAGTTAGACATGCTAAACTACTAAAAACAGTCTCATGGAGAATCGATGATCACTCTTAAAGAAATAACTTTATATGCACCACATTCAGTTTTTCCCTAACTTATTGCAACTCTGAAACTAACATGACTGCAATGAATCTTTGTAAATGAGTGAGTTTAATGAGCAAGCAAGTATCAATCAGTCTCCCTTGTTTCAGAACCACTAAATGAAGCTTAAACCAAGTGTACACCTCTGAGTCACAGCCTCTTGCTAATAGTATGCATTTCTCTTTGAAGAGAATAATTAAATCATCACCACATTCCTTTTTCTCTGTAGAACTTCCTGTATGATATGAATTGAGATCTAAACATGCCCTTTCTCCCCTAAGGGTTCTTTGTTGTATCGCTTTGGAGAATGATTTCACGAATGACTTTTGTCCTTGAAGGCATACAAATCAGGCAGGGAAGTTAGCAGTGCTGATTGCCTGAGCCTCAAAAGGACTTGAAAAACCAGTTACACCCTAATATTTTACAACTATGTTAGATAACAATGATCTATGCAAAGCTTGCTATAAAGTATAAGCTGTAAATATGTAATCACTGACATAAGCAGTACAAAAGGTAGATTAGCTCAGCAGTAGAGAGGTGCGTTGACAAAACAGGCATATTTGAAATAACAAAGAACATCAAGAATCAATTTAGCACTGTAATATCCGACTCTTAAATACACTGAAATTGAATCTAGGTCAGTGACATAGGAGATTGAGATTTTGTCATAAAGATGGTGTAAGACTCTAAGAAAAGTAAAAATTTAAACGAAAAGTGCATTAGAAGTTCTCTAGGGCTGCAGAACATGGGTCATAAAGAAAAAAAATATATTATAGCTGGTTAATATTTCCATTCTCCAGATCGGGTAAAGGCTATTGAATACTGAATGTGGAGAAAGATCAGAGGCTACCAGCTCACATAAAATGGTGATAATGTGTGACCTTTGTAGCCAGCGTATAAACTGGTCAAATGTCACAATGGGAAAAGGTTAACAGAAGCAATTTCTTGGTACCTGAAACGATTGCATCTTGGAATATCTATTAACCTGCTGTATTTCCATTCACTGATATGTTTCTAGTTCAAACAGGTAGTGTATTATTATCAACAGCTGCATATCCCATGCAGTTACGATGAAGTTCATGGAGTACAGTTAGGTCAGAGCATCAGGAAAATGAATAAAGCACAGAAACACACTTAAGGTGACCTGGTTTCTGTTCCTTATCCTACCAACGATTTGCTGAGTGATCTTGAATTTAAGTTTGTTGGCTTCTTTGGGCTTTCATCTTGCCATCTGTAAAGCAGAAGTATTGTCCACTCATCAGACTCAGGGAAGTAAAACTCACTGCTGTGGAGAGAACTTTGAGGACCTCTAACAGAAATGGTGGTTAAAAGTGTAAAACATTGCTACTCATGTTAAACAATTATTGTTCATGGTCTGAGAGTGCCTCAGAAAGATGTCATCTTTCAGCAGATGGTCTACATCAGCAACATTGTCTTAAATTAGACTAAAAATATCATGACTGAGACCAAATACATGAAGTCCACTCAGCTATTGACATCATGGCAGATTAATCTTCTTTAACAAGGGAAAAATATGCTCTTACTTCAAGTGGTGACGGAAGGAGTTTGAGAAGGCTCAGCTTAGTGTCAAGAGTATCAGGGAACTATTTCCATGCTTGCTGTGGTGCACAGATGGAGAGAGATGGACATCCTAGCTTCTTGTGGGAAGGAATCTGGAAACCAAGAGCTTTAAGTTCCTCGTAATGTATGATTCAAACCATCAGATGGTCAACAGGTTTTCTTCTCCCACACAGAAAAGGGACCCCTTTATTTGACACTAGAGTTTTACTGTGGCTGCCAAACCGTGAAGTTATACCCAAGCAATTTTTATCTTCAAGTAGTTTATGAATTGCCCCACTTTCACACTTTCCTTCTATGTTTAGCATGTTGACTTCTGATTTCTGTTACTGCAATACATACAAAAATAAAAACTATAGATCTATCTTATTATTTCCATTTTATTAATGATTTCATAGTAGAAATTCAAAATATGTTTGTTACCTCTTATGCATATAGCTTTTAATTTAGCAGTTGAAATATTAGTGAGTGCAAAGTAGTAACCTCCCACAAAATGGATTGCACAGTACATTATGCTATTTGACTCCTTTTCCTTCTGCAACTAGCGCCAACCATAGACATACATTTTTTAGAGCCTTTAGTTTTGAAATGTCTATGCTAAAATTCAATTTAGTAAATTTGTCTTTCTGCATCTTGAGCCAAATTACCAAAAGACAGCCCTGATTCATCTTTGACCACAGACAATTAATCCTCTTGCTGGATGTGGTTTAGTGCAACCAGAACCCGTTCTGGGGAGAAGAAACATTGTCTTTTTCTGGGCTATTGCCCTGGGAAAGGGGGAATTTTTCAGACTGGTATGCTTTTCTCTGACGAGTGTCTTTACTGTTTAATTACATTTAAAAATGGAAGAATTTATAAACAAATCTTTTAAAGATGGGCATGTTGAAAAGGGATTTCAAATCTATTTGTGATCAGTTCCTACAAAAAACGCATGTGTGCTTTGTGATAACTTCTGGCCAACACTCTGCTTATGCAATTCAAAGCTCAAGTATGATCAGATCTTTCACTTTGAAATAAAAATATTCTCATCTTGTAGAAGACTGATGCCAGCGGAAGTTCAGGTTGGATATTTGGAAAAATTTGTTCTCTAAAGAGTGATAAAGTATTGGAACAGACTGTTTAGGGACATGGCAGAGACATTGGCCCTGGAGGAGTTGTGATGTAGATGTGTCAATGTGGGAAGTGACTTAGTGGGCATAGTGGGGATGAGCTGATAACTGGACTTGATGATTTAGTGATCTTTTCCAATCACCATGATTCTGATTCTGTGATTCAATGAAGGCTATTGCCTTCATTGCCTATTGCCTTTCCACCTACTGTTATATTTTATTGTAGGAGGCTAATAGTAGTTGCCCCAGCTGGAAAATAACACATAAATTTACAAGACAAAGATTAATTAAAGGTGCATGTGTTCAGCAACAAACACATTTCTACATATGCAGGTTAAACTGCAAACATTTGCAAAAACTGTAAATGTTAAATTGTGGATCCAACTCCCTATTTGTTCCAGTGCAATCCCAGAGCCCATACTTAATTTGGGAATGTACTTGTCCAAGAGTTGCTCTTTATGCTACAGTTGTATTTTCTATACATAATCAAATTTGGAACAATAATGAATGGGCCAAATACAGGGGAAAACCTGGTTGCAAAGATGAAGTTCATTCATTTCTTCACGTATGTATGACACTCACAGGTGTGAGTATGACACTCACAGCCACAGCGCATGATCCAGTGTTCTTCTGGGACATGGCTTCAAGACCAGAAAGTCAGACAGTCTTCAGGATAATTAATTTGAGCACTGTGCCCTGCTAGTTATATTGATTCCTTTGTGCTTGGACAGATGTTGAACCCAAACACTTCGCTGTCAGAGATGAGACCCAGGAGTTTCTATCACCCCTCACCCCTTTCTCAGAGCTCTCAGACAATGAGAAAGATCTCTCACAGCTCTCTTTTCAGATGTGTGAATGGGCTCTACAGAAGTTGGAGAAGTTTGCAGCTACCCAAATGGGTCTATGTAAGAGGTTGCACTTAGCATCAGGATAAGTATATTTATGAGAGAATATAAATATGATGCTCATAAATATGTTTTACAATCACTATTCAAAGTGTGACTGCTCTTTAAAATATTTAGAGATATTTTTTAATATTTTACTGAATATCCCGATTTACAAGTAAGTGTTTAATAACCCCACAATGTAATTCTTAACGTTTTCCTGCCAATTTCTCTAGCTTCTTATGTTTCAAACAGTGTGTTTCAGCAATAATATCAGCACAGCTTATTCAACTCAGCTTGCATCTTCTGTAAATGATATGAAGAGACAGAATGAGGATTCCAGCAGAGCAATGCATACTCTAATACTGGCTGAAAACCAGAAATCCTTTCCCATTAAAAAACAAAAAAAAACGAACAACAACAACAAACAAAAACAAACAACCACACACATTTTCAGGGAAAGAAAAAGTCATGCAGTGGGATGTGAAGACTGAAATTTTGCATGCAGACTGGCTCACTTCTCTTCATAGATATTTTGTGTTATTAATTATTCACAAGGGAAAATTCTGTAATTTAAGCATTGCACTCTTCATTCTGTAGTCTAATTGTCAGTTGAGAGGGGTTGCATTCTGTTTCAATGCCTCATATCTGTAAGAAAACATCTCAGGAAAAAAAAAGGAAAAAAAAAATCTTTGGTTTACAGTACAAAATAGCCAATGGGGAAGAAAATTCACCGGGGAAACTACAGAAAGTGAGCTGATGTTAGCATTTCTTTAAATCTAACTACTTCTTCACTGTTTGTTTCTGCTGAACAACACAATCTCAGTAACTACTTGCATGTTTTACTGCTATGGTGTAGGAAAGAGAAAAATGTATTTTACTTCTGTAATAAACTCCTAGGATGTGTAAGGTGCTGCATCTCAGAAATGGTTAATTCTCTTTAAAAGCATGCTAATGCTATTGCAAGTAACCAAAGTAAGAGGGTGAAAACAAAGTCAGAAGCCTTTTGTGATGAAATCTCTGTCCAGCCAACAGCATCAACAATGTACACCAGGAAATTTTCAGAACAGCAGCCAAATTTGAGTATTTCAGATCAATAAGTATTACTGGCAAATCAGTAATTGTTCCTTTTTGAAGTCTTGTTTTAATTTCACTTGCATTTTTTTAAATCCAAGTGTTTGCATTAGGGTTACAGAATCACAGAATCACCAAGGTTGGAAAAGATCATCCAGTCCAATCATCAATCTACTACCAATATTTCCTCACTAAACCTTGCCCATAAACATAAACATCTAAACATTTCTTGAATACCTCCAGGGGCAGTGACTCAATCTCCACCCTGGGCAGTCCATTCCAGTGCCTGACCACCCTTTAAGAGAATAACTTTTTTCTAACGTCCAACCTAAACTTTCCCTGGCACAGCTTGAGGCCATTCCTTCTCATCATATTGCTGGTTACCTGGGAGAAGAGGCCGACCTTCACCTCACCAAAACTTCCTTTAAGGGAGTTGTAGAGAACAGTAAGGTTTCCCCTGAGCCTCCTCCTCTCCAATCTAAACAATCCCAGCTCCCTCAGCTGCTCCCATAAAACTTGTGCTCCAGATCCCTCACCAGCTTAGTTGCCCTTCTCTGGACATGCTTTAAGTCCTCAATGTCTTTCTCGTAGTAAGGGGCCCAAAACTAAACGCAGTACTTGAGGTTCAGCCTCATCAGTGCCAGGTACAGAGAGACAATTACTTCCCTACATCTAGTGGCAATATTATTTCTGACTGAAGCCAGGATGCCATTGTCCTTCTTGGCTACCTGGGATCATGTTTAGCTGAGTGCTGATCAATACCCCCAAATCCATTTCCTCTACAGAGTCTTCCAGCCACTCTGCCCAAAGCCTGGGGTTGTTGTGGTCAAAGCACAGGACCCAGCATTTGGTCTCACTGAACTTTGCCCCATTGGTCTCAGCACAACAATTCAGCCTGTCCAGATCTTTCTGAAGGGCTTTCCTATCACCAGGCCTATTGATACTTCCTCCCAGCATGGTGTCATCTGCAGACTTACTGAGGATATACTCAATTCCCTCATCCAGGTAATGAGTAAAGATATTAAACAGGACAGGCTTTCTAGGAAATACCTCTCATGATTGTTAGTTAAGACACAGTTAATTTCAGCAACTTTATCAAAGAGTGGACTGAGATAAGTTAAATAGAAAGGTGAAAGGGACAGTCAGAGATTACAGAGGATTTCTAATGAACATCAAGAAGGTAGTTCGGAGATCTTCAGCCTTAAACAATGATGTGGAAGAGACACACTTTCCAGCTATCAACTACCTTTCTGAAAATGGCTTTGGAATGTTTTCCAAGAGAATCAAAATGAAATTGAAAGGACTCCATGATGTCCTTCAACACTCACACTTTGGAGAACTAAGAATATGTTTTCATAAATGGTTACTGACCTTCTCAGCTTACAGAGAAGTAGCATTTTTTCTGCACAAGATCATGGAATCGTAGAATTATAGAATGGCTTAAGTTGGAAGGGAACATAAAGATAATTCAGCTTCAAAACCTCTGTTGCAGGCAGGGTTACCACTTTCCAGATCCTGAAGTACAACCTCATTAAAGAAAGACAAACAAACTGCATTACTCTTTTCTCTTGAAGGTTACAGAAAAAGCAGAGGTGTTTTTGACTGCCTGTCCTTTCCTCCTCCACTTACTCCAGTTTCCCACTCAGTAATGTACTTTATGTTTTTTATCACTAAGCAAAGATTCTTAAGTGAATGTGGGAAGAGAAGAAAAGCATCAGTCAGACTGCAAACAGTAAAGGTACTCCAAACATTAAATGTACTCCACTCTGAGTGAGTATCCTTAAAGATCAACACGGGATGTGAATAACAAAATCTATGTTTTTAAAAACGTTAAAGATACATCGAGCCTAAAGCCAAACTCTGGAACTGGAAACTTCCATAGTGTGGGTAAGACCTCTCCCTAAAATAAAACATTTGACCTCCATTTGCTCTCATCGTGCCCTCGTCTCAGATGGCTGTGGCTCCTATGCTTGTTGTGGCACATTGATTCAGAACAATACTGTGGCAGAGAGCTGTGAGATGATGAAAAGTAGAAGCAGTAGGAATCTTCTTCTAATGTGTTATTCTGTGGCAAGCTTTTTCATTAGAGCCTGAAAGAATTTTAAGTAAACAACTCAATGTTGTTAAACTATTATGTCTTATCTATTGAATCAGACCACAGTAACAATAACTGAAAGTTTCAATGATGTTTATTGCCATTTGCACACAAATTATCATGATTACTTTACCAGCTTTATTTTTATGATGGTCATCAAGATCTGTTGCTGGACATTGCCTACTGTGATGATTAAATTAGCAAATTTTCTGTTATAATTTACAAAGGGCTACAGTGATTTTTCACTAGCTGGTCTTTGCAGTTCCTTCCAACCCAAGCCATTCTATGATTCTGTGATTCTATAATCTTGCAAAAACAATACAAGATCAAAGACAGTCAAAAAGCTCCAGATTTTCACTGAAATCTAGTTATCTATAGCCTACTGCATGCCAATTGCCTTACCCAAGGCCAGAAAGTTTTGTAACAGAATTGAGACCTAAACCAAATTAGTGCCCTACTCAATAGAACATTTTTCTTGTTAACCTCTATAATAATGAAGTTAAAAAAAAAAAAAATTAAAAATAATAATACATATTTCTGTCACAGTAAAGTTCTCAAGGAACTGAATACACATACTACTACTTTTTTCATTCCCAATGTATAAAATAACATCATTTACAGACAATGACCCTTTTGGATCATTTGACAGTGTAGCAGGAGGGGAAAAAGCAAATCATAAAAACCCACCAGAAATTAGCAGATTCTAGAGGATGCTAAATAGTTTCAGAACACGGATATAGAAAGTCACATGGTCAGCAATGTGTCAGATAGCTCTCTTAATCTTCATTTTATATGCTGGAATGATTACAGTTTTGGTTTGTTTGTTTGTTTGTTTTTTCCTGATATCCAATTCCTAATTTATCTGAATAACACACAACAAATTCTTGCTTACAAGCAAGACAATGAAGTTCTTGCTTGTAGTTCAGACAATGAAGCTCTGAGCACAGTGGAGTTGTTATCCTTTGTGCTCCAGACATAACCATAATATCTGTCTTGATTAATCTGTTGCCTTTGTATGGTTTATTTAAAATGTCAAATGAATTCTTAATGTGGGAAAACATTCTGGGCCAAATTCATCTTCCAGCTACACCTGTGCTGCCTAAGCAAAATCCTAGGCATACTACAGCTGTGAGGGGATCAGAATCTGTAGCTGAATAACAACAAAAAAATACTCTGTTCTTCATTAAATTTGCCAGTTCTTGCTAGAGCTGAATGCCATGAAATTGTGTCTGTCATTGGTTTAAAGGAAGTTCATGAAAGTTATAAGAAATCTCACAATTGGAAGCTTGTTGACTGAGATTTAGAGGATCAAGATTATTCCTTTCACAATGGCTTCATACTCACAAACACCAGGTTCTACCTTTCACTTTTTCACATGTAGCCACTCATTTTTCTATTCACTTGTAAATATCTGTATTTGCATTTTTCTTTGTCAGAAACATTTGCATAACCACTATCCTTTCCACCTAAACTGCTGAAGGAAAAGAATAATATAAAACATTCTATGTAAGCAAAGATCAGTGAAAAGAGAGTAGAACATCAATAAAGATGAAAAAATTGTGAAATTAATTCAGATTAGTAACTGATGTTCAACACTTGTGGAAAGAAAATTCAGCTTTCCATCTCAGACAATGAAAGTTATATCATCTTCCAAGGTACTTCAGTTTGAATGAGCTACTTTTGGTTATCCAACCTAAATCTCTCTCTTTTTTTTTTTTTTTTTCTTTTTGTGTGTGTTTCTTTGTTTAATTTGTCATAAATAGTGGCTGTATATGGCTGTATAACCATAGCTAAGGTCACAGCACTGGGTGTCTGAACACATTACAGTTTTTGCAATTCTTATGTGCTCATGGTCTTCCAGGAGCTTTTTACAGATGGAAAAGACAGAAAACCTCTCACGCTTGAGGTAGCGTGAAGAAGCCAAATAGGTAGTGGAAACGATCCAGTTAGAGACACACATAGCTCCAACTAGTTTAGAAATAACATCCATAGACTCATATGATCCTGTACCTGAACACTATCAAAGCAAGAAACTGAGGCACACTACACTGAAGGCAGGCAAATAAGATTTCACACTCCCAGGACTGTCACTAAAAATTAAAGCTAAACTTAGTATTATGGGTCAGTTACTTACTAAATAGATGATCTTTTGGGCTGGCTCAATATTATTTTCTTTAGAGATTGTTTTGAATATGAACATTTGCTATTCTCAAAGATGATGCTGGTGAATTGCATCTCCAAGCATCCCTTTTAAAAGCATCCCAGGAGGATGTGAAATATCATGTTGTAAAAAGCTGTGAGCCAATTGTCCATTTCAAAGGAAGGCATTCCTGCTGACCCAGCAAGCTTTATATGCAGTGCTGATTTACACTGACAGGGATTTGTATACAAGGGGTGAAGATGTCTTTCTTTTACCATCAGAGAAAGGCTCTGATGAGCATACTGCTGCAACCATGATCTAGCTACTTAGATCCTACCAGCTCATCTTCACCTTCAGCAAAGAAACCATAGATCAGCAATCCAATTACTGGTCAGAAAACTTTGCTCCAACTTCAAAAACACAAGCTGTGTACAGTGCAAGCAATATGAGGCAAATACTACACAAAGTTCATAGAGAAGAATATTAGAAAGACCCATTTTGAAGGTTACCCAGAGAAGTGGTAGATGCTCCATCATAGAAGACCATGCTGGATGAGCAACCTGGTTTAGATGTAGGAGTCCCAGTCTATTGCATGGGAGCTGGACTATATGACTGAGATCTCTTTCAATTCAAATGATTCTTACGATTCTCTGATTCCATGAAGGACATGCCTTTGATAGTCCTTTGGTTTGAAGATCTTCCCTTTCTCTTGGAGGTTGTCCTGTTTGAAAGTGTTTTTTAGGCCAGCAGTAAGCCCAATACAGCAGGTTTGAGTGACTCATATTGCATATATGGGAACAGTGTGAGACTGGCAACTTTTGAACTTTCTGCTGTGAATTCTACCCATGAGCAGAAGTAGATGCAGTGGGGTGGGGTTTTTTTTGTTGGTTGGTTGTTTTTTTTTCTTATGCCTGGTACAGATTATACATATGAAATCTGCTCTTTTGTTGATGCCTCACTTATTTTGTAATCTTCCTTTAAACTACAAGTTCCAGGATAAAAGATGAAGTTAGGAAGAAACTGTTTATTTATTATCATTGATCTTCACGTTGTACAGCGCTGTCACTCCATTTGCTAACCTATTGTTCATACAGTAAATGGAAAGATTCACTGCTTTCATATTCAGTGGCTGCATTGTAGTTTTCTCCTTTTTTTATGTTCTCAGAAAATACTAAACTGAATCTTTCCAAGTCCATATACACTGTTTTTGCACAGAGTTTATCATCTTGCAAAAAGATAATATGGTAACACATCCGCAAACAAAACTGTTATCTGAAAATAAGAAGTAGTTTGAGTTTAATGTATTTAGAGGTCTGAATGTGATACTTTTTGAGATCCATTTCTGCTTTAAGGCTTGACAGTGTGGATGCATGGGACACTTGCTTGTTGCTCAGATTGTCTTTTCTCCATCAGTTGGTGATCTGGGTGTCTAAGCTCTGAGTCCAGAAAACTTAGGCCTCGCAAGCTGTACAGATAGAGAAGTTAAGATCCAGCAGAAAATAAACAGGAACTTAACTGAGATTTGAGGAGTTGTCATACAGACAAACCTGTACAGAAATACAACCCTATTTAATTAGATAACTAGGAGGATTTAAACACTGGTTTCATATGGAGAGTGAGCTTTCATATGGAGATGGATCTTTTGCCCTGAAAGCAATGGGTGACAATGTCAAGGAGAATTTTCCAGCTCTGCCTTCCACAGTGGCTCCAGGCCTGATGAGGGGGTCAGAAGGACGAGTTCAGACTCCTTTGCCTTTCAGTCCTTGGGCTGCTATCTAAGGCCAACTTCAGGAATGTTAATGGTGGTGGAGGTTTGTATGATGTGGTGTACCCTCTCTGCTGCTCCAAAATGGTCTGTGCTTCCCTTATTCTCTTGTATTCTTGGAAATTCCAAGACTTTTTCAAAGATCTTACAAGAGAGTAACCAGAAACATTACATAAACCAAGAACATTTTTCCAGAAGTGCATTTTGCTGCCTGGTTTACCCACATTGCCTCAGTGTCTAACAACAGTTGGCTTTTGAGGTTGTGTTGCTCAGTGTGCCTAAAGGTGCTCAGTCATGTGGTTTCCTGACCACTGCAGTCCGTAGGGACTGATGAACAGAATCAGTTCAATACAGAATTCAGTGCTGACAGGAACATAAATGCCCAAGTTCGTCACTGCATGTAAGGGAATCCTTAAATCACACAGAATTTAGTGCTATTCAAGCACGGTTTTCTTGTCAGCCGCCTTTGGCTGCATTAGTCATCTCAGCCGCTTTCTATTAGCGAGGCACATTCTTGACTGCAATTTGAAGACCCCAGAAATGTGGCCTGTTTAAAGATCCTCAGGGCACAGAAGGGATTTCACCAGTAGGCAATATAGCAAATATTGCAGTGATTGATAGGTGGCGTGGAAAGCATTAGCTCATCACTAGGCAGGCAGAGGCAGTTTGAAGAGTAGATACAGAATCATCAAAACCAGAGAGGGTGCTGCTAAAGCAATTTTTATAAATGCCCCCTCCAGCCCAGTTTTTTCTAGGTATCCAAGGTAAATTACTCCTGTCTAATTCACTTCTGCAGCAAAAACAGAAGTATGGGATTTTACTTTTTGTTCCTACTTCAATTACACTGCACCATAATTTATTGGTATGGACTCCCTAATGATTTTTCTCTTAGAGAATATTAAGAAGTCACTGACTCAGAAATATAACTGACTGCAATGATCTGTTCCACCACCCAATATACTTGCAAAGGCATTTGTTGTAGTAGTTCAAGAGAATTGTCCTTTGAGAATGGCATTTTAGAGTGTTCACCTAAATTACAGTTGCTCCATAAATATGACAGGTTTAAACTAAGGCAGCTGAGAAATTACATACATGAAAAATTACAGGGATACGATCTTTTTGCACTGGTGCATAAAGATTTAATCTCCTGGGTTAAGTACCCAGAACACAGCAGTTGTGTCAAGATAATAGTTAGAAGGATGCTCAGAGAAATGCTTCTCATGGTTATTTCTCAAGACCTTCGAGGCATTCTCTGAAGGAAATACATTTTGTGGAGTTCAGGTGCAAAGATCTTGCGGTGGCTACCGGATGAATGCGCTTCTTGGGAAATGCTGCAGTTAAACAGTAGAGGCAAGTGATCACTGTAGGGCTCGCCCACACACCAGTTCTTACCTCAGCCCCTCACATTCTAAGAATAGTTTCACTTCACTTACTACTTGAAACCATAATAGTAAATACCAGGAAAATGGTAGCATGATTGCAGAATTTGGCAGAGATTAGGTCAAGAAATGCTAAAAAATTCCCCTGAATATCTGCAGTTATTCCAGACTACCCTAACAACTCTGGGATAGATCTAATTATTCTGGAAAATGTAATATGTTGAAAATCCAGGAAAATAATAGGACTGTGACAGGAAATACCATTTATTTTATACATCTTAGAGTAGATATTTTATAGGTCCTCCCCCTTATACCCATTGCTATTACTCACCTTAAAACTTGAGTATGGTGGAAAAAATTTTAATATGTGTTCAAGTGCAGATTTTGGTGTGATATTTGAGCTACCTCTGTTCGGCATTCTGGCAAAGCATTTGCACTACATGACATCAGCACAGCAGATAGGAGCTGACAGTAGATGTGAAATTTTCAGTCTTACATGGTGCTGGGACGGATAGCACTGCATGGGGACTAGACACAGTCCTTGTATTATTAAGCATTTTGATCAGTAATGGGGAGGATTCCAAAGCTATACCACTTACAAAAGGCCTGCAGACCTCTCCTACATAGAGAAATGTCTGAATTTAGGGACAATGAAAAGAATCTGAGGGGCATCGAATGCGAGCATCACATTCTTTCCATGACAAAATATGTTAAACCATCTTTAGCATGCAAGTGAAAAGTACCAAGCCAGTAGAGTGGTAAGCATGGTCTGTGTGTAGCACAGGCTTCTGCTGCTCTCTGCAGTATGATGCATACTTGTCTGGTGACTGCATCTTTCAGTTGCTGTAGAAAAGCCAGAGAGTGTTCAGAAGAAAGCTTCAGACATCATTTTGAAAATGATGAAAACTATGTCCATAAAGAGACTTAAAAGATCACAATCTGTTTATTTGATCATAAAGAACAGTAAGTATGAGCCATTTCCCGAGGAGAAGAAAATGGGTTGTATGAACACTCTCTGATGTAGCAGAGAAAGGCATCACATCACACAAAAAGTTAGGGGCAAATATTTAATGGGAACTGTTAATCACTATTACAAACCACTGACTAAACTGGTAGATTATCTTTCTGGAATATGTATTTAAACTGAAGTAGAATCAGAAATTATAATTTTTATATAAGAGTAAGTAGGTGATAATTAAAGGCCTGTAATGCATAGGAGTTCTGGGTAAATATTCCAATGGTACCTCTTGGCTGTAAACTGTTAATTCATTTCTCTCGGGAACACAGTTCGTCTATTTCATTCCTACACAGCTTGCTGTAGTAAGACGTCATTTTAAGTAATAAAATTCAACCACGTGAACAAAGTCAGATCCTAAAGAAATGTAATTACACAACAACAAATGTTATCAAGCCTTTCTAAAAGATCTCATTTCAGAAATTACAACTATAGTTTCTTTTCTTTTTTTCAGACAAAAATGCTGGGCAATTTCTTTTTAAGTATCTATGATACTTCTCATAAACTGTAGTTGATATTTCTAGTTGTTGAGAAATTGCTACTGAAAACAAAATTAGATAAGAGCTGTTGGGGTTGGAGCCATCCTTACTTAATAGATTCTTCACAACATCATGTGGTGCAGGCATGTGCCCTACAGCTTTCATTTCAGAGAGAATGGTTTTTTGTTTTGTGGAATGGTTCTCCCAATGTTATTTTGGATAGACTAGTGTACAGAATTCAAATCCAGATATAGCATCACAAATATGCCCAATCAATGTGTTTTAAACTATATAAATGGTAAAGACAACTCTTTAAATTTCATGTTGCAAAATGTCAAAAATGAACTATGAACATACAGTATTTACTAGAAAAAAAAAAGACAAAACTAGATAGTGTATTCATCTATATTCTCTGTATGAACTCTGTATGATTTATTCCCACATTTATACAGGAAGAAATCTGCACAGTTTTGTCCAAAGTAACCACATATATTACTGCTGAAGCTGGGAGATATCCTGAATGTTTGTTTGCTACTCTGCCTCCATGCAACTTTATAAATACTTTCGTTTTATGTTTATATGTAAAATCTCCCTCCATTTCAATAAATCCTTTGTTCTTAAATTTTTTTTTCAGGTTGGGACTTTCTCAAAGATTTCTTTCCTGTATGTATTTGTTCTATGCATACTGCTGGCAATGAGAGGCGAAAAGCTGGCCAAAATTCAGATATTTTACTGTACATATGGAAGCTCATTTTGCAGACCTGGGGTGAAATTCTGGCCCAGCTGAAATTAATGGCAAAACTTCAGTGGGGCAGAATTTCACCCCTGAGAACTAAGTTAAAATATTTCCTCCCTTACAAGCTGAGAACAGAAACTTGCTTTCAACAGGACATAATTAGCTACTACTTATTCCGTAGCAGTTCTAAAGAGAGTTTTGTATTCAGTCCAGCTAGGTGCTTAAAGGAAATAAGAATAAAAAAGAATAAAAATCGTTGTAAATTCCATTTCACTGACTAATTTAAACAGAGACCAATTAAATCATGTATGTAGAAAAATCATGACAAAACCTTACACCTATGTTGCAGAGATCTTTTTGTTACTGTCTGAGTGGGGCTATTTCTGTTAACCTTCCAATTATTCTAGATTACACAGAGAGATTTATCTGGACTGAATTTGGAAAAGTTTACTACTTACAGTAATAATTCAAATTAAGTCATAGAGCCCTCTTACTAAATCATAAATGAACAGATTCCAATTCCAAAAAAAAAATGTCTTCAAAACTTAATGAAAAAAAAAAAACAAAAAACAGAAAAGGAGTAAAAGCTCATTCTTATTTCAAATAAATGTTAATTCAAAGCTAAGTGGAAAGAAACACCATAATTGCCTGTAAGGCTTATATGGCTTGGCCTCACTTGTATGGAATTTTCCAAAATCTTTCAGTACTGAGGAGCTAAAGTCATTCTGCATCTATTGTCTGGATGTAACACAGCATTGATATGACACAAATTTTGGTCTGTACCATTAAAACTGAAAGAGGACATAGTAATTTGTCCAGGCGCTCCTTTTTCTTCCATTTTAAAATGGAGACCAAAAGGATGAGCACCATGAGATTGAATCCTTCTTTTGTTTTTGCAGAGAGTGAAAGTAGTGAAATTTTTGAAATCAGCCCAAGAAGGCAGTATGCAACAAAACTGATCACTGTCCAGGTGATTAACCGTGCAAATTCACAGGAAAGACTTAGGATGTAAGATGTATTTTACTGCAGTCTATTAAACTGTGTTATTTTCCTTTTACAGCTCCTTTTCTTTTTTTTTTTTTCTTTTTTTTTTTTCTTCTTCTTTCTTTTTTTATTTGTATTCTCTCTGGTCAGGTTCCAAGCCACTCACTTCCCTGCTTCAGACAAAGCATTTGTCAGGTGGTGTTGTCCTAGTAACCTCAGTTAGTAATTGATTCACATATATCACTTTCTTTGATGGCAGTACTAAGATTACTCTAGGAGATACGAACAAGGAGGGCTATAAATTACAGCAGCACATTTAGTAGGGATGTGGGATCATAGCATAGCATAGCATAGCATAGTTGGCTTTTTGCTTATGTCCTCACAGCATTTTGAAAAAAGGAGATATAAGTACTCATCATGTTCTGAGTGATTCAAACATACTAAAACATCATGCTTTGAAATGCATTAGATACCTGCCGGAAGGGCTAAAGTTGGCATATACAACTTTTGGATCAATTTGTTTCATACAACATTTGGATATTGTGTGGATGCTGGTAGAATGAGATTACGCCATTGTTACAAAGTTCAAGGGGATATAAGCAGAGGGATGTGGACCTATCCAAAGAGCAGTCACCAGTGTCCCAGTCAACGCTTTATTTGTCAGTCTCTATGAGGTAATGTATAGTGTTTCAGTGTTCCAGTTCAGGTAATTGGAATCAAACAATTGAGAATGTTCAGAGCTAAACGTACAGGTCTCTACAACAGGGGACAGACCTCAGAACAGCTCAGCTCAGGCTTTATTGTGGCATTTCTTCAGCCTGATTTTGCTTCAGAATTATTTTAGGATTCTAATATCTTTTTTTGCTTTTTTTTTTCATTCTGTTTGCTTATCTTTCCAGTTTTCCTTTCTTCTAAGTCTTTCCCATTTATGATCTCCTCTTTGCTCTTTCTCCTAACACTCTCTCCATAAGTAATAGAATCATAATCATAGAATCATAGAATCATAGAATGGCTTGGGTTGGAAGGAACCTCAAGAATCATCAAGCTCCAATCCCCCTGCCGCAGGCCTCAATCTCTATGTCTAATACTAGACCATACTGCCCAGGCCCCATCCAACCCGGTCTCAAGTTATTTCAATTGATTCAGTTACTGTGTTTTTATTTTCAACGCATTCTACTATTAATAATGTATATGAATGTCATTCAGTGTAATTCATTTTCTTCTGCTCCCAGCTTCCCCACCTCTTTGCCTATCTTCAATTAATATACGAAATACAGAGGTTGTCCAATCCTGGAATTTGGAGTAAGAGAGGGGGATTTAGATTTTATGATAGCTGGAGCTGTTTGCTGAGAGAGCATGATTCAGTTGAGGCATCCAAGTTCTGAAGAGAGGTAAGTGCCAAACACAAGTCATTTTATGAAGACAGGAGATAGTTGATAAGAAATGCTTAAAAGAAATCTCTTGACTTCTCTTTCTTTGACAGCAACAGTGCATTCAGACAGGTAGGGAGATGCCTTCACAAAGCTGTAATTAAGAAACTCAAACTGCTTCCTTCGTTGTGTATCTGGGAAGGAACAATTGGGTTGCTGTTCTGGTGCCAAGGCAGGTGGTCCAACTCTTGCACTTATTCCTTCCCAGAACATGCTTTGAAATGGCCTGAGGACTTGGAAGGATTGAGGAGGCTTCAAAGTATGTCTACATTCAATTATTGAAGCTCTGTGTCACTTTAGATGAGCATTCTGGGATATGCGTTTTCTTAAGTTAAGATGAAGAGAAGGCAAACTGACTAACAGTTTAAGATTTTACTCAGACGTTACTATTAAATGGGAATATTTCATCTGGCTTATATGGCAGGACTTGACTCACTGTTTTGCGTTCAGTGATCAACATTATCCAAAATGGAGTGGGTGATCTTGTCCATGGTTTACACATTTTGAGAGCTGGATCCTAGTAGGCACTACTGACTCCTCTCATGTGGCTATGAGTGAACAGATCATATTCAGCATGAGATCAGGGCTCATGCTCCTCACAGATTCTTGCTCTGTCAAAATAAAGGCAAGAAAAGCTTTCATTTGGATATAGCTATGAAGACACATCCCCATAATTACCCAATTGTCTGTACAAAGGAACACCACACTGAGATCTGGAAAAGAATTGCATTTTTGGGAACTGTTTCGAAACAGACCAAATTTGAATCAGTGTCCATCTGATATCACTTAGTTGTTGTGGTAGCATTGTTTGAAGTGGTTTCTTTCAGCATTGGCTTGGGCTCATAAAACAGTCAGCAATGTTACATGCTGCCACCCACATTTAACTCAGATGCAAGCAATGCACAGCTGGAAATAGTCATTGCTCTAGAAACAGCAATAAGACTGGAATGAATGTAGAACTTGCTGACTCACGTCCTTGGCTAGCTTGGTTTTTAGGAATTTCATGGTTTATGAAGGGATGAAATCTAGAACTGCCTAATTATACTGGCAAAGATGTCAGGATCCTGTCTAAAAATTGTCAGTCCAAAAATACTTGCTGTTTTCTACATATAGCATTCACAATGTTAAGTATTCATCGGTGCAGAGCTTCGTGAATTTTCACTTTAATTTAGAAAGATACAGAATGTACATATGCTAATTGTCAGCGAGAACTGCTGAGATACTTAAAGAAAAGGTAGCTTTATGAAAAAAACTTATCTGCAGTAAATAAGCTGAAGGGTGAGGAGTGAAGTTTTTGCTGAAGTCTAATAACAACACAACAGAGCAACAAGTAGAACAGTGCAGAAAGCAGTCAAAAGTAAATGAAGCATAAACTAAAAAAGTGCCAAAATCTATACAAAAATAAATAAATAAATCCAGTGGATGAATGACTCTATCTCCTTTTCTACTACAGCACATTAAAAGGAATTGTGAAGGTATAACAAATATCATCTATTTAAGTTTGTTTATGTATCCCCCCTGCAGTTTTCTAATAATGATTCCTGCAACTTGTTTCCTATTTTCATTACAGTGATAGCATGGTGGATATCAGAGGAGATTGCACTCTCACTTTAGTGGGTTGTTCTATGCTAGTAAGCCTCAAAAATTAAAACAAACAAATAAACAGAAACAGACAGCCAAACAGACACAGAAGGAACACATCAACAAGGATGAGGAGGGAAAGGAGGGGTCTCCCTAGTTTGAAAATGGAGCAGTTCAAAAATATTCCATTCATTTCTAGATGGATCAGAATGGTCCCTCAGACCTTTTGACTTCAGTCATCACAATCAAGGTTGCAGAAGGGATAGGGTATCTCAAAGCTGAACATGAATGCTCAAAGCAGGGAAGGTAGAATATAGCACTACAGTTTCATATAACTAATAAGAAACTAAATTAAAAAAAAATGGAATCTTCAAATGTGATTTCATTCCTACTAAAAGGGAAAGTGAAACTTTTCAGAATTTCTCACCAAAAGCAAATGGGATGGAAGGTCAGGAAGACTTAGCATGGGATGCAAGAGACCAGGTTCACAGATGCTCCAAAGTGCAAGTGGGAACTTGGACTAGAGTGACTTGTGTTCCCTATGAGGGCCTGTAACTCTGAATCAGTCCATGTAATCGTGCAGTCATACTCAGCCTGAGAAAAACGGCCTTCAGAATTGATGGGACTTTTTGGCTTTAATAAAGAGTCATTTTTCACCAGGCAACTGTTCCATAAAACATGTTTTTTTCACCTTCTCAGGGTCCATGTTTGCGAGGGTGCAGTGAAGTTTGGCAGCAAATTTTTGCTGATAAAACTTGGTAGCATTTTGCTGATAAAACTTTTGTGCAACAACTGTTAATAAATATAATGTATTGGGATTTGAGAAAGACAATAGAATTGCACCACAAGATAAAACAGAACTGCTTTCAATGCTAACATCTCCCAGTCATTCCCAGTAACATTTACATCTTTTATTCCTTAAATGAACTTTAAACGTTTTTCCTGCAAATGAATTATGGAAGGCTGACAACCTGCAATCACTTTTCATATTACCAACTAGCCTTTGTTTTTACACACCACTCACTCCAAAACTAACAACAAGAAAGGTCAGGTAGGTCACGCTTAGCTAGTCCCAAATGCCACAGCATATTATCACAGAGAGAGAATATAATTATCTTTTCACGAGTGGCAATTAGTAAGAATACCCTCCATCAATTATGTTCAGCATTCAACATTGGCAGTGTGGCAGAAGCCAAACCATTAAAACAGCAAGGCCAAGTTACCCTAATAAGCTTAAAACTAACATGAAATTCTGAAGGCTTTTGTGTCAGCTGAAACATTCAAAACACTGAAATTTGAAGAAAATACTCTTGCAAAATGTTTCTGTATAATTCTCTATTGTGAAAATATGCATTTGGTTAAGATGTTCTCTTCACATCTAAGGAGATCTTACACCTGTAATGCATAACAAATAAGTAGCAAATCACTTAGTATTACTATGAGGTAGAATGCTGAGAGTATTATTTCTACAGAAAAGAAGCTTTTTATATACAGGAAGTAAATTCTTTATCATTAAACCTATTTATTTGGTGTAGGTTAAATCAGAAGTGGTGAGATGTTAAGTCAGCAGTTAGGAAGGAGATAGTTAAAACCTGGGATACCTCTGTTTGCCTGATGTAAGTACTCAGGATTATTTCCTGAAGTTTTCAATTGTGGTCTGGCTTAAGCCCTGATCTCCTCTCTCCCAGGTCTGTGCTTTAGCCACAAGACCATTCCCCAGCCCCTCTAGAGCGAATAAAATGAAATTATATAGATAATGAAAGTCTTCATTTTGGTATATATGGACTAACACTGAAAGTATCCTGGATCACCAACAAAGAGTTCATACACTACAAATGCTTATTTCCTATCATGCCATATCCACAGGACTGCTTTTCTGCCAAGTTAACTTTCCTATATGTAATGGTCTCCAATTTCAGCAATGAATGAAATGGTCTTGGACTTGAGCATCTGGAACTTTTATGCTGCAATAGTTTGAGTGTATCTCATTGTTTTTTTCCAAGTGATGTCTGGTTTTCTGCTATTTGTCTCAAAATTATACAATCCTTTTCTGATGGATTCACAGCTGAAAATCTCTGAACCTTTCCTGGTATTGTCAAAGGGAGCAAATATACTCAGTCTGACACCAAATCCACAGAGAATTCCAATAATTCCCACAAAATTTAGCCAGAAGGCATGGTCACGGAAATGCCCATGGGAGGGAATGAACTAAAGCTCCCTCACTCCTTTCAAACCACTCAAAAATACAAACTTTCATTTTTCAGAGTACATGGCCATTTCCTGACAGTAAACCCAGCGTTCAGAGCAGACTTGAACCATACATTGAATCCAGGAAAATCAGCTTTCTGTTTGTTATCTAGTGGCATAAAAGTCATCAGTTATTTGAGAAAGGAAATACAAAGGCAGGATGATCTTCGTTCCTATGTTCTTTCTTGTCTAAAAAGTACTGGTAAAACCACAGAGAATTAATTGGAAATAAATGAAACACCTGTAGAATAGTCATTGTTATACAGTGCTTGAGAAAATATGAAATACTTCCTCTTCAGATGATGATGACACTTGAACTAACAACACAGGGTTAAGGGTTACAAAGCACTAATAGATTTATGCACTGCATAAATTATTCTCTCAAGCATTCCATAAGGAATCAGCTCTAGAACATGCTCACACATGCAGTTCTGTAGACATGGGGATGGCCTCTGCCAGGAACTAAGTAAAACACACTTGATTAAAAGCTTTATATATTTTCACTGTCACCCAAGAAAATTCCAGGTTTTCACTCAGTAATTAGCAGAAAATTATGCAGAATATATTTTTGCTGGTTTGGGGTCAGTAGCCAGTAGCCCATAACAGACATTTCTACCTTCTACCATAAAGACTAGGATAGTAACTCAGTGTCCTTTGGCTTATCGCTAAATCAAGGCCTTTCACATATCACATTCACCAAGAAATTGCTTTCCCTCCACAGTATCTGATAAGAATATATATCATAACTTCACTGACATGGTTTAAAGAAATCATATTGGCCCTTAAGAATGAAGAGCAAGCCAGAAAAGTAGTCCCTTGACTACTTACAGACAGAGCCGCTTGTTTAGCATCCTCAAAGCTTATGAATTCTTGTCACTCCTTTTGCTGTTTGATTATGTTAGCACATGAGAGAGTACAGTCAACTTCAAGCCCTATGTCTGAGACCTGAGGAGCTCATGATATAACTGGCAAGACATCATACAATAGGTAGGAAGCAAAAACCGATAGATTTTTATATGCATGGGCTTAAGACAGTGGGATATTTGCCTCGAGCCACAGGGAAAGTCAGCATCAATGTCAGGATCTGAGTCTTGGACCTGCAGGTACGTTGATTTAAACTCTTTCCTTGTAGTTGCAAACCACAAACTCAAAGGAAAGGGCTGTTCAGTGCTTACCACTGAGAATCTAACAGAAGTCTGAGAAAGAACCAGTTAGTTACTAGCAGTGACCGCACTTTGACCCTTATTTCAAATGCATGTAACATTAAACATTAACCAGGCAAAGAACTAAAACCTTGCAAGGGGCCAGTCTGAAGCATGAATCAACAATAGCATGCAGTGTGCTAGGGACAGACATGCAAACGCCAAAGATGCTCTCATCTGATCTATTCTTAGGCATTTGGCTTTCACTTAGATATCTTTAAATACACATAACCTACATCTCTGTCCTTCTTCGCCTCAGATTACTACAAAAGGCAAAAGGAACTGCACAGCAAAATAAATGGAAAACAGTGGAATTCAACAGGACAGTTTTCACTGTGAGCATCACTGATGGCACCATTTTAAAGCATAAAGGTGAAAGAACTTTCATTATAGCTGCCGGAAATCCTGGTAACACACTGTCTTTGTTTCCAATTGACTGAGGCCAGAAAAAACCTTGTCTGACTTCTTTATGTACAAACGTATAATGTCCTTGTTCCTGGCTCACAGGAGGCACCTCCTAATGCCCCCTGTCAACTCATTTGTGATGCATAACCGTAGTTGAGAAGTGGCTGAATTGCCAGTGTTGTAATGCACGCATTGTTCAAAATCATCTAACAGCATCAGCCTGTGGGAAGAGGATGGCTTCAGGGTTCTAATTAAAAGAAATCATAGGCGATTAAGTCAAGTGCTTCCTATTTGGTTTTTATTTAATAAAGAAGGAATGACAGAGATAGTATTTCCCCCTGCCTTGCCTATTCGGTAATGGTGGGGGGAGCAGTGAGCCCTTCAAAGCTCTGCAACAGCTGTAAACAAGTCCCAAATCGATTGCTATCCCCAAGCTCCTTCTCTGAAGGCTTAATGGTATTTTCACATGGGATCCAAAGCAGGCGGTCTTCAAGGAAAGTTATTGCATCTGGTGAAAAAAATGAAGTTGACATTTTTTGACAAGACCCTTAAGTACGCCTCTCCCTAGAGGGTTGTAACATAGAAGAGGCTGAGCAGGTGGTAATAATCAGCATTACATACATTTGAGCATTTTCTATAGCATGGATTACCATGGAATTCCTTCCTCCCCCTCCTCTCCTTGGGGAGACTTGTACAAATTGCAAGCATTTCCAATGCCCTTTGATAAGCATTTCTATCACCAGTTTCACAGCTGTATCTGGATTGTTTAAAGCATATAAAACACTGCATCACTGGCCCTCTGAACTTGGATAGGATAGGATGGGATGGGATGGGATGGGATGGGATGGGATGGGATGGGATGGGATGGGATGGGATGGGGTAGGGTAGGGTAGGGTAGGGTAGGGTAGGGTAGGGTAGGGTAGGGTAGGGTAGGGTAGAGCTTTCTCTCCCTTTTATTCTCAGATCCTACTTAGCCTATTTTCAAAGTGATACCTAAAAATATTCTACTCATGGGGTTCTGAAGGTGTTAAGCAGCAAGAAGTCATTGTTTGTATGCTTAGGAGTGGAGAGGAGATGCACAATGACATCTCAGAGCAAGTCAGTGAGGAAAGCTAAAGGTAATTAAGTCAAGCTTTGTGTGTTTTATAAGAAGCCAAGATCAGCCCCAGCTCTCTTCTTGCCTATGTCAGAAAAAAAGTAAATAACAAAAAGATTTCCAGTCTGAGGAAGGAAGAATCCTACAGGGAAGTCAGATGTGATGATCTTCCTCAAATTTATGTAGCTTCATGCAAGGTCTGCACTACATGTTCTAGGGAGGTCAGCTTCAGATGGTAAGGAAAAGTTGTCTGCTCTGAAGACCTTGCTGTTTAAGGTGAGATAATAATGCTAATATGTGTGTGGTATTAGTAGCTAACACTAATAAATGTTTTTATAATTAGAGATGGATGATGCATTTTCACTAAGCAGTGAATTGATAAAAAATGCAGTTTCTGGAGGTCACTGAAGCAATTAGGAAACAGTGAGCAGTTTCTGCAACAAAAAGAGGGAAAATATGGTCAGTGGAAGTAAAGGGTGGAGGAAGAACCTTTAAGATAATGAATTTCAATTCAGAAATTATAACCAGCTTTTAATTTTTAATTTCTGAACTTTGTTTTGATATATTGAGTTTACAGTTTTTGAATTGATTTCCCCCCCCCCCCCCCCCCCCCCCCCCCGCCCGATAAGCATAATAATTGCTGGAGAAATAAAATACTGGCTAAAGTGTTTAAATAAAATAATCTTTTCATAGTCAACATAAACCAATTAGTTTTGTTCCATTAGAGATATCCATGTCTACTTCTTCATGTAATTCTCTGTATCCCCTTTAGGTGTAGGATTTTTTCTTAAAAATCCATTAATAAAACAGTTTCACCTGCAATAGAAATATATTACACATCTTTCTCCATTTTATACTATTTCTGTATCTTTGTAGTTTATTTATGAATTTTTGTCGTACTGATCTTCAATACTTGAGCAGCGATACTGAAAGGGACTTTCTATTCTATACTAACATTTATGTCACCCTGATGAAATAAAACTTCAATATGCATGTTTATTAAAGGATGTAAAGGATTCTCTTTTACACCCTCTTTCTTTTTTTTTTTTTCAGAAAAGTTTTCATTAACTTTTCAGGTAGCTACCAGATTTATTTCTTGTTTTTTTACTATTATTAATAACCCTGAAATTTCTGATGCTTCTTAGCTAAAAATCACAGACCAGGTTTTTTCTTTCATCACAGGTATGTTTACCCTCCAAAGAAAAACTCAATCAGCTGCCTTCTGGTTTCACACATGGTCATCTTATTTTCTGTTTTTGTTGTTTTATTTTTACCAGAAAGCTGTGACACATTTTCATTTTACTTAAAATCTAGAAGGGCTTAAACAGACATAAGCCTAAATAAAACCACAGTGTGCTCTCCCGTGGTCTCCTCTGATTGGATTATTTTCATGTCTCAACACAGTGAGGGCTTTATTTCCAAAGCACACAAGCAATTTACCCTGAAGCCAGAAAAAATAAATGATAATTTTACTGGTTGATTTCTATCACTTGCATTGCAGCTATGTCTAACAGCGTGATTAAGACCAGCTTATTAGGACAATATATTCTTATATGAAGCAAGTTAATATCCGTTTTTGCTTTAAAAGATCGTTTTGCTAATGATATTTGAATTGCTTCATGGAAACATTAGGATATGTCCAAACCAGACTGTGTGTGTGTATGAGAAAGAGGCCAGGGAGAATGTAATTGGGAGAGTGTAGCTCTTGGAAAGTGTACAAGATTGTCTCCTGTGTTTCCACATCTCTGTAAATTTTTCTTGTATTTATGCACTTGCATACAGGGAAGAAAACTGGATTATCATAGAATTATAGTATTATAGGATCATTAATTTTGGAAAAGACCACTAAAGTCACCCTGTCCAGCCATCAACCCATTCCTGTAATGCCCCCTGAACCATGTCCCTCAATGCCACATCTCCACATTCCTTGAACACCTCCAGGGATCTGACTCCACCACCTCCCAGGGCAGTGTCTTCCAGTGCTTCACCACTCCTTCTGAGAAGACATTTTTCCTAATATCCAGCCTGAAATCAGATATCAATGTGGACTCAATAAAACAAAGCATGTCCAGTGAACTTAGAAAGAACTCTCCATCAGAAGCCAGATTAAAATCTCAATCACTGTAATTGCAATGTATACTGTTAGTGTAAAAAATGCCCTGCAATTGTTCCGTGTCTCTTAGTCTTCATATTTCCCTTGAGTGAGATATATCAGCTATGTTTAAGCACCAGCTGTTACCCTCTGGAGTATTCTTTACTGCCATCCCAGTTTTCAAGAATGCTTTGAATGAAAAGTGCAACTCACTCAGCCCTACCAGTCTCATCTCAAGATTTGGGAAAAAAACTTGAAGAAGAAACTCCAATAGTATTAGCAGCTATATATATCAGTTTTCAGGAGTCTCTAACTTCTAGGATCAGTAGCACCTCTGGGTAATGGAGCCATAATTAATTAAGCCAATTAGTGGAAGAGCTCTTCAGACTCACTTACTTCTACTTCCTTTTACCTTACTATACAAGAGCAAGTCCCTTATTAGGCATCTTGTTCCTGCTTGATTTCACCTGAAGCCTCTGCATAGCCACAGCAGGACTCAAGTCTCTGATTTCCATTCACATACAAAGTTCCTGTATATAACAGGGGGGTTGTGAGATCTTGGACATCAAAAGGGGAATACAGGGTAATTTCACAACTAAGAAAAGGGTGGCTAAGAATGTGACCTGAATTATCATGTCATTCCAAAATGCTGACTTTGGTTGTTGTCTGTCTATTGGTACAATAGTGCCTAGCAGTAAAGAAGGCTGATCTATATTTACAGGAATACATCCAATGATGCAGCTGTCATCATTGCTGCAGGCAGTGTACACACTACCAAAAATTTGCCACGCACCACACATTGATTAACATCTGATCAACTGAACTAATGATTTTATATTAAATCTCTACTCTGGAAATACTTCTGAGTCCAACTAATGTCAGTGCTGATAATGAATAAGAGAAATGTCAAAGTTGGCATTCGACTGCCACCATAATCTACTACTTTGCAAAATTAGGTAACTATAATGTATTGAACTGAGATTGGACCAAAAAATATTGCAACAGTCTGAAGAGTTTAGCAATAGAGTTTTCACAATCCACATAGGGTAAATGACGCCTGTATGGGTTTCATGTTTACATGTAGAATTAAACATTAAAATGCATGAGGCATTTATTGTTGTAATGGTACGGCCCTTTTAAAAGACATTTGTGTTAGTTTCATCTGGAGTAAAACTAGTACAAATTTGTGCTCAACATGTCAAGATGTCTTTCTAAATTATAATGGATATCTCATATAGGAGCAGTGAGTTTCATTTCCAGGAGTGACATAAACCAGCTTTTGGAGTTGACTTCTCATTTTACAATTAAGAAACCAGATTTGATACTCTTACAATGCTAGCAATTTGTTTTTGCAGTGCTCAAGAGTCTATTCTGGACAAACAATGAAACAAATTCAGAAAGATTTGAGTATGCTATGGAAAATATCCCAGCTAATGATGTGCTGGTTGAAGATTCCTCATCTTTTATTTTATGGGATGTATCACTTGACCGAAATGAAAAAGATATGCTGATGCACCATTCATGCAGAGAAAATAGTTTATACTCCCAGTTTGCCATTGGCAGAGATTCTCCTTTTCTTTCTAGCAACATAGCTGTCATCCACAGAAATGCTGATTTGTAATTGTAAAATGGATGGTCTAAATGCCATTCATAAGTCTATGGTGACTCACAAGTTCTAGACATTTTCAGACCATTGCCCTAAGCCAGACAGGAGGCCCAGATTCCTTTAATGTTAAGTGTGATTGAAGAGAGCCTTTACCCTGTTACTGGAGCTGCTAAAACCAATTGCACAAGATGCAACATAAGGCATGTTTAAAACATTTCAGGAAGAGATTAGCTAAATGGCATACTGGGCCTTTTCCACCAGCTGGGCTCACAAGCAGTGATAGCAAATCCAGACTTTTCACTGAGGTTGGTAATTAGCTCTGCTTCACTCCCAAGAGATTAATTCTCTGCAGAACAGATTATTACAGTCCAGCTTCTGTATCCGTGGGCAGACTCAGTCAGCAGGCTGATTTCAATTAGAGAAATTAAGTGCTATTGACTTCTTCAGTGAACAAGAAGAGGTAGGCATGGGAGTTGGGAGCCAGATAACAAACCAGATTAATGAGTTAATCTTACACTTACAAATATGAGAAAGAACCTTACTCGGTTATCTCTTACAATATAGGTGAAGACATGCTTTTTCATTGCAATCAGCTGAACTCTTACTAATGATGACTTGCAAAGGAAGAAAAAAATGTGCATTTTTGCTCTACTTTTATTTCACTCGAGATGAAAGAAAACACAAATGCTTTGCATCAGCAGTTATAGTCTTGGCTACGTTAAAACACCCAATGGCAGTGGAGGACTGATGGAGTAATAGCCAACTAAGAACCAGAAAGCTGAGGTCATGGTTTAGTGGTAGAGAAGCTCAGGCAGCATTCATGCTTTTCCGTTTCCTTGCTGCTGGTGACACTTTCCCACACTGTTAGTACAGAACACTGCCCCTTATTTGTGACAGGAAACAGTTTCTCTTTTGAAGTATGTGGTTAAAGAGAGGTTGTGGGCTCCCTGAGTTACATTACAGTTGGACCAAATGTCAATACATTTGTTGGCATTCAGCATTTTTATCAATTATCTGGGTGCAGGAATTGAACGGATACTTAGCAAGTTTGTTGATAATAAACTGGGAGTGCTGTTGACTCTCTCAAGGGATGAGGCCTCGCAAAGAGAGTGGAGCATTAAGCCATCATCACTGGCATGAAATCCCCACGTACTGGGGATTCATTAAACACAGCATAGTCAGAAGGTCAGATGAGGTGATTCTCCCATTATATTTGAGCATGTCCAGAGGAAGACAACAAAGCTGGTAACAGGGCTGGAAGGCATGTCCTGTGAGGAGAGGCTGAGGGCACTGCTTTATCCGACTGGAGAAAAAGAAGCTGGGAGGTGACTTCACTTCTCTCTGCAGCTTTCTGAGGAGGGAAAATGAAGAGGGAAGTGTTGGTCTCTGCTCATGGTAATCAATGACAGAAAGTGTGGGAATGGCACAAAGCTGTGCCAGGGGAGGTTCAGACTCTAAATTAGGAAATGCTTCTTTACTATGAGGACAAGCTTCCTAGAGAGGTAGCTGATGCCCCATGTCTGGCAGTGTTCAAGAGGCATTTAGATAATACTCTTTATAAAATACCTGAACTTTTGTTTAGCAGAAATGGACAGGTAGTTGGAGTAGACGATCTCTGTAGGTCCCTTCTAGTGGAGCTATTTTAATTCTAATTCTAATTCCAATTTGTTCTCCATAACAATCATAGTCAAAGCTGGAATATGTCAAGGGGGAAATCATTGCATGTTTATGAATATGTATCTTTTTTCTTTGGCCTTGTCTTGTTAATGTGTCCTTCCTGATGGTTTAAAATGAATACACAATTAATAACTCTAAGTGAAGCACTGCGGATGAGTGAGCAGTAGATTTTATTTCTACTGTGTATGAATCCTGCTGAAAAAGAAAATATATTCATTTTGCTTTTACACCAGTAATCAAAATGTTGGTGCTGCTGCCCCCTTTGTACATACTGAGGTGATGTATTCCATTGCATTTCTTACAACATCTATCCAGGAGGTAAGAAAAATGTTCTCAAAGGGGTTCACACAGTCTCTATATCAGAGAAGGCAAGGACAGATGTAGAGGAGGGGTTGATGATATTTAGTGCACTGTTTCACTTTGTTGCACTGGCAGAAAAGCCAAATGTTTTCTGTTTGGTGACAGCAGGGGTTGCTGAGCAGGTGGAGAAAGATGTACAGGTGGGGAGATCACACAGGTTTCATGAGCTATTTCACATCTGTGTGCTCAAGGTCCCTCTTTCATCACAGCATTTATCTCCTCTTTTGAGCACCCTGACAGCAGGAGGTTTTTGCAGCTCAAGAGTGGTGCACAAATAACGCATACCGTTTTGTCCCTCAAAATCATATACAATCAACAATTAATTCTCCATTAAACACTCCTATGAAGTGGAAAAGCACTTTCTGTATTGTTTGCAAAAGATGAAGGCACATAGATACAAAGAAGTTCAGTTCCTTCAAGACACACATCCAGATATTGGCAGAGTCTGGACTGCAGCTTGGAAAAGCATAGGTAACATCCCTACAGAGTACTGCAGCATGGCACCAGAAACAGACAACACTTGTACACTGATATCTGCGTTGCAAACCCAAGTTTGACTCCAAACTCAAAGTGTAGGTAACACCATCACAAAGCCAGAGAAGTTTTGCTTTCTACAATCTCTTTAAAATTCCTTGGGTATAACAGGCAATAAGCATGATAAAGTCATCGTTACTGACTCAGAGGAATTACAAGAACTACAGTAGATAATTGAAATTATCAGGTATGAGAATTGCTGAACACTCACTCAATTCCTAAATTGTTTGATTTATATCTATTCCAGTAATTCCTAGTGGTCAGTATGACTACAGTCACTCTGTGTGCTAAGCAATTCTGCTATGAATAACAGTTCCTATGCCAAGGAGTTTCCCTTCCTTAACAAAAGCAGAAATACATGTTCTGCAAAATTCAATATAGTTCTTCTAAATTAAAGCTGAATTCTAAAATACAATTGAAAATAATTCCCAATAAAGTAATTCAGAAAAGATTTTTAAAATATATTATTAATCTACTAAACCCATAACATTCAGTATAATATAAAACCTATCTTTCTATTGCAGTTTGTGTTTTAATGTTAGAACAAAATTGAAGGTATTAAAATACAATCAGCATAATTTGTGCATATATCAGAAAGACGCAGTCACCTTATTAGGATGAAAAAGTTTTTTTTTTTTTTTTTTTTTTTTTAATATTTTTACTCCTTCACATTACTAAAATTCACACTGTCCAATTAAATTCCTTTATATTGGTCAGAGCATATTTTCTTACCGTGGTCAGTGAAAATGTTCATTGTGGTTCTACATCATACAAGTGATGAAATGTAACAGATACATTTGATGAGGCAAGGCTCACTTGTCAGACAATCTACTGGATACAAACAGCCAACTAAAAGTGACTATTACAAAATTTCTCTTTGGGGACATTTTGTTCATCCTGCTCTATGGACATGCACACCCATGTTCATTCTCAGCTGAGGATATCACATTTCCTTTTACATTAGCCCCTTTCTGGTGCTGACAGAAGATGATGAGTGCGTATGTTTATATCAACCACTTTACTTTAAAGCTAATAGAAAAAGCTTTTGTTTGTTGAGTAGGAGTAGAACCGCCTTACTTCATCATGGTTACAGGGTATTCTAGTCCATGAATTTTCATTTCAATTTAAGAAGAAACACTTGGCATCACGCAGACACAAAAATCTCAACTTTCTAACTCTGTAATAAGTTTCTGTCAACTGTCCCAGTCTCTCACCTTCCTGCTCCTTTCTCACCTATTATTCAGAAGATCCTGGAACTGTTTGGTCAATATCTATCCTACCATGCACCAATATGGGGTCATCGTTTCTTCAAAGGTAACCACTGGAAAAGGAAATCCATGAGGTTTTAAACTCAACTAATAATCTCAGTGCCTAACTCATGACCTCAGAAGCTGGCAGTAGTGATAGACTCTTCTCTGTGTCTATGTATTTGCAAGTCCTTCCTGTTCCCCTGAATTCATGGTGCCCACTATTTCTACTCAATTCAGAATGCCACTAAGATTTACTTGGATTTGTGATCAAAGCAGGATAAGTATCTGGCAATCAGCCAAAGTCAACCTGCCACATTGAAGTGCCATGATATTATTCATTCATTTTCAGGGGCATCTTCTTCCTTCCTTCATCAGTGAAGAGAAGGAGGGTCTTCCAGAATGGTTTACTTGAATCAATATAGAGTGCCTCAGATATTCTGAATTTCCTTCCAGGGGAGAGGAAGAGACAGTGTATGTCTCTCCAAACACAGAGAGTTTAAAAGCATTAATTCCTACATTTAGGCAGTAAACAAAGTACTTAATGACATATACTGTAACATTGAAACAATTAGGGTCATATTCATATTAGTTAATGCAAATGGCCTTTGGCTCCCTCTATTCCTTAAACAACTCTCAACATTGTTTGGAAGAGACTGAGTTGTCTCAGGCCAAAACAATGCCAAGTGCAATTCTAACAGCACAGCAACATATGAAATCAAGCTTTATGGCCCAAGAATATTTTTGGTACTGTTCAGTTTACTAATTCAGGCTTAAGGTCACATTTTCCAAACTTCAATAAATACAGTGAGTCAAAGAAGTTTTGCAGAAGGCCACGAGGGTGTGAATCCCACATGTGACACCAACACAAATTGCTCTCCAGGCTCACATCTGAAGTTCTGAGGCTGCTCAGCCCATTTCTTACAGTGGGTACAGTCCCAGGTTTTGTTGACAGCTGTCAACATCTTCCCGTCTGGGAAAGAAAGTGACTTCACAAGATGCTTCTGACCTGCTCTTGGCGTCTTCAAACTGCCTCTGACATTAAAGCAGATTGGGCTAATCTTGCAGCTCTGAAATCTTGATTGTTTTCATGTGTCAAAAATTACCAGTAATGCATTGAGAAACTAAAGAACGTCTGTCACAAAGGCTTGAAAACTGTGTTCTGTGTCTCTCTTGTAAAAGAGAACCTGCTTTCATTCAGTGTGGGAAGAAGCATGAAGATGATTTACTGATTTAGGAACTGGGTGGAGTAGACCACGAAGAAATAAACTGAAAACATATGGTGTGAATTATTTGCAGAGGAGGCTAGTGAGAGGGGGAAAATTGTAGATCTCTATAGATAGATTTGGATATATAAGAATATAATGCAGAGTACCAGCGAAACAAAGCACAGATGATTAGGCCAAACCAAACATTCACATTAAACGCTGCACTTGGCCTCATTTCAAAACAGGCAGCAGCAACAGCAGGGAGAGAAGACTTGCCAAAATTGCATCAGACACACATTAGGGAAGGAGGAAATGAGTTTACTTGAGCCAGCTGTGACATCAAAGGGGCTGGTCTTGAAATGGATTGTGGGAAAGGGTTCCCCCTTTGGTAAAGTTTGCAAAGTTCAGCCAACCCCTTATAAAGTGACCCAATTCGGAAGAGAACTTGAGTTTCTTTTTTTATTATTTTTTATTTTTTATTTTTCCCCCAAAGGAAAACAGCATTCTTACCCAGTGAGAAGTGTGAGGCTGGGGGCTACAGTAAGAGGGGAATAAACCACAAGAGAAAAGGTGGAAAGAAGGTAGAAAGACTTGTTCTGAAAGAAAAGGGCTGAATGCTGGTTGGAATATTTCTCTTGCATATTAAAAAAAAAAAAAGCCTTTAGTAACAAATATTGCTCAGTGTTAAAATGATTGCAGTAACTTTTCTTATAAATGGTTTTACTGAGATGAATCAGGAGGCAGAAACTTTGAGGAAACCGTTCACTGGGTTGGTAATTTTCCAGAACTGCAGCCAGCTTCATGGAAACTGTAGATAAAACTTAGAAAACAAAACAGGGTAAGACAACAACTGGCATCACTGAGATCAATGTCAAAAGTCACACTGGCATCAGGGAGGCAGCCACACTTCCATCTACCACAATCCTGCCTTAAGGCTTCCTGCAGATTTTCACATCTGTAATTGCTGCCCAAAGACGTCCTATTAAAGGAAGTCCTGATCCAGTCTAACCTCACTGATGACAAGTGCTGCAAGATCACTTCAAACAGTACAGCTTCATACCCAAAGCCACATGGAAAAAAGGCTTTGGTTTAGTTGCACTGTCAAGTTATAAAAGTCATTATTATTATTTACTTTTGAGATCTTCAGAGACAAGCAGTTAAAATACTGTGCACATGCATTTATTAACATTGCAAAGCTCTCCTGCCAATGTTTTAGCAGTTAGATACAAAATTATGTAGGGGGCCAAAGCAAGGACAGTAACCAACATGCATCGTAAACATTATAATAAATATAAAGAGAGAGGATGATACAGTATAAATCAAACATGCAATGTGAAGTGCTTGAATGTATTTTCACTCTAAGAATATAACCTCGTGTAATTGTTACTGATAGTTTCTCTGAACTTCCTCACTTGCGAGTTTTGTGGTCATCCCTCAATCATAAAGGTGAACTGACTTCCACATACATACAATAATTACTAAACATTTGTTTCCATTATTGGAGCTGGACTATAGACATTGTAAGAACTTGACAAAATCGAGACTAAACTGAACGCATGGGTAATGGAGAAAACTTGATTTGAGGCAAAAGTTTCCCCATTCCTTACCCAACTATACACTTTCAAACAATTATCACCTCACTTTATCTTGCTCACTTTTACTGTTAGATTGTAGCTGGCCCCATGAGAAACAAAAGTTCTTGTGCCTTTTAGAGTGTCACAATAAACGGAAGACAGATGTATGCTGGTATTGTACTATCCTCACATCTCATTCTTCAACTTTTGACTCAACAGTAGCCTCTGTGTATTTCTCAGATGTTAGAAGTTAATTCATCTATCCCTGCTTTCTAACAGGTCTTCCTTTCCTTAAGGCAAGAGCCCCTGGCAACAACATATGGTCGCAGACACAGACACAATGGTTGTTTCTTTGGGCATAACCTCTCCTTCTTAATTCAAGTTGGAGAAATACCCATGAAATTTTATGTCTTTCAGGCTTTCCCTGTAGTATTTATTTTTACAGAAACTTTTATTCTTGGTTCCACATTATTCTTGGGAAGCAGGACACTACATTTCCTTAATAGGTTGTTAACATGAAAAACTGCATTCAAACATGGACAGAAGGTGAATCGTGTCTTACATAAAGACTATCAGAAATCATAGTGATGAGGTTTTTAAAGAAACAGATATATATTTCATAACCCTAACACTAAAATCTGAAGCTAAGATCTTGATTTCTTTTCAAATTTTAAATATTCCTTCTTCTGTCTTTGTTTAAAAATAAGTATATTTGCCTTTGCCCTCTGTTGCGTAATTGAGATATTTTTTCCACTCCATTTAGTGAGCATGGAAGCCTGGTATATTCCTGAAGCAATTTAAATACAATGATGTCTATAAAAATGTTGTACTTCATTGCCCTCCTCTAATCATCAGTTTTGAGTGAGAACTTCAAATCCTTGCTGCGAAGATTGCGTCCCAGTAATACTAAAACACACTGAATTTCTTCTCATGGTACTTTGTGTGATACAGAGTTGCACCTGGTGAAATAACCTATCACTTCACATAAAAAATGCAGGCGATGAAATGAAGCTTCTGTGCAAGTGTTAACTTACCTTTTTATTTTCCATAATCAACAGGCTGATGACTGTTCTGCATAGTGTATAGGTCTCAATGTTGTAATACCACCACTGTTTCATGGTCATACTTGTTGAGACAGAACAGCAGTGGAATTTACAGCTAGTCACTTGAGCCTGCCATTAAACCAATGTTCTGCAAGTCCAGAGAAGATGTCAAAATTCTTCTGTAGGATATAAAATCCATGTCAGCAATATTACACTTCATCCCCATTCTCATTGGTCTAAATGGATTCCCTGAAATCTGAAAGAGATGTTTGTATTCATTTGATAATAAGGTTCTTTAGAAGATATAGATATACTGCCCAGTACTCTTTTAGAACTGCAGCTTTATTATGTGTCTTGACTTTAACTATGTATTGATCCTAAGATGGCTTATGTTATGCCTGGGTATACTGGTTATATTAACACTACCTAATGCAAAGTATGTGATCCAGGCATTTTAACTAAATATCATTATTTGAGCAGTTGAAATACTTTCCCATTGTGTAAAAGAAGCTGACTGATTTCCTTCTACAATCTGAAGTGACTTCCATCTGTTATAGACAAAGAATGAAATGTCCTTTAATTTCATTTTCTCAGTACACGTTTCAAACACTAATGTAATATGGGTGTAGAGGTGGGAAACTGGCTTAGAATCGATGCTCACTGTTGTTAATAATGTCTTTTCCATTTATTGTGAGCAATTAGGGCCAGACATGGAGACCAGATTCTGTGTTGCCTATCTGAAAGCCCTGAGCACCAAGTCTGAGCTACTGGTTGACTCCCTTGTATTTTGTTTCACTTCACGTACAGGAGCAATCTACTTCTCCTTGACAACAGTCTGTGTTCAGACAGTTCTTTATGTTTTCCTTAAAGCCAATGAGAAATGCAGGCCTCTCTGTAGAGCTTCAAAAGAATTTCAAACTGAAAAAGCCATTGAGACTTTTTGAGAATATTCTAAAGATTTTGTATCATAGAATCATAGAACCCCCTTGTCCTATCACTATCTACCAGCATAGAAAGTCATTTGCCCTCCTGCTTGTAAGTACCTTTCAAGTACTGGAAGGCCACAATGAGGTTTTTGCAAAGCCTTCTCTTCTGCAGGCTAAACAATCCCAACTCCCTCAATCTTACATCATAGGAGAGGTGCTCCAGCCCCCTGATCATCTTCATGGCCTTCCTCTGGAACCATTCCAGCAGTTCTGCACCATCCTTGTACTGGGGGCCCCAGGTATCCAGAGCAGCAGATTCTCAAACCTCAGCTTACCCTGGATGTTGGTCTGCCAAAGTGAATACCAAAATAACTGGGAAATAGTTCTTGAAATATCTTTACTGTTTGTCCCTCAAAAATAAATTTTCTAAGTTGCAATTCAGAATTCTGAACCTAGTGAAATCCCAGATAAGTTCTCAGGAATGGAAAGTTAACTTTTAAAACATAAAACATACTTCTCTGCTCTGTGTGAAGTGAAACCCAAGAGCTTTATTTTCCCTTTATTTTCCTTTTTCCTTGGTCCTGATCAACATAGTTCACAGGAGGAAAAAAAAAAAAAAAAAAAAAAAAAGCAATTTATTTATATGCTATTTTAAAATGTCATCACTAATTTTAACCCTTTGAGTACACAAATGAAGCTAGTGTCATTGGCCATTTTGCCATATGTTTGCTAGAGCCCTGTTGGAGAGGAAGCTGTCACAATGAGACGGCATCTGTGTAGGAGGGAAATTTCTAGTGCTACAGTAGTAAATGTTGAACTGTTTCTTTGTGATGAAGCCTGCTAGCATTTCCTGATTAAGTTGGCTTCTTAAAAGATACTTAAGGACAGACAATGAGCACATTGTCACTGTGCTTACTTGTACCACGATTTTTGAAACGATTTTAATGTCTCTTGCCCAAGGTTAGTATTAATATTTATTCCATCTCATAAATAATGAAAATAACTTGGTAATGTAATGCTATACACGTTTAAATTGTTATTATTAACAAATTAAGATTTGGTTTCTGGAGTTACGCCTTTATTTTTGACTAAAAGGTAGTTCAGCCAAAGAACACATACAAGATCTACCACAAACATATTTTCTTTACAAGAAATAAAACCTCTCTTTTTCTCTAAAGGAAATTGGGAGAATTTTCCTCTTTCCTAGCTTCTCAAGGGCAAAATACAAGAAAAATGTATTCATTTCAGATGTGAAAATCTTATTAGGAACATCTGTGCTAATCAATGTTTATAAAAATGTAAATAAATTACACAGGAAGGGAATATTAGAAAAGATAGTTGTTCGTTTTCACACTCTTCAAGATATTTCATAAATAAGAGCTGATCCTCCATATCTGAAATCATGTGACTGATCTCTTTGATGCTGATGGATTCACTGAACTGATGTGAATAAATTGCTACTTTCATGACTCAGAACTTGGATCACTGAAGGTCTGATATAAAAAATTTTCTGTCTTGTGCTTTGGGTTTAATAAATCAGCAAAAGTTACTTTTCATTTTTTGAAAACTAAGAAATCAACTATAGAAGAGTTCAAATTTGTTACTATTCCTGGCCTCTACTTAGGCTCCAACCCTAATGTTGCTCCTATTTCAGAGAATAATGGAAGTTTGGACACTGTCCAGTCACTAGAATGAGAGTGGAGCATTTTGACACTTTCTTCATTTGACCCCAAACATCCCACATATTAAATGACATATAAATGCCAGCACAGTTAAATCAAGGAAATCTCTTTGTGCCTAAGTTTTATCTAGCCCTTACAAAAGTAACCATTTTGCAAGTATAACTGAACTTTCCTTGCTAAAATTTAGTTGTGTTTAAAGACAACTATATTGTTAGAATTTTCAGAAAAACTGGGAGATCCCTCACCTAAAGTGTCCAGTTGGACATTTTCATCTTCCTACACTACCCAAGAACAATTTGATCCCAAAATATGTGGTACTGAAAGAAATGTTCCTAACATCCATCATTCCTTGGACAATTTTACTAATCTTGACTCAAGCACATAAAAATTTGTCATAAATTCTGTAGGATCTCAAAAAACAACATAATTTGACCTGACAATTCAGAAAGTTTTGCTTAGGTGGACTGACAAAATACTTACAGAGGTGTAGCCAATATGATTCCACAGGCATCCAATAGGATACGCTAGGCATACAATTTGGATTAAAATGATGGTTGGATTTGAGACACTATTTCCATCATTTTCCTTCTGCCTAGGTTTTTCTGACATGGATGGTCACAAGTGTTGCTAAACATGAGTATGGATCAGCTGGTGAGTTCACCAGCAAAAGACAGACCTGTTAAATCAATTCACTGTCTGTAAATATCAAAGGTCAATCATTGTTAAAAGGCATCACTTAGTAGACTACCTCAACATTTTGAAGTGTTTCAAGTCACTAGATTTTTTTTTTTTATACATAAGCCAAGAACAACATCAAAATTTTGTGAAATTTTTGTGTTTCAAAAAAGATTTTTTTCCACTTGTCCTTCAGATTGTAATACTTGACCTCTGTTAATTTCTATTTTAAGGAACTTCAGCCCTATGATCCTAAATTACTGTTTCAAATTGAACACTTACGAATTTCTAAAAGGAATTACTTTACAGAAATATTCAACTATTCAGCAGTTGTATGGTTATAGTAGGTTGTTGCTGTGATTTCACTGGATACTTGTGTTTAGCTGGCTTATCTTGGGTTTGATTTTCCAACCAGCATTTAACAATTTCCTTTTTCAAAACAGGCTATTGGATATTCCCAAGTCAGACATTCAAAGTAAGTCGTGACTTTTGATAATCTGATCACCAGTTCTTACATTTTGTGCTTTCCACTACGGATGTTACTGGTGTCCACTTCTAAAACAGAAAACATATTTGAATCTCCTTGTCTCCTGGCTTTTGACCATCAACAGCCCTTACTTTTGAGAGCAGCTACACAGTCAGGAGAATTTTATTTTTTTTCCTCCTCTTACGTCATCACTCCAGTTTCCGCTTCTACTTCAGAAGTGCCAAAGAAGACAATTGGGATGTTGCTTAACTCACAAGAGCACGTAGCTCTGAGGTTGATGGTACTTCATAATCACAGTACATTCACATTTGTGATACTTATTCTATGCATGTTCTTCACTTTTGCAGAGAAGTATATAGCCCATGTTGTGTTCATAAATAAGGTAAGAATACTAGAAGCCTGATAGTAAGGACTTTTAAATCAATTTTATTTACAGGCAAGTAACGATCAGCTATTATTTATGAAGCTGTATTGAGGATTGTTGAACCTTCTTAGAATATAAAAGAAACTATAATCGGTTACAGTCCCACTCTGGAGCTTCCAGCCAAGAAAGTTTCAAGCCATGTGATTTGCCTGCACTATTTGTCAAACATGTTTCCATGCCTCCTAGAAACAAATAATCTTGACGCAGTGGAAACATAAGAACTACTCTAAATACAAAAAGGAGGAAGGCTGCTTCAGCCAGCTTCATCCAAGCTGTGAGCCTTTTCAATAGACCGGTTCTGTGGTGTAAAAGAAAACAGGGGTTGCACTGTAAATAGGGTGAAAACTCGCTCTTGTTAATCCCTGTGCTGCCTATGCAAAGGGACTCAGACTCCTTCCCTCCATGGCCTGAGTCCAAGGGCTCACACACTGGGGAGCTGTGAGGTGTTTTGGCCCAGTGCTCCTACTTCTTTCTTTTAAAATAAAAAATAATGATTGTGGTTTTGCTTAGCGCTTGAAACCCTCTGGTAACCTAGTAAAAAAATAAATAAAATCCTTTTTAGCAAGTATAACACTTTGTTAAGTAAGTTTGCTAGAGGAAGAAAAAGATCTACTCTGGCTTCCCCATAGAGCACGTGATGGAGCAGCTGGCTCCAGAGCCTTTGCCTGGATACTAAAGGGAGTGAACAGGACGAGAGCTGCTCTCAACTCCTGCGTCTGAGGAAAAATCCATCATTAGCTATACAGTCGAGTCTCCCCTGGATCCCCTGGTAAAAGTCTGCCATAAATCAATTGCTTTACTATGGCAAGGATCCCAAGACTTCTGGGAAGTGCGCTCAAACAGCTGTTGTGCCAGGGAACTCAGCAACACTTTAGGAATGGATGGTGAGCAAGCTATAATTAGGATGTCGACCTACTCATGGTTGTTTGCTCAGAAATCCTTTGGAAATCTTGGACAATAGAAAGAGAGTTGCAGTGTACTTTCTATTTAGGGACAGAGCACTCCCACTAACCTCCTTCAAGTGTGAGCTAATGATTACTTTCTCATCTGGCCCTTTGCTTTAATTGTCTTGCTCCCTCCTTTTGCTATTTACACAGTTTTTAGATAATTCTCCTACAAGACAGAGCTATTCAGAAACCAATTTCCGACCCTCCTTAGTTCACTGTCTGTCCAAACAAAGCCTGCTTCCCTGCAACTCGACATCAAAGTCCTCTGACTTGTTTACATGTTTCTCGCATGTGCTGTGGTTGTTGTTTTATCCCTTATAGGCTATTTTCCCCCGTTTCTTATTGGATGACTGCATTTCCTATTAATCAAATCTCAGAGGAAAAATTTAATGAGCAAAAACTGACATGATGTGCCTTGAATCAGAAGAATTCTCTTTTTCCACTAATACCTCCCTCCTAACAAATGACAAACCTGTAAAGGAAGAAACGCTCATCGCTAGTGAGGTAATTCCATCCACAGCAATCCTAATCCACTGCAATATTTCTTCTACTGTTTTTCAGTGGATTTTTATTAAACGGAAGGGCACAGGAAAGCATTCTGACAGAGTTTACAAAAACAAGAAGCATGATCTGTACTACACATCGGAAGGCAGAGAGGCCAGGTAGAGAGCTGAGAGCATCTGAAGTAGTAGTTACCTCACAATGTGTAAAATTTGAGGTGGCATCTCTGAGTCTCATCCTCTCAACCATCCTTTGAGTGGCAACTGAAAAGCCAGACTATCCTCGGCTCTGGTCCCACCTGTCAGCCCTATTTCTGCTTTGCCTTCAATCTGAGAAGCCTTATGCCAGCTCTTGAGAGAAGTTAGTGCTGGGAACAAGAACAAATCACTTTGGTGTGAGTGTTCCCAGCACACAGTACTGGGCTTTGCAAGGCAGTGTAATATTCACAACACAACAAGCACCCCAGAAAGAATCACAGAATCATAATGCTGGAAAAGACCTCTAAGATCATCTAGTCCAACTGTCCACCAACCACCAATATTGCCCAGAAGGGCTTCTCAGGGATATGTCCAAAGTACACAAGGAAAGCTCTTGCTTTGGAAATTTTTTCTGTGGGAGCCTGACTCTTTCTTTTAAATAAGGTGGAATCCTAGAGACAAAGATGCAATAAAAGTTGTAGGAAAGTACTTACAGGAAAGTATGGTATCCTTGTAATGTGTGTCATTAATTTCAGCAGGGCTACATGCAATAAGATCCCAACCAGATTCTAGCCATAATAATTTACACAGTTTTGATGGTTCAGGAAGATTTAGTTAGTCATTATAAACATCTTTAAGCTAGCAATAGCCAGCATGTCTGGTTGGTTGTGCTAGCAAGCAATTTCAGTGTGTGACCTTTACCTGCTGCTCCCAAGGATATGGTGAGTTTGTATCCATTTCAAAGATCAGATAATTATTAGATGGTTCTCTAGAAGTAATTCTATAATAAAACCTTTGGTTTTACAGCTTAGGGGCATGACTGAGGAGATTAGAAAGTAGTAATTCACACTCTTGATACCCGAGATTGATCTTGAAATGAACAGCTGTTCCTCCCGACCCACCCCTCAAATTAGACACTTCGCATGTATATCATACTGCTAGGTTTACCCTCAGCAATAGTTTCCTCACACATGTTCTAAAGAAATCGTATTGTCCATATTTCAGCTAGGAATATAGTGGAAAAAATAATAAAATAACACAAAAGTGAGACATTTATCAGTCAATTTTTCAGAACACCGAATCAAAGCCCACAATTCAAAGTTCACAAAAATAGTTAGAAAAGAGTGATGAAATCTGCTAATTCATCATTTTCATTCTGTGAGATTGTTTCTCACAGTGTCTTTGATAGTGCTCTGGTACTGTCTAGACTTACATTTCATAGAGAACAAAATGACTGACTGTGTAGAATTGAGACCATTTTTGAAAGTACTTGCCTATAGATGCCAAAAGTATGATGATTTCTAGTGTTTGTCCCACTAGTCTTCGTAGTGAAGACAATTTTGTACGATGAGAACACAATAAGGCAACAATTCTGAATAAACATAAAGGTTTGAATGTTCAAGTTTCTTATTTTATGCTTCACTGCAAATATTCTGAATGCTTCTCTGACTTGCATCCTGGAGTCGAGGGGTTACAATATGAGTTTGCTGCATCCTTCAGACGGGAAAAGACAACCTCTGTTTACATTAAAGGTCCATACAATTTACTGCTGAGGGAGATTCATCTCTGAAATCCATAGTCTTACAATAAGATGATGATGTCCATTAATTCTGAGAATTTAATTTTCCATGAAATGGTTACAGAACATTTTCACTGTTACACAAAGTAAGTTCCTTGTTGTCCTTGTTCAAGCTACTAGCATATCAAAAGCATTCACTGAATATTAATTTTAACAAATTATTTTCCACTATTAGGGAACTTAATTTCTTTTTTATGTACATGATTTGTACTTGTCTATCATATTGCAAGAGTATGGAGGGCAATGTGTAAGAATCCATGTTGATGTCAATATAAAGATGATTCATATTTCTACATGTTAACTGAGAAACATATTTTAAATGTTTTCAACTATTAAATAATGTTCCAGCTTCAGATTGGCTTCACAATTGCACGTGATTTACTAATTATGTATGATGAAGCTTCTTATACTGCTTATATTTGGTTCTGTAAGACTAGGTTTTAGTGCTCTTGGGTACTGAACAAGATGTAATTCAGTCCTGACAGTGGATATGGGAATTCCTGTATCCCTTACATGTCTGAGATGACCAAACTTGCAAACTGAAATGTCCCAGCCTACTAACTGTGGTTTTAATGGTAATCCTTGAGGATAAAAGTCCAGTGAAAGAAAACAACACACTGATGTTGGTATAATTCCAAGGGCTGGTAAGAAATAAGTCATCTGAAACATTATTTTATTCATGCTGTTATAAACATTAAAAGCAAACCAGAAGAGTTAAAGCAGCAGTTTCCATTACTACTAACTGGTTAGAAGAAATAAAAACAGAGGCCACAGGATCTGCTTAAAACATTCACTTGCACAATTCTGTGGATGTTGATTATATTTATGTGCAACTGCAAAGCAGGACTAAGGTTTTGCCTACTCCAAAAGGTATTTTACCAAATAATAGAATCATGAAATCACAGAATGGTTTAGGTTGGAAGAAACCACAATGCCCATCTCATTCCAGACCCATGCCATGGGCTGGTTACCACTCACCAGACCAAGCTGCCAGGGCCCCATCCAACCTGGCCATGAGCACCTTCAGTGACAGGGGCATCCACTACTTCTTTGGGAAGACAAAAGACAAAAATTAAGATGACGAAATTAAGAAGAGTATATTTTTATCTATATTGGGGAAGGACTATGAGGTGTTTTCATAACTATCAACATAACTATAAGAGAGTGATAGCATATATTTTCAGTTGTTATCCAAGATCTCTGCTATTATTCTGAACAGTTTTCTACACTAGTATCCAACTACTTCAGCACTTGCTTGGCTGGAAAACACTGCTTGCACAATGTTGAATTAATTGTGTTAATTGAATGAATGAAAACTTGATGCATATGCACATTTCACAATCCAAATGTACTTTGTTATCTGGAATTGGAAGCCCAAGAGCCCAGGTCTCTGATGATGACTGGCTATTGCAAAATCATGTGCTGTAAGAGGATGTTCTGCTTGGTGACTCAAAGATTGAGGAACAGAGGTAATAGAGATAGAGCCACTACAGAGCCTCCTCCCTTGCTGAACTCACTGGTGGGAGGACAAGCAAGGAGGACAAGGAAGAGAAGGAAATACTTGCCAACTTCTGCTTGACTGGGAATAGTGTGTACTTGCTACGATTAATGAATATCCGGAATCCGGACACCAGTTTCACTGCCCTGCAGTGAAGTACTTCAGACATAGCTGCCATTAACATTTCTGTCACCAAGTGGATGAATGACACTGCTGCTCTCCATAAGAACGGCCATCTTTCTGCAAGCATAGTCAGCATGTGAAAGGAAAAAGAATAGAAAATCTCTATGGAAGATATACACGTTACCTTGCCAGTTTTTCAGCTGTTGGCGTCTGCATCATTCTCAATAGCCATTTGTTTGCTATGAAATGGAGTCATTGCTCCACAAAAAAAAACCAAACACGATGTCAGGAGCAAAATTACTTCCCCAGTGGGCTCTAGCCTATAGTTAGTGGGATATTTAAAAAAAAAAAATCTACTTTTTAGGGTTCAAACCTCAGAGATACAGCTGTCTCTCATAACTCCTTGCAAGCCAAGTGGGGCCACCAATGTCTTCTGCTTATTTAAGCAGCATTACACCACCTGTGTGTGAGAGCTATTACCCCGAAAGCCATGTGGACATCAGTACTGTTGCAAACTATAGATCCTAGAGCTTACCACGACCACGGACGAGTTCAGAGGCATGCTCTGAAATTAACAGACACGTTCTCTGATTGCAAATCTTCATTACTTTCTAAGTAAGCCAATAAACTGTAAAGCAAAATGGCATTATCACTAATGAAATAAGATAATTACACTAATGGCATGACCGGTGATGCTAGGTTCACATTCTACAAGTTGTAATGAGGCTTCTGAATCAATAAGCAGCTCTTTGGCTGGTCACATCAGGCACACAGGGTATAAAATTTGCAAGAAAACCCTTAGGAAATGTACATAGTTAACCCCAAAGATGCTGAAACAATTCTACTTAAAAGTTTGTTTTTTTTTTTCCCTACTAATTACAGTTATCTGTCTTATTATATGTGTCATTAAACAAAGTGATACGATTCCATGTTAGAAATGTCAGCAAGTTTAATGGTCCTTGTTTTCTCACATTACTTGAAAATTATGAATGGAACCATTTATTTATTTATTTATTTATTTATTTATTTTCATTGTTCTTTGGAAAAATTAAGCACTACTATTCAAACAGGAATAGAAAATTCTCTAATTTTATTAGTAAAGTCCTGTGGATGGGAACTTTCCCAAATGGTGAGATATTTTTCAGTGTTCTTCCATGCTCTTTTTTAAAAAATCAGTTAAATTGTACTTCACTGGCACATCAGATTAAGTAAACAAAGCATTGCTCTGTGCCTCTGCCAAGTGCCACTGCTGTTGGGCAGGAATATGAAGAAAAAGATAGTGTAATCTTTTGTCTGCCTATTTCCCTTGGTAGTAATATTTTTCTGTTCTTTCAGTAGATAAATTCTGGACAGTCCATAAAACTATGTTCTCCTGCAAGAGCAAGGCAAGAAACAAATAAATATCTAAAACAACTGGTTGGAAAGTAGTTTTGCAGCTGTCCCTGCTCCTACAGAAGAATACCACAGTGGAGACTCTGTGCCAAGCTCTGCATTGCACCCTGGCAGCAACACAAAGGGGATATAAAGCCAACCATCTTGTCCTCCTGGGATTTTCCCTGGATGTTCTCCATGAACACTTAAAGATTCACAATTACAGGGAGAAAATGGATGTGGAAGAAGACAAACCATCTGAGCATAGGAACTGGCCCTACAGATCAAGATGACCCAACATTAATCAGACAAAGAAGCCTCTAGGCTGCTTTAGCTGTAGTTCTTAATGGTCTCAGGATACAGCTATTGATAGAAGTAATATAAATTCCCTTGGCAAGTCACTCGTGGATCTTCAGGACATTCACAGATTTTATGCTCTATTTCCACCCCCCAAAATTAACAACAAAAATAAATACAGGGTACAACTAAAGAGCTGTTAGTTGTTGGTTTTGTTGTTGTTGTTCTTGTTTGACTGAAGACCTTCACAATATATTTCCCATGAAGCAGAAAAGTTTACAATCTGCCTGAGGAAAGTGATGCTCCAGACACTGTGTTAGGGTTTCTTGGAATGCAGGAGGCTGAAGCCATAAATAACTGCCAACTTTACTTAATAATAAACTAAGATAAGTTCAAGTAATGTTTTAGTTCATTTTCAAGACTTTATTTGCTATTATTCAGTTGAGTTGGAAGATGATTGCTTAATTGCTGTCCTGCTGGGCCTGAGAAATGAGATGTATATCTTACAGTCTATCCTTTATATCTGTGCTTTAAATAAGTTCCATGTCAGCTAGGAGATTTAGCTGTATAATGGATGCTGGATAACAATACAAAATGAAGGTGATGGAAAAACTGAGTTTCCAGTTTTCTGAAAAAATTCTTTCATAATTAGATGTATTTTCATCCGGTTTCAAAATATTTTAGTGACAGGCAAACAATGAATTTTTTTTTAATTGCACAGCATTTTGAATTTAGAATTTGATTCAATGTTATTTATATTCATCTTCGTCATTACAGGAAATTTATAGTTAATGATGATTGCTGTAAGTGGAAAGAAAATTTTTTCTCAGATCGCTTTTATGTTCTGTGCAAAGAGTTTGCTACAATTTAATAAAAAGGAGGAAGTTTGGTCTAGAGGACAAATATTAAAACTTAAGTATCAATTCCTTAGTGATTCTGATCTAAAGTTAAAATAATATAAACTGTCATTACAATAAGAGGCTGTAATTAAGTGATATAACATAGATGAAATTTCCAAGTGGAACTAAAAATATCAAGAATATTTTTTTTCCCAAACAATTTTCAGTTTAATTTTACAGATTTTCCCAGAGGACTTTGAACTGAGATTGAAATGCTTTCGAAAAATTGTTAATTTCAACAAAAGCTATTTTTCAGTAGAAGATATAATTCCCACTGCTATCAGAGGCACAAACCATGGCAAGGCCCATTACATAAGATGCATCATTCTGAGGTGTCGTTCTGCTCTTCTTTGAACCAAGAAAATCACAGAAACCAAGAAAAAACACTCGACAGAAGAGCTGAGACTTTGCTGTGTGTTATTACCCGTGTCATACCAGAAACTAGTTTTAATATCAACAAACAAAAAAGCAATCTTCAAATTTGACAGAAACAGCATAGCATAACATTTCTAGATGCAAACACAAGGTCTAAACTCTCTTTGTGTTCTTCACAAAAGACATAAGGGGTAAAACAGGTAAAAAATGTCAGCCAGAAATTTTATTATTTGGACAAAATAATAAAAGAAGTTTTGGACTCTCCCCCTATGGTTTGCAAAATGAGGCTGGAGTGTGTTCAAGATGAAAGCACTGTACAGAAGGACAAGCTTGTTGTCTATCTGAAACATGCGTTATATGGGATGCTGGAAAGGTGGTTATTTATTAGGTTTGTTTTTTACTAATATCAAGGAGAAGATCAGAACAATCGCATTTTTCTAGACCAAAGAGAGGACCAAGAATCAAATGTTTACCTTCTTACCTAAGCATTATCTCTAACAACTACAGCTCAGCTAAAGGCTAACTATATACCTATTTCAGCTAAGCATCAGCTTAGGCTTTTTGTGTTTTTTTTTGGTTTGTTTGTTTTTGAATATTCAGTGATACTTCTTTCAGGAACTACCTTTCTGAAGTCTGTGTCTTAAAGGTTTGTGTTTCATAGCTCTTGAGTAACTTTTTCCGTGAATCAAATTGAATTTTAAAGCAATTTTGACTTTGTCACCCAAAACCCATTTTGTCAGCCAGAATTTGTAATCAAGATTATCATTACACTGACATTCAAAAATTGACTTATTTTCTCCACATAAAAATTTAAAACAGAAAATTGTCTTAAACGGACAATCCAAAATTTTTATTTTTAAGCCCTCAGTCTTTTTTAACTCTTCCTTCCTTGCTAGAAGCTATTGCATAGACAGCCAGATGCCAATGGCAATTCCCTCATGCACAGTATAAATCTATCAATGTGAGCCATCTTAATAATTTTTTTTCTCAAATTGTAGTCTAAAGAATTCCGAATGTATCTACCATTTCAGTTATCCTTATTAACTGTATTCACAGTGGAAGCTTAATTCAGGAAATGGGAATGCAAAGCTCTATAACTCTTGGTAAAGTAATTTTTTATTTGAGAAAAAAATCTACTCAGGTCTCAAGTGAGAAAACTAGAATTGGTCTTGATTGAAGGGCGCTAAGCTAATTACATTCCACAGTTATTGAGGACACTAAAAACATTACTTATAAAGTAATAATTGTGCAGATTATCTTATTGAATCCATTTGCCAATCCCTAATTATTTTTTTATTGCTGATCAGGGGAAATAGCTTTGCTATTGGCATCAGCTTGTCTCTGCAATAGATTTTAGCAAGAAACAGTTAAAAATCCATATTGATCTACCAGGCTTTTCTTCTACAGACATTTCTTAAAAACAAACAAACAAACAAACAAACAACAAATAAATAAATAAATGAGATTTTTGAGCTTTAGCCTCCACAAATGAATTAGTTTTATTCAAATCCTGATGTCAAATAATTTTCAAGTGTTTGATCTTTATCATCTTTTAAGTGTTTTTTTGTTACATATTTTTAGATAAACTTATTAATGTTTATGACAGCCGGGATCAGGAAGCTGAGAAAACATCCTCTTGTGAAATACACACAGATTAATGCAATCTGACTGGTTACTGTGCTACTAAATCTGGTGTTTCTATTCCCATGGTAACAGGAGGAGTTACACCTAGCAGCATCTCTCACTGTGAATGAGTTGGAGGCAGCCTCTTGCACCGAAGTAGGTCTAACCTTTTGTATTTTGAATGTTCTGTATTTCCTGCAGTCATTGCAAAATGTTTTTCTTCTTTTCTGACAGACCAGAAAGATTTCTCTGTGATGGCAGATTATTGTGGAGGGAGGGTGGTGGGATGAGAGTTTTTAGTTTTACCCCGAATTTTCTCTACAAAATCCTTTACTGTCACCAGCAGGTTAATTCCGCCCCTTGCTTGAGTTTGTCTGTCTTGCCCCATGCTGTGACTTCTTCCTTCCCCATGAACTCTGACTCCCTCCCACTACCAGCCTGGCCATCCCTCCACCCAAAGGAAAGAGAGTATGCATGGAGTTATTGCTCTCAAATCCTCTTCCAGCTGTTCAGGAACTTGTTTGATTTGTCTTACAAAGGTTATGGTCAATAAATAAGTTATGGCTCAGTGGCAGTTAGGATAGAAGGCAAAAATTCCCACTACAAAAATGCAGAATCCCAGTTACTAAATTTAGTGAAAAACCCTTGATTACCTCTATTATGGTGGACTGGTTGGTTAATATTCTGTGTCTACTAGCAAGACACATCAAAACACGTGAACAATATATTTACACAATAGCTGCAAGTGACCTCTACTGAAGGAGGCAACACAGACTTTGAAAAATCCTGTGTTTCAGAGGAGCCTGAGTTCCAGGAACCAGTTATCAGATCTAATTAGCTCAGTGAGAGAGAGACATGAGCGTCATGCTTAGTTAGACTTAACAACAGAAAGAAAAGCATGAACTGAATAAATCCTAGTTAGCTACATATACATTAAACTCTATGTTCTCTGTATTCTGCAGTGAAGGTCTGTAGTGAAGGTTACCTAAGTTTGCCTAATTGGGAAAAACAATGCAATTGTGCAAAGCAGTCTGTATATCAATGACATATGTATGTTTCTTATGTCATTTGATTTTAGAAGCCTTTCAGAAAAGCAAGTATCATCAATCAATCCACAGGAAAAGAAAAAAAAAAAAGTATTAAATGGAATTGTAAATAGGTGAGATATGTGACTCACAGCTCCAGGAAATGGGGAAAAATGTACAAGGAAGCAAAGCAAATAAAGGATGTAAAAATTATCTTGAGTGACAGAGCTGAAAAATTACAAAGGATGCCAAACCTCAAGAAGCAACTGCAGACTAAAACCTGTCAGCATGATGGAGACATTGGATGCTAGGGTTTTCAAAGCCATCTAGGAGATTTAAATGTATGGCAACATGAGATTATTATGACTTTTGCCAAGGGTTACAGAGACGTGCTTTGAAAAGCAGCAGGGACTCCTGAGAGTATATTACCTTACCATTCAGTCTCAACAGGCAGTTTGAAAGATCCTGCAAACTTTCCCGTGAGTGATCATCACGTTTTAGTGAATGGTACTTAGTGGAATAGCTGGAGGCTAATTTTTAAATCCCTCCGTGTCATGGTGAATTGTGCTGCTTGTAACTGGTAAAAAGAAAATATACGGAGCAGAGGCAGGACTGGTACATGAGGAATTAGTAAGACTTACAGTGATTTTATGTGTATTGCATCATTCTAGTTTTCTTCAGCATTTGTGGTGTCAGTAGTTCATTTTTAACTTTCTTTGATCTGTTTGGACTTAGGGTGACCCTGTGTGGTAACATTAACTAAGCACAGTGCAGGATAGCTTTTTATGAGCTAAGAGGCCAGACATACATAATACACTTTATCCTACAATAACAGCAAAGAACAAAGAAAGAGTCACTTTCCTTCCAAGGACGAACAAGGAAGAACAAAGGAGACCATGCATAGCCCTCGGGTTTACGTTTCTCCATTTTTTACTATATGCAGAACCTTTTTAATTATTATTTTAGATCTACAGAAATAGTAAATGTCTCCTGCGAGAGGTAATATTTCTGGAAGCCTAGAGAAACAGCCAGTAGCTGCCAGGCAGTTTATGTGCCTTTGGTTCAGAATGGCTCAAGTGTTTTTTCTTCTAATACCTATCTAATGCTGCTGTAATTAGAAGCTTCTGAAGACAGCAATATGGTCTTGCAGTGGTATTTGCTGGGTTCTTTCCCATGTTAGTCTGCTCCCCAAATTTGACATCTCATTTATATTGCTGTTTTTCTGATTCTACCATGCAACATTATTTTGATCTATTCTACAGGCCATAAAAAGCACAGAAAGGTTGCATGTACAAGTTCCTTTGAAAACATGGAAGCTGAGCTTGTATCATGCCATATCCTCAATCTTGAGTACATCTGACTATTTTGCAGTCCTGGGTGGCTGCATTGCATCAGTTCTATAAGGAAATGCATTTTTACTTCTTTGATCCCAGCAAAATGCTTTGATGCAAGGTTGCCTTATTTTCCCAAAGCAATTGTATAGAATGGAACCTGAAACAGATTTGATGTTAATATCAAAATTAAATGAATCACAGGTTTTGACTTACAACAATCAATTCACACCCTACCTATAAAGCCAGCCTTACTTCGCAAAGGACTGTATGAGATTCTTACAAATAAACTAGCAAAATAAAGTCAAATAACAATCTGGCCAAGCTGTTGATACAGTCTTTGTGCATAAAAAGGAAAAATTTTTTTTGCATACTTTGATCTAACAGCTTTAATGTGAAAAAATGGAGAGGAAAGACCTAATTTGTTGGTTTAGAGAAATAATGCCACTCATTAATCAGAGCACTGGAGAGGGAAAACATAAAGTGACTTGAGCTGGCTTTTATCACATAGGTCTGACGATGAAATACCCACATCTACTGGGAGCCACACTATCCCAGTTTCACTGAATACACAGTAATTCAATCATGACTAGGAATAATTTATTTGTAACAAGGAAAGCTTCTGTTTCTCCATAATGAGTTGATTATATCTTGTCAGAGGAACCTTAAACCCATCAAATGTCAAATGAATTATATCAAACATATTATTTTCATAGCAGCTGGATATGAGTAACTGATAAAACTGAGCTCTCTATTTTCATTTTGCACTATGCATGAGAAAATATAGCTCATAAAATGGAACCTGTGACACGAATTCATGCAGGCCCCTAATTTCCTACTTTAAAAAGGTCTGTTTCATAACTGTGATCTATTCATTTCCTCAAAATATTAAGCCATAATTTGCTGGGCAAAATGTACATCAGAACATTCTTCTATAAAATATTTATGCTTTTTTATTACTATTTTTTTACATCCCAGTCAAAGTAACCCCTGTTCATGACACATGGTCTGATAATGCACTTAGCCCCAAATTAGATTTGAGATAACATTTAATCCCACCTATCTTTTAAAAGCTCTTCCAGGAAAAAAGGAGTGCAGCACCAGGTCTGCTGCAGGGCCTGAGGGTGGGAGGCGGTTTCTGGGTGTCCGTCCCAAAAATCCAGACGTGTGGGCGGCCCGCAGGGATTGGCTGCACCTCAGAGCCCAGACCAGGGCTTTAGAGAGCCTGCCTGCACTGGCATGTGGCATTTGCCTATGGCAAGACCGCTTGGACCTGCCTTGCTACCCCGACTTGCTGAAGCAATCAGCGTGGGGAAGACATAGAGGAATATGTTTTCTTGTAGGCAGAAATGGAAGAAGAATAAGATAATGACATCAAATACTGAATGCTATCTCCAGCAGCTGTCAGTAGATTTTACTAAAACAGATCCCATCCACTTTCAGAGCCATGCATTCATTGCTTACTGTTACATGAAATATCTCACTTTGCTAATACTTCTGTTGCATCAGAGACCATCTGCTTTGAAGGGGACTGGGTTCAAATACCAAAAAGAAGGAAGAGACTGCCAGATATTTGTAGGGAACAATTTCACCCATAGAGTTGGAGAAAGCAAGAAGAAAAGGATGTCTCATATCAGTGCAGTCTCAGCACTCCTAGCTAATAGGTAATGAATGCCAGCATCTTGCTTTTTCTTTCCCTGTTAGATGTGTGCAGAAAATGTTTGGTCACATTTGAAGTAGAAAAGTCCAACACTTTTTTAGTACAGATTTTAGCGTTTAACTTTTCAGGAGTGCTGTGACACAGAAACTGTAATTCTTCTTTATGACTCTGGGAGTTGTTTATTCCAGAAAGAATCACAGAACCATTGAAGTTGGGAAAGACCTCCAAGATTATCTAGACCAACTATCAGTCTGTCTGCCATGCTCACTAAACCATGTCACTCATTGCCACATCTATGTGTTTCACCTCCAGGTACAATGACTTCACCTCTTGCCTGGGCAGCCTGTTTCAATACCTCACCAAACGTATCCATCTCTACCTAAATTTTATCTCTCAAACTAATAGGAACTCAGAGACGGGGAGGTAGCAGGACCAAGTAGGGTAAAGGAAGGGAGAAGAAGGACCCTTTTTGTGTTGTAGGAACTGATAATTTTCCTTTGGACATATCTCCAGCACAAGTTTAGCAATGAAATTTTCTGAAAACGTCTGGACAACAGGAGGTAGCACTGAAGATGCTATTGGTTCCACTACAGATGACTGCAACAAAACTGACTAAAATCAGTAAGAATACATTCAGTATCAGCAAAGCTGAATAAATTAATCATTCCAGTAAATGCAGTTGACTCTGATGGTGATTTAAGCCACTCTTCCAGAAAATACAGATCTTGACTGCTTGGACAATACTAAGAGCTTCAAAATTGTGAGAATGTGGCAGAGGAAAAAAGGAAGCAAATGGATTCTTCTTCCAGGAAATCCACACCCTAGTATAGGAAACTGAAATAATGTTTCAGCATGCTATGCTACTAGATCCCAATGCACTTCTGATTGATAAAGTATTTCCTTGTTTTATACAGAATTCCTGTCCTTATGTCTTAAAGAAATAGCACTTCTTAAGAGAATGTGGGGGTGGTATTTCATTTCCTTATGTTTTGTTGGTTTTTTTTTTGGGGGGGGGGGTGAGTCTCACGCTAATGGCATTTCTTTGTTTCATATAGAAACGTAGGCATTTTGAATTTAACTGTTATTGTTTTGCATAATGCTTTCACAGAAGTACATATATTTTGTTGTACAGTTAATTGATAAAAAATATCCTATTTTATTTATATGATCACACTCCAATAGGTCTAAATGGTAGTAAGTTTAAAGAATTTGTTGTTATCAATAGATTTTTTTTTCCATAGCCAGCTTTAAGAAGCAATGAAAGGCAACATGAAGTTATTGCCCAACTCTTTCTGTACTCTTCCACCTTAATTTTGGTGAAGTCTTGTGGCAGATCCCAGAATAGGAGCAAGAAGGTGCCTTGCTTCGTCAGTTGTGTCAGAATAGGGGCAAGAAGGTGTCTTGCTTCATCAGTTGTTTGTTAACATACTACTTTCTCAGTTTACAGGCTTTACTCCAATGTGTTGTAAAAACAATATTTTTTACTATTTCCAGAATTTTTCATGTATGTTGTTCTATAAGACCAAACTACCCATCTCAAGAGACAATAGTTATGAAGGTATCTGATATTTTTTATTACACCTGTAGACTTGAATTCTTCATTAGGACAAAAAAAAAGAACAAGCCTGTAGATTTCTGTGAGATCTTCTCTGTTTCCTATACCCTGAAAGCAAAGTGGGCCTCCCACTTGTAGAGTCAGCTCTTCAGGAAGCCTAGACACCACTACATTTGAACTGTCTCAAACTAACTGAACTGTGGTTATAGTCAAGTATTTAACAGCATTTCACGCTTCTACTGTCATCTGGATTACATAACAATGTGCTGATTTTATAAACAGCAACTACTCATTTTTGTGGTTGAGTTTTACTGGATGCACAAGAGAAACATCTGACTAAATAAAGCTGGAGACAGGAAAATTGAATGCAGAGGAAGGGCAGGCATTCTCAGGCACATGCAAGACCAAATGGTGCCAGGATTTGCAGACTGCAGTGCCACCATGCAAGCCCCCCACATATATTTCCAGCCAAGAGACCATAAGAACTTACTTTCTTGTGGTGTTGAAAGTGCTTTTGCTTGGCACGTGCTCTTAAAGACCCTGCAAATGCCACTTATACTATTAAGTGCATAGAAGGAAGGATATTTAACTATTCAACTGCAGGAGGTTATTGATGCCAAAATGCCTTAAAAAATCAAAAGAACCCACATGTATAAACACAAATGTTGGAAATGTAATAAAACCAGTGAGGCAGACATTCAAGCAGTGTAAATCAGATGGCTCTACTGGCTCCAGTAAAGCTATGTCAGCCTGTATTAATCTGGGCTGTGCTTTGGTAAATACCTCCAAAACAGACACCTGTATCTGTGCTCTACTTGGGCTCTGCTGAAACATCTCTCTGCAAGCTATTGTTCTAAATGTGTGCTGTATTACCTTTTGTGATTGCTGTTTGAGTTTTAGCACTATGCATCCATATGGAAACTCAGGAAAACCTTTTCCTTCTCTGCTTTATACTATAATGAAGGACTTTTATTCCTATGTCATTACCCTGTGGAGATGGTATGGATATACCTTTGTTGGCTACAGGTCAGCTGAGAAGAAGCTGGAATGTATTTACAAACTCTGCTTCTTCTAAGAGGTAATGAACTACCATTTCTGCAGATTCCTTGAAAATCTTATGAGCATTCTGAATTTGAAGCAATTTGGAGTCTGTGCTTAGAAATCATTGATACAGATAAAATGTTCTTTTTTTTTAGACCGATAAAGGAGACCATTTTAATTCCCAAGGATTAGACTGTGTCTCTTTAAGATTAATCCTTAAAGATATAGAAAGGCCCTAATACGGTTTTCATGTCTCCCAGAACTTTTAGTGGTTCAGAGCTGATGATCTGGGAAGGCACAGGCTGGCTCTTGTCAATGGTAGGACTTGGATAGTGTGGGTGTCATCTTCATACTCATACTTGTGCATGTGCATACCCATACATAACAATAATACACCAGCAGAGCCAATTCCTCATTCACTTGCACACAGACTTGCAAGTAGCATCGCATACACCCCGTCAGTAAGTTAAGAGGACTGTGACATTGGTGTGGCATTCATCTATCTAACTAACGGTGTGCGCACTGTAGGTATCCGTATCTGAGAAAATAATCTTGGCTCCCTTTGTAGTCATCAAAGATTCTGCCACTAGTTAATAGAGTTATCTCACCTTAAACAGACGTTGATATGGGTCACATGAATGCCAACCAGCCTCCACTGGCTGTATTGATTTCATCTTAATGAACTTTAGCAGGAGTCAAGAAGGCAGCTCAGAACTAACTCAAGTGAAAATGACCATATTCCAGACATCTAGAGAGAGTTGAAATTAATCTCAACTAAATATTGTAAAAAAAACCTTTAAATTTATGTAGTTTAAGGGGAAACACCTTTGTCCTGTAGGCTCAAAATTCAGAGAAGAGTGGAACTGAGATGAAGCTTCTGCAATGTACTGCTACTGTAATAGGTAGTCTGTAGATCATTTTGGCTCCATTGTTGGCTCCTGTTTCCCATTACTTGACTTCCACGTCAGGATGCAACCTCAGGGACGCTTCACTGTCCATTCCCTTCTCTTATTAATCATAAAGCTTGAATCTAATTCACATTCTCACATTGTAAAAACGAGTACCCAATTCAGTTTCATGCATCCAAGGAAACAATATCAAAACTGAGTTTTCTTTCCAGAAGCATAGTGGTGGTTCTTTTAAGGTTCAAAAGTGGGGGCTCCAGAGTTCACTCTGGACTGGGCAACTTAGACTCAGACATAATCTTCCCATGTGGGAAAGCTATTACATGTCAGTTTACACCTTTATGGGACAGTGGAGTAGGAAATGCCTTAAGGACAGTAGCACAGTAAGACAGTAATTCTTGTGTGAATCTCTAACGCTTACTGGATATTGTTTATCTCTAGAGCTCGATTTAAGCTGCTACATCCAGACCAAAATTCTTAAAATTGACGCAGAACTCATGCCCTGAGGCTTTTCCTTTCCTTGTTTGTTTGTGACTCATTGCCAGACAACATGGAAATGTTAAGTAATCTCAGGAAAGCTTATAGGAAATGTGCCGCTAGGAGAACTTTCAACACAGTAGGAGGGGAAATTTTCAGCAGAAATAAGCATCTCTTTTTTGCTTTTCTTTTTGTTTTAAACAATACATGGCTGAGCTTATGGAAAGCACCCAAGTCTATGATAAATATGTGCAAGAGACTTCCACTTGTTGTCAATAGATTTCTCTTTGTTACAGCTGTCTGCAGCTTCTTATCCTTAAAAAATAATTTCTTTTGTTGCCAAAGTTTTTGGCTGTGAGAGAAGTTTCACCTTGTTACAGTAATTTAAAAACACCTGTTGTCATATATTTTCATATGGCAGTTAGACTGGAACTAATCCCCCCATAATCTTCTTAGTACAAGATACTATGTGCTTACTTTACTGTTAGGGGTTTTGCATTTCATGTCTCACTACATTTAGAACTATGTTTTACTTCTGATACTTTTGCATTATGCCTAAATTCATCTTTCCTTGCAATATTTGCAGTTGCTTTTCATCAATTTTATGGAAGAAAATTAAACACTGCAACTTTGTTATTTCTTTCAAATAATAATTATTTGCCCCCAAGTGATTAGCAGTAATTACTGGGCTTCCCTTTAACCTGTTTGAATCCCAGTCTTGGTAAGCAGCTCGATTCTTCCCACTTGCTCTCAGTGTTGAGATGTGTGTGTTCAAGCAATCATATTTGCACAATTTCAAGGGTAAAGAAAAGCACTTAAAATCATGGTTGATTTTAAAATGAGTGCTCTTACCCTGCTGATAATAAGACACTTTCAGTGTTATATAAAAGCAAGTAAACAGTGAGATTACAGACTTTAATTTAGAAAACAATTTCCAATATGTCATTTTTTCCTGTAATAGTAATGTACCATTATCACATTAAAGTTGTTTATTCAAAGTCCTTTTGCCTTCCTTCCTGATTGAAAGTCATCAGCCATTTGAACTCTCACAGGCATAATTTTATCATGCACACCGTGCATTTTTCACGAAAATCCTTATTTCATGTTCATGCTGTTTTGTGGATTTAAACCACTAGTTTTCTCTCTTTTTTAATTTTTTTGTTAGATATTTGGTTATCTAAATTTTTTATTTATTTGTAGGTCATGATTATTTCCTACCTGTGCATGGTCTGAATTCAGAAACCCAGATAGTTTAGAGATACGTGCATATTTTAGAATGCATAAATACATTAAAACCAAATCTTTGATTTAAAGAATAATGAAGTGGAAGATTTAGTAATTATCAGTTAGGAAATGCCATCATTAAGGATGAATATACAGATTCAGTTAAAATTTGTTGTGTGCATGTTATTAAGTAGCCTTTAATTATATAATGACAATTTATTTTTTTCCAGTGCCCTCTTTACTATGCAAAAGCAATGATATTCACTGAATACACATGTTGTATTTTCTCACTTTAAACTCACTGTTCAGTATCTGCTTTCATGCTTTGCTGAGCACATCATCTTCCAACACTGCTCCAAGTATAGCTTGTCAGGCTTACATCTGTGTTGTTTTTTTTTTTTTACAAACATCAGGCTACTATATTTTTGTGAAGGTTGTTAGAAGGCATATCCCAAATTGTGGATTGAGATCCTATGAGCAATACTCAGACTAAATGCCAAATGGAATAATGCTAAAATTTCTTCACTGAACAGCTGTTAGAAGAAGAAACACTAATTCTTCTTCAGATAGAAATAGTGATTATAGTTTTCATGGTATACCAACCTCCTGGTGCCCACCCTTGTCTTTATACCCAAATCTCTCCCAGACCCTGAAAACCACTTTCAGTTTCAGATCTCTCTCGGGAGTATTGGTTTCATTCAAACATAAGAGTACGTCTGAGCTCCAGACATAGTTCTTACTCATAATGCTTGGAATGTAATGACAGTGGACATCATCGTCCATTCTCTTCAGCACCTCGCTCAATTTCAGTGAGAGGAAAACCCAATCTATATAGACTAGAGGACAGAGTGAGGCACTCAAAGCAGGCATCTGATCTGGAAGGGAAGCTGAACCGCAGGGGTTGAGCTCTTGAGCACAGAGTATTGTTGAACTGCTCATCATTTCAGCTGTCTGTCCTGCAAGTCTTATTCTAAATTAACAGCTTCTTGATGAGCCCTAATGGCTCTTTAAATAAATGTCAGGACAACTTCGTTAATTTACCTCAAGTCTCCCTGGGTTGCTTACCTAGCAGGAAGCAGCACTACAGGTTTCAAAGAATCATAGAGTCATTAAGGGTGGAAAGGACCACTAAGGTCATCTGGTGCAACGATCAACACATCAACTAGCAACCCTCCTTTTTTTACAAAGGTGAACGGTGACAACACACTGCAGCACTTCATGGTCAAAAAGAACAGTAAGATAGATAAGGAAGAAGAGCTGAATTTCTAGGAAAAATAAGAAATATCTATATATATATATATATTGTTCACTGACCAAATTCAGAGTGGCCATTTCCTTAACTATATTTATAACTCCGGAGACATTTCTTGTACCAGTATAGTGCCCTCGTTTCTCTGTTGGTCTGTCTTTCATCCCACTTGTAGCTAAAAGAAGACATTTGCCTCTGACACCATTCCATGGTTCAGACCACAGGAGGGGGGATCACTGCTGTCAGTGCTGATGCACGGTGACGAAGGATTCTAGAGCAGAAGTTGTGGGGAGAGGTGAACTCAGCTCCTGCTGTGCCAGCATAGCATGAGATCAGTGAGGAGAGAGCCTTTGGAAGGTCACCTGCCCAAAATAAAATTCAGAGCATCTGTTAACTAAGATTCTTCATTTATTTATAGCCTAACTACTTATGCTGAGATTTTCAACTTGACAGCAGCAAGAGATGTAACACTCACACACTGCCAAATTTGAAACACTTATTTCCAGAACTTGGTCACTATAATATGTTGTTCAATGGGGACAAAACTTACTTTTTCCATTATCTTTTTTCTTGAAAGCATATGAACTTCTTTTTGTGGGAACTTAAAAGTAAATCCCTCTGAGATGTTCTCACAAACTGTGTCGTCTGAAACACAGAATTGTCTAGCAACAGAAAGAAAATTGCTTACCTTTGGCAAAGCTAGAATGCTGAAATCAGAAACTTATATTATGAACTACCAGGCAGACCTGACTATATGTTTCTAAACAGCTCTTCCTTTACACCCCATAAAATGCATATGATATACAGTTAAACGCACACACATCCATGAACATGTGTACACTTACATTTTTAAGTTTAAACTGATCCTTTTCTTTCATGGTTTCTGTCTTTTAAAGTGCAGAAAATTGTGTTTCCAGCACAGTCGGAAATGCTGCAGATAGATAGATGCTTCATATCCAGGTGTGTATATGGCTCTCATTCATTTTATGGCATTGCTGTGCAGGGAGGAAGGGTATGCTGGCAGTCTTACTTGAAAGCCATCACTCCCCTGGAAGACAACTAAGAGCTATGAATGTCATTTCAGCAAATGGCCACAAATAAATGGTACTGGCTTCTGTAAATATCCAAGTACCTACTATTGATCACGTTATACACAAGCTGCAATGCTTAAGCCTTAGTTTTCACTGGAAATTATAGCCTTTGTAACAATACATTGCCATTTTCAATCAGACCACTAAAATAAGGACCAGTTACCACCCTCCTCACGTTTGGATGTCAAAAAAAAAAAAAAAAAGCCAATGAAATTCAAAGCTAAGAATGGCACTACTACTTTCTAATCTGAAGAGCACTGAAGACCACGACTGGTCTGAGTTCAAGATTGTGAGTGTGGACCAAGGGCAGATATAGCACACAGTTTTACAATTTTGGCTTTGTTTCCCTTTATTGCCAGGGTCCTGAGCACATACCTAGGGCTAGAATTGAGAGTTGTCCCTCCTTTCCCTATAGAATCGCTTTTAAATTGTGGCTTTCTCACTGATCCTTGCCTTGTATGAGCCCTGTTCTTTGGTCACAGCAACCTTGTGCAGTGTTACAGGGTTGGGTCAGAGTGACTGGAAAGCTGAACAGAGGAAAAGGATCTGGTGTGTTGGTCAGTGCTTGGATAAGCATGATCCATCAGTGTGCCTATGTGGATAAAAAGGCTGATGGTGCTGCCAGCAGGAGCAGGGAGGTGATCATCCCCCTTTATCAGGCTCTGATGAGGCCTCATTTTGAGTACTGTATTCAGTTTGTGCTCCTTATTGCAAGACAGACATTGAGGCCCTGGAGTGTGTCCAGAGAAGGGCAACAAAGCTGTGGTGGGGTCTGGAAACAAGTCTTATGTGGGACAGCTGAGGGAACTGGGATTGTTCAGTCTGGAAAAGAGGAGGCTCAGGAGAGACCTTATCACTGTCTACAAATCCCTGAAAGGAAACTGAGATGAGGCCTTTTTTCCCAAGTAACAGCAATAGGATGAGAGGTAATGATTTTATGTTGTGCCAGAAGAAATTCGGATTAGATATTAGGAGAAACTTTTCTCACAAACAGTAGTGAGATATCGGAACAGGCTGTCCAGGGAGGTGGTGGAGTCACTGTCCCTGGAGGTGCTCAAGAGCCATGTAGATGTGGTACTGAGGGACATGGTTAATGAGCATGGTGGGGATGGGTTGATAGTTGGACTGGATGATCTTAGTGATCTTTCCAACCTTAATGATTCTTTGATTCTGTGCTACATTGCAGGGGCATTCCAACTATGTTTGTGTCAGGTCTATCCCTTTTTTCCATTCACTTTCTTCACAGCAGCTCTTATGAGCAGAGGTAGGCTCAGTTGCATGAACTCCTTAACTCCTGAATGGGGATAAACTCATGGGTTTGAGACTTAGCACATGCACACATTGCAGTAAATTAAAGGAATGGAAGAGTCTCATTTTGCAGTCTGAAGACTTTGTTGATTTTCTCAAGCTCTGTTTATTACTCTCAGCTTCACTGATGTTGTGGCCTTCCTTGACTTTACTTCAAATTACTCACCCTTTATCTTATCGCTAAGTGAACATTCCATTTGAGATATCCATTGGTCTTCCAGAACTTCATTACAGTTTCTGCCTTCCTCTCCTAACTTTTTTTGCCTGCATAACTAAAGGAACGTCAGCTCTCCACAGTAACCAAGGTATTAAATTTGCAGGTCAGCAATGCCTCAGGGTTTTGCACAGTTCGGTTTTGTTTCTGCATAGCATATTTTATAGGAAGCTATTTACTCTGGCTGTAAAGTCTAAGCCATTGGTGATTTAGAGCTATAACAATATTGATGCAGATGAGACTCTGCGGAGATATTTGATGACATTATGTAAATGTAATCAATGGGCTCAATAAAGCACAACAGCAATAAAATATTTTTCCCATTATATATAAATAAGTGCACATGGACACACGTATATGCTTCCTACATAATTACAGTAACTATGCCTATTTATGTTACTGATTTTTCAGCTATCTATATGTCGACTCCATAGTGTTTGTTTACACAGGCTTACTGAATCCATAGATCTAGCTAACTGATTAGGATCCTGACTTATGCCAGAAAAACATAAATCTTCTAGAAAAAGGTGAAGGAACCTGAAATTAGGGTAACTGCTGCTGTTCAAATTTTTCTACTATATCTTTATAAAATTAGAGATACTTCAGTATTTATTGTGATATTCTGTCCACTTTTTTAACTTCAGTTTAGGAAATTGAATTTCTAGTCTTAAAAAAAGAGAGAGGAGTAAAGAGTAAGATGTTGTTGAAGAGGATTTTTTTTTCCCAGACTATTAAGACTCTCTGATCTAAAATTTCTGCAATGAAGGGTTTGATCTGAATTATCAGGAAGCATAATATCTGGGTACATGAAGGAGAGAAAGAATGGAGGATGCTCACACAGACTAATGCCAGACCAACTTCAAGATACCTGTTATCTGAAAAGGCTTCTGGAGAGTATAAGGGCAATCAAATGTTTATGTGTAAATCCTAATCTCACAGCATTATATTAGATCTCCCAACAATACCTCAGTTCCTTCACATTCCTTGCTGTTAACTACTTAGGCCCTAGTTCCATGCAATGTGTATTTTCATCTTTCTGCTTCTCTTTGCACTGGAGCTGATTAAGCTTGGAGCTTTAGCGGGGGAATAGGGGTGGGGTGATGTTGGGTGAAGTGATTTCCAGAGGTCCTTTCCAACCCCTATGATTCTGTGATTCTGTGATTAATAACTTGAGTCTCAGTGTGATCATAACTAGAAGATTACACAATGTGTATTATATTATGAAAATGGCATTTCTCAAAACATATGGTGTGATATGATTCCTATCATGAAGGTCATAAAAAGATGACAGCCACACAATACTACTCTTGGGACAGAAGTGCAGGAAAGCTAGTCTATTGATTAAGGCTGAAACATAAGAAAAGCATTTGGAAAAATGCTGATATTTCCACTTTTGCTTCCATACTGCTTCAGGATATGTTTTTTATAATACGCTGTGAAAAACCAAGAACACACCATCATGATTAACTAGATTCAAGGAATGATGACTTTCATTTGGACAGCACTTCTGAACTGAACTCCCGGGGACCTTCTGAATATGAATTCATAGGGTCTCCAAGTGCTAGGTGATCAGTGAGGCTGTATAGCCAGTCACGCTCTAGCCTAATTGAAATTTATTGAGCAAAATGGAACAGGTCCTAGAAAGAGGCAGTGATCACAATCCTACTATTAAAGACTCTTAGGTGGAAAGTCAGAACACTTATTTGCTCTGTAATAGCCATGGAGTTTGCCCAGGATGTCTTATGTTCCACTTTGAAGAAAAAGTACATGTTGGCACAATTTTATTACAACAATTTGGCATATTCCCAGGTCTTTGTCTTTGAGTTATATGAGTTCAACTACAACCTCTTATTTTTCTGTAGGTATTTTATAATAGACAGGGGAAAGCAATAGTAGCTGACAGATCTAAGATTCAGCTGGGCCAGGTGAGTTTCCAGAGATAATTATCTCTTTCTGATAGCTATTTAGTGAAGTGGTGTTGATTATACTCATAACTTAGTTGTCTCCTTTTGGTGTAAATGTTCTCAACAATGATTTTCATCTTTTCTCTTTAGTACTCACTCCCTGACAAGGATACTAATAACAATCAATGTAAAAATGAACATGAAGCAGAAGATAGATGCTGTTGTTTCTGTACTGGTATCAGAGCAGAGGAAAAGAGAAGCAAAGTATTAATGTGGGGAACACATCTGAAATGAACACTGAATATTATTATGATGCAGGACAATAAAAAAAAAGTGTAATTCAGAGCTAAAAAGTTTACTGATTTCTAACTGAATAAGTAAGAGCACTGAAAAGGAGAAAAGCTGAACTGGAAGTAGGAAATTAGATGAATCACAGATGTAGGACAGTGCCCTCAGTCTGTTAAAAGACAAGAAAAAAAGACCGTATTCCAGTATCACTTCATCTTCAAGTGCCACAATGAACATAAACAAAGGAAAGTGTTAAGTAAATTTTCCTCCCTTTCCTCCAACCCCTGCAGGAAGTATTTGGGTCAAATTTTAGGTGAAGATCTGGATAAAACTGTTCTCTACCCAAGTGAGTTGCTTTTTCGTAGCATCAGTTTGAATACCTGAAGGTAGCTCTGTTACTATTATTCACGTTTATATCCTTTTCTTTCAGAGCTTAAGTATCATGGTAGTAGCAACTTGGTACTTTATGTATATCTCAAGGTAGAAATTACTTGAGAAAATTTTGGTCCTGTGACTGTACTTTCTTTAAAAATAATAACAATAATAATAAAATGACAAGGAAGAGAGAAAAGAAAGCCATATGAGTCTTTGAAACAGATGAAGTCAAAGGAACTGTGCTTTCTCTAATCGTCCCAATAAATTTTAAAGATGTTATTACTCTGTAGTGATTAAGAAATGGTAAAAAGAGATTTGATACTATAACATCAAGGCCATCAAGCTTAATAGTCCTTAACTGATTGTCACCCTGCCCCAACAAAAATAGACATGCTGCTTTCTCCCTTCCTGTCCCTCCTCCGTTCCCTTCCCTCCTCATTCAAAGGCTTCTAAAAGCACCTCCAACCAAGCCAGGGGGAATTTATACTTCCTGCAATAAAATCCAAAGAACAGAACAGCTGGCAGCTGAACTTAAGATTGCTAAAGCAAACATTGTGACATTGATGTGGGGTGGGATTTGGTTATTATTACAACACGGCATGACTGATTCTGCAGGGAAAAGATGCAAGGAGAGATTTTTTCCAACATGCAAACAAATGACTTAAAAAAATAAAAAGCAAAACAAGAAAAGCAGCACAGCACTAATTACTCTAAAAATACCTAGAAGGAAAATAAAATAAAATAAAATAAAATAAAAAGGGCAGGATTCACAATACTGGCTGCCTAAATTTTAGAACTGAGAAGACTGAAATTGCATAACATTGTTCCACAGAAGCTGTTATAAATAAGCCAGACAGGATCACTATTTATTCATCTACTCTGACATGTACAAAATATGCAAATGAATGCATTGCATCATAGCATTCCTATAGATATCACACTCAATGTCTCCCTGTTCTCTGTGATAACTTAAAGACGTCTTCCATAAACCTTGGCATAATTTGAACTTCATCAAACAGCCCACCACTGTCCAAATTATGGTAGTGATAGAGTGAGAGTGATAATAATTCATCAAAAGTCTGACTGGTAACAATAGTTGGTAGAATTAAAACAATAATAAATTGATTAATAGCAATTCCTCCAAACCTACATGAATTTTTTCATATTATTTCACAGCAGAATTTCTTAACACAGTAGATCTCGATGCAAACATTCTTGTTTCAACAAGGCAAAGGACATGCTGTAATGTTTGTTTTGCTCCAGACACCACAACTAGAATTCCCAAGGCAGTGAGTTGGGAGATATAGATTCCTAACTACCATCCATCCCCACTGAGGTTAGGAAACCAAATTAACGGTCTTTTTATTAGATACTAGATAAATATGATCACACTTCACAGATAATTCTTCATTAAGAGCAGTGACAGACTTTCTCCCCAAATATGACACTTTGTATTGCTTACTTCAAAATCTGATGATGTTTTTGTCTGCAGAATCCTAACATAAAGAGCCTAATAGCTTTAAATACTGTGTGCAGGGTTAAAGAAACAATCTAAGTTATCTTGTTTTTGACAGTTGCTATTCTTTTATCCAGTGTGAAAAGTTACATTATCTGGCATAATTTGCACTGAGTTAAATCAGTGCGCCTGGATGAAATTAAAAGTTTGACGTGGTATTGCAAGACTGTACATGCTGAAAAAATGTAACATTAACAGTGTAGAAAATTACCAGCCATCCAAAAAGGTATGAAATAAAATGTTTCCTTTTTTTGGTGCCTGAGAAAATGTGTTCAGGTTACAGTTAATCAAAGATTTAATCAAAAATGTCAACATCTCAACTGAAGAGAGATAAAGAGTATGTGAAATACAAGTGGCTATTGTTTGAAATGCATTAAAACCAAAACAAATGAGAACAAAAAAGAATTCTTCCCCTCCACATGCACATGCTTCTTTTCTAAGGTCAATCTGTGTTTGTTCACTTCTATCCCAAAGCTAAGCTGGCTTAGCAGAAAAGGAAATGTTCTGCTTCATATTCCAGCTATAACATCCTGCTTGTTTACCCCCATCTTCAGTTATCGATTCTCCACCCAGGTCACTGCACATTGCAAAGTCCTCTTCCTGGTAGATATGTTAGATGACAAAGATAACTTAATCTCTGAATTGTGCAAGAAAGGAGTGGTGGAACATACTTTAGTAGCCTAGGAAAAAAATAACACCTCTACTTCCTACTTGAGCGGTGAATCAGCAGTCCCCACAACTCCAGATGATGCTTTTGACACCCAGATGTTCCCTTGGTGGTTTTTACCTTTTCCGAACAGGTGTGAAATATCTGTCTGATGAAGAATTGCACTTCAGTTTTCAGTTAAAGAAGAGAAACCCACTGGTGCTTTATCCCCTGAGAAGCTTTGTCAGGGACATTGACACAGCCCAGATATTAACCGCATTATCTTCCAAGTTCATTGTTTAAAATATCTTTGTAAGCTTCAAAACAAACATGTGAGGCTGAAGTAAGACACTTCAAAAAACAATTCTCAGACTCACTATGATTTAGAACCAGCTAGCTGCAATGCGGTCCTGCAAATGTTCACACAGAGAAGGACACATGCCATCACACTCATTGGTGCCTTTGAAACCGAAGTTTATGTACTGGTTTATCTTATTACAAACTTCTATAAGCTTCAAGGTTGGCATTAGTTTCAATGGAGCTTAGCATGTGCAGGAAGCTGTCTACAGATAACTGTCTTTCTGAACTGTAACATAACACAGATATCCTGAAGTATATAGCTTTACAATCATCATAGCTGAGCACTTTTTTCTTCTGAATCCAGACTAATTTTGTGATTTAAGTACACAAGAACAGCTACATAGGCTCATACCAAAGGTCATTTTAGCCCCACTGTAGATCCCCATGGAAGATCTAGGGAAAGCATTCAAGGATACTTTCCCAGAATACTGTCCCAGCTGCCAATAATTTGCAATTCAGTGATGTTTTCAACCAGACCTAGAATTTCTGCACTTAATAGTCCTCAGAGGATTTTTCTTTCATGAACTGGTCCAGTTCCTTCCTGAACACAGATAATCTCTAGCATTCCCTGCATCCTGTGGGGAGCACTCCTACAGCTTAACAATATGCTGTGTGAAGAGCTGCCTCTTGGTCTGGTTCCTGATAGTTATACTGGTGTCCTCCTGCTATTTTCCAACAGGCAATGAAGAATCATTGCTTTTTCACATTCCCTGAATTGCTTAAGATTTTACAGACTTGTATTATACTGTTCTTCAGCTGTCTATTGTTTGGACTGAAGAGTCACAATCCCTAGTAGTTACCCAACAGGAGCTGTCCATACTTTTTATCATTCATTCTCCAACCTGGTGCTCTTCTACTGCTAAAAATGTGATCTCAGATTAGAGTCAAACTGTAAAGCCGAAACTGCTCTGTCAGAAAGATGTTTTAGCACTTCAGCTGTGACCTTCCTGTAAAATACTTGCTGACTTTGATTCTTCTGTGGAAATTGTAAAACTAGTGGTACTCTAGCTGAAGAAGTCTTTACTGATCATCATGCTCTATCTTCTGCTGGGATGAGAAGCAAAAATATTCAGACCTTACAAACTAGTTCTGTGGGGAGAGGGAGGAGATTAGACCTTGCTACCATAACATGCTTAAGAATATTCATAAGAATGTTTAGTTTGTTGAAGAATTTGATATGGAGATGGTAACATATCTGCTTAAGCATTCTGGTTTGGATTGCAACTCTGCTGTTCAGAGGAACAAAAAAAGAATGATCCAGATCCCAAAGAGATAATTCTAACGTAGAAGACTGGAGATAGACAGTTGAAGGCAATCAAACTTACATGGATAAATTAGTACATGGAAACTACTTTGGAAATTATCTATAGGAGATCTCAGCAGCAATGTTAAAGTGAACAAGATGTGCAGCACTAAAAAATGTCTCTACTGCAGTCCTGGGTTGTGTTGTTTAACAGGGGAAAAGCTGAAGCTTCTTTAAGTGTGTTTAATAGAGGTCAAGGAAAAGAACTGTTAAAATACTGAAGATAACTTCCTAGCAGAGATCCTTGAATTGAATAAGCCTTGCTGGATTGCTTGTCCGAAGACAGAATTTTTGCATTAAAATTTAGTGTTTGTTCTTGTCTTGTTCTTGTTTGCAAGTAGCAGACAATGTCAAAAAATTTCACCTGGTCAGGACAGTTTGTTGAAGAATGACTAGCCACTAAACTTTCTTAACAGTGTGTCAGGACTGTATCTTACTGACACATGCCATAAAGGATGAGCTGCATCAGCCAGAAAACTTCTTGGCAGATTTCAGAGAACTATAAGTGCAGTAATTGTGATTCTGGCTATTATACATAGTAGAGTTTCACTTGGGGAGTGGTGGTTCAGCCAGATGAGTGAGTGGTTTGCAAGAAAAGTACAGCAGCACCAGCTCTTCATCTTAGGCCTACTGCATTTTTTAGACAGCTTCAGTCAATAATAAGGAATGGGAATGGGGAAAGAGGAATAAGATTGGTTAATGGGATTCTGAAGAGCCCTGCTCATGAACACAAGCTGAAAAAGTTCTGCATTTTTTAAAGTTACAGTCAGTTCTTCTTACCAGACATTCTGGAAATTTTCTTAAGCCATTTACCATTTGAACTCAGGCTATAAGTTTATTAAGTAAAGGTCAATGTCTAATTAGGTATTCCCTCTTCAGGGTTATTGAACAGTATTTTTAAAAAAGTGATAAATTATAAATTGCAGAGGAAGCAGGCTTTTGAATACGCTGATTTTCAGCCATTTCATCTGAGTTATCTCTGCATAAATTTGTTTGTGAGAAAGTTAACATTTTATCCATCATAATATCTTCCCCTTTCAATACACAAGGAACCCGTTAATGGAGATTATGACTTCCAGAGGAGATCCATATAGCCATTATTATAAATGGCCTCCAGAGAGCAACCAGCAACACACAGGTAGTCTTGTGTGACAGAGGGAGAAATGTCAAATGAAAAGTTAAACCCTTCTAGATAATCTGGTCACAAGGATTTGTTTCATTTCTCCCTCTGCATTAGTGGCCTCACAGGATAGTTCATTAGGGTCTTACAGGATGGCTTCTTGTGGTGGGAAAGGAAGGAAAATACCTTTGTAACCTTTGAACTGTAACCCTACATACTCAGGGATCACTGGACTATCATCAGGCAAGGAACCCTTGTTTCTGCGGTTATTTTCACTGGCATGGTTTTGTTGTTACTTACCTTTGAGAAAAAATCAGTGAACAAGGGATGTTCCACACAATCATGAGGAAATATTGAATATAATTTTCTTGTAGTGAACTTTGAATTAAAATTTGCTGAATAGCTTATGTAAAAATAGAATACTTAGAATTCTACATTAGAATTTATAACACAATCATGATGAAAAACTTCTTTACTTTGAGGGTGACAGAACACTGTAACAGGCAGTCTGGAGGGGTTGTGAAGTCTCTTTCTCTAGAGATATTCAAAGTGCATCTAGATACTTTCCCATGTAACATATTGCAGGGAACCTGCTTTAGCAGGGGGTGGACTTGATGATCTCCAGAGATCCCCTCCAACCCCTACAATTCTGTGATTCTGTGATTATTTACCTGTTTGTTGGTTTGTTGGTTTTTGTTTTTTGTTGTTTTTTTTGTTGTTGTTGTTGTTGTTGTTGTTGGTTTTTTTTGTTGGGTTTTTTTTTTTTTGCTGAGAAAAAATTATCTTCAGTATTTTCAAGCCAAAGCCTGTGCAGAGGTGTTAACACTGATTACTAATTTCAATTAATTTTGTGGTAAGACTATCAGTCTGTGAAACACAAAAACAGATGAAGTGGTGCATGTTGTCTACTTCTGCATCTGTAGTGTCTTGTAGATGTCCTGCCATGTAGGCTGACCAAAACGTGGCAGGATTGGAGACTATCCTGAGGTTAACTGTGACTATAACCTTTTAAAGTGAATGCATTGTAGCCTAATTGTGAAAGCCCATCCTTACTTCCCAGTACCATTCACATGCTAACAGTTTTTAGGCTTCCATTGGATTTCTCAAGTGACTAAACTGGTTTATCTTTGTCAACCAAATCCTAACTTCACAACTCCCTCTTGGAGGCAGGCCAAATGAGGATCCTAGTACAGAGCTAACTGCCATGCTAAGTTCATTAGCAGGGAGCCTTGTGCCCTCCTCCCATGTTCACGTAGCAGTCATGGTGCTGTGCTCATGAGCCAACATGGGTTGTTGTTGGATTAAGCCAGTTATGACAGCATATTCATTGCCAAAACAGGTGTCCCTGTCTACTCTGAGTGGATTTGTTCAACAGATCAGAGCCAACCAGCAGTCCTCCAGCTCACCACCTTGACTTAGACCTTTGAAAAAGCTCCATCTAGGTAAATAAGTGCTGTATTATTCAGTAGAAGCTCTGATCTGCAGATATGAACAGAAAGGCAGTTACTTCTAGGCTCAATTGAAATTTAAGATATGGAATCATATGGAAAGATAGATCTATTTCTTACACAAAAATCAGGAAAATGCATGAGTACTTCTAATGAAAAGAAGATATAAAATAGTCCCTCCTGACTAGAAAGCAAAAATAAAGTGATGGGAAACATTTATTTATTTATTTATTTTTTCCATAAAAGCTTGCAGTTTCTAACCTGCTGGGAAGAAAGAAATGCTCTAAATTCTTCCCTGGTTAGAGTGTTGCAACAGAAGGGGAAGATGCTGACCAAAGGGACATGGAAAGTCCTGCATTTGACATTTATGAGTGGAAGTCAGCATTACCAGATGTTCATAAAATGCAGCTTCCAAACTGAGTTCCATGAAGACAAATATCCCGTTTCATTTGGATTTCTGTTTCCTCTATTGACTAAGCTACAGCAGAATCTACCAAGAGTATAATCCCATTCTGCAGGGGGTTCGGCAACCAAGAGGGCTTTTCCATCTCTGACTGCAGTTAATCCTCAAACTTTTATGTGACAAAGTACAGGAGACCTCAAGCTGCAGATGGATGCATCTTCATATATGACCTATGTACAAGTCCATGGCAGCCAGTATGTGATCACATCCCACTTGGAGAAAATCAGCTTGGGTCTCATATCAAGTCATACAATATTTTTCTGGACTTTTGCCTATTATCTGGAGTGGGGCCTGTGGAGGGATTGGGCTTCACACACTGCACTATAGGTAGTGCCTCCTCAGCAAGTATCTGTAGCTGTATGCCCTCCCTGTCTGGGCTGCATGTTGGAGACACCAGTGCTTTGCAGATTTTGTGTAAGGAGCAAAGGCAGTCTAATTTTCTGGTTCTTAGTCCACAGATCTGTGCCCTAACTGTCAAGAATGGCAGCACATTAGTTCTAGGCTCCTAAGTTTCTCTTCAAATCTGGCCTTAACTAACTCTGACATCTAAATGGTAATCTTACTGATAAGCAAAACAGATGACCTCATTATCTTTTGCTTCCCGATATGTGGTATGTGAGGGATCTATTAAAACACTTGGCATGACTTTGTGTCGTGTGATAGCAAAGAAATAATACCACAAATGCAATTCCACATCCATAAAATCTAGAGAAGCCTTGTACATGGACCCCACTATTTCCCTCACCTTTTCTCTACCTCACATATAGAGCTGAACAACACATACACAACACAAATCTGACCAGACTAGTTGCCTTGGTGTTAATATGATCCCAGATCCATTTATTGTATAGTCTGTTTCAATGAAGCATGTGTACATTTGTGCATGCACATGTGTATGACATAATGTGCTTGAAAATGTCTTCCTTTGTGAATTATTAGTCCCCAGTTAAAAGATTTAAAATATCTCTTCTGACTCTTTAAGCAGACACTGTTCCCTCTCATTTTTTCTAACAGCTGTGGCTGCATCCTGCCAGCTGTTTGGTAGATGTCTGAATCAGCTGTTGGGGCTGCATGTCGGCTGGAGCTGGAACAGGGCCTCTTGGCTCAGCTACAAATGTCCTCACATATCATGGTTAGAGCTACTCCTAAACAAGCTTTGCGTTAGCTCTCAAGATTAAGGGGAGAGTTTTGAAGTGAATTAATCATCTCCATGGGAAAACAAGGAAAGGAAAAGAGTTGCTTCAGTGATGGATTACTCAGAAAGTGAGTTTGGGTTGTGTGCATATGTGTCACCACAGACAGATTTTTTTACATCTGTGCAACAAATGTTATATATTTCAGGTAGATACTCTGGTTTGTCAAAACCCAGCAAAACCAATTTGGTGGAGATATAGTGTTGAACTTTCATAACCAGGTAATGATAGCTTCAAATTCCTTAAATCGCCTTTAATTTATTGTATACAGTCTTCACAAATCAAGATTGCAGTTCAGTTGGAGAATGAAGAAGACTAGCCAAGGCAAAAGTAGAACTCTTCCAGCTTTAATCTGCCAACAAGTATAAAATCCACACCAGAGCTGTAATTACTAAGAGCAGAGACGAGGCAAATCTGCATCGTGCCCCCCATGATACTTTTGGACTCCACCACTGTGTAATTCATCTGATAACAAGACAGAATACGTCATTGCACAGGTTAGTTGGGAAACAAATATTGGAGTACGAGCCAGGATGATGATGGTTTTCTGAAGACATTTTAAATCCCAACATTCTTAATAACTTAACTATTTTGCCAATACTTCCATTCAATGTACTTTTCCTACAGCTGCAAACTGATTCCCAAGGCGTCCTCATCAGCCTAAAGCATTGGCTGTTAACTTTTCAACTGTCAAATCTTATATCTTCATCTCTGACGGCTTCTTTGATGCAGTTTAAAAAATGTCAGTGCAAAACTGTACGACGTTGGAAAATGACAATGCATGGACTGCAAAAAATAAGCTCAATATTATATGGACATCAGTAACCATTTACCCTGTCCTTGGAGACACTCAAGACCAGGCTGGATGGGACTCTGAGCAGTCTGTTCTAGCTGTAGATGTCCCTGTTCAATGAAAGGGAGTTGAACTAGATGACCTTTAAAAGTCCCTTCCAATTCAAACGATCCTATGATTCTGTGATTCTGTGAGTTACTTCACAGAAAGATGGAGCTCAGAATGAGCAAGCCTGGGAGGGTAGGCTGGATGTTTGCCTTCTATTCTTCCTTCTCCCTTCCAAATGCGTGCTTGCATGGTGCTTGCACTAGCAAATTGCACCACTGAGCAGAGGTGACAGATGCAGCAGCTCATTCTCAGCTGTGTGTAGTCTGTGTTGATGTGTATACTCTGTGTTGATGGGATGCATGTCTTCTCTGAAGACTTGCATTTAGGAACTGTCATCTGCTAGATCCTCTCCATATTTTTGTCACCAGTATCAGTCAGTCAGACATGCCAACTTGACCTTTCCTCTCTTTGTTCACTGTACAAGGCAGATGTGGCATGAGGCCCCACTGCCAGGGACTGCTTTTTGCATGGAGAAAGCAGGGCAGAGCATGTGTCTGCACAGCTGGATGGAGACGTGGTGGGGGATGGTTTGTACAAGTCAGAGTAAAAGAAAGTCTCTGTTCAAAATCTGTGTGAACTTCGTAAGTATTATGCAAGCAGAAGAGGACCTATGGAAAACTGCTTTGGTGGAAAGCAGGATACTAGCAGAGCCCACGCATGTGGCCAGAAGGAAAAACAAAGAGGCTCAGAGAATTAAATAAAGCCCATTGTCTTTCTTACACCAGAAGATTTTTTTTCTTTTTCATTTGTTTCTAGTGGCAAGCACACAAATGTGTGAGGCAACCTCAGTCTTGTCACAAACAAAGCCTCTGGACAGAGATGAAGGGAATGATGACGCCTCACAAGAAAGTGCAGTGGCAACTCTTGACTTACGAGGAGAAGTCTTAAGTCTAGAGAGGTTATGTACTTTTGCATGTGTGGGTGCACATATGACTAAGAGAGGTTTCAGGTGCTTTCCTTTATGTAACCATGAGCTCCATCCAAGTGCCTGCTGGAGCAGATCCACCCAAGTGCATAAATGCAACAAGGAAACATGCAGAGGATGATGCTTTTAATCCTGGGAAACTTTCCATTGTTTTCAATTTCTCAGCTCCAACCCCTCCCAGCCAACATTTATCCACTTATCTTCTGCTTCACGAGTTTTTCCCCACTTCTTCAAGTGTCAACCTTCTCTTCCACCTCCAGAGCCTAACTTTGATCTTCAAGCTCTGCAAAGCTCTCACCCAGACAAAAGTGCTTTCAGAGATGTCCATACCTGCTCATGCCTTAAAATCCCACATCTGTTTATTTCATACCACATCAGCTGTATTTCTCCCTCTCTCACTGCCTCTTTCAGAGCTGGCACTCCTCATGTTCAGCACACAGAGCACAGCTGAACCAGTGCTATGATGACTTCATGATTGTAATGCCTGCACACTGTTGCCATTTCTCCCTTTACTTACCAGCACTGCTTTTCTGCAAACCCAAAAGGAATGGTTATGGCATGCTCGGTCCCTCTCCCTTCCGCACTACACATGTGCATATTGTCACTTAGGCTTTGAAATTTGGGTGCTAGGTCAATGCATGTCAGGAACAGGAATCCACAAGCTTTTCAAACAGGGGCAAGGAGGATCTTGTACTTGCAGTTGAACAGTTTGAATAGAAACAAACAAACAAAAAAAAAAAAATCGGGATGAAAATGGATATCTATCTATCAAACATCTCTGGAAATGTTCCTATGTGTAAGCTCCTTCCAAATGAAACACTGTCTAAAAGCAGGTAAGGAGTCAGGAGCTGATGGCCTAATCCTTTAGCTGTTTCTTCCAAGTCTCCATAAGTGTTCATGCCCCTGTGGCTTTCACAACTTTTCCTTTGAGACTAGTCAACAACCTGGTAGCACTTCAATATCAGGTAGTTTGTTTTCTGTTACCTTCACAAGCCACAAGAATGGGTTTTCTTCTCCTTTTCTGGTTGTATGCGCCTTACAGATACACTTGTTTTTTTGTCTGTTAAAGACTGGCAGTGGCATACTTTAAGTGCTAGTTTGTATACCTTGGTTGGCCATTACCTAGTGAAATTTTGCTAATGAAAAAAATCACCAAAACCAGAATTATTCAATATATAGTCATTGTTGTTATAGTCTTCCTATAACTGCTACTTTATGACAGCTTCACATCCAGTTTGGAGGGGCTTTTTTGGTCCATCCTCGTTTGCTGTCCTGTTTGCATACTGACTCCCAATTTCAAGATCAATCCTGAGTTTGTTTCTCTGCTTATTCTCAGATAGCCTTGCACTGTATTTTCCAAGACTTCAGGTGACACAATCCGCTCAACAGCTGGACTTTTGAGTGCACTTTAATTTAGAGTGTTTTTCCAACTGTTATGAATAAAAAAACAAACAAACAAACAAACCACCTTTTGCTGGAAGGCTTAGGGCAACTTTATGCAGCACTGTCCCAATGCCATCTCATTTAAAAATAAACAAAGATCAGACTGAATACTGAAGTGTTTTTACCACTTTTTGGCAGCTGTGATAATGAGGTGTTTCCTTTAAACATTTTTGCAGTCATTTCATGGGTTATCATGTTGTGGCTACCAATCATCAGTCAAATACTAATCAACTATATTGATCTAAATCAGAGTTCCATGCACATTTTCATTTGATTTTCATAGAATCAAGGTTGGAAAAGGTCTTCTAGTCAAATACATCTCAACCATTCCAACTAAATCACATCCCTTTTTTTCTCCTAGAAACAGCTACTCTTAAGCAGACCAGAGACTTAGTTTCATCTCTTTCTTTTCTTTTATAGAATGCTTCAAATAGTTTGACATTTTAACATTACTGTTTTCAAGAAGGGAGATAAAATTGCATAAATAAAATTAGGAGATTGGTTGTTTGAGGACTTAACTATAAAATGAGTATTTCCTGACTAGCTCCAGCTCAATCTACTTGTGAGAAATTCTTGAGTTGAAAAAAGCATTTTGGGTTGAAAGAAGTATTTTTGTCTCTTCAAGAAAAACACTATAATGAAGTGAACCAATAGATTTTCACAGCTATTGTGTGTGAAATTCTGTACTTTGGAAGTTATCAGAATACACTTATTGGAGTCATAGAATCATAACTGAAAAGGCATGGAGCAGTGGGCTCCTGTTGACCAGTTCTGTCAGCGGTGCTGGGTTCCCACAGACTGCTTGCAGTAGGCAGGATGTATCACCTGGCTGAGTAGGAGCCAGCGGAGCTCTGATGGGGCAGGTCATCAAAGCAGCAGGGAGGAGGTGATGGCTCTGGGAGAAGTCCAAGCTAGAGTTTATTATGCCTATGCAAAAAGAGCTTAACTCCGGGGTGAGATTGACACTGAAGTGGCACAGATGAGTAGCTGGAGTCTTCTGAAGCAAGGTGGAATTTTTTTTTTTTAATCCTCTTATGCAAATGCATAAAGGAGAATGGTGTTGTGGATCAGCTGGCAGAAGGGCAGTATTACTCCCAGGAGATCCCACTGCAATAACAGAAGATACATTTCAGTGGATGACCAACAAGAAACTTCCTCCCAGGCTGTGACTAATCCTTTATAGCCCAAGAAAATCTTCCTTGTTTATATTTAACTTAACCAAATACTTTCTGCTTATCAGTGGGAAAACAAAGCCTCAGGCATCAGCTGATCTTCTGCTGAAGACGACACACTGCACTGTAGCTGGGGAGCCAGGTACAAAGTACAAGTCTGCCAAAAAAGTCAAGTCAGAGTAGTCAGGGATCAAAGAGTTAAGGACACTTCTGGGAGCACCCTACTCTACAAATCATGCCAACCTGCACGCAGAAGGTGGCCCAGAATCAGGGAAAGACCTCTGCAGGAGGAGTTGAAGATTTGCCTTTCCCTTGACTATAAACCATTGTAACACTTCGGGGATCTTTGATCTCACTACCAGGCATGGAAGGGAGGGAAGTACTGGGAGGACTCTTTGTTCTTCTTAACACTATCTCAGCTCTTCATCTGAGATGCAGAAACAAGTTTACTTCAAAGACAATTTGTGTGAACTCCGTGTACGCTCCTAGCCCCAGAATCAAGGATATTCTCTGATGAGAATAAATTACAAAGCACTAAGGAAAAAGGGAGTGAAATTTCATTGCTTTTAGCAAAGTTATAACCCGATAGTCTTTAATAGACTCATATTGTAATTTCTTCTCAAAGCTGCTACTTTCAGTGCAGACAGAGGACAGACAAGATGGCTTTTTAATCTAGCCGTATCCCCCCTGGCATGATGGGAGTGACTGTGATGTCAGTATAATGTCATGAATAATAATAATGAAGATTCAAAGGAAAAAAACTGTTGTGACCATGGCTTGTGACCATGGCTGTTGTGACCATGGCTCCTCACCCACTGTAGAAACTCAGCTGCAGAAAAGGAGGAGGAAAGGGGTTTGCTGCACTTTTTTGAGCCTCTACTCAAGATCATGAAACCAAAATGTCACTAACTTAAAAACTGGATGTATGTGAAGTGGAACAACAAAGTTCCTCTTTCTGTTCCTAATTGTTCCTGTGTGAACTTTGTAACATAAATCAAGAGGATCAGGCTGAACCCATCAATTGCATTCACATATGCAAGTCATGGAACCATGTTTCCTCTTCACACACTTTTGCAGCTAAGGCAAAATTTAATGAGGCATACTGTGGAATAGTTTATGCTCAAACAAAGCCAACCATGAGATGCATCTTGTGGACGGTACAATGGAATCAGTGAGGAAGAGATACCAAGCTGCATTTCATATCTGGTACAGGATTCACACTGCAAACTAGTGCTGTGGTCATCTGACCTTACATTGGAAAGGAATTATTTCACATCTGGAAAAATATGTGTGTACATACTGTAAACATGCTTGAAAACAGACTCATTGCTAATAATCTTGTTCTCAATAAGGAGTGCTGGAGAAAGGCAATCTGGACTATTAGCAGGACTTGGTAGGAAGCAGTGGTTTTATAAGCTCCCAGTTTTACAAAGTGTCCTGAATTCCACATGATCTCAGCTTCTTCAGTTTCTGCCATCTACTGAAAACATAGGATAATTAAAATGTGCAAAAAGGGCTTGGTGTGATTCAGTTAAACAGATAACATTCCTTAACATTTGTAAAGGTTTAATTCCTGTCTAAAACTATAAAATAACTCAGATCGAACCTTATTCCAGTTCTTTCATTCAAATGCTGGAACTCTAGAAGAGAAATGTGTTGCTTGTTTCAATGAAATCAATGGAACTGTGATTCCAGATGTGTTCTAAAACTCAGAGATAAAGGAGGGATATTTATGGTACCAGATTTCAGGTATCTAAGTAAGATCCTTAGAGGAATGCTCAAATTTTCATTGACCACAGCAGCAGCCTCGGCTCCAGAAGCATAGTAAGCCAGTGTAAATTCCAACACATGTAAACTGCCTTAAATTAACAGAACTTTGCAACCTACAAGGAGCACAAATGAAATCATCCCCAGTCACAGATATACTTATGCAAATCTAACTTCAAATCAACATTTTGCGCTTCATGAGAGGCTGCTTAGCTAATAACAGTTACTGAGGTCCCGGGCATGGGACTTGACTTGTCAGGAGAATAATAGTTGTTGATGGGGGGGAGGAAGTGTGCATAATTTTAAAAGTCACTATAATTCTCCATTCTCCCCTAACCATACAAAACATACTGTAACTTGCTGGCAAGTACCTGGAATCACTGGAAGACTCACAGCCAACATCTGGTGCCTTTAGAACCTATTATTCCTTTTGCCACCTCTGCTGAACTAGAGCTTTCTGGAATAGCATGAATTAATTCCCAAAAGTTGTAATCCTGTATAATTCATTTATTCATGTGCCTGTAAAAGACATAAAAATTTAAGAGTCTGAAATAAAAATGAGTGTAATTGCACCTGTTTTTAGATTCCTTCCCATTCCACTCTACCATTTCACTTTTACTGCCATTTAAAAGGCTCTATGTTTAATTGATAGCTCTGAATTGCTGATTGCTCTTACAATGAGACTTCTCAGTAGGGAAAAATACACCCTTTGTAAATGATGTGGAAATGAGGTAGTATCTTCACTATGTATAATCTGAGATATGGATGTGGAAAACCAGAATTAGAGTTGTAACAGTGCCCACAACTTGTGGCCTAATGAAGATTTATAGGGCTGATTTTAGTGAGCAAATTCTGAGCACCATGAGAGCTCTGATGTGTACAGCACACATTTCACCAGGACTCTTCCCTTTCTGGGTTAATTAGCAATCAGTAACCTTTAGAGATTTGTTCACATATTAAACCATAACACTGAGAGTCAAAAACAGAAAATTTCTTCAAAAATGGAATTAAATTTTTGGTATGTAATACAACATTAAAAAGCACTTCATAAAAGGTGCTATGACCAAATTAGCTCTTCCTTAGAAGGTACAGGAACACAAAGATGAAGCCATGTGAGAAGTCCAGTGAAATATCCATGAGCCGGGCGTTATATATATACGTTTATACACTGATTCCAATTTTGCATCTCCAAGTAGTTTGAAACCAATGAGAAAGGCTTTCTCAACAATTCAGTGGTCTGTGGATCAGGCTGTTTTCTGCCAGATATCAACTGTGGTGAGAATTTCAAATGCTTTGGAATAACTAGAGATAAATTGTGAAGAATAAGACTTAAAAACTACTCTTAAATCAGAAGTATCCAATAGGGACAACTGGGATAAAATACGCCCTGTTTGTGGTCAGGAATCCCCGCACACTCCTAAATAATGGAACTGCTTGGGCTGCTTTTTAACTTCATTTCTAATCCAAAACTTCTGCCAGCATTTGCAAGACCAATAGATACCTGAGCTCTATTTCAAGTTGGCTCTGACTAGTTTTTGGTTTTAATAATTCCATCATCTTCGCTAGACCTGTCAGAAAAAAAAAAAAAGAAAGAAAAAAAAAAGGCAAAAATTCGATACATATTTTTTTGTGTGTTTTCCTTTTAAATTTAGAAACACTGGGTTCACCTGAATGGAAATCTGACGGAAGAGGTTACAGGGGGTTAAATTTCATGATAATATCTCTAGGAAATAGAACCACTGATACTTTCACATAGCTCTAGTTTCCAGCCACTGTTACGTTTTAATGATATGATCAATACCCATATAGATAGAAGGGACATTTCCTACCACACAAAAAATAGCTTGAAACATGATAAGTGGTTTATGCATCCCTTTAACTGGTGGTTAACCTCATCAAATTACTGCACCTGCTAAGGCTGTGAGAACTAAATACAGATGGTGTCAGCATCTGGCTCACTGAACCCAACCCTATGTTAATTTGAGCAGATCTAAAGAACCACATGGTTGGCTCCAGCACAATGTGTTGTGACTGTGCTTCATCACAAGCTAGAGTGATTGGTCCCAAGGTGCAGAAATCAGGCCAGTTAATTGCTTCCCCCTTTTTGCTGAATCCAGCATTGCAAAACCCTCCAAAATAAAGGCGTAATTAAGTCTGAAGGGGGTCATGTTCAGGAAGAGTCAGATGACCAAAAGGTCCCGTTCACCTCAAGAACTCTCAGAATGTTTGAGTCGTCAGCAGAAGCAGAGACAAGGAAAAGACAAAGGCTCTAATCCCAGTCCAAGGCATCCCCAGATCAGAGGTATTGTGCAACCTGTGCATAAAAAATAAAGCAAGGACAGTGAACAAAGTCAAGCCTGAAAAAATGTGAAAACTAAGAAACCATGGTCTTGAAATCTAGCAGCCAAGGAGAATTTTGAGAATGAAAGTATGGAGAAATGATATACTGTGAGGAGACCTATATGAGATGCCAGATTATGTTCCTGTGTTCAGTATTGTTTTCTTTCCAGGAAAAGATTAGAGGAACTAGTTTGAAAACAGCAACACAGTGAAGGAGAACAAGAGGAAAACTCCATTTCTTTCTATCTGTTACCCAAAACATTTGACCCATACTGATTTCTTGAGTGACCATTTCATAAAAGACTGAGTCAGTGATTAATCCCTTTATATAAAAAAATTCTCCTGAACCTCTTGCACGATCCCAAGGGTCTCTTGATTGTCCTAAAGCATGAAAAGAAGGCCAGGAGAGGGATACAGATCAAGATAAACCTTTATTCTAGCCCTGCATGTAGTTCAGCTCCCATTGACTTTTCTGGGAGTGGATCATGTTAATATTTCTTGAAGTCTGGAACAGGAACTTCTCAATGAACATAAGGAATACAGTCAACCTGTCACTCTTTCACCTCTGCTTAATTTCCTACATTATTTTTTCAGGCTTTTTGTACAGTTTTAAATGGCATGAAGTGTAAATTTAAAAGATCTCCAAAGTACTCTTAGTTCTACAGCAACAGAGGGAATGAAGTAAGTAATAAAGGACATTTACACAGCAACTTGTGCTCACGAAACATGCAGACACATACATAGGCACGTAATGCCTTCTACTAGATGGTAAGAATTACATGTTTATCCATGAGATGTACTCTTTTATGCATGTACAGATTATGCAGAAATATAGTCATAAATTATACAGACCCACAAACAAGCATCATCAAATAAATTCAGATGAAAGCAAAAAATACGGTCATGGACCGTATGTGTTGACGTGTTTGCATTTTTTTAAGTTTCTCAACTGAGGCCACTAAGTCATCTATGCATAACTTTCTTCCTCTTGCCATGTGTACAATAGGGAATATGCAAAACACGGATGTGAATCCTTATTGCCCTTCCTCCCTCTTCTCACAGAGTCCCATGACTATATTGTTTACAGATTACTCAACAGTATTTTAAACTCTAATTTAAGAGTAGAGGATATACTGAGGTTGTACTCACTTCATCAGAGCAGGAAAATCCTCAGGATTATACCTCAGATGGAAGAGATGGAAATAATTGCAATATGCACATAACATGACACCTAATATCAAGAATGTTTTTTTTCAGAGATTGCCATGGATAGGTCAAGAGAATGTCTGTATGAACTACAGGACACATATACAGGAGGACACATATGATGGGACTCGATGACATCTTAAGGTCTTTTCCAACTTGAATAATCCTAGGATTTTGGGTCCTTTGACTTTAGGAGCTGAACAGCTAAGCTGGATGACAACAGAATGATAATAAAAGAAAGAAGCCCTTCCTTGACTATTTGTCTCTTCTTGAGTCTCCCACTGTTTTATTCAGTCTCCTTTTCTTGCAAAGTAGCCTTGCAGGTTTACTTAAATGAGATTTCTCAGGAGGAAGAGACCTGTGAGAACTGGAGATTTCATCATGTGTTTATTGACATCCTGTTTCTGTTAACTGCTGTGTCAGAGTGAGTTCAGCAGTCAGAAATCAGGAGTAGAGCCAAATCCTCAGCTGTCCTTTTTTCCTCCTCATGCTCACATTTGGCATAGCATTAGTATCATCAGTGCAGAAAGCAGCTCAGGTTTCTCCACACTACAGATGGCTCTGTGTCCTCCTTTCTTAGTTGACACCTTACCAGGCACACCTATGTTTGATCTAGGTCTATAAATCTCAGCCACGTATGCTGGTTAGACCACAGTACAAAAGGAAGTGTACAATCATGGGAGAAAGTCAGATATTCTGGAGTGTTTCCAGAAAGGCCATAAAGAAGTATAGTGTTACAGCCCAATTCATTTAAGGTGTTTACCAGCAATGCAAGAAACCGCCCTGCTTTAGAACAGGTTGGCATTAAGCTGTTTGGTGAAAAACTCCAACATTTTTCTGTTACAGGGGTTTCAAATCTGTCAGTTTCTTCTGAGCATGGAAGCACTTATGTTGTTGTTGGCATTTTTTTTTTTTTTTTTTTTTGTGTCTGTTTTTGTGTTTGTTTGTTTCTGAGGATCTTATTCAGGGAAGCCCCGTTCAAAACCGTATTCCTAAGGCTGGTGCTGTGCAAAACGACGTGGTGATGTATTAAAACTTATCTGTGTTGAGAATTTATGTACTTACCACTCTCTGTCCCCATGAATCTCAAGCTGAAAACTTTGAGCAGTTTGACGGCTGAGTTGATGCCCTTATTATCACCCATGACCCACTCATTACAGGCTACTTGTATTATAAGAAATCTGCTTTTCACTCTTCAAAGACAATGTAAGAAGCTGGTATCATGATACAGCTCAAGAAGATTTCTTGAGTCACTGGACTGTTATTTTCTCCTCCTGAGGCTGTGTAATTTTGTTTAACGGAGGAAAATATCCAGGAGCCCATAAGACAGAGACTTCCTATCAGTTGTGTGTGGTCTTTCATTGATATAGGCCAAGATTCTGCCAGGGTGAAGAGTAATTCTACATTAAACGAAATTCTAGAAGGAGGGAGATGGCATTCAAGCCCTGCTTCTAGTCAAGCAAAGGTTGAATTTGAAGCTCCCCTCTCCTCAACAAGCTAATTTGGCCTACCTGGAGAAAAAATATATATATATTTCTCTTATTTCTGGCAGCTGATTTGGAGACACAGAGTTTACACTACTTCTTAGTATCTTTACAACCAGCTCAGCAGCTGGCCGAGTTGCACACTGTGCTGCCTATTCCTGTTCACTCACTCCTGTAAAGAGAGCAAGTGTATGAGATGACCTCAATTCTCTTTTGCAAAGGAATAAATCCTAGCAAACTCATGCCTTTCATGGATGTTGTGAAAGAAGATAGAGACATGATCTTACACTGTAGTAATGAAGACTGTATAACTATCTAAATGAGGAAATTTCCCATGTTTCACTGTACAAGGAATAAGTAATATTACCTGGTTGGATCCTTAGATAGTACAAGTTCAGACTAATTTAAGACAACATCAAACTGAATTCATGGTAATTTAGGATGTCTGTAGTATTCTGCAAGGAAATACTGATCTGTAAAGAAAAGGAAAGTAGAAAAAAGTCCTTATCAGATAACAACTATGAAATCTTGCCGTAATCTTAGACAGTTATTGATTAATCTCAAAATGATCCAACATTATAATTTCACTTCAATTTAACAAATGAGTTGTTTAGTTTTGTTTTGTTTTAATTTTATTGTCCTAATCTGTAACTGAAATATATCAAGGTACCTTTTGCCAGAACTGGATTTTATATAACAAAGTTATTTCCACACAAAATTCCTGTCCAGTTCTGTACATAAACTAGGGACATATCAGCTCTCCATCAGCAGAGATATCTCAGTAGCTTAGTGGCATGTTCAGCAATATTAATCCCTTCTAGACCTGTCTCTGGCATAAGTCTGAGAAGCTTCTTGTAATTTTGGATAATAAGAATTCCATCTATAAATGAACTTGTCTATTACACATTTTTTTCCTATGTGTCACATTAGAAAAAAAAGATAACAGCAATTATAAGAACTGCTATAAGTTGCATTTTAGTGCTGTCAGCATCTGGTATAGCAAACAAGATAGTCAAGGATGGAAACATCATTAAAATAATGTTAGTAACTTTTCCTGGACTAGTCTTTTTCAAATGCCCCAAAGGTAAAGGATAGTTCCTACAATACTAAGTACTAGAAAAGAAGAACATGAATTTGTCTTTTTTTATTTTTATTTTTATTTTTTATTTTTTAAGCAGTCAGAATGCCATTTGTTTTGTTCCAAACAGTAGTTTTGAAAGAGCTATTATCTAAATACAGGTAAAAATATTGTAATCAGAGCTTACATTATAGTAAGTTTATGGCTCTCGAAAAATACCTTGTTCAGGGATTTGTTCAGAGCATACAGAAGTTCTGTCAGAACAGATGGGGAGGGATAGTAAAAGCTACATGAGGAGACTATAAAACAACAATATCACTGACTGTTAATGTACTTTAAACTCCTGTCTTCTGCAGATGCCGCCTTTATTCCATATTGCAAAATTTATCGATTTTACAGTCCAGTCTTGTGCAATAAAGGCAATTCTACATGATCCAGTAACACGGGTCAAAATGGCAAAGCCTTTGAAAGACATTTGCCAAGTGTGACTGCCCAATCTAGTCAGCTTTTAGGTATACTAAAGTAGCATTTCGAGCTGTACTTGCAATTATAAGTGTCTGCATACAACATGGTGATGGTCTCTGAAGATGAGGAAGACGAAAGGGCAGAAAATGAGTAAAAAAGATCACATTCAGACCTCCTGCTGAAGGTGCCAGAGTTGGGACTGAAACTAATTCCTTCTTGACTGATTAGGGAGCAAAGGTCTGACAGTGCTGGATAACAGACAGCCACAGCAGCTCATGGTGGAGTGTAGATGTCAAACTAGAAGTGATAGAGTTGTAACACGCTTATAGTAGGAAGTTTATATGCAGCCTATGTAGCCTGAAGCTGAACTGTGAAGCAGCCTCCTGCTGATTTCAAAAGGAATATTAAATACTTTGGAAGTGCTGAGCCTAAATGACTCCACCAAAGTCACAAAAGAAACCTCTGGCAGAACAAAATTTGGATCACCTTTGTCTTCATGCAGTGCCTTCATTCATGACCATCCTTCTTCTTTAAAGATGATCACTGATAATTGAAGTGGTGAAAAAAAGTTAATAGCAAGGATATGTCACGAGCCCTAAAGATTTACAATCTAAGGACCAAATGCTGCAGTTAGCCAAGACTTTTTTTCCTAAACTTTGTTTCAGTAAGTTCATCCTGTGTGACATTGCTCACACTGACCAATAATTATAACACATCTTTGGAAAGATGTGCCGTCTTCAAATCAGATGTTGAAGAGTCTATCGAAGAGCACTTGAGAGCATTCTTGTGGTTGATAGAACCCTCAGTTCTACACAGACATTTCAGCTGCAAGCTTCTTGCTTTTAATATATTTGTTATACACTCTCAGTTGTAAAGTAATATGGTATTACCAGATAGCCATGTCCTCTTATAACCAATAAGCAAATCTTTTTAAGATGGCCAGGTGAAGATTTTTCTCATTGCAAAGACTTTCTCTATGCTTTAAACAACACATAGTTATCTAAAAGTAAGCATTGAATCTAATCATATTATTCATATCACCTCTACATTTGGTAGATAAAAACATTTCAAGAGAATTTTCCCTTATTTCTGGACAGCTAGATAATCGCTTTGAGGGATACCAATCTTTCCAGTGACTGTATTGGAGCCTGACCAACAGATTTTGACTGAACACTACATTTTTTTCAATGAAGATAAAGCCTGTCCTTTAAGTGGTAAAAGTATTTCAGTGGTAGCTGAAATTCTACTGTGATATCCCATCTCCCAGTCCTTTCCAGAGCAGCAGACATTATTTCCCAAAGAGATCGTGACTGGCCCTCATTTCCTAATAGCTCGTTCTGGCAGGAACGCTTGTTTCCAGCCATAGATAAAAGACTGAAGCTGATGGAGAAAAAAAAGAAAGAAAAAAAACAACAACAGCAACACACAGGCTGCTCACACAGCCTTTGTGAGGCAGCAAAGTTAATTGCTATGTAATTACCAACCAACTAAATTGTTTAATGTGGTAAAATGTGACCAGGGTTGTTACTTCTGTTGCAAGTAGTGGCTCGTGATGCCATCTGCAACCCATCAAGATTCACATAGTGAATTTGTTGCAGATGTAAGGCAAACTCTCGACATCTCCAAGCATGTTGTTAAAAACCCCCATCAAGTGAATACTAACATTTCTGTTGTTTCAGATGTCATTGTGGCTATTTACACAGGGCTCAATGATGCCGCACTTGTTCATGTTGATGAGGGAAGAATATGGTTAGTTAAGAGAAGAGCAGGTTGGCAATGGCTTCTGAGGTTAGAAACAAAAATAAATGAGAGATAGAAGGCACATCAGTGTTCAGCCATAATTGGAAATCCAGCTCGGCCATGTGGAGAGGAAAGCAATGAGGGGGAAAGGAATGTGGTCTGTCATGAAAGCAGCATTCTGACTGTGGGATCAGAAGCATCTTGTATAAACAGCAGGCAACTGCTGGATCAGTTACTGACTCCTGGGTGTGGCACACTCAGTGCCCAGTGCCAGTTGGTGAATATGCCAGGTTAGAGTCACAATTGCAACAGGTGCTGATGCTTTGGGCTGTAAAGTTGGGATAACGCTGTGAAATCTGGGCTGTAAAGCTGAAAATAGATTGAAACCCAAGTGCATGGAGATTCTCTGAAAGATGCTGCATAGCAAGTAGCTCGCAGATCTGCAGCATCTTCAGCAGAATAGAAAGAGTAGGATAGGTCTCTGTGAGAATCATAGGGTCTGAGCACAGTCTCCTGCCGCCAGCATCCTGGGGACTGCCACTGCATGCGGAGAGAATCGTCATATGTTTTTTAACAGTCTTCTCCATTATCTTAAATCTCCAATTCAAAAGTTCATTGCAAAAAACACAAATAATGACACTTCCAACCTGTGCTTCAAAACATTGACCTATTTCCTGATGTCTCCTCACACTGTATCACTTGTCACATGTAAGCAGCTGGGTTTGTTTCTTTTGTTTTTAGATTTTTATTTATTTATTATTTATTTTACAGAAGCGGCTCAGGGATCCAGGAAAGCCTTTTGAGCTCCTTGGTACCTGAGATGACTTCAAAAATGTCTCCCATGGCTCACAGTAACACAGATACTCAACAAATCTCATTTGAAGCAGAAAGTAGAGCCCTAAAAAATCTGTTCCTCCTGCTGAAGTGTATCTAGGATTATCAGCACACATTACTTCATGAGAGAGAAATACTTCCCAACTCCACTGGTTTTCACACTTTGAGCTATCATGTCAGCGGCTGTAGCCTCGTTTTGCTCTTTTGGTTATTTTACACAGAGTAGTAAGGAACATGAAAGAAAACAACCAGCAAAACAGTTTTGTTTTGTTTTGTTTTGTTTTAAATCCAGATAGCTGAACTTCCCTAATATCAGCTTTATATGTCAGGTGTTGTTGCTGAGCTTGTTGAAGAATCTGTATTAGTACAAAATTTGGAGGCTTCTCAAGCAGATGTGTTTGACTCTATGCATCCAGAACAAATAGGCTTCAGTATATGCTTGATACATGCTTTGCAGGAGCAACATGCATGTATGCTTCGAGAAATTGACCCACAAGAACATTTTGATCTCTTAAAAAATGAGGCTGAACAAAATGAACATACATATTTCCAAGCTGTTTTCTTGTTTTCATGGAACAGATGAGCTTGGAGGAAGAACTCATATGCATAAAGCTGCACCTTTATCACTGTGAGCACTGTGTCTTAGCCAGAGAGTGTGAGACAGAGAGCAAAAGAAAGAATAATTATCACAAGTTTTGAAGGATAGCAGCAGCAGCAATGAAGTCCAGTCGGTGGAGCAATGTGGCATCCTTAGAAGACCTAATTTTGGTCCCCAGCTTTGTACACACTGCATGAAACTAGAAAGCACAGCACAGGGTGATAATGGCTGACATACTCTGAGGACACTGTGACTTCAGGCAATTGAGATCCATCATGTCAGATGCTGCAGAGGTTGCAGAATCATATTGTCGACTGGCAGTGGTAAAGAGGTGTGAGTCAATCAATCAATCTGTTTTACAACATTTTATTTCATCAGTGGTCTTTAGGCTTTTTCTATTTACGAAGACCAAAATGAAAAGCAGATATTTCAGAATTCCACATAGATTGTAAATTCTAATTTCTGAAGACAACTGAAATAAATGAATTCAAGTGTCATTTTTTTTCCTACTGAAAATATATTGGTTTTGCTTAGAGTGTAGATCATTACATGGTGTAAATAAATCCTTACAATAATAATTTTGAGGAAGAACAGAAATAAATAAAGACAGATATGTTTATGACATCCTCATTTTCCTTTCAAGAAACAACAACAAAAAAAATAAAGCCTTCATAGCTGAAGGCCAGTTTTGCATTCTATTTCCTCCCAGATATCATTTTAGCATTTATTAAAGTTCACAAATCAAGGCAAGGTCATTTTCTCTTATTCTCAGTAGGCAAAGCATAGGGTTTTACTGCAAGGGGAAAAGGGCAGCAAGGTTGATCTGCAAATCTCTTACTTGAGCCTTAGTAATTTTAGACAGGTGCCCTTTGCTTAGCAATATTTTTTCTTTAAAAATGTGTCTTGGCACAAAGAGGGAAAAAAGTAATTGTAGACATCTGGCCTTTAGAAAGCCAATGGCTTACAAATTAATTTTATTGGAGGCTATAGCAATGATAGGACTTGATACTGCCAGCTGGAGCTCACCTGAACCTCACTGCAGAGTACATTCTTCTGTCCAGGCTTCTTTTCAATATTCTGAGGAAAATCTGTAGATCCTAACATGTTCTAAAAAAAAAAAAACATCATGTTTCTTCTCACCGTCAAAGGGAATCCATCTCCAGGTCATTGTTGGTATGCAGAGCCCTTCAGACGTGGCTGCTCCTTACGCTGGAGATCATCTCTTTATTTGCAACTGCCATTCTTTCTTTTGGCCATCTACTAGCTCCAGGGAAAAGTCTATCAGTAAAGATCAGAACAAGGGTGCAATTTCTTCTCAAAACTATGAGAGACTGACAGTGATCTGAGAACAAATCAATAACCAAGAAAACTGTATTAGATCTGTCCTCTGCCCAGTGATCACAGCAATGCTGAACTCTTGAGTGCCCAAATTTACCAGATACGGGCACATTGCCTGCTGCCTGCCTTTTGCACAGTAGAAAGAGAAAACAACAACAAAAAACAATGTCAAAGGGTAGAGGGTCTTTTTCTGTATAAAGCAGAGCTTTTAGCAAAGCCATGAAGGATTTCGTATGATGGAAAAGAACATTTCCATCCATACTCAAATGCTAGCACATTTTTTGTTGTTGTTGGAAACTTAAATTTCTCAGATGTTGAGTTTCCTGTTACTTATATGACACCTTGGCTTCTTAAATTACCTTCCTGTGAAATGTTTTGCTCTTCTTGTTGTTCTTGTTGTTTTTAGCAAAGAAACCTTAAATTTTAATAAGAAATAAGAAATAATCCACTAAAGAAGATAGCCAAGGCATGTTGAATTAAATGAGGTTTATTTTCCATAGAAAATTTTATTTTGAGTTAATATTCCATACTAAAATCCACACTTAAGCCTAGTTTTCTCAAATAATTGAGTTAATATTAAGGGAACTGTCTATCTGAGAAATATGTAAGATATCATTTTTCATTGTCTAAAGGTTGCTAAGATGATAACTGTTTCTGTATGAGCATAGGTCCTGATTCAGCTTCTGTGGGAAACATGAGATTTTGCTATTAATCATTGTTTTACTGCTACTCAGTTTCATCTATTAACACCCAGAAGGCTTAAAGCACAGGGAATCTGACTGCTGCTGATTTAAAATCACCACTAAGAGGATGGAGTCTAAAAGACCTGCAGCAATTTGCCAAGATATTTAGCAGATAAGCAGAATCCAGATGGTAAATAATTCTTAAAGGTTTTGAAATTTGTGGAAGTAGTTATAAATTCTCAGCATTAATATTGATAACATTATTACAATATCTTATAGAAAGATGCTTACACTCATAACCTGACTGCTTTTCAATAGCAATGAAATCAGCAGTGGCCTTGAATCAAAATTCTGGATCTATATAGTTTGAAGTAATGACATATTCAAAATGCATCTCATGATGTTGATCCTTCTGTTCTCTAAACTTCAGATTAATTTTGCCCCATTGGCGTCCCAGATTGAAACCTTATTTCACAGAACAGCCATCCCATGAACACAGAGGAAATAGCCGAGCAGACAGCATTGCTGTGTTCTGCACACCAAGGCAGACAAGAAATCTTAAACTCTATTTCTGAATGCTTACCTGGCCATTTCTCAAAGGAAAAGAAAATCCTTTAAATCAAGAACTGCATTTTTCTTCATACATTGAATCATATTAAATTGTTTATGTGTAAGTGCTGATAGTAATATCACCTGCATCACAGAAAACCATCCACATTTTTTTGTCTGCTGCCTGGCTACCATAGAGTTGATAACAACCCTGGCCTGAGGTGAGATCCAGCACTTCCATTTTAATGGGAAAGAATTGTGTTTGGAGTAGGAAGGAAAAGATCCCTGAGATATTCTTTCTTTTAGGTGAACCACTCTGATGCACATTGTTTCTGCTCTCTTTCACTGCACATCATCAGACTTTCTCATAAACATTGATAAAGATGCATTATACCCTTAAAGGAAGATCCATCAGCTGTGTCTTCCTTGGTTAGGAGTAAGGAAGCTGTCATGTTAGCTGGAAATGTCCTTGCAGAAGGTCAACCAGGAATTTTGTGGCTGGTGCTGAGACACTGGAGTGTGCTCACCTTAAGCAGAGCAAATATAGAAATGAGTAGGTGGTCCCAAAATGAAGCAAGGGTTTCCTTATGCAACCTTGTATAAAGCCAGTGAAACTGGGGACATGTTCCCACAGAGAAGGAGACACATGCTTAAGTGAACTATTCCTCATCCCTTCATGAGGCCATACTGCAGAGTGTGCTCACCATCACGCACTCAGGCAGAACCCAGTGCTCCCTCATACTGCTCTGCACTGCACCAACACTGCGCTGATCTCCTGGCCTTCACCATTAATCCAAGCAAGACCTCAGTAAATATCTTTTGGCCTGCAGCTTTGCAGATGAGCAAATCTGAGCACATTCATAAAGTAATTAACTTCCTTACAAATTGCTTAGATTTGCTTCTCCAATCATAAAATCCACAAAATACAAATAACACTGTCTTTTTCATTACAGAAATGACCCTGTTGCTATACACTTTGTTGTCATTCTGCTTAGCTAGGCTGTAAGGATTAACATTTGGAGTCATAACCATAATTCTTCATTCACCCCTCCTAAAGGTACACTTCTGAGACAGATCCCCAAGTTCAGGGAGACTGTGAAACTAAAGTAATGCTTTGTTTCCACGGAGAGAGAGAGATAAAGAGAGAGAAAGAGAACAAGAGAGCAAATATTACTTTGTTGGCTTCAAAAGCAACTGACTCTTCTTTAATAAGAATTAACACAGACCAATAGTTCATTTTCAGATTTGATTGTTGATTGCTGAATGAATCCAGAAAGGGGATCTCCAACTTGAAGACATTAATAAAAATTATGCAGGTAAAGCAGTAGATTACCAAAAGTTAAATATAGTGTGTATCCACTGTTTTTATTGAATACTAACACAGACTTGAATAAATAGATTGTTCAAAGGAATGGATAGGAAAAGATAAGGAATTAGAACTAGCTTTTCCAGATGTATTTTGATTGCTTTTCATAAGGGTTTCTGTTACAAGAGTTCATTTAAAAGTCATATATTGTGAAGTATTCTGAATAAAGACTCACATAAGCATTTATATTTATGTACCAGTTGACTATAAAATAGAATTAATAAAACACGACCTTTATGTCACATGCGTGTCAATTTTTGCCATGCTTATTCCAGAGCTTTTTTCCTTTCACTATGATTTGAGTTACAAGAACCTAATGAAAGTATTTATTTCCTTTTCACACAGCTCTCACAAAGTTTCCTGCTTAAGTTTCTGCTTACATTGTGCCCTTTATGTTTCAACTTCAAAGCCATGCTCCATCAGTCAAAAAATTATCATTAGTATGAAAAGACAACTGGATGTAAATGGAATGATCATTGCTTAATAGCGTTCTTAAATAGAATTTTACACTCTGAGCTGTACTCAGCACAGAGCCATTTCTAGCTGCATCATGTCAGAAATACCCTGCTGAGACTTCTGTGCTACTAACCACATACATCTTTTCAAAACAGGACTTCTCTTACTTTCGAGATTGGGAATACTGATATGGAGACAGGAATTTTTGTGTCCTACAGCTGGAGCTGGCAGAATTCTCTTCGCTCTGCATTTTCATCAAGTTTTATTTACATTCCACCTAAGTGATAGAAGTCTGAAAAGCAATGAGTTCTGGAAAATTCCGTGGGGATCAGAGGGAGAGTGGGGTGTTACTGAGTAGATAATGGAGAAAAGGGTAAATAATCCACATATTAGTTACAGTACAGTATAGGTGCTATGCAAAATTGCCCCATTGGATCTTGGACAGTACAGGCAAAGTTCAAGAGAGTAACTCAACATTTCAAAGAGAATGAAATAGTTGTAAAAATAGAAAGGTTACTAAGCATGACTACTGGATATTGGATACCCATAAGTATATTGATTAAATCAATAAGCACCTTTAAAAATCAATTAGAATATCATCACTAAGTACAGCAGACCAGATGTTCAAGACAGACAGGCATAAAAACTGCAACAGAAAGATTTGTGGGATTGTCAGCAAAGATGAATTGTATCAAAGTCCTTATGTGCAAAAAACATATGTATTTACTAAAAATAGTGCTGTATTAAAGATGAGACAACATCATCTATACACCATTATTTTAAAAAAAAAACCTCTTATATTTACTAATGCAGTCCTAGCACAAGTGATTGAAAAGAGAATGCAGGAAGTATCATAGAATCATGGAGTAGTTTAGGTTGGAAGGGACCTAAAAGATATGTGAGCCCCAACCCCCTGCCATGGGCAGGGCTGCCACTCCCTAGATCAGGTTGCCCACGGCCCAACTAGGGCTTTTATCCAAATCCTGCTCTGCAATACAGTCTCCCCAACTTCAAACTTCACCAGAATTTCAGGCTTGTATTCAGCCATGATTCTGATTTGGAATGAGATGAAAATGGTAGGTGGAAATGGTCTTGCTTTACATACAGTGTCACTTATCTATTATTTCATGTGACTTGATTCTGATCCTAGGATAACGAATAGTACTGAAGGATCTAAAGAAAAAATAGATGTCCGAATCTCACCCTGCACTTCCAAAAATCTTCAGATTGCATTATTAATCCATTCTCAAAAAAATCATCTTAGAGAGTGAAAATAGTAAACACAAACATTCCTACCAGATTTACAGTGCTCTTAACTATTGTTGCACACATGCTTGACTGTGATAAGAGTCCTGTTTGAAATGTACTGATTGGACCATCAGAGATAAATCACAGTGCTCTGCAATTAACTCAAGATTTATTAATTTATGAAGATTCTTGAATCAAGCATGTCTAATGGCCTTCTTTATTAATACATTCAAGAATGTTTCACATTTTAATGCCATTTAAACAAGAGTCCTAATAAGATACAGCATCAATTAATGGTCCTGTTAAAAGTCAGATGGTATTTTTACAATAGCCACAGATTACTTTTCCACACAATAAACACCATGGAGCAATCATTAAGGCTTGTGGTTTTGTTTGGAAAGGTGCACTGCAATGACATGCTGCCAAAATTTAACAAGCATCTCCTACGAGACACTTCTTCCTTAAGATGGTTAAAAAAAAAAAAATAAAAAAATCCTTAGTTATGTCTTGCCCAGAAAAAGAGAATGAGGAATTAGAAATTCCATTAGAGCATCTTTTAAAAGCAGTATGCTTCTCCAAGTCCCTAAGGATGTAAGCTCCCTACAATATCATATTTTTATTTCACTTGGTTATTCAAATACGTTGATTTTACAGTCTCCATTCAGTTTTCGTGATTTGTTTATTGTTTGTTTGTTTGACTGTTTGTTTCTATGAAGATCATCAACTTGGACCAAAGTGAGATTAATATAGATCTCCATTCTGATGCTTCTCACTCTCAGAATTCTCAACTTCAATTTGGATGATTTTTTTCTTATTTGTTGATGTTATAGGTACAACTACACTGTTGACTACAGCGTCAGCTAAAACAGTGGCCTATAATGTGAACAGTGCACCACAAATATTCTACCCTTGGTTTTATATTGACATTCGTCAGGACACCCACAAAGTAATAAGGCCAAATGAAGCATGATGATTTAGCAATGAAGCTCAATTTTTACTTCAATACTGGCCAATAAACCCATATATTTACTTACTAAATAGACTTAACTGAAAGGATTGATATAAAATTTATGCATTATCTACAATAAGTAAATATTTTGATTTTCTTTGTGAATATGTCAAATTTCCATAAGCCACTGAACAATAAAGAGCTGAACACAAAAAACAGAAAAATTACTTGGTCACTCGGGCACAGTGAAGATTATATTCAAGTACTACTAATACCAGGAGCTTCTGTTTCAGAAGTAGTAATCTACTATACATTTCATGTACTGAGAAAGCCATTTAAAGCACAGAAGATCCCAAATTTGTCTTCTCCTTCCTGCTTCTGGTTGTACAGCAGACTCTTTTTGCAGAGATATTAGCGTAGACAGACTAGCTGATATTGAAGGAGGTAAATCTTATTAATTTCTTACTCCATAAAGCAATTGTTCCACAATTGCTAAAGGCATTCAAGGCCAGGTTGGATGAGGCCCTGGGCAGCCTGATCTGGTGGGTGGAAATCAGCCTACAGCAGAGGGTGGAAATTAATGGGCTTTCATGTTCCTTCCAATCTAAGCCATAAATATGATTGTTAAAATAATTTTCTCCTGTGGATTTTACACTAAATGGACGGTACTGCCATGGGACTAACAACTACTTCAAGTGGAGACAATACTGCACTAGGTTAAATAGTTACTTGATTTCTGAGGCTTCACAAACCTACATTTCCTTTACCCCTTCTCCCAGAGGTAAAGAGAAGCAAAAACAAACTACTTAGCTTAAGGAGTGACTTCTGCTGTTTTAAAAGCCATTAAAGAAAACTTAGTGATCCCCTTATCATCCAATTATGACACACTGACCTGTAGAAGGGATTGACTGCCAGAAACACTGTCAGCTTTTTGTAACTATTTCAGCTGCTCTAAGACTCTACCTCTCTCTATAAAATATGCTTCTTGCATCTCTCACTCCCACCCATACCAGCTAGCTCCTCAGTTCCATAAATAAAACCACAGCATTTCCCTGGGGCTTTCTCCAGTGAATGAACCTAAGTACTTGACAGGATATGATCACGCTTTCCCAAGTGATTTTTTCACTGTTTTTGACCACTTGTACAGCATTTTGTTTGTTTTTGCCTTTATTTCAGATTATTAAGGCAAAATAAATAATATTATTAGCTGATAGCACTTTAGATAGGCTTTTAGATTATTTCAGTTTATTTCCTTCAAGGTCATACCTGCTTCTGTGAAACTTAGTCTTAATCCTTCAAATCCCCTTCAGTAAGGAGGGCATAATAATTTCTCTGTCAGTCTAGTCCATTTGGATTAACACCCTGCAGAAGCCCGAATTTTTCCCTGGCAAAGAAAGCTATACTTTTGCCTGGGGCCTGAAAGGACCTTTACAATACTCACAATTATTAATACAAGCTTCTTATTTTCCCTCAGAAAAAAAAAAAAAAAAAAAAAAAAAAGAATTTAGATTTACAATTATTATTGAAGTTTCAAGTCTTCAAAAATTTTATTTTGACTATTAAGATTCAGCATGCAAATTAAACTTCAGAACAACTATTTGTGGTAGGGACATGCTAATAGAACCATGTATGAGCAGGAGAACATATGCAATTTGATTCTGAACTCTGATACTTCTTCAGTGTTGTCTTTGCTATACTTAAAATGGAAGCAGTAACAAGTACCTTTCATATTAATTGCTTTGGACTATAGAAATGTTAACATCCTCTGAAAAGCATCTCCCTGGCAGCTTCACAGCGCAGGTAAGCACCCAGGTTGTCCATACTTTGAAAGAGAAAAGTCACTCATGGAAGAAAGCAATGTGATTGGCAAGCTGCCTGGGTTAGCTACCACTGAGCAGCAGAAAGATGTGGTTCACATTCTGCTGGCTACTTCATGGAATTATCATCTTACTTCAAAGCTATTCCAATTCTAAACCCTGCTGAAAATTGTGGGGTTTTTTTATTTTTTTTTTTTTATTATTATTTTTTTTTAATTTGGGGGTCAACCATAGAGATTTTTCCACTTTCAGGTGCTATAGCTTCTGTTAGAACTAAAGATTTCCCTGCAAACTATGGAAGTGATATTTTTAGTGTAAGTGCTAAAGTGTGCTTTGTTTGTCACAGTACATCTGAATGTGAAACTTGTAAAAAAATGCTGCAGCATTATGAGGATTTCACAGAACAAACTGATGAATCAAAAATCTTTTCCACTCCTCTGTGAATCCCTGAACATCCCTCCGCCAATGGATACATTTTGTCCAAGTCCATTATGCCTTGGCAAGAAGAGTACTTTGGTTTCTACGCTCTCTGCTTTTTCCAGAGTTTTTGTGATAAGAAATTGCTAACTCTTATGACAGATACCACAGACTGGAATGGCTGTAGATAGGGGCAAACCTCAAAATTACAATGAGTGTCTCCAACCCTGCCCACTTATTCTTCACATAGCCATTTTTTGAACCAGCAACATCAGAGCAGCAGCTAATTGGAGCAGTCTGTACTTGATTCATGGCTGCCTAATTCACACACAAAATTTTGTGGTCAGGAGAGCACTCGCTGGTCATTCTTACGATGATGTCTTGTAATGATGGCCTGTCCTCAGGGTATTTGATGGGAGGAGAAGAGTTGATGCCACTGACACAATTATGTCTCACAGGAGTTGGGATGCTCTTCAACACAAAAGGGCTAAAAATATTCTGCTATTTTCCTTATATCATTGTGCTGAGGGTAAGCTGTTCTGTTCATTCCAGTGAGAAGTAGATTATGTCAGTGCCAAAGCATTGCTCAGCATCCATTTCAATCCATTATTAGTAAAAGAAAGTCCATGATGAATAAAATTTTGAGAGTCATTGTAACCTAGTGGAAGTTGTGGAAAACCATCAGCAAGTCAGTAAATACCTTGGCATATATTCAACATAATGAAAAATGGTTAAATGTCAGTTTCTGATGTTACTGCTTTCAAAGATCTGTGCCTCAGAAGTGTTTAGAAACATAAATAAGTGAACAAATGGCTATCAGTAGATCTACCACAGCAAAAAAGGACATGAGTCACTGCACTGTCAGGTGCACTAAGATATCCTGGATATCCACTAGGGTGAACAGGTATAATGCAAGACTTTCAGTAGACCATGATCTGAAATGGCCCTGACACTCCACTCAGAAAGCAATGAAATGACAAGAAGCTTTCCTGTGGGAGATGTTCCATGCAACAAGAGTGTGTGTCTTCCTTGAGAAACTTAAAACAAAAGAGCTACATGAGGAGTGAGGGAAAAGTGATTATCATACTTTTTTTTTTTTTTTTCGCGTAAATAGGAAGAAATAAATAGTTGTTAGCTTAAAGTAATGGCAGAAGTCTATGGTTCATAAACCAGCCTCATTCTGGTGCATCATTCATCAGACCACGCTCATATAGTCCCACTACAGACACACCGTAGGGATGTGTCATTTGGCAAAGGGGTGATGACTTACCCAACTGTTTCTGAAATGCTGTAATAGGACTGTGTTTGCAAGGGAGCATACAAAACAGAGCCTCTTTTGGGTCATCCAAATTTCACCAATGAGAAATTATGTCAAGAGGACAACCTAGAACAAAGAAAAATAAATATAGCCTTAAGACTGCTTGGATCCCCTCCCGGATCTGTGTCAAGTATCTCTGACACAACATGAGAATTATATCCCTTTCCTCCCTATTCTCCTCCTCAAACAGTGATGCTCCTGTGTTGCTTTTAGGACACTGCACATAACTGTCAGGACGTCCTGACTCAGGCTGTAACACAAGCTCCCATCAGACAACATTTATTTGTGGTTAACATGGACACAGAAATGCTCTTCTACCCAAGCCAAAGAGACTAACTAGCTAATTATTTCTTTTCCTTCACAAACTTCCCAGGGAGATAAATGGCCATGGAAGCTCATGCCATTGTTTGGACTTCACATAGCAGAAGACATGGTTTCTTTGAGTCCATTCCCTCAGGACTCTCAAACCCCTTTCATGAACTTGGCAATGCCCTGCGGACAGGACAGATATTGATGGATTGTGGATCTTCAATGAGTTATTGAAATCACTTATCCTTTTATAATAAAAGATTTTCTCTCTTTGAGTTCGAATTTACTCCCCTGCTAGACATAATTTTGCTGTTTCACATACAGCAGTGAGTTTGCCTCCAAGCAGCACCTCCCCTTCCAGCTGCCTCCTCCCAGGACTCACAGTGCATAAGATCTCTCTATCTGAGGCAGCAATCACTGAAGAGCCTCAAGAGTTCTCATTTCACATCCTCCTGCTCTGATGCATTGATTATCCTCTTGTTGGATCGATAGCCCACCTGCTTTTGGAGTTTTCTAGCATTCTGATGGTAAATTAAAGCACAGATAATCAATCCTCAGTTAATTTCCCCAACCAAACAATTTATATCTCTCTTCTGAATCCTTATGATGTGAATTATATAATGCTGACATATTATCAGGCTTCCCAGACAAAGTAAGTGCTTCAATAACACTGAATTACCCTCTTTATTAGTAACACTCAAATGTGACAAACCAGCAGATTTATTTTATAATGTTGTCTAGATCTTGTTTGAACTCCCAGCTATTGTAAAGGAGTAAATTGCTAATTAACAGTGGGTTTTGCTTTTTTTTTGTTAATGGACTTTGGGGATATATTTCAGACTTAGATTAAGATTAGTGCAAAACAGAGTTCTTAATTATTTCAAATTGAGTGTTATGCTAATGGTAAACAATTAGTTCTTTCCTGACTGAAAATTAATGTTCTATAAATAATTACAAAACTAAGATGCTATGTGAGTCCCAAAAGGAGCTGCCAGACTCAGTGGTTAACCCACAAGAAAGAGGCATGGATCTTTTCCATGCTCTCACACTTCGTGAAAATTAAGCATGTGCTTTGGCAGTTTCCTTCTGCCCTGACTGAAGTCTACATATGCATACATACATACATACATACATATATACATTATATAATAATATGTGTGATATGTGTGATATGTGTGATATGTGTGATATGTGTGATGTATATAATGTATATAATGTATATAATGTATATAATGTATATAATATATAGCCTGCAGAGGGTGTTTTTTAAGGCAGAGATGTGTAGTCTTACAGTCTGTTGATTCTCAGGTAACTTCTGAAATCAAAGTATAATCAGCATATTTGCATCTGTCCCAATGAAAGTTTCTGCTTTGTGATGCTTTGTAATCACTTTTGCACAATGAAAAATGGGAAAATAGAAAACTGAGTTACCTTAGCTACTCCCAGGGGAAGTTCCATGAGGTCATTGTATGTTATATTCTAGATCACCCTTTTCTCTTGCTGAACTCCAGGGAGTTTATATTTTCCACTTTATGGCTGGAAAACTTTGTTTTTTTACACATCTTAATTTATATTACCTTATGATAATGATCCTGAATTTTTCAGTGCCTTAACATGACCTTACAAATCCCCTCTGCCACCAGCAGAAAGAGACAGCCATCCCCAGTTCATAAATCTGTAAAAGGTGGGATTCCTAGACTCACACACAATAAGGAATTTCTTCTCAATGAAGGCAAATATTGGCAGGAGAAACAAAGCAGCGCCACTGGGCATCTTCATCACCTAAATAACTCTGGATAAAAGCGAACAGAGCCTATTCTTTACAGCAGTCTACCACAGTCCTGCACTACCTGTCCCAAACCCAACCCTGAGCCTCAGTCAACAGGGCTCACACCATTCTGTGGGGTGAAGGAGTGATGGACGTTACTTCTTCCACACCTCACCTTCCCTGCAGGTGCAACCCTGCAATATGTCCAGTATGTTTTCAGTGTGGGAAGGTGAGGGCTAGGGTGGCAAACCTAGGGGGTGAGTACATTAGCACTTAGTGATGCTCGGTGTTCACTCTCTCCTACTGCACTTCCATGCATGCTGGGGAGTCACAGAATCACAGAATTGTAGTGATGGGAAGGGACCTCTAGAGATCATCTAATCTAACAACCCTGCCAAAGCAGGCTCCCTAGACCAGGTTGCACAGGTAGGGATCCAAGCAGGTCTTGAACGTCTCCAGAGTAGGAGACTCCACCTCTCTGGGCATCCTGTTCCAGTGCTCTGTCACCCTCACTGTGAAGTTCTTACACATATTTGTGCAGAACTTCCTATGCTTCAGTTTGTTGCCGTTTCTCCTTGTCCTATCACCACACATCACTGAAAAGAGTCTGGCTTTGTCCCTTTGCCTCCTACACCTCAGATATTTATAGACATTGGTCAGATCCCCTCTCAGTCTTCTTTTCTCAAGGCTGAACAGACGCAGGTTGCTCAGCCTTTCCTCATTTATAAGGCACATCTGTCATCTATCCAAAGCCCGAGGATCATCCTCTCCCTCCTTTCTGCTGCCACCTTCCTCCGCTTTGAGGGAAGGAATCAGAAATCCCTCAGAGCAGATGTGACTTTCTGTTTTCTGTCATCTCCTTTCTCCACCCAGCCTCCAAAAATTCCTCAGACTGGACTGTGCACCTCATCTCTTGCCTATGTATTTATCCAAGGAAAATGTCCCTACCACCTCCCATAAACCAGCACTTTGGAGTGCTCAGAGCCCTCTACTAAAGTGCTGTTGAGTCTCGATGTGCAAGGAGTATCCAAACCACAGAACCCCCCTGCCCCCCTTTCATCCCCACATCCACACAGCATTAATTTTGAGTTCCATAAGCATGTGTATTTTCCTAACATTACTACAGTACCTCTGCAGACCTCTTCTAAGCTTGAGTTCTTGGAGAGGTAAATGACTTCTCTCTGTCCTGCAAATAAAATAAGATTTCAATTTGCTGTCAGAGCTTTAATTAAAACACCTATAGATCAATTTTAGCGTGGCAAATTGTCTACACCACTACTGCTATAGGAAGATGAATGTTAGCTGTGGAAACAGGCGAAGTACACTCCCATAGACTAATGAGTAATTTCATAGCCATTGATTTTTGACTTTGAAAATTCTCCCATATGCTTCTGGGAATTGGACTTGTTACAGGTGATCTGGCAGCAGATTTTGCCATTTTTTTAATTTTTAATGAATGTGGAAGAAGAATCATTTTGCCATTTGTGTTTTTCCATGTGAGGCAAGCACCTATAAGCACCTATCTCCCAAATTCTGAAACACAGACTAATTGTAGTGTGATTACCTTCAACAAATAATACATAATCCATACATTTTATTTCTATGGGATACTGATAAGCAACCACTATCTACTGCTGTAAAACTAAGGATCTAATTCTGCATTCAGTCTGCATGTTAACATTCTTTTGGGTAATAATGAAAAGTCAGATTGTATATCAGGCAAAATCTAATTACTGGAATCAATCTACTTATACCTGTGAGAAGTATTAAAAAAGAACAGAATACAGGCAACTATTACTGACTTGATGGCAAGTGTATTATTTAGTATATAACAATCTATTTGCAATGATCACATAACTAAATGGGCGATTTTACTATCAGAGTTAGACATTTAACCTGGATAAATGTTGCTGTGCTTTTGGTAAATGCTGACCATTTGAAATCAGTCAGTGCAGAATCTGAGTACCTCACAGCCCATAAGGCATTGTATTTAGATCACTTACTTGGAGCAGTTATGTTAAATGTGGTCATCACTGCTCTCCATTGGCTCTGCTCTACACTCAGCCCATGCAGCAAGAGGGGGATTCTCAGCACTTCCTTAAACTTGGGAGGCACAAGTAGTCATGAAGATTAGGTTGTGAACAAACAGTGTGAGTCATAGACAGGCAGACAATTTTCTAGGGGTCTTGGTTCTCTATAGAACCTGCTCTACACCCCATAAGGAATCAATGGAACAGCAACAGTTTTTGTTGAGATCCTGAACCAGTTTTTTACCAGACAGCTGAGCAAAAACTCAGTTTTCAGGTTTCTTCTGGGACGCAGATCTGTCATCTGCTCCATCCTGAACCTTCCATAGGGTTCTCCCAAAAAGGGAAGATACAAGGGATGAAGACAATGAGAATTAGAGAGACAGTGAGAAAGGCAAAGATTAATCCTTACTAACCAGAAGAAAATGCAGTTGGGACTGTTCATTGTTTTAGATCTGCGCCACAAAGCTGTACAACAGAGATGGGACCATTTGTAAGTGATGGTAATTCACACATATATCCTGGCAGTCTCTGTTAAAGTCCACCAGTTAGACCAGAAAATACACAGACAATCAAAGTTTGAATCAAAGAATCAAAGTTTGGGTCAGGTATGTTGTTGCTCAGGGATGCTGGACCTGGTAAAAAGAGAAGAGTTTGTCCTTTGCACAGCTCACAGGACCCTAGGCAAGTGAAATAAGAGGAATTCTAGAATCCCAGAATGGTTGCAATTGGCAGGACTTCTGGGTCCATCTGGCCCACCCCCTGCTCAAACAGAAACACTCAGATCTGGATGGTCAGGACCATGTCCAGGCAGTTTTTGAAAATCTCCTGGAGGAGACTCCATAGCCTTTCTAGGCAACCTGTGCCAGTTATCCATCATGTGCACAATATGGAAGTGCAGTTGCCATACCTCCAGGAGTACCCACAGCCCACATTAACCCTGATTCACCTGAGTGTTCCCTAACCCAGGTCTCCATTTCAGGCCTCCCAGGACCATCAGTTCCTGCCCTGGCAATGCTGTAGGACACCAGGTCTCTGACTGCCCACTGTCATGGACTCCCACAGCCCAGTGTTCTATCCTGTCCTCAGTTTGTACCAATCCCCACGCAGAATTCCAGTTTCTGGGGCTCTGCTGCCTGGCCAGCGAAGGTTCCAGTCACCTCAGAACTTCATCTCTTATGCCCCAGTGAAATAACAGTGCCTGAAGAGCAAATTAAATTTCTGTCCTAACACCCATCAGACTTACTGTAACTACAATTATCTGAGTCAAGAGAGAAAAACTGTGCAAGCGCAGACATCACCAGAGCCCAACAGACTACAGGAAGCTGGGAAGACAAACTGGTGCACAGGCAGCAATATCTGCCATTATCTGGTATCCATATCCAATTGAGTTAACTGTGTACACACACCAGGCATGCAATTCCATTAATCTCATCCATTTACTTTATTTGCACACACAGCTTCAGTAGCAATTTTTCCCTTTTGCTGTGGAGTTGTCAAAGGCGTTCTATCAGTCAGTATAAGGACTTAATTCCAGCTCCTGATGAGCAGGAGCTGGGAAACAATGTGGTTTGATTAACCTAGTTCCTGTCTATGTTGTCAGCTGAGCCCCTTCTTCAGCAAACATAGTCCAGCTGTTTCTTGTGATGTTATGCATTTAGGTTTGCTACTCTTATACAACAAATGAGAAATCGAGGTTAAACAAGAAGGTGAGGGCTTTATTAAGCTCCTTTACTGTGACTACTGCTTCTATTGGCATTTCCTTTGACTTTTGACCTTCCCTGATGCAAAGGTTCTGGTCTCCTTGCAGCTATGCTGCGGCTTTCTCTGAAGTACACGGGTTGTAATGTGATACCTGCGGATATGGTACCTAGGGTAATTAAGATGTTTGTTGACTTTGGTTCGGCCCCCATCAGTGTATAACTATGTTCATAGGAAACCTATGTTTGCTTTCTGATGAAGTGCCAAACATTGGTGCATAAAGTAACCAGAGTTCCTAGTTTTTAACATTTCATGCTTCTTCATTACTAATTGAATAATGCTGAAGTCAGGAGTCTGGCAAAGAACACATGAAGGTGTCATTTTCAGTGCAGGAAACAAACATTTATAAATTGGTTATACAGTGAGTGCAGTACTTGGCTTTCAGTCTGAAGACAAAAGCCTAATGCATCACTTCATTATGCAGATATCTATGAATGGGACCAGATACAATAAATTTGGCCAAAATCAGTGGTTCCTACTAGTTCACACTGCACCCTAAATTCTGCTAAGGTTACTGACCATTTCTCCACTGACTGCACAGGAGCTAGCCTTCATCTAGTCTGATGTCTGATTTTTCAGTTAAAGTGATTTTAACCCACTCTATATATTGTGGAAATTTTCAACATCATGTTCTCTTTTCACTGCTCAGTAATTGAGTTCTTACCATAAGTGAAATAATCATAACTGGTTTCATACCATATGTGAAATATCCTACTAATTTTTCATGAAGCAGATGAAATTTCCACTTTCCACATCTATTAAATTCCTACCTCAGCCTCTCCGTTTCAATATCTTCCCAATAATTCCATATCTCCTTCCTTCAATGGTTTGCACTCATCACCAGCTCCCAGTCTCTAACGTTCACACCAACTCACAACCTCCATTTCCCTTTCACATCCACTGTAATGACCGCTTCTGCCACTGTCTCATAATTCTTCCAATCCTGGTGTTCAAACCAAGAAGTTATGCAATGTGATCCAGAGTCATGAGAGGGAGAAGAGGATATGGAAAACATAAAGAAAGAGTTCTCCTGTTTTCTGATTCAATTCAAAGATCCAAACGCAGGGAAAATCTTGCCCAATCCTGGACTGCAGCATGTCAAGGATACGCTAAACACAATTCAGCTGCCCAGACATTCAGACTCACACCACAGACTTTCAAAGCGATCCTAGGATACCTTCTGAAACTGGCACATATATGACACCTGTTAGAACAGATAGTTTCTCTGAGTGGTAAGAGAGGGAGTTTTTATCATATGACCAGTGGGTCCATGTTTGCAAATTCAGACAGTTCTGCCCTTTCTTCTAGAAATCTGTGTCACAAAGGTGTATGACTGTTGTGAGTTTCAGAAAGTGTCACGTAAAGTGTGAACTGATGAAGGCAGTCTGAATTTATCTCCTGACCTAAAAAGCTGGGTATCAGACATTAGAGAATTTATCGCAATATAGGTGTATTGAAGATCTGTTCTTATTATGATTATCTTCTTTTCTTAATTACCACATACATAGAAGTCACTCTTGCTTTAAGACATAGGTGTCTGAAAAGTCTATTGCATTTTTACTATGCTTTGACTGATAGTATTATTCCACCTTCCACCCAAACCATTAACACAGATTTCTTATGAAAACAGTATCATAAACAAAGAGTGAGATACAGAGCACAGAACATAATCTGCCCACTTCACAACACAATGTGGAAATCTCTTCCAGACCACTGTTTTGTATGTAGGATGGAAATGTTTCCTGAAGGGAAAATTTTGGAAATCTCAGGACAAAACACAGTGGAAAAAAAAGTGCAGAGAAAGTACTATACTGTATTGATACAATCTGTCAGGAATGGGGCTAAATAAATGCTACATGGTCTTTCCTTACCCCTGACTCCAAGCCTAGTCTGAATCACCAACATTATGTTTGCAGTCCAATGTATCTAATTGTAATGGCACCTTGGGGTATCTATTCACCATCAACAGGATCCTACAGGTCTCAAAAAGAAAGGAACTATGGGTATCAGGAATGCTAAGAGTGGTTAGTTAACTTTTATAACACCAGAAAGATCCAAGATATTTAAGTCCTTCCTTTGAGGCACAAAACTACAAGAAATAGTTACAGTTTTTTAATTGCTCCTGGAAAGAAATATTACTTCAGAGAAATTAGACAGATTGAAATCTTACTCACATGTGACGACCCCAAGGTGCTACTGTTTGGCCGAAGCATGACTATTTCTGCAAACTGATAAGACAATACCTCTGAAAATGGACAGCTTAGGAGATGGATTAGTTAGACAGTGGCTTACTCATAGTGTAAATGATAATGAGATCAGAGAAAGGCAACTGTAGAAATGGACTTGACATTGCAAAGAAAGATTATATTAAGAGGTCAATTCAAAATTTTGCTTTTTCAAATGAAAGTTCAGTAAGACCAAAAAGATTTGATTAAAAATGCACGTCAAAGTGTAAAGATGGGCTACAAAGGTCATCAAATGGCTTGGACTTCATTAACTTGCAGAAAATGTGGCATTAATCATGATAAAATGCAAAGGGTTCCAGTGTGAGAAGAATGTGGCCATGCAGAGAATACATTCAGCTTGCATCCATTGGATTCACTTTTCTATTTGTTCTTCCAGGTGCTCCCACAGGTTCTGTTTAATTGCTTGTCTAAGCTAACCATCAAGAATTTGTTTATCACCTGTGGAGAGAAACAGGCTCATTTGGGCCATATTTCATCTCACAGTGAGGTAGACATTCAAAATATATCAGAGGAAAAATGTTTTGGAAGTGACTATCTCCCTCCATTGACTGAAGAAAGCCATGAGTGACTGACACATACTTGTGTTTCTGTACTGCAGGCAACTATAATCGTAGAATCATAGAATATCCTGAATTGGAAGGGACCCATAAGAATCATCAACTCCAATTTTTGTGTGACAAGATGGGTGTGGTTAGCACATCAATTCTGTAATGAAAGGTTGCATAACCCACACTGCACCTAAACATTGCAGAGCTTCTGAATTTGTGAAGGTAAGGATTACAGCGATGTCACCACACTGCTCAGGGGATGTTTTTTTTGTTCACATGCACACAGAACTTATGTAGCTCATAGGTTCTGTTTGTAATCTATTTCTGGACTGGAAATGCCTACATTTACGTATAATGAGTCTTCTCAGCTCCACCTCTTTTACTCTCCACGTGACTTCCACGGGAGGAGGAGGATTCTCTATTCTATTCACCCCCCTATTTCTGGGGGTGCATCTCTATGGCCTTTTCTGATGTTTCTGTCCAAAACATTTTCATCTCTGCTAAAACTCACTCCATCTTTTACAGTAAACAAGTCTGTACACCCTGAGGTATAACACTACGTAGAGCAATTCCTGTAGCCTTGCTACTGCACTGCAGCCTACTAGTGAAGCAGATGTTGTCCAGATAATTCCAGACTTGATTTTTACCTACCAGTCGTACTTGGGTGATCACAAGTTTAATAAGATTTAGTGATAAAGAAGATAAGCAGTAAATTACTGCTTTTCTAGATAATCAGCAAATCTACTTTTTCTAAATTTTTCATTGGGATTTTCAAAGTTTTCATTTAACACTCTAACCAAGCAGTTCAAATGTGTATTTAAGAAAATGAATGAGGAAAGAGCAACATGCAATGCACAGAGGCAAGAACATAAAATGCACAGACGCTTATCTGATCGTACTCACAGAAGACAGTACCACTAAGTCCAGTGCAGTTAATGAAGGTGCAGGAGTGCTAAACCCAACACTGATAAATAGAATCTAGTTCATGCTGTTTCAACATCACTTCAAAGTGACTGTTGCCCAGTCATATTTGCTGGGGAAAACAATCATGTGCTTAAGAGAAGTAGTATGCGCTGGTTTGGGCTAAGCTAGCTAAAAAGAGAAGAGAACAATTGCAGCCTCCACTCCCTTTGAGTACATAAGCTCATTCCAATCACTGACATATGGATAGCATATGTGGTCTATGAGGCTTCCACTGAGAAATGTTTCTAAGAGGCTGATAAAAAGTGTAGCAAAAAACGCACCAGATCCAGTCCAGAGAAGACTGTCAAATAAAGCTCATAGACAAAAAGGGAGCATAACCCAGGAAGTGGAGAAATCATCAGAGCAAATAATGTGTGGGGCAGGTAGTGTTTGAGCCATTGACTTTAGGAATCTCTTTTAGGAGATCTGATTTCTCTATTGAGAGTCTATCCATTGCCTATAGAGACGTTTCTGGGCTCCACCCAGGTGTGCGTACAGGCAGAAGCTGAATAGTTTGTCTTCCCAAGGAGGCCAAAAAGGCAGAGACTTAAAGTGAAACATTGTGAGTGCTCCCAGTATCTCTTATTGATTCTACCAATAAGGTTGTGACAGAGAGAAACTTGACATATCCCTAGTTTCTCCTTTTAACTGGAACAAGCAGTAAGACTGAAATTTTGTCCATTTCTACTGTCAAAGATGGACTCCTTACCATGAATGGCAATGATGCTTGGCAATAAATGAAAAAATAAATAAATAATGCCTCACTAAGAAGAAAAGAAGTAGTGAAGAAGAATGAAGGAAAAAAGAATAAAAAAATAATTCTTAATAATGGTGGTAGGTGGATAGATGAACTAGATAACCCTAAAAATCCTTTCCAACATTAGTGATACTATGATTCTCATCTAACTGGGAGGGTGTCGTTTAAATTCTGACCAAAATAATTTTTAAATAGTGCAATTTAAATTAAATTATCCCACAGAACTATGATTAAAAGTATATATTTCTCCCTTTCTATTTTTCTAATCAGTCTTTGAGACCTGAGTAATTCAGCCCACTGACATGTAAATCTGTAGGAAGATACCTTTCCCAAGTACTATATAAAAATCCCCAGAGATCAGCCAAGAACTGTGTTTTGGCAGAATAATCTCCTCCAAAGTGTGTTACAAACATAGAGGACAGATGCAAATGATTTACATGTTCCCAAAAATTGTGATCACCAGGCTCTCATTCAGTCTGAAGTATACTTCAACCTTTTGATAAAAGACTTTTTATAATAACTCTCAAGCTTATTTGGGTTAATTAAACCCAACTGTCTGATGATCTTGTGTATATGAAATAGGTAGGTGTTACCATACTGACAGATGTGACACAGAAGTAACAGTGAACTTGTGCCCTTGTCAAGCATCTGAAGGTCAAGTGGGACATGGCAAAACATTTGAAAAGTCCCTGGATCCCTATATTTAAGATAAGGACTGAAGTGGAATACAGGTAAACTGAAACTTCTCCTAAGCAAAATCCTTCTGTGCCAGCAAAGATGATTCCCTGTATCCTACACGAGGAGCTTAATTTTCACCCAGGACTCCATTTAGAAGCACATCAATGGAGAGATACCCCAAGGAAGATTTTGCTCTTTAATTGGCCGTTGCTACCATTTTGTCTCATAATTACTCTCCATAAGCTGAAGACATATCAGTGGAAGATATAGGTAACTCCCTTCATCTGATTTTCACTGAGTCAAAGTACAGCCTGGAAAAGACCATCTGGACTGTAATGGCCACAAGCTTTTAGTTTAGTGCCTGAATTAACTATATAAACCTGGGTGGATAAATGCAAGTATTAGAGCTTACTAATATTAGGTGAGAGTGCTATGTCCTTGAGAAATTTTGTCCTTTTTTTAATTCAGAATTGAAAATAGAGTAATTGTAAGGTATGAACATATATCTAGAAAAAATATAGTCTGAGACTGAATTTCTGTTTCTCTTAACAGGTACTTCACAAATACACCCACCTCTAAGGAATCGATATCTGTCAACTGATGAATGTGACTGGAGTGAAGATTGTACAGGTTGTGTTGATGGGTGTGATTAATTGCTGAGGGTCAGCTCAGATATGTTCTGCAGCTGGGTAAAGGTGGCACTAATGCAAATTGGTCAGTTGGGATTAAACATCATTAATTCCAGATAAACAGCCAGTGGAGCAGTATGCATTTACAAAGCATCAAAAGGCTAACTTTGTAGAGTTCATTCTAAGAAAGCAATAAAAGTAATCAATTAGGATTTAGACAGGTTCTCAGAGATATGATGAACCAATTGAGATAAGCGGTTATAACATGTACCCACAACCTTACTTGAACCATCATAACACAGTCAGTCAGCAGTAACTGGCACTGCAAAGAGGAAGGCTTACATTGCACACTTGGACATCAGCAAATTTTTTTTCCACTGGAAGCATGAGAGATTCAATAATATATCAATAATAATATAATAATAGTAATAATCCCCCAAAACATTCACAGGTCTGAATGTCCCTATCCACTCATTCCCAGAGGACAATGTATGCCATGGACAGTGGATGCCAACTATCCAGAAAACCTGATTTATATGGGATTATCCTGCCCATCTCTTCTCCTACTGCTGAGCTCCCAGCTCAGATGTAATACAGAGTACTTCCTTGTCAGATGTCTGTGAGAGCAGCCGAACATGCTTCTGCATTTCCAGACCATTAGGCAGCTCATCATCACTTCAGATTCCAAAAAGAAAACTCAAAATTTTTGTGCAAAACTTACATTTTCTCTAATGTGAATTTTAATTCTGCAAAATGAGCATCTTCTGATAGGAAAGTTCAAAATCATCCCCATACAGAAAGAAAAATTCTGGGAAAGAATTTTAGCCCCTCTCCCTTGGACTTCTGTTTTTTATTTCTCCATCAGTATAATCCCTAGGACACATGCACTGAGTCATGGCTGGAACTATTAAGTACATATCATTTGATAAAAAATAATAGTTTCCCATGGGTAATAATTGCTCTCCTGCAGCATGATCATATTAATGTAATTAGTGTAATTCTGGTTGGGGGTCTCATCTTAGAACAAGTAATAAGGCAAGATGTGACACTGAAGCCTTTCACACAATTCATGTCTTTCATTAATCTCTCAAGAGTTAACTTGTTTGTTGGGGTCTTAAACATTTAAAAACAAATTAAGCCTTCTAGTACTGTCCACATGATAACTAAGCCTAATTTGCTACTAGAAGTCAAGCACAATTGATCAAGATCTCCGCACAATTAAAACATATGCCATCAGCTTGTTTAACTCGACATACGTTTTGCAAAGCGTATGCTACCACTATCCTGCATTTACAGGACCCACAACAGAAGTACTCTGGTCCATCACTGACCTCCAGATCACCTTTGCTTTCCATCATAGCTCTGTACTTAAATTTTTGTTGATCTGAATGCGGTTATTTTGTAGTTGGAGTATACTGACAAAGTTGCACTTGTTAGCACAAACTATTTTTATTTTGATTCATTTTGTATTAACTGACTGTTTTCCAAGTTCTATAAAGCATAAGAAATGTGGTTCTGTAATAGATCTTTGACTCAGCTGCTTGAAATTGGAGAGACCCGTACTTACATAGCAATTGAGCGATGAACAGAGAAGCCTCTCCGTGCAGCCCTGAAATCGCTATTATCCCATTAACATATTCCCATCTAGGAATGTGCACCTCCACTCGATATCAACATATCAAAGTAAACAAGCAAATGCTTTACTGGGGATGGGAACAATTTGTCATATGGAGTTTTATATGGACTGGAAGTCTCTTGTTCTTTCTCTAATCCTGAAAACTGATGATTGAGAAAAGACAAATGGTGTTTTGCTTTCCCTCGGAAACTGTTGCAATTGCAAATAGAATAGTGAATGCAGATACTCAATTGGATCTCTTTGTCCTCCTCATAACAAAAATGAAAGAACTAGTTCCCTTCTGAAACCTCACATTCCTACCTAGGTTTATAATCAAAAATGTACAAAGAAATTGTGTTTATTCTATTCTGCTTTGAAAAAAGCCATATCTACCATCTTTCCCTGTATTCCAAAAGGGTTTTACAGATTTTATTTACCTCTAATACAGATATAGATATTTGATTTCTAAAAACTTTACAAGGAGAAAGTAAGAAGGAAGTCTATAGCCATGTCAAAGACTCTTCTGTTTCCTGCACAAAGAGGAAGTCTAAAATATTCTGAATTCCAAGAAATAGATATAATAAAAATGTCACTTCAGCTGACCAGAGGCACAAGGATGAGATTTCTCTTCCCTAATTCTTTCTGTGATACATGACTTTTCATCTGAGCAGGCTGTCCAGGCTCTCTTTCTGGACAGTTTCGGGAGTGCAACTCTTCTGATCAATGTGGATGACCACTTCAGAAAGTGCCTTAGGATCCTGAGCTCTGCTGACAGCTCTCCACTGATTGTCAAGGCAGTCCATATGACTAGCTCAGATATAGATGCTTGCACTGAAGACAACCACTTTAAGCAGATAAATCCCACCCTAGAAGGCCACACACTGCTCTGAGGCCCTGTACTTCTGGGAAGGGGTGGGAAGACAAAGATCTTGTGTGAAACAACTGCTTTATAGAACTTTAAATATCTGCGTCTTCTAAGGGATAAGATATTGAGAGGAAGCTTAAAAATGGTCATTTGTGACTTTGTCATAGGACTCTGTCCAGGTCGTGGCCTGGACAGAGTGGATCTGGATTTTTAAATTAGGTGGGAACTGTGTAGTCAAGGGTAGTGGCGTTTGGAATGGAGGTTATAACTAGGGGTTAAAGAAGAGTCCTTAGGGCTGTGATCAAGTTGAGAAAGGGAGAAGGAACTAATGTGGAAGGGGAATGAGGCTGAAAAAGAGAAATGGATTTAGAGACAGATATTAGATAGGTTCAGGGAAACAGCTGCCAGAGAATGAGCAGAACAACTTGCTACTTGTAAAATAATCAGCAGCCCTGGGTCCTGCTTGAGGATTCTCTCACTGTCAAGGTAAATAAGTAAAAAATAAATACATAAATCAATAAATAAAAATGGTCTGCTTTCCACCTTGCTTCAAGCACAAGTAAAAGCACCCAAATGGCCAAATGGCCAACTGCTGGAGCAGCACCCAGCTGCAGGGGAGAGACAGCACTTTCCAAACACATATGGTAAATCAATGCCTGTTATTTCACATTTCACCTAATGAGAAATCTCCTTATGAAACTCACATATGTCACCACTGATCCCCTTCTCTTCCATTATTGAGGCTGGGATTTGCTCTTTTTGTGTGGCTGATTCAGTAATGCAAACTGAAGTTGCACTGGAAATTAACGACTGTACAAGCCTGCAGCAACCATTGCAGCTTTTCTTTTGTTCCAAAATTAGGGAGAGCTTGCCATCTAGAGGGCAAGTAAGTCAGAAATGTTGACCCGTAGAAGAAAGCAGCTTTCAATTTGAGTACAGGCAGTTCTGTATTACAAATTGGGCAGCACGATGACAGACTTGCACTAAATAAGGAAGAGAGTGGTTTCCTTCTGACTGAGTCTGGAAGGAATATTCACTTTCTTATCTAAATTGTGCAAGCTAGAATAGCCAGACAGTTTAATTAAGCTAGTTAGATCAATACCATTAACACCCAGCAGAGTAAAAACTTTTCTAGGGCCATAGGGCTGTACTTTGGGGGCCAGTATGCCTCATTGTGTGTGTAGACAGAGTTGGGATTATAGCTGGTGGTTAGAAGCTTGTCTCTGATGCAACCAGGTACAGTTCACAAAGTACTGCTGATCCTCAAACTTTCATGCCACGGAAGTGGAAGCCTTCCATTTTTGCAGCCAGGTTACAAAGAAAATGAATTACTTTTTCCTAGTCCTACTGCTTCCCCAGTTCACCAAATGATCTCCATGATAGATGTTAAAATGTGTGCTTGCTCCCATCCATACACTGGCTTTGCACTTCACTTGGCAATAATCCTGCTCCCTGGGGAAAGAAGGAGCATACGACCTCCAAAGTTCCTTTCTACCCACCACTTTATGGATCCTATGAAGCACAGGCAGAATCAGGAGTGGTGCCTAGTCCATCCAACACAACATTAAGCATCTTGGCCCCATGCTGAACTGGGTTCATGGGTCTGCAAATTGGGGATGGTGGTTCAGTTAGGCTAAAAGTCTGTGAGGCACCAAACTGCTGAATAAGCACCACTTTTGTAAACTACTTGCAAGTACTGAGGTGATCAAAGACTTGTTGAATGGGGCTCTGGGCAGTCTTATTTATTAACTATTTAGTGATTGGTGACCCTGCCTGTGGCAGAGGGGTTGGAACTAAATGACCTTTGAGGTCTCCTCTAATACAAGTCATTCTATGATTCTATGATTTTATGATTCCACAATTCTATGATAGAAAAGGCAAACACGAGACAGTGATCTCATCAGCCACGTAGAAACTATATATTAGAAAAATAAGTTTGCACAACAGAAGAAAAATAGCTCTTCATACAGGCTTCAGCTTTGTCCTACTCATTTTTACAAGTTTTACAAACTTGTCTTCACTTTCCCCATCTCTACTGGCACTCAGTTCAGTGTGCTTATGGGCTATTGTGGGCATTGCTGTCATGACCTGTGCAGGAGTAATGAAACCATCTGCTGGGTCAAGCTGTCATTTCACATGCCAGTCCAGGCTCTGACTGCATGAGATCACACGGGCAATGCAGCCAAAGGCCTCACTGCTGCACCTCAGATGATTTTAGGAGGCCACTGAGCTACAGGTGTGCTACTGGATGGGGCATTACGCTGCTGTTTGGAACGCTTCTAAGCTCTAAGGATCACAAATTGCTTTCTCTATTGAAAAAAGCTTAAGTGAGATATCTCACTTCTCACTGAAGAAATATAAGTTTTGTCTCCGTTTTCTGTCACATAGCACAGTAAGCTGCCTTCTGAAGTGCATCCAAGGCCTCCTTCTGGCTTATAAAATGTGTCCAGGGACAGCTAAATGAGATAAAAATATAGCTGTTTAGATCTTTTCCACCTACTACCTACACCCTTGGACTTGGGTGCATGAGTGAATTCAGGCAGTTAATCAAGATACTGATTATCAGTTAAGCCTCAGCAATGGCTGGTGCCTGACAGTGCATGTCCTTAGCATGAAGGAACTGCAAAGTAAATTGTGATAGCCTAGATCCTAGTAAAAACAGAATCCACTGCAGAGACAGTTTAAACACACACTTCTCTCTGGGTCAAGTTCATGAACAAGCTTAGTTACGAAGTTTGATAGGATGGGCCTCTTTAGTAATTCAGTTTTTTCCTACCATGTGCTCAGAACTGGGAATTCCTACATTTGGAATGGTGATGTGAGGGAGGATTAAACTGGCTGTAACTGGTCTGCATAAAGGATTTGCATAGCTTTAGTTACGTCTACATGTAACCTTAACTAGAGACGTGGCAAATTCATTGGAAGTCTTTTAAATGAAGACTGAGTTAGTCTCTCTAAAAATACACAGGCACTCAAACAGAAACTATGAGGCTGGTGCAGAAAGTTTGATGGAGCATCTTTCACCAGTGTGACACAGAAGATCAGCCTGGATGGCCACAATGGCATTAAAACTTATGCAGTTAGGATTCCCTGTGGTTCAGTAAGGAATACCTCACAGATAACACTGCCTTCCCATCCTATTGGCATCTGGTCTGCTGTGCTGCAGGACTGTCAGACAGCAGTGCACCTTCAGTCTAGGACAGATGAATGGGAGAACCTGATGGCTTTGCAGAACAATGCTGAAACACATCAGCTTCCACTCCCTGATGCACTGGTATGTGGAACATTAAAGGCATTTAAAGCACAATCCTCAGCTCACATATCCTCTCTGAACAGCAGAGCAGCATTTCCATTTCTTGCTGCATTGGTGACTTGCTCAGCAGTATCACATCCAAGCTCCCTGACACCAAACTCCGTTATGTCCATGCTATCCATCCCTGCTCCATTCCCCATGTTCTGCCCAAAGTTTGCACTGGAACAGCATATATAGGAAGTAGTTGTTATTTCAAACAGAAATATAACACAGAAGTAAGCGTTTTCAAAATTTTACAATAGGAGACAGAGGCTGGGAAGTTATTCTTGTGTCTCAGATTTAAAGGAATTTTCTTTTTACTACTAACGTTAAGCTTTACAAGGACTATGAAATGAACTCAGTTTCTGCATTTTAGCCGGTATTTTGCAATTTTATCCCCAGCCTACTTTTTTTTTTAATTGAAACTTTCAGAACATACACTTTCTGTTCAGCTTTTGCAACTTCCTGCATGAATGAAATATCCCCTAACCCTGACCAGAAAACCCTTCCACATCTCTTTCAGAAATTCACTTCAGCAAATGTAACATCCCCACCAGAAGGAAACACCAGCTATAAAACATGCTGCAGCCTTCCTTTCTGTCTGGCTTGCTTCAGACTTCATTCATTAAAAAAAAAAAAAAAAAAAAGAGAGAAAAATGACAGTTGATTCAGAAAGTTGTAAGATGTAAACATTTGTCCACAGATGATGCATGGAGGTTTGGCGTTGCATATCTCTGGGGACAACATATGCCTGTCTTTCAAACTTGTCAAATCCTAACGGCCATTGTTATCAGCGTGCAGAAGCTTCCAAATTCCTACCTGTCACTGAAATTCTTAGAAAACAAGAAACCATAACAGACTGAGAAAATGTAACTATGTTCTGCCCTATCCTGCTGCTCGTGTCCCCAGCGCTGACCGCAACCATTGTGCTTACTCACAGAGCCATTTTATTGATACCCTCACAATTTCTGGTTCCTTCTAGTGTTCACAAGGCCAAGGAAAGGTTTTGCTCTTTCCAAAGCCTGCAGACACCGTGGTGGGTTTCATCCCTGTCACCTCAGTGATATTTGTGGCAGCTTCTGGTCCTCCACAATTCTCAAGCCTTTCCTGTTCTAACCCACCCTGCGTGACAGAGAAAGAAAGCGCTGTTATTGATAATTCTTCTAATTATTACTATTAATGTTTCCACTTTACAAACATGTGAATGAAGGAAGAGCTGCCTTCCTCCTCAGTCCTGCTCAGGATCAGAGAAGCAAAGTTTTGCCAAGCTGCCAGGGTCAGCACAACTCTCCTGGGACAGAGAAAGAAAAGAAGGAAAGAAGGAAAGAAGGAAAGAAGGAAAGAAAAGAAAGAAAAGAAGGAAAGAAGGAAAGAAGGAAAGAAGGAAAGAAGGAAAGAAGGAAAGAAGGAAAGAAGGAAAGAAGGAAAGAAAGAAGGAAAGAAAGAAGGAAAGAAAGAAGGAAAGAAAGAAAGAAGGAAAGAAGGAAAGAAAGAAGGAAAGAAAGAAGGAAAGAAAGAAAGAAAGAAAGAAAGAAAGAAAGAAAGAAAGAAAGAAAGAAAGAAAGAAAGAAAGAAAGAAAGAAAGAAAGAAAGAAAGAAAGAAAGAAAGAAAGAAAGAAAGAAAGAAAGAAAGAAAGAAAGAAAGAGTCACTTTCTCCTGCATTTAAGACCTCTCTGCCCATCTGCCCAGCAAATTTGCAGAATTAATTTTTACTACACTAAAGGCTGAAAGCCTGTGTGCATCCAGCCCTGGAGTGAGATTTGTAACTCTCCAGACCATTTCTCCCACCGCTCCCTAGCTCTATCTGTCCCCAAATAGAAAGGAATTCCTGGCACAAAGTGCACAGGGAACATGGGCCACTGTGAAGGTTCCCTGCAGCCTCCCTGCCGCTGGCCCTGCCTTCTGAATGGGCTCCGTGTCAGCAGGCAGCAGGAATTCGGGGAATGCTAAACTGCAGGGCAGTCCTCTTGGGAGGATTAATAAGGCACATGACTCACAGACAGAGCAATAGCCCTAAAGGCCAACCCAGGCTCCCCAAGTGAGGGCCCTGCTCTGGGCAGCAGGGAGGAAGAAGGACTGCCTTCCTCACACTGAGCACTTCCCATTTCTCATTGAGAAAAATGAGAGTGCGGTCGGTATCTGATAGATTATCTCTCCACAGGCAGAAGATGGGGCCAGGAGATGGGTAGGGACAGGGGAGGTATTTCTTCAATGAATTCAGTTTCCCACTGCGTGTGAAGGTTACTTCCCTCCATCACCTCCCTAGATCCTGTCACAAGCTTCCCGCTCTGAATGAAAAGCAGAAACGGCCTTTCTGAATGAAACCACTTCTTGCTTTGTCGTGCTGTAGCAGCTGGGAGCCCCTCCCCAACACTGGCCCTGCCACAGAACTTTTCAGCATTAAAATTCTCACATCTTTCTTGGAGGCAATGAGGAGGCAGTGTTTGGGAGCTGCTAAAAATGTCAGTTGAGCCATGCCGTGGAGGCCAGATTTGTTGGATGGTGCCATGCTGCGTGCACCCTCCAAACCACGCAGTGGAAGAACGTGGCCTGGTCCCTCTCCATCTCTCTTTCTTGATAAATCCCACAGCCCTCAGAGTGGATGTGAGGTTAGATGGTTGCACTCAAAGAGATATCTGAACAGCACAGGGAACCCCAGGAGTCAGTCCCAAGCTCAATCTTAGAATCACAGAATCATCTGAGTTGGACCCTAACAGATGATCTGATCCAAATCCCCTGCACTGAAAAGGGACACCTACAGCTAGAGCAGATTCTCAGAGCCCCATCCTGCTTGACCTTCCTTGATCGTCTTCAGAGATGGAGCATGCAACATCTCTCTGGGTAACCTGTTCTGGTGCATCACTAACAGCTTGTGGCTACACTCCAGCGATGGGAATCATCCCACCAGGTTTCAGGGATGGCAACTATGTCATGGAAACATCAAATTCCTCAGCTGCCAAGGGCTTCCCAGCAGGGAGGAAAACCTCTTTCACCTGATAACAGCACCTAAATTATTCAGGGTGATTGTGTTTATTAACACGTCATGTATTTGGGCCAGCAGTAGATGCTGGCACTGCTTTGAGAAGCTCTCACATGGTCAGGTGATGACCAGGAAGAAAGCAATGCAATCAAAGGTGCTGGTCTTTTCAACTGCAAAACATCTGTGGTAGGGGAGGTCATTTTGGTTTGTCTGTCCCTTTTACTTAAGAAATCATAGAATCCATACAATGGCTTGGGTTGGAAGATACCTCAAAGACCATCCATTCACAACCACCTGCCATGGGCTGGTTACCACCCACCAGATCAGGGCCTCAGGAGATGAGGCATCCATAGCTTCTTTGGGCTGTCTGGTATATTTTTTTTTGTGGAGCATTCGCAACAATAGTGATTCAAAATTTGCTAATTGCCACTCAGAGGCTAACCTGAGCTACCTGCAAGATGGCAGAGGACAGTCAGGAGGAATCCTTTTTTGCTCTGCTGCTTCTGGCACCAGGGTCCTGCTGAAATACCATGGCCTGACCCTGCTCATTGACACATTGCATCCACTAACCGCAAAAGAATCATCCCCAGTTGATCCCCATGTAAAGAAAAGCATATTCACTCTCTATATATTCCCTGGAGATTTTCAGTTACATATATTCCTTTGTACAATAAATAATTAATTGCAATTAAAGCCATGAACTAAGGAGATCTCCTTTCTCCTTCTCAAGCTCTTGGTGTCCAAAGCTGAGTACCAGTTGGAGTAAATGCACCGGAAGCTTAACATAGCTGCCCTTATCTGTGTGGTGCAGAACTGGATAACTTCACATTTGTAAGCTAACACCCAAATCTTATTCTTGCCTGACAATACATGACCACACAGCTTGGCAGATAAGCAACTACATTTGCAGATGATAACGCATGCACAAAGTGTGACAATGCATATGCTTGTGTTAAATTTCATTCACAAATTATTAAAATAATGCTTAAGAAGAGTAGGAACTTCTGTTCTGGATTAGACTTGAAGTCTAGCAGCTCTATGTGCTCTCCTGAACTTTAGCCTCAGGCAGATTAAGGGAAAGACTGAGTGGGTAGATTAACCTTTGAATTAGAGAATAGGTTATGCTAAGAATGATCCCTTTTCCATCAGTTAGCTGATAGCATCCTTCCTGAGATCATCATATAAAATAGCTGTCTCTATAGCCCCTGTCCATAAGTTATCTAAGACTTTTCTTCTTTTTTTAAAGTTCCTTTAATTTTTTACTTCCATAACATCCTCTGGCAGTGAGTTCTGCTGTTCAGTTCTGTACCCTTTGAAAATAGTATTTTCTTTTCCTTGCTTCAGATTTAAACCCGTAACTTGACAACCCTGGGCTGCAAAAGAAGCTCAATGGAGGACGTGCTGCACTGACTGAACTGAACTGTCCAAGATGGCACAGAGCTGTAAATATGGCAGGGGATCTAAGACAGAAGACCTCTTTTGCTGCCATTTAATTAATGGAGTTGATTTCCCAGCAGCGTGGAACTGAAGCAGGAGGAAGTTTTGGTCTAAATGGCTGCATAGGTAACTTAACCTGGCACTTCACGCTCACTGTAAACCAGCATAAACCAGCACCATGGCCAGAAGAAGCAGTCCCGGACTTTTCCTTGCTGCTCCCCAAGATCTGCTGAGTCACGACCTGCTTGTACGGATCGGTATGGGCAAGACAGGAAAAAGCAGAGCTGCTGAGGGATAGAGATGGGTTGATAGTCGGTCTAGATTATCTTAGTGGTCTTTTCCAATCTCACTGATCCTGTGATTCTATGATTATCTTGGCGGCAAAGTTAGCTCTTGCTAGCTTACAGTAAGCTTGGAAATGCAGTGTCTGCTTGGCTGTGTGCCCTTTGATCACAGAGAAGCCCAAGGGTCACCCCACTGGAGCAAATGGACAGGCTCTGGAAGCCTTCCTGATGACATATGGTCCATGCAGAGGCACTTGCTCCCCTTTGATTTGTCTCCAGCAGAGTTTTTCCTCAGATCTTCGGAACTGCATTTTGAGCAGTTAATATACTTATTAGGAAATAACTGCTCTTTATTGGCACTGAATGAACCTCTTAGCCTGGCTGAGACTTGGGAATGTAATATGTCATTTACAAAGCTGTCCCAAGAGAGTACAGACAGATTACAAAAATATGCCTTGTATTCGCTCCATTTAAATGAGTAAAATGACAGCACTACGATTATGCATTGAATTTACATGCTGAATGGTCACACTTAGAAACCTGACAAATTGCTCTGGAAAATGAAATAATATTACCTTAGAGCAGGGACACTATCAAGTGTAGGAAAAACAGAAGAGTAGAAGGAAAACTGCACATACCGAGATAACCTTATCTGCTCCACAGGAATTGCACAGTTTTAAGAATGGTGATTTACAGGTATACAGGGCACAGCCCTCTGCTGCAAGTCAGCCAACTCCCAGCTTTGAGATACTAAAAGGAAACAAGAAAATTCATTCCTTTTTAAACATTAGCCACTGATCTGAATTGGGCTTAATAAGCACGGGGATCTGGTTACACAATTGTTCCTGTCCGTTAAAAAAACAGCCCTCGTGATAGCTGACATTTTTAATTCAGCCCATGCACATTGAAAACAATACCCTGCATATTGCTTCACAGAGCTGAAATACATTCCTACACACTCCCTGTATAACCCATGCTGGGTCTGCAGTAATTCAATCTACACCCAATTTTAGTATAAAATACGCTATGTGATATCATTAGCCTGGAATAACACTGGTGACTACACAGTGACAACATCTAACTAATCTCCACACATTTCTCATCAGAAAACAAAACCTAACAACATGCCATTTAGGAAAACATCCACCAAATCCACTGAGACACATTGCCCTGAGCCACAACCGTGACATTTCTTTTTTACAAGAAAAATAGTTACAAGTCAAAAGCAAAGGTTAACTACTGAGTCAGATGCTTGAGTTTGCTAAGATGTTGGTCCCAGGCCTTTGTCCTTCTCCACAAAAAAGTCCATCTCTGATCTCATTCAGAGTTGCAGCCTCTAACTTCTCTGGTCTCAGTTACTTCAGTTGTGATGGAAATGAGAGCAGGGTCAGGATGAGGGAAAAGACTGATGCCCCAAACAAAGTGCTGGGGAAATGACAGAAGCAACTTAAGTCAAAGCTCTTCCCTCCTTTTTTAATGTTGGTTTACAGAAGGCCCATAAGGTTTCCCCAGCTCTCCTAGCCAGCAGTGGAAGAACACAGGGCCACTGCAGTTCGGCTCAGACATCTTTCTCCTGTTGCTTACAAGAAGGCCAAAGAAATGAAAATGAAGTTATTTATTTACTGAGGACCCTTAAGAGCTGACATGATTGACAGCACGTTGCAGAAAGGTGCCAACTCATGAATCAATTGACTTTCCTCCCTGCACCGCAGTTCAGAGCAGGTCTGGAGAGGAGCACAAAGGTGGTTGTGGCTTGCTAGGGCAACAGCACCCTCTAATGATGGCTGAGTTCTTCGGAAGCAAGGAGAGAGCCTTGCTTCAGTTTAGGAAATGTGTCAAGAAGATCCAAAGGAAGCAGCTCCTCTCCGTGTAATCTGGCACCCAGATGGAGCAGGACCCTCCATTTACTGGTCAGTCCTTACTGACAACTAGCAATAAAAGATATTTTAACAGGAGGAACAGATTAGGAGTTGAACTGCTATAGTCACACACATGCACGTTTTTACGACAGCCTTAGCAGCTAGAGCTGACTTTCCTTTAGTCACTGATGGATGTCACCCCTTTACCCACACAGAGAAAACTAAGCAAGCAGCAAAGCTCCCTGTGAAATGAAAGAAAAAACAACTGCTATAGTGATTTCATAGAAGGAATTCTCATTGCATACACTGGAGAGGGGAATTGCTGAACAGGCTAAATTGTTTTTTGACCTAGCTGCCAAACAGTATTCCATCTTCAATAAACGCTTTTTTTTCCCCTCTTTTTAAGCTCTGCTCACAATCTTTACAGCTCGATCTCACATCTATAGTAATCAGCAAGAGTAAGCCAGACATGGTTTTTGGTGGTCCAGGTGTGGGGCCTGGGATTTAACTCAGTGATCCTCATGGGTCCCTTCCAACTTGGAATATTCTATGATCCTATTATTCTATTTCTAATGGCCTCAGGGCTGACAACAGTTCTTCATTTACATAGCCAGGGAGGGAAATAACAAATAGGTAGAGCTGGAATTGATGTTGTGAGTAAGGAAGACTAAACAACTCATCACATGCACAACAACTTCATTGGTTTTCAGTCTTTGCTTTGTTAATGACTTTAGCTATTTTACAAGGTTCCCTTTCTAAATTACTTTCGAACTTTTAACATCTTGCTCTATCAAGGTTTCCAACTACACAGCACTACTACTTTTATCTATATTAGCAATTGGTATATGGTGACCACTTATAATTTAAGTGGTCTGAGATAAATAGGGTGCTATTTACCTATAGGAACTCAGTTAGGATGACTAAGTCAAGCTTTTCTCCTTAAATTTTTGTCCCCGATCAGCTAAGTAAGATAACCTGTAAGAGCAGAGCAGGCCACAGAAACTGCATTCCTAAGTCTGGTGCCAAAAGGTAGCCTAGATTAATTGTGGTCTGTAGGTCGCATAGGGTCCTTTACATCAGATTATGGTGGAAGCAAAAGTTTGTGATTGCAGTCTGTCAGAACACCAGCACTTCACATCACATCTGCTAGAGACCATCCATTGGAAACCATCATGGCCTGCCAGGAGAGGATCTTGTTCAGCAAATCGCCTCAAAAAAAAAGCTCTCCTATCTGAGCAACAGCTATCTGTGTTGAAGACATATGAAACCCAAAGAAGTTAAAAACAGTCTCCTGAAGACCCCATGACCTCCACTTTGAAGCAGATCTTTTAATAAATGTCTGACTGTATAGAGACTGCAGGAGTAGGGATTCAATTAGAAATTGTAAATTCCCTAGAAATAAGCGAGTTGTGGGGGAGATGCTTGCTTCTAAGATGTGTGGAAACCTCCAATCAAAATTTAAGGGCATTCTTTGTAGGTAGTTTGCAGCATGTGAAGGAATTTTTGTCCACCTTTCAAAAGAAAAATGTATGTAACAATTAAACATGAGCTTCACTCACCTGGTTTCCAAATTCAGTCTCTTGGTTGGCTTTGGAATGGAAATCAGAATGTGAGGATCAGTCTTATGTAGAGTAGTGTTTGGTTCACTCACAGAGAAGGGCTTTTAATAAACTGTGCAACAAATCCTTGAAAGAACAGGGTCAGTCTTTATGATAACAGTACTTTCTTCTTTCAAAATCAATGAATCCTAGAAAATGCGATCATATCAGTCATGTAGCTAGTGGATTGCATGTTTACCTTGCACATCATTTAGAAAATCAGATACAACTACAATGAGCATCACTGCACAGAAGGCTTCTACAGAGAAGGCAAATGAGCCAACATCCTCTGTCTGTTCCTAAAAAACAACACAGCTCTCAGCGAGCACTGATATGGAGGTATGAGGAAAGTGAGAACAAATAATGAGCAAAGAATGTAAATACCAGGCAGTCAAATTGTAAAAGGGAGCTGGTTTCAACAAGCCATGTTTTGACTGGAGTTGTTGGAGGGAAGAGGGCATGTACCTTGAAGAAATCACGTTATCACAAATGGACACCAAAAAGCAACCCACAGTTACTGCAGCTATTTTGAATCATTCATCTCAGCAATTCAGCTCCTCTCCTTAAAGGAAAAGGCTAATGTGGAGGTGACAGTCCTACAAGGCTTACATTCACCATCCCAGCTAACACCTGTTATATCTTATTGTGCATGTTTAGTATCAGGCGGTTTTGCCATCCTAAAGAAGTAATGTGAAGCTTCAGTAGAGACTGCACTCACGGTATTGCCAATTCCTTCTGAGATCACTGAGCTCTGCACAGTGTAAGAACTTCCTTTCTTAACTCTCCTTGCTTCTGAGATGAAGATGCAATTAAGAAGGTTATATCATGCACCTCTCTGATCCCGACCAAAATATTAAGGTCCAGAACATTGCCTAGTATTTATATTCATTTTTCAGTTCATAAGCAACAAAAATCATATCTTAATCTGTGTATTTAAAAAGGTCAGTTAATTTTGTCTCGTGCTGGATATCTGCCTGTGGGAGCATCATCTTCCCATACTGTACTGGGAATAAACTTTGAGTTTGTTCCATCCTGGGACCCAACCAGAAGTAGTTTGTGCTCAGCAGCAGTTTCATGAGATTTTTCTGTGTGCAGGCCCACACACAGTGGTGTAAGTGGAGCAGTAAGGAACCACCTAGAAGGGGAAGCCACATCCCAAGGGGCACAGCATCAGAGCATCTCATCCAACAGGAGGAAAGGAAGTCAGCACAGCACTGAAGGTTGAAGATACTCTCAAAAGGGAGAACCACAGTGAATAGACATGGGAGGTATCAGGTTAGACATGTCTGAAACAAAAGGTAGGATAACAAGAAACAGGGCAGATTTACTTCTTTCTGAGACCTGTTTGGCTTAAGGGTCAGTACTGCTATTGCTTTTGTCTTCACTGTAGTGAGAGAACTCTCCTAGGCGGTCTGTGGAGCTGATTCTGCAGTGGTAATGATAGCTCCTCATGTTTATGAGCACTTTTAAAAGCCCAGCCTAGCAATGCCAAATCGCTTGTCCAGCTTTGCTGCAGACAAAATAAAATAGCTCTAGCAAGATAAGCATATCCTGGAAGGCTGGAATTTTCCAACAGAAAGGTCCAAGTCTCCGTTGGTGGCAATTGGCAGAGCTGTGCTCCACTCCACAGGCAGATGTCAAATGACCACAGCAGAGATTTTGGCTGTAGAACTGCAGTTATAACAAATGACTCTACGAAGCCTTATATGCACTTCATCCAAAGTATTCCAGCCTGCCCTGTCCCTCCAGAGCACTCCAGAACTGTGGGATTGCTCTTAGTAGTATGATGAGCCAGCAAAAATCACATCAAGAAGATTCACTGCCACCCTCAGTGATATGAAAGGAGCAGCAAGGAGAAATTGCATCTACCCTTTCCAGACAGATCCCATTGCTCCAGTTCCTGAAATGCCAGCCCAGGGGAAGAAACCATATGTCTGGATTGGGCCTCTCATGGGGAAGGCTGGCATAGCGATGACAGCCACAACTGAGCACAATAAAAATATGAGTAGCTTTTGTTCTTCTGAGGGCTCCCAGATGGTTATGCTTTTCCATCCCTCTGGGAAATCAGTGTTTGCAAAGAGACAATAATCACAGTGATTCATCACCAGGCGTAGGCTCACCAAAGGATGCTAAAGAAGCTGTAGCACTTATGGGTATACATGGCTTGTGCTTGCGCTGACGTATTGGAGGAACAGTCATGCTGCTCCACCAACTCATTGCTAGTGAGGCTTCCTCTTCATACAACATTGTTCTGACATTTCCTGTGCTCAGGTGTGGTGTAGGCCATGTTGCTTTCTTCATTAAATCCCTCTGCACTGTGTATTACCAGATTACCTCATATGTTTGGCCTGGGTATCCTGGATTGGTTTGTTCCAAAGGTACAAAAATACACAGATCCAAGAAGAATTTTTCTTCTCTGTTGCTGACGCAGTCAGCTGCTACTGTGTTTGCCTGGCAGAATGGGTAGTGGGGAATTGAGCAGGAGTCAGACTTGTCAGTACTTGGCCATTTCATGAGTTTGCCTTAATATGTCAATTCTAAACTGGAACTCTCTGAAAAGTACAAAAATAATGCGCCAATGTACCTTTGTGTGGTGGAGCATTATTGCCTTCTATCAGTTAGTTCTTCACAGCCCAATTATACTAAAAATATTTCTTTGATTCTCCAGTTGCCTGGTCACACTTTCAGCTGCCTACCTGCTCTTAGCTGTCTGTTCCCAGCATCCTGTGAAGGCCAGGTTCACACACAACGACTTCCAGCATGATTTTACTGTATTATCCTCAAGTAATCTCTGCAGGAAATAAAGAGCCATTCCTGGAACCAGATCATTAGCTGGCAACTCAAACTTCACAGAAAGAAGCAACATTACAGTGGTAATGAAAACAAGACAAAAACAAAAAACTGTGAACATTTTTATTGCCACTGGAGCCATCAGCATCCACAGAGCATACACAGAGCTGTCAGCAATGCCTCTCCTCATTTGGGACACAGTCAAAACAAAGTTCCAAGTTAAATTTCTTGCCTGACCATTGCATCAAGTTTTAGTTTCATTCTCAGCAGTGGCCTGTCACTGATTACATTATGAAATTCACTAGGGAAGAGCAAATTGCAGTTATTTCCTTGATGGAGCTGAGTGGTGCTATTGTAGAATAGCCAGGAGCAACCAGGGAAAACATGCCCATGAGAGCCTAGTGTAACTCCACTGGGATCACAGCCAAGTGGTCACAGGACAAAGCTGCAATGTGAAAGATGCACTGACAGATCACGGGGCAACTTTGGAAACAGAAGGGTGTTTTGCAAGGCCTGATCTTTTGGGTCATATGGAGAAACAAACATACGTAAAAGCCTCAAAGAAATGAAAAAAAAAAAAAAAAGAGAGAGAGAGACTAACTATACTAAGAGCTTCTCCTGCTGTAGCTGTGTGTTATAATAGAAGAAGCTGGTGGCATCTCCTATTGCTATTAGTGGTTTAAAAAGGAAACATGCCATTTCACATCACCCAATTCCCACCTCCCACTGCCATTAACTGGTTCATTTCTTATCTCCTCACAGTAAAATTAATGTCAGAGCAATTATACAAATGTGCAGAGGATGCCGTTTTTTTCCAGAAAGCATTATGTGGAAGAAGGTGCCAAGATCTTCATTACAGACTGCCATCTCACATGCTAACAGAGGAATAAAAGAAAAAATTTTAAAAATCTCAAGGGAAGCTATGCTTCATTCACACAGAGTGGTTGTGATTGAGCACATGCAGTTTTCACAAAGCAATGGTTTTCTTTGTGGGAATACTTTGAACAGTTTCCCACAGAAAGGAGCCTCTATGCCGGAAAGTTCGAACCCGTAGGCTAAGGAACCCAAATTCAGAGTACAAAATGTGCATGCTCTGGTCCTGACTGCATTGGATAAGGGCACAGCGTAATTCTCACAAACCACAACTGACAAGGTGCACTGGAAGATTGGAGGGAACTTGTTTCTTCTGTTAGTAACCACAGGAGTTTCTTGTGGTCGATAATTCTGAGAACAGGAAGCTGGACAAGCCGTAGGTACGGGAGATTCTCGCTGCCTTTTGGGTTACCCACCCAGCCAGAGCTCAACTGATTAGGAGGGTATCGGGGTTACATAATGGCATTTCTGGGCTGTTTTACTGTAAAGATGTGGAGGGCCTCTTAGAAGCGAGGATTGGGAGTTGTAAATAGCAAAACCACAAGAAATTGAATTGAAGTGGTAAAGAAATTTCATTAATTTATGTAATATAGAACACATAGTAAAACTCTAGTTTAAGTAAAATATTACAAGAAAGTATCTAAAACCTTCTGAATTCATTGGTGTATTTAAACTATGAGTTCTGTTTCTTAAATGCCTGTAAAATTGGATCCCTAGTGATCCATCTCTCCTAACATTAGACGTCTGAAATACTGACATCTATCTCTGATCTAATCTCTGAGAAATCCAGCAAAAGAAAATTAAAAGCCCATGAAAAGAAATGTGCACTTTTAAAATGTTCTAAGAATGACACCTTTTGATAGTTTGCGTCAAAGTCTTCTCTGGTATCCAGTGACTACCAGGAGCATGTGATTGCTAGCCCAGGTGTAGATATCTGTTCTCTAAACTTCTATAATTACCTAGAGATATCCCATCCCAAATGTCCTAACATACATCTAACAAAAACATCATAATGGTAACTTTCAACAGTGTTACTAAAACTGATTCAGCTTCCTATAGGAAGTCCTTTTCTGAGTTTTCAGAAGGCATCAACAACCTTCAGATTCCTTGTCAAATTGATGCTTTGTGCAATATGCAGTCAACAAGGCCACAGAAGTCATGTTTCAGTATGCCAGTAGCTGTCAGAAGACACTGCCGTCCCTTCCTGTGGAGGCACTTCATATCATTTTCACAGCAAGGCAGTGGTGTAGCTCAAGTGGATTTGCAAACACAGTGGTGAACCACAATCAACTTACAGCTAAAAATGACTATGAACTATCAAACTACCAAACAGGTCAGAGGAGAGTCAGGCTTCATATTCATTCCTGACTCCTAAAGCCAAGTGTGGCAAACGTTTTGCTAGTGTACCTATCTTTTTTCTTTTTTATTTTCCTGATAAGGATGACTTTGAAAACACTCATATCTTCAAATGAGCACCCAAATCTCAAAAAAGGGCTGTAAGCTCTCCAGTGTGTCTCTTTCCTGCTACGTCCTTCGTCTTAAAGAAGTCTTGTTTAATATACCTCCTACAATATTAAAATGATATATGTATTTCAGATAACAATATCTACTCACATCAATATGAAAAAAAAACATCCATAATCACACTGGATATTGAAAAGCTGCAACTGTTTGGAGATTTTGTGTCGCACTTTGAGAGACAAAACTGTTATCCTCTGAGCTCGAAAGCTATTGAAGAGATTTTTCTGACGCACTCTAAAATGATTTATTGTAGGTCAGAGGGCAGTCACGAGAGAAAAAGATCAATCACAGAGGAAGAGATAAGTTTTTCCCTTGATCTCTCACTCTCTCTCTCTTTTTTTTTCCCCTTGAGCAAACATCTCACTTGTAGGGTTCTAAGGATTACTTTAGGATTCTAATTTCTACAGTGATCACATATTTTAGGCCTTGCTTACAGTTATTTTATATAAGAAGAAACAAAAGGAAAAATTCAACTGATGCACTGTAACAAATAATCAGTTGAGGTACTATGAATACAGCAGTGTTAGTGACTGGTAAAAGTTCTATGTGGCTGAAGAGAAAAATATAAACTAGTTTGCAGTTTACTCTGAAAACACAGCCCAAATGGATTCTCATAAAAATGCACGTTATGGCCCCACAGATGCCACTCGAATTCATCATGATTAATGTTATCACAGGCAATCCCAAGGGTTGTGGTAATGATTGGCTACTTTTCATGAAGAGCTGTGAAATGGCTTTTTTGCTCTGCATGCTAAACACAGAAATCATTTAAGTGCAATAGATTGAGCAAAGACAATTACCTTCACCTACAAAGCTTGCAAATGTTTTCTTCCTTCTTTCTAGTGTTAACAAAGAGCATTGTCTTCCACTTCTCGGGGAATTAGACATGTAGATCCCCTTGCCCATCAGGAGAACAGTGTGTCTGATTCCTCAGTCACTATATTCAAACATAACTCCACCTGATAATTTATATGTGTAGTACTACCATATTGCAAATCTCATATGAATACAGTGGTTTTGTATTCATCACAATGACATCAACAAATGGGAGGGCTTTTATTAACCAGATGTTATCAGCATAGCTGTAGCATCTAAAAGTCACAAACAGAACTGTAAATGAAATTTCAAGAGACAAAATCTCTTCCGAATTGTTTTAAATTCAAGTCCTCAGAAGAGCCTTAGTGTGGAAGGTGTCACAGAAGCCACAAAAATGATGCACCAGCCAATGACAAAGACAGTCACATAACATCTGCCTCTAGCAAGGAAGTGGATCTGCTGTGTTAGTTACGATTCTGGTAGTGCTTCTAATTCCTACTTTTTCTTTACATGTTAGGCATCTGGTGCTATGCTTTTTGTGGCACAGACTGATCTCAAAAAACATTTGAGAGCGCTGAAACTGTGCAGCACAAGATCTGGGTAAACACTTTTGAAGAGATGGGTGCATTTTCTTCTCTGAAAGAGTGGTCAGGCACTGGAATGGGCTGCCCAGGGAGGTGGTGGAGTCACCGACCCTGGAGGAGTTCAAGGAATGTTTGGACGCTGTGATGAGGGACATGGTTTAGTGAGATCTGTTGGTGATAGGTGGATGGTTGGACTGGGTGATCTTGTAGGACTTTTCCAACATTGGTGTTTCTGTGATTCTGTGATTCTGTGATTCACCACACAATGTAATTAAGATGGATAAGCATCAGCATAAGCCTGGAGCCAGCCTAAAATTCTCTTCCCAGATCCATAGAGGAATTCTTCACTTTTGGCCCATACGACATTCAGACAGAGCAATCCAGAAATAAATTCATCGTTTTCAATCAGATGAGTTGATAACAGAGGCAAAAATACAGATTACTAAGACTACTTTATGCACTTAAATTGCAATTTCAGGTGCAGTATCATTAGAGTCTCCACTATTTTTGCTCTAGGAAATGTGTGGTACATATTTGTTGGCTTGAACAACATCTGACATGGAACAAAATCACACCCTCACCAAAAGCAGGAAGAAATTGAGATTTTTTATGCAAACCAGAATTTTATTCAAAGTTCAAACTGACAATCATCCAGAAAAATTATTCAGGTCCACTCTGCTGGACTGGACATTCTCTGAAGAGGACAAAACATCCTCCAAAGTGGCTTTTAGTCTATAAGTACTAGGAGTCATTGCTTTAAATATGGACAAGAAGTGCAGGCATATATAAAATTTATTTTATTTGAATCTTTGTGAACAGTGGAAATATACTGAATGGCAGAGTGAAAGGAAGACTTCATGAATGCTCGTTTTCAAAAACAATTTTCCCCATGCACACACACAAAAAAAACGAAACACGAAGTCTAAGATTTTGTTTCACTAGAATCAACCTAGGAAGAATGGAGCCAACAGTCAATAGTGCTCTTCATATTTCTCTTACGGGATGGAAAAGTATTTTTCCTTGTTTTCCAATTGTACAGTATATCTGCAACAGCAACTGCTATCAGTGTCTCATTTTCTTCATGATAGATCATTACAGCCTTCCAGGAATGTTTCTTTTTTCTAGCTTTTTTTTTTTTTTTTTTTTTGGTTGTTTTTGTTGTTGTTGGCTTTTTTTGTCTGCTGGAAAATACTTGAGTATATAATTTATTCTCTCAGATTTTCAGTAATGAAATAAATAATTAAATATAAGCTAGTAAAAGACTTGTCTCCTGTCTCTGAAATGTATTGTACACTGGCTGCAGGTATAATGAAATTACAGCAAAGTCAGTCCTCATCCATCAGTGACCATATTCTCCTAAACATGGTTGTGCTGCTACTCTCTCATCGCCTGGCTTTTGGAACATCAAACACGTCTTTTGATAGCACATCTATGGTAACTCAACTATTCCACTTTGTGGTTGATTTCTTATGGGAAAACTAGGGACAATCTTTTCAATGTAAAATTCCATTAATGTGTTTCCCCAGTATTACATGATGTACATCAGGCAGCAAGTCTGAAAGCACTATGAGATGGTCAAAGGGAAGGGAAGAGAGCCAAGTTAGTCACAGTCCAAGAGGAACCCCTGCTGATCGCTGGAGGGATAGCAGTGAGTGCTGAGAAAATTCAGTTCATGCTGAGACAGGCAGAAATTGTGTTAATGTGATTTAAACAAAAAAAGAGATGAGAGTTCAAAAACAGTTGGAAGACTAATTCAAGTGCATTCTTTTATAAGCCATAACCTAGAAGACATATTTGATCCAGTGATCATTTGATCTTTACCTTCACTAACCACCCAAGTTAAATATTACTCACTAGACAGACATAACAAACTAAAAGATGAACATTTGATGATTTAATATTGACTAGATAAAACTATAGGAAACATCACTTGTGTATAATGATTTCATTTCCTTGATTTTCTATATATTGCTGTTTGAATACTCTGTACTTCTCTTTCTCCTTTTTAGTTCTAACACATCTCTTTTATTTCATTATAATTCCTTATGAACATATCCGAGAGCTTCTGAAGGCGCATTTCCTCAGCACTGCAAGCATGGAACTGGACTTCTCAGATGATACTCCAAAAAATGTTCTTTTTACATATAGGCAGAACAATCTTGATTCTATTTGCTTAGGACTCGTACCATTCTGATAGTGCACAAAAAGTAGAAAAATTATGGATTTATCTAGTCTGTCTGAAAAAAAAAGAGGGATTCAACTGTGCTTCCTCTTCTAGCGACTAAGATCAAAAATGAAATCTGTGCCTTAGGAGAGAATAAAGCCTGGTTTCCATTTCAGCGAGCTCAGTTCTCCCACAGGGCCACAGGCAGTATGTGACTTTTGTACCTAATGAAAGATACACCTGTGCTGCCACAGATGATGTAGTGCCTAAAGGATCTTCAAAGCAGATGGATAGAATAGAAGCCATGGTGTTCTTCAGACTCCCTTGCTTCTCACATGAACTTGAAACATATGGGTTTATAATCAAGATAAAACGGAGAGCATCACTGCATTTACATAGTCATCACATCATCTCATCACTTGCTTACACAATACCTGTTCCATCTAAACATTATTGCTCAAGTATACATACATTCCACTATCTGCTGGTTAAAAGACTACATGATCATAGAATCACAGAATCACAGAATCACAGAAATCACAGAATCTTTAGAGTTGGAAGGGACCTCTGAAAGCCATCTAGTTCAACTCCCTTGCAGTGAACAGGGACATCACAAATAGATTAAGTTGCCCAGGGCCTGATCAACCTCACCTTGAATATCCCCAGGGATGGGGCATCCACCACATCTCTGGCAACATGCTCCAGTGCCTCCCCACCCTCAATGTAAAAGACTTTTCCTTATATATAACCTAAATCTACCCTTTTTGAGCTTGAAACCATTTCCTCTTCTCATATCACCAAGACCCTGCTAAAGAGTCAGTCCTCTTCTTTCCTGTAGATACTGAGAGGCCATTCTCAGGTCTCCCCAGAGTCTTCTCTTCTCCAGGCTGAATAGCCCCAGCTCTCTCAGCCTGTCCTCATAGGAAAGGTATTCCATCTCTTGGATCATTTTTGTGGCCCTCCTCTGGATGTGCTCCAACAGGTCAATGTCTCTCCTGTTCTGAGGACTCCACATCTGAATGCAGTACTCCTGGTGAGGTCTCACCAGCACAGAGTAGAGGGGCAGGATCATTTCCTTCACCCTTGATAATTCCTTGACCGAGTTAGTTTTGATGCAGCCCAGGATAGGGTTGGCTTTCTGGGCTGTGAGGGCACATGGCTCGCTCACATCCAGCTTCCCATCTACCTGAATCCCCAGGTCCTTTGTGGCATGGCTGTGCTCAATCTTTTCCAGCTTGTATTGTTAGTGGGGGTTGCATTGACCCAGGTGCAAGACCTTGCACTTGGATTTATTGAACTTCACATGGTTCACTTGGGCCCACTGCTTACACCTGTCTAGGTCCCTCTGGATGGCATCCGACATGTTGACAACACCCCACAGCTTGGTGTCATCAGCAAATTTGATGATAATGCCTTCAAGTGATGCAGTACATAGTTTAGGAAAAAGTAACAGGAGATTGTACAGGTAGTGTAACCAGGAGGGATTGTAACCATGGATTAGATACAGACTATACCATCTTTTCAAATTTTGCAGGTAAAATTCAATTTATTTTTCCTGCAGGTGAAATTGAAAACTTTATTAAATTTGAAGTTATTAAAACTTCATCGTGGAAAAACCTTTAGAATTTTCCTAAATAATATGCCATATTACCACTGCTTATAAAACAAAATAGAACAGAAAAGCTAAAAACTAAGCACATTTTTTTGTATATATTTTTAAATCAATATCAGTAACCAACTCACCTTTCCTTAGTCTTAATTTATTTTCTACTTCACTTTCACCTCTGAAATAAAAGCAAACTTTAACTTCTCCTAGGGAATGAAAGATCTGTTTCACTCAATTCATGTCACTCAAGTGTGCCTAAGCTAAAATCCTAAAATTGCAGAGCACATTTCTGAGCGCAAGGAGATGGGTTGCACAACCTCAGGGCTCACTTTATGTGGCCAGAGTCCAGTGGGATGTAAAAGTGCAATTTTCATAAATAAATAAACTACTTCTCTTTAGACTTCTGCTTGTTCTTATAGCTTTACACCAACTAAGCACTGAACAGAGCAGGAATGGCCTAGGCACCCAGAACTGTTGAGAAAGTCTCATGATGTTGGAAAATCTTAAGCGAAGTGGAAAATTTTGGACAAAAATATGTCTCAGAAAGTCAAATCTGAAATGAATGCAAAGATCTGGGAGGAGAAAGCCTCTGACATCAACAGCTGTTCTTTGTTCTTGTTGAAGTATAAGGAAAGTATGTTTATGGATAGATGTAATTAATGTACAACTCCAGCTGTTTAAAAGGGAACATGGAGTTACCTTGCATATCCTTAACAAGTCATTTCTTGTGAAACAGCTGAACCTGGATGTCCTTATCCTCAGGAGAGCCAGTGGTAAGTGTACTCAGAGCTAGCCAAACAAATGTGAGCTAAGGTCACCTTAGCTCTCAATAGGAGCTTCTGTCCTGGCATTTAGTTCCACTTATTAAACCCATTTCTGTTTCAGACCTTTCTTAGTTTTAGATTCTTCTCCTCATCTCCTGATATCCTGTGGTCAGGGTGGGGACAGGAATAGCTTCAGTGAGTGAAATGCCATTTAACCACAGCCTTCTTTATCCTATTTGTCCAAATTTAGTAACACCCATCCTATTGCAGTCTCAATGTTAACATTTAATTCGTGACCCTTACTCACTTTATTAGTGTATGATCAACAGCTTTGGTTTCCAGTCTGCTCTAGCTGTATGAGGTTTTCTCATGACATACTGCATTTATGGTATTAGGGTCTTTGCTAAGACTAAGGAAATTAAAGATAGACTTTCAATGAGAGAAGCAGAAACCTCATTTGATAATATGAATATAAATTCAGAGCAAGCTGGAGATGAGATTGTGATCAAGACAGCTGAAAAACGTCATTCTTCTAGATGAAGAAAAAATTTTTGTGAGATCTTGTGATGATGACAAAAATATCACATGAGAACTCAAAAAGATGGGAAAAAAAAAGACTGTTGAGGTTTTGAGAACAGAATTGTGACTGTTGAATCAACTGTGCCATTTGGAGGGCTTATGGAATCCTTAATTTGAGGTAAAAATTGTAACAGAGAGCCAAAAGAAATAACAAGATTGCAGAAAAGATTCTAACTTCAATTTGGGAAAGGCAATTAGAGCATAAGTGGTGAACATCACTTGCTGATTGAAAGCTCTGAAGGAAAGCAGATCCCGTTCAGTGGATTGAATTATTCAAAGGAGCAAGTTGAAGAAAACTGAAACCTCAAAAAAGAACAGGCAAGCTGCAAACAAATGTTTGAAGCAAGGAGCGTGAGGGACTACACAACAAATGGAAGGAAATAATCCAAACTGATATTTAACAAAATAATTTTACAAAAGCCTGCAGAAAAGACAAAATATACCAAAGATGTTCTAAAATACGTTACTTCTACACAAGCAAGGATAACTTGTTTTGAGAAGGATTCAAGACATAAACTGAGCAGTTTTTCACCAGTAACACCGCCAGATCCCTTGTAGGTTTTAGTTTGATGTTATTGCACAGATCAGTCTGATAACTGATTTACACTATTGAGGGTGAAGGCAGAACAACTCCCATCAGTGTTCAGCACAGACAGGGGACGGCTCATAAAGAGGTGGTGTGCAGGCTGGAGAGGTAGGGTCAGGCTGCCCAGGCTCTTCCCTGCGAGAACAGTATTACCTCAAAAACTGCTTCTTTGCTTTTAGTAAAATCTCGACTTCTTAGATTAAGAAATCTCACTTTGGATAGAAAGATTGATGCTTACACATAAGTCTCTCCTGGCCATGTCCTCTGTTGTCCTTGGGTTTCTCTTGAAAGGTTGTTCTGTTTCTTTCTTAGGCCTATCGAACTCTTCATAGTCTTGGCAAATGCTGCAGCATAGCAAAAGCCACAGCCTCTGTATCCACCTATGCCCTGGGTTGTTCCTGAAGGAAGGGATATGAAAGGGCCCAGGGGTGAGAAATGTATGAAGACAGTCTCCTTTTTAGATCATAAACATACCTCTGACAATCAAACCAAAATGAACACCACTTGCCATGGTGTAAAAGCTGAGCTAAAACAAAACTTTTTAAAATAGAAGTTTGGATTTACTTTAGGAGAAGCACCTGTAGTCTATAATACAATATCACTGGAAGAGTAAAGATCAGGACAGCGGGGGAAGGGGAAACAAGAAAAAGAAAAAGAAAAAGAAAAAGAAAAAGAAAAAGAAAAAGAAAAAGAAAAAGAAAAAGAAAAAGAAAAAGAAAAAGAAAAAGAAAAAGAAAAAGAAAAAGAAAAAGAAAAAGAAAAAGAAAAAGAAAAAAAAGATAAAGGTTAAATTAATTAAAATTTAATTTAATTAATTTTAAATCTTTTTAAAAAAAGATTTTTTTTAAATCTTTTTTTAAAAAAAATCTTTTAAAAAAAAGATTAAAATGCAGAAATTGCAAAAGAAAGAGCAAAACTCAAAATATCCAACATGTAGACAGATGTCATAAAGAAAACAATGCAAGCTAAATTGCACTGAATAATGCTGTTAGGAAGAGGCAGCTTAAAAAGACTAAAATACTCAGAATCAAAACAGCAGTCTAAAATTATAACAACATAAACTTCAAATCCACAATTCAATACTTACATCAATTCATTTGTATATACTGAAAAAAAAAAAAAACAACCCATGTATTCATCCTAGATTATTCCTCCATTTATCTGTAAACAGCATTATTAGAGAACATAGCTACCAGGAACACGATCTCATATTTAAAATCCTTCTTTGTGAGACACAGTTGCAGTAATAATAGGTCATAGATCACAGTTGGCATGACTGTTCTGCAAAATTACTTTATTTCAACTCAGAGGATGTGTTCATTTTATTGCTGCTGAAAAGAAAAAAAGAAAGGGAGAAGGAAAAGAAAAAAAATGTAGCAAGAGAGAGAAAGTGAAAAAGAGAAAAGAAAGAAGAAATTCAGAAAGAGAAGGAATGTAGGAAGGGAGGGAAGGAGGGAGGCAGAAAGAGAAGGCAGGCAGGCAGGAAGGAAGGAAGGAAAGAAAAATACTGAAAAGGTTGAAAAGGTGCTTGAAATAGATGAAGAATTAAATCTAGAACTTTATTTGATGCTGTTTGATTTCAGAGCAGTAGCCTCTGAACAGGACTATCATCTGCAGAATACACTTCAGCCCATACTGGCAGATTATTTCAGGTAGTAATGCTAAATGCTGGGGCTTTTATATGAAAAAATGAAGAAAAAAATCTACTGTGATAGTGGATAATGTTAATTTAATGGGGCAAGAGGACCTCAGACTAGTGCATTACAGCAGAGGACAGTAGTCTCTGGTGAAGTAGCCTCCCTCCCATGAGGTGATCATTAATGGAAGACAGACCTACAGCTTTTGTAACAAAAGGAAGAAAGAGAAAAAAACAATGAAGCATGAACCATTGACATCAAAAGCAGAATTAAAAAAAAAAAAAAAAAGAACAGGCTGAGCAAAACAGGGCTAAAACTCATGAGATGTTCATGTTCCCACTGGATAGATCAATAGGTTCCTCTCAACAAGTTTAGTTCAAGCTGGGCCTTGGCTTTCCTGACTCCATCCCTACACAGCCATTTCCTTATACTCTTTCCACAGTACCTGTCTCTGTTCCTACTGCTTGTGCATTTTCTTCTTGCTCTTTAGTTTGACCAGCAGGTCCCAGTTCAGCTATGCTGGTCCTCTTACCTCCGTTTCCTGACTTGCTACACCTGGGGATAGAGAGCTCTTGCACTCTGATGAAAGCCTACTTAACCACAGATCTGAATCTTCATTGCCTTTGCAGTTTATTTCCACCTATGATAAAATGGGTGTAACATACTCTGTTGATAATTACTTACAGTGCCCTTTGAAAGGGTGTAAGAGATGAGTGTAAATGATTGCCAGTAAAGGGTGTGGTGAGAGATGCATTGACCAGGTTCCAGCACTAGAAATAGCTCTTTCTTCTTTGTAGGTAATAACTTCCCAGAGGAGCATGCCACTCTCATTACTAGTCCTGTGAAAACACATTTTAAAATTATGATATTATTATGTATCACAAAGCTATTTTGCATCATTTATTATTTATTCACTGAGGCCTTGAGAGCACTTGAGTTTCATCCATGCATGCAGAAAAGTCCCAGTCCCAGTCCCAAGAAATGAATTAGCTAAGACATTTGCTGTAACTAAACTTGCATCAGATTTACTTAACAGATTTCTAAATTGATTTCAGTAGTGCAAACCATGCTGCAGACTATATAAACTTAGTTTTTTCAGAAATTTAGTATTCATGTGTAAAATTGAGTAAGCTGAACTGAGACTCTTAAATATAAGGGTTTTATTATTGTTATAGTGGAGAACTATCTAACGTTTGCAAATGAATCGCATGCAAAAACTTGCAAAGGCAATATTTATCTAAAAAAAATAATTTTTGAAAGAAATGATCTTTTTTTTTTTTTTTTTTTGGTCTCTAGAAAATCTTCTGTAAAACATTAACCAGATTTTATCTCATCATTTTATTGTTGGACTTCATTCTTAGCTACAGCTGCCCGGGTTTTTATAACCTGCTAGTAAATCTAACCATATTATTTTTAAATCACTTGTCAGTTTTCTCATTCAGGCTGTATAGACAAAATCTGTCTGGGAAGTTCTTGGCTGCCATAGAGATAGGTATGGAAGAAAACCCCTTGATAAAGATATCTAATTATGCTGTAACCAAAAATAGCTTCTGCCTATATTAAGGGCACACACTGAATGGAAAATCTGAAAGCAAAAAGGTGCTCTGCACCTGTGCTTCATGCTAATCGGAGCCAAGCCAGAAGTGGTTTGTAGCTATGCAGCCTCTCTGCTCCTCTCTGCTCTTCTTCATACACAAATTTTGGTAGAAGTGGAATGGACTAAAATCCCCATGAAAATTCCTCAGGCCCAGTTTCTATTGCTCTACACTGAAAAATTGATCTTTCTTAAGAGATAAAATAAAGCAGAGAGAGGAAAAGAAAGATTAACCTGATTAGCTTAACCTGCATGGCTTCACCAAGCGAAGGTCCTGTCTAATCAATTTTGTTGCTTTTTATGACATTATAATTGCTTCAGTGGATGGGGAAGAGCCACTAATGTCATCTATCTGTATTCCTTGACACAGTCCCTACAACATCCTTCCCCCCAGATTGTAAAAATATGGATTTGATGGGTAGACTGATCAGTGGGAGAGAAAATTGTTGCAAAATTGCAAACTTGGTTGGGCTGTGTTGTTCCTGTCTGTTACAGGGGAGTTGGACTAGATGACTTTTAATTGTCCCTTCCAAATTAAAAGATTCTGTGACACTATGATTCTATGGGGGAGTAGTCAAACAAGCATAGGTACCAAGGGTAGGTGATGGCGGGAGAAAGGAAGGATATAAATTTAGTACAACAGCCTCTGTCTTAATAGGGACACGCTTTGGACAAGGTGTATAGAAATGCTACTTCTCTACGTGAAAAACATGAATGAGGTCTATGGACATTCCCCAGAATTTACTGGTGCTCACTACAATGTCCCAGAGAATCCCATGTATGGGTAGCCGAGCTTTGTCTTGCAACCTTAGTCTTAGTCCTCTGCACACATCATTAAAGGAATCAAAGGCCTTTCCACAAGCCAGGTTCGTAGCTGCAAACTGTGACAGTGAGTAATACCTTCTCCTGTTTGTACACAGGCATGGGGAGAGGTACATTTGTGTTAGTCTATGTTAGTCTACTGGTGGTCTGCTTCTTGATAATGAGATTTGTGGATTTAATAGCAGTTTAATAAACTCCTTTTTATATTACCAAGTACTTCAGTGAAAAATATTAAAATTAGAAAATGACTGTATCAAATGGAATTTAAGCACCAACAAGGGACAAAAAGTGTACAAAGAGTGCTCAAAAAATATTGCTTTCTCCTTTATTATGTTTGCCCACAGCATCAGAAGTGTTTGTTGGTAGTAAGGGATAAGAGGTTGAACCTTACCACCAAAGTTCCATTACATTTTGTTGCTGTATAACAGATGGCAAAATAGCTTCTGACATGGAAGTGAGTATGAAGAAAAGGTGTGTCTCTGAATTTCTCCACGCAGAAAAATGGCACCCACTGACATTCCTGGACATTTCCTGAATGTCTATGGAAACCAAACAGTGGATGTCAACAGTGAGGCAGTGGATGGTGCAGCCTAGTAGTGGCAACAGCGACAGTAGGTCACCTCCACTAGTACAGATTTTTACACACACAGTATGTAGGTTCTTGTTCATTGCTGGCAAAGTTCATAGATAATTGTGGTGATTATACTGAAAATGTTATTGAAAATAGTGCTTTGCATCTGCAAATTTACTCTATCAAATAGTGTAATTCTGCTATTTGAATCTATTGCAATTTCTATGGAAATAAATAGAGGCATTACTTTTAGAGTGGCTCACATGCAATTTGGAGAGGCAGGGTTCAGAACGTACTTACAGAGATATCCTGGCCTGATTTTTCTCAGTGCCTTTGTTTCACACTCCAGACAGCTTCTGCATTAATCCTTGTGCTTCTGATGGAGCCGAGACTCCCACTACCCAGTTCCAGTCTCCCTGCCCAGAGCCATGGCCAGCAGGTTGCATGGTCTGCTCATATTCCTTCTCTTCTGGAGGACATGTGACTCTTGCACTCACTGAGTGCAAAAATCAAACTGCAAAATGCACCCTGTGCCCCACCTTGTTGCAAATGCCCTGGATGCCTGCTGAATAAAAGTTTGCCTGAGGCATGAGAAGAATAGATCCCAGTACCCCAGGGTGAATGTGTGGGAGTGACTGGCTGTCAGTTTGGTCTCATGTGTCAAACAAAAACACTGGCTGATGAAATAACTCAATAAACAGCCACAGTCAGAGCTGTGCAAACTGTGAAATGGCACAATTCTGCACGTGTTTGTAGCATGTTTTATCTGCTTATCACGTAAACCTTTCTACGTTCTGTTTACAGCAATGGAAATGGCTCCAACTCTCACTCCCAGGTTTATGGCAGGGGGGAGGAGGGTGGAGTTGGGGAGGAGGGCAGCATATTCATGGAATGAACATCAGCTGTAAGAAACAACACCCTTGGTATTTAAGGTTTCCTACTGAACAAGGAATATTGAAGATAAAGTAAGTATTCAACAAATGTACAGCAATGGCCATACAGGTGAGCAGCTCCCTTGGGCTCATGCTATCTGCCCCTTTGCACTTCCATAGTAGGGGATTGATGTTGCTTCCATTAAGAAAGATGGAAAATCTCCAATTGCTTTTGGTGGGAGCAAATGCCTGCCTCTATACGCTCCAGCCTCCTGGGGTGTATATATTGTACTCTGTATTCAAGCTACGTGCCTGCATGTATTTCCTATGCAATTTCAGCTTTTATAAACCACTGGAGTTTGCAGTTTTGTCAGCAATGACAATGATGAGTTTTGTTCCAACTGGTGTGTTCCCAGGGAAAGTTTTTGTTTTAAAGAAATGTCACTTCCCAATTGAAAAAAAAAAAAAAGAAATCAACTGAAAAATTCTTCATTGGTTCTGTATTTTGAGTTAATTCTCAGGTTTCTCTTGCCTTCAAGTGCTTTGCACACTCAGGAAATATTGAATCTGTAGTGACCATACTGTATGGTCCATCTTATGACAGAGCTGAAAACACCAATGTGGGTCCCCATTCCAGTTGGAGAGGGACAAGAAACGGTCCCTGCTCATTTACTCTTGCTCATCCTGTACATGGAGTTTATCACAGGCTTCCAGTTCTTCTGGCTACTTTTTGAGGCAGAAGTTAGCAACCTTCAGAAGGTCCTCTACAGATGCTGCTGGTTCAGCTCTGGCTATTTCTGGACTCTGAAGTTCAAAGTGTAATTCAAACGGCTTTCTCTAGATTTGCATTCTTGTATTCCTCTTCATTTGCATTTGTATTCTTGACTTTGTCTTCTTCTACTTATACTGTTCAATCCTCCATGTATTTCTCAGTCTCTGGATGCTAATATATAGCATATGTTCCCCATTTAACTCTTCCTTAATTCTTATTGGCATCGTTTTTGTAACAAAGGAGAAACAAAACAGTTGCTTTGAGAGAAAATATTTACTTGAAAAACAAACTTTTCTTTGTATTTACATGTGAAAACACGCAAAGCCTTTGTGCTCTGTTTTATGAGTGTTACCAGGAAGAATATCTTTCAAGATTATACCACTCAAGATAAAGCAAAGTTCATTTTTTAGTGCATCTTATCTAATGAAAATTAAAAAGCACATGTGCAAAGGTATGTTTATAGTCTTTTATGTGTTGTGTGAATAGAATCAATATCTGTAATGATAATCTGGAATTACAAAGATGGAAAAAAAAATTATAAAATAAAAATAATTGTTCTGCCCACAATTTAATTTTTGTGTGTGTTTTTTTGAAAATGTTTTTAGCTATGGTTTCAATTTCCATTACTGATTTGCAAAATACAAGTTTACATCTCTAAGTCCCATGACAATTAATCCTGCCTGGACGGCTTCAGAGAGGATCAAGAGCTAAGGAGAGAACTGTGCATGCTAAGTAAGCATTTGTAAATCTCAACCAGTAGAAGGGGAATGCATGTATTCAAGAAAAAGAGAAAGGGAAAGGGAAAGGGAAAGGGAAAGGGAAAGGGAAAGGGAAAGGGAAAGGGAAAGGGAAAAGAGAAATGGAAAGAAAAAGAAAAAGAAAAAGAAAAAGAAAAAGAAAAAGAAAAAGAAAAAGGAAAAGGAAAAGGAAAAGGAAAAGGAAAAGGAAAAGGAAAAGGAAAAGGAAAAGGAAAAGGAAAAGGAAAAGGAAAAGGAAAAGGAAAAGGAAAATGCAAAGGAAAAAAAGGAAAGACCTACCACCAAGTAGAAAATGAGACTGGAAGAGTTTAGAATAGATTTGAGACTCTTTTTCTCAATGGTCATAAGCATATACTGTTGAATGATTGCATGGTTTTGCTATATCCTATAATGGATGCTGATACAGACTAAATCTGGGATGTTGTTATCTGGAAATAACAATCTAAGTGTTGCAGGTGCTTTTTACTTCCCCAAATCTGGACAAGAATTACATTCATTTCAGAGGAGGAGTGTTCTGGTAAAAATACAAAAGAAGCATCAAATGCACAGGTATATGAATTACTTTCTTTTCCAGGATTAGATAACACTCTGGAAACATGGCTCTATCTTCTTCTGAAGGAGATCTTTGTAGAAAATGCTGGTAGAGAGTTACTGTACTTCAACCCTCCATACTCTTGTCTTCACAATATTTCATGATGCCAAGCCAAGGAGGGGTAGTGGGGTCTCTCCAGGGGAATGAAGGGGGACAGCAAGCTCTCAATTCAGTTAACGTCTGCAGGAAGTGGTTTGTCAGTTTAGAGGTAGTCCCTGCTCAAAGCCAGTGCTCTTCTCAGAAATGAACTTGCAGTTCTCTAAAGATAGATTACGCAAAACACCAGGGGACCCTCGGGAACCTGCAGCCACAATTCCCCTAGCAAGGAGATCCAGAACAGCAGTGAAATGTCCCCTTTGTGCAGCTGCTTTGTGGACTAAACCAACGCTCAGTGGAGTGGGACTCTTATGCAAGTTCTCAGGTTTCATATCCGCAGCGAACAAACTTTGTTAAAAATATGACAACTACTCCTGTCATTTTTTTCTATGTAATTTTAACCGTAACTTCAAACTGCAAGTGTATTGTCTGCCCACCAGAGATGGCAAAGGGAGGTTTGTGAAATGGAGAGGGCTTCTCAGAAGTTGCCAGCTTTGGTGCTAAAGGGGTACTTGGAATAACTCACAGAATTAGACACAAGAGTTTGTTAACTATAGCAAGTGGTCAATAGCTGATATTCAGAGCAGACTAGTCAGGCCATTTTGAAAGATAGGACTCAGTTGGGTATAATTGCAGTGAAACTGGTAATTGGGAATAAAATAAGATGACACTTCAAGGAATAACTCTCACTGAGTACCTGATCAATGTAACTATAGAGTACCAGGGTGTCCCAACCACATTTCCAGAAACTGTATAATTCCTTTCTTCAGAGCATCTCACAAGTCCTGTAATACCATGTTATTCAACTTGTAAAGAAATACTCCAGCTAGACTAGCTGAATGACTCTATTTTGTACTGAATTATCTACACTGATGTCAACAGATTGACAGAGTTTAACATCCTTGCAATTGGAGAACAGATTTTTTGCCTTATTTTCAATGCAGCAGTCCTCATTTAATTTATGTTCCTTTTGTTTTAACCAAAACCACAGAAAATGGCACAGAAGTGAACTGATATAACCAAATATAACCCAATCTCCCACCTCAATCAGAATGAGAAGACGTCCTAGACTCTGCCCATTCTTCATGCCCCTTTCCTGGAGGCATTCAAGGCCAGGCTGGATGTGGTGCTGGGAAGCCTGGTCTGGTGGTTGGTGACCCTGCCCATGGCAGGGAGGTAGAAACTAGATGATCATTGTTGTCTTTTTCAACCCAGGCCATTCTATGATTCTATGACACATAACCGCAGGCCAAACCTGGCCACACATCATGCAATGCAGCCATGTAATTGGTTTCATTATGGTCCCATTGCTATTGCTACTACCATCTCAACAAGTACGTATCTGTCCTAAGGCAAAACTGTAACTGTCTGGTTGTCCCAGTCTCAGTAGTGGTGGTTATAACTCAAGAGAGGAACATGTCAATCCATCACGACCCAGTCACTCTGTTTCAGGGGTGACTTCAACAGTGACCACTTGTTTATTATTTTCTGGCACAGAACTATTGTAGGACGAATGCTTCAAGAAAAAAACAAAACAAAACAAACTAAACCAAAACAAGCAAAAAAATGACAACCAGGATTGTGCTTTTTTCCTTTTTGGGAGTTGTTTTTGATAGCTTTTTTTGTTGTTATTGTTAGTTTTTTGTTTTGTTACCAGTAGGATCTCAAAATGCCATATGGCAGAGAGAGATGGGCTTGTTTTGAAGATTTTTAGACAGAAAGTTAACAAAGAATGGCACTAGCTCTTCCTCACACAACTCAAGCTGGAGAACAGCAAACACACTTTGCTGTGCAGACACTTTGTGTTGCACCTGTGCAAATCCATAGTGCTCCTCCTCTGATGAAGGCAGAGTTCACCCTAATAACAGTCCTTAAAGTAAAAGCAGAGGTCTTCTGAATTCTTAGCTTCATGTTAGTAGGAGTATGTTTCATCTCTAAAGGCAATGTACCTCCCTAATTGCTCACTGTCCTGTTTCATCTCTTGATACGGACCATATTGATTTATTTCCCCCCATTTTATGGGTTGCCACTTGATTTAATTTCCTGTGGCCGCAGCACCATGAAGTCTCCTTTTCTGCCTACTAAGGCTGGTGACATGGTTCCAGGAACCCACCGAAGGAATTCTGCAAGGAAAAGGAAGAATGTGCAAAAAATAAAAAAGTCAAAAAGCATAGAACAGAAATCAGTTCATTTTGAAAGGATATTCCACAACAAATGATGAAGTAAAACTCCAGTTGGATTATTAAAATATCTTTTCTCCATAGGACACATACCATCTCAGTAAATTCCCAGCATCAAGGGCCTCTCATGTTATCACTGAGTCTCTACATGCACTTCTCAGCACAGGAAAATGTTCCAGTCTTGGCAAAGGAGGTGGTCTGAAATGGTGCTGGTAGACTCAGGACCACAAAAACCCAGGTAAGTTATGGTAACAGCACATCACACTGTCACTGTGATCACTTCCCCAAATATTGTTACACAAAGATTCCATGCATGTGCTCAAGTGTGCTCCACACACTTGCCTGATCTGGTACATGATGCAGCTAGCAGATGTGCCCTTGAATCATCGGCTTGTTTGCTACTGAACCCTTCCCGTGCACCTCCTGCATTCTTTTAATGGAAAACATTAGCTTTTAGGACAACTCATGATCGTGTATAGACCCACAGAGGAAGGGAGTCTGCTGTGCTCCCCAATGGATGAATCAGTCTAGAGAATGAGTGGGCTCTGTCTTTCCAGTTTCCACTTTCCCACTCATGGCCGGTCCTTGTGTTCCTCACTTAATGTTAAATTCCCACACTGGGGCTTTCTTGTGTAATTTAGACTGAGATTTTCTCCCCTTTCTTTTCCCTCTCTCCCCTCCGCCCCCCGCATCCTCTGTACAACAGAGCTGGCCACACAGCAACAGAGGAAATGAACAACATCTGGTGAGATTGATTCCTTGCTCTTGTAAGCAGTGTGAGCTAACAGCTGTGTCAGGCATTTCATCCAGCTCTGGAGTAGGAAAGAAATCAATCATGCATTCCCCTTTACCACACCTCCTCATTCTGGCATCTGCACTGGTCCTGCAAGATAGTTGCCTGATTCACTTTCCTGAATATACACTGGAATCCCACCCTCTGTACAGAAGACACTCCTTTATGTTAATAATAAAATGATTCCTTTAAAATGCAAGAGAGGGAAGGGGAAGGACAAGGGAAAAGGAAGGGAGTTCACAATACTATGAAAGGTTATGTTTGGATTGAAATGAAATGATGTTTTTTTTTTCTATGTATTTACATGTCTAATCTCTATTGTATCCTATTGCTCTTGGTGGTACTTAGGCTCTAAGAAAAACTGCTTTAAGGCTCTTAGGCATAGGCATGAGCAGTACATCATGCATAATCTTATAGTAATGATGGCAACATATTTTCTAGGACTTAAAACTTAATGATGACTTTTTAGGAATTCAGAGCACGGAGGCACATGTAATCCAAGGCAGTAGTGGCCACAGGATGAGCAGTAACGGTAGCAGGAGAAGGGTAATTTTCTTATAATTAAAGGGTGCCTGAGCCAGCTTTGGAGTTAAGTATTACTCTCTTCTTTATGAGTGATCCTGCTGACACTGCAAAAGAGCTGCCAACTATCCTCAATTGCCTGAACAGTTTCTGTGATGTAAGCATCCAACTGCTAAGAACTCAGCAAAGATCCACTATGAAGGCTTCAGTAATAATTATTGTCCCACAGCCTCAGCTGTGACCAGAGAAAACATAGCACAGCTCAGGGAAGAGGATTCCGAGGTAATTTTTAACAGTCTGGGACAATTGAGCATCTGGTGACTCGTCCTGTCTGTCCCACAACACTCATGCCGATGGTCTTGTAGATAAGCCAGCAACAGAGCTCCAGGCAGATGCTATCTTTGTTCTAGGGTGCCATTCACAGGCGTGCTGGTTTTTATTCAGTTTTACTGGGATTTTGTCAAAAAGCAAGGCTTAAGTGATGTAGAAATAGTTGACTGTTTATCATCATTCTGCTCAGATATTTGATCTGTAACCAAAGCACAAATGTGGACCCTTCAGCAGATCAACTGTCAAAGGCTTCATGCTGGTCCTTTCCACCAGGACTGAAGCAATCTGTACTCCTGCTACCCAAGTGCTTTCCTTTGGAGCCCTTCAGAGTAGTGATCCCCATCTCCAGATATGCAGAGATGCTAACTGAGGATTCTACAGCATTAGCCATGAGAACTTGAAAAGAATAGCATGATGCTGAGAAGGACAACTCTGTGTGATACTGCATGCAGCAAACTATCCTGAAGTTCTGCTAACACTGGAACTTAAGAAAACAAAAAAGTAGAAAGAACATTGTTTGTTTGTTTGTTTGTTGTTTTAACTCCAGGTTTTTCTAGGGGCATCTCATGCCCCAGGTTCAGTCAGTGATCTTTGCCACCTTCAATCCTGAAAACACACTGAGCAGTAGCGAGCATACAATCCCTATGTAAAAAATGCAAGACATTTGATATTTTTGAACTTGATGCTCTTTAAGGTCTTTTCCAACCTGGGTGATTCTATGATTCTATGATTTTTTTTTTTTTTTTTTTTTTTTTTTTTTGCCGACCATCTGCATGTAAAAAAGTCCTCAAAACAGTGAGATTCACTACTGTAAAATGGCAGAGAGTTTGGAAGCAGAGAGAGAGAGCAACCTAAGAGAAAGTGGGAAACAGACAATAAAAGACATTTGTAATCAAGGGAAGCAAGCTGCAGTGCTAGGGGTTTCCTAGGGGTTGAAGATTTTCCAATAAGCAATGTAACAGAACAGATTTATGATTTCACCATAAAGTTGCATGATACTATTTAATGAATTAAACATTCGCATACGGGTTCAGAGAAAATATTACTGACTGGGAGAGCATGAAAGCATTGGGACATTCTTCACATTTATTACTCATGAAAAGCTAAAGAAAGAAAGTAATCACAATAGCAATGAAACATACTTTTCCACCCACGTAGCATCTGATCAAATATTCACAGATTAAATTTATATAGAGATTGATGGTAGGTTTTTTAAGCTGCAGTTGTAAGTTAGATTCTGCTAAAATCCAAATACACACATATATCTCAGGTATTCATAGGAGTCCCATCACCACACTAATTGAGCACTTCACCTCTTTTAATGCATTTATCCTCATAACATCCTTGGAAGGGAAGACGGGCTACTGTTCCCAACGATCAGGTGGGAGCTAAGGCACAAAGAGGCTATGGACAGTAATGTGCTTTTGTTGCCTTCAAGTTTGAACATTGAAATTCCTAAAAATCAGGCATTTAGCCGCATGAGACTGCTTGAGAGAGCCAGAGCCAGACAGCTTCTTAAGCAGCCAATAGCAAAGACTCTCTTAGACAGAGCAGAGAGAATCATCTAAAATAAGATGAAACCCTCTGGGATGTTTACATTTCCCTAGAATTCAGTTCTCCTGTCAAAGCTGCATGATAATAGCATCTGGCAGTGTGAGACGCAGAGCCTGGGCTCCTCTGTTAATTGGGCGAGGCATGTGCTTAAAAACACAAGTGTGGTTTCAAGCCCTATTCACACAGCAGAAGAACCAAACAGGTGAGAAGCAGGAGTTCTGTGCTAGTAACATCAGCATTTTTGATACAAGTCAGATTTGCTCATTCATTGGCCTAGAGTTGCCTGGTCAACATGCTGTGAAAGAGTATTAAGGAGGACCATGATGTTGGAGTTCAACTTGATGATCCTTATGGGTCCCTGCCAACTCAGAATATTCTATGATTCTATGATTCTGTGGCCATGCAAACATACCCACTGTAAAATAAGGAAAATGGGGTTAACAAGCCAGAAGGACTCTTTGAGGTCTCAACATATCAGCTAGGATTCTTCACCAAAACAGATCCAGCAGATTGCAAGTAAAATATGGCTAATGAATATATAGATGCAGAAACAAGCTGATTTTCTATTATTTTTTTTTTCAGACCACCTCAGCATGGTCACTGAGATCACTAAACTCCTTATTGACCTTAAATTCTGCCTAGGTAGCCTCTACGTATGTCTGCTTTAAAACACTCACTACAGGTGAATGAGGAATGCTGTGATGAATTCTCAGGCTCCCAGGAGAATAAACAGCCCCATCAGACAGAATGGAAAAAGCACAGAGGTTACGATCACGCCCCATCGCCTCCAGTTCCACACCATCACACCGGTGCCTTCCTCACACCAGCATTCAGCCATGCAGGAAACGGCTCGCTCGAGTGACCTAACTCAGCTCATTCACATACCTAAGTGTTTTCCACTCTGACTCTCGGTCCAAGCAGGTCCCTGATGAAATATATTTATAGAAGTGGCAAGATTGATATTTCTGCTGAACAGGAGCGAATAGCTCTCCTTGTACAGCTTCCAAAGTCTTGTTCTTTGTTTAGTCCAATGTCACTGACTTGAAAGCATCTCATTTGAGCATGAGACAATCTTGCATAATGTGAACTAGTCTTTAGAAGTATAATTCACCAAAGTAATAAGGCTGAAAAGAAAATCTGAGAATCAAGAAGTGTTGCTCAGTTGGGTTCATACAAAGATGAGATTCAATTCAGATTCATTGCACTGGGACATGGCCTTGCGCCTACAAATTTTGTTCCAAACAACAGAAACCCATAATCTCACAGGGAAAAACAGCCCAGAGTATCCAAAAGTAGTAACTGGCTCAAAGCACCGTGGAAACAGGCCAGAATTACATTTGCTTCAGATGTGGTGGGAAATCATTCAAGCCTTAGTTTGTGTTCTGGTTGGTTTGGAAATCTGGGTAAATTTGACACCACTACTGTGTTGAAAACATTCAAAAGACTCTTTCCTACTCTTCTCCCATCCCCACCTCTAGAAGAAGAGCTCAGAACTGCTCAAGCCTCCAACTTTGAAAAGGGATATATGTGTTACCTAAATTCACTTTGACAGCCAAAGATTAAAGTGTCTTTCTGCAGCAAACTCCATCCAGTTCCCAGTTACCAAATGGAAGTTATACAGAAAGATCTTGAAAACACACAGGCAGCTGGCTAGAGTACTGTATTCTCACCTCCCAGAACAAGGGCATCCTATTCAATCACTAACCAGTCTGCTATAGGGAGATAAGCACTGATACACTAGGAGAAAGTACAATTTTGATACTGTGAGGTGCTACAAACTCAGTTGTGATTGAATTCATCTATAGTTGATCGTATGTTCATAGTTGGCCAATCTTCATCCCTGCTGAGTTCAACTTCTTCAGGACAGTGCTTCAGAGACAGATTTTTTCCAGCACAATCGGCCCTACAAAAGCTTGGACCAAGGGTTTCATGGTAATTGGCAGGTTAAGCAGTTTGGGGACTGCCAGCTCTGCCTGTTTTCTAGAAACTGCTGCACTGCAGTAGATACGGTCTGTACAGATACAGATACTGTATTGTGATGCAGTTCCCAACTCCAACAAGGATGATTTCTACAGAGCAAGATGCAAATGGATGTGTTCCAAAAGTTATCTCACATGCAATTCAGCTTCCGTGTAAAGGAAAGAAGCAGCCTCTGGGAGAGGAGAGGAATGAAATATTTGGAAAGACAATTATATCTGCCATCTAGGTTTAATCTTCCCATTCTTGAAAGTCAATATCTTCAGGAAAGAATCCATTTGGAGCTTCCAATGATCCTACTGAAAAACAATCCATGTGTTATTTTTTTTTTCAGCAGTATAGCTCAGTGCATTATTTGTGTCATCTTATTTGTTATTCTAATTTTATTTTTCTTGAGTGAAGAAGAAAAACCTCCAGCTTTTTTTTTTTTTTTTTTTTTCCAGTTCATTGTTTCTAGACTGAAGTTGAATATACAGAAATTAGTTCAGCTGGTTTTTGTCATTATTAGAAATAAAATAATGACTTAATGACTTAGTATCACATGGCATTCAGATTACAAAAGCAGTACTGCACAAAAACCAATGCAGTACATATTAAATTGGTTAAAACTTAGCTAGATTTCTAATACTGACTGTCTGATGTGGTTACTTGAAATAGTTAGGGATTAGACTCAGTGACCCGGGAGGTCTCTTCCAGAGTTGTACTCCTAAAAAGTAATTGTTAATAGGGAATCATCATCAAAGGGGCATATTTTCTGCGGGTCCAACAGAGATCTCCTTTTGTCCAGTGTTATTCAACATCTTAAGCCAGGATGGTACATTTTTCAGAGGACACAAACATTTGAAGAACAGTAAACAATAATGGGAATGTGTCAAATATGCTCATAGCTTTGTAAACTGCATTATTTTGAACATCACTCTGCAGTCAAATGCAGTAACACAAAGTCATTTTTAGACCATATTCAGAAGTAGGCACTCCCAAAAGCCTGATTTGCTGTCCTGTAAAACAGAATATGTGATTCTTGGTTATACAAAGAGCATATTGTACCAAAGCAAAATGTTATTATTACCTCTGCATATGCTGCTGGTGAGACTATTAGTGGAATAATATGCATAATCCAAGAAGGCAGTTGAAACACTGGAAAGGGATCAGAAAAAGACTGCAGGAATGACTTGATGTCTGGAAAAACTGCCTTAAAATGAAAGACTTAAGAAACTTGACCTCTTTAACTTGTCTAAGAAGAAAAGAGTCAATGGCATCACAGTCTGTATTAGGAGAATGGAAAATATTTCTGATAATAAAGAATTGCTCAGTTTAACAGACAAAAGGCATGCAATGTCTGAAAATTCCTTTCAAACTAGGTAACATATACATTTTTAATGACAAGTTCAGATAATCACTGATAGAACTTATCAAGGCAAGTGGTAGATTTGTAAATCTCAGGAAACTTGAAAGGCCAGGTACCTTCCATAGTAACACGGCCTGGCTGAAGCATGTATTCATCCTGATAAGGGAATGGCCTTGCTGAGAAAAAAGCAGTAAGAGAGATCCAAGTCCCTTTACTGATTTTAAAACCTGAGAACAAAGTGATCTGACCATTTTTATGGACCATCACATACAGCACATACATCTTGGTCGGAATGTAGAATCTCATAGGAATCTCCCCATCCACAGGGCATGCTTATTTTGGCTTCAGTGAGCTACATATTGGGCCTTTCTTCTTTCTAAATTTTTCCACTACTTGAGCTCTGTTTTCATATCTTCATTTAATCCAGTGATTCCTCTTGTCTTCCCATAAAGTTGTCATTTCCTTCAGCTGCTCAGACTGATGAAAGAGCCATCCTGAAATAAAAGCTAAACGAGGTGAAAATATATCCCATAAAACCCCCCATTAAGGAGTTTACAGAGAAATTTCCTAGTTTTCTGGCTCAGATAGCCATATTTTATTCCTTTTAGGTAACAGAAAACCCTTAATCCCCTAAGAATGCAGACAGAATCAAAGAGCACGAGGAGGCATTAAGCTGCAAGAAGAGAAGGAAAGAAGGAAAAAAAGGAAGAGAGAAAGAGAAAGAAAAAAGGAAGGGAGGAAGAAAGGAATGGAGGAAAGGAGGAAGGGAGGGAGAAAGAAAGTTATGGTTGTCTCTAGCAGAGTTTGAATGAATGGACTATCAATGCAGCTATTGTTGGGAGCACAGGCAACAAGAGGAACAGAGAAGAATGAAAAGTATGATAAATTGGGAATCTACACAAATTCCATGGTCAGATAGCACAAGGCTAACATAGCGGAACAGACCATTGAGCCCTTAAAGAGCCAAATGCTATTAGAAAAAAATATTCTTTAAAGAAAAAGAAAAGAGAGAAGAAATTCATGATATGCTTGTGTTCAGTCATGATTAATTAAGAAATCAAGAGAAATAGTATATTTGATCATTTTTTATTGCCTAGATAAGAAACTTAGAGCAATATATATTCTATCCCCAACCAACTCTTAAGCTACTGCTTCCCCTTGCTTGCTTGTCCTGCGTACCATAAATGTGTGTTTATCCTTCAGTACTATAAATTGATCACTGACCAAACAAGACCAGCAATGATCTGATATAACACCTCAGATTATGAAAAACTAGTGCTTTGTGAATGTGCCTAGTAGCAATAACACATCCTTTCCTAAGGTTGTTCTAAGTAGTTAATGACTTTGTAGGCTATTTAATTTCTACTTCTGATTAGGGTATCTTATGTGTTTCATTTTTTGTTGGTCTACATTTACACATGTGAGGTAAATATAATTCTCTTCTCTACACTTTCCTGATCTTCTCAAGTTATTAAGAAACAGAGGGATTAAAACAGTATCTTTATTAAAAAACAGAGGGATTCAAACATTTTCTGTACTTCAATGAATCAGTGCTTCACTATACGACAGATGCAGCTTTTCCTGGACATTTTTACACATTTCTGGGACAAATGCTGCCTGAAATTCTGACACATTTGTTCAAGTTAAGTCCAGCACTGTATGGAAGACACTTGTCATCAGGATTTGGGCTTGTACCATGTAAACTACTTTTCCCAAAAAAGGAGTCCTCTTTCTTTTTTGGAATTTTTCTTTGCGACTGTCAAATTGCTTCTAAGAGACAAACACATGGAATTCATTGAGCACACAACAAAACCCACATTCAATTAGATATTGATTGTCTGGAAGGATAACAGTAATAAAACACGACCAAGGGGAAAACAGTTCATGGGCTGTAATATACTGACCCTCCATTGTGGGCAGAGGAGAATTTTACATAATCAAAACAACAAGGAATGGCATTGTCTCCTCCACTCCCTGTGATCACAGCAGTGTTCCTGGAAACAGCCTAGCCTTTTGTGAGAATGACTCCTTGAAAATCAAGCCTCCAAATTTTCATACTGCTTTCAGTCATGCGGACTACAGCTTTACCTGAACTGAGTCTAGGTAGCTGTCTGCCATGAGCAAAACACTTTCTCACTCCATCTTCCAAGCTCATCACAACTATTCAGAGTGCAGCAAACCAAACTGCCATCTGTTGACTTTCGTTCCATATGAAATCACACCTTTGGCCCACACAATACGGACTGACTTGAGTAGATTACCATGCTAGGATCTACAGATAACTCTGACTTCTAGCATAGCTTTAAGTGGTCTGTTTTCGGCTGTTTATCCCATCTAAACTTTTTCTATGCACTCCACGTAGGCAAAAATGATTTATTTTAAATCAGTTCATCCCACCCAACAAAGCTGTCTCAGAGAGATGCCTGACTTGCTTCTTTGATGACAATGGGCACTGACTGTGCAGATGACTGACTACATTAGGTGGACTGAGTTATATCCTTACTTTCTGACTTCAGTTTTCAGTGGGTGTGACAGTAAGCCTTCTGAAATCCACTTTATTGGCTTTGAACCAAAGCAAACATGAGCTAAGAGCATGAAGGAGGATGCTTATCCTCTGTGAGACCACCAAGATCTCTACCATTCACTGTCTACACTGGTCTACAGTTACTAGAGCCCTAAATGAGACACCTCATTTGAATGACTGATATGAGATGAGTTTAATCTCTCTTTCCTGACACTCTCTGCAGTTATTTCCTTGCAGCACCCAGATCTGTCAGCTGTACAAATTCTGTAATATAAATTCTAATTAAAGTCCCAATCCTTTGCCTGTTTTTGCAGAGATACATTCTCCAGAAAGAAACAGCAATAACACATGTGATCATCAGGACTGTCACTAAGACTCACGTACCTTAAAGTGTATTTTCTTCTTCATTTTCTTCATCTAATTAATCTAGTCTTTTCGTCCCTCTGACACCTTCTATGTGTACAGATGATGATGTTCCCCTGTCAAACTCCTTCCTCCCACTCCTTTGCCATGCCTATAGGAAATGTATGTTAAAGATTTCAGCACTGTTGTACTGTGGTCTGAATCACACAGCACTCATAAGGAATGTCCTATGCAAAATACTCCCATTTCTTATAATTCAATCCCAATTTCAGTATTTATTTGCATGGAATCTTTTCTGTGGAAAATTACAAATAATTTTATTTTCCTTTCTCCTATCTTAACACTGCCATTGATAAAAACTATCAGTAATTCCCTTTTTTCTTCTCATAATGTGTCAGATCTGTACCAAGAGGAAGGCAAGCAGGAGAGGAGCTGAATTTTAAACAATCTGATATTGATAGAACAAGGGGGGATGGCTTTAAACTGAAAAAGGAGAGGTTTGGATTAGATGTTAGGAAGAAATTCTTTACTCAGCGGTACTGACAAAGGCTGTCCAAAGAAGCTGTGGATGCCCCATCCATGGAGGCATTCAAGGATATGTTGGATAAGGCCCTGGGCAACCTGAGTGGGTGGCAATTCTGCCCATGGCAGAGGATTGCAACTGCATGCTCTCTAAGATCCCTTCCAACCAGCCATTCCATGATTCTACGATTTATTCTGAAAACAGCAGAGAATTCACCATCACACAGGTCTTGCTTTAGCATCTCAGGAACAGGATCACTCCATTCCAGGGATGTTTTGTGGTGCTGTTTTGTCTCATTTTGGAATGAGAACATGCTCCAATTAAAAGTAACGCGTTCTATCTGAATGCATGTCTGCTTACAAGTCAGTGTAACAAGTCCTGGTCTTTGCCAGCTACTGCTCCAACACAGCTCCAACACCAAGGACTCAGGTGAAAGCTGTCACCTACTGCAGAAGAATTTGGCATGTCCATTCCTTTTAACAGAGATTTTTCAGGTTGGGGGTATACATTGATTGATACACATACATTTCACCGACATTCTGATCTCATCCATAATTTTCACGAAAGCTAATAGACCTAAGTCATAAAGCTGAAACACTTTGAGGATATTAGCCTAACGGAGGTGTGTGAAGCTCTTCTGCTTCAGATTCACCATTGGAAACCACAATGTCTCCCATTTAGTTTCCCAGTGGGAAACTACAGATTCTGCATCATCCTAGTCTACAAACCTGGGACACTGCCAATAATTTCTGCATTCTGCAGTTTATGCAGATGTTCAATGTGTGCTCTTCTCTGCAAATCTGTGCTAAGGATGCACAATGCAGTTTGCATCAAAAAACTTATGCGGACTTCTATCTTCCATTGTAACAATCTATGGCTTTGGTGTGTATGGAAATGCAGACACAGAGCAACCACCTTGACACTGGAATCAGCTGTGTTACTCCAATGCTAACATCACTTTCTAATAACTTCCTACTGTACTATTTCAAGGAGTGCTCTAAATACCAAATAATTACAGAATAAGAATGCTGTGGGGGATATAATTAATCCATACTGGAGTAGCCTCATTCCACAGTTACAGACATAAGGCACACAAATGGCTTTCTTGTATGTGCAAGTTACCAGCAACGCTGTCTTTCGCAAGGACAAGACAACTTCAATGTGCTCCACAGGCCAGGCACTTCCTATTTAAAATCAGTGGTAGGCACTGCTCACACTATTTGCAGCACATATGTCTGTTTTTAAATTTCCTTTCGCCCACTGAGATATGTAACTGCTTCTTCAGGTTGTTCACTATTTCTGTGAGGTAGTGTGACATCTCTGGTTTATAAACGCTTTCTAAGATGCTGTGACGTGTAGCTGCTTAATGAGATCAAATAATCTATTTTAATTTACTCACAAAAACCTGGATTTGAGGCTCCAAACAACTGGTTTTCACATGTGATCACAGAAATACAATTACTCACAAATGCATATCAAGAAATCAGGGATGGCTCAGGCTGAATTCTAGTTTAGCAAATTGAACTTTCTTCAGGTGCTCTTACTTCTCTACATCCAGAATCACATGCTAGCAGACAAACGAGCATTCCCTGACAGTATTAGCTAACAAATGACATTTTTGAACTGCTACAGGTGAGACCAACACGTTCCTTGCCTTCTGAGAATTTGGACATTAACAACAGGGGACAAATGTCCTAAAACTTTGCAGCTAGACCCAGGGAAGTCTCATTTGTTGGTCTTTCCTTCTACAGATATTTATTTTCTGAAACATATGGAAATCTACCTATTAAGATCAGCTGTCACTGAATCAAATTTTATGAAATGCTTGCATTTCTTCCTTGTGTTATTATTTCTTCCAGAGCACAAGGGAAACTTAATCCAAATCCCAGTGCGTGATGAATCTGGGGAACCAACACTTCTTTCTTTAAATGTCTTTTATCCTTTTTGTAACTTTGCATCATGTTTCAAATCTTAGAGAGTGATCCTTCACTGCTATCACGCCCTTCTTGCTGCCACTCATATGCCATGGACAGTCAAAGTAACGCTGTTCTAAGACACAGAAATTGTCCTTCTCCCACCAAATCCCATCTCCTTCCCACTAGCACTGGATGCAAACCACCATGCAAATAATTAACATGCTTCTCTCCCTTTGGGATGACTGATAAAATGGAATCAGACACATGAATTTTTGGTCTCCACTGATCTTTGAGTGCCCCGTGTTATGACAGGGTGTGAGGTGACATGTCAGATAATGTATCATGTCACACTCCATGACTATTTGATGCCATTTAATGTAATGCATCCTGGCATGCCATGATGGGATGACACAAAATGAGAAGGAAGCTGAACTGGAAATACCAATTACCCACTCTTAACCCTGAGGCAATAGGGGAAAAATATGCCTGTGTCTGGGTGACCCTTGCTCTGCTTATTGCCTGAGCTTCATAATTCAGGGGGTTTGTTTCGGGTATTCCATAGTCTGAGGTCACTGCTATCCATTCAGACGGCCAAAGTGTCTGTAACCTCCGCCTTCATCGCAAATCCAGGAGAAGCAGCGGAGAAATCAACTGGAAAAAAATGTAAATCACTGTTCCCAGAGTGTCAAGTTGAGCTGATATTTTGTGTCTAATGAGCTGAAAAGCCACAGGGTACAAAGAATAAAGAAAAGGCAGGAGAGAGCAGACACAGCACCAGCAGTGAAGTTGAGCCTGAGAGCAAGCTTACAACCAAAGGCTGTACAGGCAGCCAGGGTCAGGGCTTGTGTCGTGTCCAGCAGAGTGAAACAAGTTGGAAATAGGAACAAAGTGCACTATTCTGCTGTAGGTCAGTCCTGTGAGAAAGTTTATCTCACAATATCCATAATATCTCACTGTCACCTTTCCCTCCATCTGAAGTCATTGCTCCTCATCTGATCCACAGCCAGCCTGCCCAGGGAATTACTCCTAGACTGATCTGCACAGATGACCCACATCAAAGCACAGCCTCATGTTCAGATCCTTGGGCACAGAGTGAGGGCACGATTTCCCGTGTGGGTACACTGGCAGACATGGGACCAGTAACATCCCACGTCCCGATATGTGTTACCAGTGTGATCAGAAGTGCTCAAAATATTCCTGGCTACTGGCAAGCATAGAGTGATGCAGACTCTTTGTTTCATGACAGCTGAGCTTATTCCTACTGACAAGACAGAAGTCAGCAAGGTTGCAGAAGTTTTCACTCTGAGAATCACCTTCCACCTTCACACCTTCGTGCCTCTCTGCTACACATTCCTAAGAGCTACAGTTTCCACTCACGTGTCAAAAACCCAGATTTCAAATTCATCACAGCAGGAATGAGCTCAGAACAAGAATACTGCTTCTGCTTGATACAAAAATAGTTTACTTCTTCCCTTCGTAATCCTGTGTGAGGTTGTGCTTTCCAAACACTCCTCTGTCACTGTTAGTTACCAGGCTTTTCCATCCCAGTACTTTTTACTCCCCTATAACTAATTCCTGGGAAACAATATCTACAAAGTCCCCCTGTTATACCACTTTATGTGTCCATGTATGGTTAAATGTACCCAGTTACCATTCGCCTATCATTTTCCCAAAAGCCATTATGATGGGTTTGCTATGGATACTTGATTCTTCAGATTTTTTCAATGGGAAGAAAAGAAAGTCAAACATTTGCATGTCATAAAACACATACTTTGTTGAACACATACTTTGTTGAACACATACTTTGTGTTTCAACACATACTTTGTTGAAAACTCCTAAAAAAAAAAGATCTGTGTAGGAGAAGTTATACATTACTTTATTCTTGGAAAACAAACAAACAAACAAACAAACACCATCATGATTCAAACCAAAATTATGCCTCTATGAATAATGACATAATGATTCAAGATCTGCCTTTAGAATGTCCATCTGAGGCTGCCTGGATCCGTTCCCACGCAGCCTTTAGCGCATTGGAAATAAACTGCTTAATGGCATATTTTCGTCAGTTACCTCCATGGTTCGAGAAACACTACCCTTACAATTGAGAACTATTTTACTGTGAGAAAGATGGAGAAATGCCTCCAGAGTGCTTTCCATTAGAAGTGACAATGAGCATATCTTGTTATATCATTTAACAGCTGGCAGCTACAAATATGATATGGCAGATCATAACTGCACTGGACTTACAGATGGACAAAAAAATCCACATTGTTCACAGATAAGCAAAACTGGGAGACTCTTTATGGTAAAACTAAGAAAAACACTGCATTTTAGAGGGATGTGTATTGTAATAATTATCTTCACTTTACTTCAACTTATTATTTTTTAAATGTAAGTTCCCCTTTTTGCATAAGAGAAAAATGCCAACCAGTCTCACAGGGCAACAAAACTGAACAAATTTCAAAATCACCATGGCGTTCCCAGAAGAAAAGTGCTAAAATGATGCAATCAAATTCCAACCAGATGGAATGCTGGGGGAAAAATAAAAAATTAAAATAAAATCAGACATCTGAAGCTGCTACATCTAATCAGTGGGGCAACTGGGGGATTTAAGATAACATCTCTGTGTTAGGTCCTGAACAAATGGTTGCGAGCAGGAATTCAGATATAAAGCACCCTCAGAGACATAGGCTAAGCCGTGTGAGTGGTACAACTCAAAGCTACAAGATATATATATATATATATTTAAATATAATGTACCTAAAAGTCTTACACAAAGTCCATTTAGGACAGCAATGAAGGTTAACAGAGAAAGGAGCTGCCTGAGGTGACAAATCTGTGCTAGCCCAGCCCAAGCACCTATCAGTACAGCATGCTTTCTGATGCAGTGTACATATGAGTTAAAAATGGTTATTTCATAGAATCGTAGAAACATTTCAGTTGGAAGGGACCTGTAAAGGTCATCCAGTCATTGACATACACACGTAAACATTTCTTTATAAATAAATAATTGAAGCAAGCCTCATCTAGCTCGTCCTCTCTTCCAAAGCATATTTAAATATATTCGCATTTTTCCTTTTGACTCCAGACCTTCCTGTGTTCTGATTCTCCTGCAGTTTAAGCAGAACAACCCTTGTGCTTGATGTATAAATTTTACTCTTCACAGGCTACACAAAATATTGTTAAACCATAAAGGACAGCCACTACAAGAATAAGAATAATCAAAAAGCTTCCACAGGAGCCTATCAACTGCCTTAATTTCTTATTTTATTGCAGTAAAACTGTCCATGATTGAGTCATTCTATCCTCAGCAAATTGGTAACTGCAAATAAACAAAATGCTTAAACAGCTTGGATGGTGATCAAAATCTCAGTCCTCCATCGATTGTATTTGTGTTGTTAGAAGTGTTGGTGCAATATTGATGCATGAAAATTCATTCAAAGCAGAAAAACAGAGAAAAGACATTTTCTGGTCTGTTAATGAGCCTTTTTCTGGCAACTGCTACTTTTGAACATTTTTTCCTCTTGAAAAATCTTTCCTTTTTGTCTATCACTCAGATCTTTATCTGTTGGCATAGACAAGGCTCATTAACACCCAGCTCCAAAAACTACAATAACTCTGCAGTAACACTGCTCACACACATTACACTGAACTTTGTCCATGAGGTAATTTTGTGCACTTCAGTGAGAAGGAGGTACGAGATGTGGTCTCAATGTCTGTGTAAGAATGGTTCTTCCTAGAGCATGAAGCCTATATTCACATTAGCACAGCCACTGGGGATTCAGCAAAAATAAAAAATGGAATATAAATGCCAGAATAGAAGAGCTATAGTTCTGTCAAGAGCTTTTTCCAATCTCGGCGTCACTAATCCAGTACCTGCTTCTGAGTTTTCAGTTGGTACATTTTAGAGAAGGGCTTGGATTTCTTTTAAACCAATTAATTTTCCTCTTTGTTTAAATCAGGAGTAGAGCAAAAAAATTGTGCCACCTATACATTGTAGCTGAAAGGGTCTAAGTTACTTGGTTTGAAAAATCTAATCCCAAAGTTTATATTTCTTTCTATTCTGGCTCATTAAATAAATAAGGATTAACAGAACCATGTTGTCTGTCAGGCAGTTCTTCACCAATAGCTTGAACATGTCAATCTGCATCAATCAAATGTGGGAAAGGAGTCACAAGCCTCAGAGGTGCTGCATTCCTACAGATTGTCTGGATACAGGAAGCTAAGTGGGGAGTAAGACTTATTAACAACAGCAAGGTCAATAGGCAGTAATTTATTTTAGATGCCAAAAATCCACTTCAACAGTAACTCATACCCTTCAATTGACAAACACATAAGAAACTAGGTTTCCTTAGTTATATTGTTCATGTTTTCCTCCACCTGTCACGCAGTAGACAATACTGAGAAAGATCAAAAGGCAAACTGTCTTTTACGTTAACCCAAAGCTGAGCGTCTCCCTTCTCAATGAAATTTTATAAACAGAGGAAAAGCAAGTTCAAGATTGTATCTTGCAATGATAAGTGGCTTTTAACTCAAGGCATCGTGTGATATTGCAGCTACCATCCACACCCGACTGCAGCACATAGTGAATCCCCTGGAAGAAGATGTTATTCAGTATTCAGTCAAATATCAGGTACTGACCCACAAACGATGGCATCACCGGTAATTGTTTTATATAGGCATAATTTCTAAATGAAGCCATGTGCACTATGGTCTTGATAATTCCTGTACGGAGTCCTATCACAGATGAACCACAGACCACAGCCATAAATATTTTTATATAACAAGTTTTAATTGAAATATTTTCCACTGCAAGAACAAACAGCCCTATCTAAATTAAGAAATACTGGACACAAAACATTGTTACTCAGTGAGAGAACTCTCTATGTAACATCACCTGGATAATTATCAGCAGCACCTCTGTTGCTCAGGATTTTAGCAGAAAGATATGTACAGGGGTATTTGTACCACTCCTTGATTATGTTCTGCAACAATATTAACTTGTTAAAACAATACACTACTGGAAATGCAGGACATTCTCACAACAGCGATGTATCAACTTGCACCAACGGCAGAGTTACCTGCAGCTTCACAAAGCCCAAAGCACTGTGCATGTAATCCTACATGTAGGTCTCTGATGCAATATTTTCTGCCCAAACCTGATGATCTGCAAAGCATTAGGCCAGCAGAAGCCCATCTGCATCTTTTCAGATGTCAGTCAGGGCTCGCCAAAGTGACAGGCCACAAACTCATATCAGAAGATAACAATAAGATTGTTATGTGACAATGCAGACACCTTGAGGCATTCAGAGCAGCCTTATTCTTTCTACAAGGTTTATGAAATACCTACCAGGGAGGATTCTGAATTTTGACTAGGTTCATTCACTAATAAACAATATGTCACAAGAGTGCTTAACAGTTCCTAATCATCAAAACACTTTTTTTCTTTCTTGTTACCAGACATCTACATGCAACATTGCAATATGCAGAATATTATTTGACTCTGGAAACTTTAGATCAGTGTTGAGCATTTTCCCAAAATGATATGCACTGGTTGCATGGTGCATTTGATTGATGAAGTCTTTGCTGGATGATATGCTATGAGCTGTGCTATGAGCTGTGGCACAGGACTTTAATGCACAGAGTCTGGTTGGGTTCATTACTTACACCATAGGTTGGCAACCTCAGAGTTGGCTCAGATCTACACATGCAGTTCTGATGAAATGGGAAGCCATCATATTTTCTATGGGCACAGTTTAGTAGGATGCTGCTTTATAAACAATCTGTGTTATACTAAAAGAGAGAACATAGCCTGCCAATGCGACTCCTTGATGTTACACCACTTCACAGTAGCTGGTAGCCTTACTGGATACTAATAAAACCCAGAACTTTGTGCACACAGCTGAGAAACAGTGTCTTTATTACTTATCAGTACTCAGCTGAATTTTGGAGACTGCCCAAATGATTGCTTATGCACAGAGATGTGGAAAAGTAGTGTAATTTGAATGCTTTTATGAAGTTTAAGATAAGAGACTTGACCCCGTAGGCCAATAGCACGTGCTCTAAAGGCTCCTGGCCTTCAGTGTACTCAACTGCCACATCTCTATTCTGTGTTTGAGCTCTAAGACTACATAGGTTTGATTTAACCTGCTGGATCTCTATCTGAGATCCCAGTGCAACACAGAGGTCCACCTTTCCACACCTTCCAGCTCACCTATGTAAAATCACAGATATCAGCTTTGATTTTACAGAGATGGTAAAGGAATCTGTAAACACAAATATATGTCAAGATAAACCAGGACATCCCAAAGAAATCATGTTGTGCAACTGTTAAGAGCTAATGATGATCTACAGTCAAGGGTCTGCAAAAAACATAACAGCAATTAGAGCCACTGCTCTTTCTGTTCCCCTGAGCATTAGAAAACACATCAGATACGCAGCAAGAATTATGTAATAGGAAGCAATAATTTCCGGCAATTTCCACATCAGCATATTATATAATGAACACATTGATGTGGAACTGACCAACGACCAAGCCACAGAAGGATGTAACTTCAGCAAGTGGATTTATAACTCTCCAAAAAAAAAAAAAAAAAAAAAAAAAAAAAGAGAGGAAGAAAGAAAAAAGGTGTTAGCTCCAATGTCACGCTTTTTCAAATAGAAACATTCCGGGCACTCTGCAAACATTGTGCAACACAGTTCTATGAAGCTCCAAGAAAGGAACTGAATGGGTACAACTGTCCTCATTTCATATTTGTGTAAAGGAAGAGGAGGATTGGAAGTTGTGAGATACTGGAATGAGACTGCAGGAATTTCTACTCTTGTGCCAGTTCAACCAGAAATACCCAACCTGACATTAAGAAGGCTGCTTTACTACAAAATTCAAAGGCATTTTAAAAACTTTGAGTATCCAGTAAGATCTTCAAATACTGCATAGCTGGAGTTTGTTGGTTTTAAGGAAATTTAGTGCAGAATCTTTTTAGGAATCTTTTTAAAAAATACACCTTTGGCATCTCCTGACTCTGGCACTGGTGCTTAGCCCCAAGAGTATATGGGCATTTCATATTGTACATATGCCAACCTGAGGTCTCACCAAGTTTGTACTTAGATCTTTCTTTGCAAACTTGAGTAGCTAATATTGTCTGCTTATTCAGTCGTCTGTTTAGGTGTTAATCTTTCTGAAGCAAGGACAGTCAATAATCTACATATTTATTCCATGCATAAAATTTATAAAGAAATAACAATTCTATAAATAATTAGAGGAGGTAACATTAGAAAGGCGAGTCTTGTTGTCAGTCTTTAAAGTGTCAACGAATACAGACTGTGAAAGCGGGGCCTCACGATCCTTCTGACTTTTTGGGTTAACTTAAACATGCTTATTTTCTGACTCACACAACTTTCCCCAAGGTCTGATTCAAAGAGAGGGGAACAGCAGAGGAATAGTTAATATTTGTATATGTCCTCTTATCTCTCTAGGATAGTAAGAATTCCTAGGATAGATCATAGGAAGCACAATCACTGAAACCTCAGTCTCACATAAAGAACAGTTCACTGCACTTGATTAACATATGCAAGAGTCCTGGCTCTTCTTCTATGAAGGAATGGAAGCTTTGCCACTAGTGCCAGCAGCAACCAGCCAAAGGAAAATGTCCTTGGCTTTGTGCTTTTTTAGCAATGATTTCTACAGCCAAGACACGATGAACCAGAAAAATCAGTGTATAAGTATTTATTTTGAAATGACAGCATCAGGTTTGACAAGTGACAGACTGAATGCAACAAGTCTTTGATTCTGGCAGACCATCCTTTATCCAGAGTCCTGAAGGTTACACAAACTAAGAGGCAATCATTTTTATATTCAGTCTACAAGTCAGAATTCCTGGGAAATTTTTTTGTTTTACCTTAAAGTCTTTGGAACATTAAACTTTACAGACATATTCACATCTGCTTCCACACTTCTAAGACATTTACAGGTGATCCAACCCCTTTTCAGCCTCATTAGATTTACCAAATAATTGCAAGCAAACAATCAGACCCTTTTGAAGGAGAAAAGTATCCAGACTATGCAAGTAAGATGCATTCTTAATTGGTACATCCATGCACCACTGAATATTGCTTGGGCTCATTGCCACTGTGTGATTTAATGCAGCAGTCTGTACTTCCCCCTGTCTGATAGTAACGTGACAAGGGATTTTAAAATGGATGTGTCTGGGAAGCATAATAAAGTAAAAATACTGGGGAGAAAGCAAGGAAGGAATGTATATTTATAGTAGGTTTTGTATAAGCAGAGCCAAATCACACTTCTATTGAAGTATGAAACTGGGAAGAGGGTATTCTGTGATTCTATGAAAAGTACATGGCGAAGGAATAAGAGAACCTGTGGATACTTAACCCCACTGAAAATGAAACCTAAGAATTTCAAACAGGGAACTTAAAATACAGGAATCCAAAAACAGAGATTGTTTGAATATAAATTTTGTCCCTTGCGACCTTACACAGCTGAGAGGATGTGCACAAAGAAGTGAAATTCAGGGCTCTGTAAACATTCCCAGTTCAAACTGGCAATGTTTCTACACACGTTTCTCTCATGCCATAGAATCATAGAATCAGGTTGGAAAAGACCTTAAAGATCAAGTCCAATCACAACCTGACCATATTACCCTAACAACTCTCTGCTAAATCGTGTCTCTGAGCACAGGAGGTGATAGCAGCAAAGATATCCATAAAGCATCCATTGCATCACTGGAGGGAAAAAGATAGAGCCTGGAGGAAAGGAGACATCTGAGCAGGTGGGAGGCACACAGAAGCAGTGCTCCAGGAGGTATGAAGGAGGGGACAGAAACATGAGCAACTCAGGCTCATTGTATTTAAGCTCTGGAATGCCCTTGCAGTTGAAGACTCAAAATACCTTAAAATTTCCTTCAGCTCTCGTGAGGACAAAGAAGGTTAACAGCAAAACTCTGGGAAACCCACACCCAGTACTTTGAGTTAACAAAGTTAGCCTAAGTTAACAATATTTAGCCTAGAGCAATAAGAAGAAAGAAAGGACTTTCTCTGTTTTATGGGGATGAGAAAATGAGGAATGTGAGAAATATTTAATTCAGCGTAAGATCTGGTGTCCTATCTTGGGCAGCAGCCAGAAGCAGGAGATGGAGGAGCTGAGAGGACCAGGCTGGTCCATGGATGTGAAGTAACTTGCTTCCTGCAGGCCACGTTGTTCTCTGCTTTCTAACTATGCAAATGCATCACAAATCAAAACCTGTTCCGAGTGCCAGAGCATACACTTGAATAAATTCCATCTTTTTCTCTGATATTACTTCTAATTCTTAGGGGATTTGGTGGAGACAGTCACAACTTACATTTCTTCTTTTTGAAAGTGAAAGGTCTAAATATGACTGCAGTCAAAAGGAGCTTTCAGCCCTCGGTGGGATCTGGAGAGCAAACAGCAGAATAAGGCTTTATTTCAGGGGAGACCCAGCAGACACACCGTGACAGTGATCAATGGGTCCCAAAGCAGAAAAAGAAGAAGATCAGGAATACTGATCTCATTTGGCATGCAGACAGCATCTTCATTTTGCTGCATGTCCTGCTCAGTGGCAGAGCGATGAGTAAAGGTCGCCCTGGTGACCCCAGTCTGGATAATGTCCCCATATGGTGCACTGACACACAGACCTGTACAATGAGCTGTCAGGAGGAAAGACTGGACACTTCTTCACATTCAAATTGCACTGTCAGAAACTTCAGACAGAAACGTATTTTCAGTCTTAAATCACACTGCTCAGCACATACTAAAAAAAAAAACTTGGTGCTTGGAAGGCTTTTTGAGGACTTCTCTTAGTAAAAGAGCATTTTCCCTCACAGAAAAAAAATATTAGAGCTGATACAGTAAGATTAATTGGATGAGATTATGCAGAAGTATAGCATCATTTATATAGATTACTCTTAATAATTACTGATTTACTCCAAGAATGAGATTCTTAATAGGGGTTCCTGAAATCATCCAGGAGAAGTCAATAACAATACAAATATCAATTTTTCAGTCACATAGGACAGTCAAGGAAACACAGAAGATGCTAAAATCATTCTTCTTGCTCGCTGGGAAAGGCTCCAATTATGAAGACATGTGCATGGTGGCAAGGGCTTATGGATTTCACCGTGAGGCAGTGCTGGCAGGGAGAGGAGCAATGGAGGATTCAGGGTGCTTGGAAAACCTAGCCGGTTTTTCCAGAAAGCACTCTTTAACTCTGGATGTCCCAGAAGAACCATGGGTTCTGGGGAACCCATCTTGCGTTCCTGCCTGGCAAGCAGTGGCAGTACCTCTGTCTCCTGTAGGCTGGAGAAGAACTCTGTGCCCAATAGCACCAGCCAGGACATTTCTGTGGGAAGAGGAGAATTCAGGGCATTGCACCATGGAAGGTTTGAGGACAAGAAGCAGTTTCCAGCCTATCTAAAATGTCGTCTGAATTGTAGCAAGCCATCTAGCTGCTGGCACACAAGGGAGAGAAAGGTCCCCTCTGTGTCTTTCTAAACCACTGGCAAAATCTTCCTGGGAACAGGTCCTGAAAGAGCAGGCTGGAGCCACTTGCACTACATGTTCACTCTTCATGATGATTAACTCCTCCGTCACAGAGAGGGACACAAGCATCCATCTCAGCTCGGCCAACTGGAATCAGTGGCCAGCACACCCCACGCCATTTATCACCAGTACTTACATGGGAGAGACTGACAGCAGGTGCCATTTGTGTCAACATCACTGCGTGAGCCAACTGATGAATTAAAGTCACTCGTCCCCTGGGCTGCCAGGAGGGCGAGGAAGAGAAGGAAGGATAGTTTGTTAGTTCTCCCTTAGCGCTTGCTGTCTCCTTCAAAGGCCCTTTGGGTAGAAGCACTCAAGCCCCACAGTGTCTTGGGGTCATGGAGGCAGGCAGGGTAAGCCCCGTGGGGAACAGATATGGATGTTTGTGGATGTCCATATCCAAGAAGGGACATGTGGGCTCCACAAATTTATCCCACATCCCATAGCCATAAACATATGGCTGTAAAGAAGTGTCAAAAAGGAAAAATAATCCCAGAAAACACTGTGATGATTAAACAATTGCCTCACATCCTATTAACCAGGAATCTTTATTATTCAAAGACCAGAGCTGATGGATGCAATAACATTTCTTTTTGTTCTCACAAACACAGATGCATCCGTCCGATTTCACACTCTCACACTACACTCAGTTCAATCAGTCCCAGAAAATTTGGATAGATACTGATGCAAACAAGACCATCACCAGACTCTCACACATCTCTCCAGCCTGTTCTGGATGGGTTCTAAGTGACAGTCCACTTATCCCCAGGCTGGGTAAATGACTGCAGGAATCACTTCTAAGTGATGTGTCACCTAGGGTTGCACAAAAGAATGAAGTCATATCGGTATGAGGCAGGTCTGACTCACGTAGGATAAGACACACATTGCACCAGAGCATCCATTTGGGACTGTCGTTCATTCCTGAGGTAAGGACTCACACTTGTGCAGCATAATGTCCACGTGGGACACAGAGTTCATCAGCACCATCAAAAATAGGGTTCCCATAGTTCCTAGGGGCAAACATCATGGAGTTCAATATGGAGCACTGTGTTCCACTCATGGAATCCCTGAATCTGACAAAGGAGACATGGCTCAAACAGCAACAGAGGCTGAAGCACTGGTGAAGAAGACTAAGGGAGACCCCACAACTTGAGTCTAAAGCCAAAAGCCACTTTTAGAGGCACAGGACCACAGCATGGATGAAGTTAGGAAGGTAGCTTGGCATCCATCTGGCCCAACCCCTGCTCAAGCAGGGGGCCCAGGACCACGTGCAGGCATTCTACAGATCTCCAAGAAGGAGACTCCACAGCCTCTCTGGTCAACCTGTGTCAGTACTCTGCCATCCATGCACTAGAGAAGTGCTTCCTGATGCTTCCAGACAGAAGCTCTTGTGTTTGTGCCCATTGTCTTTTGCCCTGGCACTGGGCACCAATGAAAAAATCTTGGCTCCATCTTAGAGTCATAGAATTATGAAGGCTGAAAAGATCAATAAGATCATCCAGTCAACCATCAACCAATGCCTATGACTCTAGACAATTTCACTCAGTGCAACATCTACACTTTTCTTGAACACTTCCAGGGACTGTGACACTACCACCTCCCTGGGCAGTCTGTTCCAGTGCCACACCACTCCTTTGAGAAGAAATCTCCCCTAATACCCAACCTGAAGCTCCTCTGGTGCAGCTTAAGGCCATTTCTTCTTGTCCTACCACTGTTACCTGTGAGAAGAAGTCTTCATTGCATTCTCCCTCCAGGACAATAATTATGTACTGTATATGCTTAATATCTGCATATCCCATTGGGCACTATCACTGAAGGGGCCCTGGGCAGCCTGGTCTAGTAATGAATGTGGAGGTTGGTGGCCCTGCATGTGGCAGGGGGCTTGGAGATTCATGATCCTTGAGGTCCCTTCCAACCCCCTGGCCATCCTGTGATTGTGTGTGAAGATGGGGGAAAAAAAAGCATCACAAATACAACAGCAAGATAGACAGTTTGCTGTGTGTTCTCTGCAGTCCCTGAGCAGCAGACAGGACCTTGTGCACCTGGGAAAAGGCAAAGCCCTCCATGATGCTCTATGCAGTGCCTCACTGTACATGTGCCAACACACTGTGTGCAGGTTTGGGTGCTATAAAATCAGGAAGACACGCGACTATTCGAGACTGCCCAAAGGAGGGTAGAAAAGATGGTGAAGAGTCTAGAGGCAAAATGTATGAGGTCCCTTGGTTTGTTCAACTCTGGCCCCAAGCTGCCAAAGTTCAAGAAACATTTAGACAACACTTTCAGAAATGTGGCTTGAATTTTGTATGCTTCTGTGTGGAGACAGGAGCTGGATCCTTCTGGGTGCCTTCCAGGTGAGGATGTTCTACTGTCCTAGGATTCTATGAACAGCAGCGCAATTCCAGGTCGCACCTGGCTTACCCGGGCAAGAGACATCCACAAAATCAGTGCACTCTGTCTTTAGGACGGGCTCTCCTCGGTATCTCCCCATGGCCTCAGCGCAGCCCACCCCAACTCTGCGCCCTCCCATCCCGCAGCCTCTGCTGCCACCTACAGCCCCTCCGTTCGGGGCCGCCGTGCCCCCGCCGCCTGAATAATTCATGGCAGTGATTTAGCTCGGCCAATTCGCCCTTTTTTGTCTGCAGGTTTAATCATTCGGAGATAAATCGCCCGCATCCCCAGCTTCCCGGACGAGGAATCGTTAGGGGCCAGACCTGCAATTCATTATATTTCGGCAGAGCGAAGGTTTAACTGCTGCGGGGTGGGGTGAAGAAGGAAGGAGCTCTCACAAAGGCCGTGAATTACTGCTGCTAAATACCGCTAATCCCGTGCCTTCACAGGAGGAGACATTTCAGTTTTGTGAGGAAAGAGGAGAAACATTCGTTGTGTTTGTTTTTTGGTTTTTTTTTTCTCCTGGATTCCTGGATTTCCTGGTGTTTTTATCGTTGATAGAATATTTCATAGGGATTGTAGTCATCACCTCATTAAATATAGTTTGGGTTAAACTCTTTGCACGAATTTCAATCAGTGAGATACAAGAAATTGTAACTCTCCTTTCTGGCTGCTCCTGCATCGTCCCTTAGCTGCTGCCCTGTCACTGTCAGCAACACAACCTGATTCTCTCTTTAAATGCCATACTTCACTCCGTTACCTGAAAGATCACAACAAAAAGAAGAAAGTGGAAAAAGGCACTTAAAGGGTCTAAAAGAGGAGAGAAGAACCCCAATCTCAAGGCCATGGTCCTCACCATCATTAGAGCCCTACCGTGTCAACAAAAACGTCAACAGCTTCTGTTTGTTGCTGCCCCAGCAAGGCGATGTGCCATCATGCAGTACTGAATGTAGGCAAAGACCAGTAACTGAAAGGGAGGTGAAGCCAGGGGGAGGAAAAAAGAAATCTCTAAGGAATGACACTCAGCAAAGTGTATAGATCTTGGAATTGGGGCTCTCCCCCAATGAAGAGTAGATGGACAAAAGCAAATGCTTTCCCTTCACAAAACAATACCAGAAGTAACATAAAAAGTGAGGTAACTTTGCTAGAGGATCCCTCACACTTGTCTGGCCCTTACCTGATCACTGCACACTATCCCAACATGAGCACATCTCTGTCAGACTACAGTAACCATCCACTGCTGTCACAGATGTCAGCACTGAGATATCCCTTTGACAGTGGCCTTTGCTTAAAAAACTGCATAAGGCAATTCCCTTCATACCTGTGTCTGTATCTCCAGAAAATGCTTTCTGTACTCTCCTTTTAGAGTAGGGCTTGTTGCACAGAACTATCTCCCTTGTACTTCTAACCAAGACTGCAAAAGCCACAGGCAGCCATCGGATCCTGGGAGATATCCATCGTTGGCAGCCAAGCCCCCCTGAGAGCAGCTTGAATCTGATCCCAGCACTTGTGCTGATTTGGCCTGAGCTGGGATCTGGATCCAGACACTTGCTTATGTCTTTCTTTTCTCCGACGAGAAACCAGAGGAGAGGGGAATTTCTTGCCAGGCGCCCCAAGTCTCTCTTAATGGCAGCTGAAAGGCATTAACTGCTAGCTGATCCGATGAACTCTGTCTTGTCCATTTTGGTGTCTTAGGTGCCAGCAGGAGATTCTCACCTTTGCAGAGGAGCAGTTTCTGGTTTCTCAGCGGTTCTGGGGAGGGAAATGGGTGTCATCTGTGGATTCCAAAGTGTACAAAACAGACACTGCCTACATTCAATAGTAAGAGCAAAAAATGGATAGTTTTAAACACAGTAGGAAAAAATTGGGAATAATGTGTAATAGCAACACCAGCAGCACCTGTCCAAATAGGTGTGCTTAATCCATTCAACTGAAAAAAACAAAACAAAACAAAACAAAAAACCACTAAAAATCAAACAGAGTAATCGCTGAGTATATGTTTTATGCACGATATTTCTGGGACAGTCAAGTTTTCCCAAGTCGATTCACAATAATGAATTCTTTGGTTCCAGACACTCATCTCCTGTAGGAGGAAAGATTGAGTAACCCAGGTCTGTTCAGCCTGGGGAAAAGAAGACTGAGGAGGAATAAATGCTTATAAATGTTTATAAATATCTAAAGGGAGGTAGGAGGCAAATGGATGAGGCCAGGCTCTTCTTGGTGGTGTGTAGTATTAGGATAAGGAGCAATGGCCTAAAACTTGAGCATGGAAAGTCCCATACAAACATGTGGGAGAACTTCTTTATGGTAAGGGTAATGGAGCACTGGAACAGATTGCCCAGAGAGGTTGTGGAGTCTTCTTCTGTGGAGGTATTCAAGACCCATCTGGACACCTACCTGAGTGACCTGTTGTAGGGAACCTGCTTTAGTGGGGGGGTTGGATTCAATCTTCTGAGGTCCCTTCCAACGCCTGCAATTCTGTGATTCAAGTTCTCATTCAAGCTGCAGGTGATCACAAAGATCATCAGCCAAGTATCAGATTACATGAGTTATCTTCAGCTTCTACTCATTAATGTGAAATAAAGACTTCAGGGTCAGTGAAAAAGACAACAAAAGAACACATTGACCCATCTGGCCATATGCATGTTGGCATTTGTCACTTGGCTATGTATAGAAGATGTAAAGAAGAAAAGAAAGCTTTAGGGAAACCAGAGTTATGTTTAGTTGTATATAATGAAAATGCTGTGCCTAAAATACTAGACTTCTCAGATCTTCAATTAGCACAATCATAACTTTAGCTGCAAGAAATAATTTCTCTCTATTGGAGGAAAAAAAAAAAAAAAGCATGTTTTGAACTAAGGGAAGAAATTCTCTCTTATGCTTCTTCTTTGCCAGTTTAAAGAGGCAGAATTAAGACTTCAAACCTTGGATTATCAACAATGCTTGGTATTTATGGAGCCTTTCACTACATCTAATTCAGTAATAAAGCTGTGTGTAAAATACCATGATAAATCCTTTGCTGATGTAAATTTTCATCACTTCATTAATCCCATTTTAAAAGAGGATTGCCTGATTTTCACTGAGGAGAATGACTGGCCATTTGCTTAGCTGGTAGAAAGCTGGTGGGTCAATTGTAGGAAATTTGTCATGCCAAATAGTAAAACTGGAGTAGTGAGAAAGGCAGATAAAGGCATTTTGCACCTGTAGTGACACTAGTCTGGTTTGTAATTTAATTAATTTATAATAGCAGGTACTCTGCGCTCTGGAAACCAGGCAAAAGTAAAAAGTAACAAAGAAAAAAACATTTATCTTAAGCATCACATCTAAGACTTAAAGAATAAAATGTCAGCATTTGCAAGTGGGAGAAAAAAATCTATCATCAAGGAGGAAAAATGTTTACCCTAATTTTCCTCATTTTCAAACTCACATTTGGGCAAATCAAATCACATGACCCTTGGGCTCTGTAGAAACTTTCTCTGCCAAATACAAGAGCAAAGGTTCCCTCACTGGAAAAGACATTTGAAAGTGAGCCACATCCACCTCAGCATTGTGGAGTTTTGCACAGGAGTCCCACAGCTGGAGGGCCAAAGATATCTCAGCCAAGTATTTTCACTTTGGCACAGTCTCTGAGATTGTCTCACATCTTGCTGAGGATGTCACGTCAGAGCTTCAGTATGTGTACTTGCCTAACATCTAACCTAAACCTCCTCTCTTTTGGTTTAATGTCACTCCCTCTTGTTCTACCACTATTAAACCATGTAAAGTCAGAACCTTTCCTGCTTGTAAGCTCTATTCAAGTAATTGGAAGGCCGCAACAAGGTCTCATTGAAGCCTTTTCTTTTCCAAGCCAAACAAGCCCAACTCCCCCAGCTTTCCTTCATAGGAGAGGTGCTTCAGCCCTCTGATCATCTTCATGGCCCCTCTGTACCCACTCCAAGAGCTCTGTGTCATTCTTGGGCTGGGGGCCCCAGGCCTGAACACAGTACTGCAGTTGGAGCCTTACAGTCAACAACAAGGAGCATTATGATGCTGTTCTCACAACACAGTTCTGCCCTGTATGTGTGTATTATGTACCCTCAGGAACATAAACTACAATAGAACCAGATATGAGTGTCACTGCTGTGTGGGAAAGAAGCTGCTGAAGGATTAAATATTCACCTTAGCAAACGGGCAGATCACTTACAAAGCCCAAGGCTGTATATTCCATTGCAATATAGAGCTCTTTCCTTGTGGAGAGGGAGGCAAAGTCAGTGTCATACAGGCACAAAACCTATAATCTCTGCTTTGACCAGCTTGTCAAATATTCGTCTCCAAGGCTATGATTATTATTATTGGCTATTTCTGCTATTTGTTTCCCACATCTCCTACAGATGTCAATGGCGTTTAGCTCTTGCTGGGATGTTCTTGCTTGCAGCTCCAGAAGATTCTAACGCAGCCTCCCTGGTGACGTGAGGAGCTCCCTACACATCTTCCTTCAGACACTGAACCCACAGACCGACCCAACCCCCCATCGATCTTTGAACCGAGTCCATCCCTTCGGGGTTTGCACAAACACGTGTGCACGAGAGGGCGGAGGAGCCCGGGGGAGCGAATGTCTCCCTTCACACACGCTCAGCTCAGAAGGGGCTGACAGAGGCCTGCGTCACTGCAGGAAACAAGCAGTGGACCACAACAAACAGTGCGGTCTGCCATCCCCTTGGAGGTCTTGTGACTTCCATCTTCCCCACGAGGCGAGAGTCCCCTCTTTGTGCGTCTGCCCTGTGCTGCCGTGGGGGTCCAAGGCCTGATTCAAAGGCCTGACAAGTGCGCAACACAAGCACGAAATATAAGCAAGAGCTGGCAGCGATCCAGGGATGCGTCTGGCGGCTGTGTCAGCTGTGCCAGTTGGAGTTAGTTACAGAGGAAGAGCTGCAGAGCCACCGCAGTGCTGACGGGGCTGGAAGCATCATCCATGGCGTAAACAGGAACTGCAGTGCCTCAGCAGGGCCCTCTTGGTGGGGAGAAGATATGGTGCAGTTTGCTTGGGCACGCTCTTCATCCTGGAAGAGAGCATTCAGGGACTGATAATGCAGATGGTGCTGGGGTAAAAAAGGAGGCATTTAAAAAAAAAAAAAATCCATAATTTTTGTCATCTTATTGTGAAGCAGTGAGCTTCTTTCCACCTGGTTCGTCTCTGACTTAGGCCAGCTCTCAGGTCTAGAGCAGCCACAGGTGTGGGTGATGGACAGACTAGATGGTCTTAGTGGCCTTTCCAAACTTTAATGATTCTATGATTCTTTGCCTGCTCTTTCAGGCAAGGGCATCAGGTTTGGGATAACAAGCCAAAAACAGGTCCTGCAAACTCAAGGTTCAGTCGTGAAACTATTTTTGAACCTCAGACCCGCATTAATGCCATCCCTGAGAGCTGCCAGCACCTAGGTATGCAGACAGTTTCTGGGGGTGAACCATCATCAGGTTTCACTGAGGTGGGACAATTCCTTGCCCTATACGCAGAGATTCTGTGAAGTCAGTCTGATTCTTTATGGAAGGGGCAGCTAGAGTCATAGAATCAGACTCATTTGAGTTGGAAAGGACCCTCAAAGGCCAGCTGATCCAACTTCCCTATACTGAACACCTACACCTAGAGCAGGTGCTCTGAGTCCTGTCCTGCCTGACCTTGAGTGTCTCCAAGGATGGGGCATCCCCCAGTTGGTGTAAGCAGGAACACATGTTCTCTGTAAACTCCCCTAAGGCACATTCATGTGACTTGCTGGAAATGTTCCCAGAGTAGACAAGAAGTGCTGAAGTTTCTTTATGCCTACCTTACTGCAGCATCATCAACCTGCAAGCAGCCAACCAGCCCAGATGTGATGGGTGAGATGCAGCTCTCAGACAGCTTTTAGAGGCTTTCTTCAGGCCTAAAAACATGTGCCCTGCAGATTCTAACAGTACTCATATGCATCACCAGCAATCATGGGCCAGTGTGAAAAGGAACACTTTGACCTTCTAGATGCTTTAAACTCTGGGCAGCAGCAGAGAAAACATATTAGTCAATAATATGATCTTCTTGGGAGATCTAAGATGAAAAAGAGTAAAATGCACCATTTAAGTCTGACAGTTGTTACCAAACCTACACATCTCTCCTTACCTCCCTGCCACTGATTTATGAATCAGATGCCTTGTCCTCAGACAAGCACACATATGTTTCACATTGACACAGGTTTTCTTTCCCACTCGTCTCTGCTGCGGATAGTGACCATTTGAACTCATTAATTTACCATACAAAGTGAGTGTGTTCTCGTAGCTGGTGCCCTACGGAGCTCAGGTTAAGGGCAGGAGAGTGGAAAATACTCTTGGTTTGAGGAAGAACAGGAGGAGGGAAGAAAACACGCAGAAAGGCAATACTTTAACCCAGAACAACTTGCCTTCTCTTCAGCCACAGCATATGGTGTACACATGACTTGAATGCAGCAAAATATCTAGTTGCTTCACACGAACCAAGTCAAGCGTGTCTGTAGCTCTGACAGTAGATCTCTTGGTCACCGTGAGCTTGGAGATGCAATCATCTGCAGCTCTTCCTTACCAGAGATATCTGGATGACTCCCAGAATCTCACATACTGCTGCTGCAGTTGTATCACAGGCTACAAACTCTGAAAGCAGAGGTGGCTCAAATCAGCCAGATGAGAACAGATTTCCCTTGGCTTCACCCTTTACTTCTCCTCTCCCTGTCACCCACACACCCTCAGGAAGTCCCACTGATGGGACGCTGGCAGACTATGAAGAACAAATGAGGCTGCTTCACTCTCCCCTCTAACAGCACACATTTCGGTATGAAAAAGGGGAGAAATTGTGATGGTAGTGGAGTGTAATGCAGTGTCAGAGGTGAAACAGAAGCTCCTGGCTGCCAGGACCCCACTGCTTTCTGCTTCACTTCTCCATGTCCACAGCCCATCTGAGATCCGTCAGCATGGTGTCTGGGTCCACATAAAGGGCTTTTAATCATACAAGAGGCTAAAGGTCACTCAAAGATCATGCATGATATCCTCCCTTCTTCCCGGAGAAGTTGGTGAAAAAGCAGCATATTTGCACTAACTTCAGATTTATTCTCAGAAATCACTGATATTAGAGGTTGGGAATGAGTGTACTTGTGGCCAGCAAAGTAATGGAGGGGAGGAAGCAGCAAGAAATAATTAGTGGGTGGATGCCCCTTTAAGGAAATACATGTATGGTTAAAAGTAATTTCATGGTCAATAAATCATTTTTTCCAGGAACTTCAGAGTAGAAGACATGTTCACAAAGAACCAGGGAAACAGCAAAAAAAATATGTGCATGCACGTCTTTGTTAAAGCCCCTAACGAGAGCAAACGCCCAGTGAACTTTGGGGTTCCATGTCAAACTTCACAAAACAGTGTCTGCCACCTCCAAGAGGGTTAGAAATGAATGGCATGAAGATGTTCCATGCTCTTGATTCCCACTGCCTGAAAACCAGGCCATAATTATTAGCCATATGCTGTGGACGGAAAAAGATCCTGCCAACTATTACTAGAATGTAGTAACGTTATTTCCAAATGATTTTGAGATACATCCAGAGAGAGGCAGACCTGACGCATTTCTTGTATTTTGTCTTTGGCAGGAAGGAGTGGGGAAAAGGGGCTGGACTAAAAGGGCGAAATAGCAAAAGAACAAGACAAACTTGCCATGATGAGCTGGACATAGCAGGTCACACTCTACAAAGCATGCAGGGAAATCACTTGTGTCTCTTCCTCACCGGTTCACAATGCTGAAAACCTCAGATGATGTAAATTATCCTTTCTCCTCTGACTCCAGTGGCATTGTGCCAGTTCACAGCAGCTAGGGATGTGACACAACCATTTCTGCACTCTGTGAACATTGACAAATTTATGCAAAAATTCAATAAAAAGCATTTGAAAATTAACTGATTGTGAATTATGTCCTATTTAGGGAATTTACTTTTAAACTCCACATAAGAATTTGAGGTCTAACATCCTGCTGGAGTGATGCCGCTGGTGGCACTGGTATTTAAATGAGCCCATAAAATAGGCTTTTAAAATCTTTTTTTTTTTTCCTGGCCTTGTGTTTAAGGCATTAACAGGGGTGGGTGATAAACAGGCAAATAAATTGTTATAGTCAACAAGCAAGGGACCATCAACGCCACACTGCTGCCGAGTTGGGTGTTATCTCAGGCAATCAAAACTTTAAAGGGAAAAAGGCAGCTGCAGCAAAACTGCAGGCTGTGAAAGCCGCCCTGTCCTCACACCCATATGGCTGCAGCATGCAGAGAGAGGAAATGCCTGTAGTCGCTGCCACCAGCCCACACGGGCCCAGCTCTGCTGGCACAGCTCTGTGTTAGGAGGAGTGGTATGTGTCCTGCACAGCCCCCGCAGATGGAAGATAGCCTCTTGGAGAGAAGGGTGGCTGCAACCTTCTGGGATAGGGTTGGCTGGAGGGGCTGCAATCCCCATCCTTCCCACTGCCCATGGCCACTCCTTCTGCTAATGCTGAGGTGCTCTTAGCAGAATCATAGAGTCATTAAAGTTGGAAAACGCTATCATCTAGACCAACCATCAACCCATCACCATCATGACCAGTAAACCACATCCCTAGACACCACATGTACCTGATTCTTGAACACCTACGGGGACAGTGACTCCACCACCCCAGGCAGCCTGTGCCAATACCTCACCAATCTTTCTGAGAAGAAACTTCCCCTAATATCCAACGTGAACCTCCCCTGACACAACTCGAGGCCATTACCTCTTGTCCCATCGCTGCTACCTGGGAGAAGTTGCTGACCCCACCTCACCACAACCTCTTGTAGAGAGCAAGAAGGTCTCCCCTGAGCCTCCTCTGCACCAGACTGAACAATGCCTCAGCCTCTCCCTTGCAGCACTGGTCCCAGAGATGCCCTTCTGAACGAGAAGGTGAGCCCAGCACACCTCCCTGATTGTTGTGGTTAAATCACACTTGAGAATTCAGTGGTGAGGAGCTCATTGAAACATCCCAGAAAGATGCTGGTTTCACCATGCTGCAGCACTGCCTTCAGTGCCTGTATTTCTGCAGCCAGACAAATGGGGACTGAGTGGCGCATTCCTGAAGTGGGTCAAAAAATCTGGCTTTATTTTCCTTATAAAGCAGAAATCATAGGGATATAAAAGTGTTTCAGTGAACAGTCAAAATTGGATAGACTTCTGGTACCCTCCTCTAATACTCTATTGATGCAACTCTTTTCACCACCTGCAAGTGAGCACTTTCTCCCATATTTCCACAACCTGTGAACTGGAAGCAAAGCTAACCACAGTGCCACAGGAGTTCACACGTTAGCAACAAAGTGGCAAGAACAGAGGGCTCAGTGCAATAACCAAGATAACAGTAGAGGCTCGAGGGAAATAAAAACCGGTAGTCCTTCCTTCCCTCTGTCAATGTAAAAGGTATTTCTGTTGTAAAGCTTTCCTTTGTACTTCTGCAGTATCCTCATACACCTGTGAAAGAGTTCCAGGAAAAAAAATGATTCACAAAATTCAACATCAATTGTGTTATCATGTGTCGGGAGCACCAGTGGCCCACCCCTAACATCTGGAAGGGGTAAGCCCTGACTTTGTATACTCACTTGAATCAAAAGCATCCATCCACCCATCTACATATGCACAGAACAGTTACTTAGGAAGAAGGGAACCCCTAGCACTTGGTCTTTCCAAACATCCCTAGTGTTGTTTGTTTGTTTCTCCAGGGGCACAGGTTTCCTAGCACGTTACCTCCTTTAGGATAAAGGGAATTGTTGGAGAGCCGCCATGTGAATGAGCATCCATTTGTGGATGAAGAATGCAAAGGGCCAGCACCTCCAGCCGGCCAGGCGGTGGCTCAAAGCACTGCAGGAGGGACATGAATCCAGCCCCAGCCTGCAGCCAATGATCTGCTGGGCACTCTGTCCCACTTTGCAATTCTGCAGCCATACTACCTCCTCACTGCAGCAATTTCTCATCTCTGGCTTTCTTGTTCTGCATTAATGTCAGTGCCAAAACTCCTTCTCCAAAATCTCTTAGACACAGCCACAATACTTGCCAGATGTCTGGGGGAGCCACTGACTTCATGTGGTGAATACACAGCAGAAATTCTGCCTTTTTAACATAATGTTTAATTTTAAAATGTTGTTTTTCCTCACATCAGCTGCATGATTTCTCAGCTGGACAAAACCTATGCAGCTGAGACAAAACTGCTGGACACATGAGATTTGTGTGCAGAACCCAAATGCAGTGACAGCAAAATGCAGTGTCTGAAGGGCTGGGGAGGCTGCTCCATCCCTGGGTTTTCTGTTTGCATCACCATCTCCACTCCAAGGCCTGTATCCTCAGCCAGCAGATGCTTGTTTAACTCATGTCAAGATTTTGGCAGGCAGTCTGACATTTTCAGAAGATAACTGCAGTTAATAGCACAGATCTACTTAATCACTTCAGTCGGGACAGAATGACCCAGTGTCATCTTCTGATCTGATTTATGAAATGATGGCATCGAATGGTAGAAAGGAACTGGCTGCTACAGTGTCAATGACACGATGTTTCTGCAGTGCTCAAACACATGGGGAGAGGCAGGAGGAGAGCTAATGAGGCTGCAGAGACAGACGGTCACATCTTCCTCAAGAGCCCCAGCCTGCCACATTAACATCACAAGAAATAACACTTAGAAAACTTTTGCTCCCCACAGGGAAAAATTTTACTTTGGAAACTTGCATCACTATTCTAAGGGAAAACCTGAAGGCAAAAATCAATAAGGGTAGAGACGATGTACTAATTGTTTCCAGCCCTTCTTTCCTTTTAATTCTCCTTAGCTACTGTCCATAGGACATCAACCCCATTGTGTTCAGCTCACCATCATCCCACTGACGGTTAATAAACATGGTTGGATCCTCACTATGGGGATCATGGTCAGACCTGCTCCTTCACAGAAGGGACCCCGTGAGCTCTTCCATAGACTTAGAGATCCTCATAGATAGTGAGTTGGAAGGGACCCTTAAATGTCATTTAGTCCAACTCCCTTACAGTGAACAGGGACACCTACAGCTAGAGGTGATCAGAGCCCCATCTGGCCTGACCTTGAGTGTCTCCAACAACAGGGCATCCATCACCTTCCCCTGTACTCAGCACTGTTGAGGCCGCACCTCGAGTGCTGTGTCCAGTTTTGGGCCCCTCACTGCAAGGAAGACATTGAGGCCCTGGAGCGGGTTCAAAGAAGGGCACAAAGCTGGTGAGGGGTCTGGAGCACAGGGCTTATGAGGAGAGGCTGAAGGAGCTGGGAATGTTCAGTCTGGAGAAGAGGAGGCTCAAGGAAGACCTTATTGCTCTCTGTAACTACCTGAAGGGAGGTTGTAGTGAGCTGGGGATCAGCCTCTTCTCTCGTGTAAGTGGTGACAGGACTAGAGGGAATGGCTTCAAGCTGCTCCAGGGGAGATTTAGGCTGGATGTTAGGAAATACTACTCTTCTGAAAGAGTAGTCAGGCAGTGGAATGGGCTGCCCAGGGAGGTGGTGGAGTCACTGACCCTGGAGGTGTTCAAGGAATGTTTGGATTTTGTGTTGAGGGACATGGTTTAGTGAGAACTATTGATGATATTTGGATGGTTGGACTGGATGATCTTTAAGGTCTTTTCCAACCCTGGTGATTCTGTGATTCTGTGATCACATCTCTGGATAACTAGTTCCATTGCCCCATCACCCTTACTGTAAAAAGCTTCAATTTATTTCCAATAATGTAGCGTGCTTCAAGCAGCACATCCATCCTTGGCTGCTCAATACCATGAGAAGCACAGGGCAAGCTCTGCAATAGCCTTTTGTTGGCAACAGTCAAGCAGCAAGACGCAAGAACTAGGAATACATCCCATCTTCCCAGAACACCATTGTGCAGAGATTTCCTCATAATTGGCCTTTATGGTTTTTTTATTAAACCGTGATTAATTTTTACTGCCTTTTTTTTTTCTTTTTTCTCTGAAAGAATCAGCGTTTTGCTAAGCACACTGAAGTGTTTGGAGACCACAATCACCAGAAGATTATTTAAGTGCAGTTCTGAATAATGAGAGTCATGCTGTTGCAACCACTGGCTATTACAGAAATATAAGACAGAGGGAAAAATATTTTTCATTCCAGTTCAAATGCTGCCCTAAAATGTGGAATGGCCTTTTTGTGTTCTCGTTTGCTGAATCTTCAAGTTTCATACCATAGAAAACCATGCGACGAAGCCCCTGAACAAGATGCCAGACATTTCCAGGCAGGCTGTACAGACCACAGTGTCATTAATTTAATCTTCCACCACTCGACTCTTCTCCTGACTGAAAAATCAATGCTAATAAGGAGCTTTGGGAAAAGAGAGTGTTGATGTCTGATCTCGCATGGACTAATTTTAACCTGCTATCAAATGACTAAGTGGCTCTAAAGAACCTATAAACCCAACAAAGAGATTTTTTAAATGTCTCTTTCCCAAACGGTGCTCTCTGCTGATGAAGACATCTAAATGCATGAGGAAAGGTTTATGTGCTCCTGCAGCCTCTCCGTCAGGAACGTGGGGAACGAAGACCAGAGCTCAGAGCCTCGTCCCTCAGCCGTGCCAGCCCTGCGCCCGCGTGCATCCGACACACAGCAATTTCAGACAGTCACAGACACTAATAGCATCTGAATCAGCTGTAGCTGGAAGAAAAGAGCGTGCTGCTATTTGCTCATTTGGATAAATTGCCTGCCAGAGCAATAACGGGAGCCTGAAGAACAAGTGTGGTTTTAAGCCATAGTTAAGGTGGGTTAAATAAACTCAGTGTGAACAGTCTCATCCCTGAGCATCTCCCTCAGCACTGATGTGCGGTGTCTGCCTTTCCCCACAGGGTTTCCGGCAGGCATCCCAGGGGTCACAAGGCATCCAGCAAACAATTTCCCAAATCTGGGAGATGCAAGACAAAGCTCTGCTGGGTCACACACCCTTTTCTCACCTTATAGCAAACTGCCCAGCAAAAGTAGCCACCCGGCTCATTACCCTGCCTTAAATCATGCCACACCACCTGTTCCACCTGCAGACACAAAGTCACATCCAGGAGGCAACAGTGAGCTGGATGAAGATGATATCTTTTCTGAAAAACGCTCTTCATTTTACAGCCAGTCAGTTCTTCCACTTCATTTGTCTCCTCTGCTCTACCCTGCATGCCAACGTGTAACCACTGATCATGTTGATCTGATCGCCAGAAGAGCAGCTCTATTTCTTACCGCTTTCCACAGCCGCTAAAACGATGAGGGCTCAATCTTTAAATCGAAAGTCGTGAGGTACTGCCTGAATGCAAATAAACGCAGACACTGTGAACAGATTTGTAGAAAGACACGGCCAGTTTTGTTTTCTGAATATGCACTTACTGATATTACAAACACAGGAAAGTGCCGTCGTATTTTTTGAGCAAATGCAAGGCCACTCTTACGGTGAATGGATTATTCACTGAATATTTAATAAACTTCAAAGTTGGATTAATTTTCTTCTCTTTCCTCTTCAGCAGCTTTGACCACAAAGAGAAGGGAAAGGAGAGATACAGGTATTCATTCAGCCAGAGAAGAGCACAGATCCTGTTTCCCTCCTGGCAAAAGAGGCCGCCCGCACCCGGTTTCACAATTCCCTCCTGATAGGGTACAGAATCACAGAATCACAGAATCACCCGGGTTGGAAGGGACCCCAAGGATCATGTAGTTCCAACCCCCCTGCCTAGCAGGGCCACCAAACATACACATTCAGATCAGGTTGCCCAGGACCCCGTCCAACCTGGCCTTAAACACGTCCAAGGACGGGGCATCCACAACCTCCCTGGGCAGCCCGTTCCAGGGCCTAACCACTCTCCTAGTAAAGAACTTCCCCCTAACATCCAACCTAAATCTTCCCTCCTTCAACTTGGATCCATAATAATGGGTAATGCATTTATAATATCGCTTGAAAATAATATGAAAATAAAAAGAAGAAAGGAGAGGAGAAGAGAAAAGGGAAGGGAAAGTGGAAGGGGAAGGAAAAGAAACATTGTGGAATACTGTATTTTATCCCAACTAAACATCAGTGCCTGAACCTCTGCAGAGAGTGAGAGGAAGACACTACATCAAGCTAGCTTTTAACACTGAGATCCCTCACTGATAACAAGCAAATAGTTCATTAGCAAGTTCTCACCCGTTCCAAACATGGAGCCTACGATGAGGTTATCGTCCCGACAGAACCTGACTTCATTTTCCCTGTGTCTCTCTCTCATCCCAGTAATAACAGTTCTGGCAGCGACCAGCCCAGACTGCACAGGGTTAGGCCCAAAGACGGAAGGCTCCTCAAAGGCTGCAGTTGTCTTTTTTCTGCTGCTACAGTAATTACATAGTATAGAGAAGAACTACATACAGGAAAATTTGGTTATTCTCTGATTATTTCCCCAAACAGTTACCATTCTTTTTTTTCAGTCATCATACAAATCCTTGCTCTCAGCCACCCTTAGCATCTTCATGCAGCAAGAAAAATGGGATGAAGCTGAAATATGACAACACTTCGGCAAGACTCCAACCATGACTGGGCATTTCAATGAGTTATAAACACAACCAGAGTTACAATACTAAATATCTAAATTATTTTTGAAATGAAGTCTCCAGAAACATATAAACTCTTATGATGTGAGGCATTAGCTAACCTCTAATTACAAAGGGAATGGGAGGAATTGAAACTTTTCTGAGATAAGAGGTGACCTGATTGCTTGCTGTGTGGTTTCTTGGAACATCTCCTAACAACCCTGTTCTGGTCATTGTCAAAGGCCTGGGCTAGAAGGCTCACTGCTCTAAGATGTTCCTCGGTTCCTAGAAAAGCAATTGTAATTTACATTCTACTTTCTATAAACATTGATTTTCTCAATGAAAATACAGAAATATATGATTAGATATAGGAGATGTTTTGCTGCAGGCAAATGATTACCATAGCAACTGTTTTTTCCCTTTGGAGCTGCAATGAATAATTTGTCCATGACAAACATCTGCTTTTTATTTATCTAATATATACATGTTATATATTTATATAAACAAAACTAGATAGTGTAAAATATTAGTGCATATAAGATAGTTTTTAGTATATGAGACAACTGAAGTGTAAAAACAGCACCCCAGCACAGAACTGAGCTCAAATACCTTTATTTATCTTCCCTGTACAATTTATCTGTAGTCCCTAATATGTAGTGATTTACAACATGACCTATTCAATCCACCAAAGCTCTTATAATAAAATCTGCTTTACTTCTTACTTCTCCGTGTAGTTTTGGAGCCATTTATTGTTTCATTCTAAACTTTTTGGAAACTTACTTTCAGTACCGATTTTGTAATAGTCATGGCAGCTAATACAAATGTCTCAGAATGAATCTGGTCAGGTCTTGGGATGAAGCCCACCAGTGTCTATGATGCCAGGAATACCAAGGCCAGGACAAGACAGATAAAGCAGAAGTCAGCAGAAGGCAGGGAATGAAAGAGAACTCACAAGTTCAGCAGCAGCCAACCAAGAAGCAAAGATCAACTCAATGGATTACCTGTGATCACAGAATCCTTAGTCAGAAGGGACCTTTAAAGACCGTGTAGTCCAAATCCCCACCAATGAAAAGGGATACCACAGCTACATCAGGTTGCCCAGAGCCTGATCCAGCATCACCTTGAAAGTCTCCAGGGACAGGGTATCAACCACATCACTGGGCAACCTGTTCCAGTTGCTCAAGCCTTCTATAAAAGGGGTCCAAAAGATGCTTCTCACACCTGGGAATATTGATGGTGATCCTCAAATCAGCGTTTCACCACTAGTCCAGATGTGCTTTCTCTCACTGTAGCAAGCCAAAGGAATTTAATGGTCAACCACAAACTTCAATTCCTCAACATCTAATGATCTTCTGGTGATCATAGTATGATCTTTTAGGAATGGTGAGACATTGGAACAGGCTGCCAGGGAGGTGATGGAGTCACCATCCCTGCAGACGTTCAAGAAAAGAGTGGATGTTACACTGAGAGATATGGTCTGGAGCAGTCACAGGCACGGGCTGACGGTTGGAGTAGGTGATCTTAGTAGTCTTCCCAACCTTAATGATTCTATTAATCATAGTGAGCACACTGGCCCAGGAGAATGGGTAGGGTGAGGAACCAGCACTTAAGGCAGGAGCCAGAATAGACACGCATGGCCAATGAGCACTGGCCCTGTGTCACAAACTAAGGTTTTCACACTGATGAGAGGCTGCACTGAGCTGTGCAAGGCCAGGCTGGATGCGGCTCTGGGCAGCCTGGTCTGGTGGTTGGCAACCTGCCCATGGTAGGGGGGTTGAAACTCGATTATCATTGTGGCCCTTTTCAACCCAGGCCATTCTATGATAGTATGAGCAGTGCTCAAGTGGGAGTAAGTCAGCAGTGGATGGGCTTGCCATTGCTGTTCACAGTGAGAAGCTGCCTACGAAAAACTCAAAATGTTCACCTGGAACACTTCCTCTGCAAGACAGTCAGCAGCATGAGACACCTCCTATGGGATGGGAAGCAGCATTTATCACCTATCAGTACTCAGTGCAAGAAAAAGAAGAGGACCACTAAAGAAATATCGCCCCTTTCACCTAGCCTGAATCCAAACTCACTATGTGTAACAAGAGATTCACAGCATCCCTAGAAACTCCTACAGTGCAAGTTTGTCTGTTTTCCCCATTTACAGCTCACCCCACACTCCGCAGCACGTGTTATCCTTGTACAAAAATGAGCTTACAAAGAATGCCCCAAATTGATCCACGAGATACGCACATGGACATCGCTTGGATTTCAGCTCCTACAGTCACCCTCCTGCAGCGGAAGCAGTGCAGACTGCCCAAATTCTGAACCTCTTACGCAGCCCCAGAGCTGCTCTGTGCAGCCCAGCACACAGTTTGCTCCAACACCCAGCCCTCTGCACACAAGAGAAGCCAAGTGTCACTGAGAGGGAGATAGCACTAACCGGGCTAGCTGGGCCCAGTATATTCTCTGTAGTGGGTATAGTCTTAAGCTGGGTCTGTTGTTACTGACATATAAAATGTAAAGGAAAAAAATATTAGTTTGGGGAAAAAATGAGGCCAAAGTTCCAGCACAGAGGTGGGGAGATGCAGCACACTGCTTGCAGAAGTCACTGGGGTGCACAACATCAACCCTCCCACATCTGCAACAGAGGTTTTATTGTAAGTTTAGTGCTTATGGCAGGCTGTTTAAAAAATAATGATCATATATATGTTTATACATGTGTGTGCACATAAGTACATAGGCATTGCTGTTCGCTGCATGAGACCCTCTATCAAAAATTCAAATTATTTCCATGCATTTTCCTGGAGCATTATTCCTCAATGAGACAATCAGCAGTACTCACGGACTGTATCTGTATCTGTGTATACACACAGTGTTGCAAGAGGCAGCATCCCCAACACCTCACTGATGAGGCAGCCATCTCTGCTAGGGGTGTAGGGGAACAGACATAAAAGATGTAGGTGCCCTGTGAGGCTGAAGGTCCTACAGCAAAGCGCCTGATCAAACCTCCCCTGAAAGAGCTTCCCATGCCACGAAGACCAAGACAGCAACTCCCATAAGCAAACCCATTGCTTATAAACTAATTAAAATATTTAATCAGTCTCTGATTAACAGCATGTTTCAGAATTAGAGACCTACAGAGGCTGAATTTGGGTCGGGGCTGCTGGTGGTGTACACGCATTCCTTGTTTCGGAGCAGACACGCAATGACACCACAGCACCAATCGTCCCCCACCTGTGAAGGCAGAGGGTGAAGCAAGTTGCGTTAATGTGTCAAAGGGAGGGGGGAAATAAAGAGAGCAATGGATCAGCACAGCACGCCTTTGAAGGGAAAAGTAATATTGCAGTAATTTATAGAAGGGAGAGTTGGTGGGTGAGACAGCCGATCTCAGTGACATTCGGCCAGAAAACAAGGCTCGGTTGGGAAGAGCATCACTGCCACCTTCAGGACGGACGGGCTCTCTTTGCTGAGATGCAGCAGCTTTCCCCGGGCATCTTTTTATTTGTGCAGTACCATAGAAAGCATTTCCTGCAGCTCCTGCCAATGTTCCATTTGTTGTTATTATGGGCACTCTGCAGGCTTGGTCCAATGCCTCTCTGCTTCTGAGTTTTGACACAGAGGAACAGAATCAGTTTCCAGTGTAAGCTTCAGGTTACGATGGAAGGGGCTGATCCAGCCCGTGTCAGCACAATATTGCTCCCTAACAGGCAGCCCTCATCTTTTATTCAGTCTTGCTGCAAGATGCTTACAGTAGTGTAAGAGATGTGTCACAAAACTTTTGACACCGGCCACCATTCTTTCCCTTGGTTTTAAGCCATATTTGTTTAGCCTGAGCACAGCTAGCCAGCTGGTGAGCACAGAACGCCCTCCTGGCCTGGGTCTCTAAGAGGCATCTGCCCAAAGCAGCTGTGGGTGCCCCATCCCTGGAGGTGCTCAGGACCAGGTGGGATGGGGTCCTGAGCATCCTGAGCTGGTGGGGGGCAGCCCTGCACTTGGGAGGGGGTCATTACTTGGGAGAAGACATGAAAGGAAATAAATTGTGATGAAGAAAAAAGTGTTTTGCTTCCAGGTAGGGCTGCAGCAAATATTTTTTCTTTTTTAACCTTACAGCATTTCCAACAAAGCATACTAAAGCAAGGTGACAAGCAGCACTGCCTGAGTCAGCACTGCAAAATTGCTTTTTTATCAAGACACCTCTGTGCTGAACACCAAGAAACAAAACAATGTATTTTTTATTTTATTCTTTTCTTTTTTGAGTGGTAGACAACTAGAAAGGAATAGAGAGTGAAGAGCTGTCCCTGAAGAATGGACATGAGGAAGTCTAAGCAATGTAATGTACCTTCTACAGGTATATCATATCAACCAGAAAAGGAAAGTCTAAGAAAGCATACCCTCTCCCCCCCTAAACAGGCAGGATGATTATATGGAGAAGGCTGATGTTCTCATAAACTTTTTTGCCTCAGTCTTCATTGGTGGCTGCTCTTCACTCACCCCTGAAGCAAATGGGTTGGAAAGTGGGAACTGAGGGACCAATGTCCCTCTTACTGTACGCAAACATCAGGTTTGTGATCACCTGAGGAACTTGAGCATCCGTAATTCTATCCCAGAGTCCTGAGGGAACAGGTTGAAGTAGTTGCCAAGCCACTCTTGATGATATCAGAGAAGTCATGGCAGTCAGGTGAATCCCTCAGTGACTGAAAAAAAGCAAGTCACATCCATTATTAAGAAGGATAGAAAGTACGACCCAGGGAACTACCAATCTCACCTCAACTTGCTGATCTCACTACAGTGTCAGGGAAAGTCATCTAAGAGATCCTCCTGGAAGCTATGCTAAGGTATATGGAAGAAAGGAAGGTGACATAGGATTCCAAGCATGGTTTTGCCACGGGCAAGTCGTGCCCGACCAACCTTATGGCATTCTACAATGGCACAAATACATCAGTAGACAAGCAAAGACCCACTGATGTCATTTATCTGGACTTCAGTGAGGCTTTAGACATGGTCCTCCACAATAAGCTTCTCTCCAAATTGGAAAGATAAAGGATTTGATAGGTAGACTGTAAGATGAACAAGGAACTGGTTGCAAGATCCTATCCAGTGAGTAGTGGTCAGTAGCTCAATGTCCAGATGGAGATTGGTCACAAGTGGCCAGTGGTCTGTACTGGGACTGGACCAATGCCTTTTAATATCTTCATCAGTGAAATGGACAGTGGAATCGAGTGCACCCTCAGCCAGTTTTTGAATGACACCAACATCTAACAAGTCCCCATGCCTTGCTACCAGGCTACCACACACTTGAGTACTGCCACTGAAATAACTGCAGCCCTCTGAAAACTTTAGTCTGTTGCCTGCCCTATGTTCAGGAAACTGCACCATACGAAGCAGGTGATCATCTGACCTTCCAAGTTTCCTTATACTGCAGCTGCCACCAAAGGAGACCAGAACATTTCACTATTCAGACTCAAATAACACAAAGGATCAGATTTTACCTGGCTAGATTTGTTCACTGAGTACAGCGTTTCTTATGTTTTAGTTTCATGGATGTGATAAGCCTGACTGGGCTCCTTTGTTTTACAAGAACAACAAAACCAACCTCCAGAACACTATTAGCAGTGAAGCAGGAGGAAAAAAAGACATTTTCCAGATCCACAGCACCAAGCAGGATGCCATCACCCAGTTTCAAATACCCCATGTGACAGCAATTCACTACGAAGTCACCTGTAAGCATACCACATTATGTTTGCATTATATGCCAGCATATATGCTGCCATTGCTTTATTTCTTGCTTTGCTAAACCCACATGGAGAGCCACTGCTGTTGATCAGCAAACAGACATTAGACTGGGCAGCACATCAGGAAAATGGGAAAAGGTATGGAAGAAGTTTGGGGACAGTAAAAAAGACCAAGATAAAGGCCACAAGCAAACAGTCCTGCAACAATAATGCAGGGTAACTCAGATCAGAGTTGTTTCCACACACACTTTTGAAATTTGTACTAATTGCAAAATCAGAGAAGGCACTCAGGCTGTAAATTTACATGTGAGAGAACATAGCAATAATTCTTCAAGGTACTCAAAGAAAGAACATAAGGAAAGGGTCCACCCAGAGCAGCTCCCAGGCAGCTGCACCAGCCTGTATCAGAGGAAAACAGCTAAGTAGAGCGAAGCATTTATCGAAGGCACCTCGTGCCAGCCATCCTAATGCTCTCAGTCTCCAAGCTACGAAAAATTAAAACACGGGAGAAGATGAAAGAGTGCTTTTGCAAGGAACATGCAACTATGCTCAAGTATCAAACACCCAGCAGTGCTAGCCCAGAAACGTGAGCAGCTGATACCTCACGCAGCAAAGGCCTGATCTTCTTCTCTTGGAAGGCTCACATGGGGAGAAGCTCGCTGAGTTGCAGGCCAGCCAAACAGAAGGCATGCCAGCTGTAATCTCCTTTCTCAGCTGTGTACACAGAGAAACTGCAGAATGCAAACACTGGAGGAAAAAAAGGAAAGCTCCAATTATTCTCAGACCACAAGAACAACCATGTCTAAAAGCAGAGATATTGGCAGGACAGCAGAAAAGAAGAGCTGTCCAAAACAGTCAATGTAAGAAATTGTATTGTTTTCATCCATAGTCACCGAGGCAGACAAAGAAAAGGAAATCTATGTTGCTAGTCCTTCAATAACCAGTCTGGATTTTCTGTCAAATACCCAACTTATACTTAAAACTTAACCTTTGGAAAATACATTTTCTCTAAAAAGCTTTAAGAACAGGACACAACAACTGCTGTTCCTGCAATTATTAATTTTTTTTTCCATAATGAGGTTGAGAAGAAACATCTTTTTCCCCCCATCAGCAACGAACTCAGGAGGCCAGTTACCCTTTCAGATACACACAATGGATAGTTGCATGCAGAGTTCAACATTCATGCAATTCTGGGAAATATATAATTCAAAAGAAATCAAACCAAGTTCTGTCCTATCTCAGACAGTTCCAACTATGATACTGCCAGAAGGATTAGAGAGTAGTACCAGGTCTAAGCAAGAGAATTTTATTCCTGCATGTAACACAGCACATGGTTTGCTTTTTCTTTAGGCAGGACTTCTAGAAAGAATCCTTTACATTAAAAAAAATGAAAAAAAAATAAAAGGAAAATCTTTCCTGATGGTGCAGAAGTGTAACCACAAGGCATTCAGCATGGTCATACTGGTATGTTAAAGTTGGAGCAAGCAGGAAATTTACATCATTTGTCCAGCAAATAAAGCTGAGAGTGTTCTTGTTTGCCTGCAGGTTTTAAGACTCCTTTCCAGAATGCTGACAACTTGTTTTTAGCATAATCACAAAACAGACAAGGTGCATTAAGGCCCACTGATGCAAAACCGTGCCATCTTTCAGAAGAATTCTCTCCAGCAGTTTTCATTTCTCGTTTCCCCATTCCAGCTTGATTTTCTTCACCAAGCCTTAACACTTATTTTGGAAAAAGACTGCACTAGCACCAAGGCAACATCATTTAGTATGCTCAGACAACTCAGAATTCACACACTGTTCCAGTATCTACAGATTTGTAAAAGTTTACAGTCGTATAAACCAAAAGAGAAACTAATCTCCCCACCACAGGTATGGAAATAGCCAGACTGGTAGCCTGATCTGGAACATTATTCTGATGGCTATGCAAGCCAGTATGGGTAGTCAAAATGCAGTTTCTTCAGCAATGACCACTGGGACCTATGTGGATTGGACAGTATTCTTCCCCTCTCAAAACCTGGTGACAAGGAATCAACAGGAAAGAAAGTAAGAGCCCTGAAATGTGCTAGGTTTAAGATCAGTGCACTAGACTCTAGTGGTTACTGGTAATGAAACAGCAAAGTTTTCACTATATAAAATCTATAAATTTATTTTTTGTAAAAATCCAAAGAGCACGAAGACATCTCACTCAAAATACTGGCAAATCAAACCACACTTAGAAAAATGAAAGCTGATTTTATTATCTTATCCACAGCCAATCATTTGACATGAACATGCATACGTAATTTTGCTACGCACACACCACAGTTTAACGTTAGTTATTAAAGGTTAAACATACAACATACATCCTTACAAAAATGAGTCAAAATGCAAACGTAACTTTTAAACAAAACTGTTTTTACTCATTTAAAAAAACCTTTGTGTCGGGTACCATTTTGTACAAACACAGTTAATTTAAACAAATCTGCTTTTAGTTTCCTCATGGTTCAACATGAAAATAAGCTGCAATAGAAAATGAAGTCATCAAGGGATTTTTAAATAGCAGAAGTAGGCAGTCTTGCCATGCAGAAGAAGCAATATTAAATATTAGTTTTTCAAAAAAAGAAAAAACCACAAGTTTAAAAATATTTAGTTCAAGTCACAAATCTTTCCCCAGTACAGAGAAATCCAAATACAACGCATAATTAGCTGCCACTTAGGATGGCTATTCTGAAATGTAGAAACTTTCCAGAATTGTAATTTTTGATTTGGCACAGAAAAGAAGTCTGAGCTTACTTAAGAACAAGAAAGTGATTTTAAAAAAAAAAAAAAAAAAGGAAAACAGGAAGAGAGAAAAAAAAATACAAAGCAAGAATGAATGAGATAGTAGTTGCAATCACTAAAAAAAAATCTGTGCATCTCAGTCATTGCAGAATACTGTCTGTCTACAGCAGGTGCGAGTTCCAGGTAATTGTTATTGCAACATGGATTTAATTTGCTTGGAGGTAGTCTCATCATTCAAATGCTTTGTTGTGTACCTAAGCAGAAATAAAAATCAAGTTTAGAAAAACACAAACTATTTTGTTTCGGTACAGACAGGCTGAGGCATAACTGAACAAACTGAGTTTATGCTATAGAAACCCCTACAGTCACTGATCTACACCTATTCCTATTACCAAGAATAGATTTTCTCTTCTGGAAGTGCTTCTGTTATCAGATCTATACTCCAGCAGCCTTACACCAAGATGAAATAAAAAAGCCTCAGGTGGATGGTGGCTCATTCTCATATGCCACTTCACAGCAAAGTCATGTGCAGTTGTGAAAGCCAGCTGTGAGCACTGATTGAGTTCATGGGCAACACCTCCAACTAAAACAATGCCTCTGAAATCTTTCTTCCCAACTTCCAATAACTAAACTGCTTAAAGATCCCTCAGAGGCAATGGCTTAATTCCCTGTTTACTTAGCTGTGCTAATGACATCTTTAAAAGGTACAGATACAAGTGTTTTCTCCTTTCTTTTCCCTCAAAATTCTCTAGGGTATTTTTTTTTTTATCACCACAAAAAACTTTGCCAGATCTTATTTTAAAGTACTGTATACACTCCATATTGCAATCCGTGCACAGTTCCTTTCCCTGATCTTATTAGAGAATCTTATTCTGTAATTCAAATATTTAACGGGTTAAAATTAGCACTTTGACTGTGATCCGTAACTGCACTAATATTTTACATGTTCACTAGCAGAATATACAATGGCTTAGTTTTGAAAATCAGTATCAATATAGATTTCAGGACATTTTGGGAATATATAATTCCCACAAGAGCTCCAAGCTTTTCTAAAATCTAGAGAAGTTATTACACTTGGTATTTTGCCCATGTGAAAAAGTTGAACATGATTTAAATACTTATAAGAATTTAATTCCAAACAGCTGAGATCTTTCCAAAATCCATACTACCTTCCATCTGCTTTTAAGAGCCATGATTTACCTCTCAGAAAAGAAAACTTCCAACCCAAATCCTCCAAAAATCAAAGAGTCAGATTGACTTAATTTCTCATGACATCATCTTGAACCCCCTTCCACCATGCAGGCACACAGCAGCTCAGCATCACTAGTCAGCAATTGCAAATGTGATTTTAAAAAAGGATTTCAATATCTTACCGCAATGAATCGTCACATACATGAAAAACCTGGATTGTTGAAATATCTATGTATGCATGAAATGGGTTAGCGTGGCAAAATGTCAGCATGACAGCACAGCTCAAGTTCACAGAACTGAACACAATGGAGTGAGGACCTGAACAACATTTTGTGTACTTTGCTGGGCAGAAAATAAATATTGTGTTTTCTCTTTAGAAACTTGCCTTCTTCTACTGATTACCATCACAAAGACTGATTAGTATCACAAGAAGTTTCAGAAATGAGTAACCAAACCATGTAGGTATGGAAACACTCAAAACTTTCCAACAGATTTTTTTGCTCTCTTTGGCTAATAATCTGGAAAAAAACTTGCCCAATTAAACCACCTATAATACTATATTATTTCCCTTCTTACTACAGCTGGACATGAAGAAAAAGAAAATTAAAGCAGTTTCACTACTGATAAGAAAAAGCCAAATGAGCAACATTAACTAAAGCTTCCACATTTCAAAAGCACAAATAGCCATACAGAATTATAGTTAACTTGTACTAATAAATAAGGTACAAAAAGCACATAAGCACAAAAGAGAGGCCTCCGCTTATCTATTATGTTTCATTTTATCTTGCAAATCCTCCGATGCTTGACATTAACATGAAGAACATGAAGAGATGTAACTGTATGACCAATAAGCAGTTTTTAGGCTTCTATAGTGAGTTACTTGCTCTTTTTCATCTCTCTAATTTATGCATTAATACTTGTCTTGTATATTATACAGCAAACGCACTGATACTCGCGCTGCAAGTACCTCTTCATAAATACTTTGCAACAGCTTCTCGTATGTAAGTAGAAACTGCTCCTCTATCTACCCTGTATGTCTGAAGCTACCTGTGAAACATGAAAATTGCGTTAAATTACTCTCAGACTCTGCTAATAATACATAAAATCATTAACAATATCAAACCACACAGCCAAGGATATGGCAATACTATCTTATTAGTCAACAGTTTTGCCTTCAGGTACAGCTGCTGCTCTGTCACACACACCTTTTCACCCACTCTTACCCTGTGTGCAGCTGATGCATGTAAAAAGCTATCTTAGAGCAAATTTACAACATAGCCTCGAAAACACAGCAGCTTCTTCATGTGTCCATGTGTCCAAACACAGTGGGAAAGAAGCCTGCAATAAACACATTCGCCTTTTACCTCCAGCACTAAACACTTCACTGCTGAAAGGAAGACCCTGGATAATTTCTGGAAATTTACAAAGATTTCAAATAAAGAAAAAAAGATTACCTGAGAGCATTTAGAAGGCCTTCTACACTGTTAGGAGGCTGGTCTTTAAGAACTTTGATGCATCCTTTCATCTAGGAGTCAAAAAACATGATTTTTTTCACACAAATACTTTGTAAGCTTACAGAAGTGTTATATATTATTTGCCACGGTGAGAAAATTACTTAAAAACTGCAAGAGTGCACTTCCTTGATACTGGAAAGGAATTAAGCTTTCAGTATTATGTTTTCTTATAACTGAATAACTCAGATCATTCAAAATCTGCTTATCTTTAGACAACACAAAATTGATGTGAAACTCTAATGTATCAATATTAAGAATAAGTAATTGTAAGCACAATCTTTGCCTACAATTGATTTACGGAGAACAATTCAATTCAGCTAGTGAAGTAATGACAATGTGACAACTGGATAATACTCCATAACAAATAACCACTAAGCAGCATATGTTAACAGCATGCATTTCACAGACTGCTACCAAACAAACCAAGTTAGAGCTGAAGACTAGCAAAGAATGAAGCATTTCACAGGAGTGAGGAACAAGTCAGATGCCACCATTGTTTTCAGTAGTTTTGATTTGTACCTTTCAACACAAATGACTGTTCACAAGTATTACAAGTCACCACCCAAACTCCATCACATTTTTAATGGCTTGACAGTAACCACTATGTATCTAAACCACTATGTTTTAGATTTCTCACTGCTTACGCACTTGTTTTGTTCCCAGTTAACACTACCTTTTCTCTATCAAACCAAAAGGCACATCTGCTACTATTAAAATCCACACAGAAGAAAAATAAACCTACAAAACAGTTCAAATACTCAAAAGATTACTCAGTAACAAAAAACTTACATCAATTTTAGAAGTTTTGGCAAAAGCGCCCACCGGATGCACGTGGTCATAGAGTATGATGACACCCACCATTACTCTCAGACAGAATGATACTGTTTCCTCATTTGTAAACCTGCTTCTATATTCACTGTAATTGAAAAACAGGGAAAATTATTCAAACAAAATAAAGATAATCCCTAATAATGCCCAAGATAAGTTTAAAGAGAAAAACTATGCACTCTGCTTTGCTCTGGTGCATTCTCATCTTGAGTACTGACTGCAGTTTTGGGTACAACATAAGAAGGACTAAAACTATTAGTGTCCAAAAAAAGGCTGCAAAGATGGGGAAGGTTTTACAGGGCAAAACACATGAGTAGCTGAAGTCTTATGGTATGTTCAGCCCAGAGGAGACTGAAGGGAGGTTTTGGTGCCCTACAGCTCTCCCACAAGGGGAATGGAGCAACAGGACCCAAGGAAATGGCCTGCATCTGCACTAGGGGTGGGTCTGGCTGGGTGTCAGGAGGAGGTTCTTCACCAGAGGGTGATCAGGCACGGAAGAGGCTGCCCATGGCAGTGGTCTCATCCCCAAGCATCCAGAGTTGAAGGAGAGTTTGGACAACACTCTCAGACATAAGGTCCGAAATTTTGGGTGGTCCTTGCGGAACCAGAGGCTGGGCTCAATGATCCTTTTGAGTTCCTTCTAGAGCAGGATAGTCTATAAAATCCTGCCATAAATCCTCAGAGAAAGAACAGTTCTGAGAGTTTTCCTTTTTCCTTTCAGCAATCTGATCACAAAAGCAAATCCACTGCTTAGAAAGCAATAGCTGGAAGTTACAGATTCTCAAATCTAAAGTAGCACCCTGTTGCTATGTTTCAAGCTTCTCCCTCCCTCAGAAAAACTTAAACAAAACACACCAACTTTCCTTTCAGCATGCCTTATCCTTTCTCCCTCTGTACTCCCTAAAATGCAAGCAACTCAAACTTCTGATGTGGGGACAGGACGGAAATGAAAGCCCAATGGTACACTACTTTCTTGAGTGAGATGACCATTACAAAACAGAGTAATGGTATAAACACAGGGAGATATTAATGTATTTCAAAACATATATACTGAGGTATTTGATCTGATCTTCTTTTAATTTGACAGTGTGCCTCTTGTCTGAAGAGTTTTACTACTGGGAAATGATTTCCATCACAGAAAAAATACAAAGCTCATTTTGACTTTGTTTATACTCCCAAAGCCTCCCAAATTTGGACTAGACTATAGACTGTCCTTATGCCTGAATTCATCTTATCCCCAGGCAAGGACACTGTAACTTTGTTACAGCCTTCAGCCAAGTCAACTTGCAAGGAGACACCATTAAGCACAGTTGCTGATAACCTCTCTTCTAGGAGGCCCTAGGCAATCATGCTCAAATGGTGTATTTTCCTGAATTATATATGAGAAAACCATTTATAAGTACCACCAAGAGGTTGTCTAGCTTTCATAGCTGTTCTATTTTAAAATATTAATTTGTTCAGAAAAGTAGACCATATGATTTGTGTGGCCAGCAAAATAAAACAAGTTAGCTTCATGTCAAGATTAATAACTAAGTTGGTAAAAAGATAACACCAAAATTCCTAGTTATTCAAATAGTTTTCGTCATTATGAATCACAAGTCACATCTAAAAACATGGATATGATTAATACACAATATTAGTACTATTAATACTCACGGGGTTTCCAGCATGACCCTACACACACTGGCCATGGTGCTTAAACAATCTGTAGTATTCTCTATTGGTAAATTTTTATTCTGCAAAAGAAGATAAACAGTTTTCAATTTTTGTAAAAGATTATCATATAAAACATAAATCAAGTCACTGATCTGTTGGCATGGCGATATGGAAGATTTAAAAACTTCAGTACAACTATGGTAATATTAAGTTCTTTTGCACTGTTCTGTTTTGTACTTTTGCTTTTGTTGTTCTGGGTTTTAAACATTACATTGAAAGCTGGCAACCTAAAGACTAAAGTCTACAAAATTGAAGCCTACCATATCTGTTTTGCTTGCAGAAATGCACCAGTGAGACTATTGATGCTTAGGAAGTTCTAAACGAAAAAAATCTAATCTGTTCTCTAAGGACAGTCTTCTGTAGCCAAATATGTGCAGCAGATGCATGTCTTTCTCTTCGTTGAAGACTTATTGTTTCAGAAGAATATCTCAATCTCAAACATTTAACACGACAGGTAACTTTTCAAGGCATTTCAAGTGTAAAGAAGAACGAATAAAGAATTTATTGAAATAGAAATAAGACTTTGTATTAGTATTCTAACACACGTACTGTTTTTTAAATTAAAAATGGTGTATTCTATTTGAGACAAAACATAATTATCAAGTATCCATCAGAACACAATCACTACAATTAAAGTATCATTGATATTTAGATACAGTGAAACAGGAATGCTTTACAACATTGGAATACTTTTCAGGATCCATTCTCTCATTAACGAACCTTAGTTGACTTTAAACAGCAAAAGACAAGTGCCTTCAGAAGGAGAAAAGGAAGACGCACTGCAATTCCCTCTCTATTTTTAGCACAAAATCAAACTGTTTCCCCTGAAATTTTATGAAGTTCCTGATTCAAGTACCAAAAAAAAGCAGGGCAGCATGGTATTCTAGGTATTACTAGAGGAAATCTTTCACTATCAGTGTTGTATTACTTCCTGCTTATTTTTTGCAATGCATCCACAAGGTGGCTAGCTGACACTGTTCACCTCTACAGCTTCTAAGAAGGGCACATCCTGTTTCTTGAGGTTCCAAAAAAACAAGTTGGATTTCTGGATACAAGAATAAGCCCGACAGTTCTGTTTTCAAAACAATGTCTGGCCCTGGAAAGCTTGCGTACGCTATCCAACCCATAAATGTATACTCTTACCTCTGACACAAATTTTGTTGTAGCATCACTTAAGGTTTTCAACATCGGCGTTGCTTCAGCATAAAATAAAGACATTCTGTTTGCCAACTCGTTATTTACTTCATTTTCTCCTTCTGCCTAGAAAGCAGGAAAGAAGAATTCAGTTTTTCTTCATATGGAAAACTAGGTAGTAGCACAAGGTGACATTTCGTACCATCTAAAGGTTACCTACTGGGACATTATTAATCCTCATACGGCTCAGAGTTCTTCTGTAGTAGCTGAAGTCATTCTGTATAGCAGGATTTGTCATCTATGTAGATATGGAAGGAAAAGAGTTAAGACAAACTTCTCAAGAAAAATATAAAGACAAGATTTCATAAAATTTAGTACCAAGAAAAAGAAAATACTTAAATTCCTGAAATAAAAGACTTGTGACGCTGTAAATAGAGATACATAGAAAAAAATCTATCTTATCAGATTTTTCAGAACAAGATCTAACAAGAAAAGGAGGAGGTTTTGTAATAGGAATTTGAAATTAATGGGTTGAAAAAGATGTTTTTGTACGTTTGATTCCAAGGATCAGATCAATACATTGGTATTACATATTACGAGCTAAGTTCTTTTCACATCAGTAAGAAAGTACGTGCCCAGCTATTAACAGTAACACCAGCATCATCCCAAAAGATGTACCAAATTCAAGAAGAATTTGAAGAAACACGACTAAGATGAACTCAAATGTAACAAGTGTCTAAAGATAACATTTCTTCTGTATTCCAGTTTAATCTAACTGTAGTTCATGTGAACAAGCCATCCATAGCAGACATTTGAATATTTCCTAAATGCTCTGTTCTAGAACAGAATGCGATCCAAACTTCACAGAGTTGTTTTCCTTTTCTAACCTACTTATAAAATTACACCAAGTTCTTACCTTGAGCTCATCAAATCGGAGGGTAAAGTGAAGAATTTCTGCGAACTGCTTAGCAAGAGCCTGCTCTCGCTCCAGGTGTTGTGTTGGTGAATATGGAGTGCTTGTCAGGGCTCCCAACAGACCTCTCAATCCTGCCTCTTAAAAGAGGAGAATGTTTCACATTATACAACTGCACCTGCTTCTTGTGCCCAATGCTCTACACACTAGACTTAAAATATCAATCTTCCAAAACACACGGCAATTAATGATAGACTTCGGGAATGGTTTCTATGTGTCAATTTTATCATATTTACTTACAAACCACTATGGAAACTATGCCTAATCAGCACTAATGACAGTGATGAAATGTTTTTCAAAAAGCTTTATTCCAGCTTTGTGCAAGTTATCTTCAAGAAAGTAAACCAAAATTCAAGATTGATACCTATCACCAGAAGTCATGTTTTATTTGTCCGTTTTTAAGATAAACTCACACTCAATATCTTAGTGCCCTCCCAGGTTAACTACAGGGACAGGAGATGTCAAGTATACTCCTATCCTCTCTTCTCTCAGGTATCCACTGAAGTAAGTTTACTTTCACATGAAAAAGGTGGTATACAAAAAAAAGTGCATGGAAGGAACCGTGCAATAAGAGCTTGTAACAAATGGTTGACCTGGATGTGATCTGTATTTCAAGTGTACAAACCTAATGAAGACAAAAACTATGTTCATACCATTCAACTTACCTAGTCTTTGAGAAAATTCATAGAATTTCTTTAGTTTGCCTACTAATGGAACAACTGCGCCCCATGCCTTCTCTTGCAGTTTCTCATCATTGGGATGCTGTATTGCCTTATATTAGGAAAAAAAAGAGGAAAAGAGTATGTTTAGATAAAGAATATCTGAGACTTCACTGAAAAAGAGAAGTAATCTAGCTTTCTAAATACTGAGGACTTTCTAGTAATGAGATAACCGAAGACTAACCAAAGACTGTTCCAAAAAGCGCTAAACATTTGCGTTGAAAGTAAGTATCCAGCATAGAAAAGCAAAACAAAAAACACCTTGAGAAAGTATAAATAAATTGTTAAAAATAAAATTACTCAGATTATGAAACTTTACATAACCAGATGTAGTTAATTGAAATTAACAACTTCACTTGCAAGCAAAGCAGGTCAGTGATCAAATTCTCTAATATTATCTATCACAAATTTCAGAAACGATGAAGAAAACAAACCACAATGCATTCCCTATGAAATTCAGGCTAAATATTACAGTAGGGACATTGTGATACAATCAGAAACATAAAGATATGTCATATGTCAGAACATTAAGGCATATATGTGTAGACCTCATCTTTACAGTAAGTTTTCAAGACAGACAACACTTTGAATTCAATCTCTTCAAGTTTTTAAGACAGAAACTTCTGACTTTTCTGCAACTGAAATTTATCAAGAAAACAGAAATAAAAAAGTTTGTAACTCCCTAGCTCCCTTCTTCAGTCAAGTCCTTGACTCCAAAATCCATTTCAGTCAGCTCTGGGCTACAGGTTTTAGCACACTTCTTTCTGGCCCTTAAAAAGCTTCCTTCTGCTTTGTCTACCTCCTCTCAGCTGCAGGTCTCTTTCTGCACAGGAACTTCAGGCCTTGGTGCTGTGACACACATTACTGCCAGATCCTAGAGCCTCTGCTTGAACATGCTCTTTCTTTAAAGAAAGAAATAAGCTATCTCCCCTCCCAGGGCTGTGTGTGACACAATTACCATTATGAAACCTAACTTACCACTTCAGAGAGACTGAATAAAAACACATGGTACTTATGAGCTGAATAGCTATGAGTTTCTCCAATTTACATGGAGCGAGCAGAGACTCGTGTCTAGTAAGGTTTCTCAAAGAACTCTACAGTGGGAATTCTCCTCACTTTAGGAGCAAAGCAGTCCCAACTCTTCCATCTGAACCAGAAGAAGAGGGAACTGAAAGACTATTTATTCTACTTTTCCTTTAAGTTAAGTAAGAATGGAGTGACATGCTGTTCAGAAACCGTTTCCATCCAAACACCTCCTTCCGTAAATAAAAGCCACCTTGAAGGTACTGAGAAGCCTTTCGCATTAGGATTCTCACACATCAGACTTTTCCAATCAGCACACAAAAAGATGTTGATATTATTTAACATTGCATTGAAGTCATGCTACGAGCTTGTCAAATGACTACTAACTTAGGAAAAGCTAACGTGGAAATATAAAGAAAACCAACTGCAACAATTCCATAAACCTCTGAGAAGTGTGCTATTACACGTGTGCGTTAATACTGCTGAAACAAGTGACATCCATTTTGCTGTTAAAAGGAACATTCCAAAGGAGAATTTCAAGACAGCAATTTTAATAGGCAACATGCTCTGCCAAGACAGCTCCTGCAAGCAAAGTTAAATTCCAGTGGTACTGTTAGGATCAATGAACAATCACAGGCTGTGCACAATCATAACGCTCTGGCTCACCTCTCGTATTTCATGGCCAGCTCCTCTATATGACTGCAAGTCTTCCAGTATTCCTTCTGCATCCTTTAACACTACATTCACCTGATTATAAATTTCCTTTTCAGATTCTGTAGGTTGGGCATCTAAACAGTAGAACATATTAAATATATATATATATTTAACAACATAATGGAATTCAAGAGGCACACCACCACTTAGGGGACAAATTCTTCATACAACTCTAATTATTGCTATGTATTAGGAACACCAGAAGAGAGCAAATTGCATTTGTTTTAGTAATATTTTACCTTCTTTTAGCACCCCAAGAGATCCCCCTGGAGTCTACTCTGACTGATTTACTATTAGATTCAAAAAAGAAACATTGGCAGGATACCTTTATGAGTGCTGTGTAATGATAACTGATATTCACCATAGGGTGCACTGCAAACTCAGTGTACAGTAAGGGACTTAGCACGCTCACTGCACATGTACTAACAATGGAAATGAACACCTGAAGGTTATCTAGGATTACTGCATAAGCTTATTTTTCCTCTCTTCTGCCTCCCCTGTTTGTTATTGGTAGGGAAAAGAGCTGCTGTATCTTTTACTTCTATATAATTAATTCACAACACATTCTTTATTGCACTAATTGCAAAACCACAGTTGAGAAAAAGATCTAGTGTAAACTTGTTCTCTTCCTTTTTTTTTTTCCATTTAATTTTAAGGATACATTGTCTTACCAGCAGTATATTCGATTTTATTTCAGAAAGCTCTATATAGGTATGCATCTAAAGAAATGTCATTCAGTAGGAAGTATGTTTTGAGAAAACCAAAAGGCTTTAACGTTTAAACATAACCACTTCAGTATAAATATCTCAGACTTGTTTTACCTTACTTTATCTTTTAAAATTCTGATGAAAGCTCTAAAGATAGGTCCTCTTAGACTAATACAAAAAAGGTTAATTAACAAAGCTGTTAGTGCAGCTATTTACAAAAAAAAAGTACATTCATCCATTTAAGTGGGCAAAATACGATATTAAATAAATATCAGGATATTGTAACTCAAGGGTTTTCAATAACAAAAGTCAAGGGATTTATTGTTAATACCCTTCTACAGGGACAAACAAAAGCTGTCTTATGGGCAATACAGCATCATGATTTTATGCAGTTTAAAAAGCCCAGAAAAAATCTTCAATGAAAGTGATTTCTCTATGATCGATATATACAACACTCACTAATGGTGATGGAAGTCAGAGACATTAAGTTGAAAAAAAGAAAAAATCCCAATATGAGTGTTACACAATAGAAAATCATTATAAAGCAGAGTTTGCATTAGAAGAAATTAAGTTTCACATGCATTGCCTGTCTGGATTTTGTTTTAATTTTTGCATCATATTTCATAATTTTATGGTTCATCAGATAGACAGAGTAGGCATTATTAGCAAACATGCCCACACAGATTTTGCAACAGTTTAACTGTGCTATTTTGAGAACCACCAAGAATTATCATGGGTAAAATTAAGCAGGTCACGCCTTTAAAAAAAAAAAAAAAAAAAAAAGCATCTACAAGAGCACCACATTGATTAGGCATCGAGTAAAAGTGGCCAGTGCTTTTCGGATCATCACAAAGGTCACATTTATAATTTTGAAAGCTGCTGAAGACTGCTGTAAGAAATGAAGACAAAAAAAAATGAAGGAATATAGCAGACAGGTAAGCACAAGTTGACTGGCAGCAGTTCATGCACAAACATGAAACGCTATAGTGAAATACAGACTACAATGTGAAGCTCTGTAGCATTCCAGATTGTGTTGTTAAATAATGCAATCAAGACTTGCCACTTGGATTGTCTCACGCTGAGAACCCCTCTTGCCTTTTTAATTTTTCATGACATTTTTTCTTTACCCTCCCTACTAAGAACAGTCATTTTTCAGCACTGGGGGATGAGGGGCTGCACAGCAGAAGGGCTCACAAGAGCTCTTCCTTTTTTCAAAACCAGCAGACAAGCAGAACAGATGTGATACTGTGACCTTCCAAGTTATAATAAATGACAACCACCCTCTGAATACAAATTATGAAGTCTTTGTTGAGTAGCTGGCTATGTATGGCAACCCCTTTATCTCCACAACTCTGCTTCACTTTGGATGTAAGGCAATTACTGTACCTTGTTTCCCTAGAATGTTTCAGGAAACCTAAACCAATGACTTTATTTGTTGGGGGGGTAAACATTTTATTGTTTATAAGTAACAAACTCCTAGATCCACATTTTAAAATCCAGTAAAATCCATTCTTCTGGCATGTATCTTATTTTGGTACACTTTCAACAGACAAAACTATATCTTGTTTTGTCCCAACTAAGCTCCTCTTCCATCTGTAATTCTTCATTGCCAAGACATGCAATGAAGAGCTACATTTTTAGTTAGAGAACAGTGCAAATATAAAAAGTAAAGCCCATAGGACTGTGAAGTGAATGTAAAATAACTTAAGATGGATTAAGATGGGTTTAAAAAAATACAGTGTGGAAAAGCTTCAAGCTGTGGTGCAGCCTGGCTCAGAACAATTGGCCTATTGGCTTTGTAAGACACTGTACTGTGAAAATTTATAGATAAAAAGGGACAGCCTGACCTCTCCAGCGCCCCTGGAAACTCCAATAGATGGAGGGAGCATTTGCACACACTTGTATGTACGTGAGGACTCAAGCTGTGGGGACTTTATTTGAGTCACTGACTGTAAAACTTGTTTTCCTCACTATGGAAGACACGGACCAGGAATGATAGACGTGCTTCTGGAACTTGTCTTGATAACTGAGAATGAACAGCCAGCAATGCTGGGCATCCAAATGGCAACATGAAGGTGGTAACTTCAGGGATTCCCCCTTTCCTCTTACAGAGAATGTAAATTCATGTCACAACTGCATGACAATGCTTTACTTTTACCTGGCAAAAACTCCCATTACAAGAGCAAATAGAGCAAGCACAGCACAGCTTGCTGAGCGGTTTTGAGGTTTGACATTGTTGCCAAGGGAGCTAACCCCTGGTTATTCAGGGCAGCTTTCCCATCTTTAATCCAATAATAAGTGCAGACTGATGTCCTCTGAGCAAATGAGAAGTAAATTTCACATTTAATTAGAACATTGCACTGAATGCAACATACATTTAGAGTTCATAATGCTCACACAGTAACATGTTAAAGACAAGAGACTGGACTTAAGCAACGTACAAACGCTGCCATGTGAACTAAACGCTGTAAGAGTATGACAACGTGTTGCATGCTAAAAACACACATTTTGTGACTACTTAAAAGCATCCTGGTTGGCCTACAGAATAAAGGAGGGACGGAAAATAAGAGTTGACAATTAATGTTTGCTGTGTGGTATAAAACTGGCATTTTTCTCAGGGAAGAACACATTAATCCCAGAAACCAGATGGGATTCACCAACAGGGTAGAAATTCCAGCCTGCTAGAAATGAACAACCTGGTGTGGAGGGGGGTGACCCTGCAGAGGGATTGGAACTGGATGATCTTAAAGGACCCTTCCAACCCAAACCATTCTGTGATTCTATGAAATGATTTATGTGTCTCTACCATAAAGACTCAGGAACAAACTGTCTTTGTGGCTTCTCTGAAACCTAGCCAAGATTTTTGGAGGTAATGCAGAATACTTTTCATACTGTTAGCTTGAGATCACCACCTGCAAGCAAAAGTACTCTGCAGCTTAGCTACTATTCACACCAGTAAGTTTGAGAAGCATTGCACTGTGACAGCAGTGGCATCAATATAAGCTTCCCATGTTGTACCTGGCTGTTGAAGTGGCACTACAAAGATCTGAGTAGAATATTTTAAATAATTATTTGTTTCAAACAGCTGAATTGAATGACCAAAGAAAGCAGGAGCTTAACCTGCATTAATGCAGGGAAAAGCCCACAGCCCATTGCATCATTTTTTTGTCTGCGTTCTGATAGCCAGTCACTGACATCACTGCAAACTAGCACCAAGCTAAATATCTGAAAGTCCTGGAAACCAATTTTAAATCCTTCTACATTCAGCACCTGTATTCCTATAAAGCTTTTCAGAGATTAGATTCTGTTGCTACGGTATTGTGCTAAGGAACATTTAACTGGTCTGCTCATTCCAAGGACATACCTGGATTCAAAAACAAAACATCTAGGCCTGTGTATTATTGAGCCAGGCAGGTAATACAGCACTGGGAATTTTGTTTTTAATACAGAGCTTACTTGCTCTTCCCCATAAAAACATAATCTTAAGTATCCCAAGATTAAGTGCCAAGTCTTGAAGAAAGATCTTGACTGTGTCAAAGTCAAGATTCTGTCAAGGCAAGCTATCTGAAATAGAGTAGAAAGAAGTATGGGTACATAGTACAGCAGCAGAAACACACATAGGACAGAGTTAAAAATGAATAAAGAACAGTCTAACAACTCAGCCACAGTGTAAGTCACTTAATTTGACTGCATGTATAAACATTTCATGTCAGCAACCTCCTTACTCTCATGCCAAATCATGTTCATGCTCAAAACATGCATTTAAAAAAATGTGATGGATAAAAACTTTCAAAAAATTAGCAGCAATTGTTATCACAAATGATTCCAGAATTATGCCTCATGTATTCAGCTACCTTGAACTAGTGGATAATCCTATTAAACAGTTTGTATTTGCAGACTGAACTGGATTTCCAGCGCTCCAATATTCTCCTGCACCATTTCTCCCTGCTTCACTACCTCACATCTATTTGGAGATATGTGAAACTTGAAATGTTCTTAAACAAATCTTGTTTTCCAGTTCTTGAACACAGCCCTTGATTATCTCCCTTTCATGGCTAACTTGTATAGCTACTGTCATTCAGTAAACTAAATGTTAGGAAAAGACAGATGATGAAATCAACACTACAGGATGAGGGTTTAGAAACATTCCAACTTCAAATGATATTAAAGCATAACCATATCTCTCCAAGCATTCTCTTTTATTTTGCAAATAATAAAACCAATTGGCACTATTTCACTGAAAAATAATTTAGGAGAAAGAAAAGATAATGAATCTTGTATTATCTATATCATAATATTTCATGGTAGGGCTTTGATTTCTTTTTTTTTTTTTTGTTATAGTATTCCAATGTATTTTGTTGCAAGTTAAAATGCACTTTGAACAATATTTTTCTTATTTTATGCTAGTTGATGCACAGCTGGGGTAAAGCACATCCCAAAATAAAGTGATTAAACATGCATAGCAGCAGCCAAAACCACTTACCTGCCATTCTTAGGCTACATTATATCATGCAACAAAAACTAAAAGCAGAAATACCAACAGCACGTGAACCTTCCTGAACTCTTGGCATTGATCAAAGGTTTGCCTCTCTAATCTTCAAAAGCAATTTCACCTCTACAACACTTGCTGAGCCTCCATTTGAGGAGGGATGAGGTTTACTGTCAAATTTCAATGCCAAATCAAGTAAGGTTCACAAACACACCTCTACCATTGCGATGTTGGAGAGCTATGAAGAGCTGTTGTGAGCCAACCAGTATGCGCTGCATTCAGCATCTAGAGGCATACTAGAAGTGCACAAAGAAGGAATTAGATTTCATATTTTGTCCTTCTTTAAGACACACAACCTCTAGCAATTTCAGTATGTCTTCAAAGAATTCAAGTTCTTTTAAAAATTATTTTCAAAGTTTTGGTTAAAAAGCAAACAGAATTTTGGTTTTAAAAAGGAAACTATATCAGATTCCAGCCACAAAATGCAGTTTGAAAGTATTCCTGGAAACAAAGATTTTACTTTTTAGAAATTTGGGTTATTTTAAAGGAGATTATTACTTCTGTCAGAAGTTCACTGAACTTTTCATAGCTCAGGCATGCAAAGCTGTTAGAAAGATGGCAAAGTGAAAACATACATTTAGTACATGACAAATGCAGTCTACTGCAGGCAAAGAGTAATAGATATATAAAATCATCTTCTCACTTTCAAAATCAAGGAAAAAATTTGGCCCCTGCTCAAGGTCTGTGCATGTCAAAACTTTAAGAAGGTTCCCCATGTTAAGGTACCTGCCAAGACAAGAATGAGAGAAAAGAAAATTTTCCTTTATAAGAAGGAACAGCCCAAATATAGTTGATTGAAGTGGTGGGGAAGAAGACCAAGGAGTTCCATCAGGCATGGACCCGTCCTTCAGGTTCCCTCTTTGCCAGGGGGAGGAGAGCCCACTTCGGGGCCGTCCAGCTGGTGATCCCAGAGATGCAATGCAGCTTTCCTGTCAGAAGTGACGTACATCAACATCTTCACAGCCTCCCCTTTGAGAAAGGGGCACAACTCCAATTGGAGGTCTTGTGACTAATTCTGTCCTGGTACACCTTAGCACCAGTGTCCTGAGCAGGAGTACCATACTGAGGGCTAATACCACATTGGCCAGCACTGACATGGTAGTAACACTACAGGATTTTACCTGATGGGACAACAGAGGAAAAGTGTTTTAATTTTGTCAGCTCCCATAATTTTGAGAGATGATCATTATAGAAAGCTGAATCAAGATGCATCATTTCATTGTGCAGAAAATGCCAACACAGGTAATCCCCAGTTCTCTTGCACAAGGTGCCTAGAAGATTTGAGAAGATCACACAGTTCTACATCGGACTTTTAGATGTAAAAATATACATTAACTGCACCATGAATGAATAAACCAGAAACAGGAATAATTTAATACTTGCTGGTATATAAGATAGGATTACAGACAACAACTGCTCAGTACAGATTACCATGGCATACTGACAGAATTTTTCATCGTATGATTACTTGATTTGCAGGCAGATGGATGGAAATCACTGACCACAGAGACCCAAAATGACTAAGCACAAGAAAAGAAAATTTACACAGTAGCATGATGGTGGCTTGGCTCCTACTGAGAAAAAAAAAAACAAACAACAAACAACAAAAACCACAACAAAAACACAAAAACAAAGGCAAAAAAACAAACCACATGCAACCCTTTTTCAATTTGCAGATTTGCAACTGAGTCCCCTAGCCTTCATTGCAGCAGGTATAAGCAACCCTCTTCATACCATTTCAAATGCACCAGCTGTGAAGGGCTGAGAGACTTACTTTCAAAATCCAAGAAAAAATGTGCTGCATTGTGGTCTATGTCCCTGGTTAGCACCTTAATGAGATTACCCATGCCAGCAAACCTAAAAATAAAAATGGCAAAATAATTTAGTTCCAATAACCATTTCCTATTTTCAGTACACGCCTGGGTTAGCTGGAGCAGGGCTTCCATCCAGGTTTGCACACTGCAGATCCATCACCTTCTAGTGGGAAGTAGTGGATGTGCACTATACAGTGCATTTCTTCTCTTCTTCTCATTGATTATCGAAAATATGAAGAGTAATAGTTTTGGCAAAAATGAAGTTCTGAATTGCCATCTCCTTCTTAGCTTAAGAATTATGCTACCTATGATTGTTTTGCTGCAACCTACAGCCAATAAAGCCATTGGTACTTAGGAGAACAGTGACCTCAAAAAGACTAGAGCTGTTTTAAGCCTGATTTTGACTCTTCCCCCATCACTCAAAACAAAACTTGGGAAGTGTCTCAGTAGTAGTTATCAGCGGCCAACAAACAATTCTTCCCATCAAATGAGGTAAAGTTACAAGTCCAATACAAGTTGAATGCTTTCAAAAAAGAAAAAAAAAAAAGAGAATCAAGTTGCAACAGTTGTTCTTATGTTTGCTGTCACACTGCAGCTAAAAAGAAATGAGAAGTAGAAGGAAAATTACACTGTCCAAAATTAAACTAGGTCAGATAAGACATTTTCAAACATGAGTAAGTTTCCAAAGTAAATAAATACCTTCAGTAGGACAATGAAAATAACACTTCATGAAGAGGCAGCCTTTTCAATGACTCTTCAGTGTCTCACAGAAGCTAAAAATACTTAAAATCAGAACCCTGAAATATCAGGAATTCAGCGAGGTACTGCTGCAAGGCAAACTAAAGGTATTACTGATTCAAAATCTTTTAAGAATAAGCCATCAATCAAACATTTGGACTCCAGCATAAGATCTAAAAATCAAGCTGCAAATTAGTCTAATTATGTCAGTTGACCAGTGTCTTCTCTTTGTCTTCTGCTTTGAAAGCGATGGTTACTTGGAGGGAAGCAATATGTAAGAATTGTGAGTTTATGAGGAATTAAAAAAAAAAGGCGATGTGATACCTAAACAAAATATTTGGCAGACCAAGGCTTTACAACTTGTGCTGCCAGATTTCTTGAGCTCCTTAAGGAAATGCAACTGGTGTAGAAGAAATACCAAACCATCAGAAAGTGACTGATTTTTTAGGATCCAAAAGCTGGAGAATCAACAGTGAATTAACCCCAGTAAATTCCTGAAAAATACTCAGGGCTAAATTAGTAACATTAGTAACATAATCTAACAACTTCTGCAGAATGACCAAGCAACAGGTACAAATCTAGATTTGTAGAAAAGCAGCTTTGATTACAGCGGCTTCTGCTTATAAAAGTTCATCACTGCATGTGCTCCTTTTTGTGCATTCAACTTCTCCCTTGAAATGTCACAAAAGCAAAGTCCTGTTTTCAAATTACTTCACTTCATCCAGAAGTCTGATCAGATCTCTCAGCCTTTATTTAAGGAAGTTTCAGGTTAGGATGTTCAGTTGAGACTCATCTTAAAAATAAATTACCAAAACAAGTGCTTTTCTACAGCTTTCTTTTCCAGAGCTCTGTGCCAACAGTGCATAAACAAGCAGTGCCAGAAAGCAGACAATCATTTTTTTTTTACTATCTCACAAGCATATTCTGAAATAAAGGACTGAAAGAGTCCTTTGGCCCACACCTCAACAGGGACGTTCATAAACTAGAAAATGCTGAAATAAAGACATTCTTTAACACTTTCAACAAGGGCACTACAACAGCAGAAGTACAAGTTGCCTAATGCCAGCTGAGCCTGTAGATTCAGACTCAAGAGCCAAATCTCAAACAGTGCCTTAAGCATCACAATTCCAATGTTAACAGAAAAGTAGCAAATAAAAGTAAAGGGTATTAAGAGCCTATGGAGAACTTCAGCTACACCTAAAATTACAAAGTATTGGCACATTCCAGTTTATCAGCTGCAACATCTGCACATTCACAAAAATATTTTCAATACCTCATAGGAGTTCTTCTGTGTAGTTCTGCCTTTATTTTGATATTGACCAGTCTCACAACAGTTTAAAGGGTCATACACAGGGTTTAAACACTGGGTAACATTACTTCTGAATGTCAGATGGGGAAGATTAGTGAGGTTACAGAAAAGCACATAGCTAGTGCAGAACAGTCTGTTTAATTGATTCCAATTCCTACCAGTTCCTAAAATGGAGGTAAGGGGTCAGGGTCTCAGCTTTGCCAGACAAGTACTTTCATTCTGACCTTCATCTCCCAGAAAAGTTTGCTTATGTTCAGATATCATTTCTTCTCTAGGAACAAGGTTAACCAATACACCAAACCCTACTGTGAAACAACAGATATAAAACAGATTGAAGCAAAAGATGTAACTGATCTACCTGATGGCAACAGTTCAGTGAAACATTTCTCTCAGAACAGGAGAGCAATTGAAAGTGAGAGTAAATTAAACTGTGACAGCAACAAGACGACATGCTGGAAGAATACAAAGGGATGTAAAGCTGTACATAAATGTCTTAGTAATAAAGTTCTTAACAGATCTCTCTTGTGCATTAAGCATACTCAAGCAGTCTGAAGTCTATATAGAGGCAAAAGCCAATAGCAGGCACTACTACTGACTGCACTTTCTATCCCGCAGTTTGGCTTTGCTGCAATGCCTAACAGCTGACTTAGAACTGGAGGTGATTTTTGTGGGCATTAACACTTTCTGATCCACAATCATTCCAGCATCACTGGAACAAAATCCACGATTACATTATCAAGAAGGAAATTTGCTCATTGAAACCATAACATCAAAAAGTCCAGTCCAAAGTACAGCTTACATCACTATTCTGAAGCTGTTCTTCTTCAGACCTTCAAGCTGAGTCAAGTTTTGTTACTCTCATTCAGAACACAGTTCGGTTATAAACCAGCAATTTTTTTTCCCCTCAGGGGTCTTTATTAACTTTCTGAAGCACACTGGTCAAATGTTTCCTAACTCATTAAGAAAATCAGCAGTGTAAGATTCAGCAGATCAGACAACTGAAGTTTCCATCACCATAAAATCAAAAAGAAAACTACATTCCTCTTTTGGGTCCAGAAGCTGAGCATCACTGTGAAGCTGCCCAGGACCCGCCTGGCACGCTGTGTGCGCCAGCACAACGCATGAGCCACGTGGAGCAGGTTGTGGGAAATCAGAGCACTAGCCAAGAACATGGGTTAAACTTGACCTACTTGCACAGAGTAAGACATACGGAATGCCACATTTGATTACAGTGATTTGGCCCATTACAGCCTTGTGGGGTTGTATGATTTTGAGCGTAGTGTCATGATCAGACAGGCGGAAAGCAAAGGCATATTTTCAAAACAAGTCTTGCACGCATGCCCTTCATGCTGAAAACATCTCTGACACGTTTCAATATTTTTTTTCCCTAATCTAAGCCCAGGGGAAATTTAATAGAAATCCACAATGCAACTTAATTCAGGCAAGCACTGAAGACATTTCCCCCTCTCACCTGAAAGAAAAAGTGTACATTAACAAAGATCTTGTTTGCAACTGGTGAACAACTGGAAAACTAACTGACTGTTAGATGTAAAATACTAGAAAGATGATCATGTGACATTTTGGATTTTGCTTTGTTTTCTGTTAGACAGACAGCATGCTTCCAAACTAATAAGAAATTAAACATTAGAAAAAACACATTTGTATCACCAAGGAATGTCTGCTACAAGAAAATACCTGCTCTGCTTTTGAAAAAGCACACACTATTCCCATTATTTCTTCTAATGAAATTTACAAGTAAACACTCAGAGCACCAAAACTGTACGCTGTTAAACCTTGTATCCATGCTCTGGAGTTCAGAAGAAGTTAAGCACAACATCATATGCGAAGAACACAAAGCGCAACCATTTTCTTACACAGATACAGGATTTTCAACTGGATGTACGTGGTACAGAACTCTCATCTAGGAAGATTTTTGGTAAAATTTCAAGTGAAAGGCACAGCGTGAAAAATATAACATCACAACGTGACACTAAGTGCTATAAATGAGGCTATAAACTTAATGCTACCTCAAACTAAAACCTAACTAGATGTCTCTCTGTAGTGTTCCTCCAGAATAATAATCCCATTAGCCCAGCAATTGCTTCAAGGTTTACTGAACATTCCCTGCCTACAGTATCTGGGCAGTAACAGGAAAAAGCCAGCAAATAAGTGGTTGCCCACAATAGTGGAATTAAAGGAAGCCCTCAGCAACAACACATGAGATTGCAAAGCGGATGGCCCATTGGATCAAGTGTTATTTTCTACTCCAATGAAGCAGTTAAGCCTTGCAGTCAGCGAGAATACATCTGCCCTCAACCTTAAAAGCCAGCAAAGGCTGCAGAGCTGGAAACAGACTTGTGTACTACACCAAAAGTATTGCTCTTTTCAGAAAGTCTGCATATTTCCCTTGGTTCCAAAGCTAGTGCAGATTTCTTTCTTTTCTGACTAGTGCCAGGGAAGTACAGATACCTTCTGACACAATCTAATCCCCACTACAGTTAGTGATCAGAGTGCTTAAAGTAATTAAAAAACCTGGCTTTAAACAAAGCCCCAAAATGACATTGTCCAGACAGTAAATAATTAATGAAGTAACACTCATTATCACTCAGTCTGGAAAAAAAAAAATACAACAAAAAACATGAAAGGGAAAACTATCAGGTTTAGACTCAGAAGTCTGGTACTATTCATGTGAAATGAGCTAGATTTTGAAGATGGTTTCATATTCAAGATTCCTCATAGCTATATTAATGTTATTAATATCCGATGTATCAGTTTGATCCTCACATCTGATTCTCGCTGTTGAATCAAACATACAGAAAGTGCCACTCCAGTCACCAATTCTACATAGAACAAGCTATTTCATTCACCACTAGACAATCTAACTAGAGAGCATTCATTAATTTTATACAGACCGTTGCCTAAGATAGAAGAGAGCTGCAAAGATCCATGTACTGCTTTTCACTCCTGACCTCTAGTGGAGATCCCTTAACATATCACTCACCAGTGAAATAAGCCAATTTTGTTCCCTCTAAGAAACTGAAAAGGAAAAAACATACAACACTGAACTTCTGGGGTTTGAATAACCATAAAACAATTTGTACTAACAAACAGAATTGTATTTATTTATTTATTTCGTATGGAAAGTAAGTATTCAGGCCATTCAATAAAAGCACAACTAAAAAGGTGTCCAGGGCTGCCTCTGACTTCAGGTTTTTAGGCTAAGCTGACTTTGGTACAATTAACTACTTCAGCTAAAAATGAGGCTACTTTCTGAAGATCACACATCATCAATAAAACCTGTTTTCTGAACAAAAATGAGTTAAAAATCTGTCATATCAGGAAAACAGAGCCCTGCCAGGGAAAACAGTCTAGTAAAAAAGGCTCACATTCCTTGAAACCAGAATTGTAAAATATGGTCAGGTCAGTGTTTATTCAGTCCATTTTTCCACTTGGAGGAAATTAAGGGAAAGGCACTGAAGACTCTGCAGTTACTTTAGAAAAATCACCCTTAAAGTCTTGTTAATTCAGGAAAATTCCAGCAGCACAGCTGACACTGAATAACTTCGTTATTTTATCATAGCTCACATCAGGTAAACATGTCATAAAATTTCGCAGCCAGACCTAATTTGCTTCAAAATATTAATCTTATTTTAAAAGCAAACTGGACTGAAAAGGGGAGTGACCTGGCTCTGGAAAATCTGCCCTGGTTTACTCTTTGGTAACTGAGCAATTCTTCCAAGAGAAAGGCTAGAGGTAAAAAAAAAATAAAAAAATCATCATTATCATTAGATGTGTTTTCCTTTTTCCTCATAGAATCATAGAATGGCCTGGGTTGAAAAGGACCACAATGATCATCTAGTTTCAACCCCCTGCTATGTGCAGGGTCACCAACCAGCAGACCAGCCTGCCAAGAGCCACATCCAGCCTGGCCTTGAATGCCTCCAGGGATGGGGCATCCACAGCCTCCTTGGGCAACCTGTTCCAGTGCATCACCACCCTCTGCGTGAAAAACTTCCTCCTAATATCTAATATATTTTCAATGTAAATCAGTCTGCTTTCAAACTTAATTCTGAGAAACGCCACATTTAATTTATTTTATAACTGTTAGAAAGAAAAAAGACTTTCTTTACAGCTATTTACACTTGCGCGCAATTTACACTCTGCTTTGCAATCTTAGAAGTCTTTTGCAGAGCTGCAACTCCTCCAACAGAGGTCGCTGCCATACAATATGATCTGCCAAATGAAGGGAAGCTCCTAACAAACGCGCCCATACCGTCTCTGCTTTCATGTCAAGCAGCCAGCAATTCCCTTCCAGCCCAAATATTGCACTTAACCAGCTGGGACTGCTACAGCCCAATTGGCTGATGTCCAAGTTTGTTTGTTTGTTTAAATCTCAGCTTTCTTATCAAAAAGAATGTGAAAGGTACATAAAGAAGAAAAAACAAAAATCCACATTCAAGGAGAGACCAGTAAAATTTACAAACTTATTTTACAAGGCAGTTTATTGTACATAAGATGGCATTAAAACGGTGCTATACTGCCATATTACTGAGTTTAATATTCCAAAGCTACCATCCTTTAGCCAATGTAGTTCAAGAGCTACTAAACTCCCTCCATCCTCTCTCCCTCCTTCCCGCCCCCCCAAAAAAAAGCAAAGACCCCACACAACTAAAACACATTCCATGCACTAAGTCCTTTTCCTGCCAGATTTTCATCTGAGTGTAAAGTAAAAAAAAAAAGCACTACAGAAACACCAAATCTGTAAACCTTACTTTTTTTTCCTGGACACTTAAGATATTTTCCATCTCTAACTTCAAAGTCCAAAAGAATTGAGTCACCACATTTTAGTGTTGCACTTGTGAAAACACACTCCGCTGTGATCCTGTTCTTAATTGGGAAATGTATTTTCTTTCAAAGTAACTAAATTCCCATCTATGTTAATCAGACTGCCATAGACTGCAGTAACCAAGCTGGATGATTTCCCTTGAGGCTCTATCAAAGAGCCTGGCTACTACTGCCATCTAATGTGCTACTGCAAGGAGTGCACTCAGCTGCACTGCTCTTGAAGTTCCAATTAAACATTCTGCTTGAGCTTGACTCTGAACTACTGCACAGAACCCCTTTAGTGCCTTGGCTCACATCTCCTACACTAACAATGTTATGATATTACCTATTACCATATTACATCAAGCTGATGGATATAAATATTCTTTTACATATTCTATCTGAAAAAGATTTCTTGGGCATGTCAGTATTGAAATGCAAATCTTGTGTGTATGGAGCCAGTGCTGACTGTCAATTTGATAACTCATTTCAGTGACACACTTGCTCTGGGCTCCCGAGGAGGAAGAATCCCTCTGGCCTTCCAAATCACATAACTGGAAAGACATTTCAGGAAAGCTTTCTGATCAGCCTATAGAGCTTTCTTTTTCCAGGACACCAGTCAGACAAAATATGTTTGACCAATATGGAAGGCTATTGAAACACATCAGGACTTTTTCCCTTATTAGAAAGCAAGCGTGAAGATATAGATCATATTTGGTCTAGATTCCTCTAGCTATACTTTTTCACTGCACTCTCCAATCACCTCTTGGCGTTGTCTGCAGACGTATGTCTGCTATTTTCTGGTGATATTGTACAACTGGCAATCCAGTAAGATCAGTACAGATATGCAGAATTCTACGTACTGATCTGATTCCTGCACCAGTTCATCAGTGAATTCTTCAAGCTCACACCACCTTGCACCACAAAAACATTTGCTCTGATCTACCTGTCTGACTGAAAGGGAACTGAAGTCTCAAAATCAGTAGGTACTTCAGAGGAGGCCCTCCTTGGTTTAGCTATGAGAATGCAGAAATAATTTAACCTTTCAGGGAAGGACAACAGATTACAACAAGATCTGTTCTGGTGATATGACTACAAGGAAAGCTATCAAAGTACAATTCATTGAACCAGTCAGTAATCCAACACAAATAAACCATCTGGATTGCCATTTTGTTTGAATTACTCAAAAGACGGCTTTTAAAGCAAATGAAGAGAAACTGGAATGAGAAAGAAGATCTTTGGATAAACAGTTTGAATGAACAAAGAAAAGGAATAAGTGATCAGTTCCCACAGCGGAGAGGAGTCAGCGGAGGTCTGCAGGAATGCCATCCAATGTACTGGCAGATAACCTAAGAAGGATCAGAGCAGCAGGAAAATAACCAGCAGGCAAAATAGAAAAGAACCTCACAAGGCTAGTGCCACTCGACAATAAAACCTAACTGTGGAAGTGTGAAGTGATGTATCAAGAGAAAAACAATCTTAGTTTCATGCTTAAGATTATCAGCTCCGAGCTGGCTATTACAGTTCTGGAATGAGACCTTGGAGTCATGTTCAATTTAGATAAGGTTTGCATATAATTGGGCTCATGAGCAGCTAAAAGAAATACCAACTACATGTTCAGAAATAAGGAAAATCATTAATCAGCAACACATACAAGGAAATTCTGGTCCCTAAAGCTCCTTAAGGATACGGAAGAACAGGAAAAAAGTTAATGAAGGAGTACATTGATGATTGAAACTATGATATGACTTCTACACAAGAAACAGCTTGGCTGTCTTTCACTTCTCATCTGAAAAAGAAATATTCAGAATTGAGAAAAATACAGAACTACACAGTCACTGGAGATATGGGGAACACAAAGATGTAAAATGCAGGCTTTTAACGTGTGCCAGTTTCACTGAACAGAACTAAAAGAAATTAGGCTAAAGAATAAATAACAAGCTGATGACTCTTCCTATGCAGGTCGATTTGCATGGAAAGGGTACTACAAGCCTGCAGCAATTTTAGGGGAAAACAGGGACATATCTTGAACTGACAAACATTAGAAAACTGAATATAGTTAATAATTACATCTGACTTGAAAATAATACATTAGAACCATCACAAATACATTTTCTTCTCATTTCTGCTTTCCTAGACATCTGGTTACATTAAGGGTTCAAGTTTTACTAGATTTTCAGCTTCAACTTTTAACCTTATTCAGAAAGAGCCACCTGCTCTCATTCTTTGAGGCTTTCCACAATTTCCAGAACTTTACCATTGTTATCGTATTGGTGTTTTCCCACTGAAAGTCTTGCTTGGGTAGGGCTTCTGCCAGTCCCTTCAAATCTCTTACTCTGCTGATTCCCAGCTGGTTTAAGATGCTGTCAAACATGGCAGCTGTTTTGTCTCAGCACAGCTGGAATAGGTTAAAACAACAGACAGAGAGCTGTTTAGGGCTGCTGATGTGGCCAACATCTCCACCTGTAAGGTATTTCCCTTCAACACCAGAAATATTGATGGTTCAAAGAAAACAGAAATTTCTTGCCATATGATGTAGCTGTTCTCTGGACAGCCTTCCTCCTGAAGGCAGTACCATTTTCAGCATTGCCCTGGAGCTTTGCGAGATGCTCACCTTGCTGAGCAGCTGAAGCACAATCCCAGCAGAGTAATAAGTGAGTGTGGAAAAAATGAGCAAAAGCAAGAGCACATACCCAGAGGGAAGTAAAAGGGTGATTCCTGAAGAAGGCATACTTGGCAAGATAGTACCCATTGCAAACACACACATACTCTAAAGGTTTGCACTAGTTGAAACTATAACTTTGCTAACATACTTACCCATGACTTTGGCTGTAAATGCTACTGAATGAACCTGCTACTACTGCTAGCACTAAATGTTTTTCCAGAACTGGGAAAGTATTACAGTATGCCTGCCCCAATCCTAGACTCATTCTGTACCTCCAAAGAGGCAAGACAGTAGGCTTGAGGGACTGTTTTTCTGATGTAGCATCACGATGAGCTCTCCTAAGAGCTACAACAAAAAAATTGATAAAAATCTCAACAAAATCAGTGATTTTGGAAAACAATTATTTCAATATATACATCAGGTATAAAAATCAAGGGCAATTATTTTAGTGACATCTATAATAGCTTATATTCTTCATTTCTAAATGGGTTATTAAAAGTTTTAGACATGGAACTCCACATTTTCCACCACTGTCAACAAAACTGACATGTCAACAAAAATGACAAATCAATTTAATCATCTCCTCAGAATTCAGAGAGCTTTTTACCGATTCATCAGAAGTGTAAGGTAAATAAATACTACTTCACATTTGGGAGCATTACCTTTCCAATGTGACAGATGAAAGATAGCTCTGCTTGCACAGCACAATAAACATGAAATATAATACAAACTCCATGAAGTAGCTTAGGTAAGCAGAAATAATAAAACTATGTAAGGGAAAAAACTTCACATGAGCATTTGCCACCACTTCAGACTTACAAACCTTCTCAGGGTCTTGGTTTCTGGTTCAAGGCACATGGTTCAGGAAAGATTTGAAGTTAAATAGTAACATTAATACAGATACAAAATCAGTATTGGTAAAAAAAAAAAAAAAAAAAAAAAGTCACATTATTTCTGCATTCAAATTTCCAAGAACTTTAAACACGATCTTCTAAGATAAGTTTTAAATAACAGAATGGCTTGTGTTGGAATGGATCTTGAAGATCATCCAGTTCCAACTTCTCTGCCATAAGCAGGGACACCTTCCACCAGATCAGGCTGTCTGGGTCCCCCAACCAACGTGGCCTTGATTGCCTCCAGAGATGGGGCATCCACAGCTCCCCTGGGCAGCCTGCATCTTTAACCACAGAGAGATATATACGGCCACGACAACGCCAGGGAACACTTCAGGCTGGGGCAGAGTGGCTGGAACACTGTGCAGAGGAAACAGACCTGAGGGTACTACTGGTCAATGCTAGGCCAAACATGAGCCAGCAGTCCAGCAGTGTGCCCAGGTGACCAAGAAGATCGATGACATCCTGGCTTGTAACAGAAAAAGTGCACCCAGCAGGAGCAGGGAGGTGACTGTCCTTCAGAACTCAGCCCAGGTGAAACCACACCTCGAGTACTAAGTTCACTTTGAGGTTCTCACTATAAGAAGGAGACCATGGCACTGAGGCCCCAAAACGTATTCAGAGACAGGCAGTAAGGCTGTGAGGGCTGTGGAGCACAAGACATATGAGGAATGGCTGTGGGAGCTGGGATTGTTCAGTCTGGAGAAGGCTCAGGGGTGACCTTGTACCTGAAGGGAGGCTGTGGTGAGGTGGGAGTCATCCTCCCACATAACCAGCAATAGGGCTAGAGGGAATGGCCACAACCTGTGGCAGGGGAGATTCAGGTTGGATGTCAGAAAATACTTCTCTGAGAGAGTGCTCAGGTGCTGGAATGGGCTGCCCAGAGAGGTGGTGGAACGTTAAAGAAATGTTTAGATGTTGTACTGAGGAACACGGTTCAGTGGGAAATACTGGTGATAGATGGACAGTTGGACTGGATCATCTTATCTGTCTTTTCCAACCTTGGTGAGTCTATGATTCTACATTGGCCTCAAAGTCTTCAAAATAAACATAACAGTTCTGCAGAAGTAGCTTTTACAACTTGGAGAAAAAAAGTACTTGAAAAGAAAACTGCTGGTATTCAGCATGGTTCATTTTCCTGCCCATATTACACAGTTTTAATTCAGGAGAGTTTTCAAGCAGGGTAAGTTTCAGTTCTTACCTACAGCCAGTGCTGCACTCTGTTCTTGGCCTCCACTCTGTTTCAAAAGAAGAACAGATTATAAAAATACATTCTTTTGCACCTAAAGTCTTCAGTGTAATGCTATGCAGCCCTACAAAAGTAAACACACATCTGTTTCAGACATTGCACCCTTCTTCAGAATCTACTTCTTAACTATAGTTCTGGACTCATATGCCACTGACTTTAGAACAATTCTGCATTCTTGTTTTTTAATGCAACTTTCAATCTCAAGGCATATAAATAGGGAACATAATCACTGAGTCAAGAACTTGCTTCTAGGAAAACAGGCTGCTGGTGATAGGTAATTTGAAAGAACACATACTGTAACAAATTTAATTACTAGAAGGTCAAAGCTACAATAGAAAAAACACATTTAGATTCCCCTGAATTCCACTTACCCTAACTGGATAACCTTACCAATATTTTTTTCCCCTCCCCATGACAGTAGACTGCTAAATTCCTATTTTGAGACAAAGCAACTAAAAACAAAACTGGAAAACATTAATTATGTACAGGTCAGGGCCGAACACAGTGCATGTTGTTAACAGATATCAAAACAAAAGACCCAACAATAATACACCTTCAAGAAGCTCCGTTCCTGAAAGAAGAGGAAAACGATATAAAAATCAAATAGATGAATGCTAACATTTAACAACACAGAAGTTTCTTCCTGAAACCAGACTTTTCTGTAGTCAGTAACACCAATTAAGATGATTCTGACCGAAAGTTAATTAAGTTCATTGAGCTATTAACAATCAGTACAAGTCCAAAATCATTAGAATGACTACACTATATAAATAAATATGAAAACAGTAAAAAAACACAACAGCAGCAAAGGCAAGGATTTTTAAAAAAAGCTTTTCCAAAAGCATTAGTTGATTGTTATACGCACACCTGGAAGCTTCCAACTGATAGAATTATAAGAAAAATCACAAACTGATCAGCTCTTTACATCTTTTCAGACAGAATATTGCATTTATCATCATGAGCACTTCATACTGTTAAGAAAGGCATGCTGATGCTCAGATAGTTTGTCCTGAGTGAAAAAATGAGTGAAAGCTGATTATAAACACACGCAGTCTTTCCAGGACTCTTATGCTAAGGAAGGCAGAGGACAGACGTTTAGAGCCATCAGGCAGAAGGGAAACAACTAGGAAAGCTCTAACTCTGTTAGATCAGTACCAAATAACAGACAAAAAGATGCTAGTACAGGAATCTACTAATTGGATTCCCATATGGACTCATTTAAGTTGAAACAGACCTTCAAGATCACCAAGTTCCACAAACAATCTGACCCATGGAGTCCCATCGCTAACTCATGTCCCTTAGTGTCACATTCACATGCCTCAGTCCAGGTATGGGGACTCCATCACTTCCCTGGGAAGCCCATTCCAACGCTTGAGCACTTTCTCCGTGAAGGAGGGAGTTAAACTGGATTCTGGGAAGAATTTGTGGCCATTTCCTCACGTCCAGATACCCTCTTCACTGCAGCCTTCTTTCAGGTAGCTGTAGAGAACAACGAGCTCTCACCTCAGACTCCTTTTCTCCAAACTAAGCAGCTTCTGCTGCTTCTCCTAATTCTTGTTCTCCAGTCTTTTCACCACACTGTATACGATCGAGCAGCTCCACATTCTCCTTTTAGTGAGAGGCCCAAAACTCAACACAAATTCAAGGTATGGTCTCACAAGTGTCACATACAAGGGCACAATCCCCTCCCTAGTCCTGCTGGCCAAGGTATTTCTGCCAGGATTCCATTGGCTTTCTTGTCTACCTGGGCACAGCGCTGGCTCACATTCAGCTGGCTGTGCACCAGCATCCTCACATCCAAATTTAGTACCAATCTGTATGCCTCCATGCAAAACAGACTGAGCACATCTGATGCTATGAACTTTGCTTACACTGGCATGCTGACAGTAATGAAATCGTATAGTGCAAAAATCAAATATCACATAATACTCTAAGTTTTAACGTTTGCACAAAGCTATATAATAAAGCATCGTCTAAATTAGTAAGGACTAGATTTGTACATCCCTAGTTGTCAGTGAGGAATCATCACTGAACATCCATTAAAGTGACAGGATGTCAGATTAGAGGTGTGATGGATTTCTTACATGATTAAATTTGTTTTTCCAGAAGCACCTCAGTTCAGACACAAGAGTATCTGAATAAAGAACCAACTGTCAGCTTCAGAGGGCATCACCTCTGTTGTCCCACTTAGTGGAGATGACCTGTAATATATGAGCTCCCATCTGATTGTGATTCTCAAGGTTTGGAATAATACTAACAGGCATAAAACAAGGCATCTACTACATAATAAGTAGTGAAAAAATAATATTTTTTCCTAGATTTTGCAACTCTGATTCAGCCAAGTACTGAATGTTATGTCGCAGAGAACGCAGAAACACAGAACTGTAGGGATTGGAATGGACCTTTAGATATCACTGAGTGCAACCTCCCCTGCAAAGCAGCCCCCCTACAAAAGGGACAGATAGACGTCCAGGCAAGTCTTGAATATCTCCAGAGAAAGAATCTATAAACTCCCTGGGCAGCCTCTTCCAGTACTCCACCACTCTCACTGTGAAGAAGTTCCTTTGCATATTGGTGCAGAACTTCATATGCTCCAGTTTATGGCCATTTTCCCTTGTCCTGTCCCCACAGACTGTTGAATAGAGGTTGGCCATGTCTCTTGGACTCCTACACTCAAGACATTATGAGCATAATAAGATCACCTCCAGGTCTTCTTTTCTCAAGGCTGAACAGACCCAGGTCACTCAGCCTTTCCTCAAAGGAGAGATGCTCCAGGCCTTTTATCATCTTTGTGGCCCCCAATTGGATGCTCTCCAGGGGATCCCCATCTTTTTTGTATCAGGGAGCCCAAAACTGGCCACAGTACTTCAGGTAAGGCCTGACCACGGCAGAGCAGAGGGGAAGGATCACCTCCCTTGACCTGCTGGTCATGATCCTTTCAATGCACCCCAGGATCCCACTGGCATTCTTGGCCACCTGGCTCATGGCCAACATGTCATCCACCAGGACTCCCAGGTTCTTCTACACAGAGCTCCTCTCCAGGAAGTCATGCCCCAACCTGTACCGATACTTGTGGTTATTCCTTCCCAGGTGCAAGACTTTACACCTGCTTTTGTTAAACCCCATCTGGTTTATTGCTGCCCAGCTCTCCAGTCCATCCAGGTCTTGCTGAATGGCAGCACAGCCTTCAGGCATGTCAGTCATTCCTCCCAGCTTTGTATCATCTGCGTACTTGCTGAGGGTGGACATAACCCCCTCATCAAGGTTGTCGATGAAGTTAAAGACAAGCAGCTGCTAAGAAAAACTGCTTATTATTCAACAGGTTAACAGCTCACGGATTGTTTACTTTTTTAAATAAAGAGACAAACAGCAGAGAAAGTAATGCATCTCATTTCTGGAGCCTTTATTATGCAGAGGCATAACACCTCTTGGTCTGCAACCTAACTTCAACACAGCAGAAAGAGGCTAAAGCACATGTGCTAACTTCCGATGCCAGCTAGAAACTGAAATAGTTATCAGGACAGTTGGGAAATAGATGGGGAAAAGCACTGACAGATTGAGACAGGTAGTGAATCACCCAGTCAGTAAAGGCCTGGAGCTGACTGAAGTCAAACATTACTCAAATGTAAGATGAACTAAGTAAACTTCGCATCTTGTGGACAACGGATTTTGAAAAGACTAGTAACAGGCCAGCTGCTGAATAAACTCTAGGTTTGGGGTATCCATCTCAGATTGGAACTGATACTGCTCAGCATGGAAAGATTTCAGAAGAGGTTCACCAGTAACTTCCAGTAAGGAATCAACATCATCTGCTCAGCTCCCATGGAACTTACCGAGCAGTCCCCACACATAAGCACAGCTTTGGCAGCAAGCATAGCAGATTTTTATGTATAAGAAAGGTGATTTTGCAGCTCTTCAACACTTGCGTGTTACTGCCTATTAAGAACTCCAAACATCAAGCACAAAGAAACCAGTTTTCTAGTAAGAACCTAAATTACTTTCTTTGTACTAGATTGGTACACTACAGCTCATAAGGAAACTTAAACAAAAGAATTACCTCATGAAGCCATAAAGCTTACAGAGCTGTCAAAGAAAGCTCACACAGAATCCCTGTACTTCATATGAAGCATAAGGCACCCAGGCTTTAGCATTCTTCAGAGAATAACTCACTTTGCTACCTTCACAGAGAAAAATGTTTAAATTACTCACTTGAAGTTCAAGATCACACTGGGATCTCCCCTGCTAAATATTGCCAACTGGGGCCTTGCGCGAGCCAGAGATGGACCATGGTAGGCATATTCTGAGTCACATCACAGTGATGAGAACAGGACCTAGCTTAAAAACAGCACTGCTCAGGCATTTTGCACATACTCCTGCTCTACTGCTTCAGATACAAGCTTGAAATTAACTCCAAAAACTGGTTACTCTTAGAACTGGAAGTACACACTGAAAATATGAGAACAAGCCCATTTCAATACAGAACTGCAAGTCAAATACATCCCACGTGTTGTGGGTATTAAAAAAAAGAACAGTAAGAAATTTTTAGCAATAAAACTTGATTTTTTAACTCAGTAAAAATAACAGATGGTTAAGCTACAGAAAATAAATCATAGCTAAGATCACGTTTCACAAAGTTTCAGGGCATCAGCAGTTGAACCAAGATTCAGTGCTAGGTGGACACAGACTCCCATACTAACATCTGTGATGCTAAAAAGATCCTGCAAAAACTGCATGGCAAACTGCAGTGGTAGTGTATCACTGCTACAAATTCATCCCGGTTCTTCTGACAAAGCAAACCCAGTAGTAGCCTGCTATGAAAGTACCTTTCTGACCACAGGCTGGAGAAAGGTCAGGATCCTTTTTCCTCTGCTGCCTTCCTATTACCCTTCTAAAGCTAAATTGTATCTTTATAGTTCATGTTACACTAAGCCCTTCACAAATGTATGTCATTTCTCAATACTGTTTGATACTATTACATATTACTTGCTACACTCAAAGCTGTACTAAGCATATTTCAAGGCCAGGCTGGATGGGGCTTTGAGCAACCTGGTCTAGCGGGAGGTGCCGTTGCCTATAGCAGGGAGTTGGAACTAGATGATCTTGAAGGGCCCTTCCAACCCAAACCATTCTATGATATAATTTTACGACAAAGATGGTAGTCTGATATGAAAGCTTTCTTGGACTGTGTTACACACCTGGCAAAAGCATGTGAAACTTTATGTCCTCTGTTGGCTGAGAAAAATGCATTTACATCAACATAACTGACAGGCTGTGCAGCTGTATTAGCATTCAGCACTTCATCCAAACACGCTGTTAAGCTCAGGCTCATATGTCCATCTAGAAGCTTAGTTAACTACTCAGCATCTCAACTTCCTTAAGACTAAGCCCAAAGACTTGGCTTCAAGCAATGTGGCAGAGAGCTATCAGGTTTGCTTTGAATAAAATATTTCAAGGAAGTAGAAGTGCTGCACTACAGACTCAAAAGGGGGGAGGGGAAAGGATGTCAATGTTTACTTAGGAAAGAAACCTAAGTTGAAGTCCGAGTACAAAGAATCTTTTACCCAAATGAAAAAGTTAATTTCCAAACAACCCTTAAGACTTCTCTAAGCAAGTGAGGATATTCACTATTAGACAATGAGAAAACCAAGCCAGGGCTTTTAGGAAAAGAAATTGGCCTTTCAGAGAAAAAAAAACTGAGTTGGGTGTGGGGGAGCATGGCGTAGGTCACAGGAGCTGTTATATTCCAGGCTGAGCATCTACATGTTTTACTGCAAAAAGGGAGGTTAAAAAAAAGGCACGCAGTAAGTTTTGAAGCAAGTCCTATGCTCAATATAGTCAATTATACAAACAACTGAAGTGCTCATTCTGGTGGCATATCATGTCCTGCATTTCTTTCAAACTATCCTAAGTTTAAATTCTGAAGAGTTTTAGTACCACATACTACACCCAAGCAGAATTTTGAAGAGATATCTAGCATTTGTGTTTCCCCCCCTCCAAAAAGTATTCAAGGTATTCATTACCTTTATAACATTAGGTGATGCTGCTATCTACTGCACATCTAACTTCCCTATAGCTACTTAACATTGCTATTTTTCTGCAATTAATGCTTCCTTTGAAGTTACACCGTTAACACCCATTTGTGAAGTGTTTCTGAATACCGGCCAAGTGATTCAACAACTCTCTATGTGAGCCATACAAAAGATGCAGGTTTTTTTTTTTTTTTTTTTTTTTTTTTTTTTTTTTTTTTTTTTTTTTTTTTAATATGACAGTTACAGAGTTCTGACTCACCAATGTCAGAACAACAGAACAAAACCCCAGTCTGTCCCAGGAAGTTTGCAGTGATACTCATACACTTGTATATTAAGACAATGGAAAACATTAAGGAAAGTGGAAAACATTAAGACAAAAAAAAAAGTCAAGAAAGCCTTTCCTTTCAAAGCTATTTATTAGCAGCACATTATCAGATCCAAGCAGCCTAAGAATTTGTAGCTCCATTCAGTAACATTTCAGAACGGCCCTTAAAAAAAACAAAAGTCACCTAGACTTTTCTTACTCCAAATATAGAACTACACTGCAACTATACATCAACTGTAGGGAACCTCTTTTTACTGACTGTTTTCCTTTTGATGAATTTTAATCTATAATCCTCAGTACAATTAGAAATTGAGAGCTGAAATGACCCAATAGGTAGAACTGTAGGATGAATCCAGACCAAAGCAGATTAGGCTGGAACTAAAGTACCAGAGGCAGCATGCACAAGCTAGAGGCAATACCATGCAGGAGCCCAACCACGTGGCACAGCCCTGGAAGAGCAGTCTGTGGTGCGAGCAGTGTCCACAGCAGCTCCACCAGAGCAGCTGCTGCACTATGCTTCAGCCTGGAGAAGTGACCTCATTGCAGCCTTTCAGTATTTTAAAGGGAGCCTTCAAACAGGAGGGGAATCAACTCTTTGAAAGGGTAGATAACTGCAGGAGAAGGGGAAATAGTTTTAAGTTGAAAGGAGGAAAGATTTAGGTTGGATATCAGGGGGAAGTTCTTTACAGAGAGAGTGGTGAGGTGCTGGAACAGGCTGTGGATGCCCCATCCCTGGAGGTGTGCAAAGCCAGGTTGGATGGGGCCCTGGGCAGCCTGGTCTAGTATTAAATGGGGAGACTGGGGGCCCTGCCTGTGGTGGGGGCTGAGGGGGTTGGAGACTCATGATCCTTGATGTCCTTTCCAACCTGGGCCATTCTGGGTGATTCCACATTGAGAGTCCCAAGAGCACCTCTGGTCTGCTCAGCTCTGCCTGCAGTTCCACCTTGTCTTCTGTACTGAAAGAGCAACTGAAAGTAGCAACTGTTTCAGCTAAAATTAAAATAAAGGAAGCTTATCAGATCTGCTGAACAGTAATATTCTACTAGCAGAAGATCAGGACCCAACAAAAAGAAAAGCAGGCAATCATATGCCAGTAAACACTGATAAATGAGAATACTCGAAGCAATCATATCAATCACATTTGTACAGAAAGGAAGAATCTAGTCAGATCATTTTAACCTGTGACCTCAACTGCTTATTGAGCAGCACTGAAGATGAAAGCATGCACAGAAGTTGCATAATGCAGGGTAGCAAACATAAGACAGAATATGGGAATACTGAAGCCTGGGTTTAGCTTCCAGGGACCGTTACGTGTATTAAACAGCTTTATCAAATAGACAGGGAAAAAAACAAGGAGCCATAGGACAGGGTTATAATTGCTGCACTGCAATTTAATGATACTGAGCAGAACATTTCTGCTCAGTAATTTCCAAAACTACTTCTAAGATGAGATTAAAAAAGGAAAAAAATAAAACTGCAGTTGTGGCAAAGCATTAGGCTGAGCATTAACGCACTCAGAAGGAGCACGTGTGAGCAATCCAGATCCCTGTGGTGCTTTTAAAAAAGTAAAAAACATGTAAAAACTAAAAATTTCATTTAACAAGCATTTAGAAGGTCCTCCTGTAACTCAGGAAGCGAAAAAAGCAACATCTGACATCAGCCTAATAGAACAGACCCTATAAAACGTAATGTGAAATCTCAATCACCAGTATCAACAAACAGCTTTTCATTAGAGCAACATTTGGCCCGAGAAAAGTTTACATATTTTGCAGGTCTGTTTAAAAGTGACTTTTTGAGAAGTCAAAACAACCCTTAAATTAATGACTTTGATTTGAAAGTTCATTGAACAAACAGAACCAAACAGTTGGTGTTGTCCTGAGTGATTATTTACAGGTGAAGAAAAAGAGCAGCTTTTCCTACATAAACAAAACAGCACAGCTCGAGGCTCCAGCAGAACACGGGGCCTGCTACAAGACTTTAAATCAGATTCAAAACTCACCTCTTTTTCAACTTACTCGACTAAGTGATGAAGCACAACTGCTACATATAGTCAGAGTATTCTGGAACAGCCCTATGGTTGATGAGTCAAAACCCTGTCACTGATCATTTGCAGGTTATTACTACCTTCATTCAAGGTTTTAAATAATTCTATATCTGCTGTGAGAGAAAAGATACCATGTTACGCTGCATCAGCAAGGCAGACTATTAATATTCATTACTGATGGGTACCTGTTAAGACTTTAACAACAGGATTGCACAGAAGATTTAAGCCTTCAATCTATTCCCATGCTATTGGAACCAGCCATATTAAGCCACATGAAACAAGGCCTATGATAAAACCCAGCAAATAAACAGGAGACAGCTCAGTTAGACCAAAAGGCTGTCAGCCATTCCTCTTTCTTGCTTCAGACAGCAGCAGTAACACAAAATAAATGCACGCTGGTAAAACATGGTAGAATTCCTGATTACTCTATTCAAAATATTTTCTAAGTAAGCAATACCAGAAAAGGTGTCTTAACTCACCATCATTTTCTTGGTAAAACTTCAACAAACCCACTATCACACAGACAACAAATCAATTTGAGCTCATCTGAACTGCAATTGGTAAGCAAACCTACCACAGTATATTCAGAGCAACACTACCAACAGATTTTATTCTTTTTTTTCAACTTGTGGCTCAAATGGGAAGTAAAGGTGGTTTCAGTTGTCAGAAAGACATTCATTTTTCTTTCTGTATTTACAGTGTATGACCTCATTGTGATGGATCAGTCTGTCATCCTGGTGGTTCTCACCCTGTCCTACTGCTGCTATCTGGTAGTTCTGCAGTGAAAGCTTTTCTTGCTTGTAGCACTTGTAGTTCCACTATCTCTAAATTCATTACGTGAGGCTGTCCCAAATGGAAAACTTTCTGAAAGAGCACATTAAGAGCTCCAGGTTGGTTTTTTTTTTTTTTTTTTTTTTTAAACACTTATTTCCTTGTTTAGTAGAGGAAACATTTGGCACTGACCAAAACAGAACAGAACATTGCTTTCTACCTCCAGCAGTACATTAAGTTTTGCATAAACTTCCTGACAGTCAAAGACACGCAGAAGTCTATAACACTACAGCCTAATTCAAGAAAAATCCATCTTCTGGATCACATCCCTCACTACTAACCTTTCGTAGGCACACAGGTATTGGGACAGTTAGAAAAACTTCCCCTGTTCAAGTCTAGTGCTTTCCTGCTCTACCTACTGTAGAGAACCTGCATTCAGCAGGGGGAGATGCTCAATCTCCAAAGTCCCTTACAACACCTATGTATGATTCTATGATATCAAGGGATTTACACTTAACAGCAGAAATAATTACTGAAGGAATTTTAAAGACTCTACCCACAAGCAAGCAGAACATATGAAATTATGTCACCCAGATAAATGCTACTCTTGTAAGAGCTATTCAAGCCACAACAAAGCGTTCTCAAAATTAATACTAAGGTGACACGTAGGTATTTGCTTCCACTTTGCAAACAAAATACTGAAGGTGTTTCCAAATTGATTAAAATTAACATAAATGCAGAACCTGTTAATCCACAAACAGTGCAATATCAGTGCTGGGGCAGACACCACAACACACCGAACACTTTACTTGAAACACCTCCCCATTGTCATTCCACCATAATTACAGGGGAACCATTCTAAGTTGCACAGAATGATTTTGATGTTTTCAAGCATGTAAACAAATTCAAGCTGCAGGTGAGAGAATGCAGCTATAAATTAAGAATGAATAATTATCAGAGGTTACACTCAGAAGTAGGAGATAGATATCAAGATTTGTATGAGTGATTGGCGCTCAAAAAATAATCCTTTATAAGGTAACATTCTGAAAAAATTACCACCAGAAAAATAAGGCAATCACTAAAATGTTAGATGTCTTTAGAGTCTGTGATAATGGACTTCTGAAACATAGCCAAAAGAACATGTGTATCTAGAACAATATCTGGATAAAATAGGCTCATGTGCATCTCATAGGGACACTTGGTCTCCCCCACACTACGAAATATTCAGTCAGCTGCAGCTTGCTCAGCACCAAGATCCACCAAGATCCAGCAAGATAAAGGCACTCTTCCCCAAGCAACGTGGTTTTCATAAATCCCATTCTCTCTTCAGCATATTCCCAGAGATGGGGGCTGAGCTGAGAACTGGGTCAGGCCTAAAATGTGCTACAGCTCAGCATGTCTCACCTGCTGTTCTCCCAGACTAAAACTAATGCTGGAAACAGCGAAATCAAGTTTAACTTGATTTCTCTACTACCTCTACACTACCTCTGAGCTAATAAATCCTGCCTGGTCTTAAAGGTCCATAAATACTGAAGGCAGATGACTATTCTACCACAACTGCAGACAAAGAGCTCAATTCTGGAACTACTCAGTTTCACTCAACCGTTTTAAGTTCTCTTGGTAAGAGATGGGAGTGACGGTGTGGGAAGGGAAGCAGAAGTGAGAAAATGGACAGCTGGCCCCCAGCAATTCCTTCACTGCTAGGCCAATGAGCTTTTCAGTTCTGTGTATATGCCGAGCTGTACACTCAAATTTACGTAGACATGCATAATTCGTTCATACCACAGAATGGCTTAGGTTGGAAAGGACCTTAAAGATCACTCACAAGCTGTAAGCAAGGATGCCAGCCACCAGACCAGGCTGCCCAGGATCCCACCCAAGCTGGCCTTGAATGCCTCTAGGGATGAGGCATGCACCGTCTGTCCGAAAAACTTGCTCCAATGCCTCATCACTCTTTTGGTAAAAATTTCCCCTCCAAATCTAACAAAAAGCTCCTCTCTTTTAGTTTAAAACTATTTCTGCTTGCTCCAGTGCTATCTGTCCATGTAAGGAGTTGGTCTCCTCGTGATTATAAGCTCCTTTTACAGCATTGGAAAGGCCACAATGAGGTCTACCTTTCTTCATAGTAGTGTCCAGCACTCTGATTATCTGCATGGCCCTCTTCTGGACCTGCTGCAACAGCTCCACATCCTTCCTGTAATGGGGGTCCCTGGCCTGGACACAGTACTCCAAGTGGGGCCTCATGAGGACAAAGCAGAGCAAGACAGACACCTCCTCACCTTGCTTATGGCCATCCTTCTTTTGATGCAGCCCAGGATACAGCTGGCTTTCCTGGCTGCAAGAAAGCACTGCTGGCTTAATGATTATAATCTGATAATAATAACAGTGCTGTTCAAAACTGGTGGTAAGAATACAGTGTTTCAGTATCTCAAGCTGTGACTGCTACAACTGCAGGTACCTTCTGTGGTAAACTGAAGGGACAAAGCTTTAAACTGGGAGTATGGGAAGAAGTTTCATACACATTTTAGAGTCTATTTTTTTTATTTAAACACAGAGCTAGGCAGGAAAGTTCAAAGTATAGCTCACAAATAGCTGTAACATGCAAACCATCTTTATACAAAAAAAGAATTACATGAAGTCAAATGTTTTCACTGTTGTTTCCACCAGATGGATATGCATTAATAATACCAAACTTTTAAAGGCATGTAAGATTAGTAGAGCAACAGAATGAAATACGTTCAGTCAACTTTGGTTATTAGCACAAACTACACAATACAACTTCATATTAGCCTCAATTGTTAATAAAATTTAGGTAAATTAACTCATATGGAAAGCTTAATAAAGCATCTGTTAAGTATTTGGGTCATAAAAGCTTACTGTTTCCTTACTGGCTAATATACTGCTTCTTTTCACAATTTGTCCTTGGATCCATCTGCCCATGCCGAGATAAGAAATGTCTCCTGGTTTACTTAGCCCTATACCTCAAAAAGTAGGCTTAAACTTGGATAAAAGGTATATGGGAAGGGGTAGCTGGATGAAAATTGAATGCAGGTTTAGTTTACATCTTGTGGATATTTTCCACGTATGCTAAAGACTTCATTCAGTGAGTATTTGAGAAGTGAGATGCAGACCTAGCACCACCCAAGGATACATACATGCTATAGCTATGTTAAGCCAGATGTCCTAAATTCTCCCATTTCTTTGTGACTGGCTTGTAACAACATGGCTCAACCCCTCAACTTACAGAATGATAAACTGTTAGCAAGAGGTTATAGTTCTTCACCAACAATTCTTTCACTGTTCTGAACCACAGGTAACCTACATGTAGCTTTAAATGCCTGTGAATTAGGGTACATCTTCAGTTACATTATCATGTATTGTTTCCAGCAAAAGTGATGCCTCACTGAACACCCTTCAAATAATTTGAAGAACACTAATGACATTTTCTAAAGCACCTGGAAATTTTAATTAGCATGCTTAGCATATTCAGCTTCTAAATCAGCTTTCTTTAAAGTCTTCTTTTTTCTCTCCCGCAAAGCTCTGGAGAATAACAGTTGAAGTTTCAGTGTTTGCACCATTACTTCAAGTAAATAGCTCTGGTACAGTAAAAAGGTTCAGACACGCATTAATCTCAATGGAAAAAGCAAAAAAAACCAATGTTTAACATTCCACCACAGGCAAAAGACTCCTCTTTTTCCTCTACTACAGAGAGAGCAGGAATTGAGTCACAGTGTATTCTGTTTAAATATCTGCATGCTGTCCAGCCAATATTGTGCCTTTTGTCTGGTATGCTACTGCTAAGCACAGAAGAACTACTGCATGGACTACTTTCTACTTTCAATACATCAAAGTAATCTGTACTTCTTGTCCTGGAACATCACAGAAAACAGACACAATTGACAAGCAGACATCTGAAAAAAATGGTTTACCAGTTGGTAGTATCTTCTTGCAGTCTTAACAGAGAACTCCTCTTCCCCAGGTTACCGATGCAGCAGCTTGTCTTCAGAATCTGAACAAACAGGAGAATACCATTAAAACTAAACAATACACAGCACTTGAATTACATCAGTCAGTGCAGGAGGTAAATCAATGTTAATCCTGTAATGCCAAGGAACAAATGCTGTTCTTTAGGAATCCAAACAAAACAAAGCACTTGTAATTTTATGGAACTGACAGCGCAAGGAAATAAAGAGGCATCCTGACAAACTCTTCTGTGAGTCAGCAAGGCAATTAGCTGTGATCATAAGCATCAGAAATAGAGCATTACATCTCAGCATTACTGAGCCAACTTGCATTTAGTTGCAGCAGAGAGAAGGAGGTCTCAGTTTATATACACTACCACATATTGCACATAGAGAAAGATGGTTCATGAGTACAGTTTCCAACAGTTCAAGACAAAAATGGTCAATGACAGCATTTACCCTTTGGAACTTAATGTAATTTTGAAGTAAGATATGTAAGTAAAGCTTTTGGCTTAGAAATTCAGTCTTGTGTAGTACAACAGAAAAGCATTTCCCTGCGGTAATTTTCCATTGAGATCTACTGCAAGCATCTTTTGGTTCATCTGGAATAGGTTTATAGAAACATCTTCCTTTTTATACTGCAGCAACTGGCTGCAGTAACTAGCTAAAGTGAACACCTTACCACTGTTGTATTACATAAGTTTATTCCATCTGGGATCTGGAAGGCTTCTTCCATTTCAGGGTTTTCAGCAACTGTAAATGTTTAAGTGTTTTCACTTCACCTGCCCCCAGAAAACCCACTTTAGCTCCTACCGCAGGCTCTGCTCCTGTTACCAGAATCCACCTTATCAATATTTCACATTGGGTCTTTTTTTTTTTTTTTTTTTTTAAAGGAACAACCCTCCTATTTCATACTTCGCAAAACCAACCTCATTCTGCAGTGCATCTGTTTTTAGAAATTAGTTTACAAATTGTTTTTAGAAATTAGTTTACAAATTGTTTTTAGAGATCTGGTTTAGAAATACAGGATTCCTGTCGTGTCAATGACTTCTGCAGATCCAGCTGAAGAGGCACAAAATACTCAATGTTCATTTGTACTACTTCAGCTACCAACAGCTCCTTGAGGTTACATAATCCTGATTAATGAGCATTTAGCACAAAAATACGCTGCTTTGCAGTGAAATTCCCAATCAAATAAAACACAGTCCTACCAATTTTCCCCTGCTTGAGAATGAGTGAGGGAATGGGAAGTTCCCTGCAACATGGAGGCTCTGGGATGATTTTAGTTTTACGAAAACTATCATCAAGAGTTCCTCCCCTTTTCCCACAGAAGAATCCTGTATCCCCAACAGCACCATTAGCAGAAGACAAGGATTCCAAAGATCAAGAGACCATAATGCAAAATGTAACTGATAAGTCAAATGATCTTACTCCCATCCTGCAGCAAGTCTGCTGCAACAGACAGTTCAAATGTTAAAAAAAAAAAAAGAGTAATGTCAATCAATGATAACTTTTGCCAATTTGTGTCAATGGCAAAATGAACAGGTGCCTCAGAACTTAATGTTTTTGATTTGACTGATTATTTTACTAGACCAAATATTTGTTACACTTCCACTGCATGAACTTACAATTCAGCACATTTCCAGTTTCATCCATTCAAACTTCACTTTTACCTGAAGCAGCATGTAAACGTGCTGAATTTTGTTTTAACAAAAGCTACATCCAAAGCTGCACAGAGACCCTCCTGTTCCCCAACCCCATGCTTTCCCTGCACAGCCCAGCAGTGTTGCCCTCTTGCTCAGCAACTTCCACACCATCCCTGATGAGCCATGCCTGCATGCTGACCCCTTCAGCAAGAAGGGAAAAAAGCGCCAGGAGCTGGAGCTCAAGAGCAAGCCTGGGTGGGAAATGGCAGAAAAACCAACAGGTACTGCAGAGCAGACAGCTCATGGAAACATCTGCTTCCATAGGAACTATGTGATCTGCTGGGGCTGGACAAATAATGTCTGGTGTCATGTGAGGTAGGGCACTGCTGAGGGTGTGTGTGCCTCCAGCAGCTGTGCAACACACAGCACAACAGGGGCTGACGTGGGGGCATACACAGAGCTACAGATGTCTGGCCCCTACAAAAACATGGAAAAAAACCTCCAGTTTTCAATGTAACAATCCTTCACTTGTGTTGTGTTTCAGTTGATATAACCTGTTAAGAGCTCATAACTGTGATATAAACGATAACACAGGAGAATTAAGCAGTTACCATCCTAGCTTTTCAGTGTTGATTCAAAAATTAATTTTCTTTATTTCACCAAAGTCTACTGAACTAAATTAACACTGTTTCTTTGACAAGCTGATTAGCATAGCTAGCAAACAACAGAAGAATTTGCGCACTCTCAGAAGACATTCCTGCTTACTTTCACATGCTGTGTTGGCACAGCTTCGTAATGATGAATCCAAAAGGACACAGAGCATAAGCCTAAATTAGGGAGACCTCACCTATCCATTACAGTGATCATCCCTTCATTTGTTTTGTCACCTAAGGAGAAGGTGGAATTTAATTCTGCAGTACAGCACCTGACTCAATCTTGTTCCCATTCAAAATTCACACTCAAGAAAAATAACCACTAAGATGCAAAGAGCCTTCCGTGAGTTGGACCATGTTTGTTTTTCTCTGGTGTACGTGTTTCAACAGGCACACACTCAGCCACAGCTTCCTTAGCCTCCAAGATGTTGCTCTTAGCTGAGCTATAAGGGACAACACTTCTAAGATTAAGGCAGCATTCTCAGGAGAAAACAAGCAACAGCATGCAGAGGCTAACATCTTACTGAAAAAACTGAGAGTTCCCTATGCAAGATAGTTTGCTGAAATACTATGGAAAAACAACTCTTACTGCCAGACAGAGCAGTTTCTAGGCAGAGATTTCATGTTATCCCTACAAGTTTTTCCAGTCTTTGCTACTATTAATGCAGGAGTCACAGATCAAGCACACTCTGTGTCAGAGCAGGCTCCAAGTGCTCACAAGCAGGTAGCAGGGATGGCTCAGGAGCAGAGGGAAGGTGAAGTCCAAGTATTTCCTTCAATTCTGCATAAGCTGAGAGCTGCCAACACAATCACATGTGCTCCAGTTCTCTGCCTTGCTCTGGTTGGATGCTCATGACAGTACTGAGCTGACAACCTGCAATAGCTTGAGCTGCCATTTCTGTGATTAGCAGCTTATGCAGCACATTCAAGAACCCACAGAAAAATAAATTTCACAGCTTAATGCAGCCAAGTAATTGTAACTAAAAAGCTTTGTCTAAACTATGTTTAGGAATAACAGCAGCTGGCATTAACCTATATACCCAACGCTATTGTACATGTATTGCACATGAATCACATCCAGAATCACTGTGCTGCACACATCTGAGTCTGAATTTGCTTAGGCCCAAATGTAGAAAGCACAGGAGACAGCAACGGAGATTTGGGATGATGCATCCTCCCCAACATGGATCTCAACAGGCCTGAAAACCCATCAACAGCATGTCCAGAGAAGGGCAACAAAGCTGGTGATGGGTCTGGAGCACAAGTCTTGTGGGGAACAGCTGGAGGAGCTGGGATTGTTTAGTATGGAGAATAAAAGGCTCAGGGGAAAGCTTATAGCTCTCTAGGACAGGCTGAAAGGAGGGTCTGATAAGGTGGGAGTCTGGTGAGCCTCTTCTCCCACTTAACAAGGATGAGAGGTAATGGCCTTAAGTTGCACTAGGGGAGGCTCAGGCTGAATTTTAGGAAAGATTTCTTCTCTGGAAGTGGTGAGGTGCTGAACCAGCACCAAGGAGCTGGTAGAGTCACTGTCCCTGGATGTGCTCAAGAAGTGTCTGGATGCTTTACTGCAGGACATGGTTTTGTGGGGACATACCGGTGGTAGGTGGACAGTTGGGCTTAATGATATTGGAGGTCTTTTGCAATCCTGATGACTCTAAAAAAAGAAAAAGCAACGCACTGAGTCCTGTAAAAGCAGGAAAATCTTTACATGCTAGAATTCATACAGACAGCTTTAACTGAAAACAAAACATGAGAACTCTATTGGTCACTTAAATAATACGAAGTTGTGCGTTTTTTGTTTGCTTGTTTTTTCTCCTTTCCAATTTACTTCACCAAAACAAAAGTTTATAGTTGGAAGAGGAAATTGTCCTGTAAATTTATGAATTGCCTGCCAGGGATCTATTACAATGTCCCCAGTGGTTTGCTTCTACACAGCTGAAGAGTTCTCACTTCTCTGCTTCCAGGAGAGTAATGAAACTGGATAAGATCAAAAGAAAAGATACTAAATGTCAGTAGTTACAGCTTCAACCAGAAATCGTGCAGTCAGTAACAATGGTGCTAAGATGCAATACATTGTAGGTGAAGATTAATTTATCTTCACAAATTAATAAAGTTGCGAAGGCAGACAAAAGACACTCATACAACACCTTCCATTGCTCCCACAGCAAACATTTGGCACAGGTTTCAAGCATTATCAATCCAAGACAATGCTTTAATTGAGGTGTAATTTACCACACTTACACAGAACCCTGATCAGCTTTTCCTGTTATTTACTCTAAAGTCATTGAAAAGATTTTAAATGTAAGCATTTTCTATGATTGTCTCTCCTCTTAGTGCTATTTTTCTGTTTTCAAATACCACACGACATTTTGAGCTCAGCAGAGCTTCATGGTTTATCCACTTTCCTTTAAAATACAAGTTCCCAAAACAACTTGAAGTTGGAGGATCTTAACAGAATAACAACACATCTCTCCATTTAGGGGAACAGCATATGCTCAAGATCCAAGAGTTTGCTCACACTTCAGAAGATTCAAATCTGTAAGGAACGTCTGGATTTTGTGTTGAGGGACATGGTTTAGTGAGAACTACTGGTGACAGGCGGATGGATGGACTGGGTGATCTTGTAGGTCTTTCCCAACCTTGGTGTTTCTGTGATTCTGTGAAATCAGATCTTTACCTTTAAGCCCTCATTCACTCACTGTCTTGGAGTTCAGGAACTTGTGCCAAGATTTACAGTAAATGCAGCAGTAGAAACAGAACAGATCTCGAGCTCAACATACAATTGAAACTGTAAATATCAATTTCATCTAACCATACAATGAGCATGTTTCTCTGTTTCACAAAGAAATGTGGAACTGTAAGAACAATTATACTGATAATCATTTGAACATTCTGACATAAGACTATTTAACTAGAAAAAACAAACAAACAAACATCAGCAGTATTTCACTGTTCTCCTTTAAAACAGTTACTCCTCACAGAGCAACTCAACTCCTTAGTGTCCTACTCAGAAGAAGACAGGCAGAGTGGAGATGAAGCACTCCCCAACTTCCTTACAAAACAGGTTTCAGTAGCAAGATGAACACAGCAAGGTTCAGTTATACAGACTGAAACACCACAAAGACACACGGAATCATAGGGGTTGGAAGGGACCTCTGGAGATCCCAATGCTAAAAGCAAGTTCTCTCCAGTAAGTTACGCAGGAAAGCATTCAGGCAGGTTTTAGATATCTCCAGAGCAGAAGACTCCACAGGCTCTCTGGGCAGCTTGTTCCAGTGCTCTGTCACCCTCAAAGTTCTTTCTCGTGTTTGCATGGAACTTCTTGTGCTTCAATTTGAGGCTGCAGTCCCTCATCCTGTCACTGGCACCACTGAAAAGAGCCCTACCCCATTCTCTAAGTGTTGGTAAGATCCCCTCTCAGATGACCCACAGTAACTGTGCCCTATGCCATGTTTTCTGTATGCCACCACAGAAATAATCTTTTCTACTGCTGTTGAAAGGATGACTCTTGATACAAGGCAAAATAGCAGGACATATAGGATGAGAAAACCTTGAAGATTTCTTCATTCTGAAGCAAACCTGTCATGTCTTCATAATTCAGATCTCAATTACTATGTTTGCTCTTCAATTTTATCAGACCTGGCCAGGGGACCCAGTAAAATACTCTGCTGAAACCAGGAATTAGTCCATGGGATGAACACAGGACTGACCTTAATTCTTCTACTCTCTGAAGACGTAAACTAAAAGAAACTCTGTACATGACATGAACCAGCAGACCAGCACAACTGCTACTGACTCTACCTCAATGATTAAATACATAAGCAACCAACGAGAACTCTTCCTAACTAAAGCTTACAGCAAGACCACCGCAGTTGCCCATCCAGGCTCCAAAGAAAAGTTTCAGTTTTCCATTAAACAAAGATCTACTGTGAGTTAAGACTTAAAACCAGGACTTACCTGTGCCATAAAAATTCCTCCTCACCAGGCTGTGCTCAGCCTTTCCTGGATCCACCCCTCCAACCTCTATTTGCAGAGCACCCCAGCTGAGTGAGGCACCCGCCTGGCTCACACACCAATACTGATTTCAGGACTCCACAAACAGGTCGGAGTCAGGCTTCCCACATGCTACAATCAGCAGGCAACTATGCAAAAGAGCCTTCCTCTTTTCCACGAGGTGCAATTTAAAACTCTTACTACTGAAAGCAGGTAGCAGGGGATAGAGAAGGTACTCTGAAGCCCTATATGTGGATATCTGGTGAGTATCTTTTATTTTTTTTTTCCCCGTTTCCTAATCATCTGGATTTAGACAACTTATTATTTAGTCTACAGAAGACCAGGCATTACTTCAAGCTCTTAGCCATGTTTAGTAGACCTAGCTTTCTCTACCTGATGTTTAAGTAGTCCAAGCTCTCAGCCCAGGTGGTCTGAATGATGTTTTTAGGGTTCAATATTTAAATTTTCTTGTTTTGCTTAAAAGATACCACAGTGCTTCTGTTTGCAACCTTGAGAAGGAAGTCTCACTCCCAGAAAGCTGTTGATAGACTGTCTCAGTTTTTACATCCGTTTCTCACTAGACATTAAAAGCAAGTGGACTCCTATGCTGCACAGGAAATCTGATGAACTTTAAGTCATTCTTACACTCTCACATCCTCCCAAATCTTCTGTCTGTATCTATGAAGTAAAAGACCTTTGTTGAAAACACAGTTGGAGGAGCCATCATCAGAGGCTTTAGCACACCTTTCCTACATTTGATGCACATGTTATAACCTAAGTCAATACAGGAGTTGTACAATTATTCTACGCTGCTTTGAAGTAAGAGTACTTTAGAATAATTCTTATATTCTCCTGCAGAAGAGAAACACCAAGATTCGAATGGTCACATATAGGTTCTACAGGCTGCAACAGGGGATTCATTTAATAGAATCCCCTATATATAAAATATAAATAGAATATAGAATATATATAGAATAGAAATAGAATTAGCAGGTATGTAGAAAAAAAATCTCTAATTCACAGACTGGGTCCTGTTTTTTTTGCTCCTGTAAGGCTAGAAATACTTGTTCCAAGATTAACGGCTTTGAGGGTACAGAGTTTCTCATGGGCAAATGGAGTCCAAAACCTAAAGTTAAATACACATATGAAAGAAAGGTGCTTCAAATAATAAAATTCACATTGAAGAGTCAAGCCCAGCACATACTTAGGTAGCTACAGATAGCAACTTTGCTTTTTAGAGTGCAAAGAGAGACATACAGCTCTTTTTCATCCACTTGCCATTACCTTTGTGAGTGGAGGCAAGCACGTGCAGCAAGACTATAATCAATACCAGCACTGCATCTGCTTACAAACTTTCAGAAAAGTTCCAGGTCCGTGGATTTGAAGAGTAACAGAATAGGAATAAACGGCACTAATAACGCATAACTAGACTTTAACCTGAAGGGCCTAACTTCTGCAGTTCCCAAATTTACATCAGGGACCTCATCTGCAAAGTGCTTTAAAGCCACGTGACAAGTTAGCTGCTCTATAGGTGAAATGTGCCTTCCTGAGAAACCCATAGAGCCATTACCCATGTTATCAACCAGAGGAGAGGCAGTACTACATATGAGCCAGTGTTCATCCCAACAACAGGCAGAGCCTCCCAAGCTCCTCAGAAGCTCATTATCTAGGAGTGTTGCTTGTATTGTGCAACACAAACCCAGAAGCAAGCTTCAGCTTGGCAAGAGGTGCAAACAAAAACGTGCACATGCACTGTACATGCATACCTTCTAGGAAGAAACTGGATCTGTCATGTGGTGCTGTGTACTCATCTGCTCAAGGACTGTGATTCAGCGCCTGCAGAGCTGTACAAGGACTATGATTCAGTGCCTACAGGGTGTGTTGGATTTGGTACTGCTGCTCTGATTAATTGTACACAACAGACGTGTCTGACTGCTGACAAGGAAGGGCTACACATACAAAGTTAAGAGCACTCAGAGAAGTGCAATATAGCCAGGTCTCTCTGCCTTCAGAGTTATTCAGTGTAACTACAGAAATCTTCTGTATCATCTGGTTCTTTTTCTTTTTTTTTTTTTTTAAACCTCAGAATAAATGAAGCTAGTTAACTTTCATGATAGGCAAGATTTAGTTCAATGCCTGTCACGCCTAGCATGGGAGAGAACAAACATTACCTACTATGGAATTATCTGCATTGCCATTCATGAACTAATACAATTTATCAGGGACATCTCACGTTGCACAGACACTGCCAAAGAACGGCATGATTTATTATTGGTGATCCTCCAGCAGAACTTCCTATAGCAGGAACCTTCTGACACAGCAGACATTTGCCAGTAGTCTCTAACTATTAGAATATGACACAAACAAGACAGAGGAAGTGAAAAGATAAACATAACTATAAATCTCATTAATGAAGATATGCTTGTCATTGAGCCTAAGCTAGAAAGTTACTTTAGCATTATGGTACTGTCATGAACATCACAGAAAAACTAGAACAAGTAAGAATAACGTAAAAATCACTGGCCAATCAAGCACCTTTTAGCAGCTTTTTTCAGTCTTTCAATAAATATGGCTTTCACAGATTTAGAAACATTATGAATATTTTGATTTTTCTTAGTCTCTTATCATGCAAATACAGAAATGGATGCTGTCCTCCTGGGATGGTATCTCCCATATCAAAGAATCATAGAAAGACCTGGGTTTAAAAAAAACCTTAGAAATCATCACGTTTCAACCCCCTGCTATGTACAGAGTCACCAACCAGCAGACCAGGCTGCCCAGAGCCACATCCAGCCTGACCTTGAATGCCTCCAGGGATGGGGCATCCACAGCCTCCTTGATCAACCTGTTCCAGTGCCTCACCACCCTCTGAGTGGAAAAACTTCCTCCTAACATCTAACCTAAACCTCCCCGTCTCAGTTTAAAACCATTCCCCCTTGTCCTATCACTATCCACTCTCATGAACAGCCATTCCCCCTCCTGTTTATACGCTCCCTTCAAAATACTAGAAGGCCACAATGAGGTCTCCCCATAGCCTTCTCTTCTCCAAGCTAAACAAGCCCAGTTCCCTCAACCTTTCCACATAGGAGAGGTGCTCCAGCCCTCTGAGCACCTTAGCGGCCCTCCTCTGAAAGGGCTCCAAGAGCTCCATGCCCTTCTGTGCTGGTGGCCCCAGGCCAACTGTAATATAAATAACAGTTATATACTTAGAAGTACAAATATCAGCAAAAGTAGTATTAAAAATTGACTGAGATCTACCAGGACTAAGAGAAGTTTTCACTTGGCTATACTTTTAGTCAATGCATAATTGCAGAGTAAAATAAAGAGTTTTCCACCGATAATTATTAACATTGCTCCTATCCTTGAAGTCTCTTATTTAGGAGCTATTGAACTACAGAAACTAAGAGAACAGTAACTAGACAAACATGCATTTCGATAATTTGGTTAAAATTTTGGTTGCTTTCAAGTAATTAACACTGCTGCCCCTATTAGCCATAGTGAGGCTAAACATACAGCACCAAGCATCACAGGACTTAAGTATAGAACTCTGCTACAGCGGCAAGCCTTGGCAAAGGTGAAATTGGACACATCTGGAGGTGGATAAGCACAGAAAAGGCTGTTTGCTGACCCTTCAGAGGGCCACTGAGGATACACTGCATGAAGTACACACACTGAGATCTCTAAGATCTTTACATTATGAAAAACAAAGTGCTGAAACAGCATTATATCCAGGTCAACCACTACAACACTGCTGGTGATTGCTGTTGGATTATTAAAGGAGTGCCTTAAAATATTAAAAAGTAGTTAGAAACTAACATTGAACTTTTATTAGGACAAATTTCTAGTATCAAGAATGAGTGCAAAGTACAGTTTAAATTTTACTAGATGTATTACCAATACTCAAAATATATATAAATGAAATTAATTGCTCCACAGGCAAGCCCTAAATTTGAAGGAAAGTTTGTGTAAATGTTGAGCAAGACTCAACCCATCAACAGGATCCACCACCTGTACACTTTTCTGTGTACCACAAGTCTGAAGAATCAACCACCCCTAGAGAATACAACCAACTTCTTGGTCTTGTGGTCACCAGGGCACAGTCAGGGCTCATGAACACCGCACCTACAACTGAGAGCACAACTTTACAACGACAAGTTATTGAGCAGCTCATAGAAATGTGACAGTTCTCTCAAGATCACAAGCAGTCAAGAAACAAGGCAGAAGAATAAGGCAGATCCAGACATGTGGTCTCTCTCGCTAACCCTCGGATCCATGCTGTGATCCTAACAGATGGCAGAGGCCATCAGCTGCTGTGCTTCCTTTGCCAACTCTGAAATGGACAAATGAAGTGCATACTCCATTCCTACAAGTAGCTTCCAAAGCAGCACCTTAAAGCATAGAGTTTTCCCTGGATAGCATTAAATCCCACTAATGCTGGAAAGCAGCAACACACAGGAAAGCCATTGATAAGAACTAACTCATGCAACTTGTAAGAAACCCGTGTTTGTTTAGGCAGCTTCTCAAAGCCTCATTCACTGCTTCGGCACATCTACAGCACCAGGAAAGCAACCCGTAGTAGCAAGCTCAACTATGAGGAGACAGCTTCACTGCTGCTATAAATTCCACTATACATATTCAAATCTTTGATTATCGTAAGAAATGTTACAAATATTTTACAGATGTTTCTGCAACTGAACACACTGAGGTAATAACAAAGAGCTGCATTAGCACTAACTTACCTCAAGGACCACAGTTCTGAAAAGGCACAGCAGGGTAGGGCTGAGCTAACGAGACTTAAAGAATATCACCAGCTCTTCTACTAGCCAGCAAGAGCTGCTACCCAGAGGAGTGGCTCAACCTTTTCCCAACCGCAGCTCTTTCCTACTCTGTCATAAGCCCATATGCTGTAAGGCCAAAGGCAAATTACTTACCTCATTTTCTTTTAGTCTTCTTTCTCTGGTAAGAGCAGCTGAATGGCAAAAAGGCCACCATTCAGCAGCCAACTTCTAGAAAAATTATGTCACATTTACACAGAAGGATGGAAATCTGAGAGAAACACAAAGCCAAAAAAAAAAGCACACTGAAGTCCAGAGAGGGGCACAAAGAGGACAGACGCACAGACCTCCCGATAGATACACCTTCATGTGTAGAGACACTGTGATCTATTCTACCCTTCTGAATGTTTCTGTTGGAAAGGTTTTCACTCTGGAGTCAGTACTTGACAGTATCCTGGGCTTCCACAAAGGTCACACAAGAGCTGGAAAACTTTCAATTAAAATTGAATTAATGTTTCACAATATCAATTTTAAAGAAATACATCAGTGAATAAAACACATAAAAGGCAAACCAAGTTTCGTATCTTATGCCATTTTATAAATTTCCAGTGGAGAAAGAGAAACAACCCTAAACAAATCTGTGTTAAGATATGGTTGTTTAGGGATGTTTCTTTTTTACTCTAAATTACTTTACATTTCACTCAGCCACATCAGTAACTTTCACAAGCTGACAGTCAGAAACGTGTCAGAGAACATAACAGTGTGGTGCTTTCATCAGAACTTACAATTGCAACTCATCACAACTGAAGAGCCCCCCCGAGTTTGTTTTTTTAATAATGTTTAGAGATCTTACAGGTTAACAGCAGCTTTAAGAGATTTTTGTTGTGTCACTGCTGTACAGCCTGTCAAGAGCAAATGTTATCTACCATCAAGCTGCACACTTACCCTTACTGCGCTTCTGACGTGCAATCACTGTTATCAGAAATGCTGCTATCGCTGAGGCATTCAGAAGTGTTGCAACAGTTCAAAGTCACTATTACAAACAACCCCAGCGTGCAGATTTGTAGCTTTCAGTCTCTTCTTTCACTTACACTCCTGTGCTGAAGAATAAAAGCTTATTTCTGTCCTGCTTACTCCTTAAAACGTCTGAGTATTTAAGGAAAAATGAGCACTTCTGAAGTAATTGATCTTTAAGGCTTTGTTTCTGCTCTCAAAAATCCTAACCAAGTGCATTTTTCCCCATTTACAAAACAGATACTCTAAGATACTAAAATAGACACTTACTATAATTTTGAGAAACCAAAATCTGTCCACACATACAGCTTTGGTTTTTTTCCTCCATTTCTGGAAGCAGAATGCAAGCAGTTCCAGATGCAGCAATTCTGAGCATGAATGTACAAGTAACAGTCACCTACACCCAGTAATTTCCACTCTTGTCACTTGGAAATCAGTGAGCTCTAACTAAGCTGCCAAGAAACTCAAGCCACAAGGCTGGCTGTAGTTTGGAAAGACAAGCAAAAACAAATAGACAAGAAAACCCAACCCAAACAAACCTGTCCTTGAATTATTTGAAGAGAAGTGATCGGACCAAAACAACACAATTGTGGGAGAGATCTCAGTGTACCAAAGCTTCACACTTTACAAAGCTTTGTCCAAAATTTCATGACCAAAAAAAAAAAAAAAAAAAAAAAAAAAAAAATCAGTCAAATGACTCACGAAGTCAACTCAAAGCTTACCTGAGTTGCTACGGAAGAACAAAGAGGTATGTGCAATTACCAGCCTTGCTCTTACTAATCCTCAAACTTGGAGCCATTTAAAACAAAGTCACACAGCTGGACTGTACTAAAAGTGAAACACCTACTTCTGTTATGTTGATAAAAGGAAGTTATGACCCGTTATCTGCTTCTTCAGCCTAGATTAATCTGCTTCTGTTTCAGAATACTGGTTAATTCACTCAGTTTTTGTATAACTACACTCACAGAGAATTGCAGAGAAGTATTCTTTACTGGTAGGGAGATCTTGGCAAACAGTTCCTTCCACTAGTTAAGAGATGAAAAAATAAAGGAATGCCACTCGTGATGTTTTTAACATTAAGATGACATATGAGCTATGAAAGCAATCTTCAATGTGTATGAACACCACTCGTTAGCAAAAGGCTTGATGAAATACCTCCTCAGGGGATCTCCTAAAGCAGATGTAAAGAACAGTACTGGAAAACAAGAAAATGGTACGCATGCTCAGAATTCAAAGGCAGGCATCAAGGCCATCATGATTCCATCAGTCCCACCTTACTTTTGAGTTCACGCTGAAAGTGAAATTGCTTGTGACAGGGATCACAGGATTAGACTTATCTAACTTTTACATAAATCATTTGCCTTCACAGCCCTGAAGGGAAGAGAGCCCTTAAAAGGTATTTGCAAGACACTAAGTGTCTTTCTTAAAGCTGTTCTGTTATCAGAACTGAAACCACCTGTTTCCACTGTACAGAGAGGAAAAAAAAAAAACAAAACCAACAGTTGGCCAAAATGACCAACTTAAAAAAAAAAAAAAAAAAAAAAAAAAAAAAACAAACTAAGAATTGTCAAAAAGCCAGAATGAGGTTGGAATACAGCCAAAGACAGCTGTAGACATAACCCTTTCAAGAGTCCTATTTATCAGAACTGGATTGTTAAGAATTACTGTTGCTTCTACATAAGGCTGATATTCTCAGAAGCCTTCAGAAACACAGATACTTTCTAAAAGTATCTAAATATAATCTAAGTTGAAAAATAACAAACTAAAAAACTTTTAGAAGAAATGCTAAAAAACACGTAAGCTTAGAACTGGACAGTGACGTTGGCATGAGGTAATACTAACCACTTTATCACTTATCCTCATTATTTCCTAAGGGAGACAGGAAGGCACACATTTTATTGCTGTGTAGAACACAAAAAGGTTCGCTGTAAGAAATAGCAGGAAATTAAAGAAATAACTTGATAAGAATTTTGGGGGGGAGGGGAGGGTGTTATACCAGGAACACAGATAAAACTTCAGTTAGAACAGGATTGTAACCAGTTCCAGTACAGCAGCTGCAGTTACAGGTCGAACAGTACTCTGCCTCTTTACTGGAGCCAAGCTCTCTCACTGGCCTCTTGAACAATGTGGTATAATGCACAAGTCCTGCCTGTCAACCATTCTTGCAGGATTTAATATCTGTGTACACTTAGAGCTTTCCTTCATCTTACCATTTAAATAATCTCCGCTTCCTTGTTAGAAACTTTCATCACCCCCTTTTCATTTGAAAGGCTTTATCATTCATACAAATAGCCATGCTTCAGAGCAACCTCACTCACAAGAACACGCAGCCCCAAACTCACAGCACCTGACATCCAGTCAACACATTACCACTACATATACTCAAAGAGACTTCTGTTTAAGCATGCATACTTCATTCAACACAGCTCCCCACAGCTCCCAGGAACAACTCAGAACTGTCCTATTCAACTTAACCTTTAAGCACTGCAACAACACCAAGACTGTAAATTCCCTGAAGTTCCTCAGATAGCACAGTTGCACCACCAGGAACACCAAACTCACACAGTGAGACTGCATCTTCTGAATTTCCAGACCACAGCTTTATTGTCAGCTACTAATGTTACTCATTTAATAGCCTTCCACTCTATCTCCCACAGAACTTAGCCCAGCCTTTCTAGTTAACGTAACTTCCAGCTTTATCGTGGAAAGAAAATATCGTCGGTTCTCATGAGATGAACCCAATCAAAAAATGTTTAGTGAATACTGAGATACACAACAGGGGGAAAAAAAAAAGTTTGTCAGTACACAGAGAATGAATTTGCTGAAATATGTAGAACCACAAAACATTTTGCCCAGCACCATTCGTAGCACTCTTGTCAATTACTCCAATAGGAGCTGGCATGATGGTCTGCTCCACAGTTACAAATGCAGCCATGTCACACCTTTATACACACATACACAAAAAAGCTAATGCTTTATAGCTTAAAAGAGTGTTGGCTACTAAGTTCACTATTAACAGCTTTTTTTTTTTTTTTTTTAAAGTACTGTTCTTATTACTGATACAACTTAAGCCAGAGTTGAACTAAGATGCAGCGTAGAGTTTTGCTTTCGGCTTCTTTGTGAATATGAAGCCACTACAATCTACTCAATCATCATTAAGTTAAGCAGTTTGCCAGAATTAACCAAGGAGGCCAGTACTCATCTCCAGTTTGCTTTGAGGTGACAGTAAAACATCTTAACAACCACAGCACAGAGGAAAGTCACACTTGGAACAGATTTCTGACCTGGATTAGAAGCATAGCACCACTTTAAAACAGATCTGAATCTGAAAGAATATGCAGTTTAACCTCCCAGCAGGTTTCATTTACCAATGCAAAATGTAAGTCATTAAAACCTTGCATCTTCAGGATGCTCTTTTCCCACCAACTGCCAGCACCACTTATGGCTATGGTTCCCAGTTATGCTACTTACACAAACAGCATGAAAAATGAGAATCAGAATTAGCACCTGCAGCAGAATTGAGTTCTGGCTTACATCTTACTGCCTTTTGATGTCCTTCAGAATGGGACAAAGCATTCAGAGATTTTAGTAGGAGAAAGGCTAAGTTTATTTTGGTTTAGTTGTATAGGCATGTTCAATTAAGTGTTCATTAAACTGCCCCCCCTTCCCCTTACTGATACTGAAGTCAGTAAAAATCAGCTCACACAGCGTTTGAATACACGAATTACTTCAACAAAACCAATCAGAACCAAGCCTGCTAGAAGTAATGTCTCATTTTCAACCAGCAAAATAATTCCAGTTTCATGCAGATAACATCAACAATCGAGCTTCATAGTATTCACATAAGGGGAGGAAAAGCGGAGCGCTGACACTGGAGAGTAACCGCCCAATAAGCAGCGTGTTATCTTTAAACTAAGCAGAATTGTAAAATTCCAGACAAAACAAGTGTGTTTAGCATGAAAGAGCAGCCCTCTGAAAGCTGCTGGTAATTGGCACCTGCATTCTTGCTGCCCCCAGCCCAGCTCACCCTCTTTACAGCTGTACAGCTCACCCCAGCTTTACATACAATGGAGAGAACTTCTTTCCCTCCGTTCAGCAGGTTAATTTGAGCTACTGCTGCTGAATGCAGCAGCAAAAAGACAAAGAAGCCTAAATTCCATCACAAAGTTTGGATTTGTATAGAGCAAGAGATGCTAGCTAGTGCACTAAAGAAAGCAATGCGAGGAAAAAAGATGTATATATAAACAGCCCCATATCGGCAGCTTTGCAAAGCCACCTTACACACACAAGATAGTGGAAAAATGAATAACTCTTCAGCACTAACAAGTAGACTCTACTTAGTTCTGATTAAGAACACCCCAACAAGCTGCTCTAAAGGCAAAGGGTTCCATACCCAGTGCACTTTATGAAGGTAGGACAGGTTTCCCTGCTACATCTTTTTTGGTGTTCGAATGAAGCCTCACAACTGGTATCACAATGAGCACTTACTTCAAACACACTGATTTTCAGCACTGCCAGGAGAACTTAGTAGTGAAGTGTTCTTATTTTTACAGAAGCTATAAATACAGCATCACTTACAGATGATTTCTTCTCATCTGAAAGCTCTTTTTTTTTTTTTTTTTTAAACCTAAAATATCTTTTGCTTTTTATTCTTGCTAAAAACAGAGGACAAACCCGAGCCCTCAACTTTCTCCTTAAATTAAAGGATTTTTATATTGCAGCACAACACTGACAGTGAACTTGGACCACTCTCCACTACTCACATTGAAAGAATCCAGATGGGGGTTTCTGGCAATGGAACAACAGCCAAAACGATTCACACCAAATGTCCACCTAGCCCAACAGCAGGCATTTAACAACAGATGCTTGGTACTCTTTTGGAGGTAGTTAAAAGACTTTTTGGACCAGAAGCTCATACCTGCATCTTGAATAGCTACCAACATCTTCAGACTCTTCAACCAGCAATGACAGCAAGTGCCAAAGATTTTTTCCCCCACACTATAACTTACTTAGAAGTCTGATTTATTTTAAGCCTACTGCCTGAAAACTGGATGTCAACTTCACCTTCCATGAAGAGCTATTCATTTCCCAGTAGCTCAGGCCACTTATTTATTTTCTATACCTTTATTACATTACCTCTCAAGTGCCTTGAAATCTAAGCCTAAGGTAAGTAGGTTAGTATCCTACCTCTTATGTTTCAAGATTTTCAAGTTTTCAACATCAGTTTGGTCTATGAATAGCTTTTATTGAAAGCAGGCACATACACTAATTCACCAACCAAGAAACTAGGTCAGCCATTTTCTGAACAGCATGCAGTTTCTCTACAAACAAGCAGAAAAAGGTGATAATGGCACAATGGTGTACTTTTAGTGAAGCCCCTCTTCTGCCACCTATTCCCTTCCCATCTCTGCTTTTCTGAAGGCCTCTTTCTTCATCTGTTCCTGAAAGAACAAACTTGCCAAGCATCAAAACAGATGAAGAATAAGCTCACAGTCCTGTATCAGCCACTCAATCATATCACAGTTTTGTTTAAACACCAAAATATTGAGCATTTCCACTTTCCTCAGCTGCACTGAATGCTAAGACGATTGTCTGCATGGCTCAGAGGAGCCCCCAGTCATGTCTTAAAAAGAAATAAAATCCTACTTTCAACAGACAACTTCATATAGCATTGTTAAAGGTAGTTTAGTAACTGATCAATGGTCAGCAAGACTTTGTTGGTACAGCTAGCAGAGCCATGTTTTATTGGCATCTGTATGCTATGCATGAAAATCCACTTCACACCTTGCCCAAGGAGTGGGAAGAGCTAATGCTCCAAAGCCAAAGGGCGTTGGGCTTTTTGATTATTTGGGGTTTTACTGATTATTTTTCTTTACTGTATAGCTGCACTCAGAACGCCATCCACTGTGTTCAGACTTGCAAATGAAAGTGATTTAGGACTCCATAAAGGAGTAGAACTTGTGCTATTGCTGTCACCCTGTCCACAGCTTACCTGCTTGCTGACATGTCAGCTGTACTGGATCAGCCATCTCCAACTCTCATCTGACAGTAAGCAGGGTTCATGGAACAGTGTGGGGTATGTGTATGTGTGGATTGGAGAGGGGGAACAGGCTTTCAGACTCCTACAGATTCAAATGATTTGAATAAAGGGGGGGATGCTTTTTATTTTACTTGCATTCAAGATGGCATTAATGGCTACGCCTTCTTTTTATAAAAACAACAACATCCACACAGCTACACTTTCCTTATTTCCCATGTTTTACATTTTTTAGCAACAGTGCTGAGCCCTCTGCAAAGGTCTGCTGTAAGCTCAGAACAGGAGAACAGCTACATCTCATGTTTCCTTCCTTCAGTAAAGTTGAGTCACATCCTTAGGTCTCCTTTTAGAAAGCTAACAAACCATGTCGAAAGAAAAAATATCTTTAATGGAAAAGCTTCACATTCAAGAGAGCACAGCACTGACACAGGCCACAGTTCAATCCCATGGCTCACTTTCCACAGTGACACAGACAGAAGGACTGCACACCTTTTTGTCTGTCAGAAGCAAAGCCTGCCAAAGGATTCCACAGATAAATGAAAGGCTTTAACATTTACCAGGAGTGAATTAGTACAAGCCAATTCCTTGTAATTACTTCATTAAAAACAAACATCACATATGGGAGAAAGTAGGAAGTTCAACTATTGCAACAGAATGCCCTTCTAAAGAGCGTTTCCAGTATAAAGTTGAGATATATTTGTTTCCTTTGGTCCCTCTGAAGCTTTCACCCAGTTTATTTTAGGCAGCAGAAGAAACACTGTCTTGTTTCCTCCACTGCACCAAGACAAACACACCTGGATTAACATGAGTAGAGTCCCCTTGTTTGGTATCTGAACCAATTTCCCCAGTCAATTCAGAGCAGGGTAACTGGCACATGAACCGGAACAAGCAAAACTATTAAGTGAAAACAACTAAGTTTATGCCTTTGACAGCTACCTCCATTTATGTAATATACTGTTATTGTTCATTTCATCACACCAGAAAGGACAGATCTCTTCAAATCATCCAAATTACCTACTTGTATGATCAGAACAATTCAGCCTTTGGGATTCACCTTCCAAAGAGTCAACACACGGGCAAGGAGACACACAAATTAATCACTTTCTTATAAATGTGATAGCTAGACAGAGCTGATCCCATTACCCGCAAACAGACAAGGCGTTTCCATCCTTCCTACTCTGATGAGCCACTTCAGTCTCGGGATGTACTCTGCTTTTCTGCACACAGATTTAGATCAAATTGATACACGTCGATCAACTGTAATTGGTGCATGGCTCATTAAGCATGAGACACTTCTGGGGCTGCAACTTTCAGAAGTGTTTTCCAAATTTATTTCTCTGAAGTTACTGAACAACAATGCAGTATATTTAAAACAATGACCACACTATTTCTATTTAGAGACTAAAGCAGTGCCACTTTGCAAGGTACATGGTCAATTATTTGGAGCAGGTGCTGCAGTGAAGGAGGAAGCAGTAGCTCAGTTTCCTGTACTGTGGACACGGCTGCTGTGTTAGAAACTTCCTCAAAGTTCTCTCTCCATAATTAACCTACAGAACACGGGTATATAAAAAAGCCATTTAAACACTCAGCCCAACCACATTCTCAGAATGTAGCTCTGATGCAACTCAGAACTTTGTCATTATGAAGATCAGGAGATAACAAAAGATCTGCATCTTTCAACAAGTATTATCTACAGCCTGTGATAAACACTACTCACCCTAGTTCATGAAAAAATAGGATACTGACTTTGTTTCTCCTGCCATTAGAAGTTTGAGTTCTTGACCTTGAAAAATTGGTTTCACTGAAAAAGTGAAAATTATCTTCCCCCCCCCGCCCTCCCCCGGAAACACTGCTTTGGAATGGATAAGAGCAGTGCCTGTTGCAATTCAGAGACAAATAAATAAAGGCTCAGTTCTGTATCATAAAACCTACTCAGACCTAAAAAGAGTACCTGTCAGAGAAGTAGACTCCTGCAGGCACAGTCTGCCCCAATTACAAGTACTGAGAAACCCTGAGAACCACAGTGGAAAGGAAAAAACCACCTCCAGTTCAGCACACAGCTATAACAGAACCAGTCTGACCTTCCAACTGGACCTGTCCCACATGAGGAACTGAAGAGCAGACCCCAGTATGAATGATGCTTCTATTTCCAAATGCGTGTGGTCAGAAGGTGGCAGAAATAAAATCAGAACAGAAAGGTTTAAGCCATTCAACTCAAACTATTTCCTTTTTCAGGCAGTTCTAGCCTCAGTTCTACTGAGATGATCACAAGCATTAACAATGCTCAATGAAGGAAGTGCCTGGAAAACAAGCAGGCTTATCACACTACCAAATTAGCTAGGCAAGCAGCAGCTACTGCAACCACTCTGTTGCTAAGAATATAAAGAAGAGAACAAAGCAGAGAAAAGTCTGGTGGGTCAAAAGGAAAGCACAAGGAATGTTCCCTATGACAGACATTTCCTGAGGTATGAGCAAGAAGAACATTCTAAATAAATGTCCAATAAAAGAGGATTAGAAAGGACAGAGCAATAAGAATGAAACTACCCGACCAGACACGAGACAAGAGCATGAAGCCTACCTTCCAGTTACTTCCATTTCACTGCCCACATGCAGCACAGACTTCAAGTTTCCATTATAAGCCCATCCTGTAACAGCAGTCTCCACAACTTATGGAGCTCAGCACAGCTGACAGCAGTAATGAAGAGATGATGTTACACACGTAACCGGCTGATGAAATAAAAAACACTTCTATTAGGTGCTCTCCTTCAGTGAAGGGCAGCAGATGAAGTGTAGGAAGTAGAGCTCTGATATCTCCTAAGGAAATGGGGAAAAAAAAGGAATGCCTTAACTAAACCAGCTTTAAATCAAACAAAAACCAACACAAGAGGGTCCAAAGTATTTTGGAAGAAATAGGTCATTTATAAAAACTATCTTCAATAAGATGACTATTCAGTCATCTAACAAGGATTGTATTCATTATCTTCATTTTTTTCCTCTGAACTTCCAAAGATGAACTGAAACAGTAGCTCTCATTAACACTGAAAGCTGTCCTCAGAAAAAAAAAAAACATACTTAAGAATCACCACAAAACAGAAATCATAAGAAAAATAATATAATTAAAAGTACCTTGCATTGCTGCACGAAGTTTCTCCTAATTCACAAACACGCGACAAAAATGAAACGCTGCCATTTGCCGAGAGCAGCATTTTACCAGGACTAAAGCAAATATCTTCAGTTGTCTTTTTGTTTGCTGTTTGCTTTTCCGAAGCTCTGATTTAAAGCCAGGAATCAGACCAATTCTAAGCACAACAACTGTGCTTTTCATTTTAAAGAAACCATTTGGCTTCAGTACTAGGACTGAAGATGATGCTCTTCAAGTCAAAGTTTTACAGTTGTGGAAATGAAATACAAATTACTTGAAGGTAGAAAGTGATTTTTAGTTGTTATTCTGAATCTATTACACATACAACAACAAGACAAAATTAAGCAGCATTGAATCATTGTGGCAATGGCGTAAAACTGACACATTGTGAAAACTGCACTTTATTGCAGTCAGGGTGTTTTATTTCCTGACAACTGTCAGCAACACACAGCGTGCTCAGATGAGTGCGCACACACACTTGTTCCCTGGCAAAAAGGACCTGCCCCCAACAGATGGAACAAGAGCATAAGCAAAGCCTACATCACTGGCACAGCAGAATAGAGGCCTGAAAATCACTTCAGTATTTTGTCCAGCAATTACAATACTAGTTTTCTAAAAATATTTGTGGTTCTACATCAGCTCAAGTTTGTCTGGGCTCCAAACTGCCTTACTGGAGTACCTGTCCCCCTCTATTCAGCTCTTGTGAGGCCACATCTGGAGTACTGCGTCCAGGCCTGGGGCATGGAGCTCTTGGAACAGGTCCAGAGGAGGGCCACTAAGGTGATCAGAGGGCTGGAGCACCTCTCCTATGAGGAAAGGTTGAGGGAACTGAGCTTGTTCAGCTTGGAGAAAAGAAGGCTCCCAGGAGACCTCACTGAGGCCTTCCAATATTTGAAGGGAGCATAAAAATAGGAGAGGTTACATGCATTTATGACAGTGGACAGTGACAGGACAAGGGGGAATGGGTTTAATTTGAGACAGGGGAGGCTTATATTAGATTTTAGGAGGAAGTTTTTCCACACAGAGGGTGGTGATGCACTGGAACAGGTTGCCCAAGGAGGTTGTGGATGCCCCATCCCTGGAGGCATTCAGGGCCAGGCTGGATGTGGCTCTGGGCAGCCTGGTCTGGTGGTTGGTGACCCTGCACATAGCAGGGGGTTCAAACATGATGATCACTGTGGTCCCCAGGCCATTCTATGATTCTTTGATATAGCTACCTATACTTTACAGTACATGGACATATATGCTAGCACATGGGTGCATATCTGATGTCTATATATTCACATATGTATTTACATACACTCTATATACAGAGAGTAACTATAAGATAGCAAGTGTATTAGTTTATTGCATTCCTATCCTCTTTTGACGGATGGCTGCTGAGTTTGTTTGTTTGTCTTTTTTTAAATGAAGTTTTATAATGACTGTACTTCCTCTTCTTTTTCAGGGCTGCTACTCCTGGCTCCTGCCTGACTCACCACACGTAGCTGTGCTTCAGCATGTTGCACTTCATGTTCCTTTACCAAGTGTCACTACAGTTCTTACTTGAGCTGAACATACTTAAACTGCATAAATCCACCCACAGGAGTGAAGGTGGGTAGAGCTGACAGATCACAGAACTCAGTACACAGGAAGCCTGGGTAAGGCCAGAAAACAGCACCTAAGGCTCTGATTGTTTAAAATTTTTGTTTCTGTGCCCTTTACAAACGTAAACATTACTATTCATGAAAGTCCCTCAATTTGCTTGTCACATGGCCAGTATCACACCAGCAGCCAGCTGTGCTTCTAGAAAAACCCGGAGTACCGCCTGAGCTTTCTGATCCAAACTACTCCTGTGATCTTTTCCTCCCTAACAGGGCACAGAAATTTCTACTTTAAAGACTCAAGGTATTTCTTGCCAGTGAATGCAAAGCCCTCAAGAGAAACCTACAGCCACAGCGTTCCTAGCCCTGCTAGCTTCAGAGCCGATCAGCCAAACATTAACTGAACAGAAGCCAACACAGTAGGCCTGGCAAGAAAAGGCAAAAAAACCACAGCTCCATCAGCAGAGGCTGCTGTTCTTTTCTTTACCCAGGAGTAAACTTATTTTCCTCTCTTTAAAGTACTGTGCAGTTTTCTAACCAGAATAAGCTGCATTCACAGGACTTATCTTAAGCAGAAGCTCCCCAGGCAAAACTGGATGATGAGTTAGTAGGAGGATCCAAAAAAGAATAGCAAAGGCGTTTTACCCTTCCTTCCAGTGACAGAATAAACAGATATGGTTCCCTAAGAGAAACGTGAGAAGCCACAGGGCTCTACAAAACAGAAAGCGCTCACAGCTCCTCCCTTCCAGTGACTACATCCAGCAAGACTGCCTATCTAACTCAACAGCCAAGCAGAGCAACGTGGAAGACTCAAACAGAGCCTCCACTGAAAAATCAAAACAAGCTCATCCCTCCTTCCTTCACCAAACAGGAAGAGAAAGGAATTGGTTACCCCAAATTCTGCTAATGAAGCTGCACTACCAGCACGACTTCGCCATACCGCCTGAATACCAACATGGATCTTTTTACAGCACCTGAAAGTTTGACCCTTCAAGTCTGGCCCTAAAGCTGTGTGACTGCAGTACAGCTCAAGAATGCAGGAAACACCACTATCTGAATCAATATCAAAGGTTTGTGAGAGTTCCTAATACCAGAGTATGAGTTCTTGAGAGTCACATAATGCTAGAATTAATCCTTCCTCATTGCTCTGAGCAAGAAAATACTTACATGAAGAAAAAAATAGTTCTAGAAATAAAAAGTTTGCCTTTCTAGCAAAATGAAACAACCACGTCCTGCTTGATGCAAGACTTTGCTCACTACTGCATTCTCCAATTCAGTTACGGTATCCGTAAGTCCAAAGAGACAAAGAAAGTCTCGAAATGGAACTGCAGCAAGAGAACAGCAGCACATCTGATAGGGATATGGCTGTAATACATAAAATATTCTAGAAGGGCTGGGGTTCCAGTCATTTCTAGCCACGCATGCAGAACTATCTGAACTTCTCTTCTTTGTGCCTTTGCTCATGCGTAAAATAGGAAGCAAACCACTTCCTCATCTCACCAGACCGTTCCGGTAACAAATAACTGTACAGAAATGAGTACCAGACCAGTACCATCCAAGAGATTCATTAATTTCTGAAGCAAGATTTTAAGAGAATATGGCAAGGTACTGAAGGACAGAATGAAACAAGCACCGGTCACTTTGCCCTGGGATAAAGCAGGGGTCCTAACCAAAGCAATAGATACAGCAGTGTATTCAAGGCTGCCTTCTGAGTGTTCTGTTCCCAAGATCACAGAAAAAAAAAAAAAAAGCCAAATATATAACCTTAACTGGGAGATGAGTCCAGTCAGTCTGTCCTTGTAGCTAAGTGCCACATGAATGGAATCAGAACCATCTGCTCACTGCACTGGTTTCTATCACTTCACCACATATCAGGTAGAAGTGGCAAAGATATGTCATCTATGAATGGTAGAAGACTGAAATGTTTTATTTAACTGTTGTCCAATCTCTACAAGTTTTCTGGCCCTAATTTTTCTTCCAAGATATCCTTGTCCAAGAGACTCAATCCCTCTTGGTTCTCCTGTCAATTCTTCTCATCTCATATTTTCTTGTCCAGCAATTTCCTGTCTTCCCTGATGACCCCAACCTGCTGACAGATTAACATCATCATTCCTACACATTCCCTCAATCAATACCATGCTGACAGCCTTCACACAGCCCACAAGCTCCCAGCCTTCTCTCCACAACTTGAACAAGTTGTCCCCAACTCAGATCCAGACTCCAGCTCTCATTTTTTTCCCTACTTTCAGCTCAAAATGAGCTGCTCCTCCTCCTAGCTTACTGCTACAGCTCCTCACCTCAGACATTATCTCCATCCCAGCTCTTTTCTTCCCCCATACTGCCTGACTGGATAAATGTTTATTAGAAATGAGCTTTCATAGGATTGTAATGGGGTCAAAACAAGGCATATTCTGCACCAGGAAAGAGGAGCAAAGCAGGAGGCACAAACCCTGCAAAAACACCCTGCTGCAGAGCTCAGGCACACCAGAGCTGTGTGAAGAGCTGTCAAAAAATGTCAAGAATACAGTTAGAACATCTGTTCCCAAGTCTCACTTTTGGCAGCTACTGAAGTACTTTGATTGAAATTCTTTTGAACACCTGACACAATATTAACATCAATATATAACAGTATTTGCTCAACGTCTTAATCAATAGCATACTATGCTGCCATTTCCTAGACATTACTGCCAGTCTCACCTGCAACAACAACCTCCTGGGACACAACTCTACCCCATGCTTATTAAGAAGATTCTCCTGGACAAGTTTGAATGTCGCTAAAAACAGATTTCTGAGAAGAAAGCAACTCTGGATTTGTTTAGATGCTTTTGAAACATGCCTTTGGAACATCTCTGAACTTCAGGCTAGGAGATACCAACTAGCTCATGTCATGCTGTTACTACTGCTGAGAAATGAACTCAACACTGAACTGAGACGCAAAGGTAAGCCCTGCTAAAGCACATGGAAGTACTGCTGCAGCACTCACAAGAGTACGATTTTAGCCAGCTGCCTGCGAGCACAAGAAGCACCCAGTGTAATAAACACAAGCAGGAAATGTAAATACTAAATCAATTAAATACTGTTCCTTATCAGTCCCCACACAGTGTTGTCTTGTCCGTATGATTCTCACTTATACAAAAGGTCAGCAGTTTTACCTCCAAGATAAAGCTTGGTAAAGTCTGGTGGTTACACATTTCACTTCCACATTAGGAAGGAACAGTTTCAAATAACCACATGCCTCAGCACATTAAAGGTGCAAATGTAACAAAAAAGAAATGAACTGGCTTTTCAAGCTCTTGCCCAGAACACACTTCTTGAGAGCAAAACCTCTCAGGCAGACAGTAAACAGGGAGAGAGGTTTGCTTTGCTTTTAAGAAATATATCTACAAATATATTTTAGCCATTCTTCTAAGTTGATTTTAGTCTATCGGTGCCATTGAACAGACAGCCTAGAATTCAGAAAACTACACTTTTTTGCACTAAAAAGATTAATGTTGTACATAAGCAGAAGCAAGCACCTTGCTGTCCAGCACAAAGACAAAGAGATCCGTGCATGTGAGGATGTTACCCTCTGGAGTCCTATAAATCCAAATAAAGAGAACCAGTAGTCTCCCAGTGCCACACCTGACTGGAAGCACACTCAGTTACATCTGACTTCTGAAGTTACACAACTGCCAGACCCACTTGTCACAGAAACAGGGCTTACCAGTCAGCTAATTTACAACTTGGGTTCCTAGGAACTCATCTATTACCTTGTATAGCACACCAGAAGTTACTCACCCTAACACTCCATTTAATTTAATAATCAAGTGCTGAAGGAGAACCAGAATTGCCTCCTGGCTGAATTTAAGAGGCTTTTGAACTGCTCCAGTTAAACAGAACTCGCTCACAGGGCAGCTTCGTGCTACCAGAGAATGGTTAAGTACGCAGGCGGATGTAAAAAGGGCTTTTAAGGATGTATCTGGGACAGCCTCCTGCCCCACTTCCTCATACATAAACTGATTGCTGGTACAGAACTGCTTTTGCCTAGTGGTCACCAATTCAGGTGGAGCATATGTTGATGAGAATCAGCCTTCCAGACCAACGTATTAACTCCCACAAGATGAGGCTTTAGGGTTTGGTGTGGGTGGCAGACAGAAGGCCTGTTTTGCAAGGCAGGCTATTTTAGTAAGTACAGCCACACCAAACTGAATGCACTCAATCTCACAAGCTAAGCTGTCCCAGACCCAATTACTATTTGCATTGAGATCACCTGGGAATCTCAAGTCTGCAGATCTATAAGCATCTAGAGCATCAAACACCTTGTAAATAAGATCACAAACCATAGTGCACTTCTACTAAAACACGAGAAAAAAAGCCTCCTATAGAAACATTATTGAGGAAATCAGTTTTTATATGCTTGGAGTTTGCACTTTTTTTACTTCAGAAATGTTCAGTCTCTGATTTTTCCTACAGGTCCATAATGACTGTGTGTAGATGGAAAAACAGTGACTTTGATCAGTCACATGGTATTCCCCAAATGCAGTATTAGAATTTAGGTTAGAGTAAATCAGGTAGACAAAAATACTTCCCAAAACGCATAAAATAGTTACAGAACTAAAAAAACTGCCTGGCACCTTACCTCATTTTAGAAATCATAACTTCATGACCAGCCTTTACACTTCTGGAATTAACCGAAGATAAAAAGCCATTAAGCATTTAACTAAGACCATACAATACAGAAGCAACAGCAAACAAAGCTGACAGCACAAGCAAACAACAAAGGTTGGAAGACTGGAAGGACACTGTCAGCCTTTACCTCTTATCTATGACCGTCTCTGAACTACCTTAAGACTCAAGTCATCAGGAGCAAAAGGCAGAACGCACCACTTTCACCTTTCAATTGCTCTGCCTGCTACTGGTTTCACTGTCTCCACAGTGAAGGTATTCTCCGTGCATCAGGCTTCCACATGACAGAGGAGACAAAATGCTCGTTCTAAAAAGAAGAATGCAATTAAAACCACAGGAGATGGGGAACACAGGAGAAAGCGCTGTAACTAAAAATATTTCCAGCTTTACCTCGTCAATTCTAAAGCTATTCATCGTTTGTTAGTGGTTTCTGCTGGGCTCTGCTGTTTATATAATTGCTGTACCTCTACCTCCAATAGGCAGCGGAATAGCAAATGTAAAACTCCACCTATAGAAGACAGCCTGTTACTCTCAGCAAATTTCAGACAGTTTGAAACATTCTGCCAGCTGCAGCAGCCAGCTTGCAGCACTCAAGAGAACATTCCTGAACCACAGAAGAGAAACTGAGGTGGATTTACAAAAGGTCCTGAAATCAACAGCAAACAACTTTGCGCACGTGAGAAGCAGACTTGTATTAGAGGCATTAAATTATCCAGTGACAAGGAAAACTTTATAAATACTCTTTCATTACAGATTAATATTACAGGAAGACTTATAAAGATTACGTCAGTGGTCCTTTTGCACAAATACTCTTGATGCATGCAAATGAATGGGTGTTGAAAAAACATCAAAAGGTACAGACAACTGGTCATTGCTTACAGCTGGAAAATGCTTTGAAATCAATCTTACCCTGCCTGCCTGATTCACCACTTCCAGGTGCCAGGGCTATTCAGTGCCAGTGTTTAACTCCTGGCATCATCCCATCACTGTCATCACCCCTGAAGCCATTCTGATAGAGCTGGGGGGACCATAGCAAAAAAAGATTCCTCATCTCTGCATCGCAGTGCTAACTGCAAGAACACAGTGCTGACACTCAAGCCCTACGTGGATTCAGCACTTACATTCACTTGGGCTTCATACCTCACCTGCAGGATGTTTTCTTAACAGCTAATACTCCAGAAGAAAAGTTGCCATTTGACAACACTCAAAATATTCAGCTTTGAAAATGTATTTCCATTATTTCTTTCATGCCTCATATTTATAATATACTTCAGGGTGGTTAGCGTGAGCTTTAAGAGTCAGGAGCCGCGCTCCAAAACTTAAGCCTGCCAACATCAATGAATACAACTCTTGCTGCAATTTAAAGAGCATTCAGAAGAGCAGGCAAAGATGATAACCCTAACTTACTTCAGTACTATTTCTTTAGAAGCAACAAGTACTCAATGACTGCTAAAAAAAACAATCTGACCTCCTGCATGTAAGTTTTACCTCTCCTTGATGATTGTTCCCATCCATGCCCCCAGCTGGCAGGCAACAACACAACAGTGCTGCAGGCTGCCTACATATCTGTATTCTTCTAGAAACAGCACAGAGGGGGAAAAGCCTACATTTATCCCATCCAAGCAGGTACAGAAACCCAAAAAGGGCCTCCTACATACCCTTTCCAAATGACAGGCCTCTACTACTGTATCATTCAATAATACAGTGCTTAGCAACAAAATACTCCCCACCCTTCTGTCTCTTCATACGAGTGTTAAGGTACCCGTCTCCAGACTTCTATTGAAGCTCTCCACATACCTTTCCCTGAACTATTCGTGCTAAGTATTGCATTCAATTCATTTCAAATTAATACATCTGCTAAGATGTATACTAGCTACCACTGCACAAGGTATAATATTTTTTTCTTATATGAAGACGTTACAAAGATGATGCAAAACTCTAGGAAAGAGAACAGTACAGTTACATCTGCAAGAAAAGAGCCAGCTAACACCGTATTTCAAGAGACAGCCAGGCCCCTGCAGGAAAGGCTTCATGTGAGGAGGTGGATGATTTCAGAAGAATCTTTCAATAATCACTCACCTCAGGCGGCCTCAGCTAAACTGCAAACAATGAGGAAAATCTAGAGCACCTGATGCCAAATGGGAGTTATGTAACAGAAAGGATCAGATTCGTTCCTCACTTTCATACAATGGCAATGCTTCATGACAAAGGTATTCTGGAACTGATTCTGGGATTGCTTCTTTCCACTGTCCCTATTCTCTGACAGCTAATGTATGCAAGAAGAAACCTCACAGCTTGACTTCAATAAAATGCTATCTACGCTTCCACTAAAAGCTTCTGTTTCAATAATGCAGCGCTCTCTGTATGTCAAACAAAACACATTCCTATTCCACAGAAGAGCAGTATTTCATTCACGTCATTTGGCTTTTTACCATTACCTTTACAACACAGAGCTGAAGACGTTTTCTGAAGCCCAGCGACGTGTCTCACGGTAACAGGGTACGGCAGGCTGCAACTGACAGGTTGGTGCAGGTTCCAACTCTGACAGCAGTAACCTCAGTTGAGTGGCTCAATTTCTCCTGTCCAATACCTCCACCTGCCACAGCCCACTATAGAAAACACTCATTTATTGTATAAACACCAAGAAATCAGCAGAAATAAAGGAAGCTGTCTGTGCAAAGGAAAAAAACTAAGAAGTTTGAGGAAAGCAAACTTTGCAGAGCTGGTAATAGGGAAGGTGACAGATCACTACCTTAGCCTCAACGTTTTGCTGGCTTAAGGATCAACACGCATGTTGACGTGACACCTGTATTTCTACTTTACATCACGAGAAATTCGGAACGAGGGATTTAAGAGGCGAGATGCTGCTACAGCACCTGAAGAGCTGCCACACTGACATGCGCATGCCATGGAACAGGATAAGAGGAAAGCTCCTCACGAACCTCCAAGGCCAGCAGCATCTCCATTTCTTTACCTGAGATGCACCTGTGAAGAAGGCTGTAGTATTTTAAGACCCCAAGAAAATGCTATTGCACCAGTCTACAAACTAACAAGACAGAACCGAGATGCACACGCCACTATTCCTACATCAAAATCCAGACCTAATTACAACGTGATTCTATCTGCTGTTTCACCAACAGACGACAACCGCCTCCGAACCGCTGGACTCACCTTACCCAAGGCTGGCGGACAGCCCCAGTACCGCAGCGGGGACGCCCGGTCCCCACGACAAACCCCTGTGCCCCGCAACGCTCAGCGCACGTCCCCACCGCTCAGCTCCCCGCCGCGCCGGCCGCCCCGGGGCCGCTCCTCGGAGAGGGGGGGGGCGGGCAGAGCCGCGAGAAGTTGCGGAGGAGCAACAGATGGGACGCAGCGCCGTCCCCTCCGGGCCGCGGCGGGAACGTGGGGTACGAGGGAGGTCGCGCCGCCGAGGCTGAGAGGCGCGGAGGTCGCGGCGAACCCGGCCCGCCCTCCCCGCACGCCGCCGCACTCACCGAGCCGCCCGGCGATGCGGACGGAGCCGGAGCCGCCGCCTCCCTGGGCCGGGCCGGGCCGGACCCCGCGCAGGGCAGGGGCGGATGGCGACAGCGCCGGAGCCGCCCGCACTGAGGGGAGGGGGGAGAAGGGGGAGGGGGCGAGCCGCAAAGCACCACAGGGGACCGGCCGTGCGGGCGGGCGTGCGGTGACCCGGATGTACCGGCTGGGAGGAGCGCGGATGGAGGGGGGGCATCCAGCAGGTGAGTGCGCACGCGCGCCCGGCTGCCAGCACACTGCGCATGCACCTGCTTTGACTCCGAGTGTCTCGGGCAGGGGCGGGGGAAGCGAAACAGAAGCGGGCGGGCGAGGCGGCCGGCTGCGGGTCGTGCTCCTTAAAGGGGCCGCCGGGAGGCAGCTCGTGCTGGGGACAGCCATCTTCCTTGAGGCGCCCGAGCTTCCAATGCAGCTCTCCAGGCTCCGAACTAAACGTGTGGGGAAGCCTATAGGAGCATTCAGGGCATCTCAGCTAGGAGCCTTCTGCCAGGCCTCAGCCTCCTGCAAGCTCAAGGAACACATTTATATATATACACTCATATATACACGTATTTATCCTGTCCCTATTGGGTCCTGTCCCATCCTGTGAGGTGCCTGCAAAAGCAGGAGGACCCCTGAGCTCATCCAGAGGTACAGCACAACCTAGAAGGTCAACCATATCCTGGGTTGTATTAAGAGAAGTGTGACCAGCAGGGCTAGGGAGGTGATTCTGCTCCTCTGCTCTCGTGAGACCCCACTTGGAGTACACAAGAAGGGCATGGAGCTGTTGGTGCAGGTCCAGAGGAAAGCCATGAAGATGATCAGAGGGCTGGAGCACCTCCCCTGTGGGGATGGGCTGAGAGAGATGGGGCTCTTCAGACTGGAGAAGGCTCCAAGGGGACCTTAGAGCAGCCTTCCAGTACCTGAAGGGGCCTACAGGAAAGCTGGGGAGGGACTGAAAGGGCAGGTAGCGACAAGACGTGGGGAAAGTTTTCAAACTGGAAGAAGGTAGATTGAGACTAGATGTTAGGAAGAAATTCTTTACTGTGAGGGTGGTGAGACACTGGAACAGGCTGTGTTCACAGTGAGGCTGTGGATGCCCCCTCCCTGGAAGCATTCAAGGCCAGGCTGGATGGGGCTTTAAGCAACCTGGTCTAGAGGGAAGTGTCCTTTCCTGTAGCAGGGGGTTGGAACTAGGTGATCTTAGAAGTCTCTTCTAACCCAAACCATTCTATGATTCTATGAAATCCCAGCTGGGATCGCCTCAGCCCAGAACTTTGTCCTCGTGTGTGAAGGGACAGCATCTGCTGGTAATGACCTTCCTGGGTAAGGGTTAAGGCTTAACACCCTGAAACAAAAAGCCACCATCATGCCTTAAGTCAGCTGTGCGGCTTATTTATTTATTTTCTAAGGCCTGACTCAGGGGTTTTAAACATTCACTGTGGGCAAAACTGTGATGGGAAAGAGCATAAACCTCCTTCTTAGCAAAAAACAGGATTGCTGACTAAAGAGATGTGTATATCTTCTCCCAGGTGGGTCATGTTTTAAGACATAAGCGGAAAAAAAAAAAAAAGGGAAAATTTAAATCCTCTGGTGAGCTCTGAGCTGCCAGACCCTCCTGCAGAAGGAGCACCCAATGGCCAATATTGTGCTTTCTATCTCCCATAAATCAAAAGGTATGCAAGTTGTGCTAAGGAATACAAAAATGTACTTTAATGACATTTTGTTCACTGACTTAAGGACTTGTCATTTCCACATACATATCTTCATGAAAAAAATAAATTCTGAAGGTTTCACCTTTTGCACACTCACTTCATCACTCAGGTTGTGGTGTCATTGAACACCGAACATCATTAAGGTTGGGAATGACCTCTAGGATCATCTAGTCCAACCATCCACCTACCACAATATTGCTCACTGAATGATGTCTCTCACTGCCACGTCTCCAAATTTCTGGAACACCTCCAGGGATGGTGACTCCATCAGTCACTCTGCAGAGGATGCACATCCCAAACTACCTTTACTTCTAATTTGCAAAAACAGGGGGATAGCATCAATATCCTGTTTTTGGGCCTGCTTCTATAGGAGCATTACACAAATACACACAGAGAAAGAAAAAAGTTATCTGGAATCTACACAATTATTTTCAAAACAGCCCCATGAAATCTCATCTGACCTTCACTACAAATGGCTGAAGAAGCCAAAGGCTCAGTTCACATTTGGTGAGATTGCTCACCTGATCCATACAAAATAACTACCTCAGTGAACACAAAGCAACTTCTGATTTCAAGGCCTTGCCTCTAAAGATTTGGTGCTGCCACTTACTCTATGCTAGGAACAGTTCTGAGAATGAGCGGGACAGCCAGAAGGAATGCACAGATACAACCAAGACAAAACAGGTGGCTGGCTCTCCTTGAAACCCCACAGAATCAATGTGAAGAGAGCCACACGAGCCACCTGAAAGCCTAATCACATCAGCTACTTTCTCTTCTGAACCCAGATGCCAGTTTGAGAACTGTAAAATAAAAGTGAATGCTAAGCTCCCCTGAACCCAATTTGAGAAAGAGGAAAAATGGAAAGGACTTCAGAGATTAATATGCAACAGTGTATTTCTCTTCTTTACATTCTCATAGCTGTATATATGTTAACTTAAACTGAACTCAGTTTCTCTCATAACTTGGTAGGATAAGAAATACGGCTTTAATAAACTTTTTTTTAAAAAAGTATTACAGATAAAATAGCCTCCTGGGATGCAAAGGATGCAGGCTGTGAGTGCAGTCTAGCTCTAGAATCTGCCTGATGAAATCAAAAGAATTCATTACATTGTAAACTGCGTTCTCAAATAGTGTTCAGACAACACCAGGGCTGGTAAACCATTTCCTAACTGTCTGCTGCCTCCACCTAAGCAGGGAAAGTGCTGAGAGAAGCCTGGGGGGCTGTTACAGGTTAGTGCAGATTGAGCAATAGGTGAGATGTCCAAAAAGATAGGAAAGATTTTCACAGCAGAAGTTTATGAGCAGATTGGCAGAAGTCCAGAAGTCCTAGTTCTGCTTGTGTTTGATTTGTATAGGTTAGGCTGAAGTGCTTGATGCGACCTTTCACTTCTGCTGCAGGAAGAATTTTTTGCAATCAGCAGATAAAAAATCTGCACTGTAGGAGATGGATGCAGCCTCCTCCCTGAGATGCCAGCAGGTCACTACCACATTTTCTCTCGTCTCTGTAGTAGTCAGCAGTCTGTGTGCCAGGCAAGGAGAGATCCAAGTCCCACTGAGCTGCATTCAAAGGAAGCAGAATCATGCTCCAAGTTTATCTTGGACGCATCATCTGTAGGTTTAATGTACCTCTCTTATAGAGAACTTTGTTCTGTTATACAGAGCTAAGGAAACAATGCAGTCAGCCTCAGGGGTGAACAATTTTTGATGTTCATAACATTATACACTGCCTGGGGAATGGAGTGTTGGGGAGCGAGGGGGAGAAAAAACATCCTCTTCTACTGCTACTATAAGCAGTTTTATAGCAATATTTACTCTTTAGGGCTCTCCCAAATTTTGAGTTGGACCTCTCGTCTTGAGTTGGACCTCTCACCTTTCAGGAGTACAAGTAAGAGTGCCTAGAACCTAAGTGTTTAACAGCAGCTGCATATAAGACATCCACGCTGCACATAATTGAAGCATAAAAATTACTGAACAATCTGGAAAATGTTGCATGACTTAAAACCCACTAATTTTCTATTAGTTCTGCCTTTGCTTTTAATTTCTTAATTGCTTCTCCTGAATAGAAAATGACTTTACCAGGTTATTACTGCGATAAATACAAAAAAATAATAACAGGAGATGATATTTGCCAGTCAGTATTGTAAAATTAGGAGTGTTAATAGAACAAAAGTGCTCTTATGCTCCCAAATGCATGTAGATTGTTTTGTTAATAGGAGTATTGTTGCCAGGTAAGTAAACTGACCCTTAGGAGAGAAAATAGGTCAGAGCAGGCTCAAAGAGCAAAGATTATTTAGCTCTAAATGCAGTACTGGAAATGCACATCTAGTATGTGTGTGTGTGTGTGTGTGTGTGTGTGTACCAGTGACAAAAGATGAATTTATTTTAGATATAGACAGCTGCATAGATAAATTAAAATAGAGAAGCAAAGCTGTCCTTGGGTACCATGCACAGTTAGAATAACTGCTACTTTTAGGTTTAATGGTAGCCTAGGGGGGAAGTCCAAAGTAAAAAAGGAAGTCATCTTCTCTCATTTGTACTCAGCAAAGACAACAGCCTGCACCGTCCATTGGCAACAGTATTGTCTGTATGGTGGGGGAACAGCACCAACTTTACCTTGCTGTGGATGAAAATGGTAAGCATCTCATATCCATACAGATATATGTACGCATATATTTAATCTCTAAAGAGACAAGATTTCTTATAGCAACATTTCAAGACTGGAAAAGTGCAGCAGCTCAGAGATTCTTTGTTACGCTGCTGTGGTTCATAGCACCTTTCAGATCAGATAAAGCTGACATCAGGTTCTGCCCTCCCCCTTCCAGATTTCTTCATCTTAGATGAGGGATTGCAGAAGCAGTCACATTCACACTACAGTGTCCTTAAGGGCTCTCATTGTAGGTAGCAGAAATTCTCTGATACAAATGTAGCTCTTCAGAAATATAAACAGTTGCAACAAAATATGGATGATCAACATAAATTTCAAAACAGCACAGACAAAACAAAGAGCCAAGGTCAAATCATTCTGTGCTCGCAAGGATGCCTGAAGTGCTTCCAGATACTGTAAGAGCAAACAATTACAATGTTTCACACTTGCATAGAGACAATTACTTGTAATCTCAAAATGTCCTTTTTTCCCCTCAAAGGTCATTTTGATATTTAAGTGGCAAGTGGGGAAACCAATGCATTTCAGTTCTGTCTTTTTACAACTAACTTGGAGACACTTAAAATCACACAACCATAGGACCTTTAAAGGCAGCTAGTCCAACTCCCCTGCACTGAACAGGGACACCTACAGCTAGAGCAGGTTGCTCAGAGCCCCATCCTCCCTGACCTTGAGTGTCTCCAGGGATGGGGCACCCACAGCTTCTCTGGCCAAAAACTGACTGTATCCCAGTGCTGTGCCCCAGTCACTTCACGTGACTGACTATGTGAGTCATCTCCTCTTCTGCCTCTACAACGTCTCAGCTTGTTTTCAAGCTTTCTCATCTGTTGATGCAGTTGCTCCCTGCAAATGATCAGCACGGCCTCTTGGTGCAGCGTGCCTCAGCTAAGATCTGTAACACACATTCGATTAATGAACAGCTCCTTGAAGTCAACATAGGATAGTACAGAGTTGGACTGTGATCAAAGATTACGGGGATTTTACAAAATAAAGCTCTTTTGTTTTTACGTTTTATTGCCCTTTCTCAGCTTACCCATATTAGACAAGGAAGCAAAAAGAGGAATAAAAAGAAAATGGCAGGTGTTAAGCTTGCATTAGAAAGAAGACTGCAGATCAGTAAGCATAAGGGAAGGTAAAAAGAGGAACTACAGCTTCTATTTTAATTATATTTTATCTCTGCTGAAAATTGAAAGAGAAATTACAGTAATAGACCAGTTACAGAACAGAGCAGAACACAGCATTAGATGCTGAGATTTTCAGGCTTTTCTTTTTTTTTTCTTTTTCTTTTGTGGAATACAGTATTTTTTCACTAGCCAACTTATGGATAGCATTGTGCTCCATACTTGGAGTAACTGCAGTGCAAAAAAACTCTGTTAGCAAACTGGTGAGCTGGACAGCAAGAAACCTGCCAAGCAGTGGGGACGATCCAGCATTACCAAAGTCAACATCATTGCCCCTGACTGCAGTTTACATCTTATGGCACTCGGATGTGAAGAATAACCTAGTGCAATGACTTTGTGATCTGTTCAACAGAAGCCTGCTTCAACTCGGTGCAGTGGCAAAACAACAACCTCTTCAAGGTGCTGGATTATCACTTCTCTCTGAAGGCACCCAAACACCACTGCACTTATTTACTCTGGGTGGCACTAAGAATATTTAAGTGCTTCAGCAGGTAAGAAGAGGCTGCAGAATTGAGGTGCAATGGAGAGTTCCAGGTGCTTCACTTCAAACCCTCAGTCAAGTTCTTAAAACAAAGCTGACCACCAGGAGCACCATGAGAAGCAAACACTGCATCTGAGCTGGAAGCTCTGCACCAGCCTTTTCCCTTTTTGCACAAAACGTTTCGGGTCAATCAGCAGTGTAATGGTGTTCCAGTTAATGGACAGAATCAATGTTTCAGAGAACAGGAAAGGCAATATTTAAGAAAGCTAGACTGCTTCATTACTCTCTGGAAGAGAAACCAATTTTTGATTTTAAGCAAAGGTAATTGTGCCACCCCAGAGGAAACCAATATTCATCAATTTAATTGAGAATTCTACCTACCTCAGGAGCATGAGACTGGTATTTTGCTTTGATCACATTACTTGTAGCAATGTATCCATCTTCTTTCTTTCTTTTTTTTTTTTTTTTTAAATTATTTTTTCCCCCTTTTCCTAAAGTGCTTAGCCTAATTGTCATTAGGAACCTTTAAAACAGCATCTGGTTCATAAATGATTTTTGGTCTGTATCTAGTGATCACCAAGGGACACTGTCAAGAGACCATTTCATGTTGTCTCAGTTGATCCCTGCAGTGACAGTTAGCTTCCTCTCTGGATCACAGGGGATGTTGAAAACTTTCAGCAGGGAAACTGGTAAACTAATTAAAGCACCTCAGTGAAAAGTTCTGGAGAGTCACTCCCAGAGAGGCCAATTTCTGAATTCAACATACGAATGCAGACATTTCCACATGAGAGTGTAAAGCATTGGTGGGAGCAAGGACAAGCTTAGGTCCCCCTCAGGCTGCATCCCCTTCTGCAGGTCACCTTAATGCCTGGTGGCCGTGATCTGATGGTGCTCAGCATCTCACAGGGCTGCAGTGCCATTTCTGAGGCTGTTCTGTCCTCGTAAGGATCTGGCTGCTTGTTCCCATCTGAAAGGTAGCATTCAGTTGAGCTGATCAAAGCTTGGGACATCCACTTGAACTACTATAAACTTCATTTATGATCTGAGTGATGTTAAGTACAAGGCTGCTGAATAATAGAAGAAAAAAAGATGACAATTAAGTTATTGGCTCACCAACTATATCTCCCTCTTAAAATACTGTTATGCTACAGTCATCTGCTGCATCTCATTATACCACGATCTTCGCGCAGCTCCACCATTGTGCTCCTAAAAGCAACAGACGTTAAATAACTGCAGTATGTAAAAAATGTTGAAGAAGCCCCTCGTACACATTTTCCTGTAGACCATCCAGTGACGTCAATAAGCAAGGAAGCAGCAATCTTATCAGTGGGAGAATTTCCCAATCCAAAGTCTTGGAGAGTGATCATTTTAAGACACCTGCGTAGCTCAAATGACAGAGTCCTAGTGCTCTTACAAGCAAAAGTCTCTCTAACTGCAAAGACAAACGTGCTAGCAGAGGAAACAGAAAGCCAGGACTTCTTCCCATACTGTAATCTGTGAGGAACAGACTGGAAGCTGATGAAGGCTGCAGTAAAACAAAGCATTTAGGCATGCACTGCAGCACTTCCTTTGTTGACCAACAGAAACCCTGCACACCAGACATCTTTTTCTTCTGTTTTCCTGAGCATGAACATGGCACCTAGGGCTAAATCTAGCACCAAGCACAGCTGTGTAATATTCAGTTAGCAAGAAAAGGGAGTAAAGCTGACACTGCACATTTCAACCGCATAAGCATATTCTGAGCTCACTCAATGAATGGAAAGTTAATATTCTTTCACATACAGCAGATGAACTCCTTGCATGGGCTGGGAAATATTCTGCTTACACCGAGCTGGATGCAGTTCCACTAGAGATGTGTGGGTTCCTGAGTCATAGCTGAGGTACAGTTTGGTACTGATCAGAGCAGAACGAGAAGCTTCCCACTGTGACCACACTGCCTCTACAGGAATGCGTCATAAACCCTTTTTTTAATAGGTGGTCATGCATTCATCATGCTAAAGGATTCCTGTCTCAGGCAGCAAATGAGCTAGAAAAGTTAAAGAAGCAAAACAGTCTTCTCCTGTGAGGTACCAGCCTGTTCTCAGAAGAGCTTTGACCATTTTTCACAGAATCACAGAATTGTAGGGGTTGGAAGGGACCTCCAGAGATCATCGAGTCCAACCCCCCTGCCAAGGCAGGTTCCCTACAGCAGGTCACACAAGTAGGTGTCCAGGCAGGTCTTGAACGTCTCCAGAGAAGGAGACTCCACCACCTCCCTGGGCAGCCTGTTCCAGTGCTCCGTCACCCTCACTGTAAAGAAGTTCTTTTTTTTCTGGCACTTGGATTCAATGTAAATACTCAGTAGGCTGTCAGTGGTACCAAAATTTATACCATTAAATTTCAGTAACTGCATATGTAAAAAACTAAGCCATGCTGTTGACACGACCTTTTATTCCTTAATTGCATCTTATTCTCTTCCAAGCAAAGGCAAATAATAACTGCTTCTCCATGCTTCTATTACGTTCACAGTTTTACTTTAATCCTAACTATTTGTTGAACTTTACTTTTAAAGGATGGGAGGGATGGATGCAGGCAAAAATAACATCTCTATCGTTTGCTGAGAGAAGTCTGGCAGGGACGTGAAACGATCAGGGGAACCACGTGGGAGCAGATGAACGTAAGTCCTAAGTATGCATGCTTCTGAGTGGTTTTAATGGGGTCACTTCTGTCCTAAGGCACAGCACAACACGGTTCGGATGACAGATTCTGGCCCTGAGCTCATCAAAGGTTTTGCAGATGAGTTTAACAAGCTTGGGTTTAGCGCAGAGGGGGCTGTGCTCAAAGAAGACCCGAATGTGGCCAGATGGCCAAGAGGGGGATGTGTCCCCACCAGAAGATTGAGTGGTGACCATGAAAGAAGACTGAAAGATTTCTGGGTGGGAAAAGCATCATGCTCAACTTGGACAAAGGTTTCAGAAGAACAAATGGATGGCTTTAAAAAGGCTGCAAAGGGAGAAAACATTAGAACATAATGACTGTCACTGAGAAGGAATGGCTGCTGGTTATTCTGCAATAAACCTTTAAGTTATTCAATACAGAACATTTTAAGACCTTCCCCACCCACCAGAAGTTCAGCTATTCTTTCCAATGATTCAGTTTTCCCTTTTCAATACTGTATGTTCTTCTGTTATTGTAGAGAAATAGAGAATATACATATAAATTAGGAAGCTGCACATGGGGTGGGTAATGTTCAGCCACCTAGCAGCTGGGGACTCTCCTCCTTCAGAACCTTTATCACAAACACATCTGTGGACCCTGTTCTCTCTGCACTATAATCCTCCCTGCAACAAAACACCGCAGACAGACACCAGAGAATGTTGTTAGAATTAGTCACTGATCAACGTCTTGGAAAGGCTTTGTTTAATTCTGAGAGGTGCTGAGGGAAAAGCACATGCATACACATGCACCCAGAGCTTTAGGATAAATGGATTAAAATCCGATCACACGAGGTTCTTCCCCAGGGAAAAAGGAAATATACAAATATTTAGAAGTCAATAAGGTGTGGAGTTGTTGTTGTTTTCTGTTTACTTTATGTAATCTTTAAAAATGCTTAATACACTGCTTGGGAGATGCCTGTTTCACTTTAATGCAGATTTAACCATTGTAATTCATTAATTGAATTTTATGTTCCCATTAAATGCTGCAATCAATTCACTCTTGATACTCTAACTCTTTTATCTCTGCTATAGAAAAGCTCTATTAGCTTTACTTGGCTCAAAAACAATACAGTGAACTATCCTCAATTATTAATCATCTGTTTCCCCTTCAGTAAAGCTTTTTGGTCCTTTACTACAGTCTGATGATGTATTTATTTGGTGCGCAGGGATCAGAGCAATACAGCGCACTCTCTCTCTGGGAAAGGACCCAAAAATAACTATCTACTTGATATCAACCCAAGGGATTTCCTAAGGGAATGCGAGTATCATTTCAGGGCAGGTCATCAGCGGTGTAGGGAAATTGGACAAATCTGTGTCTGGGGAACAGATGCCTCAGGGTTTGTATATGTGCGAGGGAACCTTTCCCCTCTCGGTCACCAGTTCAGATCCATCGAGCACAGCTCTGACTGGAAGCTATTAAACATCTAATGAACTTCTGGGGCCTCCTAAAGCAGGGAGTGGCATTCCTATCAAACACTTACTTACATCTTGGAGCCGCTCCTACTCAAACTGCAATCTCAAAAAAAATACACAGAGACAGGAACTGAATGATTCTATCTGGGAAAAAAAAAAAAAAAAGGCAGATTGAAGAATGTTTCAGCTGCGAAACACAGAAAGTAGGCTTCATCTGGGCTGGTAGATTTACTACCACCCCACCGTGGCCTTGAACACCTCCTGAGATTTAATCCACAACTTCTCTAGGCAGCCTGTTCCAGTGCCTCAACATCCCCTGAATACAGAATGTCTGTCTAATATTTAACTTAGATCTCCCCTCTTTTAGTTCAAAGCCATTCTCCCTTATCCTGCCATTCACCTGTGTAAAAAGTTGGTCTCCCTCCTGTTAATAAGCTCCCTTCAAATACAGGAAGGTCACAATGAGGTTTCCCCACAGCCTTCTCCAAGTTGAACACCTTGCACTTGGCATCACAGAATCACCAAGGTTGGAAAAGGCCTTACAAGATCATCCAGTCCAACCGTCCACCTCACTGGGTTCCTGAGGGCCCATTTTTCAAGCCTGACCAGGTCACTCTGGATGGCACCCCTTTCTTCTATTGCGTCAACTACACCACCCAGCTTGGTGTCATCCATAAACATGCTGAGATTGAACTGAATCCCACTATGTCATTGATAAAGATGTTGAAAAGCTCTGGTCCCAAGACTGACCCTTGGGGAATGCCACTTGTGGCCAGCCTCCACTTGGACACAGAGACACTGACCACTATTCTCTAGCTGAGACCATCCAGCTAATTCTTTATGCACCTAACAGTCCAGCCTTCATATCCATCTCCCCATTTCTCACCAACTTAGAGATAAGGATGTGGTGTGAGACCATGTCAAAGGCCTTGCACAAGTCCAGATAGACAACATCAGTTACCCTTCCTTTCTCCACTGATGCCATCACACCTTTGTAGAAGACCACCAGATTGGTCAGGCACAACCTGCCCTTGCTGAAGCTATGCTGACTGCCTCAGGTCACCTCCTCATCTCCCATGTGCCTTAACATATCTTCCAGGAGGATCTGCTCCACAACCTTCCAGGCACAGATGTAAGCCTCATCAGCCTGCAGCTCCCTAGACCTTCCTTTCTCCCTTTCTTGAATATGGGAATGATGTTTCCCTTCTTCCAGTTACCACGGAATTTGCCTGGCAGCCATGACTATTTGTCAGAACCTTTTCTCACAAACCCCATCAGAAGGACTCAGAAGACTTGCAAACCCACACCTGCAGCATCTCAGATCTCAGGGAAGATAACAGTATAAAGAAGAATTTGATTTCATGCTCGGAGGGCTGCTCTGGGAGGCCTGGGACTTCAGAACTGTCACACACTGATGCAGGTCTCCCTGCACAGAGGAGACAAATGCTGAGCTTTACAACCACAAACCACCGCTATCGATGGGAATTGGCAAGAGCACAGGGAATTCTGGGAAACATAGATGGCCTACAGCAGAAGACAGGGAACTGAGTAAGGCTGACACTGAAGCTCCTTTATTCAGCTCCTGGTGCTCACCATCCTGGCATTTGTTTTCTGTGATAGCGCATGGGAAGGACATCGCGGTGCAACTCTATGGTGTGTTCTCGTAGGTTATGCTGGCACTAACTCATGTAAACATGCCTTAGTGCAGGCTCAGATCCACTATGCCCCTGGGTTCAAATAGTTTGTAGCCACACTTTCTACCTTAGCTGGCTGATGGCTCATTGCAGTCGCCTCCATGTTTCATATGAGAAGGAGAGGACTGAAGTTTGCCAGTTGTCCCCCTCCCTTTTTCTAACATAAGCCAGAGCTGTGCTGAGTTGCACAGATCAGCTGTGGTGAAGCCCTGTGGGCCATCAGCACAGCTGCAAGCAAAAGAACACATGATCAGGCTCACAGCTCTGTGGTCCAGTACAGGAACGGGAAAAGCTGGAACTGGGTGCTGTGGCTGCTGCTCAGCTACAAAACCTCAGACATGCCCTGATGCTCCGGTTTCTTTACACCTTTTAGAGTGGAAACTCTTCAGGGCTCACTCTGCACTTCTATGGCACGTAATTAAACTGTGCTCGGATTCATGCAGTGGCTTCTGAGCAGTGCAGTAATACAAACTACAAAGAGCATGCAAGTTTCCATGGCAAAAAAAAAATAAAAAAAATAAAAAAAAGAGGAAAGACAAGGTTTTCCATGATGCTCACCCTCTTTTGTTACCCGTATGTGCACATCTAGCTATTCCAGCCCATTATAATCAACTATCTTGCACTTGATGCAGGTGAAATGTCATACCTCGGGGTAAATTTTCACTGCAGTAGGCAGAGAATTTGTCCTTTAAACACCCTTAGTATTAATGGGAAATTGATCCAGCAATTTAAACTCAAGAGATACAAACGTCTCTTGTGGGACTGCTTTCAGAAGCGTTGACATTTTGATTCACAGAATGAGACATTTTTAAAAACAAATGCAAATTCATTTCATTCAGGATTTGAGGTCAGCTGGGTGCTGGAAGAGAAGTGTGCGAGGAATGTTTAGTACATTCATCAAGTGTCTTTTAATGTCTGTATACTCAAAGGTTTAAAGCGACATCAGAGAAAGCAAGAGCAATTTCTGAAGTTCTCTGTATTTACTGGTGCATCTTCAGATGAGGCTTGAACCTAAATTCACCTATTTTACTTGCAGTAGTGGTGTTTAGGGCAAAAGAAAACATCGAGATAAAGGATTGAGTTTTAGTGACCTCTAAAAATACCTCTTTTGCATGTTTTTATCTCCTAAGATCCCTGATCCTGCTGAGCAACACCTGGGGGATTTGACAGTGTTTTGCTAATGTCAGTGCAATCCACTCCAGGACTGGAGCCCAAAAAAAACCAGTGCACAAAACAAAGTGTACCAAAAGGGGGAAGCTCATCTGGGTCCCAGGCAGGGCTCTGGCCACTCTTCCAGCACAGCCATTATTCAGCACACTGTGCAAAAGACAATCTAAACAGACATTTAGGACAGATCCACAACTGACTCACAGACAGTGAGTTCCTAGTAGCTCAAAATGTAATTAACTTCACCTTCTGACACTTGTGCATTGGTTTGGGCTCCATCCTGCAGAAGAGGGGAGGACAGCCTAGGAGACCTGGTCAACTGGCTGAACCAACTACCAGCACCTTGCTTTGACTGGCGTGTGGACTGAACTGGCACAGCTGCACAACAGGCGAGCTGGGGGCAGAACACAGAGCTCGTTTTCCAGCACACAGGGGAGAGAAAAGGCTACGATCTTGCCTATGAGGAACCAGCAGAGGAGAATAAGCACTCTGTAAGTTCCCCTCCGAGGTCCCTTTCCCCAAAGGTGGTTGCATTTCTGGGAGCTGCTGCTCAGAGGAAGTTGCACAAATTTAGGCTGTAACTGAGAACAATACTTTCCTCACAGACATATAAACAGCAGCACCCAGCACAGTCAAGAGGAAGTGGAAAAGCCCCAAACCCTCTGCAATATGCAAATGACCTTATTCAGCTCTATGAAAACAACTGCCCAGGAACAACCCCAACCCTGTGCAGTGGTGCGTAACTGATCGCCCACGATCTTTATGGTGGCTTTGTATAACATCTCCAAGGGACAAGCCATGGGCTTCCTGCACTTCAGCACACCGCTGGCGTGGGCGGAGCTACAAAGCTGACAAAATCAGACCTTTCCCACAAGACATGACGTGCTCACCTGAGCACAGTATTTTCCTCCAGGACCTTGACACCCCTTCTCTTGCTGCCTGAGACTGGCTGCTGTGCTGCTAGGCTCTGCAGGAGAAACATTTGCTGGTCCTGCATCAGCTGCACCATCTCCCGAGAGCACTCTGCAGAAGCATGACAACACACTCCTAAAATAAAGCATGTCCTTTCAAAGCAGAAAAGAAACCTGGTCCCAACTCTAAGAGATTTGAATGGCTTCTTCATTCACAGGAAATTTGACCAACGTTCCCATCTGACAGGCTGATGTAGGCCACTGCCAGCAGATCTCTGCAACGCTCTGAGCACACTAAAAAGAGAACACTGACACATACAGTAAATACTTTCTAACGCTTGAATGTAAGCAGGATGCCAAATGTTGATGCACGGCAGATCATATTTGGTCATTCAGTCAGTACTTCAGAGGGAGGTCGCCACCTTAGCTTTCAAAGAGAGGAGCACTTGCCCTATTCAGTTCCGTGACGGACAAAACAGGATGTCATAGCATCATCAAACAGCTTAGGTTGGAAGAGACCTTAAAGATCACCTAACTCCAACATCCTGCTGTGGGCTGGTCACCATCCACCAGCTCAGGCTGCCCAGGGCCTCATCCAATCTGGCCTTGAATCCCTCCAGGGATGGGGCACCCACAGCTGCTCTGGGCAGCCTGCACCAGTTCCTCACCACCTCTGAATAAAGAATTTCTTCCTAACATCTAATATAAACCTCATCTTTTTACTTTACAACCATTCATAGGATTTGGGTGCTGCTATTTCTTTTCACTCCTCTAACTTTTTCTGATTCGTTCAGACCTGTCACCACGAAAACCCAAACCCATCATCCTATGTCTCTGGCAGGGCACAGGGCTGCAGAGAGACACAGGCCTAGGGCAGCCTGCAACACAATGAATGGTGGGTGCCACTTTGGGACGGTCCCTCAGCACTGCCCAGGCCTGTCACAAGCCTCCATCACTGCCAGAGGTGGGGCAGGCTGTGGGGTGTGCAATGCAGCCCTGCCTGCTCCTGCAGTCTACGTGTCTTAGTGGCAGCAAGGTGACAGAGCAGGAGCAGGCCTTGCGCGTCGGACTGTCGGTGGCTGAACCGCCTTGAGCTGCTCCGTGAGGCGGCTCTTTGGTTTAACTGTGCTGGAACAACGCCAGCAACTTGAGTAAACTTTTCAAAGCTGCAGTAAGGCATTGTTTAATTTTGATTTCCAACTGACCTCCACTTCACTTGGAGGGAAGGCAGAACATCCACTCCCAAGAGTTTCACCTCCTGGCCAGAGCTCTCGCTGCCGGCTTGCAGCTCTGTGTAACAGCTTCCCGCTGCCCCCCAGCACAGATCAGTCACTGAGCCCTGTCTTTATTTCAGATTAATACAGTTGCAGACTAACTGCAGCTCTCCTGGCTTTGGGTTTCAAGATCTCCCTGCCTCAAGCCTATACACAACCCCCCCCAACACTCAAACACACACACTGACACCATATGAGCCATATGTCACTTCTACCAGAAGCACCAAATAACTTCACCACCTCCTCACCACTACAGCTCCCTCCCCAGCAATCAAGATCTCTTTTTTCTTATCATCTTTCCCTCCACTGGGAAGCTTCCACTCTTTTCTACCAGTCTATTGCCCCCTAACTCATGCAAATGAAACTGGATGGCTCACGCTGCAAGTGAAAATGATGGCAGGAGGTAAAGTGAAAAGAGAACCTGCCAGGAACCAAGCAGACCGAGAGTTATTCTTGTAACGTGAATTATTTCAGCAATGGGTTTATACTGCAGCCCCATTAATAGCAACACAGTTACAGTGGTGGAAAGTGAACCACATCTGGGGAAATGAAAGAAGAGCGAGCGTGTGGGGGACGCTTCTCGCCCAGGAAATGGGAGGTAGAGCCCGTATGGGCTCTGGCAATGAGTGACCCTGTGTGTGCATCCGTTCATGGCACTCAGGCAAATAAATTGGAGTGGCAAAAACACCAGTCACTGCTAACCTTAGCTTTGGCACAGTGTTAGCAGCTTTTGTGTAGCTCTCCATTAACTACTGGCAGTGCTCTGCAGAGGAGAGACAGCAAGGACACAACCGGGACAAGCCAAGGGAAGTGCAAGCTGCAAACCTCTGCCTGCCCTCTTCAGCAGTCAGCTGAATATTAATTCTCAGCTTATTTGCATAGCCGCAGATAGGCCTGTTCCTTCTAATTTTAGCCTTTGTCTAATTTAAACCTACAGGCATGCTATTTTCATGGGGTTTTCTTCTCTTTTTGATGGATTGTTAACTGCTATATGCACCCTGCATAGTTGAGAAATTGGTCATGTACAAGGAGAGGTGGGAAACTTTTGTTAGAAATAAGGAAATGGAAAAAAATTACCCATGAAAACACACTATCAATGTGCTGAGCTAAGGAAGGGAGTGAGGCCTCCAGCCTGGCTGCACTCTGCTAGGTGCCTGGGGCTGGTGCATGCACTCCCACATTCTGCACACAAGCCAGCCTACTGCCCTGCCTTCCACAGCTGCATGCACACACGCGTGATGTGAACTCACACACTGCTATCCTTCCTCTACTATTTTCATTCCCTCTGTCCTGCTTCCCATCACTTTAGGGCAAGGTCTGTTTTAGGGCAAGAGGAGCAAAGGCAACCCACATCTCCTCTCCCTGCTGCTCACCTTCCGAAAATTACAGCGTGGTTGAGGCTGGTAGGGAGCTCTGGATCCATCTGGTCTACCCCTTGCTCAAGCAGGCACATGCAGAGCAGGGTGTTCAGGACCACATCCAGGCAGCTTTTGGTCTTCTCCAAGGATATGACCCCACGGCCACTGGGCAACCTGCGCCAGGGCTCTGTCACCTGCACAGTGAGGAAATGCTTCCCTGTGCTCTGATGGAACCTGCTGTGTTCCAGTTTGTGCCCACTGTCTCTTGTCCTGGCACTACTGACAAGAACCTGTTTCTGACTTCTTTGTCAGGAGTCTCTTGATTCCTTTCAAATATCTATAGACACTGATGAGATCCCACTGAGCCTCCTCTTCCCCAGGCTGAACAGTCCCAGCCTTCTCAGCCTTTCCTCACAGAAGAGATGTTCCAGTCCTTTGACCATCTTGGTGACCCAACGTTGGACTCCCTTTAGTACATCCAGGTCACTTGCCCATACTGGAGGTGCCAGCACCGGACACAGCACTTCTCAGCCTCAGCAGGGCTGAGCAGTGGGGAAAGGATCCCCCCTGACAAGTGCAGGTATCTTCTTCCTGCCTCTGCTCCTCCTCTTACCCATAGATCCATTTCCCCTCTTCTGTAGGAGTGAGTGGATGGCAAAGTGCTGAGCCCACCTGAAGAGGCAGCAGTTCTACACATAAAGAGTATGTGAAAAACTAAGGGCAAAATGTTTGGGAAAGGAAGCAAGCGGGTGGAGGGAAAAGTCTGGAGTGAACAAAAATAAACAAATAATACACTGAAACATGAGCACTGAGTGCCCAGCATGGGTGAAAGGGCACAGAACTTACAAAATACTATGCAAATACGTGTAGTCTATGCAGACATATGTCTAACGGATGCTAGGAACCAGGAGGCTCTCCGAGCCCCAGCGGAATGATGCCATCTCACTGAGCACAGACACAAATTTTAGCTGTTATTAATGGACTGCCCCTGTACATTTTAATTTAGTACTTTCAAGTAAAGAATTTTAAAGATAATATTTTTAAAAAAGGGAACTGTTATTTCTAGAACAATCAAACAGGAAGCCCAGCTCTGCTGTCAGTTATTGATAGAGCAGCAGTTCCTCAGTTAAGATTTCTCCCAGTCTGATGGAGCAGCGTTCAGGCCTAGGGACACCATTTCCAACATATCAGCCTATTCCTCACGTGTTCCCAACCTGTAAAACTTTCCTTCCTTGTCCTTGTGGAACCAGATTGTCAGTGCTACAGTTTCAGTAACACAGAGAATCAAAGAATAGAATCATAGAACCATCAAGGTTGGAAAAGACTGCTAAGGTCATCACATCCAACCATCAACCCATCCCCGCTGTGTCCACTCAATCACTGCTCAGTGCCACATCTCCATGTTTCTTGAATACCTCCAGGGACAGTGACTCCACCACCTCCCTGGGCAGCCTGTGCCAATGTTTGAACTCTCTTTCAGAGAAAAAATTTTTCTTAATATCCAACCTAAATGCCACTTGAGGCCATTACCTCTCATCCTGTTGCTGCTACCTGTAGCAATACTCACAAGAAATGCAATAAAGGAAAAGCAAAACATTACAGAAAGTGGACTAATTTTTCTAGCCAACCATAAATAACCAAATTAGTAAATAAATGAAAGCACACCATAGAAGCTCTTTTTTTGTTCTCTTTTTTTTTTTTTCTCCCCTTGGAGAATAACAAACTGGACTAGAAGGGACAGCCAAACCTCGGCCCAGAACGATCTGAGATCAGCCCATGAAAGGTGAGCGGTCAGTCCCACAAGTCACACTTCTAACCACCCACCAAACCAGCTGCTTGGGTGCCACAGCTGAGCAGAAGGAACAACCACCAGGTAAAGAGCAATAATGACACGCACACAGAATTGTCCAGCTCTGGTTGGAGCTCATTTTCTTCCTCATATCTCAAAGCAGTCAGATCTGCAGGGATTGCCTGCACGAGAGGTTGTTCCACACACAGGAAGGCCGCCTGCACCACTTTCATTTTAAAAGAGTAACAGAAGTGAGCTGAGCATTGTCTGTGTATTAACCCTAAAATTTGGGAGTGGAGGATTTCAGTCATACACGCTCGACCCGGCACTGCTGCCTCCAAGGCTGCTACACGGAGAGCTCTTGGAAAGCAGCGTCTGCTCCGCGGGTTACAGTGATTGCTCCTGACAGGTTCTTCATGGTATCACAACAAATTAGGTCACAGATTAGATTTTCATAGTGCAGATTACATCTACTGCCTCTGATTTTTTCTTAAATAGAGCTGCAGCCGAGAGGTTTGAGCTCAGGATTGGAAACAGGCCCCCCCGGTTCAGGCTGAGACAAAGACTGTCCTACTGACACTCATAAAACTCCTCTTTCACCACTGCAGTTGGGAGGTTTGACAGTCTTCCTTTCCACCCAGCAGGCCTTTGAGAAAACAAGAGTTTGTTCACTAGATACCCTGGGGAAGATCTTACAGCATTTCTGCAGAGCAGATATGAAAAGCAGCATTTTTGTGTTTTGGTTTGGTTTTTAATGCCTTTTTTTTTTTTTTTTTTTTTTTCTTTAATGATGGAAAAACTTCTGTGCCACACTGGGAATGGAAACCAAAGCTATCTGCTACATTTAACCCACCTCAATCTACAAGGTCATGCATATACTCCTTCTAAGCATCTTCAGTGCAGAAAGAAAGAAAATTAAGGAAATAAATTCACGTGTCCTGTATTGAAAATCCCAAACAAATACATGAATAAATAAATAAACACAGGGTGAAAGAGTTTTCAAAAATACACCATGCGCGGATGATGAAACAGCTCAGGATCCAAAAGAAAACCCATGCTACATCCAGACCCACACAGAGCAGGGCAAAACAAATGGTTCTGAAGAGCTGGGCAACTGCAGGCACTGTGCAGTGTGCTCCCTACCCATCACAAAGCACAGCCTGGATGCAGGTGGGAAATTCCTGCTCCAACAGCTGCAGTGCAGAAGCCTGGGCTGCTCCAAAACCACCTCTGCACCCACAGCCACTCTCCTGCAGAATCACAGAACCATTTGAGTTGGAAGGGACCCTTAAAGGCCATCTGGTCCAACTCTCCTGCACTGAACAGGGACACCTATAGCTAAAGCAGGTGCTCAGTGCCACATCCAGCCTGACCCTGAACATCTCCAGGGATGGGGCACTGAGGCATCCACCACCTCTCCGGGCAACCTGTTTCAGTGCTTCACTACCCTTATTAAACAGAACTTCTTCCTTATGTTCAACCTAAAAGTCCCATCTCTTAGTGTAAAACCACTCCCCCGTGTCCTATCACAACATGCTACAGAGCACATCCCCTTCTTTCCTATAGCCTCCTGTCAGACACTGGAAGGAGTGAGGCTGCACAGTGGTTGGAAGCCTGGTTCAGCTCCAGGGTGGGCTGCAGCTCTGCATGCCTGCAGTGATGCAGCTGATAAGCAAGTTCACAGCCACGGTAAGCATTAAAGGAAAACCTAAACCAGGTGATCAGGAAGATAGATCTCAGATGGAGTTAGCCTCAGGGACAGACACTGTAGGAATGACCTTCAGCTTACAAGAAGAGCACCACGATAGGACTAAACTCCTGAATACCCTTTGCTTGGGTGGACAGGAGACCCTCTGGAGCAGACATGCAGCCTCAGCCAGTTTGTGCCTGCAGAGCAGCCCAGCTGTGTGCTGACCAAGCGCTGTTTGCAGCAGATGGAAAAGAACTCTCCTCCTGCTCTGGGTGAACCAAGAGCACACGGTGCTCTCCAGCACAGGCTTGGACAGGCAGCTCTCGGTCCCTTTGCCAGGTGCCAATGATGCTGTCTGAATCCTACAGCTGCCCCTCCAAAGTGATTTTACCCCTCACTTCAGCAGAAGTTCTTCACAGGAAATAAGCTTGTGCTTTCAAAATTCTCATGTTCTTCCCCAACAAGCACAGGAAGTGTTTCAGCTGAACAGCAGCCTTTATTCTTGTGTGCCCTGACACCTCCGAGTAAAAGCAACAGCAAAGAGCAGCCATGCCCTGCACACCCCAAGTGCTGTTAAGGAGGCCCTCAGCACATCACCTCCTCATGCTGCTGCGACATTCAGAGCCCCAGAATGAAGCCTAATTATTTTTTCTCCTCAAGCACCACTGTGTACGTTATTGAAAATCCATGGTACGTGCTGCTTGCTGAACAAGCCGCGCTATCGATCTCGGTTAAGGAGGCAATGCCCCACACAGCTCCTCTGCGCCCAGCAGCACGGGGCTCTGGGCCCAGCACCCTCCCAGTTCTCTCAGTAACGCGGGTTTGGGCCAAGCACTGAAACAAAGACCTTCCCATGGAACCTCACATCTCTTCAGAACGCTGCTCGGTTCGGGTTTCGGGTGAAAAGGCAGCGTCTTTCCCGCTGTAGCCACCCGCCTAAGGAAGCACCTCGTCGGCCGCACCCCTGCGCGTTTCTGGGGTCGTCTACGTGAAAGAACGATTCGCTCATCAGAGATTTCTGAATAACGGGGGGGTGCTGCAGCTCGGCGCCCCGCAGCCGGTTAGAGTCACGGGTTGGGGGCTGCTTTGTGCCGCTTCCTCTCGATTTCACCACGAACCCTTTTGAAACGCCACCATTTCCTACGAGCGGGGGCGGTTTTCGCACAGCCCCGCTCCCGCCGCGCACCGGACCGGGGGGCGCCGCGTCCCCACCGCGGATCCCCTCAGCCCGGCTCCGCGCTGGGCGACAGGTGCGACATTTGCATGAACGACGGCGACCGCGAAGCCCGCAGCCCGGCCCCCGCCCTGCAGAAAGGCATAACCGAACCCGACTCATCGGCAGCCAAACGAGGCCACGGCCGCCGCTCGGAGCCCACCCGGCATCCATCGCAGGTGCAGGATGGGCCACCGCGCCGTGGCCTCCTCCCAGCGCCGCGCAGCGCGGCTTGGTGCCGCTCCGCCGCAGCACACGCTTGGCTTCCTAACGCCTGGGAACGGTGGGGCTGCCGGGCCGGAGTTTGTCCCTTCCGACGCGCGGCCGCCGCGGGCTCAGCCCCGCGCTCTGCCCGTCACGCACACGAGCCCCTCGGCGCGGCCTCGCGGCCGCCCGGCACTCACCGCAGCGGAAAGCTCGGCGCCCCACGACGCCCGGGGAGCGGCGGACCCGCGCGCACAGCCCCCCGCGGAGCACAGACCCCCGTCCCGTCCCTCGGCGCCCCCCGAGGGCCGCTCCCCTCAGCTCGCGGCCGGTGCCTACCTGGAGCGGGGCAGCCCAGCTCGCAGCCCGGCCTTCCGCCTCGGCTGCCGGCGTCACTGCCACAGGTTGGCTGCCGGCGGCGGGCTGCGAGCGCCGTGCCGCATCGCTATAAAAGGAAGCGGTGCGGGGGGGAGGAAGAGGAGGTCCCGGCACCTCGCTCCGCCGCCCGGCCCGCTTCCCCGCCGCCCTCGCACCTGCCTCGGCCCGGCGAGGAGGGACTACGAAGCCCCCCGGCACGATGGGCGACGCGAGCGCCCGGATGGGGCGCGGCCTCGGCGGGCGGCTCGGTCCCCGGGGCCGCGTCGCAGCCGTGGGGCAGCGGGTCTCCCCGGGAGCCGCTCCGTGCCGCAGAGGTCCTGCGGCGGCACCTCGGCCCGGAGCTGCTCCTAGGAAAGGCGCTGAAATGGGGCCGGGAGGAGGCAGGGCCTGAGGGGCTTGAGGTGCCCGGGCTGGGGCGCGGCCCCAAAGCCCTGACCTGAACGCGTCGCCATGAGGCTGCTCGGCTTCCCAGCCAGGACGCTGGGCTCGGTCCCAGCCTTGTCCCGCTGCTCCAGAGAACACCAGGGCAGCCGGCAGCTCTGGAGCAGCACTGAATGCGGAGGCAAGCAAAGCCATCCAGTACCTACCAGCTGTGCTGGCCCATGAAGCACCTCAGTGATGTCTTTGAGCCTGATCCTCCTCACCTATCAAAACTTAACCAAAGCTGAACTCTTCCTTCAAACCCAGACTGCTCCTTTAGTCTCTGGAGCTGCTCAGGCATTTTGATGCGGATAGAATGGATCAAGATCTGGACAGGCTGGATGGTTGGGTTGAGGGTGATTGTATGAGCTTTAACAGGACCAAGTACCAGGTACTTCATTTTAGTGACAACAATCCCATACATAGCTACAGGCTCGGGATGCAGCAGATGGAAAGCTGCACAGAGGGAAAGAACCTGGGGATGTTGACAACTGGCTGAACTCACTGAGCCAGCAGTGTGCCCACGTAACCAAGAGGGCCAATGGCATCCTGGCTTGTATCAGAAATAGTGCAGCCAGCATGAGCAGGGAGATGATTGTTCCCCTTTACTGAGCTCTTGTGAGGCCACAGCTTGAGTGCTGTGTGTGATTTGGGCTTCCTCATTACAAAAAAGACATTGTAGCCCTAGAGTGTGTTCAAATAAGGCATTGAAGATGTAAAGGGTCTGGAGCACAATTCCTATGATGGCTGGCAGAACTGGGGTTTGGAGGAGGCTCAGAGGAGACCTTATTGCTCTCTACAACTCCCTGAAAAGAGGTTGTGGCGAGGTGGGATCAGCCTCTTCTCCCAGGTAACAACAATATAGAACTAAAGGCAGTGGCCTCAAGTTATGCCAGAGGAGATTCAGATTGGATGTTAGGAAAGATTTCTTCTCTAAAGAGTAGTGAGGAGCTGGAACAGGCTGCCTAGGGAGGTGGTGGAGTCATTATCCCTGGAGGGATGATGACTCAAGAGCCATGTAGACGCGGCACTGAGAGACATGGTTTAGTGGCATGGTGGGGAGGGAGCGGTGGTTGGGCTAGATGATGTTAGTGGCCTTTTCCAAACTTAATGATTCTGTGATTGCAACGTCCCTGAGGCACCTTGCAGTTTCTCCTTGGCTTTATGCCAACTGTGGATTGCATCTTGCTTGCAGTAGGGAGGACTCACCTAGGAGCCAGCCACCTCTGTCCCCACTGACCACGGGAACAGCTGTTCAGGGTGCACATGAGCTTTCCCTCCAGCAACAGATGCTGTTGTTCTCCTGGGCCACCAATCCAATTCAGAAAGGGACAGGGATTAGAGGGGCTAACACCTCTTAAGGTAATTTCTTTAAATGGCATTTTTCTGCCTGGCTTTACTGGCAGCAGTTTGCCAAGGGTTCTCTTGCCTGGCAGCTTCAGCAAGGCTTTGTGCTGTGGCACATGGCTCTCACATGGAAATGTTCACAATGGCTACAAATCCTGAATATCGTCCACAGATTGAAAGGCAGCAACAAGGCTAGAAGCAGAGTTGCAGACTTTTTAGGAAGATCTGTTGTGACAGATGTGTTGAAGTAGAGGGGTTCTTTCACCCCAAAATTTATTCTGCTTTTCAGCCATTTCCTCTGCATGCAGGCAGGGAGAAAGGAGAGGCTTTTCTACTGGACTTGGTAGCATCTCACTCAGTCAGACCTGGCAGGAACACCGGTGCTAAGCTGGATGAACCTGAGAAAAATCCAGCTTTAAGTAAGGCAAATGTTCCACTCCTACCCTCGAGGCAGCAGTTTACAGAACCCCATATAGTAAAGCAGGTACGGAGTAGACCTGGGCTCTGTGCCTCACATATAATAGTTTTGAAGGCTGTGAAGTCATGTGGAAGGACAGAGACGCCACTTCTATGACTTAGCCCCAATGTGGGCTGTGTGCAGCAGCAGCACCTCCTTCCATACAGCCCTCAGCTCACACACCACCTCAGGTGCCTTCTGCTCCCTCATGGTGCTCAGCTGCAGCAGCTGCTCTGATGGTCTGACTGGTGTTACTGCTACTGAAAGTCTTGTTGCTTCTCCCAGACAGCAGACCTGCACTTCTCATCGCTCACAGAGCAGTTGAGCTCTAGGTGAGTATAATCACAGAATGGGTTGGGTTGAAAAGGACCACAGTGATCGCGTAGTTTCCAACCCCCCTGCTTTGTGCAGGGTCGCCAACCCACCTAAAGGCAATGCTCAGAAGAGAACTGCCCACCCCTTTCACTAATCTTCATGTCAGTGACGGAGTCCTGATTTTTCAGAAGGGCCCAGGGTCACGCTTGTACTCCTTCCCTCCAGCCCTTCTATTCTTGTAAGCTACCCTCTGCTGCACACAAAGCAATTCGATTTCTTCTAATCAACTGCAGAAGTCTTAGAAGTCCCCAACTTCGGTTCATGCAAAACTCAATGCTGGAAGCTCCTTGCTCTCCTGCTGTCCTAGACGCTAAGATTCCCTCATAAGCTCAGCATTTGATAGAGGCAGTTTAAGCATTTCCTCTCTGGTGGCTTTCTACAGAGGTTGCTTGACTTCCTTATAGGAAGACAAAGGCTAAGGAACTTCCTGGATCATCAATCTGCCTTTCTAGCACAATGTCCCACGAGTTGCACTACACACCTTTCTCCACACAATAAGATGTCTCAGCTGAAACATGGTGGGCAGTTTTGGGAAGGAGCTGCAGCTTGCTTACTGCTTGGCCACCTCCAGCTCAGGGGCATGTGCGCACCCAGCACGGACATGGAGGAAGGGAGGGACAAAAACTCTCTAAGTTTTACAGACAGCTGTAATAAATTCTCCATACAGTATTTCCTGGGAATCAGGCTGAGGAAATTAGTTACCAAAACAACCAGGTTAATGCTACCGTGTGGACTGAGGTAGATATATTGAAGTAATGTCTGTGTGCAGCCATTCTAGGGCAGCCTTGAGTGCTCAAGGGTGAATCATTTACACAATATGACTACAAAAGAAAATCAGATTTCTGAATTTTTGGTGGTAACTGAAACACCTTCAGGCCTCAGGGAAAAGTGCAAGAAGAAAAGGGTCTACGCACAAGTAACAAGCAAAGGATCTTTAGCACAAAGTAACAAAGGTTAAAAAGGGAGAGGAGGTTTCTAGTCACACAATGCCTGAACCAAGAGCAGACAGGCAGGAGCTGCACAGCTGCGCTAACTGGATTTCAAGTCCCAGGTAAGTCTGCAGCTTACTCCAAACACTCAGCTGTCAGGCAGGACAGCACACCATTGAATAGTTGCTCCTCTGCTCTAGTGAGACTGGCAGATGTGATGGCCATCACTAATTGTTTGTCCCTCACCCCCACCACCACAAAAGACCGAAGCAGACGCCTGCCTCACTGCATACACTGGGGTCTGTTCTGTGATCCGCAGAGGAACAAGGCAAAGCCTGTGCACTGACACACTATCTGTTTTTTTGTGCTGCTTGAATGCCAGCTGATGAGAACCAGCCCAAACTCACAGGTCCCACGAACGCAGTGCAGGGGGCTGTGAGCTGAAGGACAAGTTGACAAACAGCAGCCAGCTTCTCTAAGAAGAAACTCGAGCGCTCTCTCAGCAGATGGCTGAGCTCTAAATCACTTTCAGTCATTTTCTCTGTAGCCCTGAAAGTATCATTAGCACAACTTGAAATAGTTTGTATTAGATAAAATTTTTGGCTTACAGCTATATAGATGAGAGTATCTTGCAGTCCTGTGTGCGTTCTGTAGTGATCTGAAAAGCTTCTGTGTTTTAGTAGGGCTAAAATAAGTGTCTCATAAAAGCATCTCCAACAGCTTTAAACTCAAGAGTGAGCCACTCAGTTGTCTGTAAGAAACTGAGGTCTGAAGCTGAACTTCATATATGAAGGGGACATTTGCAGCCATCATGTTCTGATTTCCCAGTGCCAGAGTGCCAGACTGCAGAATGGCAGAATCATTTATATTGCAAAAAACCCTTAAGATAATCAAGTCCAACGCTCCAACTCCATCACTAAACCATGCCACGGAGTCGGAAGGCAGCGCAGCCAAGGGCCAAGCTGGGCAGCTCCCCCCAAGCTGAAGGGCCACACCAGCACAGCGGGCTTCACACAGCGCCTGCCAGAGCCACATGAAAGCATGCGGAAATCCGTGGACAAAGTGCTTTGGTGCTAAATTCAGCAAGTAAAGTTTTCCAGATAAAGGCAACTGCATCCATATTTAACAACTGTTAAACACATTTAATTGCATTATATAAGGGGTGCTTTATATTCAAGAAAAAACATTTCAAGTGTTGAAGTTCTACCTGCGTGGAATCCAGACTTTCTCCCTGGACGATATTCCAGTTGACAAAAGGGCCTTGTTCAGATATCTGGGATCAACTGAATACATTTATTTAAAAGCAATTTTAAATATTAAAAAAGTAGAAATTAACACATACAGTACTCGAAAAACTGTCACATTAAATACATGTGAATAGACATGTGTACTGATGTTTTACCTTAACATTCAGTGAGAAGTCAAGATTTTAACTAGTGGCACAACCAGATCTGATTTCTGTACATGTTGATGTACTATGCAATAAAAAAATAAATAGCAACTGTTGTTCAACAGTAAATAAGACATCATCTGCAGAGCATACTTCCCCCTCGGGGGGCACCTTCCCCTGCCCACCCCCCAGCCCCTTATCAGCTAGTTTTCCATAAAGATTTAGACTTTCCAAATACTATGTCATATACAAAATTGCAGACAGTGGCTCATTGAGTTCAAATATAATACTGTACTTAAACTCAGTCAATATCATACATTTTCAGATTTCTTATGACCCACAATAAGCCAGAATAAACAGAACTATTGTTCCCGATGGAACGCATTTAAGTTTATAAAATGCATATGTATACTATTTTAAAGAGCGTAGAAAAGAATAGACATTTGATTCTACATAATTTTACATGCCTAGATTTTCTTTATATGGTTTGCTTTCATCAGTTTATTTCAAGATCATTTAAAAATACAATTGACCACAAAAGTGAATAGGTTTTGTTCTTTAATGCAACTTAAAACATTGTATTAAAGGATAGAATGGAATGCTAAATAAATGCTAATCCTGACTTCCTTTCCATAGAAAACAGAGTAGAGTCTGAAATACTGGAACTGGTAATACTGAAGCTTAGATGCCAGCAGGCTCGCTCACTCCTTGTGCAATTTCTTTATTTCTATTTTTTAATAAGCTTTTGCATTGAATGATAAAACCATTAACAGCTGATATATTTGTTTCCATTTTCTCCATTTGGGGTTTGGACTGTTATTTGCTTCCATATTAACCACAAACAGAATTAAATATTCACTGACTACAGTCTAGTAAAACTGAATTAAAACTGAAAGCTCTCGGAAAGCCTGAAATGTGCTTTTATGAAATGAAAACCTTTCCATGCAGCCAAGACAATCTGCTTTGAAATAACAGGGCCAGGTGCTGAAGCCAACGTAACGTTTAACACAAGTAATGCAAAGCTACATATGAACGTTATGGAACTGGGTACAGACAGACTATGGAACAACGCACAATTGCATTACGCTTCAAAGGTAAAAAAAATAATTATAATGTTGAAAGTAACATAGAAAATGAACATTTTTGGTAATATGTTTAAGTGTTTTCTGGCAATGCAACTTGTATCAACTTTCAAGAAACCTCAGGTCAAATGCAGCCTTTAATGATTTTTCTACAAATTAGCTTTCTATTAGTAATAATAATGTTTGCTAGCTGGTGCTTTGAATTGAAACTACTACAGCTACTGCTTGGTGAACTCTCCTAACAACAACTTGATAGTTGTAATCTGAGTTATAGCCTAACGGCCTGATCAAATGCACAAAAGGTCATATTAACTTCCACTTTTTAAAGCAATTAAAAATATTTTAAATTTATCCTTATACCACCACATAAGAAATTTTATTCAGATAACTGACTTCTAGTGAGGTTGAAGACAGAGGAAAAAGAACCACAAATCATTTTCAAAGAGCCAATTTAGCTATGAACAAATACGGTTGCAAGCTCACATTAATCTGAAGAACAATTAAGTTAAAATGTTTTTTTCTTCAAATGTAGCTATATGACTACAGTACTACTTTTGTACAAAGGCAGGTTTCAAGTAAGCATCTAAATGCATGCATAATGTCAACAGTCAACGTTTTATATAAGTCCTTGGTTACTAAGGATTCCGTGAAAGAAACCAGCAAATTTCACATATACCTACTAAAGTACAATATGACTAATTCTCATTAAAATAAGTTTTTGAGTGAAATAATTTTGTAATTTTTCATAGTGAGGTAATATCACAGGGGAACTGCAATCACAGTTTGGCATAGGTCCACATAATATAAACATGAAATGCTGTATGCACACCATAAAACACTACTGTTATCTGTAAAGTCAGTGAATATTTGTCTTCGTAATTACACTTAACTGAGCACTATATTAAATAAATAACAAAGTGGGTTTCATAGCTGTAAACTGCATACACTTATAAACTGCAGACTGATTTATAAATTGCCCAAAACCATTCACTCATTCTAACTTTCTGCTAATTGTATATTGAGAATACCGAGTTATTAGGAACAGTCATTTCTGTACACTTACACGGCTGATGGAGATCACCTATGTTTGGAAAGCTGGCAGTTCACACGTATTTTGAACAGCATAGACAGAGATGTAAGTGCTAGATGCCGAGGATGGCTTCAACAAACCCAATAAGGCGTGCCAGGTTCCAAGGCTACCATAATACTGGCAAAGGCAGAATAACACCGTATATTTACAATACATATAACTCAACCTCATGAGGTGAAACTTAAATGAATTCTTAATTTGTAACAGCAGCTATATATACAATTGTGCACAGGATTACAGGGAGGCAGCAGCGTTCGCTTTTGCTAAAAAGCCCGTCTTGCATGAAGAATGTGCAATGCTCAAGTTTGGGGATTTTTATTTGTTTTCACTAGTCTGACAGAATGTGCACAAAGGACACTGGAAAGACCCCTTTCCTCTCTGGCTGTCCTTCAATGTGTCCGATCTGCAACACAGGAGAAATAAACAGACAAATAAGTGTCCATACACGCACAGAACATTCACAGATAGCATTAACTCTATTCAAAACCAGCAGAATTGCACAGATGCCATGGGAACTCCGCAAGTTTTTTGACAGCTTAAGGCATCCTCAGTTAACATTTGAGTTTGTGTAAGTGAACAAAATAAAATCCTACAAACTTATAAGACAAAGCAACTGCATCCAAAGAGAACAAAGCAGCTACAGTTGAATTCAGAAACCTACAAAAGCAATACACACCACTGCATTTCAAGAATCTCCCCACAACAAAAGCCTGACTTTCTTTCATCCATGGACTGACTTGCAGCAACAGGTCACACCCCTCTCAAAACCATTCATCTTAGTTAACTGTGTAAATCATAAACATCTCATGTGTCAGCTTATGGCTGTGAAGTTACTTTTGATGAACTGCATGGCTGGACAGGAGAAATCCTAGAAAACATTTCACTCCAAGTGATACAGACCCAACTGTTTTCCTCAATCAATTCCTATGACTTCTAATGATTTATGTGCATACCAGTGCTTACAACAAATAACAGCACTGTTTGATTAAGCATCCTCCACATACAATTTCTTAAGCACTTCACATAATAGCCATTTATAAGGAAATATCCAAGCAATCTCTAACAAAAATGGCGCTTTCTATATGAACTTTCCATTTTTAAAAAGCCTTATTATCAACAACTCAACTGACAGCACTGCACTTGGCTGTCCACTCTTGTCCTGCTGCGGCACTGCTCACTACTTCCACAATAACATACCTCCTTCCTCTGCCATGAGCTAACAGAATGGGAAGGGGAAGCGTGCAGGGCTGGCCATTTCCTCTTGTAAAGCCAAATTTTTGAAGCAAATGAGTCAACAGCCCTCATTTCCCTTCACAGAAACACTCGAACTGAAGCACTTCATGGAATTTGTCAGGCACGTGGCTTTTTAAAATACCTGGGTACTTCACAAACAGATTCAGCAACTAATGAAAGTATAATCAAGGATTGGATAACGTTGCTAATACAGCAGCTTTTCACTGCACGCTGCTCTTCTGATACCATCTTTTCAGCCAAAGCTTTTCCGCACTTAAATGCCCCGCTGATGAATGGAAGGAAACTGGGACCACAGCAGCAAGGGTTGCATTGCACTTACATTAAGAATTGGTAGGCAGCACTGCAATAAGAATTTGTTTTAATCCAATCTGAATTAAATCTGTCTATTTTTCCACAGTAACAGCTCTTAGGTAGGGAAGCATGAGGCAGGAGGCAGCATGCAGACTGTCAAGGGAGGGCTGGAGCCTCCAAGCAGGGCTGAGAAAGCCTGAGGCTTGCACTTCAAGAACTAAACACAATATGCAGTCTAGAGAAGGGATGGTTATGATATAAAACTATGCCACAGGAGGGACAAAAACGTTGATTAACTGCCTCTCGTTTAGGGAAGAAAATCAGCAGCTTACGGCGCTAATTACAAAGTTTTTCAGGCTCCCAGCAGCCTCTACAGTTAAAACTTAACATTTCTGCAGTGCTGGAGATAATTACACAACTCATTTTGCATGGAAAGTATATAAGCATGCTAAATGGAGGGATGATATGACACCATCTCTCTATTTGATGGAAGGCCAAGGTGCATCACTGCCTGAACATAAATACAAACGTGTTACTGTCACCCAGCAGTGAAGCCAAATCCAGCCAGGATGGGGCTAGCAGACTCCTCAGAAGAGGAAGACCCTAAAAAGGGTGTCTCCTCTAGTATGAATTTCAAGGCTGGATATTAGTTCATACAAACTCTTCCCTCTCCCCTGAATAAACAAGCAAAAAAAAAAAAATAATAATAATAAAAAAATTGGAAAAAAAAGAGGCTTTCCTTTAAGAGTTGTAAAGAAGTGATGTGGAACTATAAAAGCAACAGATACATACCCACCACTCTTGGTCCTCTTCCCCAGTTACAATAATTACTTCTCCTTCAACAAAGGTGAGCTCATCATCATTATCTGCCTGGCAGTCATAAATTGTCTTCACTCGCCTAACCTTGTTCTTTCCCTAAAAACACAGCAAAGTTTTAGATGGAAGACATGAAGGAGACAGGAAACATATCATATGAATTCTGCCTTCTAGTTCTATTTTACAAAAAGGAGAAGACAACCAAATTTCCTTTTTCTCAGTCAAGGTATAAAATAAAAAAATCCACTTCAAGGATTAAAAAACAAGAGTGAAAGGAAAAGATCTGTACAAGTCCAGTTTTGGTTTTTTTTAAAACGATTCAGAACTCAAAGAAACTTCAGTAGTAATCACATTGCTTAAGTTTCTTACACCTCCTCCATCAAAGCTTAAATAATGTCTTTACGTTACTCCAATCCACCACCACCCACCTTCTTTCTCCCATCATACATGATTAAACAAAGAAAAGCCAAACACGAAACCTCAACAAAAAACAAACAAAAAACAAACACACAAAAACACCACCACATGAACAAACTGAAATCCAATCTCCTTCGAGCGTTAAGAGAGGTAAAGGCTGAGGAAAATGCCACATTGAAATCCCAGTGTTCCTTGCAATTTTGGGATCTACCAGGAAAATACAGTGTTCTTTGATTTCAGATGTGCTTACAGGAATGCATCAGGAAATTATTTTCTGAATGGCTTTCAATCCAGAGTGTTAGCCATTTCTTAATAAATAATTCTTAACTTCAGATGGCAGAACACTATTTATTATGATTTGTCATCACAAAATTCTCACAACTCCGCTATTCTGCATCCAAGTGTTTTCTAGGTCATATTTTGCTGCACACTGCTAATTCACATAAGAAAGCCTGAGCCATGGACTCCTCCCCAAACATATGTTTCTCATGGCCGGAAAAATGCTTTAAATTATTTCCAAATAGAGTAAGTAAGCAACGCTAACTGAAATATGCTGCTACTTTATACTCACTGAAATGCACTGCTGCCTCGTATTCCTGTATTTTTATACTGCGTGCTTCTTCAATAACTACAGCTCCTCTTTGAACAGAGGTAGTCAGATAACAAGAACACAAACAAGAGGAGCAGAAGGAGATGAGAAACAGGAGGGTATGAAGGAAAAGTCAGCAGGTTTAGAGGGATTTGTGCCAGAAGTAACTAGACAGAGGAAATTTCCTAGGGAGTATTCTCTTCACTGTTACCTTCCCATTGAAAACACCTCCATGTTCCAGGAGAAAAGCGCCTGCAGCTCAGCAGCAGAGCAGGCACGCAGCAAGGAGCACTCACATTGAAGTCAAGTTACAGAAAATAACAATTATATATGTAAGGGCGATGCAGTGAACGCAACATAAGATGGGAAAAATGTACTATTGAGACAAAATGAACAGAAATACCTTAGGTGAAATTTGTATGAGATCAAAGGACTTTTTTTCGTCCTTTTTTTTTTTCCCCAGCAAGGATTTACTGCAGCAAGTTACTTCAAAGAATGCTTTCTTCTTCTTTTTTTCCTTTCTTTTTTTTTTTTTAAACAAATTCAGATAATGTGAACAAAAATCTCAACTATCACAAGGGACTGGAATGCAATATTAATATGGATGCTTGGAACCAGTCCCTGCTTTCAACTCCAGAGAAGCTTTGCAAACTAAGAGAACTTCCAGTCGATGCTCCAGCGATGAAGGGAAACAACTTCTGCCTCACAGAAGTTTTCCTGCAGTCAAGAGTGTGAAGAAAGTAATATTCCTCTAACCTAACCTTGGAGGACTGTAGGCAACTCAGCTCATAAGAACACAAAAAATGCCTGCAGTTCCTCTTGGCTCCGATTAGTGCCACAGATGAAGGTTTAATATTCTGTCTCTTTCACCTAGGAGAAAGGAGAACTCAAGCCGGGGCTGCTATTAACCTTGGAAAGGTTCACAGAAGGATGAGGCTGAAGAAAGTATAGGTTCACCAGAATAGAAGCTGGGGCACTGGTGTGTAAAAAGTAAAATGAAAGCAAATACAGAACATCTCATTTGGAATTATAAACAAACTCACAGAAGTAATAACAAAAAATCCCTCACAATTTTGCATCTAAATATTAGTACCCATTCAACAGCACATTTTTTGTCCAAGACCAAATAATAGTCAGTTGCTGTGGTTTTTAAACAATCCCTCCACATTCCTATTTATGCTCAGTGTTTAAAAAGAAGTATTTTATCTCCTTCATAGTCCCTTCCAACCCCTACTATTCTGTGATTCTATGAAAAAAAACCCCACTCAGGTGTTCAGTGACATTTCACAAGCTCTCAGAATCAATTTCTACAAAAATATCCTTTGAATTCCCTATATAGGACCAGTATGTATATATACACACACACACACTCACACCACCATACCAGTACTAATACTTATACCTAATAATTTTAGGTAACTGACCTACAAATTCTAGTGCAGGAATTTATGCCATTTTTTCCCCCTTTTTCTTTCTTTCTTTCTTTTTCCAGTGGCTATCAAAATCAAGCCTGCAGTACCGCAGGCAATGCTGGCTGTTGTCACAGTGCTTAATGCATTGTGACACAGCATTTCATCAGCTTGTGCTGAGAGGACACAGCGACAGGCTGAAAGTGCAAACACAACACGTTTAAGATGAACACCTTCACATTACTGCTTGAGAAGACTGCAGCAAACAAGCGTGCACACAGTGATATGTAAAAAATTGCAATAATTATCATGGATACATCATAATTTTGATCACTTTTTCCAAGCTGTGAAATTATTTAATTTGCTGCATATACAAAAGTGGCTCAATGAATTTTTACTCATGATTTTTCTGCACAAAATAGGGGAAGAGTTTAAACAATATAAAAAAAATAAACAAAATCCGCTGTTTGCTCTCTTTCACTCAGTCAGAAGGGAGCAATAGCTGAGAATGCCCAGTGTCATTTGCTTCCTTATATTCAAGTACATAAGAAATTGCAGTTGCAGACACCTTTTGATCTTCATGCTTTCTTTCACCCAATCTCTACAACAATCAGGAAATTCAAGCAACAACTCTCATTCTCTGTTCCAATACGAACGTACAGAGGAGTCAATCACAGAAGCCAAGCAGAATAATGGCTCTGCAGAAAGTGTTCTTTCTCAGACAAGCACAAGAAAGGAGAAACTCACCCTTTGCTTTCACTACCAGAACGGAAGTCACATTTCCTTTCACATAAGTGTTTTGCATAGCCAATTTGACAAGCAAAAACATCTCCTTTTTGATGTATTCTTAATGATGAGAAATCCTGAGAGCACTCTGGAGTTTCATAAAATGATTTCAATATACATATGCATGAAGAAACCGCTATTGGATGGAAATTACACTGGCTCACAAGATAAATCGCTAGATGAACTGGGGATTGAACAAGTAGACTTGGAGTCTAGTTATATTCCCAGCTCTGTTACTACACAACACACAGCAACATTAATTTTGCCAATCAAGCAATATATCCAAACCTTTGCCAACTACTTAAGTACACCAGCATTAAATATTCAGGACAGGAACGTTCACCCATTTGTCACAGTTGACCTAGAATCTACATTTTTACCTACTGACCAGCAGGTTAGCAGTAATAGGAGCTAGCACCCTTTCCTAACACTTTAAAATAGAATCAAACAAATATTCTAGTAATCTATAAAGCAACAAAGTCAAGAGAGGGAAACGCTTATTAATTCAGAAGTATGACTGGCATACACAAAGATGGCCAAATACTCTGGTGAATTCAAACACACCAGCATTCCCCCAAGACTATCATTTGGCGTTATGTCCTTGTGTCAGCAGGCTAGAGGTCTTGTAAACACCAAGTGTTTGCTGAAGCTACTTGGATGTAAAGAAAGAACAAAGTTCCCCGTCCTAGCCCATAACATTACTGTTTTGTTCGCACAGCTCAAGGGCTTCTTTTTTGCACAGACAGTCCTAGAGTAACTTCAAAGCCTTGCATGGAAATGTTGAAGTAGCTGCAATAATACCTACCATATTTATCTTCCTGGGAAGCGGCACAGGGGTTTCTGGCAGGGTGTGTGTTACGTCATTAGACTCTTCAGATGCTTGCTTTTGGACGGTGTCTCTAGATTGTACGTTTGGAGAAAGATCTAAGGAGTGAGATTTCTGATTTGCCTCTGAGGGCTGAGGCTTTGGTGATGCTTCTCCACCTTGTGTTTTAGCCAACAGCTCTCCCAGCTGAGGTTTTGGAGGAAGGTCCTTTATTTGCGGCTTTGGAGGTAAGTCTCCAAGTTGCGGTTTTGGTGGCAAGTCTCCTAGCTGAGGTTTGGGGGGCAGCTCTCCAGGCTTTGGGGGTAAATCTCCTACTTGAGGCTTCTGAGTTAGTTCCAGAGGCAGAGGCTTCGGGGGCAGATCTCCAGGTTGTGGTTTCTGTGGTATATCGATGGACAGCGAGGGCTTAAACATTTCCGTGTGCTGATTGGATTTATCTATTGAAAGATGATGACTGGTTTCTATTTTTCTTAGTGCCACTAAAACAAAAAGAAAGAAGTTTATTGACAACCTCCTTTAAACATTACAGCACTGAGACGCATCAATTCAAAGACAAGCTGCCGAGGGTGAAACAGTGTGATTGCTTTTTAGACTGAACAAACATAATGCACTAAGAAAAGATGCATTTTACAGAAAAGCCTAATCAGCCCATCGACGTGACTGAAAATTCTCGTGAATGCCGGTTACTTTTACGTACACACAATTGAACTTCATATAAAAAAAGATCAGGTCTCAGAATCGGTATCTGTAAAATCTTGAGGAGGAAAGGAAGTGAACACGTATGTGTATGCAGGTCTGCTTACTATTTTGTAGTCTACTGATGATGAAATGCAAAAAGCCTTTGAACTCATAAGGCAGGTTTTATTTAAGAGAGGCTAAAGCCATTTCTAAAAATAAAAGACCACTGAGGAGGGATGATGGTCTCAGCAAGTCACTAATATATTTAAGTAAGCATCTAACTACTTGAAAGGAATCAAGTACTGTCAAAAGTACAAGCCTGTTTCCTGAACATGACGATGGACACAATTTAAAGATGTTAAAAAATTGGACACGTGGTTATCAAGAAAAAAAATTACCAATGAGATTGGTCAGAGATGAAACAGGAGCCCAGAGAGGTTATCCACCAAGACTTCCAAAACACAATTACTAAGTTAGCCCCGTTCTGAGGGGCAGATTGGACCAGATGGCCTCATGAGTTCTCCTTCAACTTCTATGACTTTTTTTTTTCCCCTTCACTACATTCTGTAGGTCTCACTCCTTTTTAGTTTAATTAAAAAGTCTCCTGATTTCAAAAATTCTTTCAGTTTTGCTGAAGTGTCACCGTTTGTGGTAATTTAAAAATGAAACCTGCTGAAAACAAAGTATTTATTCTCTCATGCACTTAAGGAGAATTATTAAAACACCCCCAAAAAAGAAATCACTTACCTTTCTGAGGTAGTTTGGGAAGAACTCTAGGGCCAAGTGCAGTCTTTGCAGTCCCAGTGCTAAATCAACAGATGTGGTTGTTAGTGCTTACAGTTGTTACTAAGTGTACCTTTTCTTTCCTTTTTTTTTCCTCTACACATCCATAATTTAGAGAAATCCGCATTTGTTTCTTTTGTGTAATCAACTTATCATCTAGTCTGTGCATCAAGCCCTCACTGCTCAATGTAAAAAAACTCAATGCTCCTATAAGAACAGACCATTTGTTCAAACAGAAAGAGATACGCGAACCCCACAACAGCTTTCATTCTGCAAAGTGAACTGCGTGCAAAAACATACTCCGAAAATGGATGAAGCTGAAAGACCAGCTCAGTGGGCAGATCCTGAACTTAAAAGAAATTCTGCTCTTTAAAAATTAAGATAACTACCCTGAATCATTCAAAACATCCTCTGGCTTTTATGCCAAGGGTTTGAAGTTTTCCAGGATTGAGCCGTTGCCTCGTATGAGTTTTACAACACACAGTCTGCAACTGCATCAGGAGACAGAGTTTCTGCTGCTCCAGGGGAAACACAGACAGCTGTGGCAAGCAACATGCTTCACCCTGTTAAGCTGTGTTACAGTAGGATAAGCTGTTCACCATGGTACACAACAACACAAGTAAGACAGGAGTATTTTGGAACCATTCTTGCACTATAGAGTAAGAAACACAAAGCTGATGTTCATAAGATGACCACATCTTGGAAGACAGCTTGGAATCTTCTAGTAAAAATCCAATTTTAATTTGGTTAATTTGCATACCTCCAAAAAGCGCATTTTAATGCATTAATTAGATACTGAATAGTACTGCCATAATTTGTTGCCAACAGGTAGGTCAATGCATGTCACAGGTAGCTCTCCTTTGGACACACACTACTCTATCTTAAGCTTAATCTAAGAGGCTTTGAAAATATCAGTTACGAATATGTATAAATGGTTGCAATTCATTTTACTTTCTGTACTCAGTAAGAAAGAGGCTCCACAAGAGTTCTACTTACTCTAAAATTTCATTTTAAAGCTCAAAAGAACTGATCATTAAGAAAATTAGCTATTTGTTGAAAATGTTCGGCACAAGAGTGACATCTGTTTCCTCAAACAAGCAATCTCATAAGATACTTGCTTCCTTAACTCAATTTAATCCTCAACTACCATCTGGCCTGGCACCATTTAACCACGCCACATAAAAGAGAAAACGATGGCAGGTTATTCTGCTTTTGTGAATTACAGTTCTGAGGAGATCTGTGCCTTTGGACTCCAGCTTTCTGAATGTTTTGCTAAGGGAACTCCAGTTCTTCTCATTGGGAGGCTCTTAAAGCACAGGTGATGATTACTAGCTCTGCTTCTTGGGGAGATATTTAGGTTCATACCAACCGTCTTAAAAAGTTACAAATAGGGAGAATCAAGGCATGAAAACTCAGTGAGTAAAAAAAAAAAGAAAGTATTATTTCTGAAAAATTACTCAAAAAATAAGGAAAAAAGTGATGAGCTTGTCAGAATATGTTCAAAGGAGAGAGTGTTCTGCTGTATCAGCAGCCCTGATTCCAGTACTATTTTTCTCTGAAGTTAACTTTTCAATATGAGTATTATGAAACACTAAAGCTTAATCTCCGTGCTTTTTTTTAGAAGTTAAAATGCATCATGACATAAAACTGGAAGAACAGCCAAACTGAATCTTTAATATATAATTACCTAGGCTTTTCACTATTACCATCAAGACTCAGATTTGCACATTTTCTCTCCACTTGTAAATGTCAAGTATGGCAGCAGCTCTGTGGCACAGAACATCACCACCTTTTTCTTTCTATACCAAATGATACTGGAATGGATTCAGATGAGGCAAATCAGCTGTGCCACCAGGAACGCACCCACAGCCTCTGCAGACAAAGCGAAGCACACACTGAGGATGTCCAGAAGCTCCATACACGTGTGATTTGCATCCACCTCCAGTTATGCCCTGATCTCACACATGCACATGGTCAGACAGGTGCACCACCATGCTGCTTGAGGCATGTTTATCACCATTACCTTGCACTGAACCTAAGGACTTTGGAACTGCCTGCCTAGTTCTCTGCTACAGAACTAGCTTCTACGGATAGCTATGCCAAAATTGACACTGAAATGTTTTGTTTCCCTGCAGTTACAGATTTCTCATTAAAGTAGCTAAAATGAAGTGCCAGGAGGCATGAAAATTAAACTTCTGTCTTGCTGGACAGAAGTGTGAGATAGCATTCCCTAGCTCAGACCTGACTTCTGTAGGAGCCCAGGCAGATTCTGGTACAAATCGTTTTGTCCATCCTGTTCAAAGAAGGAATTGGGCATGGAAAGCTATAAATGAAGCATAGGAGGATCAGTGAAGCCAGAGTATTTGTACAGCAGTAATACATGCAGGAAACTAATGAAGAAACTTCGCTAGAGTTTTTCTTCATATGAAGGGCAATTTTTTCTAATTCACAAATTAATCACATCTAAATAAGTTTTCACCTTCACTTTCATATACACAGACTTTTACCTTGACTGCTGTGACATCCCCTCAAACTTGTTTGCAGCCTTAGTTGAAGGTGGGCCCAAATCATTACCTGAAATGAAAAAAACAATTAAAAAAATGAACATTAGGGTAACTGAACATTATGGTAACTGAAATATCATCAGCAGAAGGTGTGATAAGTCCACAGCCTTTCAAGTGCACCCTACATGACATGTCCGAAGATTTTAAAGATCATTCTTCACTAACAACTTTGTAACTGAAAAAGCCACAGGGACCATAATAATCCAACCTGACCTTTCATATAACACGTTTCAGAATTCACTGGTAGCTCACATCTGCTGGCAAGGGAAGACTGAATTACACTGCTGAGTTTCTGCTGCAGGGCACTTGTTTTGAATATAGCGTTTCAATTTACTCTGAATGGGAGATACTGCAGGCAAGTGTCTGAAGGTATTTATGGTAGATGTGCCTTGTAACACAACAAGTATCTTTCTAAGTAATTATTTTTGTGAATAAAATCAAATTCAAGTTTTTGAGCACTGCTATTTTATTGAACAGTCATTAAATCAGCAAAGGCTATTCTTCAAGCCTTGTTACCATAAAGTTACCATAAACATTAACTTCTGGTAAACACAAGAGCCTAGGCATATTCAACTTTATAAAAAGGTAACAAAATGCAAACCCAAGTGATTCTGAACTCCTTCGTGGAATCTTGAAGGTTGAAAAAGATCCCTAAGATCATCTCGTCCGACTGCCAGCCCAGCACCAAAAGAACATTTCCACATATCAGTTAATTCCTCTTTTAGGGCCTTGATCATTCCCTCTTCCCTAGCTCATCAAACAGTCTTTGAATCAAACTCATAAACATTATATCCATCTCAGAGATAAAATTTACTGAAGTGACATTTAATGATTCAAGCATGCAAAATGCTTCCTAAACAAAAGAATAACATATCTTGCTAGATATCATTCTTTGTGCTGAAGTCTAAATGAAACAGCAGAGAAGGCTAATACTGAGCCTTCCTAAAATACTTTTGTATGAAAAAAAAATGAAAAAGTAGAAAAATAAAATTAAGAGTGAAACAGACAATAGACCTTTCCCATGTAGGTCCTGTGCATGAAAGGAAAATCTCATGGTTGCCATGGAAATCCAAAATAATAAAGAAGACATTTCTAAAACATATGTAAGTAATAATTTGCTTACACACAAGCTGAAGATTGTTCTGTTTGAAAACTCAGCACAAGGTAGCTCGACACTTGCACCTTCCTGTCCTTCAACTGTTATACAGGATTTTCAAAGAACAGTTGCCACAAACTTCTCAGCTTCCACCACACCTTTCGTTCTGCTAGAGTCACATTATATAATATCTATCATAGTATTTTAGGTGCTGATTTGGACTTAACAGTTAGAAAAACAACAAAAAAAATCTTTGAAGTCCAGTGTTTTGACTGCCTCTGCAGCAGTACAGAACTGTTGTAGGAAACATTTCTTCCCATGTATCGGAAAAAGTAGGTAACTGAAATTTCTTGAGAAAAAGGCTACACATTCAACTCCATTCTTTTCAAATCATGCACTTTATCAAATCACACATTCTACACATGTGCACTACGTGACTTAACACGTAACTGAACTTGCTGGGGGAAAAAAGTGCTTTTAGGCTTGATCTCCTATGTTATGTCTACACTAGAACAAAAAGAAAATAGCCTTAAGATATAACCAGTATATGGATGACCCCTATATGTAAGTATTAGACTCCAGTTTATGGATTTAGGAAAATTCTGCCAACAAAACTAGAATTACAGAAAGTTACAAGGGCCCAAGATTTACAGCTGCAGGGAGAAGTTGCATGCATAGAGAAGAGATGGATGCAAAAAGGAAGGATTTGAGTAGAACAGAAAATATTTCCTAACAAGCTTCTGTCAGAAAGGTATCCTGTTAAAAAAATAAAAATAAAATAAAGCACTGTTTCTTTATAACTTCTGCTGATATAAGGATGCAAACCTATCAGTCCTTGCACGTGCACAGATACCATCACACGACCTGAAAACATAAAGACAACACATCCCACCAGTCAGCTGTGAGTACTTCAGAGGGGAAATTTGGAGCAGAGCCCAAGGAGATGAGCAGTTCTGGGAACTGGGTGAACTGCACACACTCACTGAGGCACATCTGCCCCAAACCAAGATCCATCCAGATCAGTGAACTGCTCAGAACAGCAGCAGGGCTGAGGGAAAAGATGCAGGGAGGATGCAGCAAATGAGGGTGAAGCAGTCTGGGAAGCTAGGGCAGAGAGAGGGAGGTGGCAGAGAAACTGAACGGGGGCCCAGGGAAGTGTGGAGTATTTTCAGTTTTCTCAAGTGAGACATAGAAACCTGGAAGCTACAGTGACAGAGACAGACTGTTGATTTCTCTAAGTTGACATCACATCAAGCTGCAGGAAAGCAAGCAGCAGGTAAAAGAAACAAAAGATTTTATATATATATTATATATATCATCATTAAGGTTTGCCCCTGCCCTTTTGTCTTAAAAACTCACCCCAAGGAACTGGGCCCTTATTCTGGGGTCCGTGAGGTAGTGGGCTTGGTGGGTCAGAGAGGGTTCTTTTGTGTCCTGGGGGTGGGGGAGGTGGTCTCTTCTTGGAAAGAGTGGAGCTGCCACTAGAGGGTTGAGTGCTTAGAGGGAGGGTTGAAGGTGGGCCTGCAAGATAACAAACAACCTTCTTACAAATACATGTGCATCAATGGCAAAGCAGCACAAAAAAAAAAAAAAAAAAAGAAATCACAGTCAGACCACAGTGAAGTGCAGTGAAAAAAAATCAAAAGACAAGCCATGCCAAAACACTGTTGGAATTAAACAACATGTTCACCACATTTTTAACCTGTTCAGCTGTGGGATTCTAAGCAGCTTGACAATAGGATGACACACATACCGTTTAAAAATACAGGATTAATCACTCCAGGATTTTTAATTTTAGGTGTTTAAAAAGAAATCTTAATTTTAAGTAACATTTAGCAGTTGGGTTTTTAATCACTATTTCACATCTGAATGAAATAGCTTTCCAGACGTTCAATTACATGGCTGTTTTTTGGGTTTGTTTTCCTCTATGCTATATCAATTCTGTTAGTAAATTGGAAGGGGTTGTAGAAATACATATCTCCATATTTTCTTTGCTTTGTGTTTTGGAAATAAACTACGGAAAATTTTCCATAGTTACTTTCCATTTCAATTTTCATCTAAATACACCAGAATACACATCTGTACAGCAATGCAAATTGTGTAGGCTGCATATATAAAATAAACACTAGACAGGCCCTTTATCTGTCTGAGATTATTTGAAGTGCTTATAGCAGTGTCTGCAGTCACCTTTATCCTAAACCCTGTATTTCCCCTGAATCAACGTTGGCACAGGCATTGTTCAACACAACACGTACTTTACAGAACATGGGAACAAATACTGGTTAAAAGGAACAGTTACCACAGGGGAAAATGAGTTTTCCCTATCAACTTCATCATTCACCTTCCCAAATGTCATTGCAGGAAGTTAAGAAAGCAGGCAGTGCTGCACATAAACATGCAGTGAGAAGACAACTGCTTGAGTCAGCCACCATTACTGCCAAAGTAAATGATTTGTGAGACTTACTTAAATTCATTTTATGTTAGTTTAGATTAGGCTAAAGTTCATTCATCTTTTAATCTCCTCATCTGGCAACATCTTACTGCACTCACGATCTTACATTAAGTTTTGAACGTAAGAGAGCTTTGCCATCACAGGCTGGATAAATGAAGAACACTAACCATACAGTTTTAAAAGCAAAGTTTATTTATACCTGAAATTTCATTTCTAACATCAACTATTTTGTAGCACTACAGAATATACTATTTCTGGAAACACAGCTTATTTGAATGGAATTGAAGACAAGATTTCCTTTCGTTAATCAGCATGTACCCTAACCTGCAAACAGAACAGAATCTGCATCTTGACAGGTTTAATTCCTTGTTGCTTTCTTCTAGATAGAAAAGTACTTAATTCTGCGTACCTTCCCAAATACATATCATAGAAGCATGAAAATTGGTAAAGAAGAGTCTTTCCTAAAGTTCCTTAGGTGAAATACTGAACATTGAAGAAGAAAAAAAAAAAAAAAGATTCAGTTACACATAAACATGCACACATTTGCCAAACATTCTAAGGTGATGACCTCTCTTCTTCACCCAAAAGAAAAGATTAATCAGATTGCCTGTAGGGAGCTAGCCATCAGTCTCATCTCTTCCAGATTCAAGGCTTTTTGTCACTTAGCAGAATCCCTCAATCACAATGCCAGCAAAAATTTAGATCTTGGCTTTCCATTATTTGTGAATCAAATTATTAATCACAGGGGTTGGGAGGGATCTCTAGAGATGACTGCATCTAAATCCCCTACTAAAGCAGGTTCCCTATAGTAGGTTGCATAGGAAGGCGGCCAGGCAGGTCTTGAATATCTCCAATGGAGACTCCACAACTTCTCTAGGCAGCCTGTTACAGTGCTACATCACATTCACTGTAAAGAAGTTTCTCTGCATATTTGTGTGTAAGTTCCCACGTTCCAGTTTTGGCCATAGCTCTTTGTTCTATCACTACACACCACTGAAGAGTCTGGCCTCATCCCATTGCCTCCCGCACTTTAGATGTTTACAAACATTGATCAGATGCCCTCCCAGCCTTCTTTTCCTCAGGCCAAACAGATCCAGGTAACTCAGCTTTACTCATAATAGAGACGCTCCAGCCCCTTTACCTCTGTCGCCCTCCACTGGACTTTTTACAGAAGTACCCAGTCTTTCTTGAACTGATGAACCCAGAAATGGACACATGATTCCAGATGTGACCTCAGCAGGGCGGACTAGAGGGGGAGGAGAACCTCCCTCAACTTGCTGGCCACGCTCTTTTTAATACACTCTCAAATACCATTGGCTTTCTTGGCCACCAGGGCACACTACTGGCTCAGGGCCAACCTGCTGTCCAGAAGAACACAGAGCTCCTCTCCAGCAGCACATACCCTAATCTGTACTGATGGCTGTGGTTATTCCCAGGTGCAGGATTCAACATTTGCTTTTGTTCAACCTTAATATGTTCCTCTCTACCCAGCCCGACCAGGCCCTATTGAATAGCAGCACAGCCTACTGGTATTTGTGGTTGGACTTGATAATCTTTAAGGTCTTTTCCAACCTGAGCAATTCTACGAATCTATGATCCTATTAAAAGAAGTAGAAATACAATCTTAATAATAACATCATTTTAAAAGAATGTAGAAAACATAACTGGTATGTCAGAATGGATCAGATGTACTCAATAGTATATTCCACACTTTGAAATGTCTGCAAGTGGCAACGGCCCATGGATTCTGGTGTGCCACCACCTAGTGCCCTGTGGGTGAACTGCACTACAGCCTCACCAGCACAGCCTTCCCCTGCCCACGAGTTGCAAATAACACCAACTTTGCTTGAAGTGTTGGAAATGTAAAATACTATTTACACTTACTGCTAATCAAACTTCAGAAATAAGTAGAACTTGTGCTTCTTATTGCTAACAGAAGAGAGATTTCTTCTCTACAGAGTTTTTAATCCTACTAAGTTTTATGATCATAATGAAGTATTTCATACTTCATATACCAGTAGTATGTCTCCAGACAACGCAGTTTAAAAGCATTATTCCCTCATAGAATTGAAGAGTTCACATGGTGTACTGCAATTACAGGGAAAAGGCAATAAGGGATTAAAAACAATGCAGGTTTTCTGACTCCTGGCACACATTCCTGCATTAATTTCAAAGGCACTTAAATGGAATGAATAAAGAACAGCTTATAAGGCATGCACTAATGACTGGATGGCTGAAACACAAAATTTACTTTCAAATAAACAGCAAATAAGGGAAAACTTCAAAGCATCTTTTCAGAGAAAGGTGTAAGTCATATGACTGAACAGAGTAAACGTGGGAAATGTTCTAAAATTTGAATCAGTCCACACAAATAGCTGATGAAACAATAGAAAGATCTGATGCTGCATTAGTTGCTGGTAAAATGATTCTAAAATACTCTGTATTACGTGAAGTCTCAAAAAACTGCTACTTTCTTTTCTTTCGATATACAAATCTAGGTAGGTGTTTCTAGTAATAATCAGAGCAGTTTTCTAGATCAAAAGTCTTGTGCAATTCTAACCAGGCAGCAAGTCAGTCAGCCATTTCTTCACCACAGTCATCTTAATGTTGTTTTATCACATCATCATGAATTTCACATTTTAGGAAGAACATTCCCCTCCCCCCCTCAAATAAGCATAGAAAAAAACAACCCAAAAACACCTTAACATTGAACTCTGCATCCATTGGGCTCTTTTTTCTTTATTTAGCTGGGCAACAGATGCTTTCTATACAAAATACAAGCTATTTCCATCTTTCATCACTTTTACTCACTGTAAAGATCACAATTTCATGTATGAGCAGACCTAATCATCTCAAACTTACAGTACTATGGTAAATAACTAGACAATATCTGCAATTAACAGTGCATTTCTGCATTTTGGCTTTTGTGCAGTTAGTATATTAATTTGTGTACTAGTGAAGAAAACATGCAAAGCTGTTCCCATCCACTTAAATCGTGGTTTTATAGTGTAAAAACCTCACATTTGTATGTATTTTTTACCACTTAATGAGAGATATGGAAGAACCAGTATTCCAGTTAATGGTAGAACAGGTACTGCAAAGGAAAGTAAGTTTATATTAAAAATAATATTTTCATTAACAGAAGTTACTGCTATTTTTCCCACTTATAATGATGACACTTTCTGCAGATACTACCAAAAGCCATCTTCATTTTGTACTTCATTGCTGTAGAGAATGCATCTTTGGTACTGAAAATAAAATCATAATCAAAGAAGCTGATCAGTCATTCCACATAAGAAAGCTAGGAAAACAAATTGAATCAATATTAGCATATAAAGAACATTCCATAATTACTGTTAAAAAAAATCCTGTTTGAAAAAAAGTGCCAATATTCATATTAAGCAATTACGCAGTTTGGGTTGTAGCACAAATATAACTACATGAAAACTAATGGTTGTCAGCTACCCTCCCCTTCCTATTACAGCACTGTAACATACAGAGCTGGACTGAGATTAGTAGCATTGTTTACTAAAATATGCACCAAATTTATAAGAATATGTAAAAAAAAAACAAGTCTAAGTATACGCAAGAGAGCTGTAGAATCCTAACAGCATACAAAATAAACAGAAGAAAGTGGATGACCTCAAAGGCTGAAGTAAGAACACAAGATTATACAGTGTTAAAATTCCAGACTAAGAAACCTTCTTGAACTTCCAGTTACATGTATGCCAGAAAGGTGATTTAAACAGCAAAGTACAAAGAAGGGTTTAGTACAATGAAAAGAAACTTGAGTGACGCAAAATTAAAATACTCCATTAAAAAAAAAAGGGTTATTTTGTGTAGTTAAGAAAAAAGACCTACATGATTGCTCTCCAGGTAGCACCCAGATACAGGGACCAATGGCAGAAAAAAAATAATCACTGAATGCTGATGTTGCATGAACAAAGCAATTTACTGGACTTTGGAAGATTTCTGATCCTGTGAGCAATGCAGTCTGACCACTTTCAGAAGTCATGAGTAAAGGAAAGTTAGTTATTTTGTGTAGAAATGGAGTTTGATCAAGTAACACAGCAGATTATCTGACACAGAATCATAGAATCACCAAGGTAGGAAAAAACCTACAAGATCACCCAGTCCAACTGTCAAGGCTGGACCAACCTGGTATCTGCAGCTGCAATGGAACGAACTGCGATGGAGGAGTCCTCTGGTTCTCAGCATTTATACTTAGAGCTGTTAGCGCAAAACTTGCAAGCTTTTAATTAGTAAAGATCTAAACTTAACTTTCAACATGCAATTGATCCTTGACCACCATATTTATCCCCTATGAGAATAACAGGCAGGATCACTGAAGATAATTAACTTTCACTTAAAATTAAGGAATCCTGGTTTAGATTGCCTAATCCTTCTACAAATCTAGCCCTCACTTTGGATTTGCAATTAAGTTTGTGCAAGTCTTTATCTAGATACTGTTTAGTCATATAACTACTTAAGACATAAAACAGATGTAAACTGGAGAGTTTAATGAAAAATATGATTTTCAGGCTGTTAACCTCCAAAGACTGGACTAACAAGCTGAACCCGAATAATGTTAGATAAACTGCTGGAAGAGGCACAGCCATGGCAGCTTATGCAGTGATTGTAGTCACTCTGCACTCTTTATTCTGTTAGAATTAACTAAATCCAGGGGTGACAAGTAACACGTCCACAAATGAGTTGCTTTAGTGTACAATACACTGTCATAATATTGAACCCACATCCATTATCAGCTCAGGCTCACTCATCTGCCTTTTCAGAAGATAAGCAGGTGGGTAGGTACACCTTTAACTCCATTGCCGGAGGAACCTTCACTTGAGACCTGATACCAAACGCTTATGATGTAACAAATTAATTATTCTGGCCCACTGCTTTAAGAAGACAAATAAACCCAAAGATAAATCATCTGGGCTCATGCATTTTTTAAAGTAATGGTTATCAAACTAGGAAATCTAGTCACAGAATCATAGAAGGGCAACCTGTCCCTGTGCCTAATTGTTCTCTGAGTAAATAATTTGCTCCTAACATGTAACATAAATCTCTTCTCTTGTAGAAGCAAGCGGTTTTTCCTTGTCCTATCACTATCAAACCACGTAAAGTCAGTCCCCATCTCATTCATAACTTTTCTAATACAGAATCGATATCGCAAAATACTCTGCGATGTTTTTACATAAATTTAAATCATACAGATAGCTACCAAAATGAACTTGCGAAGGTAGAAAATCTCTAACTCAGAGTAAGCCCTGCTCTTATGCAACACATGAAATGTCAGTGTTAACAACATCAACTCGCCCTAAATCCAAAACATAGATCCATACAGAAAGAAAAGAAAATTTAGTCTATCTCAGATGCCAACAGGAAGGTCAACAGATTGAAGTCACAAGCAGTACAAGTGAAATCCAAATTAAACTGGTACAACCAAGCTCAGATCGTGAAATCTTACGAAGAAAGTATACTCTGGCCAAACTGCTTTGTCTTTTAGAGGAAAACAAGCATTTTTAACTAAGGGTTAAGGGATTCTGAAGTTGCCAGTACACAGCAAAAACAGACAATGGAACAGTAGTTCTTGAACACAGCACCTGCATTGTGTAAAAGCAGACACCTGATGTCAACAGATTCTGTTCCGTCCCTTTTAACCCTTATGTCTTATTGAGAGCTCTTCACCATTATTTCTAACAACGAAGTCAATTACAAGTTGAAGAAATTAAACAACAACTTACAACCATTAAAGCATTGAACTACATTGTAGCCTTCATAACAAATAATTTTTTCACAATTAGGTTATTCCTAAATTAAGTTGAGGGAAAAAATGAAGAAATGCATTTTTTTTGTCGTTCTCAAGTTAGATTTGCAGACATTATATTACAGCAACAGGTTTCATTTCACATGTATGTCCTCTAATTTCAAAGCTTATATCCAGATTACAGAGCCATTGTCCGTTACAGCTGCAAAATAAAGCCTTGTAAAAGCAGTTCACTTCCCTTTCAAGCACTACCAAAAGTGTTTTTAGTCACAGAATAAAAAATTATTGATTGAACATATATTCCCAAATCCATCAACTTGTAGCACATATTTTCCTTAGAGGTAATTCTACAAGACCATAACTGTTGTTTCTCTCAGGGAAGAATGGGTGACATTTCATTTAGCTTCTCAATATGTCACTCATTAAGTATCTGGCAATAGAGTGTATTTTTAGTATTTTTTTTTGAAATAGTATTTTTTTCTCTGACATTATTCACACTTCTAAAGCGCTCATCAAGATGAAAAAGGAATGTCTTGATGTAGAGAGGGAACAAACTTTCATACCAACCTGCTTAGCTCTTCCCAGGTCATTCTGGTATTTTTTTCTTTATCCACACAGTGACTGCAAGGAGAGGGAGTCTTCTTGAATCATATCACAGAATCACAGAATGGCTTAGGTTGGAGGGGACCTTAAAGATCATCTAGTTCTAATCCCCCTGCCATGGGCAGGTTTGCCAATCATGAGGTCAGGCAGCCCAGGGTCCCATCTGAACATGGATTTGGATGCCTCCAGAGACAAGGAGCCTCCAAAGCCCCTCTGGGAAACCTGTGCCAGTGCCTCGCCACCCTCTGAGTAAAAAAAAAATTCCTCCTAACATCTAACCTAAATCTCTTGTCTTTCAGTTTAAAGCCATTCCCTGTTAGTGATAGGAGACCTAGCACTAGGAGACCACATAAAAAGTCAATGCCCTCCTTGTCTGTAAGTACTGGAGTACTTCAAGTACTGGAAAGCTGCAATGAGATCTCCCCAAAGCCTTCTCTTCCAAGCTAAACAAGCCCACCTCCTTCAACATTTCTTCACAGGAGGGATGCTTCAGCCCTCTGATCATCTTCATGGCCCTCCTCTGGAGCCACCCCAACAGCTCTGCATCTTTCCTGTACTGGAGGCCTCAGGCCTGGGCACAGTACTCCAGATGGAGCTTCACAAGTGCAGAGCAGTTCAAAACAATCACCTCCCTCTCCCTGCTGTCCACTCCTCTTTTGAAGCAGCCCAGGATACCATTGGTCATCTGGGCTGCAAGCACACATCCTCAAGTCCTTCTCTGAAAGGCTGTTCTCAGTGAGTTCTTCTCCCAGTCTGTATTCAAATCTGGGATTGCCTTGACCCCAGTACAACACCTTGCACCTGGCCTTGTTAAACTTCATTTGATTCTCACGTGCCCACTTTTTGAGTATCCAGGTCTCTCTGCCTGGTATCTCTCCCTTCTATTCTGTCATCTGCACCACTCAGCTTGGTGTCATCAGCAAACTTGCTGAAGGTACATACAATCCCACTGTCTATGTCACTGATAAAGATGTTAAAGAGCACTGGTCCCAAGACAGACCCTGTGGGGGACACCATTCGTGACCAGCCTCCACCTGGACACAGAGTCACTGACAACAACTCTCTGGCTATCATCATCCAACCAATTCCTTAAACACGTAACAGTTCAGTCTTGAAATCCATCTCCTCAATTTAGAGATAAGGACGTAGTGCAGGACCATGTCAAAGGCCTTGCACATGTCCAAGTAAATGACATCAATTGCCCGGCCTTTCTTTGTGCACCAATGCTATCTTGCATCTCCTTTTCTTCAATGCTTTTTGGCCCTCTGGCAGATACTGCACGTCATCCTACAGCATTACATACCAGCAACATTCTTCTAAAAGATTCATGGATTTGCAATGAAAACTGATTTACAAGATTCTGCTTACATTTTGGAGAAATTTCTGCGTAAAATGAATCAACTTTTATTTGTCGGTTTTATTTTATAATCTGTAATCAGTTCACATATACTGTTATGAATGAAAATTTGTTACAAAGCACCCACTCTTTGTTTCTTTTCTTCTAATTATGAGAACATGCATTGGACCATATTAAAACGTCAGTATAGTAAGAAAACTATGCTACATCTTAAATATAATACACTTGAAAGAAAGGACAATGGAGAAAAATTACTGCTTGCACCTTAGTTTCAAAACAGACTTACCTTTGCCAGCATTTCGAGGAGGAAGAGGAGGAGCATCTGCAGTTGGAGAAGTGGGTGAATCTGTGCTTGTAGAAGCAAAAATCTGATTGGTAAAAGCTCCGTAGGAGAGTCTCTGTTTGTCTCTAGGAGTGCTAAATCCAGGAAGAGTCATTTTGTCTTGGGGGGAAATACTTGAAGAGTGACAAAAACTTTGGGGTCTTGGAGATCTTTCTTTTTTTATAGGACTAGGCTGTGAATAAAAGGACATGTATTATATGGCTGTCTAAACACTAGATATAGTTCATACGGTTGGGAAAGAATAAAATAGAACATATTCTATTAGACACAAGCATACAAAATAACCTCATTCCTCTCCTGCTCAGGACCAAATTTCTCCTCTGTAACTGAAAATTAAAGACTGTAGCATCAAATCAGTATACTCACATAGTTGGATTCATTTTTAAAGTAATAGATATACTATAAACCAAAACCTGGAAGTTTTCAGAAACTAAGGGCAATTTTTCAGTTCAAATAGCACTTAAACAAGATGCCTTCAAAGATCAAAATACCTCATTATTAAGTACTAAAAATTAACTAACCACTTCTGACATATCAGGTTTGTTTACTGAACCTACAACACATTCAGTTGTACAGCTCATCTTTTAAATGCATATAATAGCTAGAAGTAGAGCTACACAATCTGTCTCATTGTAGTTCTGGATCAGGCAGGCTTTATTACCTCCAATACAGTATTACATATTCTCCTGAGGTTCCTTGCACTGATAATCATTTTGTTCTCTACGGTCCTTGAGGATATGTAAATTATTTGGGATTCTAGATTTTTCAGCCCTAAATGTCACAGATAATAAAGCTGACCGCATTTCTTTCTACAGCACTCATGGAAAATACGAGATGTGTTTTTCCATTTACTACAGAAAGACAGCACAGAAAAATTATCTCACTTGCTAAAGTAGGACACTGAAGCTAAGTTTTCACATCATCTCAAATGACAATTATTCTATGCCCTCAAGTTTTGCCTTTCCATTACCTCTTTTTCAATCGGGAATAAAATGCACAGCATAGTTCTGGAAAAATACATCAAGTTACTAATTTGATAACTAGGATTTTAATTAAACTACGAAAGAACTGAGTATGTTATCTCTGGATTTCCTTCAGCTAGAAATGCAAAGCCAAGAATTCAGTAAGGAAAAAAATGACCACAAGTAATCTACGTTTACCGATTTGTATCATCATGTATGTCTCATTGAAGTAGAACTTCTGAAACTCCATTCTGTAATAACTAGGTTAAAAAAAAGTGTATTCAAAAAGCACTTTGTCAGTCTTCAAACAGAACTTGAAACTAGCTCTCTCCCTGCTATTTTTGATACAAGAAAAAGAAATTAATACGCATGTGGAGTTTACATCTTGTTTGAAGGCTACACAAGGACTTCATGCTTACCTTATCATCTAAGTCATCATCACTTTCATCAATTTCTTCCTGCCGAAGATTCCATTCATACTCTACGTGGACATGAGGATTTAGCTTTCCAGCCTTGGCTTGAGAAAGCTGAAACAATAAGAATTCTCATTGGCATACCTGCTCTTCCTTCAGTGCCCCTGAAGTCAGCCTTGTAATAGCAAGAAATTACTAGAAATAATTAGTTTTAAAGTTTTCCAGGCATTACAAGTAAAATTTTAAGACAATCACAAAAGTCTCCTTCTATTTGAGGAAGAGAACTGCTACAAGCCAAAAAGAGAAGATTTTATCAAAATGGGTAGAAGTTGGCACGTTTGACAAGCATTTGAAAATGCTATGGTATGAAGAAAAGATATGTGCACAAAAGCATTCTCATATTCAATGCTTTTATATCCCATCATTATTTATTCCTTCCCATCCTTTGAGGTGCAGGCTACTGAGCCAGGCTGACTCAGGAGTGTCTGTAACCAAATGAGATCTCCCCTAAATAAAATTTAGAAGAAAACTATTTACAATCTGTTATGTAACTATGAATAATTACCTATAAGAAATTAATTTAGTTGAAACTGAATGCAATTATATACTTAAGACTCCAAGCAACAGAAATCAGTATGCCTGTGAAACTGCAAGCATTTAGATATTTATTTCATCCTCCCCTCATTTCATTGTCCCTTTGGACCAAAAACGCAGACATTTTCCTCTTCAAGAACAGAAAATATGGAAATGTTGTAAATGCTCTCATTCCTTTAGGTAACCATACTGAAGTTAGGCATTCACAGAATTTCAATTACAATAATTAAAGCAATTAACTGGTAGATAAGCTCACTGGTAACATCCTATTTTTTTGTTCTTTACCACAATCAGCTGGTGCACAGTAATGGCAAATGTTACCTTATTAAGTATACCCTACAAATAAAATGCATTCCAATCTCATGTTGTACAGCTGACCTGCTTTTCAGCTGCTGGAATACTCAAAAGATTGAACTGGAAACAGTACTTACAGCACACATGGGAGGAGAGAGCAAGAGCACTGCCTGCCTGTCAGCCATGGGAAAAAGTGCACTTGCATTCCAAGAACTAAGAAAAATGATTCTGAACTATGGAGGATAAGCTCTTCTGATTCCATACTAATATATGACAAGAACTTTCAGTTGTTAAATAAAACATTAAATTCACCACAGAAATAGTAAATACCTTTTTGGGTTTGTTAAAATGAGACAGGAAAGTTCTGAGAAATAGAATAAAGCAGTAAACGTCTACCACTTTTGCAAATTCTTCTGGATTTGTTTTGCTTTTCACATAGATTAACTTTTCAAATCCACTGATAGTACTTGAATTCACTTGTCTACTAAACACGTTGGTCTAAAGCACTTTAGAGGGCTAAGACCAAACATGCCTGTTTCTCCGATCTGGAAATCTTATTCCTGGCTATAAGCTCCAGAAGAATAATTGAAAAAATCCTTTAAAACCTTTATTTCCTCAAACTCCAGTGATTTTCTTGAGTGTCCATTCATAAGTTCCGAGGATTCCAAAAAAGGTTTGTTTTGACCATGTTCAGTAGAGGGACAAAGTCCTACAGAACCTTGTGTCTGAGGTACCATGGAAGGGATACATTACGGAGACCTTTAAAGATGTAAACTTTCTCCCGCTCACCCCATTCTTACCAGTTCCTCACACTGGACAGCTTTCAGTCTTTTTGCTGTGTCTAGAGCCGTCTCGCCAGCTTGATTAACTACAAAAATCAACAATAAAAAGAATAATAATTGAGATGCTTACAGAATTAATTCACTGTGTTTCACTGTTCTTAGCAGAGTAACTTCTAAAATTGATCAAAAACATCTATTTACACTAGAAGCACCTGCATCTTGAAGAACTTCAAGTATTCATGCATTTAACATGTCATCAGGTTCTTTCTGAACAGCAGCACATGCTAGGACAATTCCCAAATCCCCTAACCCTCCTAATTATTCTAGGAGAGAATGTAAAGAAATACATCATTTAATCCTTCACTCAAGTCCTCTGCCAGTAAAAGTAAGCAGAAGCAAGCAGACAGTGTAAGACACATACCATTGATCCAAGCACATTTTACTTGAAGTGATTAATATATAGGTATTTGAAGTCTGAATGTGAAGACAAGTTCTATTCTAAAGATGACAAGAATCACTGACAACCTTTCCAGCTGTGTTATCCTTACAAAGACCACAATATCTTTTACAGTTTACAATGATCCTTGAGCAGGCAGGCAGAAGGTGCCGAGCCCTCCAGAAGGTCTTTCAGCACGTCTAGTGAGGTCCTTTCTAGACGTCCAGGAGAAATTCTCGTAAAACGAAATGCAAACTATCACAGCCTATAATCTTTTGTGAACAAACCCTTGGTAAAGATTATTCTTATGGTACCTCTGAAAATGCTGTGGAGCTTGAACAGAGTACAAGTTTTGTTTACACCATATTCAGACGGTGAAACATTTTGGTGACTGAGCAATGAAAATAGTCAAACTGAGCTCTCACAGGCAGACATGTTGGTGTGTATTAGAGTAGAATATACATAAAATAGAAAGCAGTCAAACAAAGGCCACTTTAAATAAATACAAGTTCAACAAGGACTTCTACAAATTTCAAGGAATTACAATCTCTGGAAGAAAGAAAAACGTTCCATATTAACCTCTCCGTGGACTGATAGGTTTATCATAAAGAGAAATGAGAATATGAGTATTTCTTAACACGTGTAGATTACAAGACTACATACATTCCAAAATTTCAGATGCAACATGATGCTTCAAGGCCTAAGAAGTGCTGCTCCTATTCGGCAGATCAAAATGTGGAGATGGGGAAAGCAATTCTAAAAGCTAAGAACAGACTTCTGACATCTGCCTGGAGAGAGTTCCACAGAACGGCCAATATAGACGTTCAATTCAGTGCAGATAGTTTTCTCTCTCTATTCATTAGGGACATATCTGCTAAAAAAACCACCACATCATGTTCTCTGGCATGTTAATATTAGAATATCAAAATAATAATTTAAGGGTGTACGTAAAGGTGAAGAAAACCAATGAATTCTGCCAATGAGATAAGAACTGAACTTTGGAATAGTCTGTAGCCTGGCCAACAGGGAAAAAAAATGATGGAAATGATGGCATTGAGGAAAAAAAAGAGAAACAGAAGTGCATACTCTCTAGCTTGTGCTGTGAAGGAAACTTCCCTCTTACACCAAAACTGACAGAGAGCAAAACTCTGTGGACATGATGACACAGCTCCTCAGCCTAACAAGCGAGATTCAGAATACACTGCCTGCCACACTCTGAGACAGGAAAAAGAATATCTGGTAAATAACAGATTATATCAAGTGTGAGTAAACAGTTTGCAGAGTTTCCACTTTTAATGAAAACTTCTGCTAAGACATGATGAAAAATGGACTGATGCAGGTACAGAAAGTCTTACATCACACAAATGAAGACTGTAATTAGAGGAGGAGGAAAAGCATCTCAAAGCGAATCTCTTCCCTCATCACCTACAGTGGTGTATTGGAAGTGCTGAGTAAAACCACAGTGCCAACTAACATTCACAACAAAAATAAAATTAACTGTTCTGTACAGAAAGCCCAAATGCATCTACAGTGTACTTAACGTAAGAAGTCATTTGAAGCATTTTAACATACAAGCACAGGATGAATTTTATGTTACAAACAACAAATCTAAAATCCAGTACATTCAGAACATGCAAGACGTAACACTGAAGAAAAACTAGGGATTATCAATTAGTTTTTCTACTTTTTTTGTTGTTGTTGTTAAATTCAATATTTTAATGTTTCCTTTAGGCTTGTTGATGAGGAAACCTTCATCTTTCTAATACACAGTTTTTATTCTTCCTTAAGAAAAGCTCAATTAATAAAGTAGGATATAAACAGAAGTGGTTAAAAAATGAAACGTTAGGAAAATTTTTATTTCCTAGTGTTAATTAATTCACTTACCTACATCAATAGTTGGCTTCCCCCTCAAAAGCAACTTCAAACACTCAGGCTTATTATATATACTGCAGTAGTGTAGAACTGTATTACCCAATGCTGTTTGCTTATCCAGGTTTCCACTATGTAAAAAAAATAAATAGAAGTCAATCAAGAAAAATGTAATACTCTGCACAATTGCAGAATCAAATGGCTTACATATAGCTGGGTTGGTTGTTTTTTAAATAATACTTTTATTATGGTCAACATTCCACTTCACGGAGTAGTGACAGAATGAGGTTTAATTGATATGAAGGTTATGCAGCTTGCCTGCACAGTGCCAGAGATGGTGACACAAACACTTACTCCAGGTCTACTGTTACCAGCAGACAAAACTTCCTGCCTAACACTGCCTAAATGCAGCATTCTATATACAGTCAGAGAGAGGAAAGAAAAAAAGTAAGTATTCTTTCCACTGATTTTCAAATAATAGGTATGTTGATTTCATATGCTCGGGGGAAATTATTCCTCAAACCAAACACCCCACCCCTCCTCTCTCATCCCTCTGCAAAAGTGATCCCCTCACTCTGAGAAAGCAAGCAAGGGATGCCTCTTTCACTTAAGAGCATGCTAGGAGTGGACTGGAATCTATTTCATTTCATCATTACCTACATTGTGACATAAATAAAAGCTATCAATGTACCACTAGATCATTCATTAAAAAAAAAAAAAAAAAGTATATATATGTATTATTTTACTCCTGTGAATATTTCTTGACAACAAAGAACAGCTCAGCCAATAAACTAGATGCTAAAAATTTCCAGTTAAACAGACTACGCTCTCAACAGCTTCAGCACAGTTTCCAAACTACTACAACATCTCTTCCAAAGTTAATGCATCTTCTATTTATCATTTTCTGATAAAAAGTTCTCCATTCTTGCAGTTTCTTCTTTATCTGAATGATTTGTTTTTCGTTTGCATTGTTTCACATTTTCGTATGTTTTACATCTATGTTCTATACCAATATTTTTTGTTCCACATTAATGTTATTTTTAATTAAAGGAGAAACTACATTCCATATCTTATCTCCCCACTCCCTAGTGACTACAAGCACAAAGGTCAACTCAAGGTATTAAATTATGCTTCTCTGAAACATATCTAAGGAGAACGATTACAAGTGATGAAGAAACAACCCAACATGTTGAAATGACGGCTTTGAACATCTTCATTTTTCATTCTAAACTGAACAAAAATATGCAATCCATACCAGTTTTGTACAAGGAAGTCAACCAGATGGAGAGAGGTTTGGTCAGCAGTCCGGACTGCTAAATGAAGCGCTGTTTCACCTGGCTCCTAAACACATGTAAACAGAAGTTAGATTATCTCAAATAGAATCATGCTTTATTTCCTATATATAACTTTTGTCTTATACGTGTAAATGAGAACAATTCAGATTAAAAGGTGCATGAGAAATTACTCTAAAACCAAATTTTAACAACTCCTATGAATCATTAAGTGCATTTTAAAAACTTAAATGAGAATATATTAGAATTAAAATTTATTAAGTAGAGGATTTACATGGGAAACTGCTGTTACAAACATCCTAACTGCAGAGCACATTTCAATTGGTATTCAAACATATTACTGACTACAGAAGCTGTGAAACACTAAGGGCTAATGCTTTGGTTCTCCTTACAGCTGACACAAAGTTAAGCCCATAGTCAGAGGATCTGTGAAGTGCTTCCATGACCAGCACTCTGTGATATCTCAAGTGCTGAGACTGAACTCCTCCACTCCACACAGACAAGCCTTTGCCAAAATGGCTGTTTTCATATATCTTACTGAAAACTCTCTGAGATCTCTCTAGGTTGAATTTTAAAGTAGAAGGAAAAAATATTGCTGACCAAGTGGCTACACAGCATTGGTTCTTTACAAAACTAGGTTACATTGCTCTGGAGCAATGTTTCTACATGGATACTTTAGGTGAAACAGGACTTATCTTCAGAAAACCTGCTACAGATTTTAAGGAGGAATTGGAAGTATTCAGCACATTATTAATACCAATTCAAAGCCACAATTCTTGTCCTGAATGAAAAACTGCACTTTTGTAAATGTTTCATCACAGTCTGTGAAAGCACCACCTTTGCTGCTTCTTCATACAGCATGCAAAGACTTGTGTACAGTAGGTGATGTGTCCCTTTGGCAGCTACCTTAAAAGCAGACATGATACTATCTACGGTATCAGATGACCCTAGGTTAGCAAATTCAGCTATCTCAGGTCCTTTTTCTAAAAGGAGCACGCTGCAGAACAGGTGCTTTTCAACATAAAATAGCTGCAATTAGAACAGTGTATCATAGTACTGTTGCATTTCACTCTTCTTCAGATTAACTGCTGGCAACATATATGGTCTCTCTTTCTCCCCCCTAAAGGATGCCTAATCAGGGAAAGCATTTTTTTAATCATATTAATCTGTTTTTTCTCTTAAGTATTAAAGATAACAGCCCGTGGTACTTGACATTGTACAGATATACTTTACTTAAAATACTCAATCCTGTTTACCTGATAGGCTTACCTGTCCAGGCTCTAACAGTGGCTCCATTAGCTCTACTCCCTCTGCATAGACTTGAATTAGTGCAAGTAAATCCCTGGATTTGACAGCCTCAAGTAATTCATTCAGTTTAGCTGCTGCAGATGCACAAGTCTTCCTAGAGAACTTATGATCTACATACTTAGCAGTTATAAATTCTTTACGCGCAGTCCTGTGGGGTATGAAAATAGACCTTGGTTTAAATGTTTTAAGAAAAAATAGGTCAATAATTTAATATCATGTTATCTAACTTGAACTCAGAAGTTAGGAGAAAAATTATCAGATAAAAGCTTATTACTATAACGCATGCTTTTTTCTTCCTCTCAAGCGAGTTCCAAGTAAGATACTCCTTCAATTGCACTATGTCTTCTTGTTGCAAACAAAAGTTTGTAAACTCTTTGAAAATAAAGACAAAACACAGCCTGAAATGTGGTCTCTTGTGAAAATGTACCTACGTGTTATAAAGATAAGCATGAAAAACAGTAAAAAACAGGATTAAAAAAATAACAGTACCAAAGAAGCTACAGGAACACATAAAACACATAATAGATTAGAATGCCTTCTAGCAAAATCACATTTGTTATGCTTTCTGCACAACTCCTGTGCCAGAAAAAGGAAGAGAAAATTTGTCATGATATCAAGACGGTACTGAATTTAATGTCCATTTAGTCCAACAGTTTTATCACCTGATGGCATATTAGAAGAACTGAAAAGCTTGCAAGATTCAGCAGCATGCTCTAAAGAAACCAAATACACAGTTTTCTACACTGAGAAGATGAAGTAGCTAAAATGTGACTGGAGGGCGTAAGACTGAACTTTTAAGAAACTCCATTTTGGAGTTTGAATAAAAAGTGTTCTGTTATCCTAGTCTGCCCCTGGCTCTTTATCTTCAGGCATTTTCCATCACAAGTACATTTCATATTAAACTTAATATTGAAAAACTTAAGATATTCACAACTTACATATCACTCGATGGACTGGGTTTAGGTGAGGGACTAGGTAAATTCCCTTCCATAATATCATTAAAACTATTGTTTCCTACATTCTTGGCCAGCTGCAAAAAAAAAAAAAAAAAAAAAAAAAAAAAAAAAAAGGAAGGATAAAAGGGAGTTTTTCCAACCACCGACCATCAGTAAACTAAAACCTGAACTATTAATATGCATTTTGCTCTCTGTTATCTAAAAATAACACATCAGGTTACAAAAATGAAGCACAGTAACTACACTGAAATTGAAAGTTATCAAATATTTTCAAATGTGAATTCTATCAGCCCAGAATTTGTTGTAAAACAGGCTTCACAACCACAGCTTATTACTCACATTTCAAGTTTAATTACCTCAGATACAAAAAACGGATGTACTAACTAGCAACAGGACACCGTAATAGTGCCTATACCCTAATCAGATACCTTTATCAGACAGTCACCTCTGGAAAACAGCTCAGACCTATTGGAAAGTCACACTCAGAACTTCTCATGTAAAAAAAATAATTATAGTATGTTTGTGAGCAACTCAGTATTTCAAGAAGTTTTTGAATTATTAATATTTCACAACGTTTCTGCATTAAGTCTTCTCACAGGTCAAGCACAGATTGTGGCATAAACCTGTTGTTTATTAATAGTTATCCTTACAATTTCTTTCACAGAATCACACAATCACAGGACCTCAAGGATCATGAATCTCCAACGCCCTGCCACGTGCAGGGCCACCAACCTCCACATTTAATAACATGAATTGATCATAAATGTTAAAGGATTTCCTTCTATGAAATTAAAAAGATTCATCCAATATTTTCCTGTCATAAATAGCATTAGTCATTCTCAATTGTTAAGTTAGATTCACAAGACATTTTTATCTTGATTTAGAGTCAAGTAAAGCAAGTAAAAGGTAAGATTCTAACGTCACTATTCACAGCAGATATTAATATTCATTCTGTAAAGCCTTGGGAAATGAATAGAAATGACTAACAGACAGATGTATCAACAATACAGAATAGTAAAAAAACCTCACAAACGTGAATAAAATATTCTGCAAAACTTATATATTGAAAAGTTCAGGTGTTGAATTTAAAGGATTCTATTACAGGTCAACATAGAATCATTAATGGTGGAAAAGACCAGAAAGATCATCTAGCCCAACCATCAACCCATCTTTACCACGTTCACCAAACCATTCTCCTCAGCACCACATCTCCACATTTCTTGAATACTTGCAAAGATGGTGATTCTACCACCTCCCTGGGCAGCCTGTTCCAATGTTTGACCAATCTTCCTGAGAATATTTTTTTTCCTAATATCCAACCTAATACCCAACATGTAATTAAACACAATGTTTAACATATACATAATGTAAGAAACTTACCAAGAGTTCAGACGTTCCTAATTTATCTAATTCCAAAGACTGGATTCGAGAAATATGGACACCCATTTCTCTATGTATTCCAGAACACTCTATGCAGGTTAAAATGCCCAAGTTAGTTGATAGCCATGTTGGATCTGTGAAATTAATAAACAAAATAGTTAAAGAAGTTAGAGGAAGTTTTCTGTGGTGGTAAGAAATGCAGTGTAATCTGAAGTAATTCCTTATTTAATATTTAACAAATGGAAATGAACCAAGTATATCTCACACTTTTCTCTAAACTGCAGCACAAGCGACGCATTGCTACCAACAGAATTCAGTTTTTCAGATTTAGTAACAGCCACAATGGCACTGAACTTAGAATTCTAAATCCATACTGAATGACCAGACTGAATGCATTCAAGGTTTGTTTCTTCTAGAAGGAAGATAGGCGTTTATTTCTTGTTTTTAAAAATCAACGTACTTCTTATATTCCACTACTGACAACTTCTGAAGTTTTAGTATTTATTTCTTAAATAGTCTTTTTTCATTAAAAATTGATGATAACATATTGCAACATGAAAACAGTAATACGTGGAGAATATGAGGAACTAAGAGGTTAGTTTGAATTTTTTTTTTTTTAAATGCACTGTCATGGAGTAGATCTGCATTTTTACATTACAAATACTATATAAGGAACATGATCAGTCTTTTGAAGAAAAATAAGTGAATGCATACATATTTTGTATACATATTTTCAAATAAATCTCTTCCCCATCTTACATAGCAGCTGACAAAGTCAAGACTTTAAAGCTGCAAGCTGGGATAAAGAAGCTTGAAACTTCACCATTAATTAGGAGATGAATGAAAACTAGTACAAAGTTGCTGCAGCTTCACATACATAAATTAACCCAAAATAATAGAACAAATCATTTCCAGGACTTGACATAGTGATTTTGCAATATTCTACTTTATACTTTTATCTAGGATTTTCTTATTTGGATCAGTTCTGCATCAGTAAGCATCTCCAAGATACATTGGAGATGTCTACTCAGTTTCCCATGAACATTGTCTTCTTGAGGAATCTCTTTAGATCTGAAAGCTGCAACAGCTCTCAACTACCTTGTCAATTCAGTAGTTTAATGACAAGTTGATTCTTCTCAAGCTATAACATGTAACTGACCTGCACTTCTGAAGATACAATCTGATAGGATTCTAACTCTGGGTCTCCCTTCTTAGCACAAGACTACTTATTCTATGAGGATTTTTGATACTGAAATCCCAGTAGTCTCATACCAAGACAAAACCTCAGAGTACGATCCGGGCCAGGTCAATTTTTCCACAGTCATTGTCTAAGCATTACTCACTTCTACTTAGTAGCATGCACAGGATCAGTGATGCCAAGCAACTTCCATTCAAGTGCAACAAGCATCTAGAGACAGTGCAACAAGAACAGTTCAAACTCCAGAGGGGCTTGAACTGCTGGAAGTAAGCACAGACAACACACAAAAATATTTTAGTGAATTAAACAGAACTAATGTATGAAAGTCAATATTTGTTCTTTTAAAAGCAGCTTGAAGACTGATCAATATATTGCTTAAAAATTAGTTTGCACTCTACAAACACCTCTAAAGAAATCACTGTGCTCACAACAAGAAGTTGATGACATGAACAAATTGAGATACCTGGTGAGCCACAATCACAACAGACTTCATTTCCGGGTAATCTCTGTATGTCATCAATAATGGCTTTTGTCAGATCCTCTAAACTGTTCTCCCCTGTGCTCTGCTCTCCACGGAATGCCATATTTAATGCTTCTTCTTTGCTGTTAGTCAATACTGATATCCATCTAGCACAAGATAAAGACCTTAATGAAGATCTGCATTTGCAAATACAAGTTTATCTATAAACTGTAGAAAAATGCCAGGAACAAAATATTAGTGGGAATATAGGGAAGAACCATTGTGAGGCAAAGCAAGTAGGAAAAAGGCAAGAGAAAGGCAAAGAATTCAGAAAAAGTAAGAATGGGAAAAAAAGAAGGAAAGTCTTAATTCTGCTGTTGCTTTGGCAAACAAATTTCAAGTCAAAGCAATACAGTTCTTGGGCTCCTTAAAAAAGCAGAAGCTGTGGAAGAGAAAATGTGCAATTAAGCTCCTGTTAATACAGCTACCTTAGAAATAAGTGTCTAAGATCATCCTAAAATCTGTTAGTAGAGGAAATTATAACCACTACTTTCTCACATGTGCACCACTCCTTGCACAGGAGAAAGCAAGTGCATTTCACAAAGTGTGAGCGTGTCTGATTGCCTTTCAAAATGCCAGTCTGAGTGCTCTAGCTGGAGTTGAGCAGTATCTGAATTAATGAAAACAGCCAGGGCAACAAATGGAGCAAGGAGTTCCAGAAGAGAAGATAATAAGAGAGTAGCAATACCAGCAGTTAACAAAATTTCAAGAGCACTTGTCACCCATAAGAAATCAAAATTCCTTAGTGGTATGACAGGCATTAGCCTTCCCCCACCCAGACACTCTTATCAGTTTTTGAGTACACAGTTATGTTTAAATTAACAAAAAATAAAACTCTCTGGCTGCTGCCTTAAGGTTGAAGAGGAGAAGAGCAAATAAAAATCCTCTCGATTATAACGATTTCAGACGTTTTTAGCACCACTGCAAATAAACATTTTACACAGAAATATTTTAGCAGTGTTCTTCCTGTGTACAATATTAAAACAGTCAGTTTCCTGAAATGAGCTAAAATGGCTGTGCTCATCTAAACACATTGAGAAAAGTTCAGGCTAATGTTTATAATCTCTTCTTGAAATAATAACAGAAATTCTGAAGGATTTCAGAGGCAAACTTATAAATGTAGTGTTGCAATGCAGATTCAGAACCTGAACTAGTGCATGGGCAGTGTATATTGTATATATAATTTAAATATGCTTCATAAAACATTTATGAATTGAGAACCACTGTACCTAAAAGAAAATACTTTAAGATAGGTGGAAAAAAAAAAAAAAAAGTCAATCTTTAAAAGAAACTGAAATACTGGGAAATAATAATACCTTATAGTTTATATGCTGAAAAAAATATATTTACATAAATTCCTCTTTCCAGTTACATGATACAGTGTAAGAACCCACACTAGATGGCACCCTTCTGCCATTTTTCTGACTAAATGTCTTGTTTCTAAAATACAGGGGAGGCAACGCTTTGCTTCCAATGATACACTGATGTTGTGTTAAACACATAGTGCAAAATAATTATTACATTCAGAGAAGCAACATTTATCCCGACTTTCATTGGCATTTCTTTTCAAGGTTACAATGTCATCAATTTGTTAAAAAGGAAGAATTTGAATAAAACTCATTTGCGCAGTAACAAAAGAACCATGAGATGTAATTAAAATAAACATGACATGACTGAGCCAGCTGTTAGTTTGACACAGATTCCCATATTAAAAGCTTCCAAACTTGTAAGAGCTACAAATTATTTTGGTATTATTTCAGCTAGAAGGAACCTACTGCTGAAGACTACATCTGCAGTGTTATCTGTGGGTCAGTCAAAGACACCACAGTGTCAGCTCGTCTGAGACAACACCATTAGCAGTTGAGTTAACACCAACACAAGCATGGACATACTCAAATGGCTAATGCCAATTATTCAAGAGGCTCCCAGTTGGTGACTTCCTGGCATACTTTCCATTAAAAAATTCAAATCAGTAAGTGTGTCATTAATTCAGAGTCAGTAAAAGAAAAGATCCCTCACTGCTGCTCTTCCTTTTATCTGTACCACACACATTCATTTTTAGCACCCTTCCCCACTGCTTTTTTTCCCTTGAGTACATTTGTTTTCTTTTACAATATACCAGCATTAATCTAGTAGTGGAAAAGCTTATGTTAATATTTCATAGTGTCCTTCAAAATAATTTTTCAGTTACTCAAGTCTCATGTAATTGCTTTGTCTTCAATCTAACACAACATAACGTGCTGTCCAGTCTTCTACTGCACTTTTTCTGGATCTCAGCTATTCCTCCATGGTCTTTTAATGCATTCTGTTTGTTGGATTCCCAACAAACTCGTGTAGCTAAACAAAAATAAGATATCATGGGTAAACCTTGACTCCAAAGAAGGAAGCAGAAGTATTCTTTAACTGCAGGTAGAAGAGACTCATACTCAGATCACACTTATTTCTTCAGTATTTGCAGCCAACAAAAGTCTTCACAGTATAACCCTCTCTTATGAAAATTTCTACTGCAATACTGCAGGTAAACACGTAAACCTTAACGTGGTAGCTATCAAACTTCCAGCCACAACCTTTTTTTTTTAATATGGAACAAGGAACAGAGAACATGAAGACCTTCCTACCCAGTCTTCTCAAGAAAACAAACAACAACAACAACAAAAAAAAAAAAAAAAAAAAAAAAGAAAACTAAAAGCCCTCTGACAACCATTGCTCAAGACCAGACTGAATTGGGATGGTATTGCATTGTAGTGCAATTCCTAAATCTGGCTTTATTTACTTCAGTATTTTCCTACACAAACAGATATACTCTTGACCTTCAATAAAATGAGATATAAAGAAAACTAAAAAGTCACGTCCACAGTATCTTTGGCCCTATCCACAATTATCACAAAGTAGAAACCATCTACGATTATGTATTAAAAAAACTTTTTTTTTTTTTTTAAAGAGGTCTGCAATTATGTTTCTTTTAACACACACAATTAAATACACACATTTACCTCCACTCTGTAAACACTGAGCTTGAACTACTGGAGAAACTAACAGCTCACAAAGAAGTCTGACATACAGCTGAGCACTAATTAAAGGTCAAAAGCCAACTGGTTGGGTAAGAATCAAGAAACACACTGAGCTAAGGGAACTGTCAGAGGGATGTAGTAACAGACCTGCAACAGGATGTAGGCATCAGTGATTTGTGTTTTAAAGGGTCTGCCATTCTTATTTAGGTATTTAGTAGCTCTCTGGAAGCGGTTCCAAATGATCACTGGGAAAAAGTGTACAATGTAATTTAAACTAGAGGATAAAGAAACATTTTGATTTGCTCTTCATTTAGATGTGAGGCTGGAAGGGAACGGAAAATCTACTTCCACATTTATTTATCAGTTGGCACAAAAAGGAAAAAAAAAGTGGTAGCACCAGAATGAGGACAAAATGCAACAAGGTGGAGGAAAAAGATGAAACAGACTGTGTAGCACAACAGCACCTTTTTGTCCCTAGCCTATACTGCCAAAACACTGGCAAAATACCCTTTGCTTACATTAGTTTGTCAACATGTATCCCACCACTGGGACACAACTAATGTTTCTTTACCTAAACAGGAATTCTAAAACACATTCTGGAATATTTTTTAATGTTGCCGCAAGCAATTTTTTCAGCTGCCTGATTTTGAAGTGATAATCCAGACTCCAGTACAAAGCAGATGGGAACTATAATTGTAACGGGAAACAAAACCAGCTTGGAATTCCAAAACAGTTCAAAGGCAGCCAGCTAAACTGGGTTTATTGACCTGTCAATAATAAGTATTATTTTACTAATGCATTCTCCCTCACACGCATCTTACTCAAAAAAAATCTTCCCCTTTTAAACCAACAAATATAATAAAAGCTAACTTATGGCAGAAACACAAAAATCTCTGCCATACTGTTCACAAAGTGCATTAGCAATGAGAACTAATAATATTTTGTTCTTTACTACAAAGCTTACTGGAACAGTTAAGTTTCTGAAAGAATGCAATAAGCATGTCTGGGTGAGCCAGTATTGCACTCATAACTTATAGCACCCCTGACAACTTAGCATTCAGCTAACATATTGCCATGGAAGCCACTGCAAGGACCTCACCACATGACAAAACTCTCCAACCTTCTCACTTCATCTCTACCTGCAATGATGAGTTGTCACCATTGCTGTCTCTGAGTGCTACCTAACAACTTGAATACAGTACAAATACTCCATGTCATTTCAAAAATAGATAAGTAACAACTCAGCCTTCCAGTAGAAGACAGATGTGTGACAAAAAGTACAAGTCCTGAAGAACAAGCCATCCTGAAGGTTCTGGCTTGCTTACTGCACTTACTACTTCATTTTTTCATAGTCCTGTCAGATCACAAATACTGAATAGTGATGTTCTCCACAACACAATTTGATGACTGAAAGCAATATTCAAATGGAAAAAAAAAGAATGGCACAAGGTTCTTGGGACAATGTGTATCAGGGTGCAGAGCAGGAAGGAAGACTGTTTTACAGGAAATTGTCTGTTGGGAAATGTGCATTAATGAAGCAAGTTACTGGTTCTGAAGTAGTCATTCAAATATGCTATGTTGCTCATTTCTAAGCCCATAGTAGAAAAGATATATTACCTCTAAATTTCTCTATGTTAAATGGAGGTCTTTAATTGTTATTTTTAACTTAGAGAAAAAGATAGGATCAGGAGGGAAGGCAGTAACTACAAAAGAGTTAGTAACTACAGAAATAAGGAAGATGAGAATTTCAAAATATTTCATTTGTACCCTAATAGCTTCATCTGCTTTGCACTAAGCATCCGCACATGAAAAACGTACTAGAGAGGTACACAATCCAAATGGGTTTCCAACCGATCGTTTTGTATTTTCAGTGTTACAGGGTTTTCAAGGCACCTTGTAGAAATGTAAATGCAAACACAAACAGCTTACATTTACACATTCACAATAACAGAAAAAACAGTGGGCACTACTTTTGCATGAAGTGAGAAAGCTAAATTTCACTGCTATAAATGATTTCATAAACGCATCTACAGACAAAAGCTTGAAAAAGAAAGTAAGCATTCTTACGCTACGTATTCTTGTTCATCTTCTGCTTGAAAATGGTATGTTCTGTTATCTGTAATAAATAAATACATCTTTTCATTTAGCACGTGAAAATTTAATATCACACAGCTGTTACTATGCCTATTCAACCCTGAAGTCTAAGAACAATTTCTCTTAGCCTGTGACATTGATACATAAAGCAAAGAAAGATGAAGTTGTGAAGATTGATTCACATTAAATATATGTAGTTCTAAGCTTTGATATACTAAGTAATAAGCACATGAATCAAACTGTTCCACAAACTCTTCTGAAGACAAATACCAAGTGTAAGCTGCAGAAAATGTTTACTCTGTTATTGTATGTTAATATTTATATACAAGTTTTACTGCTGTTTGAGTTAAAAAACTTATCTGCTAACTGAAGAATGAAATAGAACTGGGTGTTAAACCTCATGTTTAAAGGTTTCAAAGACTGTTCTTACAAATATATAGTATTGGTACTGCTTGTTATTGAATATTTTTCTTGCAAAGACTGATAACATTACATTGACGTACCCTACTTCAAAAATGGTTTAAAATCCAAGACCAAAAGAGGGAGAAGATAAATCACTGACGCTCTAATGCTGAGAAAATATGAATCACTATCAATTTTAGACAAAACAATGAATATTTTGCAAGGAGGATAAGAGAACAAGAGAAATTGGGTTCTCTTTGCGTCTTCTACCCCCTCGCTTCCCATTTGATTATTAAATAATACTCAATAAACAGAACAGACAACGAATTAGAGTCCAAGCGTCTTCTCCATTTCCTGGTGAATACAGCTTATGGACATCACTCTAAGCTCTTAAACATCTCTCCAAACTTAGGGAAACAGGCATTTCATAGCTTGTCACAGATTAACAGTATTAATGTCACACACAAAATAGAGGTTCCATATTCATTTGTCTCTTCATCCTGTCTTCAAAATTAGAGTCACTCTAACGCTCATGAGACACTGCATATATCTGGACATAGATGCAAATGTTCAACTGCAGTCTTATTTTCAAGGAAAATGTCTTGTAATTACATGGCTTCAAAACATTGTTAGAAATCCTATAATGTTAGACAGTACTAAAATTGCCACATACGTGATATTAGATCAAAAGACTTCTTATCTTCAGCATTTGGCTTCACCTGGCAGGTTAATAAATTCAGTTTAGCTGGCTGCCTGTTGGACTGAAAAAAAAAATTATTTTACTTTAAAAAGGTCTTAATTTAGGATTACTTTTTCATTCTGTGGAATGTGCATGTGTGATATTAGTTTAAACTTTGGACATGAAGACGTGTAGATCCTCAAAACACTGGAGACTAGCATGACACAGATCTGGACTGAATGACCAGATGCAAAACAAAGCTAAAATCTTCATGGCAACTCCTCCTGACTACTTGAAAGGCCTTCAAGGAACAAAGCCTTAGTTTACAACATGCTACTTTTTTTTTATTGTTTCATAAACAATGCTCATGTTATTAAGCATTTTTTTTTTAAATATATAAATAATCTTAAAAATTTTAAAGGGAAGTGGGAAGCTGGAGATTTGGAGTTTCAGAACTTTGAGTAAATACACCTACTAAAATAATTTAAATATAGCATAGATTTTAAGGCGTAATAGGCTAAATATGAGTAAAATATTTTGGATATACATAAACTCGTGAAAATCTATAGAGATACTGAATTAAATTTATCATAGCTGGCAGATACAAACTAAACAGGAGACGTGATACTTATCAGGAAATACTCCTGAACAGAGTTTTGGAAGTTGTTCATGTTAGAAGCTGCATAAGCAAGTGCTAAGTAGTGCCAAAGCAATAAGACAAAAATATCTACAAAAGTATTTCCCACACTGTCAAGCTTGTTTGGCAGAACCAGCTCATCACCACAGTATTTCTAACACTCAAGGAGTAACAGATTGTCATGATCTGAACCTTTCATAATTACAAACAAGAATATTACTTTCCATTGGGCACTGCTTTTAAGCAGTTACAAACAAGAAAAGGAAAACTATAGCCAACTATGCAATTCAAAGAATTCTAAATTGACAAGACGTAAGTTTGACAAACATATTTTTTAAAATGGTGATAACTGAACCATAACCAACCTAAGAACTGCTAACTAATCTCAAGTTATTTGAGAAAATGAAGTTATCTTTAGGCACTGATAGTCTTGGTCAGTGGAATTTGATAGAAGATAAAGGAAGTGTGATGAAATGGATCCATCTCCTTTAACAATAGTAACAGGGGAAAGAAGTTTTTAATTTTAAATAAAAGCAACCACGCTTTCTTAAAAGCAATTGATGTATTTGTCATTTCTTTATCAAAGGAAATCAAATCACTTTAAAAAGAATTTTAAAAAATTTCAAATGACTGTTTTCAAGTCACACTTATTAGCTGGGTGATTGATTGCTTTTTATTTTTTTTTTTTTAAACAAAATAAATGCGTGTGCATTTAAATGCATCCTATGTTGAAGTGAAATATCTGCAATACAGATGAGCAAGTTGACCAGTCTTCTTGTACACGTAACAGCTAGAATCACCGTTCCCTAGTGATCATTAACAGACAAAAACGCTACTATGAGAGCAACAAGTATAGCAATATTTTCTTAAGTCAAACTCCAACTTTTGGTAAACCACAGCTTTAACAGCTGGAAGCAGCAGCATCTTGTTTTGCAAGAGCAGATATTAGCACCAACAGATCCACTGTGAAAACATTATTTACTATTTTAATGAAGAGGTATAAAAATAACTTACCGTTGCATGTGATATGGTTAGAATTCCATTTTTAACAGTGCACTTTCTTCTTTGCCATACTTTCCTTAACCTACACAAGAATATCAACAACAACAACAATCAGTAGCTAGGCATAATTTAAAAACATACTTTCATGTCATGAAATTTGTAAGACTGTCCTAGGAAACAGTAACAGACAAAGTTACTAAACATCTTAACAGACGCTGGAGATTTATGACAGATCTTAATCAGTTTTTAGAGATTTATAAAGACAAGGGCTTTTTTTTTTTAATTTGACATAGGATTTTGGTTTTTATCTTTTTGTATTATATTTATTAGACTAATCTCATATCCATTTTCTGATAGCAAGTCTCAAGTATTATAGCACATGCATTAGGACAGTGTGCCACGATACAAAGTCCACGATACAAAGCAGTTAAAAGCAGTGACTAAACACAGTAAGAGCTCCCAATTATGCACTTTGGGAACATACCCATCACTCTTCTTTAAAAGATAACCTTTCTTCTCACTGCCATATTCCTTATTCCCCTGAAGTTGATGCATACTATATCCTCCTTGCCTGCTCTGTGAATCCTAGAACAAAAACACCATTAACATTTCCTAAAATGCACAGTATGTTTTCCTCATCATTACGCAATACCTCTACCAAAACCTCACATATTATTAACAAAAAAGAACTCCTAATGCATGTTTTACATCTATATTAGAGCTTGCTTTTACATCAACTGAAGTAAAGTTAACTGCATGTTCAAGACCATTACTTCATAAGGAGTTTTGACTATACTACAAATGGCAAATACCCACCTAAACATAGCACCTTTTTAAAATACAGAAGATTAAAGCTGCATAATCTTATAAACAAATAATAAAATGCTGATAGCAAATTTCAAATAGAAAGCAACACAAAGCATGCAGCTATACACAAATTTACCCAATGAAAACAAAGGGCAATGATCATTTTTATCCAACTAAAGATATACGCGGTGTTCACATGAGTTTTAGTCAATGAAGTCAACTGATAGTTTTGTTTTTTGATTCAGTGAAACAAGAGAGTGAAATGAATAAACACATTATAAATGCATCTGAAAAAGCCCACAGAAGTTCATTGAAACAGTGACTTACTCTCCTAGACTTCAATCACGAAAGGCAAAAACAGAAGAAAAAGAAAAAGCAAATAATTTAAAACATGAATTATTTTATTTAGAAATATACACCTTGAACACAAATCTTGTAATCCTCACACCTAAAAAGACAATTATCCTTTCTAAAGGCACTACTACAAATAAGGAAATAACTCTTTAAATGGCTCATCAAGTACAAAAGTGATAAAATGACAAAATTCTGTACAACACTGCATGTATGACATTGGCTTCATAGAAGCAATTAAAACAACTGCAGGATCAAATGTTAATAAATACCATCCAGTCTTCAAAATGTCTAAAATGAAAGCTATATTGTATCATTCATGAAACCGAAATTAATTCTGAATTTCTATTAAAGATCAAGCCATTAGTTTTAAATATTTGCAAAAGAAATATAATTAAGGATATACTATTTTAAATGAGACTGCAAAACTGTCCCCTCACAAAGCATCTGACAAAAATTCCAAAGAACAAAACCAAATAAACCACCACCAGCACCAACAGAATGGAAATGAAATTACTTTCCTGGCAATATTTCTCAGTGTTTTAAATCCTACAGTCAATGAATATTGAAGATTGCACTCCCAAATCTTATACTGTGTCCTTACAAACGTGTTCTGTTTTGTTTTTCTGCAATAAACATGTGTTTAGAAAGAAGTGATTTGGTAGAACTGTAGTTGTGGCAGTTGGAAGCAGCATGAAGAACACTGCATACAGTGCAATGGCATCAGTAAGTGTTTGCACCATCACAGTAAGCAGCTGATTTGTTTTAAATCAATTTTGAACCCCCACTGAAATGAGGGTTCTATTGATGTTAGCATAGGTTATGCTTATCAAATGAAGAGTTAAGGAAATAAAGCATCAAGAAGCAGGTATGAAACATGAATGTAAAAATGAGCTAAACTGAAAGTAAAGCTGTCAGCTGCATTTGTAAAAACAGTTGAGCTGTGAGAATACCAACAGAAATCTGCATTAAAGGTTTGCTTTCCTTTAAAACTTAAGTTTTTAACGTATAAGCATTTTTAGCACATCAAATAACTACTTCCCATAATCATATTATCACTTAGATTTTTTTTTTAACCAAAAAATTGAAACCATAGTCATTTTACAAAATCAGCTATTTCTTGTGCAAAATTACATAAATTTGTTACCAAAATGCTGTAGCAAAATGAGACGTTCTATGTAGCAGAGTCATGGGTAATTTTGCTTATTATTTGTGAAGCTACAACACTGGTGCTTCTGCACAACTCCATGCACAAAGGCTGTTAAGATGCTCCCAAAAAACAGGTAATTGCATGCATGGCAGTAACAAATTCTCACTGATGCAAGGGACAGGCATACCAGCAAAGTCTCTAAGAGCCTTACAGATGTAACACTACATGAACGCCTTGAATATGAGCAAAAGTAAAAAGAAGTGCTGCATTATGATCTTGAAAGAGCAGGGAACAAGGCAATCACTTAAGGCATGAGTGGTTCTTCCAAATAAAGTACGATATGAGTATCAGCTTTTTCATACGAGATAAAATCAAAATGATTCTGAATGCTTCAGTAGATTCAACAGCCATGCACCGATCTCTCTTGAAATCCGTGATGGAAAGTCAGCTTGAGATGATGAGTAGGAAGTCTCATTTATCTAATGAGAACTCCAGAGAGATTAACAGTAGCAGAATGTATAATCTGGGTGGGAATCACAAGTTCAAGACTTGCTTCTTACACAAAGTCACACACAGCCAGAGCTTCAACTTCACAGATTTTGCTTGAGTTAGAAGGGAAAAAAGTACATCTAGTCCAACTCCCCTGCAACAAACAGGAACATCCACTGCTATGTCAGGTTGCCCAGGGCGTGATCCAGCCTCACCTTGAAAATCACCAGAGATGGTGCATCAAGTACATCTCTGCCAGTGCCTCACCACCCTCACTGTAAAAGGCTTTCCATATATCCAACTTCAATCGCCACTCGAAGTTTGAAACCATTTCCCTTTGTCTTATCACAGCAGTCCCTGCTAAAGAGTCAGTTCTTTCTTGTAGTCCCCTTCAGTTACTGAATCGCCATCCTCAGGTCTCCCCGGAGCCTCCTCACCTCCAGGCTGAACAGCCCCAGTTCCCTCAACCTGTCCTCACAGGACAGATGTTCCATTCCACGGATCATTTCTGCGGCCCTTCTCTGGACACGCTCCAACAGATCAACATCTCTCCTGCACTGAGGACTCCACATCTGGACACAGTACTCCAGATGAGGCTCCAGCACAGAGGGCCACAATCACCTCCCTCACCCTGTTGACCACACTACTTTTGATGCAGCCCAGGATTTGCTTGGCTTTCTGGGCGCATGGCTGGCTCAAGTCCAGCTTGCTATCCACCAGTACCCATAACCAATTTATATTTTGTCCTGGATGCTTATTCTTGATCACTGACAAGGACAGGACACTGGACTAGGTTAACTATTTATCTGATCAAAACAATTGTTGAAGTAAGCTAAAAAGTATGCCTCAAAGAAACATGCATTTTTGTATTTTCACACTGTCTCTTGAAATGCAGACCAAAATTCTAAATATCAGTTTTGCAATTGTCATGAAGTACGAATTATTTTCTGAATTCAGAATTCACATTATCTCCAAAAATAACACATCTAAATTATTTACCTCCTTCTGGTCAAGCTGCAGAGAAGATTTTATCAAATCACGAAGAGCAGTAAGTTGTTTCTTTTCTTCATCTTGTGTCTGCTTTATCTATAGAAAAAGAATATTATCCTCTAGATGCTACTTAAAGTTGCTATGCATTCTAATATATTATTATAGTGTTCTGAGCAACTTAATACATCAGTTTATTTTCATAAACTAGTTTCTCATAATGCGTTCACCTTCTACACAAGTATTAATTCAAAAGCAAGCTAGAAAGAATGCACAATTCTGTATACCTTTTTCTGTTAGACTTTAGTGGTTCATTATGCCAAATGTAACTAAGTCAGCCACTGAAATATTAATTTAATAACTCCAGTAAGCTCGACAATTACTTAAGGAATGAAAATACTGTTTAATCTCACTACCAACTAGAACATCAAATAGAACTACTGTAATTCTGATTATAGAACAAAAAAGCACTTGAGTGACAAATGAAGTTTGATTCTACATTATTACATGCCTCCCATTAACACCACAGCCAAGTTAATTAACTCAAACTGTGATGCTATCAAGCAGATTGTAAAAAAAAAAAAAAAAAGTGGCAGCCAAAATTGGAGCTAGTAAAGGAATAGAACTTAAAGCCTCCTGTATTAAGCTACGATCATTTGAGTGCACCATTAAACCAGTAGTAGACTGACAGATGCTTTTCCTTACAACTGTACCAACAGAGTAGAAGGTGTAAAATAGAGACAAGATGCATTTCTTTATTTTAACTGCATACAAAGTTTCAAAGAATACACTTCTAATTTAAAAAGATATTTGTATTTAATATCTAGATGAAGAAAAAAATTCCATTTTTAGACATTAAAATATTTACAAGTCAACTTACATTATATAAGTCAGCAGCCAACTTTTCAATATATTGTTTAAGTTTATCAGCTGTTTTCAAGCCATCTTGGAAGAAACTGCAATGAAAAAAGACCTGTGATTCATCAGGAATACAAATAATTCATAACAAAGTAATCTGGCTTTGCTTCACTATACCCTCCCCAAAGACAATAAAACATTTACAGCTCTTGCCATGTTCAGAGCAAAACAAACCTGACTCAGTTCAAACAGTTTTACTATCAGTCTAACTATCATCAGATGGGTAGAGCTCACATTCACAGAATCACAGAATCACAGAATCACAGAATTGTAGGGGTTGGAAGGGACCTCCAGAGATCATCGAGTCCAACCCCCCTGCCAAAGCAGGTTCCCTACAGCAGGTCACACAGGTAGGCATCCAGGCAGGTCTTGAACATCTCCAGAGAAGGAGACTCCACCACCTCCCTGGGCAGCCTGTTCCAGTGCTCCGTCACCTCACTGTAAAGAAGTTCTTGCGCATGTTTGTGCAGAACTTCCTATGCTGCAGTTTCTGGCCGTTTCCCCTTGTCCTGTCTCCACTCACCACTGAAAACAGTCTGGCCTTGCCATTCTGCCCCCCACACCTTAGATATTTATAGATATTTATATTCCTCTAACACTGATACACTTCAGATTGAGTCCAAAAACATTTTATTTACTTTGCAGACTTTAGCTTCACCATATAAAAATATAATGAGCTAAAGAAGAATTTCATATGTTAGTATATGAAGTGACAACACCCAGAATATATGCAAGTCTTGCCAGTTAATACTAGTAAAAGTTTGACCATTAGCCTTGTAAAATGCTATATGTACCACACATTCAAATTAACAGCACTGCTGAAATCACTACTTAGAAGTTCATTACAAGGCACACATGCTACTGGAGATAAACAGAAGTCTGACTTCTATCCTCAAGTACTTACTTTCAATTGCATATATGGAGGAATTTGATACTTGTCTCTGAAAATTTCATGGAGTGGTTTGGGCTGGAATGGACCTTTAAGATCACCAAGTTCCAACTCCCATCTTATAGGCAGGGACACCTCCCTCTAGACCAGGTTGCATTTTTTTGTTTGTTTGTTTGTTTTGAAAACTGTTCGCAATAGTTTTCCAGGCACTGTGCCTTCCAGAAATGGAGCTACTCCATTGTAACTTCAAGAGATAAAGTAGAGAGAACATATTTTGGCTTATTTTAAATCACTGCTAGCCTACATGCTTCTCTAGCTGAAGTCTAATTCCTGTATTTAAAATACCTCAGGTGAAATTCCCATGTTTGCCTTGACGATTAATGACTAGTTCATAACTTAATCGTTTCTCCTCAAAGGATTTCAAAGAAATTACTGGCTTTCACAATGATTTTTAAATTTACATGAGACTATTTAATTGAATAAACAATAGACTAATTCTAAAGTTCTATTCTAGATCTACGCCTCAAGAATCATAGAATATCCCAAGCTGGAAGGGACCCGCAAGGGTCATTGATCCCAACTCCTGGCTCCACATAGCACCATCCGAAATTCAGACCCCATGTCCACACTCTCCTTGATCGCTGGCAGCTCTGGGAAGCCTGTTCTATGCCCACTACTCTCTGTTGAAGAACCTTTTCCTGATATCCAATCCAACCCTCCCCTTTTTACCCACTGTGGTACCCAAGTGGGTAACAAAGAAATAGCTTTAACACTCAAGGCTTGCTATCTGATGATTAAATCACAAGCTGACTTCAAATTTAAAGCCTCTCTCTAAGTTATGCAAAAGTATTTACAAAAAAAGCTGTAGCAATGCACTGTATTATTTCCTTTTGAAACAGCAACTCTGAAGAGAGAGGTGAGGGTCATAACCCAGGGGGAAGCAAGGTGTGTAGACAGCATCCACCTCATTTAATCTTTATGTCCTCTTAGATCCTGTAAAATCAAAGGAAAGGCTAAAAACTTTGCCACATGCAGGTGGAACCAGTCAGCCTCCAGAGGTTCTACCTAGGCACTATGCAGTGTGCACAACAGAGAAAGCGAACAATGCTGGTGGGTCTCTGGTCTGCATTAAGGACTCAGGAACTTAACTCTGTATGCAACGTGCTGGGCTTTTTCCTCGGCCTCTCTCTTCATTGCTCCCCTCTTCTCTCCCTGTCACAGCTTCTTTTCATACTGATTTCTGAGAGACTGAACAACTTGATGTAGCAGTAGATGTCCAGAGGAGCTGGACATGTAACCTTAAAAAGGCCCCTTAGAATCATAGAATCATTTGAGTTGTAACAAGTCACCTGACAGATCACAATTATGAAAAGTACTCCCAATGTCATCAGAACAAACTCAAAGCAATGAGGAAAAAAAACACTTGTGTAAATGAAATACTATAAATAAAGCTTAAAACTACTGCACTTACTTGCACTGTGCATGATAATATTTAATAAGATTCTGCAGAAGGTCCACACCTTTTTTCGTCTTGATTTCATTAACCTTAATAAGATACTGCAGATAGTGAAAAACATGCTGATTATCATACATTACAGCATTCAACTATTTTCAAACAATACAATATCATTTGCTTAATGAATCAATCAATTATCACCGTGTTTAACTTGTAGTTTGTGAGTCAACACAAGTCCAACACAGTTAAGCACAGTATGAACTAGGCAGCAGTTTCTATGAACACTTCTAAAAAATTAAAAACCACCAAATACAGGAAATGGTTTCATTTTTCACATCTATACAAAGACACCTCCTTTTTAAATGCCACTACAGTATTTGTAGATTTTCAGTAATTACAATTACAATGCAATTTAAAGCAATTGCCATTAAAATGGAATAAGGATAACTATTAACACAAAAAGCAGTTCTACAAAACTGAAGTACCACGTCACTTGTCAGTTTATTCAGAATTTAGAAACTTCAAAAAAATAAGTGGAAAGAAAGATATTAAATACAATTTCTGAAAAATAAGAAATCTCTCTAAGGTGGATTCTCAGCCCACAAACCTTACTATATTAAAGGAAAAGAATAAAACAAATGGAAGCCCAGTTTTACGGAGTCACTAAAAAAATTATCCCTGTGTTGCTGTATTATGTTACATGAAAATAATTTCCTGCCTCTTTTCTCCAAACAATAAGGTACATTTTATCACTATTTAAGACTCACAAAACACTTTGTATGTTCTAATGTCAAAATTAGAGGATTAAACTTCTGCCTTACTTCACACATCTGCAGCTGAAACAGTCGCCTTTCCTTCTCCATTTCTTCTGCAATCTCAGCTCCTGTAATTTCAGTTCGTATCATCCCATGTTGTTTTGCATGTTCTCTTTTTTCCTTTTCAATTTTTGTACTGAAATGAGTTAGAACAGATTTTAGAGAATTTCTTCTATCATGGGATATATATATATATATATATATATATATAATATATATATAATTTTTTTAAGAAAAAAACAAAGTATTAAAGAAGATGAGTTCCTCTATGATGTCAAATTTTCTTTCTACTCCCCCTTCCCCCTCCCTTCTTAAAAATGTGTCTGGTAGTAACAGTTATGAAGTTGCCCTTCTTGCCTTCAGTTCTTTAACTCTTTCCTGTAGTTTGTATGCTGTGAAGAGGGAAAGGGGAATCTGTTTTTTCAACATCATGTTCTCCATAGCTGTCATCTCTATATACTGCAGTATAAATCATACATATCAGAACCTACTGACTTGACCAGAAAATGGCAAAATATCTAAACCACACAATTCCTACTTTAGGAAATATGAGTCTTAAGAAAAGTAAGAAGGCAGCATATGAAGTTTATCACATGTACTAAATGGTTTGACTTCCATCGTTACATTTTAAGAGAAAGTCAATGCTGAAAGTGAGTACAAAACAGTGGAATACAAATAAAGAACTAAGAAGTCATCCTGCAACTTCTTAATTGTAGCGTTACAGCATCACTTCCTTACTTGGATTTCAGAGCAGTTTCTCTACTGCTGCTCTGTATTTCTCAAACCAGAATAGAAAAACCGAAACAGTGTGTTTTTCCTATCTAGCAGCCTTTCCAAGATACAAATCCTGATGAAGTTCAACAAGGTCAAGTGCAAGGAGTTGCACTTCAGACAAGGCAATTGCAGATGTGTATAGACTGGGAGAAAACACCTGAACAGCAGCTCTGCAGAGAAGGACAGGAGGGTACTGGTGGATGAAAAGCTGGACATGAGCCAGCAGTGTGCAACAGTATCCTGGGTTGCATTAAAAAAAAGGGGTGGCCAGCAGGGAGAGGGAGGTGATTGTCCTCTATTCTGCCCTTGTGAGGCCCCATCTGGAGTACTGCGTCCAAGCCTGGGACTCCCAGCATAAGAAAGATGCAGAGCTGTTGGAGCGGGTCCAGAGGAGGGCCATCAACACCATCAGAGGGCTGGAGCCCTTCTCCTGCGAAGAACAGTTGAAGGAGTTGGACTTGTTTAGCTTGAAGAAAGCTCCAGAAATACCTTATTGTGGCCCTCCAGTACTTAAAAGGAATTTATAACATGGGCACAAAGTGATAGGTCAATAGTGAATGGTTTTAAACTGCAAGAGGGGAGAACTACGTTAGATGCTGAGGGAAAAGTTTTCACTCAGAGAGTGGTGCTAGAACAGGTTGCCCAGAAAAGTGAATGCTTCCAGGGATGAGGCAATCCAAACCCATGTTGGATGGTCAGGTCACTGAGGGCCCAAGCGCCTGACTTAGCGGTTGGCAACCCTGCTCATGGCAGGGGACTGGAAGTGGAGGAGCTTTAGGATCCCTTTCAACACAACCCATTTTACAGTTCTATGAACCCGATGAAGCATTTTGTGTTTCAGACTGGCGCTCTCAGACTGGTGTAAAAGAGAAGGAAAAAAAAAAAAAGAAAAGGATTTGTTTGCTTGCTGAACTTTGACCATTAAGCAATGAAAACTCCGTATTTCTTTCACTGATACACTGAAAAAATTGCAAAAGAAAGGTTTTGGTTTTCTTTTTTCCCCCTCCCAGATAAGAAAGGCAGGAAGTTTGCACGTATAACAAAACACTCTTCATTTTTAAGGCTATCAATAAACTTGGTTGGACATTTGACTTCAAACAAATTTTGGGAAATAAGTGTTCTCTGGAAATTTTAATTGTCATATGTCCCTCCTTCTTGGTCTGAATAAGCTTAAGGTCTGAAAAGGCATCACAGTGAGAAAATATTTTTTAAATCCAGAGATATTTTTCCATTTTTCTTTCTTAAATTAATCAATACATCTTACACATATGTTTATAAGTTTGCATAAATGCCATCTGAAATCCCCACAATTCATTGTACAAAATTCACTAAGCATTAAACACCTTCCTTACACTAAAAAAGTACTGAGCACTCAGTATTTCACATAGGATAAAACACTTTATTTTCAAGTAGTAAAGAGAGACCACAATACAAAATAAATTAAAAAAAAAACAACAAAACAACAACAACAAAACAACACAGCTGCCTTTCACATCTTTAGTTTTACATCCACAGAAAAAGTACGCAGTTAGGAGCCAGGAGGAACAGGGGAGGTAAAGAGAGATGGAGCGAGAGATGATCTTTAAGGTCTTTTCCAACCTGAGTGATTTTATGATTCTATGAATATGAAAACACTTACAATTTGGTCTCATAATCCTTCCAGGCTTTGTCAAAAGGCTTTTTGAGGTCCTTCAGAAACAAACAAACAAAAAAAATGTCCTTAAAGCATTTTTTACAACTTTAAAGGTAAGATAACATCGTAAGTAGCAACAAAATAATTTCTTTTTAACTAACATTTTTCTAAAAGCTATTAGAAAAAAAACCTTTGTTTTTTTTTTTTTTTAAATATTGTCTTCCTGTGCATCTTAAGACAAGAACTTGGAATGAAATTCTACACCAGCATTTGAAATTGCAATCACTTGAATCTTGAGGTTTTTCTGTAGACAATTTATATAAATAGATAATAACGGATGCCAACAGAAGAAAATGTCTCACGGCAAGTGGAAAAGCCATAAGAAAGTTGACAATCATTTCCATTAATTCTATTTTCAACACTTACCCCTTTAACACCTTTTAGGTCTCCTTTTAAGAGAGAATCCAGGGTGAAAATAACATTGTGGCTTAAGCCCTGGAGCTGAAAAAGAAAAATTACAATACTGTTAGCATTTAAAATATTCCTTCTGATTTTATCAAAACATTGCCAATATGCCTTATAACTTCACTAATGAAGTTGTAACCATCTCAGATTTTCTAAATTAACAGCAAATACAAGTCTGGAAAGAATTAATATACTTTCACACAAATCAGATAGAAAAGCATTACCATTACCCTCTAGATATTTAGGGCAATATAAATATTTAATTTTAAAAATAGCACATAAGAAAAGTTCTGGAAATGCAATCAGGGTAACCTTCAATCTCTTCTAAGCACATAGTTGAATGCTGCATAATCAGGTTTTTATGAATAAATGTTTCTTATAGGTTCCTGAATGTGAGGCAAGGACCTGCTATGCTACACTCAGGCAACGTGCAAGGCATGTGTTGACTCACGTATGAGCAGCAGTTCGATGAGTCATCAGCTCTGTGGCTGCTCCTAACTACTAGAGAAATCTGTTCTTCTCACCTGGTGTGGAAACTTGGCATCTATTCTAACTCTTAGTAGTTTAAATTTCATGCTATTCAGCCCCTGCCAAGTTTAGAAATGTTCATTTTTTTTCTGTGTCAATGAGGGTAGAAAAAACTGCCACTGTGTTCCTATTTGAACATATGCAGACGTGTCTATAAACACTGAAAAATCAGGATGATAGGAAGGAGATGTCTATTGACATTGCTGTAATGTAGCACCCACAACAAAAGCTTATTCATTTCCTATTCCACCACTCCATTCGCTTCTTCCAAAGATACTTTCCAGCTCCTTGCTAATTCTACAGCTTCACCGTGAGTGGAGCAGATGGTTACACTCTCTGGTGACAGCAACGGGACCAGAGAGAATAGCATGGAGTTGCATCAAGGAAGATCAGATTGGGTGTTAGGAGAGGTTCTGAACCAGAGGGTGGTGGGCACGGAACAGGCTTCCCAGGCAGCTGTTATGGCCCAAGCTGCCAGGACAACTCAGATAAAGGGTTTGAATCTTGAGTGGAGCTGTGTGGAGTCAGTAATTGGCTTGATGATCCTTGTGGGTCCCTTCCAACTCCAAACAGACTATGTTGTTTCAATGATCTCAGAAGGAAGAAAAACAGGTCACTCTACTTCAGTGGCTCTGATACAGGCTGGTTTTGGATGACAGCCCACTGAAGTATAGTGGCACTCTCAGCTGTTTTTTCACTGGACCTTAACTTCAATTCTGATATATTACAGGTGATGAAGACGAGACTCAAAGCAGAAACAAGCACAAGCATTTGTGCTGGGGGCCCTCAGATATCTGAAGCAGAAGCAGTCATCAAGCACTGTGTGGGCTAAGGGAGGGACTGGCTTTCATGTAATTCTGCTTTTACAGCAGTTGAAGGTCTCTCATTCAAGAAATAACGGAAGAATAGAAAATAACACGGGAGTTCATTTGTGGAGATACAGAATTCTGAAGAAATAAACAAGACCAAATCACCCACAATGAACTATCTGCTTGTTTGTCACAAAGACACCAGCTTATTTGCACTTGCCTATGGTGGGACAGTTTTATTCACAGTAGCTCTTAGGGTGCTATGTTTCAGATTTATGATAAAACGTGCTGTTGATTACACACCAGTGGCTTAGCATTCATGAGAAGTTCTTATGCCAAGTAAAGGCCAGAGAAGCTGAAGAAGTTTGTAGGACATACCGCCAAGACTGCTGATCCTATCTGACCAAAGAGTTACTCATAGAAATCACAGAACCATTTTGGTTGGAAAGGAACTTTAAAGATGATCTATTTTCAATCACTCTCGGCAAGGACAACTTCCACTAGTTTAAGTTGCTGAAATCCCTGGAACATGACAGGAATGCCTTCAGTGATGCCAAGAAAGATCCCAGAAGTTTTAACAGCTAAAAGAAAGTGTGTAACATTGCTTAATACTTTACACACCAATAAGCTCGGAGAGAAACCAAGCTAAGAAAAATATGAAACTGATCCTTCCCCTTTCTGAACATAATGGCATTTAAACCCATGAAATATGTATTTATAAGAAATGTGTATGAAGAAATTAGTTTCAGTGTTCAAAGATCTGCTCGCTGCTCTCATCTGAAGTAAAAGGCTTGAGACTAACTTCAGATGAGAAAGAAAACTTCCTTTTTATAAAAAATAAAAAGAGGAAAAGCTTTAAAACATCTTCATAAGCCTACTAGTTAAGCAACAGATATCCTGCAAGTCACAGTGAAAAGGGACTACCGACATCCCCAAATCATTAAGTTTTCTCCAAAGGTGAAACCTCCTCCTTTTGAAGAGAAGACAACTGTAACTAGTGGCATTGAATTTTTAACTGGAAAGATTTCAAGTCAGGGAATGACTTGGAATTAAGTTCCATAGAACACCTTCAATCACTTCAGAATTAGACCTCAGTTGCCATCTCAACATTTTCATCTTTGTCCTCTCAACTGACAACTAAAAAGGAAACACAGCAAGTTTGGAATAACACCCTTTTTACAGACAGCCTCTGAGACAACATTATGTCAGTTTCTGAAAAAAACTTTAAGCATCTTTACAATTATCATTAATCATAAGGAATGCGAAATACAGTGTGCAAGAAGGTTTTGTGATTTATTTTGGAAAAATTAAATTGAGAAAAATTGAAACTCCTCACCAGGTTCTTCAGCAGTGTTGATAACTCTTTAGTAAGCGTGGAAAATTTTACAAAAGCTGTGCCAAGATCTGGATTATCCCGACTTAAAAAATTACTTCCAAATTTGTCCAGCACTTGTGCATAGTTTTCTTCATTTTGAACATGATCTGCAAAGAAAAAAATTAAGAGTCAGGAAGTTTCTTTCTTGCAGTCCATTACTTTATGCTACTGCAATATACTGTGAAATATTAACAAAACAGACAGCAGTATTTAAAGAAAAGCCACAGCGTAATGCATTTACTAAAAGCTGATTAAAGTAATTTTAATATTAAAAATGATTTAACAAATAGATAAACAAATCAGCCACTTGGATTGCTTGGGAGTAGTTTCATTAAAAAGCTCTGTAAACAGTAATAAAGATCAAACAACATTTTGTGCTGTGTAAGTGACACAGGAGCTCATAGTTGTACATACTTTGATGTAAGCATTACTGCTTGTAATAGGGCTACTTCAACAGAACAAGAAGTCAATGGCATCAGATATAACTAAGCAAAACTGATGTGAATCAGACTGCAAGTTTCCAAGAAGAAATTTGTCTTACAGGAAAACATTCCCTTTTCACCTGTTTGTAAAACAGTTTGAGTTACCCCCACAGAATGGAATGTCTGTTAGCATACAGCCAAACACTCGTTTTAATACACAGCCAATTGGACAGTGAGAGAGGACAGAACCAAGAAGATGAAATTGAAGCCAATATAAACAGGCAAAATTCTTAACTCAAGGATGAAGGAAACTCTGAACTACAGATCATTGTGCTGGAAATGCTTTTGCTGCTTCTTTTACCTTCCTTTTTGGTATCCCTGCCTTTTTTTTTTTTTTTTTTTGTCATTTTACAGACACTGAAATGCAAGGAAAATCTACCACTTGAGTTATTTGAAGCTGATTTTATCACATCCATCTCTCTATGGAAAATTTTGGTGTTAGTTAGGTAAACATTTAATTTCAACAAGATTCCCAGTCTACATTTTGTTCTGTAAGCCACAGACACAAAAACACAGAGCTATTCCAACAATTGCACATTCCTTCAGTGAAAGAAAACAAATATACTTATAAAAACTATACTTGAACTACATAAAAACTCAAAAATGTTTTATATAGAAGTCAGTTGCCAATAGGTATTCTGTTTTTCCCCAGCAGTCCTTCAAAACTGTATTTTCTTCAAGTTGCTGTAATGCCAGAGAGCATTTGTTTTTACTTTTAATTCAAACAGAAAACAAGAAAAACAAAATTAATAGCACAAGCTTCAAAATCAGGCTTGTGGATAATGTTCCACAATAAATGGATCTACATTAACATTAACTAAGAACTGGTTAAGAGATAAAGAACACTTCAGAGGTTTTACAGATACCCAAAATAGACCACTAAGGGACCAGTGGAAAAAGAAAAGTGAACCACCTACTGGAATTAGAAGCAACAAACACAACAATACCACCAAACAATGGAACTGCCAACTTAACAATCCCCATGATGACAGAGCAACATTCTAACACCAGTCATTAACACCACGGTTTTCAAAAGACCAAATATTTAATCACATATCAATATGGAATTGTAGCTTGAACAGTATGCGTTTTATAATACTGTTTCAAAGCATATAGTTGTAATCAAATAGCTTAGCATTAAAATCAAGGAAGCTGCTATATAATAACAAAACATGCATTTTGTTTTGATGCAAAAGCTGCTGCATAAATGTATACAGAAGACTTGAGCTAAGAAGGAGCTTTGGCTCACATAGTTCTGAGCTAATAAAGCTGAAGAGTACCCTACTGTTCTTAGGGAAGGGAAGGATAACGGAACACAGAAAGAAACCTGTTAGATCATGAAGTCCCTGTTTCGGTCGCAGTGCAGCACTTCTAACTCCAGTATATTTCCTACCAGTTTGATTTTAAGCGCCACATTGTTTCATAGAGCATAAGAGACATCCTAGAATAACTACTGAAAGAGAATAAAGAAGAACAAGCTCAAGGCTATTTTCTTTATCTGTAGAAAGGGAAAAGATATTCCCATTCAGAAAAAGGAAGTAGACCGTTGTCCTGGAACAATCCATAGGAAGTTACCCTGAGCAACCTGATTTAGCTGTCCCTGTTCATTGCAAGGAAGCTGAACTAAATGACTCTTAAAGGTCCCTTCCAACTCTAAGGATTCTATGATTAAGTTCTTTGGAATCCCAGATTACAGATCACTAAATCTTGACATGAAACTTATGACAGATGTATTCCTTTCACTTTGTAATCAGCAAACTCATATAAAAAACATTGAAGCTCTGTGTAATAATGAAATATTTTCAATTTCTCCATAAGTATCAACACAAGCCTTGTAAAAGCAGCAGAAATATTTTCAATTTATGAAGGGCACTGTAGCTCTGTATGTGACTTTAAAGATACAGATGGAAAATTAAATCTTCTTTGAGACCTATTCTAAAATGGAACATAGGAAAATCCAGCATTCTTTCAGCATCAAGTATGTCTTGAGCTCCCCATAGGCACCTCACAGAAATACAGAAATGAGTTCCCAGTGTCCTAACAATTTCCTTTGGATAAAGAAAGGTGTAACATGCACAACTTGATGCTCACTTCCTTAGATAAAAGTACTGCAGGGAGGACTTCAATAAACCTGGAGAGACACTAATACTGACAGCAGCATACAACTAATGATATTTTCCTTTGAAAACCGGTTCATATCTTCTTATCATCACGAGGAAAGCCCAGCACTGTAGTGAAGCTTCACTGTAGTGAAGCTTCCCCAGATATCCTCCTTCTTCGGCATCTCCCAGAGAGGTACCAGGAAAACAGACATCAGGCTTTGCTCCCTTCATAGCAGGACAGGTTCCATGACTATGCCCTCCCCAGTGGAACCTGACAATTAAAGCCGTAACTTCCCCTCATCTTAAACAGTTTCATTCCGACTTACAAACCTGCAAATACTGAAGAACAGAAAAGGAGCTAAATAGTTTACAGAAGGAAAACACACAAACACAGCAACTCCTTGCTGACATTGATTTACTACTTTGGCATATCTGATTAAGTCTGACAAAGAAGAATCACAGTTCACAATCTTGGTTAACCTGACACTGTTCTTAAGTTGTACTTTAGAAGTGATTTGTTCTCTGAGCAGCCAAGGGGGAAAAAAAAAAAAGAAAAAATGAAGGTCAGAGCCAAGCCGCATTTATGAATGGAAAAATATACACATGAAAAAGACACAAAAGAACAAGAAGCTGAGAAAGCTGGCAAGGTTAAAGAGAACAGCAAAAGACAACATCTGAAGTAAAGCATGCTTTATCTCCATCCCTCAAAAAAGCTGAAGAGAAAGAAATAGAAAATAAAATCCTGGACCATCACATTCTTTTCTTTGCTTCTGGAATGAGATTGTTGGAAACAAAGGTTACAAAAGTCTCTTTTAAAGTCAGTGAGAACAATGTGCATCTTAGTGAGTCATAGGTTCCCTAGATCTGACATTATGGGAGAAGACAAGCTAAACCAGAAAAGTAAATGACCTTCACACCTGTGTTCATCGCTAACACGTTTAAAGAAGTTCTCACGTAAAGAATTTCTGTCAACATTGCTTCAGAATAGAGATGCTTCACATAGAGATGCTAAGAGCTGAAGTCATAAGAGCTGAAAAAACAAAAAAGAGCAACAAGTAACAGAAAAGTAAACTATAAATTGTCAAATCTCATTTATGGCAGCCTCAGTACAATATGGAAAACAAGACACTGTTTTTAACAGGAGCTCCAGAGAAAGACTGAGAATTCAAGTACACATTGCCAGAGCAGCAATGCTGACATATTCCTCCTCAGGCAGAGTTGTAAGAATTACAGGGCAGAAGAGAATTGGTGGATAACGCGGATAAATACAAAATGCTAAACAAAAAACAGGTTTCACGTCGTGGAGTTCTACTTCAAAAACTATTTTTCTCACACAAAATCAACAGGAGGGGAAAATTGGAAATTGAACCGTGTTGAATCTGAAAAGGTGCATCCTTCACCAAAACCCCAACAGGAACAAAGCAAACTGTGTAACAGGGATGAGCCTCACATACAGAACCAACCACTCAAATAGATGAGGTAGGGGGAAAGAAAGCAATGCAGTTACTTTTCTTAAAAGGAGTTCACCAATGAGGCACTTCATGATAAGGCTGACATTACTTAACAGCATTTAATGAGCTAGGAAAAAAGCTTCACAGCACTGCTAAGCTTATTCAGAGCAGCAGAAACAAAAGCAGACTCCAAATCAGAGATATCTACAACAAAAATACCCATATTGCAATTTGAGGTATACCCTTTTCTTCATGCCCAGTAGAGAAGGAGTTACAGTTCAGCTCATCCTAACATGAATGCACAGTAAAGCCGATGAGGCTCATCCCACAACTCCCCATTCCGATGTGTTGAACAACAGATGAAGCTGTGCATGAGGCAACACAGCACACAAGTATGTTATAAAGAAAACCAAGTACTGGTGTTACATCACCTCAATATTCAGTAACCAAGCAAAACAAAGGTGAACATTAGAAATGAGAAGACAGAAGATGCAACGGAGCAGCATAAAACATCATAGTATGCTCACATCCTGAATACACAGTGTGTAGTCCCTTCAGTCTCTCTGCAAAAAGGAAAGGCTATGCTGCCATTTTGGAAAAAGACAATAAGGATGACTGAATGCACGTGACAGTTTCTGTAATAATGAATTAAAAACAGACTAGGGCTGCTGAGCTCAGACATGAGATACTGTGGCTGAATGTGGAGAGTCCCCAGTCTGACACCAAAACAGCCACATGAGACATGCACAAGACCAATTTTCTTCTCAGAGAACTTGAGACTGATATTGGACTTTACAAGCTAAACAATTACATTAATGTATTTTGTAGAAAATGTACAAAAAATGATCTAAAAAGTTTAAGTATTGAACATCACAGAATCACAGAATCACAGAATCACAGAATCACAGAATCACAGAATCACAGAATCACAGAATCACAGAATCACAGAATCACAGAATCACAGAATCACAGAATCACAGAATCACAGAATCACAGAATCACTCGGGTTGGAAGGGACCCCAAGGATCATGTAGTTCCAACCCCCCTGCCTAGCAGGGCCACCAAACATACACATTCAGATCAGGTTGCCCAGGACCCCATCCAACCTGGCCTTAAACACGTCCAAGGACGGGGCATCCACAACCTCCCTGGGCAGCCCGTTCCAGGGCCTAACCACTCTCCTAGTAAAGAACTTCCCCCTAACATCCAACCTAAATCTTCCCTCCTTCAACTTGGATCCATTTCCCCTAGTCCTGCTATTGTCAGCCCTTTTGAAGAGTCTACTCCCCTCCTGGGTGTAGGTTCCCTTCAGGTATTGATAGGCTGCAATGAGGTCACCCCGCAGCCAATCACCCGTAGCTTTGGTAATTCTAGACCTTCATAAAACTGCAAGTTGAAAAAAAATAATAAAAATTATTCCATCTTTGCACTGTTCTTTACCTTCGAGTCTATTCCATTTATAATTGTAGCAGACCAGGTGCACTGTTGGTCTCATTTCAATACTTATGGCCGTGCATGGATTTCATGACTTTAAACAACAGAGATATATATATATATATATAAATATATATATTATATAAATATATATATTATATAAATATTATATATAAATATATATATTATATAAATATTATATATATATATAATATAAATATATATATATTAAAATATATATATATATATTTATTTTTTTTAATCTGGAAGTTATACCAGTGGACAAATAAAACAACTATTGAGAACACACAGCAAAGCCAATTGTACAACCTACTGCTGTTAGAATTCAGATCAAAATACTATGGGAAAGTTAGTCAGAACAGATTCTACATTAAATTCAGGCACCAGTCATATAAGACAAGATCCTATCTACAGATTCAGTGTATCATGACAGAAATAAAGAGCAAGCTATGTAAGAAAGAGGCTGTATGAAAAATATACGCATTTGGGTGTCTAGGTTTCATTAAAAAAAAAAAGTACATCCGTACTTTCTTTTAAGAAAAAATAGCATGGGACTTTTCTATGGGATTTCCACGTTTCTGTGCTTTCATTTCCACTGCAATAGGTCCAAATCTAAATCTGACAGATGCAGGAGGGTGACAGTTAAATTCTCTCAATAAGAGAGGTTCATAATAAAGCACAGAGTAAACCAGAGGGCTGGGGTGTAAGCTCTTCTGAAGAGCTGTGTATGAGATACATTACATGAATAGCACTAAGTGTTACTTCAGAGGAAAAAAAAAAAACCTATCAAAAACAAACAAACAAAAACAACACTGTGACCTGCTAAAATTCCCTCCCTGACTTTCAGTAGAATATGAATCATTTTACTGATCTCAAGAGAGAAAAAAATGTATTATTCCTGAATAAGCATTCACTACTCTGGCTCGTGTTCTCAAAGGAGATTAGGAAGCAGGGGAGCAATGGAAAGTATTCCTACAAGTAGACATGGTCTCACCTTCTAGCAAACACTGTTTATAAAACAAAATTCCAAATTCATTTTCTCAAAATTCAGAGGCTTTCACTTTTGTTCCTACTAATCCTAGGATATCAATTACTGTATGAATCGCTGCCTGCACACCTCTGCAAAGAACACTGTGGGCTATTACAAAATCTTTCTGAAGAGGGAGCTAGAGTATTAGGTATGGAACATTCTTTATCAAAACAATTCATACTATCTATGGCTTTTGATAGCATACTTGTTAAAAAAAGAGAAAAGCAGCTGCTTAATTATCTGTGGTTCCTTTTAAGTACTACAACAGCCAACTAAAGCTATTGACTAACTTCCTATGACTTTTACACAATATGACAAGTTCATAATACAGAATGAGCTACTTACAAACATTTAAAATAAAAACTTCATTACAAACTCAAATCAAATGATACATAATGATTCTTTAGACTTCACCTATTTCAAAACATGAAAAAAACTTCTATGATCTTTAAGCAGCTTTGAAATTCAGTAAGTAGACACTATCAAATAGAAAGAGCTGGTGACATCGGAATGCATTTAAAAGCATAATAAATCTGTGCTTTAAGCAAATACTAGACCAGTCGATGGATAAGAAATTGGTTGAAAGGCTGCAGACAGAAGGTGGTGATTAATGCTTCTATCTCCAGGTAGAAGCTGGTAACGAGTGACACCCCCCAGGGGTCTGTCTTGGGACCGGTGCTCTTTAACATCTTATCAATGACAGCGATGGCGGAATTGAGTGCACCCTCAGCAAGTTTGCTGACGACACCAAGCTGAGTGGTGCGGTGACACGGTGCAAGGAAGAGAAGCCATTGAGAGGGACCTCAACAGGCTGCAAAAGTGGGCCTGGGTGAACCTGATGAGGTTGAACATGGCAAAGTGCAGAGGTCTGCACTTGGGCCAGAGGAATCCCAGGCACACATACAGACTGGAAGGAGTGATCCTTGAGAGCAGCCCTGAGGAGAAGGACCTGGAGGTCCTGATGGATGAAAAGCTTAACATGAGCCAGCAACATGCCCTTGCAGCCTGGAAAGCAAATGGTGTCCTGGGCTCCATCAGAAGAGGGGTGGCCAGCAGGGACAGGGAGGTGATTGGAGTTACTGTGTCCAGGTTGGAGCCCCCAGTACAAGAAAGACAAGGAGCTGTTGGAGAGGGTCCAGAGGAGAGACACAAAGATGATCAGGGGACTGGAGCACCTCCCCTACGAAGACAGGCTGAGGGAGCTGGGCTTGTTCAGCCTGGAGAAAAGAAGGCTGTGGGGTGAGCTCATTGCAGCCTTTTGGTACCTAAAGGGAGCCTATGAACAGGAAGGGAGTCAACTCTTTGAAAGGGTAGATAACAGCATAACATAACAGATAATTGCAGAACAAGGGGAAATGGTTTTAAGTTAGGGGAGGGGAGATTTAGGTTGGATGTCAGGGGGAAGTTCTTTACAGAGAGAGTGGTGAGGTTCTGGAACAGGCTGCCCAGAGAGGTTGTGGATGCCCCGTCCCTGGAGGTGTTCAAGGCGAGACTGGATGGGGCCCTGGGCAGCCTGGTCTGGTATTGAATGGGGAGGTTGGTGGCCCTGCATGGGCAGGGGGGCTGGAAATACATGATCCTTGAGGTTCCTTCCAACCCTGGTCATTCTGTGATTCATTGGGGAAAAAAAAAAATCATTAAGCGAAGTTGTGGGTAAGTGTAGATCAACAATGTTAGTGACTGGCAGACAAATTAAGAACCTACAATCCACTGTAAGCTGGAGGTAATGAGGCAGCAAACACTCTACTAAAAGCAACACAAACAGTCTTGTTTTTAAACTAAGGTCACTAAGAAGTGGCTTTGCACAAGGAAAATCCTTGCTAAACTGATTATTTCTGCTGGGGAACAGGAATTTTCTAAAACCCCGTATTTACAACTATGTAATTGGTTATCCGAAGCTCTACAACTCTGCTAGCATACTTTTGGCAACTTTAAAAAACAATCTGTATTTTGGTTTACATTTGATCATCACTTGTTAGTGAATTCAAAATAATCAGTTCATCCTTCAGCTGCCTATCAAAGTTGTTACTATAGCCTCAATACAACCAAGTCTGCAAATGAGGAAAATAAACCTCCAATGTTTTAGCTAATATTGGAGATAGGCAATTTTTATTATATGTATTACTAGGAGAGAGTAAACGTAGATTTTGTTTTTACTGAAAGGTTTTAGCAAGCTATCCTCCTGATTTCACCTAGAAGTGCACTCCATAAATTCAGTCTAGGATACCACCTAGGACTCTGCCCTCAATCTGGTCTAGTCCAATGTAGCTGCTTTTTTTTCCATGGCAGCAGGAGGATTCTCCTAGAAAGCCTTTAGGAAAGGCTATGTGGGTGAAAGAATCAAAGAACACAGTAATTTGATGTAAAATCAGCAATGAAAGGAAGTTGTTACACATTTAACCCCAACAGTGGTAAACAGATAAGCATCTCTTATGCTGTATACCTCAACAGAACAAACTGCAAGATGCTTTCCAAACAAAGTGAAATGTTACATAATCAAATTGGAAACAATGCCTTACCTTGCCCCGAATTATATATTGCTTTCACAGATTTCTTTACTTTCTGTAGTGCAGTTCTATCTTGATCCAATGCCTAAAAGGACAATAAAAGAAACTTTAAATATCTGCTTCATTGATCAGAACACCACACAATATTGAAGAACACAAAAATACATAGTTTCACAAGTTGGATAAGACTGTCAATACATTCAGCCTGCAGGAAGGTCTCAGGTCATTCAGCCCCTTCAAGCTGAATTAAAGAACTGATCTGAAAATGGTCTGAAGGCAGAACAGAGCAGCACTGACAGAGCTGAGAAAAAAATACCAGTTTTGTAATGGGACAAAGTATTTAAGATGTAATATATTTTACACAGAACGGAGCAACAGTAATAAACAGAATCTTCCACTATAGCCCTACAGGTTGTACTATAACTAAGCTGCTGGTTTATTTCTACAGGTTAGTCACGCTAGTCTTCTTCAACCTGGAGACACATAATAGATTCTCATAAGTATGTAAAAAGTATGTAAATGTAACCAAAAAAAAAAAAAAAGATGAGTTTAGGATTATATTTCTTGGTACTTTCATCTTTGTAAGCGACTGAGCTTCTCCCCACCCCTCTTGCAATCTGATGTAATAAACTGAGTTCACATTAGAAAGAACCGTTACAATGAAGCAAGAAATAAAAGCCAAGCAAGCAGTAGTGTAGGCTTGTAGAGCAAAGATCTTTACAAGTACCGCTATCACGTGCAGTGTTCCAGTTAATTTAATTTCACTTACATGTGAGCTTTGGACATTCTGCATTCAGAACACATTTAGCACAGTTGCTGCTACACACTGGGAACATGTAAGAAATAATTTAAATGTTTCTGTGTTGTTTTTTTTTTCTGTTGTTTGTTTTTCCATTTAGGCCATAGCCAATTCCATGCAAGTAATGCTAGATCAGTCATCTCAATCTTCAGTGAAGTTGCAGTGTTTACCATACACTCAAATCACCAAAGATTGGATAACTTGTGCTTAGAATTTTTGTCAGGACAGCAGCACAGCTAATCTGTTTGCTGGAGCAGACCACAAATCTCACATTGCAGAGATGCTTGGGCAGCCAATATTATTTGCTGGAAGAAACAGCACAAAGTTTAATTCTCCTGTGGGTTTGCTATCTGAAGACAGGCAGACCGATGCACGACTTGATTCTCCACGAGGCTCGAGGGTAAATTTACAACACTGAAAGTTTCTGTGTACATGCATTTACATTATGAACCCACAGAGAGAGAGACTTATCAAAGTCTCTCAGCTCTATTGTAGAGCAGTTCACTTAACCAAACCAAGTATTGCCATCACAGAATCACAAGGTTGGAAACGATGTGCAAGATCATCTAGTCCAACCGTCCTCCCATTACCACTGCTACCACAAGCACTAAACCATATCTCGCAGCTCCTCATCCAGATGCCTTTTGGACACTGCCAGGGACAGTGACTCCACCACCTCCCTGGGCAGCCATTCCAGTGCCTGACCAACCTCTGAGAGAAATAGCTTCTTCTTACATCTAAAATACAAATACATAATCACAAGAGTCTGAAACAAAAAGAAATGCAGTATTTCTGCTCTTTAACATGCAGTTGAAAACCATCATATCCTTCACCAACAAACAATTCTGCAGTAGCTAAAATCAGAATGTTCAGAAACAGAATTGACATAAATGTTTTCTAAAGCTATTTACCCCATTTTCATTTGCAGCAGAACAGCAGATCCAAAATTCCAGAATAAGAAAGATTTGTTTCTTTTGCTCCACAATACACTGCTGGCTTCTACTTGACTTGCATCTTCACAGAAAGAATTAAACATTTCATATTTAATAAAACATTAGGAACTCTTTGTTCCTTTTCAAGTCAGTGCACAGCACGCGATTCTTCTTAGATTCCATTGCAAAATCTGTCAAAAGCTTTTGCTTCTGCCTGTGTGCTATGCCAGACAGTTGCTACCATATATTTCCACTGAAGTTTTCTCCCACCTTCATCTACCAAAAGAGGTCATATGACTCACTTTTTTATTAGGAGTTTGATCACCAGGTTGAGAAACTGCAATCAACACTTGTGAATGGACAATTGTTAAGGTTGATGAGATTCAGAAGTTAAAACTCGTCATGATTTTTTAATACCAAAGCAGGCTAGACACTCAGTAGAAAACAAAAAGGCAAGAAAGATATCACTTGCTTCCTAAAGATACAGATCAGGAAAAAACTGAACGAATAGGCAAGTAAAATCTTGCAAACTGGATTTTGATATTCAATTAAATTTAGCACTAGTATGGAGTGGAAAAGAAGGGGAACATTCATTACTTTGAGAGCAGTCATTGAACAAAGCCATGTACAGAGATGACATCCACTGCCTGAAGGAGACAGAGACCTAAATCAGAATGACACTGCAGCTCAAGTTTTTAGTTTTATATTAGCAAATACAACCTTTCAGTGAACTAGTTTGTCACAATCCCAAATTCTGGCTGACTAAAACAAATCCAAAAGCTTTTGCAATTATATATCAGAGCAAAGCAGAAAAACCCTTCCAAAGACAGAATCCAAAACTACATCCAATTCTAGACATGAAAAACCTATTATTTAATATTTTTCATACTTGTTTACACGATTACACATAAATATAAATGCAGTCATTTTGTTTTTAAATACATTACATTCCCCTCAAATGACTTGTGCTAGTAACTTATAGCAGCATTCTGCTGCCAAAGCACTTTGCTGCACTCAACGCTCAATTTTTATTACCTTTCAAATACATTAAACTAGGAAGAAGCAGCCTTGCTTTCCTCAGTTACATGAAATCACACTTTCACAATATCATTTCATTTTATTTTCAAGTCTGTAGAATACTAAATGTTTTTATTTCCTGTAATGGGAAACACAAGAGATGATACCATTATAAAGCAAGATGTCTGACGAGATCCAAGGATTCTCTGAGAACAAAAGTATTCAGATGCACTCCTTCCTATGCTGCTACAAACCTGAACTGTTCCTCAACACCACCTCCAATCCTGCAAAGTACTTCTTCCTCTCCTTGTATGACAGAAACCTTCCCTGGGAGAACATTTTCTTATCCTCTGAGTACTTTTCCTCATTTTGAGATGACAAAAACTCCTCTACAAGTACCCGCAGCATCAGTTTCCTATATCCTTGTTGTTTCTCCATGCCAGGTCATCTAGGAAACAAGTCATCTTCATTCAAAGTAATATAAACACTCTACTTTAAAAAAAAAATAAAAATACACCTCTTTGAAGGGAAAATCACTTTTTTTTTTTTTATTGTACTGTTACGCACAATCCCTGAGACGTGTCCTGCCAAGGTTTAATCTTCCTGCATTCCACACAGGCACTGCTTTTGACTCTCTTCAACCCCCCAGGACCTCATCTCTTCTCAACAAACGGTATTTCATTTTTGGACCAAATTTTATTATAGTGACCACTGAATTTAAAACAGAAGTTACACTACCACGCAGTGTGTCAAGTGCTGGATTCCTACTTTTGACGTACCAACAACTGCCAAATGTGCATTTAGATAGGCCACTAATTGCTTATTTATAAGCTCACGCTTTTAAACTCTCCACATATGTACATACACACACGTACATACACATGCTTGTGTGCATATAGATACAGATCTGTATGTAAGGTTAGATACTAAAGAACATCATTAAAAACATTTGATGTACTTATTCCTAACAAATATGAAAACATGGTTTGATCAACATAAAAATCCTTCCTTGACTGAAGTATAAACTGCTACAGACACTCATCACAAAAGTGTTCCATGTACGTATAAATTCAGCTCTGCTAGAAATCAGCATTGCCCAAAAACCACACATCTGCACAGAGTGCTGCAGTCCCATAAACCCACTAAAGCCTCATGTGGTTTTTTTTCTGTGCTTCACAAACCTTTACAGTTGGAAGAGAAAAATAAAATTGATTTAGTTTAAGTTTACAGTAATGAAAAGATGAGAGGCTCATGACAGTGACAATCACATGTGTACGTCTGCAAACATTATTCATCATTTCAATTAGACGCTATCCAGAGGAAATGCTTCTTCCAACTGGAACAATCTGCTCATCTGTGCACCACAGGAGGTTTAGAATTGCACTCTGTTTTCAGAAAGTTAACCCCAAAAATGTTTATGCCTAAAGCCCACCTGCAAAAATAATACACTGAACCTAAAACATTTTAAACAATTCCAGTATCTCGCTCAAGACAAACCCATGACAGAAGCCTGAAGGTCACCTGAAAATGCACAATTCCTGTATTTGTGAAAACAAAACACTCCATGTACTGTAAGAAATGACTTTCATATACAGAATAATCCAAGCAAGATATAAAATCTTTCAAGTTATACATCTAAAAGGGAATAGTGAGCGCTTGATAGTCATGTGCATGTTCCATTGAGATTGAACTATTTCTCAGAAAATACACAGGATGAAACACTGGCTTCAAGAGTCTTAAAAACAAACAAACAAACAAACAAAAAGAAAACACAACAGCAATCAGTCTTTCACGCAGCAACCAATACATTACCCTAAGCCTGGCACTAATGTGACTGACATTACTGCTGTTTGTACTAGGACATATGGCTCCTGCCTGCTCCAGTCCCAACTGTGATATCCATGTAACTATGTCAAAATAACAGCCATAGCATTCACCAACAGACCAAGCCCTAGCAATTTCCCCTGAGAAAACTAACCAAATATCAAGGGCTGGTCTCCTGAAACCTACACATCCAGAAAGGGGCAGACCCCAAAACTCATTTACCTTGTGCATGGGAAACGCCCTCTTCCTTCCCACACCCAGCTTGTGCTCTGCCCCCATCAACCACAAGCTTGAAGCCTGTTTCCAATTGCTGCTCTCAGCATGCCTAAATGACAACAATAGGGGAGACATTTAAGCCTCTGTATAAAAGCTGGGTACAGAAGGGCATGTTCAAACTCATTCTGAATTATGTAAAAGTTCAAAGGGTCCAAATGAGAGATAAAATAAACATATTACTGAGCACTTATCACTGCAAAAGATACCACCTACAATTTAGTACACTGTTATTTACCAGCTAGTCCCAAAATAAGACCAAGATAAGACCAAGATAATCTTCTATAAAAGGAGATAGTGCAGTTTACTTGAAGTTTCCAATTTCAGAAAAGCATTTAATCACAAACAAGCAAAAAAAAAAAAAATCTTCAGAAAATGTTTTTTCAATTAATGCAAAGTTTGACAGACATCCATCAGCTGCACCTCCCTCTCAGCACAGCTGACAGCACTGCATCAGGCCACACAACAGCCACTCTCCATCCCGGTGAATGTGAGAAAAGTCGCAGCCTTTTAGAGCTGTAAAGGTCGCATCATATGAGCAACTCATTTGTCTACTCTCCAAAAAGAACTGCAAAAAATAGCCACTAAATTACTCAAGTACTTCTCAAATGGCAGCATAGCAGAGACTGCTTATGAAATCTCTCTAAAAAGTCCAGTATAGCTAAATTTTAATTCATCTTGACAATTGCCCTTTGGATTCCTCCAGGCAATCACACTCTTACCCAGACGCCTTGGCTGCAGCAGCACAAATGCAGCTGCTAATTGTTGTCTACTTATGATCACTTCTAGCTAACACAAATTTAGCTAATTTTGTGCATAAAGTACATTTAGAGTTAACTGGAAAATAGAGATGTTTCCAGATACAATGAGACAGCTCAGATCCACCTTCCAACTTCTGCTATGTAAGAGATGCTCAAATGACCACTCCTAGTGACAGCACTTGAAAACGTCCAGTCACAAGCACAAAATTTCCCTATAAGCAGTAAAACATCTGATCCTGGGCATACAGTAATCCTGGCAACAAATGTTCTTGCCTTTATAGAGGCAACTACATGCCTTTGGATGTAGACTAATGACATCAGTCTGAACATCTCTACTGTCACTCACAATATCCAAACTCATTTCATTATACTCATCAGCTTTACTGCCACCCATTACAAACCTAAGACAGCAAGAACAATGAAGAAAAACTGGCAGTTTTCACAGCGCTGCAGTAGTCTTACTCATTTCATACTCCAACACCAGAAGAAAACAATACCATGATGCATGGGGTAAAGTATGGTTAGAGCTCACCAACCTTCGGGACCCAAATTCATTGTGCAAGGTTCTCCCAGGTTGTAAGCACAAGCCCAATACTCTGAATAGTGCCATCTCGTTTTAAAAGGCCTAACTAAATGCTACTTAAAACAGTTCCAAATGGAACAAGATTATTTTCTAAAAATATCGGAAAATATGTGAGATGATATCCAATAGTTGAGGTAAGGTCTTTCAGAAGTAAGCAAGCCAAATAGAAGACTGCATGCAAACAGCATAAACGCAAAAACACTGTCAAAGAACTGATGTGATAGCTGACAAATATTATAAAAATGACTCTTTGCAACTCAAATTGGAAAAAAAATATACAGAAGTCCCAGTTGCTCCCCCTCCACCACACTTGACTGCAAATTTCCCAGGAGAGTCCTTCAGTTGCCACGCCACAGTTAAATACCACAAAATATTTTCCTCCTGTGTTAGCTCTTCTCTTTCTTCTTTTCAAGCCACAAAATATTTTGCAGCATGCTTTGTATTTGCTACGCCAGTAACTCATGGCTATCACTTAGCAAAGGAGGCAAGGGGAACTAGATCAGGACTCATGAGTTATGGCTATTGCCACCTTCTCAGGCAGGAAAATTTTTCAAATGTCATACAGAGACCCTACGATTTTTATTTTTTTTTTAGCAGCTCAAAAATGACATTCAGGGATGAATAAAGTACACACTCTTTCAGCCATCATCAGCATCACAGTGTTGTTGAAATTATTCAGTACACTTCCAGCTCCAAGCTCTATAAATCTGAATCAGCGTTATTATTTGCTGATATCTATTATGTGCTGGTACCAACCAGCAGCAGAGGTATGAAGGACACATTCACTGTAGACCAAGCTATTTCAAAATGTTACTGCTAATACTGCACACCTCTTTTCCTCTTGTAAATAAAAGCTGCATCATCCAGTCTTTTTCCCCCCTTGCTTCAGAACGAAAACAACCCATGTTGTTTGGTTGTCTTCTCCCATCCTTGAAGACATTGATGCATGATTCTATTTCAACACTGAGAAGAAAAGCAGGTTTGTAACAATTGCTGTATATAGAAAAGGTATTTTGATATATTTTGAAATATTTTGACTTGTTCCAAATCACAGATTTCAAGAGATTGAAAAGAAAGAAAACAGTGTTCCCATTACAGCACAGACTTGAGTGCTGAGACACGGCTCAGTTTGATTTTGTTGCTGGAGAGGGCTAAAAGACAAGATTCAGTATGATTTCACCTTATACCATGTAAACCTGTGGCCACCGCAACTTATTACGTCTACACTTGAGCTACACTCAAATTATCAGCTAGAATATTCCACCAGCCAATGCTGATTGGTGCCACATACAACATGCAGCAACACTTGTAGGAGCATAACAAGTCTAGAAACAGTTGTGATATAAGGCCACATTCCAGTAACAAACAAAAATAAAATCACAAAACAAACAAGGTACTTGTAGGTTAAGTTTTGCAACATGTAACAGCAGCTGTGTTTCTAATCATGATTATTAGACTGGCTTGAGATGACTTACAAAACACTCTCAAAGGGCTTGGAACTTTCACTTATAGAAGAAGGGAAAAGTACACATAGAAGTCAGATGTGAAGTTCTCAATTTCAGTGTCATGTTCATATCATGTCACGTTTACAGGAGTCTTAGACTAGACACAAGGAAAAAGTTTCCTTCACAATACAGGATAGTGAAAAACAGGAACAGGCTGCCCAGAGAGGTGGTACAGACAATCAAGGTCAGGCTGGACAGGGCTCCAAGCACCCTGATCTAGCTGTAGGTGCCCCTGTTCATTGTTGGGAGTTGGAATACATGATCCTTAAAGGTCCTTTCCAATCCTAAGGATTCTATGGTTTATTGATAACAAACATATTCACTGAATATATTTAGCTTTGTAAGGAAAGTTAGGCAACAGGAGACGTGATAACTAGAATAGTCATTTTAATAAAAGTCACTTTAAAAGACGCTCTTCTAGATTGGCTTTTGTTTCCTTCGATTAACATGCAAAAATAGCGTAAGTGTACATGACAACTAAGATGTGCATCTAACTTTCACTTAGGCATCGGAAAACCTAAAGAGACTTCTAAGAGCAATGTATGGCACAAAATTTGTGGAATACATATGTAAGAATATAAACTTTAATTAACAGAATAATTCTATATACAACAATATTGAGAAAGTAGATCTCATTCTCAGGCAAGATGCAGTGAAATGAGAAAGAATATCCAAGCCAAAATGAAGACCTACCATCCAGTTATACTCTCTGAAATCTTCTTTGGAGACACCAGCATATATTATGTTCACTGGAAAACTTGCTAAGTTTAGAAAGGCATTTAGGAAGGAATTTAAGTCTTCTGTTCATACACATCAAGCTATAATCAAGGATGAAAGAAAAGGGTATAATAACAATGCTGAAATCCTACAGCGTGAAGTAGTATAAAATCCTTGCAGGGCAGAGTTGCTTAAACTTTATGTATAACCTGAAAAAGTTATTAGGATGACACAGAAGCTACCCTTATTCCTTCCATAGGAAGGGTGTAGAACATGGTTAGAGTTTTTGTTTTTAGAATAATTGTTTTAAATCCACAATAGAACTTAAAGAAATTTAGCAGTAATGCTTCTAGTATGGTAGGAAACAGCATGGAGTTCTTTGCAACCTATTACTTATTTCATAGCCATTTTTTACAGTATCATGTTTCAGTAAAAACAGTGCTATCCCATTTTTCTTTTAAGAACAGACACTCTTACCAAATATTTTATATATTTTCTTAAGAATATCAAACGTCAGACATAATAATTGCATTATATTCCATTTAGAAAATGCTATTATTGTCTTACCAAAAATTTAACTAAATTTTAGTAACGTAAGTAATGCCCCACATAACCATACTGTTGTGTCAGTACTGAACAATTAATATTTTGTCAGGCAATACTTAATATCCTCCCCCTCTTTGAATAAGTCACAGTTTTATGATGCTTTTCAATCAGTTTAATCACTTTGTGTAGTATTATGAAGCAGCTTGTGATAGGAGGCGTCTGATGAGCTAGGGCTTCTAAAGCATTCAGATTCTGCAAGTTTCAAAGAAGAATTTCTCAAAAAAAAAACACATATGCAGCACCCAAGTACCAGGTTCAAATTCACAGGATGTAGAAAAGACCACATCACACAGAGCCATCCCCACCTCCCTGAAAATTACACAGATTTTTGCACTAGGTTCCCAGGCAACAAACTTTCTAGATAAGTCACAGATAGTAAATCATAGGCATAAGATACTCAGACACAGTAGTATTAACATCCTGGAAACCAAAATTCTTGCTCTACTAAATGGCAACGGATGTTTATTCCATAACAATCATATCCTAGCTGCAGCTACTTATTTTTCGTTTATTACTTGGAAGAAAAAAATAGAAAATGAAAGAAACTAAGAAATATCCCTATTTTATCACTTCACTCTAATGCTAGGTTTTCAGCCTGTTCATTCCCCTCTAACCTTTCAGAAGAGGTGTTTTTTTGTTTGGTTGGTTGGTTGGTTGTTTTTTTTACATCACTTCTTCAGAAAGTTGCTTATTTAAGAGCATCTAAAACAGAGACCCTGGACTACCTTTCCTGTAACAAGAAGCAAGCAAGGTGAAAGTAGAATTGGATTCAGTAAATCACTAAATGGCATTACCAGCACAATTGGCTTGAATATAAATTAAAGCTCTAAGGGCAAAACTGTAAATAACATATCTGGGTAAAGAAAGAGTAAGAAAACAGTAGTTAAAAGGAAAATACTACAGGTTTTTTTTAGTTACTACATTTTTCAAACAGCAGCCTTACAGCTGAAGAGAATATATAGTACTTCAAAAAGAGAACAGGTTGGCAGTACTCCTTTCCCTAAAATGGGGAATATGATTCAGAATTGAAAAAGTCATCTGGGAAAGATGATGAAAACCAGGAGTCCTAACACTGCTTTTGTGCGGGCAAAGCTGATCATTGCCAAATAGTTTTTCATTCTCGTCCAATATGTAAATAGAAAACACACATTAAGCTTCAGCATAGGATGAATCAATGGCACAGTTTAAAGCCCACTCAAAATAGACATAATTACATAATAAAATATATGTAGCTTGATACCAAGTTATTTATATATTGATCAAATGTTTCTACATTATTTTATGTGCGTGATTTGTCCCCCCCCAACACAAACCTTTCTGAAGGACAAAACTAAGACTAACACCAAAAATCATTAATTTACCTAAAAGTTACCTTGTTTATCAAAGATGATTTCTTAATTCCAGCTCACTCAAAAACTGTATCAGTTAATCCTAATGAAAGTAGTTAGTGCTTAAATAAATGTAACATCTAACTTCAGCCTTAAAGGTACACAAAAAGCTCAGTCTATTGGCCCATTAAACTTTTAAGTGAAATCAAACTTCTAAAACAAGAGTAGATTAATAGAGTGCAACATTTTGAAACTGCATTATGTCAAATAAACTCTCACAAAGATGAAAAAAGCAACTATGAACAGAGCATTAACTTCTATATTTATAGTCTATTCTCAAACATCCTTAAACTTAAATGATGCTGGATATGATACAATAATACCACCAATAAATGCATTACATTTTCATGACCACTTATACTTGGCTAGAAAGGGACTTCTTTCCCCCACCCCCCCATGCCCTTTAAGTTCAAAAACTTCTTTACTAAAAATGTAAAATGCCCAAAGAATTTAGTTTGGTAGAGCATATAAATATGAGGATAGATTTTTTTATTATTATTTTTTTTTAATTACTTTCCTTAGGAAATAAAAATAATTTTACCATTTCATATTTTGAATATATGAAATACATATAATTACAAAGTCAAATTACATATTCAAAATACTATTCATATCTTCGAATAAACACTACGTGTATGTGTAAGGTTAAAAGAGTCTCTCTAGAATGCAGAATGAACGTATAGAGAAAATGGTAATGACAAAATTTAGACAGGAAAGATGAAATGCTTAAAGAAAATGAAAGCTAAAAATCAATAGTATGATGTCAATTATCCCATATTCTAGATGGTGTACTACAACAGAAGAAAAAGGTCAGCAGCATGCCTACAAATTTCTGTGAGAAGTTGCAGAACTCACTTGCTCAGAAGATATCTGAAGGAGATATTTTTTCTGTTTCCTTCTGCCAACTCACTGCCATTACCACATACTACCAGCAGGCTAATGTTCAAAAAGTCACTAAGTCAGGAAATCTTAAGAAAATAGCCCTTCTGTTGCATTACTGCCAGCACAAAGCAGAACAGCTACGCACAGCTCTACCCGTTTAAATCTGCATACAAAGAATCATTGAGGTTGGATAAGACCACTAAGATGATCCAGTCCTACTGTCAACCCGTCCCCACCATACCACTCAGCCATGTTCCTCTCCACATTCCTTGAACTGCAGGGACAGTGACTCCACCACCTCCCCAGGCAGCCTGTCCTAATGCCTCACCACTCTTTAGGGGAATAATTTTTTTCCTAATATTCAACCTGAAATATAGAATCATAGAACGGCTTGGGTTAGAAGGGACCTTAGGGATCATCAAGCTCTAACCCCCCTGTCTCAGGTAGGGCCAGCAAATATATGTGTACCAGATTAAAATCCCCATGTGACCATAAACTGAGAAGACACTAATATTAAATATTTCACTTAAATTCAGAACTGTTCCAATGATATTGCTTCCCTTGCAATCCACGGACATTGGAACCATGAAAATGCACATTGAAATTGTAACGCTTTGCTCCTTTCTCACAGAGCTGATTTCTAAGGATCTGTTACATGAAGGTATAAGATTCAACTTTCTCCTTTGCTCGCAGGGGTGATTCAGGCTACAGCTTTCCTATTGTAATCTCACGTTCCTTCACCTGATTTGAAAATGGTTGTATCCCTTAGACACTCAGTTACTTAAACCAGAGTGCTCACTGGAATTGCTGATGATTTTTCTGACGATCTTCAGAAGCACATAAACCATTACCAAGGTATAGACGGAAGCTTTAAACCTGCAGCGAGACACAGAGAGTAACTGCACTTGAAAACACCAATCGAGCACCATCTGAAAAGCACACTATGCAACTTCCCACGTGCTCTGTCATTCACTCAGTACATGAACCGTAGAAGTGAGGAGTTTCCCTCGACAGAGCTCCCCGCTGCCCTGTTAGGGCACCCCATAGAGCACAAGGCAAGGCCAAGGCCGAGCACTGCCGGGTCTCAGAGGCCTACACAAATCCCAAAGGGCAAAGAGCGTTTGTTTCTAAGGTTTCTTTGCGCCCCTGCCCTGTTCCCTTGCTGTCTGCTATGGGCTGTGTCAGATAAGATCCTGGGCTTTTATCAGCTCCTGGTCTATCCCAGTACAGCTGCACCTCCACTCAGTAATGGTAGTGTTGTTACATATGCTGTAATGAAAGGAATTCATCAGAAGATAACCATATAAAAGCACACCACCAAGAGACAGACAAGCATCAATTAAAAAACAAACAAAAAAAAAAAAACAAACCATAAAAGCTGGAGAGAGCAAGAGAAGAACAAAAATAAAAACCAAAACAACAACAAAAAAAGCACTAACACAAACTTTTTTTTTTCTGTATTTTTTTTGAGATCTGAATCACAGAAACGCAGAGGTTGGAAGAAGCCTCTGGGGATCATGCAGTCCAACCCCCTATCAGTGTCATCATTGCAAAATCCCAAGGAAAGGTATTTAAGCACAGAGAGAAGGAGGTTTTCTGAGGGGACTAGCAATAGTTCTGCAGAAAGATTAAGTGAGAAATTTTGTTCACTGGATTACTGAAACACTGCATACATGTTGGTTTTTAAACATACACAGCCATTATGTATTTCACAAGTTACACTGATGTGCTTGAGCAAAATCAAATGAATAAGCTCAGAAGAGAGTAAACAATTTGTTCAAGTTTCCATTTCCTATCTTACAGCATGTCAAATTCAAAAGAAGAATGAAAGCCTATTTTGTTTCACATACAGAATGAGGAATGTTTGCTTTTACAGTCATACAAAAACAAGAACCATAGCTCTGATTTATTGCCAGTCTTAACAAGGACAGCTGTTTGATAGGGCATTTTTTGCACTAAGACTCACTGTCAATTAACTTTATGTTATTTCACACCATCCCATCTTTGAAAGGAAACTCACTGAACTAATGCATTCAACTGAAACTCTAAGCACATGGAAAATCTTTCGGGCAAGCCATTTTGTTTTGCTAAAATCCATAATCCTTTCCAGAAAAACAAACTGACTATCATTAAGCTGGCTGCTGGCTCCTAGCCTTTTTAGAACACCATTTTTATAATATAGATTTTCTTTATACATATATCGCCTTGGGAAGAATCTTGGTGCATCCACCACTGAATAATCATGCTGACTTCCTTTATTGAGTCCTTTATTGAAGTGAAATGTCCTTCCCACGGACCACAGCAAAGCATGGCATGTGAAAAGTAACCTCCTTGTAACACAGACTACTTTAACAACAACATAAAAAGTTATTGGTGATTAATAATCTACCAAGAAAATCATGACAATACTCCAATTCACATAATTGCAGGTTTGGACTAGATGAAGGTGAGGGAAAACAGAGATAGTAATAGGAGAAGGTAAATAGTACCAAGATGTTGCCTTTAAGTCAAAGTTCTAGCTCAATCCACAACACCTTTTATGGAACTCCAGCTCAAAACAACAGAACAGAATAGCAAGACAAGTATCACTGCATACTGTCTCCATCTTCTTTCCATATGTATCTATTTCTCACCTCTGTTAGGGACAGTGACAGATCTAACAAGCAAAGGTATTTAAATTCACATGACCATAAGTCTTTCCTTGCAATTCACACAAGGATATTGCAGGACTTTATTTTTGTCTTAGCTTATTAGAAGTTGCCACTAGTTAGGGAGCACAGAGTAAATCCTATACCTGGCAACTACAGTCCTTCAAGCTTTTCATGAATGTTGCATTGTCTGACTCTAAGCAGTGCACAGAATGCTAAGGGCTGCATTTGAGCAGGACACAAATAGACCAGAGCAGGAGAAAAGGAAGCTGTGTGCAATGATGCAAAAAATCCTATCGCTGATTTGTATTCTGCCTGAATAAGAGGAAGAAAGTAAGAAAACCTCCAGCTCATTCAAATAAGGAATATAAATAGACAGTTCAGTAAAGAACTATTTTTCTAAGCACTTGGAACATATTCAAACTTCAGTTATATATTTAGTTAACATAGAAGGTAACATTTGCTGATCACAAAATTAGAGCGTACCAAAATTCGAATATAAGCTGATTTAATGCCAATGTTACAAAGCTTGTGTTATATACACAAATAGAAATTAAAGTCACAGTACAGTAGGCAACAGCAACTGTTATCTCCCATGGTGGATGTGATTGTATGGTACATTTCATAATAGTTATCAAAAGATGAAAGAAATTGAGGGCCATTAACGAGGGAGTCTTCTACTGATTTTGAACTGAAAGTCACAGGCACTGAGAAAAAAAACTGTTGTTAGGAAAATTACATAGTGAATAAAAATAAGCAGCACAGTGGTAAAGTATTTAAATATGCACCATAATAAGAAAATGACGAAGGAGAAAATTTGCAATCCAGAGCCTTTTCAAGTTGTATTTTTCACATGCAGCTCCCTTTTCAGGAGAGTGCACAAATACAAAGCTGCCTTAGAGAGGGAAGCAACTCCGAGGTGAAGCTTTGCTGCACTTTCAAGGAGTGGATGAAAAACAAAAACACAGCGCACACATTTGAGCTGCGCTACGTAAAATAAAATATATATTTATACCACTGACTGAGCACATTAGATCTGATCTGGAAGAAACCTGACATGCATCAAAATCTGCTCTGTAGATTGCATGATCTGTACTAGCACTGCATTATCCAGTTTATTTTTACTCAAAGCAATCCAGTGTTGTCTACTATAAAATTGTTCCATGACATGAGACACGGCATAGCAGGAGGGATAACTAGGAAATTTGCTTCAAAACAACACTCAGGCTCCAAACATGAACACAGTTCACAGTGCTGAAAATTGAGATCGCCAAGATTTCTTGTCAGATGAATGTGATTTTCAGATGATAGACTACCATATGCTTACTCATTCTCTAGTTCATTAAGTTTCTGCTCATTTTGTAAATTCAACGCTCCTTGAAAGTGCAAACTGTGGGCTATATATCGGCTGCACTGAAAAGGTCTACAATCACCAGGCTACCCTAGGGTAAGGCAAGATCTCCTTTTGGTACTAGATACTATCCAACAACACCAAACCAAACCAACCCACCACGAAAGCTAAAGGTGGCTCTTGTTGCATTTAAGCATAATTTAGTATCTCTAACTCTAAACAAGCTTCATTTGAATCAAATTTTCTAACTAGCTTCATTGACATGCTGGCAACAACCCAAGAATCTACCACTTTCTACTTTTCACCTACACCCAAAAGAAAGCAGAAGAAAATGAAAGTCATACATACAAACTCCATCCAAATGGTTTATAGGTTGTTGATTGCAGCAGCTTGACAAGGCCGAAGCTGCTGTAGCTCAGCATTCTCAGGTCGAGGCAGTACCGAGGCTAAACACATAATTCCCACATGGTGCAAACAGCAACAACAGCCCCATCCTGCTCTCCCTTACAGCTGAGGGGACAAAAAGTGTATTTCTGCAGTATAACATGCCTCTTGCAGAGACAGGCACATGCAAATGAGCCTTACAAGAAATCCTGAGACCTTATGGTGCCTCTGCAGTTGGCTTCTACCTGCTGGTTGCTTCAGCAGCCAGCTAGCAGACCTTCAGGTCCCTGTCTCTCTTATGGATGCTTCAATACCTGTCTTCCAAGCATCTTATCTATCCAAAGCTTAATAATAGCCCTTCTTCAGATTTGTTAACTTAATATTGCAGGCTGATTTGCACAACAGTATACACAGTATGCATGCACTCCAGTCACTGACACCCCAAAGCATACAGGTCCCATGGACAAAAGTCCAACATTGGCACTTACAAAAGAGCACAAAGAACAGGGCCCCCTCACCTAGGGAAATAGTTCGAATTTAAGTTTAATAAGATGACAGATGGACTGTACTGTTGAAACGTAGGGCAGGCATGGCCAGAAATGCATGCTAACTAGCAATCCTTTTTACATGTGACCAGACCCTTTATCCCCTTACCCTTCTATTTTCCTATGCTTATCCCATCCCAAACCACCTCAAATCTTCCCTTTCCCTAACTTTGGTCCTTCCCCTAAAAATTCCATTATATCTTTACAATCCTGTGTTGCTTTTCCTCCCCATCCAATGAGACTCATGACATACAGTACAGTCTGTAAGGTGATGAGCTTTTGATTCATCTTGAGGAGGTCTGACATCTGGACAATAAGAGCTATCAATTTTTCTGTAACAGACTCAGGAGGAATCGGGTCAGGAGGTTCCATTTCTGCAATTAGTAAGATTTCCCCACTTGCCTTATAGTTCCTCTGACTCCCTTTGTGTTTGTGGAGATGAGTCTTATCACATAATCTATCATTATCTCCACTAAGGTTAAAGCCAGACAAACTGCACTGTTGTATACTTTGTACCTGAAATACTCAGACGTTATGGTGCTGTGATACGAAAAAAGTACTTATTTTAAAACCCAGAAATCAATTCAGAACCTTACTAGAATGTACATGACATTCCAGACACCCTTCAAAAAAAAAAAAAAAAATTGAAGGCAAATTAATTTGCAATGGGATAAGGACTTGCTCTGTCCCATTACATGATAATGAATGTTATTCCATAGATGGTGTAGTACAATAATTTAAAAAATAGCAAAATTATCAGCTTTGGGAAAGGCTGGAGTATTCTCTCATACTAGCAAAGTATCCAATCACAAGCGAACTTTCTTTGGGTTCAAGAACCTTGCAACCACTGAACAAAGGCTCTGATCAGACAATTGCAACACATGAAAGAAAATGAATACAGTTTCTGACATAAAAGAGGAGTACAAGCACTACAGACAGAAGTCTTTTCAAGTTTCTTCTGACATCATGAAAGAGAAATATGTAACATCAGAGCGAGTTATAGGGAGTTCCTAGCAAACATAGCAGGTATCACAGAAGTCAAAGAAAGTTCTGTTAAGTCTACAAACAAATGTGGCTAGAATTAAGGATGGGCACAAGTCAGCAAGTACAAGGCAATAAGAAAAAGTAAAAGCTGTAAGAATACTCCTCCCTCTGAAAAAAAACAAAAAACAAAAAAACCCACACAGCTGAAAATGTTTATACAGGCTACCGCAGCTATTTTATAAGAATCATGAGACACTAATTTCTCATGAGAACAATCTTCAAGATAAAGCACGTTTCTTCATCTGTATCCCACAGACCAATACATATGCAAAGGACTGGATAAAAAAAAATCTCCTTAGAAATCCCTGGAAAAGCAGAGATTCCCACTCTTGCTATAGCCAGACCTCAGCACGACCCACAGACTCAAGTTTCTGCATGTCACACACCTCTCCAAGCACTAAGTACCATAGCTTCCTCCTGCCTGCCTCCTTGCGTGTCATTCAAAATTCACCACCTTTGGTGATAAACCTTTTAACTTGCTGACCTGCAAGATCCAGTCCACTCACATAATCCTGTGCAGTCTTCTCCACCTATCCTTTTGAGGGTTTCCACTTTTTTTAAAACCTAAAACCTGTCCAAATAACCGTCCAAATAACCACGACATGCACAGTCTTTCTCCAGTCCTCCTCTTCCTCCCACTTTTAGGATTTCATTATTACTCCCATCTTCTCCCTCTGTTTAAGAATTACCAGCGTGTTACAAAACACATTTGGTTACAAAGGTCTGACTGAGAATTCAGTGAAAATCCTTCCAAAAACAATTTTCCCATATTAATTCCCCTGAATACCAGCTAAGTGACAATTAACACATGTATCCAAGAGAACTGCAAACTATCCCATGAAGTTACATTCTCAAAGACTAACAAAACATAATGGTTAGTCTTTGAGTATATAATGAATATAATACAGTAGAAGCCTTTACCTACAACTCTAGTTAAAAATTCAGTGTTCCGTAGGTATCATTAGAGACCCAGCATAATTAGTAAGTTAAAGGGAAAATGCAAAACTTCTTCAAAATTTCCTATTTTTTTGAAGCAATGGTTTTCAACTTGGCCAACCTGAAACCACGCTGCTGCTCACTCTTGCTTCCATGTGCACAGCAGAACCTGCAGCCAGGTGCTCAAAAGCAGGCAGGATTGTGCAACTCAGTGCCAGCACAAACACCCTTCAACTTCAGCCAGTCATGGTGCTTCATACTACAAGAGCAGATCCTATAGAAACTTCCTCTGTGAAAAGCTAGAAAGACTAAAGTAAAACTTCCTGTGCAGTTTGTAGTACTATGCAGCCTTATTTTGTCTAGGATACTGAATGTATGAAGTGTTATTGCTGTGATGAAGCATCAACATACTTCAGCTATGTTCAGATAATGCAGAGAATCCTTACTCTTATAAGAAGCTTATGTGGAGCTGAAAGAATAAATAGACTAAAATATTCAGCTGGAGGCAATTTTCTACTGTAGCAAAGATTTTGCAAGAAACAACCAGTACCCATTTCTGAAACTTGCAGCTAAAAATCAAATGTCTTGCACATCTCTCAGTTTTACAGTTCAACAGCTAATCTGAAAAACAAAAAGATGTTTTTTCCTGATTCTCTGAGGGCAAAACTCAGGGCTGGTTCTATTAACATAATGAATCCTAAATGCATTTCTGTTTGGTATGAAATGGTTGATATAAAACTGACACTTCAAATTAAAATAGTCTTATTAAACCATTTTGCAATTTGGAACAATCCCAGTGGAAGGGACAGCCATGGCACCGTGCCTTTCTACTATGGAAACTTGACAGACTTGCTTTTGAGTAAGGGATCTGTACAAAAACCTACCACTACTTGGTATACAGAAATAACACTACTTAAAAACCAAATTCTCCCCTTAATGTCTTATAGAACCCAGATGTCTTGGCAAGGTTGTTACTATGTAAGAAGAAAAAAAACCAACAAGCTATTCAACCAACTTTGTGTTACGCCTGAACAGTCACATGCTCATTTGAGACCTCTATTCTGCTCATGCCTCAAGCCAGTATAAAGCTTTCTGTTGTTTATTTGCATGAGCAGCAGTTTTCAAAATGTTTTGATTCTCTGCATCACAAAAAAATCAACTCCTGTAGAATTCATTCATCCCAATCAAAATAAGAGCAAGTCCTGAAAACCAATAACTTACTAATATTGCATGCATTTCCATACAGTGCAAGTTAGGTGGTTGTGTGCTTTTTTTTTTTTTACTTTAAAAAGGAAACCTTAGACACATAACCAACATACAGCGCTTTGCAAAAACAAACCGAACTGTTACTAACAATCCCTGTACATCCCAGCCTGAAGCAAACGCAAAGTAGCTCAGCCCATATTTTCACAGGTTCCTTTGCATTAACACCACCACACAGTCAAATGCAACTACCTACCTTAGAGGACTTAACTACATCTGCACCACAGATGACAAAGGAGCATTATAACCAGAAATCACACTTTCTAAATCTCCCAGCAGCTCCCAGGCAACTCAACTGTTATTATTTTCAAAAAATACCAAGACAGAACTGAAATGTATATGCCCTAAAGGTATCTTTCATGCTCTCTGAAGATGAAAGATAATTGTCAGCTTGGAGCTAGATCGATCGAAGCTGCTGGTAGAAGGGGATATAAAACCAGAGGGCCACTGATTTGCCTCCCCTGTAAATACTATCATCTGAGGTGTCTTAAACACATCTATTTGGTCTGAACATCAGAGAGGACATTGCTGGTCATGATTTGGGGGGGTTTCTTTTTCAGTAAAAAAATAAAAATTAACACTGGTATCAGCAAACATAAAGGAATAATTGTTTTAAAAGTTTGTACTATAATTCATTCATCAAAAATGACACGAGATCAGGAATATTCTCTATACTGGTTGTGGATGCCCCATCCCTGGAGGCATTCAAGGCCAGGCTGGATGAGGCTCTGTGCAGCCTGGTTTAGCGGTTGGTGACCCTGCCTGTGGCAGGGGGTTGAAACTAGATAATCGTTGAGGTCCTTTTCAACCCAAGCCATTTTATCATTCAATAAAATGTTTATTAATATATTTTATTCCTCCCGAATTTTGCACCTTATTGTATAAAGTACCTTCAGAGTATGAGAACTTTTGAATGAATTACTCATTTTTAAGACCGTGCTCTTATTAAAGTTGCACTAAAAGAACAGGACACACATGATCCTGAGAGAAAATAGACAACGACGGTTGAAAGCAAATGATTTTGTTTAGTCAAACCCAAGAGATAGATCATTCCACAGCTCCCTTCATACTTGATAAGCAGGTATGGGTTACTGCCCACCTTTGTCTTGAGCTCCAGAAAAAAGCTGGCAGTCTATTACTTCCTAAAGCTACAGATTTCATTGAGGCTGGAATTAATTCAGTACCAGTAACAATACGTATTTATTTCAATTAATCACTGGCATTAATTATGGTCAGCACAGAATACAACGTTCAATCAAAAAAATATCTGCAATGTAGCACGCTTGTAGCAATTCACCAAAAAGAGGCAGGAAAATTTTACTCCACTCTCAGGCAGACATTTGCTAATTAACTATACAACAGGCTAGTTTGCAGGGTACCCTGACCCATATGTGTATCTCCAAGAAAGAAAGAAAAATCTGGAAGAAGATTAAAAGGTGAGACACCCTCCCCCTTTTCTATCCAGGATTTCAAGGCTATGATATACCATGCCCACAACTCTGCATTGACTGGCTGTCCTGTGTGTTCCGCCAGGTGCAGCAGCAGCTAAGATGAAAGGCAGAATCCAGGAGAGGCACACGCTGATGCACTGTGCTAGCACAGGAAAGAGGGAAAAAGCACTAAGTGAAGGATGCCGCAACATGATTAAATATCACTCTGTATCATTTATTTTACACACACTGTTTAGAAACATCTGTAATATTTTTTTGTCTTAGTCACGACTAAATGTTTTAAAGTTTGCACTTCACTCTTAATTGAATAAAGTGTTGTTTTCAGGTAAATAAGTAGCAGTAAGTTTCTCATTTCACCATGCAGCAATTACAAAAGAGCACACTCCAGCTTCCTACTGGATCCTTCAGAGTATGCAAAGGTTAACAGAAAAACACAAGTTGCATTTCAGCTGAGAGTGCAGGCAGCAAAATGGTACACAGGATGAGGAACTCTGAAGAACTCTAAAGCTGTGTCCACACAAATTCAGGTTCTTCTGCAGCTGTCCAGATTTCCAAAGATTTTGTTACTCAATGTCACCCACGGTCAGCCTCAGTTTGAGCAATGTGTGCAGGTTTGGGCACCACCTTATACAAGGACATAAAACAATAATATTCCCAAAGGAGAATTCCTTCAAGCACTACTTTTATTATACATTTGCAGACCAGTTCCTACAAAAAGCCATAATCTTCAAAACTCTCAAACTTGTTACTTTTACAGTAACTTTGGAGAACTGACTTAAATGCCATTTAAATACTCTTTCAGCAAAACTAGTTTCTGGCAAATACTTGCACACAATTTCACATTAGTCTTATAAAAAGCATTACAACACCAAACTGTGGCAGCAATCACTAACTGCTATCCATTATTAAAAAAAAAAACAAATGAAAGGCTAACAAGAATCCTTCAAAGACATCTCCCTAACAACACATTTCTGACTGGAGGAACACCACTGTTCTCAGTTACCCCAGTAGTTCCTTGTGACCTGTTAAGGCCACCCTGGCTCATAACGTGAAAAGAGCTAGGAATTTCCTTGATCAATCATGGAATGGCTTTGGCTGAAAGGGACCTTAAAGATCATCAGGCTCCAGTCCCCTGCTGTGGGCAAGGTTATTCAATCTTAAAGCAGCAAGCCTGTCAGCCACACAAAGTAAACTTGATATGAATGTTTCCTCTGCTTTCGGTCCTAAGATGAAACCTGGTAACTTCCTACAGACACAGTCACATTTCACTCATGTTACTGCAATACTGTGACCTTCTATGAAAGCTCATTTTTCTATTTCAGCTTCCTTTAATCTGCTTAGTAAGCACACTTAGCACCTGGTTGCAGTGACAGCACACCCATAGCACCAGATACAAAAGTTTGAAATCTGAGGATTGCCCCTGGAGAAGGGCAAACACTGAGATGAGTACAGGACAAAAACCAAATAACCATGCAAATTTGTGCAAGCTAAAAATAATGAAGTTTCTATTTGTTGTCAACTTGCTAGGAATAACTTGTCTAAAATTTTCTTCCTAAATTACAATTTAGTTTAAATATGTCATGAAATGTTAAGGTCTGCTAATTTTACCAAAAAAAAAAAAAAAAAAAAAAAAAAAAAAGCTTAAAACTCGAAAGCAAATCCATTATACCTAAAAGCAGATCTTTAAGAATACTTGAAAGTCAAACCCTGAAATATTCAGAACATGAGAGTAAATAACATTCATCTAAAGTTTACTAGCTATCATAAGAAAAAAAATAACAAGAGCACAGAGCAAGACATCAAGACTGTAATATGGTTACAAAGCCAGCATTTAAAATAAGTGAATAATCCATCCACCTATATGCAACTTCAGTACTACCATGCTGTCAATACAGTCCCTTGAAAGAAACTGAAATAACACTAATACCATAAAAAAAAAAAATCCATTTTTAATTTACATAAGCTAGATTATCAAATTTTCTAATACATTGTAGCCTGTCTGAAAAAGAAAAAATAAACAAAAAACATTAACAGTTAAAGAAGAAATTAAAAGACAGTAAGACTGTAGTTCGTAAAGGAAATGACAAAAGCAACCAGATAAAGCAAACACTGCCTGGCACAGAAACAGAACTACTCCCTAATGAACATCAAAGGTTCCCCAAAAGGCAATGCTTTCAGTACCTTCAGGCCAAGCACAAATTCCTAGTTAAATCTATGATACATTTTGCTTTCTCTGTACAGTAAAAACAAGATAAGGAAAACCACATACTGAAGATAACATGGAAGCATAAGGAACTCCAGTTCCCTTTTCATCCCTTCTCCCTTTTTTGTTTCCCAGAAATGCACTACTCCACATTTCCAGCACAATAGCACTTAAGGGGTAGAGTGTGCTTCTTGGCATTTTCCTATATACTTTAAAATTGGCAGTCAAAATATTTGCTTCAGGATACAGATACTCTACTGGAAGAGAGCTGCATGCATCCAGTCATCAGGAACAAACACAAGGAGAGGCAGGAAATCTTCAGCAGCAAGGGCAGAGGAGCTGGCCCTTGCAACTGCACTGAGCAGTACTGCCCATTCCCTCTGCAGGCATCACAGCAAGTCAGCAATAGCAGACTGGGGAAGAAAGGCAGTAGACACATGACCACTGCTAGATACAGGAAAACTCTGTCAAACCAGCATAGCAGCTCGCCAATCCTCTGATGTCAGAATTTGTGCTGTTACAAAGAAGGAAGAAAGGCACTGGCTAACACGTTAAGTTTGGAGGATATTTGACTTCTTCTAGATCAACAACACAAAAAAATGCACAAAGGGAATACGAGAAACCAAAATTACCCTTTTTATGACTCGGTGAGAGTCGGTTAAGTTACTTTTACACGCCAAAAAGTCATCTCCATTTCAAGGTTTAACCAAACCATCCTACCCGATCAGCGCTGCTCAGGAGCAGAGCAGGCACCCTCTTCCTGTCACAAGGCCGAGATTCACGAGATTCACAGCAGCAGTACCACCCACACAACCCATGTCTTCTGTGGTGCACGTGTGAAAGGTGCCATTTCCTGCACTGGTGCAGCTGCTGCAGCCCTAGCAGAGCAAGAGTTAAAGACAGGCAGGTGCTGAGATGAGGAGGGGAAGAAAAGAGCACAGTATACTAGGTAAAGACACAAAGAAAACACTGGGAACAACAGAAGTTTTGTTGTTGCGGGCTTTTTTTTCTTTTCTTTTCTTTTTTGAATTCAACTCATTTAAGTAGCTAAGAGAAAAAACCAGCTACAGCATGAACTTCATTTCCCATTTTACTGAACTGACTTCATCATCTTGAAGAACTATTGTTTATTTAAGCACCTGACTCTCAGACCATTTTTTCTGTAGCAGGATATTCTAATAACAGAAGCGCTATCTAATTTTCCACAGGGAAAGCACAGGAAGTTTGCTGGCATTCTGATTATCAGCTCAATGGACAGGGACAACATAAGGAAAGCATGTTCCCTCATCCCGTTCTGAAGATGGATGACAGATGCTTTTCACATAAATAATTAAAGGAAATGTAGACGTTGATCTCTACAGTGTACTTGTAAGATAAAATTCTTAAATAAGCATCCCAGCCCTGCACCATAGTCTTGTGGATTAAGATGATCTTTTTTTTTCCTTGAAGATGTACCAGCATGGCATTAACCCCACTGTTACACTATAATTAGACAAACTTTTTGGAAGTACATGAAAGTTAAGCTTAGTGCTAAATGAAATTCCTACTGAAATAGTACAAGTGTTTAGTTTAGTCAGTTTAGATATTTAATACCAAATTGGTGCTCACGTGTAATTTTCAATATGACAGTGTTTCAGGAAGATATGCTGAAGGAGACTGTTTCCCTTTCTCTCTGATTGACAACAATATGGTAAGTGAATGTATCTAAGAAAATGAATGGTTGTCATTTCAAAAACATACACTTTCAGAAAGATGACAATGACAAAAGAGCCAGCAAAGAAGGCTACTAAAAGAAAGTACTATTCAACAAATAAAAATGGTGAGAAAACAAATAGATTATATAAGCATCTGCAAATTAAACAATAAAAATCAAAATCAAACCACTAACAGGAAATTTAAAATAACAATCCTCCAAAATACTAGTGTACTTACCAAACATTAATAGGAAAAGTAATGATGATGCACAGCCTTAATTCTACTGTGCATCATCTCCCACTTCAAATGGGGAGTCTTGGACCAATAAATTAAATACCAAACCATGAGTTCTGTAAAGGGATTTCTCAAGATTCAAGTCACTTAATATGTCTCACCCACTGGTTGACTGGCAACCTTCCTGAAAAATTATTTGAATTTCCAAAAACCATAACAACATTACCAGTGAAGGGTCTTGAAAAAAAATAAATAAATTGACAGGAAATGAGAGGAATCCATTCCTCTGGAGCAGTAATTGTTTAAGCAAAAAGGAAGTCAACTAGGAATAAATTATTAATTTTGTCATCCAAGGGAAGTCATCAGGAAGTAGTTCTATCATCGGTGCAGCCCAGTTTATTCACAAATATTCCAGAAAAGGCTGTGAGTAGTGAGGTGACAAAGCTTGCTAACAATATAAACAGTTCCAGTTAAAAAAAAGAACCTGCAAAACTATCCGTGAGTGGTAGCAGATAACATCACAAACACTAGTTAGCTGCCCATTAAGACAGTAGATAAATATATATATACACACACACAGGCAATGCATGGGGGAAATATGTTTCTGTAAATTTGTATATACAATGCCGGTCTCTGAACCTTTACCCACCACTACCAAGTAGACAAAGAGATACTTCAGTATTGATCTCAGAATATTCAATAACGTCAAGTGCAAGGTGCTGCACTAGGGTCAGAGCAAGTCCCAGCACAAATACAGCCTGGCCCTGCAGAGAAAGACTTGCTGAGCTTCTCACCAGCCAACATCTCCATGGGCCATCAGTGTTCTCCTGCAGTCCAAGAAGCAAATCATATCCTGGGCTACATCAAAAGAGGAGTGGTCAGCAGAGAAAGGGAACTGTTCCCCTCCTACTCTGCCCTTGTGAGGCCTCATCTGGAGTACTGCATCCAGACCTGGGACTCCACGCACAGGACAGACATGGAGTGATTGAAGCAGGCCCAGAAGAGGGCCAGGAAAAGTTTTCCTGAACTATTCCCTGAATATTAATGAGTAAAGACATCAAATCAGAATACTACAAGTCATTAGGGGTGGAACAAGAGCAGCACAAAGGGGATCATTATACCAACAAGCAAGTTCACAGCAGACCTGCCTTTTGTTCTTTTCATCTTAAAAAGGCAAACATAAAAAGAGATTAAAGGAAGGCAGCTACAGTGACCTAAACTACAGTGACATTTCCTAAGAGAGGAGGATTTAAACATACATATTCTAAGAATCTTTAGTCTCCAGAAGAGATGTAGAACAAAAGAGGCAGAAAGAATCTGGAAAGAACAGAAGAAACAAAGAGGGAACAATCACACACTTTCTCAAACTACAAGAACTAGAGACCTCAAGTTTTATCATTGAGATTCAGGCTTCATTTAAAAGGCTGCATTTTCCCCCACCCAGCTAAACTGTGAAATGTAGATTGCCACAGATGCTAACGAATTCTTTCTGAACTCAAGCAAACAGACAGAGAAATCCAAGATACCTCTGCTTAATACCTTAGCACCTTCAGCTAAGGATTTTTCTGAAGAGAATTTTTTTTTAGAATAGTATCAAAGTAAATTTATCTGTTCTTTGCACTCCTCCCACTGCATTGCTATTGATCGCTGACTGTCAAGAGGCAGAATGCTGAGACAGGTAAGCTTGGAGTTTGAGCGAACAAGACAGTTGTTTCTAGTAAAAAAAAAAAAACAAAAAACCTAGAAAACTGTTACAAATATCATGTGCAAACAAAGATTGTATTGCTTCAATCATAACAGTTCAAATACGTTTCAAGCAGCATTTTATTCTCTGTCAATTCACCTGCCTAGTTATTAAATGCAGGTGATCGTATGCATGCAAGTCAGTGAGTTTTAAGTTCTTTTTGTTGAAGCAGATTTGAAAAACGGAAAACAGTAAAAATTACTATAATTTGGAGGGACTGAACTGACTGCCAGAACAAACAAAGCAGCAAAACAGGCTCTGCAAAGTTATGAATTAGATTTTTTTTTTTTTTTTAAAACTACCTGCAAATTAAAGTATGTTTTTAAATAAAACACTCTCAAGCAAGTCTTTTGGAGTTCCTCCTGTTAGCACTACAGCATTTCAAATCAGCCTGCAATGTAGATTTGGTATCACTCAACATCAGACTTCTCTTCAAAAAAGGAGAAGACAAAAAGTACAAGAGAAGGAAGGAAAGCTGGGTGAAAAACATTCACAACAGTGTAAAACTAAGTCAGCAAAAGAAAGAATATTCCTCCCTGTAAGAATTTGACTTCTACACTTAGTAGCAGATCTATTTATATCTTACATAAATCTCATACCTGAAATGAAACTATTTACTATTGCCCACAAATTGGTACCATCCAAAAGCTCTAGTCAGATCCTTCCTTCGCATTCACTCAAGGGTGCTGCTCCATGTCAGAGAAGAACTTCACAGCATTTTAATATGAAGGAATGCTCAAGGTAAATACTGGTCAAGTCTTTCAAATACAGCTTCCTTTTCCTCAGCTGAAATTAATTTTTTTCTCCCCCTCTGACATTACAGAGAATAGCATGATGCTTCAGCTTAGAAAGTACTTAGCTCTATATAGTCCCTAGCAGTTCCTGGAACATGACCATGTTGTTTTATTATCTAGTTTTTGCATTATATTCCACCATACACATCATGCCATTTTACTTTTTGGAATTCAAGATCGTAAAATCCATTATAGAAGTATATCATAAACACTTCAGCAGCACATCACTTGGTCTGCCTTTGATCTGTCACTGCCCCACCTGAGTTTTCTGTTCAGATCACATTTTCTCCTGTTCCACTTTGCCAACTCTATTATTAAAAAAAAAAAAAAGATACGCTTCAAAGGCTGCAAACCTGATGTGGCCAAACAGTTCATCCAAATCAGGCTAAGGGCCATCCAAAACACACAAAGTATGCATTTAGCCACATTTGTGTTTAGCAACAAAACTGGGCTTCAGAATCAACTGGAAGTTACCTAGAAAGGCTGAAAATGGATGTGATGGTGAATACATAACACCAAAAGTCAACACAAATAAAACTACTGATTACTTCAAGTCCACCTGAGCCCACAGCATCATCCAATGAACCGGAGCACCACCCCAAACTGATAGACTGTCCTTCAGTTCTAGGAAGGAAGTAAAATCCCTCTGGCAACACTTAGTCTTTACATATCAGCTTGATTCAAACAAAATGCTTACACCACCCAAGAAAAAGCACTGTTTCTCTACATGCTACATTTGCCTTGCTTCACAGGCCAGAAACAGGAGCTCCATTCAGACAGTAGTTCTGTACTGATGCATGCGTGTTTGTGGGGTTTTTTTGTTTTTGTTTTTGTTTTTTTTACACTCACACAATAGAGGTAAACAATAAGGTTAAAGAACACAGAAGCCTGATTGCAGACTCCATTCACACGGTACTCATTACCATGTAACACACATACACAGTCACTAAGAGACCATGTATCTTATTTTAACCTGGCACTGGCCCATTTTGTACAGATAGGCTGGGTGGTAAGTGAATGAACAGGTTTGTGGGTTTGGTTTTGTTTTTAAGCATTTTCCATCTACTATGATCATACACATTTGGGCTTGCCATCTCCTTTCTTCCAGTTAGAAGGTCACACTTCTTATTCAAAACCAGCTCAGAAAACAAATGTTAAGCATTCTCTTACACTTTTGCGTGCCTACTGTACGACTGGAACTGCCTGCACTCCTGTCTTCTTGTTTTTGACAACAGATTAGAGTTAAAAGCTTCCATTAACTTTAAGTGTCCTGTAAACAGGCTTTCCATATGATTTTATGCATTCAATGAATATATTCAGCTGTCTTCAGGCCTCCACCTCAATATTCTGCCCATTCAAGTAGACCACTCAATCTCAAAGGGAGTTCTCAGACATAAGAAAAACCAACCACTGACCACTTGGAAAATATATTGTTTACATGAGTTTTCTAACATGTTAGGCAGGTTCGTTATCCAAACCAAGTTCTCCAGCATTTGATTGATTTAAAAATAAAGAAATATTCGTTTATTCTTCCCCAATAACTTCATGTACAGTTTTTAAGGCCAGAAAGCAAACAACACTAAAGAGTTTCACAATAGTTTAAGATTCCCCCTATCAAAACCTAGGGGTAAACCTAGCTTAGTTTATCTAACCCTGGTTTTAGGGTGATCTAATCAAGATTTTAAAATTTTTCAACGATCATCAAGCTGTAACTTCCTGCATAAATTGCTCCAACAGAAGCACTAGGAACTCTCCACTTGGTGGAGTTCCTCAACAGGCTGCTAGCTCAGGGCACGCTCACGCTGGCTGGGAAGTCCTTCAAGCCCTGACCTAGATGACACTTTTGAACTCCAGAGCTCAGGGATCACTAACAGCTATCACATCTTTTGCACCGAATGCATTCTCTACGGGTACCTCCCTGTACTTCTAAAACCTTGAGCAAAGCTCCAGCTCTGCTTCACAGTGCTGTACATCCAATAAGTTCAGGTTTTCTCACTCTACCACAGATCACAGGACAGTTGATGGAAGACACTCAAAATGCCCTGTTAAGTCATAAATCACAACCTCCTGCTTTAACTGTTGGCATGTGAACAAAGGTCCAGTCTGGATGCTTAAGCTCAGAAAAATTTTTCTATCAGGGAGGAGGCATCCATCCAAATATCATTGTCTTCAGAATAATACATCTACCAGCAGAGAATCATTCCTCCATTTAGTAGTGCATCCTTACAGCCTGAATCATGAGATCAGTGACTACATACTAATCCCTGAGTCAGTTCACACTTAAACTGAGGCAAGACTGTGCTCTGCACTCTGACCAGATTCTTTGCACTTACTCTTCCTATTTCCCTTTGTATGTTCCTCTGCCTTGAAGAAAAGTGTTTCAGAGAAATATACATAAAAAACATAACTACACTATAAAAAAATAACCACACTATGCAATGCTCACTGCAAAACAAACAGGATAATTTTAATAAATACTTCTGCATGTCGATTTTATTTCATGATTATCTTAGACTATTCCAGCAGTGCACACATCTGCACTCAATGAAGTAGCACAGTTACTTGAAAGAATAAATGACAGCAACAATAAAAAGCTGTCCTTCTTTTTTCTACCAGAAGTCAGCAACAGAGAGTGAGAATATATCCAATGAAGTTAGAAGGCAATACACAAAGGAGAATAATATCTGTACCTGGGTTTGGCCTTCCGCAAGAATAAAGAGATAAAACAATGTCAACAAATGTTGCAAAAGTCAAGAAGACAGTAGCTGCTTCCTTATTTAGAATATGCACGATATCCACTGATTCAATTTGAAGGAAGCTGCTTTGCTGGAACTTGTTGCCCAATTAAATGAGATGACAAAAACAGGAAGCTGCACTGAACTACAAATGAGTTCAGCAAACAGTCTGGGCTTTGCAGACTCCAGCAAGACAGTTACAGACACTTCAACCAGAACCTACCACACGCACTGAGAAAAAGCATTTTTGAAGAATGGTGGAATAAAGCAAGCAAGGAAACATTTAAAGTCAAACTGGATGCACAAAAAAGGTCAGGCAGCCAATCTGAGGATTTAAGCCAGTAGCACAACAGAGAGCTTAATTACCTCTAAAGCATCAGCAAAGAAACAAACTGAATTTTTTCTTAATGTTTTCTTTGCCAGCTTATAGAGTGGCTCCTTCCAAGCACTTTCTGTGACAGCAGTACTAGCTTGGCAACAATATTGCCACCAAAGGATTACAGACATTTCCTAAAATGCAAGTTTTAAGAGAGAACTAGCACCGTCTTACCTACAGCTGCACTTATGGTATACAGGGCTCTGCAGGTGACTCTCCCAGAGAGATGCTATTTATCCTGTATGCTGAAGTTACAACAGCTACTGAAATCCAATATACATACTTTATTCCCCGAAGAAGTCTGTTCAGAGAGCACTGGTATCTTAACACTAAAAATGAATAGTTTTTTCACATCAAAGAGCTTTTGTAGGCTTCTTCCATCCCTTCAAAATGGGAATTAAAAAAAAAAAACAACAATCTTCCCTAGAAGGGCAGTGAAGCTGCTGCAAAAATGACAATACACCAAAATAAATAAATAAATAAATAAATCCCAAAACAGAATTGTTTTTTTCTTTTTTGCAAGACTTTATAACAAGAAATATTTGTAAGAGAAATGAAAGCACTGCTTACAAGGTTGAGAAAACACAATATTCAAGACCAGTGTTACAGTAAAAACAAACTACTTGGTCAAAACATTCAAGGCAACTTCATTCAACTTTCTTTTTAAAGTTGGCAGAACTCTTAAGATCATGTAGCTATTGTCTTGTTAATTAGGCACCTTCACCTATGATTTAGTTACTGAGTCCTGTCTTTGTGACCAAGAGATAGTATAAACATTCTTCAAAGAGGAGAGGTTGGATTAGACAACAGACTTAGGATACTCCACTCGCATAGCACCATCCCTCTTATAGGCTTCTGTATTGACATATAATTTTCTATTGACCCCACTTAGTGAGGGAAGAAAAAAAAAAAATCAAAGCATTATAAAGAAGTTAACATGTTGGTATATCTTATATTTAAACCGCCTCCTTATAGACTCTTAATTAGAAGTCACTCAATTTCTGCTCATTTCCAAGACCACTTACCAGCAACGCCGTGTGCTACATTAAGAATACAGGAACAGACAACCACAGTCCCAAGCACTGTTCAGTGCAGCACAGGCTTGCACATTCTGTTAAACTTCCTAGAGCGCCTTTCTCGAGTTCCCAGACAACAATCCCAGTGCAGAATGGTTTGTTCAGCAAGTCAAGGGACTTTGAATTCCCAGCCTCATTCAACATTATTAAAATTCAACAGCTTCATAAGCTGGCTCATTGCAGTGATAATTAACAAATTGGTTTTGAAGGTCATAAGCAGGCACACCGTCAGCACTGAACAGAAACATTGGAGTTTGTGTTAACCTCACTGCTTCCACTTCTCTAATAGCTGTCCTACCTTCCCTGACACATGAGACAACACAACAGCTCAACCGCTTACAATGTCCACTCAGCATTAAGAACACTGCTTGTCTCTATGCAACCCCAGGTACCATTTCATGACTAACCACCACCAATAAAAACTCTTAAAAAAAAAAAAAAAAAAAAAAAAAAAGCCATGCCATCCAAATTAAGCATAGCAAAAGAATCACTTTTCCAGGCGGTATGTAAGAATCTAAATATTGCTTGGCCAAAAATAGCCTTAATTAACTAAAAGGCAAAGTGTCTTATGAGTTAGAGTCTTAGAGTTAAATGAGTCACATGTAATCTATTAAAGAGTTTCAGTCTTCTTTAAGGAGATGGAGTCTTAAGAATCAAATCCAAAACAGGTTAAACGCCAGTGGTTTCTTAACAAGCTCACAGCTACCCTGGCAAACAACTGGCTACAATTTATTCTCTCTTACTCTCCCACCTATGTGAAACTTCTCTGAAATGCTATGGAAAATACTAAGTTTCCTAACAGGAACACTTCAGGAATTTTCCTATTCTGAGCTCCAAATTGATACTTCGTGAACCCCAAAAATCAAAAAGGCATTTTACCTGAAAAACAAACTATACCACAATAAAACAGAGCACTAATTTCAATATGGATGCTGTAGAATCCAAAGTTCACATCATTCTCCTTGTGCAAGCCAAGTTAAAACCGCAGAGACAACTAAGCTGCAATGATCACTGAAGGATAAAGCAGTTACTTCCTATAGATGCAGGTTGATTATTCAGGGAAAAAAAGAAAAAAAGAAAAGAAACACATGCCTGAGCCAAAAACTCAGTAACCAAATTATTCCCAAAATATAACATACAAACCCGCAAGTTTCATAAACTTTTTGAAAAACAGCTTTGTAGAAATACGACCCCATAATATCTCATTTCCTCTATTTAAAAAGGAGAATAACTTTTTCACTGAAGGGGGAAGTTATCAACTTGGCTTCCAGTAGTTTCGTTGGGCTTAGATGTGTTTGTTTTTTTTTTTTTGGCCAAGAACAAGCCCAGTACAAACTTTTAGTTGACAAACACAAAAATGCATTAATGAAACTAAATAACTGATTTACTCTGCCTGCGTATCTTCAAAAAGATTCAATGACGCAGCCCCATTGTAAGGACAACAGCTTTTACCATCAAGTTGAGTTTTCAACATCCCCAGCCTCTCCATACAACTGATCATCAGACACACAATTAAGAAATACAGAAGACAACAATAACTGGGTCGTTAGTTCTTACACAAGGAAGAAAACAAAAAGATTCCCTGTGCTTATGTAGTAGAAATGTTTCTAGGTTAATAAGCTAAAGACTCCATTACCTTACTGAGTCACTAATAATTTCCGCACCAAAAAGACTGCTGTGTTTCCCTCAACAGCAAATGCAAAAAGGAAGGTAAAAATAAGTAAGGTCAAGGTAGAGGTGATGGTTAAAAACAAACAGCAAAAAACAAAAAGCATACAACATCTGGCTTAACCATAGGAACAACACAGCTTCAAGATTGTCCTTTCACTGAGGCTGAAAGAGTAACTGTAGAGGGCCATGTGGTCCCAGCACGGTTTTTCCCCAGAAGCCTTAAAGGAGAAGTTTCTCACTCAACACAATTAAATCTATTGGGCTTTTCAAAAATGCTGTGATATTGCTTATACAAAACCTCAGCATCAGCCCGCAGGTATTCAAAAACCAATATGTACCAATGAAGATCAATAACATCTCTTTAGAAATAGAGTATAAACTGCTTGTTTCATTCTCAAGCAGCACCTTCAGCTGCATTCCTGCAGGAAATAAAATCTCTGTGGTTACCTGAGGAGCTTTCCTTCTTACACACCAGCAACAGAACATCTCCACCGACTTACATACTAGAACTAACTTTAAGTCATATAATGTTAAGAGTCTTTCCCTTGATGATGAGGGCTTATGTAGAGCCCAAATTCCCATGATGTGCTATACCTTCTATTGTGATCTATCCAAACAGCAAATGGGGCACCACAAAGCACTTCCACAGTTTCCTAACTGCAGCCTGGAAAGCAAATGGTGTCCTGGGCTCCATCAGAAGAAGGGTGGCCAGCAGGGACAGGGAGGTGACTGTCCCCCTCTACTCTGCCCTTGTGAGGCCCCATCTAGAGTTCTGAGTCCAGGTCTGGAGCCCCCAATACAAGAAAGACAGAGAGCTGTTGGACAGAGTCCAGAGGAGAGCCACTAAGATGATTAGAAGGCTAGAGCACCTCCCCTATGAAGACAGGCTGAGGGAGCTGGGCTTGTTTAGCCTGGAGAAAAGAAGGCTGCGGGGTGACCTCATTGCAGCCATTCAGTACATAAAGGGAGCCTACAAACAGGAAGGGAATCAACTCTTTGAAAGGGTTGATAACTGCAGGACAAGGGGAAATGGTTTTAAGTTGGATGTCAGGGGGAAGTTCTTTACAGAGAGAGTGGTGAGGTGCTGGAACAGGCTGCCCTGTTGCCAGGTTGTAGATGCCCCATCCCTGGAGGAGTTCAAGGCCAGACTGGATGAGGCCCAGGGCAGCCTGGTCTAGCATTAAATGGGGAGGTCGGTGGCTCTGCCTGTGGCAGGGGGGTTGGAGATTTATGCTCCTTGAAGTCCCTTCCAACCCGGGCCATTCCCATGATGAGCAAATATGAAGATTCTTGTTGAGGGTTCAACAAAGAAACAAAAGCCTTCTTTAAAACCTATGAGCTACACGAAGATGTAAATACTTACAAAAGCATACCTAAAATGAATACAAATTATCAGAATGCAAAGCTAAATAACACGCCATGACCAAGGTTTAGAGAGATATCAAGAGTATTTTCCTGTTTTTAACTCACATCAGTCACAAATCTGCAAAAGGAGAATGCTTGCTTGCAACAGTCATTTCAATTACTGCTGAATGAAGGGCAAAACTGATTTCATGCCACATGAAAAAGAACTGTACAGTGTTAAGACAGAGTGATGTCAAACACCTAAATGGGACAAGAGCTGCAAAGGGCTGTGTGTGCCTTGGAATGCTAGAATTAGGGACTGTCCAAAGGAGGGCTACAAAGATGGGGAAAGGTCTGGTGGACAAGACATATGAGGATCAGCTGAGGGCCCTGGGTTTGTGCAGCCCAGAGCAGAGGAGCTGAGGGGAGGCCTGATGGCGGTTGCAGCTCCTCACAGGGACGGAGGGGCAGCGCTGAGCTCTGCTCTGTGTGACAGCGACAGGGCCCAGGGAACGGCATGGAGCTGTGCAGGGGAGGGGCAGGTGGGGGTCAGCGATAGTTTCTTCTCTAGAGGGACATGGAACGGGCCCCCCAGGGCAGTGATCACAGCCTCACGCTGCTGGAGTTCAAGGAGTACTTGGACTGTGCTCTTAGACATGGGGTTTGGGTGGTCCCAAGTGAAGCCGTGTGAAGGGCTGCAGTCAGTGACCCTTGTGGCTCCCTTCCAGCTTGGGATACTCTATGACTGTGTAAACATAAGAGTATTTACAACAATATTTTTTGTGAAACATGCTATTATAAATATATGATACTGCTGTCCATTCTCTTTCTTCACATTTTCAGTAGCCTGATCAGAAGTCAAACCCCGTAACCTATTACTGTGGCTTCTGTTCTTATTTTTCCTTCTTTGGTACAATCTGTCGTTCAATGTAAGAACAGCAGTAATTATCCTAATGTTCATTTTTTGAAAAAGAAGCTTCTCATGTGTTTTTCCTCAGGATGCTCTGCTACTAAAAGCATACTTCTTATCAAACTGAAGGTTGCTTGTGATCAGTTACATAAGAATCCGTCCTCAAGTATGAAGCTCTCCACAGTGCAAGACTTCCTAACTGCTATATATAACAAGCTAGGGGTTAGGAAAAGCTGGCTTTGGGTCCAGTGCTGCTGGAGTCTCCCAGATTCCCTCTCCTTTTTTTAGTTTTATAACAATCAGAAGAACAACTAGGATGCTGTACAAAAAAGACAGGGAGCTGTTGGAGAGGGTCCAGAGGAGAGACAAAAGGTGATCAGGGGACTGGAGCACCTCCCCTATGAAGACAGGCTGAGGGAGCTGGGCTTGTTCAGCATGGAGAAAAGAAGGCTGCGGGGTGACCTCATTGCAGCCTTTCAATACCTAAAGGGAGCCTACAGAGGGGAGAGGAATCAACTCTTCGAAAGGGTTGATGTGTAGGACGAGGGGAAATGGTTTTAAGTTGAGGGAGGGGAGATTTACATCAGATATCAGGGGGAAATTCTTTACCCAGAGAGTGGTGAGGTGTGGAACAGGCTGCCCAGAGAGGTTGTGGATGCCCCGTCCCTGGAGGTGTTCAAGGCCAGGTTGGATGGGGCCCCTGGGCAACCTGGTTTAGCATTAAACATGGAGGTTGGTGGCCCTGCCTATGGCGGGGGGGTTGGAGATTCATGATCCTTGAGGTCCCTTCCAACCCTGGCCATTCTGTGATTCTGTGATGCTGTGATTTATCTGTTACAATTATACGCAGATGATACTTCAATGGAAATGAAGAGAATAATCACAGAAAAAAATATTTCACTCCAAACACACAAAACAGATCGCATGAGTTTTCACAGCACAGGCCAGTGAACTAAATCTCGAGCATATTGCCAACTAAAACAGAAAGTTGGTTTAGAAACAAAGTGCTCCTGTTCTCTTGTATGGTTTTTTCTGCCTCCCTAGATAGAATACCTTTTCACTTGAAAAGAATCTTATGACAGAAACACACATGCAATCACTGTAGACAAACTGACTGTATGGCAGTTTTAATGCTAATAGTCCTACACAAGTTCTGAAGTCACAAGCAGGCAAAAACCTGGTTGCCTTACCCTTGTCCTTGAAGTCCCTCCATGTAGTAGAATAAGCAAATCTCAGTACAGAAACTAAGGGAAAGGTACTCATTAGAAACAACGAAAAATCTTTGCTACCCTGAAAACAAACAAGCAAAAAAAAAAAAACAACAAAACCAACCCTACACACAAACAAGAACACTTTCCCAACTCTAACCTTAGAGAACCACCCATGACATGATCAACAAGAACACTTGAAAAAAATCTTCTCCCTTCAAGTTGCATTGCAAACAAAAAGAATTGAGCATTTGGCTCCTGCTCAGCTAATGCAGTTATCTCACTGATGCAACATGTGTATCTGTTACAGGACCAGCCTACCACCAACAGACCTTTCAATTCTGGCAGATCAGCACAATGAATAACAAAATGAACAACAGCCATTGCAGGATATATATATATTCTTTAATATATCTGCAGCCATATCTTCTACCCCGCTCATCAGTAAACATTTCTTTAAAAAGTATCTGACAAAATCTAATTGTCAGAAAGCATTTTTGAGTTTGCAACTCCTCAATAAGGAGTAAAATAATATTAATAACTGAAAATGCTGAAGTAGTACAGGAGCTTAACAGTAAAATGGGCATCAGAAACAACCGTGACTATTTCTTGATCATCAGCTTCCAAGTGACCCAGGTACTGCCTCTTCTTTTCGAGCCTGAATGCCTAAAAGGGAATTTAAGCTTTAACCTGTATTTCAGAACAATGCTACCAAGCAATTGCCTTAGAACTGCCTGGTCACAATAACTCAGTTATTTGTCCCTTCAGAGTAAAGTTGTCCCATTTCCAGCTGAAAGGACACAACAGACTGGTAATCGAGTGCTGTGTGGAGACCCTTCGTGCACAGCACATCCTGTCTGAACAGAAATCATCGTTATCTAGGAATTAAAACTGGTTCCCGCAATAGCAGCAATTCCTGGATTAAAATCAACTCTCCTAAAATCTGTTTAAGTAACGGATCAGGGAGATACTGTAACTACAAAAGCCAGTTTCTTAGAAGGCATCCTCCGCTTTCTTCTTAAGATACTGTATCAGTGATATGTCCACACCACTTCAAAGAGAAATCGTCAAAACCCTAAGTCATCAATGATCCATTTCCAAATGTATTAATCACCTCTTCACGTGAATGGCATTAGCAAAACTTCTCCCAGTTTTACACAGAAATGGGAAGTTAAAAAATGTCTTCACTGCATGACTGTAACACCACAGAAAACAACATAGAAAGGAGTACAGATTACAAATTCTCCTGAACTAGAACACAATGTATGGTTTTGTTCCCTTCCCTTGGAGTTTGAAAAAACTTATTATTTTGGCTTTAGAAAACATGAACTTAAGAATCTGTGTTTACTGATAGCCATTAGATAACTGGAAAAAAGAGTTATGACTAAAATACTTCTGGCAGTTCTCTGGTAACTACTCAGGTGGTAGGCTCCTAAGCCTAGCTACAGGTCTTTTTGCTGTTCTGGTACAAACTGATAACAAAAAGCTCGAGTTCCGTCTTTTCAGAGCGTGAGCTTTTTAACCTGCAAGCTTCCACAGATTTAAATAGCATGAACAAAGCTTTCTAGTCAATGAACTGCTACCTACTAGGACATACTTCTCTCATTTGATAACATTACAGACTTGAATAAAGTTTAGTTTTACTATTTAAAAATAAGTCACGTGAGTCCCTTAACCAGATCTTTCCCAAGCTTCTGATTGTTTGAGCTGTTCCTCAGCATTTTGTTGGGCCTTCCATCAACAACTTACAAAAGTGAAGCCACCTTAAGCAGTAAAAATACTTGCACTAATATTTTACCCAAATCTAATTGCATCTATTGGCATCCCAAGTTTTCTCACAAAATAATCATATCTGAGGAGTCATGACTCATCCTAAGAGAGGATTTGTATTTATCCACTTAGCTGAATAAACTCTACTTTTATAGGAAGAAAATAAATTGGGGAGGAAAAAAAAAAAAGAAAGAAAAAAAAAACCAGCAAGTGATTCCATAATTTATTATTTCATAAAACTTTTTAATTGTGATTAAGGAACAGTAAATCCACAGTTCTGTAAAGCTTTCATGGAACTAGATACACACACACACACACACACCCCTCTATTTCTTTTTTGCTGCATTCTTAATGAAAAGGCAACTCTGATCTAACCACTACCCTAGCTCCAGCAGGAATAGCATCAGACTGAGAAGCAATGAAACAGATCTAACTTTTGATAATTTTCATTTCATTTAATTTTCATACTGCTTCTGTTCAGATTTACTCCATAATACAGAAAATACTTAGTTTATCCACGAACCACCTCACAGTCACTGAGGTAGGCACAGCTTGTTTTGAGCTAAGTTCACTGTACAATAACCAGCTAAGATAGTTTGGGCTGCAGAGCCCTAACAGCACAGTTTGATACTGTCTGCAGAGCCCACTGAGAGCTCCAACCCACATGCAACATTAGCGTAAAAATTAAAAATTTGCAAGGACAGGATCATCCCGTTTGCATTAATACAAGGGGGTCAGAATTGAAGCTCAGGAGCTGCTTCAAGAGCTCTTCAGTCATCCACAGTGCAGGGATAATAGCAGCTGCAATAAGAACCATGTAACAGGCACTTCAACCATTCAATTTCCATCCACTGATTCGTATGAATCACAGCTTTGGGTAAGCAGATGTACAGAAACCAAGAGAGCTTTAATGTTGGAGCAGGAGAGCTGTGCATAAAAGCATAAGGACGCAAAGACTGAGGGAGCACATCACTTGCCACGTTCCAACTACTTGCATTTCTTCATGCAAATTAATAAAGATCAAATTGAGAGAGCTGCAGACCTTCTGCAGTGTATCTGTATCGTTTCCCATTAAGCAAAGCTTTCCTATATTGACAGATAAAAAAAAAACAATTCCAAAATCAATGTAAGTGTCAAACATGCTAAGAGGAGTATGCAGAACAGTTACAGAAAAGAAATTCAAGAAACAGCAACATAAGCACTAGAAGCGCATTATTTCTATTACACAAATTTATTACTGTCAAAATGGATATTAAACTTTGAAAACATGCACAATCTACAAAAATGGTGCAGAAAACTGTACATTTATCTTCTAGAATTAAACCAGCCTAATTTGGTTTTATTTGGAAGGGCATTACTACATTTGTGCACTTTGAGCATACATCCCAAGTCACAAAAGCTGCATCCTTACCCTGGAAATTACCAGTGATGGGACAACACGTATTGTTATTTAACTCCACGAATGCTGTCATTTCTCCTAATAAACATGCAGTGGCTGCAGCTACTGCACACAGCTAAGACCAGGGGGCAGTAATACTGCCAAACACAAAACAAAACAGGTTGATTCCTTATGAACCTACAAGTAACCATGGCTTACAGGGGAAAAAAAACAATCAGAAAAAGCAGCTAGCATTATGGAAGTGTTGCAGAAATTATTCAAGGTTACATAATTAAAGTACATAATTTTAAATGTAATCTAATAACCATTCCACTACCTCATCAGTGCTGCAAATATTTTGAACGTGGACACCTTCTCTACTAAGTCAATGCTAAGTCACGTTAGTTCTATGAAATCAGATTTGCCTTATTCCAATCCATTAGAAGGCCATGACTTGTATATCAAATGCTTTCCTCACACCAACAGTTCAGCAAAACTAAGAAGAATCTCTGAAATCCATCTCTGACGTAAGCACTGGCTCCTCAAGTACTGCCAGATATTCAAGCAACTAAGAGCATAATCCAAGTCCACCACAAATCGTTATCTGCGAAACGAAATCTGCCTGTAAATGTCACAATGCACCTTCAACCAAGTGCAGGGTAAAAAATGAGCTATACTTTCTTTTTTAAAAGCCTTTGGGAAGGCAATTTCTTATAACTGCTGATCTCGTCCGTAAGAAATCACACTGAAACCTCAGGTAGGATGCAATGAGTGGTACCCTATAGAATCCAGCTCCGTAACCCGATCCATTCTGACTCGTTTGTTTCTTGATGTGAAACAGGATGAGCATTTAAATGATGGTAACAACAAGCACTAAGAGAAACACAGCACTGAGGCTTCAAGGTTGAGACAATGAGACAATGTGACTACTTCCAGAGCATTACTTCGCTCTCCTTCCAACAGCTATTCTGTTTCGATGTTATTTTCCTCAGTGCAAATCTTGCAAATTTTTCTCTGTCCTCACCTCAATTCAGAAGAGAGCTTCCCCAGCAGCTTCCCGCAGCCAGAACTCAGCACTGCCCTGATCTAACGAGTGGGGAAACCTCTGCTACCGCTCCCAGACACGACACAGTCTCCATCCTCTCTCTCAAAACCCAACATCCACAGATTTTCCTACCGCGACAACCACCAAAATCACTTAGAAGCGCAATGTTGGTCCCAGCTCCAGGCACCAACCTTCAGAGCAGGAGAGCTTTCTCCAACGTGCTTCAAGTCCCACAATTAACACACCACAAATTACACACATGCTAACGCCTCCAGCTCCGGGCTCCCCGATGCTCTTTCTCAAAGCTAACGTAAAGAAAAGGGAACGAACAGGGCCGACCGTACCTCTTCCAGCAGCGTGACCGTGTTCCTGCAGTTCTGCAGCCGAGTGGTGAAGCTGGAGGTGGTGGGCGAGTTGTAATCCTCCGTAGTCTCGGCGATGAACTCCGAGACGGTGATCTGGTCCGGCATGATCCTGGCCCGAGGGAGAGCCCAGAGCGGAGTAAGCCGAGCGGTTTGAGGGGGAAAAAAAGAAGCAGAGGGCAGACGTTAGCAGGCAGCGCAGCGCAGCCCCGCAGCATCCGAACGCCGGGCCGGGAGGTGGAGGGGGCGCGGCCGCCCCTCGCCCCGCCGCTGGGGAGCGCTCCTTCGGCCCCCGACGGCTGCGGGGACGGAGCCGCCTCCGAGCAGCCCGGCCCGGCCCCGCCGCGAGCTCACGGAGAGAGGGAGGGCGGGGAGGAGCCCCCAGCCGCCGCCGTATCCCCCTCCAGCCGTCCCCGACCCCACCGAGCTCAGCACGCACTTGGGCGGGCTCCGGCTGCGCCCCCCGGCCGCGGGGATAGGACGGAAAGGGGCCGGGGGAGGCCGGGGCTGGCGGGGGCTGAGCCGCCGCCGCTGACAGTCACCGCGGAGTGACACGCGCTGCCCGGCGCCCGCCCGCAGCTGTTACGTGGGCCAACGAGGAAGTGCCGCGCGCATGCGCCGCCGCCGCCTCTCCCTCTCCTCGCTCCCCGGCGGTGCCGCCCCCTCCCCGGCCTCGCGCCCCCTCCCCTGTCCCGGGAGGGGGCGGCAGCGCGGGAACGGGGCTGTGGGGCGCGGCCTGCTGGAAAATTGCGGTGGCCGGTACGGTGAGAATTAGCCGTGAACTCGAATTAGAACTGAAAAATTTGTGTTTTTAAAAAACAAACAACAACAACAAAAAAAAAAACACCGCAGAGCAAGGGGGGGCACTTTGGTGGAAGCGCACAAGGTCGGCGAGTGGTGGGTTTCCAACTATAAAAAAATATGGAAGAAGTAAACAGTGGTGGTTAAAGAAGTAAATAAGCGAATAGCTGTCGTCACGGCGGGTGACATCCGACGCCCCAGGCTTTGGGTTTTACAGCCTTTTGGCACATGCAAGTCCTCATCCCCCAAGCACCGTGTGACACAAAGCGTGAGGATATCGCGTACCGTACGGCATTACGGATCAGAGCCATCCGTGCAAGCAGCTATTTTCACCCTCCCCATACCCAGGTAACATATCAGAACCCCTGCCTTGGCTCAGCACCAACCAGCGCCTCCCGCACCGCACTGCTGCCCCACTTCATGGCCAGCACACAGACCCCGTAGCCCCCATCTGCCCCGGCTCCTCCCTGGGTGCCACTCATTCAATGGGCCGGAAGGGAACCTGAAGATCAACCCGTTCTAACCAGCGCCACGTCCTTCCAAAGCAGCACTAATTCATAACTGGAACTACCCTTTATTCATCACTGCATCATACAACTCTGAGAACTGACAGACAGCAATAATGAGGGGTTTTTTTCCTTCGACTTTTTTTTTTTTTTTTTTTTTTTTTTTTTTTAATGCTTGATTGTTGGGGTCCATATGTGCCTTTTCAGATGCGGTTGGGTCTCAGGAGGCCCAAGTTATTGTGGTCAGTTCAGCCTGATTTACTGAGCCTTACTGTGGGTTTTCCTTTTCTTTGTCTTAGGGATTCTCTCCACAAAAGCCCCGAATTTCATGACTCTGACATCAGAACAGCTGAAAATGAGCCATGTAATATGGATGTGTCCAGCCCAAGGCTCTGTGTGTCAGCACCTACTCCTGTACTTCAGCACCCTGTACATGTCACTGTAACAAAGCTCTCAGTACTAGTTTAATATACCAGTAAAATGTTGCGATGCCTGAGGAAGCATTAAAAGGAGAGACCTGCTTTGTGTATACCCATACAAATGGTTTCCTTAGCAGAATTTGCATGCAGCCCTGTCAGCAAAAACATGACCAGTGCTCCCAAGATGTGGTGCTGCCTGCACATTGCTGGGTAGGGGTGAATAGGGATAGGGATAGGGATAGGGATAGGGGTAGGGAGAGGGATGGAGATAGGGATAGGGATAGGGATAGGGATGGGGATGGGGTTGGGGATGGGGATTAGGACAGGGATGGGGTTGGGGATAAGGACAGGGATTGGGATGGGGATTATTATGTGTGGGAATAGGAATTTAATTAGGAATGGGGATAGGGATGAGGATGGAGTTAGGGATGGAGATGGGGATAACAGTGGGGACAAGGATAGGAATAGAGATAGGGTTAGGAATAGGATGCATCCTGTCTCGTAGGAGCCAGATTTCAGGGCTGGCCAGTACTGCATGCTGGGAGACTCGAGGTAGAGTGGGCAGGAGGAGGAGGTTGCTGAGAAAAGAAGTGTGTAGGAGTTGCACTGAAAAAATGGAGCAAGAGGAAAAAAGAAGATTGAGAGAGCAAATGGAGAAGGTAGGAAGAAAATCAATTGATGATCGTGTTCTTAAGTGCGGTGGAGGAGGAAGAGAGAGCAAGGAGATGAAAATGATTTCTGACATGAAGAGTGTGGACAGATTGCAGTGAGGATAGGTTCTTTCATACTATTTAGAGAAAATGTGAACTGCAGCGTCAAAGAACATTCTCAACATAGGAGGGAAGAAGATGGGCAGAGAAACTGGAGCGGCCAAGAATGGCAAACTGAAGGCATGGCTGGGCAACCACCACTAAGCATACGTTTCCTTATCAGGAAAAAAAAAGTCTTCTAAAATGTAATGCCAACTATATAAAAAGTAGAATGAATGCAGGAAATAAAGACAACAGAGCTAAGAGATGAAAAAGGAAGATCAGATGCTACCGATCATAACTGCATGTTAGTCTGATTTTTTGATAGTTCTTAAATTGTTCACTTTATTAAAGGGAACATGGTACACACTTCTGCTGCTTTGAAGCAGCATTTGATCTTTCCCTGTACAAATGCTGATACAGAAAATAACCCTATGGGCATGACCTCTTTAGGCTTACATTATCTCCATTTAAACTCACTGGAAGAGGGATTAGCTAATTAATGTCATGATAATAATAATAAAAAAGAATCAACTTGCCTATCAAAATGTGCTTGCTTGCATTTTAACTAGTCAAATTATATAACTGTTTCAGCTGGCATAGCAGATTTCAGATTTAACCACGTTTCCTGTTTTGAGCATTTGAGATTCACTTCTAAACGTGTAAGATGCTCCTCTCTATAAATTGTCACTAACTGAAATCACTGTTTTGCATCACAAATGGTGTAGAATAATCAGCAGGATGTGAAAGTTCTCTTTCACAGCGTCTGCTCTCAGGATGCCTGTGCCTGGGCTGGGGGAGGCTGTGCTACCTCTCCTTGTGCTTCTCTCCCAGTTGGAGAGGGAAAGGCATTGCTGCGTCCATCCTTGGATGCGCCGGAATGGGGAAGCAGGGTGCAAGCAGCCCTGGAAACACGGCTGTTGACAATGCATTGCAGTTAAGGAAGTTGTTCTGATTTCCATCCCACCCAGTGATTCAGTCCACAAACCCATTTGATTCCCTTGGCCTTCCTTACTGTGTTTGCCAACAGGAGAGTTAATTACAGCGATTGTACCTCAGCAAGTTGGTAGCATTTCTGCAGCATTTGTGATACCGTGCTCAGGGAGAGGCTGGCCAGCATAGCAACAGCAGCAGAAATTACTAACACAGGTGTTTTGCAATCAGCTGAGTAGCAACCATGGCATTTTTCGTTTTATAGTACTCCAGTCATCTTATATTTAGATTGAGATCAACAGTTCATTCACATGAGCCAAGCACTCGTCATCAAGTGACGATGACTCGTCAACACTGCCAACTTTCAACCACCACCCATCTGGGCCAGGGGTGAGCAGCTCACACAGCTCCTTACGGCTTCAGCCCCACAGACAGCAGTGCGAGACTGAATGGAAGAATTATTTGTCCACTGGAGTCCAGGAGACAAATAGGGGAGATTGTGGCCCTGCTTTCCTAATTCAGGCATCCCACACAGAGCAGCCCCAGGCCCTGAGGCCTCAGACGCTGCTGCAGCCACCCAGGCTCACAGGCACCTCAGGTGTGACTGCCTTTTGGTTTTGGGAACCTAGTGTGACCCCGGCCAGGCACAAAAGTGGTGCCAGACATGCTCAGGCAAGCTGCCACCCACACAACATGCGAACTGCTATGGGGCAGGGGAGTGAGCTGTGAGGTGGGAAGGAAATGGCTGTGTGCATGGTTGCTACGGATGTCTCTCCCTTGTCAATATGGACATCACCATGCCAGGACCTCATGATAATTTTTTTTTTTCTTTTTTTTTCCTCAAAGTGGTCATTGCACTTTGCACTACATTCTTTTCTTTACTTCTGAGTCTCCCGTCTTGGCTGTTACTGTGGAGAAAACTGGTGTAGATCAGAACCTACTGTATGGGAGCTCTATGGGGCACGAGGCAGCTGTGGAGTTTGATCTCCCAGAAGAATGCATTTGTTCTGTCGGATTGAGCTTCCCTGGGAAGACATATACATGCCCATTGCTGTTCTTATATTTCTGTAAGTTTATTTTCAGGCGACTTCTGACAAAATTAATGAGAAAAGCTCATTTAGATTTATAGCATTACATATTATAACACGCACAAATGTTTCCTATTCAACTCTTCTCCTTTGAGATGAGTTATGAGTTTAGAAGATAAAAGGAGCTTCAAATTAACAAAAGTCTTAGCAGAATGAGTTTGGCTGCTCATTTTGAAATAGCTCCTGTGCTGAAAGTCAGGAAACCTTTTTTGTTAATGGAACTCCCATAGCTTTGTTATATTTAACAGAACCACCCAATTTATATAAGGATGTGGAGTACCACTCCTTCATGCTGCAGCTGGAAACATTCAACCAGGAGGACCTTCATCCTCAGAGGACAGTCCCATCAGCTCACTGAACCTTCTATGGAATGTAAAAACTACATACTCTAACCTGCAGCATGTTTGAGCTTTTAATATCACATAAATGTATGATGTACTCACAGGAAAAGGTGAAGTCTATTTTAAACAGCAAAACCTACATCACACATTGTGACTGGCGCTAATTTGCTGAAGGGAACTTGCATGGTAAACTGCAAAACTGTTTTACTTGAGAAAGAATGCAGTTGGATTTGACATTTGCAAACAAATTTTTAAAATGATTATGTTATTTGGACAGAAAGTCATGTAAATTTCCAGGCAAGGAAAACCATTCATATCTAAATAATTTCTCTGCGTGAAGAAAGCCAATATCCATATCCAGCAAACGTACTGGTTGCAACTCTGTGTTTTTAAGCTACAGTATCTAGCAGTAAGGCTCATGAAATAGATGAGCTGCATCAACAATTTCTGTTACCACTGTGACTGTTTTGAATAAAAGAATCAGCTGATTTCAATTTTCATACTGGCATTTCAAAGCATTTTTCTTCATCTGGTATTTGAAATTAGTTAAGAAAACATAAGAAGCTGCCTTAGAAACTACAGTATTCATTTAATACCCTTTTAGCACTAGCAACATTGGCTTAAACAAAAGGTTCTTTTTGCATTCTTTTAATATTAATATGATAGCAATAAGAGAATCCATTGTGTTCTCATTGTAAGTGACATGTTGGTAACATTTGCATTTTTAACACTGTATGTACCAAATGAGAAACCAAAATTTTAGAAGCACAGAACTAAATGATATATTTTGAATGTTCTGTGCAAGGAGCTTAGCTGAGTGATGAGTAAGCCCAAACAGTTATCTCAAAGGCCAGCTGAAAACAACACTGAAAACAGTGCAGAGCATTGAGTTACACAAGATTAAGCCAACTAAATTGCTGATTCAGTTTTGCCTTTGTTGATTTGGTTTTGTCATGCAAGATCAAGAGCCATATGGACAAACACATAATGGCATTCCTGGCTCGCAGTAACAACAGCAAGAGTGGCCCTGGAACCTCTGCATCCTCCAACGAGAAAAACAGCAAAACATCAGCCTGCAGCGAGGGGCAGTGGGCTGGTGACAGGAGACATGCTCGCTTTTTGATGCAGATGTGATAAATTTAGTGCTTTTATTTCAGGCAGGGTCTCATTTAAGAGATCTTAATATAAAAAAAAATTAAAAATAGCAGCATATTCTTCTATGAGTACTATATTTTGGAGCTCTGAAAGAGGTCAAACTCTTGGGAACATCATAGAAACCTCTGGTAAATCTAACCCTTGCCTGTGGTGCAAGCATTAGCCTGTTGCTTGCTGATGGCCCAGTGTCACCCACTGATGCTGTAAGCGGTTCTCCTGGTTATCCATGGTCTGAGTGCTTGCAAGATCACTGGGAAGAGCATGACAGAAATATTTGAAGGAAACCAGAGGAGTTAAATGTTGGTTGGCAGGAGAGAAGGGGCTGCAACGAGCAAGACAAGGCCAAAGTAGCATGAAGGAGTACTCCGTGATTAAACTTACAGAATCACAGAATCGTAGAATCACAAGGTTGGAAATGACCTGCAAGATCACCTAGTCCAACCACCCTCCCATTCCTATTAGTACCACAAGCACTAAACCATATCTCGCAGCTCCTCATCCAGGTGCCTCTTGAACACTACCAGGGATGGCGACTCCACCACCTCCCTGGGCAGCCATTCCAGTGCCTGACCACCCTTTGAGAGAAAAAGTTTCTCCTAATATCCAACCTAAACCTCCTCTGGTATAACTTCTGGCGGTTTCCTCGGGTCCTACTATTTGCCTGGAAGAAGAGGCCGGACCCTTTTGCACCACAACCTCCCTTCAGGAAGTTGTAGAGTGCAATGAGGTCTCCCCTGAGCCTTCTCCTCCAGACTAAACAATCCCAGCTCCCTCAGCCACTCCTCATAAGACTTGTGCTCCAGACCCCTCACCAGTTTCGTTGCCCTTCTTTGGACACGTTCCAGGGCCTCAATGTCTTTCCTGTAGTGAGGGGCCCAAAACTGAACACAGCACTCGAGGTGCGGCCTCACCAGTGCTGAGTACAGGGGGATGATCACCTCCCTGCTCCTGCTGGCCACACTATTTCTAATGCAGGCCAGGATGCCGTTGGCCCTCTTGGCCACCTGGGCACACTGTCGGCTCATGTTCAGCTGAGCATCAACCAACACCCCCAGATCCCTTTCCTCTTCACAATCATCCAACCACTCATCCCCAAGCCTGTAACACTGCATGGGGTTGTTGTGGCCAAATTGCAGAACCCAACACTTGGCCTCGTTAAACCTCATCCCATTCACCTCGGCCCAGCGATCCAGATTATCTAGATCCCTCTGCAGGGCCTCCCTGCCCTCAGGCAGATCGACACAACCTCCCAACTTGGTGTCATCTGCAAACTTACTCAGGGTACACTCAATCCCTTCATCTAAGTCGTCAATAAAGATATTAAACAGGATGGGCCCCAGTACCAAACCCTGGGGGACACCACTTGTAACAGGTCTCCAGCTAGACTTCACTCCATTGACCACCACCCGTTGAGCACGGCCCTCCAGCCAGTTCCTTATCCAACGGAGGGTAAAACTGTCCAAGCCACGGGCAGCCAGTTTCCGCAAAAGGATACTGTGAGAGACCATGTCAAAGGCTTTGCTGAAGTCTAGGTAGACTACATCAACTGCCTTTCCCTCATCTACCAGTCTGGTCACCCAGTCGTAGAAGGAGATGAGGTTGGTCAAACACGACCTGCCTTTCATGAACCCATGCTGGCTGGGCCTGACCCTGTGAACATCGCGCACAAGCTGTGTGATCTCTCCCAGGAGGATTTGTTCCATGACCTTCCCTGCCACTGATGTCAGGCTGACAGGCCTGTATTTCCCTGGATCCTCCTTACGGCCCTTCTTGTAGATGGGCGTCACATCAGCAAGCCTCCAATCCTCTGGAACCTCTCCAGTCAACCAGGAGCGCTGGTAGATAGCCGAGAGCGGCTTAGCGATCACCCCCGCCAACTCCCTCAGCACCCTAGGATGAAGCCCATCCGGTCCCATGGACTTGTGATTATCCAGATGGAGGAGGAGCTCTCTAACTGTCTCCACCTGGATCTCCGGGGAGACATTCTGCGTGTCAGCCCAGATATCCAGATCAGGGCACAATGTGCCCTGAAGATAGCTGGTCTGACTATTAAAGGCAGATGCAACGAAGGCGTTGAGGACCTCAGCCTTCTCCTTGTCATCTGTGGTCACATTCCCCGCCGCATCAATTAAAGGATAGAGATTATCCTTGGTTTTTCTCTTGCCATTGATATATTTGTAAAAGGATTTCTTATTCTGCTTTACTGCAGTGGCCAATCTAAGTTCAAGATGGGACAAATTATAAAGTAGGAATCAGTAGTAGCTGAATACATTTTTTTTCTAATGTAGAAAATGGCAATGACTAAGATCAGTAACTGATACTGCAAAAATGAACATGTTGCAGAGCAGCTGGCATAGCAGGCTCTCCAAAAACAAAAAGAGAATGAAATAAAGCCTCAACCCGTACTGCAAACATTTCAATATTTTCTTTTTCCCTCTGCAAATGACATGGCTTTCTCATTCTCCAGGCATAATTTCTGGTTCTAAGCTACATCCAGCTAAGCTGCTAGATATATGCTGATAGCAGTATGCATCTTGCCTGAAGTGAAACTGATGGTTCAGAGCAAAATAAACCTGGGAAGAAGTTTGAAAACTAAATAAAGGTATTGTAGACCTGGTATCTTGATCTAAGCTGCCATTCACAGGTGTGACATGGCATTTTATTGCTATGTGCTTTGTTTCTCTATCTGTGGAACGCAGACAATTATTGTTTTTCTGGGTGAAAGCACACTGGGATCCCCAGCTGAGTAGTGCTATAGCAGGACAAAGTGTTTTTACTGTATATTTTATTGTGTGAGTTTTAAAAAACAGCTAAAGGATAAGAAGGCCTTTCAGGCCAAACAATTTCATCAGCATTTTATTGGATAAAAAAAAAAAAAAAAAAAAGGTTTGGAAAGCAAATAAGAGGACTTTCTGCTAGTTGTTCATGATATGAAGATGAAGATATAAAGGACAGAGATTTGGTTGTTAGTTTTTTTTTTTTGTTTGTTTGTTTGTTTGTTTTTGCCCATCTATCTCTTATGAATTTGCCAGCACTTGAACACTATCTAGTGGAAGAAGTGAGACCGAGACCCTGCCACATCTTTTCTAAGATAGTCTTATAAATGTGCACGTGTATGGATCTACCGAGCTGAGGTTCAAAGGCTGGCTTATAGTGTTGAATAAATATTATTAGTTCTTTAGTTTTCGAAATATTTTACTTGCTTTAAAGCTCAAAGCATGAAGCAAAAATGCCTCCATTTTAAAATTAGGGTCTGTCTGTCTTGTAAAGCAGACATTTGATTGTCATAGTTGTGGGGTTCTCTTAAATCTCAAGACAGCTGAAAGAGTCTGGAAGCTTTTGGAAATTGGTTTTGCCATATGGACCTAGTCCATCAGGTCTGTGTTCAATTGATGCTAAATGAAATAAAGAGCTTCAGAAGATCAGTCTAGAATTTCATCATAGCATCTCTTCTCTCTGGATAGTCATTTGTTTCTATTTTTAACCATTTTAGGCCACTGAAAATGAGCTTGCTACTTCCTAAGTTAACTGGTTTTCCATTGACTACAGTAGAAGATGATACATCCTTATAATTTTTTAATACATTGCCAATGCCTGACAATTCAATAGAAAAGCAAGAAAGCTGTCAAAATTCTGCAGTTACACAAGTGTTGTGGGAAGATAAAAATGTGGAGTGAAGTGTGGAAAAAGATGCTTATTGCCCTCATGGACAAAAAAGCTTTGCCCTCATTTTGCTCTTTATCAAGAGAATGAGTGTAGGAAGAAGACCCTGTAGATGCCCCACTGATGTTTTGCACCTTCACTGGAGCTTTAGTCAAGACAAATACTCAGGAAATAAGGTTTCATTCATTTCAGTGATTTTACCACTAATTTGTTTGTTGGTGGCTGTGCTTTGTTTTATTCCTTCAAGAGCAGTAGGACATAAAAACCTAAATCTTGTTTCAAAATCAAGTGGAAATACCCAGCTTAATTGCTTCATACTTTTCAAAAGATAATTGTCTGACATCTGGACTCTTGCTTATTCAGGCATCCTGGGCTTAAAAAGCGAAAACATGCATAACCATGTGAAAAAGCAAACACACCAATGGAAGATTTATTCAATTTTCAGATCAGCAGCAATGATTCACCCCCCTTGGCAGAACTGGAGTGCAGTATGGTCAACCCTTTTCCCAGGGAAGAAGAGAAGATGAAAGACTCACGCTGCTGGGTAGAGAGCAGTGACCTGTGCCAGGAGAGCTCCATCCAGAGCACCAGGTACAAAGCAAACCATTGCCTGTACTGCCAATGTTTTTGTAGGGAGTTCAAGTCAGGCAATCCAAATGTCATTCTAGTGGCTCAATAAAATACAGCAAAAACTTTAAAACAAGAGCACTCACCATCCAGAGACTGAATAAACAAAAGCATATTTAGACAACTGTGTGCTATTCTGTGTTTTGCATCACAAGAAGAGGAGACTCCCTCGTCTTTCAAGCCCCCGCACAAAACTTGCCACAGAGTTTTTGGGCTGATCTCATAGATGTGTTGTTTGCAAAGTTAAAACAACATCTGTTACCAGATTTGGATGACTTGAGAGGACCTACAAAGTGTCCTTTTTATACCCCGCTCTCCCCATCCAACTTGGAAATTTATGAAAGCAAAGCAAAGCAAAATACAGCATAAGTATTATCATTTGCTCCAGTACATGCATGGGCACTCAATGCTCTGTAAGGATTTACTGACTGATTGAATTTTTTGATCCTCGGAAGGATCAATAGGTTAGATGTTTTCTGATAAACGCCTCTGTGGTCATGTCCAAAGTAGCACATATTGCAATTGATAAAAACAATTCATTTAGGGCTTTTCACTTTTTATTTCTTTTTTCTTTTTTTTTTTTTTTTCTGCTTTTTATATTTCAAACCTGTTATTTAGACACTGGTCTTTCTTCTTTCTTACCGATTCCATAATGAATCTCTTGAAGAAAAACTTGAAAGCCTGGAAGCTGAAGATCTCATGTCTCATCTGTCACGACCAGAAAACTACCTAGATGAGGAGAAAAGATGGTGCAAGTAAATAAAATTGTCCAGAGCTGTGAACTGACAAGGTCATTTATTCACAGTTTGAAAAAAAATTTTGTTAATTAATTCTTTGGGGATGTCGATTTATCATGGAGTATTTGATTACTGTATTTGATATTGTGAGCTTCATTAGAGTAAACAGACCCATTAGGAATCCTCTGAGAATAACACCTTGCTAAAAACTGCTATGTGAGAGCTTCATTTAGCTGACTAGGAAAACTCGCTTTGTGTAACTAAATGTGGCAAGTACTCGCTTGGCTGATCTGTGCGCCGAGTGGGAGCGCAGCCTGCCCAGCTCCTCTGACACTTCTCACTAGAAGACCCTGTTTTCGGCTATAACATCATATCAACCATTCAGGCTGAAAATTTCCGTGTCAGGTGCATGCATCAGACTGATCCTTTTTTTTGGAAGATAGAGATATGATTTGAAGGATAAAGAGTTTGGGTGGAAAAAGTGGATTGACAGGCAGGAATCCTGCATGTAGAAGAATAGAAGAGGAGAGATCACAGAATCGTAGGGGTTGGAAGGGACCTCTGGAGATCATCTAGTCCAGTCCAACCCCCCTGCTAAAGCAGCGTCCCTACAATAGGTTGCACAGTAAAGCATCCAGGCGAGTTTTGAATATCTCCAGAAAAGGCTTCCCAAATAAGGAATCCACAGCCTCTCTGGGCAGCCTGTTACAGTGCTCTGTCATCCTCACAGTAAAGAATTTTTTCCTCATGTTCATATGAAACTTCCTATCTTCCAGTCTGTGCCCATTGCTCTTTGTCCTGTCACAAACAGGAAGAGCCTGATCCCATCCACTTGGCTTCTACTCCTTTAATATTTATGCGCATTGATAACACTGATCAAAGTGCTGTGCTGCAGGACCCCAGAGCTCCTCTCTAGTAGGTTAGCCCCCAGTCTGATGCATGTAGTTATTCCTACCCAGGTGTAGGACTCTGCACTTGCCTTTCTTGAACATTATTAATTCCTCTCTGTCCAGCTCCCCAGTCTGTGGAATTCTTGCTGAATGGCAGCACAGCCTTCTGGTGTATCAGTCACTCCTTCCAACTTCATACCATCAGTAAACTTGCTGAAGGTGCACTCCACATTGTTGAAAAAGTGTTAAGACCAGATCCAGTGCTGATCCCTGGCGAATACAGGTACTTACAAACCTTCAAGTAGATTTGACTGCCAATCAGTCAGCTCCCAGATCACCTCTGTTCATTCATCTCTCCCACACTTTCTAAGCTTACCTGTGAGGATGTTATGGGAGACAGTGTAAAACACTGCTGAAATCACGGTAGGCAGCACCCACTTTTCTTCCCTCATCTACCTAGACAGTTATGACACTGTAGAAGGCCACTAGAGTGGTCAAGCATGATTTCCCCTTGATGAATCCATGTTGATAACCTTATTTTCTTCCAGAAGGTGGTTGTACCAGGACATAAGCCTTTTCATCAAGCTTTCATCCCACCACTATGTTCCATATTATTTCCAGTTTAAGACTGATGGGGAAGAAAAGCGATAGAGATGCTGCAGAGTCTCTGGAGGAGGTGGACAGGACTGGGACACTGAGTATCGACCACAACCCATGTCTCCAGTTCACATTCCTATCTGAGGACTCCACTTAGTTCTTCCATCAGTTTTTGTTTTCCTCACTGAGAGAGCTGTCTTGTTACTGCTGTTAACCTATTTCCCTAGAGGCTGCTGTTGTTTGTTTATGGGTTTTGTCCTGTTTGTTTTATGTTTCCAAATTTGTCATGTGGGTCTGGAGGTCTGCCAATCCTTAACATTAAAAATAATGTAGGATAATCCCAGGCTCCAAAACATATGGGATTCAATTAAAAATTGCGACATACGTGTTTTTTTAATAGAATGTTACTGTCTTTCTTTTCCCTTCTGTTTCTGAGCCATTATGATACTTTCAAATAATGTGGTCAAAATCTGTTTTCCCATTAGGAGGACAAGGCAACTCCCAAACAGATTTGGGATTTTTACATATATGCATAATGGATCCACATATGCCACCAGTTTGGCAGCAAGGGAGAAGAAACAGTCACAGCTTTGTCCCTAACTCTATCAGACTAAACTGTTGTTTAAAGGAGGAGGTGTGTTCTTTGAAACTAAAGCAAGGATGTAAGGTATCTTCTAACTTATAAACAGATGAAGTATAAGTTATTTACCTTTTACTCAGAATATTATGCTTGAATATTACATTACATGTAATGGAAAAAAAGTATTAGAAGAAGATATGATTATTTCATGAGCTGGGAAAGTCCTCCCCCAGCAAATAACAGAGACCCCCAATCTTACAACAAAATCACAGCCGCTGGCAACCTTGGATCTGGCTCAATCCACAATGACATGTCTGTTTGTTGTTTAACACTGCAGCACATCTGTTCGTTTTAATAATATTATCCATCTCCTTTGCAAAACAATCACCTTCGTGACTGCAAGTTCATGCTTTCAAATCTAAACAGTGTTAGGTTAAAAAGGGAAAATAGAATGGCTCGATACTTTTTAAATAAAACACTGATGTAGGAACACAGGTAATTGTGATTTACATTAGATTTACAGTAGATTATGTCTTGAATTTGTGGTAATTTATTTGTATTTAACCAGTTTTTCATAAATCCAAAAAAGTCACAAAATTTCCTTAATTCTGCTCTAAAAAGGAACTGAAGATTATTTAATTATCCATGTGTTATAGGCAGTTTTACAGCATTCAGTAGAAACATAGAATCATTAAATGGCTTAGGTTGGAAGGGACCTTAAAGATCACCTAGTTCCAGTCCCCTGCCATGGGCAGGATTCCACTTACCAGCTCAGGCTGCCCAGAGCTCCACCCAGCCAGTGCCTCACCACCCTCTGATTAAAAAATTTCTTCCTAACATTTAACCTAAATCTTCTCTCTTTTAGTTAAAAGCCATTCCCCCCTGTCCTGTCACTATCAGGCTGGCTCCCCTCCTGCCTCCTGTGAGCTCCCTTCGAGTACTGGAAAGCTGTACTGAGTTCTCCCCAGAGCCTCCAGGTCAAATAAGCCCAACACCTTCAACCTTTTTTTCACAGGAAAGTTTCTCCAGCCCTTTGATCATCTTCATAGTCCTCCTCTGGACCCTCTCCAACAGCTCCTTCCTGAACTGGGGGACCCAGACTTGGATACAGTACTCCAGATGGGATCTCACAAGGGCAGGACCCCCAGGTCCTTCTCTGCAGGGCTGATCTCAGTGAGCTTTTTTCCCTGTCAGTACACATATCTGGAATTACTTCTACCCAAGGCACTTGGCCTTGTTAAACCTCATTAGATTCTTGTGTGCCCACTTTTTGAGTGTGCCCAGGTCCCTCAGGGTGGGTGGTGTCCCTCCCTTCTATAGTGTCAACATTTGTGTTTAGATCTCAGTGGCTCAGAAATCAGTCAGATTTCTTTTCTAGTTCTCCTATGCATTTCTGCACATCTCAGTCCTAAATCAGCAAATAAAGAGAAAAATGGAAAAATCCAGAAAAATATTTATAAAGAAATCAAGTTGACTGAAGATATCAGGAGTGACTGATGAGAAAGAACAATGAGAAGGAAATGTATGTGGGTTCTCCAAAGAAGCGTTAGCCTAGTGATGAAGGTGCTCAAGCAGATTCAAATCCCTATCTCTGTGACCTTGGACAAGTTACTAGAATTTCATTCAGATGACCAGTTCCTCAGGCCTTGCATCTATGAGAGTGTTTAGTCTGACTGTGGGGTGCTTCTGTCTAGGGATACCTACACCTGAAAAAGAAAGACTAGCTGGGGCTTAAGAGAAAGAGACCTAGCAAAGAACAGGATGACATTGAAGACGCTTGAAATCTGGGTGTCAGCTGAGGTGTGTTAATACATTAGTATGGTCTATTAGTCCTCACATGAGGAAAGCACTTGTTTTTGTGCCTGATTATGAATATATACAATCATATTGAATTAATTGGTACAATCTAAGTGCTTGACTAATCCTAGCTTATGACTAAGTAGCATAAAGAGTTGAATCTCCATGTTTTTAAGATCATAGAACCAGTAAAAGAGCATGAAAAGGCAATCAATTCTCAGAGTAGAATATAAAAATTACTGAGTATAATAGATAATAGGTAAGAAGAAAATCTTATGGTAGGTATTTTACAGATGAGAAAAAATATCAGGAGTCTTTTTTTCAGTCTTTAATTACCTGCATTTGATATTGCTTAACCTCTGTGTGATTTCAAGCATAAATCACTTAATGACCAATTTTGCTTTTCTTTTTGCTTTGGAGGATTTATTTTTGCTTTAATAATAGAATGCACAGTTAGAACAACCTGGGGAATATATATATATAAGTATATATTTTGCATGCCTAATGAATATTTTAGGAGAAATATTAACCAGCCAGTTTTCATGAATGTTTGAACTGGAGTTAACCTAACTAGAAAAAAGCAAGCAAAAGTTAATATTGTTTCTACAGGCACTGATGTGGCAATAATAGTAGTTGTACACCACTATGCTGAAAATCAACTCCCTTTATGTCCAAACAATAGCATGAATCACAGAATTCTGACCTTGATATACAAATGTGATCATGGAGTAATTATAGCTTTTGTGCTTTCTGTATAAACAGACTGCTTCATCTGGAAGTGCTGTAGGGCACTGCTTCATTCTGCAATTCACAGCTAATGACTGAGCAGGCAGCTTTGATATCCCAAGAAGTTTTAAAACTGAGCAAGTAGAAAAAATCTTAATTCTGCAAATGAAATAATTAAGCTGGTAACTTGAACTACAGGAAAGCAATTTATTGCCTTATCTAAACTATGTTGAAAATCTTCTCCTATAAATTTAAAGATTATCTTCAAAATCACATTTTGAAAAGGTTATTGAAGCCATTGGCATATCCAAAATGCAGACTTAAATTACTCAATTGATGTAATAACTGATATGTTCTTGAATAAACTATGAGATTAAAGAAAGTATCTTTCATTTTACTCCAAAATCTACTGAAAGGTTTTTTTGTTTGTGCCTATGTTGTTATCATCCAAACAGGATGTGAGAAACATATGTTCTATGGTTTCACTTTAATCCGTGATTTGGATAACACTGTTAGCATGTGGTCTAATGTCCGTCAGTGGAGGAAATCTGAGGATATTTGTCTGGACATGTCAACTCAGACCTTTTTAATGTAGCCAAAGGAATGAAGACCCCATCTTGACCTCATGCATTAGCTGTATTTTCAGTGTTTTCACAGAACTCAGTTAGAACTAGCATTCTTATGGGTATGAGCTGAATAGCAAAAGAAATAATAACAGGAAAACTGTCATTGAATTGCACTAACCAAGTCTGTGCATATATCTCTTTAACTAGTCTGTTTTACTCTGGATATCCATGCACAGCTATCCTTACAAGAAGTCTTGAACAGGATTTTTGTAATTGCTGTAATTACCATCTGGGAAGCCAAGGGCAAGATGAGTTACACGGTCGCTGCCTGGTCTGACTGCTCAAGGCAGGGAAAGCAGCGCTCAGCAAACACCACAGGAGCTCACAATGATTCAGGACGGATTTCTTCTCACAACATCTACAACTTGTCTTTCGGTCTCATATCACCTTGAGCACTGTTACCTTCCCTTCTTATGAGCAGATCGTTGCAGACCACCTGCACTGGTAGGGATTCAGGGGTGCCCCCATTCAAACTCCACTCACTTTACCAGTGATAATTCTGTGTTCCTTACAAATCAGACCACAGTGTCTAATAGCTTACAGCCCTGAAGACCTGACTGATACTCTGAGTCCGTATCTGACGGTTTCTGTGAACTGTCAATTGCTCAGTTATCTGTTATATAATTACACTGACGTCTTTAGACATCCCTTGTTTCTTAATCAAAATGCTGTTTGGTGCTAAAAGCTCTGCTAAAGTTCATACTTACTACATTGATAATATTGATTTCTTTCAAGAAAATGTAAACTCTCAAAAATATCAGGACAACTTTCTTGAAATAAAATAAATTTCCTGATTGCCATGAATTACACTACTTTTCTCTAATTCTTTATGAATAGTGCCTGGAATTAGCCATTCCTGTGTTTTATGGTGAATTGATGTCAAGTTGAAAGGATTACTGATCCTCAGGTCGTTCTTTCGAGCTTTTAAGTACACTGGCAAAGTAAAAGCCCTCTTCCGTTCATCTTGGGATATCCATATGTTTGAATATGTACTGAGAATACTGAAAATCAACTTTTAAAATTCAAGTATCTTCTTGGGCAGTATTCTTTAACAGCTGATTAAAAAAGAATCTAGTTTTAGGAGATGTCATTGCTGTTAGAATGGAATTTCATTACCTGTCCCTGTCCAATGAGACAATCCTCCTATGATCATGAAATGACCACGATATGATACCTGAACTGTGCAAAGGGCTACAGAAATTTGCATCAGACAACATCAATCTGAGTTAGAAACTCATGCTGCAAAAGATGATAATTCCAAAGCTCAAAAGTTTTGTAATATATCACCTCTATATGATGTTACAACACGCTGCTATACATGACCAGAGGGTTTAAATGTACTCGTTGGGTAATTTTCTGCAACCTCATTTAAAGATGAATTTTCTTTAGAACTTAGGTATATGACATAGAGATTTGTATACGTATTTGGACTGAAGGACTCTCCAGTCCTGCCAGTCTTTTGTTATTTGTCTAAAGGCTTCAGGATAATAGTGTTATGACTTAAATCTCCTTGGATTCACTTACAAGTGACCTTTTTTTGTCACTTCCTACGATATTCATCAGCTGTTCCTTGGACTCAGGGAAGAATTTTCATTTTGTGGAAGTAGCAGATAATCGGAATGTCTGCATCCCAGCTTCAGACCTCTGGAGAACTTTCAACTGATCCTGACAAGGGCATTTTCTTATGTTTGATGACAAAGTTGCCATCCACAGTCCAAGATTTTGAGTCACTTGCAACATGCTTCTGAAGCCTGTGAGAAATTCATGACATGAGGATGTTTCCCACTTGCTATGCAAGATTGGTAGCTGTTTAATGATTAACTTCATACAAAGTTTGCAGCAAAGCAATCCTGTACCGAGAATATGGGTAATAGATATATAATATAATTTGAATATTACATAAGAGTCCTCTTGTCACTGTCCCCATTCATTCTCAGTAGCTACTGAGGGTGGGCAGAATCAACGACTTGCTAAATGTATCTATAGGATGGAGTGATACCATATGAATCAGAAACAACTAAACCTGTGGTAGCTGTGTTAAAAATCAGCTTCTCCCTGCATGAAAAATCTGCTGCCTCTGAACTCTCCACATCCTCTCTATAGTGGCTTTTCTGCTCTACGGTGGGAGCTCCCAGGCAGAGCAGAGAACACAGCTTGCTGCCTGTTGATTATTCAGGCACTCATCTGATCTGGTATTGTCTGAATACTCCACAGATTTAATGAATGTATTTCCTCCTGAAATGATCACTGCTTATTTTCCTCCAGAGACAAGTCCCACACAGTCTGTGGCTGAGCCAGGAACCAGAGGCCCATGTGTTCACCTCAGTCTCAAGCACACAGCCAGGCTTTGAGCAGGATGACTCCTTCAAGCTGCTGGGCTGTTCTTCCTTCCCCTTTGGCATGTACCAAATAATACCATTTCCCACTTATGAACCCTGTAACGGTGTCACATCCTTTAGCTGGCACTGCTGCTGGTCATTCTGTCCTTCAGCTGAGTGCTGTCAAGTATAGAATTATTAAAACGTTTCTATGGAATATCCAAAAACATGAGGCAGATGGAAACCTCAACAAGAACACAAAAATGTTCCTAAATATCCTAAATATATAAATAAAATTTTGTTCCTTGTGTGTATCTGTAACTATACTGAGACATGCCCAGATCCATGAGCATGTCCTTTGAAATGTTATGTTCTCTTTGCATTGAAAAATGAGATCATCTCAAACAAAGCGACTGAATAGCCTTTAAATTTTGATCCAGACTCAGTCCATGTAAATGAGGCTCTTTACACCCACTTCAGTAAGCTCTGACTCAACTTTTAGACTTCAGAAGTGGGACATCCCTGACAAAGTGGACAAAGTGCCTTTGTCTGGGCTGTTCTCCCCAAGTTCTCTTTATAGCTACTGAAAATAGGTTGCAGCTCACCTCATGCTGGAAGAGCAGATGTTTAAAATATAGATACTAAAGGAGATATCTACAAAGGTTGGATGAATCACAGCCTAAACTGCCTCTTTCATTCTACTGACTAAAAGAGAGAGTGAGGAGCTAAGCCTAGAGGTAGACACCTACCCTGAAGGTGCTGCATGCCCCAAGTGCATCGTGGCAGGGTTTTCTTATTTCTGCTCAAGCCATACTCTGACTACATACAGGACTATAGCCCTCATCCTACATTCAAGAAGAGGTGCCAAAACAACAACAACAAAAATTAAATGATAAGCTTTTAATGGAAGCCCCCAGGAAATATTTAGCTGTAGATGTTTGTTGCAGAGGAGTTGGACTAGATGACCTTTAAGGGTCTCTCAACTCAAACGGTTCAATGATTCTATGATAATTTTATCTGTTGGGTGTGCTACCACAAATGTTGCCATACCTGCCAGTGGCAAACTGATGAGAACTTTTAATAATCTTAGATTTCTTTTGTCTAGAAGAAATTTCATACATAAAATACAATAAAATCATATGCTGTAATATGCATTTAGATATTTTTACTGAGAGAAGAATGATGCAGCTGAAAATTAAACCTCATGTATTTCATTTTCATTTGTATCAGTTTCCTTTCTCAGCTCAAACGATTATGCTGGTACTGTTTTTTTTAGTGACAGCATGAATTTATGCTGAGACAGAAGCAATCAAGTCACATAGCTTTCAGGAAGGTAGGAAAGCATCAAGGATTTGTCTCACTAGGCTCTGATAGTTAAAAATACTGAATAACTCATGCATTACCTCTCTAAGCCTTTCCTATTACTTAATAAACCACTTCACAGAAAAGTAAATTTGACCAATGTATTAATTAGTTTAATTGGCTGATGTGTTGCTACTTTGTCAGTGGGTGACAGATGAATATTTTGTATGCACTCATGGTGCACATTTTTCTCATTGCAGAAACTGGAGATGTACATGGTGGGAAACTTGAGGTTTCTTCTGCTCTTCTGCAGCAGCAGAGCTGAGCTGCCTGCTAAGTGAACACTTGCCAAGTGCCAATGTTAAAAAAATAAGAAGAGGGGAAGATAGAGAAAGACAACTATTTCAAGGGACAATTATCTACATGAGCTGGAGAAACCTGGGCTGACTAAGTCCTTGATCTTGGGAGAATTCGTTTCTGAGAACGTTTATGAATATCAAAATGGCATTAGATTCTGGCTTTTAATAATGCAGCCTTTCTCTTCTTCTCCTGCCTCTAGGCAATTGTTGTTAGGTCCATTTTTTTACAAAAGCCTAAGTAGCAGAGAATAAGGCAGAGCCACTAAAGCACTGCTGCCAGGTTCCCAAGAACAGATGAGAAGGCAGATGTGCAGTACCTCCAGCACTGCACCTCCTGACTGAGCCTTTTTATCTTCCAGGTTATAGACCTGCTTCACTTTTGGGTCAGCATACGATATTAATTAACTGCAGAAAAAGTTTTGATATCTTGAACGCAGTCAGTGACTTACACAGCTTTGATTTCCTTCCTCCATTATATTCATGAACTGAGTCTGAATCTTGACAAAAGAACAGACATCTCTAATTAAAAAAAGCCACCAACACGAACTGGAAGATTCAATTCCAGTTCCTGGCTTAGAGTTTTAAGTCTGCCTCTTCAGTGAACTGTGTTAGAAGCATAAATATTTTGTTGCTCAGGATTAGAGTCATGAACAAATCTGGGACTGAAATACCAAGTCAAATGGTAGCTTGGAGCCAAAGGAAGGCTGGACACTTGAAAGCACATTCTCAGAGAAAGCCCATTGAAAAGCCACCTGAGCTACCAGTGACCATGAGTGGCACAACTGGGTTTTGACTGCAGACTTAGCAATCCAGGGGGCTCTGTCTTTGTGGCAGAGCCATACTCATGAACCTGCCCTTGGATGGAGGAACCAAAGCAAGCCTCTAACATCTTATAAGTATCTAATGTTGTCTATCATACACTAACAGATAATGAAATTGTGGAGGCTCTGAATTCTGTTTCTGCTATTTTTGATCAAGACCAGGCCGCTAAGAGCACTTCGACTGGTCTAGAAATTGTTAGTGGTTCTGAAGCAATCAAGCTAAATCTTCCTTTGCAAAAAACAAAAACCAAAGAGCATTGTGAATCTCAGATTTTTTCTGGGGAACATCTGAACCAATTTAATTCAGTAACTCACATTCCAGTCATTAATCCCCAGCCAATTTTTTTTTTTAAATTTTATTGTGATTATGATTTACTGCAAAGCTCTATGTTCATCATTTCTTCAAGAAGTAGTTGCTCAGATCCTCAAGCAACTCTTTCTCTTGATTGGGAAAATACTACAGAGATATAAGTCTATTACTCTTCTGAGAGAACTCTTCCCCAGTTAAAAATAGTGTCTGTGAGGGAAATTATGATCTTGTTAATAGCTTCTGCTTCTGAGAAAGACTACATTAACAGCATAAATTAGGCTAAGTTTCTTTATATCTACTAGATCTACTGTTTGCTGCAATACCAGCACAGTAACAAATATTAAAAATTAATGTTGAATATATATCCTGGGAAGGCTTAAAAATGTTGAAATTCCACATACGTATCTTCTGATTGTTGAAAGAACCTGATCTGCCTAGTGCATTCAAGAATGAACCTATTTCCTCCTCAGGAAGAAATCCCAACAAATATCTTATTTGTTTTTGACACACACAGGAAAGGCCAAAACAGAAACACATTTTCTCATGATAACTGCAGTCAAAATCAGAGGGTGTTGCCAAGGTTCATAGAGATGCTGCCTGGTCACTGTCATCTTCCTTTCTTCTGTCTGTAGGAATCAGACCAAAACCCCTGAAGTTTGCATCTGGAGTGGGAGATGGGTGAGGCTGCACAGTTCTGGTTTTCGTGACCAGCTCTCATCTCCTGCTAAATCTAGTCAACTAAGTTGCAGATAGCCGGAGGTGCTAGGGAGTAAAAACACTCAAGTGTGCCTTCTGGGGCTTTCTGTTGCTTTTCTTTCTAAGTTCACATTCTGGAGGGATCCAAGGGTCTCCAAGGCACAAATTCACTTATCTTCATTGATCTGGCCCAGCTGATGAATTTAGGAAGGATTTGGATTACAAAAACAAATGTTCTGCAGTTCAAGACTGAGCTATATTGTTCTGCGCTGGGAAACTCAAGAGGAAGTGCCCTTGTCTGCTGAAATCCTAATTACTGAGCTAAAATACTTGACCTCACTTTCAAAAGAACTTTGAAATAATTTATTCAGGACTTTATATGATCTGAGGCTCTGAATTTTAGGCAACAAGCTTCTGAAAGTTAGTGATTTAAGCAGCACAGGTGAGCACAGTGATTCAATCCCATGGAAGTTCTCTCTTTTTCCCTTTTTATTTCTTTCATAGAGGTGGCATTTTTCTTGGGGAGGAGGTAGTCAGGGGTCACAGACTGTATTTTTCCATTTGCCTGTTGTTACAAAATATGTAGGAGCACTCAGGTTCTCTGTTCCTCCATCAGAATTGACTGAAAGGTCTCAAAGTCACAGAAGGGCACATACACATGTGGTGCAGTTGCCCCAACCCTGTAAGCAGAGACTAGACTACAAATGCTACAGATTTCTAATTAACACATGATTTCTCATTAACACATGATTTAAACTCCATTTCAACATTTTCTGTGAGTTAAGTTCCTTTTTTTCTTTTGTTTTTCTGAGAACATCAGGGACAACAAGAAGATTCTCTTCTCTTCTCTTCTTCTAAATGAGAATTTGTACATCATCCAGCATCACTCAAGTCTAAGACTTGTCTAAGACTTCCTGTTTTAGCCATGGGTTGGGGTTATGCCCCCTAATGAACAGATCTATCATTGGCATTCGTCTGTAAACTCAGCTCTCTTACTCAAGCTGCAGAGATTGACCAGCTTTGCTTGGGAAGCCCCAGTGTGACTCACGGCATGAGCCTATTGCATAACCCAGCCCTGAGAAGGAGTTGCTTAGGACTTAGGGCTTCTTCTGTCTTTTTGGGAAAGGAATCACATTTAAAATGGTGAAAAGCAGCCTTAGAAATGATCTATGAAGCAAGGAGGGATTTTGCTGAAGAACATTCTCACAGACAGGCTGTTCTTTGCACTTGAAGGTATAAAAAGGATTGAAGCACAAGAGTTTACAATCATATGCATACATGCATCTACTACCTCATAGAGGTAACAGTATAATTACTATTCTAAGCTTCCCAGGAGCTCTGGGAAGAAAAAGATTAATCCGAACAGCCAGGTGATTTCTCTAGCTCAGACCAGGAGTCAGGTAGGTTGTCATGTGGCTCCTGGACACAGGAGCAAACATGACTTGCAGTCGCCTACTAATCCTTAGTCCTTCCCTTTAAGTCTGATATTCTCAATGGTAAGGAAATTAGATCTGTCTGAGTCCAATTCCAGCTACGGATGATCCTGTGCCACAAGTAGATTCAGCACATGAACACGTGGCTCCTTCTCAACCACAACTTCATCAATACAGAAAGCAAGAAGATAAAGTAGAAATGATCCATGAGATCTAGGGCTTTGGCTGACACCATTGATTAAATCTGGATTCAGATTATGACATTAATCCAAAACAAGTGTAAGATCAAAATTCTGCCTTGGTGGCTGATAATTTTAAGACTGTACATTCGATATATAATTATAGTACCTATTAGTCTTAATGAAGATTTTCTTTATTCATGAATATAGATAACTTCTGAACTGTAGGAATTTCTGATACTAGCAAGTTTTACTAAGTACTCAGCTACTAATTATGAACAGCAATAAAAGGACACCTGCTGAAATAATTATTAAAGGATGTGCAACTATAACCTGCCACTGATCAGATGGATGGAGGCAGTATCCTACACCAGCAGAGATTGCAGTATTCCACATTTTATGGGAAATGTACCATTAGGTAAATGATTATATCAGTAAGTATGCTAATTTGTGTGACTATTAAACAACTTGGATTGGAAAGCAGAAGGAAAGCAGCAATATAGTTACACTCTAAATTAGAGAAAATAAATCTATGCACTCCACGGTGCTGGCATAGATCTTATTTACTCACAAATAAATCTGGAATATTTCCACAAAACTTGCTTTGTAATAGTACTATAAATCAGGCAGGAGATAAAGATTGGACCCTGACTGTTAGTAGTGATTTAACAGCTGTAAATTCAAGACAAAATTTCTTCCATGAATGTGTCTAATTGCATGTTGAACTCAAACAAGTTTTTTCATGGATGCTAAAAATGTCTGTGAGCTTAAGGGAAAAATAACACAGATCCATGTTGCCAGTGTCGATCCAGGATAAGTACAATGTAAGTACAATCTCTGACTCCAGAAGTCCTTCAGACAAGGTTCTGGGAAAATGGGATTGTCATCTGGGCAAATATCACTGCATATAGTCCTGCTTAGCTCTTGCTTTGTAGGCATAAGTTTTTATCCACTACTGGGACAGAGTCCTGAAGCATTGGCTTGGGCAGTTTTATGTTCTGATATGGAACCATAGTATGATGCTAAGTCCTTGGTGTTATACTGAATCTCGATAACATAAGACTTGTCCCAGTGACTCTGGCTGGCACTTCTGGCCAGAACAAAATTGATTTCTACACATTTGGCCAAGTGCATTAAAAACAGCATGCAGCTGCACCAGCCTTGGCAGGAGACACCTTCCTCTTTCTGACCCAGCAGTGCTGAGGAGCACCTCAGCTGTGTGTCTCTCATTTCTCACGTACTTGCTCCCTTCTGGCTACAAGGATGAATGAGAAGAGAGTGGGCTGTGGTTTGACCACTAACAGCTGACTTCTTTTTTCCCCAGAGTGGTGAATATGAATGGCAAAGAGCATGCAGTTGTAGGCTCTCCCAGGACCCTGGGGACACAGTTTGGCTTCCAGATGCAATCTCACACCACCCTCATGCCACAAAGCCACTGCTCCAGTCAGTGTAACAGGCTAGCCCTTTTTTTGCTCTTTCTCCAAAGCAGACTGAATAAACAGCTTGAATTGAAATGCTATTTTCCTTCTTAAGTTAAGGGTGATTCTGGTGATGGTACAAATGTGTTATTTTTATCTGCTGAATTACAAATGAGGCTTGCAGTTAGGTGAAGATTAGTTGCACTACATTATTTGCACAGGTATCACTTAGAAACATGCATGTTTGTATTCAAAGAGAGGTCCTCCTTTATATAGAATTATATGATGGCTTAGGTTGGATGGGATCTCAAAGATCATCTCGTCCCAGCCCGCTGCCTTTGGCAGAGCTGCCACCCACCCCGGCTGCCCAGGGCCCCACCTGGCCTTGAAAATCTCCAGAGATGGGACATCCACAGCTTCTCTGGGCAGCCTGTGCCTCACCACCCTAACCATAGACTGGGGGTACAAAGAAAATGAGTGGAAATTAAAAGCCCATGAACTTTAGGGAGCTACAAAACACTCACAGAGCGTCTCACAGAGATCTCTGGTGTGGAAGTGCAGCAATTTCAAGTTGTATTGGTTTCTTTAAGCACCAAATCTTTTAAGACTGGCTGTTACTCCCAAGTCTGTGCTGTGGCACCATGCAGACATAGGGCCACTTTCCACTACACACTCAACTGCTCCCATTTGCTCTGTGCAAATCCTTCCTCCAGCACTTCCTCTCTGCCCAACGCATTCAGGTTTTGTGAGACAGAGCTCCACTGGGGCATTTTCCACCCCAACCTACACCATGCCCCTTATTGCCCCTCAGCAGTGCCACCTTGCTTATCGTTCAGCCCTGCACTTCTCTTGGAGATCACCCAATGCTCCTAAGAGTGCTCTGCTTCACCTCAAGGCTCACAACTTGTTTGTTATTTTTTTATCCGGCTTTATATGTGAAAGCTGAGGGTTGAAATGCTGTCTCCTGGGTTGACACCTCTTTTATCTGCCTCATGCGTCCTGCTGGGTGCTTTGCCCAGCACACCGTTGAAGACATCTGCCCAGTGCTGCCATGTAGTGACAGCAGGGAGGCTTGAAGACGTACGAGTATTGTTTTGTTTTCCTCCTTGTGCTGCGGGCTGTACAGGACTTCCTGCTGCAGCCCCCCACTCTCTCTACTACCACTGCAGTTTTTCAGAGTTAGCCACATGCTTTGAATTGTTCTGTGGTTAACCACTGAGAACAACCCCCCACACAACTACCTACAGATTGACTTGCTTGAACCAGGGTGGTAGCAAAGGGGACAGAAGAGGAGGTGGGGGGGGCTTCCCCATTTCATTTTTGATGAAAATAAAATCAAGCTTTTTCTGACTTCTCCAAGCTGCTCGCAGCCACTGTGTTGGGGTGTGTGCTGCTTGATGGCATTTTCCCATTTGTTCGCATTTCCTGCTGATGAGAAGAGACTCGTTTGACAGCCCTGGCCCCGAACACTGGGGGTTGCATCGTCAATTTGGTGTAAATCATCCTGCCTGGTGAATGGTAACAGAAAATACGACCTCCTCCCAGTGCATGCTGTGTGAACCCAAAGCTGGGGGAAGACTTCTGCACTTTGACATTGCCCTATCCCATATCCCTTAACTCTTATAAAAGTTGAATACTTTTCTGCTGACTCACAGAGGCAGATGGGTTTTGTTAACTCCAGCCTTGAGATAGGCGAGGATGTGGGGAAAACATCGCTGTGTCTCAGGGAAAGCTCAGCCAGGCTTTGTAGTTTAGGGGAACCAAGCAATGAGTTTTGGTATGGTATGCAGTCCAGGCTGAGCCCTGCTGCTCCCCATCCTCACACTAATTAGTGCCTGGATAAGGAGACAAAGAGTGCTTCCCTCTTTACCTGGTACCCTCTATATTACTGCAACCCAAAGCCCAACTTCAAAGCCAAGGGCAAGGGGAAAACAAATACTCCAAGCAAGCCTATAGCTCTAAAATTCTTGGCAATTCCGTTGTCTCTACTTAGGTTTTCTTGATTTATAGAATTATTTAATGAAAGTGCTCTCTGCTTGTATTTCCTCATATTTTTGAGGACTATGAAGCCACTGAAGGAATTATCTTACAAACTAAGTCCAATATTGAGACAGCTTTCAAATGTGATTGGCATATCTGTTCCATGTAGTACTTATGAGAGCAGACTCAAATGTAAATACAGATAATCATTTCACCATGTGCCTTCAAGATCCTCCTCAGCGGCCTTTCGGCATATAAAGGAGGCTATAAGAAAGAAGGGGCAGACTCTTTAGCAGGGTCTGCTGTGGCGGAACAGGGGAAGTGGTTTCAAACTAAAAGAGAAGAGGTTTATAAGGAAGAAGTTTTTTTACAAAAAGGGTGGTGAGGCACTGGAGCAAGTTGCCCATAGAGGCAGATGCCCCACAGTTCGAGACACTCAAGGTCAGGCAGTGTGGGGCTCTGAGCAACCTGATCGACCTGTAGGTGTCTCTGTTCATAGCAGGGGGGTTGGACTAGATGACCTTTAAGGGTCCCTTCCAACTCGAACGATTCTATGATTCTATGATAAAGTTTATTTTTGTTTATAATGGCTGATTACACACCCTACAAAGTGTCTAGAAGAGGTTTGAAGAAACAATCCAAAAGTGATCTACTTGCTGTACTCGCTCAGATAAAAGACAAAATTGTATTCTTTGCTTTTTCCAGAAAATAACATGAAAAGAAGGAGTTAGAACCTCACAGTGTGCAGAACAATTTCAGGTAAAGAGGCTTAGTTCCTCTGGTCCATTTATCTCTGAGCAAAGAAACATCACCACATGCATGAAGTTAGCTGTGCAGGACTCTTTTCCTGTCATAACTGTTTATTTGCACATGCCAACAACAGTATGAAAGGCAGAAGGGCCAGCAGTTGTGATGATGAGTGTGTTGGAAATTTGGAGGAAAGGTGCATCAGTTGAACTTCCTCAGTGATGCAGAAAAGGGAAGAAGAATGAGAGAAAGAAAGAACAGGACATATCTAATCTTAGAAAGTTTAATGGTGTGGTTGGTTATCAAAAAGTAGCTATTAATCTATTTATCTATTGGCAACTGGACAGATAAATATTCATGTCCAGGCAGACCTCATCCTGCTGAAGGTATGGGAGTGAATGGCAGCAGAAACACAGAAAGAGCTGCTGGGGAACACTGGCACAGGAATCTGGGGGCATGGAGAGCTGAGGTGGGAATATTGCATTTAGATGGTTCAAACTAATGTGATAATTATTTATCAGGGAACAATTTAATGCTTGGTACAGATATGTAAAGAGGTTCAAAAGATCCCGTAGTCTAAATCTAAGTGAGACTTAAACCTTTGTAAGGGCTATTAGGAAAAAAAAAAAAAAAAAAAAAGCTGAGGGGAAGGAGGAAAGAGAATTCACATTTATAAAAAGAAACCTGCACACAATGAGCTGAAGGTTGTGCTTCTGCACTTCCTGGTCTGGGCGTGAGCAGAAGAGGAAATACCAAAATACCACCAGAAAAACTGTTCCCACAGCATTTCCAATCTGACTTAAACCAGAAAGCTCTGACTGTCCTGCAAAAAGGAGGGAAAAACCAATTGAGCCAATTCCAAGGCTCATCACTCAGTGAACCACATTTCCACACCCAGAGTTGGGAAGACCTACAGAAGTCTTTACATTTCCCCTTCTGTCCTCATCAGTGCACTGTTTTCTGCACTTAACTGATGTTTAATGATGCTTTGACTGTTACGCCATCTTTGAGACATGCTCTAGCCACTTCAATTGCAGCCTTGGGCAGGCAGGGCACTAGGTCTAGTCTAACTCAGGTAAAGGGTTCATTGCCCTGCCTCTCATTTTGGAGGCACACAGAGTGTGCCCACCTACGTACACAGCAGGAACCAACATTTCAATGCATAAAAAACCATCAGTTTCAGTGTTGCTCCATGTTAATAACTAAATTCCTGAAGGCTTGCAGGCAAAAACAAGGCAAGGGTTTGGCCAGACTGCTCTCATACAAACCTTCAGCAAATTCTGAAGAAAATCCTAAAAAAGAGCAGCAAGACCACATTCAAAGGATTGTGCAGAAATCTGCAACACCAGATAATTATTAAGTTTAAAACTTCAAAATTGGAAGCTTTGGAAAAAAATTAGGAAAATGGTTCCTTTTCTTTGTTGGTATGAAAAAGTAAGGTATTCTCTCCCGTTAAATCAAAAAAAATTAAGTATTAAAGTCTTTTGAGTATGCATAGATGCAGTATATTATATGCTACAGATCAGGACATTTTCAGTAGTCTAATGAAAATCAGGACTAAAATAAAGGCTGTTTTCCCTATAGGTGTTTCTGAGTATATAAGCAATTCCTGAATCGAGTTTTTCCCTGAAATTAGAGAACCAAATCCCTGGATCAGGTCCAAGGAGCAGCTCAGGAATATGTAGTGGAAGCATGGCCTCCTGCTAAGGGACACAAGAAAAGCTGCAGCAGTGATGATGCTTTATCTTCCACATCATCCTGCCACAATGCTTCCATGAGTGCTGGCAACAAATCTGCTCCAAAGAGGTCTGAAAAGAAGAACCTTTTTCCTTTTCAATGCTGATTCACTGATTTTGAGACCAGACAAACCATTGTGCTCATGGCCATGGTTTAACAGAGAACACCTCAGGCTAGCAGTAATGCTGCCAGGGGCTCTCACATTTGAAAATGAAGTTAAAACCTCAGTTAAGCCCAGTGTTTGAATGCAACTTTCCAGCTAGGGCAGCACAGCGTTTTCCCTCCTACAGCAAAAGCCCCTTTCTGGCCTCCCGGCACACTGCTGCATGAAATACATTTCCAGCAAACTTAGTTAAGAGACAATAGGATAAATAGTTGGAACGTGAGTTTTCTGTAAAATTTAAAAATAGATCAAGAAAAAAACATGAAATACCAAGAAAGCACACAATACCACTCGTAAAATTCTCTTTAAGATGATTTTTACAGAGGTTGAGACGTTGCAGTTTACTACATGTGGTCCTAATGCTGCAATACTTTTCTTATGGAGCTCTTCCTAAAGTCACTGAGGTTTTCTATGTGAGTAAAAGTTACTTACATGGGTAAGGACTCACAGAATCTGGCCTGATATGTAAAGGCTTACCTAGCTGTTATCTAGGCTGTAGAGCAACATGCATTTTAGGAATGAAAAATGGACTTTGGTGATTCCTTTTGAAAAAGTTTTCCCTTCAGCTTCACCCATCTGCTTTTTGCAGCTCTGCAGCCCCGCTCAGCCTTTGTCCTGCACGGCACCCAGCACCCTCCCAGCCCACGCCTGCGACTCACCGGGATGTGTGCAGGCTGAATTCCCATGCCAGATGTGCTCCTCAGACCTAAGGCCATTATTCCATCTCAGACTAAAAAATATTCTCCCATGCTTTCCTGGAAAAGACCATGTTTCTTCGGGTTTTATTTCCACGAAAAAGAAATAGATGAAATAAAATAAAAGTCCAAAGTAAAAAACGACAAAGAAACAGAGAGGAAATCCAGTGCACGGTGAGCCCAGAGTTCTGCAGGCTAAGGGTGTTGCTCTGCATCCATAAATGTCCTGACCGGTGTGCAGACACAGGCACTACAACTGGAAAGAGAGCAGGAAGGAAAGCCAACCATGTGAGCAAAGTGAAAAAAAAAAAAAAAAATGGAAGTTTTTTTCTAACAAAAAAAAAAAGAGAGAGAGAAAAGGGTCTGCTCGGTGGACAGCACTTGGGCTGATAGCAGGGATTTCAGGAAATCCAAACACTCAGACAGGAAATCTGAACACTGGATAAACACGCCATAATCTCCACAGATACAGCTAACGTGCTGCCTCTCCAGTTAACCCTTCGGCTGCCCGTGGCAGGCTGCAGTCCTGGCTGCAGTGCCTGGAAACACTGAGCTGCCCCAGGAGCTCCCAGCCCTCCCCTCGCTGCCTCCAGCCTCACATCCTGGCGGGGATAGTTTCCTTTCTTTATTCCTACATAGTGATTTTTAGGTAGGGTTTCTTCCTCTGGGGGTGATGTTGCACTCAGGGTGCACACACACATTTGTGTGCTGTCAACCTGAGACTCCTGAACCGGTTTTACTTCTCCCTCTGCTTTCTCCCTCTCTCTTTGGCTGTAACAGAAGATTGATGTGCCTGTCTGGGGGACACTGGAGGGTCCCAGTGATGATTTACTGTAGGGCTGGTGCAGGGGAGGGAAGAGCACCCCCAAAATTAGGGAGGTCTTAAAGGAGGAGGGGAGTTTGAAAACTCTCATGTTGTCAAGGAATTTAGGATCAAACTCTGCAGTCCTTAGGAAAATTAAGATGAAAAATGTTCGGTTGCTTGTTTCTGGATTATGGATTTGGATCTTTGTGTCTTCTGGTTCACTCCGTAACAATGAGAACATCACTTTTTTTTCCTTTTAGTCTTTTTACCTGCTTTATTTATTTACATAATCTACCTTGGTTAAACTACGAATGTAAAACTCTTTATCAGCTACAACAATAAGAGAAAGCAATAGCACTTCCTATCAAAATAGAATAATAGAAGATTGGAAAATACCGTTAAGATCATCTAGTCCAACTGTCAGCCCATTCCCACCGTGCCCACTCACCCATGTCCCTCAGTGCCACATCCACAAATCTCTTGAGTGCCTCCCTGTGTAAATCAGTGACCTAAAGATAGACAGATGTAGAACTGACCCTTCATTCCCACATATGTAATTCATAAAATAAAATTTACACGAGAGTTGTCCCGTTGAAGTCCATAGGGATTTCAAAACCCAAAATAAAGCTCTGGGTGTTTGCAGGATGAGGATTTCACAGGCATTGGTTACAGTGGTCCCTGAAAGTGTTCAAGTTTGGAAATCCCACCTGCTCTGCTGAGATAGGTTATATATGGTCCAGGTGATACTGTGGGGAACCTGGCAGTGAAACTGGGGTGGAAACAGGATTTTGAGACATCTTTGCCTCCTGTATCCTCTGGTCACCAGCCCAGTTCTGAGTCAGGACACGACTTCCAGGACAGATCCTCTCATTCCCAGTTGTTCTTCCACTATTTTCTAGGATGTGTGAGGCTGCTGATGGAGGTCAACCCCAGCAAACTTTGTTGAAGTGCAGGCGGCAGCATCTGTGCGCAGGGCTGGTAGAACAAAGGTTTTGCTTCGCAGGCATGAAGTCATTCCCTTTGCCTAAACATGTGATACATGAAACAAGTAACAAATGGTTACTTGATGATGTCAGGAGGGAATTGCTGGAAAAACGGAAAAATTAAAATCTTGGGGAAGTTTTTTTTTTCCCCCCCTTTTTTTCCACATATTTTGCCAGTGAGCTATTTCAGTTATTCACTTATTTCCATAGAAGTTCTTCTGCTGTCACTTCTTCTCACCTTTCCTATTGTAATCACCTTTTATTGCCACTCTTTCCAGTAGCAAAAGGAAAATAAAAACAGAGGAAAAGAACAAAGCATTGCCTTTGTTTTCAATTTAACTGGAAAAAAAAAGAAAGGAGAAAATAGTTATAAAGCCTCAAAATATATATTTTAAGAAATTGCCTTTTTAAGTTGAAGAGACTTTTCATTTGAAAACATTCAAGCAGTACTAGGGGAAAAAAAAAAAAAAAAAAGAGCTGGGGGAAGTGGGATATAATTTATTGCCACTAACATCTGCTGTAAATCAGTTAAAGGTAGGCAAACATTCCCTGCCAGGACACAGTTAGGTCAAGGTGAGAGGGATAAAGCAATAATTAAAAGCCCAGCGTCCTCCAGCTACCTTCAGTGAGCTGTGAGCAGAAGAGCAAGTGCTTGCTGCAGAACTGGCTTTTGTCTTGAAAAATTCCCAAGTGGGAAAAAAATTCTTTGTTATGTTCAATGGGCATCTATCAGTTTATTAAAAGGTTCCAACAGCTTTCGTGCAGAACCACAAAAAGTGGTTACAATTTTGTTTCCCTAGTAGAGAAAAGGTTGACAAAAGGTTGTGCTGACTGTGAAAAGTATCATTTGGTGACAAATGCCTCTTGAAAAGCTTCATTGTAAGGTATTGTACCTTAGTGAAAAGGAGAAAAGGGATGTGGTAGGTAGAATAGCAAAACTAAAACAAACAAACAAAAAAAAGAAACCTGAAACAAACTGTACAGAAATATTTGGCAGAAGCAGAGTAGAGAGAAAACTTCAAACTCAGGCCAGCAGTTATCAAAACTAAAAAAGTGGATGGGGATTCCGGAGGGGGCGCAGCAGCTGCAAGATCTCCACTATCACCTGAGAAAAAAGGCAGTGGCTTTACCTAATGCAGATGTGGAGATGCTTGCTCTTAAACTAAAAAAACCTCCCTTAATGCATCCACAGGAAGCAGCTGAGCTTCCTGCTCCCTGGTTGTGTTTCCCTGGGCTATAACTTTCTGTAGACCAACAGCAGAGAGTGAAATTCTCACTGTTTCAACAAAGAACTCTACAGCTACCGAATTAAGACAAATCAGTTCATTAAGGATTAAAAGGGTTTAGCGATGTATATGAAAGATAAAGCACAGGAAATTATAACTGACATTATGAGCAAAATGATTGTGGATGAGTTATCATTAACCTGCAAAGCCCCAAGCTCTGTTATTTTTCATATTTCAACCACAAACCTTATCATTATAAGGAGCTGTGAAATTGTGGAAACAAAGATCGGTTATTTAACTTCTACCACCCAACTAATTGGATTTGGAGAAGACTTCAGCAAAACAATGAAAACATTTGGAGAAAAAAAGCTTCACCCTTCCGTCACATAGCAGCTTTATACCCTTGAAAAAATGACTTCATATATTTGCATGAAACTAATTGACTTTTCCTTCTGAGTGGGGACTTTCCCTGTGCACTCAGAAATACCATATCTTTTGATAGCTACCAGAAACTGTCAGAGAAATACTGCAGCACAATTGCACTGACATCCATATTCACACTCTATCTGTATTTCATAGAACCACAGAATGGCCTGGGTTGGAAGGGACCTCAAGGATCATGAATCTCCAACCCCTGCCACATGCAGGCCCACCAACCTCCCCATTTAATACTAGACCAAGCTGCCCAGGGCCCCATCCAACCTGGCCTTGAACACCTCCAGGGACGGGGCATCCACAACCTGTCTGGGCAGCCTGTTCCAGCACCTCACCACTCTCTGGGTAAAGAATTTCCCCCTGATGTCTGACCTAAATCTCCCCTCCCTCAAATTAAAACCATTTCCCCCTGTCCTGCAGTTATCTACCCTTTCAAAGAGTTGATTCCCCTCCTGCTTGTAGGCTCCCTTTAGGTACTGATAGGCTGCAATGAGGTCACCCCGCAGCTTTCTTTTCTCCATGCTGAACAAGCCCAGCTCCCTCAGCCTGTCCTCACAGGGGAGGTGCTCCAGTCCTCTGATCACCTTTGTGTCTCTCCTCTGGACCCTCTCCAACAGCTCTTTGTCTTTGTTGTACTGGGGGCTCCAGGAGGATTTACAACAACGTACTTGTCTTAGCAAACATTAGAACAAATTGTTAGAAAATGCTAACCAAAAGGATTTCACTAATACTGATACAGCTTCCCATAATCTATAAACATTATTTTTCTCACAAAACTTCAGTAATTAGCTAGTTTAGAGACTATTGGCCTTTTGATTGAGCTGTTGTTCAATTTGAACGTTTGCTTGGAGATCCCTGCCCATTTCATTACGGTCTGCTCCTTCCTAAACAAGCAGTCAAGGAGGTTTACTCCTGAGAACTGCATCCCTGCTGGCATTCCTGCATCCACCAAGGCACCGTGCCCCTTCATCCAGCAGCAAGCCACGTGCTCTTACATTAAACAACAGACATTGCTGTTTTTCCCACTGTTCATTCCGTGAAATATAGCAGAAGCTGTGTTCCAACAGGTTTAACAACGTTTATTGGGGGCACATTTATTAAGCAACACCTCTTGACGTTAGGAGAAGGTCCAGGAATTAGAAACTGCCTTGACAAGAAGCACTTGACCCATGGTGGTTACCATATGCTGTACCAATGCATGAAGGCTGTGTGCACTTCATTCTCAGTTGTTTTTTATGTTTTAATAGTTTTCTTTCTCATAGGAAAAAAAGAAGGTCATTTTTTTTTCCCTTTCCTTTTCATTCTTACTTCTTTGCTATAATGACAAAAAAGGGAGAATTTTTTCACAGGCTGTATCTTCTACCCTGTTTATGTTTTTCCAAAGTGACAAAGGGGATACTGAAGCCAAATTCACAAGTACCCACACCTCTTTTTAATCAGTTCTGCTCAGAACAGAATATAATCAACAAAAGGTACTAAGGAAAACAGCTTTCACTCAAATATATTCTCATTTTGTGAGCATGGCTGCTGGTTCCATCGTTTATGTGGAAATTCCAGATCATACTGACATACTATCTGAATCATACACCGCACATACCAGTAGCAATTAAACGCTGCTGTATGAGTAAAAAGCTGGTATCTGAATTTTTGAGTGCCACTCTGCATTGTTCTCTATAGGTCTCCAGGCTGGCAGCTGTGCTGAAAGGGCCACGTTAGGATATTTGGGATGCCACGAGCATTTCATCAGGCTTGAGTTGCTCTCACTTTGCCTCCAATGCCTTCCTGAGCTTCATTTCTAAAAACTGCTGAAAAAGATGGCTCCTCAGTATGTTGTCATTGATTTGTGGCAGGAAATTTCTAGAATCACAGAATACTTAGAGTTGGCAGGGACTCTTAAAGGCCATCTAGTCCAACGCCTCTGCAGTGAAGAGGGACATGCTCAGCTGGAGAATGTTGCTCAGTGCACCATCCAGCATGACCTTTAATGTCTCCAGAGATGAAGCATCCACCACCTCTCTAGGTAACCTTTTGCAGTGCCTCACCACACTCACTGCAAATGATTTTTTTCTTATATCCATAAAAATGACAAACACGTCATGTGAACTCGTGAATAAACTATGACAAAGCCCCAGATGATCACAGGACTTGTTTAGCAATTAGAGAATTCTTCTAGAGAAATATAAATTTATCATGATCTGAGCCTTTGGAAGTCATGTGAGCAATCAATCATATTTTTTTTAGGAATGGAGAGGAGAGACGCATGAAATTAGTGCTAAAAATACTTGTAAATCTCTTGTTATCACAAGCTGTACATTTAAAAGTATGGATGGGTGCCATGAGGCTCGTCATAAAGATGTGAGAGTCAACACTTCTATAAACAGTACAAATTTCACATGCTACAAACACTGTATATCTGTATACAGCACAGACTGGGTATAAGACTATTAACCTAGTGAACGTCAGTAGGATCTGGGAAAGGAAAGGCCACAGGAAAATAAATGTATTTCCAATTACAGCTTTTATTTGGAAATAGTTGATGACCATCATTACTGTTATAGAAGGACTGCACCCTTTCCCCGAAGGAGGAACATGTTCTGTAGATGTCTCATTTCCCTGCTCAGCCCTATTGCTTCACTCTTCTGGCTGGTCATGTGTTCTTAAGAGAGATGCCTTCAGGTCTGCAGGAGGCAGTGGCTGCCCTCATCTCACTCGCTTGCCCACTGCGGATGTTTGCTGGCTGGGCTGTACATCCTGGCTCATTTGGAAACACATACCTCTGTCTCATCTGTACTGTGCTACTCTGCTGCAATTTCAAACACTGATGTGTACTACACTGGCTGCACGTCTGTTTTAGGGCTATATAGCACATGTGTGGAGGAGGGCTATACAATATCATGCATGAAGTCTCCTTCTGGCTGCTTTACATCCCATTCTGCAACCTGCTGTGTTAACATGTTTTCTGCTGAGCAAGAAAATGTTGACTCTTTTTGAGGTAAATATCTTCCTTTTCTACCTTTTTTTTTTTTTTTCAGCATACACTACCCCACTGGCTTTATGCTTCAGAAGGAGGATCCTATATCCCAGGTGCTCAAGCAATCATGCAGTAGTGTTCATGCAGTGCTTCTCATACAAATGAGAACATACACAATTTTCCTCATGTGGCGGTCAGATGAGTGCACTGCAGTTTGATCTTTGGTTACTCAGTGACTAAAGGCCAAGGGTTTATAATCTGTTCCTAACAGCCTCACACCTTCAAACCAAACTTCCTGTTCTCTAGGACCTGGAACATACTGCCACAGCAATGTCAATAAGTTTTTGAAGGCTTCTCATTTCTTACCCCTCTCCAGTTATCTCTCCTTACAATGGAAGTAGATTCAGTTTATATGGACTGAAATTTAGAATAGAATAGAATTTAGAATAAATTTAGAAATTTAGAATATTGGAAGGGACCAATAAAGGTAAAATAATGACTGCCTGACCATGTGAAGTCTAACCAAAAGTTGAAGCATGTTATTAGGGGCATAATCTAAATGTAAAATTGAACACTGACAGGCTTTGAGGCATTCACAGGCTCTTGGAAACCTGTTTCAGAGTTCAAGCACCCTCACCACAAATGTCTCCTAATGCACAGTCTGAAACCCCCTGATGCAACATTGTACAGCTCTCACACATCCTATCATCCCGTACCACTGAGCAGAGACCAGCACCTCCCTCTCCACTTCTCAGGAGCTGAAGAGTTCAGTGGTTATTTAGTGAATATTAAAGAGTTCAATTTCTTCTTCTGGCCTTTGGCCCCTCACCTAGGCTTCATTTAGGTTCACAAACCTCAGGCCACTTCCAAACTTTTGTGTCCAGTTATGTTTTCACTTCTTTCTAACTCAGAACCAGACCAGATGTGCACTAACACTCTCCCCCATTCCTCCTGCTCAGGGGGCACTCTGCCCTGGTCACTCTGACTGTCTCTTATCATTATGAACTATGCCTCAGGGTTAGGTTGATTTCCTGCTTATGTCTTTATGTTGGTTATGTTCACACAGTCAGTAGGGACTACATTTCAATTTACACCTTTCATCCTGAATTTCTCTTGGTGGTGAGCCTGTGGTCTTCCACCAGATTGAAGCCGGAGAGAAGACCAGCACCTCTGTGATGCACATGATCAGAAATATCAAATGCAAACTAGAGCCCTAAGCCAAAACAGAGGCACAAACGTGTTTGCCTCAATTCTACACTGACAAATGGGAATTATCTCAATGTAGGACCTTACAATGCACGACTCCGATATGCTGCAGGACGCAGGCTGGACAGGTGCTCCAGGAAGGGGATTTGTGAGGACTAAGCAAGTACTATAAGCATGAGATGCTATCTAACATTCCTACCATTATTGCTCTAATGGTCAAACTTTGCTGTATAGTAAACCAGAGAAAAATGTGTATAGGGCAGTCTGGATGACATCAGTTTTCCCTTTCTCGCTTCAGCACTTTGTATACATTCAATATGAAAGCTTGGCTTTGTTTCATAAAATGTACGAGAAGTCTAAACAAAAATACATTCTTGTCTGGGGGAGCTCCAAATTAAATGATTTCTAAAATGGGCCTGGAATCAAGACCCACTGCTGTTTGCTGCAAGAAAAAGGAGACGAATATTAACTTCTGCGGGAGGAGGAGCTGTACCTTAAAAAAAGAAGCTGCTATTGAATGCAAAGCTGGTTTGGAAAGCTCAGATAATTGGAAACACATGTTCCTGGCTGCAGGCATATAGACTATAAACTGCAGAAGAAAAACAATAATAGGGAAGACACAGAGTATTTGAAAATATAGCTAGAGAAGTCAACGTTTTACAACTTGTTAATGGTGACTATGCCTGAAATATTGTTTTGCTTTGTTATTAGCCTGAAGACTACAAGTGTATCAGTTGACTTTCCCATGTATGCTAACTTTATAATAAAATAGAGATTCCAGGTAAGTTGGATGATAGTATTACATAAGGAGAATATTTTAGTAAACTATCTGAGCAGAAATGACTCATAATGATACAGCTGAATATTTTATTTTAAACACAAAATGTGAATTACTTAGCACCTAAAAATAACACGCCCCCCTCTTCTAACTTTCAATGAACTGTGTTGATGTTGCAGGAGCTACTAACTTTTTCAGTGCAGCAAATCATCCTTTTTCTGTAGCCTACTAATGCAAATATCTCTTTTCAGGCCAAAGCTTTGAAATCAAAGCACACATAAACCCTCTCACTCCCACACTCCCTTTAGTTTGCAGCTTTTTGTGCTGCCTCTCCAAGATGATTCCTTCTTGGGTAGTAAAAGCCATGGGAGGAAGTAAAGGCTGTGAAAATCTGCACTGATAAATGTAGATTCGATGCATGCAGTGGAACACTCTATATCACAGCCATACTGTAGAGGAGAGTAGGCCTGTCATTTGGAGCTGTGCAGGCAGAGCTGTTACAAACCCAGCTCTTCCCCATCTTGACCACTGAGTTTCTTCCCATCCCTGTTGGTTATGTGCTCCTCACTCCTTCTATCATTCCTGGTTTTCCTTTGACAGAGGTCAGTTTTGCAGCTCTCAGACAAGTGCCCAACAAATGCTATGTACCATGAGTACTTTGAGCCATTTGGGTTGTTATAACCTAGTTTTGGCACATTTATGCTGGTGTTCAAAGATCTGACAAAAGGCACACCTCTGTCTGAAAAACAATTTTACTGTCAAACTTCAAGTTCTTTTAATGGATGGAACATGGAGGTGGGAAGAGGGGGTGGAGAGGGAGTTTTCCCTCTAACTTCATCATCTGGAATGACTCAAGCTTTTAAAGTTCCATGAAGAAATAACTATTTAAAATAGATCAGCCTCAGACAGAGCTAATGCAGAAAATGTGACACAAGTAGATGCCATTTCGCGAACTAATTTACTCTGGATTTTGATGTGGTGGAGACTATTTTAGTAATAAGTGGTGCACCCTGCAAAAATTATCACCCAAAGGCCCCTGGAGTCAGCAGGAAACTCTTCCTCAACTTCTGTGATCAGGTCAGCAATCCGAATCCTCTTAGTTCTGTGCTTTTAATTGTATTCGTGGGCAAATGACAAACACGGTCATTGGAAAAAAATAGCTTGGTGAATCAGAAGCCAAATCTAGCGCTGCATTTCATACATTAGCATAAACTTGGATTTCACACATTTCATTGCCTCGTTTTGCTAATATTATTCAGTTTCTCTTCACTGTGGGCCACCTTAACTGCATCGTTTAGTGTTTTTTCCTCTGCTAGCATCCACATCAATTTTCTCATCTGTGAAAAAAATAAAAAAGGCCTTTTGGAGAACATACAGAAATATATGCTGTATGCTGAGACCTTGAAAATCCTGTGCCATGTCCAGGGCTTTTTTTTTTTATCCCAGTAAGAGCAGAAACTTATTCCCACACCTGCAGGTGTTTTCCAGCTTTTCTGTGATGAGCTCTCCATCTCAGTAAAGAAATTGCCTCATGGCCACTTACCCTCCGAGTCATCATGTAACATCCTTGTGGCAATTTACATTACATGGAAAAGCACACTGAAAAAGCACTTATGCCTCTCTTTAAGGGATCTTTAGAGGAATATAGGTATTGACCTTCTCGTAAAAGTTGATCATGGTTTCTGCTTTTGCTGTTGATCTCATCTCATCCTTCTTTTGGCTCTGTTCCTTCCAGGTGAAGTCCAGGATGAAAGCCAGCATACCACAGAACAGTGAGCTCACCAGTGTGCTATAGACCACAGCCCAGGAATCTGCTTCCCAGTCTTTCTCTGGTGTGAATCTTCCACTTGACATGCAAAGTGCTAACAGAATCCTAGATCATGTCTGATTACCAAAATAAAAGAAAGTGGAAATCTCCAGTGGTTACTTAAGAAAGAGCTTTACAGCCAAGCGTAATTCCTCTTCCTGGTGTATTCTGCTGTATTTTTCCAGTATCATTTTCCTTGTTCTCACAGAAACAACAGGATGGCACTGGGACCTGAACTCTGACTCTGCTGTTTCTGCTGTTCTGGTTGCTGATGCTGCTACTTTGCAGCAGCTAAGTGGGATCCAGATGGAAGTGTGAGTTATCTTTCTTCTGAAGAAGATACATTAGCAAAATCCCTGACACTTTTATATAGTTAAGAAGTTACTTCTGTCATCTCTTGGTGTGATAGATTGTAGACTATTAACATAGTCAAATTGCATGCGGAAATACCAAACTGTTTTTTGTTAACATAACAAATTAACATCAACCCCCATTCATTTTAAACACATGATATTCAGCACTTTCATACATTTATGTATGGAATGTGTAAAAAAGGACAATTTTTCAAGGACTTGTAGAGATGGGCATGTTGGAAATTTCAAAACAAAATGATACACAAAGTTGACATTAGTAATGACTGTCTATGAAAATGTTTTACTACATGGAAATGTTTATAACTTCTGTGAACATTGTTCACTTCTTACAGCAGAGGCAAATCTTTAACGTCTGGTCTATTCTAGAAGGCTTCCTTAGGCCTGTCAGATGTCTGATCCTATGATGCCATGTAGAACAATCTGGGATAAGAAAATAATGTGACAGCGATTAAATGTTGAGCTATATTACATGTAGTAACAGCAGGGACTTCCTATTAGCTGTTGTCTATCCCTAACTACTTCATGTCAATTTTTGTTGTCAGAATTTTTATATTTATTTGTCATAGAATCATAGAATCGCTCAGGTTGGAAAAGACCTTGAAGGTCATCGAGGCAAACCACAAGCTAACCATACTACCCTAAATCTAAAAACCCTACACTAAATCATGTCCCTGAGCACATCCAAATGATTTATGTTTTCAGGAACTGTTTTTGAATCAAACCAAATGTGTACCTGCATCATTGGAGTAAAGCAAAAGCTAGAAGTAATCCAGTCAAAGCTTTGTCATTTGGGACATTCTCTCCAATTAAAAGGACTTTCATGAGCTCATAATAATAATTAATAATATGAGGAGAGTTCGTCAGAGCATTCCTAGTCTAAGAAATGTGGTGAAAATTTATGAGGGCTGCAGAAAACAGGCAAAAGGAAGGAAGCCATGAGTTCCTTAACTTCAGATAACCTATGACTCAAGAGGCTGATTCCTGATCTGAGATTTTCCTCCAGAGGAGATCCTGATGCTTAAGTAGGGCTGTGCAGAAGGGCATCAAATGATGGCGTTGTTGACTCTGGAGCACTGAAGGAGACTGGCCAGTTCCCAAGAAACAGAAGCCTCCCAAGTACTGTGTGTGCTGACAACAAAATGCAGCAGAGAAATTTTCCTCTTATATTCATGAGCAGGAGAACACAATACCTGTGTTACTCATGCAAGATGCTGTACCATTTTTAGGGGATTAAATGGAACTTGTTATATGTAGCGCAGTAGTTATTTCAACATCAATGAATGCTGGGGTGCAATTTTGCTGGAAGCAAGTGTGCTGAGCAATGTCTGATTTTAATGTAAACCAAAGCAGTACTCAATGCAAGTGAGGTAAGTAGTGTTATTTCTTCACATCACGCTCATTCTCTGATTAATCCCAGGTCATCTGTTGTGTATCCAGAGGCATTTTCCTCATCCATCAGAGCTGCAGTAGCTGCTTATTGGTGTTCAGAAATCCAGATGAAGCTGTGAGAGAACAGGAGCCCACGTGGGAAGTGTGAACCAGAAAGCTGAAATTACAGCAGCTGGATTTTGGCCAGAAACACTAGGGCTAAAAACTGAATTCTGAGAGAGCTGCTGAGACCTTAAGTGGCAGTCACAGGCAGGATGTTTGTTTTCCATCTCCTCCGGGGCACGGCACATCCAACAGCACTTTCCCATCTTTAAGACAGGCTGAGACTTTTGTTCAGGACTGACTCAGAGGAAAGGGTGCCACTAGATGAATCACTGCATGACTTCCCTCAGTTTGGGGGTATTCTTTAGAGACCTCAATGCTCGCTCCAGAGCCATCCTGCTTGATGAATGGGAAGCACTCTGATGAACACATGCAGAATGTTGCTGCAGGCCCAGCACTCTGAAAGTGTACATGCTGCCCACAGCCTGCTCCAGCAAATGAGTACACATGTGCTTAACTCTACACTTCTGAGGCACAATCCCATTAATTTAAATGGGATTACTCCTGGGCTTAAATTCCTGCAGGATCAGCACTGAGCTCTGTGGCTGCAGCTGGTTGCACAATGAATGGTGTAACAGGAGCTTGGCTCGTTCAGGGTTGTTGCTGCCCCAGTGTTTTGGACTTGGAGGCTTTTGACTCTCCCATGTGCTTGAAACTCGGGGAATGCTGAGGAGGCCCCACTGGCTGAACATTCCCATTACTCATAGTCTCAAACGTGAAACCTCAATTCTAAGATCTCCTGAATATAAACTTTACTTGATCTCCCCTCACCTGCAAAGCTATTTCAAATCTTCTATGGATCCCATCTCTTTGTCTACCCCAGGCTTCCTGGAGGATTTTTGAGTCTGCCATTATTCATGGATCACCTTACCCGCTTTCATCAGTACAGTACAAGGAACCCTTCCCCCTTGCTTATCCTCTCTAAATATTTCCTACTTCTTAACATCTTTCTGCTAATCTCCTTCGTCCTGCTGGAGCAGACTGCCTCTTAAAAGAAATATTGTCTTTGCTCATCTTTGGGTCATTTTGGTCAGTAGGCCTTAATGGCAGCCCAGGATAAACACGTTGTCTGCAAGAGGAAAGTTAGTTACAGCTGAATATGAAAAAGTGCTTCCCTTATAGCATGCATTGATCTTCTTTTCTATGCAGTTGCTGATTTTTGTTGGAAATCATCTGGCTGCTTTTTTTTTTTAAATGAATCAATAAGCTCACAAGGGTAGCAACTGTATGTTAATAAATAGCTGTATAAAATAATTAATAAATAGCTTACAGTTAATGGCTGATATACAACATGTATATGTATGCCTAATACAGATCTGGGAGAGGCAGTCTCTGAGGGAAGTTAATTTCTTTTGTTTAACTGCATGTATTTTAACTTTTTGGTTTCAAGGAAAAAAAATCTCCCACTGGAGACCTTTTATGCCAAGTCTGAGCCTGGAGCAAATTTTTATGGCTGAGTTGCAGTAACCCCTTGAATATAGGGGTTTATAACGGAAACTCTGACAAACCCTTAGCTAGAGCGCTTCTAACAGATGTTTCTGTAATGAAAGCTGTGCAGAACAGGCAAAGAGAGCAAACTGTATTTTGTATTTTGCAAAGATCTCGAGTGATTGTGCACAATTCATACAGTGATGGTGGCTTTAACCTAAATCACAGTACTCACACCAGGCTGCACACTGGGGATGTGCATAAATTAACAATAATTCTGTTTTGGTAAAGCAGCTTGCTGTTGAAGATAACTTCCTGCCTCTCTTGTATAGATTTGAAAATACAAGTCATTCTGCAGTCCTGAAGAGCAATTCAACCATCTGGTAGTGGTGGTGATAATAGATATGATCTTATTCATTGTGCCCTGGAGATGGATGCCATCATTGTTCAATTACACAACTGGTCTGAACAGAAACCAAATGTACTCCTCCATAACTGAGAAGAGTATTTGCTGTTTCCTCATGCTATGGCATCTCTGGTAGTCTCTGACCACTTTGTCTCCTTCCCTGGAGGGTGGATGAATACAACTGGGTGGGTGGGTTGCACAATGCTGTCTTGTCTGCCTGGGCTCAAGAAGATGGGATGCTCTGAGGATGAAACTGGGCAGAGAATCAGACAGCCATGCACTCACAGCACACTGGTAACTCAGAGACCCAGATGTTTTGGCCCATGTTCACTGAGAAGTTGAAGCCTGGCTAAAACAGAAAAAGAGCTCAACTCTATAGCTTCTTCAGAATGGAGATTTTAATTCTAGAAATGTTACCAGAGTGTGTTTTGGTTTTTGTTCCAATCTTCCTGCCTGCACTCATTAAGTGGAGATCAGAGTCACTGGACCATCATCTGAGGGTGTGTTTGATGGTGCTGCAGAGATCTTGGCAGTCAGCTGCAATCCACACAGGGCTTGTGGAGCCTTCAGTGGCAGGATGAAAATGACATTTATGTATGTAATAAAAGCATAAATTTGTTCCACTGCCTTCCTCTTTATCATGGAATTTTGCCATACTGAATTCCTTTTGAGTAAATAGAAAAAATAACGTGTAATTAGTATTCTCCTGGTTAATGCTCTATTAATGTGCAGTACTCAGAAAAATGCAGTCCTTGGGATCGTATTCATAGAATCATCATACAATGACAGAATGATTTGAGCTTGGGGGAATCTTAATGATCATCTAGTTCCAATCCCTGCTGTGTGCAAGGTTGCTCAGGGCCCCCTCCAACCTGGCACTGAATGCCTCCAGGCATGGGCCATCTTCAGCTTTTCTGGGCAGCATATGCCAGTGCCTCAACACCCTCTAAGCACAAAATTTCTTCCTAACATCTAGCCTAAACCTTCTTTTCATTTAAAGCCATTTCCCCTTGTCCTTCTATTCATCATAACCTTGCAGGTTGCTTGGAGTAACTGTGTACCCTGTGTGAAAACTCCACTCTCATCCATATATACTCTACTCCAATGAATAGAAGCATGTGTAGGTACTGAAAAACAGAAATGAAACTGTGGTTAATACATCCTTCAAGCACTAATGACAGAAACCAGACCCCTAATTACAGAATCTCAAACTGAGCTTAGCAGAGACCTCTGGGTCCATCTGGTTCTACCTTCTCAAGTGGGGCTACCTAGAGCAAGACCACATTCAGATGTTTTCTGAAGATCTCTAGATTGACTTCATCAATCCACTTCTGAGATCGCTGTCATGTTGTTTCTAGGGCCATGATAATACGAAATCATGTGTGTTCAGGACTGCTTCCTGGAGTGAGTTCCTCAATGTCATTTGTTGTCATTGCATTGTTTGTGGATTCAGAAGGGTTCAAGCTACCTGCCACAATTAAGCTGTTCTGGACTTTCAGGATGGTTCAGGGCAATAGCATGTTGTTGTCTAAATTAAGATGTCCATTGAATGTCCTATCTTGCCACCTGCTATTCATTTCACAATTGTCCACTCCTTGGATACAGCTTGGCTGCAGCTTTTTACAGTTTTCCCTACTTTCCATCTCTGCTTTTTGTATGTCATGGTCCGGACACAACTTGAAGCAATGACCTTCCAAATGCCACCTCTGGTGCATCAGAGCTGAAATGGTATAACGGTTGCCCCAGCTTCCCTCAAGCAGAGTACAGCCTACCCTGGAACAAGGAGCTTGTCATTATATGCCTGCCTCCTGACCACCAATTTGTTGTTCTGAGAAGCTCAATGTTTTGAGAAGCTCAGTGTTTCTACCAGCTATCCCTTATCTTTTTGTGGTGAAGCTATCAAGAAGCAGCATATAACTTTCTTCTGAGTGAAACTAGTAAATTTGTTGTAACAGATTCAAAAGTGGGGAATTTATGTTTATCTTAGCAGAGGGACAAATAATGCAGTTGTAACTGTAAGCAGAGAGGAAAGGAAAAGTGGAGAAGTGCAATACAGGAACAGTTTCATGAGAACACTCTCTCAAGCTTACCTTTCATCAGTCACTCTGGATTAAACAGGTAAATATTTCATACTCTCCTTTACCTACACCACAGTCACCTCATCTCTTGGTAAATTTGGGCCTATACTTTCCTATCCTTAACAGACCCCTAATAATCCTACTCTGGAAAATGTGTTTTAATATTTAAGGGAGTTACACTCAGAGGCAATAAACTGTAATCAAGTATTCACTGTTTGGACTTAGGAACCACTGAACTCTGATTTGCCTGCCAAAACTGACTTCCCCCAGAATCCTGGGCAAAGCACAAGTGTGCAAATTCTAGGTGTCAAAAAGTCAATAGCTGTTCTGGAATGAAACTTTCAATAGCTCTGTTTCTATAACTGAATGTCCACGTGGACAAATTACAGCTCACAAAAGCATTTGGTCATTAAAATACATGGGCACTATGTAAATGCTACAGGGATTGTTTTAATGGGAAACACTGAATAGTGTATTCTGCTTATTCTTTAAGTGGATGATAGTTACATCCATCCTGAATGATCATCACTAGGTCAAATATGACCCACGGCAGTGAATAACTTTCACTACATAAATAAATATATTTATTTCACCCAGTGCAATGCTCTCTCTCATGCTCTGTATTTTGGCATCTATTCCACTGTCTGGCTTCTTGGCAGAAGGCTGTGCAGGTTGTCAGAGGAGTTGGAGTGAACTGATACATCCATTTGCTGGCCATTTGTAATGCTGGCTATCTTCCAGACATTAATCTGTTCCTCTCACTTAGGCTCATGTATGAACAATAAATTAGATAGGAGTGAGCAGTGACGTACTCTAAAACTTTATATGTGTGCATGTATAATAAGACCAGTAAAAAGACATCAGAATTCAGGATATATTACTGCATTCAGTCTATACAAAGGGAGACTAAGGTGCAGAGTGGTAGAGAATCATACCCTTATAGTGCTCAACCTTTCAGATCATGAAAAGTAATGACAGATTTTAATTAGCAATGCCATCCTGGTTTGTGATATCTTTATCTCCAACAATTTATTGTATCAATTCAGTTCATGGTAGCAAAGTGGCTATGAAAGACATGGACCAAGGGTTAATTTCGGGCTGCCTTTAAATCGATGGCAGAACTCCCAGTGACTTCAAAGAATGAAGATCTCACCTGACTTCTCAGCCAGTATAAGCTAACATACCTCCTTATACTTCAATAAAATCAATGAAGTCTTGATGATTTATTGTAAGTGAGAATCTGGCCCTCAAGCTATTAAGGCCTATAATTTATAAAGCTGTAATTATGGAACTATAATTCCATCAAGGATTTCTGGCAATATCATGGACCAGAGTTAAGTGAATTTTGCAAATAAATCTAATGGTCTTGCAGTGCAGTGGAAATACATCCCTCTTTCTAGGTAAGACTCTCAACGCAAAGATATTAAAATGTATTTTATCCCACTCACAGCAATAATTGGAAAGGAAATGTTAGCTGCAGATTTGAGATACCCTGAGCAGTGAATCAAAACATGCAATTTGAAGCAGCCACTCTTAAGCCATGGATGGTCCAGAGCACTGCTGTGACAACTCTAGGCACAAAATCTCCACTTGAATGTGATTTTTCTTTTAGCTGCCATTATCTACCAGCTTTGATATAAGGTTCTAATTTCAAGGCTAAACACATCCAGATAGCACATAGGTGGTGTCTGGACTTCTTTAAGCTTGTGATGTAAAGTATCAACTGTGTGTTCACGAACAGCAGGAGTGGTTGGAACCTCACAATAAGGGGGGAAGAGCAGAGGTGTTTTTGAGGTATGAACACAGAGTGTGAATGAAGGAAATGATATTACACTCTTTTGCTTCTTTTCTGCCCTCTTTCCCCATTCTGACTGTAAATCTGTGTTTGGATAATTAGTCACCCAATTAGACACAGTTATATGTGAACAATAAATGTCCTTGCATACTTGAACTAGGCCTACAAAGCTGAATGTATACTATTGTGTCTTCTTTCAACTAAAAATCTGACTCTTCTGGTTTCTCTGATGACTGTTAGGTCTCTGAAAATGCAGTGAAACACATATGCAATTGATCTTCATTGGAAAGATGTGCCTGAAACTGAAAAAGTCTGGGACTTGGAAGAAGAACGTGCATGGATGAAGGTTACATTTGGACCAAGTGTGGTAATTTTGAGGATACGTGACTGTTTTAACTAGGAAAGGCACACTTCTTCAGACTCAGAAATAAAGATAAACAAAAGAGGAAATTAAAAAAAGAACACACACACAAATTTGAGTAACACGTTGTGCCCTTCACGTTCACTCATGTAACACAGGATTTGTCAAGAAACATGCTCAGCTTTTCAGAGATAGCAGTCACAGGTCCAGATATTTGTAACTTCTAGTGATTGAAAAGTGACTTCAAATATAAATCTCCCTTGTGCCACAGTAAACTTTATTTTCTCTATATTTGCTCAGTAAGGACCATAAGGAAAATAAATGACAGATTTCCTCTGTGGAAAACTCCTGTTGAATTTAATATTGGTGATTCTATGAGGATCTTCAAGGACAAGGGACTGTAAAAAAAAGTAAAAATTGCTCTCTGCATTCAGCAGATTTTCTGTGCTTTAAATAGCATTCTATATGTAGTTTTCTGTTAAAATTAAAATGACAGACCTTCCTCCCAAAATCTTACTTCTAATTCTTGTTGAAGTCACTGAAAATGGTGTACATGGTTAAAGTTTATTACTTGCTTGAGCAGCGTTTTGCTGTACCAGGCTTAGGCATGATTCTGAAATTAGAACATGGTTTTTTATTTTCTTCTGGAACAGGTGCTATCACAGTATTTCCTCCACACTGGGATACAGATCATGTTATTCATCCCAGTATATTTCTCCCAGGAAACACTGTTGCTTAAGGCTGAAGATGTGCTTTAGAGAGATGAGGATCGAATCTGGGAATTTGCAATGATACTCCCCCAGTTTATACAGCTGAAGAGTCAATCCTTGCTAATAATAAAAGACTTAATCTAAAAATCTTTTCAGTAGTCTATGCTGAAGGGACCAAAGACTGACAATTAGCTGAAGTTTTTAAATACACCAAACATTTTTTAATACATGCTCCTAATTGTGGGGAAATGATTCATAGAGATGCAGGCAGATCCGAAGTGAAAAACAGCTCAGAATAACTTGGATGGATGATGGCATACATCAGTTCCTTGTAGGAACAGGAACCTAATAATTGAAACCTCAAATAAGGAAGCCTATTCTTTTTATGGAAATCTTGCCAGAAGGCCTATGCTTTCGTACAGGCTTGTTGATTTCTCTTACCACAGTAGACATGACTGCATACTGTACTACTGCACACTGTACACTACTGTTTACTGTCATACTGTTGGTTTAATTGACTGCAATGTGTCATCTGATTCACTAAGCTACAATGAGGCAAACAGATATTTAGCTGAAATATTTCAACATAGCTCTAAATTAGCTCAAGAAGAAAACTCCATATATAAATTTTCCTAGCATTTGGGATAATTTATTTTCCACTATATGAAGCAATTAATAAATCGTGCAGGCTGAGATTGCCCTGAATTCCTGCTCAGCCCACTCTCAGGTTTAGTGTGTGGTGAATGCACAGGGATTTTTCATGTGCAGTGCAAATGCGTGATGTGGGAAGTGAGGGCACATGGTGGCTTTGGCTCAAGCAAGGACTGCTTTCCCCAGATAAGCAGTCCAACACTATTCTGCAAAACCACTTGTGTTGCAGAGCTGCTATTTCAATCACAGAAGTCTTGTAGTCACCTGAATGTACTGAAGACACCTAATCTACACCTTGACCAATGAATTATATATTGCCAGGGGATTGTCTCAGCGCTGGCACTTGTCAGAACTGTTATACTGTTAGAAAAGTCCCCAGCAGAGCGCAGGAATAAGCATGGGTCAGCTATTCCTCCCAGTATCACAGAATCACAGAATCACAGAATGGCCAGGGTTGGAAGGGACCTCGAGGATCATGAATCTCCAACCCCCCCGCCACATGCAGGACCACCAACCTCCCCATTTAATACTAGACCAGGCTGCCCAGGGCCCCATCCAATCTGACCTTGAACACCTCCAGGGACGGGGCATCCACAACCTCTCTGGGCAGCCTGTTCCAGCACCTCACCACTCTCTGGGTAAAGAATTTCCCCCTCACATCCAACCTAAATCTCAACCCCAAACTTAAAACCACTTCCCCTTGTCCTGCAATTATCTATCCTTTCAAAGAGTTGATTCCCCTCCTGTTTGTGGGCTCCCTTTAGGTACTGAAAGGCTGCAATGAGGTCACCCCGCAGCCCTCTTTTCTGCAGGCTAAACAAGCCCAGCTCCCTCACCCTGTCTTCATAGGGGAGGTGATCCAGTGCCCAGATCACCTTTGTGTCTCTTCTCTGGATCCTCTCCAACAGTTCCCTCTCTTTCTTGTTCTGGGGGCTCCAGACCTGTACACAGCGCTGCAGATGGGGCCTCACAAGGGCAGAGTAGAGGGGGACAATCACCTCCCTGTCCCTGCTGGCCACCCCTCTTCTGATGGAGCCCAGGACACCATTTGCTTTCTGAGCTGCAAGATGTACTCCTGGTTCATGGTTAAGTTTTTCATCCATCAGGACCCCCAGGTCCTTCTCTGGGGGGCTCTCTGCAGTAGGGCACCTGGAAGAGGTTACAGTGATTTGGAGGTCCCAACCACAAAACACCCTCTGAGTAATCATTTTGAGCATCATCTTTAAATGAACCTGATGCAGGGCCAGGCACAAGGGCAGAAAAAGCACATTTTAATGAGACTGCTAATGTGGAGCTCCATGCTGGGCTGCAGGCAGCAGCAGGGCCTGAGGACCAGCACAAAGGCCTGATCGCGGTTCCTGGGGGAAGCCAGGCCTTCTGCTGGTGCAAACCTTGCGGGAGCGCTGGAGGATTACCCAGCTCCACTTGGGCACGTGCCAGAGGCTGAACAGCAGCACCCGAGCAAGCTCAGGCTGCATCCCTTGTTTAGTTTTTGTCTCTGCTTTTGGAGGATTAGTGAGGATTTGCTGTGGAGAGTGGCACTAGTCTGTTCTGCTCTGTGTGGATGCACATGAGCAGCCTGTCCCAGCCAGACTTCCTCCAGCCTTTCAGGTCACTGCCAGCTCCAGCAGAGCAGTGTGTATGCTTTACTACTTTCCTCTTGCTGGAGAAGCCCCTGTGAGGGCATAAGCAGGGCTGAAGGCTGCCCACCTTTGCCCCTCACATATTGGGAATGAGCAGCCACTCAGCACTCAGTGTGCTGGTACTCCTGCCCATTCCCCATTGCCTCTTTTCCACCCACTCCAAGGCCACACTATAGATGCTACAGCACTTTTGTTTTCAATTAGGGCTTGATACTAATTGCCTTCAATGAAATTATTTTCACACCACAGCTGACCAAAGCCAGAAGACGTTAAGTCTGTTCCCTTACAAATCATTTCTCCTGCTCCCTAGGGTGGAGACAGAGTGAATAGGCAGTAGGCGCTGCCTTGGCCTAATTGTCCCCTAAAATATGCAGGCAGCTCCCACAGCAGTAATCAGACAGGCACACGTGCATCTGGGGGGCTGTGTGTTGCTATCCATGCCCTCATGCTGAGGGACAATTGCCAGCATCCCCCGCCTACTTTAGCCCTGGACTGTGAAGAAGAGGAGAGGGTGTCTCCTTAAAAGCAGACAAAAGAAGCCTCCCCTCACCCCCAGCTACAATACAAAAGCTGAAAATAAATCTTCCCTTCTTACTACCCAGGCAGATTCAGGGAGAGAGATGCCAGCTAGGGAACACTGACACAGTTAAAAAATAAAAAGGATTCTGTGAATCAACACTGGCTTGGCACTGCAGCCTGACAAATCCTACCCTAATCCATGCAAAACCTCCCAAACCAGTCAGTGAAATGCACAGAGAAATTCTGCTGGCCTGAATTTGCCTGTTACCTTCATCCTGCATGGCCCTACTTCTCCCGGAGCTCCTGGTAACCACTTCCACAGTTCCTGGCCCCCAAAACTGAACTTCATCCTCAAAGCTGTGCCTGAACTGAGCCCTCTGCTTCTACGACACACTGCCTGGCCTCGGGTGATATAATTCGTACCAGCAGGGAAGACTTGATTCCTTGTTAAATAAGAGACATCATAGAAAAATAGGGCAGGGTGGGACTAAAAGGAGCTGTCTAGCCTCTTTCCATCGGCTCCAGTTAACATTAGTGAGAGCAGCCTGCTCCTGGCAGACCTGTGCTCACTGTCACCAAGATGTTGCCCCTTGGAGCTGAGACAAGCAAACACCTTTCCTTTTTTGAGCTCATGCAGCTGACCACGCTCTCTCTGTTTTGTGATAAACACATTCTGCATCTCTGAATTACAATGATAATTAATGGAGGCTGGGGGCTAGATCTTCACCTGGGAGGAACTGGCAGGGCTCTGGGCAGGCGGTGGAGCTGTGCTGTATCAGTTCAGGCCAGAGCCTGACCATGCTCCTGAAATCAGCAAGTCCTGGAGTCAGTGAGATCCCAGGCTTTGCTCTGGTGTCAGAGGTGCCAAGGAGGAAGACCACAATAGGTGCTCAGTGCTACAGCTAATGCAGTGCTCTGCCTTGAACCAGAAGCAGGATTAAGGCAGTGAAATCAAGGAAGGCATTGCTTTCCCCAGACTACCCAATTACAGTGAAAAAAAATAGACCTCGTTATTACAGAGACGAAGATTAAACACACACACACACAAACACACACACAAACACACACACACACACACAAAAGGAAAATATTAACAGTACCTTCACATTTTCACAACGTTGGTGTTAGGTTTCTGGTTCTTCTATTTCACAATACTGCAAAGGATCTTAAAGGGATTGATGGTTCTGCAGGGCAGAGGCTGTGCCTTTATTTTCTTTGGGAAGTACCTTGAGCGCTGTTGGTTCTTGCTACCAGAGAAAAATAACAAAAATCTGAAGGCATAAGACAAATATACTCCTTCAAGAGTTTCTAATAAAGTGATAATGTTGAGCGAGGCTGCCAGTATATTCTGTGTCCAGATGCACTGCAGCAGAAGGGAAGAATTTAACATGTTTTGAAAATGCCAATTGTCTGTTGCCAAAGATGCTTATGATCCCACTGCCAGCAGGGTAGGCGGCGGGGATTAAGATGTCAGAGGAGACGTCATTCTACCTAGGCAACACTGGTTTCATTGAAGAAGACAATGCAAAGACAGTACTGTTTCCCACAAGGAAGATTCCTTTTCCTCGTCTTACATTCTGAGTTTTTCATTGTCTCAAATGAAAAACTCAACTTTTATAGAAGCCCTTTGTATTCCTTGGGATATATTTATGGCGATAGCAGCCAGGACATTGGATGGAGGTATTTTTCCATCTACAAAAGGGACTTCTGAGCTCTCATGCCTGTGAGTATTTCCTGGTCCTCCACTGCCACACGGGTGTCTGGGATGGGTGCTAGGGTTGCCACATTGCAGAGGGAACGTAGCCAAGGTCATGTCCAGTGTGTGAATAAGAACAACAAATGGATCTCTAGAGTCCCAGCTGGTGTCCTCAGCGTTCACCTAGCCCACACTGTAAGCAGAGGTTCCATGCAGGTTGGTGAAGACCCTGGTGTCCTCATCTTCTAGCTGTGCTGCTGCATCCTGGAGAAGAGTTATCTCAGTGTTTTGCAGACAGGGTCAAACCCAGATTGCATGTTTGGCCTTTCTGAAGTATCTCCTGATGATCCTGTTTCCTTAAAACTTTTTCTTTCCCTTGTGTCTTTGTCTGGGACGTTCACTATAGTCTGGGTGTGAGTTTAGATCCCTAACTTTGTCAGTGCAGATTTGAGAGGCCTTTTTGTAACCCCTGCCCAGTTCAGAGGTTTTAAGCATTTGCGTAAATCCCTCCCCACTGGGCCAGTATTAACCACATGGTTAACCTGAAATGTGATTAGAAGCCATATTCAATGGAGTTAAGCGTATGCTTAAATTCTGCTCTAAATGGATACTTTCTTGAACTGGAGCCTGCATTTTTTTGTGTGATCTATCTTTGTTCCTCCACATATCTTTACTGCAAATTATTCTACAATACACATATGGCTCAGAAATTATATAACTCTGTGGCTTTTACACAAAAAGCTCAGTTGATACATCACATACTTAACCTCTTGAACAAAGGAGTTAACTTTACAGGATCAATTTACATGCAAGGGCCAAAGCTTTTGGATGGAAACTAGCTGTCATGTGGTGTGCAGTCGAAAGAGCAAACAGCTTATTCATTTTGATAGCATTGGATTCAGAAACAAAACACAGACGGCAGGAAGAGTCTGCCTGGATTTCCAAACATAACGCATGTCCCTGCTCTAAAGCATATTTATTTAAACCTTCTCTCTATGCTTGCAGTTAGTTATTAGACCTAACTCCCAATTTCCTCACATCAGATGGTTCAAACTGGCCCTACAGATCATGCTCTGCTGTCCATCGTGCATGGTCAGCTCATACTGTAGTGAAAAGGAATAGTATTTCTGTGTGAACATTGATACCAGTGCTCAAATAGACATCACTGGAATCACCTCATTGCCACCTCATTGGAATCACAGACTCCCAAGCTTTGAAGATGACTCTGAATGACACTCACATACTCTTCATATAGTTTCTTCACTTTACATGTTATCTTTCCTGCATTAATCATTTGCAACTCTAGGCCCTGAGATGTGCTCATTTTACTTTCAATGTAATGAATGTACAGGCTATTAAGATGATGACTTAAGTCTGTTAGTGCTTGGCCATGCAAACTTAACCCCTGTCAGCAAATACTTGGTCACAGAAATGGCCTCATTAATCTGTTGCTGCTGTCTTAACAAGTGCTTGCTCTGTAAAGCTCATGTGGGCTTATCCTGCAGGGACTGATCCAAAACCTACTGAAGGGAGTAGGAGTTCTGTCATTTCGTTGAGCATGGCACCAGGATTTTAAGGAAAAAAAGAAACACTTTGTAAGAATGAATTCAACTGCTTTAGACAGACATTATTTATAATGTAACGTGGCATCATCAGTTGCCTCCAAAATTAATTCAGCAGGACCTACAATTTTTTTTTCACGTCCACCTACAGTTGTATCAATTAAATATAAAATAAAGTGACATTTGCAGGTTATTTTTTCCTGTTTTCTGAAGATGGACTTAGTGAACATTTCTATCAAATTCCTTTACTACCCAGTTTTATTTTACTGATTGGTACTGCTCTGTGATACTGCATAGGATCAAACTCAGGTGTTAAGTACTGCATTTATGGATGTCTCATTACATCTGTGTGACTGCAGTGAGCAAGGAGTCACTGCTGGGTGAAGCAAACATACGAGTGGCAGAGAGGGAGTGACAAAAATAGGGAAAACATGTTTTGTATCAAAACCAGCCATCTGGGCTTTCTGCCTGCCCAGTGGAAATAGGCTGTAAATGGGACAGTACGCAGTCTCTAGACTCTCACTAACTGCGGGGCAATTTTGACCCCACTGGGAATTCCCAGTTTAGACTAACATGCTCAGCACAACTCACAGTGCTGAGAAAATTGAGTTTTGGATGCGATTCCTGAGTCAGGCCCTTTAGCTACACTTAGAAAGCCACTCAGGGCCAGGGCACAAGCAAGACATTCTTCCTAATCAGTTATTAATTAGCATGCTCACTTGAAGGGCTTTGATGTGACCCAACCAGCATTGCCCAAGGTCTAGTGGCACAGCTTTCACAGAGGAGAGCAGGGGCCACCGGGTAGCAATGAGGTGGCTATTCTGGTTTGGAGGTGCAGAGCTCAATGGACACAAGCTACATCACTCTTTGCACTTAAGAACATAGAATCATAGAATTACAAGGTTGGAAAGGACCTACAAGATAATCTAGTCCAACTGTCTTCCTATCACCATTACTACCCACTAAGCTACTAAATCATATCTCATAGTACCTCATCCAGACATGTAAATCTTAGAATGGTTTCGATTGGAAGGGACCTTTAAAGATCCTCAAGCCTTCTCCCTTGCCATAAGCAGAGACATAATTCATTAGATAAGGTAATCCAAAGTCCCGTCCAATCTGAACTTGAGCACTACAGAGGTGGAGCATCCACAGCTTCTATGGGCAACCTTTTCCATGCCTCACCACCTGCATAGGAAGTAATTTCTTCCTTCTATCTTCCTTATATCTAAACATACATTTTTTTAGTTTAAAAGCAGTACCCCGTGTTCTAACACTACAGACTTCAGTAAAAAGTCACTTCCTCACTTCCCATGTTTCCTATAAGCTCCCTTTAAGTATTGAAAGACTTCTATATTGTCTCCAAGAAGCCTTTTCTTCTCCTGGCTAGAAACCTCCAGCACTTTCAGCCTTTCTCTGTGCAAGAGATATTCCAACACTGTGATCATTTCCATGGCCCTCTGGAACCAAAGTGTCCTGTCTTGTTTTATTTACCAATGCTGATTTTGCCTTTGACCCAAGCATTGTTTTTTACGTCTAGGTTGTATGACAGCACTGCTTCAAAGTGACACCTTGAGTTTGGCTCGTACACTCATGAGCATTAGCAGAAGGATGATAAGACAGACCATGAAGGATGCTTGGGTTCCTTTGTCCATACTTCCCTGCTCATTGCTGAGGTGACTGTCCACCTGATGAGCCAAAGTATTGGCACTAACAAAGCCCATCAGCCCAACAGCCCTGGTTACACGGACCCAGGACAAGGAAACAGGCTTTCTACTTCAGCAGTTAAGACATAATGCAATAGGGACAGATTAGGTTTTTGAGTTCTGCTTTCAGCACCAATACTTGGATCATCACTACCAGATAGAAGCCAAATCTAAATGCCTCTGTGCATTTCTTTTCAATACCAGGTGAATGTTTATCCACACCTATAACTAGTTCCTTTCTGAGGTTTTCTTTCTTGCAGAATGAGAACAAGAACCTCTGCATGATTTTGGCACAAACCCTACACATCTTGCCCCAGGCCATGTGATGAGTAGGGATGTAAGCATACTCACACAGGTCAGTTCTCAGCATGCCTGAGAGCATCCTTGTCAGATGCTGTCTGCAGAACTGTCCTCTCTTTCTGAAAAACATGAGGAAGTATGCACCTAACCCTCCACATGTTTGAAAATCCCAATCACAGTATTCAGCACTTCTTCAACACTTGTATCAGCATGAGTGTTTGTGAAAGGTCAGATCTTTCAGGACTAGAAAGTGTTCCAGAAGTAGTCAAAAGCAAAATAATAGCTCTAGCTGTGCAGTGTTGAAAGCTGTTGCTAACAGGCAGAGTTCAGAAACTGGGCCCTTTGAATGAAGAGCAGCCTTGCTCAGCAAGCTTTGAAATGTTGCAGAAAGTCACGAGGGTTGAGCCAGGAAACCACATCTCAAAGCAAACTTTTCTGGGGGGCAAGAATTTATTGCAGAAGTGTTTTGGGTATTGCACAGGTGAGATTTGCTGCAGCAGCTTCATGTGGTTAACATTTGTGCTTGGGGGTGGAAGCTACATGTAACAAGCAGCAAGGGAGGGCTGCTCTGTGCGCTCAGCAGCTGTGTATGATGTTATTCCTTTACTTTTACTGAAGCTTTGCCCCATCTGTCTCCTTCTGGATGGATATAACCTCATGACCTTGTATTACTGAGGGGTGACAGCTCAAAGGCCAGCTCTTCTCCTTGGTCTTTGTCCTCTGCCCCATTCTGCCTAATCTTTATCACTAAGGTCTGCTCCATGTAGTGCACAGAAATAAATTCATCCTAGGCTGGCTGTTCTGCTTACACATTTGCTTGCGTAACTATTTAGAAGTTCTCAGTATGTTCTGGGTAGATCCACACAGCTTTTATGATTGGGAAGGAAAAGAAACAATTTCTAGTCATTAAGTGCTGATCTCACAGTCGCTATATGACATAGGCAACCCTCGCAATGAAATATCTGTCTCAATGGCTGCAAAGAGATCACCAAATCAATTATTTGCATTAACATTTTATTCCTTTCCCTACTAGACATTTGTTCAGCTTGTTTATACTCAAACCACATGGCCACAAGCTGTGCAGTTGGTAATAAATGAGGGAACACATTTATCTTTGGAAACTTAGGCCAAGCCAAAAACTTGATCGCTTGTTTTTCTAGGAGAATAACACATGTGAGATTTAGTCAGATAAATCCCATTAGCAATAATGGGATTGCCTACGCTAATTGCCCATATAATAAATTCCAGTAACAACAGTTAGGATTTTACAGTATACAGCAGGTTTCTAGAAATACAGGGAAGTACTGGGGCTTTATATCTCCCCAGTGGAATCTGAGAAGTGGACTCTGCCTGTTGGACACTAACACCTAAAGCAACATCTACTTATCTCCTTGTCAGACCAAAACCCAGCTGCAACTTCCTGCTTTAGTGCCCAGCAGTGTCACTCTCAGTAGCTACAAAGGTATGAAGATCCCTTAAGTAAAGAATAAAAGCACAAGTCTTCCAGAAATTCCCACCTTGGCCGCCCAAATCGTGGCCAAACTTAAGCCCACTGACTGAGACTGCCTAGACATGAGGGGCCACTTTGGGTGACAGAATTTCTTGCTGTGGCTGATGAAGATTGTTAATTTTTGCAGCACTCCATTTCTATCTTGCTTTATTGCTTATTTTGGAGTCAATTCAGGAAAGCTGGTACATTTGGGTTTTCCTGCCCTGCCCCAAGGCAGTCCTGCTGGTAGATGAATGGAAGAATCTCAGCAGCTTTGCATGAAAACTGCTGACATACATGCTGTGCTTCTGCTGAACCTCTGCATCTCTCCTCCATTCCCAGCACCAAGCCCTTTTTCCCCTTCTTATCAAACTCAACTTCCTTGTTTACTTCTCTGTCCCCTTCCCATGCAAAAGGATGCATGGAGCAGATGCATGGAACAAGAGGGGTCCAGTACACGTCAAATACTGGAGCTTACGTAGGAAAAGCGTTATGCAGTTTTCCCTGCCTAAGCTGCTTAAATGTTGTGAGAACAACACATTCCAGTAACTTTTTTGGAATAAAGCCCTGTAATCAAGAGAGAGCACGACAAGCCATTTATGTACACAGACCCCGCGTTGTCTCCAAGCTGGTTATTTTGCCAGAGTATGGTTAAACTGAGCCCTCCAGAGCTGATGTGCTGGTAGAGACATACACCTTTCCTCCTTTCCCCCTCTTGTAGCTTAGAGCAGCCAATTTAAAATTTAATTTCCTGAAAATCACCATTCTCACAAGCACGCTGCAGGGTGCTCACTCTCCAATGAATCTATTTATATCTCCAGTCTGAGTAAAATGAAGCTACTATTTCAAAATCTATAAGGGTAAGTGGATCCAATACTCACGTGGACATGCTCCTTTTCTGCTGGGAAGATTTTACACACGAAAACGTTAACAGGATTTGCAAAATCCATCTGTTTGCAAAACCAGCATCTTCAAGTGCATTCAGTGCATTCAGATCTGTCACAGCAGGTGCATAGACTGTGGCTGACTCATGCAGCATGCAGAGAGACTAGTGCTGCTCCTTGTTTCCTCTCACTGACAAAGAGAACGTTTTCACCCCTTGGATCACAGTGAAAAGCTGATTCGAATTTGCAGAGTCAGAAAATTCAGAACTCAAATTGTTTGAATCAGTGGATTCAATAGGGAAATTTTGAAAGTCGAAGCAGAGCAACAGCATTTCCACTGGCGTTTCCAAAGCCCCGTATGGCTAAGGATCTCTAAGCTCCTTATAGATATTGATGAAATAAAGCTGCAGCATTCCCAAGTGCTGGGTAATTTTATTATCCCTTCTGCTAAGAGGAAAATGGAGACACGAAGAAAGTGGCTGGCCTGTGATTTGTCTGCTCAGCTGCTGGAGGAGGAGGTTGCAGGATTTCAGTCCAAACCACAAGGCAGCATTGTTGGAGGAAAAGCTGCTGTCTCTTTTGAGGAGTGGGAAAGGTGTCTAGAGAGTCCTTCCCCTCTTGGGATAAAGGCAGCATATTCTGCCATTCTAATGAGAGCAGAGGTCTTCTCTCTCCACTCGCTGTGGTTCCCAAAGGATCACAGTAGTTGGTGCAAGTTTGCTCTGCACAGACTCCTTGGAGAGGCTGTAACAACAAGGGACACCTTTTTAAGACCATGAACTTACATAAGGGACAGCTGGCATTTATCTGTACTTAGTTCAGGAGTAGGGGAAAAAGAGCCCTTTCTATCTGTTCAGCATTCTGAAACTGACCAGGGGATTTCTCTTTCCAAACACAAGTATGAAAAGCACAAGGCTGATGAGGCAGTTTCATTTTGCTGTTTTTCCGTACTGTGTTTTCTTTCCCCTCCATATTTTTCCATTTTTCTTTCAGCAAGTTGCTTTACATGTTGGATTTTGGATGGGTGTCCCATTCCAGGCCCTGCAGAGGAAGGGAAACCCCACTGCTTCAAGCAATAGAATAAAGAAAAATCTTAAACTGGCAGAGATATTAGGAAATTATGAAAACAGACAAATCTAGCAATATATTTCCATTCCCCTGGATCATTGCTGCCTTTGATTTAAATCTAGTGACCTGGATCTCTTCAGAGCAAAGGTCTGTGGTTTCATGGGCAATAGTACTGAAGCTTATTCCAGCATGTGGGGGATCAGCCCCTCCTTATCTGTACCTGAGCTTGTGAGTGGGCTCCCTGCATCACCAGTGCAGAGACATCAAATCCCCAAGCTCACCTAGATCTGCTGCCTAGTATAGGATGGGTGTGCTACTACTTCCAATCACCGGTTCCTTTCCTTTCATTAATACAGGAGACTTAATGGTGAGCTGAGATGCACTCCTCTAGATACTACTTACTTTCATCTCTTTGGATGAATCCCACTCTTCCTTTCCAAATAAATGCCTAGCTAAACCAGAGCCAAAGCCTTTATTACAGCCAACAACAGTACGGGTGAGATATGGCTTTTCATAGCTTCATGGCTGCTGCTCATGTGAGTTCTGCAGGCAGGAGATGGGGCTTGGCAGAGGCGCTCAGCTTAGTTTAACTCTGCTGCTAGCAGGATATAAGTTGCAGTGACACAAAGCTCAGAAGCTCATTTACCCTCTCTCTTGGATGCTTTTTGCAGGTCACTAGGATGTTTGCAGTCTGAATGTGGCCTGACAGATACCTTATTAATAGCAGCCTTCTGCCTGCTGAGATCCACTACCCTCTTGCATACAGTAACTTGCATTACACCATGCTGGTGTCAGTATTTACAGTGCTTCCTCACAATAACTTTAGATGACAGTATTGTAATTAAGATTTGTAGAGTTGTCTGTAACATGCAGTTGTTTTTACATCTTCAGCGCTTGTTTATTTTCTTTCTGTTTCTGAGAGTTTCTTCTTGCTGTATTTCCTTATTCTTTTTTTTTCTTCTCATCCTGGGAAAGAGATCTGTAAAGAAAGTGAGTCATGTGCCATGTGCACAGAGGATGGTCATGCTCACAGGCTCATTCTGCTTTCTGGTCAGGAGTTTTGAGTCAAGAAAATGCTTTTGACTGGAAATACATCACCAGCATAGCTGGGTCAGCAAGTCCTGAATGAACAAGCTGCTGAAGTAAGAGCAGATCCTTCAGTTGTCATCTCAAATGGATTGGAAACGACAGAGCTCTGAGGCAGTGCCCTTCTTTGGCCCAACGGACAGTTAGTGTTTGTTCCTCCACCTTTTAATTACCATGGTCCAGCCCTTGATATCCTCTAGCTCAGGTTCCCTTATCCCTGCCCCATCCCTGGAGGTGTTCAAGGCCAGGCTGCATCGACCCTGGGCAACCTGATCTAGTAGATGGCAACATGGCTTTCAGCAGTGGGATTGAAATTAGACAATTTTTAAGGTCCCTTCAATCCCAGGCCATTCTATGACGGTATGATTCCCTGTGTAATTTGCATTGGTAGCATTTCTGACACCCATGCCACAGTATGGCATGCCCTGATGTCTTGGCTGCTTGTACTCTGGTGTCATCTGCAGATCAGAAAAGGAGAATCAGGTAGTTGTGTTGGGATTGTGGAGCAGCACTGGTGCCTTTTACTGTCCCTCTGATCCATGTGTGGAAACCTGGAGGTGAGTGCTTTGTTTGGAACCAGGTTGTTCCACAATCATATCTCAGTACCTCTCCTGCACTCAGCTTGACTCAGCTTCCTGTTCAAGGTGAAAGGAAGGAGTTTTTGATTATGCTGAATGTGTTGGGGGCCACTCCTCAGGGTTGGCCCATGTCCGTGCAGAATGAGCCCAAGGCCAAGAAGGCTTCACAAAGGTCTGCTGGCTGTCAGAGGAAAAGCACATGTCTCCAATGGAGAAGGTAGCCCTTGTCTGGGCTGTGTCCCATCTTACATGCCTTGATTCATTTTGAAGAAATTCATTTTCACCTCGCTGTGAGCTTTGCAGTGCTTTGCAAACTATGCTTATTTTCTGGATTAAACAGGTGACATATGAAACCAAAATAAAGCAACTGAAAGTCTTCATTTTCTATTGCTGTTTGCTAGATGCAAAATAGCTCTTCCGGGCATGTTCTCAGTCGCTGGTTTTCCGGCAACGAGGAGGGAAGAAATGCAAATTAAAGGTCTGTAGACACTTTCCCCAGCCACCACCACTGTCTGCTGTGGTACCCATGGAGAACAGCTCTGCCTCTGTGTCCTCTCTCCTCTACGCTGCCTGGAAGTACTACAGACTGCTGTGATGCAGAATAACATCTGAGTCCTTGCTCACATCTCAGAGAAACTTGACCTAGTTTCTCTGTCAACATACTTGCAGTACTGAGCTTACCTAACTGGCAGATAACAGACTGAGCAAGATTTTAAACATTGAGGCTTTTTTTCTTCTCCTCAGAATCAAATTTAAAGAAGCATGTAGCTGACAAACAAAGCCTTATTTCTGTTTGATTTATTCTAAGCTGCCCTAGATATTTTGCTTTGCACTTCTGTTGAGCACAGTATTTTTACTGCAGGCTCATGGTAACACTGCAGAGAACCGGGGGAGACTGGGATTTCTGGATGTGCAGTAACTATGAGAAGAAATTAAGCAGTGAGGAATATGCCCATGATAGTAATAAAGTTATTGTGAGGTTTCCGTTATGTTGGACTATGCAGAAAGAATTAATAGAATCGACATTTAAGTTAGATCTAACTTAATATTTGATTGTGATGAGATTACAGGAGGAGAAAATATCTAATCTGAATACAGGATGCAATCCAATTAAAGAGGTTCACATGTGGAGTAGTTACACTTTCTTACTTACACTTGGGTAAAGAAGGTACTTTCACCAGAAATTTTGTGTTAAATTTCTGCAGTTTAGATCTATGATTTGGTCCAGACTGCAGAACAATACATTTTCTGATAATGGCTCAAGGCAGGGAATTACAGGGCAGTAGGAACACCAGACCCTGCCTTTATGGAATATTTTGCCTCAAATGTTGTCTTAGACTTTATTTCAAACAATGACATTAAATAGTGGCCCATAAAAAAGGGGAGTAAAAGAGGCAATCTGCACCTAGCAGCACTATTCTTCTGGAAAAATCTGGTCTTCAAAGGGTAAGGGCTGTTATCCTCAAGGACTTGGTTTTATTATACCAACATAAAGGTAACTTTGGCAGCATAGCTATCAGAATAAGAGGATTTGACGAGCAAAGCAGTCCTGAGGTAGAGGTAACCCAAGCTTCTTCTCTTACGTCACGATGCACTGCAGTGACCTGGCAAAGACACTGTATGTGACTGCAGTGGACACAGAGTGTTGCTCAATCTTGGAGAACTTCTCCCCATGTGCTGCCTGGTTTATTTTGGAGTCTGCTGCTGCCAGGAAGTGCTGCAGCAGGGTCGTGAGGTTTCTAAGGCAGATGTGGGATGTCTTCATCTAGCATTTTGCTTATCTCATCCACCACCTGGTGTCAGACATGACTTCTGAGGGCTATTGTCTGCAGTATGGTAATACAGAACAGCGTCAGCAGTTATTTTATATGGTGGAGGTTATTTTGCCAGATAAACATGACTGAGTTAAGGCACAATGGGTTGTTTTTCTCCATGTTTTTGTGACAAGTCTGCCTAAGGCTATCTGGCCACGCTTCACAGCACAGCAGAAAGAACTTCTCTCTCACTCACAAATTCATCCAATTGTCCAAGTTCAACTTGTGTTGTCCCAAGCTAAAACCATTTGTTTTTGTCTTTAAAATACAAAAAAAAAATAAAAAATAAAAAAATAAAGAAAGAAAAAAAGAAAAAAAGAAGCAAAAGTAATAGCCAGTTTGCCAGTTCTACACATGTATGTGCTCATACTAGAAAAGAGAAAACGCTATTTAATACTCACATGCATTATTTTTAACAGCTGCACATTTTTAGCAAAACAGGAGTCAGACCAAAGTATAGCTCATTGTTTTTAATAAAAAGAATATCAGTCTTGCCAGATGTGCTGTATGTTTTTTCTAAATGAACTAGAACAGTGTCCACAGCTGGGTATGATATGGGCTTGTGCAATAACATCACTTGTTTTTGCATGCCTGTAAATGGCAAAGCACAGACTGGTGTTTAATAGAAGACAAAAATGGTTTTCCTCATGAGAACAGAATGAATCTGATGGAAATAGAGCAAAGGCTATTTGCAGTACTGCCGATTCTACCATGCAGTAGTTAGCCCTTGAATCAAGATATGTTTCTCCAAGAAAAGAAAAACAAGGCTGAAGTATCTTTTAGGATGGCCATTGTCATGTCCCACTGCTGAAATGGCACTGAAATACAGAGAACAAACAGAAAATACAAGATGGAGTTGTGCTTCTGAATTGTTGTTCTGTTCTCCTTGCAGTTACGAATACCAAAAACTTTCAGATGCATATGAAAAACAGACTGAAAAAAAGGAAGGACATGGGCTTAAAAAAGTACGTGAAGCTGAGCTGGCTAGATCTTTCCTCATTCCAAGAGATGAAGTAGGGAACACCAATGATGTAGCAGCAGATGTCCACCAGGTGTAAGCTGTGACACTTGCATGTCTTGATCTTCAAGTATAATAGCTTTTCTAGTGCTTTTCGTACTCGAGACTACAAAGCCTACCTTAACATTTTTGATGTCACAGAATGGCTGAGGTTAGAAGGCACCTCTGGATCCTTCTGGCCAACCTCTGTTCAAGCCAGGACACTCAGAGCATGGAGCCCAGGACCACATCCAGGCAGCTTTCGGAGTTCTCCATTGACGAGACCCCCACAGGTTCTCTGGGCATCCAGTGCCAGTGCTCAGCACAACAGTGCTTCCTGATGGTCATACACAACTTTGTGTTCCTGCTTGTTCCCAGTGCCTCTTGTCCTGGAAAGGAGAAGAGCCTGGCTCTGTCTTCATTTCAACCTTCCTCCAGGTATTTGTATACATCAGCAAGATCCCTTGAGCCTTCTCCACTCCAGGCTAAAAAGTCCCAAATTTCTCAGCTTTTTCTCATGATGTCCCTGAGATACACTTGAGCTTAGTTTGAATTTCACAACAAGCTGCTGTCCCAACATGATCCTTCCTTGTAACTATTCATGCTCCTGTTTGATATCTTCATTCACTGACAATCTCCTACATTTACTGGGAATGAAAACAGGAATACTCTAATAGCACATCACCTCTGAAAATCTAACCAGACTCAATTTCTTTCCTGTTTGAAGTTAGGATTTTCTTAAATGAAGAGAAAAGGAGAGATGTTAGGGTCAGTTTGTCCTCACTGACCAGCGGAGTCCCATGTTGAGCTGCAGAGCAAATGGGTCCTGGAAAAAGGGAAATGCATTCAGGAGGAGTTCAGGTACTACTGCACTGTAAAGAAACTTCCCCTTTAAACAGCATGTTTCAGTGCTGGCTCTGGATAAACATCATCTTGTTTTAATCAGTTGACTCGCATGGCAGCAGCAGCAGCGCCCACTACAACCACTCCAGGTCTTGATCATGACATCATATAAAAATAAATATTTCCTCTCCTTGCTGGTGCAGTGGCTCCAAGTAACTTCACAGCTTGAGGATGGATGTATTTAATTTTATGGTTTTATGGTGTCAGTATGCTAATGTGGTTATTATAATCTTTTTTTTTTTTTAAAGCTATTTGCCATAAGGGTAGCCCAGGCAGGCCTGGCCTCAATGATTTCAAAGACAGGAGACAGGATCCCTGCTCAGGCAGGAGCTAATTGCTTTCAGGTGGCCTCACTGCAGCCTGTCGGGGAGATCTAGGTCCTAGCTCCTTTTCTTGTACTGCCTGATTTATTGGATCAGTGCTTGCATGCTGTGTTTGCCTGTGAATGCTGTTTGGTGGATGAAAAAGAAAAGTGTGTTGCTTAACAAAGACATGATTGTTCAAAAAAAAAAGGAGTTTTGGAGGGACATTAGCCCCATTGGGCAAAAGCCAGGTTCAGTATTTGGCACGGGTGAGGGTCAGGTGAGTCTTCAGACTGGGAGTTCAGACTCTGCCAAAGACAAGTGATTCTTCATCAAGGATTTAAATGCCTCTGTGTTATCTGAGCTCCTTCTTGTCATCAGAGACATAATTAGCAGCAATCGCAGATAACTCCTCTATTCTGGTCTCTTGGGGAGCTTGGGTGTGAAATTTTCCTTGCTGTCATATCACAGTGTCACTCCCCTCCAAGGCAACTTCAAAGAAGTTTACCGGGAATCAGGGCACACATTTAGAGACCTCAGGGGCTCCCACCCCAAGGGCTTTGCTTTGAGTGCTCAAATGTACCAGCACGAAGGAAATGCTGCTGCCACAACTGCACGCTGCCAGGGCAGAAGTAAGCTGGACTTTCTCAGGGGAGGAGGAAAATTGGTTTATACAACAGTTGTCTGTTCTTATTGATGCTGAAGACCATGGATGATTTTATTTTCATATTTTTTTCCTGTGCCTTTTCATCATGGTCTGACAGACCAACCTTCAGGTTTGCTGCACCAGGACTACCTTGAGAGATGTTTGAGTCACAGGATGGATGACTCTGCCCTTCACACACCTTCATGTTTATTCTGCAAGTTGATAAATCAGTATAAGAACATTTTAAATTTGTTTTCGGGTCCTGGAGGCAGGTTTTGAAATGAGTTGCATACACAACTTTCTCCATAGTAACTTATATATCGTCCAAGGCTGAGTAGAATTTTGCCTTAGGTTGTGTATGTTCCTGTTTTATGGCAATGATAGACAGCAATGAGAAAAGCCACTAATATCTCTTTAGAGTAAATGTATCATAATTGTAGGCCACGGCAAAATAAAAGTCTCTAAAACAACCAGACTAGGCATAACCTAAACTGCTCAGAACTCAGTAGTTGCCAGGCACAGAGAGTGAATTTCTCCTGCACTAGTAGGCTAGTGTGATAGAATGCCTCATCCCTGGAGATGTTCAAGGCCAGGATAGATAAGGCCCTGGGCAGCCTGATCGAGGGCTTATCTAGTGGCTGGCAGCCCTGCCCATGGCAGGAGGTTGTAACTAGATGACCTTTGAGGTCCCTTCCAACCCAAGCCATACTATGATTCTATGATAACCACTGAAGGGTAGACATATTACTTTAGTTTTGCTACAGATATTGCTCCATAAAGCTTTTCCTACTCTTTTTTTCTCTGTATTGCTACAGTTGTCTACTCTCTGAATATTAGCCTAGGCATTTTACGTGTGTTCCCATTCAATGTGCAATAATGCAATACATTTCTAATATTGTTTTTGGTGTCTATAATTATCGCTCATTGTTTTTTTGTCCAGAAGACCATCCCCTTTTGAACAGTCTTGGAGTGGATCTGTGCATCTCAAGGATGTTTTCTATCTTCTTTAAATTTAACTCTTGACAACCTTTTAGTCTATAGAATCAAAGAATCACTCAGGTTGGAAAAGACCTTAAAGATCATCAAGTCCAACCACGACCTAACCATAAACTATGTGGGAGAAATAAGTCCATCAAGTTATCCACTGAGCTTGAAAAGAAAAAAAATATATGGTGACCAAATATGAGAAATAGCCCATGTTGCAGATCAGTGTACAGGAATATCCCTGTTGCCCAGGTAAAAAAGTGCACATGGCTTTAACAAGCTACACATTAAGGCTGATACTTTAAGCATCTTTACAGTGAGTGTATAATTTCTTCTAAATACTGTAAGAAAGTGAAGTATGAAAACTTTTTGAAGGAAAATGTACAGTGAAAAAAATAGAAATCTGCAAGGAAACATAAGCTGAATAATGGAACAAATGTACTGCTTGAGAGGTAATACGTGATAATGTTGTTAAAGACCATGCCTTTGAATCATAGAATCCTTAGAGTTGGAAGGGACCATTAAAGGACATCTAGTCCAACTCCCCTGCAACAAACAGCAACATCCACTGCTATGTCAGGTTGCCCAGGGCCTGATCCAGCCTCACCTTGATAGTCTCCAGGGATGGGGTATCAACCATATCTCTGGGAGCCTGTTCCACCCTCACTGTAAAAGAGCTTTTCCATATATCCAATCTAAATCTCCCCTCTTAGTTTGAAACCATTTCCCTTTGTCCTCTCGCATCAGTCCCTGCTAAAGAATCTGTTCTTTCTTCCTTATAGTTTAGATACTGAAAGGCTGTTCTCAGCTCTCCCTGGAACTTTCTCTTCTCCAGGCTGAACATCCACAGTTCTCTCAATCTGTCCTCATAGGAGAGGTGTTCCATCCCTTGGATCATTTCTGTGGTACTCCTGTGGACTCATTCCAACAGGTCAGTGTCTCCCCTGTACTGAGGACTCCACATCTGGATGCAGTACTCCAAATGAGGTCTCACCAGCGCAGAGCAGAGGGGCAGGATCACCTCCCTCACTCTGCTGGCCATGCTCCTTTAGATGCAGCCCAGGATATGGCTGACTTTCTGGGTTGTGAGGGCACATGGCTGGCTCATGTTCAGCTTCCCATTCACCAGTACCACCAAGTCCTTTTTGGCAGGGACACAAAAATTTGCAGCTAAACTGTTCTTACTATAGTCACAAGCTAGTAATTTTTAATTTTTTATCTTATTACTTCATTATTTTAAAATAAGTTGGGTAGTTCTGTGAAGTCTTGATTTCACACTGTGTACTAACATGGCTTCTTTTTCTTCTGGTATCTATGTATTTTTGTAACAAAAAATAAATGCAGTGTTACAGATGTCTTGGATCCATCAGTGACAGCTCTCTGAAACTGAGAAAGTCAATAAAATGTTGGGCATCATCAAGAAGGATATTACAAACATGGCAAAGAGTCATTTTGCTATTACATTTTTGGTGCTCTTACTCCTAAGTCTTGTTTGTGATCATGGTTTCTACACTGAAGGCATCAAAGAGTTAGGGAAGCTACTCAGGCAGGCACTCAATATAACCTGGAGAAGCTGCATTATGAGGAGGCACTGGGACTTTTCTATCTAAACAGAAATCTGAGGGGGAATCAGATCAGGATTTACAAATGCAGAGAGATGGTTAGCAGTGTGACTGCAGAACTGATAATGACTGCATCCCACAATACTGGAACTACGTGGGTAATCACTGAAACCTGAAATCCCACAGTACTGGAAATACTGGGTAAACACTGAAATCACTGAAAGTGTAGGAACTTTTAAAAACATACAGAAGAAAAATTGCTTTACATAGGGCATAGTGAACTTCTGGTGTAGCTGCTATGGAAGACAGTGAAACAGTTCATGAACATCAACCAAAGGGGACAGGAACAGATATGTGTTAAATATTTCTATTCCAGTGAATGTAGAAGTTGGGGAAGTATTAAGGGAAAAATCTACAAATAGTATCTGGCCTGTGTGTTCTCCCTAAATAGCATCTCTTACCATCACTGACTGATGGATGGCAGGTGTGACACATCAGGGCATTTCTGAAGAGCTGATGCTCTTTTGCAGAGACAGCTGATTTATTTTGACTTTTGGTGATGGAGTTGGCAGAGACCTCTAGAGGTCTCGCAAAGCAGGGCCAGCTTCAATGTTGCATCAAGGTGTCTCTTGTTCTTTTGCTGCACACCTCAGAGAAGTCTGGCTTCATTTTCTTTGTAATGGTCCTCTAAGGAATATAATCATTCAGCATACAGTATAAAAGTGATGTAATTTTATTTCCACATGTATTTCAGCAATAGGCTGTGACCTTTCATTAATACAAACTTTCTGTGCATGGGTAGATACAAGTGCTCCCTTCCCATCTTACTTCTCCATAGGATTTTCCCAGCGGAAGTGTTGAGTGAATAACTCATTTCCTTGGAAAATGCACATTCATTATATAGGAAATTCCCACAGAAACATAAAGAGGAACCTCAGGTCTCAGAACTATTTCCTCCTTTCTCTCAGACTTCTGCTATAAAGGTGGTGAGAAAACAAAGAGCAATTCTGATCTGTTCCATAACCAACTTCCCTGCATCTTGGAAATGATGATGAATGTGCACAGCCTGGTTCATAGCATGTGCAGAGAGAAAACTGCCAAAGAGATTCTTTTAAATAATGCTCTGACAAAGGAGAAGTGGAGTGGCACTGTCTGAGGTCCTACTGGGGTATCAGTGCAAATAGGAGCTCAGGGTGGCTGCAGAAAGGGGAACATGCAAGTAGACCACAGATCATGTCCCTCGAGTGTAGGATGTGATGATGGCTGGATTTAGAGTAAAACAGCCAAGGAGAGAAAAGACTTTTTATGTCTTCTCACTGTATGAACACACATAGAGACTTCTGCAGAAAAAGATCACATAGTCCCAAGGACTGTGGGGAAAAATGAAAATTACTCTTTGCTGTGGTTCTCATTAGGCACTGCAGGGCACTGAGAAGCAAATACAGCAAAATTCCACTTTCTGTGCTTTCAGTGCTTTCAGGCATTAGGGATATTTTCCAGGGAGCCATAGCCATGGCAGAATTTATACATTCATCACTGGATATAGCAGTATTTTAGTGCTTGGCTGTATAAAACCCATGCAGATGATTACATAGGATCCAATTACACAGGAGATAGAAGGTGAAAGGACAAAAGCACTGTGTGTACCTAACCCAGACAACCACAGTATCACAGAATCATAGAATCACAGAATGGCCTGGGTTGGAAGGGACCTCGAGGATCATGAATCTCCAACCCCCTGCCACATGCAGGACCACCAACCTCCCCATTCAATACTAGACCAGGCTGCCCAGGGCCCCATCCAGTCTCGCCTTGAACACCTCCAGGGACGGGGCATCCACAGCCTCTCTGGGCAGCCTGTTCCAGCACCTCACCACTCTCTCTGTAAAGAATTTCCCCCTCACATCCTACCTAAATCTCCCCTCCCTCAACTTAAAACCATTTCCCCCTGTCCTGCAGTTATCAACCTTTTCCAAGAGTTGATTCTCCTCATGTTCGTAGGCTCCCTTTATGTACTGAAAGGCTGCAATGAGGTCACCCCTCAGCCTTCTCTCCTCCAGGCTGAGCAAGTCCAGCTCCCTCAGCCTGTCTTCATAAGGGAGGTGCTCCAGGCCCTGATCATCTTCGTTGCGCTCCTCTGGACCCTCTCCATCTTTTCTGTAGTAGGGGCTCCAGACCTGTACACAGGACTCCAGATGGGGCCTCACAAGAGCAGAGTAGAGGGGGACAATCACCTCCCTGTCCCTGATGGCCACCCCTCTTTGGATGGAGCCCAGGACACCATTTGCCTTCCGAGCTGCAGGAGCACACTGCTGGCTCATGTTCAGTTTTTCCTCCATCAGGACCCCCAGGTCCTTCTCCGCAGGGCTGCTCTCAAGGACTGCTCCTTCCAGTCTGTATGGATGCCTGGGATTCCTCCGGCCCAAGTGCAAAACTCTGCACTTTGCCGTGTTGAACCTCATCATGTTCACCTGGGCCCACCTTTCCAGCCTGTCAAGGTCCCTCTGAATGGCATCCTTTCCTTCTACTGTGTCAACTGTGCCACTCAGCTTGGTGTCATCAGCAAACTTGCTGAGGGTGCACTCAATTCCGTCATTGATGTCATTGATAAAGATGTTAAAGAGCACTGGTCCCAAAATAGAGACTCAGGAATTAGTGTATCTGTCCCTGGATAAATGGTATGCAGCCTGTTGGTGTACATGGAAGCCTAACAACCATATGGGTGCCTGTACCAAGCATCCAGATCTCCAGCCTTATGGAGAAACGCCACTTGCTGGAGCAGGGGGCAGGATGTTATTGTCAGAATTTTGAGAAACATGGAGTTACTGCAGAAGTGCAGCTATTCCTCTCAAAGCTCACATTCATTGCAGAGCGGTGCTACTGGAAGTGATAACACTTAGCACTGACACAGCACTTCATACAAACATTGGGTAATTAATCTGTGAAACAGCAGGAGATGCTCTTTGCAGCTTGTTCTGTAAGTATGCCTAACGAACTAGAGTGAAGAATGCTATTTAAAACCATGCTAGCTTCCAAATTGTCCCTTGGCAACTAAAGAAAAACCTCCAGAAGTTGCCATATCCTCGTTCTTTTATTAGCCCTCTTAATATTCAAATGAAGAGAATCTTTTCCAGAGCTGCTTCTCAGCCTGCCCAGCTTGCATAAGATTCAATGGACTTCAAAGGAGCTGCAACAATTTATTGTGGTTCTCACTACAGATATTTTGTAAGAATGAAAAACTATTCTAGCTGGAAAACACTTGTCTTATAAAGATTATAAGATATTTCAGTTAGCAGAACACTCCAGATTATCTGTTTTTTGTAGATTTACCTTCTTCCTTGTCTTGTCCTTTCAGTTTAAAACTTGGAAACAAGATTTCTTTTGCTACCGAGTTCATTTTCCGTTTAGAAGCACTTACTGCTTTTTTCCCTCCCTCATTGAAGCACAGAGGAGCTGTGGGAGGAAGGAAGGATAGTTTTGTGGTTACAGCTTGTATTTGGCAGCTGGGATGCCAGGGCTCTGCTACAGCTCCTGATCCCAGTTTTAATGTGATGTGGAATAAATGGTGCAACTTGCTTCATCCTGCGACTGCATCCACTGACTGGAGTAAAAAAATGATTATCTGATTACCTCCTGAAAAGAGAACATCCATGTTACGAAGATAAAACATGCAGGGAGGGTAATTCTTTGCCCCAAATTTGGAAATTTAGGGTCTCATTCTGGTAAGAGTGCATCCTGAAGAGCTTGAGATTTCATTTCTAGGTGTACAGTCAAGACTATTTTAGGTCCATATCCTCTGCATCTATGGATATAGGTGACTGTTACTGTGCATTCAGAGCAGTTACCTTAAGGAGGAATGTAGCTGTGGCAAATCTTGTTTTAGATACTCAAGCTCTTCATACCATGTGGGTAGGTATGGAGAGCTGGGACTTGGGCAGAGCGCTCTCAAAAGCCAGCCAGGTGAAGTGTCATCTCTCACTGGTGAGGATAAATTACTTCAGGCATAGGAGTCTCATTCCTGAGTTTCCCTGGAGGAAGCAAGCACTGAGTTGCAGCACAGCACAGTGTCACATGAAAGAGGAGGTACTCTGCTCCAGTAGCATGTGAGTGGTAATTCACATCATTCAGTCAATTGGCGTTATATTTTACAGATAGAAACGTACTTCATATTAGAGAAGTCGAAGACGTGCCATCCTAGAAGGCTTTGCTGTGATTCTCTTCTGGTTAGCAAGAGACAGCATCTCAAAATCACATCCTTAAACTTGTAATAAGGAAACACATCATTACGGACTTTTCTGTTGCCTGCCATCGTGATAACTCTTCAAGCTGCTAGAAATTAGTAGGAGGAAAGTTTCTCTTAGGGTGTTGTTTCTTAATATCATGCTCAAACGTCTGCTTGCTTTTCAAGCTGCACTCTGAATACTTTCCTCCTTTTTGCCCTCCTTAGACCTTTGTAGACTTAGAAAACTCCTCAAACCTTTCTACATTCTTTCTTGGGGAGAATATTTAGAGCTTTCAGTAATCTTAAATTAGTCATTTTTAGTCACTTTTTGTTGCTGTCCTTTTCTGAATTTCCCTCTGATTTGTCAGCACTTCTTTTCTCCATTGCAGCTGTAATGATATCTAGCTTGTATAGCAGGCAGAAGAATCATTCAGGAGTTATTGCTCTTACCCTTGATCACCAAACCCCAAAGTAGAGATGCCTTCCCAAAGGATCTCTAACGAAAAAAGCAGAGTTGCAAAGTGCAAAGTGCTACACAGACCTTTATAAATGATTCTGAGATTGCAATGAAAGCCAATGATGTGACTGAGATAAGATTGTTGAGCTTCACACAAACAGTGAGCTCTGAAGGCAATAGAGAGAAATGGAGATTATTGATAGTGAAAGGAGAGAAGAGATGGAGATTTGCTTGGGTTTGTGATGAAGATGCCAATCTGTTTTGGTATTTGGGCAATCGTGAAGCACAAACAAACCATAGTTTTGGTGGAATGTGTGTAAACGGTTCTTAAAAGCAGAGCCCAGGACGCTGGCAAGGGACTGGGATGGGCTCAGCTCAAGGTACCTTACAAGGTAAGGAGGTGCAGAGACAAGAGAGGCACAAGCATGTTTACTTGGTTCCTCCTGCTTTCAGTTTGCCTTTTTCTGCAGTTGTCCAGGACCACAGAAACCATCTGTCACATGTTTGTGACATGCAGGGACAGAGCCGTGTTCCTGGGAGTGGGGTTTGTTTTCATAGGCTTCCTGATGTCCTTAAACTGGTTGTTTTTTAAACTTTTCATTTTCTATTGTTCACTGTTTCTTTAAGAAGAAAGCTATCTCTGTGGTTGCCATGGAAAGCCCTGCATATCTCATGAGACTGAATTGCAGAGTATACAGCACAGCCGCAGAAAAGATCTGGAAATGTGCTTGCCCGAGAGCTGCAGTTCTTAGGAGCTTGGCAGCCTTGTAAACAGAGATGTCCCAGCTGGGAAAGGGGATTTCTTTTCCCCGGGCATGGGGCTGGGATGGCACCTGGAAATTCTTTGCCTTCACTTAGGGGCAGGGGAGCACTGTGGAGCAGCTTGGAAATGTGGGTAAGGCATGGTGCCATCACTGCTGTGGGCAGTGAGCAAAGTCCAGGCAGGGGGTCTCAGTTAGGAGTGGAAAATCAAAGCAGCCTGGAAATGAAGCAGATCTCGACATGGTTATAGCTCAGTATGAATTTGGGTTGTAGGAAGTGAGGCCCATGCAAGGCACTGTCCTGCCCAGAGCATTTGCACATTGCTGAAGACCTGGCTGAAGGTGCGGCCAGGCCAAAGGCCTTTCTTGTCATGGAGTCAGGCTGGAAATCACCTCCCACAAAGCAATTTGCTCCAGAGAATTTGTATTAGCTCTCATGGTTCCTCCTGCCTGCTCAGTGCTTCAGGATGGGGCTCAGCACAGGAACCTCCTCCTGATGCAGCTCCGTGGGACCTGGTGGGGCTGGAGTCAGTGGCTGCCTTTGCATCCTGCTCCCCTCCTCTGGGTGATAACTCCAAAGCACTGGCAACAAAAATGCGCACAAAAACATGTACAAGCTCTGCTGCTCTGACCGCCAGCTGAAGAGCTGATTCCCACACCTTCCCCTAATCTAAAAACCACAGTTTCCCCTCACTCCAGCTGCCAACACCTACAAGTTTCCCCACAACTTCCTTAGCACAATGCTGTGTTTCATACAGAAGTGAGACTTGGAAGTGAAAATCAATTGGGATGAATACTGAATTAAAGATAGTGCATTGATCAAAACATCCCTTTCTTGTACTTTTTTTTTTTTTTTTTAAGCCTATTAAAACTACCTCAGTCAATGGCAATATTAAGGGGTCTGGAACAGAGCTGAGGCCAAGCTCTGCTTTAAGACTCCCAAACTGTCCTCTACCTGTGCCAATTTTTTTAAAGTGAACATTACTGGCTTATTTTTCCAACCCAGGATTTAAAGAAAAAGTTCAGGAGTAAAAAAAAAAAAAAAAAAAAAAAGAGAGAGAGAGAGAAAAGGCTAAACATTAGTGTCTAAGCAATCTCTTTTTGAGACTGGATTCACTAATGTTTTGGTGTATCTACTCTGAATGGCAAACAAAATTTAAATGTAATGCATGCACATATTTGCACAAGAGAAGCCTGGAGACATCAAATCCCTTTCCTAGTTTGTGAAGCTCTTAGAAAATTCCATACAGACAGAGCAGTTGTACAGCCTTCTCTGTTCTATGGCTGCCTCCAAACACGCTGTGTCACAAGTTTCCAAACAGCTTTTTTTGCTGAAGGTCTACCAAAAATGGCATTTTCTAAAAATGTTGACTAAGATAATTGAGCCATGCAGCTAGGGACAGACAACATAACTTGGGTGCCCTTCACACAGATCTTACGCCCCTGGAAGCTATTTAAGATGCCTCTTGTGTCCACTGAAGCATGAATAAAAGGACAAACAAGAGGTCTGAAAAAGACTAGTTTGCTAAGAAAAAAAATACGACTTCCTACTTCTGTAGCACAGAATGCTTTGCACACATCAGAAAACATCTGCAAAGGAGCAACGCACAAACCACCTCTGCAGGGGTCTTAGGAAGTCACTGAAATTACTTGGAAACGATGGCAGTGTACCCACTTACTGTTGCTACTCCTTTTCTTAAGCCAGCTGCAGAACTCTGCTAGATTCTTTATGTGAACACAAATGTCACACTGTGGCTTAGCATCCCCTCAGCCCACATCAGTTCCTGCCCCAGCTCTGTTTCTCCCACAGGAGAGAGGCTATAGTAAATGTTTTGGTGAAAAACAAACATTATTCCTGAGCTGAGCTGACCAGGTCTTTCTTCTGGTAATTCTGCCATCCACATCTAGGCCACACATGCTGGTTTTGGCCCTGAACCTAAAATCTCCAAGGTCCTAAAATCTCCAAGGTGTTTTTCAGACCCCCCTTTAACTCATAACATCTCGGGACTGGCTGGCCCAGATTCTGAACATGAAGGGACTATTTCATTTACGGTTTGAAGACTTGGTTTCTTCTCCAGACTGAACATTCTACCATTTCTAGAGCTCTAATTTGTTCTTATGAGCTTTCTCCCACCTTTGGATGCGGATGTTCTCAGCCAGATCTCAGCAGGCATGAAAAATTTCTCCAAAAGAGAGGTTGGGCACTGGAATGAGCTGCCCAGAGAGGTGGTGGAGTCACTGTCCTTGGCAGTGTTCAAGAACTGTGTAGAAGCAGTACCTGGGAACATGGTTTAGTGGGCAGTATTGGTGGTAGGTAGATGGTTGGACTAGATGACCTTGGAGATCTTTTCCAACTCAATGATTCTGTGATACTATGACCTCCCTCCCCTGGAATTCCAGATCATTCTAGGACCATCCAGTCCGTTTCAGGCTACCTCCCACAAGTGCATTTCCATTAAGTTAACCATAAAGCAGAGTTTTTGTGGGCCTGGGAGGAAGGACAACAAAACAACATACTTGTTCTGTTTTAACCAGACAGATTTTAACCAATGTGCAGCTGTTATGTGACATGTCACCAAAGTGCCCCAGGCTCAATGTCACCAGCTGGAAGGTGGGCGATTGGGCAGAGGGGGCTGTATACTGTGTCCCTTCCAAAGATCATTTATTACTCTCAGCTTTTGGAAAATGAGAACAGAATGAACACCTCGTGGCAATTTACTTTCATTTTCTAATGAGTTTTACTGAGGAAATGCTTTGGATTGACCTTGATAATATGACAGCATTATGAACGAGGCCTGAAAACTGTCTCCAGAAGTGCTTTAAATTTAAGAGGAAACAGAAACCATGCAAATATTCTGAAAAGAATATCATTGTGTGCTTTGAAAGCTGTTTGTGTGGAAATTCTTTTGTGTTTGTGGCCTTGGCTTTGTCACCACAAAATCACACATAGCAGCTGGAAGTAATGCTACATGCAGTAGGAGGCACCGGTTCACCTTCTCAGGCGCAGCCTCAGTCTGCAAACCCTTCCAAATTGAAAATTTTCCTTCCTTCACATTTCAGTAAATCCCCTTCCTGTCTCTACCTGCTGGACTTGAGGCTGCCCAAGGCCATCACATTTACATCACAAATTTTTCCTGATAGAAGCCTCTAACAGCAAGTATTTCTGACCACATTTAAAGCCTTTTTGCTGACTTGTGATCATGGTTCAGCTGCTCTCTTCTTTTAGAAGCAGTGATAACACCTTGGTAACACCAGAAGAAATTTAAGTCTGACAGCTGCCTTACCAGAAGCATACTACTTGGTGGAAAAAAAGCTTCATATGCTGTATGCAAAAAACAACAAAAAAAACCCCATTACTTTTGGCATGAATTTTCACACCAGAAGCCAATTGCCACTCAAATGCAGATGCAGAAATTGCCAGAACAAACATAATTGTAGTACTTGGGAGGTGCTTTATATTTTTCTTCCTAACTGGGTCCAGGTGTGTTGAATTGTTCAAGAAAAATTCATGGTATTGGGCAACAGAAAAAGGCGAACGGTTTGACTAATAATGGCAGTAACACATTCTGCTGATCATCAGTCTCCAGCTTGCTGTTTTGCTTTGTTGTTTATACTTTCAGTAGCATTAAACTAAATGAAGCACATTGCACATAACAGCTATCCTCTTCTGCAGTTCCTGGATACATCATATACATAAACTGGCTGATGATTGTTTCATAAGGCAGCACTAATATGTTAAAAAAAAGAAGTAGAAGGAAATTAGGTCAGGATTGAAGAAAATGTTTCTAAATACTTAGAATAAATCTTTTGATCAACCCAGAGACTTTTAGGATTTTTAATCTAAAAATCATATTTATTATTTTGTCTATTCATTTTGGTCTTTCTATATAACCATACATAGATATTTTTCTGAGTTCCTGAAAATATTTTAGTGAAAAAAAAAGTTGTCTTTTATCATTTATAGCAGTTATTACAGATGGGATAACTGAGAGATGAACAATCTTGCAAGTAAAATACCATCCTCTAGTGTTCCCCTCCTATAGTAGTTTCTTCACTGGTAACATGAAGATAACCACAGAATTATTCATTTGCCAAGTACTTTGTAATTTGCCAGCATACACGTGGCACACACACGGCTCTACTTAAGAACTGAAAAGTGCAATTGTTACCAGCAATTCTTGAAGAATAGAGGAAAAGCAAATGGTGTGGGATTGGGTAAAAGCAGGAGCTAAGGGAAAGGTGGAGGGTAGCTGCTTGCATGTGTTTAGACAGGGTTCTCTTGCAGGGGCTGTGCGCACACATGCGCTTTTCACAAAACTGAATCAACCAAATCAAACTCATTGAGTCCAACAGCCCATTCCAGTTTCATTTGCTACCAAAAATGCATTTATGTGTCTTCCTAGGGTGAACTGCCTAGATAGAAAAATCAATTAAAGGGCAGTTCCCAACTACTGTGTGATTTTCATCTTTATTTACCTGTGAAATTCTCTATTGGCAGGTGGCAGTCAAGGTAACTTTTCTGGTTGATCTCATAAGTAAACCTTTACCCTGACAGACAAAAGAAGAAGAAATCAACAACCTCTGACATTGAGCCACTGAATATGGAGACCTGGAAAGAGGAAAGTATTGGTATAGTCAGCAAAGGTCTCCTGCTTCCTCAGACATTAGTGATGGCCTTGGTTATATATTGTTGGCAGACAGTTTGATTGCATATAAAAATGCTGAGCATCAGCAGAACAGTGGGTATTTGCCTGTCGAGTTTCAGATTATCTTGTTTCCCAAAATGGTTATGTTACCATAGGGAACAAAAAGGAAGAAATTTGAAGACAGAAATGGTTAAAAAGCATGTTTGAGCAAAGCGATATCTTCTGCTCTTCTGCTCCTGCTCTGTCCATTAAGCTGCTGGCTGTGTTTCTCTCATCACCTGGCTGCTTGAGCACACTAATAGGATGCTGTGGAAGCGGCTCTCACTCAGTGCTGTGTAAGTGAGGTGGCACAGTGCCAGCTAACTCAACCCTGGCTTTCATCCGTGAACTTTCTGGGGTAAATCTGAAAGCAGCCTTGCACCTCACTGCGATGTAATCCTTAGTCAAAGTAAGCTGAGATTTTGGTGAAGATAATTGCTTGCTATTTTGGCATTGGTTCACTTTATCTTTCTAAAGTATTCCCTGGAAAAAAATTTCAAAAAGTTAGGAAAGAAGAGACCACAGTGAAGAACCTGCATTAATGTTTGACTCAGTAGCATTGATTCTGATTGAGACCAATCATAGAAACAAACAAACAAACCAAAAAAAAAAAAAAAAAAACAACCATGAGAAAGATTTTCTGTTGAATTAACTGAGAACCCACCATGAAGTTCATACTGGCTTTGTGTTTTCACGTTGGGTTAAAGCATGGCTTTGGGATGGCAAAGGTCTACCATCAAGTTAAGCAGATGATTACTTGTTCTGATCTGAAGCTTGTCAGGATGAAGTTAACCTGACCACAAGTTCTTTTTTTAAGAAATCTGAGATTGCACATTTTTTATCAAATAAGTATTTTGCATTACACAGCTGCAGTGGTCTTTATTTGGTACCAGAGTTGTTTTATTGACAGATCTTGTTTTCAATAATTTATGTGCTCTCTGTATTTTTTTCCATGCAGTTCACAGAGGCTCTAGTTTTCTCTGAAAGCTGAAAGCTTTTGGTACAAGTGAAGAACATTCCACTTTGCTTGCTCTTATGGTAATAGCTCTGCTTGGTTTGGAAAATGGCTTTGAAAACTCATTAGTTCAGGAGTATTAAAATGGGTGGAGAATGACTTGAAAGCAGCCCTAAGGAGAAGGGTTTGGGGATGCTGATTGATGAGAGACTCAACATGAGCCGGCAATGTGTGGTTGCAGCCCAGAAGGCCAACTGTATCCTGGGTTTCATCAAGAGAATTGTGACTGAGCAGATCAAGGGATGTGATTCTGCCCCTCTGCTTTGCTCTTTGAGGCCCCACCTGGAGTACTGCAACCAGTTCTGGGGTCCCCAGCACAAGAACAACGTGGAGCTGTTGGAGCAGGTCCAGAGAACGGACACAAAGATGATCAGAGAGCTGGAGCATCTATCCTGTGGGGCCAGGCTGAGAGACTTGGGGCTCTTCAGTATGGAGAAACTCCAGGAGACCTTATAGTGGCCTACCAGTACCTGAAGGGGGCCTACAGGAAAGCTGGGGAGGGACTTTTTATAAGGGCATTTAGTGACAGGACAAGGAGAAGTGGCTTTAAACTGGAAGAGGATAGATTTAGACTAGATATTAGGAAGATATTCTTTTCTGTGAGGGTGGTGAGACACTGGAACAGGTTACCCAGGGTGGTCGCGGATGACCATAATGCAATGTAAGCCATATGCAATGATTTTTATTTATTTATATTTAAAATTTTCTCCAGCAGCATTTACTTTTCATTTTCACAAGATAACTCTTTAGGAGAAGGTGAGCAGAAACCCAGCTATCTCTTCTGTTTCCCCCAAAGGCCTTATATATCATGGTATTTCAACAGATGATGCCATAGTAACATTTAGCAGGATGTTAGGATTTGGGCAGACTAGGAGACTATGTTGTTCTCAATCTTAATCAGTCTTTGAGGTTCCTCACTTCCAAGCAATGGTGAAGGAGCATCACCAAGGATGATTATTAAGTTATAGAGGCCAAGGATGCGGTTCCACCACTGTACAAGCTCAGACAACAGTCCAGATCAAAGTGTTTTCTCAGAGGAAACATGAAGACCCACGCCATATCTCCAGAATGTGCTCTGGTGTTTCCTCACTGGCTGCAGAGGCAACCTCCTGGCCTTGATCCTTTATAAAGGAAAGGTAGCACAGAAAGTAGAAGTTTCTGTAGTCATGGGAACACAGTGAGATCTTACTGAAGGTGTCAGGAAACCGCCATAATGGAGAAAAGCACGCACTTGTGAGACTGGCAGGTATTCCTCAGGACACATCTGAATGTTGCTTTATTCATTATCTGACAAATCCTTGAAGCTACTGAATTTCCTCTGCTGCTTACTCAGGGTAGTACAGACTGAGTCAGAACATTTTGCATTTTTTCTCTGCCGTGCAGCTTGCCAAAGTATTTTAGAGAAGAGTTAATGTTCATAGCACTGCTAGGCATAGCATCCAGAATAAGAAGACAAGCATGCTGGATAGAAACTGACTTTTCAAAAACAGACTACTATAATTTCATGGCTGGGTAATTTAGATGCCCAGATCCAGAGAAAATCTCAATCTTGATTGCCAGTACTCTCATTAAGGATTATTTTCATCATGGAGAAAAGCACAACTGAGTGGAAGTGGGGTCTTACTGACTGGTTCACTCTGGTGAATCCCTACCTGGTGAGTAAAAGCTGTAGCTTTCCCTGCAGAGAGACATCATTCTTTTCATTGACACTTAGCAATCTGGTGTGCAATTTAGTTGCTTGGAAACATCCTGTTGAGACCTAGCACCTTCTGGATAGAAGAATCAATGCCTCATGCAGGGCACTGAATGGGAGAGAAAAATCCTTATCACTTAGTGTCTCTCTTTTACCACTTTACCACTGGGCAATAGGTAAAATGTTATTTTAAAAGGAAATGCCAGGACTGGGATGATGAAATAACTGGAGATGAGAGAAGCAAAGAGAGCTAGGCTCTCATTTAGGAATGATCATCTGTAATCTTCCACCCCACTTATCCCTGCGGCTGCAGGAAATGGGATGCAAAATTTCAAGGCAAGTTAAGAGGCTGAAAGGGCTAAAAACTGGAACATCTCTGGAAATTTCAGAAATGTTAAATAAGGCTGAAACCAAGATGTTGACAGAAAGGAAATATTCGTCATTCTCCTTAGAAACATTTCTAAAGAGCAGACTTCCCCTTCACAGGAAAGCAAGAAGACAAATATAATTCTCTGTGGAAAACAAAATGAAAAATCCTTCAGATAAGCTTGGAGAACACTGGAGCTAAGTTTTGTATTGTGAAAATCGGGGTTCGTAGGTCTACTCTATGGCTGGTTTCTGTACTGCAGTGAGTGTGGTGTCATTTGGTTAAACTATAGGGTAAAATCCCAGGAATGCTGGAGGCATGGTGAGAATGCAGTCAGTCTTGCCAGCACAGGGACTGTTGCTCATCGTAAGTGGGCCCTACTGGGTCTGATTTCTTGAAAGCAACTTGAAAACAAGTTGTAACCTCAGGATCGGAAATGATGAAGCCTAAATTCCTCTTCTGCCTTGAGGCTTACTGATAGTTATTTCTTGATGTTGGTTCAAGCATTAATGAGATGTCCCTTCTCTATCCAGCAAGAGCTGAGCTTGCTCTGCAGCCTTTTTCTTACCTGAGTCTCTCATCTCTAATATGGATAACACTCCGAGATGTTTTGCCCCTTCTAGAATTAGCTGAAATTGTCCTGTGGGCTCAGAGGATGAACACAGGGACCTCACTGTGGCCTTCAAGCACTTAAAAGGAGCTTAAAAACAGGAGGGAGAACAACTTCTTTCATGGTCTTATAGTGACAGAACACAGGGGAATGGTTTTAAACTAGAAGAGGGGAGATTTATATTAGATATTAAGAGGAATTTTTTTACTCAGAGGATGGTGGGGTGCTGTCACAGACTGCCCAGAGAAGTTGTGGATGTCCCATCCCTGGGGCCAGGTTGGATGGGGCTCTGGGCAGCCTGGTCTTGTGAATGGCAATCCTTCTCATGCAGAAGGGTTGGAATTGGCTGGTCTGTTCCTTTCCTACCCAAACCTTTCTGTGATTCTATATGGACACAGACAGTCCAAGAAAATATGTGTCTTCAGAAAACCCAGTGATAATGACTAAGCAGAGTTGGCTGTTACAATGCTAAAGTCCATCAGCTCAGACAGTTACTCAGGAAAATGCGGGAGAGGTAGGTGTTAACAGGAGAACCAGCCTGAAAACATGGACAAAGGCAGGGAGGATAAGGTAGCAAGGCAGTTCGGGCTGAGGATGGAGTTCTTGGATGTGGTCCTTTTTCTCACTAATACTATGCTCTGTCTCATCCATCAGACCGTGATATCCATGACTCATCCCACTCTTCCTTCAGGTCCAGTAGAACCTGAAAGCTAACAGAGAGCAGAGAAACCATTTGCATATCACCAGTATAAAAGAAATATATGATCCCACACAAGAGTGAAAAGGGGATGTGCAGGAGGAAGGCAGGGTTTTGAAGCTTGAAATTAATGTGGAGAGACAGGAAGACAGAGTCGTGACACTCAGCGAGGGCTTGAGCAGCGCACTGGCTTGTTATTTGCTTCTCTGACAGCATGTGAAAAATGGCACAAAATTACACCACCTGGGGTAGTGTCCTGGTCTGTACTTTGCACTCAGAAAACTGCTTCCGTTTGGGGTTAGGAGAGGGTTGAGAGACTCTGAGAGGGGCTCATTTTTCCACAGCTGCAATCCTAGTTGCTGCTTACTGGAACAGTGGTGACCAAATACTCCTTCAGCTCAGTGGTTCAAAGAGTACAGGATGACCTTGCAATGTGGAGAATAACCTGCCAGAAAAATGACAAAGCTATGGACAACACAGTGTCTGGGGCAAACTTTTATCCACTGAACTAAGAGAAAACATGCAAGACAACCAAAATAACATCCTTTGGCAGTGTGTGACCCAGAAAAATTGAAAATAAAGAGGGAGAGACACAAAATAGAGACAGAAAAGAGTGGCATTTTTTTGAAGACAATCATTAATAGTGACTTTTGATAGTTTTGAGCTGCAGACAAGCTTGTGCCTACATGGCTGGGAGCAGAAACTGTTTTGAAAAAGCACACACAGTCTGATAGCAGCATCAGAGCCATTTTCCAGTTCATGGTTCTCCCGTTTCCCTGCTGAATGCGAGTACCCTGTGGTGCTGTGAGGCCCCAGATAAACACTTTGAGAAATAGGGTGGCCAGAAATGGGAAAGGGTTTTTTTTCTGCCTGGGACAAACAGCATCACTTTCAGTTCACAGACTGGTGCTTCTTGCTGGGTATCTCTCTGGACATCCCAGTCCTTTAGTATGCAAGCAAGCTTCTGGCTGTGAAATGAATTTCCTCCCTCGCTCAAGATTATTCCTCAACCCTGACATGCTTGCACTCACTTACATGGCCGAGTCAGCTGCCAGAACTTTAATGATCTATAGGCACTCATCTTCCATGAGAAAGAGTGGCAGGACCTGGCCCTGTGGGAAAAATAAAGCTGCTCCATTTTCTTACTCTGATATCAGCTGTGCTCTTGGCAGCTTTAAAGCCACCTCTCCTGGCCATCACTGCAATGAATTAACGTGTTGTGTAGTACTTATGCCTTGGGAGACTGAATTCATAATTGATCACTATGGAAAGCAGAGCACAGTGGTTGTCTCTTTCAGCAAATCAAAGGGCCAGGTTCTTCCTACCCTCCAAACAAATTGTATTTTTGAGGATAAGAGCTCACAGATGTATCACAAGGGCTAGATGGAATGAGTATTTCTTTAACCCCATGGCAGTATAGGCGTGAGGTCAGCTACTCTTTGCCACCTACACGGAGCAGAAGAGGCAGCACACCAACCACATTGCTTTCAGCACCGTCTGCTTATAGGGCAGCAAAAAGCAAACCCACACTTCTCTAAGATCCTAAGAGCTGTTTTCATAAGATTTGTGCCATATTTTTCTTGAGACAATAGTTTGTAAGCAGCATCTCTATTTTGGACAGAAGCCAGCCAGTCTGCAGCACAAGATAGAGCCGTACCTCTGCTCTGTCTGCTGGACACAAGCCTTATTGTGCTCCAAAGCCAAGCATCACATCTGGATCCCTCCTCACTCGCGCCACTGCATCTGAATGAAAGTGCTGCTTTTTTTCTTGAAAATAATGCTCTTACCTCAGAAATGTATGTAGAAAGAGCCAGCAATGGAATAGATCTTGACAAATTTAATTGTTTTCCAAATCACTTAATTGGACAACTTTAATAAGAAATAGCTTTTTCATCAGAAACAGAAATGAAATTCTCTCCTTTAGCGTGGAGAGAAGATGGTTGGTGGATGTGTGGTTTGGAGACCCTGATCACCTACTCTGCCAGCAGCAAACTGCTGGACACATTTACACTCTGTAAAAACCAGAAAATTCCTGCGTTAGTCGCAGCAGGAAGACAAACAGCAACAACATCAGAGCACAGTGTTCCATCCAAGTGGTTGGTGACTATCACAGGCTCAACAGTCTCCCTGAGCAGAAAGCTGTACACAGCAATAGTGCAAGCCCAAGACAAGCAGAGCAGATGTTCCTGGCTCCTCCTCCATCCTTGTTCCCATATGTTGATGAAGTAGATTTTGTAACGTAGAATATACTGTAAACAGAGTGGAGCAGAGTTCACCATTTGGGTTAGAGGTGACTTTTAGGTTGCACAAGTGAACCACTGCCCTTTAAATTAAAGAGACTATAGCTTAGAGCTTCCTTGGATGAGCATGGGATTTAAGTGGAATATTGTGTTTTGTTGATCTGGTTTTACTGAATGGTATTTTTATGTAATCTACTTTTACTTGAATTGCCTGTGCACTTGATGTTATTATAGATTGCACCCTCGGGTCATTTGATCAAGAAATTTCTTAACAAGAACTACTTGATCCTGACTGTCTTTTTCTTTCTGCCCAGCACTTCCACAGCATTTTTACAGAATCAAATGGTTTCATTTTGTCTCTTTAGCATCAGATAGTGCAAGGTGCTGCGATTTTTGAAAAAGCATACATAGAACCAATATTTAAACAAGGATATGTGTATTTCTCTCTCTTAAGATTAACAGCTTGCAGAAGACCGAGTTTTGATTTTCTAGGGATTTTGGAACAACAGGAAATATTCCTAGGCAGCTTGAAGTCTCTTGTTAAGAAATTTATTAATTTATTTGATGCTCAGGAAGTTGCTTCCTCTTATCCATGCTACCTGAAGTTCCTAGCTTCCCAGTGAATAGTTGTATTGCTCTACTGCTTGGTCCTTCTTCAGAGTTTTCCAGGTCCATCTCAGCAGAGAGAGCTGGAGGACGAGAAATCTCAACCATGAGAACAGGCAGAGAGAAGATCCATCAGCTGCTTCTGACTTCAAACAAAGGTCTTCCACAGCCTGAAGACCTGTTCTCATGTCAGACATGTCTGAATGTGATGCTGGAAACCTACAGTGTAGTCCTGCAAATCATATACTTGAAAGGGTTTCTTACTTCTGGTACATTGACTGCATCACTTTAAGAAGATTTATATTCCTGTATCAAATATATAGTTAGCAGTCAAAAGATAATTTCATAAAATCAATACACTCTAATGTAGTTCAGACAACATACAACCTTTTAGCTCTATATGGATTTTCTTTCTTATGAATGCTTTATCCCTTTTATTTGCTTTTTGCGTAGTTTAATTAAAAAATTAGGAACTTAAAAATTAAAATTTCCTATAGAAGGAAAGTCTGTTATTGGTGTAGTCTTCAGAATCCCTTTTCTCATAACTCAAGTGAGGAAAAAAGCTGCTTTAGTATAAAAAAAGGAGATCATTCATTTAGAAGAGTCGTATCCAAAAGGAAGGAAAAAAAAAGAGACAAAGAATTTGGAAGGAAAACATGCTGAGTGATTGATTTTAGTTGAAACAATTTTTATATTTAAATAGTATATTTTCATAAACAGTTCAGTACTACATTTTAAATATAAAAATTCCAAAGTGACTGAGGTGAAATGGCACGCTGGATCAGAATCACACACTTCTGTCTGATTTGTTCAATGCCAATATACGTGTGGTGAAAATTAAATACTTTAACCTGCTAACCAGGGAACATCGTTGCCCTGATGATTTGTGTTGCAAGACCTGAAGTTGGGTGTGCATCCATGGGCCGAGCATAGCTCAGATGGAGACGAGAGATATACCTTCGTTATGATCCAGAGCAACTAGGACAGGGGCCCAAACCTTAGTAGGAACTGAAGTCCTGGTAAGTGGCAGAAGCTGTTACACACTTATGGTGGTGCTTAGGGCATGGGCAGTACCAGTGTAGGTGGAGACAGCAGGGCCAGATGATCTTAGACATCTTTTCCAACCCCTAGGATTCTATTATTCTAATGGGTGAGGAAATGGATTGGATTAGGGTCACCACCTTTTCTTGTGTGTAGGCTCAGGAAGTTGTATTGCAGTTTTTCCTATGGAAAACAAGGCAGTTGCTGGGCATCATCTTGGGAATGGCAGAAGAATCGCTCAAGACCACGTTTGTTGGAGGCTTGCTATGGTGTCCAAAGTGAAATGTTTGCCTTAAGCAGTGATATTTGAAAGCATGCTTTCTCTTCCACCCTGGGCATGCGGGGAAGAAACCAGGTCTTCTTGTGCTGGCATCCTTCTGTACTTCTCTCTGAGTTGCTGGAACATCATCTCTCTCTCCTGCATGCGGCTGTCTAAATCCTACCCTGAACCCACAGATCTCGGGGCTGCTATTTTAAACCTGAACGTGGGCCTCCTGACATGCTGAAAGGAAAAAAAAAAACATTTCTGAAAATGAGTCTTGTTATTTTCCTAAAATCAGAGGAAATCTGCAGCACAGCTGGTGGTCCTGGAGGAGACTGAAGGAATACTGCTTAATGAGAACCCGGTGGGTTAATTAGTCTATTGTGTGATGTGGTTAGTCAATAGGAAAGAAACATTTGGAAGTTTTAAACAGCATAATCATGCTGACCTTAAGGTAGCAGCAGCCTAATAAGCAGTTAAATGTGCCTGAGCAATAGGAGGTGTTTGAGCAAGAGAGGATTGGGCTGATGTGCCTCAGCACAGTTTGAAGCAGAGGAGCCACAGAGATATATGCAATACAGAGGCTTTATCAGCAGAAGAGAGACAATGGCATTTCCAGCTCAGTGCATGGCATTGCCTTTGTGCACTGACCAACAGAATTTGTGGTTTCATATAGAGAGGCAGCACGCATTGCAAGAGCTAAGAGGGAATATAGAAAGGAAGAGGAAAACAGGCATCTGATCTTCAGGGACTCGGAGCTCCTGAGATGGTTTCCCTTCCTCTTTTTGTCTCCAGGCCCCAGTCATGTGCACCTAGATTGCCCTTCTCTGACTCCTCCAATATGTGCTTTTGCAACCTGCACTTCTCCCTTTCGGTGCAGGGTTTGACCTCCTGTGTGTGATTGACCACATGCAGCTCAGTGCAGTCCTCTTTGGGACTGCTCTTCTCTCATTTCCTCTGGCTCAGCTGATTGCTGAGCGTCTTGCAGCATTTTCCTGGCCTTGGCTGTGTGAGGGCTCCAGCTCTCTGCATTACTCTGCTGTTGCTACTGGTTTCATTTCATCTGCTGTTCTGAGTCTGTTGCTATTTCACATAAGCCTGCCAGATCTGCCTGCACGATTGTTCTTTTGTCCAGATGGATGTTTAGCTCAGGCCATTTAGTGCTGATATGGTTTTCCTATTGCTTTCTGTGTACCCAGGAGAAGAGTTTTTGTGTTAAAATTCTCCTGGAGTGCTGAGTCACTTGAATTCTGCTACTGTGTCATGTGCTCAATTGTCTGAGTACTGGACCTGCTTATGTCACATCTTGCTAAATGTGTTTTCTGTTTCCCCATTGGAGTTTAGACTGAATGTTTTCCAAATTATCCACCTACTTAGAAACTGGGAAAGTTCTCTCTTATGATGTAATTCCCATCTTAAAAGTCTTTGTTGATCTTTTCCAGGAAATCAGTTTGGGATTTTAAAGCTAGGACATTTTTTGCATGCTTTACTCTTTCTGTATACTGTCGGCACAAGGAGCATTACTCTGTGTGATTAAGATATAATTAAATTGCCAACTGTTTGTGCTGTTATCCCATCAGATTATATTACTGTGTATAGAAAACTCTTGGTTGCTCTCTGAGGAATGTGTAAATGCTGCTGGTTGAGTTTCCCTTAGTGAGAGACTCAGTGCCCAGTGTTCACCAGACCCTCCCTCGGGTTAATTGAGGCTGAGCTCAAGCCCACAGAAATTCATTATCCACAGCCCTCCCCCCAAGACTCGTCTTGGTGCAACATTCAACAAACAGAACAAATCGAGTGCTCTGGTTTCACTCATCAGTTATCAGCAGTGACATTTCTTTTGCATTGCTGTTCAATGTATGTGGGTCAGTGCAGTTCCCCAAGTATCTGTGAGGCTTTCAGTGCTATCAGACTGGTGAGTCAGTCTGTGCAAGTTTCAAAAGACGTAATGATCCATCTTCTTTGCAGCCTTGTAACTTCCTTCCCCAGCGACTGCCCTCTGCATTTCTCAAGTCTTATTGGCTGCAGATATCCTATTTATAGCCCAACTTCCTTGTCTTGTGTCCTTGTCCTTCAGAGTGCTTGACCTGCAGTGACTGCTGTCTCTCCCTGAGGATATTTTCTGGCTCTGCTGCACCAGATCAGGGTTTCTCATCCTGCCTCCTGCTGGGTCTTATGCTTGCTGCTATACAGCCCAGGCAGTGCACCCTATTGGAGTTTCATGCTGGGGGTTTGTATTCATCTGATGGCTTTAGAATGGCTTTTTGTATGTCACTAACACATAGACACATTTCTGCAGGTTTATATAGATGTTTATTGTTTCTAGAACGTGCACTGCAGCTGACTTCACTGTTTGCATGGAAATGAATCAGATGTTGATCCTGCAGCCTTGTGGTGGGTGTAGTGGTTGTGTGGCTGGCAGCCTTCTTCTCCAGGCAATGTGAGGTCACATAAGGCAACCAAATTGACTCTGGTCTCTGTTGTGTGTCTTAAGTAGCTTTTACTTTAATCTGTCTTTTCTGTGTTTATGACTGCTGCTGTCTGATCCTCTCCCTTGGATTAGTCAGCAGCCCTCACAATTTTCCAAGATTTGCACCAGATTTTGGCTTATTTCTACAAGCTTTTGTTTCCTTAATTAAAGATCGCCTCAAGAATAAAACACTTAAATATGCAGTATGCATAGGTGTGCATGAGATATCTACGATTTTTTCATGATCATTGAAGGTCCAGTCCATGTAATCAGTGGAGCTGAAAGAAGGACTTGGTGACCAGCTTTGAGTACCTACTACGAGGCTGAACAACTGAATGGCTACCTCCACTGAAATCTCCATTGCAGTGTAATGTGATGTCACTGTAGTGACAAAGGAGGAAATGTTGCTTAAAATTAGTCTAGTGCTGTTGGAGACCCCCTAGGAAATCTAAAACACCTTCAGTGGATATTACAGAGAGCAGCAAATGGAGACTAGACCAAATACTCCACAGAACCTGGAAAGTCACGGGACATGTCATTCTCCATCTTCAGGACTTCAGACATACAACACACAAGTAGACAGCTAAATTTAGCTATCTTGCTATCAAAAGGTGTCTTTAGTTGTCTGAAATACTGCTGGATGCCCTGCTTGGCCTCCCCCTTGTCGATCCTGGGCATCTCAAAGGGTTCTCAATTTTGGCAGCTGCCGCTGTCTCATCATATTTGCAAAGTGCCAGAGTGTTATCTTGGCTGATTAATCTGCCAAGTATGTCCTCAAACAGTGTTATTTGTTTCTGTGGTATGTTGTTTCTTTCCTTCTCCCTAATGAGATAATAAAGGAGTTTTCTATGATTTTCTCACTGGTATTCAATGGTAAGCTCTGAATACAGAGCCATTAACAACCTTCACTCTTCATGTACGTGCTTCTACATTGTGCCTTAGCATTTTCTTTATAGAGGTCACACCTGTTCCAGTATTTCTCTGTTTCCATTCTATGGCCAAATAGATCTCACGTTTTTGCATTCTGTTGCAACTAATAACATTTTGCTCCCATACTTTCAAACAGCCATTAGTAGAAGAGCTATTTAAGAGAACAGTTTATATTCTGCCGCACGTACCGGGAGATGGTTAGTGATACCTCCTCCAGGCTCCTTCTTGCAGTCTGTGCTTCATCATTCAAGATTTGAGTACCTTTATGAAGAGGTAAAGTAGAAACATTTTCATGATGTTAAAGAAGAGAGAATGCGGGCTAATACCCTGACAGTCAAATTCATAACCATTTCTTTTAACTGTTGTAATTGTGGCTCTAGATTTCATGAAAATAAATACTTCATAATCACAAAACAAACATAAGAATAAACATGTATAATGGCTGAATATTTTAGTTGGCTTTTTGTTTGTTTGTTTGTTTTTTAATATTCAGTAGCCTCAGATGTAACCCTTAATTTCTGGAGCCACTAGATTTAGTCTCTGACATACATTTATGTCAAGAACTGCATTAACACACACAAAAGACAAGAGTTTAGATAGCTTTTTCCAGTTTTTATCTGGTGAATAAAATCTCTCACTGAAGCCCAGATCTCCAATAAGTGTAAAATGAGTCACAGTAAAAGGGGTTGAAAGGATTCAGGTAAAGGCAATAGCTCTTCCCAGCCCACTCATGTATGTTAATTTAAGAAAAGCAAACATTTGCAAGAGAAAGCCATTCACCTATAAATATTGAGAACATGTGTTTTTCTAGTTGTAGCACAGCCAAAAGAGACAAACTTCCATTTACACAGTATCACGTTTTGCCAAATTAACAATAAAAGTACTATTAATATTTTATATTTATAAGATACCATCATCCAGAGGCCAGCCGGATCTGATCACTACTGTGTAAGATGTACAGACACTGAAAATGATTTTGATTCTTTTTATTTATGCTGAGGAGCCATTGTAAAATGCTGTGACCCTGCAATGGCTGCCAAGATATGGGCTCCAGCTCCTGAAGTCTTAGATGCATTTTTATGGCAACTTGGTTTTATGACTACGAGTTCTTCCTTTGTAACTTTTTAACTTAGTAACAAAAGCTAGGTTTAAATATGTGAATCAGAACTTTATGGGATTTGTTTCAAATAACAGCATTTCAGGTGTTACCTGTGGGTAGGAGAAGAGAAAGTTTCTTCTGGCTGGGAAAGAGTTGCAGAAGAAAAGATGTATGTATTTTTATGCTTTGATAAGGAGAACTGTAGTACCATGTTTTTTTCTTTGTTTGTTTTTGTTTTTTCTTTTTTTTCCTGGGGGCAACGAGGCGGGTAATAACTAGCAGCTAAATAGGCAGTTTGAGACTCCAGAGGAGATGGCGACAATTTTTGGTTTCTCAAAGTCATATAAATTTGATCAAAAGATTTGATAATCACCTTAAATAAGGTTCCCTGCGTATAATTTTAATCTCCTGAATGATCCTTCTCCCTCACTTCAGCCATTACAGGGAAGGCTGTTTTCCAGTATATGAACTGTGTCCTTCAGCACAATCACCAGACAAGTGTTGATCAGAGTATTACTTCTACTAGCACAACCACCACCAAGTTGCTATCAGACATATCCCAGATCATTGTAATATACTCAGCTTAAATTTTAATAGTTTCTCTTTCCGCATTAGTATATTTGGTCTGAGGTTCATTCGAATATTCACTGACCAGAAAGGTCATACGCAGGCCTGTTGGGATTGTTGAGTCACCAACTCTACATGGCTTGATAATCCTGAGAGAATATCTAAACTGCTTCATCAGTGTGATGAGGCATCTCCAGCATCAGTGTATTTCAGCAGAGAGCTTTGCGTGAATGAATTCATCCAGTCCTCCCCACTGAGAAACACCACATTATCTGTCTCAGCCTGAAGCCTGTAGTAATTTAGCTGCCATCTCAAAGGCATTCAGGACACACAGCTCACAGCTAGCATAGCCAGCTAATCCTAGGGGGGTTAGTGAAACCCAAGGCCATAGCTTTAGGCAGTCTTTGGTTATATTCAGCTTGGAGAGAAAGGAGATTGGATATTCCTGTGAAGGACACAGTTTTCTGAGATGAAAACAAACAGTACATATACAATAGCTTGGAAGTAAAGAATAGGAAAGGTTGCTTCACCATGTGGCTGCAACAACTTCAGCTTTTTAGCTTAAAGAAAGAGTGTGCTTTTGTCCCTCCTTATTGTTCACATTCTCCATACTTGGCTATGCCAGAGCATAGAATCCCTCAGAGTGCAAGAGGCAGATCCCTTAATTTGAAAGTAAGGTGAGAGATATGCTCCAGGCCAGCACCTAATATGCTCCGACAGTTAAAAAGCATCTTATCCTGAGGATCAAGTTAGAGTTGTTCTAAAAACCACACAAAGAATGCAGGATGGCTATTAGGCCCTTAACACAAATGGTTTTCTTCCAACTACAGTCTTCAATAAGATAATCTGGTGCTTTTGTTGCACCACTTCACTTGCAAATGCAGACAAAGGCAGAAGCTGTCTATGTCACTAAGAAGCACATACAATTGTGCAGGCTCATTGCCTATATGTGACACTTTGTCTTCCATAACATCAATGATTTCTCCAGTATTTAAGAACCTGGGGATTGTTGTTTGGTGAGTAAATTGCAATAAGAAGGTGTATGTGAAATTTCTGTCATCAAGGTTCCATTAAAAACCTCTCGGAAAACTAGGTAAATATATTGGAAAATGTTTGTTGGAGCTCTATGCAGCCCCTGGCACAGGTTAGTATAACTTTCAACTTAAAGGCTATAATGCTGTAGCATAGAAATCAGGCAATTTTCATTTTTTAATTTTTTCACAGGTGCCTGTTCCAAAATTCATCTTACTTACAGTAAGATGTATTTGGATGCATATTAAAACAGTGCACCCATTCCCTTTCCTGGAACTCATCCATCTACTTCTCCACCAAATGCAAGATGTCTACTTTCAAATGGACCACTCCTTCCATTCCTGTCCACTAATCAGATCTGCAATACACACTAGATAAGGGGTGAGAAATTGACCAAGTTTTAAGAGGTGCAGAATAAAGTAGAATCTTAATTTACGAGTTGCACCCACATCTGCAAGGAACATAAAAATGACATAAAAATGCTCAGAATTGAGTAAATTTTTGGTTAAATATTATGCCCCAAAGTGACATTTCGGAGGACTTAGAGCTGTTTCAATAGCCCAAATTCATTTGTCATTTTTGAAGGAAAGAGGGAGAAAAGAGAATGAGATATTAAATGATAGATTACTTGATTTAGGAGCCACCTGTCCTCTTTCTTTCAGTAGTTCACCAGGCAAGGGAATTCATTTAAAATGCTGGAAATAAGGTTTCAGTTTCCTCATCTGCCTGTGGAGATCTGAGCCTAATTTCCCAGGAAGGGCCCGTAATCATCAGGTATCTCCCAGTGCGGGAGGGAGACAGAAGAAAGGTTGTTTTATCAATACCTTCAATAGAATATGTTCTACTTTGTTTACAATGTTGAAATATTCATGAGAGCGATGTCCTGCCTCTCTGCTGCAGAGCCTAAACACCGTGATATAGAGTTGTTCCCTCTGGCTTAATGAATATTTCAATATTTTATATAGAGTAGAACAGCATCAACAGGAAAAAAAATATAAAAAAAAGCAAACAAAGTATTTCTCAGCAGAATATTCCCCTGTGCAATAGCTGTAACTTCCTTCTCCAGGTTCAGATCTCTGTGTAAAAACTAAGAGCTGAACCCCAGGCTTCTGCCTCCTGACTGGACTCTGTGACCACTGTGTCTGATTGTGACATTTTAAAAATATTATTATTTTTTATTTTATTTTTTTTTAAATGACTGAAAGGCATTGTTATGGGTTTTTTTTTGTTTGTTTGTTTGTTTGATTTTTTTCTTTTATTCAAGAAAATCTGTAGAAATACTTCATATTAGTTCATTAAGCTTCAGTAGATTTTGTTCCCAAACAGGAGAAGTCAGTAATTTGCATGCCTTATGACTTAGAACTGGTATGGAAACATCAGGGAAAGAATGGCAAATTTGCAGCTGTTTAATGTGAAGATCAAAAAGCAGCAGCTCGAAGTACATTAGCAATGTTGGAATTGCCTTCTGATTGTGTCTTGATGATATAAGATAAAATATAGTCCATTTGTGAATGAAAACCATTTTTTTCCCCATTTCTGGTAGCTACAGTTCCTGGACATAGAGTGCAGACTTTTCAAATAAGGGCTATTTCTGAATGCATTCCTCTCAGAATATTGCTGATATTTTAGCAATAGCTTGTTGGATTTACTTCAAACCTCAGCACAAAGATGTCTATCCTGTCCATATACCAAAGTACCTGAAATCTCAGGCAGTCAGGAGCTGTCCTGCCTCTATTGTTTGATCAAAGTCAGTATAAGAGATTCATAATATGGTTTATTATGAGCAGTATCTTACAGCTTTTATTGTAGTCCCCTTGTTTTTTTACTGTTCTACTTTTACTTTTTTTTTTTTTTTTTTTTGAGAATGAGTTATAATTCATGCCAAAAATTGCCCTGCCAGCACAGAGGCTCCTGTTTTACTGCTTTATTAAGTCTTGAGATACATGATTAGCCTAAGGGATAGATCCACAAACAACAGCTGCTCAGCTGGGGTGTTTCCTTAATCCATGCCTCTCCCTTTCAGAATCAAAGACACAGAGAGGTAGGAGAAAATTATCTCTACCCTACAGAGCATTACAGAATGAGTGGAAAGATGAGCAAATGGGCAGGTCTCTACTGGAAATCTTGTAGAGGCAAAGATGAGACAACTGCACTTCAGTGATGAAACTATTCTCTGTTGACACATTTAATCAAATTAATTTTTTCATCTTCATGCAGCAAACTAAATTCTAAACTGTCTGGGGCATTGGAACAAGTGAACCCAGAAAGATAGCTATTACCAAGCTGCTGTGTGAGCAGCATGGAAGTGCTGAAGTGTTTTTAGTGCTAATTACTGTGCATAATAAAACATATTTATCTTCTCGTTTAGGATATCCTGTGGATGTGCTGCATTCATCCACCCCCTATATACATACATATGAAATTATACAAGAATGTAAAATATGGAACTTGATTGTTATCTAATTTGCTTTGGGGTAAATACCAATGAGATAATTGACCAAACCTGAATCAATGAATTCATTCAGGCTTTGTTGGCTGCAATAGAATTCTACTTTATATTAATTAAAAACCTGGTTAACTGAAATTAAAGTAATACAAAATTAAAGCAAATGAGAGGAGAATCTGAGTCATTTGTTTATTATTTTAATAACTGCTGTGATCTTCTGTTAGACTTTTACAAGAAATAATTCAGTGAATATCTTACAACCAAGTAAGTAGAACCTGATGGAAATAAGTCTGGTTCTTAGCTGCAACAAAGCAAAGTCCTTTAGTGCTCAGACCACTCACCTCAACTCTGCCTGAAAGCTTTGAGATGTGTTTAGGACAAATTTTGAGACAATAGCAACCATTGTTCTTGTTACAGAAAGATTTTCTGTCAATTTCTCTTTGTGACTTTTTGAAGTCAGACCCATAGGGTAAGTAGGGCTGTAATAAATGCTGGAATATGGGATCAAAGGGAAGAGAACGTGTCTCTTAATTCTTGAGCTATTGCACTCATGTGGATGCACACGCACCATGCACACAAGTGTGTTTGTGCATAATTTGAGCTCAAGAGTAGATTGAGGGAGCAGATGCAAGATGAATGGCTCCTATAAGAACAACAAGCCCAGTACTTTGTGATTTTAAAGTATATCTCTCCTCTGAAGAAATTATTTTGAAGAAAATGAAGAAATTATATATAGTTTTCGGCCCTTCATTACACTAGGGTTTTGGTTGTTGTTTTTTTTTTTGCAAGGATTCAGAATAAAACATGCCACCGCCAATGACATAAATAGTGTTTTATTTCTGCTACCCACGCAGAACACCACTTCAGGGAGAAGGAAGCAGGATTCTGCTCTTCCTTTTGCCTCGTGGAGAGAATATCTGCCTGGTTTCCCCTTGAAACTTCACTCTGTATGGGTCTAAAAGTGGTGGAACGGCAGACGTTCATTTCACAGAATGGTTTGAAGTTTTGCACAGGTCTAAATTGAGCCATGCCTTCTATGAGCTAGAAGAGGGCTGGGTAGGAACCAGCATGGATATGAAAATCTGAGGTAAGCTTGTAGAATTTGTGAAAAATGATAGAAGTTCACATTCCTGAAGAAGGCTGTGTGCCTACCAGGTTGTCTCCTTTTTATTCTTTAGTCTAGTGGATCTAATTGATTTGATAAAGTATATTGCTTCTACCTGTGAAACTTTTGGCATTAGTAGTCGGGAGCCACGTTCACGTTAGATGAAGAGGTTAAGATTTTCTTCCCCTGAAAATACTGCAGTTTAACCATTAACTTCTATTTTTAACCTTTTCTCTGTATTTTCTGCAGTTATGCATTGATTGTCAGAGTGTTTTGGTTTTTTTTTTTTCTCTTTTTTTTTTTTTCTTTTTTTTTTTTCTTTCTGTGTTCCTGTCTCAGGAGCAAATACAGTGTTTGCCTATTTGTCTTCTGGTGCCCCATTAGTTTGGTTGTCACAGCTTGATGCCTGACTGTGTGTGCGGCACTTTATGTGCTAATTGCTTCTCCTCTGCATAAAAGGAGAGCTTCAGATAATGAAATGCTGCCTCAGAGATGGAAACATTAAGAAGAGCTGAGGTTATTCTATTTTAAACCTTCATAGCTTTGAATTCAAGCACTGAAATAGAAGAGTCTGGCAGTGATGCCCTGACCCAGTGTTGACAATAGAAATTTTGCCATTGTTAACAAGGTCCAAAACTACTCTGAGAGCTCCAGACAGTCCTTGCTGAATTCCAGATATTTACTCTGTGAGCGTTATTTAAAGATAGGTATGTTTCTGTAAGTACTGTTTCTTATATCAAGCACTAACAGAGAGACATCAGTCACAGAGCTTACAGCATGCACCTCCCTTCTGCCCTGTTCCTTGGGGAGCCATGGGCCTGTATGAGCATATGGTAAGAGATTACCTTCTTCTGTGACACGGATTCACACCTAACCCTTCAGTGAAATAACACCACATAGAGCAAGCCTCTTTAAGCTGCATGCATACATATATTTAATTTACAGCTTACAATTATAGCAGAGCATATGGCAATGCAGATGAGCAGTTGAGGTCTGGACTCTTGGGATGAGTGTAGCTGCAGTCCTACCTGAGTGAAACAAATTGACTCATGCTAGGAATTTCTTTGGTCCCAGGAGTCATCTGCTTGCTTCCTTGCTGGGGGGCAGCTGTGTTGGCTGTTTGGAGGTGGCTGCTCAGCAAATCAGAGCACAATGCTGAGTGCAGACACAGTCAGAAGCACACTTGGAAATGCAGGGAGCAGCATTATCTGCTTTTAAGTGGTGATGGTGGTGCCTAGATGCAGCTGAACCCAGACTACCTATCTGTTTTTTGCAGTTTTTTGCAGACTCCTGGCATAAGAGATAGAAGAAAAACAAGCCTGTTGTCAGGATAGTCGTGTTTCCTTGTACTTCTAATAAGCAATTAAGAATATAAAGAGACAGAAAGTCACATTCGCTTGCTCTGTTACTTAATGTACTACCATCCTGTTCAGTCAAGGACTAATGTGACAGATCTGTGGTACTGATGGGGTACATTTACACAGGTAATTTACACCTCTGAGTGTATTTGCTCTGATGCTTACCTTTAAAATAAGGATCTGCTTTTGAAAAAGTATGTAGCTTAAACCTGCTATCAGATGTAAAAACCTTGCATGAGTTGTCCACATGCCTTCATTGCTTCTAAGAACTCTGTTGGCTCAGTTTCTAAGGACATCTTCTAAGTCTGCTGTGGTTTTGATCTTTCAGTGCAGTTTCTGTGTTATCTGTTCAGTCCTGCCACAGACATCACTCTCCTGCCAGTATTTGATTCCTGTGCAGACTGTGGACCTTGTTCTCCTGCCATAGAATGTGTTGGGGTAACACAACCTGCCAGCTCTGTTTTCTATCTATCTGCACCCATGCTCTGAAAGTCTGATTTTCCACTACCACGTGTAAGAGTTAGGAATGACACAGTCAAAGAATTAGCAGTTGGAAGAGACCCATAAAGATCACTGAGTCCAACTTTTGGCTCCTCAAGGACCCTCAGGTTCTTATACAACACTGTTCATGGTTTTACTTGGGCATTACTCAGTGCAAGTGGCTGGTGAGGTGCACATTAGGGAGAGAATTTCAGAAGGGCCAATGTTACTTGGAATTTGTCCTGTGCTTATGTAAATAGCATCTGTTCAATGGTGCTAAAGGACAGAGAGTGGCACTTCTAAAGCAGAAGGTTGTTGCAACTGGAAATCCTATGGAATAATGGGTCTTGTATGGCGGTAGTGTCTAATCCCTTTCATAATAAGCAGATTTATGAATGACAGATGTGGACAAATAATGAATGCTTCCAATTCAAGATCAAGGATTGAGTGAACACAATAAAATAAGGCCACACCTCTAGCTGAGTTTTACAAACCATTTAAAACTCAGAGTTCAGTGGTAGAGAAGACCTACTTGATTATTCAGTTCTGCTCGCTCTCCCGTTAAACACTTATAATTCTGCAGGCACAACTAAAATCTGAGATGGGCTGAGTAAAAATATGTGAAAATAACTAAAAAGATTTCATGCTTTGTTCAAAGTGTTCTGTAAAGCTATTTTTCACTATGAACACTTGAACACAAACAGTAAGTGTTAATTGAGTTGAACTGAGTGTGAATGCACACATCAGGCTTGTCAGCAGTAATTAGCCCAGAGAGACAACAGTGGGGAATATTATATCCAAAGAAAAACTTAATTCATGAGGCACTCATGGTTGGACATGTTCTCTGAAGTGTGCAGTGTGCTTGGGATTTGAGCACATATGGTAAAGTCTTAATACAGAAATTAGAAAAGGAAATAACTTTTTCTTGGTAGGTCATCTACTCAATCTTCTTGTCATTGTAGAAATACTTCTGTGACATGTTCCATTCAGGGTTAACTTCCTAGGGTTTTATTAATTCTAATTTTGAGATTTTGTCCTTTCTATGCAGTGAATAATTAACTCAAGGAACTCCTTGCTGCAGGCTAGCCTTGGAGTAAATCATTTGGTAGCTTCCATAAAAAGGCTCTGATGCATTCGTTAATAGCATCTGCACCTGCGCTACTGACAAATGAAATGGAGACTATCAATCTGCAGTGTCTGGTCTCAAGACAATTTTCTTAATGGTATGCTGGATCTGGATTATGAGGCATTTGTATCAGCATCCGAAGGACTTCTCTACTCACTTAGAGACAGGAAATCAGTTTTTCTAACCAAGCTAATGTACGACGCTTTCTAAGGCATCCATCAGCGGTGCAGCTAAACTGTGTCAGAGCAGCAATAAATATGAGTGCAATCATGTTAAGGGATGCACAGTGTGATTAAATTGGCTTCATGCTCAGCACAAAAGATGGCCTTATACCAATCTTGCAGAAGATGGGCCACATCTGCCATGTGCTATGGAAGAAAATTATAGACAGGGAAGCTGACACTGGCTGCAGGTGAACTCCTCCTGGGTGCTTGCTGTAGCTACAGCAAGATGAAGGGCTGCTGTATTCATATCAGTAAATTAGATGGTCTCAGGGAATGCCTACAGGAACTGGAACTGGATCATTTATGCTGTGGAACTGCTGGCTCTGCTGCTGGCACTATGATAGCTTAGTTCATACTAGATCTCCAGTAAGCCTTTCCAGGGTGTGTTCAGGGAGACAGCATGAGACAGGAGTCGTTCTTCATGGGCACTTTGAATGCAGCCACCCTACTCTGCTGGGCAGACATCTTGCTCTCCAAACGCTGCTGAGATGTATTCTGGGCACATGTGGCATGTTTATCCAGGTGTGATTTGAGATGTCCTGTGTCCATTCCTGCAACATGGGACCAGCCTTGGTCTTGAGTCCAGTCCTTGCACTGCTCACAATGGGCTTGGAGCACCCAGTGGCAGAGCTCATGAGAGGCAAAGTCTTCGAGGGTTTGTAGGAGGATTTTGGATGTGACTGCTGTAAGGACAATTTCACAACCCTTGCACCTAAGGCTCTAGGTGGCTTGCTCTTGCCTCGCTGTCTTTTCACAGAGTTTTTCATACTTAGCTCAACAATCTTTACTCTTCGTAGTCTCTGAGTTTGTACCCACACAGCCCCCTCTGCCAAAATATTTTTTATTTTCTGTTTTCTATGCCCTTCCCTGAACTGCACTCTTTCCAAAAAGGCTTGAATCCCAATTACCATACAGAAGAGGATAACTTAATAGTAAACCGTTTAAAAAATCATTAAAAATATATGTGGTCTGAATTTTTTTATGTGTATGAACCTAGCTTTGCATATATACTTTCATTATGTCTGTATGTATAGAGAGCAAGGTAAGTATAAACAAAAGGATGAGGCTAATAAAATATTTTAGATGCTTCCATGGTCAGTCTCTGAAGTCCTGACAAATTTTGTTGTTATCCTTAGTGATGCCTCTGTGACAAAGTGTAAGGAAACAGGCAAGAAGACAAGTTGGTGGAGGAACCAAGACCAGATCCAGCTTGCTGAAAGCCAACTCGAGACCTTTTAACCAGAGCACGATGTGTGTTTCATTCTTGATCCACATACTGTTGGGTGCTGTAACTAAATGAACAATAACAATAATAATAAAAAGTGACACAACTATAAGATGACGTTTTACAATTAATTTCAGAGCACTATATCTGAGGTTTCTATTTAATAAAACCCCCTCAGACCTAATGTCATGTAGACTGATGTGTGGGACCAGGAAAAATAGTTATCACTGAAGTGATACAGGGTTTGTAACCCAGACCACCTACACATTATTGAATTGAAAAACGTCCAAGTTCAGTTTTCAAAATGCTTCTAAGTGTAGCCTGCATGCCATATGTCTGCAAATGTTGCCTTCTACAGTACGTACAAGGAAATCCAACAGTCTTGGAGAGCTCATATTTCATTTGATGCTGCTGCTGTGTTTATAAGAAACAGAAGAAAAATAATGATCTGATGGCAGAATATGATTTATAGCTTTATGCGTAGGAGTGGGATGAAAACTCTGCCTCCTGGCAGACAGCCCCTTGTCCTGCATCTTTTCAGTGGATTTCAACTCAGTGACAAACTTCTAAAAGGAACAGTTAAAGCTGACTGAGTTTTCAATTAAGAAAAGGCTGGGAAGTAGCCAGATATCTAAAAATGATTTTTGACTGAAGAATCTAGGAGCAGGCTGAAGCATTTCCCTTAGCCTTATGCACTGCATTTTAATTTAGTTGAGCTATATGTTGTTCTTGGTTTAGGGTGTATTTGCTGACTGAAGAGCTGACAGAGATGCAAAGTCTAACCAATGTACTAGAGTGGACATTGTGGAAGTGTCACAAAACTTAAAAGAGAAGCAAATATGGGGAATCTGAGTGACAAATAATGGCAGTACAAGTTCCTAGCACTCATAGGAGGCCTAGTCTTGAAGTTCAATCCAGGACTGAGCCCACTTTACACCAGCTGTGTATTACAGAAAATGAAACTATGTGAAAGAAAGGATAAGCATCTTTACTACAAGTGATCAAAATCAGAGGGGTTTAATTTTCAGGTGTGAAGGTGTGAAGGACATCACTTAAGCTAAAGGCCTAAGCCTTGCTGACAACACAATGAAGCTAGTTAAGTGGTTTTAATTTAGAGCAAGAAGTCATTTGCAAGTTCAAGTTTTTATCTTTGAATAAAACGTAAGACCCAGCACTTACGATATCTGGAGGATTCAAACATCTCATGTCCAGAACCAACTGCCCTCAGATCATATTAGTGGTAGCAGATGCTTATCTGTTTTTAAATATCTGACTGAAGTGATATATAAACATAGGACTTCAGTTCTGGAATGTCTTAAAGATTTTTTAATCTTCATGAAAACATGGTTTGGCCAAAAAATTTTCATAAAATTAAGCCCAAGGATAACTTTGGATTTTATTTTTTTCAGACTTTCCAGCACTGAAGGTGGCTTTGGTAAGTGGATATGGTTTGGCTCTATTCCTACTTCTGACACAGAGCAGAGGGTACTTAATAAAAATCAGGATCTATTTTCAGATAATATAAAAGAAATTAGCCACACAAATGTCTGTGCAGCAGAGTGCACTGAAAGGTCTACAGAAAATGTGTCAAGTTTGGAGGAGACAAACTTCTGTAACTTGGAATTAATGCAATTCCATTTCCCTTCCCCTTCACATTTCTCTCTAAAATTGACTTGCACTTGATCACATTCATGAACAACCAGCAAACAAAAAGGATAGATTCTGAGCATCAGCTGATTTGTCTCCTGATTTGACAGCAGGAGATGGCATAGTTTCTGCTTCCTTGAAGTCTAATAATGGCTAGCTCTCTTTTTCAACCTGTTTTCCAAACTGGCCCAAGGACACATAATGACCTTCACCTACCCTCTTACATACAAAGGGCAGCTCTAGAGATGGCACATAGGGAGGGACTATTGCACTGCTCCTTCAAATGGCAGCCAGCCACAACAAAATAAATGAAATATCCCCTATCCTTCCTCCACCAGGCAGAAAGAGGGAATAAAAACAGGTTTCTGCTCAGAGAAGCAGGCAAACCCCCTCTGCCTATCTTTTCCTATCAGGTGCCTTTACACAGAAAGTATGGGAATCTGAAATTTGATGAACAGGCAAATGATGATATGGGCAATGATGCATCCAGACTGGAGGAGTCGCCTCAGGCCAGTCAGCCTGCTTTCTGTATCATGAACACCTCTGTGGAGAAAACAGAAGAGTTGTTGCCAAAGGCCCTCTGAGGGACCATGTCAGCAGCAGCAGTTGGGGTTTCTTGATCATGGGATAATTTACACACCAGGCCTGACTGTCCTGCTCTGTGCTGTGCATTGCAGCCTCATCTTGAGCACTGGGTTCAGTTTTGGGCAGCACAATATAAGAGGAAAACAAAACTATGAAAGAGCATCCAAAGGAGAACTACAAAAATAGGAAGGGTCTGGAGGGCAAGATGTAGAAGTGGTTGAGGTGCCTGGTTTTGCTGTCCCATCCAGCCTGGCCTTGAACACCTCCAGGGATGGGGCATCCACAGCTTCTCTGGGCAGCCTTTGCCAGGGCATCATCACCCCCTGAGTAAAAAGAATTTATTCCTAACATCTAACATAAATCTCCGCTCTTGTAGTTTAAAGCCATTCCTATTTGTCCTATCACTGTCAGACACTGCAAAAAGTTGGGCCCTCTCCTACTTGAAAGCTCCCTTTAAATATTGGAAGGTCACAATGAGGTCTCCCTAGAGCCTTCTCTAAGCTTAATAAGCCCAACTATCTCAACCTGTCTTCATAGGAGAGCTGCTCCAGCCTGGCTCATGTTGAGCTTTTTGTCCAACATGACCAACATGACCAATTTTATGATTTTTCTACTGGTGTTCAATGTACCTCAAGTCAAAGTGCAGCTGTGTATAATGTGCAAAGTGTGAGGCCCTACTCTGAACTCATACAAATACGATAAATAAACATTTAAATATCAGCAATGACTGAAGGGATCTCAGTTCTCAACTCAATTGGGTCCTGCTTCTTACTGTCTCCAGCTCTGAGATACAGAGGTGTCCAGATATGACATATGAGTCATAGACAAACCTCAGAGATAGACAAACCTCATTCCTGGGCCTGAAGTGTAGAGCAGGGGGCTTTATTTGCTGCTGAATGGGTTTTCTTTCAGTTTGTACTTCAAACACATAGAAAATCCACAGTGATATTGTTGCTGTCTGCTCAATGACCTATGGTAACTGGTCTCTAGTAAACAACTACCTAAATCACAGGTGTTGTCAAGATTGACCAATTGACCCAAGATGCAAGTAGCATTAACACATATTTCTAGGACTGTGGTGGTTTCTGCAGGTCAGAGTGAGGATGTATCAACATGGGCAGCATGGGCCAGCCACAGGCTCACTGAGAAGCAGTTTTTACCAGAACAAAACTCTTGCAAAAGGCTGACAGGTATACAACATCAGAAGACATTTTCACAAACGCTGTAAATCTCATTCCCACTCATCCAAAATCCTCCTACACAGAGATTCTTAAACATGCTAGCAAGCAAATCAGGGGAAAAATAAAAATTACAAAACAATGTTTAACATTTAATCTATTTTTGATTTGTTTGGAAATGAAAACCATTGTGAAAATGTCACAGCAGACTGTCTGTGAATTTAGTTCTTTGTGCATTTTGTATTTTGTTTCCAAATGACCAGTGTGTCCTTCAATTAATGAGAGTGAGAAACAGAGTCCTGAGGTCAGAGAACTGATAAAGAGTGCACAGCTCTGGACTTTGAAACAAGACACAGCTGCTCCTTCTGCCAAAAGCTGACAGATGATAGCAGTCAAGCCACTTCACATCTCCTCTCGGTCTATGGCACATGTTCCTCTTTAGTATCTATCCATATATTTTGTGCATCAGAGGAGTCCTGAGCAGCAAGTACAGCCTTGTGTTTAAAAAGTCACAACAACAAAAAAAAGTAGTTGATTTTGCAATTCCGTTATTCTGAAGTTAGATACATCTTGGAAGAGGCTGCCCAGAAAGGTGGTGGAGTCACTGCCCCTGGAAGTGTTCAAGAAACACGCAGATGTGGTACTGAGGGACATTTTTTTAGTGGGCAGTATTGTTGGTAGGTGAATGGCTGGACTAGATGACCTTGAAAGTCTTCTCCAACCTTAATGATTCTATCAGTCCATGATTCTAGGATTTAATAGAGATCCTTAGTTAGCATAGAACTATAATTGTTACCTACTGGGCTTGCACACTTTTTGGGGGAAGGGTCTTCAATAATTGCAAAAAACACTGGCCAAAAACAAACTTCAAAAACACTGCCACTGGTAAAATAACAGGATCTGATTACATGACTCAAGTGAAAGCTATTTTAAATAACCCAGAGGAATGACCAAGAGTGGTCTGAAAATGAAATAACAAAAATTAAAACAAACAAACAAACAAAAAACAACAACAAAAAGCCAAAACAAAACAAAACCAAAAAAAAAACCAAAGAAAAAAAAAAGAGAAAGGATCTCAAAGTATTTCTTGCCACTGCCAAAAGATCTCTCATCCATTTGGTATAACACAAGACCTGTCTGCCCCTGGAGGACTCCGACGTCATCCACTAGCAGTGCTGCATTTCCATTACAAGCCCACTGCCTCCCTCCCTTCTCCCTCTCCCAGGCTCTGTTTTTCTTCCCAGAGTTTTATAACTCAGATGTAAGAAATTGCTTCTGGCTGAAGACTGGCAGCAGAAATCTGATTTCGGGCCAGGAATGATTCCCTCTCCCCTCCTGATTTTCAAAACCTTTTCTTTTTGTCAGATTTAAGCCACAGAAGTGCAGGGTGGAGGGGGAGGGCACAGAAGCTGGCTGGGTCTGACTGTTTTCAGTGGCTCTTTATTTTTCCAGCTGAAATAAAGGTGATTTCTGCATAATATGGCAGGGATATTTTTGTGTTTATGTTTCTGTTTAAGTGGAAAATGGCTGAGTCATTTCTATTAAAAAATGATTTTGCTGTGTGAGCATCTTTCTTTTTTTCTTTTTTTTTTTTTTTTTTTTTTTTTATGCTAATATTTAAAAAAAAGATCCAAAATAGCACAGTTCTTTCTGGGTCAGCAAAAAATTCCTTTACAGATACTCATGTGTGCTTCTAGAGTGCTTCTGTAATTTCAGAGCCGAACAGCAAAATAGAAATGATGGTACTGGTGGTATTACAACAGTGGTAGCATTATAAACAACAAGTATTGTATGACAATAAGAGCTGTAGAGTCTCAGGCTGATGTTCTCCATGAGTTTGTTTTAGAGGCTGTTGGCACATTTGAGCCAATCAGCAGCTGCACAGTGAGCACCATGACATAGCTCAGGACTCACTGATTCTGCATCTTTTGGACTAAAATTACAGTCAACCCAACAGTATTGCAGGAATGCTGCAGATGGCGATCACAAATGGACAGACTGCAAGGATGACTGCAAAACCTCTTCCCATATACCTGTATGTGTGTGGATTAGGGTCCAGTGCCGATCTTCTGTCAAGACCCCAGCAGATGCTTTATCTGCTCAGGGCAAGCTGTGACCCCACTATGAAGGCATGCTTTCCAGCCCTGAGCACTTTGGAATAGTACTTATATGAGGGTTCACTATGAGGCAGTAATTGTCCAAAACCTTCCCTAACATGGAGAAGGGTGTATGAGGTGGGTAGCTTCACACTTCAACCCTGGATTATAAAGCCATGTGCCCAGTGAAGGACACTGATTAGCAACCAGCCGTGAACATACAGAAATGCTTCATTTCCCCACATGGTGTCAGAGATCAGGTGAAGAGCCTTGTCTCGCTGGATTAGGGGCTCCATGTTCCTCATCCAGGACAGCATCTGCTCTCCCTGTTGTCCCTGTAGCTGTACTCTGCTGTAGGAGCTGGGACTGCTTTGTGCTCAGCACCCCACCCAACCCCAGTACTGAAATGATCTTTAGGCACCATGTTAAAAATAGTATGTGGTCATCTAATTAGAGACCGTAACTTAAGCTTATATGCCATAGGCCCAATTATGGTTGCCCTGGAAACTAACTTTAATTCCGATGTTTACAAACTTCAAGCTTCAGAAAGTTTTTTCTTTGTGTTTAACCTCTTGACCCTAGTTTGCTTGTATCTATGTATTGCCAGATCCTCTGCCTCTGGTTACACCGTCCCCATCCTTCCAAACACTGTGGCTTCTGCAAACTCTTTTCTGCTCATTTTAACTCCGATCTTCCTGCTACCTTCTGCTCCCTAATGTTTGGGCCTGAATAAATGGATGGTTCTCATTTCCAGTGTTTGGAACCACAAGTATATGGGGTAAACCAAAGAGAACAGTTTGGTCAACCCTTGCAGCTGCAGTCCAGAGCCTGGCCCATGTGGACAGAGCTGTGTCTGAATTCAGCAGATTCAGCAAGCCTGAGAGGTGTGTGTGCAAAAGCTTCATTTCATGGAGAGCAGCAGAAGGAGCACTTTCACTATTTTAGTGACCTCTGAGTCAAAGTCTCAGCTTCTTTCTATGAAGGGTACTTCATTTCTTCTATTTGCCACGGCTTATGGTTTCAAACATCCATTTTGAAGGCATTTATGTATGAAGCCATGTATGCACATTTTCTCCATATGTTTTTAACGTGTATCTGCAGGAAACTATTCAATTTTTATTTATTTATTTATTTAGGATATCACCAACATATCTTGTGGGCACAGAGAAAGAATATACAGGACATTCTAGTTCACATGGCCCCCTTTGAAAAAGAGCATGCACTTTCCCATGATTTAGGCTCACAGAGACCCTTAGTACTTTCTCTTTCTTGCAGAATCACTTCATTTCTGCAGCAAAGATCTCTGCAGTCCTCACTTTTCCAAGAGACAGCTCCTGAAGACATGAAGATTCAGACTAGATTTATCCAAACTAAATAGATGGGAGGGGAGGGGAGGGAAAGAGATAGGGGGAAGGAGGGAAAGGAATAGACGGAGGGGAAAGTGGGAAGGGGGAAGAGAAGGGAAGGGAAGGGAAGGGAAGGGAAGGGAAGGGAAGGGAAGGGAAGGGAAGGGAAGGGAAGGGAAGGGAAGGGAAGGGAAGGGAAGGGAAGGGAAGGGAAGGGAAGGGAAGGGAAGGGAAGGGAAGGGAAAAAAGAAAAGAAAAGAAAAGAAAAGAAAAGAAAAGAAAAGAAAAGAAAAGAAAAGAAAAGAAAAGAAAAGAAAAGAAAAGAAAAGAAAAGAAAAGAAAAGAAAAGAAAAGAAAAGAAAAGAAAAGAAAAGAAAAGAAAAAAAGAAAAGAAAAGAAAAGAAAAGAAAAGAAAAGAAAAGAAAAGAAAAGAAAAGAAAAGAAAAGAAAAGAAAAGAAAAGAAAAGAAAAGAAAAGAAAAGAAAAGAAAAGAAAAGAAAAGAAAAGAAAAGGAGATGGTTAGATTCTTACGAATTTCCTTCTGGTTTTCTGAGGCTTTTAAGTTTGAGTAAGATTCATGTTTTCCAAGCCTTGTCCTGCAACAGCAATAGTCTGGAAACTTAATTTTCTTCAAGAGAAGTCTGAGATTCTTGTGCAATGCATGTTTCCAGGAGCCGAGTCTTTAAGGAAAAAAAAAAAAACAACTGTGCAATGTTATAAAAAACATTGAGGTCAGCAAGACTGTGGAAGATATAGTAGGTTGTGGCTCTGTGAAAGCAGTGATGATGAGAGAAGTATGGAGTGTCAGTCTGAATTTGAACTCTGTGCTTATACTAAGTTTACATCAGATCAGGTCTGTAAAAACATGACATTTCCTTTTTCCTATATATTTAAAACTAACTTTTTCTTCACAATCCCACCTAGAAATCCCAATACTATGTTTTTTCTTTTTTTAACTTAAAGAAGGAAAGACACTAAAGTAGAGGTGCTCTATGTAGCTATCAGAACTATTCTTCCTCCAAAATTAATTGTCACTGGCATGACATTTATTGGATGTGTTTTTAATATTCCTTCCCCCTTTCTTTTTTTCCAGTAGGAGTGGTCAAATCAGCTCTCCTCACTCAGCTCATGTGTCTTTGTGGGTGGAAATTTACAGCTTCTGGAGTCTAGCAGGGATGAGGCAGAGAGAAAGAATCAGGATTCAGCTGGGGAATCACATCTTAGTGGCATCTGCTCTGAGCAGTGGTGCACAACCAGAGATGTACCCAGATGTGATCTACACTGCCTGGAACCCAATTCTGCTGCAGGACAAATTTCCTGGGGGAGGGAGAACAGGAGGAAGCAACAGCAGTAGTTTAATGGGATTTCATCCTTCTGTCGGCAGTGTTCAGTGCAGTGCTCCGTCAGATGGGAGAGGCAGCAGTGCTGCACAGTCCCACAGTCTGTGGTTGCATTCACCCTTACAGCACAGTATGTCTCCATAAACAACTCTTCCCTGGCCTTGATCGAACACTAATTAGTAAATAGCACTTTAAATCTGCTCCAATGTGCAATAAAATTCTACTTTATTTTTTAATGTATTGGATGAAGCAGCTTACTGGTAAGTTTTGAATGATATCGTATAAAAGATTGTGGATGCTTCTGATAAAAATTACATTGCATAAAAGCCCCAGAGAATCTCTTCATGACCATTAGGATTTAAATGTGGAAGACAGAAGAAGAAAAAAGAAAAGAACAACAAATAATGGATCGTTATGACTCATATTGTATCAATTGGGTTTTTTTTTTAGATGATGTTATGTGTATGGCTAATAAATTATTTTATTATTAAATTTGGGTTGACTTATGATGGTAAATTTGAGTTTCAAAATTACCAAACTGGTAACTGTATGTAAGAGGAGAAGCGTGTAAAAGGTGTAAAACGTCAATAAAAAGACCTGTGAGGGAAAATAGAAGGGTTAAGCTATCACAGAATTAGTATTTTAGATGTATGTTAAATGTCAAGACAGACAAAACCACTGGGGCTTTACCTGGGAAAAAAAAAAATAAATCTCATTACCAAAAAGGAAAAATATCCTGCCTAAAGAGAAGTAGCAAGTGAAAAAAGGAACATTTTGAACTTACGCACACATATGGAAGAAAGAAATCCAACTGAAAGTTAGGAATATTGAAATATGGAAGTATTATTTCCATTTAGACCTATTTGAAATGCAGTATTACCAGTATTTACCCCCTCAGCCCCATTTCTGATTTTTAAGTAAAGTCTTGTCTCTCTTGATGAGTCTCATTCTGTGTTGTCTGTCATTACTGTCCTTATTACTTTCCTGCATATATTTCCCAAGCTTTGGCCTCCCCTTTGAATCTCATAATTTTTTTTTGAGGACAGGGACTGTCTTTCATTATGTACTTTACAGACTTGAGCGCAACAGATCTCCAAAGGATTTAATCCCCAAGAAAAATGCTGCCAAATTCTTTGCTGGTGGCCCAGCTCTAATCTCAGTTTTCAGCTTGGGACTTCATTGCTTGTTACAATTCCAACTTCTGGAACTATCTGAAGGCTTTCCAGGAGTTTCGTGGCCCCAGGAAAATGGAGATGAGAGAAGGGGAAAGGCTGAAAGCAAACTTGAAAGCTGTACAAAAGGAATAGGAGGAGATAAAATGGCTGTGCTTCCCCCTAGGACAAAATCACAGAATCATGGGATCATAGAACGGTTTGAATTGGAAGGGAACTTAAAGGCTGGCTAATTCTAATCCCCATGACATGGGCAGGAATACTTTTCACTATATCAGGTTGTCCAAATATGCATCCAACCTGGTCTTAACTATTTCCAGGGTTGGGGAAAAATGCTCCTCTCTTTGCTGCTCGCTGTTTAGTAGAGACTGCTGCTGCCTTAGCACCTTCCTGATCCTCACCATTGGCAGCAAGTAATGATAATAACAATAGTAGTGGTAATAGTAGCAGTAATAGTAATAGTAAGAATAAAAATAATTTGTGTGCTTTCTGCAGAAGCTACCCATCACCAGGCGAACTTGAATAGAGCCTCTCTGTGTTTCCTTCTGTGATCCTTCTCTGTAGTGCCTTCATAATAGGTCTAAATGCCCTGTTCTATCTATCTCTGTCAAGTGAAAGCTGCACCAGTGCTAATATGAAGGTTAAAAGTGAAGAAAGGAGCATTATTGCAATTATCATTCCAGGCACGTGGTGTAATTGTGCTGCTGGCTGCCGGCCATGTGGCTCTTGTGGCAGCAAACAGTACTTTCCCTCAGCAGTCCCAACAGCGTTGTTTTCATATGGGCTAGGAAGGTTAGAAAAATCAATTAGCAATATGGCTTGTTAACGAAAGCCAAGTCCAAATGTGACTTCAGAAACACTTTTCTGAAAGATTAGTGTATTTTTAAAAAACAAATGGATATTTGTACCATTTTTCAAAGCTAAATGTTTTTGCTGCTCCTACTAAAAAACCCCCGATGTTCTCTCTCTGTACAGCAATGCTGTTATTTTGCTCCCTTACAGTCATGCCTGGGGAATCCAAGAAGCGACAAGAAAAATCGCGAAAGCTAGACTAAGTCCATATGACATGGTGTCTTAGGGAGTGGACAGACACAGCAAGTCAGATGAGGACAGAGGCAGAAATAATGTGTGGCTACAGTATTTGGCTGCCATATACACCATGACAAGTATGTCTGACCACGCTACCAAGTCCCAGGATAAGGAACTGTATAAGTGGACTGACAAAGCTCAGGTTTCAGAGTTAAATCCACTGCACAGGCAGTAGGAACAGACAGGTACTGCAGGAAGAATATGAAGAAGCTGCTAGGCCGTGTAGGGATGGGGTAAGGAAAGCCAAGGCCCAAAATGAAATGAACTTAGCAAGGGACGCCAAAAAGAGCAATAAGAGCTTCTACAGGTTCCTCAACCAGAAAATGAAAGTCCAGAAAGGCGTGCTTCCTCTAGTGAGTGACACAGGCAAGCTGGAAACAACAGACAAGGAGAAGGCTGAGGTACTTAGCAACTTTTTTGCCTTGATAACTGCTCTTCACACAGCCCTGAAATATTTGTTCTGTTAGGAGGGATTTGGGAAGGCAACACCCTTCACACGGTAAGCAAAGATGAGGTTCTTGACCACCTGAGGAACATGAACATCCACAAATCTATGGGTCCCGATAAGATGCATCCCAGAGTCCTGATGGAATTAGCTGATGTAGTTGCCAACGCACTCTCTGATATTTGAAAAGTCATGGCAATAATGTGAAGTCCCTGGTCACTGGAAAAAAGGTAACATCACATCCATTTCTAAAAAGGGTAAAAAGGATGACTCTGGGGACTGTTGACCTGTCAGTCTCACCTCTGTTCTGGGGAAGATCATGGAGCAGATGCTCCTGAAGCAACACTAAGAGTGCTTGGAAAGCAGGGAGATGATAAAGGAGAGCCAGCATGGCTTCACCAAGGGTAAATACTGTTTGATCAGTCATGTGGTCTTTGATGATGGTGTCACCGCATCAATGGACAAGGGAAGAGCCACCCTAATCTATATCGACTTCAGTAAGGCCTTTGACACGGTACCTAACAACAAGCTTCTCTCCAAATTGGACAGATATAGATTTGATGGGTGGACTGTTCTGTGGAGGAAGAACTGGCTGTAAGATTGAGTCCAGAGAGTTGTGGTCAGCAGCCAATGTTTGGATGCAGATTGGTGATGAGTGGTGTCCCCCAGGGGTCAGTTCTGGGACTGATACTCCTTGGTATCTTCATCATTGACGGTGGGGTCAAGCTCACCCTCAGTAAGTTTGCTGATGATACCAAGCTGTGGGGTGCAGTCAACACATCAGAGAAGCAGGATACTATCCAAACGGACCCAGACAGGCTGGTGCAGTGGGCCCAGGTGAACCTCATGAGGTTCAACAAATCCAAATGCAAGATCTTGCATGTAGGTTGAGGCAACTGCCATTACAAATACAAGCTGGGGGATGTGAGGATTGAGTGCAGCCCTGCTGAAAAAGATGTGGGGTACTGGTGGATGGCAAGCTGAACATGAGCCAGCAGTGTGTTCTTGCAGCCCAGAAAGCCAAACACATCCTGGACTGCATCAAAAAAAGCATGACCAAGAGAAGTGATCTTGCCCTTTTACTTTGTGCTGAGGGTTCCTCACCTGGAGTACTGCAACTAGATGTGTAATGCACAGTACAGAAGAGGCATAGACCTCTTGGAGCACGTCCAGAAAATGGTCACAGAAATGATCCAAGGGATGGAACACCTCTGCTATGAAGACAGGCTGAGAGTGCCGGAGCTGTTTAGCCTGAAGAAGAGAAGGCTCCAAGGTGACCTAATAGCGGCCTTTCAATATCTAAAAGGGAGCTACAGAAAGGAACAGACTCTTTAGCAGGGTCTGTGGTGATAGAACAAGGGGAAAAGGTTTCAAGCTCAAAAAGGGTAGATTTATGTTAGATGTAAGGATAAAGTATTTTGCAGTGAGGGTGGTGAGGCACTGGAACAGGTTGCCTGGAGACGTGGCTGATGCCCCATCCCTGGTGACTTTCAAGGTAAGGCTGGACCAGACACTGGGCAACCTGATCTAGCTGTGGATGTTCTTGTTCATTACAAGGGAATTGGACTAGATGGCCTACAGATGTCCCTTACAAGAATTCTATGATTCTACAAATACCAGGTTTCTAAGATTTATTAATTATCTAGTGGTACCTTGGGCAATTTGCCTTCCTTTTTGTAGCCTGTGATAGCAAGAGCTGGCAGGAGCATTGTAAAGTTTAATGTAGTGCTTCACTATCCTACTGTTGGAGATGTCAAAGATTGTGAAGTATTATTAAATTCATTGTTATTTGACACAGTTTCTAAATAGTTTAATTTAAACTGCATCTCTGCTTTCTAAAATAAATATTTTATTTCTGTCATTAAGTAATGTACAAAGTAAAATATAATTTTGCTGACCACATACTCAATTTTAAAGTCATATATAATATATTTGTTAGATATTCATATTCTTTTCATCACTGTCTCCTGTTCTCATTATAAGGAAAATCATTTAGAACGGTGAAGGTTACTCAAGATGTCCCCTGGGCTCATCTCTTAGTTTTCCTACCTAGCTATATTATTCAATTAGAATTTTACTCTTTAGTAGGTGTTTAATATTTTAATGTGATGAACACTAAAAAACAACACTGGGTAAAATGACAAAAGATGGACAGCTCTCTGAGAAAACAGTACATTTCCTAAGCTGAGATCACAGTAAATCCACAAACCACATCCACTCCAAAGACATTATTGCCTCTTACAGAGCACGTTGTGTGAAAGAAGACAAGAAAAATTGCCATCTAGTTGAAGTACTTCTAGTTGAAGTGCTCTGGAAAGACAATAGCAAAAAATCAGGTCAATAGTTTTTGTCATTTATTGAACTAGGTGGAAATATTATTTATAGTAAATCAAGAAAAAAAATTGAGTACATCAACCATGGACTCATGAGAATCCAGCCACAACTTTTCAGATCTCATTGTACTGACCAGTGATTGAATATACCCACAGGAAAAGAAGGCTTGTTTCCAAATACAGAAATACTGCTACTATAGAGTTAATTTTCATAGGAAATGAGTAAGCATTATCCCAAGCACCTTCTCTGTTTTTAAATTTGACTTTATCATTTTTCCTCTAGAGTCTGGAATCTGGGATTTAAAACATTTGGGATTATGGAAGTTAGGTAGCATCTAACTTCAGGTAAATCCCCATTCCTCCTCTCTGTCATTGAGAAGGAAGGGCACATTGAAAAACTTGGCTAAAGCATCCAAAGAGTATTTCTGAAGATTTGAAGGAGAGTGCCCTTGAGTACTGGACTTCTAAATGTGACTCAGTAATCATAAACTCACTGAAAATTTGGCACTCTCTTCAAGAAACTTGGTTTTGCATGTCTTTGAACTGCTTGATTACCATTATTTAAATAGATCACTGTCTCAAGACACTTAAAAAACTTAAAAAGTGTCTATCCCAAAGGCTGGAAAACAATTGTTAGGAACACAGCTCATTTCTGTAATGTAGGTCCAACCCTGATAATTTGTTATAGATGACATTACCCTGTCTGGATAGAAAGCAGAAACTGTATGTGACAGCTAATTATCTTAACATCATTTGAAGTTAAACTTTTTCTCCTCACTAATTATACATGTATAGAGGAGAGAGCATCACACAAGGGAAAGAAATGCAACTAAAACTGAAAAAAATGAAATAATTATCTCATTTATACCCAGTACGGTACAGATCGTCACTCGGCTTTGGCATCCTTGGTACAATTATGTTTTAATTCAGTTCAGCAAAACAATCATTCCTTTAACTATAGCAAAGAGCAATTTACTGATTATCTATTTCCTAAAAGCATTGAATACTGAGTATCCTGTTCCATTTCCTGTCAGATATTCACATGCAATTAGATACAGGCTGTGGGAATGTGATGTGAACTGGGTATTTTGTTCTGAAACGTGGCACTGTGCCTGTGCTCTTCCCCATCTTCTTGAGCAAAGTTCAAGTGCCAAAATGAAAAGCATGTTTAATGCCAAAGGTGATTCAAGTTCAGGCCAAAAATAATTCGAGACAACTCAATTCTGAATTCTTTTTCTTCTAAATATTTTTTGGGGAAATGGAAATACTGCCGGTGTTTGAGCCTGGGTCGCTAATAGCAAAACTTCTTGCAAGCTATTCAAATGTCAGCCACTATTGTGTACAAAATCCACCATATCACTGTGGAATTTGGAAAAGGAAGACAACGGGGCAGCCAGATCTACTGTACTCTTTTTTTTTTTTTTTTTTCCCTCCCAGAAATGCAACTTTTCTCTTCAAAATATAAGAATTCTGTGAGAATAGTTTCTTCCTATAAATAATTTTTTACCTCCTTCCAGGGAACAAGTTGTCTACATTAATTGTTTTTACTAATATTTGATTTTGAAGATAGCCTAGACAGCTTAAGTGTGAAAAGAATGGGCTAAACCATAAAGTATTAAATAGTATTAAAAGTATGAGTTAAATATTGAGTGTGAAATAAAGTACATAAGAAATCCAATGTTGTGTATTTGAAGAATTTTACTTTTCTTGTGTACTGTTGCAGTGTACCCTTGGACATTTTCTCCTCTCTCTGTTCTTGTTACATAGCTTCTAAGTCTAGTAATTTCAAATGATTTCTGAGGAAAGCAGATTTATTGCTTACAATGATATTTTGCACCATGGAGGTCAATGGAAATAAAGCATGAAGCCATTGACTGTTTTCCCAGTTTCAATGTGAATTTTTGGATAAGGCCTTCCATCTGAATAGATTTTGAAGACAGAATAACTCTGGAGACAAATAAATGATACATGCTACAGACTGACTGTGGTCCATGGAGGGCCCTCAGAAATAGGTTCAGAGTTTTGAATTAGATTGAACAGTACTGTGTTGGAGTCACAAAATGGACTGACAAACCAATTTTTCCCCTAGCTGCCTGAGAAAGTTACTGAAGGTTGGGTATCTGAAGTTTTCTGAACAATGTATTAGTCTCTGTGCAACAGAATATTCAAGAACAAAATTGAGGGAAAAAAAGAAGAAAGAAGTAGACATTTTTAGCAGGTTCTTCTTTAGCAAGCAGAGGTAGAACATTCTGCATACCTGAATAGATTTTGACTACTGCTTATTTTATCTGAAATGCAAGAACAGAAGGAATCCAAAGAAGGAATCCACCACCTTGACTGCAGTAAGATGTGAAAATGAAAAGTTACAGAACTATAATGGGGAATTAACTCCTTCCAAACATTTTGAAGAAATGCCTGGTGGTCTTCTTGGTAAAGACAATCAGCTGGGTGTGCTAACCAAAGCAAAACATTAAATGAACGTAACTAGGCCTGAAAAGAAGGTATAGAGGCAGCATGCAAAAATGTTTTTGGATTGACTATACATAACAGAGGCAGAGAGATGAACAGAGGGATGATGTGTGTAATGTTACTTGAAAACAGGCTGGTCCTGAAAGCAGCAGCAGATGGTTTACAGTTAAGTAGGACTCAAGGACAGTGGGGATTTCCACCTTTGCTGACACCAGAAGAATCAGCACTGGGTCAAAGAACCTTGCAGGAGGCTGTTGCAAGGACAGCTATTTCTTGAAAGAGCCTGGCTTTGAGATTAATGCCGGGGGGTGTAGCAGTCTTGCCACTCACACTGACACTCCTGAGACGGATATATCTATGCTACCTCCTGCAAGAAGCTGTTGAGCTGTTTAACACCATGCTGAGTGAAAATGCAGTAGTGGAGCAAGTGAGCTCCCATCCATCCCAGTGAAACCAGCCAATTTATGTGCTGGAACTGCCTTGTCTCTGGCTGAGTAATGTGCATCTCTCTTCTTCTTTGAGACATAGTGTCAAAGGGTCTCAGCAGGGAGACCTATGAGAAAGCTTTATAAATAATAACAGATGAAAGAAAGATAGAAATCTGTTCACAAAAATGGAATAGTGAGCATGAAACAAAAATTCATAAAAAATGTATGACTGGAGTAATAGGACTAGCTTTGTTTTGGCATTGGCAGTGTGCAGAAAAAAAAAGGAAAAAGGATCATATTACAGAGATGAAAAGCAAAGGGAGGCAGAAAAGAGGATTAAATAGATAGCTATACACTTTAGTTTTAAGGATTATCATCGAGAACCATACGAATCTGAGAACATTAAAGATCAGAAATGGCAAAAGGGGCAGTTGGGTGCTGCAGAATTAATTAAGGAGAAAGATAAAGACACAGACTGTACTTTATAAAGAACAGAAAAAAGGAGTGTGAAATTGGCTGACTTTGGAGAAATCAGCAGCTGGATCTTCTTGCTAGGTCAGAGACCAGGGAGAATGGTTGTGAGCAGCTGTTGGAGGCTCTATGTAGACTATATCACAGAGTTACCATCAAGCTTCAGAGTTTGCAACCTTCTTGCAGTCCTTCAGAAAAATGCTTCCCAATGTTTGAGATCTGAGGCCCTCTTCAGGAAGATGCAGTCACCCACATCCTCATGATGAAGCTCTGCCAGGTGTTGTGCCAGATGTTTTCCTATTGGCACCTCCCTCACTAGCCTTTCCTTCCTGCTGCAAGGAGGGCTGGGGAACTAGCAAAGGTATTTCCTGATTGCAATTCTTCCTCTGAATGATAGGTGGATGGTTGGACTGAATGATCTTGTAGGTCTTTTCCAACTTTGGTGATTCTCAGATCCTGTGATTCTGTGAATTTTTAAGGACAAAAAAAATCAATCAGTTTTTTATGAAACAAAAAAATCCTTGCTTCCTAATTGTGAAGGTCCTCAGGATCCTCTAGTCTGACCTTGGGCATACTGCAGGCCATGACACACTATCGCTTCTGCAGTAAGCACCTTATGTCTCACAGTGCTAATCGGCATTTCTCATTAGTGTTGCTCCTGGGCTTTCTGTCTCTCTTCTGCCTATCAGCAGAGCAGAGCAGGCAGACCGATTTTACATGGCACAAAATCGGCTTAGAAGGAATTGGCCAGTAACCCAGATTATAGCTACCACTGAGATGTGCCAACTAGTGGCCCAAGAGAACTTCTTTAGCCACAGTCACTATTAGTTTGTCATGCTCCCTGGTGCTCTGAATGGAGCAGGAGATTAGAAATCAAGGCTTCTTGGTAGTTTTGTCTTCTTCTGTTTCCTATGCAAACGGGCCCAGAAACCAGCAGTTTCCCCCTTCTACCTCCCCAGCACCAAGAGCTGAAGTGGTCAGACGCTGCTGAAAGAAGCAACCTCTGTTCACTTGAGTAAGCTTGTGATAGATGAACCCATGATACTAAATGGTTTGGAAAATAGCATCCGTCCTTCACAATTTTTTGCCTCAGAAGAGCATAGCACAGCAGTGCTCTTTGCTGGCCTCTCCTTCACACAGCTCCATTCATTTCCGATTTTTGTCAGAATGGTAGATGAATATTTTCTTAATTAAGCCAGAGCCAAAATCCAACTTTGTTCTCATGGACTGAGATAAAAACTGAACAATCGAGGTTAATAAAACATTACCTTGGTATGAACTTCAGAAATGAGCTAGCTTGGTTTCAAAGTACCTCAGTAATTCTTTGAATGGATTACAGTGTCTTTTAAGAGAGAAAACAAACTAAAATCTGCCTTGGCTGGGTTTTACTCTTTGTGTCATATTTTACAATCCTATATTGAGCCAAAAAACCCAGGTTCACAATGGTCATGTTATAGAAAGCAGCTGAAATGTAGGCCTGGGATCTGAAGTTATCGTGTGGCTTTGAGCTGACACTGAACTCTCTGGGGACTGGAGAACAGAAGTACAGCGGAGACTAAAAACTATAACAGCAATGCCTGTCCTTGGGTCTGTCCTAATGATAATTGTCCTACTGCACAGAGGCTGAAGTTAGTAGTTTTCTGCCCAAGTATCCTCAGTGAAGGCTGACATGCCTTGAGTGTGTGGAGGTCACTGAAGAATTTATTGTAAAGACATAAAGTTCCAGAGCCTGCACCTGGAGGAAGAAAATCAGGGATAGGCTGTTATGAGTTTCAGATTTTTAAATACCTAAGAATTACCATGAAAATCCTAACACAGCCAGCACCCAGCATAACTATCATCTCTTAAGATGAGTAGAATAAAGCCAGCTTTATGGCCTCAGAGCATCACTGTAATGCTTTTCTTACAGCTTTGCTCAGTTATTCCATGTAAAGGCCCAAAAACTTTTCCAGACAAAATCAGTAGGTTTCCTTGTTAAGTTTCAGTTTCTTTGAAATTACATCTTATTCCTACAATAAGGAAAAAAAAAAATAAATAACAGGACTCCTAAGTCTCCTCTGGCTAAAGCTCATTGTGCACTAGGATCTTGGTTCAGAACTGTTCCCTGAAATTCCTCCATCTCTGCTCTGCTCTCTGCTGCATGACTGCCTGTGAGAAGTATGGTTGTTCTACAGGAAGTTTTAGCTAAATCAGAATAGGCATTTTTTAGCCAGAAATATGAAAAATGAGAGGTTTTCCTTCCAGTTTTTTTTTTATTTTTTAACATCTGGGGAAGGGGCAAAAAAGGAAGGAATTAAAATTCTGTGTCTCAGTTTAGCCTAAAATGGAAAAAAAAAGAAAAAGAAAAAGAAAAAAAAAAAGCCCATATAATCCTCACATTTATTTAATTCCTGACCCAGGAGGCTGAATGATTCATTTTGATGCAATCTGCAGCAAATATTTGGACCTCTGAGAACTTTTCAAATACCCAGTAGTATTTAAAAATAGCTCAAAACTTGTGGATTTTTAATTACTTCTGAGATCTCTGGTAGAATTTGTACATTCTGCTAGATAAACTGCTTTTAAGCTTTGATTTCTGCAAAACTTACTAAAGTAGAAATTTAGAAGACTGTACGTAAGGTCTGGTACTGATGCCACCCATGTGAATTTTATAGTCAAGTGTGAGTACAATGAAATGAATCTGTGATTTATTCTCATACCTGTGACATAATTGCCAGACATTTAATTGCACAGTCTTTGCAGCAATTAATTATTTCATCTGATCTTGCTATAATCAAGAAGGAAGTCATGGAAGGAAGACTGTCTTGCCTTTTCTGTTACCTTTGGAAATGCAGCAATTAGTAGAGACAGAGGCTCATGAATAAATAAAAGTTAACTGATGGTCTCTCATCCAAACATATTTATAATTTGAAGGAAGTAAATGATTTAGATCCAAGTGAAACTCTGCATCATGACAACCTCTGAAATATCTCCAGTGAACTTCCAGCTCTACTCCAAGTCTAAAGCGATTAACAGCTATTTGAACACTATATTACTTTCCCTCTAAACACTTGGCTATATCTTAATAACTTCATCTAAATAAATATTTTTTCCTTTACGTTATGACTTGTCAGAGAGAAGTAGGTAAAGAGACACTCAGTTTTCTGAAGGAAAGCCAAACATGGGGATAATAGCTCCCATGACCTTAAACTGCGATCGGTTCCCTTCCAGTGAGCTGCGGTGAAGATCTATATTCTGAGGGGGGACCCAGGGGCTCCAGGTTTGTCTGAAGTCTGCTCAGAGAGGGACAGAAAGCCTCTCACTTGTATTTTGGATTCAACCAGTTAACAGAGGCACTCATGGAACACACATGGTGTGGCAGCTAGTGGTGTCCTGATGCCACCTATCTCCTTCAGCATCTTGGCCAGTGAAGGACCTGAGGACTTGTTTAACACTTTGCTGTTAAAAGGGGAACTTAGGAATGTTCTTGGATGCTTTGCTAACCAGAATTGGATTTCATCGCATGCTTTGTCAAGTTGGGGCATAAGGTCATTTAGTTGTTGTCAGTGGGTCACCTTATGTACAAACCTTTCAATGGGGATCTGGTCCTGTGAGGCTCTGATCATTATCATCCCCAAATGACTGAAAGAAGGAATGCTCAGAATATTTTAGGACTAGAGTTTTAATTTTTTTTGCTTTGTTTCTTAGATGCAGGCAATTCTGTGAAATTGTAATAAAGCATAGAAATATACCAGAATGATTAAAACATAAATATTTAAGATGCTTATACATTAGAAGTCATTTGTCACATTAAGGGGGGGTGACAGCCAATTTTTAAGTCAGTATAGGCTGTCTAGAAACTGATGGCATGGTGAGGATAGATGTTCATCTCACACTGCCCCAAAGCAATGCCTTAAAGTGAGCTGTTTGCTACATAAATCTTTTTCATTATCTGTTTGTTTTGACAACATTACTCTTTTCATCTACAAAGCTCTGTCTGCCTGTCCTTTGTTAAATTTACTAGTGGAGAAAATTGATAATCTATTACTCTCCCAATGACTTCTTTGTTAGATTAAAAGGAAATGCATACTCACATGGATATGTAAGGCAGTGTGCACATTTGAGATTTCAAAACTACTGAGTGCTATTTCAGTGCTCCTTGCACCAAATATGCAACCTGTAACTTACCTGTTATATGATCAATGTAACAGTGAAACTGTGGAAGTGAGGAATTATAGTGGTAGTAACCAGTATCTTAATTTGCTTGTGGTGTCCAAAAGGAGTCATCACTGTGTACTATTAACAAAAGCAGAGGGAGACTTTGCAACACAGGATAAAACAGAAGAAAGAACCCTCTTAGGGCACTCAGCTTGGTGCCCACATCTTGGTGCCAGGCCTGGAGCTGAGAGATAAAGCAGTGGAGTCCCTTCAGATGTCCCAAGTGAATGGAAGCATCCTTGTGCTCTCCATGGCCGTGTCACTTCACATCACTTCCTCTCTGGTGAGTGGTGACAGATGTATTCCCTAATTTACATTTACTCTGACCATTCCCCTCAGCACCTTTTTCTGTCTGTGTTTTTAGTTCCATCCATGTTACTGAATTTCAGGAAGCACTTCTGCATGGTGCAGGTGGCAGAGCACTGGCACAGGTTACCCAGAGAGGCTATGGGATCTCCTCCTGGAGATCTCCAAAAGCTGCCTGGACATTGTCCTGAGCCCCCTTCTGTGGGTGTTCCTGCTTGAGCAGGGGCTGGACCCAGATTTCCCTGACAACCCCAGCAATTCTGTGAGTGCCCTGTTCTGCACAGCTTCTACATTCAGAGATGTAGTGGGTGTTTTCAGCAACCATCAGCAAATAGAGTAGATTTTTTTCCATTTTGGCTTTCCTTCCAGTTATTTTCTGTCCTTTCCCTTGCCCTTGTCAATGCACTTTCCCCTACAACTTCCATTCTGACTAAGCAAACCCCAAAGCACTGCCCCCATCTCAGTTCTATGGAAATGGATGCCTGCTGTGCAGCTGCTGATTGACTTCTTTCTTACATGACTTCATGACTGGGGGAAGGTAAAATGATTCAACTGGAAATTAGATAAAGGAAACAGTGTTAGTGCAGTCTTCAAACTTCTTCCATTTCAACTCAACCTACTCTTTTTTAATCAGCAACAGAGTGATCCTCTCCCTCCTAGAAGTGTATACATGTGCATTTATAAAAAAATGTATATACACACTCACATAGTTTTTCTCCCTCCATTCAGTTCACTGGGCAGTGGATAAAGAAAAGAAAAGTTTCAGGAGCTGTGAATTCTCTTCCTGTGTACTCTTCCCTATGTAAGTCTGTACAAAAACAGAGTCTGTTAGGATCATGGTAGAAAAAATGTCCTGCTTCTTATGCTGCTGCTATTTGTTACTGTTCCTTGGAGGACAAATCATCTACCAACACATCATCTATTTGCAAATAATATTTACTCCAGGGAGAAAACATTAAAAATTCCTACTGATTATTATCTGTAATGAGGTTACTTGACTAACTGGGTATGATAAAACATTTCTTGTATTGTGGCTTTTTTTTTTTTTAATTTGCTGTTTTTTCTTAGATTATATTAAGGACGTAAAACTGTGGAAATTTACCAGCAAAAAAAGTCAGAAGTTCACTCAGCTGGAGTCATCAGACATATACCAAAACTAGAAGCTGATATCCTGGTCTCTCACTGAATTCAAATAAATAAGACCTCAACTAATCCAATTAAGGATATGGATCTATATATCCTTGTCATGATTTTATGATTTCTGGTTATTAGTATTCCACATCATAACATCATGCAGTGCACATGCGAGTTGAAGTGCTCATGCTCAAGTTCAGGGCACTTGTCTGGAAGAGAAGAAGAACTACATGCCCCAGGGGTCTTTGTGGTCAGACAGGAGATATAACCCCTGGCAAGGTCACCTGATGCACTCTTCTACATCAGGCTCTCCTCCCTGCTGCTCAACCAGACTGCACCATCTCACATCAGCCTTATGGTGAGGCCTTTCCACCTTTTGGACACGTTCTCACATTATATTTGATTTCTTAGCATCAATTCTAATTATATTGTATTATAGTGTGTTATCTTTCATCCCGATGCTGTATTTAGTGAATTATTTTGTTTCTGCTCAGATTGTTGCCACTGTTGTTAATTATTTTGGGGGTCCCCTGTTTCCCTTTTCTGGAGGCGCAGATTTTGTGAAATCCCTCTGCCCTGCCAGTCACAGAACTGGGCCGAACCAGCCCGCAAACTGTTGACAATGCTAATGGATGTCTTTCACTATGTTCCATGTCCTTAACTCTTATGAGGTCAGTACCTACAATTACTGCTTTTCTTGAGATGATCCTCACTCTGCCATTCAAATTAGACTCTCCTCTGTGTTTCATAGAATCACAGAATGGTTTGGGTTGGAAGGGACCTTTAAGATCATCTAGTTCCAGCTCCCCTGTTATAGACAGGGACACCTCTCTCTAGACCAGATTGATCAAAGCCCCATCCAGCTTGGCCTTGAATGCTTCCAGGGAAGGAGCATTAACAACCTCACTGGTATTTGATTTGATTTGATTGATTGAAGAGTTTGTTTTGTTTAAGTGTAGCAGCAGTGTGCCTGCAAGAGCAGGTGGGACTAAGCACTCAATCCTGCAGCTCACATATTGCTTCTCAGTACCTTTTTCTCAACTAACAATCTCCAGGCTATCTACAAGGTTGTTTTGTTGGTGGAAGATAAACCAGACGTGGGTATGAACATGGGCAGAATCACAGAATCTTAGAATGGCTGAGGTTGACCAGGACATCTGGGTCGATCTGGTCCAACCCTTGTTCAAGCAGTGACACCCAAGACAGTGTGCGTAGGCCCACGCCCAGGTAGCTTCTCTAAGGAGGAGACTTCACAAACTCTGGTCGTCTGTGTCAGTGCTTAGCTACCTGCATGGTAAAGACACAGGCAGTGCCACCTAGGCACAATTAATGATACCTGAAGGCACACACTACAGCTAAATGGGGAATAACTATTCCTTCTGACTGTATTTTTAATGAATAAATAACATTTGATCAGAAAAGGAAAAAGGGCTTGGCGGAGTCTCAAGTCTTGCTTGGACTAAGGTTCAAATTCCTACACCAATAATTACTGAGAGAAAGTGGAAAGACTTTTATAGGAAACACTGAAACACAATCATCTCAGGGCAGAAAATATGCTAATAAACTTTTCAACTGGGTAAAGAGGCAGCCAGGTTCAAGGTCGTGGTCTGGATGTGGATTTGGGGCTGGATGTCCTAACCTCAGTAGGTACACTATTGGCTCTTCTGGAAGAAGGATAAGCATCTCTTTTTCTCTTTGTCATTTTAACTAGAAATTCTATCTTACCATGGAAACTTTTCATATGAAAATTTCATCAAAATTGGCATATTCCCAAGAAAATTTCCGTTCCAAACTGGCATTTTCCAATGATAAACTCTGTTTTTGGAAAATGTCCAAATAACACTACTACTTGACACCTGCTTAAGTTGCTAAATATTGAATCAAGTGGTTCACATTACCATGGAACACCACAGCATTCTTTGCTGTAAAATATTCAGAAAAAAAGACTGCTGTATCAGTGGGGAATTTTTGCTGGGAGTCTCTCTTTCGTACAGCCAAAGAGCACTGAGAGCAGGGTGAAGGCTTAGGAATGATTACACCATTAAACATGAGAAATTCCCACTGATTAAACAGTAACCTCAGTCTTTGATTACCCAAGCCAAAGCACTGGCAACAAAGCCTTCCCAAAGATGCATCTGTCCTTTTCTGCTCTCACTTCCACATAACCTTTCACACTTGTGACAAAATCTACTACAGAATTTAAACTTGTTTGTGATGAACTATGCTTAGGAATTTGAATTATTTTTAGAAAAAAAAAAAAGTCAAATATATTTATATGAAAGTTTCAACTATCTCATCTTCATAGAAAACTCTATCTACACAAATGAAAAAGTCCAGCAGTGGGTTAGGAACAACTACAGGTTTGAAAAGGAGCAAAGTATCCTCATGGGGGGCATCCCAATTGGAGGTGATTGCCAGAATGGCAGAGGATGGAAGACAGAGTTGCCCCTACCTCATGTAGGTACTGATGTGAAAATCTATTTAAGCCTCCACTTTAAGGCTTGATTCAGAACCTAACAGTGTCCACAGGAATCTATTTTACTGACCCCAGGAGTTCTGGTCTCTAAAGTTACTTTGTTTTCTATTCCATCATTACAAGATAAAAGCAAGCTATGCTTGCTTTTTGCAGGACAGAAATAGCAAATTTCTGAGGATATTTTCCTGTTGCCTCAGAGATCACGAAGATTTCTTAATCAGATGTAAACTTTGACATTCAGATTCATTACTTCTAATTTATGTCTCTAGTGTCTTTAGATAACTAATGATTGGGTGTGATTCATTTCAACTACCTTAGATGCCTGAGTTTGGGGTAAGACGAAAGGCACCCTAAACATCATAGATTCTATTGATTGCCTCTCTGATGACCATTACACATGAATTCTCTTCCAAATGTTGGAAGGAGAAAACATTTCTTCATGGTCATGTTAACACTTATGTCTTGGAGCTCTTAACAACTTCGTGACTCAGACAGCACAGCTTCAAAGTTCTAAGACTAGTCTGAAATGCTTATTTTCCCTCTGTTTATGCACACATAACAGAGTAGCTCTGTACACACAGAGCTACTTAAAATACATGCATGCAGAAAGTCAGTTTTCTAATTCTCCTTTGCAAAGCCTGGGCTCCCTGACATTGGTCCCTTTTGAGTCACTTAAGTGAATGCTTTCTGCTGTTGTATGTCCTACATCTGGTTGGCACAGCTGTGAATGGCCACATCTAGCATAGGGTGGAAAAGAACCGACTCATCAGAAGTTTTATTCTCTTTTATTGAAGACTTTTTCTCTCCACAGTACATAGGTAAATCGAGGACTTTCCAGCAGTCAATCACAATGCATACTGAAACCAATGAAAATCTGAGAAAAGAAACATTGACACAAAATACGTGACTAACTCAGGGCAGGTCTGACAAACACGTCAAGAAATCAGAGGATATGTAACCAGAGGTGAACTTCTTTTCTTCTCTCTCCCATTTCAACAGCTACAAATTAAATGGAAATGGTTATTTTTTCCTTCTTTAAAAATCCCATGTGACAAGTATTGACTGTATGGCAGTTGGAGGCTAGCATTTTCTATTTATTCAGCACAGCATATGGAAGATAAGCAATGGCACGGTAGGATGTGGCACTGTGGAAAGACCCCCTGCCATCTCCAGCTGGTACCCTGGATCAATGTAAATTCATTGACCTCTCTGCCATGGCTGTTAATTTGACTTCTTATGATGAGGGTTCCTATTCACTGGAAACGGGACTCTGCTCTTCAAAGTGGCATATTCTGTAGTTTTAGGATGTCCCACTGAGCAAGAAATAAATGAATGATTCTTCCATAGTTTGTTCTCCTTCTCCCTGCTGGTGAGATAATTACAGTTTTAAATTACTGTTATTATCTTAATGACCTGTTGCTTGGCAAGAATAAGATGAGCTTTGTATTGGCACTGGCAGGCAGCAAGTGTTCAGTCCAGCTTAGGTACTGGAGGCTGGAGAGACATGGTTTGGTCAGTAAGAAAGAAAGTCCTCATGTTGGTGGACCTTCATGGTTTCTTATTATCTGACAATTCTTCAGTGACAACTCAAAATGCAGAAGTCTAGATCTTGTATAAGATATAAGCTTTGTCTGTTCCACAAAGTTAAACGCTGAAGAACTTGACTCCTATTTAGCAACTTTACTACAGAAGCCAACAGGATTTGAGGATGTTGGTAGAAAGGCTTTAAAAAGCCTTGTCAGTATGTTTAAATTTGGATTGAGGTGAAAAAAGATCTTTGTGCCCTTCTGTTTGGAGGAGAAGACATGGGAGAGTAAAGTGCATGATAAAATCTCAGTAAGATGGCAAAATTGGGGTTCACGTATAAAAATTTGAACATGGCACCTTTTTTAAATCACAGAGTTTAACATTAGGGTATGTCCTTGGTTCTTGACAGGTTTGTTTTACAACTATGACACTTATTCCCAAATGCAATGAACAGTCCCATGGACATTACCATTTCTCTCCACTGACTATGGAGAGAAGACAAACAGCTCTACCACAGCCTTTAAACTGCAGAACCAGGTAAGATAGCATTTAATATAGCAAGTAATCTAACAGAAGGAGTAGCTTATGGAGAAGGGAAAAAAGATGTATGTTAACACTTAGTGCCAACTCCAGGCAAAGACCATGCTGCCCCTTTTCAAAGTAAACATTACTTTTTACTGTAAGTTCTGATATATAGAAAATGCACCACCCTTGGAGCTCAAATCTCATGACAACTCCCTGCAATGCTGTGTGGATAACGCTTCAAATGCAGGAAAAGCTGGACTCTCTGGGATACCCATAGGCAAGTGCAGAGCTTCTTTCTGCCCATGATTTTCTGCGAAGAGTCCAATCTAGGATAATGATTGGCTTATTTCCAGTTAAGAACCTGACGTTGAATCATTGCTACCTGTACTAAACCTGAAGGATGGTGTTTATTTTTTTGTGTTTTTTTTTTGTTTTGTTTTAAAGAATGATATTGCTAATTATTGAAATATCTCAGTCTCAGCAATCTAGATATGCATACATATACAGAAATACATATATTTCCCTGAGGAGAGACCAAGAGTTAAGTACACTGGATATTTCTCTGTCACTCTTCTTTATTTGTTACTTTATTTCTTCTTGCTTTTTCCACGGTCCTTTGGGAAGGACTGAATGCATTTCCTTGGACATCAAGGCAGAAGTTGAACGAATGAGGATAAAATGAAAAGCTCTTCATTCAGAGAGTTAGTTCACAGCAAGAGTGAGTGGAGTATGTCCTAAATATATTAATATCAATGAGATTTCTCTAAAATGTCCTGATATGCAGTTGTATGTCATCTATCAAAGGTGTTAAAGAGACAGATAAAGTGAGAAGAAAAACCCTTAAGTTGAATAAAGTAAAAGTCACAGATCAAACCTTATTAACACCTGTCACTTACAACACCCACACCAGAGGAAGAAATTAGCACCTCCTGACTCAAATCCCAGTGTAAAAAAAGAAATGCACAAGTAATGTACAAAACAAGGTACAAAAATTAATGAATATTAAAGCAATCACTCAAAAGAAGGATTCAACTTCTGCTCTTAACTAAGCATGGAGAAAAAATCAAGTGCCTACAGAGAAATTTTATAGGCAGAAAAGAAGCTGGGTACACTAGGGACCTCAGTTAAAGTGTGGAAGCTGTGAAGAACAGATGAAGAAGAACTCGGTTTGATCAAATGTGTATGAATAAATATCAGTGAACTGAGATATAATGAGTACTTATATGAGTAATGGGGCTAAACACTGATTTAAAACCAGGTGCCTGTTTAGAAACCATCTCTTTTAACATACCAACAAAAAGCAAGGCTGAAGTCAGAACAGTGACAAATACTTCTGTGAGAGAAAGCCCCTGCAGTATTCTGGTTGGCTAGAGACAATGGAGGTAAATAAACATCATGAAATTTAAGATAGGATAAACGTCATGAATTTAAGATACTTGTGTGTTTGATTTTTTCTCTCCTCCAATACAGGTCAAAAGAACCAGAGTTTGCCATCATGTTGATGAAAATGAAAAGATCAGAGAAGAGCTAGAGAAAAGGAGAATTGTTTTGTGTCTAATTTACTGTGAGGTGAGAGAAACCACAGTGATGAGCTAAGCAGCTTCATTTCACCACTTTGTCACAGTACTGCAGTGCTACCAATAATTATGTCTGATCATCCATTAACTTTTGGTAGCTCTAAATATAATGCTGCCTCTTGCTAGTAGCAATGATTAAGTGTCTGAAATCCCACTCCTGTCAGTGGTCCCCTTAAGAACTGTTCTAAAAGCAATCCTCTGCTCATCACTCTGTTTTCATGGGCTTTAGCTACCCCAGTGCATACACCAGTCAATAATGTTTAGTTGAGTATGGGGACCTAATATCTACTGGGGATGACCTTTCCTAGCTTAGTGTGGCTCTGTCTGCTGACAGCCCCTCATCCAGGGCTCAGTAACTCCTGTCCACATGTGCCAAGGACAAATGTGTACTTGTGTGCACGTACATATATCTGAAGTGAGAGCTGTGACCATAATTTTTGCAGAGGGAATTACAGATTCTGCAGCCTACTCACTCTCTCTCTCTTCCCCTCTCCTACTTCCATCCCTTCAGGAACTAGAAATACTCCAGAGTCTGCAACAACCTATGCCAGATGGGAATGGTGCCAAAGAGGCTGCTGGCCGAGAGTCTGCTTCAGCATGGTCTTTCATACCCTTTGCACGACCCCCTGAAACCCTGGGGGATTAGTTCCCCTCTGAGCCCCATTATACCATCTGTCAAAGAGCTCCCCACACGAGGGAAAGTCTCAGCTGGCCTGGGAGCTGGAGGCTGGGCAGCACAAAGAGGTCTGTTCACTCCCCAGTGGAGGCTTTTGATTTTCAGGCTTGCTGCCTGCATATCTACAGCGCAAAATGTTCAAAGTGACGACTTCCTGGGATTAGGAATTAAAACAAACAAGTAAATAGAGAAGCACTATTAGCTTGTTCCTGCCCTACTATTAAAAACATTTTTATGACCTGAAAATTATATGCCAACTGATTTTGGCAGTGCTCTCTCAACTAATCTGCTCCACACATACATGCATCTGTCTTCTTACTTATAGCATTAGCTGTCACCGTGGGATTCTGTCTTTATTTTCTTCAACAGATTTTTAGTGGGTTCTTCAGCCCCTAAAAATAAATATGCTCTCCTGGGGGATGTGTTTGCCTTCTCAGTTCCCATGTGCAGGTTGCTGGATGATGCTTGCTGGCAGTGTAGAGGTTTATCTCCCAGAGCTCTGTACAGATCTGCCATGTGGCAGAAAAGGAGAGCCAAAGATGAATTATACAAGTTGCTGCATATTTACAACAAGGGGAACACTGTCTTTTCTGGAAATATTTCTCTAATCTTGCTTATCCTTTAGCATTTGACACTGAAATGATCATCTATTGCTGGTCACAGGGTCTTCTACACTGGGACCTCCCGATGGCAGAGTCCTCAGGTCCAGGTCAACTGAAAAACATGGAGAAAATAAATGGGCCTAACTTACTTTGTGCATACCTGACTCTGGTTCATTCCTTTTTGCAGTCATCTTCATATCTCTCTGACTTTGAGCCTGCAGAACCCAGAGTATTTAGATGCAGGTTGCTAGCCCTTCAGCGCAAACTGGGACCACCTTATGCATTTAGGGGATTTAATTATTTTTTATATTTACCAAACATGAAATGGTCACCTTCAGGAAGAGCTCTGAATCACTGAATCACAAAAAAGTCTAGGCTGGAAGAGGCTTCTGGAGATGGTTTAGTCCAATCTTTTCTTGAAAGCAGGGCCTTAGATTAGGTTATTTACGGCCTTGCCAAGTTAAGTCTTCATGATTTCCAGTAAGGAGTATTCTGCTGTTTCTTCAGGAAATTTATTTCAATGTTTAATTGTTTTTATATTTTAAATCAGGTGAAATGTCTCTCAGAGCTTCCTGTTCCCCACACCTCTTGTCCCGTCACTGTGCATCCTTGTGAAGAAAGTACCTTGATCTTTACAACTGCTTTTAGATACTGGGAGTCTGGGGTGATATTCCCTTATGCCTTCCTTCTTGAGGCTAATCAAGCCCACTTCCTTCAGCCTTTCCTCACATATCAACTTCTCCAGCTTTCTCATCATCTTGGAAACCTGGATAATATTCAGTTTTAATGGTTCTAATGGCCATTTAATAGCAGTGGTCTTCATTTATGTAGTCATCTAAGCAATTCATTGCTGTGTTGGGTGAGCTGCAAAATACTTTCATGAATTAATAAGCTGTGTAAAACAGCTATCTTCTACTCTGTAGAGCCTGAGGCACCTTTGCAGCAGTGCTATAGGAGGTTCCTTTAGCTGTAGGGTGTGTTGTAAGTCTGCAGGGGATCAATCCTGTACTCAGGTCTTTAAGGATGCTGTGCTAGTACACAGTCATTGTGTTAATATGCTTACAGACACACATGCACAACTAAAGTTTCTCAGAAAGCTGGTTTAACTGATTTGTTTGGAATGCTTCAGCCATATGGTCCTGATTATTTATATAGATAAGTGTGTGTATTTTTCTCTGCCTAAAAATAACCACAGTCATGGAAGGAAGATGCTTTTGTGTAAATTATTTAAAATGGGAAAGCTGTTAATCCCTTGAGAAAACCCTTAGTAGTGTTGCACACAGTGCCAGGAAGCCCCTGAGACATGGCGTGTGGGCCTGGCTGCTCAGCCACGCTTCTATCATGTCCTTTTACAGCCTTTGTGTGACCACCCCAGCTGCTCCCTCTTGAGCTGGTGCAAATTCCCAAATAACAACTGATGAAACACAGCTGTAGGGCAAATAAAACTCATGGCCTTCCGTGTTGTGGCTTCTTTCTTCCCTCCGTACTATCAGTTCTCAACAACTCCCCTTAAACTCTCACTGACTATGGCTTGAACGGAGTTGGAAGGCTGAACACTAACATATGTAACTGCTCACACTATAAGTTATATTGGTGGAGGTCTATCTAAAATGCCCAGCAGCCTTGTCCAAAATGAACAGCAGGGCTGTACGTGGTGAAGAAGTTCAGTCCCAAGTTGAGTTGGTCTACCTAAGGTCCAAAATGTTGTCCTTGAATAGGCTTGAAGAATACGCACCGGGCTCCAATTCTGACCATTCTTCTTTGTGTGCTTTGAGGCTGCTGCCTTAAGCTGGGCACAGTGGTGCCCACAACTTCTTGCAGCCACCATATGCTATTTGTCCCATTCTTAGCTAGTTATATTGCATCTTGCCATAAGTAAAGAAGGCAAGCATGCCATGGCTGCCTTTTATCTGAAGCTGTTGGTTGTTCTTGGCAATAAGCTGTCCTAGAAACTGCACCTTTGCTGATGGATGTCATGAGTTTGAAAGCATTAATACTTGACAAGGTGCATACCGTTCATTTTAGGAAAAAAAAAAAGGAAAAATAAACAAACTTTTAATCTCTCCTCACTAACAACATCCTTCTTTGTGACATTTTTCGTGGAATCATGTTTTTTTGCTGATGTTGAGCAAGAATGGAATTTACAAGATTTATATAGAACTCTCACTAACAAGGACTACAATTGGCACAGTTTGTGACCTTCCTTTATCCCCTTCCATCCCAGTCTTATCCTGTAAAAAAAACAGTGTTTCTTAGGGTGAAATTGTGATAGGAGCAACTATTTCTGTCTCTATGACATTTCTCATTACAGACTTCCTCATTGCCCTAAACTGTTTGTTTCTGACAACATTACAAAAACTCTTTCACTACAGTGGAGGAGAGCTGACATTTAGCTGAGCTTTGTACTGATTATTTGGGTGTAGCAATGCAGTGGATGGTTATTATTAATATTATTATAATTTTCTGGAGTGTCTGTGGGAATATGAAAAATCATCAACCTGAGCCACAGCTCCTCTCCTGTGCTGAATCTTGGCCTGGCAGACTGCTGACTCATTCTGACTCCCCCCTGTTTAACGGAAAATCCAAAACCATGTCCCATCCAGGGCTGACATTGCTTCAGACTGGGAATATTTCCCCTCTTCATCCTCCTGATATTTCTGTGAAGCAAGGGAATAGAATTATGCCTGCATTGTACATGAGGACCTAAACCATAAGTAGACCATATAATTTGCCTTCGGTTCTGCATTGGAAGTCTGTGTGAGGTCAAGAATTTAGCTCAAATTTCCCCCTTGGAAGGAAACATCTTTACCGCTGGATGACCTCTTCATCTCTACAGTTACCTCCTTCAAGTCTGCGGGGACCTCATCCTTTGCTTCTGTTTCTCAATCAGTGTTTTCACCACAGAGCTCAACCTCAGTGCTTTGCTCTGGGTCGCCTTACAGAGCATTGAACTGGCACTTGGTTAAAGAGATGACTGCCTAGCAAGCAGGATCTGAATCAGCTCAGTAGCCCAGTAAATGCCAGTCAATTCCCTAAAACACATACTCTTCTGCTCTTTAGAAGTAGAGAGAGAAGATTCAATGTCCAAGATTGCCTTCAGGTAGCCAGAAATTTGGAAGTGATGTCATTCATGTTTGATCAGTGACCAAGACACGAGAAACAAAATCCACTTGTGCGTCCCACCAAAGCTCCCCAAGTTCAGGTCCAGCAGACAAAATGTCCTGCCATACCACTGGCATATGTACATGCATTGTAAATAGTATTATGCCAGAAGTTTTGAGATAATCTCAGACTGTGGTTTGATTGCCATTAAAAGATACCAAGAAGTTATAAGTCAGGATCTTCTACTCAAGGAAAGCAGACTGACAAGGGAAATTGTCCTACTTGTTATTTTCTCTTTCTCTAGAAAGTCCTATAATTAAGTACTAACTGAGTAAAGATAGTCAGAAAATGAGATTTCTCCCCTGCTAAACAGCTAGACTATTTTCATGCTAGCTGGCAGAATTGGTGTTATAATTTCAAAACCTCCAAGGATATAAATTAATTATTAGCAACAATGACTTCCAGAGATCCAGCACTCAGCCCTGACCCATTTATCCAATGTGAGGTCTCTCACTGGAAGATCTCCTTGGATTGCCTAAAAAAGCCCCAAACAAACCAATCCTTCAAAACCATGTGCTGCAGAGATATATTCAGGGTCACAGGGGGCAAGTGTTACTTCTGTGGTGGTCTAACTGAGAGCCATTTTGGAGCCGTGTGAGGGCCACAAAATTAGCGAAAGACATTCCTTTAAATTATCTCCTAGTTACATTCTTCTGCCACAAGCAACAGCCAGTTGTCAGAAATCATCCTTTTTTTGTAGTTGCAGTTGATTTCAAGGACTAAGAAAAGTAAGGAATTTTCCTCCAGGCGAAGAAAGGTAGCTGAGATTTACACATGTTTTCTGTGGAAGAACACTAAATCCATATGGCTGAATTTGGAAGCATTCTTTATTGCTTTTGGACATTAAAATGATGAAGTTAAGCTTTCTGTTTCACACACACACACAAAATAATAATAATAATGTCTAATGAAAAGAAATCTGTTCACAGATCAAGTTTTGGATTTTCTTCTACATTTTTTGTATTTTAAGAACTTTAAAGGATGGGTTATCTCCAGCCAGAGGAGATGAAGAAGTCAAAGAAATAATATTGCACTTCCAACTAGCTGGCAGAAAATTGATTTTCCTTGTTTCAGGTTTGTTCCCAAAACATTCCCCAACTTACGGTGGGTTGTTTTTTTCTTTCATATACTTGGAGAAAATGTTCTTTCTTAATTTTCTTTCTTTGTAGAAATGTTGAAGACTATCTGTAAGTTAAAAAGTAATATGGAGTCTGTTGTCTCTAAGCAAGCCTGAGTGAGTTTTCTTAAAAACTTCTGTTTAAGAATTAGTCCACTGCAGAATTTGTAATTTGGGATGAAAATAAGCACAGAAAGTCAGATTAGAGATGAATTTAAGTTCTGTGAAATGAAGATTTGAACCAATAGAAGTGTTTCTGTATTAAAGCATTCCAAGGAAAACAGTTTTGATTGGAATTATTCCCTTGCTGGGTTCATAAGCCAACTACTGCATCATTTTGCTAGAAAAGAAGAGCCAGATTTGTTAGTTTCCAGTAAGTTTCACTGCCTATTTTCATTTTTTATGTGGAGTGAAATGCAGAAAGTAAGTATGGAATGACATAAATTGAAATGCAAATTAGGTTTTTAAAATTTGCTGTGAGTGACAAAGAAATGTAAATGCATTGAAAAACATCTCAGGTTTGAACATTCTTCCTGCTTAACTTCAAACCAGAGAAGAATTTCTGTTCTTTCAGACAACATCTTAAGGCTGATGTTGGCAATGCTCTCCCAGGTGCATAATACAAAGGAGTGTTAATTATTTAATGATGAGTACAAACAGTCCGTGGGAATAGTGAGTGGGAAATAAACAAAACAAGTGGAAAGAAACAGAGAAACCTAATGTATATAATGAAATACGTAGAGCTCTGTCCTGAAAACTAAAGTTCGGGGTTACCATAGCAACCAAAAGCAGGATCACGACATGGACAGCATCTCCCTCCTCCGTATGAAAACCACTTCCGAGAGGAAGCGAACTTCTGTGATGAGCTCAGCAGGGTTATTTTGGGGATCCTTTGCCTAGAAGACTGTAATCTGTTCCCTTTGATTCTGTTGCCTTCCAGGAGATGCATAAATATCCCTTCTGGCTCTCACTTGTGTTCTTTGGCAAAGCTTGGACCCTTTCCAAGCAGTAACTTCTTCCTGGAAGAATACCTTCTATGCCAATCCTGAGGAATGGTCTTTCATACCTACTCCAGACTTAAAGCCAAAACAGACCATCACAGTGTGTAGTTTCTACACTCCGACCACATGTCATACCAGTGCCATCTCAGACCTCAAGCTCTAGCTTAGACGAATCAGACAGGACTGAAGGTGTACATCCAGCAATGCTGCCAGATTGTGTTGTGGAGATAATTCTTTGAGGAGTTGCACCGGGATGTTATTTATTTGTCTACATGAACATCAATAAAGCCAACTCATTAAATAACATTATAATCTCTTGTAAGTCACCCTGGTAATGAAGCAATTTTCATTTAAACAATCCTACAGGTTAGTATTGCTCCTAGTGAAATTACCAGAGGCTGGGTTTTTCAGTGGAAGCAAGTCAAGATCTTTGTTGCTTTTCAGATTTTTTATGATACATGCAGGAGCTTTGGAGAATTAAATGATTCATACATCAGATTGAAATAATAAATAATCAGATGGATCATTATAGCTTCTTATAAATCTCCCCTCATACCAAAGCTTTGGGGTTCAGTGCCATAGCATAATAAAGCCAGTGCAACTGTAATTAAATTCTGCTTCCCCAGCCCCTTGAAATTCAGTTGGGAAAAATGCAGGAAGGGGAAATGATTCAAATGGTGATGGGAAGGAAGGGTAATAACACAGATTCAAAGAGAGGTCATTCTGAAACACACCTTGGGGAGAGCAGGTGCAGCAGTAAATTAACTGCATATACTTCTTCAGTGCTGGGCAAAAGAGATGCAGAGGAATTCCAAGAAAGACTAAATTGCACATGGTAGACCCTGCCAAGCAATAAACTTCTGATTTAGCGTCCATTCTTGGAGGGGCTCCATGCTCAAAATGTCTACAGACAACTGAATAAACAGGGCCAGACTTGTTCTTGCTCCGCCACCCCTTGCCTGTCCTGGTGTCTTTCTGGCATAGTGTACTGATCTATCCTGATTGATGAAAACTATTGGAAACAGAAGATTCATGTAATGAGTTCTGAATTCATCTCTCCTTCCATATGAGTATATAAATAATTTCACGTTTGTTTAACATACTTAGCACAGTATGGGTGGGGATTTGACCTCACATTCCAGAAAATGGCTCTTGGGAAATGGCAGTAGCTTGCCCTCTCCAGCTAATCCAGACAGGAGAACGTTTTATCCCCTTTCCTCCCTAATTATGGAGGGTAACTCAAGGGACCAAGGTTCTGAGGTGCAGTGAAACTCTTTCTGTCCTCCTGTTTGTCCTCATCCTGACATATGGAGAGCACAGAAAATTGATGTTGCAAATATTTGGAAAATCCTAGGAATGCCATACTCTGGTCTGATACATTCACTCAAAACTCATGTAGAAAATAATGCACACAAATAGGCTCATTACTGCTCTTTTCATCCACTCCAATGTTTTATAAACTAGGTGTTGAAAATCAATGTGTGAATATCTTGATTTTGAAAATTATTTTGGAGAAACTCCCAAACAATCAAAAGAAACCTTATCCAGCATCAGTACTGGGTGAACAGAAAATTTTATATCCACAGCTTCAAGATCCTGGAAGAAAATAAAAGGTTTTACTTGTGGAATTTGCGCAGTTGAATCTGTTTATCTCCCCATACTATGAAGCTGTGTTGACATTTCTAGGCTCTGAAATTACATGACCTAGATTCTGCATCTCCTTTTTCTCATTTCAGAATCCCAGATTTGAGAAGAATCTCTCTGTGACATTTTAGCAATCTGCAATTTACAAAAGAGAATGGGAGACTCAATAGGCAGTTTTAGACATTACTTTCTCTTCAGTGGGAAGTTTTACTACATGCTCCCCCTTTTGAACTTGCAACCATATGCTGAAAAAGTAGGAAATTTTGTTTATGCAGGCACGGTACAACTGAATCTTTAATGGAAATTGCAGTGCTTTACTTTTTCTCTACTTTGTTTATGCAGATAACAGGACATACTTTAATATAAGAGTGTCTTCTTGGTAACATTTACAAAAGACATCTCTTCTGAACTGAGGGAAAAGGTGGCTAATTTGCCTGTCTATAGTTCTGGAAGTCATGATATTTATAGTGAAACAAACTCAGCTCTTGAATACCTAACCTTCTCCATGAGCTACATTTTTCCTTAAGTCTGAGACATCAGTATTTTGCTTCAGTTCTCTTAGAGAGAAATAAATTAACACTTTTTTGTCCAGTCTCATTAAAGAGTGTGTGATATGCCTGTGGCCTGGACAGGTATACACTTCTTTGAGTAAGGAACTAGAGGGCCATGCCCAGTGGGTCATGATGAATGGAGTGAAGTCCAGCTGGCGACCCGTTTCAAGTGGTGTCCCCCAGGGGTCGGTACTGGGGCCCATCCTGTTTAATATCTCTATTGATGACCTAGATGAGGGGATTGAGTGCACCATCAGTAAGTTTGCAGATGACACCAAGTTGGTGTTGATCTGCCTGAGGGTAGGGAGGCCCTTCAGAAGGATCTAGAATAGCTGGATCGCTGGGCCGAGGTGAATGGGATGAGGGTCAACAACGCCAAGTGTCGGGTCCCGCACTTTGGCTAAAATAACCTCATGCACACTATAGGCTTGGGGATGACTGGCTGGATGACTGTGAAGAGGAAAAGGACCTGGGGGTGTTGGTTGATGCTCGGCTGAACATGAGCCGACAGTGTGCCCAGGTGGCCAAGAGGGCCAATGGCATCCTGGCCTGCACTAGAAATAGTGTGGCCAGCAGGAGCAGGGAGGTGATCATCCCCCTGTACTCAGCACTGGTGAGGCCGCACCTCGAGTACTGTGTTCAGTTTTGGGCTCCTCATTGCAAAAATGACACTGAGGCCCTGGAGCGCGTCCAGAGAAGGGCAATGAAACTGGTGAGGGTCTGGAGCACAAGTCTTATGAGGAGAGGCTGAGGGAGCTGGGATTGTTCAGTCTGGAGAAGAGGAGGCTCAGGGGAGACCTTAAACTTCCTGAAGGGAGGTTGTGATAAGGAGGGGTTTGACCCCTTCTCCAAAGCAACAAACAGGACCTGAGGAAATGGCCGCAAGTTGTACGAGAGGAGGTTTAGGTTAGACATAAGGAAGAACTTTTTCTCTCAGAGTTGTCAGGCACTGGAATGGCTGCCCAGGGAGGTGGTGGAGTTGCCGTCCCTGGCAGTGTTCAAGAGGCATCTGGATGTGTAGCTAAGAGATATGGTTTAGTGGCTTGTGGTAGCAGTGGTAATGGGAGGATGGTCAGACTAGATAATCTTGAAGGCTCTTTTCAACTTCATGATTCTATGATTCTATGATTAAACGGTATGGAAAGAAATAGACCTCTTAGTTAATGGATTTTACATAGGAATCAGTGGGAGACAGATTGATAGCCTTGTTGTCTAGGTACAACTTTTATTCACCAGAAAAGATTGATAGAGAAATTAAAGATCAAGATATGACTTGGATATTCCTTATCGAAGAGAAAAACCTTCACCTAGAAGGTCCAGAAGAATTATGATGAATAGTTGGTAAAGCTGATTTCCTTAATGTGCAGATCCAAGCAAAATCATAGCAAATCCTATCAGAAAAATAGAAGTTGTGTTAGAAGGACACGCAGTAGGAAGGAAAGGGAGCAGCTTTAAAAAATGAAAGAAGATGAAATGCTGTCCTTATTTGGTTAGATAACAATGAACAGTATATGAGAACAGAAAGAAAATTAATAACTTCCACCTGAACTTAAACCAGGCAACCCAAAATATAAAAAAGACTTACCAAAAAAGAAGTAAATCTATGAAATCGAGCAGATCTCTTGCAATGAAAAAGTAAAATAATCCAGATACTTTCCAAGAGAAAAACTGGAAGTTTTTATTACCTACGGATGAGATCTTTCGGTAGTGGGTGGCAGACTTCGATCTGTAATGGAACCAGTGGCAGTATAGAAGCCTGGTTTCACAGAACCTGGGAGAAATTTCAAATGGGAGGTGAGGTCTCTCAGTCACCGAAAAACAGAATTTAGGGTAGATAGATGAGAAATACAGGAGGTTCCATTCAGTTTTCTTACTCTAGGAAGGAGTAGAAAAGGAGGAAAAAAAGACTTAAAAGAGGAGATACTTTATATCACAGTTCATTTTACCATTATAGGGCAATATATGAATCCAGATCAGAAGGAATACTCGAGCACATACAGTTTTGCAATATTGAAGTATAGAATATTTAGCAATTATCACAACTGCCCAATTTTCACTGAAGAACACAACGGACTTCTTTTTAAACACGTGTTTACAATGTGAAAACATAGGTGGCAAATCTTAATGAACACCGTGCTTAGCTGAATACTCTTGAAAGTCCGTAAGATGATGAAACTACAAACACAAGAAAGTTGTTTTCAAAGAAATAAAGGCATCCTATATGGAAACTGCCTATGAATCATAAAAATTTACCAACATGGGAAACAGGGAAGAATGAGTTTTAACAATCATAAATAAAATATACAAATTTTAAAATGTAAGTGGTTGATAGAGAAAGCTAAAGAATCAGTGGAATAGGAGCAGTTGACAGTCTTACAACAAGAACAAATCTTTTAGAGAAATGAAAAAGAAAAGTTCAGGTATAAGTCATTTACTGAGTACAGATGGTAAAATCAAAAATAGTAAGGTAAAACTATCCAGTAGATATTTCTGTTCTGTATTTGAAGAAGAAAAAAACAAAGAAGAAATCCCACTCCAGGCCTTGCTGTAGATGGAAAATAATTTTTACCCTCTATAGCAAAAGAAATTATGAAGTAGCATTTAATACTAAACTTCTTAAAATAAACAAGAAAATAGTTTACATTTAAGAGTTTAGAAGGGCTGAGATGAGAACTACTCTAAACCTCTGTAATTAATCAAAAATCATTGACTAACAAAAAAACACTGTAAACAAGGCAATGTCAGATCATCAGAGAATCCTTTTGCTATCTTTTAGCTGGAAGAAAAGGGGGTAAATCAGAGAAGATTCACCACTCTGACATCCCTTGTAGAACAGACGGTGAGGCAATGAATTCAGGACTTTGTCAATGAAGAAGTAGAGCTTAAGAAGTAATTGACACTAGAGAAAATGGTTTTAATGGAAATTACATCTTGTTAAACAAGTCTATTATCTCTTTTTCATAAGATTATAGATTTGGATGATTAAGACAACTGTATGGAGGTGGTACCTTTAGATCTCTCCATAGCATTTCACTTAATATTGCCTGACACTCTGATTAAAATCTCACATTAAAACGAATCAACAATGCACAAAACAGATGGATGAAGATCTGACTCACTGACAGACCTTGAAATAGAGTTGTTAATGTAGCTGTTCCTGAATGAGGGCTTGCCCAGATATCAGCTCCTTGACTGATATCATACAATGTTTTCATCACTGATGTAGCAGATGGTAATAAAAACTTCATGGTTAGAGCTGCCACTGCAAGGACTCCACTTTTCCTCATGTGGAGGGGGGCGAGGGATGGGGGAGAGGTTTGGGGCTCCCTTGCTTTCGCCGAGGAGTTAGGCAGGCTTCTCCTCTCATCTGGGAATGTGAGGGTGTGACACCCTATGAAAACTAACATGATGATCTTCTACTGCAAGAGCTGGACTGAGGCAGAAACTCAGATGGAAGGGCCCCAGCCTTTCTGGGCTGTCATGTGCACCCAGTTGGACCACCTGAGGAGAGAGAGCTACTCAGGTCCATGGTTGCAGGGAGCTCCAGAATCTGGAAGTCACCCAAGGGTAGGCGGAAGGTGTTGATCGCACTAGAAAAAGGTGAAGGCTCTTAGTAATTGGAGACTGTGCTGAGGGCCATTCTTCAGCTGGAAGAGACGTCGTACTCACAGGCTCTCATCCTGGTGGGGCTCTTCAACAACCCAGATATCTGTTGGGAAAACAACATGGTGAGCTGCAGGTAGTCCAGGAGATTCCTGGAGTCCACTGATGACAGTGTTCTGTTTCAAGTATTGGACAGACACACCATAGGTGAAGCATTGCTATATCTGGTGCTCACCAATGAGAAGGAGATTGTTAAAGAGATTAATATCAGAGGCAGCCTGATGGCTGCAGCATCCATGTCTTGGTCTTTTTTGTGACTGCAGAGGCTGTTAAGATCAGACGTTAAATATATCAACATTTTAGGCAAAGCCAATCCCCCCCTGCAGAAATATGGACCAAGAGGTTTCTCAGGATTACTTCTACCCTTGTCCTCTATGATACTGTGACATGAGGAATATAAATTAGAAAGAGGAGATGTCTTCCTGGTTGAGGTTAATTAAACATTGGAGCAGCTACCAGCAAAGGTGATGAACTCACCCTCGTTTGAAGCCTTTATAAGATTAGTTATCTCTACTTAACACATGCTTAATCCAGCTTTCTGGGAAGACTGCAATGGCCTGTGCCACTCCACAGGATTCTGATGGCCTCCGCTCTCTAGCCTTGCACTCCCTTAAACCCGACAGCTAATCTACATAATGAAAGTATTTCTGTTAACTTTAATCTTTGTTAACGTTAATCTTTGCATTTTTCTCCCTGATCAATTTTTTATTTTTATTTTTATTTTTTTTCAGGGAGTACCTGGGCATTTCACTGTCTTCACTGAATTTTGTGTTCATAACTCTAATGCTAAGGTTAAATCTCTTTGTGATGCTCCTTCAATATACAGCACCCACTTCACACCACCTTTGATACTATGAATCTTGAATTTTCTGTGGGTTGGATGGATTTTCACATCATTCAAAACCCCTGATGATGTTGTAATATCCAGCAATGTCTTCAGGTTGAGGTTTTGAGCACATCTCAAGTACTGCCCTCTTATCGTTAGTACACAACCTCATTTCCATGTCACCTTTGCCTTGGGGCTTCTTGTAAGATACATTTCAGTTTTCATCCAGTGTATTTCTTTCAGGGAAAATCTAGTTACCACTAGGTGATTGAAAGTATTTTGGGTCTTTTGGTAAGGAAAGAATATAATATTAGAATTGAGCCTTCCCTTTTCAACTGAAGGGAGAACAGACCAAGTACAGGCCCGTACAGCTCATCTGTGACCCTGCAATGGGCCTCCACAGAGAACCACTCCCAGTGGTTCTGTTTTCCCATTTCTCATACCCATTCCTGCAGTAGGGGCTTCTCTATCTGATATTAAGAAAAGCCATCTATCCTTGGTAACATTCCAAGAAAATGAGTGCCCTGAAAGAAAATTAATATGCTTTTTTCTTTTGAGCACTCTCATAATTATTACAATGCAATCTCATTTTGATGTTGCAGCTTGCTATATTATTCAATTTTTATCAAGCAAAAGGGAAGTAAAACACACTCTTTTATTACCTTGCAGGACCTAACAATCAGATATGTGCTTGCAGTCTTGTTCCAATAAATAATAAACTGCTTTTGGTTTGTTTAGAAATAACTCAGTCAGAAATCAGTGTTATCTTTGCACCACAGAAATTTCTCTTCCTCTTGTGCTTTATTTATTTATTTGTTTGTTTGTTTATTTGTTTTAGAGTGATATCTCCAACAGTGTCATCTTGTGATAATTCAGCTATACAGAAGGGCTGGACTGCAGCACTAAGATAAGTGTATCATAGAATCATAGAATGGCTGGGTTGGAAAGGAACTTGAAGATCATCTAGTTTCAGCCCCTCTGCAGTGGGCAGGGCTGCCAACCACAAGACCAGGATGCAAGTGTCACACAACTGTCATGCAATTGTATGACACATTGAGATAATGTTATAAATTGTGTTGGACAGATTACATAAAAGCAAAGTAAAACCAAACCAAACCCAACCAAATTTGCCCTCTCTGTAAAGATCGCTTTGCAAGTTTCAAAATATGAAATCAGGAAACTGAAGTACTCTGTGGGTACCAATATTGACTTACGAGAAACAGCAGGATAAAAGAGACCGTTCTATTTTTAATACAGTTCCACTTAGTTCTGACTCATCGAGAAAAAAAGCAGAATTGGTGCATTATTATAAATTGTTTGCCTTACTTTTTTCTGTCCTTGTGTCAGATTTTATCCCTTTGGCAAAGAGCAGATACAGCACAGGGCTGATGAGGTAGGGTTATTTAAAAAGAATAGATACTGTCAAAACAGTGTGCATGCTTACTTTGTTTTCAGAATGCATTACTAGGCCTCTAAAAGCAATTTCTGATTTACTACTCCAGGAGTAATTATTAGAACTATTGAGAGTTATGGTATCTGTTCTCCTGCTGATAATATTTCTATTGCAACCATCTTAAAGAAAACTCAGTTATTAACTAAGTCTATTGTATGCTACAAAACCTCGGTGATTTCAGTGCGATCAGGGTAACATCAGTTGATTCCTGTTGATTTCAGCAGGATTCTAGAAGCTGTCTAAACAGGAATTAGGAAGTGAAATACTTTGTTAGAATAGGAGCTTAAGGAGAAATAAGATGGATTTCTGCTGTAAGCTGGGAGTTCATCAGCAGGAAATAACAGAGGAAAAGAGACACTCGTGCAACAGACAGATAAAAGCTATGCATGGGCCATCAAAATGTGAGGAAGGCAAAGGCAGTCCAGGTGTGTCTCAAGGAAAATATTTCCAGCAGGAAAGTGTTAAGCATGCCTGCATGCTGCACAGCTCTCATCGCCTGTTTGAAAAGAACGATGAGTTTATACTGCAGCAGTGACAGAGAGAGGTCATGGTGGTGACCAGGAGACGGAGAGTTCACTGTTTGGAAAGAGGCTGAGCTTGAGGCTTGTCTGGTCTGGCAAAGGAAGAGTGAGAAGGGACGTGGCTGTCAGCTATAAATACAGCAGCGAGTGAACAACGGAGAAAGATCAGAACGAACTCATTTAAGGGATACAGCTGAAAGAACAATTAGATATAAACTCATGTGGGCTGGAAGATAAAATAATATTGCTGAGTGTCACAGCAGTGAGGGTTTGGAAGACCCCTTTAGCAGTGGCAATGAGGACAAAAACCCCTCTGTTCTTGTAACAGAAAGGGTCAGCTTATGGAATGAACTCCATGATGTGTGGTGGCTGGGGATGACATTTGAGATCCTACCTGTCCCTTATTCCTGTGAGACAGTCAGGATTGTGTAAACATAGGATTGTTCTTTAGTTCATCTCAAATCAGGCAAGGATTTCCAGTGGGATGTGACGAGAAGAGCCTGAGTCACAATACAAAGACTGTTAACATCTCAGTGTGCCCAGCAGTGTGAGATCTCCCATTTTTCTGGGGTACAGAGTCATCCATGAGCAGAAAAGCTCAGAACTGTAAATAGAGGTCAGTGCCATTTTTTAAAATTTCAGCAAAGATGCTGTTTCAAGAAGTAGGACAAATGAAAAGCAAAATATGATGAAGCCAGTTGTTTTGCAAGAGCTGGGTGGAAAAAAAGCCCTCTATCCCTTTGAGGAGTATTTATACACATGTCCCTTTGAGACTATTTATCTTATGAAAACATGGTGTCTTTTTTTCAGTTTGTTTATTCTTTTCTATTTTTTTCCTCACTGTTTGTTACTGCTTGTTCCTAAAGCGAGAAGTACAGAAAGTGAAACCCAAGGTAATGTAAAACTTTGTGCACACTTGAAAAAGTCTTGTGACTGGCACTCTGATCTGCTGGGTTTGGTTCTGCCATTTTAGGAATGCAATCCTGAGTGTCCAGGCCAACCTAGCTGCCAGGCTATCTCACTCACCTTTGTACCTGGAGGGAAGCTGCTTATGTCTTACGAAGTAGCATATAGCTAGTGAAGCCTTATTTCCACCTGACATCACAGTGCTCAGAATTTTGCAGTTTAGGACCCTGCTAGTTGAGGGCCTAGGCAGATTTGCTAATGACCAGGAGAGATGGACATAACACTAGAGAAGCACTGAAGGAACATTATTTTCCCTTTCAAAGTTTTACCCTGTGGAGTACGGCTCTGCTATGATCTCTGTTTTAAGGAGAGGAGACTGGGGCACAGTGGTAGGTTATAAGAGCCTGCTTTAATTAAAATTGCCTGTCTGGAAATTTTGTGGTGTTTGGTGGGTTGAACACATCTACTCACTGCATTTCAGTCTTTCTTATGATCCCATGCTACAGATCTGCTTTAAAGAGCTGAAATTGCTTTTAGGAATAGCAGTCAGCTAAATTCCTTAGCATTAATTGCAGGAAAGACATTTACAGAATATGTTCATGGTTGATCATACAGTCAGGTAAGCATCCATTAGAGTTAAAGTCCCTGGCCACTTCAATAATATTTAGAAAAAACAATAAACCTATTTGGTTCTATTATTATTTCTTAATTCACACCCAGGAAGTCTTAACGCACCTGAAACAGCTGTGCTGGGCTCTGTCCACATGCAATACAAAAGGCAGGATCCTGGATCTCCCAGTTATAGCAGAAAAATATGAAAGGGGCCAAAGACACTTAATGCTGCAATTGGCCTACTGTAGGAAACTTTCTTGTAAGCACTGCAAGCATGGAATCATAAAGGTTGGATAAGACCACTTGGACCATCTACCCAACATCTAGGATATCAACCTGACAACACCATGTCAACTAAACAAGGTAAACCATGTTGTAAGCATTCCCTGCTGTCTGTGCATATCCTAGGAAATGAATAATGACTCAGCTCATTTGTCACCCCCATCTCAAATATCAGAGTAGTTACAATAGCTGAAACTAGGCATCCATTATGTGTGTGACTCTGAATGGGGCTGTAGTGGGAGATGGAAAATGGGATTAATTTCATCTTGCTTTAGACATATACAGCATAGAGTGCTACCTGACAGAGAGGCAAGATGACTGCTCACATGACCTGGAGCAGCTGATTACAGCTGTTAATTGGGCTAAAACTTCTGTCTTGGCTAACAAATTTAGAAAACGTATGACTAAGGGAAAAAGGCTAGAAATATGGACCAAAAAAATAAATACATACTAGAAAAAATGCTAGTTGCCCTCACATAGTGCAAATAATTTGATAATAATTTGAGCACAGGCTTTTATGATGGTGGGCAAATAATATGTCATAATATGTCATTTTAATACTACCAGCAAATAAAGCAAAGCTGAACTGCAGTTAAAGACCAAAGAGGTAATCAAAACTCTTTGTAGCTCTTAGAGACTTTGCTGTAACTGCATTGGACATACAGGTTTAAGTTCTAGCTGCTGGAAATTAGAAGGCTTCAGCAGAGCAATAAAAATGATTAGGGTCCTGAAATTAATGGCTGAGGAGGAAACAATAAGGTAGATTAAAGCACATCCTTGAAAAGATGAAATGATGAACTAATTGCGCCACGAAGTCTCCACATATGGTATTACACACCACCTGTATCTTCAAAGGACCACAGTGTAGGTGAACGCAGTTCAGATACGTTAGTAATGTAAAAATCCATTTTAATTCAAAAACACAAGCTTTATTCATTTGTGATGCCTTCTGACCTTGAAATGCTGCTTTTATAATCACCCACCCAAGCTGGAAAAGCTCTTTGAGCTTCTTTCTTTGGACTCTTCTTTTCCAATTGCTCAGTGCTTTTCTCTTAGGACAGAAACTCAGATCACATTGGTGAAACACAATGCTTTTAAAATCTTTATGCAGTACTGGCACAAATAGTTATTCTCTCTTCAAGGGCCCTTGGGCAAACTTCCTGTATATGTCAATGGAAATGAAGTGAATAGATTCAAGAGAAAAAATTTTTCCGTCCACAGGAACTTCTTTTTCACAACTCCAGATTTGTCACTGCCCTATTTTGAAGTTTAATTGCTACCTAAAATATTTGTCTGCCAATAAAAGTCGAAGATTTCACCTGTAAATATTTCATCAATGCCAGTGGCAAGAGCCTCTATAAATACACAGTAGAGGACAAAAGGCTCAGGATGAACTTCAGGCTCATGTCTGAAATTGCCTGCCACTCAGCAAGTTAATTTTCTCATTGATGGTATTGTTCTGACCAATAGGCAGTGAATCAAGCTGCAGGAAGTGCAGGGAATGTGGTATTGTCATCATGCACACTTGCATGAGAAATGCAATAGTAAACAAGATATTTTTCTGGAGATTGAGTAGAGCAGGGCCAAGAACTTGAAACTAATTCTGAACTCTCTGAAGCAAGAATCATTATTCATAAGAGCTAACTATTATAAATAAACCAAACCACATCAAAGCTGCTGTGGTTATGTGAGAATCCTAGCCAATCCTTGGCATTCCTGAGCATATAGGATTGGGACTGAGCAGAGCCCAGTGAACTCAGGATGCTCTTCATGTTCATGTGGTCAGACTAGATGAATTCAGTGGCCTTCTCCAATCTGAAAGATCCTATGATTCCATGTAGCTTAATAATGATGCAGCAATACAAAGACGGGATCCAGTTCAACACCATGCTGAATCCTGCTTTTGATTTCAGTCCAATTCAAACTCTTTTCATGTACGTGGGTCACTACGAAGTTACAGGATACAAGGAGAAGTCATTTTGCAGGGTGAGCATATGGTTAAGCGCTCTGAAATAGACATGCATTCCTGGAACAAGACTGAAACAGGAGAAAATACTGACTGAAAAAAATCCACTGTGATAAAATAGCCCCATCTTCTTCCTACCAGCTGCCAGAAGATGCTACCCATGGGATCCTGCATCACGCATATACATCTGTGAAGAACTCGAATATAATTTATTTCTTGATTTAAAGATCTGCTGTGGTGGAGCTCTGGCTCTCAGTTAGTGAAGCCAGTGATTACTTATGCTGTCAGAGAATTTAAAAGTGCCTTGGTTCAGCTGTTGTTCATCATTCTGATTATTGGAAAAGAAAGTGTAGCAAATCCCAGTGCCTTTTAGGGACAAATAAGTAGGCTAAGAGGAATTCTTTGAACACAGAGAACAATAACCTATCCCTCCCTCCCATTTCCTCTCTGATCTCGCTTTTTAAAATCATTAACTCTTTAGACATGGATCTGTTTCTCTTGTTTTAGATATAAATCATCCTGCATGCTTGGGCAGTTATATTAATAAAAGTTGATATGAAGTCCAAGGCTCAATGCTAAAGCTCTAAATCAGGACAGAGCCCTTGGAGATCAATGATATGAAAGAACATTAATTAATGGAGTAGTGGAAGGCTGCTGAGCTCCCAGTAACAGCTTTACTCTGAAGTGATCCACACTGTACTTGTTCCATATGTCTGCTGTGTGGAATAAACAGGCTGCCAAGCTTCTCCTGGATAGTTAAAATTCAATATTGTTCTATAAATTTGAAATATGAGGTCAGATCAAAGAATCTAAAGCTATCCAAGGAGCGCAGTGCAAGCACTGCATGCTAAGTGCCTTCTAGTTGTCCCAGACAGACAGATAGCTTCTACCAGTGCACACAACTAAAAAAGACAGGGAAGCACTAAGGGGCAGGTGTCGGGACAATTCTCTACGAATCATCCATGCAGTCTCCATTGGTAACAAATACGTAGATAGTATCAGATCAGCTCTCTTCTGCTGTTTTTAGCGTTGGGCATACTGAGAGCAGTCAAAAAAACAGCACATCACTGTAGTTCAGCATCTTTAACATGACACCTGCCCTGCAGTTCTGTGGCACTGAATAACAATGAATTCCCGCAGAGGACAAATAACAAAGAGTCCTTGTGTTAATGTTACTCCCGAGCTGGCTGTTCTGCACTGTATGTACTCAATGGACATACTCCTATTCCTGCTCTGGAGACATCAGTAGAGAACCTGTCCCATTTTTCTCTTAGGAGGAGGATGCAGTGAAATCCTGGCGCCTGAAAAGCTGGAGGGGACTTGGCCAGTACACCACATGAGGCAGTGGGTCTGGGCAAAACAATGACCCAATTCTATCAGCCATGTCTTTGTAGGTGCATTTCAGACAGAGATTGGCTTGAGTGTGTATACCAGGTATCAAAGGGTCAGTGCCGACATCAAGTGAGTTAAAAGTGACCTTTACTACCGCACCAACAAAAAATGGTTTGGATGACTCATGTGGTGCTTTGGGAAACCACAGCAACTATTTTTTAAAATGATAGAGGTAACCTTTACTCCCTTACATGTCTCCAGAAATTGGAATAATTTTAAAACATCAGTATGGTTTTACTGGATTAGCTTTATTTTTATCTTCACACACAGAAGAAATCTTTAAACTGTATGTGATAAAATATGTCAGTTACTGAGATGTTATTTTACATGACACTTTATTCCATCTCTTCTGTTCCTTTTCTGCCCTGTCTTTTATACAACAATTGCTCACTGTATTTCTCCTTTGATTCTTTCCCTGTTCCTCTTTAAATTATTCTCAAAGTAATGACTTAGCACCACAGGTCCAAGTTCTAATCCAGCATTTAAAATCACTACCTTGGCAAGACATTTCTCCCTTATTAGCAATATCAAGTAGAAAAGGAGAATACAAAGCTTCCCATTATTTAATGGGAAGAATTAAAAAAAAGGAGACATTTGCAGAGAAGACTGAAAATAATTGCCATCTCTGCCTAACTTTCTCCCTGAAAAAGATGACTTATGTCTAGATATGTGAGAAAATTAATTTTAACAAAAAAAAATTGAAATGCAAATTAGATCAGGGAGTACAGCAAAAGTCAGTGGTTACTTATATAAAATAGATATGTTCAGCTCAGAGGGACACGACAGAATTCAGAGGATTTCAGAAACCAGCCAAGGCTGCTCTGGATTGTTGGTGATTATCTCTAAGGGTTCAGCAAGGACTCTGTGCTCCCAGAGGATTGGGGGAAATGCATATCGTATCAGGGATTTCTAGTTCAGCTGATTTAACTTTGGTACCCAGGTAGAAAACAGAAAATACTAAAAATTAGTAAATATATTTTTTATTATTTTTTTGTAGAATAGTAAAAAAATGTAAAAAGAAGAAGTGAGTGTATGTGTCAAGAACAAATTGGGCCAAACTACTTCGTTTTTTTTTTTTTATGCGGGAGATCTAACCTGTTATCTGTTTAGTCAATTATGGATCCAGTTTTAATTAAGCTATTGATGTTTTCCCAGTTGATAATCTCACTGAAACTAGGAGAATACTGTTTAGGTCCCTGTTTAGAGTGGTTCAAGCTGAGCTCTTGTGCTAATCATTGTTTCATAGGTTATTATGATGATTGAGAGTCAACACAGACAGATGAAGTAAACTTTGGAGAGAAGTGTAAGATTTTGTAATGACATTAGCCTTGAAAAGGTTCTTCACAAACTGGAGAGATTGCATGAAAACAGACAGTACTCTCTAAAATCAGGAGCCAAGTACTGAACTTTTGGAAGAAAAATGGGCAAACAAAATGGCTAATGCCTGTATTTCTGAAACAACTATCAAAAGGAGTATGGAGAGCATAGTGGAACACAGATTAAGTCTGAGCTGAAATTGGATGTGACAAAGTTGGCAAATGTCCTTCTTAGTGATACTGAGCAAGGTTTTGGCTAATCAGGTACTCAGTATTTCCTCATACATACAGTGTTCTCCCAGGTACTCAACTTCATCCAGTACCCACACAAACATTAGAGTTCTTGATCATTTGAGTATCTTGGTTCTCTGGACCTCAATTTGGTGAATAGACAAAATAAGCTTGGAAAGACATGTATTTTTTAATACGTCTATGTTAACAGCAAATGCAATAACGCAGTCATCTGTTGAGCTCAGTATTCTGAGCCGAAAAGCAGTTATGCTAAGGTTCTTCTGAAGGCTGAAAACCCTTTGGAAACCATCATCCCATCCTCATTGACAAAATCTATGGTCATGGGATGAGAGGCTCATAACCGGGGATATAGTTATAGAGATATTAAGTCACTTGTCATACGGCAGCAGTTTAGAGTTAAATGTAGGTACAATGACATTTAGCTCTGGTTTCACATTTTAATTTGTTGTGAAATAGACCGCATCTGGATTTTTATAATGACTTTCCAGTCTAATGCAACATCAGTGAGTATCCTTCATAACTGTGCTTCACTGACCCAAACATGTTAAATTGCTTTGTCTATTTCATTAACTCTGAAGGTATTACTGTAGCTCTTACTGGCTCTTTTGAAAGACTTACGTTTCAGGGCCATTGCTGAGAGCAAATTTTAATTCACTGTGTTCTGTGTTTGCATATTTTTTCTTTCTCTAATGAATATTGATTCTGGAAAAAAAATGCAAGGCTTGACCTAGAAATAAATGTATGCAAAACCAGCTTGTACACTCTTTAAACCTAAGGGGACAATAGTCAAAGCCACTTCACTTTTCACTATACAGGTTAATCAATTTGTGCTCACAAGGAGCTCTAAAAAACTTGGCTGGGAGTGCCCGTAAAAGCATTAATATTGCAAATAATTTTTTTTCCTGGACTGTTTCATAGCACAGAATCACAGACATCAGTTTCAATACATGTCAGTTACACAGACATCAGCATCAGGACGGAAATGCACTGAAACTAGCTAGCTTGCTGGCGTTCTGGGACAGTTGATTAATGATGAAGATAATTGGGTCAGGGAGTTAGATGAAATTTTGCTGAACACTTTCATTCTCTGGTCATTACTGACATGACTGATACAACCATAAGAAAGGTCTGAAAAGCAACAGCATATATGGCTCATGTATGCCAATGTCTCACACAGAAAGTGCTCGGTGTGGAGCTATTGATCTTCACCTATGTTTTTGTGGTGTTGTGGAGTAACTTATGATATGAAGTCCTTGTCATCTTCATTTTTTTCTACCCACAAACATTTCATAGAGGGACAAAAGATAGCTTCATTAGTTCCAGGAGATTGAAATTTAAATGTATTCCTAGGTTATTCTGGTTGGGAGAAGGGATGTTCCACCCTGATTCTTCTGTTCCTCAGCACTCCTTAGTGAGCCTTTGTGAGAGAGCCTGCTGGAGGAGATATTGCTAGTGATGGTCTTCACTTGGGGAGATGCTTGTTCCTTTCTCCAGCCTACAGCCCGTTTTCAGGAGTGGTATATTTTAAGTCTATTTAGAGCAGTAGTATCCAGATATTCAATAGTTAATAATCAAGTTAGCTTCAAAGACCATCCATGCTGTGGAACAGTGGTGGAAAACAGCATCTCCTTGGCCTCTCAGTAATGCAAGGCTGATACAAGCAGCTCTGTCAAAACAAAAAACCAAAAAGCTTCAGCACATAACAAAGCTGAAGAAAAGCATCACTGCTTTGCACACAGAGTTACCTCATTTATCAGACCTCACAAGTCTCTTGAGCATCAGACCTTTTGCATTGGGTTGTGAGACGTGGCCAATACTATGGATTAAGTGATCCTTGGCCTGGGCTGCCTTCTAGCGGTGTGTGTTTGTCCAGCCTCTACTGTTTTCTTCAGACATGGACTTTGACCCTTCTCACAGTGATATCTCTGTTGTTATATTGCCTTTTTTTTTTTTTTTTTTTTTTTTTTATACTGTCTGACAAGCAAAACAGTACTTCCATGCAGCTGATCAGAAACCACCCACGAAGCCACAAGACTGTAAGCGAGTATACAAAGGCTATTAGCTCTGACCTCTCTTACTCACTGATCATTTCATTGTGTTGCTAATCAGCTTCATAGTTTATTCCCACACAATGCAAATTATACTTCTGGTATGTGCTCAAATGCACTAAGGTTTTTACCGTTGCTTCAAAAAGCATGTAATAAGGTCAGTTAAGTTCCAGGTATTAGGTTTCTGCTAGACCCTAGTTGATTAAGTCCTGTCCATACTGGACTTCTCAAAATTTAACATCACACCAGGATCTATGTAATCAAACAGACAGAAGGCAATCACAGGCCATGTGTATATGAAGCTCTGAAGATCTGTTGTAAATGTGCACATGTTTGCAGTAGCAGTGTTATTACACCTGCAAACATTATTGCTTGGTCTAAGCGACCTGATGAAACTCATTTCCTTTCTGAACTTATCAGCTACTCTGACAGAAGACTTGGCTTCTTCCCACAAACAGCTTCCCCAATGTACTTACATAAACAACTACTTTCCTACTCATAAACCTAAATGCTGCTCCACTACAAAGCCTTACAGATATTTCTTGCTAATATTTTCCTTGGGCATAAGTGTGGTCTGCCTTGTGTAATATCTACAGGAAGCTCTCTCATATGTAATGTGGAACACAAAAAAGATCATTCTACTTATCAACAAGACATAGACATTAAAAAGGTATTAAAATATCGGTTTTAAACTGACACAATGATTATTTTGCTCTAACCCATCAGTGGGGGACAAGGGACTGCAAGAAAAGAAGCTGCTAGAAGAAACGGCAGGATGACTTGGCATTTCTTTATATAAAGAAAAACAGATTAACACTTGTCAGTGTCCTATTTATTAAGCACTATCTTATTTTTGTTTTGTTGTTTATTTCAAAAGCTGAAAAACTTCCAGATTGGCAGCAATGAATAGAAGTTTTCTGGCCCACAGAGCAACTGAGCTCAAAGAGAACAAATGTCTCTGGGCCCAGTCAAACACACTCCCTGCTTCATTGTATGCAGCCTCTCTTGTGTGTTTATTTAACTTCCCTCTAGTCATACAAAACAGAAACAATGAGATGCGAAGCTGCCTAGTAGTGTTCTTGCAAAAATATTACATTTTTACTTATTTCAGCTCTAGTGTCTTCAAAACAGACCTTTGGTTTAACACAATCTTTGCTTTTAAGGTAGGTCAAGGTTATAACAACTATGCTCAGAACCTGTACAGTGAATTATATCCAAGCTTGGAAAGCACTTTGAATACTATTTAACATCAGTAAGTAAGTTTTCAGATGGAGACGATAAAGCAAAAGTGAAATACATTTCTTTGGTAATCAAGTCAATGGCAGAGTCAGGAATAAAAATTATTAGCCTTATAATTTGACAGATCTTAACCAACATTAAATTATAAAACTTCTGGAGGAAATTTAACTTCAGTAGAGCTCTAATGTTCTACAATAGCTGAAAAGCAAGACAGTCATACAGGAGCATTTTCTCACAATCTGCAGAAGTGAGCAGCTTCTTAAATAATAAGGTTAAATAATATCTCTGGTGACTGTCTATTTTGAGTCATAGCAGGCTTGTTAAATCCTACCCATTCCTGAATCTCAATAAGCATGTAAATAAATACAATAAATAAATAGGTGTATTGGAGTAGCTTGACCATGATCTGAAGGGCTTGGCTGCCCTCAGCCAGGACAGACAGCTGGAAGGCTCCTGGCTGATGGTATAAATAACAGATATTATTGCAAGATGTTCTCTGTGTTGTTTGTACATTAATGCAATACTTTTAACAGCAGCAATCCTAGTCCAAGAAAGCCTTCTGTAGATGTCCGAGTATTATGCAGTACCATTCTAAATGGCCATGACTGTACTAGTATACACTGTACTGGGAAAACAGTTGAAGTATATTACTTGCAAAGCTAAGGTGTGGGCCTTCTTTATGGGATCAGTTTCCAGCATAGTCTACTGAGAAATGAGAACTCCAAGTGTTAAATATTCCCCAGGAGTTGGAGTTGAGAACTTTCAGCTCTGGAAATTCTTCCTTTCTCCTGAATAGTATGGAACAGCTGGTCCTTTAGAGATTGAGCTCTCTCCCTCATGGTGTAAAGCTACATTCCTAGCAACTAGCAACTAATAGATAATTGCCTCCTTGGCTCCAATCCCCAGCCAACAAATTGCTGTAAAACCTGTGATTGGCTAAAGGCTACTCCCTGCCAAGTCTGTGGTAAAGGAAAGGAGTGACAGGAGGACATGCTTAGGATGTCCCCATGCAAAGCCACTAAGTGTTGGGCTCCAGGCTATACAAATATTTGTTAAAGGCTGCAGTAATGACAGCAAATGCCTGGAGCAGGCAGGAAGGCCTGGTTGTGCATTAGGGACTGACTGTTATTGAGAAAGGAAGGGTCCTTTCTTAGGTACTAGCTTGGTGCCCCCTTTCCCAATTTATTTTTCCCCTTCTTCCCACTGCTGCAGCTAGCACACAGGCCACAACATCCTAACAATGGAAATGGAAAAGCATTTCCTAATCAAAATCTTGCTAATTGATGTTTAAACTCAGCCACTGCCATGCCAACTCATACACATCCTCAGGGGAAGGTGTCAATACAGTATCCCACAGGAATGCACACTATTCAAGGATGTTTGTGTATCATCCAGCCAGTGGTTCAGCCCATATTTTACATGGTATTTGACCACTTCATGTTTAGTTACAAAATTAAGCAATGTTTTACAGACTTTACAGAAGTTAGCAAACATGATTCAGTCCTTCTGGTCTCTGAAACAGGTTCAGTCAAGGCAAGTTTTTTTCTTAAAACAGGCAGAAGGCCTGTTTTAAGGCTTAGCTTGGAGATGGTCATCTGAAAGTTCCTGTTCTGCACCAGCTGTCCTCCAGTTTCTGATAGCCAGATTGCTCCAAATTCTTAAAACAGAGATTAACTGGCTCCCCAAATCCTCTGTCTTTAGTCAGTTTAGGGCAACTTGGATATCAAAACTGTGCACTTGAGCGCTTTATAATCTTGGTGAGTTCCTGGCCTTAACTTGCTGTATTACAGGGAAAACAACTTAATTGTACATGATGTATGAAAACCTTATATTTTTTGTACTTTCAGTGTCTAATTTTAGTGAATGCTTCCTTGTTCTTGAAGTAGAACTGTCTGAACAAGAACCCGGCGGCTGCTTTGGACGGCACATTATTTTTACTTCTCATCAGGAATGACTTTGTTAGAGACACAGGGGGTCTAAACAGCAACCAGCTCCCTTTTGGCAGCAGCAGCTGGTGCTGCACTTTGTCCAGGGCCTGCTGATATGACTGCAGTGTGGCCAGATGGGTTCCTCCCCTGTGCAGCCCGAGGACTCTTCAAGTTAACAGTCCCTGTCCTTCAGTATCAATTCCGATTAGGTTCTGACATATAACCAAAATGAGAAACTGATAACGTATTTCCATTTTCACACATCTCTGCTTGGATACAGTGTAGCAGGAATGATTGTAAGGAAGTTGTGGCCTTACTTGAGAAAGCTGGTGGAGGGAAATATCTGTCCCTGTCTTTAAAAGAACTCAAATCTCATCTTAAAAAATCACAGAATCACAGAATTGTAGGGTTTGATAGAGATGTCTGGAGATCATCTAGTCCAGCCCCCTGTTAAAGCAGGTCCTGTAGAGTAGGTTGATAATGAAAGTGTGAGCAAGTAACTTACTTTGATCACTCAGTATAAGAACCAAGCCTGACGTAGAAATTGCCACCAATTTGTATTGCATCTGAATCAGAACAGGAAATGAAGTGTGTCTCCAAGTTTCAGAAAGTATAAACAGTTCATAGAAGATGGATTGTTGTGGAGATAGTAAAAGTGCAATTTTTATTTTCCCAAATATATTACCAATACAAACAAAAATCACTGAAAAATCATTGATGGAGGGTGATGGATGTCCAGGCTAGACTGTGAGGTCATCGACCAAGGAGTTGTGACATCAGTGAGAGATGACTGTGACCTCACTAACCTGTACAAATTTGGGCGCTGTCAGAGTCCACTATAAACTTGTGCCTGGATTCCAATTGAGCTTATCTGTGAGACTCAGGTAACTGAAAGAGATCTTGTTTGGCTTGTGCTGTGGGGCTGCTGGCAGCAGTTCTTGGTGCTCAGCCCACAGTATCACCAGTGTTTCCCTGGCTCTTCCTGGCTCAGGCAGCCAGGAAGGGTGCACCTGCAGCAGCTGAGGAACATGGCCTCTGGGCAGCTGATGGGGAGCAAGGGCTGGGAGTGTTTGTTGCTGAGGCATTGCTCTGCCTACCCCTGGGACAGCGAAGGATTGCGGTCTTTCTCTCTATTTTGCAGTTTGTAACACTGTCTGCCCACTGTAGCACCAGTGAGGAGAGCAGCTTCCTGATTTCAGCTCTCTCCAGCCCACTGCACAGCCCAGAGCCATGGACATGACATTACGCAGGACCTGCCCCATCTGCTGGCAAAGTTGTGATGATATCACCTATTTGATATCACACATATTGTTCTTTTCCTGCAGTCACCCCAAGCAGGCACAAAAGAAAAGACTCTGTTGTTGGTTTTGTACCTTAGGCCCAATATCCTTAAGTGCCAAAACTGAAAGGAAGGGCTACACCCCAGCTGTCTCCACCAGTTTCGTTATGTCTGTGCAATCTGGTGGGCCAGGAAGAAGACAAGTTGCACAGTATGTGGGCACCAGATAAGGATAATCCAATACTCAGTGAGATCAGATGACAATTCTCACAAGTGTTCTGTCCGAAAGAGAAATCTTCACAGGTGTCAACCAACCCAAAGCTTATCTTTCTAAACTCAAAAACACTGAAAGTTTCACTTGCCATATTTCTGTACAAAGAATTTTCTATAAGTCCACAATCAGTTTTTGCCAGATATTTTCTTGATACTTCACCACATGCCTTCAGAACATCATGTACAAGGGTACATGACAGTAAAGCCACAATTACTATTCAGCCTAAATGCTACGCATAATGAAAAAGCAAGAATACACCTTCTCAACTTGTACACTTGAGTTCAAGCTTTTCTGTGAAAATGGTCCTGTTTACACTAAATACTGATGTGATATCTGTTACTCTAGACTCTAGGCAATAATACATGAATGCACTTAAGAGTAAAATTGAAAAGTTTAATGAATAGCAACTATTTCCTTCAGAAAATGATTTCTTGATAAATAATACAATTCTAACAGGAAATACAGGGGACAGGAGGTAAATTTCAACATGTTTACCACTGAATTTCATGGTGCACAAAACCATACTTCCAAAAAGACTTTATTTTTGTATCTACACATTACATACTAGTTTAGCCGCTTAAAGACAATATGCTAATCCTTAACATTTAACTGGCAAAAAAAAAGCCCCTAGAAATTCACTTGACTAAGGTTACCTCCATTTAAATAAAGGGAGGCTTCAAGGTTACTTGTACCTGCAGTTGTTTGCCCCTACATCTTTCTGTTGACTCATACCAACTGGTTCATTGATCTAACTTTCTAACTAGTAGATTTAATTACTATGCATGAAATCAGTTTGAAAGAAAACGTTTTCCTTTAGTATTGTCATTCTGGAGGAGAAGAGCCTTTGTTTTTACTTTCCATATCATTACTTCTACATTTTAACAAAGGATAGATTTATGCTTGCACAAAACCTCTTGAAAAATGATCATAAAACCCAGGGTATGTCTATTTCATTTTCTTTTTGCAATGAGTTTTGGAAAAGGTCCTCATTTAAATCTTGATATACCAAATGATAGAAAAAAAAAAAAAAAAAAAGATAGAAAATCTGGCAGAAGTGACAAGATCTGTTTCTATGAGTATGTTCCACAATGATCAGCAGAATCGGGAGGACACTGCACCGTACTCCCATGTGGACTCTCAGTGATGCTTCTAATAGTAATCTGTTACATCTGCTGTGCTTAGATAATACTTTTGGAGGTCTGAAGTGGTGAGATACTTGCTTCTTCTAAATATGCTGGGGTGGTGAGAGAGCTGTAGTATTCAGCTGATAGTCTAAGGTAAGCTGGCAAAACATAGCTCTACCTGGAGTATGTGGAGAAGAGCATATGACACAAAGACAACAGATGACTCCATGCTAGGGAGGAAGTGTCGAACTACCTGAAGGTAGGAAGGAATCGAGACAGGTTGGATGAAAGGGCTGATTCCAATGGGAGGGAGGTGATTGTCCCTCTGTACTCAGCTCTGGTGAGGCTGCACCTTGAGTACTGTGTTCGGTTTGTGCCCTTCACTACAAGAAAGACATTGAGGCTCTGGAGTGTACAGAGAAGAGCAATGAAGCTGTGGAGGTCCTGGAGCACAAGACTTATGGGGAGAGGCTGAGGGAACTTGGACTTCTCAGTCTGGAGGAGGCTCAGGGAAGACTTTGTTGCTCTCTACAACCAGACAGCTCTCTGCTGCTGCCCCAGCAATGTGGGTGTTGTTCCTCAGCCATTGGTTTTAGAGTAAGGCCTTCAGTTTCTGACACCCTCTCTCATATTTTACTCAATTCATTAGCCTCAATTCCAATTAATTTGTATTTTATTGTGTTACCTTGCATTCTGATATCATATTTAGTAAATTAACTTTCCTCCTTGGATCGTTGCCACTTTTCTGTTTTCTAGGCCTATCTCCCATCTATCTCCCTACACTTTCCCCTTTTTCCCTTTTCCCCTGTCCCAGAGTGTGGGTCTGTCCCTGCCCCACTAGTCACAGAACCAGGCCAAACCAGCCTATAAACCATCAACATTTTCCCCCACCCCTCCCCTTTTTCAGGCTGGTGGGCCAGTGAGCCTGCTGTTCCCCTGTCATAGACACAGAAAGTTCTAGAGATAACTGCGACACCATGGGAGAAAGTTTTCAGTCCGGTGCCTGATCCTACTTCTGTGCTGACTGGAAGGAATAACAAACAGAAAGCAGTGCTTCAGAAATGCAAAAAAGGACAGAAGTGTGTAAAGGAAAGTTCCTGTCGAACTTCCAGGATAGAAACAAAATGTGATACAATTAACAAATACACTGTCTTTAGTATGATGTTCCACACACTCTACAAGCTTTTCAAATCGTAGCTTGCAGAATCCATGATTGTAAGGAAAATAGCACCCGTCCTTCCTGTCCTACATGGACGGGAGAATTCAAACCACTCTCTGTGAAAGGGAATGGAGAGATGATAAGTTTGACAAGATTTTGTTAATGTAAAGAATCCTGAACACAGGGGAAAGGAAAAAAGAAATAACATCTGTATAACTGTAGAATCACAGAATCATTGGGGTTGGAAAGACCACTAAAATCATCTGGTCCAATTGTCAATCCATCATCACTATGCCCACTAAGCCATGTCCCTCAGTGCCACATCTACATTGCTCCTGAATGCCTCCAGAGACAGTAACTCTACCATGTCCTCGGACAGCCCGTTTTAATCCTGTCATCAAAGGCCACCTCAGATCTTAACATAAAAGGTTTTTTTTTTTTCTTCCCCTTTCTCTTCTCCAGGATGATCTCTTGGATTTGTTCAGGGTCATTCCTTCATTTTTTTGCACTCCTAGATTTCTTCCCTTGATTCCTTGTCTTTCTCTGCCTCTTGTGCAAACAGTCCTGGCATGAGATTTGGTCAAGCCATTTCATATGCATGTGTTCTTGTTTCATACAGTGATATTTCCTGGGTGGAACTGTGTCTGTTTTATCTTTTTATCTCCATACAAAACTAAGAAATTCTTTAAGGTAGCCTGAAAGTGAAAAGAAGCATTGGCGTAAAATGCTTTGACGTCAGCAAGAGGCTTTTTTTCAACAGGGCTGCAGGGCTACTGCTTTGCCCCCTTCTTTAAGGCAGTCTTGAGCTCAGAGTGAGTTTTCTGCTAGTGAATCATCAGTGTGCTCCCAAAGGGCAATTTCAACCAAATCAAACATGATGAACAATTTTTAGGACTGACAGAAACTGCTTTTCCTAAGGGCAATGTCCTCATCAAGATGACAGTCACAAGGGGACTGAGTTTTAAAACAGGAATGTGGAGCAAATGCTTGCCCAAACACTTTTTCGGAGTCTTCTGCTTCTCGGAGATGCACATTTTGGGAGTGCAGCTGCATAGCCAAATGCAAATGAGATGTTAACTAAGTGGCAGTAGGTAGGAGAAATTTTTTCCTCTTTCCTTTTAAGTAGCAGAGTGCATTCCCTTGTCCATAGTGATGCAGTGGCTACTCCCACTCATCATTCACTCTCCAGTGTCCTGTGATGCAGTGATTGGTAATACACAGGATCAGCACCTGTGAAAATACAAACCAATAATTTCTGCAGGCTGGCAATGAGTGCGTATCAAAGAGCTTTCTGACAGTGGCCATGCAGCTGGGAAAGAGTCTGTGCAGCACAATAATTCTGCCAAGCTGTCTCAGCCCTGCACAGCCATCACAGGCAGAAATGGCTTTGCGTGTGCTTTAGAAAAGCAGCTGGTCGCATTCCCCTTCCTGACAGTGCTCTCAGGGGATGCAGGAGCAGGAGGAAGATAGCAACAAAAAATGGTGCTGTCGTCAAGGCGCAACTCACTCTAATCTCACGCCAGCGGTGATGCTATCCACTGTGCCAGGAGAAGCCATGTGAGAAAAAAAAACAAAATGATCGCAGGTCACTTCGCTGCTCAGGGCTGTTTGTTTGGGTTGTTGTTCATACAAGGGCTCGCCTAATGAGAGCGCACCAACAGTACGGGAACAGCGGCTCTCTGCCGTGCAGACCGCCTTCTCCAGGCTTCCACTCCTGGCAGCAGACAGGCACAGCCAGCTGCGTTGCAGCCCGGGATTAGCAAAGGAGAAGCGATTTTCCAGTGCTGGCTCCCGCAGCTCTCTTGCGAACCCTAGTGACAGCAGCACCTGCTTGCAGCACCTGCCTGCAGCACTTGCCTGGCGGAGTAACATTCTCTTGCTGGGAAATAAGGGAAAATGCTGCGTTTCTGTACTGCTTAAGTTTCTTTTCCCGTTGTCCTCCCTCTCTTACCTTGAGGAGATAAAAGCAGCAGTGAACATCTCTGACTTCTGCTAAAGTCTGCAGGGTGCAGAGACTTTGTGTTGCCTCATGAAAGGAGAGGGTTCAGGACAGAAGTACAAAAGCAAAGACAGAACTATTTGAAATTAAATACATGTATGTGTGTATGTGTATGCATGTGCATATGTATATAGACACATTTCTTCCAATGACATCCCAAACGCCAGGACATTTGCAGGAGATAGCAGTGCCCTTTCACCATGCAATCAAACACATGCTTTAACCTCAAGGGAGCCATTGTGATGTACAAGGAGGTCACTTTACCAGTGTTCTAAACAGGCTGCAGTTTTTAGCCAACGGCCTTTCTATTAAACCTCAGAGAAGAAATATTCTGATGGTTTTGTGAGGATTTTTGTTGTTGTTCCAGAGGCCTTTCCTCTTTTTTTTTTTTTTTTTAATCACTTCTCCTCATATACTTTCCTCTCTAGATCTCTCACCACTTTTGTAGCCCTCATTTGAACACTCCCTAATAGTTTTATGTCCTTTTAGTACTGTGGTGCCCCAACCTGCATACAGTACTCAAGCTGAGGCTGTGCCATTGCAGCATAAACTGGGACAGTCACTTCCCTTGTTCAGCTAGGTCTACCATGCTTGATGAACCCCAGCCCAGAAGATAAAAACCACTTCAAAATTCAGTGAATGCCTTATTTATCATCCCTGGAAAAGAACAGAATTACTATTTAATCTAAAAACTGGGAGTACTGACCAGTAGATATTGCTTGTGCATGTCTTTGCTGAATGTTCCTCTGTCCTAATGAGATGAGCTGACAAGCTAGGTTGTGTACTTCTTCAAATCCAGCAACAGCGAGGTGAATTTTTGGGAGCTGGTAGATTACTGCTTCTGGAGTTTCTGAGCAGGCTTTTCTCTCCCATCTGATGAAGCTAGAATGAAAATACTGGGGGGAAGAATCACAGAATCACAAAATCGTAGGGGTTGGAAGGGACCTCCAGGGATCATCGTGTCCAACCCCCCTGCCAAAGCAGGTTCCCTACAGCAGGTCGCACAGGTAGGCATCCAGGCAGGTCTTGAACATCTCCAGAGAAGGAGACTCCACCACCTCCCTGGGCAGCCTGTTCCAGTGCTCCGTCACCTCAATGTAAAGAAGTTCTTGTGCACATTTGTGCAGAACTTCCTATGCTGCAGTTTCTGGCCATTTCCCCTTGTCCTGTCTCCACTCACCACTGAAAAGAACAGAAACCGAGCTCAGACAAGGTTCTGAAAGCACATGTTGATATACATGTTTGTGCTTGTATATGCATACATGTGCATATACCGCTGATTTTTATATTAATCTTTGGGAGTTATTTTAAATCTAGCTTATTTTGTTTGTTGGCATGAAATGCACACATATAGGCTCTTTTCTCATATATTGATGGCTACCATATTTATATCTATACCGCAGTTAGCAAAATAAGCATTTGTCAAAAAGATGTACTCTGAATATAACAACGTGCATCTCTTAGTCTGTTTTACACAAATAGCTAAGTTCTATCTAGCTAGTGCTAGGTCTGAAAATGTGACTTTTGTTCATGAGCTGCTTCCAGAACTGATAAGGCTGTAAGTTCAGAGTTTCTATCTTGTTGCCTGCCAGCTCCTTTTCTTAATGACATTGGCTGGACTAGCTGTAGGAACAGAACAACAAATCTGTTCACCCTGGATTTCTAATTGCTGCAGTCTGGCAAGGGTATGGGATTTATCCTCAAGAGTGAAATTTAGGTAGTTTCGAGACAAAACAGTTGAACATAGGCTTCATTCTTCTTTTAGTACAGATGGAAAGGAGTCTTCCACTGATAAATAAACAAGGAAAGCTGGATCTATGTACAGCTGTGGATATACCTCACCCTAGATTTAGGTACCACTGCCCAAGTAGACAAACCATCGGTCCTGGAAAATTCACCCTTACTCTAAGCAGAATGTAAAAAGGAAAACAAAGAAACAAAATATCAACTTTACCATGCAAAAAGATAATCTCTCTAATTGCTGTTGATGATGTTGAAGTATAGTGAGAGATTATCCAGCTTCTGGTATAAATAATTCATCTAGAATGATAAAAATGAGAGGAGAGGAGAGGAGAGGAGAGGAGAGGAGAGGAGAGGAGAGGAGAGGAGAGGAGAGGAGAGGAGAGGAGAGGGGAGGGGAGGGGAGGGGAGGGGAGGGGAGGGGAGGGGAGGGGAGGGGAGGGGAGGGGAGGGGAGGGGAGGGGAGGGGAGGGGAGGGAAGGGAAGGGAAGGGAAGGGAAGGGAAGGGAAGGGAAGGGAAGGGAAGGGAAGGGAAGGGAAGGGAAGGGAAGGGAAGGGAAGGGAAGGGAAGGGAAGGGAAGGGAAGGGAAGGGAAGGGAAGGGAAGGGAAGGGAAGGGAAGGGAAGGGAAGGGAAGGGAAGGGAAGGGAAGGGAAGGGAAGGGAAGGGAAGGGAAGGGAAGGGATGTATGGTGACTTTTACTATGGAAAAGTCTGAAACTGTATCATCATTAAAAACCATATATGCAAATACAAATATACACATGTACATAGAGACGTACATGTACACAGAGATGTAGATTAGATATTAGGAGGAAGTTTTTTTCACTTGGAGAGTGGTGATGCATTGGAACATGTTGCCCAAGGAGGCTGTGGATGCCCCATCCCTGGAGGCATTCAAGGCCAGGCTGGATGTGGCTCTGGGCAGCCTGGTCTGGTAGCTGGAGACCCTGCATATAGCATGGGGGTTGAAACTAGATTACCATTGTGGTCCTTTTCAACCCAGGCCATTCTATGATTCTTTGATTCTTTGATTCTATGATAAGAGACTCTGATAAGGAGGGAATAATGCTTAGAAACTCATAATACTCCTACTTACGTGCATTGGGTATCAACCTGGTGGCTGATTTAAAGGTGAGAGTTAAAGTTCATATCCTTTCTTTGATGCCAGGAAAACCTGGGAATTGCTCTGAAATAACAATAAAATGATCATTAGCAGAATGAAGAGCTGCTCACATAGTCAGCTTCTAGATTTAAAACTGTTTTTGGCTCTGTTCCTCTTGTGGGATTCATGCTTCCACTAAAATTAAATCTACCACAGACACTTTGGTATATTAAGTCACAGTTTATTATAAAAATCCCATTATCTTTTGCAAAATATGAAATAGTCTCTAAACTACTCCTGTTATCATCAATTTTTTGTCTATTCATTAGCGTCAGTTTTCATGTGGGTACGATAAGCTGTCACCAACTCCCAAGGTGATTTGCTAAGTAGGTGTGGGCCTGGCCAAACATTTCTAGATTTTGTACTTCACCAGGTGATTTGGGTGGGCTGTTAGATTGCTAACACAGAGCTTTTGTGTTTTTTCCCCCCTTACAAATATGAGTTATTTCTGAGTTCTTACCTTCCCTTCTAAGCCGGGTTTTCTTGAGTAGCCAGATGGCTGTTAGAAAATAGGAAGACTTGGTCTTTATGATTAATATTTTAGTAGATTGGTTCTGCTGCTTATTTGATGGTCTAACAGAGATTGCATCAGGCTACAGAAAACATGCAATTAATTCATAAAAAGTAAATTAAAAAAAAAGTAAAAATATATAAAAAAGTAAATATATAAAAGTAAAAGTAAATATAACTGTGCATTTTTAAAATTATCTTCATTTTGATGTAGTGCTTTCAGCAAGAACAAGGGATTTTATTCTATGTAAATTTTTGAAGCTGATTAGTGATGTCCTTTTGTAACTTCAGTTAATAAACATATTGAACCAAATTGGTCTTCTGAAGTCATATTTATAAATTAATCACTAGTAAGCAAGCTGTTAACAAATTGGACATGTGAGCGGTACTTTATTAAGATATTTACAGGATGAGAGAGTTCTTATTTACAGGTAAGTATTCACAACAACAGCAGATGAACTTTAAAAATCATTTAATAGTCCTCCCCTGCATACTCACTCTGTGGAGAACTTAACAGCTGCCCAAATTAAACCCGTGGCCAGATGGTCAGTCCCATAAGTGGGCAGCATAGAAAAAGACTAATGTGTTACAAGGAGTGACGTAATCAAATTGAAACAGATGGTATAAATCTTTAAACCTTACTAGAAGATTCGAGACGAAAGTAAGAAACTAAACCAAACTTCTTTCTGGAGCTTTTAATGAATCTTTTTCTTCCAGGTTACAAAACACTCCTGTAATATCTACATGGGTTCTTTTTGTAAAAGTAAGAATTTTGGAACGAGTGGTGGATTTACAATTAAGACTAATAGATATAGCGTTTTTTAATTTAGAAAGTCTGTCTCTAAGTTAAGAAGGTGCACATTCCCAATGTGTCGTTTACAGTATTTTCAGAGATGATTTCAGGAAACAGAATGTGCCAATAATATTTGCTCTAAAAAGAGACCCAGGTATAGCAAAGCATAGAAAGAGGCAGAGAACAAACACCAGCCCTACTGTTGCCATCTTAACCATTCATTATTACACAACTATCTTCAGTGAACAACACTGTTCCTGAAACTCAGAACCAATTGCTAGATCTTTCTGAGACATTTGGTTTCAGAGCAGAACTAGTATTATAAAGGTTGCCTCCTAGATACAGTTTCACGCATTCATTGTTTTTAGATTACTGCTGAGATAAGACTGCAGTTAAGTTTGATGTTAACTGTTAATAAATTGCTATACTGGCTGTGGATTATAGCTTAATGTGAGCCTCAACTATGAGCAGTTTTAAGTAGAATAATGTCACTGAAGCCAGTGAAAGGACCTGTATGCTAAAACAGGCATGTCTGTAGCAGGTATATCTACATCGAGGTGTGACATCAATTTTACTTAGTGGATTAACCATGTTTCTTGGCTCATTCTGCAGCACAGATATTCATTATAGCTGCCTTCTCAGAGAAAGTAAGTTGGAAATCTTGTTGACGAACAACATATAGATGCCATCATTGAACAGGCTGAAGATACCAGTTTTGATTGTTCTTCTGAGGTCTTCTCGGTCTTCTGGAAGATTGTCTATTCAATAGCCATTTGAAAGACCTCCAGGTTTTCAGTCTACGAACATGTAGGCATGTTAGAATTGAGGTTAGAGATGCTTTTTCATGTGGAGTATTAAGATTTCACGAGAATCGGTATAGGTTGGAATAGGAAGGCAAATGCCATCTGTCTAGCCTGAAAGCTTGGAAGACTGGATATTATAAAAATGACTCACCACACAAAATTTTGGCAAGGGATTCCTGTTATTTTCCAGATATACAGACACCTCTTTCCTGCTGTGAAAGAATAAGTGATGTGGTGTTAAAATATGGTGTTAAAATATTGCTTTCTTGGGACACTCTGCCATATAGTGCAAATGATTCTAAATTCAGGACAAGACTGCTCACGGAATGCATGGGTGGAGAAGTACTTGAAGAGTTTAGGCCTTTGGTAATCAGCGTGCATCACAAGTCAGAAAGCATATATTTAGATGCATACTCTATAATGCATGCAGATTACATCCAACCATATCTAACTGATGAATGCAAATCAAAACAGGTGGTCCACAACACTTTTTGAGGCAGACATGTGTAAGCAAAACATTCCTTGAATTTTACTGCACAGAGATCAACTTTACCAGAGAAGAAATTCAGCCATTGATAACACATACTTACATGTCTGTTTTATAGCAGAGTACTTAAAAATCCAATAAGTCAGAGCCCTAAAATTATTAGTGTATGAACTAGAAGCATCAATTAAATATGACAGCCTGTATCTCACTCTGAAACCCACTTTTTCTTATCTAGAAATGATTGTTTCAGTTCAATTTTACAAACTGTCAACTTTGCTGGAGTTTTCGAATGTTCTTTAGCATATTATTTTCTGTGACGTGTTTCACTGTAATAGTAAAAGCATTATCCTGAGAACAGTGTTCTGTGGATGCTCTGCTGAACAATCTTTTTGACATCCTCAGTTCCTCTGTCTCTTAGCAACCAGAAGGATATCCAGCAAAATTCTAAATATTATCATGTCAAGGAGATCAAAACAAAAAATGCACATTGAAATTGTTGGGGAAACTACCTTTTTTTTTTTCTTTTTTTTCTTTTGCCCTTACTTCAGATTCCTAAGTGACATGTGCAGAGGAAATTTATGATCTTAGAGAGTTCACACTGTAGTCTGAGGATCTAGAGGATCCCTGCATAGGTAGTGACATTACATATGTTTTCAGACAGCGATGGTTGAGGATGGAAGATCTGCTGAAAACAGGATTAAGTTTTTATACAGTGCCTCTAGTACAGTCTGTGATATGATCAAAGGTTTTGTTCATAGAAATCAGTGAAACTTTGCTCAGTAGAATTATAGAGTCCCCAAATGCCTAAGGACTTTTAGAGGCCATCTGGTTCACACTCCTAAAATATGGCCAGCTAGGGAAGGTTGTCCACGCCCATGTCCAGGTGATTTTTTACTATCTTTTAGCAGAGAGATCTAACCTCTCCGGGCAAACTATGTCAGCACTCTGTCACCCATAAGTGCTATATAGAGCAATACTAAGACTAAGTGATTTAGAGAAGCAGGATATAATAGTAAATAGGTACTGAGGGCAAAAATTTGGAAGGATTGTTACCTACTGTTAGCACCATGTGATTTGACATTCTGAATCACCCAGGCAACTCAATGATTCTGTTTCACATCCATGACTGAGTTAAAAATATATTTTTAGAGAGTCAGAGTGACACAGAATATGTACATAAAGACAGATGGTTATTCAATCACATTGTAAAGAAAGGCTTTTCATGCTGAATTATCCATTAAAACAATTTTATTTCTAGTCTGATTTTCCTTAGCATTAGAAGAGATTGTATCCTGTCTTTTTTTATTGCATTAAATGATCTTTATAATGTCTATCTTCCCCTTGTTGGAGCATTTATACTCTGTCATCAAATCATTCGATCACCTTCCTTTTTGTCAAGTTGCTCTATCGATCTTATCGACCCTTCCTTAGACTGGTCTCAAAATTTGTTTCTTAGAAACTAACCAGAACGATAAAATTTCCACAGACTTTATATATTGTAGAATCCCTCATGTTCCAAGGGAACAACTCTGTGGGCTCAGTATCCCAGCAATGAGCTCCTCATGCAAAGGTAATACTGTCTTCTTTTTCTGATTAGCATTTCCTTTCTACAGCTATATGCAAGGCTTGTTCTCTTTAGTAATATATTACAAAAAGAGTCAGCATTCAGCTGATTACCTTTGGAGAAGTCTGAGCTGACTTTTGTCAAATGCAGTTCTTCATTATGAAAGTCACTGTGATATCACACTGTATAATTCATTTTCCCTTAAATAAACTCATCCATTTTTTGATCTTTCTCTATCTTTACTTTTGCTATTTTACCTGGGATTTTTTTATTTTTTTTTATTCTTGTTAATCACCAGCCATCATAGAATGTAAGATAAGAATGGACTTCAGTAGATCATCTAATCCATTCCTCTGAACACAAGTAATTGATATATAAGAAAAGTCCCAAACAGATGAGATTCATTGGCCATCTGATTGAGGACATTCCAGTTTCACAGCTAACAGGGCACAGAGGCAGGGGAAGGTATGATCAGTATTTCAAACCAGAACCAAAGCAGGTTCCCTACACCAGGTCGCACAGGTAGGCATCCAGGCAGGTCTTGAACATCTCCAGAGAAGGAGACTCCACCACCTCCCTGGGCAGCCTGTTCCAGTGCTCCGTCACCTCACTGTAAAGAAGTTCTTGTGCACATTCGTGCAGAACTTCCTATGCTGCAGTTTCTGGCCGTTTCCCCTTGTCCTGTCTCCACTCACCACTGAAAAGAGTCCAGCCTTGCCATTCTGCCTCCCACACCTTAGATATTTATAGACCTGGATCAGGTCCCCTCTCAGCCTTCTCTTCTCAAGGCGGAACAGACCCAGTTCACTCAGCCTTTCCTCATAGGAGAGATGCTCCAGGCCCTTCACCATCTTCGTGGTCCTCTGCTGGACTCTTTCCAAGAGATCCCTGTCTTTTTTGTACTGGGGAGCCCAGAACTGGACACAGTACTCCAGATGAGGCCTTACCAGGGCAGAGTAGAGAGGGAGGATCACCTCCCTCGACCTGCTGGCCACGCTCTTTTTAATGCACCCCAGGATGCCATTGGCCCTCTTGGCCACAAGGGCACACTGCTGGCTCATGGCCAACCTGTCGTCCACCAGGACACCCAGGTCCCTTTCTGCAGAGCTCCTCTCCAGCAGGTCATCCCCCAACCTGTACTGGTGCATGCAATTATTCCTCCCCAGATGCAAGACTCTACACTTGCTTTTGTTAAACCTCATCCGTTTTTTTTCTGCCCAGCTCTCCAGCCTGTCCAGGTCTCGCTGAATGGCAACACAGCCTTCAGGCGTGTCAGCCAATCCTCCCAACTTCGTATCATCAGCAAACTTGCTGAGGGTGGCCATTATACCCTCATCAAGGTCATTGATGAAGATGTTGAACAAGACCGGACCCAGCACAGACCCCTGAGGAACACCGCTAGTTACAGGCCTCCAACCGGACTCTGCACCACCAACAGCGACCCTCTGTGCTCTGCCAGTCAGCCAGTTCTCAACCCACCTCACTGTCCACTCATCTATCCCACACTTCCTCAGCTTTGTTATAAGGATGTCGTGGGGGACAGTATCAAATGCCTTGCTGAAATCAAGGTAGACCACATCCACTGCTCTCCCCTCATCCACCCAGCCAGAGACAACATCATAGAAGGCTACCAGGTTGGTCAAGCACGACCTCCCCCTGGTGAACCCGTGCAGACTACTCTTGATAACCTCCTTTTCTTCCAGTTGTCAATCCAGTTCTTTCTTATTAAACAAGTCAAAAATGAACATACGGAAGTGCTTAGAAGTGTGTCTGTAGTTCAGAATGTCGTTAAAGTAAATAAAAAAAGGGTGAAAGAAGGCACTTTTCTGCATTTTCAGTTCTATTAGTAGTCATTATGAAGCTTCTGAAGGCGCTGAGGCCTCTGTGAAGAAAATGTTGCCGTCACTTTTTTGCAGGTCAGTAGCCAAAAGACTCAGGGCTAAGGTGACTTGGAGGACGGGACATGATCATCATTAAGTATGCAAACTGTGAAAAAACTTACAAGTGTCTTTCATTTCTATGTACTACTTAATTGATAACTCCTCCATTTATGCAGGAAATACATTGGTAAACAATTAAACAGCACTAATTTGCCTTAGCTATTATTTGCAGTAAAGTGAATGATAAAGTGAGTTTGTGCAACTCACAGAACAATGTCAAATCACATGTAAGATGGTGTTACTCCAGTATATTTTCTGATCAGTTGACACAAAAGACCTATCCAATCACTTATTGTCTACTTATTTTCCTATTTTCTATTGTCTAACTTTGAGGGATTTTTACACCTCCACCTAGAAAAAAATAGTGATTGTGGATGCTTAGATAAAATACTGACATTTTATCCCAAAATGACAGTCACAAAGTGTCCACCTGGATTCTTCTTGGGATGCAGCTGGTGGTATAAAATGAGCACAAGGCATTAAGCCATATCAAAAACATCCCAGCTGCATGTCCCTTCAATTTTTTCCACTCTCCTCACCTTTTTATTTCTGTGCATTCAGAAACACTATGCTCAGTCTGTCTCCTTTTTAACACCTTTAGCTGTTATTTTTATTTTGGAGCTTTCTTACAACACACTGTCTCTTTTTCATTTTCTGATTCTATTAGTTTTCAATTCTCTCCACTGTTCTTTCCATTTATTTTTTTTTTCCTTCTCCTTTTTGCTTTAGTTGTCCTCACAAAATCAACTGAGGGAAGGGCTGACAATTCAGTCCAGGAAGGACTGTTGCAATAAGTGTTTTGCAGAGGGCCATTCTGTTTCCCAGTCCATGATCTGCAGGATGATGCCTTGAACATGTTCCACAGGGCAACATGGAAATCAGTGGCTCTGGAAGGAGGATAAGAACATGAACAACCAGGAAGAGCTACAGAAAGAAATCAGTGGTAAAAAAAAATAGCATCACAACATTATTAGGTAGCAATTGATCAATTTTAATGTTTTTCTTATGTCTGTCCTCTCAAGGTGTGCTGAGTTTGATGAGTTTAGATTCTTTATGTGAAGTTTCATAGCCTTTCATAGCTCCTAGGAGCTTCATAGCTCTGTAGGCTCATGGACTCCGTGATTAATTTACAGATTATGCATACGTATATTAGTACATAAGAGCCAACATCAATAATTCTCACTCACATAAAATCCCCTCCTACTGATTGCCCTAACAGATTTTACAGTGAAGCATGAGGAGAAAGCTATGTAGCTGTGGTCCTTTCCAAAAGTCACAACAAAGACACAGTGAAAAAAGTAATGGAGCAGCAGATACCAGTAATATTCCAGATAAAAGACTGTAGCAAAATGGCAAGGGATCCATTTGCAAGGAAGATCCTTACTCCTGTTGTCTATATGACAGCTACACTTCCCCTAGCTTGACCCAAATTCCCATCAATGAATAATTCCTACACCTGGTAGGAGACAGACCCTTCCTCCCGAGATGTTAATTTGATGCCTTTGTCCTCCTTGGCAGCCTGTCATTCTGTAGCAGTTGTGATACTGAACATCAGGGTGGGAATTCTAAAGTTCCTTGTATGTGCATTTATGAAGTATGAAAGAAATTTAAATCGGCATTTTTGTGCCTTTGGCTGGGGGCCACATTTTGACTGAATGGTGCCCTCATCTATAGCAGTATTGGTGAAAGGAGGCAATGAGAAAGCTCATAAGCTGTTTCCATTCCCCTTTGATAATACTTGAATAACAAAGAGTGACTGCTGTTCTCGTGTTAAGCATTTTGTTCAATATTTAAACATCCAGGCCTAAATTTTTAACATGGTGCAGAAAGTTTGTCTGCTTGCCTTTCCTGAAAGGTAATAGGATCTGTGGAAATAAATCCCACCACATCACATTCAATATTTATTCCTAGACTCTCCTGCTATTGCTGAAGAGCATTTACTAATGCTTTCAGAGGCATTCCAATATCGCCGAACCGATTATGCCGTTTGCAACAAGCAAATTAACTTTATACATCACAGTGCATATGGGGAAAAAAACAGTTGTGCCTGGCTACGGGCAGATACATAACATTTAAAAGAAAATCAGAGATTTTTGTTGATCTCTGTGGCCTAAGTATCATAATACACCGCATGATGTATTTTTCCTTCCACTCTTACTGAGCTGTGCAATTCACAACAATTGAAGGATGAAAATGCATGTCTTCACTGATGCCCTGCTTGCTTGTAAAAAGATGCCTGATGCTATTCCTGTTGTTTTCCAGCCTGTAATACAATGTTGGGGATGTTTAGAATGTAGAGGAGCACAAAGGCTCCTCCCGGTGGATTTAGGGTGTGTGTTGGAGTTGGAGTGAGGAAGTTTGATGCTGTGACTGTGTGAATTCAGTGGGCTCTCTCTGTTAAGTACCTTTAGCTTACAGATCAAGTGTGCGAGAGGCATAGCTGTAGCGCTACATGCTTCCTGTCCCATGCACTTCTTTCCTAAAAATCTGAGTTAAGCTACTTGCCAAAAGGATTACTTACCTGAACATAGGTATGAGCTCACTGTATGAACTCTTCATAGGACTGATCTTGAAGCTGCATCCAGGAATGCAAATGCCTTATATTGTGAAATATCCTGTTTGAGCACTTGATTAGATTTTCTCTCCTTGGATGTAATTCATCAGTGATACCTTGATTCAAATAATTCTTGGCCTGTGTTTTTGAAACCAGTTCCAGAAATAATGAGATGGCATTTATAGGTTATTGAAGAAAGTATTCTATGGCTACAGATGATTAATAATGTGTATAATTATATAGTCTCCGTATAGGGACTATTATCTGGTAACTAGCTGAGCCAGTGATCTATCAATTAAGAGCTTTCAGAAATTACAAATTCATGTAATCAGATTAGAGTTATCTGTGTTTTGTTAAGTGATGATTAATTGAAACTCAGGGACTGAGTTTATGATTGTGATGACTCTTCAATACACAACAGAAAAGAAATAAGCAATACAGTGCATGAGAAGTGGAGAGAGAGCATTCAGTGAGGTGACTTCCCATGCAAGCTTTACCCGTGTATTTTGCGAATATGGTTACATTTTTATCATTATGGTTATAATTTTTAAGGCACATTAAGAAATGTACTTATTTGTTTGGGGCCTTGACCCCCCAAAATAAGTCTAAGGTGAGAAGCAGAGGGATGATCTTGGACTTGATCTTTGCGACTTCTTTCCAACTCAATATATTCTGTGATTCTATAGTCACACACATAGCTTTCAGTAGAATAGCTCCTTTCTCTCCCTGGATTACTTTCTCCACAGATTGGTTGCATCACTGAACAAGGTCAGCTATTTCTTCGTCTTTAGGTGGAGCCAAGAGACCACTAAGACATTACAAATTTTGTATTCTGACTCTGTTATCTATAGAATATGATTAAATAATAATATTATTATCTTCAGTGGCAATGCTTGTAGAAATGAAGCAAGAGGGTTATGAACTGCAGTCAGTGACTATGATAGAGACTTGATATGGGATATATCAGATTAATGAATAAAAAGCAGGGGTAATCAGATTATATCTCTGCATGTCCAGTTTTCTAATCACTGCTTGGTAATCACAACACACTTTACTTAATTTTGCGTATGGCCTCCCTTATAAGCTCCGCTTACCAACTGGCAGTATGAATAGGATATAGACTTACATGTTCTCCTGTGTTAGAGATTTACTGAGAATTTGCAAGTATAATTATTATCTGTAAAGGTGCCACTTTATTTTGGGATAGCACAATGAACAATATCCCTGCAAAACTTTTTGAGAAGCTGCATGAATATTATGAATGATGTGTTGCTGTGAAAGAGAGAAGATATCTGAGACTGTAATGTTTTCATGTCTGATGTTGCCAAACTTCCATTGTTCTAAAGTTTCCTCCCTGCAATGATCCAAGGCTGAGGAATTACAGTGGCAGCAAAAGAAAAAGCAAACCACTCACAAACTTCCTGTTCAAAAATGCATGCAAAATTGGAGAGTAAAATCCCCTGCTAAACCCATTATGAAAATATGTATCTGAATTTTAATTTCTGTTGTTGGATCATGGCTTTTGGATCAGCCATATGAAGGTCAACCGCCTCAAAAACACTCCAAAGAAGTCAAGTTACCCTACAATTCTTCCTTCACTCTTGTTTTCCTTTGTACAGGAAATAAGTTATTGCATTCCTTTCTGTGACTGAGCTTTTTTTAGAGAAAAATCAGTATTGAATGGAAAAATTGTTTCTTTGATTCCATAAGTCACAAAAATGACCACACAAAATGATGTTTCTTTTGATCTCCTAAGATCAAACACACAAACAATCAGTCACCCTTGAGAACAATGTCATAATTTCCTCCACACGTTGAAAAAGTGTTATCTTTTCAAGGAAATGCTATAAAATAAAGCCACCAGAAACTAGAAATATAGTAAGTTAGATGTATGGTTACATTTTAATTTATAGGATAGTGAGCTCTGCACACCAGATTTGATATCTTTATAGCACAAATAAGCCATTAAACACAAGGGAGAAAGTAGCCCTGACATATATTGAAGATCTGTTGTCCAAAAGTAGAACACTGATTAGATCTGGCACCAAGGATTAGGAAGTTCTCTAGCTGCAATATCTTCTGGTAAGGTTGCTTATCGGACATGTCAAAAATGATATTAGAGAGGCAACGAGCAATTCATCCTTCAGGGAATTAAGAAAACTGTAAATTTTAAAGCTATTTTAGTTGTAGCTGTGATGAAACTAATTCCTGGGGCTCTGTAGCCATCGTATAGGATTTGCTGTCCATTTTAAACTCGCTCATTTATTTTGATTTATTTTGTATGGGTCAGTAAGTTGTAATTACTTTGATCTACAGCAATAAAAGCCCAGAATCACCACTGAAATTGGTATCCAATTTTAACATTTGTTCATTGTAGGTATCTACAATGATTCCAATGACCCATTGGTATCATCACTAAGTGTAAATATTTTAAAGTATTTAGCTGTTTCTCTAGAAAAAAAATATTATATTACTGGATAAAAATTGAGAAGTAAGGATCTTGGTATGAAAATGATAACAAATTTATCCAGACTTCCTGAAAGGCAATAGAACAGGCCTATAGAAAATATAGACAAAGCATTGGATGTAATGGCAGAAGGAAACAGTTCCTTGAGTGACAGGTTAAACTTAGATCATCTCACAATGAAGACGTTGTTTTTGCCCAGACAAGGTCTCAGAAATTCCAAGGAAGAAGAGCACGTGGTCTTCAGCTGATATCTTCTTCCCATACTTTGCTACCCATGTTACTGGAAGGGTTTTCCTCAGGTTTTACTGAGGTTTTGTGTGATGGAAAGTTAACCTAAGTTTTCATCAGGCAACTTGTGGAAAATGAAATGTGAAGCACTTTTAGCAAGCAGCAGATCACAGTTCTTCCTAGTACTAACTGTTGTATATTAAAATGCTCATATATTCTTGTTCCTTCATTTTCATTTTTTAATCCTGTTCTTTTTTCATTGATTCTTCACTCAAAGGGTGGTGAGGCCCTGACACATGCTTCCCAGACAAGATGTGGATGCCCCACTCCTGGAGATATTTAAGGCCAGATTGAGTTCCTGGGCAGCCTTATTTTGTGGGTGGCAGCTGTACCCACAGCAGGTGCTTGGAACGGAATGGGCTTTAAGTTCCCATCCAACTCAAGCCTTTCTATGATTATACTGTTTTATGACTTTGGGCAGATAAACATTTGTATGAGATGTGCAAGGAAAGGTTCTGATATTATGTTGCATTATACATACTATCTTCATAAATTAGTGAGCAGGAAACAACCTATTCTGTTTATTCTGCCCAGGGAGGTTGCGGAGTCTCCTTCTCTGGAGATGTTCAAGACCTGCCTGGACACCTACTTGTGCGACCTGGTGTTGGGAACCTGCTTTGGCAGGGGGATTGGATTCGATGATCTCTGGAGGTCCCTTCCAACCCCTACAATTCTGTGATTCTGTGAAGATGCAACAATGTCAATCACAGTTATCTTGATTATATGGCAATTGTTGTTCTAGTGATATATCTTCACTGATTGCTGACTATGGAATGGTGAGGAATTTTTCAAGCAACACAGACATTAAGGCTGTGCAGTATTTCAGGATTAAAGAAGTTATTGATATCTGTAAAGTCATATGGCTGATAAATAAAGTCATTTAAGCAAGGTGTTCAGTTATTTGTCATGCTGCTCTTCTAGGAATGTACACAGGGTAATTGAAACATTATTAAAAAAAAATTTGTAAACTCCACTCTGTTGTCTGAAGAACCAACCATTAATTGATTCTGTAAGAAATGAAAAGGATCATTGGATCTTTCCTCTCTTTACATGTCCAAAGTGGCATTGTAAAAGACCAGAGTTGTGGAACATGTACTAGAGGATTATCCTGTGAATAAGACAACATCTCAGGCCTCAAGTTAGTCATAACTTTTAACACATTCTCTGTGATCTTTTCTGAAATTAGGATTTTATCACATTAGCACGCCGACAGTAGTAGACATAACACTTTTCCACTCCTGTTGTCTTTTGTTTATAGTAAAAGTGTTTGCATGGCGTCAAAAGAATTAAAGTTATTAAATTAAAGCAATCTTATTTGAAGGCCCATATCACCATCAGGCTTTTCAGGCTGAAGTTTCTCTATAAAATACCTGTATAGGTTATTTTCTTTATCCAGGGCTTAACAGATAGCACAGATTAAAATCTTTCCATCCCTAAGGATGACCTGATTAACTTCAGTTTGAGAAGCAGGATATTTTTAAACCCAATTTTGTACTTCTTGCCAGTGATGAAAATTCATTATGGTAATGAAAGATAATGGAGAACTGTTCTCTGAAGCCATGAGAGATCATCTTTAATTTTCTGTACAGCGTCCTTATGAGAAATTTGAATTTTGCTTGAATGATAGATATCAGATTAATAATAATGATAAAATGGAAATTCTGAAGAAAAATACATTAATATCATATTCAACATTAGCTAGAGAATTAAGCTGGAAGATAATCAACCATTAATCCTTGAAAATGAAAGTACTGTAAGATTTCATCATTAAATTTTACTGGGGCCATTGAAGAACAAAGGTATGTAGAATGACTTCGGAAGTCCTTGTGTATAGACATCAAGTTCTGCAATGTTCACCCAGCTCTCTGATCGAAGGATGGAGCCAGACCTTCAGATTTGCAGTTCCCCTTGCAGAAGAGAGCTGACCTGCTCACCAGGGTACCAGTTCAGCTTTTCATTACATTATTACCAAATTGGCACAGCAACAGCTGCCCCAAATCTCAGAATAGAGCTATCTGTGAAGGTACTTATCTCATTTTTAAGTGTTTCTAATTTTGACTCGTAAAAGTGATGAGATGTGTCTTAGTTTCAGCTGGAACAGAATTATTTTCTTTGGAGTGTCTGCTATGATGCAATGTTTTGATTCTAGGAGAAAAACAACGTTGAAATATATTTTTTTAAGAAAGCACTATCTTATCTAATCTTTCCTATGCATAACAAAAACAAAAAAAAATTTAAGCTGGTCAAGAATGTGAGAAGAAGTAACTATTCAGCAGTTCAGAAGTAATTTGTGGACATTAAGTGGATATTTAAATGCCCTTAACTTTTGAATCTGACCAGTGGGCTAAAACTGTCTTTGGTTCATACTTCCCATAAACCTATGTCTCAAGTCAGTGATTTCAATGTTAATTACATTCTCTCCTAATTAAAGTAGGAGGTTGAATTAGGAGTCTGTTACACAGATCATTTCCTGTTCTAAGACTGCTAAATTTATAATCGTGTTGCTGTTCTTCAAACCATGTACCCACAGGTTTTGGAATATCTTACCCCCCCACAAAGCTGAGTAAGGATCTGTACAGCCTTCTATTTCTGTGAATAAATAATTTCTCTGCTATCTGAACATCTAAGTCTCACAACCTAAATTTCCTTAAGCATGAAATCGATTAAGAGTGTAGAAGAGTATCTCCCAAAACTAATTAGCCCTTCTTAGTCAAAGCTTTAAACCATCCAATTTGAAGCCAGAGAGTCACCTCAAGGCAGAGAGACATTTTCCACATCTGCATAGCGATTAATGTGTAGCTTTGTAGATAATGCTGACATCAGCTAGAAAGCAACAATTCTAAATCTACACTCCCACTTTTATGCTAGGCAGATATTGATGTATTCTGGCTCCGTGCAACAGTGAGCAGAGGTATGGGAAAATACAAATCCCAGTGGCACCTGAGGCAAGCAAGAACATTGAGTACTTCAGGTGCTGACGCACAAGAACTCAGGTCCCCAGGTGTGCCCCACTTCTGAGAGCTGTGTGTCATTAATCACCATTTAAAGGTCATGGTGTCTTCAGTATTTCTGCAGTAGAAAAGGAGCACAACAGAGTTATTGCACTATTTTGTTGAATAGTATGCACAGATGGAGTATCCAACTGCACCATCAAGTATGGTGAAACTCTTCTTTCTTTTCACATTCCCTTGAAGCTGAAATCTGGTCTGAGCCACGGTCAAAGAAACATATTCTTTTCAGATGAACAACAGCATTGATGGAAAAACAGTGGACAATTGGGCAACTGGGGATAGCTCTAAAAATCTAAAGAAGAGTGCATAGAGGATGAAGGGAAACTGATGCTGGTAATTGCTGTTCCCAGCAATAAAGTGGTGGGAGAGTCCTGAAGTGATGAAAGTACTGTCATTGTGTGCAAAATTATGGGATGTATGTTGAAGACTTGACATATGAAATAATGATACCACAAAGCTTTGCCATCTGCAGGTCTCCATAAACAACAGAAACAAAATTAAGGAAAAACTTCGGATTTTGAAGAGATACTTCTGTGTCTGAAGAAATGTCACCTAAGCATTCATTCAAAATTTGCAGGTAAGTTGGTTAAATCCACTGAAACCGCAGTGTTTTGTGGAAGCGGGTAATGGGTTACCATTAGAATCAGTCGTGTTTAACACCTGTGTTAATGGTCTAAAAAGGCTACTTGTTGGTGGGATTCCCAAAGACTACTGAGTTGAAGGGAAATGTGAACACTATGAAAGGGGGAGAAATAACAATAAAAGGACACAGAGCTGCTAGCAAATACAAAATGGGATTCAGTTTAGAGAAAAAGGAACAAAATAATTCAGATAAAATTATTTTTGTTTCAGGCAGTGGCTAGTAAAAGTTAAAAATTAATTGTACTGAATAAGATGTAGAGACAGAAATATAATTCTACTGGTTTAGTTGATGGTGTTTGGGTCAGAAGAGTGGCTCAGATGTCCTATTTTCTAGGACTCTGAAACTTTTCCACAATCTGCTTCTGAATCTTTTGGTCTGCAAAAACAAACCAAGCAAAGCAAAGTAATCCTTCAGCTGAGAGGTTTCAGTCTCACATATGTATCTAGAGCATCGCTACCTGTAGGGTAGTAAGTTCAAAACAGTGAAGTCTTAAGGAATAATAATAAAAGCCTTTGGGAAACTGAGGGAGATAAATAAAAAGGAAAAGACTAGATGCTAAACTAATCTAGCTAAATAACACTGCAGTTTGCACTTCTGCCATCACAGGCTACTGTAACTCCATCCAGCCACCAGCTGAGCAAAAGCAAGTCTGCTGATTAGAAACCTCCTAAACCTCCCAAGTCAGTCTAAGCTGAAGAGATGAGGTACTTCCTGGGGCTTAACTGCTCTGTTCTGCTCTGAGCTTTTCCAAATCTCATCAGATCTGACTAATGACATACTAGCAGGGCATAAATTAAGGAGTAGCTGGTCAAGGTAAGGATTCTTTCGTCTTCTGTGTCTTACAGCATACTTTTTTACCCGCCATGGGGGCTTTGAGAGATCTCTTTGAAGAAGTCAGCTCTGAGGCATGATCTGGGCTCATACTATGAGGCAGAGCATAAACCTCCTTGGAAAAGTGCTGGGCAGTGTCAGATTAAAATACCAATAAAACAACTCAGGAGCGAGGGAAGAAACTGAGGTACTTGAAGCAGGGTGCATTAGGGTATCCCACACTGATGTGAATGGAGGTATTTGTTAATGTAAGAATCTCCCTGACTATGATCATGGGAGAGCTGGTTTAGTGACATCTTGTTCCAGAAACCAAGGCCTAATGTGCCGTATATTAAGGCCTATTTAAAGACCTGGCATAGCCATGGAAGAGATACGAAGTGGATAAGTGCCATGGATGGAGTACTGTGCTTTCTGGAGAATGCTATTGTGCTTGTCTTTCAATCTGAGTCTGGGGACTGGGGTTATCCTATTCTTTTTGTTATTCTCTGTGGATAGCATAAGGAGGCTGTAATTTATGAAGTTATGAAGGGAAAAGGATCTCACACTGTCAGAGCTTATGTAAAACAATAACAAATGTGCTCTGAAAAAACAAAATATATGATTTCCTGCTCCCACGATGAAAAAAAATGAGAAATTTTTGAAATATGAAAGTAACAAGGAGAAAATCATTGTGATTTCTCCAGCTGCAGCACAGTGGAATGAAATTCTGAAGTTCATTAGATTTTGACAGATTTTGCTATCGGGGAAAGAAAAAAGAAAGGGAGGAGTAAAGCAAAGAAAAGGCCTGGAAGTGAGATACATTATTTTCCCCAGTGAATAAATGTATTGTTAGTGTTCCAAGAGAAAATAATGTGATGAATTCACAAAGTTTGAACAGGGAAGGCTGTCAGCACAGTCTGGCAACCAGGACTCTTCCATGTGTGCCTGAATTGCTGCAGAACTGAATTTACTGCTCATTATTGAAAACCAGCAGGTCAGATAATGATTGGCATCGCTTCCTTCTCTTGTCATTTGTGCTGTGCATTGTGTGTGTTAAATGTTACCACAGAGTCAATGGGTGGGAACTTGAACAACTTCACCCACTTTGGCACATTCTGCATGAGGACACAAGAAAAATGACTGCAGAAAATTGGGACCTCAAGGTATTGGTTTCCTTTTAACGCTTAGAGCACTTGATTAGATATGTTGTTTGTTCCTAAAATTAGACATGAGGAAAATAATGATTTATGAGGTAGAATGTCTGCTGGTGTTAATTAACGTAGCATCAGCCGGTGCAACAGAGCTATATCGGTTTGCATCAATAGGCAAGTTTGGCCTTGAACAGCATCCTAATTTCCTTTACACACCTTCCCTGTGTGTTAATGTAATAGATATTTTTACTGTTTATGTTTGGACTGTTAATGAGATATATGACAGGCGAATGTATGTGTTTATTGAAGTGACACTGATTTAAACAAAACAGTAATTACTGTGGCAGATTACTGATGGTAATATTTGTCTGGCCCTATTTTGAAACATTAGTGCTGTCTCTTACTGTGTGCTCTTGCACAGAAAAAGAAGAGATAAAGAGAACTCAGAGTATTCATAGAAAGCATCATTGAATGGGTAGACTATTTAGCACACTGAATGACATCCACCAGCTTCAGAAAGGCACTCACAGCTAGTTATGCTAGGCATTACACGGACAAATAGAGCGTTTTCTGTCCTCAGAGAATGCAAACATTATGCAGTACAGTCAAGTGGGCAGAGTACTGGTTCACAAGTCAAAGAATGGCATTTTTCTTGCTTGCTGTATAAATTGATTTGCCTCTCTGTGCCTCCTTTTTATCACTTGTAGAGTTGTAGCAGTGGTGCTGATCCTTGTTGGAAAATATTTTGGGAGAAACTGATGAAAATAATAGCCCACTTTATTTTCTCTAGTAGAATCTTCCTAGAGTGTTTTAAATTTTATCACCAAGCTTGTAGTAGTTCAATCCATTCCATCCCAGTGATTCACCCTCTGGAAATGAGGTCCCAGAACATAGCACTTAGCACTTTTGACCATTTGTGCTATTGTTTCCTTCAAAAAACACAGAAAGTAGCTGTTCTATATTGTTCCAGCATCATAAATAAAGTGCTTGATGATTAACTTTCCAACTTGATCTGCCACGTCCTCCTCCAGAACATGTGGTCTCCTACTTAAAACTTTTTACAGATGCAATGAATACACACAAAGAATGCTTTTTTTTCTCTGAATAACTGAAGAATCACTAATGCAAAGCATGTGTAGTTCCAGTGAATTTTAGAATCCAAATACATTAAAAACTGAGATGCAGCATGGTTCAACAGAGGCAATGGCACCTGCAATGTACTGATGTGAATCCCTGAAATCATCCCCTCATGTGTACTCATTATGTTCTAAATGTCAAAATTTTGGCTTTATTTTTTTACTTCAGCAATGACTATGAAGTATCCCAAAGGAAGCACTGGCTTCATGAGTATATCTGATTGGAAAGGGAAGTGGTGGTTAACCACTCAAATCTATCTCTCTGAGGACTAATATTTGCCTCCCCAAAGAGCCAACTTGGCATACCTGTATGTGCCATCATCGCTCTGAGATATGTGAAAGGAGTCTGCGATGGATTTAATGAGAAACGTTCCTTTCCTTATTTGCACTAATGACAACTCCAATGCCTCTGTTTGCTTTTGTTGTCAAGATCATGACAGATCATACTCAAGCAAAGAGAGTCCTGGTGCATCGTGTGGAAAACTCATGGAAAGATTTCACACTAACATGAACTACCTAAGCATTGAAAAAATCAGCCACTTCCAAAAGATATGAATACACGTCTGCTTAGTGTGGGATACCAACTAAGTTTTTCTTCCCAAAGATATACATTTTAACCGGAGAGGAAATAGGAGGCATTAAAAAAACTAAAATAGCATATTTAAAGTGCCCAGCTGATGCTCTTCTGAGACCAAGTCTCCCTGTGAGGCTGTAGCCACAAAGCCCTGCAGGCTCACAGGCTTTTTACAGCGCTGCTTTACTGGGATAACGTCAAGGCTTTCAGGCCTCACAGGTTTATGTCATGCAGTCTGTGGATATTTTGCTTGACAGTGAAGCAGGCTGGAGGCAGCCTTGGCTGCAGAGCATCCAGAGATGATTGCATTATCTGTTCTGGGCCACCCTGTATTGGATAATAACATTTGGTTAATCATAAACATTATTCAGTGGGAAATGTAGATGTTAATAAACTAGTACTGTGAAAGAAACTTACAATGGCTATAAAATACATGATCCTTATGATTTACCACCATTAAATTATACTGTATGTTTATTATGTCGCTGGCTGAAGGCATCCTTAAATTGCCTGTGGCCTTTTTCAGTCCTGCAGACTAATCCCATTTTTCTAGGATCTAGCTTATGAGTAATTCTGTGCCGCTTTATTTTTTGGTGAACTTTTTGTTGTTTCTCTATTTTGGATAGAGAGACAGTCTGCATAGAGAAACATACAGTGTAATTCATGCAAGTCAGAAAGTATTTCCCTTATAATAAACAAGGACTTGCATAACCTCATCATCAAACATCTCTCACAGTTCCATAAACAGATAAAATGAAAAATAATTTTTCTGAGTCAAAGCTGCATTGCCACAAAGAATAATCCTCCTTGCAACATCTTTTGTAACAGTGTGCTCGTGGAGAAGAAAGCCATCTGCAACATGAGATGCACGCACGTGTTTGTGACACTGGGAACATCAGAACTGCTGCAATACAAATTTGCTTACCTCAACATTTCTTTACTTAATGGAAGGCAAAAGATGGCAGTTAATTTTGCCTGGATTTTTCTTCAAACTCTGTTACAGAACCGGCCTCTCAAGAACAGGACTTGCTTCATAGCTTATCCAAGAACATTGTATTTCTCTGTTCTAAAACTTGTGGCAGTAAGCGCTTCATCTATATGTATGGGTATATGCATGTGTATGTACATATCTGTGTAATACCTCCTTATATACTGGTGTATATATACAACTGTGCATGTATATTTCCCCATTCAAGGAAAAATTCCTTCATGCTGTTTCACCTAACCTGAGTGATAACGCTTTACAACGTAGCTATTTTATATTTGAGATGTTTTACTGTACAGACACTGGCACTCAAAGCAAAAACAAAAACAATAAAACCCCCAACAAATGTCATGAGGGAATGATATGAAATAAAACAAGCTCCTTTCACAAAGATCTATCTACCCTCTAGGTGAATTCAGGTCAGCACGCATTTGGTGAATGAAGCAGTTTATTTTTGTTCTGAATGGACGCTTTGTCTCTGATCCCACAAGAGGGCAGCAAAGGAAAATGGTTGCCAAACAGACAAAAACATTCAAGGACGTTTAAGCATTTAAGTTTCCTGCTGTGCTTAATAAGACGCTGAAAATACCATTGTGTGGGAACTAAGAGAGCTTGCTGAAAACCACCTGATGAGAGAAAGAGATATATATATTTTTAATGCTCCCCAAGCTTCCCAATCTGTTGAGAGCTTAATTAAGTTACTTGCTATTACCTTCAGATACACTCCCTGGTCATGTGATGCTGGCACAGCAGCTCAGCAACGTCTCCTGGGCTTCAGCATCCTCATCTGTAGTGCTAATTGTTCGGTTCTTGCCAAATTTAAGTGCTTTCTCTCAAATCCCTTCCTCTCTTTCTAAGGCATTCTTTGCCTCATGAAACACTGACACTAATAGCAAGGTTTGTGCTTCAAGTGCTCTGATGACAACACAACCGCCCCACTTTTGGTTGTTTTATCCCCAGATAACATCTGACTAATAAAGGGATCCTGATATAAAAAGGGATTTTGTCAACAGACAGCCTTACCAGGAGCTGTTCAAGCAGGAGCTAGGGCATTTTAACTGCTTCGAGTTGCTGAGGGAGTGTCTGTGTGCCACGGTGTCTGTGCTGAATGCAAATGGAGATTTAGTCAAAGAAGAGGTACTGTGCTGCATCCTGCGCTTTCATTTGTGCATTCTGCAGTCCTGCAGCCAGCAGGGCATCTGCATGTTAATTACCTTTAGAACGTACAGGAGACTTTTTTCTCGTACCGAATGTTTCAGCCTCTAAATGAATGAGGGACTGAAGGCAGAGACAAAAAGCTTGCATAGGAAAGTGGAGGCATTTTTCCAAGGATTGTGTTAGAGCTTGGATTTGAACCCAGATCCCACTCATGTGGTAGCTTTGGGGTGGTGGTGTTTTCTGCTACCACTGCATATCTGACCTAACAGAAAAATGTGCTCTGGGTGACACAAGAACACAACAGGGACTGCGATGAGGTGGCTTCATTTATTTAAAACCGGACCACACTCCATGCCAGGTGCTTGCAGTGAGAGATAAAGTGTGAAGTGCAGAAACAAGTGTAACCTATACTAATGCTGTTCAGCTGAGGTAGAGGATAAACTATTGTTTCAAGGGATATTCATAAGGAATTGGTCTTATGTGCAGGAGACAGGCATTCCTATACCTGGAGACACTTAAGGTCAGGGTGGATGCGGCTCTAAGTGACCTGATTTAGCTGTGGGTGTCCCTGTTCAGTGCAAAGGGGTTGGACTAGATGAGGTTTAAAGATCCCTGCCAATGCAAATGATTCTATGATCCATCCATCATATGCCTGATTGCCAGAAAACAAATCTGAGAATTCTCCCTTCCCCTTCCCCTTCCCCTTCCCCTTCCCCTTCCCCTTCCCCTTCCCCTTCCCCTTCCCCTTCCCCTTCCCCTTCCCCTTCCCCTATTCCTTTCTCTTTTCCCTTCTCCCTGCCCTCTCCCTCTCCCTTTTCTCTTTCTGGTTGCAAATCAGCTTATTGTTAATTTTCCAGTGAAAAACTCGGCTTAGCTTCACCACAAAAGTGGTGAACTACTGGGCCTGCTTGCTGCCACTCATGGAGTGATGTGGTCTCCTTTGCCACTGAGATTTACCTTCATTTGCCACTGGGAGCAGAATCCTGCATCCTTTTTAGGATCCACCTGCAGAGGTGCAAATTTCCTCAATGCATCTACCTGTCACCAGTTTCATGTCCTACACTGTCTCATGCTTCTGCACTGACTTGCTGAGTGTAAGGCTGCCTTCCATTCAGGGTTGCAAGAATCCTCGCAGGAAGGGCCCTGGCCAAGCTCTGATCAAAATCAAAAGAGAAAGACACCCAGGATACAATCAGGTACTCAGTGTTACACTTTCAGCTAAGAGAAAAAGAAATATTTTCTGTGTTAGACTGAACATCTGAAACAGTAAGTGCTGTTTGACTCTCCAGAGCTCTCACAGGTACTTGAGGATGAACAGGGAGTGGTTTTTAAGCTCAGTGCATATCTCTCCAAACAAAATGTCACTCTCTATTATTCTTAGCTGGGAAAATAATGAAAGAATCAATCAAATCCTCTAACACTGACAGAAAACAGACAAAAATCCCTTTGAGTCTCTTCTGAGGCTCTAAAAGGATTAGACTCCTCAGGCAGGAACGCTTCTATAAGGGTTTGTTTATGGATAGAAAAAAAAAACCTTTGATAGATGTGTATGGTCAGTTCAACAAAGCAGCTTGTAAAAGCCTTGTACGTTTTCTGAAGTGACACAGCACAGTCCTTTAAGTCTGTGTTAGGATCAAGAACCTGAAAGGAAATTTGGATTCTGACATGAACAGACCAAACAGCATCAAGCAAATCCTTCTGGTGCTTAGTTCTCCTTTTTTTTCCTCTCTTAGTCAATTTTGCCTGCTTTGATCGCAGACTCCTCAAGGATTGTTGCTAATAGACACACATTCAGATGTAGGTGATGATCTGTGCTCTCTAAGGACTTCTCAGTGCACCCAGTTGAGTCCCACCATGCTAGATCCTTCCTGCAATGATGGATATAAAGGGTACCAAAGAAGTCCCCCTCCATTAAGCAGTGCCTTCTGGGGTATTGGCACCAAACAAGAGATTGCAGCTGTACAAAGCCACTTCTGAATCCACTAGCCCTTCATCCACTATAACTGCACCTGGCCCCGTGTCTGATAACATTTCCAGGGGCATTGATAAAAATGGAGTGGAGTAAAGTGGGTTTCCAACTTCAGACAGAGACTGCATTACAAATCAGCAAGAATCTGATGTAGTGCAAGGGAAATGTAAGATGAATTAGTCAGATAACTTGGATCTTGCCTTAGGCTTATGGAAGATAGCATTTTGGAGAACATAATGCACAGGGTAATGTTTTCAGCATTTTCTAGTACAATAACTCCAGTGGAAATGTTCTATTAACCTGCTTTAATGTTGGAAGGTGCTGGATTATGTATTCTACAAAGTGAAACTGCTATGCAGGTTTTATTTCCCCTACAGTACTGAGATGGCTTCCAAATGGCTGATTCCATTCCCAGACTTACCCTGTGTTCTCCTGATCAGAGACAAGGAAGCTTCCAGAACTTCACGAACTGCAACAGGTCACAATGGTTGTTTTAAACTGCAGTTGCCAGGGGCTATCAGCAGGTACCCAGCCTATGGCAATTGGTCCCTCTGTGAACAACAGCAATTTGGCTGTGCAGCAGGAGTGCTGCTGTGCTGACTACCAAAGCACTGTGTGTGTTTTCTGCGTAGAGAGGTTCATGCTTTCTGACTGCAACCCTATAAAGTTCATGGCTTACTGATGTTCAAGAGGTAGAAGTCCCGATTATTATTGTTGTTGTTTCTTTCCTTTAAGTTTTCCTGGCACATCTGGCTGCTGTATAGGATGCAGATTCTATAATAATCTCTGCTTAGGATCAAGTGAAACACAGGAAATGCTGGGGCTTGCCAAGAGGCAATCAGCATAGAAAAGTCAATCTGTTTTCCCTGTCTCATTTTAATTCCTATCTCATTCAAAGCTTGATCATTTTGCAATTAAAATCATATATGTCCAAATCAATACAGCCAACCACTGTTGGTCAGCTTGGGCTCTACAGCTGAGCTGAAAAATTCAGAAATGCTATGTAACCTTCTGGAAAACTGATATGATCACTGAGCAAAGTCAGATGATTTCCATGTGCTTTAATTTGCATTCTAAACTTTCTGCTCAGCTATAAATACAGCAGCATTATATTTTTGGATAGATCTGCCTTCCTTGTTCCAGGCAGAGAGTGTTGAGCTTGAGAAAAGCATCTGATGCTTATTTGTTAGAGGTCCACGTGACTCAAGAGATTCTTTTATAAAATGATGTACTGTAGAGGACAAAAGCAGTTGACCTTTTTGCACATTAGCATTCTGTGCTGATGAAAGACTGAATGCTATTTAAGGGTGTCTCAGGAAAGAAAGAAAGAAGGAAAGACAGAAGGAAAGACAGAAAGAAAGAAAGAAAGAAAGAAAGAAAGAAAGAAAGAAAGAAAGAAAGAAAGAAAGAAAGAAAGAAAGAAAGAAAGAAAGAAAGAAAGAAAGAAAGAAAGAAAGAAAGAAAGAAAGAAAGAAAGAAAGAAAGAAAGAAAGAAAGAAAGAAAGAAAGAAGAAAGAAAGACGAAAAGTTGTTCCAAGCTACCTAAATAATGATTACTGAGTAGATGGATCACTCAGAAAATAATGGAAATGTTTCTAATGCTGGTTGCTTTCCTCTGCAAACAATATGAGAGATTTTCTGATGAATTAGACTGTGATAATCAGCAGATGCAATAGTTTTCCAAAATATTTTTGAGACAAATTAACCAAAATCTTGATTTTTTTTTTCACGTCCCCTTCCTCAAAAAGAGCTTGTATTATTTTCCCTCTCCCTCCCTGTCTTTCTTCCCCTTATGCATCCAAGGCCCTTTGGTCTTTGTTTTCCAGGTGAGACTTATTAGTGTTGTGGATTCATGCCTTGTGTGTTAAAATGTCTATCTGGATGCATATAAGTCTATGAGGCTCAGTGAGGTTCACCCCAGAGTACCCAAAGAGATGGCTGTTGTCATCATGAGGCTTCCTTCAGTTATTTTTCAATGGTCTTGGGAAACTGAAAGCTGGCAAGTAAGTGTTGTCCCAGTTTTCAAGAAGGGTGAGAAAGAAGTCCCTGGTAATTACAAGCCTATCACTGTCACAGTGTCTGGTAAAAGTATCGGGAAGGTAATTCTGGGAGTTATATAGAAAAGCACCCTAAAGGCAATGCATTCACTGGTCACAGCCAACATATGTTCACATCAGGAAAACCTTGTTTAGCCAACTTAATCTTCTTTTCTGACAAGGATTCCCACCTAATTGAACAAGGGATGCTAGCTGATGTAATCCTTTTGGATTTTAGCAAAGCTTTCTATATTGTTTATCAGAGTATCCTTTTTGACAAAATGTCCAATATACAAGTAGAGAAAAATAGAATGTTATGGATGAACAATTGGCTAATGAGTAAAGCTCAAAAGGTTATGGTAACTGAGTTTACATCAGGTGATCAGTCAACACTGGGATTCCTCAGGGCTCCATTTTAGGAGCCAGTTCTCTTCAATATTTTTATACATGGTATGGACACAGGACTTGAATGTAGACTAAGTAAGTTTGTGGACTGCATTAAATCAAGAGAAACTGTTGATTTCTTTCAGGGTAAAGAGGCCTTGTGGAAAGAACTGTGAGGATCTGGGCAGTCACCAAATCCTGTTGCCGAAAGATGTTGTGGATGGTGCCCCATCCCTGGAGGCACCCTGGAAGCCAGGGTGGATGGGGCTCAAGGCAGCCTGGTCTGGTGGTTGGCAACCCTGCATGCAACTAGGGGGTTGAAACTAGATGATCATTTCAACCCAGGTCATTCTATGATTCTATGATTTTATGATACAAAGTTTAACAAGAGCAAGTGCCAGATTCTGCACCTGAGGTGAGGCAATCCTAGCTATATAGTTGTATGTATATAGCTATGTATACAAACTAGGGGGTGAGAGGAAGGAGAGCAGCCCTGTGCAAAGGGATCTGGGAGTTCTATCTGATTGCAAGTTGAATCTGAATCTGCAGTGTGCAGCCAAAAGGGTAAACCATACCCTCAGGTGCACCAGGTCCAGCACTTGTCACAGCATGGAGAAGCTGGATTTTAAGAAATGTTTGGGCAATACTCTCAGAAATGTGGTTTTCTTGTGGTCCTGTGTGGAGGCAGGAGTTTGACTTGATGATACCTGTGGGTTCCTTCCAACTCAGGGTATTTTTTATGTTCTATATCCAGGCTTGGGACTGTGCTTGTACATGTAAAAAATTTGTATGTGGTTTTGCATCCATTCTACTATCCATCCTATTTGTTGACCTGTGGCTCTTTATAGCTTTCATCAATATGATCCTGGAACCAAATGAAAAAAACATAATAATTTGCAGTGAATTCTAACAAGGGTTCAGGTGATGTCAAATTTGGGAAATTTCATCCACCGTATTTGTTTTTAAGACTGTGCACACAAGTATTTCAGTGCCAAACAGCGAGATGAAATGGAGCCAAGTGCCATCACAAAGGTCTGGAAAGGTATCTGCTACAATCTGATTGCTTTGGAAAAGGCTCTTCAAGCCTCTAATGTGCTTTGGCATCCATGGTAATGAGCATCAGGCTCTTGAGGTTTTGATTCTAGTCAGAATACAAGATTCAGTGTAAAGAGAGCCAAGACTGTTCCCTAAGGGTGTGCTTTCAGTAGTGGCAGGAACATAACCATGAAGATGAATCAAGAGCAAAGGTCAGTATAGGAGGAAAATTCCAAGGGGTGTGTGACATGTGAAATCTCAGCAGCCATTTTATGCTGTTTGGAGGAAAGGTGTCGCTTGAGCTGTTTGGTGCTGCTGGCTTGACTCATTTATTCCAATGGATCCTGAATCCATCTCTCAATCACTGAAATTCACATCAGCACAGTGGATCCTGAACTGAACAAGGAACCTTCAGAGACAGCTGGGAGGAGTAAGTTTCCATGAATGCTGAAAGAAATGCAGTGCAGCAATCACTGAGAAAATAATTTGCTCACCCCCTTGTTAGGATAGAAATTGCAGGACTTAGCATGGCAGGATTCTGGTCACAGACTGAAAGCAGCAGAGACCAGAAATAAATGCTAATTTTGTGCTAGACCAAAAAACTTATCTACTTAGTTTATCCAGACCCAGGTGCTTTCAACACAAAGTATTTAAAAACCTGGTCCGTGCATGTAACAGAACTGCACCTGCAAGCAATGGCTCGGTATACATGATTGCTGCATCTCTTTGTGGTGGCATTGTGAAAAGAGTGCTTACACAAAAGTAGGTTTCGGCAAGTTTGCAATAGGCGAGCAGGATTTATCCTGAAAATGCTTCTCCTATTTAGGGAAGTCAAAATTAGTAACTTGATCAGCTGTGCATGCTTCATCTTATTCATCTCCTAGGCCAAGAGTTTAATCCTCTTTGCAAGTGCAAAAAGATATTGCTATATTATTTACACTTGCTTCAAGTTTTAAACACTTTTTTTTTTCTTTTTTTTCTTTTCCAAATAGTAAAAAATGAGATTCTGTTACAGCAATAAAGTCCTAAGTTTTCAGGTAATTCAGTAAGACAGATTCCTCTACAAGCTCTCATCCTGAAATTTCAAGAAATAATAAGTTACTTTTGCAGGAAATACTTTTACTTAGTTCAGGAACAGCCATAGGGAGAGCTACTATGGAGGGCACTGTGAAGGTAATTTACTATAGTGCTCTAGTCAGCAGCATCTTAGAATCACCACCATACTTCAGAAAATGTCTTGGACACAGCAAAGACACCACTGACAGTACTCTAAGCTGTTCCCACCAGTGTTTCCCAGAGTCACAGTGACTCCAGGATACCCTTAAATGTGCCCAACATTGCACTTTCTGGTTGTCTTGAGGAAGCTGCTCTTCCTCAAACACCATTCAAGGTGTTTTGATACATTAGGAAAGGCTTACACATCTTATCTGTAGGTTAATATACATGAAGACACCATGCATTAAGGAATCATGGTGCGTGGCAATTCAGAAATAATTATACACACTTTTTAAATAGAACTTGAGAGGGTTAGGAGCAATAAACTATTCTGCCTCCATTTAGCCTCATCTGAAAATGTCTTCCCAAAATAAGCCATATGAAAGCCTTCTGTCATGCCCCTAAGCAGGATGCTATGTCTTTAAGAAGTCTGCCCTGCCCCTAAATTATCCCTGATATCAAATACCTAGGTGGACTCAAAGCACTTTGAAAGGGCTTGAAGAGCTCTTGAAAACCGTATTCCCTTCTCCTGAGGCATGAGAACAGAGAATAATGTGATTGGTTTGTGTGCTGAGGTGATACACTATTAATAAAAGAGCCTTTTGTTCTGCCTTGCCATTGTTGCTTTCCAGTACAAATTTTTTACTTCCGTCACTCTGTGGGAACTGCTAATCCCAGTGAAATGTGAGTACTTAACTGCTTCTGATTGAAGTGACAGAATTAGGTAATGGTGCAGGTCAGGGAGGGGAGGGCAGAAATCTTGTCAGTCTTCATGAAGTGCAATAAGTGCTTCATGCATTACAGGCTGCACATAGGTAATCCGGGTGTTTGGAAAATTTGTTCTGAGCATATAATGTCTCCCTTCCTTCCCTCCATATAACTTCCATGTGAGCCATTTTATTCCATTTTATTTCCATTATTCTTTTACTGCATCAAATACATTCTATTCAGCAGAGGCTTTTCTGGTTGTGGAACAAAAGACTCCTGACACCTTGTCAAGCTTAGTATCTTACCTACATAGCATCATATGTCCATGTAAAAATGACAGGTATACATTGTGACAAAAAAAAAGAAAAGGAAAAAAGAAAGAAAAAAAAGAAAACCAAATACATTCACATCAGACTCTTAATCCTTTTAATTCAAGGCCACATTTTTACTTATGTGGGAAAGTTAGCACCTTCATTCAAGCCAGCTGAATTGACACAAAGATTTTCTGAGAACCCATTAAATGCTCTGCAGACAGACTCTTGCAGTGGGTTTTATTCTGTATCTGAATCTGAGTTTCTAAAAGATGCTCGAACTAGCTTGCGTGGCTTAGGAGCCAGGGACGGTTTATGCTTGGAACATAGCATAGATTGTACCCTTAGATTGTATCTAGGATTGTTCGTGCTTGGTGAATGGGTTTCTGGAATGCTTGCCTTTGTTCCTTCGATATGCTTGTCTAAACACTGTACCCTAGGTATGTGATTTATAGAGTTGTTTATAACCATGGTTTCAGGTTCTGTATCTATATAAGGTGTGCTGTGGTTACAATAAACGAAGCTGTTCACTCATATTGAGTTGGTGTGCTTCCCCAGGTTTATCAGCAGGTTTCCCTGGCCAAGTGGGTTATTCCCGACATTTGGCGCCCGAACAGGGACCTGACTGATGTGCCTGGCGTTGCGAATCTTGTGCGGTTGACAACCGGGGTAGATTCGGAGGGCAACCTGTGTGAATAGCTGGCCAGCTGAGCGCGACCGCGGGAGGCGGATTGCGGAGCTCCATCAGACGGAATGGAGCGGGAGGTAGCCCAACAATTGCTTTTACGTTTTTTAGAAAAACGCGGGGTGGATTCGGGAGTTTTAAAGTCGGTACCGAACGTTTTAGATTTCGGGCGATCGGCGGGGGTATTCTTGCATGCAGGAACCTTATTTAATGTTGATGAGTGGCGTACGTGTGGTGATATACTTTGGGATCAGGTGATTGATGATAAAAAGGAGGCTAAGAAATTAATGAAGCCTCGGAGAGAGATTATTAACTGTATTAAGAGACACAAGGTGGAGCAGGATATGGCCGGTCAGGCAGCTCAGCAACTGGGGGTTGGGACGGCTACGGGGAGAATCCAGGATCCCCCTCATCCATCTATGGGCATCCCTGTCCCCGTTAAGTTGGATAATTACGTTTTGCCCAGCGCTCCTCGAAAGGAAGAGTCGGATTCTGAGCCCGACTTATTCCCTGAGGAGGAAGGTAATGGGGATTTGCCTCCCCCCCCTCCTCCACTCGCCTGTGCACCTGTGCCGGCGGGGGCTTCGCCAAGGAGAAATGAACAAAAGGGCTGTGACAATGTCACTCAAATAGGGAAAAATAGACGGGTTAAAAGACTTAATTGGTCTAAGATTGCGGAACAAGCCACACATCAGGGGAAAATGGATATAGTGGAGGTTGTGAGTCAAGCTTTTCCAATTCGTTACGATGCAGGACCGGATGGAGAGGTTCACGGGGTACATGTGCCAATCGGTTGGAAAATGTTATTTCAGTTGCGGGCTACAGTGGCCGAGCACGGGTTACATAGTGAACCGGCTCGACAGCTGTTGACGTATATATGGGCTAGTAGCATTTTGATTCCAGAGGACGTAAAAACTATAATGCGCATGATTATGAAGCCCTCTGAGCAGATGTTGTGGCAAGCACATTGGCGGCGGCTGTGTGAGCTGTCTGCACAGACCCCGCGGGATATGCACCACCCGTTGTTTCAGGTTACGGTTGATCAGTTAACAGGCAGCAATATGTTTTCTCGCCCTGACATTCAGGTCCAGATGGGACCTGAAGTTTGTAAGGATAGTATGAACTTGGCGCGGGACGCGTATAACATGGTAAAGACGTCAAAGCCGACACCATCATACTTATCAATTAAGCAGGGCAGAGAGGAAACTTTTGCTAGCTTTGTTGATAAATTGACTGAGGCATTGTCGCATGCCGATGTGCCAGACTGGATGCGTGCTTCTCTGTTACGTCAGTGCGTTCTTGTTGGTTTAACTGCAGCTGTGTCCCCGCGCTCTCCTGAAAGCAGGGGAGATAAGAGTTTTGGATCCACAGGGGGCCTCGCACTTTTGACTATGCCTCTGCATACGAGACCAGTGGTTCCGATTGCATTGACTCATCAGCAACGCACTATTACTATCCGAGCGTTGTTAGATACTGGCGCAGATATTACTATTGTAGCAACGAGCGCCTGGCCCCGACAGTGGCCGACAGAGTCGGTCGGAAAGGGGGTGGAAGGAGTTGGTGGAACTGTTCCAGTGTCTCGCAGTTTGGATTCAATTACAGTGACATTAGAAAACCGCTCTGCGCAATGCAGAATTACAGTAATGCCCCTCCCGGTGGGTGTTTCGGCGCTAGTCGGCCGAGACGTACTGGACCAGCTGGGTGTTGTTCTCACCAACTCAGAGTCCCCGGGTTTTCCCTAACGGCCACTGCATGGGCTTTCCCGATCCGATTGCGATGGATTTCTGATCATCCCATTTGGATTGATCAGTGGCCGTTGAAACAGGAAAGCCTGCAGTATGCCAGTCAGTTGGTACAAGAGCAATTGCAGCAAGGGCATATCGTGCCTTCTACCAGCCCTTGGAATACTCCTATTTTTGTGATTAAGAAAAAATCGGGGAAATATCGGCTGTTACATGATCTGCGTGCTATTAATAATCAAATGCAAGCAATGGGGGCATTGCAACCAGGATTGCCAAACCCATCGATGGTCCCAGAGTCATGGCATCTGTTAATAATTGATCTGAAGGACTGCTTTTTTACAATCAAAATTCACCCCGATGATTCAGAACGCTTTGCTTTCACATTGCCAGCAATCAATAAGAGCATGCCAGCAGCTCGCTATCAATGGGTCGTGCTTCCGCAGGGGATGAAAAATAGCCCCACCTTATGCCAGTTGTTTGTTGATTACGCGTTAGCACCGGTTAGAAAAGCTTGGTCTCATGCTATCATTTATCATTACATGGATGATATCTTGTTTGCTCAATCTGAACCTTTTACTATGCAACAAGAAGTCTTCCTACAGGAACAATTCACCACGGCGAGCAGAATGGATGAACATCAATAGGATGCTATCTGGAGATGACCGCCTGAGGGATCAACGCTCGGCAATGATTCTGGCTGAAGATTGTCGTGACGAGGTACAGCTATGGACGGTCACTGCGAACATCTTTGCGTCTATCCTAGCACCAGGTCTGGCGGCTGCACAAGCCTTGAAGCAGATTGAGCGATTGGCATGTTGGACAGTCAAACAAAGCAATATTACGTCCCAGATTCTTGAGGAAATGCTGGAGGACATGGACAGTTTACGGCACGCGGTGTTACAAAATAGAGCAGCTATAGATTTTTTACTGTTAGCGCAGGGACGCGGGTGTACTGATTTTGAGGGAATATGTTGTTTTAATTTGTCTGATCATAGTGATTCTATACATAAGCAGATTCGCTGGCTCCTGAATCACACGCATCTGTGAGTAAAGATCATAATCCCATAGATGATTGGCTTCATTCTACTTTTCCAGGCCTTTCCTCATGGGCATACGGCCTGATAAAAGAAGGTTTGCGATGGTTACTGATCTTGCTATTGATAATTATAGGTGGACGAATTGTGTATGGCTGTATTCAAAGGGCAATCGATCCCCCTCGAGCCATGCCGGTATTTAGTACAACGTTTTTGACGAATGATTTTATTCAAGATTGGCTTAAAGAGCAAGGAGGTCATAACTCCTTGGAATATCTTGAGATGCGCCCATAAAATAAAAAGGGGGGAATTGCAGTGGGTTTTATTCTGTATCTGAATCTGAGTTTCTAAAAGATGCTCGAACTAGCTTGCGTGGCTTAGGAGCCAGGGACGGTTTATGCTTGGAACATAGCATAGATTGTACCCTTAGATTGTATCTAGGATTGTTCGTGCTTGGTGAATGGGTTTCTGGAATGCTTGCCTTTGTTCCTTCGATATGCTTGTCTAAACACTGTACCCTAGGTATGTGATTTATAGAGTTGTTTATAACCATGGTTTCAGGTTCTGTATCTATATAAGGTGTGCTGTGGTTACAATAAACGAAGCTGTTCACTCATATTGAGTTGGTGTGCTTCCCCAGGTTTATCAGCAGGTTTCCCTGGCCAAGTGGGTTATTCCCGACAGACTCTTTCATGTAAGAAAAAAATACTTTTCCTCAGTGACTCTTAGAGCCCTTCCTTAGAACAAATGCAATGGGCAGTTACTGAGCACCAGGGCAAGTAAGGAGAAAGAGCAGAATGAGAAGTGGCAAGGTGGGAATGGTGGAATGCAGCTGGAAAGTAATTCAATTTCCTTCCTGATGCTTGACTATCAAGTTTTTGCTAAAATCAATGAAGCAGTTATATAAGTGATAGGGAAGCTGAGTGGTTTGGTACAGTGTCTGCTTGCGAGCTGAGCCCATGATTTGCAACACATCCAGTGCCTTCCACAAAAGGAGATGTGTTAAAAATGATGTTTTTCTGTGTTCTGAATCAATGCATGAAATGGGAAAGTCAGTACCAGCAAGGGCTGTGAAACGTTCCTAGTAGAGGAAATTTTGCTTGGTCCTCTATTGGTAGTTTAGCTCAGTGGTGATGCCAAATTTATGGTATTAAAAAAAAACCTTGAAGTATTCAGTCTGCCTTTTGGGGTTCCACACACTGTAGAAAGCCTCACTGCTCCCCTTTCAATAGACCCAGGCACTTGTATTTTGAAAAGAAAGTCTAATTTATACAAAGATATCCACCATTTTGATTTGAACTCTTCTGGAGATAACAGTTTCACTGTTCTTCATGGTAGTTTGATCCAGTGTTTAATTGTATTTGCTGTCAAAAGCATGTACGTTATTTCCAGTTTGACCTTGTTTAACTTCTCATCATTATTTTTGCTTTGCTTTTCTTCGCCTTGAAGAGCTCTGCAGACACTGCTGTTTTGGGTCCATGAAAGTATTCACATATTGGGTATTAAATCAATTAACTTTAGCAGAGGCTGAATAAGCCATACGGCTTGACTCAGCTCTGCCACTGACCTCCAGCAGAATTCATTATTCATCTATAACAGTCTCAGTGATCACAAGGTGGAACAATTAAAACTGTTACAAAACTCTGAATAAGGGCTGAAAGGGCATGACATCCAAAATGGATTTACAAAGAGAATAGGTTCTCAAACTTGAAAGTATAACCTTGAGCAAAAATAATCATGCTGATTGTATGTAATGGCTCCCACCTCCCACTGAGGAGGAATACTGGTTGGATATCATTGTCTACTCCAAAGAGATTTTATTTATCTTTTCCCTTCTCTCTTCCTTTTTCTCTCTTCCTCTCTCTCTCTGTCTCTCTCTCCCACTTTCTTTCTTCTTTTCTCTCTTCCTACTTCTTCCTTCCCCTTTAACTGTAAATTAACCTTGGAAGATGAAGCAAGACCAACTTCTTTCTGACTGTGCAGATGCAGGTGCTGAGAGGCAATATTTCCTGACATCCACAAGAAATGTGCCAGCATGGTTATAAAAATAGGTGAATAGGTTGGAGCTGTAAGGATACTTCTTGGATTTAAATCAGAGCATATGGATTTGGGTCTGTTTAAGCATCTGAAAATGGAAGTTCATAGTCTGCTGTCACCATGAAATGTATTGTCATAAAAATAACAAACCAAAACAAAACATATTACATGTTTGTTATATGGTGTTCCAAAAGCAAGAATGCAAAGATGTGTGTTGCCATGTCCAGCCAAGTCTAGGTAATAGTAATATGATTTGCATGGAAATAGAGATTAAATATGGAGACAATGATAAATGTGAACATGTTCACTATGAGTTTAAAGCTGAAAGATAACATCTTCCCTTTGAGTTATAAAACTCAAAATATCTTGGAACTGGTCTTCTGGAGAATTTTTCTTCTCTCACACCACTCCCATGCCTAAGAAAGCCCTTCTGCACCAGCCTGCTAGCTCTAAAAGTGGTGGGATCAGAGGTGCAGTAAATTAGTGACTGAGGTATCCTTGCAAATGTGAAATGGATAAACGGATAAAAATGGATAAATAAAATGGAAACTGAAAACACAGACCTTCAGAAGAGATTTTTTTTTTTTAAATTAAGAAAAAATGAAGAATTTTTTTAGAGATAGTTCCATAAGAACTTTTCTGATAATGGTTTCTGATGTATTGTGGTTTCTGCCCAGTTAAATTGCCAGGAAAGGGGAGAAATCAATGGAGCATCAAGTGAGTTCATATTATTGTGTCAGCTGTGGTGCAGGGTAGGTATTTCCTGGGCCCTCATTTCCTTGTGAGCAGGTCTAGGATGACCAAGATTCTGAGAGGGCAAAATAACAGTTTGCAGTTAGCTACACTATTAAAGAAAAATGACCTGTAAAGGCATTGTCTGGGCTCACCTCATGAGATGGATCACAGTGAGGTCTTCACTGAAGGTTCAGGTTGAATATTAGAAAAAATTTCTTAGAAAGAGTGGTTAGGCACTGGAATAGGCTGCCCAGGGTGGTGGAGGAATCACCATCCGTGAAGGTGTTCAAGAAACATGTAAATGTGGTATGGGGGGACACAGTTAGTGGGCATTGTTGTCATGGGTTGATGGTTGGACCAGATGATCTTAGTGGTCTTTTACAGCCTTGATGGTTCTATGCGTTTATGATTCTTTCCACCCTCATTCAGGTGAGAAAAATGTTAAGCTACAGCTCCTAGAATGCCCAGATCCCTGCTTTTGCCTTCTATAGGAGCAGGGCCAAGGGAAAAGCCAATGAGTCTTGGTCTTACCCAAAGGAAGTGCACTAATCCCTGAGATGAGGGTGGGGATCCTGACTGCTAACAGGGCTTTATCAGGGCTCACTAATCTGGGCCCATCCAGAAGAGGTCGTCACACGAGTCAAAAATCACTCACGTGAAGCAAAATTACGCAGTGATTTGTAAAAAGAAAAAGCCTGTCACAATAATCAATATGAGGGAAAATAAGTAGGAAGAGGTTGTTTTATTTTTATTACCTTGAATAACTGATGAGTTAATTAAAATGAACAATATCCTGTTGTGGAAATACCCCTTACGTTACCCATGTCACTCCTATTGGGAGTGAGTTTTGCAATCAGAAGTCGTTTCACACATACATCATTTCTTTTAAAACAGATTTTCAGCAAACCAGCTGACATTTCTTCTTATTTTTCCTTTTAGTTTCCTTTCTGTTGTTATGTTGCAACAGTGATGCTTATTTTAATATTGAAAAGCTGAAGAGGCACTGATTTCAAGACCCTCAGAAAGTACACGCACTATGAAACAGAGGTCTTCAGCATATCAATATTAACGTATTTATCTCAAAAAATTTATTTCAAAAGAAAGCAAATGAAACAAAAACACTTGGGCTAAGGGAGATCCGGGTCAGGAGAAAAAGAGTGAATGGCATTTCACAGGAGATGCTGTCTCATCAGCCCTGCAAATTGCTTTCATTTCTACATGAAAGAGATGAATGAATCAGTTTCTGGATGGCTCTATAATTGTGACAGCCATCATCTAAAGAAAAGCTTAACGGTAAAATAGACAGAAAAAAAAGAATTTTGGGAGGGGGAAATTGAACCTTATCTAATAAAGTTACCCAAACCAATGAAATATCAGGAGAGCTCACGAAACAATTCCTTAAATACTAATTCAGCAGCAGTTCAAGCAGCTAGATATATGGATATTGAATATTTACTCCTTCCCTTCCACCTGCTGGCTGCCCGTTGTTGCATCTTCCCCTCCTCCAGCCAAGCTCAGAGCTGGGGTAACTGCAAACACCTCATCATGTCAGTGCCTTTGAGCAACACAAAAGGGATTAATGAGGAGGTTAATAAGTTGACTGCAATTATAACACTTACTGTTGTGTACCACTGATGATGGCTAATGTGGTTATTTCCTGCTCCTGATCATTTCCCTGCATGTTCATCAAGTCAGTGTGGAGCAGGACTCTGTGCTGCCTGTGCTGCAGCAACAGCTGGTTGGCCCTTCGCTACCATTGCTGTAAGCTGTGTTTGCACAAACTCTTTGACTCCTGCAGCACTTAGGGAAAGGCAGATGAAGTTCTACTAATGAGAGAAGGATCAGATACAATATATATATTTTTCCCTGCACTTTTCAAAATGCATGAACTACGGTGAAGTAATCAGGAATGAGTTGAAGTTGAGGTCAGTGAGTGATGTTTTACCTGTATGTTCCAGGGCTATTTCTTTGAACTCCTTTTTTTTTTCTTTTTTTTTCTTTTTTTTCTTTGTCAGCATACAGTTCTCAATGCTAGAGACTTCGTTCTCAGGAGAAATGAGCTCTTTTCTCTCTCGAGTCTTGTGAGCCAAGGCTAGGTAACTGACTTTCTGTACAGGTATTGAAATTGATTAATGGTACAAATTAATCAACTTGTTTACTGTCTTGTAAATGAGCAATCTTGCAACATTAATGATCTTTACTAGAACATCAGATTAATGATTGCAAATGCACACATAGAGCATTAAGTAAAGATGATTTTGGGACAGAGCTATTCTCTAAGCAGTCAATATTCTCCCTGCTTTAATTAAAATATGAATACTTCAAAACTGGCATAAACTTCCCTTGATTCAGTTGATTGCATGATTGCCCTCACAGCACATAAAGCCAACCATATCCTGGGCTGCATCAAAAAAAGTATGGCCAATAGGTTGAGGGAGGTTATCCTGCCCCTCTGGTCCATACTGGTGAGGCCTCACCTGGAGTACTGCATCCAGGTGTGGAGTCCTCAATACAGAAGAGGCACAGGCTTGTTGGAGCACATCCAGAAAACGTACACAAAAATTATCCAAGGGATGGAACACCATTCAATGTGAGGACAGGCTGAGAGATATGGGGATGTTCTGTCTGAAGCAGAGAAGTCTCCAGGGAGACCTGATAGCAGCCTTTCAGTATCTAAAGGTGTACTATAAGAAAAAAGGGGACAGACTCTTCAGCAAGGTCTGCTGTTACAGCATAAGGGGAAATGGTTTCAAACCAAAAGAGGGGAGATTTAGACTTTTTTGAATTTATTTATGAGATTTATGAAAATTCTATCCTGTATAAACAAGAATCCTTAAAGATAGCATTGTGAGGGAAAGCTGAATACTGTAGTGATGCCATGAAGCCATCAAGTAAAACTAGAAGACAGAATGCGTGAATAATACCTACTGTTCCTCTGAAAATAAATGCTACAATTGAAAGTAACAGTACTGAATGTTTAAGGCCATCACATTAGCAGAAGGAACAAGCAGTGTAACTGCTGGGATGACAAATATCAGCCTAACAGTACAAACAGTACTAAGCAGGGATTTACCTGTGGCAGAAAGAGGTAAAATTCCTCACTGAAGAATTGTTTATGGCAATGAGTTGTCTTGGCACATTCTTTATCTGGTCAACACAGACTCAGTCTATTTTAGCAGACAATTTTGCTTGGGAATATATTATGCTAATAGGGATGTTGAGAAGGATAGCACAGAAAGTATTCCATGTCTGTGATAAGGTGCAAGAGATTTAGGTCTGTGCAGAAACACAGAGGCGGTGCCCTCAAGTGTCCAGTCTCCCATCATATCTAGGTAACACCTTCCACTCTCCGCTAGTTGTCATTACAGGGGCTGGCAGCAGTGGTCAGAATTAGAAAACTGGTTCAGCTGGGATAGGCATTTAGCAAGAGTTAAATGTTTAGAGAAACATAAGGACTGTACCCATATCCAGCAGAGAGATAAGCTGAGGAGAGAACAAGAGTTTAATGAGCTGTTTAAACCAGCCCAAACTTCCTTCTTTAGGGCTTCCAATATCACTTTTAACGTGAAATTTGTTTAGCTGCTTCAAATATTAACCAGTCATTTTCTTCCTCTCCTACAGCATCAACGCTGTCCTGGATGGTGTGAGGGGCTCTGCTTCCAGGATTCCTACGTGGTGGAAAGAGATTATATTTGTGGGGTTTCAAATCAGTAACTGACCTGAAATGAGAGCTCAGTTACTGGCAGTTTCATCACTTATATAACATTTCAGGCTGCTTTTTGCTTTCTGTGCACAGACCCATCTTCGAGTGATATAATTTACTCTGGAATCTATTTGGTCATTTTTATTATTTTCTATTTCTGAAGGCAGTATTCAGCTGATTACATTTTGTCCAACATAGCCATTCATCAGATTGTTTTACAATGAAGAGCATTATTTTTGTCATACTACAATTAAACAGCTTTGTGTTTTGATGTCTTTTATTTTTAAACAATGGTGTCTCATAAAACGTAAGAATCAAGATTTCCTAGACATAATGGCCATTTTTATAAAAATGTATCCATTCCTGTGATAATGCTCCCAATACATAGCAGTTTTCATTAAGGACTGAGTAACAGCCTGTAGGAAAGCATAGCCTGTTTCCACACACATACGTATGTTATATTGATTGTGGAAGGTCTTGTCTGGGGATTGCTGTGTGAGTGCAGGTTCTGCTTCTTCCATCTGTGAATTATATGAAAGATATTATTTACTGTGACAAGTCCAGCTCCTTTGAGCACACAGACTTGATGAGAGGTTCATTTGTACACTTTACAGCACAGTATGAATTGCAGCACCAGTGCATATAGGAGCCTGTGCTATATAGTTACTATTTCCAGGGAAAATCTGATTGACCATCTTAAAATGGCATCATCCTTGATGTAAGATTTGTAGCAGGTAGGTAGGTGTGCCAGTGTTGCATCGCAGCAGGACTGTCTCTGTTCTGTCACAAAAATAATTTGGGCTAACCTCAGTTGTGGTTAACCTATCTAGAGTTGCTGCAGTGGGGTAACCTTTCTCTTTCTCCTGTGGTACTTGAGTGGGAGTTGAGCTTTGCCTCCTGTGGTGCTTCTACACATACTCATTTTACAGCCTGAAAAAGCCCTTCTTCTGGCAAAAATGTAACTGGAAGAAGGGGTAAAGAGCTCAGCTCTGGAAAGTGACTCCAGAGAACATGGTTAATTCTTCAGCTGGAAAATAGACTCAGACTCCAGACAAGCCATCCAAGGTGGAGTTCTGTCATTCATTCATAGGTTCCTTGAGCCATTGAAGATATCTTAGTACATTTGAGCTCTCCAAATGGAACTGACAGATAGTGCCTAGAGGAGAGCCTTGACCTCCTGGAGCAGGCACTAGATAGAGCTCAGATGGGTAATGAATGACATGTAAGATATCTGCATACACCTATGTTTAGGCAAGACACTCTAGGTTCTTTTAACATCCCATAACCAGTTACTCAATGGAATCTGTGGGCTTAGCTAAAAACACTCTCTCTTATCTCCCACATCTTCACATCTGGACAGATAACACACATTAAAATCCATTGCCTGTGCTGACTAGCTTTTCCCTGGTTGTTATGGAGACCAGACAACTAGCTTAGATGGGCATCGTACTCCTTGAATACAACCAGAAGTGAGAAATGTCTACCCAATCTTCTTCTGACTTTACTTCTATTCCATGTGATATACTGCCCACACAATTTATGTTCCTCCTTTTAGGAAGTTTATTCTCGACCCTCTTTGTGAGTAACTGGAGCAGCAGAATGCTTATTGCCCCTATGGTTGGACAGTCAGGTGTGGAGAGAGTTGCTGACACCATTCATTAAAATAGAGAAACTGGAATCGCATAGAAAAGTAACACCAGAAAATAATCACACGTATTCTAAAAAAAATTAAACCCTTTTTATTTGTATATTTATTTTTATATATAAAAGAAATACAAAAAAAAGAACACAAACAAAATGTTGATTATGGCAATTCAGTTTTGTCCGCACCCTCAGCCTGAGCTGCTGCCTCAGATCCACCGGGAGTGAGCAAAGTCCTGCGGTTATAATGTCCCTTTATGATTCCAGAGTTATTGTTCTCATTTAGGATTTGCTTCTGTTTTTGCCTGTTAAGAGACTGTACAAGTCCTAGTACAACAGCTGCTAACGAATACTGTCCGGTCAGTTTTCTTGGTTGTAAGATTAAAGGATTTGGTTGAACTCTTCCTAGAAGAAAATATGTTTTGATTTTTCCTTCCTGTTCACTGATGCCTTTGACATAAATCTCTCCTCGGTAGTCGAAGGCAAATCCTCGGTCCTTCAGGATCAGATATGTTTCTTCAGGCACTTGTATTCTGTCACTAACTCCTGTGCTGTCCATTCGACTTGCTAAATTAACTGTTTTGCCCCAGATATCATACTGTGGTTTCTTGGCACCGATAACTCCTGCTACAACAGAGCCATGACTAATCCCTATTAAAAACAAATAAGTAAATAAAATAGAGAAGCAGCAGCCAGGTAAGCAAGAATAACTGAAAACCATATTTACACTTGAGAATCAGCTGAAAACTACGTCAGATACACTTATCATTAAGCTTAAGGAAAAAGTACACATAAAAAGACAGAAATAAGTCCGGGAAAGATAAAAACATGAAAAGCTATCTCCTCAAAGCTATTTTACAGGTTGCCCAAGTGGAATTGCAGTACTTATATATCGTCTGTATTCTGCACAGTATTGCCAAAGTTTCTGCAAACTATTTCTTAAGCAGTAGGAAAAATCTGCACTTCTTGAAGGCAGCCCTAACAGTGCTATGCAGTGAAGAAATGATATTCTTATGTTCTATGAAATGAAAATATTCATGTATTTCTATGAAGTTACTGTAATACTATATTTTATGAAACTTGCATAAATTCAAGGCAAACAATCAAAGAGAAGAGAATAATTTTTTATATATGATAGAATTAAAAAAAAAATATTAGTGGTAGTGAAAAACAACTTTGAAGAAAGGTCATGCAAAGTTTTTATTATTATTATTATTATTATTATTATTATTATTATTATTTATAGATTGGTTATTGAATGATCTTCAAATATTTCTGCATTCATGCACGATAAATTCTTTGCAAGTGATCCACGTTTACTGGGCACAGATGGGTATTCCCTGAAAGTTATCCATCGTTCTAAACTATTAGGATACACTCTGAAATAGCACAGATAGAGTGATGCCAAAACCCTCTATGCTGTGATTGATGAATATACTTCTGTTTTCTTTTATGCTAAGCCTGTCTTGTTTTTCTGAGTGCTTTCTGGTTTTGTCTATTGATCTAGACAACGTAAGATATCATCAGTTTTGTTCCTGCTACGTCCCATACATTGAGGTAATATTGTCATAACCCATCATATTTCATCCATTCACAGCAGATTAGAGGTGCTGCCACTGGGACAGATCAGGTCGGAATCAGAGCTCAGTTTTTCTCCAAAGCCATAAATACTGCACACAGAGTTTAGAGTGAGCTGCTATTCGCTATTTTAACTTAAAACACATTTTAATTCTCATGCTTGAATAATGCTTACCAATACGGAGCTCGAAGTTGTTAAATGAATGCTTGTTGATCTCCTGTATGCTTTCATTCAGTGCTATGGAGAAGTCAGCTAGAGCACACAAATGCCCCCATTTGTCTTCACATTGCTGAGCAGTCATTAAAAAACAATATGTTAGAAATGTTTTGCATTTCCCTGTAGAACAGCTCCCATCCACCCCTACCAAGTAACAAGTATCTTACAGATCTGGAATGCAAAATGAATAGTTTAACTATGCCAGATCAAGAGGAGGTTGGTATTATTAATGGTAAAGTATTGCTTTCCACTTATATAACAATGCTTCCATACTTAGATGGACAATCTCACTCTGAAACACCAAAGAAATTCATTTCCTATCAAAAATCAGAACGAAAATCACAGGAATTAACAATGCATATGAAATCTAAGACTGATGAAATATGGAGAGGATTGGGACTAGCCTAATAATGTTATGATATCACCTTATCTATTCTGAAGCCAAGTAATTCTTTTATAAATTTCCAATCCATAAGTATGAAGCATTACATATGAAGCACCATCTCACATCATGCAGTGCAACTCTGCCATTTTAACCACCCTTGGTTTTTAAGTCTGATCATAACAATCTCCCTTGCATCAACCTTTTCTGTTCACACCGTTCTCATTTGTTGTCCTCAGCTTCTTTCAGTTCAGAATATGCCATCCTCTCTCAGCAACCCTCACCTCTTTGATGTTGATGCAATGGTACATACACATATATACATATATGTATATACATACACACGTATGAAAAGAAGTGCATTTTAAACATATGTACAAATTTCATTAGACTACTACAGTTTTACAAAAGATTGATTAATCAATGTTGAAAGTGCAGTAAAAATTTTCTTTGAATTTTTATCCATATTAAGAGTAAAAAGAATTGGTTAGGAGGTCTGTAGCAGCAACCTCTTATGTTTCCGATGTTCACTTCTTTGCTCATCTCTGCAGAGAAGCAATTGAAGATGGAACAAACTAAAAAAATATCATGCATGCCTAGTTTTATGGATTTCTGTCTATCAGCCTTACTTGTTACTCTGCATGTTTTAGCTAAACTCTACTTGCTTTATAATATAAACAAACAATCAATTTTTTTTTTTAGATTATAAAGCTCTGGATGCTGCTTTCCTGGTTGCTGCAATCAGTGTGGGCAAATCTGATTCCCATGCTCCTGTTGATCTGGGGCAGCACATTCTTGTGGTGCTCTTCCTCATAATCCGGCACTGGTTGCCAAGCAAGACATATCTTGGCAACAGTCAGCTTCTCACTGGAAGTATTCTAGAACTTCATCTTATTCCTCTGGAGACCCCATTTTCAGGAATACTCTTGAGTGCAATTGTGATCTGGCTTATTTTATGTTCAGATTAGGATTCTTTAGTTGGAGTGTGGTGAGGCACTGGCAGAGGCTGCCCATGGAAACTGTGGAAGTCCCATCCCTGGAAGTGTTCAAGACCAGGTTGGATGGGACCCTGGGCAGCCTGATCTGGTGAGTGGCAACCAGCCTATGGAAAGGGGGTGAAACTGGATGGTCTTTAATTTTCCATCCAATATGAAACATTCTATGGTTCTATGATTTTTCCCTTAGTTTTGTTTCCAATTCTGATAGCGAGAGCAATGTGCAAACTTCTGGTTTTGTGAAGTTCTTTATTTGAACTGACATGTCTGCTTTGTTCTGATGTACAGTTTATCATCCTGCTTAAAAACAAACAGCTACATCATTGCAATAGATGTTTAAATGTGACCTTGCACTTGCATAAGTATGCTGCTCTATTTTCCCATCAGTGTGATTGAAAGGAGATTTTTTTCTCTCTAACAAACTTAAATTTGAAGAAAGAATCCATATGGTTCTTGTTCAGAGAACAAATGGCATTTCAGTTCATCAAGAACTGCAACTGTTTCTGCCAGAAGCCCAAATGTCTGTTTTCTTTGAGCAAATATAGCACTATGAACATGGATTTTTAATTCATTATTATTTTCATCATTCACTAATTGTTAATATAATCACATCAGAAGTTTAGAGTTATAGAGTAGACTCTTCTCTTACCTGTTTTTCAGGTGATAATCCTGACACAGCCATGTATGTGCTACCGATTGTTTTAATTTTTTCAATATCCTGGAATCTCTCTTCACCTAGTAGCTAATAAGAATATTAAAAAATAATAAAAATAAACAAATATAAGCTATTATTACTGTCACTTTTAACATAAAATGATTGTATGGATATAGAAGTTAGTCTTCGTGCTTGCAATTTGTAGTCATAGAACAATATAGTTCTAGTTATTGTACAGTATTCATTCCAGGTTCTGGGAAACACTGAGCACTGGCTCCTTGTAACATCATCTACTAACAGAACGCACTCAAGCTCTTTAAAGACATTTGGCATATTTTAGAATAGATAATATAAAACATGCATATTCCAGCTTAACTTAAATGAAGATGATCCCTGCGAATGCTGAGACATAATCATGGAAAATTAACCGAGACAAATGGTCTTAGTTTGTGTATATTCTGGTATATGTGTTTATGAATATAAGAACACTTGATCACTTCAAAATATCCCAAGATCTCTCTGGGAGGAATTCAGTGTGGTTTAGTGCTCTTGTGGAAACATTTCTGTTGATTAGGCCAGTATGGGAGGTAATTCAATCCACTTACTCATTCAACCATCATACACATTCAATGAACAGATATCAATGCCTCCAGAGCACTTTTGTAGGAGATCAAGTCCTCCTGCTTGTCATGTTTCTTCTTACTACTATTTTTGACACTGGTACAGTCATTGGTCAGTCAGTCTATGCTTTGTTAACTATTTACACCTTCTGCAAGAATTGCAGGAAACCAATACATATTGTTAAGCACCAGTATCTATGCTAAGTAGGCATAACAAAATCTTATCAGATTGGGAATCTGCAAGAGGAATAATAAATTTAGGCTAGTGACTAGAGCAGTGAGTGGTGTGGAAATGACAATTTGGTCCCTACTCCAAGCCGATATTCACTGTTTAACGTAGAATTTTGCATTAAATTTTGGCTTAGAGCTAGAGTCTCATTCCTTGAGAAACTTAATCTGACTTTGTGTTCTGAACTCAACCATTGGCAGCATTTTATATGGGATGTGGGCACATATCACCTCATCACAGGCTTTACAGATGTGTGTTAGTGAAGGTAATACCCTGGAACACTTCAAGATAGGGAGTGTGATACCTAATAAATTCAGGCATCAATGTGGTTTGCCAGTCCTGAATGACCATCTCCTTTCCCCCCTCAAAAATATCCCCACCTAAAACCTGTTCACAGGCAATGAATTTAAAACTTTTAGTACTAAAGGTACAACATAGTTGAGATTTAAATGAAAAAATTCCTGCTGTGGTCAGGCAAAAAGTTAATGAAGCTTTCCCCACTTTTATCATACATTATCACACATTCCTTTTCCACTCTGTGGATTTGAGTTTCCTTTCAATTAAAAACTAACAGTATTTTGTTCAAAGGGAAAAACATACCAAGGGAATAACATGAAATATCCCTGGCCATTGAACTAACCACACTGTAAGTCAGCCAGAGCGTCGGGGTGTCGGAAGCTCTGCTGTTCATGTGCAGATATGGCACCATCTGTCTCTAAAGGGAAGCTGCACAGCATTGCACAGGGGACACAAAGCCATATGGTTAATGGCTCTCTTCCAACTTAGGAAAGTCCAAAAATTTGACACATTTCTCATTTTTTTCAGACTGCCAGGAAAGCCCATCATCTGTATTTCTCTCCCACAAGGACAGTTCATTTAGCTGCTCCCTTAAAAAAAAAAGACTGCTTCTTACTACTCTGATTCTGGAAGGGGCAGGTGTGTAGGGGAGAAATGGTCTTGGATAAAAACAGTTTTCATTTCCATATGGTTGCTAGAAACAATACCAAAGAGCACAATAATATGGCTTGTATGATAAATATTTAAAAATTATTCTTTTTAAGAATTAGAAAACCTATTGGCTATCAGGCAATTTTGAAGAAATAATCTCAAGTTATCTCCTTCTCATTCATTATTGTTTCCAAATCTCTATTTTTTCCTGCTTCATTCTGTCTGTTAAATATCTTATTTCCTTTTTCAGATAGTGGTTTATTTACCCACTTCTTTCGTCCAAGTATGACAGGATGGTGAATATTGATTTTGAGGAAAAATATTAGCACTCCATTTGTTGCAACACTTTCCACTGCTATTTGTTGCACACTTTAAATAGGCTCATGAATTTACCAATTTACTAAGAAAGATTAGGAAATATTTTCAAATGCTACAGTGTGATTGAAATCTGAAAAGAAATGAATAGCTTGATGCTTCAATTCGTGTACAGTTGAACTACACAGGGATCAGACCCTGTGGCATATGCACGTATGAGGTAGTAAAGCAGAGAACATTTCAGGACATCCCACATAACTGCAATGTGATCAGTGCATTCTGAAAGCAGAATCCTGCATGGTGCTGAAACCCGTATTTGTGACAACATTGTGTATTAGCATTCCTTGTTATAAGCACCATGTAAATCACTGCAGGGTAAAGGGGAAAAGGATAAAGGGGGAAAAAGAGTCCATGAAGTAGAAAACTCTTATTAAAGCACAAATCCCAATTGTACTGTAGCTAAGATACATAAATGCTAGATTAAAATGGCTAGAAAGAATATTACATTTTAGAAAAAAAAAAATCATAATCTTCAGGAAAAAAACATTCCAGTATTATTTTTTGGTACAGTATGTCTAATCAGGGAGTTTTGCCCTGTTATGTGTCATTTAAAAGTATAAAAGTAGATTTGCAGTGTTCATGTTTTTTTGTATTGATGTATGATGTGTTGCTTTCAGTAGCTCTGGGCCTGATGTATAAGTAAGAAATTTTGTATAACTGTATTCTGTAGTGATGCTATACAACAAATAAAGAAAGATCTTTTTTTTCAGTCCAGAACCCAGCACATCCCTTTCTGCCCCCATCTGTCCCCATCACATTTTCCAAATCAGGTCAATTTAGATTTTTACTGCTGCTTTCATTCAGAACCATCTTAGAATCATGGAATCATAGAATGGCTTAATTTGGAAGGGACCTTCACTGTAATTGAGTTCCAACTAGATGAAGATAATATCCCTAGGACTGTAACCTGTATAAGGAAGCATGGAGATTCATAGTACAGAATCTCACTTGGAATTAGGAACTTAATTCTGTTATCTAAATATAGAAGTCTAGTGTCATTTAGAGCATGCTTTCTGTTAAAACTTTCAACTGCATGCTTCAGGATAGTATAAGTTTTCTGATAGTGCAGCATGGGAGCTGCCAATCTCACGTGTTTGTCTCAGACCATGTCAGATATGTCCTACATATCACCTTTCAGATTGCTTAGACAAAGAAAACTGATGGTGTAACCATGCTGGAGGTAGATTAGCAGTCATCAGGAGAGCACATAATTTAATTTACTACCCATACTAAGAACATATCTATTCAACTAAACATGTCTGGGACATAATACAGTTCCTAATTAGGTCCTTTATTAGTTACAGAACAGGTGTCAGGGACCTGAATGATCATCATGTTAGAGCTTTTGATGAAAACCTTGTCTTCAATAATCACCTCAGCAGCAATGAAATTCTGCTGTGAAAATTACATGAAAGTGCATGACGAGATATCTAAAATTAATTCATAGCAATACGCTTTGCATTAAGTTTGAGCCATAATCATTTTAATGAGATCTGGAAAGAAAAACAAAACTATTAATCAGAGCATGCTGACAGCTGTTCAAGATCTCAGAAATGAGAATGCAGTATTTATACCTATAGGGAAAACAGAGCAGAAGCTTAGGAGGAGCCAGAGTTCTACCTGTAGAATAGGAGTTTAGTTTTCTACTGAAATGCACAAGGATGCATTGCATCTGTGAATTCTTATATTCCCCACTGGCAATTTTAGTAACTGTTCATTTGTAAAATAAACCCTCAATTTCATTGTGTCTCACAGTTTGGTACACTTGATCCTCATCCAGTTTTCATGAGCTAGCACTCTATGAACTCTTCTCATGAGGAGCCCCAGAATAAGGAAGAATAAAGGTGTAGTTCAGCCCCTAAACTGGGTTCATAATTAGTTTCTATTTTCTGGCTTGATTCGTGTACCTTTGTTTTCTGAAAAACGTAGGAAAGCCAGTTATTCCTTTGTACCTTTGCCTTCCACTCATAAAATGAAGACAACTATAGAATTAAGGTAAAATAAATTTTTCAAAACCTCTGAGAGGCCTTACATAGTAGCTTCCCAGAACTGAATAACAATAATAAAAAATATTAATCTATTTTTCTCAGCGTTTTACCTTCCACTTTTATCTTGCTCTTCAGCAACTTTCTCTGAAGCCCTTGGATATACCTGTTCTTCAAAGCAAAACTAGTCAACACAAAATAAAACAAAAAGCTTAGGCTAGATCCTCAAGGAGAGACAGGTGGCTAAAGTAGAACTGAGGTACAACTGAAAAAAAAAAAAGGAGGAAAAAAGACACTAAATCTCAAATTTTCATTGAACTGTAGTCCCTGGAGAGATCTAAAATTCGTTCATCATAGAATCATAGAATCATAGAATGGCCTGGGTTGAAAAGGACCACAATGGCCATCTAGTTTCAACCCCCCTGCTATGTGAAGGGTTGCCAACCACCAGACCAGGCTCCCCAGAACCACATCCAGCCTGGTCTTGAATGCCTCCAGGGATGGGGCATCCACAGCCTCCTTGGGCAACCTGTTCCAGTGCTTCACCACCCTCTGTGAGAAGAACGTCCTCCTAATATCTAACCTAAACCTCCCCTGTCTCAGTTTAAAACCATTCCCCCTTATCCTATCGCTAATGATGCTGAGAAAAAATTCTGCATACTTTATCAATAGACAAAATCCTGATCTGCAATTCATATTCCAAAACTAAGCATCTGCTCTTGTTTTCTCTCAAAAGTTCAGTCTCAATCAGCTGTACTCTGATAGTGTCTTTTGAGTTGAGAACCAAAAAAATAAAAAAAAACAAAGGGTGAAAGTGTTCTCCCCTTTCCAAAGCACAACCTAAGTAGATTTTTTCCCTGATTCTGAAAATTACGCCATGGTTACATAACTCATGTGGGATGTGAAATCCAGATCAAAGCTCATTTTAGGGAAAAAACTAATTCCTTCTGCTTTCTTGAAGTGTGTCTTAAAATTAATCCTACAAAACAACCTTCATTGCCCCATTTGGTACTCTATCTACATGCAGAAAGGAATTAAAAACATTTTTGTGATAAACAGAGATAAAACAGAACATCCTAGGATATTTTTTTTCACTGTTTCTCAAATATTTCTTGCTATCCAGGTGCTTTCTCCTTTTCAGTTTAGTTTAGTGACACTGGAACAGGCTGCCCACACAGGTTGTGGATATCCCCTCTATGGAGGCATTCAAGGTCAGGCTGAAATGGGCTTTGAGAAACGTGGTCTGGTAGGAGGTCTTTGCCTATAGTGGAGGGATTGGAACTAGATGATCTTAAAGGTCCCTTCTGAACCCAAGCCATTCTATAATTCTATGGTCTTTAAGGTTTCTTTCATCCTAAGCCATTCTATGATTTTATGATTCTATGATTCCTCAGCTCTCTTTCTGATATTAACATTGTTTACCTTCGTGATGGACAGGATATTTAAAAAAAATCTTTATTTTTAATGTCATTTCCAATTTTTCTCCTCCAACTCTGAATTCCTTAGCAAAGCAAGCAGCTTAACATCTCTATTATATATCTCACCAGAGAAGTGACATTGATAAAAATGCCATCTCTTTTGTTCTTAACTCAGTGTTTGATTCTGTACTTATCTGACTCACTCACTGGCTTCAAAATAATACCTTTACCAGTTTAGACTTGGATCACTATTTCCCAGATATCTTTACCCTTTCTTCTGCAGGATATAGGCATGTTCTACCACTAGATACACTGGAGCAGGTTGTGTTTTTTATTATATATGCACGTATTTGAGTAACTATTGCTTCTACTCTCTCTGCCACTAGGTTATTTAGACCAATGTTTGGCAAGTCTAAATCAAAAAGCAAAGTAGACAACTGTAGTAGTAATTGGAGTAACAACCAGCCAAAAAAAAAAAAAACAAACAAAAAAAAAACCCAAACAACAACAGCAACAACAAAAAAAAACTAGAAACCCTAGAAAATTATTTGAAAGAAAATAGAAAATTTGATAATTTATGTTGACTGATTTGATGTTTGAGAACTTACCATTCAAGCACTATCAGATAAATTGTTGGTCTTACCTCATCAAAGTCTGCAATGATTTCATTCAGCAAGCGTAGACATTCTACTCCTTGGTTATTCATCTCTGTCTGGGAATAGAAGTCAGCAAATCCAGGAATAGAAGCAAACATCACACCAACAGCATCATAAGACTGTGAATACAATTCCTAAAAGAACAGTGAAGAAAACCAAGTTGGAGTGAAAAGACAGGAATGAGAAAATCATTCTCTGTGCTTAGCATCCACAGCTTACTTCTTCCATGCATATACCTTAATATCGGAATTTAGCACTAAGATGTTGTGTGATTAGGAAGGTTCAACAGGAGGAGGCTGACGGCTCTCATATTTTTATACTGGATTTTATGCAGGTTTTGCTCTTTACTCTAAATTCTCCTCTTGAGTCCGGTGTCACTGTCACTGTCTATGTCACTGAAAAAGATGATGAAGAGTACTGGTCCCAAAAGAGATCCCTAGGGGACACCACTCACAACCAGTGTCCACCTGAACATAGAGCCCTTGACAACATCTCTATGGCTATGACCATTTAACCAAATTTTTATCCGCTTAATAGCCCAGCCCTCAAATTCATATCTTTCCAATTTACAGATAAGGATGCAGTGCAGGACCATGTCAAAGGCCTTGCACAAGTCCCTTTAGATGGCATCAGTTGCCTTTCCTTTGTCCACTGTTGTCGTCATTCCATCATAGAAGGCAACCAGATTAGTCCAACATGATCTGCTGTTGGTAAAGCTATGCTGGTTGTCTCAGGTCTCCTCCACATCTTCCACATGTCTTAATGTCTCCTTCAGGAGCATCTGCTCCGTGACCTTCCCAGGAACAGACATGATGGACACTGGCTTGTAGATCCCCTTTTCACTGCCAGATTTTAATTCTGAAAAAATGATTGGTTCCCCTCCTGCCCTTATTCTTTCCTCCACTGAAGAGCATGGAAACCTGACTAATCTTTTTCCTTTAGTAGAAATTAATACACAGACTAGTTTGTTGAGGCTTACAAGAAAGAAAAAGAGACATATGCACTTGAAGAATACTTGCTGAGAGACTTACACTATGCTCAGATTTTGAAGACAGAAAACAGACTGAGTCTTCAGCTTCCCAGTTTTTCTATTTTTGGTAAGAAACATCAATACTGAAATAATCTATCCATGAGAAAATGCTTACATTACACATTTGGGAACGTATATTTGAGAGCAGAAATTAACTTAATAGTCAGAATTGAACTGTAGGATTGATTGTACTGAGATCTGTTAGATGCTACAGCCAGTACACTCACACATAAATCAGTAAATCAGTGGGAAGTCACCTTACAAAAACCAGAAATGATGACTGAATTTGGTAGCAAATACTTGAAACATCAGCATGATGCACAGGGCATGTTTGCTTTTGAATATTATCATGCATATGAGCTTACATGAAAAGATGTATAAAAGCAGACATATTCCCCGAAAATGCATACTGCAGACATGATGCAACATCCTCATGTTTGCTAATGGTATTGGCTCCACTTGAATCAAAGTGTTCTAACCTGGTTGTTTTCACACATACATTTTCTCTTGTGCAAAGCAGTGTTTTATGGGAATTTAATATCCACAGGCTGCAAAATTCCTCAAAAGGCTGATTTCTAAAGTGCCTTTCCTTGTAGCTCCTAACTATGTCATCTTCCCTTTGGTGCTATTTGAAATCACATCTTCAGATACACAGTGATGAGTAGTCTAATTTGGCTGCTTACATTATCATTTTCAAACTGTAGAAGCAGAAAAAGGGAGCCTTGAATCTGTTTCACTGCATACTTAATCGATATGTCACTGTTGGCAACTTGAATCTTGAAGTATTTGTCATGTCTTCATTATAAAATGCAATTCTAAAATTTTATCATAGAACAGCTTTTATTCACATATGTTATAATATACATTTGCCTTGTTTCAGATAAGGACTAAGTGCCTTACTGCAGCTTCCCCAAACAAATGCTGGTTTTTCTTATATCGCATCAGCATCCCCTCTCCAAATACAGCATTAAGAATATTCACAGACTCCATCATCAGCAGAATATTTTACTGAGTTTTCCTCCATCTGACTGACTTCAGTCATATCTTGAACTTACAAAGCTTTTTTGTGTGTACTGCAAACATTCTTTAGGAAAACAGCCACAGCTATGTTTCCAAAATGGATGCTCTATTAACTGCACAAAAGAGACATGGTATGAAATGGCAAAAATACTCTCTTGGGTCTGGAGATGCAGGGAGGCTGGAGTCTGTTGATGCCTGTTGGACAGGTTACTTGCATACTAGCTGCAAGAGCTGCAATATTACCTGTGCAACACTAGACAATCTTAAAGCTGCAAAGTTATTTTGTTAGATTTTTACATCTTTTTTTGAGGAATATTTTATTTTCCCAGACTCGTATGCTGGGAGGGCTTTATAAAGAATACCATTAGAAGCAAGTACATTTCGGACAAGCTTCTCATGGACTTCGAATAACTTCAAAGGTGGAGATTTCACATCCTCTGTGATCCCCTGGTGCAGAATTAGACCACTTCCTGGGTGGAAAATTTTTCCTGCAGCTGAAAGGGATTTTTCTTGCAGCAACCTGTGTCCAGTGCCTCTTTTTCTTCATCTGAGAATATACTGTTTCTGTCTTCTCTATAGCAATATTGAAAGCAGTCGAAAGAAACAATAAGATCCTCCTTCATCCTTTAAACCCAAATCTCTCAGCCGCTCCTCGTATGCTATGGTGCCCTAATTATAGAGGCCTTAAGCTGGATTGCTTTAGTAGATATGTGTGCCTCATTCTGGGAAACCTAAAACTGGAAACAGCACTCCAGATGAGTACTAGAAGTGCAGAACACAGGGAATAATAATTTCCCTTGACCTTAAGAATTAATTATTATTATTATTATTTAATATGGATGAGATACCAAAAATGGGCAACATTTGTGTATTGAGTCCTACTAAGAATTGTGTACAAATAAATCTCTAATGTATCTGCTTTAGTTCCACTAATTAGATAAAATTATCAGGAATAAAATTGATACATACTTCATTATCCCGATCCTTCTCCAAGAAGTGACGTGCAACATGACTGGGTAAGATATTCCGTAGCATATTTTCATTGTGTTCCCTTAACTCCTTCATTTCATTGATTTCTTCTTTTGCTTGAACACGCCACAGAAAATCCAGCCTTGCTGTGTATTCAAGCTGTAGTTTCAGGAAGGAGAGAAAGGCAAAAATAAAGCCCAACAATATGAGTACTCATCATATTGTCATTCTGGAAATCTGCTCCTCCCATGTAAGTGCTTCAATAATGCTGGAAACTTTTATCACTTAGAAAGAATTTGATTTCATTGACAGGAAAAAAGGAGAATTTCCATGTTCTGTGTATGTTGAGTGTTTGAGAGAAATACTGGGACAAATAACATTTGTCTTGTTGCTGCCATGGTCAGTGGCTAGAAAATTTTACTGTTAGTTTCGTTTTAAACACCTCTCTGACACTTAAATTAAATTAAAATAAATTAAATTAAATTAAATAATGGAAATAGATCAGATATTGGAAGATATTGGTATGAAGTAAATATGTTCTGCTTTTCATATATGTTTTCAGATGAGTTGGATTTCACAAGAAAATAGCATGTGATTCCAAAGTCTTAACAGAGCTAGGTATTTTGCTTCTCAAGGATTAGCAACTTTCAGCTAAACTAAATATTAACAATTCATACACTTTCAAGGAGGATTTTCAAGTCTTTGGCATATTCGAGATATATCTTCGAGATATTTCTACTGTTGGGAAATGCCTTTGCTTATTGTCTTTTAGAGTGAAAGATACACTGTTTGGTACCCCCTTGAGTACTCCATCCCTGTTCTATGTTCATGGACAAGACCAACACTACCAGAACTTTTGGGTACATTGCACTAGAAGAAAGATTTCAGATTTGAAGGCAGATGCTATTTTAGCTTGCAAAAAGCCTGGACAGGGCTAACAAGATACAGTCTTATTGGAAGTGATGGAAATATATCCTTGCATGCTGTAAGCTGAAAGAGAAAACGTATCTGTGAGGCTTGAGATGTTCTGGATGGAGATAATAATAATACACTCAGCAGAGGATCATAATGCATCAGCAAATAAATGCTTTTCTAATTGGGAGAGATATCAAATTGTTTGTCAAAAGCTGCTAGAGTAAGGAAGTTGCTGGGACATGACTTATGTGCCAAGCTGAAGTAAAGGGCAAGTCTGCAGCGATGGGAATGACTAAAAGTGGGTTTGGGCATTCCCTAGTGACAACTGGATCCACATTTTTATCAGCAGTGACTAACATAAAAGTTCATATCTTGTGAGAGCAGCCCTGGAGAGCAGGATTTCGGGGTGTGAGGGGGACTGAGTGCTGTGGGCAGTTTTTCCCTTTGCAATTATTAAAAGTTTTTTTTATTATTATTTTATTTTATTTTATTTTATTTTATTTTATTTTTTTAAAGTCATAGTAATTGCACTCAGATGATAGATTACTTATGTTGTGTATTTTCACTGGAAATGTATTTCCAGTGGAAAGGAGTATATGAGATAATGTATTTTGATAAGATACTAAGGGATGCTTTATGTTCTAATTAACTCATTAAAAGACAAAGCAGTAAATAAACACATTTTAGTATAGAATGAATGACTCTAGCCTCAAAATTGTTTACGATACGTCTTTTGTTTCTCAAGTTTATATTGAAAAATATGTTTTACTCACTAAAAAATTTATTTAAAAATTGAATTTCCAGTAGGAAATTAACCTATCCAGCTTGATGTCGTATATCAGTTACAAAATTCCATGTAATTACAGTTTTAGCACAAGAGAATATCTTTATGTCTTGACTGAAATACAAGTGAGTTTTTAAGAAAAATCTGACATTGATCAGACAGTCTCACATAATTTTTTCTTGATAAGAATCTAGTATCTAGTTTAAAATTCCATGGCGGGAATTTACTTTACATTGGATAAAGAAGAGTAGAGAACTGTCAAACTGCTCAGAAATGAAGTGTCCATAAGCTCTTTTTTTTTTTTTTCTTTTCTTTTTTCTTTTTTTTTCTTTTTTTTTTTCTTTTCTTTTCTTTTTTTTTTTTTTTTTTTTTTTTTTTTGTAAAACCACGTAGAATGAGACATAACTTACGTTATTCTAATTCATAATACTTCTGCACTTTGGGAGAAGCTGTGCTGGAGGACAGCTTTATCAGAGTTAATGAGCTCTCCATCAGCTCAGATGACAGAAGACATTTTTTTTAATGTGCTCTGAATTTTTGCTTATTTCTTTGTACTTAAACAGGTTGCTTTAGATTAACTCTGTAATAGGAAATAAAACAGTTCTAAGAAGTGTTTCTGGGCACTAATGTTGAATATTCTTAACTTGATAGACTGGTCCTATGAATCATTTGGGAGAACATGCAGAAGGAAGCACATATCAGGGACCATTTCCAAGTACAGTGTGGGTGTAACTACCTTGTTTTGTGAGGCAAGGAAGATTAATAGAGTGGAAAAAGGCAGTGTTGTGCTCACAGGCCTCTGGGCTGGAGAACAATCTCAAATATCCTCAATAAGGTTTTGTAAAATATAGACATTTACCCTCATTTGTGATCTCAACAAGCATTCCTCAGATTCTGTCTAATGTTTACTGTAATGTTAACTCAGTGTTTCCTTTCTAAATAACTTCAGAGCAAGTATACTTACTCTCTAACCCTTTGAACTTTATCTTTGCTTATGCTTAGAATGTCTTACCTTTCTAATACTGCCTCACTCAAATTAGGACCTACAAATGATGGTGTTAATTACCATAATCCTCTTCAAGAGAAAATATTTAAGCAAGCTGAACATGCAAGACCATGTCTAAAGGGAACTGTCACTGCTTCTTCCTTGAATGCAATGGTCCTCTTTGTCTCTATGTGAAAAGAGACAGCCTTAAGTCAGCATGCTTGATACACAGCACTATAGTGGCTGCCAGACAGAAGCACTGCAGAGGAAGCATCCTGCTTTCAATGGCTTTTGCTCAATGTATTGGTTAGTTTCAATATTATTTTGAAATAGCAGTTCCTCAGTTCCTTCTCAAGGAAATCAGTCCTAAAGAACTAAGACATCAAAGTCCTTGTTATGATGTAGGACCAGGTGAAAGCGGTCCATTACTCAAAGAAGTCAATGCTGGTGCTCATATTTTGTAACTTCAAATTTTCCCCCATTCTACAAATATGTTTTTCCCCTATGATCATACTGAGTTCTGTTCTTCATTTTGGTTTTATGCCTGCTCAAGTGCACTGAAGCACAGATGCCCTTGGAATTGTACAAATACCTAAGATAAATGAGGTCTCATTTGGTCCCTAAACTTATATTAACACCTGCAATATAACTTGTCTGTTGCTGAATACAATACTGCACATGTTCTTTAAGAATGCCACGCAGTGTAAGATGTAGGCTTTATTCAGATTCTGCATATGATTTATTAAATTGTTAAAGGTCATATTTTCATGTGGATAAAAAGACAGTTGGTATTCTGGAAGTAATTATTGTCACATCCTGCAATTGGAATGGATATAGAGAATGGTTAAGGCAAATGTTTGCATTACCTGTTGACCGTGATAAAATACAGCTAAAAGGAACATTGCCATCAGTAGTAAAGATGCCTCCTTTGTACCCAGGAAGTCTGTTCTGGATAAATAAAGAAAAATAAAATAAAATACCGTTATTGATTTGTCAGTATTTGTTGCAATTATGCAGAAAGTTCATTCTGTAATTCAGCCTGAAATTTTCCTTTTTCTTTAAAAAATGCTCTTTATTTGAGAATTTAACTTAGAAAAGCATAATTTCAAGAGGACAGGAGTGTTATCAGAGAGGCAGTCAACAGCCTCTCCCAGTGAAGTGTTGTCCACAAAATTACTTAATATACTTTCATGTCTTGCATACAAGTCATTGATTAAAACATTAAAGAGAACTAATTCTAAAATGGAGTCCTCCATAACCCAGTAGTGACAGGCCTGAACCTGTTTTAACCCTATTTACTATGATGTTTTGAGCCTGACTCATGAGAAAATTATTCAACCATCATGTTCTGTTTTAGTTTAGCTGCATGCTGGACATTTTGTCCAGGAGGATACTATGAGAACAGTATTAAAAGTTTTGCTGTCATCTAAAAAGATTACATTAGCTGGTGTCTCTTGGTCAGCATCAGGTGATATTTGTCGGAGAAATCCTAAGTTAGAAAAACTAGAGTGGGAAAAAGCAGACCTTGATGACCTTTCCTAATTCAAATGGAAACTTGTTTGTGCGTTATCTGATCAAACTGACCTTGCGGCCTGATGAAGAATTTACGATCAGGAAATGTATTACTATGGGATGAGTCAACAGTACAAAGTGAAACATCTTTTTATAGAGGCACAAAACATCTTTGTTGTCTGCAGTTTCAAATTCAAGTGTTCCCATTTTGAAGCTGAGAAATATGGCCTCCCAAAGATTTCATTCTGTAACGACTCTAAGGGCAGAAGACTCAAAGGTAGAAGTTACATATATTTGTTACTGGATATAATAGTAGCGTAGTAATTGCAGAGACAGATGACTTTCACATCGGGTTGTAATACTTTTTATTAAATTAATTAATGTAGCTAAGAAAACAGAGAAACTACTGGAAACAGAACATTCAAGCTTGTGCTCCCTAACGTTAAAGGTGAAGCTCTAGTCCTTGCTTTGAGTATGGAGCATCTTAGCTGAGCTCCCTACCTCATAGATTGCTGGCTGCTTGGAAGAACATCTCTGGCTCTTTCTTCCTCCTTTGCACTAAAGTCACTGGAGACTTTCCTTGCCATGGGGAATACAAACTATTCTGAATTCTCTGAAGTTTTCATAGAAGGGAAAACTTTGCCACATTTGACTTGAGAAAAGAAATTAAAGACAATGATCATGATTTCTACTTCTAGTTTAAGCTGTTGGCCAAAATATTGTTTTCTTACTGCAATCCGTCATATTTTGGGGGCTCTGTCATGAATATGCTTTGTGTATAGGGAAAAGAATTGCAACTCAAGTCATTAGCAACTTGGTACTGTAGGAGGCTGGCAAGGAAAGATGTGCACAGACCCTTGCAGTGTTAAACATGCAATCATTATAAGAACTACTAGCACTGAAAATCCTTTTTGTTTCTTCAAATCTTCAGATATTCATTTTTCTGGCATGCACTTTTTAAACAAAGTATCAAATAATAAGGACATGTTTTTCTGAACTAGCAAAATCACTGCTGCTGTAAGTTTGGAATTATTTAGCACTTGATACAGCTCTGCCTTGTGATTGCCTCATCAACTCCTTCTGGGAAGGATGCCTGGGAGGAGGAGAATATCCTTCAAGTGGCATCCTATAAAATGTTATCATCACTATATTTCTTAGATCTCTGAGAGCCATGTCTTAGTTTTTGACATTTATACAGGTAAAACCCGGCCCCTGAAAATCAGATGTTCACTCCTGTTTGCCTAATAAGAGGTATAAATTTCAGTTAGTACTGCTGGAGTTTCTAGGACTTGAATAAAGTGATCTACATGAAACATGGACAGACTAAGAAAGACAGAAGAGATAATCTCTGCTCAACATTTAATATTCTTGTGAAATGAGCATTTAAATAAAAATATCTGAGAAAAAATGTCACAGTATAAGTCTTGTTGGACTAGTCATTGTCTCTTGCGACCAACTGTATTTTTAACTATGATGCTATCCAGTACATGGAGTCTTGCAGCACTTGGACCTTTATTTTTTCTTTTTAATTATTATTCTATTTTACATACATAAAATTTTAATAATAATAACCAGTTCCTAAAGAAAGCTGTGAACACTTACTCTCCATTGTGGTTTAAGTGGTCATATTGCAGAAAAAGTGAAGCATAAATGGTCTCTGTCAGTAGAGCATAGATTGCAATCATGATGAGAAGTACTGCCAGCTTCAGGACAGAGTTGAGACGAAGAAAGACTGCACAGGTCACCATTGCCAGCACACCAGTGAAGACAAAATACTGAACAGAAAAGAAACAGTCATTATTTTTGGTCATAAGGGATTATATTTTCACTCAATAAGTATCTATATAAAAGATCAAATGATCAGAAATATCAAAAAAGATTTGTCTCAGATTTGGTACTCAGGTAGATCTTCTTAAAGTGCTTGCTATAATTGAATGTTCAATGAAAAATTCTCTTATTTTGCATGGCACCTCCATGTTAGCAGAAATCCTCATCTATATTGCAGTTTTTCATTATTAGGAAGAAATGGGCATTCTGTATCATGAAAAGAGAGAAGTGAGAGATGCTGTATGTTGTAGTATGCTATTTAATAGTCAACTGAGTGAGAATAATTTTTACTCCCTTAGATTCTGAATTTTCACAAGGGTTACATTAATCAGGACAGGAGAATCATATTCCTGCTTTATCTTTCTCCCATTCTATCTGAAGAGAGGATAAAAGCACAGGTTTGGATTTATTTTTATTATTATTTTTAATATTGCAGGTCAAACTCAGCTTAAAGTGTGATGCCTGGAGGTTTTATTTATATTTTATTTTCTAATCTCATCATTGTCTCATCTTTCTCAACGATTGGTCATCTGTCAAATGCAATCCATACACCTGATACTGGATATAGAGAGATAATCATGTCCACGAGTTATTCAGATTTGAAATGGCAACATCAACACCCACAGTCCAAATGTCGTTTAAATTAATTCCCATCATAAAACTTTAGGAGAAATTGCAGCATTCATTTTTCTTAGAACATTTTTCTTTAGTACAGTTCCCTGTAAAAAAACGCATAGCTCTGCAACTTGCAGCATACTGGTGGCATTATCATGACACTGGCTTACGACTTTCTATGTGCCATATGCATGATCAACCCATCGATTTTGCTACCTGCTTGCTCATCATAGAGAAGATTTCTTTGCTTCAAACCAAAATTTATAATCACTACATTAGAATGACTACCATTTTTGCAATATAAGAAATATTAGTCTCCTCCACTAGTTTCATATGAATTAAATAGCAAATTTTATTTTAATTTATTTTATTTTGAGTTGGTGTATTGAATCATTGCTGGATGTTTTTCAAAATATTTTAAAATACACAAGACAATTAGCAGTGAACAGAAATCCAGGTAAATCTGCTGCTCACAGAAATGAAAGCTGAATGACTTAGTTTAGTCAATCATTTACTAATGGCTTTTCTTGTCAGTGATTTTAGGGATGAATGAGGATATTACTAGCAAGTCAGGGCTTCCATTTTCCCTAATGATTTTTAATGAAGAAATAAAATTTGTCTGGACTTTTAATGAAATGTGGATCTTGTCACGTCTCACCGTATCAGGTCTATTCACATTTCAGCTGTAAGCTGAGCACAGTGCATTTCCATAGCTCCTGCCTGAATGGCAAAAACAATAAAAAATATCGGGGTAGGTTCTGGTTGTAACGTTCTATTAAACTGTAAGATCGATTCCTTCTGTAACCCATATCTATTTTTCTATCTATGTTATACTTCAGCTTTAAGGAACTATTAAGACAACTGACTTCACCACCAGTACACAGGTCATTGATTCCAGGTAATAGTTATGTAAATTTTGTCATCTGCCTCAGATTCAAAAGTACCCTCTGATGTACCTCAGGATAGGAACAGATGTCAGAAAAGGATGCAGATGAATTGAACGTCTGGTTCTTCAGAGGTACTGGCTTGTCAAAATCACACCATAGCTGTGAAGAAAGAAAGAAAAGAAACTCAGGGCTATATCATGCACTGGTGATTTAATGGCTGATTGCTGGGTTCAGGAATGGAACCTGCTGACTTAATGTTCTCTGTCTCAGCTTCCTAACTTCCAAGAAGGACTACATGGACAGCAAGAGGAGGGGAAAAGGAAAAGCTATGCACACTACAGTCATTCTAGGTAACCTTCCTTACACAATTCTGTTCCCAAAGTGGAAAAATGAGTTCCTCTAGGAGTTTCAAAGAACTGACATTGGACTCTCAAGAATTACTTCCTGAAAATGTTTATACTGTGCTATAAATTACAGAGAAAAATTATTAAAATGTGAAGATAAAATCAGACTGCACGTGTACAGTTTCTTTCAGGTAGGGTTTCCTGCATATTTGCTATGGATGTTATCCTTCCAGAGATGGGACAAAATCTCATGACACTGTGCAAAATTGGCTTGAGTCTAACCATAAGAGTGTTCCAGAATTGTAAGTGAAATATCCATTATGGAAGTAAATGAAAAATGGCTCATTATACAATGTTTATGAGAACTATATTAGGAAAAAATTAGAAAATATTGCTTTTTACTCTGATGGCCCGCATTTAATTTAATAGTATTTCAAACTAGCTGTATTAAGTATAAACAAAAGGGTAGTTTTGAGTCATAATCACAGAATCACACAGAATCACAGAATCACCCGGGTTGGAAGGGACCCCAAGGATCATGTAGTTCCAACCCCCCTGCCTAGCAGGGCCACCAACATACATATTCAGATCAGGTTGCCCAGGACCCCGTCCAACCTGGCCTTAAACACATCCAAGGACGGGGCATCCACAACCTCCCTGGGCAGCCCGTTCCAGGGCCTAACCACTCTCCTAGTAAAGAACTTCCCCCTAACATCTAACCTAAATCTTCCCTCCTTCAACTTAAAACCATTTCCCCTAGTCCTGCTGTTGTCAGCCCTTTTGAAGAGTTTACTCCCCTCCTGGGTGTAGGTTCCCTTCAGGTATTGATAGGCTGCAATGAGGTCACCCCGCAGCCTTCTCTTCTCCAGGCTGAACAAGCCCAACTCCCTCAGCCTGTCCTCATAGGGGAGGTGCTCCAGCCCCTTGATCATCTTAGTCGCCCTCCTCTGGACCCTTTCCAAAATCTCTATGTCTTTCTTGTACTGAGGGCTCCACACCTGGACACAGTACTCCAGATGGGGCCTCACAAGAGCCGTGTAGAGAGGGACAATACATAATACATTGAAGACTAAGAACACATCATGAATAGTTTCATATTTTGACAGTTAAAGCAGATGGAGTTTCCCATCACATATATTAGTTCAATCTGGATGTTGATGCTAGGTCATTTCATCAACCTGTTACATGCAAGCTAGTTCTCTTGGCCCTCTTACTAACAGATTTGTTAATGAAGTCCAACTACTTATAATTAAATTCTAATGAATTTTGAACTTAGAACACTCTTGTTTGATCTTTCAGTAACTTGGTCATCTCTGCAATGCAACAACATTTTCTAGATTATCTGCGAAGCCTTGTGTGAGAACTGATAATGATATCTTATGCAAGTTCATGAGGTGTGCAGCACCTCTCTGCAAGGCAGGGTTCCATGACAGCCATCTGGATGACTTTTAAAAAGATATTCCAGACCAGAAACTTTGTTCAATTTTTTTTTTTTTTTTTTTTTTTGATGATCAGAATGTATTTGATATAGTGAACTACAGAACCCATTTGCCCATCCAGAGAAACCAAAGCCTTAAGATGATTATTAGAAAGCATTCAAGTCTTACCCCACTACAGTTGGCTGAATTCTCAATGGATGTTCACAGCTAAATGACTGAACAGCATTACTGGCTCTTAAGTACACATAGGTCCCTACAGAGTGTTGCAGTCCACTATATGGAAACCAGCGGCTTCACGAAAGTCACCGTTTGTAGTGGTGTACAGTAAGTAGTTAACAACAGTTAGAAACAATCTATTATTATAGTAGAATTTTGTCATATGAAATAATGAAATTATGTACATGCTTTGGTTTCATGTAAAGGTGAGGACTGGAATATAAAAATATAGCAAGTGCTACTGTTTCTTGTCTTATAGATGACCAATGGAAAAAGAGTAAAAATAGTTACATTTCTTTGACTGTTTTTGGATTAGCATCCCACAAATTACAGCAGAATCAATCTTTGAAAATAATCAACAACAAGTCATGGAGAAAATATTGTTATGAAAATACTCATAACAAATTGAGATAGTCATCTTTTTCCAAGAGCAAAATTCATTACAGCAAAATCTTGCTTGACAGATATTTGTCAAATTTAATTTAAAATTCTCTAAATTCTACAGAACTCCTTAGTAATCTATACTATAATGTACCGTGTTCTTATGTTTAGGAAGATTTCAGCCCTGTCATTTACCACAGTTATATTTTCCTAGTGGAGACATTCTTTTTCCAACTGATTCTCTTATCACTGAGGAGCCAAAACAGGTGCTGAGTCTTAGCATTGTCGGTGTTGTGTCATAATTGCTATTATTTTTATTGTCACTAAATACTTTCTTGGTCTCATCCATGAAGAACAAAATTGAACTGAAAAAGAACAGCTAAACCATAAGCAAAAGTGCCGTAGAAGATGAAACTGTGATGTTTGTTGCATATAACTGTGATATTTACTTCCTTCTTTGCGCAGACTTCAACACCTAACAGGTTGTGTGGTATGATTACCTGTCTAATTCATGTAAAGCTGTCTCATATTTCTGAAGACATCCGGATAAACCAGGACTCTACAGTCTTTGCATCTGTGTTAAATCTCTTCCGTAGACCCAACTCTTTACCATCTGACTTTGTATAGAGCCAGGCCCACAGTATTTAATTAGCAATATCTTTATCTAGCAAAGATTTAATACATACCTTTCCTCAGTTACACTGACAAAATTTGCTGTAGCTTTGTAATACCAGGCCTTAGTGAAAACATGTACACTGGGAGTCCAGTCAGACTAAATTCCCTGTATGTGCAGTGCAGAGAAGAAAATCTCTTTAATGGGACTAGTATAATAGCAAGACATTTTGGGGATACCTTTTCTTCTGCACTGATTATAAAAAAATCTGCAAGCAACCATGTCCATAGTTTGATGCTTCAGCAAATGTGAATCTAGGCTTAAGGAGTCTGTTAAAACCACTAAATGAGCAAATGGCAAGTTATTATTAGAATTTAGGATTTTTAATTTTCCTCCTGCAATGATGTTACTGCCCAACATCACTTGCTCAGTAGGTATGTTCTAGTTCTGTTGACTCTTTTCATCTTCTAGCAGGATAATTGATAGGAGAAATCTGAGTTGAGGAATTTAATATTTACAAGCATTACTTTGACTAATAGTCCTTAAGAAAGTATAGGAGAACGTCAGAAAATGAATTGCTCTCAAACTGTTGGTATATTGAACAGAAATTAGCAGAAGGCCTTTAAAAATATGTGATTATCATGAGGAAAATAATTAGATATTTCAGAAATACATAGTTTAAGAAACAAATGAAATTTCCTGAGATTGTTGTATCTTGCCTTCTATAATTAAATCATAGCTGGCTTATAGGGACATTATTTATCAAGTCCTTTAGCAAGCTTAATAATTCATAAATCGTTTTATCCTGTATAATAACTACTGGTTCCCTATGAAGCTTACAATATTTATGATGGCTCCAAGAAAATTAATCAGAATAGATGCAAATATAATGACATTCCTGGCCAAGTAGGTCTCATTAATCCAGCAGCAAGTTTTCCGGAGCATTAAGGGTAAACATTTGTAATCCTCTGCTGTGGTGATTAGCACAAGAGCGGAGTGCAACATGATCAGAATAGAAAATTGAATGACCATTGGTATCACCCTGGGGAGAAAAAAAAAAGAGAATCCAGCATTAAACTACATCATTATACCACTGCTAACAGTTAACTCTAGGAAAAATCAGTTCTCATTAATTCAAGACAATTAGTTAAGGGAAATAAAGACAGAGAAAGAAGAGATTTATTCTTGTTCCATGTACCAGCCATTGCTTCACTTCGTTTGTTGATGAGAAATTGCTGTTGAAGAAGTAAGCCAAGGAAATCACTGCCAGTACCTCTATCTGACTAACTAGTGTCTGAGCAATAAGAATTTTCCTTCTTTCTGGACGCAGTTCTCCCTTAAGTTGCTTTTAGAACAAATCTATTCACACTGTGGGATTTTCTCTCCATATGGATATATATATATATATAAACTGGTTCCCTCTCCAGTAGGTTAGGAGTTTTGGAAAAGTGAGATTTTGTATACTTCACAACACAAATGTCTTAAAATTATTCTGTATTGCTGGTCGTAGATTGTAACAGAAATGACTAGTACAATGATGCAGCTTGATTTCTGACGTCAGGATATTATAACTACGAAATGCGAGATTTCCCTAATTTTAACTAACAGTGAGTCAACTGCTGCTAAGAGTAGAATAGAATCAATTCCCAAGAAAACCCCACAACACTCTCCAGATCTTCGGTTTTCACAGAAGCCCTTCAAGATATAAATCAGATGAAAATGTGTTCTGTGGATAAAACATTGAATGGACAATTCAATTCCTTTGAATAAAAAAGATTAAAGACAGATTTTTTTTCTTTATCTTTCAATATATTTTTCTAATTTATTTATTTATTTGTTTGCTTATTTATTTATTTATTTTTCCCTTGCTTAAATCTAGGACATGAAGTCAATCAAGTAAATGACATGCTTGAGAAATGTGGAAAATTATTTTACTTCACTCTGGAAAAAAGACTCAGCACTTCATAAACTAATTTTTGGTGTTCCCATTTGGACAAGTTATTCTCTTTTTGCATCTCTCAAGATTTTTATTTCAATTAAACTCGCGCAAATTAAAAGTAACATTACCATTCCTTCAAAATTGTCCTTTCTTCATGCTGTTTTCTCTTAACTTTTTGGAATGTGTATCAAGTAATTAAAATTTCTAGTATCCTAATTCTACACATGCCAGAACACTATAGCAATTTATTTGTAATGTCTCACTGAATAAAATATTTGAAAAGGGACTTTCAGGGCATCCCAGATAGACTTCTGCTCTTCCAGTTGGCTGAGTGTATGTGTGATGTACTCTTCTAATTAAGCTTTTGGTAAGTATATGTTTTATTTTATTAAAAATATGAAGTTCTAGATCTGGCTACAAGTCTGCTAGTCTGCTCTCCTGCATCTTGTTGAGTAAGGTATAATGCTATTTATATACTTGGGCCCCATTGCAAGAAAAAGGTGTAAGGTGAAAACAGAAGTGAAAATGGCATTGTAGCTTTTCTTTCCTAATTTTTCAGGAGGTTAAGGACAGCTATTTTCATTCCCTGCATCTGAGTGGACTATATCTAAAATTTCCTGAAGTTCTTAATTTCAGGATGTTCAGATTAGGCATTAGCCTAATTCTGAACTAACAAAGTTCTAAATTCAAAACTGTGATTTGAGCTTATTAAGTAGAAAACCTTCATTGTAGAAAAATTGTCTGTAAAATAATAGGCATGGAACCAATGGAAAAAAGAAACTAGCACAGATGCATGACCAAAATATGACATTTTAAAAATGACATGCACCCCTCAGAACAATTTACAGCAGTGGAACTATGGCTTATGTTTACTGTTCCTACTCTAAAACCCTCTTAATGAGTGAGACTTGGAGTGTGGAAATTCAATGCACAGGAAAGGAGGCAGTAGTTAGCAATGCATTTTTCTTAAGAAACATGTCTTAACTGGTATGCATAAGATATATATGTGTAAGATGACAGTTTTTTGTGACACTAAATTATGTTACAAAATATTTTAAAATTATATAGGAAAAATACAAAAATGGAAGTTCTGTGGTCTAATGAGCTGAAATAAGATGAATTATGTATTAATGTCCCTTAAGAGCTTCCATGCAGTAATGTTATATTTGAAACTCTTCCAATGATGTAATATTGGTACACAATATTATTTTATACTTGCTTCAGCATTTCATTCCTACAAGATTTTTCAGAGGCTTGTATGTGACAAGTACAGAAAACAGTGGAGCTTTCCCCAAGTGAGCTCATCCAGAAGTAAATCTTGTTTTTGAAAGAAGGGGGAATGTAGCTAGTAAAATCATACTACATTAATAAGGGAAGAATGAATAATGAAAAAACAAAGGCTAGAGCAAGACCACAGATTTCGTGATGTGCAATTAAAAATTTGTGACAAGAGTCACATGATTCACTGAAAGTTCCAGGGACAACAAATAGATTATTTGATGACATGATGAAACTGCCATGAGAGTAGTTTCTATCTGCGAAAATGCACAGGAAGTCACTGATGCTTTCTGTAAAATACACTATGTTCATAGATACACTGAGGATGTGCTCATGAACAGAATTTCAGAGAAAGGATGTAGGTGCGAAATCAATAATCTGGGAGACAGATTTTTTTTTTTTTTATGGAACTTGTAATGCATGGGCACTAATATTCTAGTTTCTCCCTCACTACTGTGTATACGTAGCTCAGAAGTATTACATTGTCCAAGACAGCAGACTATCCTGTGAAAAACAAATAGAAAAAAAATTAAGATAGTTAAGAGGGAGCAATAGAATCAAGGGAGACAAAGTAAAACCAGAGAAAAGTTGGACAATATGGTCATGGAGAATTAGTCAAGAGAGCTTATCAAGAGAGCTGTGTAGTTCAGGATAAGATCCATCTTACTACCAAGAAGTCTCATATTTATTCAACTGAAAAGCACCTTGTGATCCCCTGATTGACTGGTTCTCCAGTGGCTATATTTGGAACCCAGAGTATAGATACTAGTTTACAAGAATTATGTGAGATGAATTGCTTCAGTTTAATACACTAGAATGTTCTGCAATAGCTTTCCTACTTTCCAAAGCCATATGACTGAAATCCTCTTTGGAACTGATATTTTCTATCTATATCTTTGATATATATAGACAATTTATTTATGCATATGTAGCCCACCAGTTCTGCTGACCTAGCCTGACCCAGCTTTAAATGAAACCAGAATAAAGCTTTAAAAAAGATTAGGGTTAAGTCTCAAGATGTCAGACCAGAGGACAAAAAAACGTGAGTTCTTATTTCAGTTTTCCACATTCTAAATTTAGGACGAAATGTTACTTCATTATAGTATTATACAGAGAGCATCTAGGAGCCTAAATCTGGAATATAAATCCAAAAATGCAACACAACCTGATAGGTGCCTGGGAAACCATGGCCTTGTTTTTGTTCATATTAAATATGTAAGGAACAACAATTATTCTGTTGTGTCTATACAACTGAATGTGTGTTTTTCTCTTGTCTAAGTCTTCTTAAGATAAAAAGAAAACTACACTCTTCACATTTAAGACCTCCAAAAGATCAGTCCAGTATCCGTGTTAAGATTATATTGACAGCATATTGATAGGATCAAGTTGAGAAGAAAACATTAGGAGGTTAGAGGAATAGGAACAATAGCAACATAAGTTGCTGCCAAAGAACTTCTCTCTGCAGTGGAACACCAGGGTAGATACCCTCTACACTGAATAAGCAACCTAGGGCCAAATGATTTTCATCCCAGAGGTTCCTTTAATGTCAAGATCAAATGAGGTTTGAAATGGAGTTTTTGCCTTCCCTCTTCCTGATGCACAGTTGGAAATCAAGAGTTCTGAAGCCAGAAGGAAAATTTATGTAAAACAAATCATGCAGATGCCTAAATGAACAATTTTTAATCTGTTTGTCTCCCCTCACAAGAATAACCCTGGGAAAAACTGTCAGATATACCTATATTGTAGAAGTTCAGCCTAGTATAATCTATTGTCCATGTGAGCATGTACAAAGTTCATTGCAGGAGATTAATCAAACTCCCAGGATGTTCAGATGGAGAAGATGGATCACTGTAAGATAGGCAGTGTAACTTAATGGCTTCACAGAGGATAATTACAGCAGAAATATGGCATTAGTTTATGTCACATAATATCCCCAACTCAATATTTCAAAGCATGAAAACTGCTGGTAATATTCTTAAATTCTGTGAGGTTCTTGTCAGGGGAAAATATGAATGGATCCAATATTTATCCTGTAGGAGACAGACATAAACTGAGATAAAATACAGGAACAGACACAGTAGACGTAGATGTAGCGGTAGAAAGGAGATGTAATAATAGAAAGATGATTCCTTATTGAATGCACAGATCACGGCAAACTATCTGGAGAAGTCCCTGCAGATACTTTATGATGATTTAAATAATGTTTTCTTTCACTGTTTCAAAAAAATTCCCAAATGACACGGTTCAGAAAATATTCAGATGTATTTAAGCAAATATATAATTCCATCTCCGTTCAACGGAGCATTGAGGCGTTAGTTGAAAGGCAATTAATTGTGTTGTATGGATAAATTACCACAAGGAGTGTAAATTATACAGTTTGTAAGCTATTCCTTGCAAACTGTGTCCTTGGTTCTCCCATACAGTAGCTTACTTCTCTGATATCTACTAGAGATATAAACAGAAGTATATAGGATTTTCTGTAAAAAAAATCCTGCTTAACTTAGTGATATTTTCTTCATGTGTTCATTCCTGGAATTTTTTTTTTTTTTTTTTTTTTTTTTTTTTGAACAGAAACGTCAGAATTTTGAACTTCCAGATTATTTTCTCATTCAGTAAGCTTAATCAAAACCTGCTGTGTTAGTGTTGCTCAGCTACTGCTATTTTCATTTAAAAGTCATGTTTTGTTAAGACTGAAACAGACTTTGAAGCAGAATATCATGAATTGAAAACTGAAGACTAAAATTTGCCTTCTTAAATCTTTACAGTTGTATTCAGTTCCTGAAAGAACATAAGAATGGCCATAAAGTATCTGTGCACTTATACAAATCTTTCTCAAAAGAGATAATGGTAAATATTCTTTCCCTAGATATCTTCCCAGCTTCTAAAAATCAACATTTAAGGGAATTCCCAAGGCCTGCGTTTCAAAATTTTATTTAAAAAATTCTACTGATCTTATACAAAATATCTAAACTTTATTTGCACTTACTTATAATTTAAAGCCCATTCAACTTTCAGTAAAAAGGTCTGCAAAGAATCTGAGACATGCTGGAGGAAACACAATAGTAACATGCAATATGGGAAACCATATTTGGTTTCAGAAACCAGAATATGAGTCAGCTGTGGGCATGGTGGCTGAGTGCCCCACATAGTGGCATGGTGCCTTCCCCATTAACTCCAATGGCACCAGATACCCTCACAAGAATTAACAGAGATTTGTGAGAGAATCTGTGCAGATTGAAGAAATGTCATGTATTTTTGCTATTATTTCAGTGATTGATATAGCAGCAGAAATTTTGGAAAACGGGTTCAATTAATAAGATCCATAAATCTCCTTGTACATACTGAAAAAATATAAAAGTAACAGCTACAAGGAGTGAAGAATTTTTAATGTAGTTTGTAAAAAGAGCTTCAGACAAGCGAACTTACGAGTATTAGAGCACTGTAGCACATAAGGAAAATGTAAGGTCAGAAAATTCTGGGTATGTTCTCATTTACATTCAACTATGAAATACATAGAGTGTGCAGCCACTTGCTTGCGTCTAACCACCATTTTGTTACTCTGAGACATAAATGTAGTGAATCAGATCTTCCAGAGGTGATTCAAGAGGTATTGCTACATTAATGTAACATAAGCTTCTTATTTCGTATAAAAGTATTGTATTTTCAAAGTTATTCTCCAGGAACACATAGACTAAGTTTCATCTGAGTGCTAGAATTATGATGTTCTAGACACTTTCATTGTAGGACTTTCTTTGCTAAAACCTGAATGGGATTAGAGGCATATTTTGTTAAATAATAGATAGAAGTGACAACTAGTGAGTTTGACTGTGTTACATAGATCAGCACAGAGATTACAGCTATGTCACAGTTTCTTCACTTCAGCAGAAACCTTTTGTCTGGTCAGACCCAGGTAGAAGCAGATGTAGGAGATAGTCCACCAGATCACCTACTGCTGTTGCTTTATAAGGGCAGAACATTGCTTTCCCAAGCTGGGTAGTACGCATCTTAATACGGTACAGCAACACCATTTTCTTATGTACCATGTAAGAAGCAAAAACAAAACAATCACAGATTGTCAGTCAGTTAGCAAAGAAGCAACATTTAAATTCTGGATTATGATCCCTGAACTGAAAGTAGCAGACCACTCTATGCCGAACTCTTGTAAGCTCTTGTAAACTTTTCTCAGCGGGGGTTCTTCTTCAAAACTCAGTTATAATCTATTGATTATAACAACATAATCAATAGATTCACATGAAAATGAGAAACTTCAGATAATATGATACAAAAGTAGATAATAAAGAGGAGGAGGGGAAGGCCAAAATTATTTTCAAAGAGTTTTAGGAACAAACAAAATTTATTGGCTTATTTCATATATAGAAATGTTATTCCACAGTTTGGTTTTCCCAAGAGAGCTTTTAGATATATAGCAATGTATCTTTGTATTTACCTGGAAGAAGGAAGTAAGCTTTGGATAGCAGTGATGAATACGAGAACAATAAATGCGCATACCAAGTTTGATTTGAATACTTCGTCTCGCATTTGAGAATACTAGAATAAAAAAAAAAAACAAGGTAAATTAGTTGTTAACTCATGTAGTGATTTCATAAAGATTATCAAGAAAAGTCTCTCATTTTGATTCTCATTATGAAGTTGCTTTACTGACAGGCTCTTATATATTTGCATTAAAAGAACAAACATGTATCACTGCTGTGTAGCATATTGAATACATAATTGCTTCACCAAAGGAATTATGGGGTCCTGAAAGCAAACACTAAAGTCAACTGTGACCGTCTGCATGAATTTTATTACAGACGTGTCTCTGTGCTTGACAGATGCCATTCTGTTTTCTTTTTTACTTTAAAAAAAAAAAGCAAAACAAAACAAAACAAAAAAAAAAAACAATCAAACCAAACAAAACAACCACAAACTAACAAACCCACTTTGGGACAGTCTATGACTTGGATGTGGGTCATTATCTCTGTGTATGAACATATCCAGAGGCTAAACAGAAACATATCAATGTTGGCATTCTCCATGGAGGAAATGAGGGTATTACTATGTAAAAGATTGTTTGAAGAGCTTTATTATTAACATTTATTCAGAAAGTATTTGTACAGCATATCAGGCCGTTATATATACTAGCCATATATACTAGCAGGATCCATTTTACAGGGATTACCAAGAAATGGAGTAAAAGATACATCAGCAAATCACAGTGGATCAGTTTAAGTGGAGATGTTGCCTGAATCATCAGCTGGTATTAAACACTGCTAATTCAACAAAACTCTAATCATTTATAGTAGATGAAGATTAGTCCTGAGATGTATTTGTCCTAGAGTGATGATACTAAATTTTCTCCAGCTAATAAAATCTCCTTCCATAGGGGCCTGCTCCATTCATTTTACTTTCCCTGAACAATAAGTGAGTTTCATTTAATCTCTTGTTTTGCAGAAGCTGGCAGTTACATGTGCAGAAGAGTCAAAGAAATACCATCTATGAGCATCTTTCTTCAGGAGCTTGGAAATAAGACAAACTGTGGCTATATACCCAGAAAGTGTTATAATTGAGGAAAATGAAATTAGTCAGGAACATGCATTGAAAGAGTTCAGCTATAATCCTGTCTAGATTTAGGCTACAAACATTGTAACATAGAATCATGGAATCATGGAACCACTTAAGTTGGAAGGGACGTTTGAAGTTCCTCCAGTCCAGCTCCCCTGCAATGAACAGGACCACCTACATCTACATGGATAGACTCAAGATTCTGAAAATGGGAAAAAGGCTTTTCCCTTCCCTGCTCCCATTTGCTTTGAGTGAGCGATGTGTTTATCTGTTGGTGCCTTTCATTTTGGATTTTTCTTTGCCATGATTATACCCTGTGTATGCCGCTGTCAGAAGCAGCAACCCTTTGACGTGATTTTTGATGGTGCTCACAGGCAACTCCATTTCATTTTGCTGCTGAAAGCACAGAGGTACTGACCTCTATTTCATTTGCATAGAAAGAGAATGGCATCAGACTGTTTAGATAATGGACTTTTTTTTGGGGGGAGGAGGGGTGCCCCAAAAAAAAAATCAAAGGCAAAAAGAAAGATGGATTTAAGTTTCTTAAAATATAACAGGAAATTCCAGTTATTCCTTAGGGAAATTATAGACAATGAATTGAACGAAATACAAAATATGGAGTTGCCTGCTGCTGTGTCAAGCATTATGTCAAAAGCATGAATGCTGTGGTCTAATCTGTAAGAGTGCCTTGATGAGAAATTGTTAGTGTCTCTAAGGCAGTACAAACACCAATGTCAAACATAGCACTTTTCTAGCAGCCAATCCCTTAATGGCTTGGAAAAGTCATTAAGAATAGATTAAGTCTCAAGACTCTTCCAGAAGTATGAGAAGGCATGTGGCCAGCTAGAGCCAGGTGGAGTTGCAGAAAGAATCATGATGACACATAACTAATTGTGGCTACAATGTTCTACTGATCTAACACGCTGGCATGACTTGATCATAGTGCAGAGGAGACTCACTGTGCTTCTCTTGGGACTTGAGTCCTTTGCCTTGAGCTCTGAATTATGAGTGGCACTGTTTAGCTACACCCATCCAGCTTGCTAAAATTCAGCTCAGATAAGAAAGGCCAAGGTTCCTCCACTGAGCAGTGCTGCACATTCCCCACCATTCAGCTTTTTCTAGAGCTTCTTGGAAGAACGTGATGCTGGACATGCAATGGTCTTCATATGTTCACCTAGTGTTTTTGTGCACTGGAGAGGAAGATGGTTGGCATTATGTTCACTGCTGATCTTCTAGATGAAATGGAAGACAGTGGTTTTAATTTTAGTCTTTCCTCTGGAGCAATGGAAAATCTTTTGCAGCTTCTGCTGAGCAGGGACAGAAGATGGAAACTCAAGGCAGGAGATGAGATAGATGAACTGAGGAGACCAAAGAGTAGATATAGACCCTACTGATAATCAATAACAGAAAAGAAGATGATCAAGAGGGTCAGAGTTTGCCAGGTGTTTCTTGCACAGATCCCTGGGAAGCAACTGGAAGTTTTTGAGTTGAAGGAGAGAAAGTGTGGCTAATCTCTGCAAGGATACAGGATTCAAGAAGTGAGACGTTTGTTTCACAGTCTTTGAATTTCTCAGCCACCTGAACTTCTGATACTGAGAAATTCAGATATTTAGGAACTCGGATATTTAAGTCTGGTTTTGACATAAGAAAAACTGTATTTTGAAAGCCCTTTTGATGTTTTCTGTGTGCTCATCTCACCAAAAATATACAGATTCTTCACCTCTAAGATCAGAATGATTTATGATAGTAATACATATACACAGAAAAGCCTAGGATATGTTTATACAAATCTTTATCCTGGAAACTTAACTTTCCTTAACAAAACCCCTGCCAGTTCCATTACTATTACTTATCCTCTCTGAAAGTACATGTTACTGATGTTTCCAAGTAGTTGCTTCTAAGGTAGAACATCATAATGATATCTTTTAATTTTTGGAAATCACGTAAAGTATTATCAGGTTTTCCTTATGAGCCATTACACATTTGAAAACCCTTAGTGTACTTTCTTACTACCATTAGCAGTACTCTCCAGTGATGTCTTTTTCACCCTGTATGCTTACATCCTATTTGTGAAAATAACCTCTAGCAAAACTGTGAGTAAATTAGTCTCTAAATTAGACATCAAATGCTAATGAGTAAAATGCAGGTTAGTAATGACTAGTCCATTCGAGGAAAGGATCTATACAGTATACCAGATGAAGATCTTGCACAAAACCTCTGAAAAATATATTCTTAAAAAAATTAATGGGGAAAAAAATATACATATTGCAACAGAGAGATAACCCAGTCAGTAACGTAATCATTGCTACTTGTGGTGGAATGTACATTTATCTTATCACCAAAGTGGACTTAAGCGAAATGAGATAACAGAGGAGTGGGAAGATGTACCACTGACTTAAACAGCCATGATATACCGATGAGTTAAACTATTGCAAACTGGGAGCTGTGCTAGCTCTCATGCTGGTTTGGCCATGCTGTTTTCAGATATTCTTTACGTTATGAAACCTCAGCACTTCTGGTACTACAGTAAATCTGCTGTCTGCAGTCTCTTGGTTGAACTGAATGAATAATAGTAAAAACAAATAAATAATCAAAAAAGAAAAATCCATTAACACGGACAGTTGAAAAACTAGAAGTCCAGCACGACATCTGAAATCCATTCAAGCTACCCAAAAAGAGTTATAATCACAGTGCATGGTAGCCCTGTTATTAATGCAGGAGGAAGGAATACAGATTATTGTTCATATGGTCACTCACTTCTCTGTGGTTTCAGCTACAGAGCATTAACACAATTCTGATTGAACACTGTTCCTGTAACAATGCTTGGGAGCAAGATCAGCTATGGGTACAGGTTGTTCTATGTACTGAATAGCTGTGAAGTCTGTGGTGAGAGGGATTTATAAGCAAAAGAAGTAAGTATCAAGCAAGTACCAGTGCTGCATTGAAGTGCGATGGCTAAATGTGAGGGTGTAGTATTTTACATATGAGAAGTTTATTTCAAAGTCACCTCTGATTTACAGCTGCCACTGTGCCAAACTGAAATTAACTGGCAACAGCAAATGGAAACAGCAGTGTGAGATGGGAGACCAATAGACTTAATTCTGTCTGTTTGCTCAGCAACACGGCAGGGAAGAGCTCAAGATGCTGATGTAGAAGGTCATGGTAAGCAGTTGCAAAATGTCAGCGACTAGAAGAAAGCACAATTCCAGGCTGAAAGGTGGGGAGAAGGGGGAGTGCTTCTAATCTGAGTTTTCAGTTTTGTTTCCTGAATGGGCAGGAGGAGAAAAGGAAGAAGTGATAGCAGTAAGAGAATGTGGAGTAAATAGCTACGTTCTGCAAGATATCATTTCTCCCAGTATTTTTTTTCATGATTCCCTGCATATTATAGTTTAATACTGAGGCCAGCACTAAATTGAGAACTAAGTTACACTGCTAAAGCATCTGTAATTAATACCTAGGCTAACTAGGAGGAGAGAGAAGGGTGTTTTCCACATGATCTCACAAGACAATGCCTATAATGAAGAGTAAATTGTAATTCATCATTCCTTAATCCATGTAATCCCTTTGCTTCCTGGTGCTTTCCACATCCTTCTTTGAGCATGCCCATGGTGTCACTGCACACTCAACACAAACAAGAAGGTTCCTGGCTGGCAGCTCTCCAACTGTTGGAGGTGGATGAATGGGAGCAAATAGAAGTGCTGCCATTTTAAAAAAATGTATTCCTATGCTGTGCTAAAAACAACCTACTTTAGAGGGTTCAGTCCACTTTACAGAAAGGAACTGTGTTCATTTTCCTGCACTTCCTCTTTGGTCCAGGCACCTAAAAAGGTACTGAATGAAAGGACCATTTTCCAGCCCTTTCAACATATGTTGGTGTCAAAAATGTTACACTGAGAAGAAAACTATCAAAACAGATAAAAAGAGTTTTTGTCATCCAGAAGTAAGTGTGAAGTTTGTCATTACTGAATTTTGGTCCTGCTAAGAGGAGTGAGATTTCAGCTGCAGCCTTTCATTTCACTGTTCATGAGATCTGGGTTTCTGCCAGTTTTGCATGATAACTCCACTGAAAGAAATATCTTCATATCTTCTTTTGCAGCACTGATGGCTTTTGGAGATTCTACCTTGTGTCTCAGTATCACAGATATTCTTAGAGGAAATCAAACTTTCTTTTTTTAAGAAAATACTTATTTTCCTTTCTATAAGATTGCTTTTAAAAGAAGGGCTTCAATGCATTTCAGACATATTTTTTCTTTTCCAGTGGTTTTCATGAAGCTCTCACCATTAATCACAACCTGAGGATTAATTTCACATAAGTCAAATAAAACAGTCTGTTTTCTGGTGGAAAAATGATGATAATGAAGCAGGTCTCCAAATACTCAATTAAATATTTTTCTTTTTTTTAGTCTAAATTCACATCCTAACACAGACCTTCCACTACTGCATTTCAGTGGCATGAAAGTCAACAAAATCACCTTTCCTATCCCACTCTCTGTTGGCATTCTGCATTAAAATTCTCCCATTGCTTTGCCCTTTTTAACTTAATACATATATATGTGAATGGATTGAAACGTAAATTAGTGGGATCGCTCTGCTGCTGAGAAGCAGCAAAACCAGGAACAATAATTACCACTAGAAAGCAGATTTTAAAGAAGGGATGTTTGCCACAAGGAGCTGACAGACTAATTTTGACTCAAATGGCATAGCGTAGCAGCTGACATTGTGAAGATCAGATGGATTCTACGAATAAATGAAAGGCACACATCTATATAAATATATATATATTATTAATAGAAGTGTCAATTTATTAATAAACTCGATCACTGTTTGTGCCAAAGCAATTTGTCATTTGATAGGAAAGTGCTTGTACTAGGCAGCAATGAAACTCAGCACATGGCTTTTTTTTGCTTTCAGAAGAAGAGTTTGCTCAGGGTAGGCATTTTCCAAAAATTAAATGTAATCGTTGTAGTGCTGTCACAACTGCATCATGACATCGCCCATTATGGCCTCTAGCTCAGCCCCACCTTCTGAAAACTGAAACAAAATTAAGAAAAAAAAAGAACAAAACCAGAACAGAAACAAGGCAAGCTAGAACCTAGATCTTCTCTACTTCAGTGGACATTTATTACAATATGAGTAGCAAATAATGCAGCTACCAAGACTCAGCTACCTTATGCTCCAGGCTGGAGTCTTTAAACATCAGTGAAAAAGGCTTGATATGCTCTCTTCTCAATTTATCGCCACTCCGTAAGTCGATGGTGTGCTCTATTCGCTTGTTAATTTCCTCAGGCCCAGACTGGACATGCAAAGCTTGTGCAAGATGGTTTGGAAGCAGATTTATTGAATTTCTTGTTAGGGCAGCCAGAGTCTAGGGGAAAGCACATGCAAACAGAATAAACCTGCTGGTCCCCCTGGGTTAAAAATGCAATGTTTTAGGTCATGTTGCATTGCAAACCATTACAGCATTCCATGCAATTTATTCAATGAAATCTATAGAATTGTAAAATAATAAGTCTGTTCCACTAAACACATACAGTACTTTATGGGAAATGCTTTAATGTCCTGTCTTATACAGACTAGCAGATTTGCTGCTTTACTGAATGGTAGGAATACATCCCCTTTCTAGATTCCGCTACATAATTATTAGAGTATGAATGAGGGGAGTACACACCAAAATCAAAACACAGTATGTACATTAATGGTGTGTTTTTGCAACTCGGAGTGGAAGCTACAGAAACAGAAGTCAGAAATAAAATGAGAATAATAACATTTTTCTTGTCTTAATCTTAGATTTACTGGATGTGTGTAGTTAAGGAACAGATCAACGAGGCAGGAGTAAAGAAGGTGGCATCTCTGATTGCTTCAGCTTGGGTTTTCAGATAATGTGCTCTTCTTCACTACTGATATATTTCAGCCAGTCAGGATTATAGTTAAGCTATATGTTTGAATGTAAAAGTAATTCACTTTATTTTAAAAATATGATCTTGTTTGCTTTATCCCTTTGATATTTCATTGACAAATCAAAAGAAAAAAAAAAACCAAGAAAAGTTTTTTGCACAGCTCTACAAAACAAAGCAAGTCAAGATAGTACAAAGGATATTTCACCTTCAGGAAAGAAGTAGAATTTGCTTTCATAAAAATAACTTTATCTATTTTTATGTTATGATTTCATGACACAAACCACATGAAAGAACAGGCTAATGGGAAAACAAAGTCTATTACCTGTGATACTCCCAAGCATTAAGAAATGTTAATGAATGTAAAGGATATAAACCTTCATACATCACAGCACAAGACAGGAACTCCGAACTAGAAATATACTTCTGCTTTCGAAAAAAAATCTTCGGGGGGAAAAAAAACAAGGAAACTTTTCTTGTACTGAACTTTATCTTTTTGTACTAATGTTTCAGATATATTAGTCTCAGAGTTAAGCTGCTAGCAACAAGGTTACAGCAAAATCCCATGGAAACAATCCATTACTCAATATTATACGATTAGACATTAAGACACTTTTAATTTAGGTATTTCTGTCTTTTCTAAACTGGGCATTACAAGAAAGTTGTTATCAGTTTGTGGGGATGAAATCTCACAAGAGAGATTGAAGTCACTGTTAAAGAACAGGATCACATTAGATCCTGTTGTGTATATTAAATAACTGATATCTTCATGGAAAGTGAGGATGGAGAAGGTCCTTAATGTTTTAGTTGTGTATTATTCACACTAAAGGAATGTTCTCAATTCATTCTAGAAAGCGACTATGTTTTTTTCAGATTACATTTTAGAATTTGATCACTGTGAAGAACTGTCTTTCTGCTGAATGTATGAACTGGTTTAAAGTCTGTAATGGATAGACATGCCATAATGTCAAGAGTATGGCAACAATCATTAGTATTGGTGCAAAACCAGACTCTGAAATTGTATTTAATTTCAGAGTAAAATAAGAAAGTTTGTATCTGAATGCAGCAAGGTCTCTCTCTTACACAAGCACACACATGTAAGACAATTGCTTCAGAGTAAATACTATTACAAATAAAGCAAAATGTCGTGCAAATTATTGGCCATGTATGTGTTCTAACCATATTTTCTCTCTGTATAGAAAGAATTAAAAGCAAGCAAACAAACAGTAAATTGTATTCCACTCTACATTAGAAATATTTTACAGACATTTAAAGAAAGGTACCACAGAATTAGATTTTGCTTCCTTTCAATAATGCTTTCACGTAACAAGTGCAATCATCCTGACCTCAGAAAGAAGGGCCATTTGTAATATTGATATTTATAAATCACTTGGAAAGATTTCCATTTGTTTTTCTTCATATATCAAAGTCCAGATCTTCCAAGGAAATAGGGAAATACATGCTTAGATATTTAAAAAATGGGATACAGGTAGGATTTTGTTCAGAAAAAAAGTAAATTAAAATTCATAGAATCACAGAATCAAAGAATCCTTAGAGTTGGAAGGGACATCTGAAGGTCATCTAGCCCAACTTCCCTTCAATGAACAGGGACATGCACAGCTAGATCATGTTGACCAAGGCCTTATCAAGCCTCACCTTGAAAGTCTCCAGGGATGGAGCATCCACCACATGTCTGGGTAACTTCTTCCAGTGCCTCACTATTCTGTCTTAAATCTTTTTCCTTATATCTAACCTAAATCTTCCCTCTTTAAACTTAACATCTTTTCCCTTGTTCTGTCACCACAGACCTTGCTAAAGAGTCTGTTCCTTTCTTTCCTATAGCTCCTCATTAGATATTCAAAGGCTGCTCTCAGGTTTCCCCAGAGGCTTGACTTCTCCAGGCTGAACAGCCCCAGCTTTCTCAGCCTGTCGTTGTAGGAGAGGTGTTCCATCTCTTGGATTATTTTTGTGGCTCTCTCCTGGATGCAATCCAACAGGCCTGTGTCCCTCCAGCACTGAAAACTCCACATCTGGATGCAGTACTCCAGATGAGGCCTCAACAGTACAGTACCTCCCTCAACCTGCTGGCAACACTTCTTTTGATGCAACCTACAATTTGGCTGTCTTTCTGGGCTGCAAGGGCACATTATTGGCTCATGTGCAGCTTCCCATCCACCAGTATGGTCAGGTATTCTTTAGCAGGGCTGCACTAAGTCCTTTCATCCCCCAGCTTGGATTGGTAGTGAGGGTAGCCTTGACTCAGGTGCAAGACCTTGTACTTGGATTTGTTGAACCTCATGAGATACACCTGGGCCCACTGCTCAATCCTTTCTAGGTCTCTCTGGATAGCATCCCATCCAGCTGGTGTGTCAACTGCATCCTACAGGTGCTTAGTAATACTTTCAGTTGGTCAGTTATGTGCAGCTGTTGTCAGCTAAGATGCCTTATGGCATCCTGGAAAAGTATCTAGAGAGACCCAAGGGTGACATAGAACTCCATACACAGTTGGTCCAGTTGGAGACCAGCTGGGGTTTGCTAAATTTTCTCAAACTGCAGTAGATAGCCACAGTTAAGAAACTGTATGAAGCTCCTATTCAATCCTATGAAGCCTACTGAGCTATTTAGATAGTACACTAGTTGGTGCATTCAGTTGTTTCAGCATGGCTGATTCACAGTATACGAGATGTCACAGAGTCTCTTCCTGGTTTTAGCAGATAGTCCAGATGACCACAGGTCATTCATAGGTGCCTGGTTTAACACGGCATGTGGGTTTCTCACACATCCTGGAACACCACAAATAACGTTAGACCCTTATATTTGGGAACTGAACTCTGTGGGAAGTTAACACCTGATACAGTCAGTAGACAAAACCATGAGTGCCTTGGCTTTGAGCCAGGTTTCATCCTGCAGTTTATACCTGTTTGCTGCCTGGGCAGTCTTTTAAGTACAGTTTGTTTTTTTCATAACTGCTAAGTTATCACTACAGTATGCTTACCCAAGACACAGATATTTAAATCTGCTTTTGTCTAATTCATGTCATTACAGTCTCATTGTGGACTCCAGCCTGACATCTGGTCACCACATTTTGCTTTTAGCTACTTCCTCTGCAAGGTGCAGAAAATGATCCAAATCCACAGTCTTAAAATAGAATATCTTCTCTTTGACTTTCTTTGCTTTAGAAGAGAAACCCAAACACCTGTATCAATTACAGAAAGTTCCATCCAAGTTAAGCATGAGTTCAATTTCAGAGTAAACACTTGTATCCTAGGCTTACCTAAAAACCAGACCTAAGCTTTATGGTTGTAACTGTTAAATAAACTCTTATACTTTTTATTAATATCTATGGTTCTTTTCATAAAGATGGTTATTCTCTTCCTCACTCACATCAAGACACCTTCAATTCACTGACTTAGGCTACCCATGCAAAATGAAGTTGAGGTAAAGAATATGCATTGCAGAGAATTTGAATTTGGGCAAGAGAGCTGTGTAATACAAAATTCTAGTTACTTCAAGTACAAAACCAAATTCTATTCTATTCTATTCTTTAAAAAAAAGTGAGAGATCGTTCTAGAAATAGATAATTTGCTACCAAAAAACAAATATCTTGTGTCAGACAGTAATGCAGTTATGCCTAGTTCAATAATTTTCATGAACTTATAAATAGTTCATTAAGTGAGAGTTGTTCAAAAATACAATGGAAAGAGTAGGTCTGTATTTATTACTTTTTGTTGTTAGCATCAATGTCAGGTTTAGCTGAAAAAATGAACAATGAAATGATAGCCTATTCTCCATAGATCTTTTGGAGTACAGAAATTGGAATGTCTTAAAGGGAAAGAAGAACAAAGAGAAAGACATCAGAAGATAGGCACAGCAGCATGCAGTCATACCTCTGTTCCTAATTAAATGAGAATATATAGAAAGATATACAGATAATACTAAAAGGCAGTGTACATACAGTTACACAGATGTACAGAACATATATAAAACAAGTGTTTTATATCACAGCAAACTATACCATGCTCCAGTTCAGTTTGAAGAGGTGAAGATACCACCATGGACTGTTTGATTGTGAAAACTTATCATTTCAGAGCAGATTTGGAGGAAGTAGAAAATAGTTGAGAAAGAAAGACCTCCACACAACAACACTTGAAGTTCAACAGACAATGAAGACAGATAAGATCAAGGATGTGCAACAGAAGAAAGAATACATCATGTCATTACAGATCACTCAGAAAAACTGAAGGTAACTGCAGCTGACCTTGTTTCATAAAGACTCATCAATCTTTCAAGTGCAGTGTAAAGAGAGGTGTCTGAGGGCATTTTAACCTTTATTTCCTCTATGTAAAGAGACTTTGCAAGCAAATTCTATGACTGTATAGGTATTGCTGTTACCCGATGTGCTAGTAGTGCAGTGCTTTTGGGAAAATCTGATGAGGAAGTTGTTAGTTATATTTATATCAAGCTACTCGTGACTTTAGGCTCTAATTCATTTGCTAGTGAACCTTTGTTATGCCTTAAAATCAGCATTTAAGTTGTATTATTTTTCTTTTTTAAGAGGAGGAGAAGAGGGGTGTGAAATGAGGGAAGAGGAGAGGAGAGGAGAGGAGAGGAGAGGAGAGGAGAGGAGAGGAGAGGAAGACAGAACAGATAAATTATTTTTCAAGGTATGTTTTTTGTTTTTTTTTTTTTAACTCTTTTCTTTCCCTTATATATCAATAAATTACAGTATGTTGTTTCCTCTGGCAGAAAGTCCACTCACATCTTTTGCTTTGATGGTAGTGCATTGAAGCTATGCAATGAGATACATACTTCGCCTAGGATGTACCAGCTACTTACAATAAATTTATATTTAATTTATTTCTTTAAGGACTGGTTCAATTAAAACTAAGCTGTGTAGTATTTAATTAGAGTTGGGAAATAAAATTGAGAGGAAAGAAAATGCCTGGGCCCCTGGCATTTCCCCAATTTGGATGCATGATTTATTTCTGCCCTGAAAAGATTTGTTTAATCATCTGCTTTTATAGTATGCATTAGAGAAAAGGTTAAAGATGAATTTGTTTTCTCTGAGGCTTCCATTATTGAAATGCACTCAAGCATGCATTCATACTACATGACATTAAAGGAAGTTTGACTTACGTTCTGTTTTCCCACTATGTTATCGAATGGAAGTTCAGGGCTCCATGATCCTTCGGTAAATGTTGCCCCACTGTTTCTCCTGTCGGAGGAGCTGACAGCCTCTTTCACAATATCTTCAGGCAAAGTCAACAGACTCTCCTCAGGTTGTTTAATTAAATAAGTCTCAATGTTATGTTTCCTCAAGAATTCATTGCGTTCTTTGCCATGCCCTTCTTCAACTTTATAATCCCCATTGAGGCAGTCCAGAGTGGCTTTGGAGATGTGGATTCTCCTGCATAAGTGAAATAAGTAGTAGCAGATACTGATTGTACTCTAGTATAAATAGGTAGCAAGGAGTTTTACGAATTCTGTACCATGTTAATATGATAGATAAATAGAAATATTTCTGTTGCATATGATGATTTATATTATGAAAATGAAATATTCAACAAAAATGATCTGGGGGCAAGCACTGTCTTGTTTTTACCAACAAGATCTCAGGAGTGCATGAAGTTCTGTCACAGGAAAAACTCGATATTCATATCTGATGCCTTTGTTCACAGTAATAATTTAGTGAGATAACTTTCTGAATAAGATATGATTGAAAATGAATCCAGATTGCCACTTCAGGTAGATATGGTTAAGAAATGACATGGTGTGTATTCGACCAGTTTGTGTGAAGGCTCTCTAATTTCAATTCTCTGAGCTGAGGTATCACAAACAATTTAAATTAGTAATCTGATTATACCAGACATGAATTAGGGAATAGTTACACAAACTAGCCTACAAACTAGGCAAGTGGAATGATAATTTCTAAAAAGAGTGATGTTAAAATCTTTTGCAAAGTAAATGTAACAAATCAAAGAGATGACATATGAAGAGCTGAAATTCTGCAAAAGTATGAGTGCAGGTCTTTAGATATTTTCCAACCAAACTTGGAGGTGTTTGTTATTTGGAATTTCTTCGCCATAGTTATGATGTCTTGAGAAGGACAGAAATAAATTCAGTTAAAACAAAATAGAATAGATGTTTTTTATTCCTATCTTTAAGAAATCTTCAACATCCTACATGTAAGATAAATTGCAGACACCTCTGAAACACATCCAAGTGCTTAGCCATGCAATACCTTACAGAACAAAATTATAAATGCACTATGAGGAGATGTTCATTAGACATTTAGCTAACTCAAAAAACAAAGGCACTATGTCTTCAAAATTGGTTCATTTTTTTAAAAAATTGGACATACAGCACTTTTGGAAAGTCAGGCTTGCAGATTCCTAAAATTCAGAGTTAGGTAAAATGCATCATTTCTTTATGACACACACTTAGGAATTTTTCCTCACGCACTAGAAATTGTTTAGGCTCCACAGAAAGAAGCAACACTTAGACAATCCCAGGGAACTTTCTTCCTGAACTTAAAAAATGAATCTAAAAAATTAATTTGCACAAAATATTTATGGAGTGCAAAGGCTATAAGCACCTATATGATGTGAAGGTATTGTCAGAAGAGTCAATTGCTGATTATCTTTAATCACTGTGAAATGCCCAAGACAATCAGACTGTAGTATTAAATTCATATGAAGTATTAAATATCAGTCTATAATTAAAAAATAAAAAATTGGAACTCAGTCATTTTTTTTTTAACCCCATCTCTGCTTCCCACTGAAGACAACATAGATTCTGTAAAACTTTCACTGGCTAAAGTCATGCCGTCATACGTTCACAGAGATTAGCACTCTGTTGTAAACAAATCTAAGTAACACAAATGTCTAAAAAAGAAGAGTAAAATGATTTTTCAAAATACAAGCAAGATTAGGCCTGGACTTTCAAACCAGGTCATATGCTATATTAGATAACGCATTTCCTAGCCCTTAGAAAACTGAATGGGGTATAATTTATTGAAGTAAACTACTAATTAAAAAAAAAAAAAAAAAAAAGTGGAAGACAAAAGGAACGAAGAATGAAAAAAAAAAGAAAATGATACATTAGTTGCTAGGGTGACTATCTTTGTACTGAATTTCAATCTAATGTAATTTCAGAAGATTGCATTACAAAAGCTTGAAAGATGGATCTTATAATGGGAATGATAACTAGAGTGTGGAGCTGGCTACTGATGTAATATGCTTAAGTGGATCAAGTATTAATAAATCACTGGTAGATTAAAAATATTTCTGGATTTCACCTTTTGCACTGAATAAAAAGAAAACAACAGTTAGACTCCCTCAATTTCATAAAAATGTATTATGTCAGGAATGTCACCGAAGAAAAAGTACAGCCTACCCGAGTTTTGAAAACATACCAAGCCAAAAACTTTAAGTAAAACCTGTCAATGATGCATTCTGGAAAATTAATTATTGGCTAAGTTTTCTGCTAGTTCAATAAAGTAGATTAATACCTAGATGTACCAAAAGAAAATTAGAAGATGGGAAGCTGGCAGAAGAGTGTTTATTAAAAAATGTTATATGATTTTACATGGGAAGAAGTGAGGAGGGGCTGAAAGGATCTTAACTGCTCTAGGACATCTGCTTTGCGTACCAGAAAAGTCTGATGTAAATCACTGCTTTGAGAGACTTAGTGAACTGCTGTCACGTACAGGCTTTGCTCTGTTAGCAAACGGATATATGAGAGTGGAAATTACCCTGCTCCAATAGACTGCAGCTTAGTCAGGCATTTTATTGACACCAGCAAGGTGGTGCCTTCACTGGGTTATTCATTAATAACTGTATTACTTGTATGAATTAACAGCAATAAACTACACTTTTTGCTGGTGTAGATAATTGTTTTGCTCATGCTAACTCATTAATAACTGTATTACTTGTATGAATTAACAGCAATAAACTACACTTTTTGCTGGTGTAGATAATTGTTTTGCTCATGCTAACTAAGCACCATATGACATTTCTTAGTTATCTGGAGCTTTTGTGTGATAAGCAGCAGAGAAAGTAATTTTCTTTTTCTGAAATTTTATACACTGGTGACATACGCAGAGTAAAAAATTTATTTTCAGAGCATGCAAAGTTTCATTTTCTGCTGATCCTATGAATATAGATTACCTTAAGGACCCACTACAGGAAAGAGTGGAGAGAGTCCACATTTACAAACATAGTATAAACAAAATAATTTTATATTTTCCTTGGAACATGGCAGTTCTGACATAACCTGATGTAGGCATAGGGAGCATAGCTCAGATTAGATGGCTTAAATCCTCTGTCACTCAAAACCTGTCTCACTCAAGATGATAGCATCACTTTAAACTTTTTCTGTATAACAGTGTCTATGGCTCTTGCTTCTATGTTCTATTGCCAAAAGTTGCATCATTGTATTGTGGTCTTTTCTACATCTTTCAGTAATGGAAGAGGGAACTGAAAGCGTACAGAATATTGCTGCAATCATTATTGTTGCTTCAAACTTAGAATATGCAACTTCCAAAATGCAGTGAGTTATATGTCGTGTCAGGTAGAAATAATATTTTATCCCCCAGATGCAGTAGCCACCACGGATAAAGGGAAACCAAAAAGGTGAATGGAAAGTGATATATTTTCATATATAGACTGGCTGGGAAAAAAAAAAATCTGCTAAAGCATTAAATATTTATAAGAGCTCTTTGGGACCCAAGGGAATGAACTGGAGCTGTGTCAAGGGACAGACAGGTTGGTTATTAGGAAAATGTTCTTCAGCAAAGGGTGGTGGGAATGGAACAGATTCACCATGGCAGTGGTCATTGAACCAAGCTGCAAGAATTCCAGAACCTTTTGGAAAGCACTCCTAAAAATATGTTTTGATCTTAGAGTTGTTCTGTGTGGAACCAGGAGTTGGACTCACGGATCTTTGTGGTTCCCATTGGGGTATTTATGATTAAAAAAGCCTAGTGTCCGTACCTCCTTGTTATTAGTATAGTGACCTATGAAAACAGATATCTTTTCATACTTTGTATATTACGAAATAAAATACATAGCATTGCCATGCCTCACAGGAGCAGAATGAAGTTTGGAGAAACTCAGGAAATGTCAGCAGCTAGCGGAGATGTTTGGGCTATCTCTGTGTACCATATAGCCTGAACACAACCACTGACCGTCTTCGTGAAATCCTAGGTGGCAAAAGAGGAGAAATACTTTTATCTTTTCCAGTGCCTCTGCATGGAGACCACTTCTACATTGTTTCTGGCTGTAACCTCACATATTCTTGCCAATCATAAAACAGAAGAAAAAGTAAAGCAAACCAACTAAACCAACAAAACACCCAAAATTATAGTTTATGAAATAATGGAAAGAATTGGAAATAGTAACAGTGTGTTGACAATGTTTCTGTCTGTGGGAAATACACGTTGCCTTACCCAGGAATTCCACCAGACTCGAGTTTGTTTGCAATATCCACATCCCATGACCAGACATCAAACTGCCACTTTCGCAGGCCCAGCACTCCACACAGAACGGATCCTGAATGTATCCCTATTCTCATGTCAATGTCATGCTTTGTTCTTGACCTAACATATCTGTTAAACAAGGCAAAAACAAACAAACAGAAAGACCAGGCTCGTGAAATTATATGCAACATTTTTTTGTATCTTTAGGAAATAATACAATGCAAAATACAATGTTAGTTTTGTGTAAATAGTCACTCGATCTGCGAAATGAAGAGGTACCTTTCTAGGTAGTAAAGTGCAGGTAGTAATGAAATAACTATAAAAAACAGATTATCATTAAGCACTTAGTTGCATGCATGGTTCAGTGGCACATATATTATTCCTGTCAGGCAGAAAGAAAAAGATAGGAAGAGAAAAACATGTATGAATGAAAAGATTAATTGAAGTCATTGAGTTCATCAGCTTAGACTTAATAAAGAACTACCAAAAAACATAAAGAAAATGCTATCACCAAATCTGCATATACTTTTACATTTTATTGCATTTTTAATTAACTTCAAAATTTAAAAAATACTTATTTTTGTAAGAAATTTAACCATTACATTTTGTCCAAAGGTGAATTATTTGCAGGAGGTTTGGTCAGAATAAATTATTCTAATTCAGTGTAGTGGCGAAGACCACTTCATAGTTCAAAAGTAAACACACAAAAATTGCATTTGTTAACAGTTTTAGAGGAGGGACTTTGCTTCAACACTGTTTTCAATTAATTTATCTGTGGGTCATAAACAGAATTTTATTGTGTTAAAATAGTTTCTTCTTTTTCTGGTGTGAGAAAATGTATTATTTGCAGCTACAGTCACTTAAACCTAGCACTATTTCTTCCAAGTCAGTGTTGAGAAAGTCAAGCACATCACCATAGGAAATTCATATTTATATAATTGGTCTATACCCATTGGGATGACAAAGAGAGAACTCTTCCAGTCCTTCCTATGTAACAACACAATTATTTGCACCAAAAATACTGTTAGAGCTACTGTTCATTCATATTTGAATGGCTTGCTCAAGATAGGAAAAGCATGTTACTAATGTTGGGCTACGAACAAGATTGCTATATCTCTGCCAAGAGTTCAATTTCTGTGATCACCGAAGTCAACATTAGGGCAACAGGATCACAGAGCAGGCAAAGAATAAACAGCCCTATTTCACAACTTTGAAGCAAAAGCATTGCCTCAGATGCTTCAGTCATCACCTTGACTGACCCTCTCTTGAGGAGAAAACTACTTACTGCATTCATTACGTGGCCCTTTGTTATTGCAACAGGGGCACTGATTCATATTCAAATAATGAAATAACAGTTTTAAAATTGAGATAAATTAATCATAAAAAATAGTGAGGAATTGAAAATAAGCAACTAGTATTCATAACCCCAAACCTTATCCGCTGGAGAAAACTGTGTACATGATATCCCACTGCAGTTGTTTGTCTATTAGAGAAGACCTTTACATGGTATCATGAAGCTAACATATTTCAGGTTTTTAAAACAAAGAGACTCATACAGCATTAATTATAAGAACATAAAAAAGAATGAGCTTTGGGAGGACAGTTATCTGTGTTTAAATAGTATATAGTTTTCATCCAAAAATTTCTTTATTTTGCAATCAAGAAGGCTTGAAATATGAAATAAACATATAATCACCCGACTCTAGAACATGGGACTTGAAAACAAATCCTCCACACTGAAGAAGTTCCTTATGTATCATAAGAGATTAAGAGAAGTAAGAACACTACAATTTGAAACATGTTATGAAGAGTTTTTATAGGTATTCTACAAAAATATGTAAACACTCCTAACTCTCAGAGGAATTGTCAGACAAACCCCCGCAAAATTGTTTCCCCAGTCTGTCTTTTTCTTTCCTTCAGACCCAGATAATTATTTCTCACTTTATGTCTAATTTCTGTATCTTGAAATAGGTTAATTAAAATAGGTTAATTGTGTGTCTCTATGCACATATATATATATATATACTCTCTATTAGATCAGATTAAATTTTAAATGCTAATAAATACTATCATTTAAAACTAAATATTGTAAATTATAATCCTATATTTGTTTGCTGCATGGGAATTAATGCACACAGATCTCATTGTAGAGAACACATACAAAAGATGCCGCAATCAAGCAACACTTCTCTCTCTTTCCAGAGCTGGAGTTGCTGGATTTCAACAATTTTGTCCTAAAATATGATCATGTGTTGAGAAAGCTTTGATCAGCCACATAGCACTTCTGCCTTTATTGAAAACTGCAGGTAGCTCTGATTCCATACCACCTCCTACATGACACTAGAGACTCTACGCAAAGCCATATTCCTTCTTGTCTCATCTGTTATCTTTCACAACCTCTCAGAAACTTTTCCATGTCTGCTGCTGAAGTGGAATTTGATCTCAGTTCTTCATCTGAGGTGAGCTGGGATTTGGCCACCTGCCTGCATCTTCTGATTTAGGGCTGTTCTGTTTTCCTGTCAGATTTCGTGCTGCTACACCTGCAGGGCCCTATCATCATATTCTCCTCTTACTTGCCCTTCACAGCAATATGTCCTTACGTTGATATGTAGGAGACCAATTATATCGAAGGACCTGATTGAATTGAGCCACAGGCAGTCTGGGATATATTTAAACAGAATCTGTCCAGAATATGAATCAAAAGCATGATGGAGATTTGGTCCTTATTCCATTGCTTTGTTATTTGCAATGCAAAATTGAGAACAGAACTGTTGAGAATGTGTTTGTGGACACTTTAGATTTAGCCAAACTTTTGTTAGAAAGTTTTAAATTGAAAAATAAATAGTTGTCGTTGAAAAATGAAATGAATGATTCGTGTGTAAAAAGTCACAGAATTCTTTTTCTTTAAAATTTGAAGGAATGTGGAGTGAGGCATTTCAGAATTATACAGAGAAAGGGACTGTATGATACATGTCTATGTTTTCAAATCCAATTCCCTAACAGGCAGTCTGTTGGTTATTTCAGAAGGCCTTGTTCACATGCTGTTGTAAGACAGAAGTATTAAAAACTCTGAAACTACAGAACCTGAGTCCTCTTAGCCTTAGAAGAAGTAGTAGTTCTCATTCATTCAGAAACAAGTAAATAAATAAATAAATCATACCATGTACTAGATATTGAAAAAAAAAAAAAAAAGTGCTCTTTCCAAATATTCATGTTCTGCATTCTCTAGTTCTTCTGCTTCTTAAATTTATTAAAGCATGAATGAATTTTCTCCAGCTGCTTAAGGCTTTCTGGAAACCCTTTGTAAAAGCACATAAATTGAGTTGAATTATTGATGATCTATAATGCAGCCCAGTTTACCTCAAATACTGCCTCATGAAATGAAACTGTGACTGTTGCTATTCTTGCCATATCTCATTTCAATCAAATTAGAGATGAACATTTCACTGGTTTTAATTGGATCTTGACATCTCTTTCTGTCCAGCATTCTTTGATGGGTATTTGATTTTTTTTTATGCTAGTAAATTGAGGCTTTTTTATTTGCATGAAAATGTGAGCCAAAATTCTGAAATTTGCTTTTCAGTATTTTCTGTAGCTGCAAGAAAATGGAATGCCCTGCAACTCACATGTTGTACATTTAGCTCTGCTAATCAATTTCACTTTGCAAGGCCCTATTTACCAACTGAGATATTTAAAATATCTCCAGCATGTAATTTTTTATTCCTCCGGATGACTATTTCTTTTACCGTTACAGGAGTTTGTTCTCTGAGACTTGTTGAGACATAGTCATTGCTGTTTTCATGCACTTGTAACAGAACTGGGAATTCTGTGGTCTGTGAACTAAATGAGAGTTACAGCTGGCCCTTTGAGCAGGAGGAGGGAGTAATGATCGGTTTCCTGAGATCTCCTGAGACTTTTCAGTTGAGCCTAACAGAATTGTGGAGCTTCTTTAAAGAACTCAAATACATTTTTGGACTGATATAAGAAGGTATAAGATGAACTGAGGTGGCTGCTCTCTTTAATATGACTCTGGGAGCTGTGTCATCCTTGCAAAGGAGACATCCATTACACATAAAAAGCTAGGTAACAGGGCACACTAAAGTACTGAAGACTTCAAATAGTATAGCTACATGAATCACAAGATACAACACTTTGGAGATGGACTTTACAAAGCACTGAATTTACAAAGTAAGACAGATAATATCCCAAGAAGCCAGTTTAAAATAGCTTCAGAATGGGTTTACCCTGGAATAAGAGCTGGATCCCAGAGTCAGCAGCAATTACCTCTAGATAAGTTTCATATCAGATTTATTTTTAATGTAACTGACTTGCTCTGAGCTGACTGATCCTATAGCAATATGAGCAAATCACTGCTGCATTCCCATTGTTTAAGGTCTTCCTGCTCTGAGCTGCAGAAAGGAACCATAAAGGATTACAATACATATTATCAGAAATCTGCTTTTTTACTTGAAAACAAACTATTTACACATTCCTATGCTACCTTGACAGGGTAACTTTGATAGTATTTGGGGGCATTTTCAAAGAGAAGAGTTCTTAGAGGTGCACAAGCTGATTAATCATTACATAGTTCAATTTATTTAGGCACCCAGCAGCAAAACCAGGGAAAGACAGACTGTCCTGCTGCTCTGTTCCTTCACTGTCAATGGCTGAAATAGACATGTGGATGTGATGATAGAGCTTGTGTCTGAAAGGCATTGAACTTGTGAACTAGAAACTTTTGAAATGAAGGCAAGAAATAATTTTTGGTTTTGTGAAGCATTGTTTTGTCTCATATGAATCTGAGCTCTCTCCAACACAAGCTGAGCCCCATGTATTGTAAGAAAGAATCTGTGGAAGGAATCTAGAAATGTATCAATTGCATAAAAATTCATGGAACATAAAAGCAGTTTCTGACTGCTTCAGAGCACGAGTAACTCATTTAACAAGCATTGATCACTACATGATTTTATGTTAATACTCAATTGATGGAGTTACAGACTGAGGTTTTATTCATGTGAAAAGCAGAAAACCTAACAGATCAGTCACTGAGATCATCTAAATTATGTTTCTTTTTTTTTTTTTTTTCATGATTTGATGTTCATATTAGTACCTTATTATGGATAGTTTCTGGAGTTTAGCCTACATGGTAAACTGGCACTGATTTTTCTGTCAAAATAATTATTCTTTCAGCTGGTATTTTAGTGGGAAATAATCCAATAAGCCATTCACAAGTCCATGATTTACCAAATAAATAGACTAGCACAAAGACCTACTTGAACTTCCATCATCTATGTAAATTGTAGTTGGATCTCCATCATTAAACTATGCAAGTGAGTCTTTGAGTATCCGAGCCTTACACAATCTCTGAAATTTAGATTTAATGACAGTTGAGAAGATGGTGGTTAAGGAAGCAATCTTTAACCCTTGGGAACACCAAAGGTCCTGTCACCTATACTGCCACTGTGTCTAAAGAGCAGAAGTGATAGTTACATTGTCCTACTTGACATCCCATGCAACACAGTCTGGTACATTTTAAACACTTGAATTTATTTTTCAGTAACTTGCATCTGATGGAAATCTTTTTTTCCAGGAAAAAAGCTGCCACTTCTTATACTGTTCATACTGTTGCCCATTTTTACATGGTCATACTGTTGCCCATTTTTAAATCCAGTGTTGTCAGTCCACATTAATAATCTCCTCCAAAACAACTTCTCAGTTACGTTATTTTTTTAAATATTATCTAAAAAAGCCTAAATCATTTTCTTATTTTAAAAGTACTATTGCTACACAATAGTATGGCTTATGAAAATGCTTAACAAGCTCTTTAAGGGGACAACACTACATCAAAATTCATTATTTTCATCTTAGTCTTGATATTGACAAATTATTTTCTAAAATTTCCATTTCAAAAGTAGAAATTCCTTTATGATTATTTCCTTTACTTCTCTTAACAGTTCTTCCTTCACACTCTCTCCCTTTCATAATTCCCCTCTCTTTTCCTTTTTCTCACTTTTTCCCTGAGTTTCCCTTGGTGCTCTCACTGTCACATTTCTCACAAAGAAATGAAAAGTTCAGTAAACAAGCATGCTCATCTCTAACTTAGTTCAGAATTACTTTAGTGCTCTGTATCTTCCTCTTATCTATTTCACATTCATTTAAATATATTTGAAGAAGAGATCATGTCACTAAATCCAACCTCATTTTACTGTTGAGTCTTGAGTTCATGTTCTATACTTGACTGTCAGCAAGTAGGTTCTCCTATCTTGAATTTTATCATACGTTCAGAATGCCATCCATCTGATAGTCCAACACAGATTTAGAATTTCACTTACACACAATGCAAATGCTGATGACTGCTTTTTTCTTACAAATTTTCTTCTCCCACTGTATCAATAAAGATAAAATGGATAAAATAAAGATAAAAAGACATATATATATATTTAATAGGTAAGCGGAATAGTAGGTTGTTTCCCTCTCTGTCATCCCTTCAGCTTACATAGGTATTAAAATCAAATATAATCATCTCATGACTAAACATTCCTATTTTATTTTTATCAACTGTCAGAAGAGACTGGCATTAATACAATATATTCAAGACAGGAAGATTTGCACAGCATACAAAAAAGATGTGGAAACCATCTGAATAAATGGACCTATTATAAAGAGCTTATTATTTTTATTTAGTTTGTACTTTCAATTGCATCTAAAAACAGTTTACAGGAGATTACAAGACAGTAATAGTTAGGATTTTTTTTCTCTCATATGATAGGGCAAAGCTCCTTTTCTTCACAGTAAAAATCAGAATTTGTGGAACTTTCCCATGGACAAAAGTCATATTTTTATTGTGCTTGATTATCAAGGGAGCAAATTACAACACAGAATGGAATATATAAAGGCTTTTCTTGCATAAGCTTTGTAACAAGAACAGTGATGTGTAAAAGATTACAGAGAAAACTATGATCTTGGATTGCTTGGTTGAGCTCTGAACAGCTCTCAGAGAGTTGAACAGCTCTCTACATCTGTGAAGAGAGAAATGAAGCAGCAAGACATGAGTTTAGAGCCCTTAAGATCAAGATGCAGAACCTCACTTAATAATGAATTAGCACTTTAGCTGTATGGTATATGAGGCATTTTAAAACACCCAGAAATCTTTTAAGATTCAATCTGTCCAAGATGTCCTTGTTCCACAGGTTGTCTAGCAGATTTTGCATTCTTTTCCTGCTGATGAAACAATTATCAAGAAGGTTCGCAGGAAAATTCTGTAATGATATCCTGATATGGCAGGTTTGGGAGCAGTTCCTCATCTGCAGTTAGGTACTGATCTTTGCACCAACTACATATTGTTGATAAGGGAATGACATATTAGAGGACCTAAAGATGAAAATCTGGTCTATTTAATTTAAAGATTCCTTCTGTCCTAGTTACACAAAGATCTTAAACTGCTGTAAGAGCGAAAAGTTCTGAAAGTATATGGATTTCAATCTGTGATTTTAGTGCCTAAATCCCAATTTAAACAGGATCCTGCTGCATAAATTCTGTTTTGAGGATTCTTTTTTTTTTCTGTTTGGTTTTAATGTCTACATCTTAAGCTAGGCTGAGTGCTTCAGCTAAATCATAAAAGAGATTTAAGAACTAAGGAAGAGCTTTGCATGTCACCTTTAACAGTTTCATATCACCTTTATCAGTAATCTTTAAATGTTTGGATTTTTCCTGCAATCATTATCTGCCTTCCAAAAAGCTTTGAATTCCTGTATACAATTTAATATAATTGTGAAGTCAAGGGATAATTTCTCATATCTTGATTCATCTCTCTTTTCTTTTGAACATAACAAATTTTTGTTTCATGAAAAATTTAGAGGCAGATAAAGTATAATAATCTAATTTTTTTTTTTTTTTTTTTTTCAGGTTTTAGATCAAATCTCCCAATTCTTAGTAGAAATTCAGTCTTTCAAAAAGGGGAGGTTTTTACATGTTAATCATGAGGGAGTTCTATCATTTTCAGTTCCAATTAAGAGACAGTAGAAATTTCCAAGTACTCCCAGACATGAGGACTGAATTATTTGTAATATTCTATAGAAGGACTGTTCTTCTCTGGGAACATATAGATGCACATTAAGATAAGCAAGATAATGCTTCAAAAACAGGAAAAGAAAAGCTTGGGGAAAAAAAATCATCAGATGGCCAGAAATTCAAATGCTGTATTTATCAAACAAGTTGGAGGGAAAATGAACTGAATTGGCCTGGGATGGCCAATATCCTTATGGACTTGGATTTCACAACTCCTTCTGAACTCTTCTATCACTCAGGATATTAAAACTAAACTACCACTTTTTCTAGAGTACTATCTTTGAATCTTTGTTCATAAGAGGACACCATAGTTTTAGAGACTTACATGTAAGTAATGAGGTTCAGAGAAATTTAGAAAAGAAAAATAACTTACGATGGGTTCATTGCACATTATATTACCGAGCAAATGCAAATAATTTCATATGTGCCTCCACGTATTTAACTATGTTTTCCCATCAATCTATTTTTTCTAATTCATAATTCATTTTCACTGGGTGGACTACAGAAGCAAAATACTGATTACTTTGTGCAACATTTATTCTGTGATAATTGAACCAACATTCTTAAACATCCTTTTTACATAAACATTATCCAGTTACATTTTCCATTAATTTGCTTTTGTTAAATTTTCTCTCTATTAAGTTATCTATAATGTAGCTGCAGTACGCTATAACACTCTAATGTACATAATGAAACATACTCAGATTAAAGGGAGAGAGTGGAAAATAAGCAGGCAGACAGACTGCATGGTAAAACAAGCAGGGAAGAGGAGAATATTTTGCTAAGGAAGACAGCAACTGAAGAAGAACTCAAAAATGATAAAAGCCACAAAAATTGATATAGTGGATAAAAAGACTAAGAAAACCTCTTGTGAAGGTTTTCTATGCATCTTCCACTGTCATGGAGATCATTGGACTAGCTTCTGCAAAGCGTGTAACAACTACCTCTGTGTGAATTGGAGTGATATGCCATATGGATCTTAACAATTCTCTCTTAACACTGCTGTTATTTTTAAGATGAGGTTGAGGCAGAGAAATCTGAATTGTTTCGTATAATACCTTTAATAAAATAAATAATAAAACCAATAAATATACAGAAGTGGAAATACCTTAATTTGGAAATTGCTGATAGGCAAAGTAGCACTTAGAATCTCAACCCATAAATACAGTGCTCTACGTTGACTGGAGAAATTCTGTTGCTTTCATAGTGATGATCCTGAAGTCTCTGAACCACCCTAAGAACTACTTGTCTAGTAATAACATTCTTAATAGGCAGTATGGGGCACTGTCAGAAGCAATAATACAGATAGAAAGAAAGTAATATTACCTGATAGTTTTTATCATACTGAGCCCCATTTCAACACAGCAGTGTGCATGGTCCTGGCGAGGTTCTGGGAGTCCAGACACGCAGTAGTAACAGTCTCCCAGGATCTTTATTCTAAGACAGTGATGTTCCTAGAGGAAAGTGTTAATGAAGAAAGAAAAGTGAAGTTCTCTCAATTTCAAGATGAACGTGAAACTGGTTAGTAAAAGTACTGAAAAAAAAAAAAAATAGGTAATGGATTTTTCCTGCTTGTAATTGTTACGAGGGCTGCTCCAATGCAATGCCTCCTATCTTATTATATTAGCCTGCAACTTCAGAGGTGGATGTTGGTGGTATGGCAGTAGAGATTGAATCTTCCCACAAATATCCCCTTACATTTCATTGCTGTGTAACAAAAGGCAGTAGAGGGCCAGTCTGTCAAAAAGGTTTCTGACATGCAAGTGCAAATGATGCAGAGGAGTGTCATTGAATTCCTCCATGAGGAAAAAAAGGCACCCATTGACACTTGCTGAACATTTACGAAGAGCAAACAATGGATGTAAGCACAGTAAGGCTCTGGATGGTGCATTTCAGCAGTAGCAACAGTGAAAGTGGCTCACATTTGCTGGTACAGATTTTTATGAGAAAGGCATGCAGGCTCTTGTTCATTACTGGTAAAAATGTGAACTTAATGGTGGTGATTATGTTGAAAAAGTGTTTTGTAGCTGAGAATTTGCTCTAACAAATAATATTATTGTTCCCTTTTTATCTGTTGTAATTTCCATGGAAATATATAGGAGGCATTACTTTTGGAGTGTCCTAACGTGATTTTGATTTGTTTCCACTTAGACATAAAATATCTTTACATTTTCAGTAAAAAAGATTGATAGAAATTTTTGTATTACATTACGAAGAGGTATCCTTGCTGATGTTGAAAAAGGTTTCATCAGAATTAGGCTGGAATCTAGGCCAAGGATTCGGAAAAGCCAGTTTAGATAATGAAGAATGCAGCCTAGCCTATATTCTTTCAGATCATCCTTTCTGCTGCTTTTTACACTGGGAATAAATGGAAAACAAAACAAAACAAAACAAAACAACAACAAAAAAAACATAACTTTTTTTTCCTCCACTGATAATTCCTTCCCACCTAAAGTCTCCAATGCCATTCTCAAGGATTTTCAACTGCTATAGAAGCTGACTAATTATCTGAATTCTAAAAACACCAAAGGTGCTATACTGTGTTAGGCTTTTTTTCATGGAAAAATGATATTTACTTGGCATCCAGCTAGAGTCATCCTTTACCCTGTGAGCAAGTATTGAATTTCATTTCTTAAATATTTACTAACAGTATCTTTGTAGACTGAAGGAACACACTGCAGTGTGGTTGGGAAATTATTTTAGAAGATCCTTTTAGTGAACAAAAAAAGCTGGATTACCAAAACTTTTGCAGTTCCCAGCCAAGTATAAGAAGTAAGCCTAACATCAGCTGTAAACATGCCCAAAGTAACCTGCTGGCTTGGCCCCTAGGGGTAGCAATCAATGCAGAAGAACAGAGAGCATAACAATTTGAGATACAACTGTAAATGCCTGGGGGCAGCAGGTACTACAAGTTCAGTCAGGGAACCATCTCCATGATTGGCAAATCTTTGGAATAATAAATGCGTGATTAGTACTCAGTTGGTAAAGGTTCCAATCAGAGGACATTAAAACGAAGACCAGTCATTATCAGGAAGAAGGATAACATTTGCTAAAGCTGCTTCATTAGATGACAGTAAAATACAGTCTGTGGTATTTAGTTCAGCTTTTTTTCTCTTTGTCTGTGGCAACCTGAGGTGGACGCTATACTAGTCCAATGAGAGTGGGGGTATGCTAGTGCCACTGGAGATGAAACAACTTTAAGGACACAGGAGCAAATTGGTACAGTGCCTCAGGGACTGAGTTCTGGACCAATGAAGGGGAGTCCACGTTATAATTCAAGATTTTGCCTAGGAAGAATGAAGCGCTGTACTGAATATCAGATAAAGCTTTAAAAACCCCAAAGTTGCAAAAGAAATCAAAGCACTTTGAATCATATAATCATAGAATATTCCAAGTTGGAAGAGACCTACAGGAATCATCAAGTCCAACTCCTGGTTTCACATGGTACTGCCGAATACTAAAAACACATTTGTTGTCCAAACACTCCTAAAACTCTGGCAGCTCCGGGCCATGCCCACTGCCCTGGGAAGCCTGTTCCATGCCCATCACCTCCTGCTGAAGAACTTCTTCCTGACTGCCACCTGCCCCTCCCCTGCACAGCTCCATGCTGTTCCCTCGGGTCCTGTCGCTGTCACACAGAGCAGAGCTCAGCGCTGCCCCTCCATCCTTGTGAGGAGCTGCAGCCGCCATCAGGCCTCCCCTCAGCTCCTCTGCTCTGGGCTGAGAACACTCAGGAACCTCAGCTGCTCTCCTCCAGACCCTTCACCATCTTTGTAGACATCCTTTGAACACTCTAATAGTTTTATGTCCCTCTTGTTATTGTAGTCCCAAAACTTCACACACTGCTTGAGATCAGTCTGCACCAATGCAGTATGTATTTGGTATAATTTGTTCACAAAGCTTTTGTACTTAAACACATTTGCCCAAAAACTTTGTACCTAAAGCTTTTGCTGAAGTTAATTGAAGATTTACATATGCCAAACAGGGTAAAATCTGCTCTGAGCACAGAGAAAGTTAGAAAGTGATTCACCCTGAGGTCTCCTTAAACCACCAATAGGTGTTGACTGAAGCCTTGACCATACTGTATACTACTATATAGATAGATAGATAGAGATATATGCACACACATATAGCATATATATTTACTATATGTAGCATATATAGAATACATGCTACGATACAGTATGTATGCCCTATTCTGTAGGTGGTTTTATGGGTGCAATACCTAGATTTCAATATTTCACAATTAAAATCAAAACTAAAATCAGACTTCTTTACTGACAAGTTGCACATGTAAATCTTATCTTCCTTGTCCCCTTCTCTTCAACCTGTCCACATGCTCACACAAACAAGTACCAAATTATATTTCTTAAGGTTGCAACTGAGATCTTATGATGATAAAATCTACTAAAACTTTGCTCTCCAGTTCGAAAAATAGCAAAGATGTGGGAAATGTGAGCATCTAATTCAACACAGCTAGAAAACTTTATCTGCAGCAGGAAAAACAAAAACAAAAACAAAAACAAAAAAATAAAAGAAAAATCTCATCTGCTTGGTCTTAAGGCTTTATTTGAAATTACTGAAACACCGATTTTATTAAAGTCATAGAGACCTGTGTCATGGCTGCATATCTCTCTAATTACAACCAGAATATGGCTGATCAGCTCAAAAAGATGTGATTTAGATAAAACTAGGAAAAAAAAATCTTAATGAACATCAAGACCTGTTAATGAGGGTTTGATGTATGCAAGTGCGTGTGCACGTGACAGGAAATCATTTCAGCTGCACATGAATGCATATTTTTTCTTGTCTTCATATATCATCTTTATGCTCATTTGCCAAAGTTGAGAAAGATAGCAACCACAGAGAGAAATATTCAAAAAGAGATAACTATATATAGGTGTCCATATGTCATCCAACAGCCGAGGCTGCCATCATAGTCAAAGAGAGCCAGGCAATGCAGTCAGTGAAGCCTAGAGTGATTCAGCTCCCAGCTAAAGCAATTATCTGGGTTTCAATTCAGTTGTTTGCACATAAGTTTATGGTACACTGGAAAGACCCCTGGGTATGTGAGGTGCCTATGCAGGACTAACAGACATGACATGACATACGTCCCTCTAAGGTGGTGCAAGAACCATGCAGGGTGTCTCTATTGGCAACAAATACAAATTACTTTTTGTCTTCCTAATTTTTCTTGTTTGTTGAATTGCTCTGACTGATGTGTTAGTGTGTTTATATCTTCTTTACCACTATTAAACATTCCTTATTATTCTCATCAAAACTATTTTGCATGTTTTGCATGTAAACTGTGGATTTTGTATCACTTGAAACATTTCTGATAGTAAAATATACTTCAAAACAACTGCCTGGAAGGAGAGAGTGCTGATGGTATCTGCTTTGTCAAAACAGGAGTGCGTGGTCTCTGAGATCCCATATGATAATTCTACTTGAATCACACCTCCAACTTAAACTAGATGCTTTACCAGGCTGAATGAATTAGTATCTTAGGGTTAGATGTGTAGGCTAATGTCTGTTCTTTGTGTAGCCATCCTGCATCTTAAAACTGGAGACAGCTTTTGAGTTTCAACCTAACTTTCAGTGATATAAAACCCCTAACAATAACATTCAGGACCAACTTTCTACACCCTTTAAAGCTCTGACTCAATTCTTAGCAACATCATGACAATGCAACATTATCAACAAGTTGCCCACTGCTATTAAAAGGAATGGATAGAAAACAGAAAAAATGCATGAAGTAACTGTAAAATCAGTAAATGAGTTAAATAAAAGAAAATGTCTGTAAGGGAATTTTGATGCAGCAGATATTATGCTGCAGTGTTAAATCCTTACACTACTCTGAGGCTGTTATGATTTTTATTTTATTCTAGTTTCCTTCACTTTCCCACAAGTAGTTCCAGAAGTTTTCCTGTGACATGTATGTAACAGATGATAATGTACATTCACATCAGTATCCAGTCATACACACATTAGTGACATTTGCTGATGGCATCACTTAATTTCTATGCATGTCACAAATAGAGACTTTTTTTTTCTACTTATCTGCAGTTTCTCATGCGATACAAGTGAAATATTAAAGGGCCTGATTCTGCCAAGACCAATTGAAATCAGTAGAAATTTTGCCTGGGGATGTTGAGCTGGCTCAAACACTCAGTTATTAATAGTAGTAATTCAAGATGAATTCAGAGGCCATTGATAAAAAATAATTTTCCAAATCACCTTAATTCAGAGAAAAGAAGATATGCAGTTCTTTCACAGACAATTGCTTCATGCACTTGAATGATTTATATTTAAGCTCATTAAATACACCCTCAATGTGAGCAAAGTAAATTGGCATAAAATGGAGCTGAAGAAATGAGTCGCTCAAATATCAAGTTACTGAAAGATGCAGTCAGAAACTTCATTAATTTCTTGCTTCCTTGGGCTAAATTTCTGAAGAGAGAGAGAGGGGAAAGTGACTGTAGTTTGTGAGTTACATTGCATTTTCTATCTGCCTGTGGTGATTTAATCACTTCACCTACTTTTCAGTAGAATCCCATAGGCTAGTGAACAGACCATATGGAAGTCCTCATTAGCAACTTTTTCTAATTCCAAGCTAAAATTTAGAACACTGTGGATGAGAAATTACTGAGTCTGAAGTGAAGAACAAAGAGATAATACTTACAGAACTTTTTGAAAATGGACGGAGAAAGAGGAAGCAAGAGATTGGCCCTAATATGCAATAGCTCAACTCTGAAACATTTGCCAAAGGTAAAGGATACCTAGATAAAAGGTCTTTCTCAGCATGAATGGGATCTAGGCCAAGGCTTTTAGGCAGCAGGCTAGTTGGGACGGGATGGAGAAAGAGGTCCATCCAAATTCCTTCTATTGCAGCTCCGCTGCTTTTAGAAACACAGCTGAGACCTTGACAGAGCCAGATGGTAGGAAATTGTCTAGTCCTCCAAAAAAGAGGATCAGAATTTGGGCGATGGTTGCCAGAATTCTTTATTGTCATATAAATGAAGGAAAATATGGGCAAGGCACCACCTTGCATCTTCTGCCTGGACCAAGGAATACTTAAATATTTTTACACTAGATATCAGCATAACAGATCATATGAATGTTATTGTTTACAAACGCTTGTTATTCACCAGTATTAGGCAATTAATTATTGATGCTAGTGAGGAGGAGAAAACATTGGACTTAGACACCACAAAAAAGAACATACACTTCCTGTGTTACTATTAATTTGCATAATGTTCTCATAATTAATTAAAGATCATATTTGTATGCTCATAAACCAGTAATTCTGTTTATTAATACAGTACCCCAAACACATAAGAATGGAGGGAGTCACACTGGCCTATACATTTAAACAGATGGTTTTGTTAGGAATTTTACTGTTCTATGGGTTGTATGCTTGAAGATCATTTCAAAAAAGAAAAAAGCACTGCCACCTCAGAACTAAATGTGGTTGGGAACAGTAAAACACTGCAACATGAGTGTTCTTTGTGGAGAAGACAAAGAAGTCTTTGATGCCCTCCACTCTTCTTTGCTTGTAATGAGTTGGTACAGCAGATGTACTGGAGTACATCAGACCACTAAGATTATCCATTCCAACCATCAATCCACCACCACCATGCCCACTAAACCATGTCCCTCAGTGCCCCATCTACACATTTCTTGAACACAAGTGATGGCGAATCTATTCCTTCTCTGAGAAACATGTTTCAATGTCTGACCACTCTTTCAGAGAAGTTTTTCCTAATATCTATCTTGAACCTCTTCCGCTGCAACTTCAGGACACTCCCTCTTGCTCTATCACTAGTTACACAGGAGAAGAGGCTGACTGCCCACCTCACCCTGACATCCTTTCATTTCAGGGAGCTATAGAGAGTGATAAGGTCTCTCCTGAGCCTCCTCTTCTCCAGAGTAAACAACCCCTGTTCCCTCAGCCATTCCTCATCAGACCAGTGTCCGAGTCCCCTCTCCAGCTTTGTTGCCCTTCTCTGGACATGCTCCAAGGCCTTGATGTCTTTTTTGTAGCGAGGGGTATAAAACTGCGCACATTAATCAAGCTGTGGCCTCAGCAGAGCTAAGGACAGGAAGACGATCCCCTTTCTGCTCCTGCTGGCTACACCATTTCTGTTAAAAAATTTCTGCCTAAGGAAGGCATTAATATTAATTAGGTTAAGCCTAATTAATGTTAATGAAGCTTTTTTGTAGGTAGATATACAGAAAAATCTTCATCTCTTTTTTATGTCAGCTTGTTTTTCTTCCTTTCCAAGTGGCCTCTTTTATCTTTAATAACTGCAAATTTTTCACAAATGTCATAGAGAAAATAGAAGGGAGAATTAGCTCTATATGAGACAACATTAAATTTCTCTTTTATAGGAGATATTGAACTGAGTTATAATTTTTATTCAAAGTGTTCTTTGATAACGAAACAATTATATGTACAAATGTACACCGTAGTACTTGATATAACTAGCAAACAATTTGAAAATTATCAGAGATCTCATTGCTTCTGCATTGCAGAAGAAAAACAAAGGCTGAACAAAAGAAACAACAATGCTAGATCACATTGCTCAGTATTGTAAGCCGTGAAATACTGTCTTCTTTAATATTATATGATTTATATAAGAAGATGTATCAGATCAAACATTCTTCATTATAGAATATAGAATTACAGAACACTACATTTATTTAGGAGTAAATAAAGATTTATAAGGATTTTCCTTAAAATACATAGAAACTACCTCAAGCCTTCTGCAACTGGGCTCTTTGCTCTGATGGTAATACTTAGCGAAACTGAAGAGCTTTGAGTAACAGCACCTATCTAAAAAGCCTCAAAATGAGGTTGGTCTGTTATTTATTTATTTATTTATTTATTTATTTATTTTTACTGTAACCTGAAATGTGACTTGATCAAAGAACACAAATGTATACCTGAAGAAAATCAAGGGCTACAAGATGGTTTTCTTGTCTAGGAAAAATAGGCATAGCAGAAATCAGTGAATACAGTTCAGTGCCAGAAAAATCAAATGTGAAGTAAAGCATACCAAATTAGCAGAGAGACTGTTAAGGCAGCAGAACAGATTCTCAAGACAAATGAGAATTTATGTCTTGGGACCTTCTGAAGGAAATGTTTTTGTCAAGTTTGAAAAGTTAATATAAAATCTTTAGGATCAAGATTAGTCCCATGTAAATCATGGAACCACACTGAATCACAGAATATTTGAAGCTGGAATGAAACACTTGGAAACATCTATTCCAACTCCCGTCCTTCAAGCAGGGTCACTTAGAGCTCATTCACAGAATCACAGGATGGCCAGGGTTGGAAGGGACCTCAAGGATCATGAATCTCTAACCCCCCTGCCACATGCAGGGTCAGGTTCACATCCAAGCCGGTTTTAAATATCTCCAAAGAAGAATCCACAACCTTTCTGGGTGATTTGTTCCAGTGCTCTGTCATACTTTCAGTGAATAAGTTTCTTATGTGCAGATGAAAATTCCTGTGTTTCACTTTGAGCCGTTTTCTTATTATCCTGTTGCCAGATACCACAGTAAACAGACTGGCCCCTTTCTGTTGATATCCTCCCTTAGGATATTTGTACACATTAATAAGATCTTCTCTCAGTCTTCTCTTGTCCATGCTAAATAGGCCTAGCTTTCTCAGACTTTCCTCATATGAGAGATGCTCTTGTCCCTTAATCTTCTTTTCAGCACTTTGCTGGACTTGCTCTAGGAGCTCTATGTCTTTTCTGTACTGGAGATCCCAGAACTGCACGAATACTTCAAATTTGTGTCCAATCAAATGGACCAATAAATGTCAATTTCCAAAATTTTCTGAGAGCATGTGCTAAGTCCAGTGCAAGATTTAGGTTTGTATTTTAAGTAGACGGCCCTTCCATCAGAATCCAGGACCTTGATTTCCTGTATCATGCAGGGTGAGAATTTGCCTCCTCATTTGGAACACAATTTGGATGACATCTGGACAAAGGTCAAAAGTCATGCAGAGCTGCATCAGATTCTATTCCTCTCTGGAGTTCTTAGGAATCTCTACTGTCAGGACACTAGGCAAGTACCACAATATCTAGGTCTTAGATTATCAAAAGGACATTCTTTTTGATAAGTCTAATTAGCAATGATTAGATTACTCTAACAATTGCTGTAAAATCTGTTCAACTTCCTCACTAATTCTTTCTTGTATCTTCTGCCTCTCAAAGGTTTGGTCTAAACAACTGGATTAGCCTATCCAATGATATGTAAGAGAGAAAAGTAAATTCACAGATTGGGAGAGAAAGTGCAGGGACTAGACCCTCATTGGCTACAGTAGCAGCCTCGTTAGATGACTCTGCTGTTGATATCTAAAGATATTTGCAATGAAACCAATCTATGACCAAATAAAACTATAAAGGAAGAAAAGAAAATGCAAGCCTAGCTAAACTGGGCATAGGTTATAATCTGCTTGTATTTCTGTGCTTATCTATTTGCTCTTTTTAAGTAGTACAAATTAAGTAGTGAATGATTTGCTTAATGTAATAAATTCCAGTACTGTGTTTAATTTCATTGTGGAGTTAGAATTCAGCTGAAAGACTGTAAAATCTGCTACTAGCCTTTTCAAAGACTGAGAACTGACTATATATAATTTTAATGGATTAGTATTTTATGTTCTTTGGTTCTTATAAGAATAATCTAAGTAAAGCTAAGATCTTAAAAAAACCCCCACCACTTTCCAGCAAGGACCAGAGCTAGAAAACTTCTCTGGAAACTATGGCATATGATCTGCTGTCATGTCATTCTTGGTCCAGCATTACAAGAGTCCAAAACTCCAGTGACTATCTGAGCTCTTACTTTCATCAGAACATATCACTTTTTATCAAATTTGTCTGTTATCCAAACTCAGTGACTGTATAAAATACCAGTGAGGAAAATACAAATAAGTTTTGTTCAAAGTAGTCATAGGTTCTTCCCCAAACTCCCAAATACAGTTGGCTTCATGTCCCTTTGCAAATAAGCTCTGCTTAACTCACATGTGCTAGTCGGTCAAATCTGGCAAAGAGTTCATTCAGCATTCGGACCAGTTCCTGGGCTGACAGAGTTGTGGAGAGGTTTGTGAATCCTTTAACATCTGCAAAAAGAATGCTGGAAAGAAAGAAAAAAAGAAAAGAAAAAGAAAAAAGAAAAGCGAGCGAGAGAAAAGAGATTATTATTGCAGTACTTTTGTAACTCCATGTGATAAATTCCTATCTAGTACCCTGCATGTGCTTTGTATGCTGTATGTTTAAGAGATGGCAGAGGTGTGTTCTGAGAACAGTAATTCACAAGTGAGGGACTATTTTAATTTCATGCTCTGGACTTTTAGGGATTCCAGAGTATCAAATAAAAATACTGAAGGGATTAAGGAACAAAAAACAAGCATGGAAGAGGGTTATAAAATTTTGGTATTTTTGATCATTCAGGAAGGTACTATTAAGTCCCAATAAGCACTATTATCTCCATTTACTAGTGAGAATATTGTGGCATAGTAAACCCATAATACAGAAGGTGGTTTAATAATACAGACTTAACACCCAGCTGCCTGTTAATAGCTGTCTGTTCATTATGGGTGAGTTTATATACTAGTTTTTGTTCGTTTGTTTGTTTGAACAGTGTGTTTGACTTCAAGTATTTATTTCTCCTAGTGTGCTCTTCAGGTTTTGCTCAGCTACATGCCACACAGGACTCAAATCCTAAGGCACAAGATAGATTCATAACATATTTCACACTTTTCAGACTAAATTTAGATTTATTGTACCTTATTGTACAGAGATAACTGAAGTGTCTCAGAAGTGCAGTATACTCTGTTGAAGATATAAATCATTTGAGTGATACCTTGTTCTTTCAGTTGACTTTATTGGAAGCTCAGTGTAACCATACTTTGAATAGAGGTAACAAAATTGATTCTTAAAGTTATGGCAGGATTTTAGTCAACAAAGTAGATCTGAACAGACATACTTCAGCAGACTTGAATTTTCTAGAAGTGCAGCTTTGGCTGAGAACAATTTCTACAATGAGATCTTGGAAATACAAAAGAAACCTATACTGGCAAAATGTCTGCGGTGTGTGAGGCATCACTCAGATCAAGGCATGTAATAGCTTAGTACTTAACTAAAGAAAAGAATAACCAAAGTATAGGCTACTTGAAAAAAGTAGGAATGAAAAAGAAAAACAATAAAAACATATATCATGCTGATATAGACTGGAACTAATCCATGTGAGCATCATTAGCACTTGAAAGTCAGTTAATAACTGACTTTACAATCTGAGCAGCTAAAGCTCTTTCATCTATATTGAATGAGATCACAATTTGACAGTGCCCAGGAACCAGTACTGTAACCAGTAATAAGCATAAGAATTATCAGGTAGACAATAAAATATGGCAAATGATAATTCAGGTCATCTTCAGATGTATGGGCTGGTAAGAATCACAGAATCACAGAATGGGCAGGGTTGCAAGGGACCTCAAGGATCATGAATCTCCAACCCCACCACATGCAGGCCCACCAACTTCCCCATTTAATACTAGACCAAGCTGCCCAGGGCCCCATCCAATTTGGCCTTGAACACCTCCAGGGACGGGGCATCCACAACCTCTCTGGGCAGCCTGTTCCAGTACCTCACCACTCTCTGGGTAAAGAATTTCCCCCTGATATCCAACCTAAATCTCCCCTCCCTCAACTTAAAACTATTTCCCCTTGTCCTGCAGTTATCAACCCTTTCAAAGAGTTGATTCCCCTCCTGTTTGTAGGCTCCCTTTATGTGCTGAAAGGCTGCACTGAGGTCACCCCTCAGCCTTCTTTTCTCCAGGCTAAACAAGCCCGGCTCCCTCAGCCTGTCCTCCTAGGGGAGGTGCTCCAGTCCCCTGATCATCCTAATGGCCCTCCTCTGGATCCTCTCCAACAGCTCCCTGTCTTTTTTGCACTGCAGGCTCCACACTTGTACGCAGTATTCTAGATGGGGCCTCACAAGAGCAGAGTAGAGGGGGACAATCACCTCCCTGTCCCTGCTGGCCACCCCTCTTTTGATGGACCCCAGGATACCATTTGCCCTCCAAGCCGCAAGAGCACACTGTTGGCTCGTATTAAGTTTTTTTCATCTATCAGGAACCCAGGTCCTTCTCAGCAGGGCTGCTCTCAAGGACCGCTCCTTCCAGCCTGTACGGATGCCTCGGATTCCTCTGGCCCAAGTGCAAAACTTTGCACTTTGCCATGTTGAACCTCATGAGGTTCACCCTGGCCCACCTTTCCAGCCTCTTGAGGTCCCTCTGAATGGCATCCCTTCCTTCAACCGTGTCGACCACACCACTCAAGAGTTTGAGTGAGGATTAAGTAAAGAGCTGATTTAATCAAAGACTATGTATGAGTTACTGCAAAACCACAGAAGAAGAAGATAATTATTTACTATTCTATAGTAGTTCAATATTGTGCTTATTGAACTGTTCGAGACAAAGAATTATATTCAGATTTCAACAAAAGGCAAAGTTCATGCTTTTCTATCAAATAATGTTCAAGGCTGCTTAATTTTCACCTGTTTCAGTGATGGCTATGTATGCTCAGGTTCCAAACAAACATGCAGTAATTTTCTAACTTATGAATGGATAAATCAACAGAATGGAAATTCTCAAACAAGACATACATAGCAGCAGTCAAGTTGTTAAATATTAAAAAGACGCTCCTTCACCCACCTGACATTCTCATAGCGATGAATGTAGATCTTATGAAACTGGTGTTGTAAATGTTCATCTTCTACATTGGTCATATCATTTATCATTTCCAGAACTACAAACCGTGGCAAGACAGAGAGCACCAGCCGTTCCTAAAGCAAAGTGGAAACCCAAGTGTTAGACTCATAAGTATCAACTGAATTAATACTTCAGAGGAAATGACTGAGCTGTGTTAATAGAGCAGCTGGGTAACTGGAAATTTAAAATGCATTTCTCCTCTCTAAAAATTTGCAATAGTTCACATTATCAAAATGAGTTTAGAACAAGAACTCTTGTCTCTCTTCCCTTTTCCAAAGCTTCTTCCCTCGAATGTTTTAATCTTATCCACTGCCTATTTAAATATTCATCCTAATTATTATGACCATTACAAGCTTCTCAACAAACATCTGCTACACCAATCACTTCATTTTAGGCAGTGGTAGCTTGATTAACAGATACAGGCTAAAGGAATTTGTTGTCTTCAGCAGCAAGTAAGATCAGATTTTTTTATTTACCAGAGCACCCAGACAGAGTGTTTAGCATTCGTAAAGTGTATAATTACTAAAAAAGCTGAAAATCAAGCTGTAGCAAGATATATGTAGTGGAACCTGACAACTAATGAAAAGTACCACATTTACACAAAACTTAATTCTATTGTCAGAGCTGAAAGATAGGGATAATATAAACTAACACACACATTAAAAATGCTTTATGAGACACATTTAGTAGATATATGTTAATTGGGTTACAATGATTAAAAGAGAGCGAAACAGCCTCAACAGTCACCTTCAACCATGCAGCATTGAGTGCATGACTCAATAAAAAAAAAAAAGACTAAAATACATTTATTGACCAGAGAATATAGAGAAGCATCTAGTGCTATCAACAGGAATTGTTTTATATTCAGTACCCATCCATTTCACCAGATAAATCTTCATTCAGTATAAAGGGGTCACAGACACGGCTCTCATGGGGGACTTTGACCACTCTGATATTTGCTGGTAAAGCAACACTGCCAGGCATACACAGTCCAGGAGACTTCTGCAAAGCAGAACTTTCTGATCAAAGAATCATAGAATTATGAAGGCTGGAAAAGTGCTTTAAGGTGATGTAGTCCGACTGTCCACTTAACACCAATGCTGTCCACTTAGTCATGTTCTTTAGTACCACATCTATATATTTCTTGAATACCTAAGAAGTTTTTCCTAATATCTAACCTGAACCTCCTCTGCTGCAACTTCAGGACATTCCTTCTTGTTGACTGCCCACCTCGCCCTAACATCCTTTCATTTCAGGGAGCTGTAGAGAGTTATAAGGTCTCTCCTGAGCCTCCTCTTCTCCAAACTAAGCAATCCCAGTTCCCTCAGCCATTCCTCATCAGACCAGTGTCCGAGTCCCCTCTCCAGCTTTGTTGCCCTTCTCTGGACATGCTCCAAGACCTTGATGTCTTTTTTGTAGTGAGGGGTATAAAACTGCGCACATTAATCAAGCTGTGGCCTCAGCAGAGCTAAGGACAGGAAGATGATCACTGGCAATGCTATTTCTGATAGAATCCAGGATACTATTGACCTTCTTGGCCACTTGGGCACACATTTTTAGCTGAGCATTGACAAACACGTCCAGGTCCTTTTGCTCTGCTCAGTCTTCCAGCCTCTGCCCTAAGCCTGTAGTGTTGCCTAGGGTTGCTGTGGCCAAAGTACAGAACAGAGAATGTGGTCTTGTTGAATTTCATCCCACTGGCCTCAACCCAGAAATCCTGGCTGTCCAGATCAAATGTCCAGATGCAGGAGGTGGAGGAGCCAATAAGTAGAGGTGTGCTGCTGGACCTTGTTCTTACAAATGAGGAAGAACAAGTTGGGAATATGAAGGTTGGGAGCAGCCTTGGATATAGCGGTGATGATAGTGGAGTTCAAGATCTTACATGGAAAAAAAAAAGGCGGTATGTAGGACTCTACCACTAGACTTCAGAATAACCAAATTTCACCTGTTCAGTGACCTACTTGGAGGTGTACCATCAGTTACAGCATTGGAATGTAAGGGAGCAGAAGAGAATTGGTTGACATTCAAGCATAATTTCTTCCAAACTCAGTTTTGGTGCACTAAGAAATCAGGGAAAATGGCAGGAGATCTACCTGTATAAACAAGGAGCTCATGGAAAAACTCAAATGGAAGAAGAGTCTGCAGAAAGCGAACCGCTTGGAAGGAATATAAAAACAGTGTCAGGCCTGCAGCTAATGGTGTTCCCAGGGGTCAATACAGCATCCAGTGTACTGACCCCTGAGATTATAGTGAAATGAATTATAATGAGATGAAGCTGAGAGGAATGACTGACATACTAGAGAGCTGTGCTGACATTCAGTGAAAACTGGACAGGCTGGAGAGTTGGGTGGAGAAGAACCTGATGAGGTTCAATAAGAGTAAATGTAGAGTCCTCACCTGGGGAGGAATAACTGCATGTACCAGTACAGGCTAGGGGCTGATCTGCTGGAGAGGAGTTCTGCAGAGGACCAAGGAGTCCTAGTTGATAGCATGTTGGTGACAAGCCAATAATGTGCCTTGTGACCAAGATGGCCAATGATATCCTGGTGTGTTAAGTAGAGTCATCAGCAGATTGAGGGAGGTGATCCTTTCCTCTACTCTGCCCTGGTGAGACCACATCCAGAGTATTGTGTCCAGTTCTGGGCTCCTTGGTTTGTGACAGACAGGGAATTTATACAAAGAGTCGAGTGAAGGGTCACAAAGGTTATCAGGTGCCTGGAGCATCTCCTGAATTGGGAAAGCCTGAGAGGCCTGGCGCTGTTCAGCCTGAAGAAGACTGAGAGGGGATATTATTAAAAATTATAAATGTCAAAAGGGTGGGAGTCAAGTGAATAGGGTCGGACTCTTTTCAGTGGCCAGTGATAGAATTTCCTTGAAATTCTCACTTCCTGTGACAGTCCATCAATATTTAATTGTGTAGTTCAGTCATTCATCTGGTTTTAAGTTGTTTTCAAGATAATCCGTTAGTTCCAACCAGTTAATTGTCTTATCTATACAGACAAGCTATATAGGGAGCTGGTGGATCACTCAGTGGACTATTATTTAAGTCTAAATGATGATAGCCTATTAGTGTACATCAGTTTATTAGTAGTACATGTATACAATACCAGTGCAAATTAGTGCACATGTACATTTATTATTAGTGTTTATACATATAAAAATGCTGCACTCCAGCCACTATCATAATGTAAGTACTAACAATAGCTAGGCAGGGGCAGGAAGGCCTTCAAAAGAATATTGAGTTATTTCGTCAAAGCATTAAATCATCCACTGAGAGATTTCTTAGTGTCCCTCTCTCAGTAGCTCACCAGTTTGAAAGTTCTGGCAAATTTTGCAAGTATTCCACCCAAATCTGCTTGTCTGCAAATTAAGATGATCCCTTTTTATCCTTCTAAAGCAGGCATGGATAACCATTGATTGCCTTCTTCCCTTCAAGAACTTTTCTGTGATAAAATACTATTATTGTTTCTTGCCCTCAGTCTTTCTTTTCTAGATTAACTAGATTTAACCAGTACTGGAATATATCACTCTAAATCACTCAGGGCCAAAGCTAGCAGTTTCTCACTGAAGTGGCTCCAGATTATTAACCATCTTTTTCTTTATGAGACTGCAGTGAGTGCAATCTTACTGAACAGACTGACAGTTTTGTAAGCTTCTTATCACCAAATTTCAAATGACATTTTGGGCAATACAATAGAAAAAAAAAAAAATTAATGTGAATTTTTGAATCAGGTGCATATGGAATCAGTTAAGAGGTGGAAGATGCCAGTGAATTAAGATCTCCTGGGGAACGCCCTTGAGGAAAATACAGTGCATTTTGAATCTCTTCTTGCCTTGCAGTATAGTGCTATTACTGTAGAGAAAGTATTTGTACGGTGCCAAGACATATGGGGGACAGATGTGGTTTCCAGAACAACTCTTTCCTTTCATTTGTAATAAGGAGAAGCATGCTACTTCTATTAACCCCTTCTCCATCCCACTCAACTCATTCATGTTTTGTAAGTTGGGAACTGAGATCAGCAATTTTAGAATATCTTTACTGGAAGTATGAATATGAAATAAACTAAATAAAATAATGCCGTATAAATATTTAGTGAGAGAAGCTTGATTCCTAGCAGTCAACTTGTAAGTTGTAAGGTATTAAGAAGTTCTAATAGATTGCAGCATTGTTGAGCTAATCTCAGACTCTTAAACTGTGACGAAATAAACATTTCATTATCACAGTTATCAAGACATTCTTAACTGAAAGGATCTATACAGTAGGATATAATTGCAATTGCATAGGAGTTCAGACACAGGAAATCTGATCACTATTATAAAGCGGAAGTACCACAATCATGAAAAGTAGATGTGTTTTGTTTATAACCATTCCTAGACAAGCATGATACTGCATGAAACCCTGATTGTTATTTATATATTTTTCTTTAGTCAGCTAAGTCAGCCTGATCTTTTTTTGTTCCATCCTGGCAGGTGAAAAATTTATTCTTGCCATCACTTCTTAGCCACACAGTTTTCTTTGATTCTTAATGCCCTAACTTAACTTGGGCTGAAGGGCCTGAATTATACAGCATTCAATAAAAAGTCCATAAATATTAATTTATTAACACTGAAATTTCTACTCATCTTCTAGTATTTTCTATGTATATATTTTAATCACTCTAAGTTAGGAGCAAGCATTTGTTCTGTTTGTACCTCACCTGTGTGAGTTCAGAAGAGTTTTGGTATCTTAGAGGTCTGCTTTGGTCACCCTGTGGAGAAATTTGAGGATAAATGGGAATTTTTGATTGGTTTAGAATTAAACAGTTCATTCTTTTTCATTTTCTTTTTTATTAGAAAAGCAGGTCGTGCTTGACCAACCTCATCTCCTTCTATGACTGGGCGAGCAGTCTGGTAGATGAGGGAAGGGCTGTTGATGTAGTCTACCTAGATTTCAGCAAAGTCTTTGACACTGTCCCTCACAGGCTTCTTCTGGGGAAACTGATTGCCCGTGGTCTGAACAGATATACACTTCTTTGAGTAAGGAACTGGCTACCGGGCCGTGCCCAGCGGGTTGTGGTGAATGAAGTCCAGCTGGCGACCTGTTTCAAGCGGTGTACCCCGGGGGTCAGTACCGGGGCCCATCTTGTTTAATGTCTTTATTGATGACCTAGATGAGGGGATTGAGTGCACCATCAGTAAGTTTGCAGATGACACCAAGCTTGGAGGTGGTGTCGATCTGCCTGAGGGTAAGGAGGCCCTGCAGAGGGATTTAGACAGGCTGGACCACTGGGCTGAGGTGAATGGGATGAGGTTTAACAAGGCCAAGTGCCGGGTTCTGCACTTTGGCCACAACAACCGCATGCAGCGTTACATGCTTGGGGATGAGTGGCTGGATGAATGTGAAGAAGAGAAGGACCTGGGGGTGTTGGTTGATGCTCGACTGAACATGAGTGAACAGTGTGCCCAGGTGGCCAAGAGGGCCAACAGCATCCTGGCCTACATTAGAAATAGTGTGGCCAGCAGGAGCAGGGAGGTGATCATCCCCCTCTACTCAGCACTGGTGAGGCTGCACCTCAAGTATTGTGTTCAGTTTTGGGCTCCTCACTACAAGAAAGATGTTGAGGTCCTGGAGCGTGTCCAGAGAAGGGCAACGAAACTGGTGAGGGGTCTGGAGCACAAGTCTTATGAGGAGCAGCTGAGGGAGCTGGGATCGTTCAGTCTGGAGAAGAGGAGGCTCAGGGGAGACCTCATTGCACTCTACAGCTTCCTGAAGGGAGGTTGTGGCGAAGAGGGATTTGGCCTCTTCTCCCAGGCAACGAGCAGGGCATGGGGTAATGGCCACAAGTTGTTTCAGAGGAGGTTTAGGTTGGACATAAGGAAGAACTTTTTCTCTCAGAGAGTGGTCAGGCACTGGAATGGCTGCCCAGGGAGGTGGTGGAGTTGCCGTCCCTGGCAGTGTTCAAGAGGCGTCTGGATGACGTGCTGCATGATGTGGTTTAGTGCTTGTAGTGGCAATGGTGATGAGGAGACAGTTGGACTAGATGATCTTATAGGTCATTTCCAACCTTGTGATTCTATGATTCTCAAAACAGCTCTGGAGGGCCATCTTTATGAAGAACTTTATGTAAGTACAAGTGAAAATGCACTTCACAGATATTGCAATGTTTTGACATCCTAAATATTACAGAAGAGATTCTCTTTTCATTCTGAGCTTTCAGTCTCTCCTATCACAAAGACGGAATCATGGCATTTAGCTGAGCACTATTTAGCTAAATTGACTGCAGTTTCTTGTCCCCATGATTGTCTCAGATCTTTAGATCAAACTGGGCCACTTTTGCAAATACCAGTCCAGCATCCAGGAGTCCTGGCCTCAGTTCTTCCCAGTGTTACCAGTTTTCTTGTCAAAGTTCAAATGCTTTATTCCATAAAAACAAATGCTAAAAAACACTGTGAGGCAATTTGTTATTAGGAGGATGTAACCAAAATAATCTTACCTAGGTTGGGAGGCAAATCTTTTTTTGAAGAACAAGAATCTTAAGAAGAGAATTAGATAGAGCTTAGAAGGACTATAAGATAGGTGGAATCAGGGTGAAAGACAAAGTTCTCACGAAGAGGTTTCTTCTGATACCAGCAGATGCCATAAATGAAATGTATCAGAAGATGAAGCAGATGAGAAAAAAAATTAAGGTACCTCTCCCCAGCATTTTTAGGGCACAGTATAGTTTCTAGCCTTTATCTTCTGCAATGAAAATCATGTAGAATCTGTGTACTTTTAGTAGTTTGTAAAAAAAAAAAAAAATAATAAAATAAAAAAAATAAAAAAAATAAAAAATGTTCTTAGCCACCATGAAAGTACAGTGCGGATAAACACCTTCGTTTGTCTGCATGGCAGCCCCAGCTGAGGTGGACTGCATGTTTACTTAAGAAAGCAAAGTACACACTGCTAATAGCTTCTGCTGGAGCAGAAGTGCATAACATGTTGCTCAGAGGCTTTCTCCCGGGCAACTGTCTGCAGAGCATGCTAACACACAAGATGAGAGAACAAGGACTCTTCGAATCTACCTGTTCCAAAAAACTTCACTGAACCAGGGCTGCCTTCAGAAAGGAGAACAAAGAAAAGTAATGAGAGGTAGTGAGCAAACATGCAGTGAGCTCACTATTTATTATGGCAAACTCCCTTTTTTTTCCTGGAGAAAAGCATAACTCAGACCTTCCATTTCTCCATATGCTTGTACAGATTGTGCTAATTTTAGCACAAAAACATTGTTTTGACTTTTTCTGCCCTTCACACCTGGGAAGTCTGCTATCTTCCCCTCTACTTCTGATGTAGAAGAGCTGTGTGTATTCCTTGTGACAGCAAGAAGTAAACCAGTCCCTAAGAGGTCCTTCCCACTCCTGCAGGGCTAGGTTTTCACAGAAAAGTCTGGCCCTTGGGTAGTTCCACTCTCTAGCAAATACCCCACGCACTCTTAAGATGGCGTGTTGGGAATGTCTGCTGATTGACCTTCTAAGAAGCAGAAATATTTCTGATTTTTTGTAACTGTCAGTCTCCTATAACAGAAAATACTTACGCTATAAACTCTCTTCTTTCACTGTTATGATACATTGCTCAGTATGGTCATCTAATAAATCTACCCTTTGATTAAATGTGATCAGTCTTTCAGGGAGCTACATGAATAAGGTATTTAATGTATAGATACTTTAAAAGAAGCACAAAATATTGCCAGTATAAGAAGAAATACATTATTCCCTACCTTATTCTTGTATGGAGAAAATTAGGAATACAAATTCAAAAAGAAAAGAAGATTAAAGTAAGAAAACAAACAGAAAATCTGGTTATTATTGAACTGCTCATGAAACCTGTACCAACAGAACATTAAAAAAAGGCAACTTCTTCATAGACATAGGCTGAAAATGAGGAACAAGTTTCTCTTCACATCACAAAATGATTATATTCCTTGTTTGCATTCATAGAAGTGTTACCAATCTATTGCTCCATAAAATTTATTTAAGTAAAGGATAGTTTATTTGACATGTGTTCCCTAAGCCAAGAAAAATAAGTCCAACACATTTGATACCTTAACCTTCACACAACTCATTAAGTTAAGTTAAATGGTTTTGGTTACACATAAGGTCTGGCAGTGACCCATAAAAACAGAGGTTAATTAGTATGCCTCTCCTTCTACCTTTCTCTATTAATACTACATCATATGGAGAGCTCTTGTCAGGATGTCAATTGAAGGCATACATACACCTCATGTCACTGCTCAGTATTACCTCTGTTACATTGAAAATACACTGAAAAAATAAGAACAGTTATAATAACATGTAAGCAATTCTACATGCATACGTGAATTTATATATAAATCTTTATGAAGTAGCCCATCTGTAAGGCAAATCTTGGGTATTGAAACACTGAAAAGAAAGTAAACTCTTTAATCTTTCAGTATCAAACATCCTGTACTGTTCTAAGCTGCTATTACACAATACCAGACTTACATGCTGATGGGGATACTGAATCAGCTGCCTCCCAAAAATCTCATTGTTATCTAAGTCTGTCAAGTCACCATCCCCTTCACATAATGATTTTTGTTATCATAAACCAAACGAATGTACAAATGCTACAGTTATGAGATATACCAGAGTTGAGCTACACAGTTATTACACCAAAACAGAAAAGATAGGATGCTTACCCATATCATGGGCTTACTTACAAAACTCCAGCAGAGCAGATCTCCCAAAAATACCCTTCTCACTGGTAGTCAGCTCTTAAATGGGTCTAGGAGAGGTAGAGCCACGCTCCAACCCTTCTGGCAGCACAGGTGAAGGCAATTCACCTGTGCTCCCATGGCTGACTCATTGCTCGTCTCAGGTGATCAGTCAGAGGTTCACCCCATGATTCAGCAGTTCCCATACAGTGATATAGCTCCTCTTCAAACTAGCTATATTTGCACATACACAGAATCACACAGAATCACACAGAATCACAAGGTTGGAAACGACCTGCAAGATCATCTAGTCCAACCACCCTCCCATTCCTATCAGTGCCACAAGCTACTAAACCATATCTCGTAGCTCCTCATCCAGGCGCCTCTTGAACACTGCCAGGGATGGTGACTCCACCACCTCCCTGGGCAGCCATTCCAGTGCCTGACCACCCTCTGAGAGAAAAAGTTTCTCCTAATATCCAACCTAAACCTCCTCTGGTATAACTTCTTGCCATTTCCTGTGATGGAGAATAGTGCAATTGCGTGGAGGTTATATTTAAAAAAAAAAAAAAAAAAGGTTACAAACCCCAGAGAAGAAAACTGCAAAAAATTTGATAGTTTTCTGTACCATACTACCTGTGTGATTTATGTCCTCACATTTGACAGGGATCTCTTGGAAAGAGTCCAGCGGAGGGCCACGAAGATGGTGAAGGGCCTGGAGCATCTCCCCTATGAAGAAAGGCTGAGTGAACTGGGTCTGTTCAGCCTTGAGAAAAGGAGACTGAGAGGGGACCTGATCCAGGTCTATAAATATCTAAGGTGTGGGGGGCAGAATGGCGAGGCCGGACTCTTTTCAGTGGTGAGTGGAGACAGGACAAGGGGAAACGGCTGGAAACTGCAGCATAGGAAGTTCCGCACAAACATGCGCAAGAACTTCTTTACAGTGAGGTGACGGAGCACTGGAACAGGCTGCCCAGGGAGGTGGTGGAGTCTCCTTCTCTGGAGATGTTCAAGACCTGCCTGGATGCCTACCTGTGCGACCTGGTGTAGGGAACCTGCTTTGGCAGGGGGGTTGGACTCGATGATCTCTGGAGGTCCCTTCCAACCCCTACAATTCTGTGATTCTGTGATTCTGTGATTTCTAATCTAATCCAGTATCTTCTAGAAGACATCTTCAAAGGGAAGGAAATATATGAACAAATGAACAGAAAAAGTATCTTCTCTGATTCAGAGAAAGATCTGATAAAGAAATATCATGAACTCTAGGATGAAGAGAACCACATTATTCACCAGTGCTGAAAGCTTCCTAGTTGAGCAATTAGGTAAGTGGAGACAACTGAGAGGTGAGCAGCAGTAGAGGTAAGTGCTTTGAAAAGGAACAGGCATTTATTTGTTCAAGAGAACATACATATAATACAATAGTGAAAAAGGAATGTTATAAAATAACTAGTGATCTGTTATCCTCTTAACCATTCATGGCAATAATAAATTCAGTACCTGAGATGAAGCAGCCAAATTTAAGAGTAAATTACAGAATCACAGAATGGGCAGGGTTGGAAGGGACCTCAAGGATCATGAATCTCCAACCCTACCACATGCAGGCCCACCAACTTCCCCATTTAATACTAGACCAAGCTGCTCAGGGCCCCATCCAATTTGGCCTTGAACACCTCCAGGGACGGGGCATCCACAACCTCTCTGAGCAGCCTGTTCCAGAACCTCACCACTCTCTGTAAAGAACTTCCCTCTGACATCCAACCTAAATCTTCCCTCCCTCAACTTAAAACTATTTCCTCTTGTCCTGCAGTTATCTACCCTTTGAAAGAGTTGATTCCCCTACTCTTTGTAGGCTCCCTTTAGGTACTGAAAAGTTGCGATGAGGTCACCCCTCAGCCTTCTTTTCTCCAGGCTGAACAAGCCCAGCTCCCTCACCCTGTCTTCATAGGGGATCATCTTTGTGGCCCTCTTCTGGACCCTCTCCAATGCTCCCTGTCTTTTTTGTACTGGTGCTCTACACTTGGACGCAGTATTCCAGATAGGGCTTCACAAGTGCAGAGTAGAGGGGAACAATCACCTCCCTGTCCCTGCTGGCCACCTGTCTTCTGCTGGAGCCCAGGACACCATTTGCCTTCCGAGCCACAAGAGCATATTGCTGGCTCATGTTAAGTTTTTCATCTATCAAGACCCCCAGGTCCTTCTCCACAGGGCTGCTCTCAAGGACCTGCAGGAGGTTGCCAAGAGGGAAATCAAACTCCTTGATATTTCATTGCAGAATGTGGGTGGATGTCAGCCCTGCAAAGTCTATTGTCTGAATAATCTTCCTGTACCAGCTCCCCCTAAACAGTACAAGGCAAAAATCAAAATTTTGTCTATGCTGCGATTTTCTTTTCTTTCTCAAAATCTTTATCAGTGTTGTCTTCACTTAGGGATGAAAAATACCCTTTGACTGTTAGTTCTGTTTAGGTTTTGTTCTTCCACCTCTACACATACTTCCAGGTGAGTGAACCCACAAATATCTTGCAGGCAGATACGCTTGACTTGCATTTGGCTATTCCCAAGAGAGTTCAGTTGAAAACTGAGTGGATATACACACAAAATATTAAATATGCCAGTTGTCCCCCACTTCACACACTGATTTTAAGGAAATATTTTGCTTGGACTTTCAAGCTGGACTTCGACAATGTTTGTTATTAATACCATGGAATCTTCATTGTCTTAAGCACTGAGTATAATAGCATGAGAAAAGGGCTGTTCAGAGCAATGTTTTTAGCTATCTGGAACATGAGCCTTTGTTACATTTAAGAAAAGCAGATAAAAATGGTATTGTTTTCTACTGGAAAATGACACTGTTCAGAATAAATGTAATTATTGTAAATGCCACTCTAGAAAATAGGAATTTGCACCTTTCATTATGAGGACCAAGTCTAAAGAGAATTATTTTCATTCATAGTACACAATGGACAATTCTACTTGCACTCATTTTTTCTGAGTGTTATCAAGACAATGGCAAGTAATTAAAAATATGGGAGGAACTGCAGTATCTAATATGTCCAGACTTGTGGGGTTATGAGGTTGCCTATTAGAATTTGCTACTTATTGCAGTAATATGTGATATCACAGAATCAAAATCATAAAATATCTTGAGTTGCGAGGGACCCATCCAGTCCAATGAGCCCATCTCCTGACTCTTTGCATGACAACTCAAAATTCACACCATATTTCTTAGAGTGTCATCCAAACATCTTAGAGTGTCATGCTTCTTGAATTTGGGCAGCTTGGTGCCATGACCACAGCCTTGAGAAGCCTATTCCAGTGCCTTTTTAGTTGTCCATCACAGTAATGGTCAACTTTAATTGGACTTTTTTCAACTTTAATTGGGCTTTGGCTGCATGTATTCTTTCCCCATGATGGTGAACTGCATCTCTGCAGTCCTTCCATATCTTTTGACCTCACTTCCACTTTCCTTTTTTGCTTAAGCTCTAGAAGAAGAACCCTGCTCAGTCAAGCAGCATGTCTGCCTCACCTGCTTGACTTCCAACATTTTGGAATTGCTTGTTTTTGTGCTTTTTAGGGGAGGTACTTACAAAGTGACCAGCACTGATGGTGATGGTCTCCAAAGTCTTCAAAACCAGTTTCCTAGGGAACCTTTACTACTAGTTCCCTGAACAGCCTGAAATCTGCTTTCCACATATCCAGGGTTAAAGTTTTGGTGGCAGTTTTCCTCCTATCATTAAAGATTTTAAACATGTCTACTTCATGTTTACTATGGCTAAGACAGCCATGAATCACCACTTCACCCACAAGACCTTCTATGTTTATAAGCAATAAATCCAGGAACGCATCTTTCCTAATTGTCTCATTTGGTACCTGTACCAGGAATGTTTCAAGGTGTTTTAGGAATCTCCTGTTCCTAATTATCTGTTTCTATTAGCTCTGTGGTATTCTCAGTTAACATCTAGCAAGTTGAAGCCACTCATAAGGACAAGGGCAGCTGATCTAGAGGTATCTCTTAGTTCCTTAAAGAATAATTTATTCTGGCCAAATGGCTTGGAGTAGACTCACACAATACCCACGTTATTTATTTGTCTCTAAATCCTTACCCAGAGGTTCTCAACTGTGTCAATGAGCATCATACAGATCATCCCCTCCATTATATACAGTACCACTTCCCCACCTTACCTGCCCTGACTGTCCCTACTCAAGAGCCTAGAGATGTCCCTTGTAATACACCAGTCTCAGGACTCTTTCTGCCAGGTTTCACTTATGTCAGTGTTTTGTAGCTTTGGAACTGAGCCAAGACTTCTAGACCCTCTTGCTTGTTTCTAATACTGTGTGCTTTGGCGTAGAAACATTTCAAATGTGTGTCATTGTACATTGCTCCATGTACCTCCTGGAGGAGACTGAAGGATCTCACACAGTCCCTCAAATGTCGTCATATCATCCCATAGCTTATCACTGGCAAGTCTGGTTTTATCCCTTTCCCCATTCAAATGTAGCTTGAAGCTCTACTGATGAGCTCTTCTATTTGAGCTCTATATCTTTTTTCTGTTTGAATTCAGGCAGTTCCCATTGCCATGTCCCATTCTGGGCCAAAAGCAAATATTTCAAGATATTATTATTCCTTTTCTTTCTTTGGATTACAAATGGTTGAAAGACACAAGTACCTGAAGCCATATTACAAAATCCTTGCAAGACTTGATGATTAACAGTCAGTTGCCAAGTGTAAGAGAAAGTAACTTTCTAATCAGACAGTTTTCTATGTAAGAAAATTGTGGTCTTAATGCCTGCTTGCCCTGTGTAACCTGAGCCACGTAAGACTGATTCTAGTACTGCCAGTTTGCATTTTCATGTCTTTCCAGTGTCATTTTGGCCTCTTAAAAACTTAGTTCATCCTGTAGCATACAGAGAAGTGGTAGAACAACATTTTCCATTAGGGATATTTTTTGGCATGGTTCCTGTTACTTATCCTGTGTTTCTTAGTTTAAAAATGTCATTCACAGAGTCACAGAATGGCCAGGGTTGGAAGGGAACTCAAGGATCATGAATCTCCAACCCCTGCCACATGCAGGCTCACCAACCTCCCCATTTAATACTAGACCAGGCTGCCGAGGCCCCCATCCAAACTGGCCCTGAACACCTCCAGGGATGGGGCATCCACAACCTCTCTGAGCAGCCTGTTCCAGCACCTCACCACTCTCTCTGTGAAGAACTTCTCCCTGACATCCAACCTGAATCTTCCCTCCTTCAACTTAAAACCATTTCTTTTTTTCCTGCTGAATACTGGATATTGAAATTAAGTGCAGCAGAATGGATCAGCTCACCATAAAGTCACACAAGCAGTAATGTCTTGCGTGAGAGTGGATGGAAGCATGCATAGAGTTAATATCTGCAAAAAACAAGTCTGCGCTCCTTAACATCAGCAGTCACTTATTAGAATTACTTGGTTACATCACAAAACAATCTCCTGGCACTGCTTTGTCATGTGCTGACTTTTAACATAAACTATAGAAAGTACAGGTCTCAAATGCAGTATGCCTATACAGAATGTTTAAAAAACCAAATCCTCTGGATCCTAATACACTATTTATCTTAACGAAGAGCATGTTATGATTATATTCTAATGTGATGATCAACCATGTGACAAAGACACTGTAAAAACCAAGAGTTACAAATCAGTATGCCTTACTGAGCTATCTTGTTGAAGAAAACATTTATGCTTATTAGCAATACTGTTCAGTTCTAGAGTCATCTATCATAAGTATCTGTACATTACAATTTAAAGTTTAGTGTTTTGTAATTGTTTCTTCCAAATCCTGTGATGCTTTATTTTTCCCTCAGTTATTTGGAAATTTGACAAATACCTCAACAAAAATATTGTACCGTCTTCTAGCATACTGGCTTCCATAAATTTCTGTAGACAGCAAGGACTGAAGCATATCTTAAGAACAGAAAACAGACACATATACAGCATAGCAGTTCCATAATGGCATAATCATAAGATATTCCTTGCCTTACCATTAAAAAAAAAAAAAAAAAAAAAAGGCAGAGTAAACTGCTGCTGTCAATTTTGTTCTGAAAGGTAGCTCCATCTGAATTCAACATCTGTATTTCCATGACCCAATGCACTATCACTTTTCTAGGACTGCTTTGAATCTGCTGTTGGTGAATCATTGTGTAACTGTTGTGCATTATTTGTACTTTCTATTTACATATATATATTTACATTTTGTTACTTTATTTGCCACTTCAGAAATAACTAGACCACTTCAACAACATATATATTTTTCGACAGTTATTGCAGCTAGTGACATAGGAAGTGTCTGACTGCAAGTTCAACTACCATTAATTGTTTTCAGCCTTGTGTGACAAAAACATTGCAGAACAATGAGATTGAAAAGATCTGGGAGGTTATCTGTTCTGGTAAAACAAATAATCCACCTTGTCGGAGACATAACGTCAAACTTAACCAGCACAAGATATATAAAACATCCCCTGAGATGTCTCAGAAGGTGGAACAACAGTCAGTTTATCTAAATCAAATATATTTTAATTTAAAAAATTTATTTTACTTTAAATTATCTTAGCAATAGCATTAGCAACATGGCTCTGGTTAGCTTAGAATTCATACTATTAATGGTCAGATAATTTAAAACTATTATCTGATCTTCTGAGTCCCTGTTAATTGCAATATTTATAATGATTTTTGAAAGACTCCTCCTTCACTCATCTCATGGTATTAAGGAATGTTAGCATAAAGTTCTGATCCTGAACAAGGAAGAAAATTGAATTTAAAACAGGTAAATCGACTTAGAGCTCAGGAGAGGTGGTAGCCTCATGAATTTGGAGCCTGGAGTTCTTTAGTTAAGCAGAGATGACTGCAATGCAGACCAGGGGAAGCAGTAGTTTGTCACTGTATGGAGCATAAACCATTTCATTCCCATTTCTCATTTCATTTTTGCTTCTTTGCCTCACATCTGTGAGGCAATCAGCATGGCTCGTGAGCCGGTGGTAGCAGGGTAATGGCTTTTTTTGATTGCTATTTTGGTTTTTGCTTATTAATGTCTCTCTTTAGCAAGGAATGGAGAATGTGGAAGTAGGAGGCAATTGAATACAAATCAATGTGCAGTCAGTCACATTTACTACTGACCAGCACAGCATTAATTGTTTTAGAGATGAAAAAGTTTGGGAAAGTACCTTTAGCACTGGTCAATCCAAAAGCCCTCTACTAGCCTACTAGCAGTGGGAAACAGTTTTAGTCCTCATCAGTATCTTCTAGGGAAAATTCCCATGCACAAAGCTGTGACACTTTAGAGTTTTTTCTCTCAGTATAAAGGGCAGCTCAGGGTCTCATTCTCATCTCTCTAATGTTGGCTTTAAATCTCAATTCTCTATTTGAGTCCAAATAATTATTTTAGGTTTCCAAGGAGTGGGAGAGATGGTAGAGTATGATTTTTACCTTGAGTTTATCTTGAATTTATACCTGAAAGCTAGATCTGTGGGTTATGCTCTGAGAACCAGAAACAAACAGAAGCAAATTTCACGTGTGGACAAACAGAATATGAAAGAACAGCACCTAAAATCTGACATGTGAAACGTATTTTTTACTAAAAGTGGATGTAAGTGGATGGAGCATTTTGAGATAGGAAGATGCAGAGAATGGTTCTATGATGTTTTTCCAGTTACCTACTGAAACATAAATGCATGAAAAGAACAAATTTCTACTGAGATTAGTTTTTTAGAGAAAGGCTCTATTAAGTAAGAAATTCTGAAGAACTGGAAAGCCATTCTGAGTATCTCAGATTCAACAGGCTGATCTTCCTGTAAAGAAGAAAGCTGACTAAAATGCAACCAGAGACTTACAGTGAATTTTTAATAATAAGGTTATTGTCTACCAACTGAAAATAGTCTCGATTATTGTGTTCACCATTTTTATTTATGAAGCATTGAAAAACTAGTTTTGCAGTGAAAAAGATGGCATGTATGATCTCTAAACTTCCAATTACTGTTTTTTCATACTAAATCTGAACTTCATCCTTGTACCAGTTTAGACAGATTTTCATATTCTTAGTAAAAGTATCAAATAAGATGACTTCATAGTATTTAACCCTCTTAAAGCTTCATTTCCAATCCCAGCCAAATCTGTTCTTACTTTAAAGGTTGCAAAGTAGTGAATGTTGATTAAAATCTAGATCTGTAAGAGCTTGAAAAACCTACACAACATGTAAGCTTCTTTATAAAGCAAACAAATACAGAATTCATCAGTTGGCCCAGAGTTAATTTAAGCTTTAGGAAATAAAGACTGTTGCAGAGGAAAGCGTGAAAAAAATTGCGTAAAAGTAGAGGTAGAAGGGAAACAAATGCTCAGACAGAACATTTTTCTAGTGGAGAAGAGATTAAGACAAGATTACTGTTGTTCCACAGATAACAGGCAGAAGAGGCTAAATAGGCCAGCAGATGACTGTTCTGAAGACTGAGAAGTGTACTCTCCTTCTACAAACCAAAGAAAGAAACTGGAAAAATAGGAAGTAAGCTCATATCATCCCTTTTGTTGAAGTAGTAAAATTTTGTTCAAATTTTACTACTTTGTTCAAGTAGTAAAATGGTCCTTTAGAGTGGCTGAATTCAAATCCTTTGTGGAAATCAAGTGAAATAATAACCAAACTAATTTAACTTTCAAAATGAAATTAGAGTTTGTGGAATACTATATGAGAGATAAATCAGCTGGAATGTAAGTCAGTGGTATGATTTGCAGTGAGGAGATGACTGCTAGGGCACTCTCGTATGGACTCTTCTTCTCAGGTGATTTAATGAAGAAGAGATTTTTTCTTATTATTCACCACATATTTGACAAAACTGAGGATTATAACTGTAGATCCCTGACTTCACTCCAGCTCAACAGGAAGCATCTCCTGAAGCTTGGTGTGTCAAGAATGATGACAGTGTGGACTTGTCTGAGTATTTATTACTTCTCAGGTCTTAAATACTGGGTGATTTCTTTCTGATTCAAGTCTTCATCCCCATCAGTGGCTTAGCACAGCAGTGGCAGTGCACTTTGCTGGTGAGCTCTCTATGAACCAAGTAGGGAGTTTTCTTTTTCGTGAATCATACAGAACCTGCTGCAGTGGGAACAAGAACAAAAACCTCAGCAGAGGATGAAAGTGAGCATCACACAGATCTAGATGGATTTCACTTGTCAATTCAAACAACTGCAGGGAAAATTCTTCATTTGTAAGACACCATCATGTGCCCCAAATCGAACAGAAATTGTGCAAATAAAATGTTTCAGAGATGATTTTTTTCCTCTTATTATTTTGAAACACTAATTCAATCCACAGATCATAATATTAGTAGGATATGGTTTATTAACTTATCTTTAATGAAGCATCCTACTCACTTTTACCATTTCTAGATCCAGAAAGGCTTTTATAGTCTCACTGTGTTTAGAGGGGTGCTGGAGAGTAAAACTGTAGACATCACATGAGAGAAATCTCTTAACCATCACTAAAATAACTTTTTTATGAGTAGCATTCCAGTAACGTTGAGATCATATTACAAAACCCCCAGTACTGGGGATATGTGCTGGACTGATTTTTAAAATGATTTAGCAAACTAACTTCTGCGATGTTCTCTTAGTATTTGTTTTAAGCCTCTATTTCCATCTTTAGTTTGAGGAAATTTTAAGTCAAAATATTAATATCCCTGCATAATAATTACTTTCTTATATGTATAACTTGATATATGTATATGTGGTGCAGGGAAAAGCAATTATCTGAGACATTCTTCATAATTAAATGATAATATTTGAAAGTTTAAAATGTTAGACAAATTTCAAGCAAAGATAAATTGCCTGGGAAAGAGCAGGTAAGGACACCAGAGATGATTATAAATTCAATTATTCATAGAGACATCATTTCAATGTATCCGTGGATTTAATATGTAATTCATGTGAAGTTAGGGATTTTGCTTTGAAGAGAAATAGAAGTAGAAATGAAAATGAGATGCAATACACGTTCCTGTTCTTCACTGAGGGCAATTTCATAGCATTTTGACAATGAGGAAAATATATTATTTGTTATTTATGAAAGTGTTGCAGTAGCTAATTAAGAAAATACATTTTCCTTTTTCATTGCCTAGATATAATGAAAGCAGTATTACCTGCTGTGCCTTTACAATAAAATCAAGGTAAAAAGGAAGACAATGTTTTTGAACTGGTTGTTAACAAAGTGCAATACCAAGTGTAAACTTTTTTGAAATGCAGAGAAACCAAATGAAAGTATAGAATTAAAACTTCAAACAGGTAATAGTAAGTGATGATGTCATTGAAAATAAAAAGGATTCAGGAAAACTGAGAACCTCATTTTCTTCATTTATACTCAATTGCCATGTACTGAAAACAAAACTGGAAGACATTTTATGACTGCCACTATGGCTGTTTGATATAAGTATACATCTTAAATATAAGCAATTTACAACTTCTACTATCCACCGTACTCTTCACTTTATTAAAATAGTGATTACATTTAGGAAAGACATTGCTTCTGAAAATTAATGAAAAATTGTCATGGTTTTATTTTTTTTTTGTTTTTTTTTTCGGGCTTCAGTATTCCACATCAAAACATCATGTAGTATACAGGGCATCAAAGTGTTAATGCCCCAATTCCAGGTACCTGTCCCTGTACATTACAGAAGTCATGGGACTCGAAACAATGACAAAAAATAAATATATAAATATCAGATCCTCAATGAATTTGTTACTTTTGAAAATCAGGCTGAAACGCTGATCTTTCAGAAATACTTGTGAAAATTTTACTTGAAAGACTTGTAAAGAGTAAATGGTGATGGGAGAGGAAGGATGAAACAGAGTTCTACAACTCCAATTGTGTTTGATTTTGTGTTTGGTTTTGAAATGCGGAAACTGGAATTTAAGTCATTTAGAAGCTGTCAAACTTTAGAAAGATTCCTTAAAATTCTTCCCTTCACACAAGACTACATTTCATCACCTGTGCAGTAGATGAAGGTATTGCAATCTGCTTGACAGCTAAACCTGTGCACCTGTGGATATTTTCTATGGAGAATGAACTAATGGACTTTGAAGTTGAACGGAAAAAAAAATATATGTATATCAACCATACTGAAACAGAAACAGGGATCCTTAAATCCTAAAAGTCTCAGAAAAGAAAGAGGTCACAAACTGCTGGAAAATGACAGTATCTGAAAAGAGAAAATAAAAAAAAAAAATCACATCTTTCAAAGTTCCACCTCAGAATTGCTGCTTGTTCTTCTACAAACACACAAAAACATCATTCCGCCATCAAGAGGCAAACTACTGTTTTGGTGGTTTTAACTTCCATATTCATTATACCGTACAAAAGGGATGATGACAAATTAATTTATGAAAGTATTTTCACTGAAAAATATTTGTCTTGTCAAGATGAATTTCGTCAGGAAATGTTCTCTTCACCTCTTGCTTTCCACCACAGGACTGAAGCTGATGTCGAAACTTTATATGTTTTCTTGAAAATCTGAAAGTATCACTAGGGAAATCTTCAAAATCTCTGAAACCCAAACAGATTCCTTTTTTATCATTTTTACTGTTTCTTTGTACAACTACATATGTCTCATGCTACCTCTTTACTGCCTCTAAAACAGATTTTGTTTACTTCACAACTGGTGATTTTCCATTATGGGCTCTTCTAGGTATTATGCGTTGCTTAATAGTGACAGCTTAGCGTTTAGTTATTAGAATGATAGATGCTTTAAGGTGATCAGTATAAGGTATATTGAAAAACTGGAGGGATCATTCTGAGAGCACAGATATTATGTATTAGTTTTAACAATGCATAAAAATGAACAGAAGCATATGAAAAGTATTTATATATTTTTTAACTGTAATTTGCTCTGTAAATACTTATGAAAGTAAAAAAGAATACTTATAATTTCTTGCTTCAGTTTTTAACTCATATTGTTTTTTCCTACTTCTGATTTAAACCAAGTCAGTTTCAAACCAGACCAAAAGGGACCTATCTGGCAATCTGTCATACTTCATATATGACATGCAATATCTATGACATCTTATAATTGTCACTATTATTTTCAGTTTAAGAAGTGGAAACAAACCTTGTGAGATTTTAATTATCCCATTCATTACCACAAAAGGAAAGAGTACCACCACTGAAAGCCACAGAAATGTTGACCCTGCTGTAAGAAACCTTAAGTTTATAAAGCTTATGAGAACTGGAGGAGAAATAAACCAAAATGGAAAAGAATTCAGATTTCCAGTCTTATTAAGGATGGAGTTTCCTATGCTTATGGGAAAATCATATTGCAATTTTGAAAACATCTACTTTTGAAGACCTACTGATAAAAATAATTAAGATAGTTCGTAATGCATATAGCAAAAGAAAATAGTCTCTTCAAAATATATATATTTTTTATTCCTCTTTGTACATATTTCTTATTGAATATTACCTGCAATTTTAAGTAATTATATTTTTTGCCATATAGTCCCTGCAACTTTTTAATAAGGAGGAAATATTTTATTTGTATATTCTGCTTGGTCTTTTCCAACATTAAAGCCACAGTGTGATTCCTGGAATTATTATCTGGAAGAATTATACAAATAACTATACGTCCACTTGCTCAGTTCATACTTTCAGAAAATTTCAGAAGCCATATCACAGCTATTGGCTTGTACACTTTTTTTTTTTTTTTTCTCTTCTTCAGTTATCAGAAAAGTTTACCGGAAAGTTATAGAATGAATTTATCAAAATTCATCCTTAATTTTTTTAAATGTGCTATGAATATAATAGCAATGTAATAATATAATATTTATACCACTTGGAGAAAAACTACGTTACCTGTATCATGAAATGCAAATGTCTTGAAAATAAAAATAAAAAAAGAAACAACAGTGCTTGGATTACTGTCTGCAGATAGTAATCCTGTGGAGATGACAAAGCTACAAGAAAAAAGCAGCCACCCAGCATGTGACATTTTCAGTCACCTCAATGGAACATATTTAGAAATTGCTTACATGAGCCATTACTTTGGAAACAAATGGAAAAAACAGAAGACTCAGAGAAGATACCCTTCATTCCAGTACTGGAATATGTCATCATTGCTCTTGTCCCAAATACAGATAAAGACATGTTGTATATAATATGTAAGTATGTATTTAGATTATATATAATACATACATATGTGTATATATTTTGTATACTATATACATATATATATGTATATAATACAGGTATGAAATGTATTTCATGCATATATGTATGAAATACATAGATCTAACATATCATTCATTTGCATTGATACACACAGCAAAATATAGATTATAGGGTATTTAACAGAAATATATCATACTCATACAATGTAATATTACTTTAATATATGTAATATGTAAAAATTTGTATACATTCATGTATAGGTGTTCATAATATAAGAGTTCAAATTTTCAAATCAAATTAATTAGAATTATATCAAAATGTTTTGTTCCTAAACAGAGAATCATACAATTGTTTAGATTGAAAGACCTCCAAGGTCATCAAGTCCAATGGTTAAATTTGGGACTAGCTTATCATTACATTGAGTTTTAAAAGAACTATTTCATTAAGTGATCAGATACCTGTATTTTTTCTATAAGGTATTGTCCTTGAACAGAATACCTTTTCCCCTATGCATTTCTAGTCATATGATGCCTATGGCACAGTACTTTGTTTGGTTATAGGTGAGTCTCAGTCATAAATGGCTAACTCTCCATGAAGTTCTGTCCTCTGGGAACAACACAGCCCTAGAAACTTGCAAGGCACCGGGCCAAAACAAAATGCACTGTTCAACATTTATGAGAAACAAATCCTTCAGATGCAAGCCCTACTTTCATCTGCACTGAAAAAAAACTGTTTTTTTGTTATTATTTTTTTAAACCCTTTGAAATAGAAGCACTTTGTCTTCATTTTCCTAATAGGAAATAAAATTTCAGCAAAATTGAATTTCTCACAAAAAAAAAAAAAAAAAGCTATCTTCATAGAAATTTCATTTTCCATGAGAAAATAAAACAATTATAATGGAAAATCCTCAGAATTATCTGGAGCAGGGAAAATTCCTGTTATCATTTTCTAAAGCAGTTTGCACTGAACTCTAGGGAATGATACTGAATATAAAAGCTTACAAAGTACAAGTTTACAAAAGAATTGACAAGAAAAGAGTTTTTTATAAACAAAAACAAAACAAAACAAAAAACAAAAACAAGCCACAAAAACTAAAACTGAACTCCTACACTTACAATGAGAAGAGAGCGTTCTAGAGAGAATCCAGCTTTCCTTCAGGACCCCCAGACATGGCTGGAGAGACCTTCTGTCACATGTAAGTGGCAGCACTCAACACAGTCATTGCTTCAATTCTCACTTTAAGTATAAAACATTACATTTCCTAAATATCTTTATAAGAAAGTGGCTTTAATAAATTAAACTAAATTAAATTGGAAAGTAACACACATTTCTTTACAGAAGAATGAAATTAATACGAGTAAGAAACAACAGTGTAGTGTGTATAGGTTGTACTTTGATCTCCATGCAACTTTTAAAATAAGAGGTGAACCTTCTGATATTTCAGTCAAAAAGCATAATGTGAATAACAGTACATCTCATTTCTACTGCCTAAGCAGAAATCAATAAGCAGAAAACTTATTTTACTGGATGTCTCTTAGTTATGGATTGGAAATTATGACATACCTAAGAACAACTATACAAGTTTGGACCAAAGGTTCATCTAGTCCAATATGTTATTGCTCACAGTGATCAAAAGGAGATTTTCAGAGAAGAGTTTAGGATTAGAGAAAGCATACAGTGATACTTCCTTGTAGTAGGATTTCAGCTCTGAAAAATCATTGGGAGGCAAAGGCAATGTTTTAGTATTTTCTCCATCTAGATGGAGTTTTCTTCCATGAAGTAGCTTCATTCAGCTAATACAAGCTTTTTGTATCCAAGACATGCTGAAACAACTTCCCCAGTTTAACTCCACTTGTGTAAACAACCATTTCTAAAAAGCTATGAGATAGTGCTTCACACAATGACCCCTTGTTCTTGTATGGGAAGAAACAGTGATATTCATCTGGTTTCCCTAAGAAAATTTTTCAGTTGTCATATCAGATCAATACACAACAGCAAAATGGCCACAATCATCTCACTTAACCCTCACAAATCAGATAGCATCATACTGAGGCTACAAATGAGCCAACAGCCTGAGCTGTTCAATTATCAATTCCAGTTAATACAAAAATAAGAGTGCTTCTTGAATACCTGTCGCTGGTTTTCTGTCTCTAGCCTCAATCTGGCTTCTACACATCTTCTGGTCTCCAGGAAGGCTTGACGTTGTGCTCTGTCTGATAGGTAGCTAATGAAGATTCCTGCGGTGTTCATACACATAAATAACACTGCCTGGGCCGCTATCTGCAACAAAAAACAAGCATGATTTGATCAGGTAACAGAAGCAAAAATATCTGTTTAAATATGAAGGGGGAATGAGAATGTGGCTCTCCAGTCATGTTGACTGTAAAACTAAAAGGCTATGAAAGTTTGCATAGAGGAATCCCTTGGATCTTAATTAAAGGCATCAAATATATAAAATTCTCTCTGCCTTGAGGAAGAAGTATAAAGTATCTGGGGGCATTAAACTCTAGTTGAACCACAAATGATGTTTCCAAGAACTGACTCACAGGGCTATAGTCAGGAATGATTACAAACATAATTAACAATTTGTTTTTGCACTGCCTCTTCTGTAGAAGTAACTTTTTGATTTGGCTTATGGCTAGTTTGAGAGCAAAGCCATATTAAGGAAAACAAAGAGTGCCAGTTAGCTAAGAATTAGTATCAATTATAATAGTTATTCTGTTATTGATCAAATCAAATAAATTCATTTTCAGCTGGTGCCAAAGTACAAGTTTGCATGATCTGAATCCTGAACAATCCAACAAGAGAAGCTGAATGCATAACCAAATACTTGCATAGCCTATGCCTGTGTACACAAGCCTTTTATTCACCAATGCTTACGTAAGAGCTGCACTCTTTCCTTGTAGAAGGTGCATCACAGCTTCGTTCATTGAGACATGAACTTAAACGATCCAAGTGGGAGTGGATAGTTGGGCAGTTTGAATTCCAAAGGCTTGTTTGCTTGTCATTGATACGTCTCTGTGTTCTGTTTATTTGTAAGGCATAGCATATCAACAACTGAGGATCTTTCAGGAAACACAGTAGGAAATGTATAATACTTGCATGCATTATAGACAGAAAAGAGCCCTGCAAATTCAGTTCTTTATCCAACACCTCATTGCTGATGTATGTTACAAATTTATGGGAAGTCCTCTCAGCTCTTGCTTCATTCTGTTTTTAAGTTATTTTTTTCTTCTCTCTGTCATGGTGCAGTCAGAGCCACTGTGCTAATGAGGTGTCACTAATTGTGCCCCATTTTTCAGGGTTGCACCACAGTCCTGGTGACAAAGCAGCCGTGGACTACATTACCCTGTATGCCAGCATCACCTGTGAGCAGAGATGTCCAGGTTCTGACACTTACGCACCATAACAGCAAGGGTCATTCTTATAGGATCATAACAACATTAGAACTGCCATGCAGTGATGGACAAAATGTTCACCACTCTGAATCCTGTCCCTGATTGCGAATTACAGAGAACGCTTAGGTAGGAGTGCACGGACAAGTCAAGTGCATTAGAATGTATTTTCTAAACTGTCCTGAACACTCCATCCAACTGTGGCTGAGGGATATCATTGGCTAAAAGTTGTATTTTTGTAGTGTTATCTGATAATCAGTCGCACCAAGATCCAACTTCTGCTTCTTCTAATAGAAGAAAACATTTAGAAAAACTCCTAATCTCGTTGTGACGCTGTACCTTAGATCTGCAGGTCTCATTCCTCACATTCAAGTAGTTTACAAAAGTGATATTTGATATCAGACCAAATGCATTTGGCAGAAACATCAGCTTTATATATTCCCGTATTTCTGAATTTGGAACATTGTTCTATGATCAAACAGGGAATTCATTTACAGTTTATATGCCATGATTAAATAAGATTGCATATCCTGGCTCCATCTGAAGCTCTGCTTAATCTTCGCCAATAATAGACGTCTAGGACAAGCTTATGAGAAATAGGGTGTGATTAGCATGATCTTTGCATCATCCTAGTTTCCAGGATCTTGTTCTTTACAGCACCTCTAAGCTGGAGGTGGCATAATCTATCCATTTGTTTAACAACACCTGGTAGATCAACTGTGTACATTTTTCTCTGATATTTACCTGAAGTTATATCTTTGGCCCCTACCACATCCAATGGCAAAAAATGCCTACCATTTAATTAGGCACTTTCTGTTTAAAATGTTTCTTTTTTTTTCCTTTTTTTTTTTTTTTTTTTGCTTTAGTTTGCAACCTTATCATTACTTTGAATGCTCCATCATGCTTATGAGACACGGTGACTAATCATTTCCATTTCATCTTCCTTTCAGCTCCCCTGATTTTACTGACAACTGACATACAGCATATCTCCTTGCAGCCTTTATTTTATTTAAGGGAGGAACTTAAAACTATTTATTCTTATTGTGTTTGTCACCATCCCATCTCCTTGTTTTCTGCTTTCCTCTATCTGACCACAGTTGACTGGAGATAACATTCCCCAGACCAGCCAGCTTCCAGCAGACACTTTCCACCTCTGTTCCACTATATAAAATAGAGAATACAGTACTTTAGCCCATGAGATAACTCTTTCCTGCCACAGACTGCTAGTAAGTGGGTCAACAAAGATGGTGAAGGCTCTGGAGGTCAAGAAGTGTGAGGAGCAGCTGAAATCCCTGTGTGTGTTCAGCCCAGAGCAGAGGAGCTGATGAGAAGCCTGATGGCAGCTGCAGCTCCTCACAGGGAGCGGAGGGCAGCGCTGAGCTCTGCTCTGTGTGACAGCAACAGGGCCCAGGGAACGGCATGGAGCTGCGTTCAGGTGGGGGTCAGGGACAGGGTCTGAACCAGGGGGTGGTGGGCATGGAACAGGCTGCCCAGGGCAGTGGGCATGGACTCAAGCTGCCAGAGTGCAAGAAGTGTCTGGACAATGCTCTCAGACGCATGGTCTGATTTTTGGGTGATCCTGTGTGGAGTCAGTAGTGTGACTCAATTATCCTTATGATTCTCTTTCAACTTGAGATATTCTGTGATTTTAGGATTCTATGATTCTAAGTGTATGACAGTCCGACATGAAATAAGACCAGTTTGGACTGTGCCATGCAGCAGAACAACAGAAGTCAGCTGTGGGTGGTTGGAGTAGTCAGCATTTCATATCATTTTGACTGACCTGAGGATAATCTATGCTCACATGCTAGAAAACTTATGGTTTAGGATGAAAAAAGATAAAAGTATTTTACAAATTTGAATTGTATATTTCAGTGGTAAAAGCAGTGGCAGAGTATTGTCGTTTGCTTGCAAATACAATTATAACATCCACATGTACCCAGTTCAGTCACCTGTCTCTGCTAATACTCAGGACAAGTGCCACTCACTTCAGCAGATCGCCTTCAAGCAAATGCAGTAGAATTTGGACTTCAATTAGATTTCATGAGTCCATAATTCGATTTGGATAAAGGGAATTATGGAAAACATGCTACAGGTAAAACTGCAGCTTACTCAGAGGAAGAATTTGTTTTTCTTATACATAGTAGTCTGCTTGAAAGCAATCTGAGGATGAAAACACTATGCCTTGCAAGAATACTAATGTGTGGCTCTTGTTAATAAAAAGAAAAAAAGAAAAAGACATAAAATACCTCAGTCCCTCATTGTCACTCCTTTCATCTGCAGTTTACAGTGACCAATTCCAGAAGTCTTGCAGGATTTTCTATTGCATGTCAGAGACACAAACCAGGACAGACTGATTTTGAAAGATATACACAATTTTAGACCAACTGCAAGATAATCAGGAACAGCACAGTAGGAAAGCTGAGGTATAAGATGAAAAAAAAAAGAAAATCTTTTCAAGACATTTATAAGCCTTTTAGCCTATTTTTACCTCACACAGCACTCAAATAAGCAGCTATAGTAGAGATAGCAAGTGATCTTAAAAGCATGAGTGACATGTTTTGATATTAAATAGGTCTCTGGGGAGGTCTGCTTCTTAAATATTTAAAAAATGCAAACAAAAGGTAGTCATCACTGTGATGCTTGGGAGTATCTACAATAGGACCCATGCTGTCCCTGATGATTCGCACACGATCATCCATTCCCCTGTATTCAGTCCTGGTGAGGTCACACCTCAAGTACTCCACACAGTTTTGGGTCCACAGGAATGACATTGATGCCTTGGAGTGTATCCAGAGAAGGGAAATAAAGCTGTGAAGGGTCTGGAGCACAAGTATTGCAGGGGGTGGCTGAGGGAACTTGGATTTTTTATTATGGAGAAAAGGAGGCTCAGGGGAGACTTTATTGCTATCTACAACTCCTTGAAAGGAGTTTGTTTTGAGGTGGGGCTTGGCCTCTTCTCCCAGGTAAGAGGTAATGGCCCTAAGTTGCACCAGGAGAGGTTTCAAGTTGAAAAAAAATTATTCTTAGAAAGAGTGGTGAGGCACTGGAACAGGTTGCCTGGGGAGGTGATAGAATCACTGTCCCAGGAGGTGTTAAAGAAAGGGTAATAGTGGCATTAAGGGACAAGGTTTAGTCGGCAGGGTGGTGATGGATTGATGGTTGGTTCACTGTGGTCTATTCCAACCTTAATGATTCTGCAATTCTATGATTCTGTAATCAAATAGCAGTATAAATACAGCTAAAGAAAGTTACTTGACAAGATGATGCAGATGGTTAGAAGCAGAGGTTAAAATTTTTACTCCATAACTGCTTTCCATTTTTCTCATAGGAGGTAATTGAAAGTTTAGTTCGCAGAAATAAACTTTAAATAGAAGTTAAATTTATAAAGTGTCCATCATGCCAGCAACTCAGGGCATTTTGCAAGTCAGTGTGATAAAAGAAAAGCCAGTGGAAGAAGAAGCAGATCGGACTAGCTTAAGTTTAACATTGACAGTACACACAGATTCAGATTAATTCATTTGTATTTCATTCATCATATGAAAAGCGCTTTGCCAGGGCAACTGAAAAAAGATAACATGTTGGATTTGGAACTACTAGATCTCAGACTAAGAAAAAATTAAAAGGCACTGGACACAACTGGTTGGGTAGAAGTATTAATTGAGGTTGGTACTGTATAGTAAAATAAGGAACAGTTGAGGTAGAAATCATTAAAAAGCTTCTAAAAAATATATTGCAAAGTGATTCGTGAATCTCAGACACAGAAAGGTTATCATGACAGAACTGAATGTAGCCCAAGAAATGGAAATTCAGAAGGGCACAGGTGAGGGAGTTTGAGCTGACAGCAGAGTTGGGCTATGTGTAATGACCTGGGGGCATTTCTCCTATTCCAGGCACCAGAGTTTGTCCTGATTTGGACTTAATTCTGTTTTCTGTGAATTTATGAAGAACAGAGACTGAGTTAGAGAAGAGTTTGCAAATGTCAAGTTTTAGATCTTCAAAAATCATATCTGCAACGTGTTTAGGTTTTATTATGTTTTCTCTTTGAAAAAGTTCAATTGTCCATCAGGGAATGTAAATCCATAAAGTCAGCAGTATAATCTCCTAATTCAGTACTTTCTGAGACCTGCCAGTTATGGTCAGTTGTGCACTATATAGTACCTGACTGAGTTCAGAAAACTCAAATAACCCATAACCTGAAGTGAAATGAAAACATAACAAAATTCAACAAATCCTACAAATTGGAAATATGTTGGATGGTTAGAAAAACCTGAAAGAAATTCACTATCACAGATTATCTTCATCATGATTAGTACAGTCAGTGGTAGGAGATATTCAGCAGAACAGGCTGAGGGAGCTGGACTTTGTTCAGCCTGGAGAAGAGGAGGCTGTGAGGAGACCTCATTGCAGCCTTCCAGTATTTAAAAAGGGATTATAAACGGGGAGAATCAACTTTTTACTCAGGTGAATAGGTGATAAGACAAGGGGGAATGGTTTTAAGCTCAAGGAGGGAAGGTTTGTATTAGATGTCAGGGGGAAATCCTTCACAGAGAGGGTGGTGAGGTGCTGACACAGGCTGCCCAGAGAGGTTGTGGATGACCCATCCCTTGAGGTGTTCAAGACTGGATTGGACAGACCCTGGGAAATCTATTCTAGTTCCAGATCTGGAGGTTGGTGGCCCTGCCTGTGGTAGGGGAGTAGAAACCTGATGATCCTTGAGTTCCTTTCCAACGCAACCCGTTCTATGATTCTATGATTCAAATATAAAGCAAATGGAGAGGAAGAAAAGAAAACTGAGAAGGTCCAGAAAAAGATCTGAAATGTGGGAGAATGCTAAACATCTGTTTTACCGTCTCAGATGAAAAGAGAAAACTAATACTCTTCAGCAGGTAATTTAGATCTTCAGTATAGAAACAGAACAGTTCTGGGGCTAATCTCACCAAAACACATCTGAAAAGTAAATAAATCTCCAGCTGAACATTCTCAAGGAAGATTAATATTAAAGAGCAGGAATTTCATTCATTCCTGAAATGAGCCGGTGGAAACTGTTTAATTCTTTTCTTGTCTGGCTTTCTAGTTTAGGATTTGCTTCAATGACAGATTTGAGTAGTTCCTGGTTGTTTTGGGAAGACTAGGAAAGTAAAGCTGTTGTGCATCTGTAAGAGTGTTTTCAGCATGAGCCACATAAAGAACTCGTTGCTATGGTAATTATTATTGGTTAATTGGGTTTAGAGAGAAATTTTGATTCATAATTAGTTGTTTAACTAAAAATAGCAGCTTGCCACAAGGTTGAATTTTTTTACCTAAAATGTCTCAAAAACCTCATTCCTCACTACCTTCTTTATCCTTGCCTTACTTAGGTTACTTACACAGAAAATAACTTAAGCTCTTATAAGAACAGATCACCAGAAACGAGCTGAGGGATGCATAAGAAGTGTGGGATTTGAAATCAAAATTCTGTACTTTGTATAGAACAGGAACATCTGGCAGCATAGACTCCAGCACTCTCTCACTGCTAGGCTACAGCAAGCTTCTATTTCCAGCTGAGACCATGGTTTTATGAATCAAAGCTCTTGGCAGCAAAACCAGTAAGTACTTGTATCTCTGTTCTGCCTCTTGCCCACCTTGAACCCTCAGCACAACTTCCCCTTCGTAAAGCCAGATCAATTATCTGTGGGACCCTTCTGTGAACTGTATCAGGGAAATGGGCCAACTTAAAAAACAAACACTTGCCATTGGCAGTGATTTTCCTATCTAGAGCAGTTGTCCGATTGAGTTCACATCACAGCCTCCACAGGGAGAAGCAGCACGTGAGTATTCGTAGTTGGTACTGCTGCTAACTCATTAAACTGGAACCTTTATTGCTTTATTGTTAAGCCACCTTGTAAGGAGTTTTCTTATTCCCCAGGTTCACTTCATCTGACTTCTGGGATTCTGCTAAATGCTACTGGCCATGATAGATTTTTCGATGTCTTAGACTATCAGTGCTTCATCAAAATTTACTGGAGCCCCACCTGCCCCACAGAGGTGCTTTGTGAATTGTTGCTGTGAATTTCCAGAAAGCTCATCTGTTCCTGATCCTTCATCCAACTGTACAACAGCTGTTATGATGCTGCTCGCAGCTGAAGTGAGTGCTGAAGTATTTCCTATCCAAATCTCCATAATTTACTGACAGGTGGGAATATAACATTTACCTAAGAAGACAGAGAGGAAGAGAGAGATACAGCTTATTCATAGTAAATTTAGACAAGTACAGACTGTGATAGTTAAGAGGCGTGCTTCACTCCACCTACTTCTGGTTTTCTAAATGTGAAAACAGTCATTTGTATATATAAGCTTTTGGTATAAAGCTTTTGCAGTTTGAGCTGAGTTTTATAATTCCTTTATGCAAAACTCTCACAGAAAAATCCTTTTTTCAAAAACTCAGAACTTGTTTAGGCCATCAGGACAACCAATTTTCCCTAAGAAGTTTGTTCTTGTTGCTCCCAAAGTGAACACTAGAGAACTTCATTATATACTTTGGATCACAGTCTGGCCCCTAAGGTGCATGAAATCTATAGCATCCAAGACTTGTTGTCCCTGTCTACCAAACACAGAATGTATGCTAAGAAATGATTATAAAATCATAGAATCATAGAATATCCTGAGTTTTAAGAGACCCACAAGCATCACTGAGTCCAACTCCTGACACAGGACCAGCCAAACATCACTGGTTTCATTGTAAAGTATCTTAACACACCTATTGCTCCTGCACTGCTAATGATTTGGCAAACAAAGACCATTCATTCTCCTTCTGAGCAATGTCATGTTTGTGCAATATCAGTCATCCTAGTTCAAGACAGAATTCATTAACACATATCTCTAATAGTCAGAATAAGAGATCTAATTTGCTATTAAAAAATAGCTATTTCCTCCTTGCTCATTCCATCTCACTGAATCCATTAGAAATTTAGAAAATTGAATGTTTGAGTAAACTGTTCAAAGGTAACTCAAACCATACAATTTGGTGATCAGCTATCAACCATGTTTGGCAACACTGTGGAACGAGGGGCCTTCCAGAAAATTTGTATCATATCAGACTCATAAAAGCTGACATAACTTGAATGATGTACAGAGGCAATAGAGTGAACATACAACCTTACTGCTGTCATTGAACAGCCCCAAATGTGAAATCATTTTCAGCACATCGCATTCATCTCCCTTTGAGTTAGTGTAAAATTTAGAATACAGACCTAACTTTAGCAACAGCAACAAAAAAATTTATTCTGTGACTTTTGGTAACCTTATTTTGGTGCTTTTCTTTTTATAGACGTTTAGTTGGCTGGACACTGGGATAATGTTAGTGCTAGGATCATAGTTCATGCATACAGGTGAATGAGCAGAACTGAGTAAATTATCTTAATTAGAAGCAGTTTTCCATGGCTGCAGGGGAGTCTGCTGGATCCTCCCTCTGACCCTCAGCTAGGAACTGATCTTGAACTACACAGTGAGATCTGGTAATCGCATCTCATGTTCATACCACTCTTTCATCATCACTGTGCACACAGGATGCTGTTACAGATAGCTAAAATGTTCCTGTTCAGAACAATCAGTCTTATCCTCTGAGATGAATAACATCCCCTATTCAGTGTTTTGTCTGCTGGGTAGGTACCTTCTCCCTCTACTCTCAGTAAAATGGATTATAGAATAATAAAAAAGAAAAAATCTAAAGTCAAACCTTCTAGAAGTCTTCACTTTATTCTCCATAAATGTCACCTTATTTAGTATACTTAAATGTAGAAGGATCAAATGAGAATCTCTGTTTTCTTTTCAAAATACATATGTTGCTCTGAAGGTAATGCCTCCTATTAATTTCCATGGAAATTACAACAAATAAAATAAGAGCATAAAATAACACTATTTAATCAAGCAAATTCCCATCTACAAAATACTGTTTTTCATCATAGTCACTACCATTACGTACATATTTTCCCCAGCACTGAACAAAAGCCTGCATTCTGTAATTGTAATAATCTGCCCTAGTTGAGGTGACCCATTGCCATTGTCGCCACTGCTGGAACACACCACCCCACCCACTACCTCACTGTGATGACATCCACTGTTTGGTTTCCTTTAGTGTTCAGCAAGTATCAGTGAATGTCAACAGAATATTGACAGAAAGGTTCAATCCCCTACTGCCGTACCACCAACATCTGCCTCTGATGTTGTGGACCAACATAATAAAATGGGGAACATTACTTTCTAAGCAGCCCTAGTATACATAGATTTCAAACTGTAGTATACGTAGTACAGAATTCCTTTAAATTACTTGAGATATCTAACCAAGAGCAGCTTCTGTAAGAACCCATAGAAACTGATGAAAAACAAAGCACAATACCACACAAGTGCCTGTGTTCGTTGAAACTCACTCAAGTAGCTCGCAGCAATCAGGGTAGGTTAGGAAACTGCTAAAGTGATGGTTTTTGCCTGCTCATTGCTCACAAGGGATTGAAAAGAAGTTATGGACTTTCCATTTCTACACATATGTATTTCAGACTTTTGAAGATCAGGCTGACTTTTCCCTACACATTTTTTTTTTTTTTTTTTTAATGCAGAAGTTGATATCCCTAGCAAGCTGTATATTTACTATTCAAAACAAATGGAACAAATTACATTTGATAGAAGTCATACTCCATTTATAACCAAGGGAGAAATCGATTTTTTACCCTTGCATTGCATAGATGAATATCTCCCACTTCAAATGCACCTGTTGGGAAACACACATCAGATATCACAGCTAACCTCTAAGTGAGAAAATCTTCCAGCTGCTATCTGTCTGAAAATGTCTGAGATCATCATTGGGCATAAATGTGAGTCTGGACAATCTAAAAAAAGGGATCTCTAAAATAACTTTTGGAAAATGTTCCAAGTTTTCTCAGTAGTTGTCTCTAATCTAATACAAGATAGCAAAGGCAGAATAACTTCTAGTACTTCCTGTATTGCATTATGCAACTGAACAGGATGCATGATGGAAAAAATATCACCAAAGCAGCTTTGCAACACTGAAAACAGTTTAACCATATTTTAAGGAAAACAGAATTAGGTAGTCTGAACTTCTACTAAATGGGTTTGTGACAGTGTTCTGCACAGCTGTTTTTATTGCTCTGGATAACGGCTCTTATCCGAAGTAGGATGTCAAAACTGAGTTAATGATAATTATGTTTGGAGGGCTGACAGCAGTTCATCTTTTCTGACACACTTTGTTGTTGTTTTCATCTGATCAAATGTTTGTGCATCCCAGCAATTACCTGCAGTATGTACTCTACCCCTCTTCCTGATGGAACTGTCAGTTTCCATGATTTTCGTACAGGTGACCCTGATTCAGTGCAGTCTGCAGAATTACAACAGCCTGCACCAAAGAAGATTGCCTAGCTACATTGGGTCAGGTTGTACATGATTCCCCATGAAGAAGTAAATGAGGGTGTCATACTCTTCACTGTCATTTTCCAAATTACATGTGTTCTTCAAAGCCTTCTTCTACACTAATGGGAAGTTCCACTGATCAGATGTTTGTGTTAATCTGTTATACCTGCTGGAAAACAAACAAACAGCTCCCTACAGATGTTCCTTTGTAAAACTATTAGCTTAAAAAAAAAAAAAAAAAGGCTGAAACAGACATGGAAACAAAAGCTCTTTACACTTCATTGCCAGCATTTTTAGCAAAAGTCTGAGTTTTCCCCACAGCTACGCCTGTAAATAGCTGTCATTTTCACAGAAACACAGAAATACAGAAACACCAAGGTTGGAAAAGACTTACAAGATCATCCAGTCCAACCATCCACCTATCACCAATAGTTCTCACTAAACCATGTCCCTCAACACAAAATCCAAATGTTCCTTGAACACCTCCAGGGTCAGTGACTCCACCACCTCCCTGGGCAGTCCATTCCAGTGCTTGACCACTCTTTCAGAGAGGTAATTTTGCATAGACCACAAACACCATTAGAGATGGAGATCGCCCATTGAATCTACATCTGATTTCTGTGTCATCTGACACAGAAGGGTCAGCTTGCAGACTGTGGATCAGGCTGTAGGTCTGCAACCCTAGAAATAATAAGGCAAATAATTCTTCTGTTTTTTTTCTTCCATGAATGCTTTGCTCACATTTAAACATATTTTTATAAAAGGGACCTAAAAACCACAATGAATGCAATTAATGTTCACTGTATTTATTATTTCCTCCATGATTTCCTTTTACTGTTAATTATGAGAACCATGAAAACCAAGGAACTGAGCAGTGTCCTCTCCTAGCGAAATGCTCAGAAAAATGACTGAGATTTCTGAATCTCCTTGATATTTTTGAACTATAACCATGGCAGATATACCTAAGGCCTGCCCTGACTTTGGAGAAACTTTGAGTAGCATAAATATAGTGGATTGTATTTTGACATTCCACTTTATGTTTACTAGACTTGGGAGTATGCAGAAGTTCAGGTATTCCAGGATGCACTAACAGCCAATACTGATATGACCTCAGGGAGACCTTGGATAGACTGCAGGAAACAGAATCATAAAATCATTAAGGTGGGAAAAGACTCCTAAGATCATCAATTCCAATCTTCAGCCCATCCCCACCATGAACACTAAAACATGTCTCTCAGTGCCACATCTCCACGTTTCTTGAACACCTCCTGGTACAGTGACTCCACCACCTCCCTGTGTAGCCTGTGCCAATGCCTGCTGGATCTCTCTCTGACTCTCCTTTCAGATAAGGTGTAATTTGTTGTGCTTGGATCAACTCAGTTGATGTGTCTTAGGTTCTGATGTGATGTTAGAATGATTCTGAACAATCTGTGAATATATGCATGAGCCTGCATGGAAAATGTTAGGACAATGTAGCATGGGGTAATAAGGTCCAGGAGCCTTTGTCTTCTACAGCTAAGCTGAACACATCTAGGCACAGAAGCAGTCTGAACTGTTAAGCTTTTTCAAGCTGTGTTTTCATCAAATCATAGAATGGCTTGGGTTGGAAGGGACCCAAAAGATCATCTAGCTGCAAACCCTGCCATGAACAGGGTTGCAGATCATTAGTTCAGGCACTAGATCAGGCTGCCCAGGGCTTCATCCAACCTGGCCTTGAACACCTCCAGAGACAGGATATCCACAAACTTCAATTTTATTGAAAACAATTTAATGCTACTCGATATTGTCTATAAAAGTCTCCTCTCTCTCCATTTTTTAACTCTCACCTATGAACTATGCTAGAGAAAAGACAGAGAAGGAATATAGGAACAAATGGAAATATACCGGACAAAAGCCCCGAAAGCATACAGCATTTCAGACCACAGAATTAATATTTTATCTCCCTGAGTTCAGCAAGGATAAACACTTTCCTCTGTGAAAACTGTGGGTGTTGTTTTACTATTAGTCATGGTGAATGCTTCAGTGTGGTGAGCTGGAAGTCAGAATGACATCAAAAGTACAAAGAGTGCTGTGAGAAAAAGTTGACTCAGTCCTTTGCATTGCAGAGTACGCCACACACAAATAATAAAGGATTAAGTTTCTTCTGCCACTTTGCTACCATAGAGATGTATGATGCAAGATTCACTCTGAATTGACATTGGTGTGACTAGGTAAGACTAATTCCTTTGAAGGCACTGGTTTATTCTGGATTAACATTATGTCCTGATATATGCGGCGAGCCAAATTCTCCTTGTCTGAAAATACAAGACATACTTTTGTTTTTACTGCTTGTGTAAGTGTGAGAAATAGAAGCTATATTGTTCATGGGATATTAAACAAATGACACAAGACAAAGCAAACACTGTCTCTGATCTTTAATATTAAGACCTGCTGAAACCAATGAGAGCTTCAGGAGAATATTAAAAAACTTGGTGGACATAAACTAACAGGAGATGCTTCCCGGTGAATGCAAGATTTGATCCAGTGTTTGACTATGAATATTGCCCACAGTTTTGTAGTTCAAACTTTGTTTAAAAACACCCACTTGGGAGCAAGGTCAGTCTTAATCTGCTCACAAGAGAGCTTACTGGTTTCAAAGGAGTATTTACTTGGGCAAAGCAGTATTTGATGTGGGTGAGCATTTAGCTCATGTATCTTCTATACAGATCAGTGCAGCAGCAGTCATGATAGAAAAACATTGCTCTCCTAGGAGTGCTAAAACAAATTGCTTGTAGCCTTGGTCATACAGGGTAGGAACATCAAAGCTGACAATGCCATGTTTCGTGGAGCAAAAACCACTCCAGCAATTAAGTAAGGAATTAGCTGAAAAACAGATTTTTTACTGAAATTTCAGGAAGATAGCATGTTCTAAGCTTTTCAAAAGGGAAAACAGACACAATTTGTTTTAGAATGTGTTCACCTCAATTGATTGATATCTTTTGAAAAGCAGACTGTACTGGCAGTCAAATCCATGAAAATACTCAAAGAGAAGGGACAGAGTTAATGTATGGGTTAGATTTCTTTGGTTTTAATTATTGGTAAAAAAGACTGATCTGCTTGATGGAGATAAGCCTACTGGCTCTGATGTAATTTTTTGATCTAAGTAATTTTTTCCATCTATCTTATTATGTTAAGTATCCAAACACAAGTGAAACAAAGCATTCAGATACCCTAGGGAATCACTAATGCCTCCTTCTTATAACAATATGATCTTTTTTTTCCCAAGAAGTATAAAATCAATTCTTAGAGTGCAAAACAGCTAGCAGTACAGTGGCCAGGTAGACCCTTCCCAAGGGACATACAAACAAAGTGCAAAAAGATACCATTTCTCTTCTTAAAGAAAAATAAGATCAGGCCCACTCAGCCCCAATGGTAAAATTCTTTTCTTTTTATCTACTGCAGTGCTGAAAATAATTAAAATTGCCTATAGATAGCACTACAAACATGTTAGCTGTTGATATTAATTGGCCATCTGATCCATCTTACTGACACTGTACAGTAAAATATACATTAAACCTATATTCAGTTCTGGTTAAAAACAAGAACTTGCTTAGATGCCTCATTGCATTGCCCTCCTCATGGAAACCTGTATTTGAATTTCTTTTTTTTTTTTGTAGCAAAGAAGATCAACTACTGCATTTCTGTGCAGGTCAGGCTCATAGGTGTACAAATGTCTTTTTTAGACTGATACAACTCTACAGGGGAAAAAGGGGACAACTCTACGTGGTTATGTAGCAATATTTAAGATACAGATAATGTTCAGGTAGCAGGGTTTATAGAATTAAAGCATTCTCATTTTGAGCATACTTATATTTCACTTTAAATTCTGAAATCTTGCCTGCCAGTCAGCCCTAGGACTCCAAATACATTAACGACCTTTATGCAGAACTCATGGCTCCTCCAGCCAAATGACCCTTGGTAAAACCTGCTCATGGAGCGTGGTTGTGTTTCACAGCAGTGTGATGCATGTATCATCAAGCTTGCAAAGATCAAACAACAGCTTATAAAAAGGAAGGAGACTAAATTTTTACACAGGCTCATTGATAGGACAAGGAGGAAAGACTTTAACTAAAAGAGTGGGGATTTAGGTGAGATGTTAGGAAGAAGTTCTTTACTCAGAGGGTGGTGATGCACTGGCGCAGGCTGCACAGAGAAGCTGTGGATGCTCCTTCTCTGGAGGCATTCAAGGCCATGTGACTGGGGCTCTGTGCAACCTGGTCTGATGGGTGGCAACTCTGCCCACAGCGGGGGTTGGGACTGGATGATCTCAGAGGTCCCTTCCAATCCAAGCTATTCTATGATTCTATGAATTTATGATTCTATGATCTATTCATAAGCAAACTTCTCATTTCAATCTTAGTATGCTGGGCACATTCTCCATGTTCTGTATCCATCCAGGCCCAACTGATCCAGTTTTGAAAGTTACTGCAAGATGGGATTGCAGAGCCCTCTCTCTTGAACTGAAACAGAAGATTCTGACATCAAGCAGAATTGTCCACTACATAAAACATGTCCTTGGAGACTTTCTATATACCATCACTGCATAGATTTCTTTTCACAGTCTCCCAAAGAAAGGTTTCACTTTGAAATTTTGTTTACCAGTTCACCTGTGCTTTCTTCAAATATTTCTTTCTTTGAAGAAATTCCACTGAACAAGACAATGACTGACCTAAAGCTGACAAGAAGTTGGGAATATCAAAGAGGATCTGAAGTTTGCAGAGGGGTATAATGTGTTTTTGAAATATATATAATAAAAGCGGTTTAGTGAGGGATGAAAAATGTGCGTATGGTAACTCTCAGCTTCCAGCATCTACTCAGTTCAAATGGAAACTGAAATGGAAGAACCATTGTCACTGAGGTTTGAAAATTCCCTCTTCTAATAGTTGCTTCTGATCTCAGAATTCAATAAGAAGTCATTGCTGGATCACAGAGGCAGACATTGCAGATCTGAAGGACTTGCAATAAGCGAAGGTAGTAGCACATGAGACAATCTAGTCCATTCAGTCATTCTCAAAAAGTGCATCTTTAGGAACAAACTGCTGATGTGTCTCTCTTTAAATGATGATAACAATTGAAAACGATACCAGGATGACCTACCTCTATCCTATTACTCTGTTTTCATTGAGATAAACAAGAACATCTGTATTCCACGTGTGTTTTATGCCATTCTTTACACTGAACTGAAAATCCAACATGAATTTTCAAAACATTCATCATTACTAAAAGATTCCTGTATGAGGTAGGATTAGAAACAGCAGACTAAAAATATTTTACTAAAGGTCTGTTTATAGTTGCTCTGAACTGCTGATACAGATTTTGTAGCCTGGAAATAAAGGCATTTTGCTGAATGAGTGTATTGACCTTCACAGTAAGAAAAAACTCAAACCACAGTTATCTTGGCAAAGTCAGAGTTTATTACCCTTGAAGAGAACATAATCCAATATGTTCCCTGAATTACAGAATCACAGAATCAGAGAAACACCGAGGTTGGAAAAGTCCTTCAAGATCATCCAGTCCAACCATCCACCTACCACCCATAGTTCTCACTAAACCATGTCCCTCAACACAAAATCCAAACGTTCCTTAAACACCTCCAGGGTCGGTGACTCCACCACCTCCCTGGGCAGCCCATCCCAGTGCCTGACCACTCTTTCAGAGAAGTAGTATTTCCTAACATCCAGCCTGAATCTCCCCTGGTGCAGCTTGAAGCCATTCTCTCTAGTCCTATCACCAGTTACACGAGAGAAGAGGCCAATCCCCAACTCACTACAACCTCCCTTCAGGTAGTTATAGAGAGCAATAAAGTCTCCTGTGAGCTCCTCTTCTCCAGACTGAACATTCCCAGCTCCTTCAGCCGCTCCTCACAAGCCCTGTGCTCCAGACCCCTCACCAGCTTTGTGCCCTTCTTTGAACCCGCTCCAGGGCCTCAATGTCTTCCTTGCAGTAAGGGGCCCAAAACTGGACACAGCGCTTGAGGTGCAGCTTCACCAGAGCTGAGTACAGTGGGACAATCACTGCCCTGCTCCTGCTGGCAACACTGTTTCGGATGCCACTGGCCTTCTTGGCCACCTGGGCGCAATGCTGACATCAATCAATACCCCCAGGTCCATTTCCTCTATACAGTCTTCCAGACACTCCGCCCCAAGCCTGTAGCATTGCCTGGGGTTGTTGTGTCCAAAGTGCAGGACCTGGCATTTGGCCTTGTTGAACCTCATCCGTTGGCTTCAGCCCAGTGATCCAGTCTGTCCAGATTCCTCTGTAGGGCCTCGCTACCCCCAGGCAGATTGACATTTCCAACCAACATGCTGTCATCCACAAACTTTCTGAGGGTGCACTCAATGCCCTCATGCAGGTCGTCAATAAAGATATTGAAGATACTGAAGATATTGAAGATTGAATTACAATTGTCTGCTGCTCAGAACACTTTTCTTTATTGAAGAAGGAAGAGAGCATTTTGTGTAAAAAGTGAAAGTTGAGTTGTCTGCTTTCCAGCAGGGATGGGGTGTTCAGCCCTAGGAAAAATGCAGTGCTACTCCAATAGCATAATGCAGCCTCTAGTCTAATAGACCTATCTGGAGTGTTAGAGAAACTCTGCAAGAGACATATTATCCCATGATGTCCAGCATGAATTTGGATGTAAAAAAATAGCTAGGACCCATCCAATTCCTAATAATGCTCTAGCTACTCAGCAGGTATGAAGAAATTACTGTGCTTATTTATATCACTGCATGCCCATATTGTTCCTGTTATTTTCATACGCATTGTATATCTGCAAATGGCTGTGAAGTCAGCCCAAAGTTTTCAGAGACTATATCTTTAAACATCTGGAGGTGCTTATCTACTTTGCTTAGAGCAGGAACATCCAGGAGAATTCTTAATCTTCATAATTAATTGGCATATGCCCCTCAAATGTTTGTAATGAACAGAATACAAAAAATGATGATGATCTGATTATATACTAATATGTAGCTATAAATAAAACTAATCTGAACAGGTATATGACATGAGGAAAACTGAAGGTCAATTACAATAAGATGATGATGACCTGAAATATATTTTTGACTGCAATAATAACCTCTCATTCTGCAGATGTTGCTTTTCTTTCAATTGGACTTTATTGACAATATAGTCCCTTTATCAACCATTAGCCTCTGGGAAGAGATTGTCAGATTCTACCATTTTCTTGCATCATCAGCAGTATTATTATTTAGTTTTTGATAAATAGTTGATTAACTACGTCCTTAGAAAAGCACTGATCTAAATAATGACACTGGAATTTCAGGGTTGTTCAGACTAATCTGTTAGCTGCAGTGAATGGACCATCAGAAATTCAGAATTATTAACCTCCTTGGAAAGTGGAAAGTGAGAACACTTGGCATCAGAGTGATAATTATGAGCCAGTATCATTTAATTATAAAAGTTAGGGCACAAGGGGACCTTGACAGGTCATTTAAGTCATGCTCCAGATCCTGGATGCTACCTAAACAACTCCTAGCACAATTCTTCCCTGAAGTGATTAATCATACTTCCGGATGAAGCCTCCTGGGCAAATACTAGTTATTTATTTATGTCTTGTCACAAGAGTTCTCCTATTATCTTATGTAAATATTCCTTGCAGGAACTTAAGCCCACCATCTCTCCTGCTAGCTACAGGAGAAACAGAGAACAATGTCTTCCTCTATTCAGCAACTCCTTCCATATTTGAAGGCTGTCACAGTTTCCCTTCAGCTTTCTCTTCTCAGGAGCTGTTCTCTATTCTGAAATCAATATTGATACAAATCATCAGTGTTTTGCTGGGGGAAGTTCAGTTTCTATCATTTTAAAAGAAGGATAGCATCAGTTCATCAAATATGGTCCTTATATTGGTAGATTGCCTAAGGATGACATGCCTGCCTTTAGTGTACTTTAGTAGCTAAGGCTTCTGAGAAATCTGCAGTGAGACCACAGTTCATGGACAGGTATCTCTAACATTTATGTAACAATTCAACAAGAGAGAGAAATAAAATGGTTGGTAGTGATGAAAGAGTTCTTTTTATTGATGGCCAGAAAAGACATGCTTACTGATATTCTTCAATCTCTCCTTCCTGCAATATTGCTCATACTACAAAGATCTAGTGTGTAGAGGCAGAATCATTTCCAAAAAGAAGCACTGAGTGTGTATGTATCTGATGTTTGCTATAACCTTGTGCTCTAGGGCTGCTTGATATCACCAGGTGAGGATGGTGATAAGCCTACAGATCATCTTCCATGAAGCAGTGATGTGCCATGCCAGATGGTGACCCTGAAAAAAGTCTGCAGTTAAGTCCCACTGCAGGATTTGAAGCTGAAATGGACCAAAGGGGGTGCAGAAGGCATTGCATTTGTCCTAAAACAAATCTCACACCGTGAGCACGGGAGTTGTGCTGTTTCAGGCTGGATTCAGAGATGTTGGCTTTGGCCTCCAGATCCTTGTAAGATCAATTACCAACATTAGCTGTGCATTTTGGTCAGTGATGAACAAGAGGCTGCACGCCATGGTCATTAATATCTGCACCAATGAAGGTGATGCACTGTCACGGTTGCCACTGCTAAAATGCACCACCCACCACCTCACTGTGGTGAGGGTGGGTGCTCACACCCACTGATTGGTCTCCATACACGTTCTGCAAGTGTTGATGAATGTCAGTAGGTGTCATTTTTTTTTCTCATAGAAGACAATGACACCCCTTTGCTTCATCCACACTTCCATGTCAGATAACATTTTGTCAGACTGTCCATGTACTGCCATCTGTCACACGGCAATAAAATATGATGAAATATTGGTGGGAAGATTCAGCCTCTACTGCCTTACCGTTAACATTTTCTTCTGATGTCACAGACCAGCATAATAAATTAGGAGGCATAACTTTTGGAGCAGCTAGCCCTTAAAGACTTACAGAATAAATGAGTTGGATGGCAATCCTGGTGATCATATAGTCAAAGATGCATGTTCAAAGTAAGATAATCTGGAGCAGATTGCCTAAGGGTTTGTCCAGTCAGATTTCAACATGGTTTCCAGAAACAAAGACTTCAAAACATCTCTGGGTAACATGTTATGGTGTTCAATTACCCTTACAGTAAGCACAAGCGAAGAAACAAACAAAAAAACAAAACACACAACACCTGTTGTTTTCTGTTTTCTTATTTGATTCAACACTTAATGGAACTTCTAGTTTGTGCCCATTACTTTCATATCCTGACATTGACCTCCGCTGAAAAGAGCCTGGCTCTATCCTCATTGAACTCTCCCTTCAGATATTTATAGACATTGACAAGATTCCCCCTAAAATTTATCTTCTCCAGCCTGAACAGTCCTCATTGGTCAGACGTCTTACTTCTTTAAACATCTTAGAATAATAGTATCATAGAATCATTTAGGTTGGAAAAGACCTTTAAGATCACAAAGGTCACTCATCAGCTAACACTACCAAGCCCATCACTAAATCATTTCCCTTATTGACACATCCATGTGTCTATTACATATCCTAAGCATGTAAGATTCTATTTGTAGAATTCTCTATAATTTTTTTAAATATTTTGAATTTTTTTTAGATTTTCAGAATTTTCACTATGTGGTAAAGGGTTCTAAGTTCTGGCTAGTGAATTTGGAATTTTTTCCCAAATCTGTCACTGCTGAATATTAGCCAAAAGAAAACAGTTTGATTTCGAGATTATAGTTTGAATTTTAAATGATAGAAATTATTTACATTTTTAAATTACTTTTATAAACTCCCTTTAGATATACATGAACTTTAGGAACATAGCAAATAACATTTTGGCTTACGAATGGAATTACTGAACCTGAAAAAAGATTAAAAAAAAGAAATTGTACATAATTGCCTTTGCTGAGTGTTTGAGTTCATCTAATACTATCTAATGTGAATATGTGCACGGCTATGAAGTGGCTTGAAACCTTAGAAATTTAAATACAGCATATTATCATTTATTTATTAGATGGATTGGTTAACTTGGGTTTGAAAAATCAACAACATCAAATTTAATTACAGCATTTTTGTGTTACAAAAGCGAAGCAGAAGTAGTCTCAAATAATTCTTGTACGCCTTCAGAAGATTCTTTAAGAGATGACAGTGAATATAGCATTCATAAATTCAATAAGGAAGTTAGGATGTTCTGGTGCCATAAAAACTATCTGGTCAGAAAAATCTTTGTTAGTTGTTTGAAGAGGAGAGAACAGCTACCTTAACAATTCCTGAGATGTTTTTCTAGGCCTCAAACAACTTAAGCTTTAAAAGAACAATATAGGGATACTGACAGGGATAATGTCAAAATACATTCTTTTAACCACTGTTCCCTCCTTCTGACGGAGGTATTTTACTGTGGAGGAATAGCAAAAAGTGGCTGTTCTCAGATAGTGTAAATAAATATCCCTTATCCTAAATAAGAGACAAGTATTTTCTTACAGGAATGAAAGTGATAAGCCATTGGAAAAATCATTTCTAAGCATGAACAGTTGCTGAGATTATAAAAGATTATTAAAGACCCTATTGTCCTTTGCTGTCACATAGGAAATGGGAACACTTTATGTGCTCTCAGGTACCTCTCAGTAGCCTCTCAGGTGGCTAATGAAACAGCAGGAAAAGGTAATTGTATTAACATAATGAAATATGGATAGCAAATTCTTCCTCTCTTCCCATTATTGTAAAAAAGTTGCTATTACTCTAGGGATTGGAGAGAACAAGGAAACTATTGCAGCATCAGTAAGAGTGGCATTAAGCAAGATTCAGGAAATGCCATTTTTTAATAGTAGTATATTTGGGCAAGATTTAGATGACCTATGCTGTGCCTAAGTCTCAACGAGCATCTCATGCCAGATCTTGGAGGCATCAAAGGGCATGCAAAGAGTTCAACCAGAGACCTACAAGCTCTAACCAATTTCACACAGAGCCAAAGAAGGGGAGAATTATTTCCTTCCCAAGAAGTAACAGTATTTACACAAGGACCTAAACGTGATCTATTGTTTTCTCTCAATTCTGTGTGAGGGAGTTTGAATCTGTGGATTCCAGACTTAATAAAGATTCCTATAACAGTGACAAAATAACCCAGGTGAGAATGTGCTGCTTTCTGTTTATTGACAGTGATCCACTTCTTGGATGAGAAAGCAAGAAACATGGGGTCACAAAAAGGACATCTGAAGTGGAGCCTGGCTCCATATCTCAGTCATAACTGGACATGCACAGCCTTGAATAAACTGTACGCTATCTTTTGTATTGTAAGGAGACCATGGAATCACTTATATTTGGTAGAAGAAAATTTTATAGAACCAGGCCTTTTGGAAAAGAGCAAAGTTATAGGCAACAGTTCTCATTACATTCAATTATTATTATTTTTTTATCAAAACCTGTGAATAGCTGATGGAAGTCAATACGGTAGTCTTCAATTTGCACCACAGAGGGTGATGGGTATGTTTTGAACAAAAATCTAAAGCAGTTGAGCATAATACTCACATATTATAGCAACTGAGAAAGGCAAATTTTCAAATCATCCAGAGCACAGAAACATAAAGTGATATGTGGGGGTCAGCAAGGGCCACTGATAAATTTAGTGATAAAAGAAGAATGATCCTCATTCTCAGTTCCTTGCTGAAATCAGTGGTGAATACAGTTCCTTTCTATAAAAGAATATGAAAATGGCACACTAAATTCAAACCACACTGAGCACGTGGAATAATTTCCATGTCAATTGTAACTCTATCTAGTATGCGTAGGAAAAATATTAATAAAGGAAAAAAAATAATATTAATTAAAAATATATTAATAAAAAGGCAGAGAATCATGGGATAAAAGAATGAGCATATCTAGACTTTGTTCTGATCTAACTGTCATAAATCTAGTTCATTTATTCGACTGAGTTCCTTACTTCAGTCATAAAACACCTGTTGTATTGTACAATACCATGTAGTTTTTATGTACTGATCGATTATACTGTTTATTATTATTTCTTATTTGTATTGTGATGATACCTCCAGATTTAGAGGTAGTTTCAAGATTTAGATTCAAGGCCAGGCTAGATGTGGCTTTGGGCAGTCTAGTCTAGTGGTTGGCAACCCTGCCCATGTCAGGAGGGTTGAAACTCAATGATCTTTGAAGCCCTTTTTCAACCCAAGCCATTCTATGATTCTATGATTCCATTCTATGATTTAAAGATAAGGATTCTACTGTGGTAGATCTAAGGCAAGCAGCAGAGAAGAGATAGCACAATCCCTGTGTAGCTTCCATGTAAATAAAGCAGCAGAGTTTGAACAAAGCAGAAATAATAAAATGCCTGGAGATCAGATCCTCCAAAGAAAAAAACAGTTTCTTCCTAATTAGAACTCTGCCTCTGTTGAAAGTTTCCATTGATTTCAGTAACAACCGATTTTTGCATTTTATTTTAAGATAAAAACAAAAGTGAAGAGATCAGAAGAAACAAGCCCAAAACTGTGATATTCAAGCCAAAATTAACAACCAAAATGAGCAGGTAGAAAAATCAACATTTTCAACTCATTCAAATATTCTTTCATTTATACCATGTGCAACTCTTTTATTAGAATAAGGTCAAGAGCATCTTATAACATGATACCACAATATTAAACTAATTAGGAGAAGTAAAATTATTTGCTAGAGTGGTAGGAAAAAGTGGCTTGGGCTCATTTTGTTTACACCGATGTGCTTCAGTCACTTCTCAGGCTGCAGCAATGGTTAATTAATGAACTCTTCTTCTAAAGCTAAATGTATGAAAGCTTGCAGCACCAGAAGCTGACAAATGAAGTAGCAACACTTCTTAAAATAGTTGCTTATAAACCAAACCTACATGCTGAAATATATTTCTGTCAGCCAATTGCTGCCTGGCTTTGCACTTCACCCTATATGCATTTTCTGATAGTTTTTGTTAGGTTAGGCAGTACCATTAGGCAGATGAGTGCATTTGGAGAGATAAGAGTGACAACTCCAAGAGATTCCTGGAGGACCTGGATGTCCATATTGGTGTTTTCCCCCAGAAAAACAAACAAACAAACAAACAGACAAACAAATAAATAAACAAACAAATAAATAAATAAATAAAAACCAGACTCAGAGCAATGTTTTCCCTAAACTGAGAAATGATCTTTGTTTACCAAAAGTTTCTAATGTCTAATGTCTTCTAATTTCTGTATTGCGCTCTATGGGCATTAAATCCAGCTGATCAGAGTCACTGAGTCAGTCAGGCCCTAATAATATCTCTTAGTAAGGTTCTTAGTTCCAAGAAATGCTGTATAAGAACTCAGTATCATCTGAGATTGATCCCTTCTGGCTAGTAAGATCTCTTTTATCCCTGGTTTGAATGAGTGAGGCTAGCACCAGAATGTTCAAAATTCACTGCACCAATAACAGCAATTTGCATTCATGTCCCTCCTTGGACCAGATTGCTACTCCACAGTCTCCTGTGCTGGGGTTGGGTACAAATTGCACTGCACCAAGAATAGAACAAATGAAACAGAGTTTTTCTCTGATGGAGAAGTTAGAGACAAAAGAAAAACAACAAAAAAGACTCAGACGCCACAATGGGGGATCATTGTACACCAAATTTGCAAATGTATGACTGCAAGACTTTAAACCAGAAATATATTCAGAGTTACACCATGCTCTTGCGGGTATATATAAGAACTTATAAAAATAATATAATGTCTGAGATTGAGTGTTAGATAACCAGCCTCCCCAAGGGCACTGCCTTTATCTTTTTGATCAAACACTGAACAGGGCCAAGCACTGTCTTTTAAAATGGCTTTAAATTTTCTGCACAGCAGCTCAGTGACTCAAGGCTCACCCCCTCATTCTATACCTCCCGTCTGTCTTGAAACTGCCCTCATAGGTTGAATACGCTTTTGAGAAGATGGAAGAGCAGCAGATAAGGAAGGAGAGAAATTTTGTGGAGAATCTTCAGCACTTTGAAAAAGAGATTCGAGACTCATGATGTCAAAAATAGGGAACCACAACATACAGTTTGCTGACTGAGACATGTGCTTGAGGGAATGACTGAATAGCATTATCACAGAATCACAGAATCGTAGGGATTGGAAGGGACCTCCAGAGATCACTGAGTCCAACTCCCCTGCCAAAGCAGGTTCCCTATAAAATATATTATATAAAACACTAACATGTTTGGCAAGGACATCACCAAAGATGAATTCCTTATGAATTCCTTAATCAGTTGGCTACAGTAAAGATTGTTCTCCCTTTCTCCCTTTCTCCCTTTCTCCCTTTCTCCCTTTCTCCCTTTCTCCCCTTTCTCCCTTTCTCCCTTTCTCCCTTTCTCTCTTCTTCCTTCCTTCCTTCCTTCCTTCCTTCCTTCCTTCCTTCCTTCCTTCCTTCCTTCCTTCCTTCCTTCCTTCCTTCCTTCCTTCCTTCCTTCCTTCCTTCCTTCCTTCCTTCCTTCCTTCCTTCCTTCCTTCCTTCCTTCCTTCCTTCCTTCCTTCCTTCCTTCCTTCCTTCCTTCCTTCCTTCCTTCCTTCCTTCCTTCCTTCCTTCCTTCCTTCCTTCCTTCCTTTCTTCTTTCTTTCTTTCTTTCTTTCTTTCTTTCTTTCTTTCTTTCTTTCTTTCTTTCTTTCTTTCTTTCTTTCTTTTCTTTTCTTTCTTTCTTTCTTTCTTTCTTTCTTTCTTTCTTTCTTTCTTTCTTTCTTTCTTTCTTTCTTTCTTTCTTTCTTTCTTCTTCCCACTGAATCTTAGCTTTTTTCTTCCAGGAAGAACAGCTTTCCAAGGAGTGGGAGAAAGTGCTTTGGAAACTCTCTAGTGATGTAAGGAGAGGTAGATTTGAATTCTGTCTGGAGAAAGGGGATTTAAACTTCAGCGTTCTGTATCATGGGAACTGCATTTGTTCCATCGAGAAAGAATGCAAACCCCTCCTTATCTAAGATGTAAGGCAAGCGCTTATAACCATAGAATGTGTTTCCACTGAAATAGTGTTTGGCTTGGCTGAAAAGTAGCTTTAACACTGAGCTGCTGAGGCACCCTCACCAGGTACTCAGAATGAGAAGTGTTGATAAGTGCAAGAACACTGTGCTTAAAGAAATAGGATGTTAGCAGGGTGCCTACTAACACCACCAGGGATGGGGTGCCAGGCACCAGCTTCCTCAGGGTTTTCAGGTTTGGAGTTTTCATTACTTTAACCATCATTTCAAAATCATAATTCCTTTCTCTTTACTAAAATTCACCATTTATATGGAATACTCTAGCTTTTCTCACACTTATTAAGATGTTCTGGAAATAAGGAAAATGGAGGAAAGGATCCTCATATTCCCTGCCTTTTTTCCCTGTTAGAAATTGAAGAATCCATTAAAGAGTTCTCATTTTGCCATCTTCTATTTCCTGTTCACATCAAATCATTGACAGCATTGAGAAATAGAGTAAGAGGATGAATGGAGATGTTTATCCCCTAGAGACTTCTGTACAGGCTAATAAGGATCATTCCAGCATGATCTGTTGTTAAGTGTCAGCTGTAACTGCACTTCTACACTACGTGATTATTTTGCATTAGATGCTGCTCTTCCTAAACTATGAGAAAAAAAAAAAAAAAAACAAAAACAAGCAAATAATGAAAAAAAAAAAACACCTTAAAAACAATCCAGAAGTGTTCTGAAAGCAGAAAAAAATGTCACATAAAATCCATCAAAGTAACTTCCGTTCAGACAAGTACACTAACTATAGTGTAGGCTGAAATTCACTGATAAAAGCAGGTTTTATTCATGCTTCTGCCTGAGATCCTCCATTTTGGAGGAAACTCTCTGAAGGTAATTAATCACCAAATTGTAAATATAACTAATGCATTTCCCTACTTAGCACAACAATGATGCTGCTGCTTCAGAGAAAAGTGTAGCCAGTTCTAATCTAATTATGTTGTGACCTGCTGATACTGGTCAGGTGATACAGATATAAAAGGAAACCAGACCATAATCCAGCCTAAAATCCTACAATCAGGTTATAAGTCACTCACAGCTGACTATGGCAGAAAAATGAATTGTAGGGAAGGGGAAGGGGAAGGGGAAGGGGAAGGGGAAGGGGAAGGGGAAGGGGAAGGGGAAGGGGAAGGGGAAGGGGAAGGGGGTGGGGGAAGGGGAGGGGGAGGGGGAGGGGGAGGGGGGAGGGGGAGGGTGGAGGGGAAGGGAGGGGGGGGGAGGAGGGAGAGAAGAGGAGAGGAGAGGAGAGGAGGAGAGGAGAGGAGAGGAGAGGAGAGGAGAGGAGAGGAGAGGAGAGGAGAGGAGAGGAGAGGAGAGGAGAGAGAGAGAGGAGAGGAGAGGAGAGGAGAGGAGAGGAGAGGAGAGGAGGAGAAGGAAACACTGCGTTAATTCACAAAACTGATTTGGCTTGGAAAGACAGATGCTAATAAATTGAAAAGAATGAGTTTCCTCAATCTTTGTATTACCTATTTTGAGGTTATTTCTATGTGTATTTTAAAGTTAGCTTTAATATGCATAATTTCACACTTGATCCTTCAAAGCATGGGTTACGCAAATCTGTGTAGGCTTACTGACTACCGAGGAATTCATTCACATGAATGAAGGGTGCATAGGGAGAGAATTAAAATCCAGTGTATGTCTGTAGCTTACATAATTCCAACTCTGTCAAAATCCATGTCTATATTATCATCTGCCTACATTATATAACACTAAGGAGCTTTGAATTGTTTATTCTTCCCTATATGCCTGCAATACATACATATATTCTTAGAAATTTTAGATCTTACAGAATGACAGAATGACAGAATGACAGAATTGTAGGGGTTGGAAGGGACCTCCAGAGATCATCGAGTCCAACCCCCCTGCCAAAGCAGGTTCCCTACAGTAGGTCGCACAGGTTGGCATCTTATATCACATAATCATCAAGAAAATAGTAAGAATGAATGCAATAGAAATGAAACCATCTTCTGAGTGAATGTTCAAGGTAAATACCATCCTCAGCAAAGTATCTAATGAGGAACACAGATCCATGCACTTGTTTATCAGTAAGATCTTGCATTTCTCATTTCTTCCCTCACAGGTTCTCTGAGAAGCATTCCATTGCTAAGCATTTTGGGCTCAAGTAACCTGGATTTCAGGGTTTTCCAAAACATGAAAAGAAAATGTTTCTGGCAAAACAGAAACTAGTGGGCCTATGTTTACTATTTGAAAAATAAATGAATAAATATGTAATCTAATTTCAAGACAGTAATTGTCTTCCACCTATATCCAGAATGCTGGTTCAAATTCATTTCAGAAACACAAGAAAAATCAGATATTCTCTTGTATATCACTGCAAGAGAAAATAATGTACTTGGGCAATATTTGCATTCCTGACCATCCATACTGTATTAAACTCAACAAAAAGCTGAAAAGGTAATACTGCATGCTTGCATTCAGCATTACAAATGATTTAAATTTCTCGTGAATATATTAAACAATACAAATTATTAATAATTAAGAGATTAAGGGAAAACATATTCCAGTACTTTATTTTCATTTTGTATGTACTTTTGCAACTATATCAGTGTAGATAGACTTGTAACAAGTTTATACCTACATTTACTGAGAAGAGGATCTGCACTGTTTTCCCCATGGATACTACAGAGTGCAGTAATAAATTGACTTCAGGGTAGAGAAGACTTTGTGCTCAGAACTGAGTTTGGTGTTCTCTGCATGAAATCCTGGTCTCATCAAAATCAGTGGAAAACCCATTATTTGGACCACGATCAAAATTCTACCTTCTGTTTTGTCTTTTGTTGTAGACTTTAATTCCTTGATCTTGTGTACTGTAAGTACCTGTCTGCATCCTGAAGCACAGCAAGATGGTCACAGGTATTGCTACATAATCTAATAGGTTATTTAGACTTGTAAGATTTCTCTGAAGGGAAAAGACAATGCTTTACTTGGAAAAATAGCCCTGTGATAAAATAGAGTACTCTACCTGCAAGATGAAGAAGTCTATGTAGTACCAAACATTTGCTATTTAGCCTTGATGACCAGTCATTTAAACAGTCTGTATTTACCTGTAAAGTAATAGTTATACACCAAAAGCCTTCAAAATCCGACACTTGAAAGTGCACCAGAGTTCCCTGAAACAAACAAAAGGCTGAAATGCCATAAAGTAACTAAACAGGACAGTGCAATTCCAGGGGCTGCCCCCGCTCACTTACTGCCTCTCAACGCACCTCCCACACAGCAGGGCGCAAATGGTGCGCGGTGCTCTGCGCGGGGCCCGGTGCAGTAGCGGCAGAGCCGCTGGAGGGAGCCCCCGGGCCGCGCTTCAGCACCACGCTGCTGGACAGCGCCCGCGAAGCTGCGCTCCGCGCATCTCCCGCGCATTTCCCGCGCATCTCCCGCGCTGTGTTTGTGGGAAGGAGTGCGTTCCCTTCCAGCATCGGGTAAAGAAGGATCCAACCTCTCCCACAGAGTGGACAAGAGAAGCAGACAAAGCAGTGTGCAATTAGGTGACATTAAGTGGGCTCTGAAAAGGAGGAGCTGGTGAGAATCGATACCAACATATGGCAATCTGTGTGGATCCTGTTCAGGAGATTTATATATCTGGTTCATGAACGCAATCAACTGGCTGGTAAGGTCTCATTGTACACCAGTCAAAGTGGTTCATTCACGCAGCCGGCAAGGTACTAGGCTGCAAAATGAAGACATTTGTATCTCTCCCAGGAAACGTCTTTGTTAGAAGTGTCTTTGGGATATGTGTGTGTTTCAGGGATCAGATAAACAGCTGCAATACCTGTGTATAATGAGATAGCAGTGTTTTATTCACAGATTCAGGATAGGACAATAAGACGTGGAAGAACCTTAAGACATTGGCATAACTCACACAGCTTTTGATCATGTACTAATAGTGCCAGCAGTGCATGGGAGTGGGACACAACATACAGCTCCAATTCATTCATCAGCACGTTACCAGGATCCAAGCAACAACTCTGTGCAGTAATCGTCTTACGTCGATAGAACTCATTCAGGCAAAACCCACCGTGTCAGATTCTCCCAGCAGTGTGAGCCTGGCCACGGGGGAATGAGGTCAAGCAGCCCTACAGCTCACTTGTGTGTGGAGGAAGGGAATATACAGGGGTGGACAAGGAATACAGGATGGCCAGGCTCTGGGTGAGGTAGATGTGACCCAAGGACCACCATCATTAAAACTTACAGGTGCAATATCAGCCAGTTCCCAGCTGCGCATCCCAGCAGTCATGTAAACAATATGCCATCAGCAACACATTCCTCTACATCCTCCCTCCTTTGGGGATTTTCTGCCAGTATCTGCACCTCCTTCCCACTGATTCCCTGAAGCTAGCTAAATGGAGACAATAATCTGCTGTGAAATATTGGTAGCACAGAGCTATGACAATCTGGGAAAGGATGGGGGGAAGGGGAGCAGAGAGAATCCCCAGAATTAAGTTGCTCTAGAAAAGCAGCATTTTCTTGCTTTGAAAGGATGTCAAGAGCTCACTGAATCCTTGCTTCCAAAAGGAAGAAGCTGAGTGAGTGTAAAGTCAGGTTAGTCCTGATTTTAACTTCTCAGACACACACATTTCCCAGTGCCTCTCAGTTTTTTGCATGGCACTCCATGGCATCCCTCCCTACCTTCCCCTTCCCCCCTCCCCAACCCCTTGTCCCATCCACTCTGTTTTAACCAATTCTCTGTCCTAGACATCACTTCTAAGCACAATAATGCTTGCTTCATGATCACAAGCAGAACAGACATGTTGGTACCCTTTGAAGACAAGTTAGGAATTCACACCAAATCTCCAAGGAGAGCCTTCCCCTTTTTTCATTAAGGGTATCACTTTGCTCTTATTGGAAAAGAGCAACGTGCCCTCCTCCCGTTTCTCACAGCCCAGATCAAGCTGTGCAACACACATGAAAGCACAAGTCATTCCAGCAGGTCTAGAGTTAAAAGGCATGAGCAAGTAAATGAGAAATGAGCAGTGGGAGAGCTTGGCCAAGACAGAGTTATCTTTCCCATCTCATCCCATGGACCATTGCTGGAAATAAAGGAGGGAAGTGACAAATGTTCTGTCCCTCCGACTTGCGCCAAGAAAACTGTTCCAAGGAATAACAGTGAAGTGATCATACAAGGATGAGGAACAGTGTAGCCAGGAAGTGCCCCCCTCCCCCTCTTAGGGTGAAATCTTATTCCACTGCTTCTTTCACAGGGAGGATAGACAATGTGGGAGAGAGAGGGAGGGAAAGAAGGTGTAATTTTGCCTGTGTTCTCCCCGAAGTACAGAACATCTGAGCACCTTGCTAAAGGGGAAAGGATTCCTGGGACACCCCACACCTCCTCTTAGGGTGATGGAGAAAGAGGAGGCTTCCCACCCTTTCCTCACCACGGTACCTGGTTCAGGGAAGTCACGGCCAATCTAGGGATAACCAGCTGCATGACGAGCTGCAGGACAGAGGTGACCAGCCCAGCCAGGATGGCCCAGGTGAGAGGCAGCGGGAGCATGCTGTAGGTTGCAAAAAGTGTGAAGAGCACATAGCCAATGCCATCCCCAAGGAGACCACAGCCCAGGCCAGCTGCCAGGATCTGCGTGGCCATGGCCACCCAAGTGACCACACCGCTGTACTGCAGGTAGGTGTATGAGGTTGTGTCTTTCCTGACCACCACTAAGGCACAGATCACCACCTCAATGCCAGTGAAGAAGCCCAAGAGAATGCCCTTAATGGGGTCCATGGGAGCGGAGGCCAGGGTCAGGTGGAGGAACAGCAGGGTTAGCTTGGTCAGCACGTCCAGGATATTCATGACCACCTCGGATTTGCGCCTCTGGCCCAAGAAGTAGCGCTGGTAAAGGCGCTCCAAGTCCCGGGACTTGAAGGAATTGCGGAGCGTGGGGAAGATCACCCCACGGTAGGTGTAGCCCCAGTTGAGGAAGAAGTCGGAGTTGCTAGGAGCACAGTCCAGGGGCAGAAAGCCCAGGTCCCCATTGCTGCTCGTGCGCTCCGGGAAGACTTTGGTGCCTCCGTTGTTGTGACGCTCGCTGCCCAGACTCCGTCCTGCTGACTGCCTCCTGAAGTGGTGGTGGTGGTGGTGGTGCGGGTGGTGGTTGGGGCAGCAGGTCTCCTCCGAGCTGAAGCCTTTGCCCCCAACGCTGCTGCTGCCGCCGCTGCTGCTGCTGTGCTCCTGGATGAAGCGCTGCTCGGTAATGTGGCGCACGGCCGTCTGCCACAGCAGGCGCTGGGGTCTGCTGCTGCCGGGGGGGGTCCTATTGATGGTGTAAAGTTCATCGCTGTCGCTCAGGCATCGCACCTCCGAGAGCTCCATGGCGGTGACTGGCGGGGGGCAGAGCACCGGTGGAGGGGAGAGGCGGGGAATGGGGGGCACCGGCTTTGGGAGGGGAACGGAGGGAGGGATAGAGCCGCGGGAGAGGAGGGAGGGGATGGAGAAGGGCGGGTGGAGACGGCTGGGTGCTGCCGGAGGGATCACATTTATAGGCAGGGCGCTGGCTCCGGTTGCTCGGCAGGCGGCGGGGCTGCTTCGCCGCTGGGGTCCTGCGGCGGCTCAGCGCAGGCGGTCTTCGCCCCGTGCCCGTGCCCGCTTCCGCGGATCTCCGCGGAGCTTCATCCCGCGGAGTCCGGCTGCGGTGCAGCCCCGGAGCCCCGGTGGGCCAGGTGCACGCCCTCCTCGGGGCAGTGAGCGGGGAGGGAGCGGAGCAGCGAGTCCGGAGAGGAGGAGGGGGGAGCGGAGCATCTACGGGCTCACCCCCGATGCCCGGCGAGCGATTCTTGGCCCCATCCGGAGGCTGGAGTCGTAGAGGGATGGGGAAAACCGCCTCGCAGAGAGCCGTTCAAAGAGGGCAGCTCTGCGCTCCAGGGATCCAGGGGCTCCGCTCCGAGCTCTGGTACCCGGGAGCTGCTGTAATCCCCGCGATTGCGGTCAGGAGAGAGGCGGTCGGGTCGCGGGCATCCTCGGTCACGGCGCCGGAGCCGCCGGCCGGGGGCTGCCCGCCCGCATCCCTCCGGCGGCGGGGCATGCCCTGCAGGGCGAGCAGCCTGCCTCAGAGCGAGCCTCTGCCCGGGGGGAGCTCGGGGCTGCCATCCATCGCAGGAGATCGGGAAAAGAGAAAAATTAAAAAAAAAATTAAAAAATGGAGGGTAAATAAAAGAGGAAAAAAGAAAAGGAAGAAAAAAAAAAAAAAAAAAAAACGAGAGCAAGGAAACGAAAAACCCGCCCTAAACTCAGAGCTCTGGGAAGACCGCTGGTAGAATCCCAACTTCTCTGCGGAGCAGGGCAAGGAGGGCTTCGGGCTCTGCGGCTTCCCCCCGGCAGCAGGGAGGAGGACGAGAAAGAGGAGGAGAAGGACGACGAAGTCTCAAGGATGTCTGTGGCTGTAGGGCGGCGGGATGCGCGGTGCTGCCCCGGGAGCCGCGAGGACCGGAGCGGCGGAACCGGCAGCCGCCGGCAGAGTGGTGCTACTGCGGGAGGGCGGCCCGGGAGGAGGCAGAGCCCGGCGCGGTCAGCTGATGCCCGCGACGTCGGCGGGGCTGCCCGCACTCCCCCCCTTCCTCCCCCCTAGCCCCCCCCGGCCCCGTTAAAGCAGCCGCACTCGCCGAGTAGGGGATAGGGTGCAGGATGCAGAAATGGGGGACCCCACGGCAGGGGCTGGGCTCGTGGTTGTCACTCAGGTTTCTCCAAGTTGCCCACCTTGGAGATGGCCCTGTCTGCCCCACAAAGCCTAGAGGACCTGTCTAAATGTCATGCTAGTGAGACCATGCTGGAGTCAGGCATCACTCCGCGCAGGCACTCAAGTGACACTGCCTCAAGCCTTTCCCAGGGTTGGGGGAACTCGGGAGCCAGCATCCCTTCTGCCTGGGTGAGCTCAGCCCCTCCAAGAAAAGCTCTGTCACTGCCAGGGTTGTGGCTGTGAGCAGTCTGGGCTGAGGGAATGCGCTCATGTATCTGACAGTGCCTATTCTCAGTGTTTATACTAAAGCTACCACATAGAGAATGGAAAACATCCCGTGCACAGAGGCTGTGGTCACTACCTTGTGTCGGCAGATGCCACTGTCCTGCTCCTTCCTTGGCTCTGTCTGTATGTGCAGATCTGAATGCTTTGTGCACATTGGCAAAGACTGGACAACTGAGGTGGGTGAATCAGTCTTTACCTTTTCCAGCTCTCCTGTGCCCACAGTGAGTTTCAAGCTCGGAAGTAGTTGGAGCCTGAACTGAGGAAAATGCAGTTTTGGAGCTGCAATCCTACTGGTAGAAACAGCTGAAACAAAAATAGCCTACACAAGAGACTGCTGCAAATACAGGAGGAGAATTTTCTTTATATTTTAAAAGACAGGAATGATTTCTGCTGAATTCCACCATATAAACATTTAGCAGTGAGGTTTTCTGTGGACAGACAGAATCTGAAAGTCCAGAGTAGCACTTCAGAAATGAAATCTAAGATGCATTTCCCCTATACATTTATACATTTTAAGTGACTTGAAGCTGTGAGCGGCTTCAAGTGTGGCACAGTGAGTTTGGATTGCTTTATTCTGGGTGCCACAGGCACTGCAGATCCCTTTTTTTGTGACGCTGCCAAGTCACAAATTCTATTCTATTAAAAAGACAGGGGAGGGCCCTGCTTGGAGCCTTGGGTTTTGGTGGGAGTCCAGGTGTGTGACCAGTCCATATAGCGCTCCTTGACTCCCCACAAACAATCTTCCCATCATCATCTAACTCACCTTTATGTATTTATTATTACCCTAGGGAAAGCATGGAGATTTAGGAAGGATTTTACAGATTGTTTCTGTATCTGCACTACAATGGATCTGGGGACTCCAGCCAAGTCTATGTCCCATGCGTGAGGCAGGTTTTGCACGGATATAAGCAGAGGAAATTCTTGTTCTAGAGAGCACAGATAAGAAATGAGTGGTGCTTTTGTGAACAGGAACAGGTCTTTCCTGTGGGTCAGCATGCTCCTCTGGCATGCTGCTAGCCTGGAATGGGTTAATATTACTCTTGCAGTAATAAAAGAGATATGCATTCCTGCTCATAGATAAATCCAGATAAATTGCAGAACCACTTGGAGATGAAGATGTGACTGTAAGTGGGGAAGTCATAACACAGTAAAAGAAATTATAATTACTAGTGGTATTACCACAGAGTACAGCAAAACAATCTTGCTCCTTCCAATTGCTCGGCACAAATAATGCTAGGACAAAGGAAAAGGAGATGAATAGTAATGCAGCTTAAGGAGACACCCATTCCAAAGACATAGGATGAAGCCAATGTAGGTAGCTCTCAGCTCTCCAGTTCTGCTATAATCACTGAACTGCAGCACTGCAGAGATTGTTGGCCCTCATGGAAGGCTGAGTTCTCCCTCCCCATCATTTCCATGATGGAGGCTCTGTACCTCCCCAGGCAATCTATTATTTCTATGCTTCTCCACCCTTTTCATAATATCTAACCTGAATATTCTTTGCAGCATTCACTGAGCGCGTCCCTTCCTGTCCTATCCATACGGACAGGCAGAGCATATTATCCTGGCAGCAGTCTGGGCATGTTTAACGATTGCCTCTTCCATCCCTTCTCTTTCCCCCTTCTCTTTTCTTAGGCTAAATGACATCATACTTCTTTTTTTTTTCCACAAAGGTAATATTTTCCAGGTCTTGGATCATTCTTTTTAGTTTGTTTCTGTACATTTTATTGAATCATAAAATCATTTGAGTTGAAAGGGACCCTTACAGGTCACCTGGTCAAACTCCCTTGCAGTGAACAGGAATGCCTACAGCTAGATCAGGTTGCTCAGAGCCCCATATAGCCTGACCTTGAGTGTCTCCAAGAACATGGCATCCACTGTCTCTCTGGGCAGCCCTCTCTGAAGGTGTGCCTCATCATCCTTACTGCAAAACCCTTTTTCCTTACATCCAGTCTAAATCTCCCTTCCTATACTTTGAAACTACTTTCCCTTCTCCTACATCAACAGACTCTGCTAAAGAGTCTGTCCCCTCCTTTCTTGTTTCACAATTTCATTTTCTACTCCCCTCTGAGATGCCCATAACTCAATTCAGTTTCACAATGGAAAGATTAGTATGTCTGGTGAGCTGCACTCCTATTTATACACCATGTGAAATGCCTCCCTTCACAGGCTTATCCACAGCTGATGGCTTCCTGTAGTTCTTTACTGTCCTCAAGGCCTGGGCAGGTGTTACTTGCTCCATATGTATGCGACAGGCAATGTGAAGTACCTTGCATTTAACCTCACTGAAGCTCATTGTACATCTTCAGTCTGCATGCCCAACTTGCTTAGATCACGTTGAACACTAAACCTGCCCTCTTCTATGCCAGCAGTCCGCCCCAGCTCTGTGCCATCTGTGGGCTTAGCAAGCCCACTCTCTCTTCAGTGGTGATGGCAAAGTGGTGCAGTACATTTAGATAACAGCAGTTGTGTGCATTTCTTGCCCATATTTCTGAACCTCAAAAGTTGGCCCCTTGGTGCAAGACTGCCAATAGGAGATAAGATCCTTCTAAGCATAGAGATGTGCTGCAGCCATGCTCTGTGCTCTGCAGCGTGGGGACGAAGTCTATCCATGTAGGGCATGGGTTTGCCCTTTTCACTACAGGGTGGGTGCATCGCGGTGAGACAAGAGAATTTCACACATCCTTCTTGAGTCCTGTGAGTACTGACAGGGGCTTTGGGCTTTGATTAGTGCAGTGCATTATTCAGGCTTTGCTGCTATTGAATTTTTTTCACTTGTTTTAATAGAGTTAAATGACTTGGCAGTGCCACAAAATCACTAAAAGCCATTTAAAAATAATACTGTCACTAGAAGGCTTTTGAAGGATGAAATCAGACAGAATTCATTCCTCTTCTGTCACCTGAAAGTTTATGTCACACTCCTCTCCTCCTTCCCCCTCTCTACCCACAGGAGTAACATTTATGTGCAACTTAATGTTTTGATATTTAATCATGCAAATAGTGATCTCATGGAGTTTAGAGGGACTATTTATGTCCACAAGACCATAAGACAGGAGCTGTGCTCTGTAAAGCACTCTGAGGTTCTCCAGTGAAAGTATCCTCAATATCTAACATGCTATGAAAGAATGCAGATGTACCTCATTTGGAAACAGATTCCACAGAATAAGTATTTAAAAAAAAGGAAAAAAGATCAATAGAGACCTAACCTATCTATCTCATCATGCACACACTGAAATAGGAAACTTCAGTCATGATGAAAATGATAGAATATGAGTACATACTTTGACTTTCCTTCTTATCGTTGTTTTTTTTTTTTCTTTTTTTTTTTCCCCATGTCCCTTTTCACCTTGGTAACACTTAAGACATTCTAATAATGAAAGGAAGAAAAAAAAAGAACTTACAGTATTGATTGAGTCTCTTTTTAAAACCTGTCTATCGTTCTTTCTCAAATGGAAGCATGTCTCAGTGTGATGTCTGTAAGGAAGCACAAAATGGGCGTAAGGGAATGAATCAAAAAACATAACTCTAACTAGTAAAAGCATTCAGACTGATTAATGAAAGGGCAAATGAAAGAAAAACAGGGCTTTGTAAACTGAAAGATCAAAAAAAAAACAGGACAAGGGCACGCAGATTAACTGGATACAATCAGTATTTTCTGGGGTTTTCAGATGATGCGGTGAAAATATCAATGAAATGTTTTAAAATCTGCAGGCAACGAAGCTAAATTATTGCGTACCTCAGTGGTGCCATATGGCAGGAAAATAAAAAAGAAAGGAAGAGAGAGGAAGAGTCATAGAGTTAAGAGGTAGAAATAGATGTCAGTTTTAATGCCTATAAAGAATGTATTTTTAGTTTTGTTTTTTTTTTTCCTTTTCTGTGCATGGTACAGCTTTGCCATGTTATGAAACAGTCATTCTACCACATGCAAACAACCTCTTCCTCCCTCTGTCTCTCCATCAGTACTCTTAACCCCATGCAAAGTCTAAACACATGGATTTTATGGCAGGCGAGGAGGGACTGGAGATGGTACTTTGCCTCTGAAGCAGTGAGAGGAACTGTTTTTCCCCTCTCACCCAAGTCAGCTCCTCACTCACCAAGGATTAGCAGCTGGGACCACTGCAGATCATTTACTTACGACTTCATGGCCAGTAGTGCTGATCAGGACTATCTTTGCCAGGCTGCTTTCTACTGAAATCTATCGATCTGTCTATTCAAATAATTGTTGTACTTCTTCTGAAAATTAACCTTCAGAAAGCCATCAACATGACAGAAAGTTTCAGCCCCTAGTTTTTCCTTTTTGTGTAGTTCTTTCAAATTTTGGTGGTAGATGATAGTGATTTTTTTCAGAAGACCTGACAAGTGACAGTGTCCTTAAATCAAACAAGACTGAATGGAAGAGAGGACAATTTTTCTCCTCTGAGAAAGGAGGGTGCTTATTCAGATTCAAAAGCAAGTGAAAGTTCAGTAATCTGAGGAAAACAAACCGACAGCTTCCCCAAATAGAGTTGCTGCCTGCAGTCCTCTGCACTGCTCCTGTGGCTACCCAAAAGTTTCCCCTCAGCCTTACACACCCTTCTAACCACTTTTCAGAGCAGGACTGTTCCTTAGCTTGTTTGCTTCCTCTACACCCACAGCAGCCCTCATGTAATGCCATTAAATCTGGTGAATCCCTGGGGCACACTGAATGAATAATACTTCTTACAAAGTAGTATATAGTTCTTGATGCTTCACGGGATTCCTTTGAAGAATGTTCTTTCTTTTAATATAAAAGACCTTTGACTTGCATGTTAATTGCAACAGAAGTTAAAAGGAAATGAACTGTTAAATTCACCTCCCAATGCACTACAAGCAAAATCTTTGTATTGATGGCAGTCAGACCACTAGTAAGCATTTTATTCTTGATTTGTTATCTGAAGCAGCAAGTGGTAGGAGTGAAAGCCTGATGGGAAAATTACAATCTGCAATTGAAATTAATACAGTAAAGGAGTCTCAAATTTGAGACATTAAAAATAAACTAAAACCTAAAAAAAGAAGACATAAAACCATTCTCTGTAACTTTTCACTTGGGAGAATAATTCTTAACTGCATGTAGAGGCTTTCACAAGCAGATCTCAAAGTGTTTTTCTTCTTACAGGATGGAGATATTTCCTGTGGATGTATACAGTAAGTCTAATTAGGCTGCAAATAGGGAGCTGTTATATTGTATGAGATTTTAAGTCCATACAGATCAGTATCCTGCAGTTACTGCAGTATAAGACATATCCTAAGAGGAAATCCCTCTGTCAGCCAGATCAAAGTGGGGAAAGTCTGGTAGGGTTTTGTATGCATGTGCTTATGTGCGTGTATTAAACCTTGGAACAGGAACAAAACCTAGAAATGTTGATGTTTCCAATTGAAAGGAAATTCCTTTCTGCTTCTTCTCCTTCTTCTGTCTTGGGGAAAATTATGTAGTTCAATTTTTAAATAAAAAATGAAACCAAATTTTCAGCTCCTGGGAACTCTTTGCTTTCGACTTTATTTTCACCAATCAGGGGACCTGCAAGCTCTGGTCCAGTGATTCATGATGAACTTCCCATGCTTCCAGGGCTGATGAAATTTCAAGGATGGTGAAAAGCATAGAAATGCTGTGAGTTTGGGCTGAAAAAGCCCCGGCAGTCTGTCATCTTAGCTGCAAAGTCTCCAAGTTGAGCTTTGCAGCAGCACCTTACTGAGCTGGCAGGCTTCTGAAAGAACCTGGTTTCTATTTCTGAAATGTTGCTTCATCAGATACTTTGCATATGCAAATGTGTAGGACTCTGTGTTTTGCTGGCCTGCAGATACGTACATTGTCTAATTTAGATGAGTTCCTAAGCAGCACTTTTCCTCAGCAACATAACTCTTGTCCAGCTCCCTCATCTTGTGTATGAAGATTTCTCGCATTACAAAATGGAAAGTATGTAAAATTAGACTTTTAACGGGCTTGCCTTAACACAGAGAAAGCACCAGTGCCTGTTGTGCCTGATATTAACAAGGACTTATTTCAAACTGAGTATCCATCCTAATGAAAACATGTTAATCTGCTCATTGCCAGTCAAGCTGGGGATAGTAGGTGTTCTTAGACAAAATGTTTAGGAGGAATTGTTGACTCATGGCAATCTTTAGTCATTCCCTGAAATTATACTATTGATGTGTATGGAATTAGCATAGCACTTTTTTCTCTCTTCTATTATTTTGTTTTTATATTCAGTAACATCTTCCTTGACATAGGGGGAGGATAATAAATTCATGTTTGAGTAATCTATTGATTCGTATTACATTTCTTTAAATCGCCAAGCCCTTTCATTTTCTAGCATTGCAGGACTTGCTGTAGCAGGTCAAATCCAGTCTCCTTTTAATAGCAATGGTAAGTTCTTGGCGCTTCAGAGGAAGATAAAAGACTGTCCTGTAGGTGGTCTGCTCAACACAAGAGATTAATTTGATCTTCTCTTACCTGATTAGATGAGTCAATGTCAGTCTTACAGCCTGCATGTATTCTGTTTTCAAAGTTGGGAGGTTGCTGCAAGCCAAGGAGAATATCACTCATTGCCAGGTAACGCATGTATCTACAGAATACCCAAAGTCTTTTCTGGGAAATTGTCATGAATGGTGCCAGTGACATCTATAGTGCTCAAAAACTAAACTAAATAGTTTCATTTGATAGCGAAATCACAGATGTTTTTACTGTGTTTAAAGACATTTGTAATGGGAACATAAGTAATATAATTCATACAAAGGATGGTTGAGGTTACTCTCAGTTTTATATGGAAGCACGCAGGATTATTCACTCTGGAATTGTACTAGGAGCCAAAATTCTTAAATTCTGATGTTTGTTAGGACAAAGGTCCGCATTGTACTACAGCCTGCTGTTGACCTGCTGTACGTTTTGTGGCACCTCTCTAATCAAGATATTTCCCCTGGATATTTTCTGCTTGTGGCAGCTCAGACATTTTGTTTTAGCAGAATCAGAATGCTGTGGTACTACAGCCTCTCGATCCCAAGTGGTGATTTCAATAAGGTTCACATCATCAGAGTTGTCTCTGTGATGAAATCCCACTCTGTTTCTTTTGATAGTTCTACATTTTTGTATGCTTTTTTTTTCTTTTTTCTTTTTTTCTTTTTTTTTTTCCGTATTTTCTTTCAATTACAGTAACATCTTACGGCTAAAATGCCATTATACTAGCTTTCTATAAATATATAACAAAACATTTATAATTCCAGTGGACTTTCAGCACATGTTGGGAAACACTGCTTAGGCATAGTAAAGAACCATATGGAATTTAAGAAAACGAGGAAGTAGGGTGGGAGTAGTTGTGACCACTGCAGCAAGCAATGGCTCTTATATAGCAGTTGGTCTCTTTTGAGATTTCTGCAGGAATTACAGAAGAGAGGAGCTTAAATATTTAGGGGGCAAGTTGATGGCTTTCTGAGCTTTACAGAAGCTGACAGAATCTTATTAAAATAATGGCAAACTAGTAAAGCTTTAGTGCCAACATTTTAGAAAAGAAAAATTAAAGTCTTCCTCTGGATTTGATCTGAGCATTGTCCCAGACCATTCCTGCATACTCACTGTCATTAAGCTATGTGCATTTTTTCCAGCTAAAATAGAGAAATCTTAAGAAACATATCTTGGATGACCATTTTTTTTTCTGTGATCATAGGTCACTGACTTTTTTAAACTTCAATAGCATTGCATTATTTACACTTTAAGACATATACCGGAGGTAAAAGTCCGGACGATGGAATAAGTGTTATTACCAAATATCAGAAGCATCAGTAGTTAAAGGGCACAAACAGATTTTAAAATAATTTTTTGCTAATTCAAGATACAATCTAGAAGAACAAAGAAAAGAACAGAAGATACAGTTCATTGGGAGCAAATGGAAAGTTTTGTATACAGGCAGAAATAATCAGTTACATTAGCACACAATGGGAAACAGCTGCTTAAATAGCAGTTCTGCAAGAAATGATCTGGGGGTTGTTGAAATTGAGCCAACAATGTCATGCTGCAGTAGGGAAAACAAATATTCTGGTACATAAGCAGAATGGTAGTCTTTTAAGGCTAGTGAAATAATCCTCCTCTTTCCAGAAGAGGGCCAAAAAATGATCTGAAAGCTGGAATATCTTCCCTGGGAGAGCAGCCTGAGAGGAGGAAGGACAGCCTGGAGGAGAGAAGGCTCTGGGGAGACCTTTCAGTGGCCTTTCAGTATTTGGCTATAAAAAAAAGGTGGCTATAAAAAGGAAGGAAACAGACTTTTTAGCAGGATCTGCTATGATAGGACAAAGGGAAAATAGTTTCAAACTAAAAATGGGAGCCCTAGACTAGTTATAAGGAAAAAAATTACAATAAGGATGGTGAAGCACTGGCACAGGTTGCCTGGAAAGTCGATGGATGTCCTGTCCTTGGTGACATTCAGGGTCAGGCTGGATGAGGCTCTGGGCAACCTGATCTAGATATAGATGCTCCTGTTCATTGCAGGGCAGTCGAACTAGATGACCTTTACAGGTCCCTTCCAATTCAAATGATTCTGTAATTCAATGATTCAGTGATTCAGTGATTTAATGATTCTCTTCAATACTGATAAGGTCATTGCTTCACTCTGTCCAGTTGTTAATGTATAGGGCCAGAAATACCTCACTAAACAGGGAATGAGGCAGACAAGGGTGCAGCCAGAGCCAGCCACAGCACAGATCAGTGGACACCTCCGTGGGGATGGGGTTTGGATCAGGCTAGCACTTCAGCCCAAGGAGACAGAATAATAACTTATGGCACTCTGGGGCAGGGTCTGGGGAAGGCTGAGGTGGGGTTCTGAGACATAGGATGGGGTACAGAAGGTGGTGGGTCGGGGAGAGTAAAGAATTGTTGATGCCTTCTGAGTCTGGATACCAGTTCTGTGGACTGCACACCAAGACATACTGGACGTTCCAGAAACATGATGTTAAGAGAAACATGATGTGAGATTTACAAAAGACGGCAAGAAAGCTTGATCACTTGTTGGAGTTTGTTTAGGTGCTGCACTCAAATGCTTCCTTCTAAGAAAATAAAGAACACTATCATAAGAATTAAAGCAACAGAGAGCAAGTAATAATATTTTATAACTGTAAAGGATATTGTTGTTTAGGCATATCTACTTGATTAACATTTCACTGAAGAAAGAAGGCAGTCGTTGGTAATTTCCTGAAGAGTGAAGTAGATGATATTTAGATGTGATGACACTTGTCATCACCATTTGTAAGCTTTGTGCATAATATATTCTTGACTCATATTCAACTTTACATTTGAGAACTTTATTTAGTTATTGTTAATTTAAATTACTCTATTGTACGTACAGCAGTATTCAAACAGAACAAGTTAATTTCTTTTTAAAGAAACTTGATCAGCTTCTAGCAGCTCAATTTTAACAGTTTCTGCAACATATAGAAGAATTCTTTTTTAATGTTGATGGACTATTAACTGTTGAAATGTAGCTATTCATCTTTCATTATTTCAATAGCTCAGAGTCACAGATGCATGTATGCTTACTCTCATCTTTATATTTTCACAGAACTTAGTATTTGGCATGAGCTAAACACACAAGGCCATATTCTCATTCCATTGAGACTCTCTTGACTCAGCAAAGAGAGAAGATGGCAAAAGTCCACTTCTCTCCAGTTCTGCATTCAGAATTGGGCCAGATCCAGCATAGTCACCCATCCCCGAAAGCAGATTAATCCTCAGTAGGCAGGATTTAACCCTCATGGTGCAGAATGTGCTTATATGCATTTTATTTCTTACTGTATCTTAGGGAAGGAGTATAGCAGTCTGTATGACCGTTCAGCTGAACTTCTTTTGCTTCATCCCGTTTGCGGTAAGGGATCCTTGAGACAAGTAGTACAAAGGCTGCTGAATGGTCATATTTTAGCTCTTCTAAACTCATTTGCTCCCAGGAGAGCCCCATGGACCGCTAGTTCAGGTCTTTTCACTATAGAAATGCTTGTAAGCCTCCTGCTTTGCTGCGCTCTGCTGGGAAGCAGTTTTTTTCACCCAAGGAGTAGATCTATTCTACCTTGCTAGCTTGTTTCCAATTTATTTTTATATAGCCATGGGATATTTGTGCTATGCTGAACTCCAGATGCCTGAAGCTATAAATCTGACATCACCATCACTGAATGATTGATACAATTACTGACAATATCTGTGCTCTGAAACTCAGACAATGTGGAATGGAACTTCCATACAGGCAGTGTCTGCAACCGAACAAAAGGACACTTCGGAGACTGGTCATTGCATTTTTCCATATATTGTAAAGAATGACATCAGAGAATGCCTACAACTTGTACATGTGCATTACAACCTGTGTCTTGGTCTGCATCAGCTGAGGAGACTCAGGAAATGATCCACAGAGGTAAATATTAATCTAGGATAGAATTTTCTTCTTGCTTCATGTTTTTTATGTCGAATGATATCTTCCACTGAGGATATATACTGAAGAAATGCATTCCCAATAAATGTGTCCTAGCTCACCCCAGGTGCATAGCCAATGGTGATGACTTTGTTGAAATATAGTGCTTTATGGATGGGAATTTGCTGTATCAAACGTTGTTACTGTGCTCTTCGTTTGGAAATAAATAGGAGGAAGTACTTTCAGAGTGACCTGTGTATTTTATTTGATACTGCTTCATGCTCTGAATTCTTTGGATGTTTGAAAACCTGCTGCGTACCCTCACAAATTTTTCTTTTATATTACAGCTACTGCCTCCAAAAACAGAATGACCTTTTTCCATGCAGCCAGAGGAATACTGGATGGGTATAGTACAACTTGTATGGTTCATGTCATTAAACTTGGTAAAAAACACAGGAATATTATATACTTAAAAGACCTCCCTAAAGTATACATTTACTAATAAGGGTTGTTTTCTCTCCCCACAGCATTTTTGGAAGCCGAGTCTGTATTGTACAAGGTCTTTGATTTCACTAAAATAAAGGGGTGAAAGGCAAGTGAAGTGAATATTTCTGATGCAGAATAATAATTACTTTGGTTGGATGAGCAGTAAATACTTAGAATGATATAGTCTGAAAAAAAAGGTGGTTTCAGTGGAGCTCCAGGATCCTAAAAACACTAGTCAAAATTTCAATTCAGCAGACTTAGAAAAGATCATTATCTGTGTCACAGTTGAATTCTCCTACTTATTTGAGGAGTGCTGATGGCCCAGATCCCCACTGCCAAGGAGAGAATGCACTCAAGAGACCTTTTGGCTAAATGAGATCTGTACTTTTACAGGTCCTCTAGAGCTCAATGAGATAGAGGTGAAATCTACACTTCAGTGCTGGGAAATGGGCTATGCAGACAAATCTACAAGGAAAATGGAGTGAGTTTCTTGCACTGCAATATTTTTTTATACAAAGAAATGAGGCTGCCAATAGAGTAAGAGGCCCGTGTGAAGAGGAACAGTTAGAGGCGGAAGGTTGCCTGCTCTCATGAAAGCCTAGGGAAACAGAAGAAGAATGACAGGTGTCTGGCTGAAGAATTGCTGCACCAGGAAAGCAGAAGAAAGTAGATTCTTGGCTGACTGCTTCATGACAAGCAATTAGTAAGAGAACATTTTTTCTTAATGAACACATTGATGCTCCTCTCTCTCCCAGAGTCTGTCACAGCTGCTTGGAGTTGTGTCTGTGATCGGGCTGATCGGTTTGGAACTTTCTCCACTTGACTTTGGCTTTTTCTGGGTGTCTTGCTTAAGACAGCTAATGTGCAGTGACAGGTTGGTGTGCCATCCACCATGGTGAAATCATCTCAGGTTCTCCCTTGGGACAGATTCCAACTCCCTTTCCAAGCTTGAAATAATATCTCACATGTACAACAATCAGGACATTTTGGGACAGGTACAGAGATACCCAGAGAAAACATGGAGCAATTAAGCAATCATAAAATCCATTACTCTGAAAGATTAAGTAAATGATAATGATTGAATTTTATGTGTCAGAAATACTAGCCCAGCCCAAAATACTCAAGCATTGCTCTGCAGCTGCTGATTGAAAGTTACCTATTTTTCTTTAGCCAGTAATGATGTGCAGTCTGAGTTGCAGGTATATGTCTTAAAATCCATTGTGTTATGAGACTCCATGAGTAAAATGGGAAACAAAGTCCTACAGGTCTATCTAAGGATGAAAATGCGGCACAGCTGTGCTGGATTTTTCACTTTGTTTTTACCAGCTGTGTCAGGAGTTATTGCAGTGCCTTTAACAGATCTGTTTTGACTGAGATCTAGAGACTTTTCTGACTCAGCTGCAATCAAAAAATCATCCTTGCTCTTTATTTCCTCTCTTTGAATAAAAAGGTTTCTGTTTCCAGTTGCCAAATACAAAATTAATCCCACTCAAATCCTTCTGAAGACAATGAAACTTAGCGTGTATTGTTCTACAGCTTCTCTCCTGCCTCTGTCATATGTTCAAATCAGAGATAAGAGTGAAGGGAAAATTTTGTTATTTGGTAACCTCCTCAATCTCTGTGCTTATCCACGACTGACTCTTTGCTCTGTTTTGTCCAGTTTTCAATGACTGAGATGAATTGTTGCCTACCATGGACATGTTTCTCTCTGGCCAACAGACATTAAAATTAGCCTATTCCTTAGAGGAATCTTAATTTATCTTAATCTATGACTGTTTTTGCTGTGTGTCATACTATACCTTCCATTTCTCTTCTTCTCCCACAATATAGCTATTTTTCTTGAATATCCAGAAGAAAATAGCATATGTCTAATATTTTCATCTCATGTGCGTTGAGCCATACTTGATAAAGCAGTAGGTATCCTCCTAACCTCTTCTGTTGCTGTTCTTGTCATAGTTGCTTTTCCTTTTTTCCTTTTTTTTCTTTTTTTCTTTTTTTTTTTTAATACAACACTTTATGTTTTTGTTACTTTAACTTGCTGCAGTATTAGAATACTGATTCCCTTATTTCCCTGACAGAGCTACCAAAAAGACACTGCATTTTAGAGCCACTGTTTTCCAGTTTCCTCAGCATGCAGTAGAGCAGGTGGGAAAAATTTCATGGATGGGACAAAAACAGCTTTTGTGTAAATAGTATTATATTTATAATTACTTTGCCTCCAAAACAGAAATCTCTTAAGACTGCATATAGGAGGCTTGAAACTAGATGATCATTATGGTTTTTTTTAAGCCAGGACATTCTAAGAATCTGTGATTCTATGATTCTATGACTTCTATACCTAATATAATTCCCAAGGATGAGGATGAAAGCTAAATTCATCTGATTAGAATCTATAATGTTTTGAACTCTAACTGCCTCTCAAGCACATTGGCAGCATCTAGAAATGACAAATCAATTATTATAAGTCTTCTATTGGAAAATGAGAAAAGGAAAAAGGAAAAAGGAAAAAGGAAAAAAAAAGGAAAAAGGAAAAAGGAAAAAGGAAAAATCATATCATAGAATTATAGAATGGTCTGTGTTGAAAAGGACCACAGTAATCATCTAGTTTCAACCCCCCTGCTATATGGAGGGTCGCCAACCACCAGACCAGGCTGCCCAGAGCCACATCCAGCCTGGCCTTAAATGCCTTCAGGGATGGGGCATCCACAACCTCCTTGGGCAACCTGTTCCAGTGCCTCACCACCCTCTATGTGAAAAACTTCCTCCTAATATCTAACCTAAACCTCCCCTGTCTCCGTTTAAGACCATTCTCCCTTGTCCTGTCACTATCCACCTTCATAAACAGCCATTCTCCCTCCTGTTTATACGCTCCCTTCAAATATTGGAAGGCCACAATGAGGTCTCCCTGAAGCCTTCTCTTCTCCAAGCTAAACAAGTCCAGTTTCCTCAACCTTTCTTCATAGGAGAGGTGCTGGTCATCCTTTTATTAATGCAGCCAGAACACAGTTGGCCTTTCGGGCTGCAAGTGCACACTTCTGGCTCATGTCCAGCTTCTCGTCTGCCAGGACTCCCAAGTCCTTGTCAGCAGGGCTGCTCTCAAGGAGGTCTTCCCCAGGTTTGTATAAATACTTGGGATTGCCCTGACCCAAGTGCAGCACCTTGCACTTGACCTTATTGAACCTCAAGGGAAGGAAAAAGGAGAGGGAAGGGAAGGGAAGGGGGAAAAAAAGGAAAAAGGGGAAAAAAAAAGGAAAAAGGGGAAAAAAAGGAAAAGGAAAAGGAAAAGGGACTATATATTTACCCTATTGCTGTGATTCTATTTATTTGTTTTCCTGAAATGCCTGAAATTTAAAACTTTGACCTCACCATGGACCGTAGGAACTATATGACTGTACAAACTGCCAGTGCTTTGGTATCCTGACTCATAAAGCATGTAGAGGTCATAGTGCCATATTTTTCTCACATAATTTCTGTTACTGTCTAACTTATGGTTTTACAAATGCTAGAACAAAATTAGTTGTTTGTTTTCCATCCCAGAGGGCAACAGTTTCTCAATATTGGAAGACTCAGCTCACACTTGTCAGGAAAAGAAAACTGATGATGACTCCCCACAGTTGCTCTGCATTTTAATAACAGCTTAGCTTGCTTTGTTTCCTCCTAACAGACAGTTTTCTGAAGCCCACCCTTTCTCCCATGCAGGAATACTTAACCTAACCTTGGTGTGCTATCATGTTGTGAAAGTTTTTTTCCCCTCTCATGCCATGTGAACAGCAGAATGGCACATGCTGGCACTGTGTGGCCACGAAGATACACAGGCCTGACAAGTGGCAAACCATTTTCTTCCTTCAGACATTGTTCCAGGTTTTCTGTACTCTCAGCAGCAGCTTTTTGAAACCAAGCAAAGCATTTTTAGTTGTGCTCCATTTCAAGTGAAAAGTCAGAATGTCCTGCAAAAATCAGACACTGTAAAAATAGTAATTTCCTTGGTTGCCCAAATTTTACTCTAGAACTTACTAAGTTGTTTACATGTAAATTTTTCTCCTGGCATTTGGAATAATCTCCCACTTAAGAGATCATTCTTTCAAAATTTAACATCAAGAAAAATTTAAAGATAGGATTAAATTAAAAAAAAAAAAAAAAAAAAAAAAAAAAGTCATTGGGAAAACTATTATGACAATGTGAAATACTTGGGAAAAAAAACAAACCAAAACAGCACCAACAACAAAATCCCCCTCTGCAAAGCTTTCATTTGACATTCCTTTCAAACAAGACCATTTCATCTTTCCTTTATGCAAGCTTATGTAGAGCATATCTTATTTTAGTCCCTTTTTGTTGAAGTATATTTGAGATATGGCGGAAAAGAAAAAAGACTTGTTTTGATCTGCCAACTAAGCTATAAGAAAAAACTGTATTGAGTAGTCAACTGTGTGATAATGAAGCCCGGAATTTTAAAATCTCTTCCTGAAGAAATGACTTGGAAGTTGTCTATAGAGAAAAGCTTATAGGAAGCATGTAATATAAAATGTTGGCTTTGCTGGAACAAGGCTGGAAAATGTCAGCAGTTTAAAGCAGTTTATAGCACTGGGAAAGTGATACAAATTGATCACAGATTTTGGGACTTGCTTTAGAAGAAGCTATGCTGTTAGCTCATCATGTCTGACCCAATGTGCTAAAAACACATCGGTAAATCCAAACAAACTGCATTTACATTATACATTCCTTAAGCCATGCACTGCCACAGCCAACTTTTCATCCAAACATCTGCCAAAGGGCAGGGAAAATCCGTTGTCATTTCTGCCACTACACGTCTATTATGATATAGAGGCAACTTTAGTTCAGATTTCTGGTCATTAGTTTTAATGATCTCTTAGTTAAAACAGTACAAGATAAAAACCTGGTCTAGTAGAGCCTCTGATAGTTATTTAGGAAATGCAAAAAAACATTGGACTAACCGGACTGAAACAGCTGCATGACAGGACACAGCTGCTTTGATGAGATAGCTCCTTCCTATCGTAAACCAGTCCCAGATGTTCACAGCTATCCCTCAGAAGTGCCACACCAGAGCTGGATGCTCTGATGCCACTATACAGTCCACATCTGCAGCGAAGCATGGAGCCTGTGAGCAGTTAGTATTGAAACTAGCTAATCTGGTGCAAGGTACTCCATTATTTCTCCTGCTTTCACTATGATCTACCTGTGGTAACACTGGTGCTGTTTTTTCTCTATTTTTCTTAAAATGGACAGTTAAAATTATGAGTTTTGTTAGATCCTTTTTTTTTTTTTTTTTTTTTTTTTTTTTCCCAGAATTTCTATTCTTAACCTCTCCAGCTGTAGAATGAAAAAACTGTCAGACTCCTACTCACCTTTTACAACTCAGAAGTATATGTCACATTGTTTTCTGTCATCAGTATCTTAAAGCAGTCTGGAAACAGGAAACATTGCAATAAGGAACTGTGACTTCTCTCCCAGAGGAGCTTAAAGGGAGTGCTAAGGTATTTGAATCACATTTTAATTCATCATAGTTGAATTGCTACCTGAGGCTGCAAAGTGCAGTGAGTAGATGAGGTAGGCATGTTCCTGGGGAGCTCTCCTGCCTCCATGAGGGAAATGGACCAGCCTCTTTACAACCCTTCAGATGACTTCTAGCTGTGCTGGCAGCAAAACTCTCCCATATGGCACACTAATTGCACAATGAAAGTGATTTAATCTGAAATAATTACTTTGTTTTCGAAGTATCAAGATTAAGTCAGCCCACAAATGGCTTTTATAAGAGTGTATAGATGATGGAGGTGTCTGTTTTATTTTTAACCATTGTGTACATCCTTCAATTTACCTACTTGGAACTGTTTATCTTGCTACACGGAACTAAAGACAAAGGGCTGTTGGTAAGAGCAGCCAGAAATGAAAGAAGGAGAGAGATAAAATATCTTCAAAGAAAATATCAGGAGACCTTAAAGGAACAGAGGAGGAGGTTTAGAGGAAGTACTTATTTATCTTGCTGAAGCCAAGTGCACGGGCAAGTTTTTTTTTTCCAGGATTTGGGGGGATCAAAAAACAAGTCAACTTTTACAAAGCATTTCAATAGACAATTTGGAAGTGAGAGCTGGTGTGGTGGAGTAAGTGGAGCAGTAAAAAAAGGAGGATGTTGCAGGAGTGAGATCAAGAGAAACAGAGGACCAGGAAGCTCCAGGCAACAGTTAAACATGAGTGTCCTAATTTAGTGAGGAGATTGTGAACATTAGTTAGACTTGATACAGCTTGTGGGCCAACCATCTCCTCAGGCAGCATTATTCATTTTGACAAAGCTATTTTACATTGTTCTTCCTTGGGATCTGGTCAAAGGCTTCCTGAAGGAGATTCTCAGAGGTAGAAGTGTGACTGAAAGACCAAATTCCCAAGCACCTGTACCTTGAGAGAAGTGAAAGAAAGAGTTCTGATTGCATGGCAGCAGTGTGTAAAGATGACTAAAGGGGTGTGATGCAGAGTTTGTATAATGATGGAGGTTTTATTTTGGGATAGCTTAATTGCAAGAATTATTCCAAAAACAACTCTAGCAAACAGCTTACTCCTTTTAAATTCAATCATAAGATTATCTGAAGCAGACCATTCTGCTGTTGAAATATGCACTCATGCAGTCTTTGAGATCACTTTAATGATCCAGGTGTGACTCCACATTAGCAAGTGCTCTTATGCACCTTTTACCTGTAGATGAGGTTGTGGCCGTTTTTCTGCGTTTGTGTTGTCACTCAGTCCCCCCACAGACAGGTTTTTATATTACTTCAGAGTCATAATCTCATGCACTCAATTATCTCAGTGCAATGCAAATTGTTAAGGTCATTCTGCTGTTAATTAAATGGTTGTACCACATTTAAATAGACTCCCTGAAGTCCTTTGCATTACATGTTAATGTGAGCTTCTCCACAGACCCAGCAGTTTGAAGTCCCACCAGTAATCTAAATGACACTAATGCGCTGAGTTGATAGTTATTCTCAGTATTACAAAAGGGAAGGATTTCAGTAACATTTCAGCTGTATTTGGATGTTTGTTCGAAATACTCTCCCTGAAATATCAAATGAAATCTATGTGTCATAAAAAGGATAAGTAAAAAAGTGAAGATCATTTGGCTGCACCTGAAGAGCCTGCGTGAGCCTACATCATTAGCAGACAGATGATGAGTGGCAATAACATTATGGCTATTTAAAACAGGGCTGAGGGTCTCAGCAGGCACCTGTGGGGAACCTCTAAATGCCTGGACTCTCTAACTAACTGACCATATTGTTTTTAATAATCTCTCAGTGTAAACTCGGGGAAGTTTATTCACAAACATCATTGTAATTTCCACAGGCAGCTAATCATTGCTATTATATTTATGCCCAGCTGCAGCTGGTAGCAGCTCAAAATGGAAAGCAGGATTTTTTTTTCCCTGTAGTTTGTTTTGGTAATTAAGATTCTGATAACTAGAGCACAGTTGTGAGAGTGAGAAGCATGGAAGCTCTGCAGTGCTCACCTTGTGACTAAGCTTTACATCTGAAAAACTTGGCTTGGAGCCTATTGATAGGCAGGATTATTCCACAGCTATCATTCTTCTTCTGACAGCCCTTTTAGGATCTCGGAGTGCTCATACAAATGACTGCTTACCTTGGCAAGGAGCACTTAAAGCCTTCTCTTTTCACAATATTTACCTGATTTTTTTCTTTAATTAGCCTATCCTAATTAACCCCTCCTGTTTCTTTTTTCATTGGGAACTCCATCTTTCAATTAGGATATAAGGAGCATGAAAACATTAAAAAAAAAGAAAAAATCAGTATGAAAGCAGTCAGATCCTGAAAGAAGGGTCTGAAGAGGTGGTGGAAGCTCTGCCCTTGGGGATATTCAGACTGATAGAACAAGGCCACGAGCAGCCTTGTGAAAATGTGAAGCCAGTTTTACTTTGAGCAGGAGGTGAAATTAGACATTTCTAGGAGACTTTTCTAACTTAAGTTTCTGTCTAAATGTGCTGGTAGTGCCCTTTTTCTAAGTTTGTTGTTGTCGTTTGTGGTAGGATGTTGGGGTTTTTTTGTTTGTTTGTTTGTTTTGGTTTTATTTTGTCTTTTTTTCCCCATTAATTGCTACAGAAAATGTCATTTGACCATTTAATCTGAATCCTTGAAGATTTATGGCTGTTGAAGTTAGAAATTCCTGAACTGAGACCAAGAAGTAACTCAGGCCTGAGTACTCTTTCTACATTTAAAGGTTGTCTTATGTGGCCTGCCTTCTTGTACATATATATCCGTGGGCTGCTCCTAAATAAATGCCTCCTATTTTATTATTTTATTGTGTTGGTACATGATGTCAGAGGTGAATATTTGTTGTATGGTAGCAAAGGCTGCACTTTCCTACCGATATAACATTTTGTTGCCATGTGACAAATAGCAGCAGAGGGGCTGTCTGACACAATGACCTCTGGTATGGAAGTGCAGATGAAGCAAAGGAGTGTCATTGAATTCCTCCATGAAGAAGAAATGGCACCCATTGATGTTCATGGATGGTTGCTGAACGTTTACGGAGGCAAAAAAAATGGATGTAAGCACAGTGGGGTGGTGGCTGGTGAGATAGTGGAGATTGTGACAGTGAGTTAGCTCTACTGGTACAGCAAGCAGGCTCTTGTTCAGTGCTGGCAAAAGTGCATAGCTAATGGTGGTGACTATGTCAAAAAATAGCATTTTGCAGGTGAGAATTTGCTCTGTCAAACAGTGTTACTGTGTTCTTTGTATCTGTTGTAGTTTTCATGGAAATAAATAGGAGGCTTTACTTTCAGAGTGACCTAGATTCTGTAAAGAGCGTGGAAAATATTGCCCGGGCCACATAGGAGAAGTCTTAGATCCATATAGTCAATAACTATATGCAGTGGATTTTTCTGTCTAAAAGTGGGAGTGACAGAGAAGCTGTTAAACTTCCCAATACTTTTGGAAATTTCAAATCATTTTTTACATTATAGTTAAAAAAAAAAAAAAAAAATTTGAAATAATATTGTAAAATCTATAAATCCATGAATGAAATGAACTTTATGGACACCCTTCCAAACCAACTGGGAATCTTAGAAGAGGATGCTTCTCAATTTTCATTCCCTAATGAACCAGCAGTGGTGCCATTACTGTCCTCTTTGACCCACTCTGTGTTGAAGTCTAATGATTGGAGGGCTTGGCACAGAACTGAAGAAGGCCATCTTATATTTTCACGTCCACCTTCAGAGTTTGAAAGTTATCTAGTTTGCAGAGTTTGCTCAATAAGGACTACCTCCCTGTCCTTCCAAAGAGGTGCCCTGGAGGCTAGGAAAAAAACATAAATGAGTATATATAATTGTGGTATTGTGGTTCCAGATCATAGCTAATGAGGGGGAAGAACTTGCTTCTGCTCCTAATTCCAAACCTACTTGTGTGTTGTATAACCTGTGTCTGTATTCACAACTATTGAGCAAAACACAGTGAGGTCTATTAGAGTAGTAAGAATATTACGCAATTTGAAATGCTAATAACACACATGATTATACTTTGCTTACTTTGTAGATTGCTTGAGAGGCCTAAATTAAAAGCTATCATCTGTGAACTAGAGATGAGATATTAAGATTCTGCTTCAGTTCTTCTCCAGATTTTTATTAAAAAATTACTTAAAACGTGTGAAAATCAGTCTCAATTTACTTATGAAATGAAGTCTACTTGGAATGCTGTGATATTTGACCTACTGATGAGGTAGCTCACTACAACAAAAAATTATGATTTACGGAAAAAAAAAAAGTGTCTTTTTGTTTTTGTCAATTCTACTCATACTCTTGGGAAAAACAAAGACATTCTGAAGTAAACAAGATATCTTCAGAACTGTAGACAGTTGCAACTGCAAGAACACTGCTCATAATAAAGCATAATAATGAAGTTTTAACTGAAGTATCTTGAAAAAGTCTACTGATAATTTTATAGAAAAACAAATGAAAAGATTGCCAACCTGTCTGGCTTTCTCATTATGTTGGCAAAGTCACAGAGAATGAAATAAATTGTTTGGACTGAATAGAAACAATCAGAACATTTAAATCACATGCAGACCGTAACCCATTGACACAGCAACAGAAATATTGCAAAGCACTGCCCACATTTTTCAAATGAGATGCTGTTTAATGATTTATGGGTAGTATTATTTCAGCAAAAAAGAGGCTTGAAAGTATCTTGGAAATATCTGCATCTGGCATTGGTTAGGTGATCTCTTGAGGCAGCTGAGACTGATCCAAGCCCCAAAGTACTCAATACAGATATGTCTAGCCTGGTAAAATGCCTAGAGACACCATTTGACTTACACAGATCGGCCCTTGTTCATCCTGTTAACTTCTCCTACTGTTTAAAGAGTGACCATGTGCAGACTGGTTGCTGAGAGTACTTTCTGCATTTTGTTAGGTCCTAGAGGAAGTGCTGGGTCTCCCAGTCCAATAGTAGTCTGGGTCTCATACACTATGACATTCTCTCATAATGTTTAGTTTATTAGGACAGTAGTTACAGCCTTAAAATGTTTTTTGCTGCATCCATCAAATTCCACTTTCTTTGCTTCAGATTCATTACAGTTAGTATGCACTTAACTGAGTATTTTAATGTAAGACAGGAGCTGAAATTTTCCCTTATATAGAGAGATGGAATATATAACATTAGAAAATATTTCTTCAGAGTATTTTAAGTGAGCAATAAGTATTTTAAGCAGGCCTGTTTAGTGGAACTATTTCCCAGTAGTATCTCTACAATCAGACTCAACTTTAAAGTATATATCTTCAATATAAAAATAAGATGCAAACCCAGATTGGTAGCAAGGTAAATTCAGAGCTTGCACAATCTTCTGACTTGCTGATTGGGTTTTTTATCAGCAGTGCATGAACTACAAAGGAAAAGATGAGAGGTAAGTATTACATTTATATGACCTTTGCAACAAAGACACAATTTTTAGTAAATCCCCAGGTTCATATTAAACGCTATGCTCTAATGACCAATTTTTAAGGAAGCTAAACTAGTAGTTAATTGCAATTAGAGACACTTAGATATTCTTTGTTTGCCATTGTTTCAAGCATTGCAACAGGCTGCCCAGGGAAGTGATGGAGTCACCAGCTCTGCAGTTGTTGAGGACATGTGTAGATGTGGCACTGAGGGACAGGTTTAGTGGGCATGGTAGTGATGGGTTGATGGTTGACTAGATGATCTTAGTGGCCTTTTCCAACCTTAATGATTCCGTGATCATCAACAGAAAACAGTGAGCATTCAGATCACTAGATCATAACACTCAGATCATATCTTAATGCCACTGCATTGACACAAGCTAACAAATTTTGTACTGCGCTTTAAATGAGCAATAATGAACATGACTGTAATAGCAAAAAGCTGCATCACAGCTAACAATAACAGTTTGACTTTTGATTTTACTTTTCCAAAATTTAGCAATCTCGATTCTTCTAGTTCAAGTGGCCTATGTATTTTAGGACCAAAAACTGGTGTGTAGGAGAGACATCTGTCTAATAGTCTACTGGGAAAATACTGACAATAAAAATGCCAACAAAACTACTGCTCACCTGGGGTTTTCTGCTTTCATCTTTTAGGTGGGTGAAGAGACACAGGGCAAGGCTAAGTGCCTTTTCCAGTGAGAAAAGTGTCTCAGCAGTCAGAGCCCTCTGTTAGCTGCAGATAGGGAGAAAAGAAAGTCAAGTATTTTCAGTCCTCTGCTCCCAAGGTTACTTTGATTTAGAGAAGAGAGCAAGCAGGAGCAGTAATGCTTGATACTTCGCGCTGGAGAAGTGGAGAGGTGTGAGGCAAACTCTATTGCTGGTCCTGGTCTCACCAGTAAGTGTATCCTGTTGCAGGAGGCTGTTCCTCATTAGTGTCCCACAGACACTCTGTATGATGGCTCATCCCTTTCTTGTCTTGCTTCCTGGCATGCAGGGGTCAGAGGAAACGCACTCTGAAAATATAAAACAGTTTTGAGCAGCAAGGCATTTTGAAATTGGATGAAAAATAGTACTGACAATTTAATTCATCTTCTGGTCTTATATCTTTACAATATCCTTCTATATTCAGGAGGTTCCTTTTATTGTAAGAAGAAATGAGAAAAAATTAATTATAGGAATTAGAGCTTCAAGAAATGAAAATATATTGTGGGGCTGACTATTAATCACTGTAGTTGTCAATCTTGTGTCCACATTGCAGGTATAGTCACTTGTCCTGTATGAAGAAAAGCACCTGTGACTCAGACACAACCACAAAGGCACATAGATACAAATCTCCTGAGCTTGTGCCTCTTTTTCATTTGTTGAGGCTAAGACTGGCTCATTCGCAGTGAAAACTAGGGATGAAGTCTCTCATACCCATTAATCCTCTTATTGAATTTAAAATCTTCTTGGATTTCAGACCTCAGTTTTCTTCAGTGAGTAATCAAATAGGATATCCCTCCATAAAGCCTGGCTGGTGTGGTTCTGTGTCTTTTGAACCCTTCAAACTGAGATTCTCCATTTGCAATATTCTTGTGCAATTTTCTTTGGGGGTTTTGGCAAATCTCTTCTAATATTAAGTCAAGATGAAAACTCCAAACATCTAGCCCGTCTATTTTGAAATTATTACTGCAAATACAAGTTGTAGTCTCTTACTGGAACCACTGGATAGAAAAAAAATTGTTAGATGAAATCCAGCACCTCCTATACTTTATAAAAACATCCCTACATACAGATAATTCACATTTCATTTCAGTATCAATACCAGTATTCTTGTTGTTCTTTATCTTTAGAGAGTTTGGGAAACAAAGTAATTTCTTCTTCCCTTGCCTTCCTGCCTTCCTTCCTTCCTTCCTTCCTTCCTTCCTTCCTTCCTTCCTTCCTTCCTTCCTTCCTTCCTTCCTTCCTTCCTTCCTTCCTTCCTTCCTTCCTTCCTTCCTTCCTTCCTTCCTTCCTTCCTTCCTTCCTTTTTCACCTGGGACTTTCTTTGTGTCAAGTTTTTTCCCATACTTGAAACAAACACCCCATTCCTCTAGCTGACACACTGCCTTAAACCTCCCTAATGCTTGCTTTGTATCTAACATTCCCATGATATTTGCTCTCCATAAACTGTTTGCTGCCAGAAGGGTCAGAGATCTGGGATACACACGAAAAATAAGGCAGAATACAACAAGACAGAAACAAACAAACAAACAAACAAAAACAAAACAAAACAAAAAAACAACCTCAAAATGTACAAACTGCTGAACCTTCATTTCAGTTTTATTCTGTGTCCTGATCTTTTTATGTAATAGGAGAGTTCTCTGAGAGAAGTATTCATGCAGGACAGCCATTTCCACCACAATTCCTGGGAGGTATGCCCCAGGGAAAGTTCGTTTCCTATAGTTCAAAAAGGACCTAAAAAAAGGTCCTAAAAAAGTTTTTTTTTGTTTGTTTTTTTGTGAGAAAAAAATGAAAATGATACTAATATGCAAAAGATTACACCTTTGATTCATCAAATCAATGCAATAATCATTATTAAAAATACTGTACAATTATTGTTTTCTTTTTAATTAATGTTTTTCCTCCAGAAAAAGTGATTTCCACTGTGGCTTGAAAGGTCACCACCAAACAAAACCAATCAAATGCTGTGTTTTAAAAAATCAGTAGGCTCAGATGCATCAACTGTTCCATTTTTATGCTCACTGGTTTTTCCCAATTAATGTTACTTGGCAGAATTTGTGTTGAATGTGTGAACAATTACATTCACTATAGCCATGCATCTTTTAACAAATAAAATATCCAATTAAGTCTGTCTCTGAGATGGAGGAACATCTTTCACCTCCATCATGGATCGGTTGAATTGCTACAGCTCAGGAAAATTGAGAAGTTGCATGTTTTAGACTCAGTGATGTACGAAATGCAGTTTATTTGGGCAGAGGTACTTAGGACACCTTTAAAATAACAGTAGAGTCTGGACAGCCCTTGTGACATTAACTCATATCTTCAGCTGTTCCAGACAACTTGAGCTCTGTTCCCTGATGCTGTTACTTCAGTGCAAAGAATCTCCTGTGTTTAGAACCACCATAAGTATGACTTCACGAGCAATATTTCTGTTTCAGCAAATCCCTGGAAAGAGTATCTGCAGGGAGACCTCACTGCAGCCTTCTGATATTTGAAGGATGCTTAGAAACATAAGGGAAATGAACTTTTTACAAGGGTAGATAGTGATAGGATGAGGGCAATGGTTTTAAACTAAAGGACATGAGATTTATGTTAGATGTCAGGTGGAAGTTTTTCACTGAGAGAGTGGTGAGATGCTGGAACAGGTTGCCCAGAGAATCTGTGGATGTCCCATCCCTGGAGTTGTTTGAGGCCAGGCAGGATAGGGCTCTCTTCAATCTGATCTAGTACTTGATCTAGAAGTTGGCAGCCTTGCCTATGGTAGGGATCTTGGAACTTGTTGGTCCTTGAGGTCCCTTCCAACCCAAGCCATTCTATGAGTCTGAGGTTTTACAATCTGAACTGGGATCATACCTTTTTGTGTGCCAGCAAAAGCCTATGCTTGTCTATCTTGCACTGCTCTATTTGAGAATTAAATCTTGTTTTGGAACATTCTGCAGTTCTTTAATTTAATTCTTGATTGTAAAGCAAATGTACACAAAGCCAAATCTTAGTGTCTGGAGTGTTTACTCACTCTCCTGAAGTCCTAATTACTTGTTAGTCACCACCTAATTGACTGCTGTGGAATATTGATTAGGAAGGCTCCGATAACATCTTCAGTGGAATGTACACTGAAAAGCCTGAATAATATCAGACATTCATGCAAATCCTCCTCTAATAAGTATTAGTTATGTCAGGGCCAAACTGGTGGAAGATATGTTATGGAGATGGACCTTTCGCATGTTGTGCACTTGTATGAACTGACTGACAGGTCCCAGAGTAATGCAGAACCTTCAGTGGCACACTGACTTTGCGGAAAACCCCCTTAAACATCTCTATCAACCCCTTTTGTTTTTATGACATTGCCTGTATCACTGACAGTGTTTGACTGTGGCACTTATCAAAAGCTCAGAAAGAAGGGAGTGCCCCTGTACACTTAGGGAGTCTGGGGATTTCTGTGCTGACTTAGAAAAACCAGAGAAGAACATAAATTCTGCGACACCACTGCGGACAGGTGGCGTTTCATACTGTGAGACAGCTCAAACAGTTCATTCTCTGAAAATACAGGAGCTGTCACTTGGAGTTGGACTATGTGCATATGGCAGATGTAATTGTTCACAGAAGGCTCTGCCGTGGTGAGCTGCTCCACTTTCCTACTGTGTACCCATGATTTATCTTAACACATGAGCTTTTTGTTTCATATTTTCTTTTCACTGTCCTTTGGAGTAGGAAGAGTGAGAGAATGGCACATTGGTGTCCATCCAAGCTAAATTAACAAAATGCCCTGTCTTTTCTCCACGCAGATGTGAGAAATACCTCAGTCACTGTGCTGAGTGCTGGTGTCCAGTGCTGGCTGTGCATAGTGAGCCCAGCACCAAATTGGCAGAACCTGAGGAAGAAGAGATTTCAGCATGGGCACAGCAGGAACAGGCCAAGGAAGAGATCCAAGCAAGAGATAAGCAACAGGAAGGGGGCCTGAGGAGAGCCATCCCATCCCATCCCACCCCACCCCATCCCATCCCATCCCATCCCATCCCATCCCATCCCATCCCATCCCTTCCCACCCCCTCCTTCTGCTGTTCAGGGGAGAAAGGTCAGAGTGAAGGAGTCAAGATGGTAATTGGAAAAGGGAGTTGTGGGAAGGTGCTATTTTAAACTTTGTTTTTATTTCAGATTATTGGGCAATGATTTTTATGGTTTAGTGGGCAATACTGGTGGTAGGTGAATGATTGGATTAGATGATTGTAGAGGCATTTTCCGATCTATGATTCTCACTAGCCAAATCTCTTTTACTTGGCCATAGATTAATTTTCTCCAAGCCAAGTCTCACTCTCCCCTGATATTCAACTGTTCTCCTTCTATCAATATTTCTCATTAAATTATGTCCCTCAGTGGTACATCTTACATTTCTTGAACACCTTCAGTGATGGTGACTCCACCACCTCTCTGTGTAGCGTGTTCCAAAGCCCAAGCACTCTTTTGGAGAAGTTTTTCCTAATATCCAACCTGAACTTCCCCCCCTCCATATCTTTATTCTGTTAAGAATCACAGAATCACAGAATCACAGAATGGCTGGGGTTGGAAGATAATGAATCAAAGATCATGAATCTCAATAATAAGAATATGGAGGAAGAGCACAGGTGGGTGGGTACCTGGCTGCTGGCCAAGGCTAACCCATTGCAACCCGTCTTGTAACGTGGAAGTGATTCTGTAGAAGAAGCTCATTCTGTATGAGTCTCTTGTGTCTCTTCTGTATGTCTCTTCAGATACATAGCTTTTATTTCGAGCATGGCAAAGAGTACAGCATCTTTTATTAAATTAACTAGCAAAACTGAAAAGAAGAAAAAAGTGCCCACACAATTTTGTGGATACACCAGCTTTTCTTCGTATTAAGTGTCTGTGCATCTATAAGCTTGTTCTCTTATTCTAATGGTGTCTGAAGCTCAAACAAAAGAAAGCAATGATAATCTACAAACCTTGAATCACTGTCTGACACTAACACCTTGTCTCTTCCTTACTTGTGGTAGACAGCTACTTCTGATGGGTGACCCAAACATATCTATCTTTGAAGTGGAGTTTTGTAGCAGGGATTAGTTGCTGTTGTTTGTTGTTGTTTGTTTTGTTTTGTTTTTACTTTTTTTTTTTATACTACAGTGGAAAGTTTGACTAAGTTGGCAATTGTATTTAGGTTTTAGATGACTGAACTTATGGGTGATGTGTCCCACCCTTACGTTCCACTATACTCAGTAATGATAGAGGGTAGACATTTTGACTGGGATCAAGGATCATGCCCATCTCTCTGTTTCAGATACAGTGCAATGGGCTCGTTTGCAATGTTGTATGTAGCCAGTATAAAAATGTAAGTGCCTACGAGTGTCACCTTCAAAGACTTCCAGCTAAACATGCCCCATAGATATCAGCTCCCAGTATCAGCTCTCAATTGCCTCTGCTTTTAAAGCAGAACTTTCCTGCTGGACTCCGGAGTTTTTACCTGCCTCAAAAGTTTGCAAAATAAATAAATAAAATAAAATAAAATAAAATAAAATAAAATAAAATAAAATAAAATAAAATAAAATAAAATAGAATAAAATCTAAATCCAGGTGAGAGTGTAAATCTCATGGAAGTCAGAGGAAAAACTCATTTGAATCCTGTAATAGCTGTCCTTTGTCACCTCTCTATCTTTAGATGTCTTGATACTGTTGTAAATCTGGTGGTTTACAACCACATGGGGAGTTAGGTGTGAGAGTCCTTCACCGGCAGCTAAGAATAGAGTGGCCCTGTATCTTCTCAGCCACCTTTAAAATGCTGTTTGCTTCATTCATTTCTAACTGAGAGAGGAGTGTCATTTCTCTTGTCCTTGTACCAGTTCTAGCACTAAAGTTGTTCCAAAAATGTGATACTTTTATAGCAAATGGCAGCCTGAGCAGACCGAAAATGTTTCCATTCACTGCATCCAGTGACACAAAAGAGGAGTAGAAATTCCCCAGCCTGATTAATGAGATGCCTGTTTACAGCTGGGGAAACCCAGGATAAATGAACATACGCCAGTAGCCATTGCTTTGTTCCTCATATGTGACTATGTTAAGTCTATCAATACTGAGCAGTTAATTCATGCTTGTATGGACAAGATTCTGAGGCACCCACTATTCCTTTAAAGCCCATTTTTTTCTGTGCTCTCCAGAGATCGAGGCTTCTAGGGTAAACATTTTCAGTGGGCATGGTGTAAAAGAAAGCTCACGGTTCAGTGAGCGCTCAGCTCCTGCTAACACGTTTTCCTCAGGCCTGTTATTGTCTTTTGGTTGTTGGTTTTTGTTTTGGTGGTGGTTTTTTGTTTGTTTGTTTGTTTTGTCTTGGACATCATTTTAACATCTGTCTGCTCAGAATCAGAAGATGTTTTGTTAGATTCCGATGAATATATCTTCATTACATTCCACACGTCAAGCAGCAGTCCATTTCACAGAGGCAGAAGCAGAGGTTTCTAGCAGGAGACCAAGGAAAGACATGGTGATTACTCATGAAGCTTTGGAATATCAGTTTTAGCTTGGCCACCATTTCTAATCCTCAGGATTAGGTGGGAAAGAACTTTTCTGCTTCCTAGAAGGAAAAAGGAAACAAAATTTATTTTGCCCATTCATGTTTGTCTCAGAGGCTCCTGTATCCAGATTTCCCCTGCATGAAGAAACAATTTTACAGTCTGCAGGTCACAGCAGTGTGGTGAAAGCACTCAGAGGAGCCTGTCCTCTGTCCACATTGCCAAAAACAGCCTGGCTGCACCAGCTGAAAGAATTTGGCTATGTTTGTACTGCCACCTCACCCTTGGCAGCTTGCAGACATTTTACTATTTTGGGCAACATGCTCCAGCTGTTCCCTTCCAGCTCCATTGCACCTTTAACCCAATACTGAGCTCAAGGACCAGAAAGGGCTAGCAGTCTGCTGACCGTGAGGGCTGCAGTTGGATACCTGCAGTTGTTTTTCAGAAGTGTTGTGTAAGAGCTCAGTGACATCACTTGATTGCCTCTTTATAACAGTAATTTTCTTATTCCTTGTTACTGTATAGTTTGAAAACACTTAGATTTGATCTTTTCCCTTCAGCCTTTCTCCTCTGTGTGTAAGCACTCAGTTCACAGCTTTGGTTTTTGGCACCATGGTCTCTCACTGTAGGAAGCTGGGTCCTACAATAGGACCCGGGTTTGCAGTTTTGATGGTTAGACTAGGATACCTTAGATGTGTTTTCCAGTCTTAATGATTCTATTATACAGCTACTGATGCTGGATGAAATTTCTCAGAGCCATGAGTTTCACTTGTTTGTACAATTACTTAGTTATGAATTAAAGAGCAGAACAGATGAGCATCACATGCTATCCTCAGTTGGCAGAAAGCACTTGAATGCAGCTGAAATGAGTTCAGTTAATTAATAAAATCAGTGGAGGGCTAGGCTGGGTGAACTATTAGGATGATCTTGTTTTTCTCTACTTCCAGTATTCTATTTCAGTTTTATATTAAAACAGCTAAACTTTGGGGGACTAGTGTAGAACTGTCAGGTTAAAATATGCTGACAGCTACAGTTTGGAAACTAGCTCAGAGCTAATCTGAAAGAAACACTATGGCTGGTTTTACTGTAAATTCTTGTATTCTAAGGTACACGGAGCTCAGCTGTACTGTGGGACATGAGAGGAACCAGGTTATGGAAGAAGCATTGTCCGAAAATCAGGTAGATCTCTAGTCCCTGTTACTTGACCAGTGAAGCAGGAAGAGATTGGCTGCTCATTTTCCTTTGGCAGAAAAAAAGAAAAAAAAAAGTAGAATTTTTAATGTCAAGGCTGATTAGGCAGCTGTGAGTAATTGAAGGAAGTGCTATTGTGTTTAAGATCCTGGGAAAGTATATATGAATAAAGGAAGGACAAAATTATCCTCAGCTGTAGGGAAAAAAGGTTCCTCATGTTAGAACACCAAAGGCTTCGTAAATGGTCTCAAATGAGTGTTAGGAGGTATCAGCTGCTGTTCTCATGACATCTTTATGGGTGAGGGCTGTGGAGTCCTGAAGTGGTCAGTGCGGATATGCATGAGAGGCTCTCTCCTGCAGGAGAAGCTGGCACAGATGGGTTCACCGGCACAATCTCACGTGTGACAGCAGATCTAGATCTCTTCACAGTGATGTGCCTGCTCTTGATTAGTGTTTGTTTTTATGGTTCCAGCTGCGTTTCCAAATTACAAAAAAATGTTTTGTCCTAAGAGGATTCTCTCTATTCACAAATTCAGGAGTTTCCTTCATTTGTAGCTCGTAGGACATGAAGTCCATTAACTATAAATATCTGTATTTTTAAATTTTCTTGGGAGGAGCCACAGCCAATTTTGCTATGTTCTTCTGTAAGAATTCTTGATCTGTGTCAAGCGAAAGAGAAGATAGCAAAATGGAACTGGGAGCCCTGTGTCCCATGTAAGCAACAGTTGTTTGCTATATTAACATTTCAGGGACACGAGGGATATTAGAAATCGCAAAACTTCCCTGCGAGACTTCTTCATGGGTAGCTGTTGTCAGGATATACTTTTCCCCAGTGAAATCTAATCTGCTCCCTTGCTTGTCATGTTTCTTCATTGTGATGAGGAGACTGTAAGTCAGAGTTTCTGAATTCTGTTCTTACCTATATAATTTGCCTACCACATATCTTATCTTCCTTTTTCAAACTACTTCATAGTTCTTTGTGATTTCTTTATGACTGTTATCATAAAGGTGACATTTAGTACTTTCGGAGTCAGAGATTTTTACATTTTTTTGTTTGTTTCTTCTGCTAAACTTCAGCTTGAAGTGAGTTTTTCTGCTGTGCGCTGCTGAATTAGCCATGGTCTGCAGTTCAGTGCCTTCCCATTGGAAGATGAGTTCAGAGACAATGACGTGCAAGGTGGTCTTCTACAGCAACCCATGATACTTACAGCAGAGAGAAGGGGAAGATGGCCATTTCTTTAGTTCATCTTGTCATTTCATTAATATTGCTTTTTTATTACAGCAGCAAAAGATGTCCTTGCAGTAAATCCAGCAAATACCTACAGTATATGATTTCAGTTCAATCCAAGAACAAAGTGACAAAATAATACATAATCAGGTATACAGTATTGTAATATGTATACACAAATCATCATTCTCAGGGACATATTGATTCTGATGTTTCCTTATTTTTGAGTGCTTTATGTTATACCTTCAAGTATTAAGCACTCTACACGAGCCCATTCTTCCAGTTCGGGCATGTAACTGAATAAATTATCCAACTTTAATTCTGCCTTGAAAACTGACAAATATAAGCTATATTTAGGGAAAATCTGCATGTACGAGAAAAAGGATATAGGTAGTTTAGGCAATAGGCTTCTCAACCTTAGTGCTTTGATGTCCCATATCGTGTATGGACATTAACATCTATGCAAAATAAACTTCAGCTGTGCAGAAGGCTGCACATATATGAGAAATTATTATTATGTTTTCATTCATAATTTAGAAACATGAATTGTTAAAAGCCTTTGGGCCAAGTTCCCATTTTTATTTTTCAATCTACTTGTCCCACAACCACAAGTTTCTGTTAATACACAGAGTTATATACTTCTGAGAGGATGCTACTTTACAAAAATGGAGCTACAAGAAATGTGTATAGGGCTGCAACAATATAAAAAGGAGTAAATATAGCACAGCTTCACCTTTGTAGAGTTCTAAATTTCAGGAAATATGAGAGAGATTATTTAAGTGCATTACTTTCTGTAGAAAATGCCAATAAATAATGCAACAGATCTGAGAAAGTGGCTTATCGTCTTGGCTTGAAGACAGGTACAATTAAGTGGTATTTTAGTGATTCCATTAATGCAGGTCCAATGGAGGCAAGGAGTAGTTAACAAAGCGAGGAAATATGTTGTATATTGTATGGGAACTGCTGAGTCACGGCCTGAACCTCTGATTGATCACCTGAGGTGAGCCATGAGTCAGCCAGAGGAGCACAGGTGAAGGCAATTCACCTGTGCTGCCGGAAGGGGTGGAGCCAGGTTCCACCTCTCCTGGACCTATTTAAGAGCTGGCTACCAGAGGGGAAGGATCTCTTCTGGAGATCCTCCTCTTTGATATCTTCTAGTGAGCTCAACCCAAGGGTAAGCTCTTCTACTTATTCTCTTTTGTGATCCCTGTTTGCTGTGCCTTACTCTTTTGATTATATTGTAATTATAACATCTTGGTTATACATATTGCAATTATAACATCTTGGTTATACACTTGGCGAGCCAGGCAGGCTGATTATACTGAAATTAACATGTCTTTCCTGTGGAACTTCTATAAATGGGTCAAGGGGGAGAACAATACTCCCCTAGAGAAAATGATTCCAGGGCAGATCCCAGGATTTGAGGGATCGCCCTATTACGAGTTAGCTGCCATCATTGAAAAATGGGGTCCCTTACGTGTTATGGGCAATCTCTCCCCATATCGCATGGCAGACTATTTTCAAGGACTTGGCAAGGACATTCTCATCACCAAAGAAAGACAATTGGCTGCCTCCATGGTGGCATGGCCACTATTAACCGCTTTAAATCATGCGGACTCAAGAAATAATACTTTAGAAACCGAAAATCAACTTTTGAAAGATCGCATTGAAAAGTTAGAGCACGAACTTGGCGTTTTAACGGGGAAGAAGCCAATTCTACATCTTCCTGTAAGCCAAATTCGTAATATTTCAATAAATGATGACCAGGCTCCTGAATCAACAGACTTCGTTGATCAGGACAACAAGAAATCCAAATCAGACCTTGAATGTCCAATTCAAACTGATCCATTGGAGGTCCGTCCTGTGATAACCCAAAAAACAAAAAAAGTACAGGACAGACCGGCAGGGGTGCCACCTGATCAATGGCCCCCTGCCCACACTCATTTACATGTGACAGCTCGGCCATACACAGCAACAGAATTAATGGATTTAGTACAACGATTTCGGCAGAAGCCCAGAGAAAGTGTGCCGGCTTGGTTATTGAGACTGTGGGATTCTGGGGCAGAAAGTGTCGTGGTGAATGGCCCAGAAATATCTAAGTTGGCCACCATGACTGTCCATCCTGCTCTTAGGCAAAGGTTATACGTGGGCAATCAATATCGTGATGAAAACCATTCCATACTGGAATGGTTAATGGCGGCCTGCCGTATGGTATGGCCAAATAAATCAGACATACCGTTACATACAGGTATGTGGTCCTCCATGGAGGACCTTCAGAACTATATCCGTGAACTGGGTGTAAGAGAGGCCATCTATGAAGATACATTTGATGGCCCTGATATGGTTAAATTTTCAGCAGGGATGAGAGATTTAATTCTACAACAAGCTCCCTCCCATCTGTACGGTACCTTAGTTTCAATATTAAATCCCCTTGTAGCATCAGAAGCCGTAGTCCAGCAGGTTGCCCAGTTAGTTGCCGATTTGGGAGAAACAGAACGCCTGCGGACTAGGCGCAATATTCGGTTTTTGGAGGAAGCAGAGGTCCTGCCGGTAAATAAAACCAGAATGCCGGCTACTCGAGCTCCTCGATCGGGACCCATAAGGGTATCCCGAAAACAAATGTTTAATGATTTAATTCGGGCTGGGGTCCAATTTGCTAAGATCGACCGCCAACCCAATCACGTCCTTCTCCAGCTCTGGAGACAACTAAAGGACAATCAAAAATTCCAGAGCTACCCTAAGAAATCCAGGGTAAGAGCTATAGAAAGGGTTCCAACAACAACATGGAACCTAGAAGATTTTATTGTTCCAAACAGGAAAAAGAAGCCACCTCAGGTGTCTCGGGCCACAATGCCTGAGCCATCAGAAGCAAAAGAACTGGCCCTAGCACAATTCATGCACTGACAAGGGGTGTTAGTCCCCGTAGGGCCTCCAGACGGGACCGGAGGCCCTATGTAGAATTAACAATTTATTGGTCCCGAAAAAATATTCAGAGAGTTATGGCATTAGTGGATACTGGAGCAGAAACATCAATTATCTATGGAGATCCAGGAAAATTTCATGGCGACAGAGTGATGATTGGTGGTTTTGGGGGACAGACTATTCCTGTCACCCAAACATGGTTAAAATTGGGGGTTGGGCGTCTCCCACCCCGGGAGTACAAGGTGTCTATTGCCCCAGTCCAAGAATACATCCTGGGCATAGACATTCTATGGGGTCTGGCTCTCCAAACAACTGTGGGAGAGTTCAGACTTCGACAAAGATGTATCAGTATCCGGGCGGTGCAGGCAATATTAAGAGGCCATGCGAAACATGAGCCTGTTTGCCTGCCAAAACCGCGCCGGATTACTAATGTTAGACAGTATAGACTCCCGGGTGGGCAAGATGAAATATCGAGAACGGTGCAGGAATTAGAAAAAGTGGGCATTATAAGACCTGCACACAGCCCGTATAACTCCCCCATATGGCCAGTGCGAAAGTCGGATGGCACATGGAGGATGACAGTAGATTACAGAGAATTAAATAAGGTCACGCCGCCTATTCATGCGGCCGTACCCAATATTGCTTCCCTAATGGACACATTGAGTAGGGAGATAAAAACCTATCATTGTGTCCTAGATCTAGCAAATGCATTCTTCAGTATCCCAATTGCTGAGGAATCGCAAGATCAGTTTGCGTTTACGTGGGGAGGCAGGCAGTGGACCTTTCAGGTCCTGCCACAGGGGTACGTGCATTCACCAACGTATTGTCATAATCTAGTGGCGCGTGACCTGGCTGACTGGAGAAAACCTGATGATGTTAACCTATATCATTATATTGATGATCTCCTGTTGACATCCGACTCACTGGAGGTAGTAGGACAGGCAGCTGATTCATTAACTGCCTATTTGCAACAAAGGGGATGGGCTATAAATCCCCAAAAGGTGCAAGGTCCAGGCCTGTCCGTAAAATTCCTGGGGGTGGTTTGGTCAGGAAAGACCAAAGTGCTACCCAGTGCTGTTATAGATAAGGTTCAGGCATTTCCAGTCCCTACAACATCAAAGCAGCTGCAAGAGTTTCTAGGTATATTGGGTTATTGGCGTTCCTTTATACCTCACCTAGCGCAGCTGCTAAGGCCATTATACAGACTCACAAAAAAGGGGCAGCTATGGGACTGGGGGAAAGCCGAACAGGATGCTTTCCAACAAGCAAAACTGGCAGTTAAACAAGCTCAGGCATTGGGTATATTCGATCCTACCCTCCCAGCCGAGTTGGACGTTCATGTTACTCAAGACGGCTTCGGTTGGGGCCTGTGGCAGCGCCAGAGTTCTGTTCGGACCCCCATTGGTTTCTGGTCTCAGGTTTGGCACGGAGCAGAAGAAAGATACAGTATGATTGAAAAACAGTTATTGGCTGCCTATTCGGCATTACAGGCAGTAGAGCCAATAACTCAGACAGCTGCAGTTATAGTCAAGACCACTCTGCCAATTCAGGGGTGGGTGAAGGATCTGACCCACCTTCCTAAGACAGGGGTGGCCCAAGCACAAACAGTGGCACGATGGGTCGCCTATCTCAGCCAAAGGAGCAGTCTGTCTTCATCCCCCTTGAAAGAAGAACTTCAGAAGATCCTAGGCCCAGTTACATATCACAGTGATGCACCAAAAGAAATACTGGTCGCTCCACCAGAGAAGAGTCCCGTTCACGAGGGAAAATATCCTATCCCTGAAGATGCCTGGTACACAGATGGGTCCAGCAAGGGCAACCCGAGCAAGTGGAGAGCAATAGCATACCATCCTTCCACCGAGACAATCTGGTTCGATGAGGGGGATGGTCAGAGCAGCCAATGGGCAGAACTGCGAGCCGTGTGGATGGTTATAACCAAGGAACCCGGTGATGGTATCCTGAACATCTGCACAGATAGTTGGGCTGTGTACCGGGGGCTCACTCTCTGGATTGCACAGTGGGCCACCCAGGAATGGACTATCCACGCCCGACCGATCTGGGGCAAAGACATGTGGTTAGATATATGGAATACGGTCAAACACAGGACTGTACGTGTCTACCATGTTTCTGGTCATCAGCCCCTACAGTCACCGGGAAACGATGAAGCCGACACATTGGCCCGAGTTCGATGGATTGAGAATTCACCATCTGAGAACATCGCCCGCTGGCTACATCAGAAGCTACGGCATGCTGGACAAAAGACAATGTGGGCAGCTGCTAAAGCATGGGGACTGCCCATACAACTATCTGATATCGTCCAGGCATGCCAGGATTGCGACGCTTGCTCCAAGATGAGACCGAGATCGTTGCCCGAAACAACAGCCCATCTTGCTAGGGGACACAATCCTCTCCAGCGATGGCAGGTCGATTACATCGGGCCCCTTCCTCGTTCCGAAGGGGCAAGATATGCCCTGACCTGTGTCGACACTGCAAGTGGGCTACTGCAGGCCTATCCAGTACCGAAAGCAAACCAGGCATATACCATCAAGGCACTCACTAAACTGATGTCTGCCTACGGGACACCTCAAGTCATCGAGAGCGACCAAGGGACTCATTTTACTGGTGCAACGATACAGCGCTGGGCAGAAGAAAATAACATCGAATGGCGATTCCACCTGCCATATAATCCAACAGGGGCAGGCCTCATCGAACGTTATAATGGTATTCTTAAGGCTGCCCTGAAGACAGACTCCCAGTCCTTGCAGGGGTGGACAAAAAGACTGTATGAAACCCTGCGGGACCTGAATGAAAGACCTCGAGATGGCAGACCCAGTGCCCTGAGAATGTTGCAGACGACATGGGCCACCCCGCTTAGGATCCAAATTACGGGCACTGATCATCAGGTAAGACCCCAAATTGGTAATGAAAATAATCTTCTGCTCCCTGCCCCTGAAAACTTAGAGCCAGGTACCCATAAAATAAAATGGCCCTGGAAGGTGCAGGTAGGACCCAAGTGGTGTGGCCTACTTGCACCTTGGGGGAGACTATTGGAGGTGGGAGGCTCAGTAGTCCCTCCAGTAATAGGTACATGGCCTACTGATATTATGGTCAACACTCCGATCTTTATTGCTAAAGGGACCCCCATCATGTCCCTATGGCAGATCAGGACACCTCCTTTGGTGCCTGATATCGTTATGCAGCCGCAGATATCCGGCAAAAAGGTGTGGTACAGGCGGCCAGGACGTGCCCCAGTACAAGCGGAAGTGTTGACCCAAGACAGAAATACGGCCTGTATCTTGCCCTGGAGAGCAGACCTTCCCCTCCTGGTACCTGTAAAACATCTGTATTACTCCCCGTGAGTCTGTGAGCCTTCAGGACCACCGGAAGGAACAAAATGCCATCAAGCGTTCCAGTGTTGCTGTCAGATCACGTACAACACCCGGTGATGGTCTGCATGGGACTGATGGAACATAGAATGGACTTGCACCTCAGGACCTCATGCCTCCAGGCACATCATCGAGCACTGGCCCATAGAAGAGTATGGACATCCACTAATCATCACTTGTCTTGAACTGTACCAACATACGTCGCGATAAAATTGTATAAGCGTCGCGATATACCGGATCTCTGTATTAGGGAAAGCTTACCCTTTTGTTAACCTGATCATTGGTTCACGCCGTGAAGGGGTGGAGTGTATGGGAACTGCTGAGTCACGGCCTGAACCTCTGATTGATCACCTGAGGTGAGCCATGAGTCAGCCAGAGGAGCACAGGTGAAGGCAATTCACCTGTGCTGCCGGAAGGGGTGGAGCCAGGCTCCACCCCTCCTGGACCTATTTAAGAGCTGGCTACCAGAGGGGAAGGATCTCTTCTGGAGATCCTCCTCTTTGATATCTTCTAGTGAGCTCAACCCAAGGGTAAGCTCTTCTACTTATTCTCTTTTGTGATCCCTGTTTGCTGTGCCTTACTCTTTTGATTATATTGTAATTATAACATCTTGGTTATACATATTGCAATTATAACATCTTGGTTATACATATATCAATAGTATTAGTTAAGCTTGCTCAAGTCTATCCTTTCTTTGTGCCAGCAAACTGCACAAGCCCTCAGGATGTCATTAGGAGAATGCTCATGACCAAGTTGCTGAATATCCAGAAAGAGAGAGACCCCAAACACAGCTCTGCAGGTGCTAACAGTCATCGGAATGGGAAATTAACAGGTCATGACAGTGTTTTTCTCAAGTTGTGCTGTATGCCTGGATCAAGAGAGCAATTTCTTTATGTGGAATTTAGTCTCTTTATTCTCACATACGATACATTATTTCTCACTTACTTTCATTTTCTTTCATCGCTGGGGAAAAGAAAAGATTAAAGCAAATCTTTGACAGGCAGCAGAGAGAGAAATACAGAGAGAGAAGAGTATGACCCCCTCCTTACTACAACCTCTATTCAGGTAGTTGTTGGGAACAATAAGCTCTCCCTTGAGCCTCATCCTCTTCAGATCACCAGGTATGTATTCCTTCTCTCTGACTGTGTTGTTTAAGGTATAAAATATTATTGGCCCCAGTGTCACACTCTAAAGGACGTTACTTGTGACCAAAGCCTCATAGGAACTTTCCCAGTCCTACTGAGGTGATCATGCTCTGATTAGTTTCCAATGCTACCACTATATCTAGCATCAGTGATCGTCCCTGTTCCTTCTTCAGGGAAGTAAATTACACTAAATAAAGGGACATTTCCCAAGTCATAATCACTGTTTGGACACTGATCATCTGAATCCTTCACTTTTTCTTCATTATCAGTTCTTTAATGAAAACTGTAATAAAATCTGTGAAATGTAATAGCACTGTACAGAAAGGATAAAATTTCCAATCATGGAAAACCTGGCTATATTTTAATGCTGGTGGAAAATATTAAGAAAAAGAAAATAAAAAGTAAGAAAATGTGACCATATGTGTATACAGCACACCTACAATCCATATCATATTTCTAACTACTTTTTGTTTTGTTTCTCCATTGAAAAGCAAATGAAGTTGGCCGTGTTCTTTGCAAAAATCTTGATCAAAGAGCACCTGTTATTTCCTTCTAAAATGCCATTTGAATTGTAAGAATTAAACAATGACAAGCAGTGTGATAAAAAATCATAAATCTGTGTATAAAGTGGCTTACTGCAGACATGAACTCAATAGACCATTCACCTGTTCTAAGAGAATAAAATTGTCCAAGAGAAGACTTTATTCAAAACTTTTATTTTATAACAAATAAGATCTTGGACTGAAGCCATACACATTTGCTCTCCAAACCTTCTCACATCTGCATCTGCTACTTACACCTTTATTGCAGAACAGAATTCACCACTTTGATGCTTTTAATGGATTTTTCCAGCAGAGGCAATACTGCACAACATTCAGGCTTGTGTTCCAGTGATTTAACAATGATGTATACAGCAATGGCCAGTGGCAGTCTGGGACCTAAGTAGATGAGACTGTCAGAACAAAAGAAATGGCACTTGCAGCATTATTTTCTTTTTTCCTAAATGACTACTTATTTTCTTCCTTAGGTAAGAAAATTGCAAGAGAGAAAATGTACTTTGGAAAACAATTACTGCTGCAGGCTAGAAAGTATCAGCGCAATGTGCATGTACTGCAGATTTCTTTCCCTGACTGAATTTTGATCTGTTTGCAGTATTTCACGTTCCTCTAGACCACATATCAGAGAAAAGAGAGAAGAAGCAAACAAGCAAACAAAAGAAGTCCCCACACCAGTTGGAAAGAATACCTCAACTTCAGAGAAGGCACTGCTAACCTCCGTATGAATATGGAGATTGGATATTAATCTACTTGAATGTTTCATAAAACCTAATACCAAGTAGGATTTAATATTTTTAAACAACTGGAGTTAATATCCTTGTAAAATTTCAGATTATTCTTAAAATTTTGGTTACATCTACTGGGGAATCCTTGCTTTGGAACTTCCACCTCTGGAAGCAATCATACCTTCTAACTATAGGCATCTGTATGTGCCAAAGTTAGAACATCTTTGGATCTCAGTAGCTGTATGGAGATTAAATGAGTCACTGATTGTGAACACATATGCTTTCGGCTCAAGCAGTGCATCAACAGTTGGAATAGCTTACTTTTCTCTGTTTATGCACTGAGAGAGAAAACAGAGAGTTGTGCATCCTAGTGTAGACTACTGAATTTGATGGCTGCTGTAAGGGGGTGTGATATTGTTTATTGATATGAGTGGGGCTCATCAGACCATCTGCAAACATCTGCACTTGGCCTGGTCATCTCTACTGCTTGCATACCTCATCACAAAGAGATGTCTCAAAGTGAACACACAAATTTTTCTGCTGAAGTGCTCTGTTTCTCCAGTGACTACATCAGGATTTTAAATTCAGAGACAGTTTGGTTTTTTTTTTTTTTTTTTTTTTTTTTTTTTTATGATGGGGACCTCTAAAGTTAAATAATACAAAGTTCATCCTGTATATTTGGCATTAAATTCCTTAGTTAATTCTTAGCCATTTTTTGTTAGCTAATTTACAGACAGAGTGATCTAATCAGAAACATGGTTCCCAAAACAGTTATTTATCAGATGTGATATTTTCAATATTTAATGATCTATGCTGAACAACATGGGTTAACCTTTTCTACTTCCACCGTGAGAATAAGATTTAAAACTGCACATCCATTAACAGGTTAGTGATTAATGTATACTAGACTTGTTTTAGATAATTATAGATCATCAGAAAAAAAAAGACAGCATAATTTCTGAAATAATTATATGGGAGCTTCATTCATCTACTCACACAGAAAGCTAAATATTAACTGATGTAATCCATAGATTTTTTTAAAATAAAATTTATCAAATTTGGATACAAAAATGGGAGCATAACATCCATATTCAGAGAACTAAATGATTTATTTAAGTGCTTAGAAAATTAGAAAATCTGCTGCCAAAAATCAGAAAAATGGCTGCTGCCAATTACATACATATCCAGTGGGTATGTACAGGGTCTGAAAATTCTGCTGTCTGTGCTGGGGAACTAATCTCCATCCAGGGAAGCAATACCAGCAGAGAAAGATTTTCAGGTAGGCCATGGAAATCACTTCCATCTCAGTAGATGCCTCTACAAGCAAACAGGTCAGAAAACTTTAACCTCAACTATTGGAGTAATGCACTTAATGCCTTAATGTAAGGCACTTTAGAGCTCTCTGTGGTCTGTTACAGTAATGAAGATTGCTGGTAACATTTAATATCTTCAGTAAAACATTCAATCTCTATGGAACTGTAACTGTGCATAAAAGGCTGGAGAATGAAGGAATGCAGCACATACCTCAGGCAAGTGAGATCAACTTAAGTTTGCTAGAAGTAATGGAAAAAAAGGCCAAAGGTAGAGCAGTGCACTGCACTTTGCTTCCAGGAGTATCTTGCTTACCTGTGTAATCTCTCACCAAAAAGGAAGGGGCTTGGAACATTCTGCTAAGGGGAAAATTTCATATGTAAGTAGAGCTACTGCCATCACTGCAGAATAAAGCAATCGTTATTTCATACTACACAGACATATTATTATGTAATTTAGTCTTGGGAATCACAAAGAAAACACTATCTTTGCGGGCATTTCTGTGGTTACTGGTAGCCTTCTATCATAAATCACTTTTTATATCACTGGAGCTTTATATCATTTTCATAACATTTGATTTATGCTTGTTGATTATTAGCATTACATTTACAAATCCAGTTCATAGGTAAAATAAAAGCAAAATCTCCTTCATTTCTGGGGTTACACAAATATTTCATCCCTCACTATCCCCTTGGCCCTTTTCTTCCACTGCCTAAGGTTTACATGGCATTTCTGTTTGTCAGATCAGTGAGTATTTCCCAACTATCTCTACAAGGGCTTCTCTGAAAATAATGCATCCTATTTTATTATTTTGGCCTACAACATCAGAGGTGGATGCTGGTGACATGGGAGTAGAGATTGAACTTTCCCACCAATATTCCATTACATTTTTTGCCATATGACAGATGGCACGAGAGGGGCAGTGTGACAGAATGGTGTCTGACGTGGAAGTGCGTATGGGACAAAGTTGTGTCATTGAATTACTCCATGCAGAAAACAATGCACCCACTGACTTTCATCAGTGCTTGCTGAATGCTTATGGAGATCAAACAGTGGATGTAATTGCAGTGAGGCAGTGTGTGGTGCATTTCAGTAGTGGCGATGACAACAGTGGGTCATCTCCACTGGGGTACATTTTTAAGAGTGCAGCATGCAGGCTCTTCTTCATTGCTGTCAACAGTTAATAACTAATAGTGATGACAGTTGAAAATGAATGTTTTGCAGCTGAGAATTTACTCTATCAAATAGTGTTCCTGTGCTCTTTGTATCTATTGTAGTTTTCATGGAAATAAACAGGAAGCATTATTTCCAGGGCAACCTAAGTATATTAGTAAATTAAAAAGTGCCAGGGAACAAAATTTCTGAGATATTGTTCCCTGTATTTATAAACTATCATTATTGCCTGCAGCAAAGTGTTTTCCTATGCCAACTCGCATTTTCTCAATGTCTGTGAGGCTTGTGTAGATCATGGATCATTCCCAGTCAGCAATTTGGATGCAAGCCTTCTCCAAGATCAATAAGCTTAGGTGTACAGATATAAACAAATATTAATCTGATATGTCAGTGACATAGAACAGCCATCATTCATTTAATTCAATAGTAAAGAAGTAACCCTGCAATCTGAAGAACAGCGATGTCTATGCCACCTCAGAAAAGACCTTCAGAATGCAGAAGAGAAAACATAACCTTCAGAGTTCAGAAAAGAAAACATAAGAATTACAAGTTATAGGATTGATACTGTAATAATATGAAGCCATATATCTGTGAGGAAGTTGCCCAGAGAGGTTGTGATGTCTCTCTTCCTGGATGTATGCAAAAGGCATCTGGGTATGATAATAAGCAACCTGCTCTGGTTCGCCAGATCAAGATCAAGGACACCAGCTGACCGATTGGTTGAGACTTCCATCTGGCCTAGCTGAAGGTATCATGTTTTTTCTGCTTAAGGAGACTTTTAGGGGGATTTCAGAGAGCTTTGAAAGTATCTACATAAAAGTCCATGAATGTCCCCATACCAGCTCCTCAGAAGTATATTAGTAAGGGTTGCAACTAAGCAACTCTTACTAAAAATTTAAAACAGTTTTTTTGTTTGGTTTGTTTATTTGTTTGTTTGCTTTCCTTATCGTGTATCCATAGAACATAAGCAGTGAACATAACCAGTTTCAGTGTCTCACCATCCTCACAGGAAAGATTTTATTTCTAATATCTAGTCTAAATCTATGTTCTTCCAGTTTAAAGCCATTTCCACTCATCCTGTCATTAATCATTAACCTGACCAAATAACAATCAGATAACAAATCCATGACTGACCACTCTTTCCATGCAGTGTTCTTTTGCACATCTTTTTTCTGTTCATGTTCAAGAATATCTTTATCCCACACCTTGTGACATTTCAAAAGACTTTAAATATTTTTGGTCCTTTATGGCTAAGACAGTTACTTAAATTGTTTAGTTTAAGATTATGTCTGTATTTGTACTGCTCTTTAGATGAAGCATCTCCAGATACCATGCAAACACTATGATATTTCAAGATTTGCAATAGTCAAGTTCACGTTAAAAATAATTAATTACCATTCAGTGCAAAACTAGTCAGTAATGACTTTTTTTTTTTTTTTTTTTAAAGTCTGCCCTCATCTACTATTATTTTACCATTTCATCTGATCATCTAGCTTAGGTATATCTTTTCGAAAATTCTCAGAATAATTTCTTCCAGAATCTGTTAAACCTGATTGACTATACATTATTATTATTACCTCTTCAATGCAACTCTTTTTCAGGAAATGAAACTTTAGTTCCTTCCTTCCTTCCTTCCTTCCTTCCTTCCTTCCTTCCTTCCTTCCTTCCTTCCTTCCTTCCTTCCTTCCTTCCTTCCTTCCTTCCTTCCTTCCTTCCTTCCTTCCTTCCTTCCTTCCTTCCTTCCTTCCTTCCTTTTTTCACTGAAATTATACCTTTTGTTTCTGCTTGTCACCCATTCCTTTATTTCCCGCAAGTGTTAAAAACAGTGCTTCATCAGATTAATATTACTTGGGAAGATGAATATGCCTGACTAAAGATGCTGTAACTTTTCCATTGCTACCATTTATTAATGTGCTATACCCTGCAGGTCAGTCAGAGCAGTAGCTCTGCTATTTGCCAGGGATATTTAGAAGTCCCTAAATGAAATGCTGGATAAGCAAAGAAAGTTCATTGTGTTTTGGACATACTTGACTAATACTGGACATACTGACATCCCTACAGCAATCATAGAATAGATGTGACATTCATGTGTGCAGAGTGCATATGGTCTAGCCTGTCCTCAGTGGTAACTAATCTATCTCACTAGTCATGAGCTCCAATTTAGATTTCACCAACAGAAATAAGGGAACCATAAATATTCTCTCTAGAAAATCACGACCATGGTGACCGTGTTTCCAGAGGTATGAAGCCTCATTCTTCCCCTCTAAAGTCTGGTGTTTGCACTGTTCCTCCTATCAAAATATTTACTAAAGATATTTGAAAATATTAATTCTTAATATGTAAGCTGCTATAGTAATAGTTCCTTTGTCTACTACATGAATGACATATATAAAGAGTCCAAAGGATTGGTGATGCAGTTTTCTTCTACACAGGTCAAGGTGACTGTGCTCTTTCTTGAGATACCCTGCAGACATGTATTATTATGGCTGCACTTACTCACATATGACATTTACTGGCTTCTTTTGTTTTGGAAGAGCAACTATTTTGAAGATGGACTGCACATTTTTTCATTGACTTTTTTTCCATACTTATACTTCCGTGGAACTCTAGGGTGTTTTGTTTGTGTCTGGAGGATTTTATCACTTGAAGTTAGTATTTCTTCCACTGCTATTTCAATACAAAAAACATATTTCCTTCTCCATGTCAGGAAAGAACAAATTCAATTTAAGTATTTACCCAGTGGTCTCCTTCATGAAACAAATACAAGAAGGCTGATAAGCCTCTCATCAGTGTGCTTATATTCCTTTATAGATCCCCTTAGCCCCAGTGATTCAATGGAATTATTGATCTCTCAGAAAATTCCTGATTTACATTTGTTTTCGCATCATTAGTATTCATTCTTTGAAATCTTTTTATGGCCTTCTCTGATTTTCTTCTTGCTTAATAGCTGTTCATTTAATTTATCTTCCTGTTTATTATCCACCAGTATCAAATGATGGATTTTTGTTTGATTCATTTTGCTGTTTGTAAGTTGCCATTTAATCGTGTCTGATAACTTCAATGCTCCCTTCTGTTCTTCTGTTCATGCCTCCAGAAGTGAATTATAGGATGATTCCCTTCCCTTCCCATTTTACAAAGGCTTTCGCCATAATGCTCCTTTCAGGACTCCCCCATGTTCCTAAGTAGAAATTAACTAGATATTTGTGGCATTTCATTTAGAGGCTCAGGACACTAAGCCATGCTCCCAAATCCAAATTTGATGGATCTGTGAAAATGCCTAAGGTCTGTCCCCTCTGTTCAATCTCACCAAAAATACAACCTTCTCCAGTGATTTAAGCCAAGCTGCCTACTGGACTATAAACTGATTTAGAAAGCACTATTCTACTTTTAATATTATTCTATTTTTCTATGTGATGGCATTCTACAGAGTACTGAAGGTTCTCTTTTAAATTTCTCCATACTGGCATTTGAGTTGTTTCCAATGTACTACGACAAAAACCTAGAAGACTGAGGATGCCACTTGCATGCCTGAACATCCCACATCTGTTTCTCTCATCCCAGGTTTCTGATACACTCTCTACCTGCTGGCCCAACAGTTTGTAGCTTTACTGACACAGTGTGTGTTTCAATGATCAAATACACTTCTTTATTGCAAGTCACAGTTACATTTGGGTTAAAGTAGAAAATTCCATATCCCCAGAGAAAAAGAATAAGCTCTGGCCTCACTTAAGTAGTGCACAGTTCACTAAGGACCTTGCAGATCCTCTAAACATGATGCAATTGCTGTTTCCATTCACTGAATTCTTAAAACTATAGTTCTTTCTTGGACATAAAGAAATTAATGGACTTTTTCTATTCAGTTCTGAAAAAGCAAAATGTGTGGTGACAGATTTTTCTAAAGGTCACTCAGGTTGATGTTTGCTTAACAGTTATTTGTGCAAATTGGAAATACACTTTTCTTGATGGGAAATGAAATTATTTCCAGTGTTGACACATTTCCCTGGACAGTTAAAATAAGTGGACAGTTCACATTTCCTGGAACCATGCTGCAGGCTACATGCAAACTTATCTGTTATTGCTTACGGTGAGTTGTGAGCCAGTGTCATGTAAGGTGAAAGCTTTCGGGTATAGTAACTCTGTGTTTGCCTGTACTGCTAGAAAGTTAATGTGAGTTGCTGCAGAGAAGGCTAACCTTCAGGTGATGGAACAATCCCTTTCAACTCAGGCATGGAGAGCGCACATTCCAGCCTCATCTCCATCACTCTGTATTTGCCTTATGCAGTAATTTTGCCTGCTGTGTGTACATTGTTTTATTTCACTATTATAAAAATCCTGACTCATCCACTCCTCCTTTTCAGTTTAATTTTATTTTTCAGTCTCACCTCATTTATCTCCAAAGGTATGTTTCATTACCATATGTGGAAAATATTCTCAGTTGATTATGTCATATGTAGAACAGAAGACAAAACTTAGTCATGTGTGGAACTTTATTATTATAAACCCAATATGTGTCTAGAGAGCTGTTAATTTTCAGTCCTTGGTTTCTTAGTATTTTTATAAAGGATTTTCAAATACAGGTGGTAAATCTATTTGTCAGATAATGCAAATAGTAAGGTGTTTTAGAGTTAACAGTTCTATTTCACAGTTTTGTCTGTATATAGACAGTGTGTAATGGACTTAGCTATTTCTAAACATTTTTTGAAATTTTGTTTTTCTAAGTAGGAACACCAAAATGAAGGGACTGTAAAATGTGTGACTTCCACATATTTCCAGTGATGCAGCTGTTATATTTTTTATGCTGCATATTATTAGCTCTTTAGTCTTGAATAAAAACGTCTAGTGTCAACAGAAATAAAAGAAGAAAAACAACAACCCAAAACCTTGTGCTGGTATGCTAATTCTAATAATGAAATATGAGCATTATTATAATTGTATGCTTTCCATGGAAAAGCATCAATAGTTCAGACTGAATACATTCAGCATATTAGAAAAGCTATTATAAATTATGCATAGTGTAAGTATAATTAAAACATTACCCAGAGGCTTTTTATCATTACTTTCAGAGTCATCTCAAAGTCTCTGCCCTTCCCATATAATTTCATATCTACCCACATGACAGGTACTTAGACTTCTGCTAGGATTTCAGGGGACGTTCAGCACTGCCGCCATCCTCATGAGTCGTAACTGAGTGTCACAGATAATGTTGTCTTTGCAATAAAATGAGCCCTTGTAAAGAATGAATGGACTCAACAAGCCCAACTCGCTTAGCCTGTCTTCATAGAAGTGGTGCTCCAACTCTTTTAGCATTCTCATGGCCTCCTCTGGACCTGCTCCCAGAGCTCCACATCTTCCTTGTGCTGGGGGCCCCAGGCCTGGACACAGTACTCCAGAAGGGGCCTCACAAGAGCAGAGCAGAGGGGAACATGAGCACACCTCAGATCCGTATGGCTCCATTGTGGACCACAGATGCCACTGACGGTGCTGGATGCAATGGGGAGAGGTGGATGTGTTCTGCTTCTGCTTTACACACCCAGAAGCTTAAGGCTCATTTGCAGGAGTCTCTCTGTGAAAGCTTGGGGACTGTGCTATGTGCATGCTTGCTGTTGCTTAATAAAAGGTGTAGGTGTTTTAAATGAGCAAACCTACTGTGTACCTTACTCTAGGGAACCTGCTTTAGCAGGGAGGTTGGATTAGATGATCTCCAGACGTCCCTTCCAACCCCTACAATTCTGTGATTCTGTGAAAGAAAAGGTTTGTGGCATTTCCTTTTCCTAATACATAATACAAAGAAGATTCGTAAAAGAATTTATTCTTTAAGAACTTTTTACTCCTACATCTTGTGAACTGCTGCTTGCTATATTAAAAATTATATTAATCCTTATCTCACTCAGGGGAACAGATATGAAATTCTCAGGGGAAATGAGAGAGATCTTCCCATGAGTCTGATCCAATAAAACACCCTTTTTACCTGCTGCAGTGCATGGATCTTGCCCTCTCAGTGCCCTGTACCTACAGCAGAATTAGAAAAGCACAACCTCCCCTTTAGAAATCAGAGCACACTGCACCAAGGACACTGTTGCAAGCAGTTTCACCATAGGGTGCTGATTGGGAGTGTGGAAGAGGATGGGCAATAGCAGGAAGATGTGGGTCTGCATGCAGTTGTCCACAGCATGCCAGACTCAGGGAAATCTGTGACATCTTTAAAAGGGAACCATAGTGAATCTTTGTGCCCACAATAGGAACATAATTAAGAGCTGTGATTATGAGACAAATGTCTGTTCCAGGACTGCTCTCAGTGGCTAAACTCCTTCTGTCATTTGCTTGGACTACTGCTGTGAAAATAATAAAAAGAAAATTAAAATATTTTGAAAGTGTTCATTAGTCTTTCTCACATTTCATCTTGATCCAATTTAATTTCCATAACATGATTGTTAAAAGCACATAAAAAAAGGTTTATATTCTAATTTTAAATGATATATATATATATTATCATCACTCAGGGAAAGATATTCCACTTGTGCTGATAACTCCACTTGTGTAATTTGACAGAGAAAAAAATTGCAAAACAGTGAAGATAACTGCTGGAGAATTTGTGGATACTTCTTACCCTGATCATGCAAGCACAGACAGGAGAGCCTTGAGTGTATAGCTAGTGCAGATGGAATCACTGAGAATTCACATGTAAAATTCATGTTTACATGGGAAGCTATTTAAGAGTGTCAGTATTTTTTATTTTGTAGCTAACTAGCCTAACTAGCTAACTTACCTTCATTCCTTTTATCCATCTGTACATCCATCAATACATATTCTGAGGAGCATCTGGTAAATACCAAGTGCCACAGAATATATGAGGAAGTTGCTGATATGTCAGTAATAAAAACTTCTTGTAGCATAGGAAGAAGACAGAGAGGATTTTGAAGTGTGAAATTTTAGCAGGGCTGCACAGTAACTTGGCTGCTCATATGTCAAGTTTCTTAGCACATTACACTATAGCAGTGGAAGGTGAACTGGAACCACAGTCTTTATAGTTCTCCCATTCCTATTCCTGGTTAAAAAAAGAAAAAAAAAAAGTATATAATATTGCATATACTAACATTTTCACTATTAAGATGAGAGATTTCTTGGCTGGCTTGATCCATATGAAAATTCAGCAATCATGAGCTGTGTATGGGAACTGTTGATCACAGCCTGAATCTCTGATTGACCACTTGAGGCAAGCAATGAGTCAGCCACAGGAGCACAGGTGAAGGCGCTACCAGAAAGGGTGGAGCGTGGCTCCGCCTCTCCTAGATCCCATTTAAGTGCTGACTGCCACTGAGGAAGGACCTCTTCCTGGAAGTTGCTCCTTGTGGAGTTTACTGTAAGCCTATGATACTGGTGAGCATTTCCATTTATTTTTATTATCTTTTCATCATGGTGACCTTACTAAGTCTAACCTCTGTATGCCTACTGATTATACAAGCTGGGATTATAAAGGCATATAATTTTGTTCAAGTCTGGAAAAATAAATACTTAAATTCAACTGAACTTTGACTTAATTATTCCCAAGTCCTTCCAACACAAACTGAAAGTGAAGTCATAAGAGTAATTCAGAGCTATAGAAACATGCCTTGAATTCTAAGTGCTATTTCTCATTCTTTCATTTTGCTCCAGAAATATTGCAGCTGTACGTATCTTGTTGGAAAACCATTATTAGGATGAGAAAACCAAAGCACAGCAGCTTCTTTCTTAGCTCAAGGCACACAGCAACTTAGTGATAGAATAAAACAAATAACAAAAAAATCCAGATCTCATCTCTCCATCCTCTGTTGTTACCATTAGTATATGCCCTGCATTTTCTCATGTCTCTGCTTTCACACTCCTGCAGGTAATTTTCACACATTATATTTTACTTTGTGCTTATCAGCCTTTTGGTCATTTTTGAAATTATTTTGTGCTGTAAGAAAATTCTATTTGCATAGGAAGATTTGATAACAGGAAGAAATGTTTCCTCAGAATAAATTCAGTGCTCGATGCACCAGTGTGTCCTTTGCTGCAATTGGTGCCACAGTATGTTGTAGAAGTGCAGTTGTAATGCAACCTCTCCTATTAGCAAATAACCTTTCTTCCTGATCAGACCCAATGCGTTTTAGTCTTTATGTGAATTATGGAAAAGAAATAAAATAAAATTGAAATAAAAGAAAGAAAGAGCCCAGGAAGTATTAACAATAAAATTAAAACTTTGGAAAATAATAAAGAGTTGAAAGAACCTCCATTACAAAAAATGTTTTGCAGAAACTCAGGTGAAGAAAGTAGCTGAATTAAGTTAATATTTTCCAATAAATGCCACTTTTTCTTGGCTGGAAAGATGGTCATAATTGCAGGATAACTCAGTGCAGGTGCTATTCTCTGTCATGAATCTCACCTGTGTCTTTGAAAATTTTCCTCAGCAGAAATGCGATGGTGAGATCAAAATTTAAGAGAAATTATCTATCGTGTCTTCAGTAAAGAAATCTACCAAGTAGCCTGGATGGTGCCCAAACTCAATTTGTTCAAGATTCGTTACAGTTTGTTGCTTTGTTCTTAGGCAAAAGGAAAAACAAAAAAAATGCGTAGTTCCAGAAGCTTAGCATAACAGTAGAGGTGTGATGTATCAATAGTTTATAGTACGGTCTCTTCTCAATGATTTGTGTGAACAAAGTCTAATCTAGAAGACTGTCTCAAACCCTGCCAGCTTCTTTGCTTGTGAAACATAAAATTCACCACAATGTCAGAAATAACATTTGTCATCTCATTTATTCAGTCATGGACTATAGTCAATGCCAAATACTTCAGAATAAGGTGAAATAGGTCTCACTGGAGACAGCTATATGATAACCTGCCTGAATAATGTTCTTAGTGTATATCTTAATAGTTACTGTTTGTCTCAAGCTTTCTATCTTGAGGTTTCATCTGCCTTTCTTCATCTTATCTCTTTTCATTTCCTTCCCTGTTCTGTGTCTGATTATCTATAACATGCTCTCCCTCTTTATCTCTGGCAAAATTACTGGTCTTGGCCACTACAGTGGCTTGAAACTTAAATCATCTTAGATGTTAGGCAGAAGTTCTTTACTCAGAGGGTGGTGAGGCTCTGGCACAGGCAGCCCAGAGCAGCTGTGGATGCCCCATCCGTGGAGGTATGTCAAGGCCAGATTGGACAGAGCCTTGAGCAGCCTGATCTGGTGGGTGACGTCCCTGTCCATGGCAGGAGCTTGAAACCGAGTGATCTTTAAGGTCTCTTCCGACTCAAGACATTTTATGATTCTATAAGTCAGTGAACCATGTTGCATGTTAAAATGGTGTACTTTGGGGAAGAAAAGGATAAACAATTTCACTACTTTTTGCCCCTAATACCTTTCAAGTGAGGCACTGGATGGTCTTCACTGGTTTTCCAAAATGTCCCAAAATATCTTGTGCACGTAGATGACCCTTGATGAAGATGAATGAGAGCCTGACTCCATATTGTTTCTATCCCAAGTAAAATATTTTCCTTAAAGATGTCTGAAATTTAAGGAACCTGCTAAACTTTGTAGCTTAGCAACTTCCTTTGTATGCAGACCTACATTTGAAGCTCTAAGCCATATCTAGCTCTGAACAAGCAGAAGAAAAAGCCTGTTGTAAAATAGCTTATTGTCTGCCAGGTCAAAATGGAAGTGGAGCTGGGGAGGGTAATACGGCAGACAAATGTTATGATATAAGAAGTTTGGCAAAACACCTCATTTGCATCGCAGATGACCTTTTATTTTATCACTCAGCTGTCAGCTTTAACATTTTAGTGTAGGATTTTGTAAGGAGTAATTGAACAAAAAGTAAACGTGGATGTTAAAGGCTATGAGATAAGCAATTTAATGTTGCTGTTAAGCGAAAAGAAAGATGGAAGAGGGAAAAAACATCCACAGCTGAAATGAAGGTGCAGTGGTGGAGTTTCTCACTGTCCTGCTTCTGCTTCATCCTGACAACCTCTACGTTCCCTGGCTTTGTTGGCCAGGACAGTAAGAACTTCTAAACCTCCTCATGAAATTCTGGTTCTCATCTTGAAAGAAGGTGAGGGTACATGCAAGGAGAGAGGGGAAGAAATAACACTGTTAGAAATAACTCATTTCTTTCCCCTCATAGTCCAATTAAATTTCTGTGCCTCCCTGCTGTGCATGTGATGCTTCAGCGGGTAATTGATCAGCGTAAGTTAGATATTTACATCTTTTCCACAAGAATTATAAGCCCCCAATTCTAACATTCATCTCACTTCATCAATGTGAACAAAATAATTGCTTGATGTAAGTTTTTTTTTAACCTCCTCACTGTGGCTTGCTGCCACAAATTCCTCTGACATTCACTGCAATGACAGCAAATCTCTGATTCTTTCCCAAATGACTGTAGGCACATAGAAGAAAACACTGGTTTTTATTTTCTCCAAGGAAAACAGAAAGGTTGATCCATGGTTTAAAGGAACACAGTTACCAATTAAAAATGATTATTTTTTAAAAAATGGGGAAAAGAGATTTAATTCTCAAAAGCACAGGAGTTCTATTCCTTAATTTCAGTAGTGTCATGTAAGTATAAGAGAGCTGAAAACAAGGCCCTGTACGTTTAACTTGGTGTAACAGCTCACAGGGGAATTATTTAAGCATAGGCTGATGATATGACTAATGTTCCATTCTGACAGCCTGCTCTTGACTTAGCTTCCAGTCTTAGAGCTTATGAAGCGCAGTAGTGTGCTATGCAATGATCAGTTCCTCAGAATAAGCTTAATCTCTTGGGCAGACACTTCACCTTTCTGTGACTCTGTTTTATGACTCTTTGCTTTTCCCAACATTAAAGTAATTCATTTTTGTTGTTTTGACTATAAAAGTGAGAATACTGAGAAAAGAGCAGAGCCCTGAAATATTTCAGTTTGGAAACATTGAATATTTCTCCCTTAACGTATCTTGGATGTTTTCCTATCTCCTTTCTGTATGCTTACAAGTTATTTTATGTGTTGGATGATGACAAATAGGGTCTTTACCGAAAATTTAGACATATATTCTGAGTGTTCACAATTTCAGTGAATTATTAAGATGTGGTTGGGCAGAGGAGAGTGACATGATGCAAGCGGATTACACTGAAGAACCCTGGTAAAATTTAGAAATACAGAAGTTTCAATTATTGCATCTTTTGACACTTCTTATGATTCAATTTTAAAGTTTCATTGGAAAGTGTATTTGTTCTCCACTCATGGGTTGTTGAAAATCCCATTTTCCTTCAGCCCTTCTGACCAAACAATGTAAATGCAACACTCTTAGCCTTACTACGTCACTTCACACAAGCTACATCTCCAGTTTCAGCTGCTGCTCTATAAATAACTGCACAGCCCTTATAAGAATGATAGACCCACAAAAATGCACTGCCAGTTCTGGAGGCTGCCACACTCACTGCTGATTCTCCACGGACAGAGGGATGCACCTGTTGTGTCTGAGTATAAATGTAGTCCTGAGACAGCAAATTTGTGAATTCAGTCACTTAAGTCTCCGAATGACAGTTTTGCAGAATAGGTTAGGACCTTACATCTCATTTCTACATACCTGGATGGTGGATGACTCTTGGAATTCAGGGAATAAGGCAGTTAAGATGAGACTTTTAAACATATATTTTGCATACCCAAATATTTTAGATAACAATAGAGCCTGCTAGGTGAAACTAGTTCTTCAAAGTCAGGGAACAAATCATGGACAAAGAACTGATCAGGAGCCTCTCTGGTAATGTCTGCCACCCGGAACTGATCTGCGTCTTAGTTCAAGGCACTCATGTCAATCCAAAATGATAAGAAAAAAATCATTTTGGGATGTGGTTGTGGATGTGACATTGCCATCAGAAACTTTATTCAGACTATCAGCCATTTAAATGTCAAGATAATTAAGAAAATAAAAAACCCAAAGCCTTTGTGCTTGGAATAGTGTCAAAATCTGAGCCTTTTCCTCCTCTTTGGAATTAGTATTGTTTTTTCTTGAATGAATGAACAGTTACTGTGTTTCTGTGTCATTCTGTCACTTGCATGGATGACTCTGAATTTAGGAAAGTGAAATGTTTGTAAGCTAAGGATCAGCTGCTATGAGAAGAATAATGATTTCATTAATAGTACAAGCTCTTCAGGAGCACACGTGTGACTCTGGAACTGGAAAGTTTTCCAAGAAATGAAAATGGAAGTTATAAATGTAGGTCTGAATTTATAGGCAGACAGACTGCTTTATGTTGTATGTCTGTATATTGAAGTAAGCAGGTACTTTGCTTGGATGAGGATTCTGCACAATCATAGAATCATTAAGGTTGGAAAAGACCACTAAGATCATCTAGTCCAGCCATCAATCCATCCCCACTATGCCCACTAAATCATGTCCCTCAGTGCCACATCTTCTCCATGTTTCTTGAACACTTCCACTGGCAGTGACTCCAACACTTCCCTGAGCAGCCTGTGCCCAATAATCACTTATTCCAGTGCCATTATCTTCCCTGACATGAGGTTCTGTGCATGGAAGAGGGGACAGTCACCTCATCAGGAGAGTATCTATAGGTGTTACTAGTCAAAACTGAGATGTGAAAAGGACAAATGCAAATTGCTCCTGATTTTTTTTTTCCAATAAATCTTCTTGCTTGTTACTTGGTTTCCCCTGTTCAACTTTCTACTTAACAAACTTAGTAGGTTGTGGTTGTTAAAAAGATCTCACTGGCTTTATTTTTCACTGAAGTTGTGTTTTCTCTGCAGCGCTGGCTTGTTACTTTCCAGCTCTTTATGCAAATCCTGTCAGGCTGTACTTCTGGTAGAGCTGTTTTGTCAGGCTGGACATTCAAAAAAAAAAAAAAGAAACCAAAAACCAACCAAACTATAAAATCAATATGAGTTTATCTTTAAAATAAACAAACAAACAAAAAAAACAACAAAACAAAAAACAACTGATTTGGGGATACGCTAATTCATTTGGGCTTGTGCTGTCACTTCTCTGTAGTTTCAGAGGTACACATAATCTATTGAATGATCTATAATAACAACCAAAACTATATGTAGTACAAGACTAAAAGGTAGGAGTAGCATTATCCCTTTTATTTTAGTCATACTGTTTCATCTACCTATCTGTGCACCTGTCAGAGACAAACCTTACAAAAATCTTTCTTTCAAAATATTATCCAATCTTGTTTTGGGGATATCAGAATATAATATCACGAATTCATCTGCCATGAGTGAGGAAGGACTGATGGTGAAGGCTGACAAAGGTAACAATCATAGTGGCTTAACTACTGTGCAATGTGTTAGATGACCAACATGAAAGTTTAGCTGAGAATAGAAAGGGGATCACTTTGATAATTTGAAAGCTGGTAACCTTGAACTCCTTCTACTGTGTCAGTAATACGTTCCAAGGTAGTAACTGTTTTCAGAATTTCACAGGTATTAGTCTTTGCCTACAGTGTCTCCAGATGGTGAGAATGCAGAAGGTCAAAACAGGCTTTGCGTGTGGCTGCCCACCATGTCGTTGGCAGGATGCATATTTTCTGCCACCCAGACTGAGTCAGTGTCTGCATAAATACGAAGGTTTCAGTACCTTGCACTGAAAGTATTGCAGATCACTACCAAGTGCTCTGCTGCAGATGACACCAGCTGGTCTGGCTAAGTTCATGGCAACAGTCATCCGCAAGTGGGGTTCACACCATGCCAAGTAGCCTGAATGTTTAATAGGTTGAGATCCATGGAGTCATTCTCCCCTGGATACTTGGCATTTCATCCTTCCATGGGCCTGTTGACTTGATTTTTACTGCTATGGCATGTTCAAAGACAAACTCTTGTCTCATGATACCCTCTCTGATTGTGAATTTAATGCCACTTTCCTTACTGCAGTCAGATTTCAACATTTTTTTGCAATAATTGCAAGAAAGAAAGGAAGCAGATGGCAACAGCTCTGCTCTGGGAAAACCTGGTAGAGCCGCTCATGCCTTCTCACCAGCTGTAGTCCATTTACTTACCCACAGGAACAGCGCATCGAAGGAATCCCTAACCATTCTTTTTATCAAAAATCTTCAAAGTTTTTATCTGTAATTTGAAATTGTACATAGTCAAGCTTCAAGATATAAAGCTTCTGTTTCCTTGATATAATTCAGTACTTTCCTCCACAGTCCTTTTCTTTTGGAGCTACAGGTTCTGGCATCCCGGCATATTGAAATTCTATCTGCAGAAATCATGACACTTTTAGTGACACCTCTATCATTTCATAAGCAGCTCTACCTCTGGCTGACTTCAAAACATTGTCAGCTCTTTCTCTGTCCAGGATTTTATTATATCAAGGGAAACTCAGTAAGTTTCTGCTGTCACAGTTACAGCTAATGAATCCATAGGAAATGCTGAATTCATGGAAATGAAAGCATCAAAAGGAGAACCAGCATAAGAGCTTCCCATTTTGGAACATGACTGGGGATGCAACATTGCTGTCTGATACTTCACTCAATTTTGTTATCCCTACTGCATGAGCCAAGGATGGCAAAGCACATAGGATCTGGCTGAGTGCCCAGAAATGGGTAAGAACTGACAAGAGATTGACCAAAAAAAAAAAAAAAGAAAAAAAGAAACAAAAAAGTCTGGATGACATCCATCTGGATGTAGTCAGTGCAATCCTTACTGGTGATAAATTGCATAATTTTTTTTTGGTGGTCACTTTTTCAATGAGAACTAGATAATTCTTTCTTAAACTGGCCTCAAAAAAAAAAAAAAAAAAAAAAAAAAAAAAAAAAATTGAGACATCCAGTTTCAGTGTTCTTTTTTCATTTCATTTTGGTTGCACTCACTATAGTGCTGGCTTGATGGTCCCTACAATGCCACAGGCTCATTAACATTGCCTTTCTTGCATACTCTCTTCACAACGCAGGTCATAGGCTTAAATGTCAATGTGAAGAAATGGAGTTGTGGAGACACACTGCCCATGACATGGGGGTTGGAACTAGATGATCTTTAAGGTCCCTTCCAACCCAAGTCATTCTGTGATCCTATGATTTTTTGAAAGTGTCCATGTCGGAGTTCTAAACTTTTGAACTTTTAAACTAATTGACCTCACTGTTAAGAAAAATGTGCTGAATTTCTAATTTCATTTTTTTTGGCTGAAGCTTGTAGTCATTAATTCTTGTTATATTTTTTATACACTGGATGAAAGATCTCTATTTACTCCTCATTAGCAGACCTTGTAATCAATTCAACTCTCCATCATCTCTCTGGTAAGCAGAGCAGATCCAGTTCTTCAGCTCTCCCATAGGAACACATGTACTTCAGGCCTCTGTTTATTTTTATAGTAAATTTTTGTGTCTGTTCCAGTCTTTCCAAGTCTAGCTGATGTATCTGGATATGGTGTTCCTCTTGATCTTAAATATGAGACATATAGAAGTTACAAATAAACAAATAAGTGATCTCTGTTCCTCTATAATTAGATGATTTAAAATCCTGATAGTATACTATCTATGCTACTCAATTTGGAGATCCTTCTGAATGGTTCATGCATTACAATGCCTAAATCCTTTTCAAGATATAGTCCACCCTTTTATGCTTTGACTTTCATCTCATTTCCTAAGATGATGTTTGAATTGAATGAGTTTTCTTTTTACCTGCTTGGATGGGGGTGCAAGTTGGCCTGGATTACAGATTGTTCATATGATAGCCACAGCCTCACAGTTATATATAATTCAGATAACGATTTAGGGCATCTGCAAACTATATAGTGATTTTAAATGACATAGTTAACAACAGCAAGAGAAATAATGCAGGTGCAAGAGCAAGTGTAAGGGCAAGGAAACATATTGTTCCCTCTTTCTGCTTCATTAGAGGGTGTACATCTGTTCTTGACAGGGAGTTGTGAAAGTCTGAAGCAAAGCAGTCAGCTCAGGTTTCTCCAGAGAGAAGCATTCTTCTGCCTCTTTCCTCCTTAAAAACTTTTATCACATCTTGCAAAAATGCAATTATTTTCACATGAATAAGCTACTATGTTAGTCACAATAAGTATATTGGTGTCATTAACAGGAAAAGGAAAACAAAATTCTGAGATTAAACTAGAATTTTTTAATGTACTGCAGGAAAAGAAAATCCTTGACAGACTCAGGTCTTGAAATGACAGGAGAAGGTATTAATTAGAAAGGCTCTGCTAAGGATACATCTTTGTGAGGATAAGTGAGTAAAAAAAATGTCTTTCTTTAAATCAATGTAAAATCAAAAAAATAAATACGGAAAAAACAAAGGTAATTTATGTCATATTGTGAACTATTTGATTTTCATGTTCTTATTTTTTCTACAGGGAAAAATATCCTGTAGATTACTGCTGTCTTCTCATGCTGTCACAATTGTATTCTAATGGCTTTTTAGGTTTCAGTGCACTGAAGTAAGAGTTTTCCTGCCTATGTGTGCTCAGCAACAGACAGAACAGCCCCCATCCACAGTGAAAACACTTTCTCAACCAACATGATACATGTATTTACAGCAGAATTTCATTCAAAGCAAAGGAGCAAGCTCATAACACTGAATCTCATTTTCTTGTATCTCTTGGAGAGAATAATGCTCCAATGCCCCCAGTTTGAGGAAAACACATTTCAAAGATGTTCTAGAAGAGATCAACTGACGTGTTTAAATGTACCATTGAATAATGGAGTAGTTATGTCAGTTCAGCTGCAAACAAATAAGTAATAAGATTTGGAGACAGACACTAGGCTCATGGAAATGCATTAACAAACACAAATTGTTTTCTATGTAGACCAAAGTTTCCTTCCATGGATTTATGGCAGATCCTAAATGCTTCTCTATGGCTCTTTGTTTTAATGAGAGAGAAAAGAAAAAGACAAAGAAAATCTCTTTAGCACACCTGCATTCTGCATGCACTTTGCATATACTTCCAAATTTTTCTTTACTTTATGCCAGTAGTTATTTGTGCCATTTACATCAACTCCAGCTGGAGCCAGGGTACCAAGAAGAGAATAATTTTTGCTTATAAGACCTCTTGCCCTCACCAGGCTGGAACATACATTGTCAATAATTAACCTTGGCCATGTAATATCCTTAGGCCAGTTTGGCTGTGACAGTACTGTCAAAATGACAATGGAAGTTACTGACATAGCATGAAGAGTTGACATGAGAAAGGACTGTGAGCCTTAACAGTTATTTTGTTTGTTTGTTTTCCAACTGTACTAGCTGGGCAGTGAAAGATACCAGGCTTTGCTAAAAACACTGTCTCTCTTATAGCTATAAGACTATAAGCTACCTTGTGATGAAAGAACAATGTTATCATAATTACTTTGTAGTGAATTTGTTCCATTTATGAATATGTATGATTGTTGCCAATATTTCTTCTATGTTTCATAAGAGAACTGCTTACTGCTATCTAATTTCAAACCAGCTATAGGAGGTCTAGAAAGACAAAACTGACTAAAGGTTATAATTAGGTCTGTCTAAAAGTTGCTTGTAAGATATGTTTAATGTGTGCTAAAAACTCTAGGGAACTTGCATGGAATTTAATAAACTCACAAATAATTTACTTGAAAGCATGTCTAGTTAGGTTTAATACCGCCTGTTAAGATTCTCTTTAATTTCCCTCTCAGCTTTCTACTCACAATAAATACTTTTGCAATTTTTATACAGCGAAAGTTGGGTTTTGCTTATTTGTGCCGATTAGGCAGACAGAGGAGATAGAAATAAGTGTAAAGAATGATAATTGAGGTTGTATTTCTGAAATAACCCATGCTATTGACCTGGAGTATGGGAATAGCTTGAGGAGAGAAATGCTTGGTTTGTATTTCAGAGTTAAAACAGGGCTAAGGTTTATTTTTTTATAAGCCTTTGATTTGGCTGTACACTGCACAACCTTGGAAAATTGCTGTAAGATACAGAAGGTGAGTGGACAATGACAGCCTTGACTTGCGCCAGTGTCAGTGGGACTGGTCTCCATCTTCTGAGATGACGTGTCACAGGAGAATTCAGCTGAGGTCCTTGAACTCTCCAGAGCTTACTGGGAGAATGATCCTTGTTGTATTAGGAAGTACTGCTTACTTGCTGTGTGAATGAAGCACAGGATGCTTTTTCAGAATTAGATCAGCCAGGCAGTGCTAAAGAACAAGTCATCCGGAAATAATATCACCCTCCAGTAAATAACAACTAATGTAAATGTCCAAAAGCAAATTTACGTACCTACAGCTGTCAGGTGCTGCAAAGTCCACAAAACATTCAAAAGCAGTGAGTAAGATGATGAACTTTTAATACTATTTAATACAGCATTACTGATAATAATACTCTTGCTTCTAGACTGAGTTCTAGTCATCTTGGACCTAGTTATAATAATTAGTAGTTGCTTTAAAAATCTTGTACAGATCTCAGTTTGCTTGTGTACGTACTTTTTTTTAATACATCTGAGCATGATAGATTGGAAATCTGTTTTAAGGTCATCCTAATCTTTGTTTGGGCCAGAAAGACTGTATCAATCTTTCAAATTCTTTAGGACTAATCATCCTTGCATTATGAGTTGGGAAATTATCAATAAAGGTACGAACAATAATAATATTTGATGTAGAGAAGTATTTATGTCCAGAAGTATCTAAGGGTTTGTGATAGCCTCTCAAATTTCTGAGAGCTATTCTTTCCTATTAGTGAGAGAACATGCTCTGTTGCACTGTAGAGGGTATTACAGCCTTTCTGTTCATTATCCAGCAAGTCTATTTAAATTTAACCATACTGAAATTTCAACCATACTGAAATTCTAGGAAGGTTCTAAAGGAATTATCTGGGAGCATTTTTTTTTACCTCCCATTTATCCTCATAGTCCTTGTGGCATTTTTTCCAAATAAAAAATCACCTGCCACAAGTACCTACCAATTCCCAGGGAGATTGTGCTGTGGTTTAATCTGGCAGGTTGCTAAGCACTACACAGTCATTTGCTTACTCCCCTCATTCCCAGTGAGATGGGGGAGAGAACCAGAAAAAGTAGAATTTGTGGGTTGAGATAAACTATTTACTAAGCTAATGAAAAGGATAATAACAAGTGACACATGAGTATTGGCTCACCCCTCCCTAACCAACATCCAGTGAGCCCCCCAAGCAGGGGAAGAGAAGAGTGATGGGTTCCCACCTCTATCAAAACTCCTTCCGCGTGATGTTATATGGTATAGAATGTTCCTTTGGCCAACTTAAGTCAGCTGCCCTAGTTCTGTTCCCTTCCAGCTCCTTGGGCCCTTCCCTGTAAATGGCATTTTCTCTGTATAGTACTGCATAGCAGCAGCTGTAAACATCAGTGTGTTATCAACATTGTTTTTCTCCTAGAACCAAAACATAACAATATATTCAACGTACCAAAGAAAGCAACTCCATCCCACACGAAACTGAGATGGGTTGAAAGAAGGCTTAGCAGTCAAGTGAAAAAAAATCTCTACAAAATTATCTCTGCAATGTCTGTATGCATGGCTATTTTCTGCCTAGTGCTTATCTTCATGGCTACTCTTCTCATTCACCAAGAAGAGAAAGAATATGATGGATTTCTTTTAATAACATAATTGAAACATGCATGGACTTCTCTAATTTTTGAGTGTTTGTTGTTTTCAATAGTGAGATTTATTTTAAGATAACAAAAGTTTTCCGCAAAGTTAAACAAAAAAGGCAGTTAGAACCTCCAACTGAATCTTAATATTTTTATTTGTATCCTTTCTCTCCATATGAATAATGAATCAAAATGCAAACAAGAGGTATGGATGTTGGCAACAGATGTCTGAATGCATCTGCAGTCTTCAGGCTGTCAATGGAGCACAACTTTAATAGAGTGCGTTTGTGAAAAGAAATTTTCTTCCAAACAGAAAAAGAAGAAAGGATTAAAATTAACTTGAGTAAGCTGTGAAAACAGAGGGTGGGAGCCAAGTCTTAAAGCATGCATGCATCCAAAGAAAAATGGAATTTGGGGAATTCACTCATCTGTGGTGAAATCCTCCTATTTTCTCACTGACTCTTGCCAACAACTGGATTGACCTCCTGCTAGTTTCCAGCTGATCTAATGCAGGAGCACTGATTGTCTGCACAGAGAGCAATCATAGGGACCCAACCATAATAGGCAAATATGTAAGAACTGCTTTGTACACAATGGTTCACTGGATCTAACATGTTCATTTATGCAGTCTAGAAAGTACACAACACTACACCTCCTATTAAAGTAAATTTAAGAACAGGAATTAAAAAAATGGCCCAAAATCTTCAAAGTATCAAAAGGTGAAGAAAAGAGCTGTTAAAGGGCACGGCTGCATTTACACAGCCCTGATTCTACTGAAAACCATCTTTTCTCCATCTCTGCGTGTCACTACGTGACTTAATTTCCTTTACAACTCATTTAACATCTTACTCTTTCTGATCACAAAAGCAGACCTACTAGTTACAACTCTCCAAGTCTGAAACTTTTCAGCTGACAGGATTTCCTGAATCTAACATGGTTTTCCACTTAGGAATACTTTATATATCTCTCTTTCAGCCTTCTGTAGTTCTCTTGATTTTGGCAAAGATTTCCACAAATTTATTACCTGCAAACTGAAGAACTTCCCTTTGTTTATCTTGAGTACAATTCTTTAAATTTCAGTTGAAAAAAAAATTCTGTTCATTGCTCTTTGTGTTTGTTATCCCACTCAAAAATCTCTTAGGCATACCTGCAGCCTCTCTTTGTCTTTCTCTTTTTTTTTTTTTTTCTGGAGGGTGGTCATATTGAGAAAGATTTTTCTCTTCACTGCTAATAAAAAGCCAAAATACTGAAATAATAAATTCAACTAATGTGAAGTAATAGAATGGAAAGACTGAATTGCTGCATGAAAAGTTTTTTCTCTCACAGCCAGTGAGGAGTGCAAATGTGCAGTGGGATGGTCATTTCTTACAGCTTCCTAATTACCAGGTCTGATTCAGAGCAGCTTGAAACAGCTTGAAGAGCCTTTTATCTGATACATCTGATACACAGCAGTTTGAAAAAGGAACATTTTAACTAAATTATTCTTATAAACAGAGGGTGAAATTCTCACCCAGTGTATCCAGGTTACATTAAACTACTGAAACATTTCTTAACATAACATGGTGATGTCTTGTACTCTGTGAAACTCTGGAGAGGTTGTTAAGGAATCTCAAAAATTAAAGAAGGATCAGAAGAAAAGTCAACAGAACTCAGGCCTTGATACTTCATCCATGGGGCTCCACAGCAAAAACTCCCAATCTTTTCTCCATGTTGAAAGCGGATCCATTTTTCAGGACCATCTTTCTTATCAGATGTATGAAATGGTGGAAGATCGGAAATTCTCTAAAAAAAACAGTGATATTTCAAGGTTAGAAGTGGGTGACTGCTAGAAGAATCTCATCATTAAGATAGTTACACACTGGATAACATTTGTGTATGACAAACTCTAATTACGTAACTGATTACTCAGATGTCAACTGAGACCAGGGGACATTGTGGAGATAAGAATGCCATCATACCAGGAAATCTGCTAGCAGCAGTGTGCTCTGTCAAAGCCAGTGAAAGAGCAAAAATGGGAAATAAAGACATCCCAAAGTGACATGGCTCCCCTGTAGCTGTAGTAAACATACTGGCATCACAGCTGTCCTAATCCTTCCTAACACTTTCTCCACTTTGAATGAAATGACTTCGTATTTGCTTTCCATTATTTTCTATTGACCTTATTATTAATTTATTAACATTTATCAATATTTAAGTTTATTAATTAGTGATGTTTTTAATTGTATTTCCTCACTGGAAAATTACAATAGGTTAACATTCCAGTTGAACACATGCCAAATAAAAACTGTGAAAGGAATGTCAAGCCCAAAGAAAGGAATATTAGAAAACAACTGCTAAAAAGGTATTTAGCATCAGAATCATAAAATGCATTAATTGTTCATTTGTTACAGAATTCACACACACAAAGCAATTCCTTTGATCAAATTTTGACTTTGATGGAGTTCACATAGTAATCCCAGTTCTTTTTGTGTAGAAATCAAACTCAGTTCACATTTCCAATACTGCAATGAGCTAGCTACTCGTGAACAACTTACTAATTAGTTCTTTTGCAAGATTGTACACATTCTTTTGAGAGAAAAAAGAAAAAAATGCAGTACATTTCTTAGTTTACTAGTTATAAATCATTCCCTCAGTTGTGTGCTAAAGGCCCTAAAACATAAGCCATATTAATTGCATTTTTTCCTTTCACATTTTTGATTCAGTTATATACAGCCTTCAGCTTCATTCCTTAAATTCTTGAGTTGTGGCACTACTACCCCATGTCAGCTCCAGACATTGAAAGAGTGATTCTGTGTGAATGTAGTGCTTGCTATGAGACCTTTCCCTGACAAACAGGAAAAACAGTCTCCCATTTGAAAATATGACCAAGTGCAGCATGGAAGCAATGCTTCAAGCTCCCTGAGTCAAGAGATGGGAAGGAACATCATTTTTTCAGCACTTTTTCCTAAATATCTTTGTTGACTCTTCCAAGGAGTACAATACTTGATGTGAGAGAATTTTGTTATGGTCACTTGGAGATGAGTCAACGTTACCAGTTATTTCAGTCCTAAATGGATCTTATTCTTTGTCAGTATGGGTTAAATTGGATCCATGGACTTCTTTTTTCAGTGATGGTAAACGTAAGTGAAGCGGATGTGGTAGGATGCTCTACAGATGTGACTATCTGAAAACTTAATCAACATAGCCCATTTCAGCAAAATATTTAAGCAACAAAATGTTTTGTATGCTTACTTGCATAAAAGCTGGCAGAACTAAAACCCACATCCTAATAACATTCCTACTTATTCTCCTCTGTAGGCAACATTTTAAAGAAGATAAAAGATTCAGTGCAACCTCAAGATATGTGCACTCTCTCCTTCTCCCTAGTGACTCAATTTATTTGTTAAGCTGTACTAAACTGCAAATCATAGTGAGCAGTCTGTACAAGGAAAAGAAGGTGAACAAAGCCTCAAGAAACATGTGATATCTGAGCTACAGACAGGACTTGTCTAGATAGATGTTTAGTCTTTGAAGTTGTGACCTTATGACATTTCTATGCCTCTCAGCTACGTTCATTTTCTTTTAAATCCTGGTTTGTACTCCATTTTCCTTTCCTACTCCCTACTTCCCTAAAATAAAGCCCTGCGATTGATTTTTTATAAACACCAAGAGAGCAATCAGTAGTTTCTGAAATTTAATACAGAACTTCGTTAAGTTTGCACATGGAAAAACAATTCCATGGGGCCAAATGCTGGGCCTGGGGCTGCTTTGACTCCTCCAGAAATGAGTGGAGGAAATTTCTCTTTCATTTTGCTGTGCTGTGTAGCAACATGGGTCAATAGTTATGTGCTTTACGTTGACTAGTAATTAAAGGCACACTGTTGGAAAGTATTATTAGTTGGGGCATTTTAACCCTACAGACAAGTGAGGAAACTAAAATACTTATTTACTGGATGGCTATCACCAGAAATGTACTAATGCCTGTAAGAAGCATATAATTCCTAGTCCCCGCAATGCTTTAAAATGCACTCATTGGAATGGGCTAATTTACATTTAATTCTAGAGAATAAATGCCCTATTGCCACTGCCCACCTCAGCCAAACTCCAGCTGCCCAGAGGGCTGTGTGAGGCAGAGGCTCAATCACCTCTCCCACTCTCCAGAAGTGCTGATCAGAAGACATTTCACTGCAAACACACCGTCTCCTTCCTGCAAGATGCAGCAGGGCCAGCCTCAGCGATGGCAAACAGGAAGTTGTGGAAGATATGGACTGACAGTTAGCTGAAGGAGAGGTGCTGGCAAGCCTAAAGGTGGCACAGATGTTGAAGCAGAGATTGAATAAGAAAAATAAAAGTGGCAGATCTGAAGCAAGCTTGCCCATGATTTATGCTGAAGGTGTCTCTCATTGTGAGGCACCCAGCCCCTCTTCACGTGCATACCACACTCCTTCCTTGCATGCTCTGTTTAGCAATGAAGCCACTGACCTTTTAGTTGTCCTCAAGATGCTTCCAAGGAATGAGCATAGGTTGTTTCCACCTCCTCAAATGCTGGCTGTCATCTTGATGTTAACTATTGTAGGTTCATATTATTTTTAATGTTCATCTCTGGAGTCGAGGGATGAATGAAAGGGAATAAAATGTATCAGAAGTTGCAATTATAAGGCTATTCTAAAACTCTAAGAACTGAAAATCCAGTTTAAGCCCAAGAGAAAACATGAAAAGGAATATATCCTTCCTGAGGATGTTTTCTCATGCACAGCCTAATCCTTGATAGTGAATAGCAGCTTTGTGATACCTAATGGTTTATTGTGCAAAGTTTACACCATTTTAGAATTCTTCATTGTCTTTTACTTCAACTCCTGGACACAGAATCCACATTATCAGCTTAATTTCCCAGATCCTGCCCTTTTTTAAATTGTTTGTTTGTTTGTTTGTTTGTTTTTTAGCATTGGATTTGTCTATGGAGAGTCACGAAGAACACAGAATAGATTGCTCAGATATTTTAAGAGAAACACTAAGGAGCCAAAAATGTCTATGATTAAAATATATTATCCCTGTGAACTGAAGGAAAATAGGGCAACAATCAAAGCAAAACAAAACAAAGCTCTTAACGTGCTATAGAGCTGTCATGTAAAGGTAAAAAAGTAACGTGTTTTCATTATGCAAGCCAAAGATTGCAAAAAAATGCCGCAGAATGGATGTTCCCAGCAGAAATCCAATTTTGTTTTCATCATTGCTTTTTCACCAGGAGGTGGGGCTGTTAAGCATCAAATTTATTTTTTGTACTAAAAAGCTGCTGGTAAAATGAAAACTGTCTTTCTCTGTCCCTCCAAAACTCACTGTGAAAGTATGAGCAAAAAACAGAACTTTCTGGATATTTTATGAACTGATTTCATTTTCTTGTACAAAAATGGAAATAACTTTAAAATGCTTGTGCAATAGTTTAAATGAACTGCCTCTAAGAGTGAATTAAGTACTAATAGTTAAAACATACATTAAATTGGGGGACTCGGGAGGTTTGCAATTATTACTATTCCCAAGTTTCTATTGAGTCTATTGCAGGGAAAGCTCTGCAAATCCATTGCAAGGTTTAAGTCACAAAAAGAAGTCACAGGACCCTGCAAAATGGCTAATTGCATAATGAGAAGATAAATACATTTAAGGCCTTTTGGTTCCAATTCTAACAAGCTGCCAAGAGAAGTGAAAGCAGCATTAATGCTGCTTTCTCAGAGCCTGGGCTGAAGAAAGTGCTTTTTTACAGTGCTTCCTTGATTTCACTATCTGTAAAGGAGATAGTGTGTATCCCTTGGAGTGGGAAGGTTAGGAAGAAAGGAAGGAAGTGTGTGACAAAACAGGGAAATAGGTAAAAACATGAACCCTTGCCTTATGCATTAGCTGTTGAAACAAGTTGCTGCCATATCGTATCTATTTGCCTCTTTTCAATGTCAGAATTATATTGCAAGCTTTGAAGACTCACTGTTCTATTTCATAAAAAACACATGATGAGCTTATAATTACTGGATGCAGATTTGTAGTTGGAAGTATTTGAGAGGATTCTTGTCCCCATCATACTATGCTGCAAGTTAACATGGCAACAAGCATTTACGGTTATCACGCTGTGTTAATCTTCATCTAAACCTGCAGAGAAAGTATTTCTGATGGAAATCATCAGAGACTGTCAGTCCTTTTCACATCCACATGAATTCCCCATGTACAGAAAGCTGAAGTCCATCCAGTGAATTTTAACAGATGTCCACTTAGGCATTCAAAGAACTCTTTCCTGGCTTTAGGACATAGGTGGATCCCGATAAACCAGCCGCATCAGCAATGACCCTGACCTGATCACAGTTCCAAAGTCATTGTCAGGAGTTAACTACCTGAAAGAAGATCATCAAGACATCCACATTTACCAGGGAGGGTACAGCCACTAGACAAGCAAAGTCAAGAATTATTTCCGGCCACTGCTGCTACTGAGTTCAAGAGTAATGACTGATCATTGCGTCCTGCGGCAGTCACAGCATCTGCCAGCTCATCCGAATGCTTCCTCCCACTCACAACACAGCACTTCCCTCTCCTCCAAGATGACTCATGCTGTGTTCACTTCCATCCACAGCCCAGTGGCTGCTAAGCACTAGGAATACAGAATAACTAAAATTGGGCTTCGGGCCTTGAAGTGAGTTGTAACTACAACATATGGAGGATAATGAAGCCCCTAATGTTGCTTAGTTTCCTCTGTGGCTTCATCTAGGTACTGAGAGAGGTGGAAAATCATGAGTAAGTAGGTTTTTGTGGTAGTCAGATGCTTTGTGTTGAGTGTTGCCTGCAAACATGAACCAAAATTATTAACCTCACAAGTTTGAAGGTTTTTGTAGTATATTTGTAATCAGAAGATTCAGGAATTTAAGATTAGTTTATTCATATAAGGGCAGATAGCTTCTTCTTGTCCATCAGTTGAAAGAGAGCTTTAGCCAATTGGTGAGAATTTCATTTACATATCTATATGGAAACAGACGTGAGGGCATAACCGGTTAAGACTTTCAGGAAGTCCAACAGAGTGATAATCCAAACAATGTAGCAGCATGCTCTGCTTGGTGATTTTACCTCTTGTCTGACTGTTCAGCATCCAAGATTCAAGTTCTGGGCTTACAAATCATGTATTTAATTCTTTAGTGATCAAAGATTTCCTTTGAGATCTCAGATTTTAAATCCAAACAGTTTTTAAATAGGTCATTCAAAAAGTGATGCCTCCTGTTTATTTCCATGGGAAATACAACAGATACAAACTACAACAGCACTGTTTGATAGAACAAATTATCCACTACAAAGAACTATATTCAAATAGTCATCCCCTTTAGCTATGCATTTCACTGAATCTGGAATTTTGAATCTTCAGTTTAGTCAATGTTGTGATGTTGTGGTCAGAGTTCATGGTTTGTCCAGAACCTATCCCAAAAGACAGAGCGCATCACTTTACCCACTAAGAGCTGCATCTTGAACTTTTTCTGCGATGGGGAAATCATATGTGACCACTCCATGGACTGCCATTTTGACTGTGGCTCATAATGGTGACACCACACCACTGGTAACAATGTAGTCCAGGAAAAAGCCGCCTTCACCCTCATATTGGTTAAACAGGTCCCAACAAACTCACAAATTGTGTTCTTTCTGTTCCTATGTGAGCATTTGTTGAGATCCACCTACCGCAAACTTTGTGATATTCTGATGTTGCCTACCATTGTTTCCAAGAAATTCAAGCCAATATTGAGCTCTGTGCACGATTGCCATGCTGCAATCTGCCAATTCATGCAGATAAGCTGATCAAAATATTCTTTATTTCATGATCTGACAGCCCTGCATGGTTGTCCAGAACCTGGCTTGTCTTTCATATCACAGTTCCTGTCACAGTTTGGGTAGTGACAGCAGCACAAGACAAGGACAAGCTAGGAAGTGGGTTAGTGGGATTTTTCTCCCTATTTTAGTGAATATTTAGATATGATATATAAAATAGATTAGGTATTAAAAGAAGAAGTCAGAGGTTGAGATGTCATTAGTTCAAAGGGCTCTATGAGCTAATGAGATACATATCTATGATGTGCACTTCCACAGAGTATAATTGCTTAATAGATGAAATATTTTGTCCATTTTCACACTCTGCTTTCTGATTAGATTTTGAAATGATTCAACATTCCTGGAGATTTTAAAATAACAGCAGATTATGTGGAGTATATTTTGGCGTTATGCCATTGGCTGAAGACGTTAAAGTGCTGATGTCTCAATGACATGTGAGATATCTTGGCAGACCTCGACAAGAAATATGTGAAGATACCTTTTCAGAGATGTTCAATTTCTATTGTAAACCATTTAGACCAGTAGGAGCATAAATTCATAAACTATTTTGAGGTGGAGATTTTTATTGTAGTGCAATATAAATAGTGTAGATGGGAGTCTTACTGTGGATACAGTGAAGCTGAAATTTCATCCTGCATCACAACTTATGTTAGATTTCTTGCATATAGCGTGTTCTGAAATGATACTCGTATTTGAAGCAGAGCAAAATGACTGACCTGAGAATTCCTTCACTGTCATTAGCCATGTATGATTTACACTTGTTTATTTTTCTCTATGCTTTTTGCTCATGGTGAAATTGCAAACACCCAGTGCCTCCAGTTTTCACTTTTGGAACCTGTTTTAGTTTCCATAATTCTTTTTTTTCATTTTCCTTATCTAGCAGCAACTTTCTAGACCTGAACCTTGCTTTACCTCTGGCTGAAATTTCACACTCCTTTAATATTAAAATTTGAACTGGAAACATTAAAGCTGAATTGTCAGGTAGTTTGAGGCTACAATTTAACCTGCGATTAAGCAGACATTCTGGTAGGTAATGTCTTGCAGTGTTCTTACTGTCAATGCTCAATATTCTCTTCTGTTACTTAAAAGTTACTTACAGCTTAAATAATTAACTGCAGTTTTTGCATGACATTACAATATATATATTTTTTCCACATAGTCATGGCTAAGCTGGTTGGAGAATCTTGGGACAAAATTGCTGCTTCTTCTGCATTTCACATGACTGAGCAAATTATCAGGTAAAGCAATGTTGTAGTGAATCTTATTCAGGCAAGAGAAGTTGTGTTAGTAAGGCAAAAAAAAGTATATGCATTCTTATTTAAATTTGAATTCATCATACGAAAGAAGAAAACACACATTTTCATATTTTGAACTCTCATATGCTTTCTCTGATCCCTTTCTGTATTCAGTAAAAAGAAAGTCTGAAAAGATGAGAAGGGGATACAGATAGAAATTCCACAGTAAAACATTTGTATTTTGTTTATCTTATTGCTGTTGATTTATAAAGTTATGCTGCGTGTAAAGATTTATGATCCTTTATCATCACAGAGTTTGTAAATTCTATCACCTTTGTCTCACTAATGAATTATGTTAGTTTACATCCACAAATTTCTAGCTCTGATGGCCATGTTGTCTTCCCTTTCAAGTAGGAACATTTTCAAGCAGATGTCATGAAACAGGGGGACAATGTTGGATCAGGATGCTGTTGTCTTCTTTGTTCTTAAATGCACAGACCTCTTTAAATTAAATTCTGTCCTTATAAATTGATTATAAAGACAATCCTCATTTTAAAAAAATAAGCTAACAACTCAGCTACTGTGAGTTATGCTGTGTGCAGAAAGCTGTACTAGAAAGGTGGTAACCTTAGCCAAATCTTGTGCTAAACTGTTATTGCAGAGCTGTACACTTCTGTGATTATCAAGTTTTCATTAGAAAAATTCCATAGTTGTTACCAGTTTGGGAAATTTTCACATAACTGGAATCTCTTCTGTTTCTTTTTCTTCTTCTTCAAAACATTATGCAATCATAAAATGACTTGTGTTGGAAGGGACTTCAAAGATCATCTAGTTCCAATCACCCTGATGTGGGCAAGGTTGCTGACTGCTAAATCAAGTTGAGAATATCTCCCTAGGCAGGGAATTTTTTTGTTTATTTGACTCTGAAAAGTCCATTTCAGAATCTTTACTGAGTTGAAATAATTACTGAAACAAGTCTTGCTTATATGAAGAAGTAACTAAAAAATGACTTTTTTTTTTTCTTTTTTTTTTTTCTTTTTTTTTTTTACAGCTGTTGCATGGTCATTGCATAGTTTTGTGTTGGTATCAGCAGACTTGCCTTGATTTACTTTTATACTTCTATACAGAGAGAACATAAACAAACATCTACATATGTGTTCTTGATTGTCTTATTCTTACTATAGAGGATGATTAAATGTTTAGTGGATGACGGATGCATGTTGTAAACCTTACTGGAACATGACCCACAGATGGTTATGCAGCTTTGGCTGTGAGTTTATCCCTGCCTTAGCTTTCCCGGGGCACAATTTATGAAGGTTCACCTTTAAGTCTTCAAAAGGTATTTGGAAGCAGTAGAAATGAAGCTGTTTTAGTTCACCTGCTGTTATATGCTGTCTCATTTACGCTGATGCAACTGAGGAGTCATGCCATTCTCCTCTTTAGAGTTTTATTAGATTTACAGAAATAAAAACAAGAATTTGGCCCTAGATAGGACTGGATACAAAACATGCTTATTATCAAATAGGTAAAAGCTGCTTTCAGTTTAGTATTTCTGAGTTAAGCAAAAAAAAAAGAATTTTTGCTCTCTATTCTCTGCAAACTTTGGTGTATTTTTCCATTTACTCAAGGAGCTTTTTTTTTTTTTTTTTGACTTCTTTACATTTTTTTTCTGTTTAAGAGTGACAGAAGCCTTCAGTTCTTTTGAAGCTGTTGGAACCATTAAATACTGCTGAAATAAGAAACAAAATCCAATACAAATACCTCAAAACCTGAGAGGGAGATGGAGAAAGCTATTCCCACATTATACAATATAGACTTGGGGCTTATAGATAAAACAGCCTTTCAAAAAGGCAAACATGTTGGGGAGGAAACAGTAGGAATCATACTTGGGCATCCTGCACTACAAAGGACAGCTCTGTGGGTGTTCAGCTTTTTCCAAACCAAAAAAGACAACCAGAAGAACCCGGTCCCTGCTTTCTCTCCAGCCCTATCGATTCTGTTTCTTCCACTCCTGCTCAACAGAATAGCAAGCAGGAATACAAACTGTTTCATAACAGCAGCACACTTTATTGTCATAAAGGTCAAGAAACAAATCAGAGGAGGAGAGATCAGGGAAAAAAAAATTAAAAAAGATTGAGGGACCAGGAAATAGTTCTCTACTGAGCTGTCTTTGTATTCTCCTGGTTTGTAATAGGAAATCTGGATTTGTCTGACAGGTTCCTTTCTGCTGTTGAGCTATCTGATTTACTTAAAATCCTCCCCACCCTATTGTTTCTGTAATTTTGTTTTGTTGAATTTAATTTTTATGCTCTCATTTTGTTCCCAGAAGTGATACTTCTTCCACAATAAAGTCCCTTTGCCTATCCCTGGCTATAAAAGAGACTTGGGATACATAATGTATTTACACTGATTTAAGGAACTCTGAACTGTCAGAATAGCTGTGAAGGAGCTTAATGATTCTGAAAATCTATTTCTATAAATACATCAGGTTTAATTTGCTCTCTATGAGACCTCTGGCATTCACGTGGCTGTGGTCCAAAGTAGAAAATAGTGTTCCCACTGAAAGAGCTCCTAGCAGAGCCTGAGATCGTATTGCAGGAGAGATGGCTGCCCAGGCACTTTCACATTTGGTCAGTCAGACCAAGGTTTGGATGGGATCAGATTCCCAAACCACATGGAGCTCAGAATGACCACAGCTGCTCTGAGCAAGTGAGATGTCTGAATGCATGGCCGGGCTTTCAATGATTTAGGAAGGGATAATGTGAAATCATCATTCTGTGATTTTAGAACATAACAACGTTTTACTCACATATAACAGTCCAGAGCAGAACTTGTGAGACAGAGCTTGTAAGCTCTGTTGTAAGCACAATCTGGATGAGGAATTTCTTGGTTCTCCACACAGAAGTTGTTGGCATACTGCTTGCAGGTGTCCTGTCAAATAGTGTGACCACCTGGTAGGTACATTATCTGTGCATCTGAGCACTACAAAGAAGACTGTGAAGGAAGTTCTTGTGCTTTGGAACATGGAGTTATTGTCTCTATGTGGGGAACAGAGGAGGATGTTGCACTTGGGGGCGTCTTGAGGTTGTAGGATTTCCCTGCTCAATAGTGCTTCTCAGACCACATGACCGTACTCTTCTGATGCTGCAGTGAAACCATTTGATAAGACAGGCTTTTTCCTTCATCTTTCGTTTCTGATACCTTTTTTTTTTTTTCTTTCCATGTCCTCATGAGGTATTTTAGAAACCTCTAAATAGAATAAGATAAGCTTTATCCGTTCTTCGCAATGTTACTTTCCTTGTTAGTTCTTTATAGGCAACTACTTAGTTCAGTTTTTTTCTTTCCTTAGGGGAAACTGTTCCATATTTTGCTCTACAAGAAGAGAAAATTGATTTATTGACTTTCCCTTTTTGTTTAGATAAAGATAGAGCATACAAAAAAGGGCTTAAAAAGGGCTGTAAAACATATGCTGTCAACACTGAGTTGATATGGACAGTAGTGGCAATTTACTGACACCAGCATAGCAGCAGAGCTTCCATGGTATGGATACCATGCCCTGCTGTTCTGTTCATTACTACTAAAGGAAAATAATCCACAGGAAAGGAATAATATTGTGAGATTTTTTTGTTTTTTTGTGTTTAACTCAGTTTGGATTTCTTTGCTTCTCGATATTATCTGGAGAAGCACAAGTGCTGAAAATATCCAAGCAGATATTACATTTTTATGAAAACAAAGCATAAAGAATTTTACATAGCAATATAATCATGCAATATAAGTAAATAAAGTCCATGCAACCATGACATAACAAATGCCTGTGGGTGCTGCTGTGACCTATAAGAAATATATAAAAAGGCATACAGATATCAAATGAGAAAGAAATTTCTAAGAGGGAAATAACTTATTTTAGTGCAGAAACAGCTGAATTTCAAAAAGTATGTGACAAGGACAGAAGAACTCATTTTTGGTGCCAAAATCATCTTTTATCTGTGCAATCAATACTACAAGGTATTTTAATCTATAAAAATGCAATTGGATATGATTACACTGTTTTCTTGCAAACTAAATAAAGCAAATATTATGCTTATGTCTGCTTGGCAATTAAGTGGTTTCTTTTAACTTTTTGCCCAACAAAAGCCTAGACTCAGTTTTTTCTCACGCATCCGATAATGTCTGCTCATAGAAGTTCCTGTTAGCCTAACTTGTTGGCCTCCTGAGCTGTTTCTCCTGCATGCTGATCTCATACTTTTCCCTTTCTGTCTAAAATGATTATAATATGGTTTCCCAAAATGTTATATATAATACTGTTACTTACCATTTGATCCTAATTCTTTTAATATTGCTAGATACGCATAGGAACATCCATTGACACAACTCTTTCAGTGACATTGCTAAGATCCACACTGACACACTGATTTTAGCCAAAACTTTTCACATCAATTTCTAAATCATCTCATTTATTATACTCAGGCTTAATATAGCCCATTTAGACTTGCCAAGATTAAAAAAAAAAACAAAACAACAAGAAACCCCCACCAAACTATAATAAATTTAATTGTTTTAACACATCATCTGAGTTTCAGAAATAAACTGAATAATTACTACGTCAGAGTGCTGGGGATTCTTCCAAGACATCAGGTGTCGTGGGATTGTGACCACACTTTGCCCGTATGGCTTATCAGAACTGGGCTTTGCTGAACCTGATTGAACAGAAAAGAGGGGATACTGAGATAGAGTAGTAAATGGTTCTAATCTATATAAATATAAGGTAAATACTGGATTGTGTTATTTAAATTTTACAGTATTTCTCCCCTAAGCTTATGAACTTATATTAGACTATATATATCACAATTAGGATTATGAAGATTTGTTTTCTGTGCTACAAAAAGAGTAATTACAGGTATAGCTTGCCTTGCTAATGGTGATGCTTCATGCTCTCGGATCAAAGTGAAAATCTTAAAAAACAATTATATATAATTCTTTACTGACATCTTGAAATATCAATTTATACTAGGTTAGGAAAAATAGCAAAATATTTTAGATTGAATGGGTAGAATGCTAATGTATTTTATATGGGCTAAGCTTGCAACAGGGTTTTTTAACACTGACAAATAAAACTTCTGTTTGAATCAGAGTCACAAACTTAGGAAAGAGGTGAAACTGGTCTGTGATTTTAATTGTAGTAAATATTGAAAATGAAGTTTCAAAAGACCTGTAGCTATGAATGATACTCAGCAGTGATAGAAGTTAAAGGGGACAAAATCTACTTTTCCTTAGGATCCATAAATATCAATAAAATCTGCACTTTGATTCATAAATGCAGTTAGTTCTGTCAGCTTCTGTCTGCATAAGGATGACAGAAGATGAATAAAGTTGCATGCTTATAACCTGCAGAGATTTTTTAAAAATGAAACCTATCTTTGTTTTCATCTTAATGCAAAGAGAAAGACATGAAATTGTACCAATATATTCATAATGACATGCAACTGAGATAGCTAAAACACGTTTCAGAATAGTAAAGAAGACTGGAAAGAGAGGCCTTTAGTGGGGAAAGACCATGATTTACATTTAGTTTCACTACTACTGTATACACCTAATATTAGGATGCTGATCTTCCAAGCTTCAGGAATGTCCATTTCTGTCCCCTCATGCCCGATGCTACATATTTCCTTCTGAATACCACAGAAATCAGCTGTCCTATCAAATAGACACTCCATATTTTCTGTCATGAACCTCTTTGGCCAAGCATCTTTAAAGTTCTCTAGATAAATATTTAATAGAAACACTACCTGTCATGGTAAGTAAACATTAACCTTCATGTGTTTTATATACACTTTTACATTCCTTTATGTATGAAGTAGAGCTACATTTTTTCAACTAGTTGAACGCAGTCATCCTGTAATCTTGCAGGTACGTAAGCACTCTTATGTACTGATAGGTAAGGTAGGTAAGGCATCTGTCAATATCAGAGCTGTGATAAGCCAGTCATCTTGGATAAGATAAGAGTAATCTTGGTGCTTTCTTCTAAGCACCAGATGGTGAACCTGACTATTGGCAGGGAAGATTTAGGGGGTAAATGACTTGCAGATTCGTTTTCCTATCATGCACCCTACTTAAATCCCAGATATGCACAGCTGCGGCAACAATGTAATCTCTTCATGATGCTTATTTCTTCTGCGCCTTGAAACAGGAATTTGCACTCATTGAGATATACCTTGTTGAAACATATCCATATTCAACTAAATTTGTTACCTTAATTAAATGTAAACTGCCTCTAAAAAGAAAAAATGGACATGCAGTTCTGTCTGTTACCCATGACTGGAACAGTTACATGAGTGAGAAATTTTGGAGACAGTGCTCAGCACAGACTGTCAGCCTGCAATAGAAACATGCTAGATTGGAAAATTCAGACAGAGGCTGCAAGGTTGATTAGATGCCTGACATTTATTGATTGATTGATTTTCATTGGAAGATTCAGAAAGATGAATTTACTTTGTTTAAAGCAGAGAAGCTAGCAGCAGATTAAATCAAAGCCAAGAATTTAAAAGGAGATTATAAACGTGGAAAATCAACATTTTACACTGGTACATAGTGATAGGAAAAGGGAGAATGGTTTTAAACTAAAGGAGGGAAGGTTTATATTGTATGTCAGGAGGAACTTTTTCACTGAGAGAGTGGTGAGGTGTTGGCACAGGCTGTCCAGAGAGGTTGTGGATGCCCTATACCTGGAGGTGTTCAAGACCAGGTTGGATAAGGCCTTGGGGAGCCTGGTCTAGTATTTGATCTAGTGCTTTGCAACCCTACCTGGGGCAGGGACTCTGGACCTTCATGATCCTTGAGGTCCCTTCCAAGCCAAGTCATTCTACGAGTCTATGATTCTATGAAATGCAGAGGAAGTGAAGTGATGGGCATTTGTCAAAACCATGCCTGGAAAAATAAAAAATAAAAGCAGGTTTTCTAATTCTTAGTGTGTTCCTATATCAATTTATCCATGGAAGTTACTATTATAGTAACTATTTCTTGTATGGTCTTTCCTCTTTAAAAAACATTGGGATTTTTTTAGAAATAACAAACAACTGAAGACTATTTCAAAAGATCTGGCTGACACTCAAATATTCTGACTGCATAGGGTTTGCAGATTGAACATGGTGCCCTCAGGGATTTTATTTATTATTTTTATTTTGGATCAGGAGTAACCAATTTGTGCCTTTTTTTTTTTTTCTTCCAATTCTTATTGAGCTACTAAAAAAAGTCTCACCGTATGGAAGATGGTGTGGGTCAGAAAGCCTGGGTATAAAAGGAAAATAGAGGAAGGAAAAGAAATAAACAGTGACAGTAGGAAGCCACATGGTAAGGTTCTAATAAAAAAATCTGGCTTCCACCCAGTGATATTTAGTGTTCTGAATAAGTTCATTTCTGAATCATCTTTTTTTCTTTTTTTTTTAAAAAAAGGGATTTTTGGTTCCACAGAGGGAAGATATTTAAAAATGTATAAAAGTGATCAAAAATTCCTTTTCTTCAGTTTCAACAAGAAAATTCAATCTGCTGATCTAATGACAGACAGCAGTAATAAAGAATCAGAAGTTTAGTATCAAAAAGCCCAAATGTTTATCTGAAAACTGTCTGACTTTTTGATGGGCATATTTTCATTGCACGAACTCACAAAAATCATTTTTACTCTTGAACATTACTATTTACCTATTTGCTTTGAAAATGTTGTTCCTTTTCTTTGAATTTTTACTTGCCATCATATAATGAAGATAAGTATGAATAGAAATAGGTAATTAAAAATAACTTTTATTAATTTATTTCAATATAATTTATTTTCAGAATGACAAATACTTCTTCTTAATGTAAATTGACATGTTTCAAACCAAGCTATCATTGTAAGCAAACTCCTGCCAAGGGCTTATATCATGATAAAAAATTCTGCATTATTTTTGTATAAAATATTTATTAAGATTTCTATATATATTGCCTTTAAGTAAATATGTATATATTTATTTTAAAATGATAGATACGTAATATACACCATGTGAACAATTATTTTACATAAAATACACAGTTATGAGCATATATTAAAATAAATATCATAAATATGTATTATCTAAAAATTTAGATATTACATATTTTTCTCATATTATATTTATTAATTGGTATATACATTACGTTAGCAGACCACTAGACCAATGATTAAAAATATATTCATAAACTTCCTTGATATTACTATCAGATAAGTAAATTGCAACATTATTCAATGTGGAATAATATCATGCTCAAATTCTCATGTGAAGAAAGTTTTTAATGATAGGATTGATTCAAGTTTCCAGGACAACATGTTACTGTGAAGGATTAGGTGGAATCTTACAGTAAGTTGGTTTAAGAATTGCATTAATTGTGAAACAGACCAATGTACCATTTGGAGTGGTGGGCCTGAACCTACTTAGGAATTAATAGCAAAGTGCAACCCTTCTGCTTCAGTAGAATGTGCACAACTAGTTCAACTTATTAGGCATAGAAAAAGTGCAGCCATTTCCTTTTCCATCCAGTGTGAGTCTGACATAGCGACCCAGCATTAGGTTGTTTTGGGAAGGGTTGTGTTAGTATAGTCTGAAACCAGGAGTGAAATCTTCCTGGAGAGACAGACTTAGTGGATAAGAGACATTATCTTCCTTTCTGGCAACATTTCACACTAAATCCTCTTCCCTTTCTACTCTGACATTGTAGGGTTTCAACATTTCAACTCTTTTAAGAAATAAAGGATGCTGAACTGCAGAGGAATACAATAATCTTTGGAAAGGATAGATTTCATTTATATCTTTTACATCATCTTTGATATCTGGACCGTTTATTAGGTCAGTTAGATATTTTTAGTCTTTGTTTTCTTTCCAAAATTTTCTTTCCATTCTCCATACACCATTCTTCCATACTATATTACTTTGTCAGTGTCCTACAGACAGATGTGTGTCCTCATGGAGGAGGGAATAGTAATACTGAAACAGGTAATTGTTCAGAGAATAATTGCTTTTCTGATAGAAGACTTGTTTGTCCAGATTGCACATTCCAAGTCTACAACTAGCAGTAGGCTTCGTATATGACCAGAAATTCACTTAAGTCGCCTTCCTATTTCTATGATACCTCCTCTCTCATATCTTTTTTCTCTCTTATCTTCTTTGTTCTATCTACCTAAGGGATAAAGTTACCAAAGACACCCACCACAGACACAGCCACATGTGAAATGGGGAATAAGAAGCCATCACAATACTGAGGCTGAACTCAATTACTGTTATTCAGGTATGCACATCCTAAAACAGTGCTAGACAAAGGAGTCCAGACCACAGGGCAGATAACCTTCCTACTTTACTGGATTTATATATATATACCTATAATTTGTCTACATTGCATTTATTGTAATGAGTCTCCATCTCTTGACTGAGGCTGGAAAACTCTTATCTTTATAATATCAGAGTGTAATACTTGTCTCCTCCTTGGCTTATTGACAGTCCTACTACATTTCCAAACTAATTTGTGAAAGATCATTTGAACAGTTACCCAAAGGCTTAAGGTTTCTGCAGTGTAAAACTAAGGCAATTACTTTTTTCTAGTGTTTCTATTCAGTGAGAAACTTGCACTGTCAACTTTCATGGAGATTTTTTAGTCATGAAAAAAAAAGAAATCGATGTTATTTATTCAACAAACTGTCATGTTCATGGAATCATCATTCCTGTAAGAAGTATGTCTTTATCCAAGAACTATTCTAGTATTAAATATCTTTTTTTTATGTATTATTAGCTTTGACGGCTCAGGCATGTGGGATTCTTCCTTATCTGATATGTACCTAAAATAGACATTTACCCATTATGACAGTTTACCAGGTTAGAAGAGAAAAGGTTAAGGTATCTTTTATGCAGCAGTGTATCTCTATAGTAATACCTTTTGGTACCAATCTTGTCTTGGACATTAATGAAATCACTTGGTTTGGAAACAGGAGGTTGAAGGAGAAGTTTTTAAAGATTGTGAATCTTTTCTGTGGGAAGAACTCATTTTACTTGAGTTCAATTATCTAACAGTCCATCCTTCTCAATAATCTGTCAAAAGGTGATAAAGGAGAGAAAGATCAGAGAACAATTCACCTTGCATTCCTCAAACCCATCAGAGGATGGGATTACTCAGTTTGTAGAATTTAGCTGTCAATATACAAATAATATAATTAAAATGAATAATTTAGATTTTTATGTTACACATAACCAATCCATAACATGTTTTTTCACATACCTTTTGCACATTCCTATATTATGAATACATGGAGTAGTGAAATTACCATTTATTTGTTAAGCAGGCTATGTGCTAGCATACTGGAATGAACCAGTAGTTAAATTAGAGCTTATTTACAAGTGTCTTTTTTATCAGCTTTTTACACTTTTGCAGTATACATTATCCATAGGATCCACTGTCATTTTTTTTCCTCCGATTATGAGACAAAGCTAAACACTGAGCAGTGAAGAACAGGAGAAATTACTGTTTTATGCTCTTTAAGGTAGTCAATGAGCTGAAACAGTTAATAAAGTCTCATAGAGATTAAGTTCATAGAGTTTTTCACAAGAAGTATGAATTTTGGATTTTTTTTCCTTGTTGAATTACTATAACTACTATAAAAGTGAAACAGCAAAGATAATATAATTATCATTATAAATATAATAATTACCAATCCTATATTATCTAATTTCTTTTCACAACAGAAATATTACATGAATTTTCATGTGTAAGAAGATTGAGTTATTATAAAGTAAATTGAATGATCTAGATATGATGAACAAACTTGAAGTGGAAAAGCTCTAGAGAACTGGGAGATATGTAACATGAAGCCGACACATCTTCCAAGGGAGATTCTTGGAACTGCAGAGTAATAATCTGATGTCCAGTAAAAGCTGTAATAAAAGACAGAATTAATGGACACATGGGAAGATAGTATGGGTGTGCCAACATAGCCTTTTGGAAAGAATTCATACCTTTTTACATACTGAGATTCCTTTATGAATCAACAAGCTCTTGAATCCATTAATTTGTTTGTTTGTTTGTTTGCTTTGGACTTCTAAAAGGTATTCATTAAAAAGCAAAAGAAAGACACTGAGGAAATTAAGTAAATCTTACCAAAATTAAGTTGTTATAATATAAGATAGCAGTTTCTTCTATAGTGAAATAATTTGTTAAATGATAGCAAAGGAGAACCGCAGAAAGCAATCACACTTGCAGTATAGTGAGGTCAGTAGCGGAGCTCTCCATTGTCTGTCCTGAGGTGTATGAATTTCTACATATTAATATATGGACTGGAAAGGGTATAAATAATAATAAACCAAGCTTTCTGGTGACATAAAATATTTGTGTTAGGAAAGACAAGGCAGCTGAGAGCTTAAGAAAACTGTTACAAAATAATAAGAAGGCAATAGAACAACATATCTACATTGAATAGAAGATATTCAGTATAGATAAATTTAAGGTGATACTCAGCTAATAATACAGTCTTAACTTTACACAGAAAATGATTCTTGAGTGGTTTTGAGTGGACAGTTATCACCCAGGAACAAGACCTGGGATTACAATATATAGTTGTGTGAAGATAAAAGCTTGATGATAAGCAGTGTCAACAAACAAAATTGAATATTAAGGAATACAGAAAAAAAAAAAAAGTAAGATAAAGAAATAAAGAAAATAATTTACCACTGTATGTCTATATTACCTTCTTCTATACAATAATTAAATAAATAAATAAAATAAAAAGTAGAAATATAGAGAGTTGCAGAGTTTCAGAGAAGAGCAAAAAGTGTGATCAAAGATCTGAAACAGGTTCCACATTCCTGGGTAGGAATGTATTTTCCTTCAAAAAATTATCAATATCCATGGACATTCTGAGAGTGATAAATTCTTAATCTGTCTTTGCAGTAATTTCTTCCCATTCAGAAATGAATTCAGTTATTTAACAAAGCAGAAGTAGTGGAAATAACAAGAAATGAAAAAGGTTTTTCTGGAGTTCTGTGAAATGAATAAGGTTTGACACATCACTACATGCTAGTTATGCTTCAGCAGTTATTTGTAAGGTCCCTGTTCAGCGACCTGAATGTAAGTCATAGAATCATGGAATCATAGAATCATAGAATCATAGAATCATAGAATCATAGAATGGCCTGGGTTGAAAAGGATCACAATGATCACAATGAAATCCTAGTTTCAACCCCCTGCTATGTGCAGAGTCGCCAACCACCAGACCAGGCTGCCCATAGCCACATCCAGCCTGGCTTTGAATGCCTCCAGGGATGGGGCATCCACAGCCTCCTTGGGCAACCTGTTCCAGTGCATCACCACCCTCTGTGTGAAAAACTTCCTCCTAATATCTAATGTAAGCCTCCCCTGTCTCAATTTAAAACCATTCCCCCTTGTCCTGTCACTGTCCACTGTCGTAAACACATGTAACCTCTCCTATTTTTATGCTCCTTTCATATATTGGAAGGCCTCAATGTGGTCTCCCCGGAGCCTTCTCTTCTGCAAGCTAAACTAACCCAGTTCCCTCAACCTTTCCCCATAGGAGAGGTGCTCCAGCCCTCTGATCAACTCAGTGGCCCTCCTCTGGTCCTGCTCCAAGAACTCCACGTCCTTCCTTCATTGGGGGCCCCAGGCCTGGTCACAGTACTCCAGATGGGGCCTCACAAGAGCTGAGTAGAGGGGGACAATCACCTCCCTCTCCCTGCTGGCCACTTCTTTTTTAATGCTGCCCAGAACACAGTTGGCCTTCTGGACTGAAAGGGCACATTGCTGGCTCATGTCCAGCTTTTTGTCCACCAGGACCCCCAAGTCCTTGTCTGCAGGGCGGCTCTCAAGGAGATCTTCACCCAGTTTGTCTGAGCCTTGTTGAACCTCATTAGGCTCACATGGGCCCACTTCTGCAGCCTGCCCAGGTCCCTCTGGATGGCTTCTCTTCCTTCCAATGTATTGACAGCTTGGTGTCATCTGCAAACTTGCTAAGGGTGCACTCAGTGCCATCATCTATGTGATAGATGAAGATGTTGAAGAGCACCGGTCCCAAAACCAACCTCTGAGGGACACCGCTTGTGACCAGCCTCCACCCTGACACAGAACCATTAGAATCATAGAATCATAGAATCACCAAAGCTGAAAAAGAACCACAGGATCACCCAGTCCAACCATCATTACCAATAGTTGTCGCTAAACCATGTCGCTCAACACAATATCCAAACATTCCTTGAACACCTCCAGGGTCGGTGACTCCATCATCTCCCTGGGCAGCCCATTCCACTGCCTGATCACACTTTCAGAGTAGTATTTTCTAATGTCCAGCCTGAATCTCCCCTGGCACAGCTTGAAGCCATTCCCATTAATCACAACACTTTGGCTGCATCCAGCCAGTCAATTTCTAATCCATTGAACAATCCATCCTTCATATCCACACCTCTCCAATTTAGAGAGAAGGATGTGGTGAAGGACCATGTCAAATGCTTTGCAGAAGTCCAGATAGATGATATCCATTGCCCTTCCCCTGTCCACCGAAGCTGTCACTCCATCATGGAAGGCCACCAGATTGTTCAGTCACTATCTGCCCTTGGTGAAGCCATGCTGGCTGGACACTGGTGAAGACCAAAGCAAAGCACTAATTGAGCATCTCAGCTTTTTCCATGTCTGAGGAAGCGAGCTCTCTATACTCATTTATTAAAGGGGGAACACTCTCCATGATCTGTCTCCTCCTGCTTACGTACCTGTAGAACCCCTTCTTGTTATTTTTCACATCCCTCTCAGAGTTTGGTTCTATCTGTGTTTTGGCTTTCCTGATCTTATTTCTACACATGCCGACAATGTCCCTATATTCTTCCCAGGCTACACAACCCTGCTTCCACTTCTTGTACGTTTCCCTCTTTTCCTTCAGTTTAAGTTGCATGTCCTTGCTTATCCATGCCAGTCACCCACCTCCTCTCCTCAATTTCCTCTGCTGAGGGATGGAGAGCTCTTGCACTCTCAGAAAGGTGTCCTTTAAAAGCTGCCAGCTCTGTTCTGTTGCTATGCCCTCAAGGAAAATTTCCCATGAGATACCACCCAGCAGTTCTTTGAGCAGCTGGAAGTTTGTTGTCCTGAAGTTCAGGGTCCTGACTCTAAAACACAAAGTTCTATTTGAAATCCCACCATTGTATCTGAGATATCCTCAGGGCTCTGCCAGATATACTATAGGATTTCAGGCAGACCCTTCTGGAGTAGGAGATGGAAAGTAGAAAAACACTGATGTATAGTAAATGGCACTAGACACCCAAGTAAATGTGTACCTGCACCTAAGTCAGGTGAGATATTGTGACTTAAAATATCAATGAAACAGCTTTATCTCCCTTCTTACTTCGTAAATGAGTTGAAGTAAGAGCATACAAATGGGTTGTCACTTATGTTAAGTTTCCTTCATTTTGTCTAAGTTGCCACATTGACCATTTGTCTGTATCAGAAAATCACAAAATGAAGTCTAGGTCTCTTATGAACAAATTTTGTTACTTCTCCTTTTTCATTCTTTTTCTAAATACCATCTGATTCTATTTCTGTAATGTGACAAAATATGCACAATCCAGTGCAGACAAAAGGGTTATTTTTCTGTCAATTCTTTAATGAAGCATACAGGCAAAAATGTTATTTTTTATTTGCTAGTAGATACATATCTCCGTAAAACACCGGCTTCAAAGAATCAAGCAATAATGAGAACTTGTCTTTAATTAAGCGTTACACCAAATGGAATAGTAGGAAAAAGAATCTGAGGGAGCCATCATTAAATTTAATGAGACTGATAATCTGAACTCTACCCCACTCAGACAGCAAAAAAAATGCAACTATGTCAGTGCCAACAATGAAAGTACAAAAAATAGTCATTATTCTTCCAAAGCGAAAAATATATGTATATATTCTTTTTTTTTTTTTTTTTCCCCACTGCATCCACTAAACACTGATGGGATACATGATAACATGTTAACAACATACAAGCATTGCAGGACCTGTCACAAAACTGCCACGCTTTCCCCTGACAAGAAAGAACTTCTGTCTCCCATACACCACATGCTTTAATTGTTCCAGTAGAGAGATGACAGAAATCTATCATCAGCTTCATTGTCAATATGGGGGTGCTTTCCTCTGGTTTTCCTAAAAGTGTGACTAGCCATTGAGTGAGATTACCAGTCATTTCAGAAGACATGCCATTTTTGCAGCCAGCACAGTATCTACAGGTGCAGATCAGTACCTTCTCCGTGAGATGACATGAAAATTAAAACTGACACTTATACACTCAGTACAAAAAAGACAGGGATCTCTTGGAAAGAGTCCAGTGGAGGGCCACGAAGATGGTGAAGGGCCTGGAGAATCTCTCTTATGAAGAAAGGCTGAGTGAACTGGGTCTGTTCAGCCTTGAGAAAAGAAGACTGAGAGAGGACGTGATCCAGGTCTATAAATATCTAAGGTGTGGGGGGCAGAATGGCGAGGCCAGACTCTTTTCAGTGGTGAGTGGAGACAGGACAAGGGGAAATGGCCAGAAACTGGAGCATAGGAAGTTCTGCACAAATGTGCGCAAGAACTTCTTTACAGTGAGGTGACGGAGCACTGGCACAGGCTGCCCAGGGAGGTGGTGGAGTCTCCTTCTCTGGAGATGTTCAAGACCTGCCTGGATGCCTACCTGTGCTACCTGCTGTAGGGAACCTGCTTTGGCAGGGGGGTTGGACTCGATGATCTCTGGAGGTCCCTTCCAACCCCTGCAATTCTGTGATTCTGTGATTCTGTGATACTCATATTCATCTGCAGTGATGTTTTTCTAATGGCATTCTCATACCGCATCCAAAGATGTCACATCTAAGGACTGACTTGAGTTAGGTAGCACTGGGAAAAATCCTCTCTGGTTCTCATGTATTCACTTGTGTCTGAGAAAAGTGGGTATTAAAAGTTGCAAGCTGTTTTCAGTTGCAGTACAGGACTGTAAAGCAAAAAATAACAGAATATCTACTATGACATTTAAATGTGATTTGAAGAGCATACTTTGAAATAGGTTGAGGTTAGATAAAGTGCTGTATTATCCTCCAGGAACTTTCATATGCATTAGAGTACAGTGATAGTGCATTCACTGTCCTACTTTCTTAATCCTCTTGCTTGTGAAGCTGTGGTGTGGGTGGATATCAAGATTAAAAGATAGGAGCCAAGATAGGAGCATGGCTAAACCCTGAAAATATTAATTTTTGTCTTTGAACTGTGCTAGTCATGGTAGGGAGTAAATGAATGCAGGATTAGAAATACAAGATATTTATAAAATATGTGATATAGGGCCAAATTGAAGAGCCCTATTCCCTGTTAATTAAACCACAGAACTCATATTGTTCAGAAATAATGATTTGAGGAGCAGAACTGCAAATTAGAAAATATTTTGATCTGCTTGTGTTTAATTTTAATTAACTGGAGACATACTAATTTGACAAGTGTTTCACAACACAACTTCTAAAGGGAGAGTTGAAGGTTATGTTTCATTTGTAGACTATATTTTCTGTACAACTATATCGAAAAAATCTTAAATACATGGTTTAATCTTACAACACAAGACATTTAAAACTACTGTAAGCTTTTCCTTAAACCAATATTTTTCTTCACCATAAAATTATTTTTTAAACATTTGTGAATTTCCCTGCTCTATACTTCACTAAACAGAAGTGAACACTTTCTTTCAGTCTGAATACTAGAAACAACAAACACAGAATAGAATACAGCTGACTTAACATCATCATTGCAGATGATGTTCATCTCATGCTAGCCTAGGTATCTATTTATAGTTAACTATTTGTATGTGAGTATCTCACTTTACTGATGACAAAAGAAGCCTAAGTGATCAACTTAAGACTTAAGCACTCCATTTTATTCAGCAATAGGAATGTAGGAAAGTGAATGCCACTTTTTAGGTTACTGATAATAATTCTGTTCAGATGAATAAATTCCTACATCATATTTACTTGCTGAACAACCAAAGGAGGAGTGATTCATTTCACTCTAGATTTTCTGCTGAATTCAGTGGTTTACACTCTCCTTGTAATTGGCTGTGGAGATGTTTTTGTTCTGAAATTCCAATTTCCTATTTTTATATAATAACTGTGTATTTCAAGTATTTGGTATACACTGCACATGAGGACATAACATTGGAGGTGAGGCATGGAACAACTTTCATAGTTAAATGTGATGCATTAGTGTCTTCTCCTCCATTTGATTTGCTTGGGCAGCATGTATCTATGGCCTTCCTTTCCTGCAACAGCTACTTAAAATCATGAATTATTTCCCATTACTTGTTCTTCCCAGGATGATTATTTTACTGTGGAGAAATAGATCTTTTTCCATACTGAAACTTTACTTCCCTCTCCTCTTTTTCCATACTGAAACTCCTCCTCTCCTCTTCCCCTCCCTTCTCCCTTCCCCCTCCTCTTACCTCTCTTCTCAGTAGCAGCTTTATAGTTGAGAACTATTCATAGAAAATAAATAAATAAATCTTCAGGATATGTCTGAGAGGTACATATAGGAGAAAGGATATATTGTTTCAGTCTGGTCAGTTTCACACAGAACTGTGAGAAAGAAAAGCTCGTGGGCTTCATGAAATATCCAGCCAGTAGTCGAATGTGGTGAAGAGAGCATTTGGAATGTGAAGTGGTAAGTGACTTGAGAATGCTGAAGCTGTGAGATGACCAGTGTGTGAAATACAGAATGCTTTCCAGACTGCCATTTCTGCTTTTCCACTGTACAAGCAAACTGAGTGAACACTTTAACAGTTGAGTGTTGGAAAGCAACCATTTATCTGCACTGTCAGAAGTCACCACATTTTGATTACTTCAAGATGACTTGCCATGAGCTGTGCTGAATATCGTATCATTTGGATACTGGTATTTGTTCCCTGAGCAGAGAGATTCCTAAACTTTTCTATGTGGGAATTAATTCCTTAAATGTAAATCTCCTAGCAGCTACATGGGTAAGATTAAGAAACAGATTTTGAAGAAAAAAAAAGGAAAACTCTTCAGTTGACTAATAATATATACATGTAGGCAAATTCCAAATTTACTTTCCATAGAAATTTCAAGATAATTTTGCTCTTTAAAGAATTATTTACAGATAAGCATAAGAAGAGACACAATTATTTTCACAATGAACACAAAATGATTTTTTTTTAATATTTAAGGCCGGTAGGACAGGCACTAATGCTTAAGTGAAAAAAGTGATTCTATGAAATTTGAGGTATGACTGAAGATTTGGTGAAGGTCTGTTAATTTAAAGGTGATGAAGTCCTTTCTGACAGTCTTTTGAAGCAGAATATCTTGATCAAGGCAGATTGTGAAGCCAGGGAGCTGGAAAAGGCTTGTCTTTTGACAATAGACCAGAACAGGGAAAGTGAAAACAGAGTAGGAGGTTTGGAAGCTGAGAAGAGCTGCACAGGAACTGTGAAACGAAAAGGAGCAGACTTAGCAGCTCACTCATTCTCAGTACCGTCGTCAACTATTCCTCTGCTAATAGGATCAACAGAGTTTCATGTTTTCTTTAAGGAAAAGATCTTGCCATGCAAAAGCTGGAAGAATCAGCTTGTTTTCAAGTGGGACATGACTCTCAAGAATCTGAGAAATACTTTTAGTTAGGACTTAGCAATGAGTTGAGCAGCATCAGGGATATGTGAGGAATGGGCATTTCCTCCAGCTTGTGAATATCACTGTTTCCCAGAGGGTATGTGATAGCACTCTAGGGCTTCATGGATGTCCTTCAGAAAATATCCCTGTGTTGTTTTTCATATCCTGAAGTGGTGGAAGGATGTTACGGTGAGACAATTAGTGACTTATGTAAGGGGTACAGGGTTTCTCTGTGTTTTATTTTGGGGAGGAAAAGAAAAAAAAGGGAAAAAAATCTATTCCATAATTGAGTATTATAACTTAACTTTTCTATTTTGATCTGTGTATGCATAATTTGATTTTGAAACAAGATTCTTTTTTTTTCTGATATAACCACAACCAAAAGCTGAACGTGGCTTATGCTAGGTCAGATGAACTTCACATTTAAACAATAGAATAATCTGGAATGAATGTGACATCTTCAACTGCATATTAGTCTTACCTGAAATTAAAATTTTTTATGTAAACAGCATGTAATTGATTGAGGGAGTTCTGTTTGAATACCTTTGCACTGTCATTGGTGACAAATCCCCTTGAGACAGTTATTAACCTGCCCCTCAGAAGGCTCCTGGATAATCACAGAATTACGGAATTATAGAATCCTTGGCTATGAAAGGGACCGCAAGTACATCAGCTTTCAACTCCCTTGCCAAAGGCAGGGAAAACAAAGTGTCCTTCCCTCATTTCCTTGAAATCTACAGAAAATTTGCTGAAAAAATCCAAGTGACAGGTTGATTGTGACCTGGAATCTTCAGAAAAAAAGCAGTGATTAACATGTTCATTTCACTGAATTTCACTGGGAGCAGAAGGCACAGAAAAAGTGGTGATAAATATTCACAAAAGAGAAAACATATGTGAAGTGCACATAATTTTGGAAAAGGACACTGGACACAGATGCAGAATGACCTGTGTGAGACCAGGAGAAATTAATCAGCAATGCAACTTGGCTGCCTGGGAAGTGAGAATATGGTACTGAATAGCAAACCACAAGTAACAGTCAAGAGAAAAATAACTTTGGATCGACTGACAGGTGATGCAATGTACCAGGCCAAATGAGCAAAAAGAGATAGAAAATTGCCAATATGAAAACTGTTCATCTTTGATAGTTTGAATGTATGGAATAAAAGAAATAAAGAAAAAAAAAAAAAAGTAAACTACATTGATAGTGAGAGCCATTTTCTTGATCTGACATTAATGTGACTGTGCACCATTATTTCACATGAAATATCTGCTGTGAGCAATATCTAATCTATAAAATAGTTTCAAAATAGATTGTCAGAGGCAGTGGATTCTTATACTGTTCAAAGAACAGAAAAAAACATCAAAAGTATGCAGTAAGCCTTCAAAAAGATGTGAAAGACAGTGATATACAGAATGCACGAGAATGAGGAGGAAGGAAAGAAAAGTGAGAAGTTTCTTCCAACACCAGTCTTATTTTGTTAAAAAAGAAAAATTCCTCCTAAGAGAAATTTCAGGCCATATGTGAGACACTGTATAACACACTGCAATAGAAAAGGACTTTAAGCACATATTCTCAATGTTATGCTTAAATCCCCAGGTAAAATGAAAAAAAAAAAAAAAAAGTATTTTATTCATTGTAATGAACAGTATCACACACAGAGCTTTTCGAAGCAGTGTAAATATTTAAGAAGCTGAAATAGAAAAAATCTTACATTATCTGAGAATGAAAGTATATTTCTGGAATCAGATATCTTTGACTCCCTGACTAGAATAAAACTTCACTTTTCCATTCTAACTCTCCTCAAGACAGACTTCCATCCATCATCCATCCCCACTCCTTTAGTAACCATTTCCACATCTCCTCACAGAGCAGGTAACTAGTGGACAGTCTGAGTTATTAAAAATAAATTTCCCCATTCAGTACACTTAATGTTAACTGGAACAGGGATTTGAACAAACCACAATACTTGTAAAGGGCTTTTTAAATACAGTGCTTTTATTGTGGTTGAGTTTGTTCTAGGAGTTTAAATTGTGTTCTGTCATTGAATTCTTGAGACCAAATTGTGGTCACTTCTTGATCTATGTCTCAATTTCCAACATCAAATAACTAAATAACTAAAATGCCTTCATTATTCTCCTGTGTTTTCCCTGCCTTACCATTATTTAATGCCAAGATGGGAGAACCAGAGGGTACTACTCATTTGTACAAGTGAAAAAACAACTATTTTAATGCCCCTACAAGAAAGAATCATGATTTCTTTATACTTTGTATTTTTTTCACTCCCCTGTTCCTCTGCAAAGTCCCTTTATTTCTGCTTTCCCTGTCTTTTGTGGAACATGTTGCCACCTGCTTACCTGAATATTGTCTTCTGTCAGTAGAAATTCAAAGGACGTAAAAAAAGTAAATAAATTAACAGAATAGTCCACCAGCAAAAGAACATAATTCTGCTCTGGAATGATACTATGAACCACAGCTGGTTTTAAGAAATGAACAAAAAACAGTAAAGGGAGAAGCATCCTTGCCCCAGAGACATTTAATGGTCTAAATATATCACCATCACTTGGAGGTAAGTGGCATGGAATGAAAGAAATTATTACTCCACTGAAATATGTACTCTAGGTAAATCCAGTGCAGAAGCTTGTGACAGGACTGAGGTGTCCAGAAATCAGCTGTTTTGAGAAACTGTGCCCACTATAGTGGTTCTGAGTTCTTTTTCACATCTCTGGGCACATGCAGTTATGTTTCACCAGAATCCATACATCCTAGCTATCCGAATCAAGGACTGCCCAGACTCTGACCCAGTACAACTTCTTGCTGTGAAAATGATCACAGGCTCCGGGAGTGTGCTATATGTTGCAGGATGGAGACAGGTGTACAAACCAAGACCCCTGAAGTTAGATGACACCATAGGGCTTTTGTAGCATACAGCACATCCTTACTTGACAGAGGCGACAAGAGATGGTCACAGTCAAATCTCAAGAGACAATTCATTAAATTATTTGTTCATAACCAGGCTTTTTCTTCTCAATGAGCTGCTATTGTCCAAGAATATCTGCCCTCAGAAAATCTCTTTGTAGGCACTGTAGTCTGAATACCTTCCATTTATTTATTTATATAGCTATTCTTGTGACTTTCCAAGGCTTTCCTTCTACTCTGATATGTCTCAGAGTCCTTTGGCAAAGCAGGAAAGGTTTAGACAATGGCTGTTCTGCTTGAGGCTTCAAGTACTCTGTCAGAGGGCATCAGATGGAATCACTGCTTTCAGACAGATTTCTTACCTATGGACCAATGAACTGAAGATTTGTGCGCAGTGTTTTTGAACTCAGCTTGTAGTACATTCTGCCAGTCTGGAAGCAGTTTATCAGTACTTTCAATACTCCTGGTTAAAGATTCATTAAAGCAGAGTATGGTACTTCTGGATATGCACACATACCCTCATGGAACATTATTTGAAAAACTGAAATCAGAGGAAGAGGAATAAAAAGCCTGAATAATCTTAAATACGATGTTAGCATTATGAAAAAATCAGGATGTGGGAGTTTCAAAGAAATGACTGAAGACAACAAATAAACAGTTAATTTCCCCCAGCACAATCAAAACATTAATTACAGCACCTTACTAAATTCTGTCTCTGAGCACACTGAAATCAATCCTTTAAAAGTCACACCTTTTGATTGCAATGGTAAAATTGTAAAATTGCTACCAGCCCTGGTAACAGAGTAAGGTTGTGTTATGCTTGAGTCTTGCAAATATATTAGAAATTTTCAAAACTACTTGCCATTCCACAAAGCATCACATCTGTGTCAAATACTAAACCTGAGAGAACTGAAAAAAAGGTTATCAATATATCACCAGTTTATCAACAGTTTTCAGGCTATTTAGTAGAAAGAATGAAAGATTTGAGTACAAATGCTTAGGTATGAACCACATCTACCACATTTTTGGAAACCCATGCTTGTCCACAAGAGAAAGAGTAGAGCTCATGTTACAAATGGCTTGTTAAAATGAGCCAGGCAGAGTTAATATTTTCTGGCTGAAGAGAATCACAAGATCACAGAATTGGAGGAGTTGGAAGGGACCTCTGGATATCACAGAGTCCAACCTCCTGTTAAACCAAGTTCCCTACAGTAAGTTACACAGAAAACAGAGAAGGAGACTCCAGCTTGTTCTACAGCCAGCCTGTTCTGGGCATCCTGTACCAGTGCTCTGAATTCTTTCTCATGTTCTGATGGAACTTCCTGTGCTTCAGTTTGTGCATGTTACCTCTGACATGGATCAGACATGGATCGGGCAACAAAGTGGAGTCATATCTAGCAAATACTAAAAAGTAAATAAACCAAGCATTAACTATCAACATATTTCCTTGAGCTGCCTGCATAGTCTGAATTTCTTAGTTGACACCCAGACAAGGAGGACATACAGATATTGCTATATTCACACATTTCTGTGTGTAGCAAGGGCCTGCAAAATGACAGTGCACACTACAACCATTTCTGTGCAAATAGACAAGGCGCATTACCTGGTGATAGAGTGAGGGACTCTGGGACATGACCCTGCCAGATCCACTCTCACTGGCAGGTAGAAGATGTTGTCCACATGAAAAGGAACGTGTGCTGTCAGTGAGAACTTCAGCTAGAACACTCACATGCAGAACACCAGTGTACTTCAACTGGGGAGATCTTCCAAGTTACATGTTCTTGATAGTGCCCTATCATCTGTTTATACTAAAGTGCAAAACTGCAAGCTGATAAGAGAGGGCTGGAGATGTATAAAGGGTCTTTCCAAAGTGATGAGAAGGATGCAAATTTTAATTCTGTGCATGCTCTATCTCCTCCAGTAATTTTCCATCATTTCCAGCACTGATGAAAGCTGTGAAGCAGGCAAAACAAAAGAAAGAGATAATATACAGGCATTGTGCATCCAGTAGACCTCAGAACAAAGCTGAAGCAAATATTTTGACTAATTACTTCTCTCAGCCTCAGTACTGCAAACCGCTGCTACTCCAGTTTCTGCAAAGTAAACAGTTTTTCTGACAGTATCAAAACAGCCGTCAAAGTACAGTGAGGCTTTTCCAGCAGTCCTGACATCCCAGCCTATTTTGTTTCAGGTGGCAAACGGCAGCTTACTGGTTAGCAGCTTGTATCATTTACCAGCAATCAGAATTCTCTCACAGCACAGCATCATTGTTCCACAGCCAGTCAAATGTCAACACTGAATTTGCAGCTGTAAGGACTGACACTCTGTTAAAGAAAGCTGCTAGCATTAAAGAAAACTTATGACGGGCTAACCTTTACTGTAGAAACACGGTCAGAAGAAGTATTCATCAACAACAGCTTTGTACAATATCTGATGTCAAGATGCTGTTACATATTGGTGCTTGCAACTCCCAACAATAACAGAAATGAGAAGGAAAAAGTGCAGAACAAATGAAAGATGCACAGTGACAAGCTAAAGACCTTTCACATGTGCACTCTGGAGGACCTCAAGAGCAGACTATTATCTCAGAATAAAATGCACATATGCAAAAGAATTCTGTAACAAGACTGTGAAAGGGCATTTAATCAACTCAAATCCTCACTATTGCAAATGCCACTGAAAAACAGGTGTGGATATGGTGCAAGACGCACTCCATTAAACTTCAGTTAACAAGCATGAGTGAACTCATAAGCAGTTGATCATGGATATAAGAAGGCACTTGAAATATTCAGTTTACAATGGGCTCAAAGGCAAGTCTCCTTGGAATCGGAAAGTTTCTACCTAACGCCAGTATTAAACTGCCTCCACTATTCACAAAAGTCCTGAGATTCTAAAGGACTTCCCTAGATTCCAAGAAAGCTAAAAGTTAGATAACAAAAATAAAAGTTAGTGCTAGTGATTGATAAGATATACATAACACGAAATTTTATTATCCAAAGTGCATAAGAGAAGCAGTTTATTTGGATATACAGTTTCCCAAAGCAGTAGAAAAACTGCTGTTACAGAGAGGGACTGCAGAGAAATGCTCATTATATTAGGACAATATTTTGAGAAGCAAGGCTGAATGCTGTGCTGTCTTGGCGCTTTTATTTCTACCCTCTCTGCCTGAATACCAAGTTGGTGGAATGTAAAATATTTCAATTAGTGGCAGCTACTATTTAAGTGAGTAAATATTTTGGGAACAAATCAGTGTTTTTTACAGTGACTACATTTTAAATACAAACAGTTCTTCTTTGAGGCACAGAGGCTCATTGTTAAAGTAGTTTTCTGTTTATATCTTTTAATCTGAGATTATAAAGAACATGCATTACAGTGCGTTTGGCCTGCCAGGTTCCTAGTGAGGCAATCAATATGTTTGTCACCAGACTTGCTTGACTGGAGCCATGTCAAGCAAGTCTGGGACACATACAGAAGAAATGAAAAGTGACAGAGTAACTGACAGCTCTCACAAGAGACTGTAGAATTAACCGCACTGTACTTTGCTGTAGGAAAATGACCTAAAACTTACAGTTAATTCTATACACCCCTGAGCAGCATGTGTTCCTCCTCTAAGAATAATTATACTGTCAAAAACGTTAGCAGAAAGCAGAGGTGCTACCAATGTGTGACTGAGTTGTTCGGTGTTTCTACCATGTTCAAGGACGTAGAGTTCAGAGCCAATGGTCACTCTACAGAGCACAGGCTGCAGCCAGCTTTCTCCCTGCCATTCATAAAATGTTGAACTCCCTTCTTCGATACATTGCTGATGTTTTCTCTGAAGTTGGGATCAAAAAAAAAACAAAACACCTTCTTTTATGTTGTCTCTGTGAATGAACTCAGAGAAACTATGCATCAACAGGCAAGAAGAACGAAACCCTTGCATACAATGAAGGAGTATAAATGTAAGTAAAAATCTCAGCTCAAGTGAAAAGTGCAGTTTTAAGATTTTCCTCTTTTTCTATGCTTTTAGCTTATGTAAGACTGTAGGGGTGTTTGCTTTCATGTGGAGGTGTATTAACTTTGTGATATGTTCTTTACAAAGAAATCACCTAAATTTGATATCTGGAACATTTGATTTCATGTTCTTCATATCTGCTTGCTTTTTCTCTTGCGGTGTTTCCAAAGGGAAGTTTTCACTGGCATCACTAAGCTTCAATTTGGGCTATTAAATCATATTTTGCCCTCCAATATATCTACTAACATTTTATTCTTTCTTATGGAGATAAAACCTCTCATTGTTGAGTGGATCTGAAAGCATTTTCTGCCTTAAAGTGTTTTTCCGTTATACAAGGGAAGGGATGGGAAGAAACAAAGATGCTCTTATGGACAGAGACATTTGATCTGTTAAAAAAATAACTAAATGCAAGCGCTAAGCACTTCTGAAAGCATTTTCTGCCTTAAGGTGTTTTTCCGTTATACAAGGGAAGGGATGGGAAGAAACAAAGATGCTCTTACGGACAGAGACATTTGATCTGTTAAAAAAATAACTAAATGCAAGTGCTAAGCACTTGTTTTATAACATTATCCTTTGAAATAAAACATCCAGCTTATACAGGGCTTCATTGTTTTATACCTGAGGGGAAGAGAGTCTTGGATTGAAGTCTGCTTTTTCTGTGTCTTGCTGAAGAAGGGGAATGAGACAGTGGCTGGGGGGATTTTGCTCCTACCCAAGGTTAACCTGCCTTAGTCAGACTGGAGAATTCTCACGAGGATTTCATGAAGCATCTCAATTTTAGTCATTTACAATGACACTAAAAATCACACTTAATTAAGCAAGAAAAGAGTAAAAGGGTACATTTACTAAATTAAAAACAGGTACTTCTGCAAAGCTTTAGAGATGTGTAAAGAAGAGAGGACTTTGAGCCTAGAGATAACCTCTGAACATTTCTTCTCCTTTGATGGTACAAAATTTCAGCAGTCACCAACAGCTGACCTCTCAGATTGCACATTCAGACATTTAGGGCACAACTTTTTTTCTTAATTGTTCTGACCAATCTGCTGGTATCATTTTACTTCCTGTACAGTGTCTCTGACCCAAATCAAAAAAGGAACTGGCTGCTCTTCATCACACATGCTTCAATAGCTAGTACCTGTGAGACTGGTATGAACAGTCTAACCTGTGATGCCAGGTGGCTAATGACAAGCATCATACTTTGCTAAACTTCTAGCTGGTTCACATGTCACATGTAGACCAACAGATTGTTAAGGAGATGGACATATGAGGTCATTACTGGCATATCCGTGCAATCAAATACTAAGGATTTGGGGGGTTAAAGTTTTGTAAATTTTGAAAGATAACATGACAGCCTGCCAGAGGAGATCTATACAGAGAGAGAACAAAAGAAAAAAGGTAGGACACAGTGAACTGATGACTGTTGCATACAGCATCAGCAGATCTTGCTGAACTTGTGTTCCTCATAAAGCTGTACTTGAAACCATTAACCACTGAAACCATTGGACAGCAGATAGAAAGTAGTACTGAACTATTTCTAAGAGCAATTGGGCTGACCAGGTTTTGCTGCCATTGTGGTGGTTAGAGCACAGCCTGTAGAGTTACAACAGTGATCAAAACATTTGCCTTCACCGCAGCATCTGTTCAGAATGACGTTTTCCCAGGCTGTATATACTATTAATATATTATTTAACAAACACTTGAAGGGGTGTGATGGTATCAGGAACATTTTGGATAACAACACTTATTCCTCCCACTCTGCTGTCACTTCATTTGTTTCCCACAAGAATACTTCTCAACTCAGCATTTGATCCCTGTTATCTATGAAACAAAGAAAAAAAAACATTAAAAATACATTTTTTTCCCTTATTTGTTTCAAATCAGCCAAAAGTAAATGGCTGATATACAATAAATAAATCTTCAAACTCAAGAAGCTTTTCTTTGTTTGTAGTCATTTTAATTTTAGTAACAGGTCAAACCTGTTAGCTTCTTTTATGTAACTTCTTTAAAAAATCAACATGAAGAACTCAATTGACTTTACTATTCATTCCCATAAACCTCTGCATAATGCACTGTCATCACAACACGAATCTTGCTCAAGAAAACAGCAAAAAACTGACAAAATATTCTCATACTCTTGCTGTCTCAAGCTTCTAAAGCCAGTGTAAAAGGGCACTTCCAAAGGAGTACTTGCCTCTTTTTCACCTTTTTTAGGATAGGGTCAACCATTTTCAGAAATGATGTATCATCATATATCTCTTTCTTTGTTTGCTACTGAAGAAAATGAAGCTGTATGTCCAATGATTCTCACTGTGAAAAATTATAGGAAGGCAACAGCATGCTCAGCACTCGTACATTCATTTAATGTTCATATTTCTTCCATGTCCACCTGTGGTGTCATTCTTCAGCTCTTCATTTTGCCAGACAGCATTCCCTAAAAAGGTTTATATTCTCTGTTCTTAAATACCTAATGCAGAAACCACACTTTGTTTGTAGGGTTGACTGATGAGTATTGTTAGAAAGAATTAAAGCCTACAGAAAACACCAAAGAATATTATTAAAAAGGAGAGAAATGAGAAAGGTGGAGAGTTAGAAGAAATTATGAGTATCCAATTGGTTTCTAGAGGTGGACAGACTGAGTTAAAGCCTCAGAAAATCTAGTTAAAAGCTATCAAGAGAAAAGTATCATGGAATCATAGAATGGTTTAGGTTGAAAGAGATATTAAAGATCGTCCGGTTCCAAACTCCCTTCTGTGGGCAGGGTTGCCACCCACTAGAAGAATCAGTAGAGAAAGGAGGAGACCAAGGGATACAAAACACTGCTTCTCTTGAGTTGGAGAGAAATTCCTTGGTAAGAGAAAACTAGCAGCACCAAAAGTGTGTCACCTTTTTTCACACTTCATTTCATTATGATCCCAGATGAAATGCAGCTATGACAGCTATTTACAACACTTGGGACTTTGTAAGTTCTTTTAACTTTTCCCTTCAGAGACTTTAGTTTAAGGTTACATAAAAGTCATTGGTTTATTTTTTTTTCTGTTCCGTAAAAAATGGTTAAAATATCTTTGAATTCCTTTGCTTTTTCTTTTTTTTTTATCTCAGTCCTTCCCTTGACATTATTTTATTGAGTCCTGTGTTCCTGTATGTTCTTTATGGTTTTGTTTTTTTTTTTTTTTTAATTCTGCTATAGATAACTTCTTGGTATTGTTATTATCATTTACTTTGCCACTATTCTGAGATTCATTTGGCTTTCTTTATTTCCAATTCACACCAGACCTGGCATCTGTCTTATTTGGACATGATCTGTCTTATATTGTGATATTTACACAAGATTCCCATATGTTTTTTAAGAGGGCTTCTTTAGCCTCAGAAAATGTGCTCATTTTTTGCTTAATGATATGGGCTTCTTTTTTTTCCCTTAGTATTCGTTATCTTTGGAATTGGTCCTCACACACTTTCTATGTCAAATTTGTAGAGAGTAAGGTGTTCCTTTTGTATTACATTCTTCAGCATGCTGTTAACCTTTTCTATCAGCATTTAGAGTTTGCCCTTTCACAGATCGTTGTCACAACATTTGCCTTCTGGGAGATACTCTTAGATGTAATATCAAATCTAATTTTGTCCTGATGCCCAATGGAACCCATGTAACCTTTGTAGATAGGTGTAATAAATATAATTTTACCAGAACTCAATGCAGGAAATTAAAGTCTACTTTTTATAGCCATTGCCATTACTGGCAAATGCTCCTTCCAGTCTGATTCCTTTTTCTTAGTTAAGATGATGACTTGAAGAGCTTTGGCCCTATCTAGGAAGAGACTTCTAAATTAATGCAATACTGTGATGTGAATTCTGATATACACAACTCAAGTTTGTATTTATTGAACAAAGTAGTTAAATTCAAACAGGTGCAAGACAGCCACAGAATGTACATTGGTTGTTCCAAATGTAATGCCTCCTACTTATTTCCATGGAAACTACAAGTACAAAGAGCACAGTAACACTATTTGATAGAGCTGCAAAACATTCGTTTTCAACATAGTCACCAACATTAGCCGTGCATTTTCACCAGCAGAGAACAAGAGCCTGCATGCCACCCTTGTAAAATTAAGTACCAGCAGAGGTGACCCACTGTTGTCACCACTGAAATGCACCTACCACCTCCATCAACGTTCATCAAGTATCAATGGATGTCAATGAGTGTATTTTGTCTGCATGGAGGAATTAAATTCCACACCTGTGCTTCATATGCACTTCCATGTGAGACACTGTTTTGTCAGACTGCTCTTCTGCTGTCATCCGTCACATGGCAACAGCATGTAATGGAATATTGGTGGTGAGGTTCAGCCTCTACTCCTGTATCACCAGCTCTGACCTCTGAAGTTGTGGGCCAACATAATAAAATAGGAGGCATTACTTTCAGAGCAGCCATTATTTACCTCATATAGGTACAAACTGCAAAAGCCACGATGAGTAACTGAGAGCATACAATAACATACAGATACAAATGCAGATACAAATTTATTTATCAGATAGAAGTAGAAAGTATATAGAACACCTCATACTGCATTTAAAATTTACGGAAGGTGGCGATATAAAGGGTATTGACAGACAAGTAAAGGGACATAAATGTGTACCTAATATACATGTTTTGTCCCAACACATAGCTCATAAACAGACTTTTTGGGGTGTATTCTTCCTCCTCCTGAGCCATATATCATTGTGAAACAGCCCTGCAGCCTTTTGTATATTTCACCATTTTAATTTTGTCTGTAAAAATCTTGATAGCTGAAATGTTGGGAAATGCAGTCATTAGACACAGCACTGGCTCCAGCAGAGGGGTTAACTGGAAAATATGATCACTGAGCTATTTACAGGAATTGAAATGTGAACCTTAGATGAGAAAAATGAGGTAGGGCTCTATGCTGTTGCCATCATTCTGAATGGGTGTGCTGGAAAAATTAAAAGCAAATCAGGAGACATTACATAAATATTCATAATCTCCTGCTTCTTTGCCTTCTTAAGATGGACAAAGTTTTTGAGAAGAGGAAAGTTTCCAAATATTAATTGGTGGTGAGGTCACAAAGAAAAAAATGTTTATTTCAATGAACTATTCTTCAAATAAAATGAGATGACAAGGTAGATAAAAGAAGCTGGTGGAGGAGAGATGAGGATTATAAATAGGGGAGGTTATTACAGATGCCATGTTAAACTGCCTTCACGTTTCTTTACTTCTTAAAGCAAGACATCTGTGAAACTCTGGAATTCTTTTTTTTTCTCAGTTGATATTGGAACTTGCATTGAAACAGTAAAAATTGATCTTGTTGGTGCTATTTGCTATGCTGCAACCCACGAGTGGTAATTAATGAAATCACAGTTACCTTTTTTCTTTATTTCACCAACAGTACTTTATAAAATATGTATATATATATATTAACTACCAATGATATAGGAAATCCAATTGGAAATCCAACTGGGAAATGGAAATTCAGACACTGAAGTTTTTGTCCTGCAGCTGGAATACATGCAGGTCCTCGTAGAACTGCTGTAAGAGTTTTTCATCTGCTTTGTCCTTCTCAAGCTCTAGACACTTGCAAATAACTGTTGCCTCAAGAGTGCCAAAGCTACCAGACAAATTACAAAGGGCCAAGAATTCATCATATAATCCTAAATTACTACAGAGGTGGCATGACACAGATTTATAAATGTAAATATTCCCAGAGCTTTTAATTTTGCCGATATTTTCTAGGTTCTGCCAGATGTAGTATTAGGGTATGAAAATAATACCTAATTAGAATAAACGATTCCATGTTAAATATTAGGTTCTGTAGCCCAACATATTTGCTTATTAAAAATCATGATGTTCTACCTTTTGTAAAGCATTTTAAGCACTTAGAATATGGACATTTGTGTTGAGTGGAGTTACTAGTGTCTCCTATGCCATTCTGACCTTGGAAGCCCTTATCAATCAACCAGCCTGCATTTCTTCCAGTGAGCTTGTCTTTTCTTCTAGACTGAACTTTTTTCCTCTGGATCTCTTGGAATCAGATGAATTCCTTCACAGAAAGACAGCAAGCTCTGAGAGAGTGAAACTCAGTAGAAGCCTAGGGATAAGCTTGGATCATCTTACACTGGCCTCATCTACTGAGTCTTGAGTGCCTGCTGAAAAACCTTAGACTGCCTGAAATATCCATATCACAACAGGCAGAGAAGGCTGACACTTTGCTATATTCTGCATACGCATATGAGCATTTTCCTTCACAGTAAGAGCCAGAAAGGTTATTAACAAATGCGAGAAAATGTGAACTTAATTACAGTATGTTGCAAAATCCACAGACATTAAGAGGATTTACAAGGCACAGATGTATGTTTAGTCCAACTAATAATGTTGAATATAATTGCCCTTTTATAGTATAAATGCCAAAATAAGGGTTAAATTGTTGTGTAGCGGTGTTGTTTGTTTGTTTGTTTGTGCATTTCATGCTCAGAATCAAAAACCACTGGGCATTATTGAAAGAAGAGCTCACTGAAGCTCACGTAGAAGATTTTTTTAATGAGAAACTATACTTCAATCCCTACACATTTTAGGAATTATTCGAATGTTCTCAAAAAGTCAGTGAATAACTAGGTACAATTTGAAAAAAGAGAAGAGTATTAAAAAGTATATTATTTAAACTGCTGCCAGTTGGAATCAAAGACAATAGAGACCATACATATCTTATATGTTCTTCTGGCATCAAGAGCAGTTCTGTTTGGTTTCTTTTTTATAAATAATAGGAAAAACATTAATCTCTTGGACTCAAACAGTAATTTTCACCCTTGGATATCCTCAGGCAGGGTGATGAAAACTTAGTGAACAGCAAAGTTCTCCCTAATCTTTTCAAGGTTACAGTTTTTGAACAATAAATCAGCCCAAGCTATGTGTATCAATACTGGCTGGTAAAAGAACGTTATGTTATACACTTGCATGGCTCCTACTACTGTTACAGCACTAAATGTTATGTTCTTCTTTCACTAGAACTTCACAGCCGAGTTGACATCATGCATTTGAGGGCTATCCTGATGATAATTTTTAAAATATTTCTTCTGTTTGTAGAAAAAGCAAATGCATGAGCCTATTAAGAGGGACCTCGACAGGCTGGAGGGCTGGGCTCGGGTGAACCTGATGAGGTTCAACATGGCAAAGTGCAGGGTTTTGCATTTGGGCCGGAAGAACCCCAGGCACCTGTACAGGCTGGGAGGAGTGGTCCTTGAGAGCAGCTCGGCAGAGAAGGACCTGGGGGTCCTGATGGACGAGAGACTGAATATGAGCCAGCAGTGCGCTCTGGCAGCTCGAAAGGCAAATGGGATCCTGGGCTCCATCAGGAGAGGGGTGGCCAGCAGGGACAGGGAGGTGATTGTCCCTCTCTACTCGGCTCTTGTGAGGCCCCACCTGGAGTACTGTGTCCAGGTGTGGAGCCCTCAGTACAAGAAAGACATTGAGATTTTGGGAAGGGTCCAGAGGAGGGCGACTAAGATGATCAAGGGGCTGGAGCACCTCCCCTATGAGGACAGGCTGAGGGAGTTGGGCTTGTTCAGCCTGGAGAAGAGAAGGCTGCGGGGTGACCTCATTGCAGCCTATCAATACCTGAAGGGAACCTACACCCAGGAGGGGAGTAAACTCTTCAAAAGGGCTGACAATAGCAGGACTAGGGGAAATGGTTTTAAGTTGAAGGAGGGAAGATTTAGGTTGGATGTTAGGGGGAAGTTCTTTACTAGGAGAGTGGTTAGGCCCTGGAACGGGCTGCCCAGGGAGGTTGTGGATGCCCCGTCCTTGGACGTGTTTAAGGCCAGGTTGGACGGGGTCCTGGGCAACCTGATCTGAATGTGTATGTTTGGTGGCCCTGCTAGGCAGGGGGGTTGGAACTACATGATCCTTGGGGTCCCTTCCAACCCGGGTGATTCTGTGATTCTGTGATTCTGTGATTAACACGCGTAGCAAGAGAATATTTGGTCAGATACTGATCTGAGTCCTACCTGGGGCCTTGGAATGTCTGCAGACTCACCTGTAGAGTTTAGATGTAGATGAAATATGTAGATTCATTTGGATGGATTAAGGAATTTAAGAATCTAAATCCCATTGAACAGAAGTCCTTATGTACCTTTAACAGAAAGATCAGCCAATGTTGAGTAAAATCTTACCTATTTGTAAAATACAAATATGTATATTTCTCCCCTCACTACACAATGTATTCACAGAATCACAGAATCACCAAGGTTGGAAAAGACCTTCAAGATCATCCAGTCCAACCATCCACCTATCACCAATAGTACTCACTAAACCATATCCCTCAACACAAAATCCAAACATTCCTTAAACACCTCCAGGGTCGGTGACTCCACCACCTCCCTGGGCAGCCCATCCCAGTGCCTGACCACTCTTTCAGAGAAGTAGTATTTCCTAACATCCAGCCTGAATCTCCCCTGGTGCAGCTTGAAGCCATTCCCTCTAGTCCTGTCACCAGTTACACGAGAGAAGAGGCTGATCCCCAGCTCACTACAACCTCCCTTCAGGTAGTTATAGAGAGCAATAAAGTCTCCTGTGAGCTCCTCTTCTCCAGACTGAACATTCCCAGCTCCTTCAGCCACTCCTCATAAGCCCTGTGCTCCAGACCCCTCACCAGCTTTGTGCCCTTCTTTGAACCCACTCCAGGGCCTCAGTGTCTTCCTTGCAGTGAGGGCCGAAAACTGGACACAGCACTTGAGGTGCAGCTTCACCAGAGCTGAGTACAGTGGGACAATCACTGCCCTGCTCCTGCTGGCAACACTGTTTCGGATGCCACTGGCCTTCTTGGCCATCTGGGCACAATGCTGACATCAATCAATACCCCCAGGTCCATTTCCTCTATACAGTCTTCCAGACACTCCGCCCCAAGCCTGTAGCATTGCCTGGGGTTGTTGTGGCCAAAGTGCAGGACCTGGCATTTGGCCTTGTTGAACCTCATCCCATTGTCTTCTGCCCAGCGATCCAGCCCATCCAGATCCCTCTGTAGGGCCTCACTACCCCCAGGCAGATCCACACTTCCAGCCAACTTGGTGTCATCCACAAACTTTCTGAGGGTGCACTCAATGCCCTCATGCAGGTCATCAATAAAGATATTGAAGAGGACAGGCCCCAGCACCGACCCCTTGGGAACACCACTCGTCACTGGTCACCAGCTGGATTTAGCTCCATTCACCACCACTCTCTGGGCCTGGCCTTCCAGCCAGTTCCTTAACCAGCCAAGAGTGCACCTGTCTAAGCCAGGGGCTGCCAGTTTCTGCAGGAGAATGCTGTGAGAGACAGCATCAAAGTCCTTGCTGAAGTCTAGGTAGACTACGTCAACAGCCTTTCCCTCATCTACCAGACGGGTCACTAGATCATAGAAGATCAAGTCGGTCATTCAGGACCTGCCCTTCATGAACCCATTCTGTCTAGGCCTGATCCCCCGGTCACCCTGCACATGCCGCATGATCTCCCTCAAGACAATCCACTCCATAACCTTCCCTGGCACCAAGGTCAGGCTAACAGGCCTGTAGTTCCCTGGATCCTTCTTACAACCCTTCTTGTGGATGGGAGTCACACTGGCAAGCCTTCAGTCATCTGGGACTTCAACAGTCAACAAAGAGTGCTGATAGGTAATGGCGAGCAGCTCAGCTATCACCTCCACCAGTTCCCTCAGCACTCTCGGGTGAATATCATCTGGCCCCATGGACTTGTGACAGTCCAGCTGCAGTAGGTCTCTGACTCTGTCCTCTCGAATTGCAGGGGGTTCTGTCCGTACTCCAGTCGAGACTACCAGGTCAGACAGTGCAGTTCCCTGAGGATAACTGGACTGACCTTTAAAGACAGGCGTAAAGAAGGCATTCAGAACCTCTGCCTTTTCCTTATCCTCAGTGGTCACATTCCCAGTCTCATCCAGTAAAGAAAGAAGATTCTCCTGAGTCCTCCTGTTACTGTTGATGTATTTGTAGAAGGGTTTCTTGTTCCTTTTTACTCCAGTGGCCAGCTTGAGTTCAAGCTGGGCTTTTACCTTTCTGATTTTCTCTCTACACATCTTAACAACTTCTCTGTACTCTTTCTGAGTTGCCTGTCCCTTCTTCCACAGGAGGTAGATTCTGTTTTTCTACCGGAGCCTGAAGAGTAGCTCCCTGTTCCTCGACACTGGTCTTCTTCCCCACCAGCTCATTTTGCGGCTCAGGGGGACAGCCAGCTCCTCTGCCTTTAAGACTTCCTTCTTGAAGAGTGACCAGCCATCTTGGACCCCTTTACTCTCTAAGAGTGAAACCCAGGGGATTCCCCCTACTAGCCTTCTAAATAATTCGAAGTCCGCTCTCCGGAAGTCCAAGGTAGCAGTTTTGCTGTTCCCCCCCTGGTTCTACCAAGAATCAAAAGCTCTACCATTTCATGATCACTCTGTCCAAGACAGCCCTCAACCTCCACATCTCCCACCAGACCTTCTCTGTTTGCGAACAGCAGGTCAAGCGGGGCAGCTCCTCTTGTCGGCTCTCTCACTAGTTGTATTTATTTTATATTTTCTTGCGGTGCTTTTATAAACTTTGCACTGGACTGAAAAAAAAAGATGCTAACAGTCCTTACACAGCACAGACAAGAATGTTCTGAGCCACAATTTTCCTGCATGTGGCCATTCAAATTCACAAAGAACCAAGATTCACAAAATACCAAGATTCAAGTGTGGTTTCGGCAAAATGCTAGGCCTCTGATGGGTTTGTCAGTCTCAATATGTCTAGGCTTATCTACTCTATGTTCAATATTTAGTTTACATTATAGCAATTCCTGAAGAGCAGGTAACTGTTACCTAATTTCTCTTAGATTTGCTTTACTTTATGAAACTGCAGTGTAAATCTTACTGCAAAAATAATTTTGATATATTATCTGCAAGAAACAAGCAGTGTTAACAAGCAGTGTTAAATTCATGATGTCTTCAGAACAATCTACCCATGACTCCAGGATAACGATGTGGTACAGAGGAGAGAAGTAGGCCCATGAAAACATAAGGAGGTTTAACAAGACCAAGTTCAGGTTGCTGCACTTGGGTCAGAGCAATCCCAGGTATTTATACAAACTCGGTGAAGAACTCCTTGAGAGCAGCCCTGAGGACAAGGACTTGGGAGTCCTGGTGGACGAGAAGGTAGACATGAGCCAGCAGTGTGCGCTTTCAGTCCAGAAGGCCAACTGTGTTCTGGCTGCATTAAAAAAGGGGTGGCCAGCAGGGAGAGGGAGGTGATTGTCCCCCTCTACTCAGCTCTTGTGAGGCCCCATCTGGAGTACTGTGACCAGGCCTGGGGCCCCCAATGCAGGAAGGACATGGAGCTCTTGGAGCAGGACCAGAGGAGGGCTACTGAGATGATCTGAAGACTGGAGCACCTCTCCTATGAAGAACGGTTGAGGGAACTGGGTTTGTTTAGCTTGGAGAAGAGAAGGCTCCGGGGAGACCTCATTGTGGCCTTCCAAAACTTGAAGGCAGCATATTTAGGAAGGGGAAGAGCTGTTTATGAGGGTGGATAGTGATGGGACAAGGGGGAATAGTCTTAAACTGAGACAGGGGAGGTTTAGGTTAGGTATTAGGAAAAAGTTTTTCACATAGAGGGTGGTGACGCACTGGAACAGGTTGCCCAAGGAGGTTGTGGATGCCCCATCCCTGGAGGCATTCAAGACCAGGCTGAATGTGGCTCTGGGCAGCCTGGTCTGGTGATTGGTGACCCTGCACATAGCAGGGGGTTGAAAACAGATGATCATTGTGATCCTTTTCAACCCAGGCCATTCTATGATTCTTTGATTTCTATGAATTAGATAATTTGTTCTGTGACTATCAGTATCAATAGACAAGTAACAAGTGTTTGCTCTGCTTTTACTAAATAGCAATTTTTTAACTAAACAGGTAATGGATTCTCAACATTGCCTGTTAAATGTGTTTCTCATTTTTTCCTTTACAAGTTTTCTAATATAAAAGCAGAAGTTTACACAGCAATTATTATGTGAGTATGTAATGCAACTGAAGTTAGAAAACAGTTTTTCCTTTGCTCTTCAAGATTCACTCAAGAGCTGGATTATCAAAAGCCAACCACAATAACTACAATGATTGGTTAGGATAACTAAAGAGAAGAAACAAAAAACACACATTGCTCAATGTATCTTCTGGCTAGGAAGTGTTATAAAACACTTATTTAAGTGTTATAAAAGTGTTATAAAAAAAAGTGTTATAAAACAATCCTTACTGTTTAAAATGGGTTGCTTCTAACAAAAAAAAAAAAAAAAAAAAAAAAAAACACTAAAAAAACAGGAGCACAAGAGGAGTGCTTGGACTTTGACGAGGACGAAAAATCCATAAAATGATGTGCTCTGACTTATCACAGAATCACAGAATTACAGAATTGTAGGGGTTGGAAGGGACCTCTAGAGATCGCCGAGACCAACCCCCCTGCCAAAGAAGGTTCCCTACGGCAGGTTGCACAGGTAGGCATCCAGGCAGGTCTTGAACATCTCCAGAGAAGGAGACTCCACCACCTCCCTGGGCAGCCTGTTCCAGTGCTCCGTCACCTCACTGTAAAGAAGTTCTTGCGCATGTTTGTGCGGAACTTCCTATGCTGCAGCTTATGTCCGTTTCCCCTTGTCCTGTCTCCACGTATCACTAAAAAGAGACAAGCCTCACTACTATGGCTCCCACACCTCAGATATTTATAAACCTGGATTAGATCCCCTCTCAGTTGTCTTTTCTCAAGGCTAAATAGACCCAGTTCACTCAGCCTTTCCTCATAGGAGAGATGCTCCAGGCCCTTCACCATCTTCGTGGCCCTCCGCTGGACTCTTTCCAAGAGATCCCTGTCTTTTTTGTACTGGGGAGCCCAGAACTGGACGCAGTACTCCAGATGAGGCCTTACCAGGGCAGAGTAGAGGGGGAGGATCACCTCCCTCGACCTGCTGGCCACGCTCTTTTTAATGCACCCCAGGATGCCATTGGCCCTCTTGGCCACAAGGGCACACTGCTGGCTCATGGCCAACCTGTCGTCCACCAGGACACCCAGGTCCCTCTCCGCAGAGCTCCCCTCCAGCAGGTCATCCCCCAACCTGTACCGGTGCATGGAATTATTCCTCCCCAGATGCAAGACTCCACACTTGCTTTTGTTAAACCTCATCCGGTTTTTTTCTGCCCAGCTCTCCAGCCTGTCCAGATCTCGCTGAATGGCAGCACGGCCTTCAGGCGTGTCAGCCAATCCTCCCAACTTTGTATCATCAGCAAACTTGCTGAGAGTGGCCACTATCCCCTCATCAAGGTCATTGATGAAGATGTTCAACAAGACCGGACCCAGCACAGACCCCTGGGGGATACCACTGGTTACAGGCCTCAAACCAGACTCCGCACCACCAATGACGACCCTCTGTTCTCTGCCAGTCAGCCAGTTTTCAACCCACCTCACTGTCCACTCATCTATCCCACACTTCCTCAGCTTTGTTATAAGGATGTCGTGGGAGACAGTATCAAAAGCCTTGCTGAAATCAAGGTAGACTACACCTACCGCTCTTCCCCCATCCACCCAGCATATGGCAACATCATAGAAGCCACCAGGCTGGTCGAGCACGACCTCCCATTGGTACTTAGAAGTGCAACTTTTATTCAGTAATGATTTATTTTGCTAGTGCTCCCAAACTTCCAAAAATTTTGAGAGAAAATATGTACTGTGAGAGATAGAATATGCAAGTCCCTGAAATCTTGATATAAAACACTCAGATGACAGTGAATCCATACAAAGGCACTCAATGTAAAGGCAGTAATAGTTAATGATGATTAACAGAAGCTTTGATTGTATCTTGACTTCATAATTTGTTTGAAATAATTGTTGTTCCAATTATAAAATTGAATGCCCATTCAGACATCAGCATTGGAGGTGAGGTAGAATTTTTACTGTGCAGGCATCAGTCTTCTCCTAAATCAATGAAAGATGTTAAATAAAGTACAGAGGGTCTAGTAAATACTGCCATGCAAATACATCCTAATGCTAATTAATAAAAAACAGAAGTTATGAAAATGATCTTAATCACAAATAATTTCATCTCTCTAGCAAATTAAGTCTTGAAAATTGTTAATATTTTTAAATCCTGGAGCTGTGCCATTAGAACACAGGTGATTGCAGCCTGTGAGACCTAAAAAAAGCAAACTCTGTTTTAGGCACGTTAGTAATTGCAGCATTACTGTCCATATTCTGTTCCTAGCAGGCAGCTTGTAGGCAAATAGAACATGTTTTGTTGCAGGTGTGCTCACCTACTATTAATCCATGGTAGAGGGCTTCAGGTGGGCCTGAAATTTACCTGCATAACCAAGGGACTTGATAGATAAATCTCATTTTGAAGACAGACAAAATAAGGAAGAGGTTAGATTTCAAACGTAGCTATCTAATAACATGAGAAAGACAGAAAGACAAACATGATCTCTCTGGAGAATAAGAATGATCATCAGTGTAGGTTGTATCTTTGGTGTATTCAGGTCAAGGAAAGAAAGTTCTTCCCACATGGGCAATGGTCAGCTAAAGAATGGTTAAATATGTTCATGAAAATAAGAAAATCAATTCTGTTGTGTCACGTAATTGACAAATTGAATACCTTCTCAAGTGGGAGAGCATGGCAAGCAGAAAGCCCTCTGTTTGGAGGCACCTCTGAAGCCCCTCACAGGGCAGCTAATCCCTGAATTCCATAACCAGTCTATGAAGTAAAATGATTGTTGGTACTGTCAGGACGTTGGATAAGCAGGGGCAGGTTAGTCAATATGGGTTTCACTCAATTGACTTTCTAATTAATAGCAAAAGAAGACTGATAATTGAACTGCTGAGAGGTAGGCTGTTTATCTGTTTGTTTTTTAGAGAAGTATCTGTGTCATCCACTGCATTACAAGGAGAAATTAGGGAACTCTCTCTGCAACCAGTTTCATCATATATCCTTTCATCTGCTTCCTCACCTTCTTGCCTAGTAGCCATTGGACTGGAAGGAGGAGGAAGTGCTGACTACTCCCTTTGCCAGCTTTTCCCTTGTCTTTTCTTTTTTTTTCCTGGAAATAGCAAGGTGGAAGACTGGCTGTTCCCAAAGCTAGTCTACAAAGGATCGATTGAAGGATTGCTTCCCAAAGTGGTACCAATCTGGACACGGGAAGATGAGGTGATCAGAGCTAGCAACCAAATATCATTCTTGTTTTACCTCTCTATTGCAAGTTACAGCTTCTCAATGATAAAACTCTTTAAGTGTGTCTCTCTATCATTGAGGGGGATAGCTCAGCTCAGTGTCTTGTGTATCTCTCTGTCTGTGCATCACTGCAACACCTGTTAGTAGTATATTGGGTATGCAGAAACTTTCCCCTTACAGTCTGTATTTTAACGTCAGCAGAATGCTCAATATAGCACCTGTGACAAGTTTCTCACTTTGTGAAGCTTCAGTAGTTTAATGGAGTTAAATGCTCCAAGGCACCTGTTCCACTGATCATGCTAATGCTAAAATTGGGAATATTTGCTTTATATAGCCTTCAAAACAGCTTCTCCTAGAAAAGTTATCTTCCAGAAAACTACCAGATAATTCTTCAGCTCTGTCAGAAGAAGTCCATCAGTTATGGATGTGAATATCTTTCTATCCACTAGAAAAAGAACAGATCGTCCAGTAGACTGATTTCAGACTGAGATGCATTGATTTTTGCACCTCAGTGAAGAAAGTGGTGCAGAGGGGTTTTCTATTAAAGAAGTACATGTTTCAGTCTCTTGTGAGTTCATTTTTAAAAAATTCCATCAGTTTCAGCTCAGCAGTCTGTCTATGCATAGTAGTTATTTACTGTACAGTATTAATTTCTGCTGTTGATTAGCAGGGAAAGTCAGAGATATGATTCTGTCAATGACTGAAGCTAAAATCACAAATAAATAAGTGTTCATTTACCTGTGCCTGTAATTAGTTACCATAAACTACTTTTTCTTTGTTTGTTTTTAGGAGCTTTAGTAGTCATAAAATTCAGTGCATGCAGCCATTGTTAGTACAAACATTTACTTAACATGTAATCATAAGAATTTTCAAAGCAATTGGTATTCTTTACACTAGTTTTCAAGGTATTCAGTCTTGAGTTAGTTTAAATTATATTTTCAAGTTTTTCCCATCATCAGGAGACTGGAATTTATTTTATTTTTAGAGATACCTGAGATTTGTATAAAATTAAAACAAAAAACAACAAAAAACCCCAAAAAGATAATTTCTAAGTGTAGCAATAAAATATGAAGAATTGACAAAATAATTTCCTCTTCCTTTTCCCCTCCTTTTTTTTTTTTTTTTTTTTTAGTATCTGTCAGTAGACAATATATAATGTTTTATTATGGATCGAACTCTACAATCCATAATCTTCATTTGTTTCTAATCTTTCCCTGAGAAAGATATAAAATAGGATTTCAGACTTCAGCACTTTTTTTGTGTCCACAAACAACATAAGTCCAATTTAGGACATTTGGAAAAGATCACACAAACAAAAGAGTTTCTTTCTGTAATAATTAAAAAAAAAAAAAAAAAAAAAGCAAGCACTGGCAGGAGAAGCCATCAACAAATTTTTAACTAATGCATCTGGACTTGCATGGGTAGAGTAGAAATAGAACCTAAGTAGTTATGGACTCTAAAACAATTTGATCTATGAAGGCACATTCTGCTTTCTTTTTCACCTTCAACAAAATTCTGTTGAAGACAAAGTGATTGAATGGACTTAAAACAACAACAACAACAACAACAACAAACAAACAAGGAAAACATTTTCATTGAAATATAAAAAGACTGCAGATAAGCATATGTCTTATAATTTGGGATTTGTTTTCAAGCAATAGATGCACTTGTTTGGAGGGCTTTATTTTTTTCCGTTTTGAATTGGAAAGATTCTTGGAAAGTGTAAATGGTAATTACAGTTCACATTTCAGAGTATTCCGGTTGTAAGAGCACATAGATCTTTGGATTGATACTCTCATATATAAATAAAACTAGGCAGCTGCAGACTGGCAGCATCTACTACGTAGTTGAACAACAAATAAAACATAACATAAGTCGAAGTTTTAAGTTTTCCAGATAAGGTAAAAAGAAGTGACTGAACTCTTCATGCTCTAAGCAGAAGTGCATAAAAGCAATTTACTATGCTTTTGAGGATATAGAAATAAACTGCAGCACAAAAAAAAATATGTTTTACTATTGTATCTTTTTGCTAATATTTAGAAGCAAAAAAATAACTTGCAAGAATACAGGAAGCAGTATATGGAACAGTATTAATGAAATTGAGGTCATTTTGAGTGGGCTGGAGAGTGATTCTTGATATTGAAATCAACTACTTAACTTTCAAATTTGTGTTGCATTTCTTTTTATACTGCACTTTGAAATGTAGAAGAGAGATGTAGAACAGAAATACTGCATTGGCAGATTTCGTGTCCTAAAGTGGGTAAGACTTTCTGTCCTATTTAAGTGTTCTAATGACTACATGTTAAATCTTCAAGAATCTCAAGTGGAAATCATACTTCAAAGTTCTAAAGTAACTGTTATTTTGTTATAAGCAACGGTATATGACTAGTTCTTGCTGTATTGATATTTCATAAGTTTTGGTTCAATACTGGGTCCCCGCCAGACAAGCTGCCTATATTCTTTATTTTGTGAGTTTCAGTTTGCACAGCTGCTGTATCTTCATGGTGTTATGAAATGTGAACATCAGCTGGAATGTGTCAAAACGAATCATATTTTCATTTTCATTTTACTGGGTAAAAATCTTGAATTTTTCTGAAAAAGACTATTACACTCTCATGAAAACACTCTCAAAGTGTAAAAAAAATACAGTATTGTCAATAACGTTACTGCCAAAGGTATGTTAAGATGCTTGCAGTAGTAAACTTAATAAACAACATGAGTGCAAAGATATATCTTTTCTAAAATGATGATCTGTTTTCTTATTGGGAAATAAATGATTTACTGAAATATTGATGTTTCTTTTGCTTTTAGAATAAGTTTAGTATGTCTGGTGTTGCAGAATATACATATATATAATCGTGTGTTATTAAATCAACAGATGGTTCTGGTAGGAGTGACATATTTAATTCATCTAGTCTGGTATTGCAGATGTTCAGATTTTTGTTGCAGAAGAGCAACTGAAGAATTTAGAATATCTCCTCTGGCACTGACAAGAAGGTGTAAAGAGGATGCAAGGAGTTATATATACAAGAAAATATTGTGGATAACCTGAGAAAATAGATGGGAGGAGCCATTAGATCCAGGAATTTTCTCACTTTTGTTGTGGTGGTGGTGGTGTTTTTTTCTCTTATTCAAAGTAGGTCCAACAAAAAGTTCAGAACCAGTGCTAAACACATAAATGAAGGAGCCGTGGTCCCTCCCATCTTAAAGCAACATCTTCTTACTAGAGTTACCATCTTCTGAGAGAATTAGACTCATCATTCTTATCCAGCTGCCAGTTTTCATGGAACTGGTGAACATCAGTGGATACAAAATGGTTGGTGATGATGAGGTTATTTTTTGTTTCTCATTCACTCTTGAGTTGACAGCTACATATTTCACTTATCTCGAATGCCAGCCTGGGGTGCTAGATTCTGAACTGGTGTGTAAACCCTGCAAATCTTATTCATATGTGACAAATTGTTTTTATTTTCCAATTAGCTGTACTGCCTTCAGTAAGAGTTGGAGAAATGGCTCAGGGAAGAGAGATTTCCAAGAGAAAGTGTAGCATCTTTATAGTTTCCTCATTTCTGTTATGAAAATAGAGTCTTCCATCATTCCTTTTTTTTTTTTTTTTTTTAAGATAGCTTTTTAAAAGATTCAGACTGCTTCCTAATAAATATGTTGGTTGCCTTGTTGACTTTATATACAGCTTCTTTCTTATAAAAATATAAATTAAAAATAACAACAACAACAGTATTTTTAAGCTTTATGCATATCTGATGTCTTGGGAGTAATGAAACATTAAAAGTTTCATTGCACGTATTTACTTCACATGACACAGAGACATCAAGGGAGATTGGTTATGAAGTTCTAATATAGCTAGCAGCAGGGCTTACATAGAAGCTGTTTGGTTCCAGAAACAAAGAAACCCTAATTTAGGAGACGTATTTTACACCCTGTATCAGCCATTAAAACTGAAGGCAACATATAGCAGGTAATAACTAAGGACACAGATTGATGCTAACAGTCTCATTGGCAAGGGAATGGACACATGCTGAGAGTTTGAAATCTGAGGAGAAAGTACAAGCAGAGTGGAGAAGTACAATTCTGTGGGAGGTAGATTCAAAACTGATTCATTGTTATGTGACATACTAGTGATTTTTTGATGTCATTGCTGTTTCATTCACTGAGCACCTGGAATTTTAAATGGCAAGAATAGCAACTGAACTGAAAACCAAATACTGCAGCTGAGGCTTAGTACTGTGTTCTGGGGTAATGGTGAAATGAATAAAATCTCTGAAGAATACATACACATCCAGTCAGCTCAGATTCACAAATCAGGAGCAATATGTATGGAAAAAAACAATGATTCTCCTATGACTTTGTTAAACTCAATAAATGTTCAGTTCCTGGAAATAACGAAGGTATTTTCCTCTTTATCAATCCTTGATTTATTTTAATTGACATGAGTGGTGATTTTCCTTCTACTACATGTTTTCTGGCTTCTGGTACAAGAATATTGGGTAAATATTGATAAAATCACTCTTCTGAATTGTATTTGACTGCACATATATTTGCTTAAAAATACATTTATACTTCAACAAGTAAATTAAAAAGAAAACGACATGGAGAACCGTATCTTTTAACAAATTCATGATCATAGACTCTCTGTTTTGTGATAAGTGAAGTCATCACTAATACTACTTTGAAAATCAAACAAAAACATCATTTCTGGACTTCCACAACTGCATTGAAGTGCTTCCATTTTCATCTCACCACCAAAATTAAAGTTTTATAAAGACATATCTCAATTATGCCCTCAGTGATTTTCTTAATAATCTTTTGCAGTATTAAACTAATTGGAAAGCAGACGTTCTTCTGCTGTTCTGTTCAGTACATTAATCATTTCTATGTTGAAAAACTTTTTGTCAGCAGAAGAATACTAAAGTGGTGCTGTAATTCCTTCAAGGTCTTGCAAAACACAATCTTGCCAAATGCAATCTACTGCAAAAACAAATGCTGTTTTGAAACATTTTTTTCCAAATTAAGATGTTTTCAGATTTGCAAACTATTGTCAATGAAATAGATCTTATTCTGATTTTCTTTTGCCTCATCAAGTAGCTATTTGCTGTTGCCTTCCACCCTGTCTTCTAATCACAGAATTCTTATTAGGACTGGGGAAGCTGTATCCCTGATAAGATTTACAGATTGCAGTAACAATTTGAACAGATATAAACCCAGGTGACATCTTAAAATTCACACTCATTCACATCTCAAAGTTAAGTGGAAAGATTTTTATTAGTAAACACCTAAAGGCAAAGCCATTTGTTTATAAGTATCTGTAGAAACTGTGAAGCCTGAAGTGTTTGTTCTAGGATAATCGTAGTAAAAGCAACATAACATCAACAAACAAACAAACAAACAAACAAAGACCCTAAAAAGTCTGCGCTTCGAAGTATCTCAGACTTCTTATCAAGTGGCACAAATCTTAGTGCTTTTGATGCCTTTATATTAGTTGTACAGAAGTAAATGAATTAGTTTTGCTATAGTCTCTGTGCTTTTTTTTTGGTGTGTGGGTGGGTGGCCTGAAGAGCATCTGTTTAAGAACCAGTGTTTCGTGAATGCACAACTATGTAAAGAGAATGATAGAAAGATAGAATTTTTTAGTTGGAAACGACCTTTACGGGTCATCTAGTCCAATTCCCTTTCAATGACCAGGAACACCTACAGCTTGAATACGTTGCTTGGTGCCCCATTCATTGCAACCTCAAGTGTCTTCAGGACAGGGCAACCATCACCTCTCTGGGCAACGTGTGCCAGTGGTTCACTACCCTTATTAAGGTGAATGATTCACTATGCAGTCCCAAACTGCTTCATGAATAATTACTTAATGAGGGTTATAATTTTAATTTCAGCTGATTCATGTTCACTGCCATTTCTCAGATTAGTTCTATAACTGTCTCAGCCTAAAGCACATCCTGCTACTACTCATCACTTCTGCTTTCGAACTGTACTGTCACCAATGCTTGTTATTTGGCCTTTTGTCTGTGCAGAGATGTATCTTCACAGACAAGTGGAATATAGTCATAGGGAAGCTGCCTAGATGAGAAAGAGTTTTCCATTCTCAAACTCCCAATATTGAATAACTTGATATAAAATAACTGGAATCTGTCTAGAGTTTTGTTTTGATGCTTATGACTTTGTTATTGAACCATTTTCTGTGTTCTCATGCCTGCCCCTATCCTGATTCATCGCTCTCCACAGCTTCTTTATGTGCAAAATTAATCAATTAAACATACATGTACTCATTCTTCTCCTTCTGTAATTCTTCCGAATATCTATGTCGTTATCATTAATTGAAAACACATTTACCTCCTGCATCTCTTTTCCTACAGCTTTCCACTAAATGCTATTGCCTTTTTTCTTTTTCAGTCTCTTTTGTTTCTATTTCTTGGAAAAATGTTCCTTTTTTTTTTTTTTTTTTTTTTTTCCTTGAGGAGCATAGAATCCCTCTATACAAAATTTCCTGACAAAATATGTCTCTATGGTTGTTAGACTTTTTCAGCACCAGTCTACTAGCTTTTCTCTTATTTTTTAAAATCTTCCTTTAAACTCACTTCTTCTGTTAGACTGACGTGTTTTAATTGGTCACAGAAATGAGTGCATTAGAAAGTCTCATTAATAAGTACTCAAACACCTTCTGAGCATAAGACATTGAGAGATTTGAATGGTATTTTTAGTTTGTAGTCCAATAAACCCATCATGACTTTGTGGAGAAAAGGGAATGTTACTGACCTGAACAAATGGCCATATTGGAGCAATGAATGTAAAGCATCTTGGATATGACTGTCATTGCTCTTTGATCTTTTCAGAACAAAAAGAACAATCCCAAAGAAACTAGGCTTTTGCTTAGTGAGAGATGTGAACATCTAACATGTCTACAGGTTTCAGCTTGCTTGAAACTGTATGGTACATTTTGAGACTTATAGGCTGAAAGTAATATATATATATATATATATTTTAGAAAAGTACATTAAAAAATAGAATACTGGTAGAGTGAGGTCATCAAACACCTCAGAATATATGTATATATATATATTTATATATATATATTTATATATTTATATATATATATATTTATATGTATATATTTATGTTTTAACCTGGCAGGCAGCTGAGCACCACACTGCCATTTGTTCACTCCCCCACAGTGGGATGGGGGAGAATATAAGAAAAGATAAGAAGTGAGAGAACTCATTGGCTGAGATAAAGGCAGTTTATTAAGAAAAATAAAGAAATAGCAAAGAAAAGAATAAAACGACAACGGATAGCTTAGTACAAGCTCTGTGATGCAGAGTCAGTTCCCAAACAACAGCAGAGTCCCCATTCAACTCTCCTAGCTTTATTGCTAAACCTGACACCATATGGTAAGAGATATCCCTTTGATCAGTTGGGGTTAGCTGTCCTGGTTCTGACCCTTTCCATCTCCTCATGCACCCTCCGCCTGGTCCCCAGTAGGGCAGCATAAGAAGCATGAAACTCATTGATACCTTAAGCACTACTTAGCAACTACTAAAATATTGCTTTATTATCAGTGCTACTTCCATCCTGAATCTAAAACATGATATGATACTAGCTGCTATGAAGAAAGATAATTCTCCTCTAGGCAAAACCAGGACAATATGTTTTAGAAGAACATCTCTGTGGCAAGATGAATAAGGTGAAGTAGATTAACCACCAGGTGATAAAGTACACTATCATCCACCTTAAGAGACTTCTGAATTGAGAGTTATAATTCCTTGCCCCCTGTAAAACTGGAAGCTATCAAAGTTAGATGAGCTTTTTTCCTCTTATTGATCTCCACAGTCGATTTAGAGTATGCCTCTCATGGCTGAATACCCCAGCCCATACAAGTTGCATGCTGCAGACTTGGCAGAGGTATCACATAGATGGTACACACATCTTACATGTGTAAGAACTCCTTTCTAGTAAGTGGGCCTTTTGTTCTTCAGCTTGTTATTATAGACAACAGTGTTAGGCACTCCTTAAATACATAGCATGGGTTGGTACATCCTTCTGATATGAAGAGATTAGTTTTGCTCCTCAGAGTGCACAGGAACCCAAGGTAAGATCAGGCAAGTGTATCTGAATACAGTTATTGAGGGAAGAGATGTTTCCTTGTTTTCCATTTCAAAATTAATAGAAAGAACTGTAGAGCCCAACCTGCTGTGTGTACTTAATTCACCATGAGGATTCTGCCTTCTGATAAGTGAAAAGAGTCTAGATTGCATGTGTTTCCACTTGAATTGGAACTACAATACTTCTATTGTGCACTCAAAATATTATTTTTACAAAATACTCCCTTCTGACTTTAATTGTCTTCTTCACCATGCACATACTATTAATTTAGCTTGTTTGTATTCCACCTACTGTTATGTGAAATTATTTCATGGACGGAGTGAATTCCCAATAAAATGTGCATGAAATTAACTACCTTCTTTCTCTCATTAATTGTAATAGCACTTATAGCAAATGATTCCCCATCCAGTAAGATTATAACAACAATAATAAAAATACCCAACCTGATTTTGTTAAGAGGTTCCATCTTCTTTACAATTTTTGTAGAACTGATGTATGAGTATCTGAGTAAATGGTTTTCCATCTGTGTGTTTGTTCATATGACTACTCACTCTGGCATGCTGATTTGATTTACTAATTGTAATCATTTCAGTTTCTTTTCTAAAGTAAATTGCCCTTCAGAAAGAGACTGTCAATTGTTTCTTTTGTGTTTATTTTGATATGAAATGGTTGCAGGATAGCCAAACCTGAACAGTCTATAAAGTAACAGTTTAACACTCCACTTTACTCCATATTTATGTTAATACGTTGAAGAAAGTTCAAAAGCTGAAAATATTTTATAAAAATTCACATTAGTCTGGCATGATAAGCTTTACATTTAGAGTAAAAGGTGTTAGGGATTTTGAGAAATTCAGATTTGGCAATAGCATGCAAATGTGGTCATGGAGGATTTGGTTTAAATGTTGTGTTGCTCCTTTCTTAATTTTAGAGACTAACAGAATTGTTTGAATTGGAAGGGACCATTAAAGATCATCTATTCCAAGTCTTCTATGGACAGGGGGAAACCTACAGCTAGAACAGGTTATCAGGGCATTGTTCAGCCTGACCTTGAATGAATCCAAGGACGGGGCATCCACCACATCTCTGCTCAATCTGTTCCATTGCTTCACCACCCTTATTGTAAAAGCTTTCTCCTTATATCCAGTCTAAATCTCCCCTGTTTTAGTTTGAAACCATTTCCCCTTGTCCTATCACAATAGACCTGCCAAAGAGTCTGCCTCATTCTCTCCTGTAGGCCTGTTTAGACATCGAAAGGCCATCCTCAGATTGCCCTGGAGCCTTCTCCTCTCCAGACTGAGAAGCTTCAGCTCTCTTAGGCTGTTCTTGTCAGGAATGTGTTCCATCCTTTTGGTCGTTTTTGTGGCAGGTCCACATCTCTTCTGTACTGAGGACTTCACATCTGGATGTAGTACTCCAGATGAGGTCTCATCAGAGCAGAGTAGATGGGCAGGATTACATCTCTCAGCCTACTGACCAGACTTCTTTTGATGCAGCCCAGGACATATTTGTCTTTGTTTACCATAAGGAGAAGGACAAAATTTGGACTGATCTGTGAGAGGCATAGCTTGAACTGTTACTATTCCTTAGAGAGGTCTGTTTCAAAAAGGCCTCTTGGAAGCAAGTAAAATGCAGGAGGCAATGTTTTCCTAACAGAGTCCAGAAGGAGTCTGGACACATTCTTCTTGGCTTTGCTCTTAATATTATTAATTGTGCTACAACACTTCTTACAAGACTTTTTCTGTCTCTGGAGTCACTTAAGCAACAGATTGTGAAGGCACAGATTCTAAATATGCCATTCCTAATGAATGTATGAAAAAAAATGAAACAGACTCAAGCAATAGGGAGCACAAATGAGTAAATACTGGATGGTGTGATTTACCACTCGTCACTGCCTTGAAGCAGAGGGATTTACTAGCACTTGGCTCTGTGGAACAGCAGCTACCATGTACTTGAGCATGTGGGATTAGGTAGGCATTTGACCATCACAGAATTTCAGAATTTAAATAGGTGACAATAGAAAGATGGTGCATGTCAAGACAGAATGTTCATTAATTGAACCAGGTAATTAGTTATTTTTCAAAATGCTCATTAGTGTCAAGTTTAAAATACTAGTTTTCCTAACGTTGTTAGGGTTAAAATTGCATTCATGGATGAGCCAATAAGATGATGTAGAATAAAACCTTCAACATCTCAATGAAATCCATTAACTGAAATTTTTTATTGCGTGCAGGTACCGAACTTTCCACTGTGCTGGATTTCAGCGAAACAAGACTGCTCTGCTTCTGTGTAAGTGTCATGATGGCTGGGTGGGGATATATACAAGAAACAACAGTCCACTAGAATATACTGTGACAGTGCCTTAACACTGGCTTAAGTGGCCAGACAACTTGTAATCCCAACTCTCCAGATTTAGTGAGATACCCTCTTAATAGAAAGAGAAATCTATCCTGAAAGAACAAGCAATTATATTGTCTTAGTATCCTTCTGTAAGCAGTGATGAAAATAAGAAATCTGGTAAAGCTCTCAACCTGCAATGGTATATGTTATGTCCACAGCTGCTGTGATGCTATGTACTTTTGCTGATGTCAGTACTCAAAGTTGTTTTCAGTAATTAATGTTAGGAATAAATTTTACTTTACAATTACCTTGTCTTAGCTGTATTATGTGCAGTCATATGAAGCTCGTGGGCATTTCGTGTTTGTCTATTTTTTGGCATTGTTATTGTATCCCATAATATCCCATATATTTCTGTGCTATTACACTACCATGTAACATTTGTTATTCAAGTGAACTCTAATAAAAAAAAGAGTTTGTTTAAGAGATTATTAATCATTAATACAGGCAGCAAAATAAAACAAATTGACTACAGAAAGTGTTCTTTCAGAAAGAAAATGAGTTTAGTGACTCTCCATTAACTATTTTTCACAGCCAGTGAATGGCTAAGTGCCCACTTGTCCTTGGAAATAAGTGTGACAAAAGAGGTTACAACACAGCAATTCTTTGGGGAAGTTTTTGCCTAATGAGAATGCTTAATGAGAAAAAAAAGTAAATGAATCCATTTGAGACAGTGGTTAGCAATGGGAAGCCACATGGCATCCTGTAAAAATGTAACAGTTAAACATTTCAAGATCTTGAAAATAGACACTTGTGACTTCTCTAGAAGCAGGATTTTTCCAGACCTCTTCCAGACTTCTTCATCTTTTTCCTTTTTCACTAAGTCTGCCTTAAAGAAAATAAGTCTTACAACAGAATTTTCATATAGTTAGACTAGTTATGGAAATATGAAATGTGCAACATTTTACATTTTACAGATTTGTTAAATGTAAATAGAGTGGTAAGTGTCCCCTCCCCCCAAAAAAGACAACAGTGGTGATCTCTCTTTTTCTTTCACTATCTGTGTAAACGTGGCTGAGTTCTGGGGAGGGCAGCAGTGTGTGTACATACACAAATAGGAAATGTGCACATAAGAAAAATATGTCATATGACTGGTATTGCATAGAAATCCTGGCAGGAGATCTTATTTGCTTGGCTAGTTGTTTAATTATTCTCTTAGTTTTGGATAGGTTTTCTGGACTTTTTTTTTTTTTTTTTTTTTTTCCCCAAGAGCAATTAAAGATAGCAGGACAGAACTTTACTGCCAGAGCTATTAAAAATATCACCCCAACATATACAGGAATCTTGACAGCACTAATGAACTATATTTGTTAATCAGTGCACTTCAGGATGCAAATCTCTGCTTTCTGTTCACTGTCTTGAAATAGTTTTGGCAAATAAATTGTTACTTATAAACAAGAAAATCAAAAAGAAAGTGGTGAATTGGACATTTTGTTCCAGTGAATGCTCTGTCTCTGGAGGCATTCAGAGTACCAGGTTAGTTGGTGGCAACCCTGCCCGCAGCAGGGGGTTGGAAATGGATGGGCTTTGGGGTCTCTTCTAAGCCAAGCCATTTTTTGTGATTCTATGATAGATTGGAGAGCTTTGAAATTTGTAAACTTTCCTTTCATTACCAATATTTCACTGCTATGAAGCCAAGTGGAATCACAATAAAAGACTAGAATCTTCTATAAATCTGAAATTAGTCCCTAATTAATGCTGAGTGTTCAGTTGTTTACAAGCTGTTTGTAAGCAAACTAGAATGTTACAGTCAATGTGTTGGGAATTCTTGTGAAAATATACAGTTGATCAATGCTGATACTGATTAATCCAGGTTGTGACAGAGCCTTCCTCCATCTCTTATCTTTAGCATTTTGTTATTTCTTAACACAGTCACGTTGTGATGTTTCAGATCTGGCAGTGTGATTAAGAAGTAGGAGTATATACCTTGTAGCTAATATTTTATTATAGTTCTTTGATTTAAGCTCTTAATTAAATTGTAAGTCTGACTCAACAGCTTTCCAAATATATCTTCTATATAAAGGAATGTGGGCTGTTTCTGTAGCGTAATGAGGTAGGAATGCAGTGTGTGACAGCTTCACTGCTCCTTTTATTCCAGTTTTTCCAAGGAGAGATATCATCTGTGTGGATATTTTGTGTTTTATAGGGGGCATTGGCCCTATTTCCCAATCAGTGATAGATCAAGTGCAGAACAAGCTGAGTTCCAATGAAAAGGTGATCATGGGTTGTGCTTCATCACAATTATGCCGTGGTATGAAACAGATTTGGAAAGTACTTGATTTTTCTTGGCTGTCCTGGCAAATTTCAGGTGTAGGATTCCTTTTAGTTGACTCGGCAGACCGAACCATATCAAAGATTTCTGTTAAGACACTTTTAATGGAAGTAAGGAATTAATTTATTTGATCACACAGTTTTCTACTTTAAGATTTAATACATTGATTTAATAAATACAGATCCTACTACAGATGTAGGAAGCTTCAAGTTCACTCACATGTCTATCAAGAGAAGCCATTAAGAAACAGCAGTTCGCTCTGTCATTCTCCCTCATATGCTCACCTTCTCTAATCCAGCACTGGCCAATATAACTCTGCCCTTGGGAAGATTCTTTCTGGAAACAAGAATTAATTTTCAAAAGACATGACAGGAATCAATAGAAGACAACATTGTTACACTTAACATTATCTCACAGCAACGTGCATGCACTCATTGTCAGATATATATTCTCTAACTAATTCTCTTCATAATGATACTAAAAAAATTGAACGTAAAGCACATCTCCATGTCTTTCTGAGTAACACTTAAAAACATTCAGATTTACTGTTTCAGTGATATCAAAGATAGAAGGTTTCACTGATAATAGATAACTAAACAACACATTGAAAAGAATTATGATACTCCAATACAGACCTAATCTTATCCCAATCAATACTGTGTACACTATGGATGCTTTAGGAAAGATGGATGCATCAATATTTGTTAGTCTTAAAAGAAATATTGTACTGTTAATTTTCAATTGCAGATCTTGTAAAATAGATTATACGTATTAGAAGACTACTTATTGGACGTTCTATTGCCAACTATGTTGCAGCTTGGGCTTGCAGCCCAGAAGGCCAACCATATCCTGAGTTGCATCAAGGGAAGCATGGTCATGGGAGGTGATTCTGCCCCTCTACTCTGCTCTTGTGAGACCCCACCAGGAGTACTGCCTTCAGTTCTGGAACCCCCAACACAAGAAGGACATGGAGATGTTGGAGCAGGTCCAGAGGAAAGCCACAAAGGTGATCAGAGGGCTGGAGCACCTCCTTCATGAGGACAGGCTAAGAGAGCTGGAGCTCTTCAACCTGAAGAAGAGAAGGCTCCAAGGAGACCTTATAGTGGCTTTCTGGTACCTGAAGGGGGCCTACAGGAAAGTTGAAGAGGGATGAGGATGTTTTTATAAGGGCAGGTAGTGACAGGACAAGGGGAAATGGTTTTAAACTGGAAGAGGGCAGATTTAGATTAGATATTGGGAAGAAATTCTTTACTGTGAGGTGTGGTGAGACACTGGAGCAAGTTGACAAGAGATGTCGTTGATGCCCTCTCCCTGGAAGCATTCAAGGCCAGGGTGGATGGGGCTTTGACCAACCTGGTCTAGAGGGAGGTGTCCCTGCCTATAGCAGGGGGTTGGAACTAGGTGATCTTAAATATACCTTTCAACCCAAACCATTCTATGATTCCATGATGATTCTATGAAATACACGTCCTATTATCTGCTCTTTTATGTTATTATTTAAATAATATATAGAGAAAATATTGAACTAAAGGATGTGTGTACTCCCCTTATTTTGTTTCCAAACTTAAAAATCTATTACCTCCTGAAGGGAAATAGATTATCACTATTCAGTTTGACCTTTTGAGTTTGATTTATAATATAATCAAATGCATCTAGCACACGCATACAAACATTGCATTTGCTTACTGATCAAGATCAAGATGTGCAGATCTTTCTAAAATTTTGTATATCCTCATCATATTTTGTTCAGACTGTTGTCTGTAATTCCCTGGATGCCACTTCAGCAAACAATATTTCCTACATTCACAAAGGACAAAACAGAGTGTTCTGAGATGCATAAATGCCTATTAAAAGGTATCTCTCTGCCTCTGTAGATCTTACGTGATCTGTTGTTTTCAGACAGAGAAACAGAGAAAGGGGAAAAATCTTGATGCATTACTGATGCATCAAGATTTTTCCTTATTACTTTCTCCTCCAAAGAAATTATGTGCAATTATACACACACAGAGTGAACAACATATTGGCATCACATTTCATGTTATCCAGCCCTACCACTCTGGTTAAAATCAGAAGAAACATTTAAGTAGATATATATTTCTTTTCAGCCTCAATGGAGACAACATGGACTAATAGGTATATATACCTATGTGTGTGTGCATTGAAGAACATTCAATTAAAATGTGCTTTGGCAATGTCAAAACATGTTGTTCCACTGTGGCCTGACACTCATCAGCTTCTTTGACAGCTGGAGTCCCTCACGGGAGTTTTGCTTTGAATGCTTCAGGCTCTTAATCTTTTCTGTGGCTTTGACTTTCCAGATGGACCACAAATCCAGGATACGCCATAATCTTATCGCTCCAGGGTTCAAACAAAGCAGGTCAGTGTACTGTAGCATACTGTGAATGAGATTCAGGCCAAGAACCTTACCTGTAATATTCACTGAGTGTAAAAGTTAGTGACCTTCATCTTCCATGCAGGTGGATGTCCAGAGGGCTGCAAATACTGAATTGACACAGAAAATTTCAGCTCAGTCTGACAAGGCAAATGTTTCAGTTTAGACTGACTTAACCGAAAAGAGTAACAAGGTAAAAACACCAAACTTTACCTTTTCAGTGGAGTGGGCAAGCAAAGAAATATTACAGAGTATTTCCTATCATTATCCATCATCACTTTTTACAAATCCAGCAGCTCCTCAGATATCATTCTTTCAGATTTTCAGTTCCATGATTTCTGGACAGCTGGCAGAAAAAGGCAATGCACAGCTTCTCTCAGTCAGTCTTTCAAACTCCAAATCAGTCTTACAGCAGTACCAGCATTTAACTTCCTAGATGTGAGTAGTTACATATTTTCCTGATCTTTTTTTCTTTTTCCAGCTCCCTTAGTTTCTCTCATTCACACACATTCACAGTCACATGCTCTTGGCTTTCCATTTTGCTGATCCGCTTCTGCAATTTCCAGTCTCGTCTTTTATTTATTTACCTGTTTATTTATAGTACAGGTTCGCACACATAAGTACGCACATATAATCCCCTACACTGAGCAAAGCTTTTCTACTTTTCCTCACTCTCTTTCTCTCTTAATGGTACCTATACCCTGTCAGATGAAAGATGCTCTCTCTGGGGATAACTGAACTGTGCAATAACATGTGCAGATCACATATCTCTCTGCATTTTTTATGGAGGAGATTAAGATGGTGGCAACTATATCATTTTCACTGAAAGCAGTAGGAGAACAGGAGATACAAAGCCTTTTCTCTTTCTCTTTTCTCTCTCTCTTTCTCTCTCTCTCTCTCTTTTATTTTTTCTTTTTTCTTTTTTTTTTTTTTCAAATGTGGTTTCCCAGGATTTAGCCCAATTAGAATATGATCACTTCTTAAGCATTCTGGCCATTATGTTTTGTTTTGTTTTGTTTTACCTTTTTATACTTTCAGTGCCAACTTCTTGGACTGATCTCCTCTTTTTTTTTTTTTTCCTGTGGTCTGTTTCTGTCATGTTTCATATAGTCATGCTTACCATTGTCAGGTGAACACAAAATATAACCTATTCAATCAAAACCAGACTCTGTTGTTTCTACACACCTGAGCAAGCAAACAAAGATGATGTCCTCCCTGCCTGATCCCAGAGATGCTTTTGCAACATCCTGGCCATTGTCTCAAGCACACCTGGCTCAACCTGAGCACTCAGAGGCTCTCGCTGATGAGTGGCAGGAAGTGACATACACTTGCTGGCTTACCAGATCGTGCTTAAAGAAGCAAAGCTGACATGGCTGTGTCTATATTCCACACTTGGGCTCTCCTAAACACTCATGACAGACAGCATTTAATCCTATCTCTTCGTATGACAACACTGGCTTGCTTCTAGGGTGGGCTGGCCATCTCCACCATCCAAAGCATAGCACCATGCTCCCTCTACAGCGTATCTGCTCAAAACATTTAGAGCATATGCTAACTGCTGTCATGACCATATCTACAGACTACTTTACCATCACAGTTATGAGGCAAGACCTGTTCTATCTATCTAGATGAAATCTGGGAGGTAAAAGTAAGAACTCTGGAGCTATTTAGGTCATTCAAAAGATCACTAATTTCCCTTTTTGCTATAGTATACATCTATACAACAATTTAAATAAACTGTTTAATTTGGTGGCTCATTATTTAGTTTGCGTTTGTCTTTCAAACTAAACATATCTTGCTTCTTCCATTTATATCCCTTTGTTTACAGCCTTGTAGTATGCTTTACAAAAAAAAAAAAAAAAAAAAAAAAAAAAAGAAATAACCATAAAGCACTGATGTTCAGAGGTTTACTAGCAACACATAAATATTTATATATAGTCTGTTCTGAAGACTTTCCCTTGAGTTCAAATACATGTATAATGCAGACATTTATATATTTTCATATGAAAGGTTCAATAGAGATGAGACAGTTTCTTGCTGTCCTTCATTTAATACACTGAGCTTGAAGGTCAACGCTCTTTTATTTTGCCTTTGAAGATTTGAATTTGTGTTGGGTTTTTGTCTTTGTGTTTAGGGCTCAGTCATGAAGATGCTTTACAACAGCAGCCCTTTACCTCGGGATGTGGGGTTCAAGTCCTAATCTAATGCAGACACCGAGAGGCTAGTGGTGTCATCATGCTCTCTAGTGGCTGCTTCTTTGCTGAGCAGCTGACATGCTGCAGGGAAGGCAGGCACAGGCCTGTGATTGCCACCTCAAACCACTCGACCTGAAGCATAGAAGGAAGAACGAAGGGCTGTTTGGGTTTGGCACTAGTATCTTGTAAACCATAACTTAATCTCTCATCTCAAGGAAGTGGTAAATAAATGTCTTAATGACAATATTGCCGTTATTTTGAATATTTTTTTTTTTTGTCCCTTATTTTCTTCCTGGCTATAAATCCCTCACTTGAAATCTAGAATAAAAAATGTGCAAACTGGCAAAAAAAAAAAAAAAAAAAGTCAAACAAATCCAAAATTTTTAACTAATTTCCTCAAATGTACCTAAAAACTGCAATAAAAAGAAGAACAGATGATTTTGAGAATGGCCTGGCTGATATCAGTGGGCTTTGAGCCACGAGGCAAACATACTGAGGGTTATCAGTAGAGTAAATTTCTTGATTTTGTCAACTGGTACAGGGCCCTTCCAGAGGAAGGGTTTTCTTACATTTTAGGATTATAAATTTTCTGCTGAATTGGTCCATGAAGTACAAAATAACCTACAATGTTCATAAAGAGACTGGAATTGAAACCTATGTAAATCTCAGAGAAGGTTTGGTCCAAGTTAGGAGTGGCAATGAAGAATTATTTTCTTAGGCCAAAAATCTGCAGTAGAATTAAAATGAGATTCATCAAAAACAAATGAATCATCCTTTCTGATCATACCTCTAGCAGAAAGTAAACTATTGTCTTAAGAAGATGATAATTTTGCTTTTCAAGTTTATTTCAGTTTAATGCTAAAATATCAAGCTAGCAATATGGACTGACATCTTGATGAAGTGATTTGGTTGTGACTCTAGTCCTGGACAGTGTCACTTTGCCTACTCTCTCTAGCATCCTGTTCATACACATATTTTATGTCTCAAACTAAATATTCTTCACCATTTTTAGGCACGTGGTGCTGGGAAGTCATTCCTTCTCCTCAGGCTGCAAGCAAAAGGGTTTGTTGACTTTGTTTGCTCTACAGTGGGGGTGATGATGTGGGGGCTAATGAGAAAAAAAATCAAAGCGACACTTTCCATTTGTGGGATGTAGGAGGTCAAGGGAAACAGAAGTCCTTGTAGATGTTGTACAGGAGATACACAGATGGCTTCGGGGGTGTGGCAGACTCTGTTGATGTTAAAAGGAAGGAAGCCAAAAAAGATCTGTGACAGATGCTCTCAAGAAATGAAGTATTTAAAGAGGATTGCATTAACTTTAAAAATGTTAGAAGTGTTGTTTACCTAACTTCAAGTTTTTGTCAGTAGATGTGTTCCCAGTTGAATAAAATGTATTTCCTTCAAAATTAAATATGTAGAGAAGTAATCATTACTGCCTTTGACTTTGGAACAATTTCAGTTGGAAAACACTTGAAGCTTATTCTCCATAGGATGTACCACACAGACGCTTGGCCTAATGGAAGCCAATGGAAGATTCAACCATTTATAATAGTGATAATCTTGACAGGAGAGAGAGAGTTCTCCTAAAATCTTACCATGACTTAGAGGGGCCAGTACTTCAAAGGCCTAAAGGTGCATAATGCCTTAGATTACACCACTTTGGTTCACAGAGTGGCTGTTGCTTAAAAATCAGTTTCACAGAATCATAGAATCATAGAATGGCTCAGGTTGGAAGGGACCTTAGAGACTGTCTAGTTCCAAACCCCTGCCACGGGCAAGGTTATCACTCACAAGACCCGGCTGCCCAGGGCCCCATCCAATCTGGCCTCTCCAGGGATGGGCATCCACAACAGAATTTCCTATGCAATGGTTTTGTTTTGGATAAATATTTCATAAGTTCCAGATGAGCTGGAGGGATGGGATGAAGGTTGCAGGGGAGATACTGCAAATTTGGAGGTTACAGGAGGGTGTTCAGCAAAGTCCACCTGTAAGGGGTTGTGCTGTGGGATTGTGCCACAAGAAAGCAGACAAATTAGGATATTATAAGGAACTAGAAGTGTGGTTACCTTAGAAACTGATGTAAGAAATTCACTAAATTATTAATGTGCCCGAAAATTAAGAAAAGCCAAGATTTCTAGTATATGGCAAATTAAGCTTAAGGATTTCTCTTCTGAAATGAAGGCAGTTTTAATATTTAGCAAGCTGAGATATTTTCTTCAGTCTTTTTTGCCATAGTGAGAGAAAGGTACTCAAAAAATACCCAAACAGCAGTGAAAATCAAATAAATACATTTTTAACTGAAATTGCCCAAGAGTGTTTCCTTCCTATTCTTTTTTACTGTTTTCCTGGATTTTGCCTCCTTATCTCTTTTCCCTCCTTGTTTTTTATTTGGGATCCTACAGTCTTGGCCTTAGGGAGGACTTCCAGTGTTGCTGAACTGGTCATTAACTGCAGGTTTTTTTTTTGTCTTTTGCAGGGATTACTCTCTTTCAGGAAAATGCTTTGAGCAGCAGTTCTGCCTTGGTGAGTGCTACATGCTGTGGAAGAGGGAAACTATGAAAACATTTGAGGTTCAAAAAAGCTTTGTTAGTTTTTTTCTTAAAAGTACACTTAACTTTGGAAGGGCAGAAATGCTATATCAAACCATCAAGTATCTCACCAAATAGGAGGATATTATTTTTGGACATAGTTCAGAAGCAGGAAAACTTTATTTGTTTTTATCCACAAGGAATAAAATAATTTTAGAATATTTTACATGATGGAAGTATACACGTTTGAAGTTTTGCCTCTCGAGAGCAAAAATTCAAACAGAGCTGATTCTGAAGCCCCAGCTTTGATAGATATCCATCCTACTGGCTAAGCTAAAATAATAAGCTTGATATAAGAGTAATTTGGGGTCAGACAAAGAGGATGATATCTCTAGAAAAAAGAAAGAGGAAGCTTGTGTCTGCCTGAGAAATGCTGATCATCAACAAAGAAGCCTAAATATTTGCTGGAAATATTTTCACAGCTTGATAATGTCATGCTGGGAAGTCCATGCTCTGAGTCTCTCTTTCCAAAAGCAGACTTGGTGCATGAGTGTGCATCTTGCTGGCAATGAGTCACCTGGAAAATCTGTCGTTTGGTTAAAGTATGAGAACAGGGGTGACTGCAGTTTACACTATGCAAGAGTACTTTAATGCCATCATTTGGGCAAATAATTCAAAATGTGTTGCCTGAAGCAATGGGTTGCTACATTGCTCACTAGTTGTTTTTATTGCTTACTTGCCTGCTGGATGCATGTTTAAAAAAGCTAATTAGAGTGGACTATGTTATTTACAGTGTTAGACTTTAACAGAAGAAAGCTTACTGTATAATCTCTTTGCCTTAAGTGTGTTTGAGTAGCAATTACTTCAGGGAACCTAAGGGGAGCCAGCTGGAAAAAAAAAAATCAGCAATTATTTTTACACCACAAAACATTCCTCTCCCTAAGTGGCAGTATGAAGTATTCCCATGCTGTTTACCTGTTACTGGATTATATCAAATGAAGTCTTCTCTGTGTACATACCATATCACTTTGGGGTGCAGTTTGTTTCAGACCAATGTGTTCCACATTGTATTTCAGTGTGAGTAATACCTGTAACAGAAAGCAGAACTAGAAATGATCACAGCATTTCCTTCTTGTCCTTCCTCTATAATGCCTAGAATTTAGGTATTGATGTGGCTTCCACAGCCATTTTTAAATTGCTTTTCTGCTTTCATATTACTTCTTTTTTATTTTATTATTATTATTTATATTTATTATTATATTTATTTATTTATATTACTACTTATTCATATTTCATATTATAATTCTTCCACATTAATGAAAGCTAAATCCAACTCAGGCAGGCTAAAGCCTTTACCTCCTTTTATGCTAAAACATCAAAAATCTGCGATACGAATCATTTCCTTGATAGACAAGAACCCTAGCGATGATAGAGCTCCCTGTCATCTCCAACAGGAGGTGGGTATATTTAGCAATATATAGGCTTCACTTGGGTTATTCATAGAAGCATAGAATGACAATGGCTTGGGTTGTAAAGGACCTTAAAGATCATTGAGCTCCAATCACTGGAATGAAATTCACTGGAATGGGCTGCCCAGGGAGGTAGTGGAGTGACTGACCCCGGAGATGTTCAAGGAACATTTGGATTTTGTGTTGAGGGATATGGTTTAGTGAAAACTATTGGTAATAGGTGGATGGTTGGACTGGATGATCTTGTAGATCTTTTCCAACTTTGGTGATTCTGTGAATCCACCTGCCGTGATCTGGTGGCCACCCACCAGCTGAGGCTGCCCAGGACCCCATCCAACCTGGCCTTGAACCCCTCCAGGGATGGGGCACCCCGTGCTCTCTGGGCAGCCTGTACCAGTGCCTCACCGCCTTCCGAGTAAAGAATTTTCAGTGAGACATTTTAGACAAAGTAGGGAGCTAATAAACATTGGAAGCAGATTTATTCCTACCTTGCAAACACATCAATTAAGGCTCATGTCCCAGATGAAATTTTTAAAAATTTTAAGTCTCTGCAACTTCTCCCAGGTACAGTGATATCATTCCTATCCACACTGTTTTGTGAAAATGATGGAGAGGTTTATGCTAGCCAGAAAGCTCTTTTATCAAATAATACCATACATTTTTCACAAGGGCCTTCACAAGCAGACGCAAAAACAAACTAAAGAGGTTAGAGGGATTTGGCAGCCCTGCTGGCACTACAGCTCAGTAGGAAGCCAGTTGAACTGGAATCACACAAAGCAATTCAGGATATTCCCTATATCTCAGCCCACATGTTCAGTCTCAGAACCAAATACGATGACTGTACCCAGCACAGGGAGGTGTCTGAGGAGGAATCTAGGGAAGAAACAAAAATTTCCCTTTTTCATGACTTCATTTTGACAATCCAGATTTCTGTTCCAAATTTACTTCTTGCTGGGGAGGTTGTAGCACAGAATGACATATCTAAGGGAGGGAAAAAAATCTGCTACTAAGTCCATACAAAGGAGGAAAGCTACACTTTGATGAGTAGGAATTTGCTCATGTTTCTGCCTTTAGCACTTCATTCCACTGAGTTCAGTGTCAAGGAAGCCTATTTTAGCAGATTCTCACATTCTACTTTGTGTTATTAGGTGCATGGATAAGAAAATTTGGGAAGATTTTTGTTTGGAGGTCTTTTGGAGCTCTCCTGGAAGCCTGTTAAGCTACTTTTGTGATTAAGATTCTGGATGTTGTTTTTGTTTGTTTGTGTGTGTGTGTGTGTTTTTAAGGACTCAATTTTAATTACTTGGCTGTTTATATATTTCCATATCTGTTAAGATTATTTTTTCTAGTATTTAAGGCTGATTTGCAAGAGCAAATTTAACATTTTACTAGCATTCATTGAGTTCCTCCAGCACATTTTGTGAGATTAACAGAATATTCTAAAAACATTTTGCTCCCAGAGAGCTGCCTTTTGAACATGAACTGTGATAAGTGATGGCATAGATAAAGCAAAAAATCCTCTACCATTTTATGGAGAGATTCTCCCTAACAAGTATGTATATACCTAATATATATATGTAGTATGTATGTATATCTAGTATATATGTACCTACCTAAATGCGTATATAAAATTATATATATATATACCTTTTATATATCATAGAATGATAGAATGATATTCATAGATTCATAGAATCACAGAATCGTAGAATGGCTTGAGTTGGAAGGGGCCTTAAAGATCATGTAGTTCCACCCTCTCTTGCCATGGGCAGAGTTGCCACCCACCAGACTAGGCTGCCCAGAGCCCTACCCAACCTGTATAGATATCCATATATTAGGAAAAATAGCTTCTCAGGTGCCTTATGCAACTCTGTACCCAACAACTATGTGTAAATGAGAGGGCATCAGGGCCTTTCCTGATGTGTCAAAAACATGTTGAAGTGCCACCCGTTTACTCCTGGTAAACGTAGCACAAATGCTACAGTAATGACTTGCAGTAATGGCTTTCTTTGAGTGCCTGCGTGGAGATTTGTGAGTATGGTTCCAATTCAATAGCAAAGTAATAAATAGAACTGCTGCTTGGAGGACTGCTTCCTTAACTAGTGAATACCAGAGAGTGATGTAGAAAAAGGTTTGAATCAGGATCAGCTTGCTACCAAGTTTGCCTACATCTGGAGGTGCTGTGCAGTCTTCAGACCTTTTGGAAGCATTTGGTTTGCAGCCTTCGAGTCTGTGTTCCCCAGCTGTTGCTCCATAGATGCTGTTCATTGTGTTTTCCTCAGTCTCACTTAGATATTTAGACAGCTTTAACATCCCTCAGCCTCAAAACTTCTATGTCAGAATGTTTCTGTGGGGTTTCTTTCAGCGTCTGTCCAGCTCTGACACAGCTGCTCAGGCTGACACACGTTGCTGTTGGCAGCAATGTGAATTAGTGCTGCAGTGACAGCCACTCCGTGACAGAAATGCCTCTGCAACTTCGGATGCTCAGAGATCTGTAAGCCCGGGGAAAGCACAGCCTGGAGAGCGTGAGCTGAGAGAGGCGAGTACAACTGGAAAACCCGACAAGAAACATCAAAAGAGAAATATGAAGCTGAGATTTGAAAAGGTAAATTTCAAAGCCGTTTCCATCTGGCTGTGCTGATTGCACTGGAGTGAAGCAAATTGAGAGCAAGCTGTTTCCAAAGGGTAATGAGACTTGCAAGGCACAATGCAGGCCAGGGACGTGGTGCCAATTGTTTGGGAATACAGAGGTCTGCCTGAAATCCCTGCCTGAGAGGATGAAAAATAAGGAGATAGGGGGATAAGAGGGTTAAATACTCACAAGTGTGCCTCCGTCATCATGGGATTGTCATGCTCCTTCTTCCAGAACATTATTGCCTGCACTATGCAGATAGAGAGTCCCCTGTCCACAGGAGAAAAGATAAATGAGCACCTCTGGAATGAGGCTGTGCCTTAGAGTAAGGGATTAAATTCTCTCCTCCTTTCTATGTCAGCTCTAAATCTAACTTTTCTTCAAGATTGAGCTTAAGTATTACTGTCATAACTCAGTCTCACCTTGGAAATCACAGTCCATGTCTCTAAGCTCTCAATGGGTTTGGCATTTGAACAGAAACTTTTCCTTCCTATATACATCACACTGACTTCATCTTTAAAGGCAGTGACTTCATATTGTTGGCAGAACTCTGTTCTTTGAGGTTGATTTGGAGTTTGGGGATCCTGCAGGAGAGAAACCTCTATACAACAGGATATGTTCTCCAGCTTCTTTGCCTCTAATCACCACTGGAGAGCTCTGCAGTGAAACTCAGAACAGGAAGCAGTACCTTTATATTGGGTGAAATGACTGCTTACTCTCCAAAATTTGATTTTATTATTATTTGGTATTTTTAAAATTATTTTCTTTAAGACAAAATCTAGATATTCATACTTTTGCCAAATGTCTGTCATATTAAAGGTACTATGAAGAAAGGGGAAGTAGGCAACAGGTAGGAATAAGAAATGCTTGCACCAAAATAAAGAAATTGAATGTAGCAGTGTTGAAAACCAAGAGCGATTAAATGAAAGAGCTGCACTGAAAACTGAACTGTCAGTGGTTTAGCGTCTGAGCAGCTGTACTTGGATGCTATTGGTGTGTAACAAACTGTGGAAGTTCCATTTGGAAAGCCACAGATTTAGTTTCTAATCACAGGACTACATCTTAGAAGATATTCTTGTGAGTATAATGAATAAAGAAACTGAGAGCAATGGAAAGAGATCATCTCCTTTTTCCTTATTTTTTGTATTTTATTTTATTTTTTTAAAGGAAGGCATTTTTAATCAACTATCAGGAATTCCAGTGTTGCTCACTACCCCAACTCATTGCCATCTGTCACTGAGCTGCATACCCGTACCAAACCGGCCTTTATAGCCAATGAATTTGGATACTTCCAGTTACTCTCTTGGTGGAAAAAAAATTGTCCAACACCTTCTCATGGCCGCACTAAAAGTAGCTCTGTGCAGGTCCTACACTGTGAGCTCCTCATCATGAAGAATTTCTTTTTATATACCGAAATCATTCCAAATCCAAGGATTACCTGTTAAATTATTAACGTCCAGTTTCAGGCTGAAGTTTATCTCTCATTGTGCAAGCTAAATGGAGGACTAAGAAGGGATAAGCAACCTTACATCTCTCCAAAAACATAGTGATGAAACTGAAAACATACATAATAGAAGCTAAAGAAGCAGAAAAGTTCTGAAGGTACTAAGGAAGCAGAGGCTGCTTTAAATTCAGTCCTGTACATCAAAACCATCTTTAAATATCTTTAAAAGTTTTCTCCATGCTGTGAGCAGATACCTTTTGGACTACTTGTAAAGAATTGAAGCTGCAGTCCGTGTACAAGCCCTTCTATTTTCAGTAACACGATTTTGGTGAAGCTTGTTGAATTGTGATGAACATCAGTAGCAATGACCACTCCAAGTAACAGCTATTTCCCCATATAGTGTTCTCTGTGCTGTTCTGGATTCCCTCCACTTAGCCCTTGTCCCTGCTGAATTGAAGGCAGTGATTCAGACACAACTTCGCCGGAAGACATTAGTTCACTGAGCCTCAAAAGGAGCTACAAGCCCATTGACCTTTAGAAGCTACAAGGCAGCATGACAGCACGTCCTCCCCCCTGCAATGTGTACCACGGACAGATATGATGGAAAAGGCAGTTTGCATACACAAAGCTTTATAAATATGAGGATTCACAACTGGCAGAATATTAGAATACAAGTGCTAGCGGGCCAGGGTAATCAAGATGAGACATAGCAATGGGTGAGTGTTAGTTCTCAGCTTCTCTATAGGCTTCTTGGCATTTCCATTTAGAATTAAATTTCTTTGGTGAAAATGACCTTCTTAGTAGTAAAACTGAGTTTTTTAACAACTTTCTTGACCTCAAACAAGAATGGTTGTGGTCTGTTTTTTCAGTCTAGGGGGGAAGTTTTGGCTCCAAGAACTCTGCACTGCTATAGAAATTGTGAAACCAAGCAAGAGACTGAGAATCAAGTGTTGTAGATACAGCTGCAGAGATAGATATATATGTTGTTTATATACTTATATGTAACTTGCGTATAAATCTTGCTCAACTGTGTATTAATGTATATGGATTAATTCTATGAATATAAATACTTCATATAAATAAGGTAAGCAGAGATTACGTCAGAGGCTTTATCTACACGTCTCATATATGTATCACATATATAAAATATGCAAAAATAATTTTCCATATAGCAGATCTGTTTTCCAGATCCCTCCACCAGTGTATCTTAAAACTAATATAAGGAGCAGCATATTCTAAGAACACATAAATATGGTATTGCTAGCGTCAAGAGAGACTGAACCAGTGTGCTAGCAACATGTACAGTGAGCCAGCCAACAGCAAAGAGGTCATTGTATTGTGGCTCACTGAGAGCAGACTTGCAGACTTATAGAGAGAAAAAAACTCAATGTTTTTTTTACTATAAAAAAAAAAATGCTTTCATTCCATTCATGTATTCATTTGTGTGCTGTTTCTAGTTTCATCTTTCAGAAACAAAGGCACTCAGCTATGCATACTCTCATGAGCATTTCACCATCAGTTGTGGCAGAAGGTGCAGAACTGTTAAAAATGAATAGTAGAAAAGAGAGGTGACTGGTGGACAACCCAGGTAGAAAGTAATAGCTTCTGACAGCAATGCTCACAGCGGCCTTCACAGTAACCAGAATGTAATGTGACTTCTTTGACACCTGCACTGTGCTTTTTCTTTCGGTAATAGCCTAGCTCAATGTCAGACAGCAGGCACTGGCCTCCGGACTACTCATCTTGCTTTGTAATAAAGAAGGTATGGGAAGTCCGTTCTCCCAGGTGAGGGAAGTGGCAGGATTTTCCTTTCTTTTCTATAGCTTAGGAACAAGGAAAAGTGTGCATCTCTGTGCTTACAGACAGGCACTTCTGGATCTGAGGCACAGGCTGTGGGATGCTGTGGTCTTTGTGTAACTTCTTTGTAGAGAGAGTAATAACCTTTCCAATAAGAACCGATACCCCAACCACACTGTAGTTCTTTCAATCTTCCCACTCCATAGCACCGAGGTTCACAAATATTAAGAGCATTATGTAATTAGTAGCTCGTATTTTTCATCAAGCGCTCATTTCATCAAAGTACTCATTTTCCTTAGATATCCAGCTTCGGTCTCTTGATTTACTTTATGTAATGCAAAATAGCATTTGAAGGAAGAGAGTTCATGCAGTATTAATGCCTGGTGCCTGATTGACTGCAGTGATTTCAAAGGACTTATGGAGTATCAATCTGAGGGCAGAAATGAGCTCTTTCAACTTCTAAAACTTATTCCCACTAAGTCAAGCTGGGTTCAGAGCTCTCAACATCCTTCTTGTAGTTTGCAGTTTACAGTGCTGGACTGTAGTTCTACAGTTTACAATTATGTGTGAACTGAGGGAGAGTTAAACAAGAAGTTCTGAATTCAGCTTATGAATAAGTCATTCTTCTGCACTTAAAATAAAACAGCATTTTTTTCCCTTTGTCCATGCAAAATTTTTCTATTAGTATCTGGGTTTGTATTTTCTGAAGACTATTTCTGTGCATCTGTTATAAATATTTATGCAATAAGAAAAAATTTTGGAACTCTGTCAAGAAAATCAAATGAGAACATGTCCACATGCTTCAAAAATAAATGCATAAAGTGTTCAAGCGACGCTACTATTGAATCAGTACATCCCATGATCTTAGTGCAAGATGGTTGTGCTGAGGATGGATTAGGATATTGCTACCTGGATGTCATTTCAAAATTACATTCCGTCAACAAAATGGAAATTTTAAGTAAAAAAGCAACAGTAAGAGTTGCCTATCAAGGCTATGCATAAATCTATCAGCACGATCCCTCATAAATCACATGGTTTACTTACAAGACTTGCATTACACTTAACAAAAGAGTCTCTAGAAAACCCATGATAATCTCTCATTTACACTGCTGCATTTAAAGTCTTTGTGGATAAAACACTGTACAGAGATGCTGATGGAACTGATTAAAAGAGCAATGTTAAGATTGTTTCAAAAAAATTTTTACTCTTCCAATACAAATATACACGTGGATTGCATTATTTAAATAAATTTCATTTCATGTAAGTTTTACCTGTGTCAAAGAAAAAGGTGTCACTGCAGGTAACAGTTGAGAGTAGTCTATAAATTATTCCTTTGAATTTTTGCCTTCCTCTCTTCTCTATAAATCAAAGATTAAATCTGTTTAAAAGAGCCAAAGTCCGCCTTCAAATGTGGGTGTGCATCTCACTTAAATGTCAGGTGGAGTCAGGTGCTCAGATTAGAGGAAAGAATTTCACATTGTGATGAGAAAAATGTTGCGGAAAGGAGTCCTGTGGGGGAAAAGCTCTGTGGCTATTTTTAGGCAAATAATTTTAAAGCCAGATTTGAAGATGGAAAATAGAGAGGAAAGAAAATCCATTTGGAGAAAGAACTTACTAGTGGATAACTTATTTTTCAGTTCTGATTTCTTTTTTAATGTTTTGCTGCTCAATATTAAGCAAAGTATTCTAGAAATACAGTTCAAGAAAAGCCAAACTTGTACAAGCGAGATGAATGACAGTTTTGCTTTAAAAGGTATTTCCTACATTCCTCTAAAATGCTTGCTCTTGCTGTCAGCTGTAAGTCCTGTGGACATGCCATTTTTATCCACCCCAGCCCTGTCTGGGATAAAAACAGTGAAAACCATTCTGGTTGGTTTAATTTTCAGTATTCAGGTTGAGGAAAGCTTAACAGGGTATCACCAACTGATGTTAACTGTCGGAGTGACCTAAATAAAAATAAGTTTCAGAACAACTTGGATCTGAAATCTGAATCTTTCTGAATTTTATTATGTCTTTGATAATGAGGAGTCAAAGAAAGTTTATTGGGACCAGTGTGAATGGTTCTGATGGATAACTTTGGCTAACACAAGGCCAGGTGCATCTTAACCTGTGCTACCAACCAAACTCTTCCATTGGTTTACATGTTATTGGGATACTGACAGTCATAAAACAAAGGTTGCTCTGTTGGGAAGCACGGAAGAAAGAAAGAGGATCAGCTGTTTATTTTGAACAGTTTGAAGAGCCATTTCTCAAAACTGCTTCTATTAAGAGTCCCTGCACAATGTCTGTACATATACATGTAATGCATACAGCTCAATTTACTTTCATAATGCCTCTCAGGTTCAAGTCCATTAAGGTTTTTACTTGCTTGTTAGTTGGTTGTTTTTTTTCAGTCCTCATTCTTACTATTATGTTTTAGTGAGATTTTTTTTGTATAATACAAGTAGGAGAACTTCTCTAACTAAAATGTCAATTAAGTTGTGCTTCTTCTAGAAAAATATCTAATCTTGTTTTATAGTAGACAATGATAGAAAGCTCAAGCTCAATCTTTTCCTGAATAAAGAGCTCCAAAGTTTAACTCAAAAAAAAAAAAAAAAAAAAAAAAAAAGGAAATTATGCCTGATGTCTCACCTCATTTCATCTCACTTCAGCTTCCAGCCTTGGGATTTTTGCTCTTGCACTTTTGAATGTTGGAGATGTATAGCATCAGAAGCATCTTCACTCAGAGGTACTTATGCACAGTGCTCAGGTCACCTCCTAATGATCTCACCAGCTAAATAATGGATTGAATTACTTGAATTACCCCCAGAAGGTATTATTTCCACATCTATAACCATTTACCTTTTATACTGCTTTCCAAAGAATTTACACAGTTTTCTTTTCTCATGGTTCTGCTTAAAGGCAAATTCCACATACGTCTTATTTTGCTAATTGTGAAGTGAAATATTTCCTTCTTTCTGCTTAAATCAGGAAACCTGCCACAGGAGTGCCAATATTACAGAACCCATGCATTCCTAGTGTCTCAGATTGACAGAATATGAGAGCAGAACAACTTATATAAAGATGACAGCTAAGATTGATTTATTATAAAGAAAGCACTAGATACATTCTCCATATCAGAAAGCATTTCGTGTTGAACACAGCATAGAAGAATGCACAAACAACATTGTTACATAAAACGAAGGTAAGGCTTGACCTTCGAACTCGTCAAGAAGAAACTTGTAATACTGCTGGGGAAGAAAACCTGTCATATGGACATATTTCTAGACATCATCAGCTTGTTTGGAAATATGTTTTGTAAGAAAGCAAAGCATAAATTCTCCATGTCATATTTTTTTTTTTTTTTTTTTTACCTTTCTCTATGCCTAATGCTGCGCAATGTTAGTGATGTTTGCCTTACTTTGTTATGTCCTCTGAGTTTTACAGGACAATGTAGCATTTCAGCTGACAAATTTCTTCAGCAAACAGACATGATTGTCCTGATAAATGAGGATCATAGAGCTACTTACTCTTGACACTTGTAACTTTGTTCCTTCCTTACCCTGTACCCCAGATACTACCCAAAGTGCTTTATGGTTTTGTTGTTTTTTTTTTTTTTTTGTAAATAAAGGCAGAATTGTCTGTGGTTGTTTAAATGCTCGCCATGAGACACTTGAGGTTAGATTCATTGTACCTGATTTCAAGTGTTTGCAATGATAATCCAACTGAGACAGTCGCACAGGAACCACTTTGTAGTCAGTGGAAAAAAATTGCAACATTAGGGCACATTTATCCCATCTTCGTTGTTCCTACAGCTTATTTTACTTCTAGTGACACTCCTCTGACTTTATATCTTTAAATATGGTTAAGATGCCATGACTGGTTATTAGAAGTTTCTACCTTAATATGTGGGAGTTGTATATTCCTCACGTATTTTAATATAGCTTCTTGTTAAGCTAGAAATATCAAACCCAGTTGAACTGCTGCCTCATTCTCACCCAGTACTCTGTCACTACAGACGTCACACTGTTTTTGTCAACTACCTGGTTTGAGAAGACCAGGTCAGAGCCATACTGCCATGAATCCTTCTGGCGTTACTTGAGCTGTGTAGATATTTGCTGTTGCCACAGTGGCTGCTGTCTTCCGAAGTCTAAGTACAGTAACAAACTAATTGAGGCCATTTTGGGATTGACTTTGATGGCAACATCACTTTTTCAAGCTACAGGTATGGAAGGCAAAATGGCACACTTCATAACTACAAAAAGTACATAGCTTGGCCAAAACTAGTTGGACACAGTAATGTGCCATCCTTGTTGCCTTTGCTTCGGCAACCTCTGATTAATGTCCCGTCGTGAAGTGCTCAGACAGCCACGGCCAAATCACACGCTTTTATGACACCAATGTGGTGAGCGGCAAAATGGCGTTTATTGCAAGCAACACACTCTTCTTACAGTTGCCCCTTATATCACAGTGCTACCAATCACCCTTGCTACGGTTATCTGTGCCCAATAGACGTGTGGCATGTCTTGTCTTGCCACGTCTCATCATGGTTTCTCATGAGTCAAGGAGCCCCCGCAGAGCCTGATATCTTCCACAGCCCCCCTTTCCGTATTCCGTTAACCACGCAAGGGGGCCCACACAGATCCTGTTACGCCTGATGACCTTGACAGCCCCCGCTTTAGTATTTCGTTGACTACATCTCTAACTTGCGTATTTTGTTAACTACACATCCTATTTTCTCCTGAAATACTTTTTTCATTATGACAAATCTTGGCACATAGATGATTTTTGTATCTGTGACAGGACTTTATAAGTCCTTCTGTGTTAGGAACACAAAAACCAGTGCAAAGTTTTGTTTATTAGCAGTGACAGAAGATGGTTTCACCTTGCTCCATATCTGGGCAGTTTTCCTGCCCCTTACTACTTAAATGATATAGGAAATATGTGCCAGCCATGCAAGACATTTCGCTAAGTGCCTTTGTTCTTGGTAGTTGTAATGGCTAGAGCCTACCAAATACTATAAATAAAGTTGTTTTTCAGCCAGGACAGACTGACTGATAAGGGTCACTAAATGCTTCCCTGCTGGACTGTGAAATCAATGAAAAGTTTAATCTGGTATGATCTGGAAGTTTGTCAAGTTTAGAAGAGTCAATATGAGCTAAGGATATAGAATATAGCAATGAAAAAAGCAAAGGAGAAATAAAGTCTGGACATGGAAACCACAAGCCACCACTTTCAGGCTTGAAAAACAGAAAAGAGAACCTGAACTATCTGTGTAACAGCAATGCTATAAAATAGCTATTTGGATTTTTCTTCACCATCATACTTCTTTTTTTATGTCTACTGCTAACTGGTGTCTGTCAGAGAAGTTAAGCACTATGCACTAAAATCACTATTTATTTTGCAGGATGGCTGCTTTTCTCTAGATAGAGGGTATGCTGGGATTCATAAGTCAGATGGCATTATTGGAGTATACATGGACTTAAGATTGTGAGGAGATCTGAAAGATTTTAAAAACAGAGGAAATCTTTTGTCTTCAGCAGGATTTACTCTAGCTAACCCATGAACAGCATGGCTTATCAATGAAGCAATAGAAATTCTTTATCCCTTTTGGCTCTTGTAAAACATCCCACACACTGAGATGTAGCTGCCCAGACAGTAACCGGGTAAGAAGAACCATGTGTGGGTATTGGCTTTGAGTTAACTTCTACCTACGTAAGCTTGGTGGAGATTAGATACAAAGTTTGATGCAAAAATATCATACTGGGAAGAAACAGAACACTAGTTAATACTAGGAAAGATACTCGTCTTCAATTAATTTTTAAGTTCTTTGGGGAACACTTCTAGTCTGTTTTTCTAAGAAAGTAGACTTTGAAATTCTCAATCTCTGTATACATGTATGCTTCTACTATCCCCAAATAACTTCTGAACTAGTTAACTAGCTTCAATAAAATTAACAGACTCAGAAATCCCAAAGAAAATTAAGTTATTTTGACTTCTATGAAATAGGGCAGGCAAAGGGCAGACTTTTGCTAAGGATTTTATTTGAGAGAAATCCTAAATCAATGTTAGCCCTTAGAGACTTTGCACGAGAAAGAGGAAAGATCTTATAAATATTTCAACTTCCAAGAAAATTTCAAATGGACCCAGAAATAAACCGTAACACATTTCATACAGGCTCATAAGGTCCAGCACACAGTACACTATTTATCTTGTTCCTTGTTAATACAGAATACAGGGTAGTCAAGGCTTGGTCCAGAATGGGTTTTTTAATAACTTTGACTTACTGGTATGTAGTGCAGAAGCTGGTGCCAAGACAGGAGACAAGCCAAGTCTGGGGTGAGTCTTCTACTTATCTAGCAATTCTATTTCTTCCATTATAAATTTCAGTTTTATGATGCTTATTTCTCTTTTTAGTGCTATCACATCATTTTGTTTATTGTGAAATGAAAGTAATAATATCTCATAGGATAATAATTTGCATAATTGCTAACGGTCTAAATTCAGCACTACATAATGATGCAGGATCCTTGAGGACTTTAGTTTTTATTAAGAAGATTTATTTGGAAGTTGGATGAGAACTGATAATCAAACATGCTCTGTGGATCTGCTAATCCATTCTTTATGAAAATTAGCAAAGAAAATTCCTCTTGTTTTCATCACCCTTGGTATCATGTCCGCACTCAGGTGATGGCATACAGAACATGATTCTCTTGCATAGTCTCAAGTACACCAGTTTGTCCAGTTTATTATATTTTGCTTTGGTTGGTTGGCTTCTGATTTATTTATTTATTTATTTTTGGATGCACTTTTTGCCAGCTGTGAGACTAAACAACCAGGAATAATAAACTTCACATATTTTTTTTTTCTTGAAAGTGTCACAGAAGAGTTATCTACCCACTTTCTGACCTGTTTGTGTAAAAAACAAACACACACAAACACAAAAGAAGAAAAACAAAACAAACAATAAACCACACTTGTTTTATTAAAGACCATGCCTTTTCAGTATCTCATAAACAGTTCAACATGCCAGCTCTCATGGAGTACTCCCACACACATTTTCTATTCTAAGAAAAAGGTGATGTCTGGTAAATTGGATATAATGCTGTGTGACAACTATCATTCTATGATTTTAAATAGTAATAGTAACATATTACTTTTATAGAATATATTCATTAAAAAAATCTTTTTTTCTTTTTTCCATGGCTACATTATTCAGTATCATGTAATTGCTTTTGGTAACAAAAGCACAGCGAGCTGATTAATGTTTGAATATCAAAGAGACACGAACATCCTCTTTCACACAATTCCAGTTGTAATTTGAATATTTAAATGCTTTTTTAGATTGATAGTAATGCAAATGACCTTCCATTTGTCCAAGCGTAGAATGGCAGCAAATGACTTCCACGACTGAGAAAAGCAACTGAAAGGGGAACAGATTGGTAATTGATAAATAAGTTTTGTTTTTTTTATATGTTTGCTAACGTTAATTTGTCATTATTTCTCAATAGCATATACCATCCAGAAGTCATACTCCTCATAAATTTGTCTTTTGTTCTTCCGTGTTTTATGATGATGTCCAAGTATTTATCTTTATGAGAAATTAGTATTAAAATTCATGGTGATATACCCATTATGGATGTATGTGAGCCTTACTTCAAGAAACACTTTTTAAAATATGAATAGTACCAATGGGATATAATATCAGATTTTGAGATTTTTTTCTTTGAAATTCAGTTTGTATTAAAAAATAAATTACTGCATTCATATTATCAGTAATGATTTTTCTTTTTCAGACTACTGAAAATAACTGGTCACTAAAATTAGGCTTAATTTTACTTGAAAAGAAAAAAGTTAAAATAAGTTATTTGGGCAGTACTTGAGAGCACAAGCATTGGGTAGATAAAGGATTAATGTTTTCTTATTAAAAAAAAAAAAAAAAAAAAAAAAAGTCTTAGTAAAAACTCTAATCTCCATACACAGATGCAGTAATATTTTTCTGAAGAGAGATATTATGCAGTAAGTACCATGTCCAGACATGGAGTCCTCAGTACAGGACAGACATGAAACTGTTGGAATGCATCCAGAGGAGGACCACAGAAATCATCCCAGGATGAAAAACCTCTCTCACAGGAACAGGGTGAGAGACCTGTGGCTGTTCAGGCTGGAGAAGAGAAGGTTCTGGGGAGACCTGAGAGCAGCCTTTCTGTATCTAGAAAGGGGTATAAGAAAGAAGGAGATACTCTTCAGCAGGGTCTGGATATAAGAAAAAAGCTTTTTAAATAAGGTCTTTGAAGCACTGAAGCATTGGAACAGGTTGCCAGAAGAGTGGTGGATGCCTCATTCCTGGGGATATTTAAGGTCAGGCTGGACGGGGCTCCAAGCATCTGATGTAGCTGTAGATATCCCTGCTCAGTGTATGGGAATTGAACTAGATCACTTTTAAGTGTCTCTTTCAACTCAAATGATTTTATTTCTACTTTCTGATGGGAGCAATACTATCAAAAGTAAGGATCAGCCACACAAAACTGTGGACATCTGTTAAATTAATTTACTTCATAATTATTATGCTCATGAGTAAAACACTGCTTCATTAGAAAAGCATTGAAAAAGCACAAAACAATAAATCATTGAGTCTACAATTAATCCTTTTAATGCCATTTGTCAGCAGTATGTGATGAATAAGACACAATCCCAAAGCATCAGAACTGGTTTTATCAGTGAAAGCTGAAAGGTATTATATTGACATTGTTCTCAGCTGAGGTAAAGCAGCACACCCTTAAGTTTAATCAATGTTACAGGTCACCTGTGAGCACTGAGGCATCTGTACAGACTTTTGCTGCAAACTCCAGCATTGCTTCTGATGCATTGGGAGAGATTCCACTCAGTAAATGTGTCCAAACAGAGCTAAAAATCTTGTATAATCTCATTAAATGTTTCAGTTATTTTTTCCCCTCTCACCAGAGTCCTCAAAGCTGCCTCAGTGAATGCCTCAACATGGGTGCTGTGGTCTGGCAAAGCACCACACTGTGCCCAGAGCACTACTGCAAATTGAGTCAGAGTCCTGGATCTCATAATCTTCCAAGCTGACCTAGAAGGAAAGCTGTCACCATTACTAGTTTCAAGTCTATAAAGGGTATGTGTAAGCTTAGAGTGACATTCTAGCAGCTTTTCCTAGAATAGCAATATTCACAGTCACACCACCTGAACCTAAGCTCCTAACACTCCTAAGTGCCGGTGCAACCTACTGTAGGGAACCTGCTTTAGTAGGGGGTTGGATTTGATGATCTCCAGAAGTCCCTTCCAACCCCTACAATCTGTGATTCTGTGTTTCTGTGGAAGTTTCACCAGTCTTCTGTGTGTATATATCAAAAGTGCCAGGGGCATCTTTAGTTGAACTTAGAGTAAAACACGGGAAAAATCAAGACACAGAGAGGTACTTGGGAAATGTCTTAACCGCAGTCATTTTATTCTTAACACTACTTCAAATAACCACTGAAATTTTAAAGAATCACTAATGTTTAAGACGCTCTGTCCATATCTGATTCTGCCTACACCTGGAGATCAAGATTTTCAGTACTCAGCCAGCTCAAGTCTCTCTAACCCATTTTCTCCTGCAGTAGTTTGCAGCACTACCATTTCTTCCTCACCTACAATGAGCATGATTCTTTATTATAGAGTATCTTTCTGCTGATATCTTTGACCTCTCTAGAAATAGCCACTAAACCACATCTCCTCCAGCCACCAAAAATTAGTGCCTCATTTATTGTTTGGCAACCCTGCCTGCAGCAAGGGAGTTGGAACTAGAGGATCTTTGAGGTCCCTTCCAATCCAGACAATTCTATGCTTCTAAGTATCAGGGCAATGTGTGTGTATGGCTAGTCCACTAGCTGATTATTGTGGGCTGTCTGAGCCCACTGAGATGGGCCATCAGTACCAGCAAGTCATGAATTTCATCTTAGGTCTGAAATGAAATATGTAAACCTGTCGTAGGGTTTTTCAGACTTAAAATACCATTGCTGACTTTTAGCAATTGGACAACACCCTCTCTAAGTCATCCATCATCCTCCATGAAAGTAAGAATCATTGAGTAAAGAGTTTTGTTCACCATTTCCCATAGATTCGCTACTGCATTATGAATTTCAGAATTTGCTGAAATTCTGAAGTTGAATCATATAGAAAGACACAGAAACAGAGGTTGTATTTACATAAAGATATTGTCTGCTCTCTCCCCATTTTCTAACAAGGAGGAACCCTACCTGAGTTTTGTCATAGCACTGATTCATTCTTATATATCTACTCACTTATATGGAAGATTGGGCTAGAAAAAAAATAGTGTCATTTTTTTTCTGTCCTGTCAGAAGGGAAATAGAGAATGTTTCAGTGTAGTGCTTTAGGCGTTTAGATAAAAACACACCAGTAGCCATTCCTTTTACACAAACCAACTCTTTGACGTTATCATTTAGAATGATGTGGTGGGCATATAACAGTGTTGTATTTTAAAAGCTAGGTGTGCTGATGAGCTTTTTAAGATTAAAAAGTAAATAGAACATGCCTATTTTTATTCCTGAAAAAAAAGGGAAATTTTACCAATTACATTTTGAATGTATTTGCCTTAAAGAATAAGAAGAAAGAAAAACTTGAGCACATGTATTTATTTGTAACGAAAATTATATAAATGCAACTCTTACACAACTCATATATTGTTGTTAAATCTGGTGGAATATAAAAGGGCTTTAGTGTGAATAGGAAATAGAGATCTTACAGTTTAAGAAGAGATGGTTTAAGAAAGATAATGCATTCTTTCCTGTCATTGTTTAAAGCTTTTATAGTGCATATATCATTATTTTTTTATTTCAGCCTAGACTCTACAAGTGAATCATAAAGTTAATGTTAGAGTCTTAAAGAAAATTTACATCAGTTATTCAACAAGGGGAACTTAAGTCTAAACTGCGGAGGCTTCACTGAATTAAGGTCTTCCTGAACTTTTCATAAGAACTCCCACAAGCAAGATCTTTTTTTTTTTTTTTTTTTTTTTTGGTATGAATATGACATAATGAAAATATGAATGGCACTGCTAAAACAGCAATGAAGAGATAAGGGAAGGCCAAGCCTGAGTGCTAGCTGGACTGGGGCTCATACACATCATGTGAAGACAATGGAAATAGGCAAATGTTCTTCACCAGAGAGCCTGAACCCTTGTAGAAGATCCAGAATCACTTTATGCCATATAAAGTTTTCCAAGTTATGTTTAATATGAACAAATTTCATGGCATATGCTTCCATTGTTATTAGGCCATTTTTCTGCTGAGAGTGAAATTGCTAAAATATGAAGATAAATAGCTGCAGACAATGCAGATCATGTATTTGAACAAGAACTAAGATCTGATTGTAAAAGCAAAGCACCCAAAGCCACAATTTATGGCACAACTGAAAATAGATTTTTTACAGGATGCAGAATTGATTTTCAAGCAGTCCTAAGGAAGAAGAGGTTCTACTTTTTAACAAGCAACTATTGCTAAGCTAAATGTATAACTTGGACACTATGTGATACAAATACTGAATGCAGAAAGAAACTGACCTAGAATATGTTTCCTCATATGGACTTATTCCCCTTAATAAAATCAGAGAGCTGTAGGAGCTGAATGATGGCTTTACAGACCTGAGTATATTCTTCCCTTAGTGCCAATAGCTCTTCAGTATTTCAGAGCTATGGGATTCTTCCTCAGTTGTATATAAGCCCAATTTTCACCTTGCCCCAAGGAGAAAACCATGTTGTTGCTTTATTAGAACTTAAATTCGGGGACTTCAAAGTCCTTTAGAAACATAAAGGAAGTTAGCTTCATATTCTTCTCTTAGGGTGAGATTTATTCCTATGAGGATTTCTTGGTTGTGATTCAGGCAATGAGAATAAACTGATAGAGAATAGAAGGGAAGGGCAGTATTTGTTGCAGAACACAAGCTGCAGACAAAATACTTCTCTGAGACAGTCACAATGCATCTTGCATCTCATTTTTTTTATTTTTTTTAATTCCAAACTTCAGGAAGTAGAAAATTTTCTGGAAATAGCTGAAAAGTTTGAATTCCAGAGTTCATTTCCCACAATGGAAAAGAAATACTTTAGGAAACAGTGATGTTAGATTGCTTCCTCTGTTGTAGAGTCTTTTTTTTATAATGTTTTTTGTTTGTTTGTTTGTTTTCTGCTACATTCCTGAAATGATCTGAATACATGCTGATGTAGTCTAACCAAGCAGGCAGATCAGTACTACACAGTTCTTCTCCCCCAAGTGGGCTGGAGGAAAGAAATGAAAAAGGTAAAAGTGGGAGAAAATATGGGTTGGGATAAAGAAAGTTAATAAGAAAAAGGAAGAGAAGGGAAGGAGAGGGGAAAAGGGAAAGGGAAAGGGAAAGGGAAAGGGAAAGGGAAAGGGAAAGGGAAAGGGAAAGGGAAAGGGAAAGGGAAAGGGAAAGGGAAAGGAAAAGGAAAAGGAAAAGGAAAAGGAAAAGGAAAAGGAAAAGGAAAAGGAAAAGGAAAAGGAAAAGGAAAAGGAAAAGGAAAAGGAAAAGGGTGCAATGCAATTGCTCACCACCAGGTGACAAATTCCCAGGAAGAACCCAAGCAATGGGGACTTACTGGCTGACTACCCCCAGTTTTATTGTTCAGTATGCCAAATGGAATATGCCTTTGGCCAGATTGGGTGAGCTGTCCTTCTGTCCCCTTCCAGCTCCTTGAAAACATCCCTGCTCTTCAGTGGCAGGGCAGCAAGACAAATAAACGAATCCTTGATTCAATGTAAGCACTGCTCAGCTATCCACATACTGTCCGCATTTTCAACCTAAGTCCAAAACACAGCACCATGCTAGTGGCTATTAAGGGAAATAACACTGTCCTTACTGAATAAAATATATGCAGTTTTAGAATCACCGAAAGTAGACAGTAATTTAAGAATTTTGAAAACTTCGACTAAAATGAAACATATTTATTAAAAAAAAGTTTCAATATATTTTGATGGAAACAATTTGACTTAGTGATTAACTCAATTGGCTCATAGGTAGGAAATGGAGCTGTAGATGCCAGAGTATCCAACCAACCATAAGAGACATTGCATCTCTATTATCTATTATAAAATTACTGTGTTCAGATGAGCTTAAGTAACTAAATGATCATCAAACATGTGGCACCACAAATTACAGCTCTGAACCGCTGTAATAAAAGACTTTTCTCTGACACTCTGCTTCCTTCACCACTCATGAGAGACTGACTGCCTTGTATCACATATTTACCTCTGATTGCTCCTCCACTGCATCCCATACTGAGCATTCCCTACTGCTCTGACCTGTGTTAATGCACAAAAGAAAAACAAACTGCCAGTTGATTTGTAGCGTTAGAGTAGCTGCTGGGCAGACATCCACCTCTTTATCCAGGTAGGATGATAGGGTGAGAGGGAATGGCCTCAAGTGATGCCTCAAGTGGAAGCTCAGGTTGGATATTGCAAAAAATTTCTTCTCAGAAAGAGAGAAATGGTGAGGCATTGGCACAGGCTGCTCAGGTAGGTGAAGGAGTAACTGTCCCTGGAAGTTTTCAAGAAACACATAGATGTGGCACTGAGGGGCTGAGTGTTTCAGTGGGAATGGTAGTGATGGATTGACAGTTGAACTAGATGCTCTTAAAGATCTTTTCCACCCTTAATGTTTCTATGATTCTATGATTTTATAATGCTAAGGAGTAATTTAAATAAGAGACATGAATAAGTAGGTCAAAATAAAAGTCCTCGAAATGAAACACAGAAAGCATATGATAAAATGAGGGTGTAAATATGAAGCCTTGTTTTCACTTAGGCAAACTCATTACGTTATTCTTTGTGATAGCTTTCAGCCTATAACCAAATGCCATGTTTCTTTCTTCATTTGATTAAAAACAAAACAAAACAAAACAAAACAAAACAAAACAAACCTATGAGATTTTGTAATAGAAAATTATTTCTTGACAACAGAAAGCAGCCCAATCTACCACCTGCAGTATCCAGAATTTTGCATTAAAAAAGCTCTTCCTGGACAAAAAGCATGGCAGATCACAGATAAGATTTTCCAATTCACTTAACTCTTGCGTGGATAATAGTTCTGCTCTGTAAGTTGTGATGTTGTTACAAAGGATGCTGTGAGGATACAACCTGCTGCTGTTGCTTCACTGGAAGTGGACAGTCACCCTTGTTCTGAATGATTTTTGATAATACATACAATGCTTCCCACAATTTGATTTGGGGTGTTTCCAGTGTTTCTTTTATTTCAGTTATTCATTCTCTTTCCCAAAGTGTGAATGGTAACCTGGAAGGCCTGTGACATTTGAGGCATTTTCAGAAACAATGATAAATGCTTTCTTTGCTGACTTCTGGATGGAGCTGTTGCCAGCGCCTGGCCTTTTTTTCACTAATGGCTAGAGCAGCACTTTCTATTCTGCACAGATGAAGCAGAATAATAGCCTGTAAGAGAAGGAAAAAAGTGGAAAAAACACAGTATGTGAAACAACTGTGTGAAGCTGTGGTTATTACAACAGGTTTCTTTAGGAGAAATTAATTTCCTCAATCAAAGATGGTTCTGGTAACTTCTCGTGCAGCAAAGGCACATCATCTTGCTGCCATCTGTACTAGGCTTATTGTAAGGAGAGGGAAATTAGACTGTGAATGAGAGACTTCTAAAAGGCCCTTTGTGGGCTGCATTGCCTTCTCAGCTGTGCTGAAGTAGAGGGGTGAGCACTTTTCTTTAAAATCTCTTCCCCATCACCACGCACTATCACTGCTCTTATACATGTGGCTATTAGTGGTCTAAATGCAAATGCCTGAGAAAATATATAAGTTTTCTTAATATCAGTAGAGGCCATGTGTCAAAATTCTTGTGAGAAATGCACAGGCACACAGACCACAGAAGACAGTTTCAAAACGTCTAGCAAAAAGCTCCCCATGGAGACCTCCTCTTCTGCCCCATTGAATTCATAGAATCATAGAATGTTTTGGGTTGGAAGGGACCTTTAAGATTTTCTAATTCCAACTCCCCTGCTATAGGGAGGGACACTTCCCACTTAGACCAGTTTGCTCAAAGCCCCATCCAGCCTGGCCTTGAACATTTCCGGAGAGGTGTTCAATCCACAGCCTCACTGGGCAATCTGTTCCAGTGTCTCACCACCCTTACTGAAGAATTTCTTCACAATACCTAGTCTAAATCTACCCTCTTCCAGTTTAAAACCATTGCCCCTCATCCTGTCACTATGTGCCCTTCTAAGAAGTCCCTCCTCAACTTTTCTGTAAGCCTCCTTCAGATACTGGAAGGCTGCTATGAGGTCCCACCAGAACCTTCTCTTCTCCAGGCTGAAGAGCTCCAGCACTATCAGTCTGTTTTTATAGGTGCTCCAGCCCTCTGATCATCTTTGTGGCCCTCCTCTGGATGCACTCAAACAGCTCCTTCTCTTTGTCTTGGGATCCCCAGAACTGGAAGCAGTACTCTATGTGGGGTCTACCCAAAAGCAGAGTAGGGGGGCATAATCACCTCCCTTTGCTTGCTGGTCACATTTCTCTTGATGGAACCCAAGATATGGTTGGCCTTCTGGGCTGCAAGAACACATTGCTGGCTCATGTTGAAACTTTCACCAACCAACACCTCCAAATCCCTCTCCTCAGACCTGTTTTCAAGACATTCTCCGCCCAACCTATATCTGTGCTTGGGATTGCCCCAACCCAGATGCAGAACCTTGCACTTGATCTTACTGAATTTCATGATATTGTCAGGAGCCCACCTCTCAAGCCTGTGTAGGTCCCCCTGGAAAGCATCCCTGCCCTGTGCCAACTGCGCCACTCAGCTTTTGCAAACTTGCTGAACGCTTGCTTGTATTTGATCCCACTGTCCACATAACCTACAAAGATATTAATTAACACCAGCCCCAGCACCAATCCCTGAGGAATGCCATTCACTGCTGGTCTCCACTTGGACATTGAGCCATTCATTAACTGCAACCCTCTGAGTGCAACCATCCAGCCAATTTCTTATCCAGTGAGTAGTCCTCCATTAAATCCAAATTTTTCTCCAATTTTGTGACCAGGATGTTGTGTGGGACAGCACCAAATGCTTTGCACAAATCCAGGTAGATGACTTCAGTTGCTCTTCCTTTATCCACTGATGCTGTCACTCCATCATAAAAGGCCATCAAGTTTGTCAGGCATGACAAGTCCTTGGTGAAACTATGTTGGTTAACACCAATCTCCAGAGGAGAGGGCTGACATCTTCCCTGGCCTGGTTTTCTTTTTATCACTGATACACCTGAAGAATTTCTTCTTGTTCCCTTGTCCCTGGCTAGATTTAATTCCATCTGGGTTTTAGCTTTCCTAACCTGATTCCTGGCTGCAAATAATCTTCTGTTTTCTGATGTTTTAATAGGAGATATGACACTCCCTTTCCAGATGCTGCTGTTGAAATTAGTAATTTGCATTCAGAATGGCAAACTTCCCTCCAGTCTAATTAATACTAACTTCTATTTACCTGTTCCATTGATAACAGATACTTTTGAAATTTGTTGCATGAGTTGCAATGCAGAGTCAAAGTGCCAGTTCTCAGACACTCCTTTGAGCTACGCTGACTCAAAGTGGTGAAAATGTTAAACTGAAAACTTACTGATACTGGGGGAACTGATCAAAAGTTGAGATTGTGAAGATGCACATGGGCAGCAACAGCAGCTGTAGCTTATTCCCTGTTGTTTTTCAGAGACTAAGAAAAACAAAAATAGCTTAATGGGGAAAGTAACAAAAAGTGATAAATGTCAGCAGATTCTGCTTATATGATATACCAGGGAGGACAAGTGAGAGGGAGTCTGAAGGCTGGTTAACACCTGGCACAACCATGTAGTCCTGTGGGATGTCACTAAAATGTAATTTTAGAATTCATCAATATTTCTGTCTCTTTAGAATGCTTTCCTAGTAGAAAATCTCCAGACAAAGCGTGTTAAAACTATTCTTTTCTAGAAGTTAATAGAGAGTAGCCTTGCTAAGAAGGACTTAGGGGTCCTGGTAGATGAAAAATTTAACACAAACCAGTAGTGTGTGCTTGCAGTCCATGAAGCCAAAAGTATCCTGGGCTGCATCAGAAGAAAGATGGCCAACAGGGCAAGGGAGGTGGGTGTCTCCCTCTGCTCTCAACTTGTGAGGCCCCATCTGAAGTACTGTGTCCAAATTTGGGACCCCAGCACAGGAAAAACGTTGAGCTGTTGGAGAAGGTCCGGAGGAGGGGCCCAAAAGTGATCAGAGGACAGGAACACCTCTCCTATGAGGACAGGCTGAAGGAGCTCAGCCTGTTCATTCTAGAGAAGAGAAAGAGGTGAAGAGAACTCATTACAGCCTTAAAATATTTAAAGGGAGACAATAAAGAGGAGAGGAATCAACTTTTACACAGGTAGATCGTGATAGGACAAGTGAGAATGGTTTTAAACTAAAGGAAGGAAGATTTAGATTGGATATCAGGATTTTTCACTAAGTTTTTCACTAAGAGAGTGGTGAGATGCTTGAATATGTTGCCAGGATAAGTTGTGGAGTTGTTCAATTCTAAATAGACATGGCCCTGAGCAACCTTATTTAGTAATTAGTCTGGTGTTGGCAACCCTACCTGTAACAGGGGGCTTGGAACTTGATGATCCTTGAAGTCCCTCCCAACCCAAGCTATTCTATGATTCTATGATGATATTCCAAAGTTTGGACCTACAAGAACATACCATCTCTTCCATTTATCCTGTCCTTACGTGTCTTAACTCTCATTCAGTGTTAAAGTACAAGTTCAGTTTGCCTAAAGATTATCTGTAATTTTTGAAGCTGTGTACATCTGTAGCAATAAGTAAATAAAATAATAAATAAAGAATAACAAAATAAACAAGGATGAATAGTCAGGGAAACTGAAAAATGAGGGCGTCAACTTATTTTTCCAGGTTACTAGTGTTGGAATGAAAGGTAGTGGCCTAAGTTGTGTTCACGTTGGATATCAGGAAACACCTCTCAGAAAGAGTGGTGAGACATTGGCATAGGCTGCTCAGTGAGGTGGTATTGTCATCATCCTTGAAGGTGTTCAAGAAAAGTGTAGATCTGGTACTGAAGGTTGTGGTTTAGTGGGCATGGTAGTGATGGGTTGATGGTACAATTAAATGATCTTAGTGGTCTTTTCCAACCTTAGTGATTCTACAATTTTAAGAAAATTTATTTTTAAACAGATTAAAATATTTGTTTAGATAACCTGGAAAAGCAAGAACTGAGAGAAGATGCTGGATTTGGATGATTTATAAAAGGTAGTACAAAGAACCATGAATTAAAAATAAATCTTTCCAAACTGAAAATTAGAAGAATTCTAACAACAAGGTATGTTCTGGAAAGAGATTTCAGATAGCCATGGAGATGAGAAACTTGGATTATTTCAGTGGAAGTGATTAAATGGTGGAAACTTGGAGTGTAATATTTTTCAAGGGAAGATTTTAGGATAGGAAAAGGATGAGATAAGAGCATGAAATTGAACTGTGCGATATCAAGATATGATTTATGGTTGGTTTGGATTCCCAAAAGGGGGAAAGGAGACAGATCATGGTGTGTTTGCTATGCTTTGCTCATAACAGTATTTAATTAGTTCATGGCATACCCTACAGTCTACTGTTGCCTGTAGGTAGTGGGAAGAAATATAACATTCTTGCTTGATGTGTAACTTTTTTTGGGAGATAGAGAAAATTGTTTTTCTTCAGAAATATCAGAGATGAGCTACAGCTGGAAGAGGTCTGGACAGAGTTATTTTGGTGCATAAGTGACACTCAGAAGTTCTTCAGAGCCCTGTTAGCTGTCTCTCACTTCCACATTCTTGGTTAAACTGATATCTCATCCTGAAGCTAGAGAAATCTTTCTTCTAACATGTGAATGACAAAGACCCACTTTTTGTTTTTGCTTTCCCCTGTGCTCAGAGCATGATCTGTTTTCTGAGACTTTGCCATTTACAGCCATCATACAACTGCAGAGACCTGGGATACCAGTGATTACTCTGCTCTTTCCTTAGGGCATAGTGTAGTAGGCTTTGCATCTCAGGCTTCTTGTGGAGGTGGAGAAATGTTTTGTGTTTTATGGTAGACAGAAGCTGGGAAGAGTTCATATGGACTGCTAGAAAATTACTGGCTTTTTGCAGTCGCAAAAATTTTTGAATGAATGGATCTGAAGGCTCCTGAGATCTGTCACTCAGTTGTGCAATCCAAAATTGTTCTCCTCTACTGGTTCATTCAGGATGAAAATTCAGGACCAGAACATAGTGAAGTAATGTACAACTGCAGAATGATGAAGAAATCAACCTATAATTTAAAGATCCTACAAAGTCATTTGTATGTATTTTTTTACAGAAAAAGGCTAGATCTATGTTTTCCATTGTAGCAATTCAGGACCTTGATTTGATCTAAGAGACAAAGTTAGGAGGTTTCATTTTCTATGGAGAAAAAATTGGGTGTTGGTTTGCATTGCTTTTGTTAGGTTTATTTTTTTCTTTCTTAGACTCTTCTTTCAAAGTTTCAACTAGAAATCACAGTTAAGATATTTTTCCTTATCATTAAAAAATCATTACCTCTTTTTGATGGTTTTAATTAAAGCAAGGGAGTAATTAGGAAGTGGATATCTTTCTTCTTTTCCAGCTTATTTGCAATACCAAGTATAAATTTTCTTGTACAAAAAAATGATGTCAATTCGTCTTTCTTCTCCACTGCCCATGACATTAAATATGCAGGTAGAAAATTCAGTATTCTTTTGAATCCTTCAAATAGGACACAGAACTATAGAAAAACAAAATATATGACTAATTTTCACTATTGAAAGCCCTCTCTCTTCTAAGACCATGCCACCCATAGAAAGGAAACTAAAAACCCACTTAGATTTATATTTCAGAAAGACTGAATTGCCATCTTCTCTTTGTTAACTGCAGAGAGAATGAAAGATGACTATTCCTGAAGAGCGAAATTCCTCACCGGGTGCCATGTTTGGTCTGTTTTCATCATTTCTGCGGGCAGCTTCTACCTAAACAGAACATCAGCTTTTGAGAGGAAAAAATATCACTTGTGAGTGTTCTCTGGGTCAGATGCGATAAGGAGCGACCTCAGAAGACATCTTCCATTATCATAATTTGATCCTTACTTTTGTGTTAGAGCACAAATCTTCTTTCCGAAATTCAAAGCAGTAATTGTCAGTGGCACACCTCCTTTCTCTGTGTGCTAATAAGAAGATAGGTCTGCGTGTAGCCATTGGTCGAATAGACCTTGACACTTTGAGAAAAACATTGGGATATTTTCAAGCAGCCTGTAGCTGAGATAACTCAGAGTGATCTAACAAAATAATTTAAAAAAAAAAAAAAAAAAACACACACACACAAAAACAACTAGCAGATATAATTAACACTTAGTTTAAGTGTAACCAGCATGACATTTTCACTTAAATAAATCTCATGAGTCAGAATATGTTATATTGAATTAACACCTTTACAGGCTATGTGCTTTTTAAAGCAAGTACATAAATTAACAATATTCCAAAGAACTAAATCCTGCCTTTCCTGAAAGCAGTCTAAAACCTTATTTTACAAATGTTCCATCACACTGATGCTTTTATTTTATTTATCGTTTTGTTGTTTGTTTGTTTTCAGTCTGAGAGGGCGTGAATTTCATATCCCCTGACGGTGAACAGCAGAGCCCTCCATCACTTCAGTGAGTTAACAACTTTCTGTGGGTGCCTTAGCACTTTTGCTGATGTCCATTCTTTCTGTTATAAGCATCCTTGAAGGGTCAGATTTGGTGACTGCCAGACTGCAAGGCCATTGTTGGCTTGAAAACTTGCCTTAAAAAAGATGAGAATAACACCAGTTTATCTGATTGCCATAACTATGATCCTAGATCTTGGGGTAGGGTTATCCTAGCACCTGGGCAGGGCATATGCAGGTGGATATGACAGACAGACTCATAAGACAAGGGAGGCCTGGCTTAAGAATCAGATAAAGCATTTGTGGTTACTATGGAAACACATTGCTCTCTGAAGCTCTTAAGCCTTCCGCATACCAGCACAATGTTTCTTTCTGAGCCCTTCTATAGATCTGATCTGCTGCTCCTACTAGTGTAAAGTACACTCATTTCATTCACAGTAAATAAATAACAGCTTAACTGACACCAACTGACACCAAGAAACATCTTTTGCAGTCCATCTTCTATTGATGTCATTAATCCATGCTACTTGATGTTGATTTTAACGAAGTGTAGGTACATTTTAGGAAGTGCAGCCATTCAAACAAAAAAAAGATAAGGTTGATATGGCACGTCAAGTATGTGAAATAGTCTGTTCGTGGCAGTCAATGGATTATCCTGTTTTCTTTACAAGACATCATGTAATTTTATGGGTTAAATACACCAGGAAAAAAAAAAAAAAAAGAATCAACTAGCCATTGTTTTGCTACTTTTTCCATTACCAAAGAAACTGGAACTAGCACAATGTTATGAGATTTCTGTTATACTTGCTTAGATATTCTCTATCATCTTCTTTTGATGTTTATCACAAGCAAACAAATCAGAAGATAATGAAGAATTAAAAGATTATAGATATGGAAAGTCTGCACATTAAAAGCAAAGTCAAAGAGCAAAGAAACCACAATGACTGAGATAATGAGAGTGAGGAATACAATTTGTCTTTAAATGGAGCGATAGAAAAATATCCCATGGCACTTCCTCATGGGAGGAGACAGTGCCGCTTCTGGAGGGACAAAAATAGCAGCTAAGCTGTATTGCAGACTTAAGAAATGAAGCCGAAATGATTTTCAGCCTCCTGTGAGGTGAGTGTTTACTAGGAATACAAAAGAAACTTGAAAGTCCCCAGACAAGTGTCAGACAGGCAAGTCATCCAAAGTTTTTAAGTATTAACTGCTCCTATTGCTAAAATCTGGGGTGCTAGTTGTCATCAGTTGCACTAAAGTACACCTGAACCATGAGTAAGGAGGGATTCAGGGTAGTTAGTTCAGATGTAGGTAATCAGAAATGCTTAAATATTAGTTTCTCATTCTGTTCCAGAAGCTTTACAGTATCCTATGTGGCTTTCTACTGCATGTGCAGAAGGGTAATGGTCTCCTATGCATTTGGTACAAAAGCTTCTAACCCTGTCTGTGTCTCACATCTCAGAGCATCAAAGGCCTAAAACATTTGTTGAGGTGAATCCCACTATGTAACACAGCAAAGTGGTCTCTTGTCACTGGGAGAAACGCACTTTCCCAGCACTCTGCTTGTAGGATGTCAGTACTTGGATTCTTAGTCAGGAGCATTCTGCACAGCATTAGTGAGGAGAGAAGTAATAAAGCTGCACCTCATTATCTGAAGACAAAAAATAGTGGAGGTGAGGATCCTTGCTTGTGTGTCAGACATCAGAGTGTAAAATTTTGTCTGACACACACTCTGGCTCCCTTTCTGAGGACTTTTCAGCACCTATAAAATTAATAGAAGGCCAATATCAAGGGGAAAGATTATTCATTCTCTGACAGAAGTTTTTAAAATATTTTTTGTTTAAAACGCAGATTGATCATTGAAATAAACATTTTGAGAAAAAAAAAAAAGTCTGTTTTAAAAATCTGTTATTACATAATCTGTTATATTTCCCCTTTTTGCCATGCGCTTTATCTCAGTAAACAAACAGAAACAGTCCTGCAGAACTTTGGTTCCAGACTTTGTCATACGATGGCTCTATCGCATTGTGGTTGCCATAAATCAACTTTATAAGTGTGGTCTCTTTCTCTCCACTGTTATCTCTAGGAAAAACAAAGACACGCAAAAAGATCATGTACTGTCTTGTTTCTCCTGATGGAAATGCCAACTCAGAAGGTGGCATTTGTGTTGTTGAGTCATGATGCTGCCAGTCAATGACTGACTGTACCTGTTCCCTCACTGCTTAGCAGAATAGCACGTTCTACAGGAAAGGTAATTCTTTTTCTCTTCTGTACAAGGGGATACTTCCAAGCCAAAGTTCTGGATAAAAGTGTGGAGTAAGAACTTCAAAACACATTAACCTGCTGCTAATGTTACTACTATTTTTCCACTTCATAAATAGACAATTTTTCCAGAAGAATAGTTATTGAATAATAATAACACTTGTTCACTTCTAGCATATATAATCTTATATAATGCAGTGATTTTACTGTGAAAGTTCATCTGCTGTTTGCTGTGCCATTAACAATCACCTGTATTATTCAGACAATGCAATATATATACATTTTTTTCTGCTGCTGAGTGACACTTTTAATCTCTATTTCATGACAAAAATAACATTCTGGGAGTCTCGAGTATACAGAGGATTGATATTACAAGTGTTAGAGAAAATGGATTTAACTGACAGAAATTATTTGCAGAGTTCTCTCAGTCTACAGAATAATGGAAATTTTACTGCAGTTATCATTTAAACTTCAGAAGTGCAGAGCTGTCCTGCCAGTAATCAAAATTTGATGCTCCTATAAAGATTAGGACACCTTACCAACACTGAACAGATTTCATTAACCTTCCATGTCTTTTATTTTTGTAAACTGTATTCTTGCCACAGTTTTAATAAACGTACACTTTGAAGTCTCACTGACTAAGCAGGACCAGAGCCCAGTTATAGCCAGTCTCATTTAAGAATTGCCAAATACTTTCAAATATTTCTCAGGAAGCTGCGCTGTAACCATTTGTATTCAAAGAGCTACACCTAGCAGACAAAAAATTATAAACTTGAAAGTAACACCACTAATCTTCCAGAAGAAAAACAAGAAACTCACCAAGGTACAATCTCAGAAAATTCAGAAGATCAATGTATACTTGATTTACAGTCCAAATGCAGTGATATGCTCAACAGTGCATATTCATTGACTTATCTCCAGGTGTTTTCAAAGGCAAGTCAGTAAATGGTAAAAGTATCACATAATAATGCTCATCAATAGTTGAATGTCATTTCTAAATTAGTGTAGACTGGAGACATCACATTTCTTTTTTTTTTTTTTTTATGGACAGAGAAAACAACACAGTATAGTTACTGTGGTATTTTTTGTAAATGAGAGGAGTATATGCTATTATTTCTTCTGCTGAAATTATTTTCTTCTTTTGGCTGATATAAACAGCTATTTGAGATCTGATTCAGAGACAGATGCAAGCAGTAGGTGTTCTAGCTCAGAGATTCTAGTTAGGGCCCTAATTAAGCTATGTGCTTTGAAAAAAATTTTTGTCTGTTCTCCAGAATCCACTGAAATTGCCATTAGCAGCTCTGGTAACCACAGGATGGAGACTGCATGCGTCAAATGACTTTCAAACAACCTTTATTTAGTAGAATTCCTTTTACTTCTGTTATTATTTTTTAATCTTATAAGCATGACAGGAAGACACATGTGATTTGAAAAACAGTTTATTACACTTTACTCTAAGGTCTTTTTCTATTCTAATCCATCATATGATGATCGGAAGCACCTAAGCAGGTTCACATTTATGAAAATCAAGGCAGGTTCCCATTTTCCAACTTCTAGTGTATTTAGATGACTAGTCCATAGAAGTTCAAAGTCTCTTGAGCTTTAGTCAAAAAGCCTTGTTCAGCAAAGCTGTTCAGGGATCTCATTCATTTTTAAATCTTCAAAGGAATGAATACAGATAAGGCTTCTGGATCCAATCTGGATCCAAGGTTCTTACTTTTTTTGTTTGTCCATTTGTTTTCATTGATAGAAAGATTCACATGTAAAGATTGACCAAAGAAGTGTAATGTGTACAGTTAACAATTGGACAGTGAATTTTTCTCACCACGCTTAGGGACTCCAAAGTTTATCAGTGCTTCCAAACACTTGGCTGCCTCCTGGAATGAAATGGGCCTCTGAACTACAGAAAAAAATTACTTCTTTGTCTTTAACACAGTGGATAATCTTTCAGAGGAAAACCAGATCTTGTTGAAAGAAATAAATAACTGGGGTGCAGAGAGTACTGAAAATGCAGAAAAGGTATTTCAATAAGAGACATAGCGGATACATGTATGAAGAACAGCCGTTACATCACTGTATAAAGACAAAAATGGAAGAGTTATAATGACTTCTTGGGTTTTTCATTGGCAGTTCCTAAAAATACTGTAGAAAAAAATAAACACAATTCACAAACAGTCTACATCTTTCTGACAATTTGCACCCCCCCAAGGGATTTCTGATGATGTTACACCCCAAGGTAGTGATTATCATCCTGGTATGAATCAGATCAGCTCATTAAAAACAGTCCATAATCAAGGGGGTCAATAAAAACATAGAATATGGTCTTTAATTTCAACGTAATGTGGAGCTCATTGTCAAGATTATTTCAGCAAAAACTCCTTCCGTGTAAAGTAGGGAACAAAAAGGGAAAACTGTGATTATTTTTTTATTTGTCAAAAAATCCAGATTTGCTGGAAAATGCAATTTGAGAACCACAAAAAGTAAAAGGAATTTAATTCAAGAATTCTGAGAATTCTGACACGCACAAAAAATCCATATTTGTTTTAAAAAATTTTCTTGTTGAGCATATTTTGATGGAAAATGTTTGACATTTCTTTGATGGAAGAATATATTTTTAAATAAAGAACTAGACTTACTTTTTTAAATACATAAAAAAGCTGAAAAGCTAACTACTCATAGTTTGTCCACAGCTAATTTTTGGGTAGATATTTTTTTAAAAAAAGGAAAAGCAAAAATATTTCATCTAAAAGAAAAATTATTTTTCATCTCATCTTGTTCAGTTCACCTGTCAAATGTGTCAATATGCCAAAATTTTATTCCTGAATATCATGTTCTATGCTGGGAAACTGTATGCTTCCACCTTGTTTACACATTTTGGGGAGGGTGGTATAAATCTGATCTTAAACAGATGAAGGTAATTCTGGTACTTCTGGCAGTTTATTCCAGATTTACAGAAGTTAATAGTCAAGAATTTGCAATAAGAACAGTCATATTTACAATAAGAACAGAATAAATATAGTCAAGAATTTGCAATAAGAACAGTCATACTCATTTGCTTTGTTTTATTTAATGCAATTCATTTAGATCAGTTTCACAGTTGCTATCATGGATAAAAAGGAGGGGAAAAAAAACACCTCTAAACATCACTGGGTTATGTATTATCCTGAATCTTGAGCTAAGTTTCTCATCATAGATTATGAATGATTATAATTTATAGAAATGAATGAAATTTAGGTGCCACTCAGCTATTGTTTCCTTGCCTGTAGTGTAACTGAATACTATTTTTCTCTCTTGAAGCAGAGAAAGGAACTGATAATATGTAACTGATTAGTGAAAAGGTCTTGATAATGAATAATTTACTATTCTTGGAGACATTTATGATAATTAAGTCTCGCCAAAGACATAATTCTACAGAAGCTCAAGTGAATCAGAAAATATAGTGCTTTAAGTAGTCTCAAAATTTAGTTCAGAGAAATGAGAACTTTCTTTCTGGATGACAGTCTGTTTTAGCATAGCTAAATGCTTGTCATTCATGTTTGTGCCGAATAAGTGAGCTAGAAAACAAGTGAATAACATAACGCATAACGACAGGGAGATGTCCAAGACAACACCTCCATCACCAGGAAGGATGTTTAAGGATTCACCAATCTACATTAGAGATTTCCAAAAATACATAGAGGCCTTGTTTACCAAGCACCCCACCTGCAGAATATTAGGTGCATGAAAAACCAAGTTGCCCATCACTTTTCAGGAAAGCTGGATGCTTGAGAATCAGATCTATTCAAGACATGTTAAATGGGAACTGCTATTAGGTATTGAAAACTGTCACAACTTGTTGTCTAATGCAATGGAGTCACCCAGGACTCAGAGCAATAACACAAATCAGTTTATTGAGAGCTTTCTAATAACAACTAATACTCCTCTTGGGGACTGGCTTAGTTGCTAATAATGATTAATAAGCGTTACACCAGCTTATATCTTTCCTTTACAGAATACAATGGTATCATTTCATAACTTCCTGTATCAAGCTGAAAATACTTGCTCCCAGGCCAAAACTTCAGCCAGAGAACATTCCTGAGCGTTCCCATTCAAAAGCACACAGCTTCTGGCTCTGTCCAAAGGAATGCTTTTGAATGTAAAACTTTTACACAGTGTTGCTGATTGTCTCACACTGATTTGAGGCAATGCATTCCTCACCAATGCTTGGACAGAGGTGAATCAGATGGAAAGCAAACCCATTCACCTACTTGGCAGAGATTGGGCAGATGAGTTCTGGCACTGCTGTTTTTGTTTGTTCGGTTGGTTGGTTGTTTTTTGTTGTTGTTGTTGCTCTGTTTTTGTTTGCATGTTTGTTTCCTGCTGAAACAATAATTCTGATCTCTTGGACTTTAAATCTCAATCTTGAAACATTTTTTTTCTTTCTAAGATCATTTCCTATGCATGATTTTTGAAAGTTGGGGCAAAATAAGGGCACTGTGCAAGCTCTAAGAATTTTCTGTTGCTGTGTATCTGTACCTGCCATCTAAATCATGGAATATAAGAACAGATGCTTAAATGGCTGGCTTAATAACTCACTATAATGTAAAAGTACTCCCATTCATGCTTCTTAATCCACATACACATACACTCAGCAATTTACATTCTCTTTTTTATTTCTCTAAAACACACTGCTGTACTGTAATTCTGAATTACTTACAAGTATTTTTTCCTAAAAAAAAAAGCATAAAGCAAACAAAAAGAAACTTCAGACAGATTTATCATAAATACTCTCAGATTCATTGCATTCCCTTACCGTGCCTGAATCGTAACTATTTAGATATGCTTTACCTTCATACTTTCAAATTGTATTTTCTTCCAGTTGCACTATAATTAGACTTGGAGCTATCAGATCTGCTTCATTTTCCCCTTGTAGGAATTGAAATTCAAAGCATGACTTTAGAGGGTTCTGAAAATTGCTGACTAGTTTCAACTTTAACTCAGCTTTCTGTTTTTTGAATCTTTGACAATGATTTATGGGTGATTTGTCCAGGATTTGGGCAATACATAAAGTAATATGACTGTTGAAGCATATGAATAGTAGAGGTGTCACTTCCACATTCTTTGGCTGGGAAAAGGGGAAAGGTTTGCTCTTTAACACAGAAGAATCTGTTGCGACTAATAAAAGTTTCAAGAAGCAAGGGGGAAAATCTTGCCTGTATAAGAGTATAAGACAGTTGTGTAAGTAAAAGAGTCTCATCTTCTGTCTCACACAGCAGTAACACTATCGTCAAGTCACTGAGCAGGCGTTCAGTAAAGAAAGAACAGATGTTAGGTTTGAAATTAAGAGAAATGTTCCATCCCATATGAACACATGACATCTGCTCTAAGTGTAAAAGCATGAGAGATCAGTAAAAACAATATTAAAAAAGGAAAATATCTCCATCATTTTTTCCCCTTTTTTTCTCTCATACATACATGCTGACATAAGCTGTGAACAATTTCAAACAACTGATTACAAGTTTTGAAAATCTGGATGTAATGTGAATGCTGGACTAGGTCTAATGAAAAATCCTGTGGTTAGGGGGCTACAAAATCTGACTAAGGTCCCTAGGATCCATGGCAGCACTTGTGAATATCAGCTTTCCATATAGACCCAGTAATGACCTGGGTTTCTCAGGAGAACAAGTTAATTCAAGCCCAGAACTGCTGACATTGTGTTGGACCTTGATGACTGTTAAGGTCTCTTCCAATCCAAGCCATTCTGTGAGTCTATGATTCTATGACACGACCAGCTGGGAGATATTAAGCCAGTGTACTAGCCCTGGGCTCCAATTATTTCTGGAAACATAATTAGTATGGATGTTGTCTTCATTTTTTATTTTTGCATGTTTATTCTTCCAATACATCTTTGGTGTAAAATAACCACCAAGTTCTCATAAGAGACAAGACTCTAGTCCTTTCCCATTTTGATACCCTAATCACTAGGAATTTTAGCCAAAGATATAAAGCCTGCCTTCTCAAAAAGCCACCAGGAGTACCATGGTCTCAACATTCATCTGAGCTCCAGCAAATATATCTTGGAGAGAGATGAAGGACCTGAACTAAGACAAGTGTTACACTTTTCTGACTGTTGCATTGTGCTCATGGATATCTTACAAAAAGAGGGTGATCTGGCCATCTATCATCCTTTTGGGCTAGCAAAGAGAACAGTTGCATTAAAAAAAATAAAATAAAAATCATAGAATCATAGAATCACAAGGTTGGAAATGACCTATAAGATCATCTAGTCCAACCATCCTACCATTACCATTGCTACCACAAGCACTAAACCGTATCTCGCAGCTCCTCATCCAGACGCCTCTTGAACGCTGCCAAGGATGGCGACTCCACCACCTCCCTGGGCAGCCATTCCAGTGCCTGACCACCCTCTGAGAGAAAAAGTTTTTCCTCATGTCCAACCTAAACCTCCTCTGGTACAACTTGCAGCCATTTCCCTGGGTCCTGTTTGTTGCCTGGGAGAAGAGGCCAAAACCCCTCTTCACCACAACCTCCCTTCAGGAAGTTGTAGAGTGCAGTGAGGTCTCTCCTGAGCCTCCTCTTCTCCAGACTGAACAATCCCAGCTCCCTCTGCTGCTCCTCATAAGACTTGTGCTCCAGACCCCTCACCAGTTTCGTTGCCCTTCTCTGGACACGCTCCAGGACCTCAATGTCTTTCTGGTAATGAGGGGCCCAAAACTGAACACAACATTCCAGGTGCGGCCTCACCAGTGCTGAGTACAGGGGGATGATCACCACTTCCTGCTCCTGCTGGCCACACTATTTCTAATGCAGGCCAGGATGCTGTTGGCCCTCTTGGGCACCTGGGCACACTGTTGACTCATGTTCAGCCAAGCATCAACCAACACCCCCAGGTCCTTCTCTTCTTCACACTCATCCACACACTCATCCCCAAGCCTGTAACGCTGCATGGGGTTGTTGTGCCCAAAGTGCAGGAACTGACATTTGGCCTTGCTGAAACTCATCCCATTGATCTCAGCCAAACAATCCAGCCTGTCTAAATCCCTCTGAAGGGCCTCCTTACCCTCAGGCAGATCAACACCACCTCCCAACTTGGTGTCATCTGCAAACTTACTGATGGTGCACTCAATCCCCTCATCTAGGTCATCAATAAAGATGTTAAACAAGATGGGCCCCAGTACCAACCCCTGGGGTACACCACTTGAAACGGGTCGCCAGCTGGACTTCACTCCATTCACCACAACCTGCTGGGCACGGCCCTGTAGCCAGTTCCTTACCCAAAGGAGTATATATCTGTCCAGACCACGGGCAGTCAGTTTCCCCAGAAGAAGCCTGTGAGGGACCATGTCAAAGGTTTTTCTGAAGTCTAGGTAGACTACATCAACAGCCTTTCCCTCATCTACCAGACTGGTCACCCAGTCATAGAAGGAGATGAGGTTGGTCAAGCATGACCTGCCTTTCATGAACCCATGTTGGCTGGGCCTGATCCCCTGGACACCACGCATGTGCCATGTGATTTCACTCAAGATGATTCGCTCCATTACTTTCCCCGGTACTGAGGACAGGCTAACAGGCCTATAGTTCTCCAGATCCTCCTAATGGCCCTTCTTGAAGATGGGAGTCATATCAGCAAGCCTCCAATTCTCTGGGACCTCACCAGTTAACCAGGAGTTCTGATAGAGGGCTGAGAGGGGCTCAGCAATCACCCCCGCCAGCTCCCCCAGCACCCAAGGGTGCAGCCCATCCAGTCCCATGGACTTGTGACAGTCCAGCTCTGACTGTCTACACCGGAATCTCTGGGGGCATATTCTGAGCAGCATCCCAGACTTCCAGATCAGGGCATAAAATGCCCAGAAGATAACTGGTCTAGCTATTCAAGGCAGATGTAAAGAGCGCATTGAGGACCTCAGCCCTCTCCTTGTCCTCAGTGGCCACATTTCCTGCTGCATCAAGTATAGGATGAGAATTATCCTTGGTTCTTCTTTTGCCATTGATATATTTATAAAAGGATTTTTTATTGTCTTTTAATGCAGTGGCCAATCTGAGTTCAAGTTGGGCTTTTGCCTTCCTAACTTCCTCCCTGCATACCTTAGCTACTCCCTTGTAGTCTCTTCAAGTAGCCTGTCCCTTCTTCCAGAGGATGTAGACTCTGTCTTTCTCCCGTAGTCTCAACAGTAATTCCTGGCTCATCCACACCAGTCATCTTCCCCTTCGGCTCACCTTATGGCACTCAGGGATAGCCTGTTCTTGTGCCTTTAAGATTTCCATCTTGAGGAGCATCCAGGCTTCCTGGGCCCCTTTACCCTTGAGAAGTGACTCCCAAGGGACCCGTGCTACAAGCACCCTGAGAAAAGGGGGGAGGAGGAAAGGAAGGGGGAAAGAGAAAAGAGAAAAAAAAGAACCTAAGCACCATTTATACATCACATCAGGTAGTTATGCAAATAAGAATTCAGAGTGAGGCTTACACAGCAAGTAAATAAAACCAGAGCTATGTGAGAACAAAAGTTCTTTTGATTTAATGCATGAGATGGTCTTTTTCAGTCAACCTAATTAGAGAGGTTTTGAACAAACGGAAGTGATAAAAGTGCCATTCAGGACACTGACGGACTACATCAACTGTCTTTAGGAAAACTTCACAGCAATTGTAACTACACAACATGTGTTTTTTAAGTGTATAAAAAAACTTTTCCTTCAAAATATTCACTACTCTACGGAATGGTGAACAGGATCAGCTGTATAAGGCTAGGAAGCAACTTGTTCACTCAGTATGGAAGATGTAGGTAGTATCTCATAGGAAGACTGTTCATTTCAAAGCATGCAGGTGTTCTGTTATGGACTGTCACGTACTGCAAAGTAGACTTCCTTAATGCAAAGTTCAGGTAGGAAGCATAATAAGAGGTTATGATTGAATTAAGAGCTCTTAAAATGTTTTCAAGTAATAGTATTAAGAATTGTAGAAAATGTAGAAATATGACTAGATGGCTAAGAATGAACGTAATAAATAAAATGTTTGTCAGAGCAAAAAAAAACCAAAAAACCTAATACAAACATATAGGCTGAGAAACAAAGTTATTGCTAGCACGGGAAACAAAATCGCAAAAGCAATTTTCAATTAAGACAAAACTAAAACAAACAAAACCAAACAAACAAAAAAAGCAACAAGGTAAATAGAAGTTCATTACAAAACAGTAAAGGAAAACATGGCAAATAGCTGCTGTCACACAAAAGGCTAGAGAGGTTCTTGCCTCCTCTGTAGTCCTCAGCACACAATGTCACAAGTTGCATGCGACTTGAGAGTTCGACAGAGACAGATGAATTCCACGTAGAAACAAAGAAAATACATTTAATTGATATTTAAGGAAGGCAGCTTAACAGTCCAGCTGAAATTCACTCCGCAGTCCACAAGGTGGTTGTTGGATAGTCACCAAAGTATTTCTTGACATCTTTGGCACCACAGGAGGGATGGGTGGTAGTGAGAACTGGAGACAGACTAATATCTGATGGATCTTTACAGAGAGAGAAGGAGCTCAGTGAGAAGTTCAGGCAACTCAGACTCACTGTTGCTGTTGGAATGAAACTTAATCACTATTACATAAGCATTAATAATAATAATGTTATAAGAACAATCCAGCATGGAGTTTTCAAAACAAATCAAATCAAACTATTCTAATTTGTTTCCTTGTGGGAGGAAGGCAAAAGAAGTGCAGATAGTCTGCAATTTGCATTGCAGATAACTTTTTAACTAGAATTTTTAAGGGTTTGACACTATCTCCTTTTGTACTCTTGTGATCAAGCCAGGGAAAAAAATTATAGGTAAAAACATTATAGGGTGAATGCATACACTGTTGATTATAAACACTTCTAGTACACTTTATTGGCAAATTACAGTAAAATGAATGACTGTTTCACTCAATTTCATACTGTATGTTGCATTTTTATTTATGAATGCTGTAATTGAGCGCATAGTGATAAAATACTGGGAGGACTCTGTGTGAAATGAAGGTTAATTTGTGTCCAATTAAACACTACAGGGTTTAGGTGAGCCACTTTGCATCCCTTCTGTACCACCACACATGCAGAAAGGATGAGGAATATTTCTCTGTGTCATGAACAACAATGTGGCACATAAAAAATAAAAGAGGTAAATATTGTCCTTGGTTCGATGACATTGAGGCCCCAACAATAGTTCTGGACAAACTAAGAGCAGAAAAGGAAATACAGGAAACATGATACCCAAGAAAGTTTAAGGAAAGGGAAAACGGATACACAGCACTACGGAGTAGGCAGGGCCTTCAAAGTGAGCCTATCCTCCTTGCTCTGTCTAAGGCTTACTATAACTACACACCTAACCAATTGTTTTTCAAATGTATAAATTGATATCAGTGCTTTCCCAGGACATCAATTCCAGTTGTCCATTATTTTTAACACTGTACTTTCTCTTAGCCTCTTTTTCTTTTCACTACACTCATTTTTCCCCCCTTTTCTCCCGTGGACATTTTATAGTTCTCTCCTCATTTCTTTTGCCTTTCTTTGAATTCTGTTTTACTACAGAATCACAGAATTGTAGGGGTTGGAAGGGACCTCCAGAGAGGGCCTCCCTACACTTCTCCCTAAGTGCCCAGCTCTGCTTATAGTTTTTAATACAACTTTTTAAAGGAGTTGAATTACATTAGCTCTTTCCCACAAGACCTAATCTGTCGATTCTCTGAATGTTTTGAATCCATTCTCTTGTATAGACTTATTTCTGTCTGTTATCCCTTCTTTATAGACTTAAGATTCTGAAAACACTCATTTTACTGACTCTTTGTGTTTCCAGTCTTAAATCACTATTTCCTCTTTATTATAAATGGATCTGGTAACGTAATAACTCTTGCTATTTGCTGTTTGCAGTTTTCCTACCAAAAAACAAACAAACAAACGAACAAAAGACAGAAAAAAACCCCATCCCACTATATTCCAAGGACTGGATGAACTTATTTCCTTTTCCAGAAGGGGAAATGGCCTCAAGTCCACCAGAGGAGTTTTAGGTTAGATATCAGGAAAAACGTCTTTATGCAAAGGGTTGTTAAGCACTGGAATAGGCTCTCCAGGCAGATGGTTGCGTCGCCATCCCTGTCTGTGTTTAAAAGCTGTTTGGATGTGGTTCTCAGGAACATGATTTAGTAGAGGGTTGTTAGAGTTAGGGTAAGTTTGGTTAGGTTGCAATTGGACTTGATGATCTTGAGGGTCTTTTCCAACTTGAGTAATTCTATGATCCTGTGATTCTAATTCCTCTGGATTGTGCACTTGTTTCTTTGTTTATGTGCTTGTTTTTAAATCCAACTTTTTTTCTGGAAAGCTTTATCAGGTTTTCTCAAGGCCTGTGATCCATGTGGGTTTCATATTTTAACATACAAGATTGCCTCGCTTGACAGCTGCTCTCTTTATTACTCAAAAAAATTCAGCAGTTCTAGCCTCCTATATTTCTATTCTGTTCTATACACATACAACATACATACCCAGGATATGAGAAAATGTGATTATTTGAACAAGAAAAGATGTGGAACTGCATTCTACACCTTAAGCCTGCATGAAAGTGAGTGTGAAGAATGTGAATGTTTCCATTTTTACAATGCCCTCATTTGTGTTCTTATATTTACCCTTTGAGCTTCTCATGTCTATGCTGTCTAATCATATCTGGAAACTCTTCCCCAGATTTTAGTAAACCAGACAGACCAGAAGTTTTCTTCCACTCTTTCTCATTACTTACATACAATTATAACTAGAAGGTTAACAGGTAATCATCAGCAGCTCGAAGAAGCAAAGTTATCAACCAGTGTAAGAAGGATAATGATAAATTATTCTATGTGTTCAGTACAGGAAACCAAAAACATTTGAATCACTTTTTCACCAAGAGAAAGAATGCATGTTAAAAAATGAGTTATACTGTTGGCAGTCATCAAGCTCTTTAGAGAGATTAATACTGTTGAGATATATAAATGCAGAGCTATATAAACTTCCTGGAGACCATTCCAAAGTGCTTTAAACATTGGCATAATTAATAGTTCCATGACACAACATCTTTTAAAGTAAATAGTTTGCCTAAAACCGTAATACATTTCCTCTTTAGTATAAAAATGATGAAAGAAAAAAGAACCTTCTAACATTCAAAAGGCATTTCATTGTTTTCATAAATGATCTGGATTCTCCAGTTCAAAAAAGACAGGGATCTCCTGTAAGGAGTTCAGCAGAAGGCCACAAAGATGATAAAGGTCCTGGAGCATCTCCCACAAAAAAAAGTGAGTGACCTTGGTTTGTTCAGCCAGGGGAAAAGAAGATTGAGAAGGGATCCGATTAATGTTTATAAATATCTAAAAGGGAGATGGGAGGCAAATCTATGAGGCCAGGCTCTATTTGGTGGTACACAGCGATACGACAAGGAGCAATGGCTTAAAATTCAAGCACAGGAATTTCTGCAATAACATACAGAAGACCTTCTTTACAGTAAGGGTGATGGAACACTGGAACAGGCTGTCCAGAGAGATTGTGAAGACTCTTTCTCTAGTGATATTCAAGACCCATCTAGAAGAACTATTGATTTGCTTGAGAACAGAAGCTTTGCAGAGAGATTTTGGCAAATTAAAGGTTTTGGCAATCACCAACTGCATAAAGTTCAATAAACACAAGTGCTGGATTTTGTAGCTGAAACACAGCAGCCCTGGATCTACATATAGGCTGGGAATGAGAAGCTGATGAGCAGCCATGGAAAGGGACCTGGGAGTTCTATTTGATGGCTAAGTGAATATGAGTCAGCACTTTGCCCTGGCTGCCAAAAGGACCAACCGTGCTCTGGGGTGCATCAGGCCCAGTAGGTGAGGGAAGGGATTGTCCCTTCTGCTTTGCACTATGTGGCTTCACTTCAAACACAGGGTTCAGTTTTACATGCCACAATATATGAAGGACGTAAAACTATTAGAGAATGCCCAAAGGAGAGTTACAGAGATAGTGAAAGATCTGGAGGGCAAAACATCTGAGAGTGGCTGAGACCCCTTGGTTTGTTCTGTGCAGACCAAAGGAGGTTGAACAGAGGCCTCATGGTTGCCTACAGCTCCTCACAAGGAGCAGAGGGGCTGCACTGAGGTGGCTGCTTACTAGACAGAAACTATACCTTTAGCTAGCATCTATGCTCTGAGTTCTACTGAAGTTACACAAATTTTCACGTATAGCATGGTCCTTTGTGACTGCTTATTTCAGCCCTTTTGTTTCTTTCACTTTTCCTTCTCCCTGTTATAATATACTAATGTGTATTCATATAACACAGGCATACAAGTATATAGGCAGAAGATAATATATAATAACTAATGATGTAGTAATGTACATGACATTCTATATAAACAATTTGGTTATTGAATATCAACATTGACTTCAGCAGCATTAATCTGTTTTTACTGCATGTCTAAACACACACATCCATAGGAAAGAATCCTATGAGTCATCAGAAAGACAGTCATTAATAGGACTCTCAGTGACAGATAATATTAAATAAATTCTTTCTAAATGCATGAAAATAGCTTATATTGCTATTACTTAGCTAGGGATTCTTTGGGGAACACTGAATGGAAGAAAATTAGTCTAATTTCCTAAGAATTTCAAGGCATTTAAAAGAGCCAAACACATGGGGTTCTCAATGTACTTTTTTTTCAGTTGTCTACTTTGATTTGCTTTGTTATTATTTTATTAAGAAAAGAGCAAGCATGTCATTTTAAATTGGCTTTTCTTTCTGAGAAGGTGAATATGAACTATTAAAGAAAAAATGTGACCCCTCAACATAAACAAGAAGTGCTAATCCTCAGACACTGGAAATTGCTATAGACTGTTACTTTGCATGGCAGAATTCTTGGAAAATCTAATATGTAGTTTCCTGCCAGATACAAATGGATCACTTAATACTTGTGTTTGCATACATATGTATACTATGCTAACCTGTACTAAATCAATCTGTATGATGAAAAACTGAGTAGTGACGGTACTTATTACCTGTTTTTGCCAATACTGCACATTTCATCACTGTCGGTTTGAAGTGATCCAATACAGTGCAATAAAAAATGAGCATTTCAAAGGGATGGTCAAGAATATCTTCAAAAATTGAAATGCAAACGTGTAAGAGACATGAACCTTCCAGTGTGCAATATTAATTAATGTAGTCATTTAGAGTATCACAGAAGATAGTACTGCACACATTACTGAGTATTTGTTTGGATAAGAGAGAATTTATATGATTATATGGAAAAGCAGAAAGTCACTAAATAGCATTTTGTAGGTTCTACAAACTAAAAGATCTTGCAGGCATAAATGACAAGAAATTCCTGAAAGATTGATGACATAAACAAAAATCAATAACAATAGTCTCAAAACAAGAAAGATTAGAAAGAAGTCAGCATTAGGAAGTCTCAGTACAACAGGCTGTGGGAAGTATGATGTGCAGTGAAGGGCCATGGTGATTATGCAGGCTAATTATTGGGCTAAAAGGATATCTTTGCAGTTTGTTTTGAGATCTGATCTGAAAGGTAAGTGTCCAAGGGCAACTGTAGGAGAAGCCTCAGAATATCCCATACAGTCTTGGGAAACTTGAACCCAAAAAGCTTAGTAAATAAAGAAAAAATAAAATCTTTCCCTTTTGTGCATCAGCACTGAGGCTGCGCTTTGATTTCAGCCTACAGTGGAGTGTGGGCCTCTCCACCAAAGATAACAGGTTTCAGAGGTGATGCAAGAAAAGACACAGCTAGAGAAGAGAAAAGGGCAGAAAGGGTTTTCAGAAACAGCTGGTTAAGTTTAGTTAAAAGCGCACAGACCATTTAGTGTCACATAGTCTGGAAATAGCTGCGGTTGTAAATCACTGCCTGCAGTCACATACAATTGCTAGGAGCTTATTTTGTGTGAAAAAGAATATTTTGAGCCACAAGTGAAGTTTAGTATCCATGTGGGAATTAAGCAAAGAAGACAGAGGCACAAAATGTTCCTGCTGGTTTTACTGCAAACTCGCATTTCCTTTCTTACAAAACAGAAGGGCATGCTAAAAAATGCACACTTAGAGCAGTTGATGACCTTTATCATCATTCCTCCTCTCATTAAGAAATTATTTGGTTGTTGTTTTTTGTTATTGATGTTGTGTTTTTTGTTGTTTGTTGTTGTTGTTAAGTCTGGGAAATAATTAAACATAAACATTAAACATGGCATTAATTACTTCATGAAAGAGTAATTTGGCTGCAGTCTCAGATGGACACCTCCATTCACTCCCTTTCTCCAAGAACAACAAAGCACTGACATATGGGTTTTCTTAAGAACATGTCTGTTCTGCAGGCAGTACTATGTCTACAAGAAGGGTAGAAGAACGATCCAGGGAACTGACCTTGGTACTGGGGAAGGTAACGGAGCTGATTATCGTGATTGCTGTTACGCAGTAAGTGAGGAACAACCTGGGGATCAGGCCCTGTCAGCATAGGATCATGAAAGGCAGGTCCTCTCTGACCATCCAGATCTCCTTCTATGACTGGATGATGTACCTGCTAGATGAGAAAAAGGCTGAGGTTATAGTACCTAGACATTAGTAAAGCCTCTGACTCTGTTTCCCACAGCATTCTCCTGGAGAAGCAGGCACAGTTTGGACAAGTACACTTTTTGCTGTGTTAAAAACTGTCTGGAAGGCCAGGTCCAGAGAATGGCAGTGAATGGAGTTAAATCCACAACAATTAATGGAAGATAAATCTAGGAAGTAGTAGCAGCTGCAACACATGTAGATACACTGCTCACACTTGCCAACTTAGTAGTTATCTTAGAAATATTAGTCATTTAAAAACCAAGAGATTTTGTTACTTCGAATGCTATTGCCACCCACATTTTCACTTTGTTTTTTTTTTTTGTTCACAAGTGACAAGCCACAGTTTTGTTTTCTGAGTTTTAAAGTTAGCTGTGGACTGAAGAAATCAAGCCAAAATGACAATGAAAGTAAGCAAATACATTTAGATGCATTTGCTTCATTTTAGATATTCCTCTGTTGATTTTCCTCCTGATTTTATTCTCTTTCAGATATGGAAGCCAACTTTGAAGTGTGGTATTTCTATGAAGTGTGTTGTTGATGAATATATTTTCATCAGAAAAAGAAAAAGAAAAAGAAAAAGAAAAAGAAAAAGAAAAAGAAAAAGAAAAAGAAAAAGAAAAAGAAAAAGAAAAAGAAAAAGAAAAAGAAAAAGAAAAAGAAAAAAGAAAAAAGAAAAAGCAGTTACTCCAGGGTAAGTTTTCAATGAAATGCTTCCTGCCTGAACAGTTTCCCTCTAACTGTTTAAAGATGGATTAAATAAATAAATAAATAAATAACAATAAAGCAAGAAACAAACAGCATTAAAAAAGAACAACTCCCCTCCCACCCCCAACCCCCGTCTGCCTCACCCCCTCCCATTAAAAATAAAATAAAATAAAATAAAATAAAATAAAATAAAATAAAATAATAAAATAAAATAAAATAAAATAAAATAAAATAAAATAGTAAAAGAGGAACTGCAGGAACTGCAATGCAGATGATAGAATGGGACTGGGGACTATAGTCAACATCTGTTTCCTATTGATTGGATCTAGATTCTGTCATTTTCATCATTCTAACATCCATCATGACATTTTAAATCTTAAGAGCATGTTTAAGCCCCTTTCTTAAACTGAGATTTTTCAGCAAGGTTAAATCCATTTTAGTAACTTGTGTATCCCTTTTCTATGTTCTCACTTTTAGCCATTAGAGCAAACTGTTTTTAGCACTCCAATTTAGCTTTTAAATATTAATGAACTGAACTCCCTTCTCTTAACTCAGTAAAAAGTTATAAAGTATTATGTGAGTGCTATCAAGGCTATATTCTTCAGGTATTCATAATTTATATCTTGATGGAAAATGCACAAATGTAGCTGACTAGCATTCAAAAAGATACAGTACTGTGGGCTAAGCAACACTTCTGCAATGAGTGTCAGTGCTTACTTCTAAACTGTCAGCACTTCAGTCTACAGAGTCAATAAATAGTGATGTATTTAAGTGAAAACACAGTTTCATTACAGATTTGCACTAAGCAGTAAATTTGTTCACCAATACATAACAAGTGGTCTGGACTACGTGCAGGAAAAATGGAATACAAGGAAGAGTTTCTGTAGCGTGAATGGAAATGTCAAATTGAATCAACAGAAAATGTACAACAGAAATGAAGAAGATTTACTTAAGGCAGAGAACAGTCTCCATGCAGCGTTTGAACAGTATTGAAGAAATCAGGTCTCAATCGTAGCAAAATATAACAAAGCAGTCTGAAAATGCAGGTCACAAATGCATTTTTTTTTTGTATATTCAAGGTCACATCATCATACTTTATTAAAACAAGTGGTTTTAAATAGTCTCCAATTTGGTACTGCTTCAGCTCTACGGGAAGGAGTTAGAGTCTTGTCTGGCTCTGTTGCCATGGAAACAATTATTTACTGCCATCTGAGTAATCTTTGTCATTATGGACTTGAAGTTAGAAGGGAAAAAAACATAAGTGAACTACTGTGATTTCTGTAATTACAAAGAAGAGAAGAGAGAAAAGAAAGATCATATTGGATCTTATGCTTAAATCAACAGGGCAATTTTGTTTAACTCAAACAACAAACAAACAAACAAAATCTGCCTTTTATTTTCTCAGTTTCTTTTCAGGTATGGATTCTACTCTTATTAACCTACTTTACAATTTCTTTGATTTGTTGAAAAGAATTATTGTAACAGTAGCATTGTATTAGAGTCAGAAGTCATCCATTTGGGTAATGTAGATCAACCTTCTTTTATGAAAAACCTCCCATGTCTACCTGACCATCTCCAGCAGCAGGAAGGCATAAGACACCATTGTGTCAATGATAATGCCTCATGCTGCACTAACTAGATAGTAGTACAGTGAGCACAAGCTGGCACTCAATGAGTTGCTAAAATCTATGCTGTCACTTCTGCAAGCTGAGTTGTCAGAAAAGAACTCCACTTCAAAAGCACAGCATTTTAAATCACAAATAAATTACACTTACCTCTATGTAAGAGATTTCAAGGGTGTTCTATTATGAGTTGACATGAAGGGGATTAAGGAAAAGTGAATGTTGTGATTATGTCACTGTAGAATGATACTGCAAGACTCACTTATTGACTGAGCAGTATTATCAAGAAATAATTTGATTCAGGGAAATGTTCCTATTCATTTCCATTGTAAGCCAACTGTCTGGATCAATGACTGTCTAATTCAACTCCACTCAAATTGAAGTAAGGCTACTTAATCCCTGAGCTTGTGAGCAAATGAGTGAGCCTGTGGGTAAATAAGGATTTGTATTTTCAAAACATAAAGCAAACACAATTTTCATTAATTTAAAAGGAAACAAACAAGCAAATTGGAAGGCTGGTAACAATGACAATATTTATTTCTTTAATTATCTCACAAGCAAATGAGGAGTTGCCTGGAAGTGATGAATACAGTTATTTCAAGTCCAGGCCCTTGCAGTGCACAGGCTTGGAGGGTCTTCTGTACATCTATAGATTTGGATCTGTGAATCAGAATATAGGATAAACTTGTGTTTGACTACCAGTTGAGATATGGCTTTTTCTGTTTTCACTTTATTATCTGTTCAGCAGATGTTTGGACACAAAATCTCAGTGAGGTGCCATTCAAGTACAAAAGGCTTAAAGAATACTGCAAAAGCTTCTGAGTTGAAGTGTTCTCTAAATGAGACATTGGTATATAACATAGACCTTGTTGCTGAAAATGTCTTGGTATATAATGAACTGGCATCTTTTACAACCCCAAATGCCAAGCAACAGTCTCATTTATACACCAGAGGCAATCAGAGTCACAGTATACTAAATCTGTTTCTGGAGCAGAATTTCTCGTAACATTAGTAACTCGATAAATTAAAAATCTAATTTCCAGCACTTCCAGGCTAGTTCCTCCCCTATCTATATTTTTTGTAGCACCGTGAACCTGTTCTCCCTTTCATGGTCCCATCATCTTTATGTGAAATCAATACAGTGGCCAAATAACTCCTGTTATGATTCACCATAGTTACGGGACTTCTATGAAGATGACATTGCTAAATCATCTAGGATCCAGGATCATCCGAATGCAAGCCCATCCTGCTTCTCAGCAGCATCCAGGAACCACAAAGAGGTGTTGTTATCACTTTGTAAGGTGTTATTCCCAGAATGAGAGGAACAAAATGGGCAATGTTGAAGAACAAATTGTATTCCTCAGTGGTGTAAACATATTTAGACAAATGTTATCATGTTGCTAAAATGTGGCATGTTCCTTTGAATGTTGGCAAAGCCAAAAATCTAAGAATCTAGGTAGGGACACAGGGTTACTATTTTATCAAAATGGTTATAAAATTAGTGTAAAAAATTTGCTATGCTGAGAATAGTAATGGAAAAATGTATGTGTTTCCTTTATTCAGTTTTCAGTTTTCCCAGACGTTAGTGCAATTGTAAGTACCAGAAATGCTATATTGAATTACATATAAAGCACATTTTTCTGATATCTTGTTTCCAGCTGCACAAGTTTGGAGAACGTTATGAGAAAGTAGCTGAATGTATGTCACAGTAACCTGAGATATCAGAAACTCATTCAGACAAAGATTAGCTTAGGTTTGGAAGCAAGAGATTTACATCCCTCCCAATCTTTGTTGTAATTGTAGTGAATGGTGATTGTTACAGCCAGAGCTGATACCAATTCCTTTTTAAATCCTCTTCACTTCCAACTTGCAATTACTTCCTGACGCAAAGGGTTCTAACAGATAATTACAGTAGGAAAGTGCACTTACTCTCTCTTTGCAATTTTCAGTTTGTCACATTTCAGCTTCATTTAACATCCTCACATTCATTTGCTACGAAATAGTGTGAATAGAATTTCTGGCCTGACACTCTCCAATTGTTCAATATATGTACGCATTTTCCTTATGACTTAATTTACTTATTTCTTTTCCATGCTAAACAATCTTGTGGTTTTCACTTCCTCATTAATTTGATATTTATTTCAGGTTCTTGGATCTTTGTTGGTACATCTCAGATCATTTGGCAGTGTTACAGTACCCTCTTCAAGATAAAATGTGGAAGAACACTGTGTAGAGAAGTTATGATATTCTCTGTTTTTATTTGTATTTGTTATTTTGTTTGCTTTTTTCTTGACCAGAGATTGAAATTAAATGAAGCATCTCTATTGAATTGTTAATGTTAATTTAGTAAAATACAGAACTAGCTTAAAATTACTCCTAGCATTTTACATACCATTTTACCTAGAATGCTTCTAGTCCAAATCTAATGTTGCATATGTTTATTCAAAAAAACCTAAGATTCTGCTGACTTGGATCCCGTCTCAGGATGCCATTTGAAGTAAATGGCCTCAGAAGATTTTCAAATGTGTTGTTGAACAAAGATTAAAAGATAATTTATTTGTTTCTTCTTCTTCCTTGCAGTACTTTTCTGGTTCCAAATACAGACTGGAATTTTCTTACTAAAGATGAGAAGTGTTACTACAGGGATGGACAGTTACATTTGTTAAAACCAGAAACAAAAGACAACCACAACTTTTCCTTCATTTTTTCAAATTACGACCAAAGCAAATACAACAACGTTAAAAATGCTAACAAAAATCATAAGCTTCTGTCTTCCTCTGAGATCACTGACAGGATTAGTCCAAGAGGTTTTGATCCACATTTAAATTCTTGATGAGTCCTGTGTGTTAATTTTTTTTTACATTGATGTACATTTCCATAAATGAATGAGAATAATTGAGTAGAATTATTTTCTTTTCTTTTATTATTATTATTATTATTATTTAGTAACTTTTTGCCTTGGAATTGGAAAGGATTTGGTGATAATTTACTTCAAATCAACCTCACAGCATAGAAAGCCCATCATTCAACATAACTGAGTTGGGTGGACGATTTTTGCATAGTTTTTGTATCTTATGATGCAAACTATAGACAAGAATTATTCAGGTAGATCAGTTTTATTAATAAAGACTTAACATTAAATAATTTTCAGCCTCCAAGAGCTATATATGCTAGTATATTCTTGCAATATTACCAGTCTGATTTATTCATCTAACCCATGTACACCATCCAAAATACCTACCACCAACGCTGCTAAGAGATCAGTTTTCTTCCTCTCAATCCATCCCACATTGAAAAATGAAATGTTGCAATCTAGTACTCCCACAATCTAAAACACAAATCATTGAAGGAAAAAAAAGAAAAAAGAAAAAAACAAAAACAAGGTAAGAACTACATTACTATTTAAAGAAGTGGTCAGTGTAAGTGCATAGCTTGTGGGCTGGTGGGATGTGGGCCAGTAACATTTAAATATAGATTACTTTTTAAATATGAAAAGCTAAATAAATCTTAACATCTGCTCTTCAGGAAGCTATGATGAGAGTCATCAATTCAAATTTGAATCTCTAACAGTAGGTGTATAAATCAGCACAGGCTCCCTTGACAGAAGATCTTCTTGTCTAGTCCTGAAATAGGAGTTAGTCATTTGATTCACTGCCAATCTATTGACTATAGGGAGATCCCAGCATTTTAATGTAGAGATGAAGAAAGTCCCATTTTGGTATTCTACACTTGTAACCAAACAGATTCTTCCAGGCAACAAACAGGACCTGGGGAAATGGCCGCAAATTGTATCAGAGGAGGTTTAGGTGGGACATGAGGAAAAACTTTTTCTCTCAGAGAGTGGTCAGACACTGGAATGGCTGCCCAGAGAGTCGCTGTCCCTGGCAGTGTTCAAGAGGCGTCTGGATGAGGAGCTGTGAGATATGGTTTAGTGCTTGTGGTAGCAGTGGTAACGAGAAGCTGGCTGGACTAGATGATCCAACATTGTGATTCTATGTTTCTATGATCCTACGATTCATTTCAAAGTTTCTGAAAAGCTCAAATGTTCATAGAAGTGTATGTATTATCAAGAGCAGCTCCTTAAGTAAATAAGATGCACAAGTAATATCAGAAGGAGAAATAAGCTTGAAAAGAGGACTTAAATGTTAAGTCTGTCAAGTATGATGATACAAATACAATACAGGGTAATTGAAAAATTCGATTTTCAGCTATAAGAAAAATAAGGTTATTTGAAAATTGTGAAGAAGACAAAAAAAAACATAATTTTTTTCTAGAAGGGGACGTATCATGATAATCTGACATTTCATCTAATATCTAGATCTCTGATATCTTTGTTTCATTCTATGTCACAAATTTTATATCATAGAATACTGCTAAATAAACAAAGCTTTCAAGTCTTTTTCTTAGAGTGAGAGTAGACCTACTAAACATTCAGATCATATTTATCAAGGTCTCAAAAAGGCAAAGACAGGACATGCTTTATGCTTGACCTTTGTGAAAGACATGGCTTTCAGTAAGATTCCTCAAAGTTGTTTATGAAATCTATTTTAAATATATTCAGAACTGGATCTGACATATACAGGTTGATTTTACTTTCACATGGCAGTTGATTTGCTCATCATTTTTATTCCCTTAATCAGAACAAGGAAGTCCGTACTGCTGCATAGAGAGGTTTTTAATCAAGATTTGCTATCATCCATCTTAATCTTTAATATGTTTGATTGGCTCTTAACTTAGGCTCTTGACTTTCTATACTTGAAAAAAAGTGGTTTCTTCACAATAGAGGACAATATATTTCCAATCAAGTTGTCTACAAGAAGAAATTCACCTCCAAGCATGACAGGAAACTTCTCATATTCAGAAATCAGTGGCTGGTTTTTTTTTTTGGTTGTTTGTTTCTTTTTTTTTTTTTTTCCTAACACCAGCTTTCAAACACATATCAGAAAGTCTTTGTGCTTCGCTTCCAAGAACAAAAATCAAGTTGATTGCCAGAGATGCTCTAAATAATGCAGTATTGAGCCAGTACCTGTGGGCCCTTCAATTCTACTTCTTACTGAGATGAAGTGCATGGAGGAATGGAGGGAGGCCGCTAGCAAATAAGATAGGAAGTGGTGGGCTGATGGACATCATCAGTGGAAGCAAAGGGTTTTTCACAAATAAGATCCAGTTGCTAGCTGAAAGAAAAATAACTGACAGAATGTCTCAATTTGAAATTTAGAATATTGCAATATTTTCTCAAGTTCCAGGAGCCTTTTGTGAAACAGTCCGTTCAAACAGGATGAAAAAGTTTCCATGAGCATTTTCAAATGTCCAGTGTGTGAATGACCTTAGGGTCATATGACACAGCTGGAAAAACATTCTGAATACATTAATCATTAAATGTAAAGACAAATCTGTTACCATAACGGTTTAAAAATTGATTCAATTGATTTAAAAACTTTATAAAATTCACAAAAGAAAATGCAGATATTTCTTTTGTGATGCATATGCTTTTTCATATCTGGTAGAGCAGCTGCAGTTTTGTTCTTGACTAAACAAGAGCTACAGAGCTTATGAAAGGTCACAGTGGAGGAAGGCTTTTCTATCTAGAGTTCCCATTGGCAGAAAAGGGTGAGCAGAGCAAATGAGGCATTTTTGAATTAGGCTTCATAAAGCCATCTGCCACCACTGGAAACTGGTAGCTGCCAAGATGTGTTAACATTTTCTTTACAGAGTAATGGAGAGAAATCTGCGAGTAATTTCTGTCTAATTATGCTTCTGAATTCATGAAGTATTACTGGTGGAAAGGTAGCTTCTCTATAATCTTCAGGGACTGATTTCCTAACACTATTTTAGAAGAAGTCATCCTTGTATGGCTGTATTACCTACAGAGCAGTCACTATAGTTGAACAAGTTAAAGTACAGAACAGAAAATGCCAACTCTTTCTGTTTATTCCTGCTCTTTTCAGTGTGCTGTCCCCATTTGCCTGGAAACCCCAAAATACTTCCATTATATCCACAGATTACAAGGAAAAAATATATATATTTCTTATATGTGCCTCCAGAGGCTGATGTTCTCCATCGTCTCTAGAGAGCACTGTTCCAGTGCTTGAGCAATTTCTTTTTTGAAGCCTTCTTTTTCCTTATACCTAAAAAAAATGTTCAATTTCTTTCCGTTGTCTTTTGAGTCTATCACTGGACGTCCAAGAATATGGCTCCATCTTCACTATAATAAATGATAAGGTGGCTACTGAAGTAAATATTTTACCTATAGAAGTAAAGATTATGTGTTTATCAAAATCAAATCCAGGAATAATAATAGTATCATCACAGATGATCTAAACACTACTATAATAAAATTTATTTCTTTTATATATACATGCTTTATTTACTCATTTATTGTATCCTTAGTCATTATGACATTGTAGGAAATATACCAAAAAAGCCAATTCTACTGCTTATTCCTACCTTCTGCCCCATGTTCCATGCAGTGCATTCCTTCAGATCTGCATATTTTGTGAAAGTATTCTGGCATCTGAAGGAGATATTTGAGGCAATATCTCCTAAAAATAGCTGATTTACCATAGTGAATTAAGGCTATATGTATTTTTCTCAGTTATAATTTTATTAAGTAAAACATTCATTTCTCACATCCTGAAACTATTTCTCCCTAAACAGTTATTCCTTTATATAATATCTTTCAGTTCAGCAGACTTCTGCCTTTCAATATCTCATTTCCTCATTTGTGAGATGTAAATATCCTAGAATATAACCAGTATGTCTGATTTTTGTTAATGACTTTCACGTCTTCACAAATTATTGCATTTGGCTCACAATAATCAATGCTTCAGGCTCCCACTAAAAATTATCTTCATAACATCTAAAGAAAATATGCCCTTTGTCTTTTATGGAATTATTGCTCAATCATTAATTCAACACTGTAGAATCTCTGAAGGGTTGGCTGCAGGAAAGAGAAAAGGCTAACTTAAAAATTACTAAGAGCCTGAACCTAGATATCTGTTAAGTAGATCTATAAATAGATAAACACAGTAACAGACATAAAAAACTCTCCAGTTCTCTGTCAGATGGAGTAGCTCATCAAAGCAGCTAATTGATAACATACAGTATTCATGCTCTCATCTAATCAGCCAAATGTGCTTTGTATTAATTCTGATATTAGAACTTTCTTACTCTCAAGGGAAAAAAATGCTCATATTCAAAATAATACTGAATGTGAATATTCTGAAATCCTAGATACAGCCCTCCACCAAAGGAGGCCAAATTTTATTAACAGAAAGGATTTGGGAGAAGGAAAGGAGAAGGTGGCAATATCAATAGAGTCATATGTATTTTATCTGATAGCTTTTCACAGTTATTTTTCCATATCTTTATAGTGATTAAATTCAATAAAGAGATCCAAATTCCATACCTGGAAATAAATAAAAATATTATTACTATTGGCTACGCCAATCAGCTGCTTTTTCATGAAGATGTATGAATTTTTTGGGCAGAGCTTCAGTAACGTATTCACTGAAATTGATGTAAGGAAATTGAGAGAAAGAGAAATGAAGCTGATTACCAGGAAACTCTCCCCATCAGGGAGAGTAAGTAGGGACCTATGAAAAAAACAGTAGAAGAATAGGAGTTTCATCACAAAAACTGGTAAAATCACAAAAATTTGGAAAACCACCATGAATTTCAAAAGTAGGGTACCACTTCACTCTTTTGTTTTCTATAGGCCAAACTCTGATATTTGCGTTAGAGTAAATGCCATGCTATTTTCTGTGGGAGCTTCATTTGTTTGAGGACATTTTAATTTTACCTTACCCTTCTACAGACCCATTTCAGACTGGGCATGAATGAGCTTAATTGCTGTTGACATCAATGAGGTGAGACCTAACATAACACATAGTTTAATTGGATGATGGGATTTGCATTTCCTATGTGTGCAAGCACTCCTCTGTGTGCTTAGTATCTTATCATGCACTAACCTTAGGTTTAAGTGTCAAGTGCTTAGAGTGTCTGGAATGAATGGTCATACATTCACAACTAAAGCAAGAGCCAGATTGGATATTGATATTTTTTGTTCAGATACCTGCAAGGACAGAAAGAATGTTTAGGTATTAGTAGTACTGTACTACTGATATAGGAAAGAGTTCCCTAGTCTTGAAATATCTAAAGAAATCTAGGAATATCTTAAAACCTCACAATCCTTTTCAGTTCTGCCCAGGGTATCTCTGATTACTTGGAACACCTCAAATCCCAGTAGGAACCATAGAAAGAAACAAGAAATTTGCATTTATCAACAGCAAGAGTGCAGCTTAATTGTACAGAAAGAAATATTTGTAAGTCATTGTTGCCAGCTTCACTGGAAGGCATAACTGTCTGCTTAACCGATCATTACAGAGACTGCCAGACTGTCTATATAAAAAAGTGTTTAAAATAGCCATGTGTCTTCTAGCAAACAAATTACCATGGCAGAAAGAGCACAGCACAGACATATAATTGGTCAGGTCACTGCTTTTCTGCTCATTATAAATGAAAGCCCGAATGGCCCTCTCTGGCTGCTCTGTGCAGTCTGTGGCTACTTTTACCAGGCTTTGTTTCTCCTTTGCGTCATCTCTATTCCTTTGCATATAGTTTATAACACAGCACCAGTCAGAAAATACAAGGGGTAGCAGCAGCAGAAGAGCTATATGCTCTATGCTCCTGGTTAGGATGAAATAATACAAGATTTCTTTTCAGCTCTTACTCTGTCTGCCAGCCATTGTGAAGATTTACCTTGTAAGCCACTATTTCACAGCTTAGTCGAAGCTGTGCACACTGCAATTATGATATTATATTTTGCCACATGAATTGGTATGTAAAGAAAGACTAATAGCTGTACAGATACGAAAACCATCAAGAGGGAAAGACTCACAGTTTAAGCTCTTATTAGCCATGATATACTTGCAGTCTCTGAAAGGACATCTCTGAGAATCACAGAATCACAGAATCACAGAATTGTAGGGGTTGGAAGGGACCTCCAGAGATCATCGAGTCCAACCCCCCTGCCAAAGCAGGTTCCCTACAGTAGGTCGCACAGGTAGGCATCCAGGCAGGTCTTGAACATCTCCAGAGAAGGAGACTCCACCACCTCCCCGAGCAGCCTGTTCCAGTGCTCCGTCACCTCACTGTAAAGAAGTTCTTGCGCATGTTTGTGCGGAACTTCCTATGCTGCAGTTTCCAGCCGTTTCCCCTTGTCCTGTCTCCACTCACCACGGAAAACAGTCTGGCCTCGCCATTCTGCCCCCCACACCTTAGATATTTATAGACCTGGATCAGGTCCCCTCTCAGTCTTCTTTTCTCGAGGCTGAACAGACCCAGTTCACTCAGCCTTTCCTCATAGGAGAGATGCTCCAGGCCTTTCACCATCTTCGTGGCCCTCCGCTGGACTCTTTCCAAGAGATCCCTGTCTTTTTTGTACTGGGGAGCCCAGAACTGGACGCAGTACTCCAGATGAGGTCTTACCAGGGCAGAGTAGAGGGGGAGGATCACCTCCTTTGACCTGCTGGACCCGCTCTTTTTAATGCACCCCAGTAAGCCATTGGCCTTTTTGGCCACAAGGGCACACTGCTGGAATCATCTAGAACTTCTCCGATGCCTCTGAGAAATATGCACACATGGCGGTCTTACCCTTGGAAAGCAGGGAGCAAGAGGAGAAATGCAGATGTTCTCTTTCTGGTCACTGCATTCCTCCATCATCATTTCACCTGCTTCCTGGATTTGGTGGTAATCAGTGCTAGGAGGTCGTGGCAAAACTCTTCTGAGTCTACTACCAGCTCCTAGTGAAGATCCCAGCTCAGCAATTGAACAGTCACAACATAAGGCAATGAAAAGAAAGTCTGAAGTACATAAGCATCCCAAAGGTAAATGATTCACCCAAGCTCCAACAAAAAGTTGGGGCAGAGCTGGATGGTATCAAGGATTGCTCCATTCTGGTTTGGTGTCTTCCACTGGGCCTTGTCCTCTGCTCTACAGAATGCGTAGAGTTGGGATAAATTGTTGTCATGATTTCTGAGTCTGTCTGTGCTGGACGGAAACAGAAATAATCCATAGTTAAATGCCATCATCTGGGACACCTGTTTTCTTGTCCTTGCTGGGGCTGGTCTTTGAAGCATAGGTATAACATTCTGGTAAGAGAAGCCTACTACCTGCTTGTCCTTTTTATAGAATCATAGAACGATTCAGGGTGGAAGGGATCATCAAGACCCAATCCCCTGACATGGGCAGGATTTCAAGCCACCAGAGCAGGCTGCCCAGGGCCCCATCCAAACAGGCATTTCCCCCTGCACAGGCTGTGAGGCAGGAAAAGTGTGGAGATGCTGGGGATTGAACCCAGGACCTCTTACATGCGAAGCAAGCGCTCTCCCGCTGAGCTACATCCCCTGCCCTGGGAAAAACAAAAAATTGAGCACTTTACCAATTTGCATATCATCTTTGTTCAGGATCCATGCTAATCTTCTTTGCAACATTTCAATTGTAGTATATGTGCTTCTGAAATGAGCACGTTTCACTACTAATCATGAAGAGACAAATAGTGGTTTTATCTACAGAAAATGTAGTCATCCCAAACTTAAAACTCACAAAAATGCTAAGCTGTTCCAGATTAAATAAATATTCTGAATGATTTTGTTTCTCAATGATGCCTAGAAGTGCTCAGGTATCACTGTGGTCCCTAAGAAGTGGACAAAGCAGACACTGTTACAAGCTCTGTTGGCAGACCTACAGACATTCAGCACTTATTGATTCCAGTGGTGATTTAGCAGCTCAGAGGTAGTTCTGTGGGTCCTGGCTGAGGACTTCCAGTTCTCATGCTGCTATGAACAGGTACTTAAATTCAAATTCAGCAATCTAAATCTGAGGCAGAAACAAGCAAATGTCAGTGACAAAAGTAAATTATTGAAATAGTAATAATAATTTTTAAAAAGATTAAAAAGAAGATATTAATGGAGAAACACAGGAACAGGTTGCTCAGAGAAGTGGTGGATGTCCCATCCCTGGAGACACCCAAGGTGAGGCTGGGCAGGGCTCAAGGAACCTGATGCAGCTGTAGGTGTTCCTGTTCATTGTAGGGAAGTTGAACTGGGTGGCCTTTAAAGGTCCCTTCCAACTCAAACAATCCTATGGTTCTGATAAAGTTTTTTTTTTTTTTTTTTTTTTTTTGTTCCTCTCTGTGCATTTCTCACAATGTATACTTTTATTTCATGCTCCCATAACTTAAATTACAGCAGTGCTATTAAAACATTTTTCCCTTTCTCTAGCATTAATGTTTGTTACAACAATTTACCTCCTCGAGGATGACTGTTGGACATTTTGATATCCTGTTGATGCTAATTTCTTGCCAAGATTACCAACAGAATTCATAAGGATTAATTTTCTGCTGCCCTTTCCTCAAAGCCAAGAGTTCTCTCAAAAACAAATTTTGCTGGATCGTATAAATCCAGCAGCTCCATAATTACTTTTGAATTTTTGAGAGATCAATTCTCTAACAATTTCTGTGTAGTAGACTTGGATTCATCTCCTGGTCAGCATTGATATCATTACAGTATAAACTGAGAAATGACTGTAATCAAAGTTTCAGTGGTTTCACCAGAACGCAGCTAGTTGCTGTGTGGGTGGCAGCAGGGCAAAGAGAGGCTGCAGGAATGATTTTCTAGGAGACTTCCTGCTGTCACCAAAAATTTAGCCTGGAGACGGTGCGGACAAAAAAAAAAGGAGCTGGACACAATATAATGTATTTTCACAAAGTGCTCTCTGTTGGTCACAGAGTTTCACGCTAAATATCTGCTGCTAACAGGTCACTGCACTCAACAGCACCTATTATTGTTTTCTTTAATGTCCTATTTATTTTCACTGAAGGCAGAGCTAGTGAGATCTGCAGATGCCATTTAACTTTTCTGCAGGAGGACTCCTCTCAATTTAAAATACACTGTACCTACAGCAGTGACATTGAGTTACATGTCTTACTGCTTTGGATGTCATTTTAACTCCCACAGACCTGGCTGATTATTTTATTTTTTTAACTCAGAATCACATAGTTTGGGATTCGCAAGTCACAGAACTTACAATACTTTGAAGAGTCACTGGCAAAATAACACCCAGGCACTTCATTTGTTTCATAGCATGTGCAACTTCCCAAACTTATTTATTCACAGCTAATCTTCTAGAGTTCTTACTGCTAGTTTGAATCTGCTTTTAAGTAGATGTGCAGTAGTGTGACAGCCATTTACCTTTTAAGTGTTCCGTGATGCTGCCAAAAAACTCCCAATTCCTGCATAATGCCAAGAATCTGCCCCAGATAACTAATGACAGTGCATTTACTTTGCTTAGTATCAAGGATAAAGTTTTTGCTCGCTATTTCCAACTTATGAGAGTGATGCCTATATGTCAAACCCACACCTGAGTTCCAGCATGTTCAGTGGTTACACTGAAACTCTCAGACTGTGGCTCTCATGAATCTATCTCCACAGATGCGTTGGCACAAGTATGTGCCAAGAATCAAAGCTCAGAATGCTCTGCAGGAAGCTGACTTTACTGCACAAATTGTATAGGCAGTGATTATGCCACTAAAATAGGTAGGGCTGGGGAATGTTATTGGTGATGGAAATATAGCAGACTACTTTGAAACTCTCTGAATATCCCTGGTGGAATTTGAGCCTGTACCTAATACCAGTCTCCCTACAGCTCCAGTGCACTGCCCACAACTTAGGATAGTTCAGAGACAATTCCCAATAAGCACCACACATGGATAAATGTGAGAGACTATTTTGCAAATTTTCCTACTAGCTTCTGTGTCTGGAAATAATCCTAGGCATATTTAGCCCTAATTGCAAATGCTGCCGTATATTCTCCTCATCAGACACAGATTAGCTATGAAGAAATTGTACTCAGAACTGTCTTCTGTGCAATGCTTCCTACTGGTCACCTTGGCAAGAGCTCAAAGCTCTGGGCATTCTGTCTGTTTTCTCTCATGAGGTATGTCATGCTCAACTCCAAGTTCCCTACCTGGCTTAGTCATACTATTTTCTGGTCATGAAAGTCATCCCGAAAGGGCTTCGTTACAGAGGTTGTGTACTAACGCAAAGAGGATCAGCAAGCACTCAGAATTATTAATATTCAACAAGAGGTAACATGACACGTAGAAATAAGCCAGAAATCAGACTGGATTTAAGGCTTCATAGCCTAGCACCTTTGTATCAAAGATGGTGAAGCATCAGTTCTAGCAAACACAGCAATGCCGGAGCACAGTGCTGTGTGGTGATCAGCACTGTTCCTGTGTGAGTTGGTCAGCGTAAGTCATCCTTCCATGTGATGGCAGAAAGAAGGGGGAACATCTTTATTTCTCAAGGAAGCCAAAAGCAGAAATTTCTGATTCATTCTTGCACTCAAGTCTGACTGGTGAATTTGTGCTGTTCTCAACTCCTTTTAGAAGCCAGTACATTTCTGAGATATACAGAGTACCCTCTGCCTTACTTATTTTCTCACTAATTATTTCTAAAAAAATAAACTTAACACAGATACAAAAACAAAATATAACTGTGCATGCAAATGACCATCCATGGCCTGAGACTAATGTAGCAAGGCAAAGGTGAAAAAAATTAAATTTGTTTTTTATGACTTTAAGTGATCAGAGAATCATAGAATGACTTAAGGTGGAGGGAATGTTAAAGATCATCTAGATACCCTCTCCTGCCATGGGCTGGTTGCCACCCACCTGATCAGGCTGCTCAGAGCCCCATCCTAGCTGGCCTTGAAAGGGACATTAAACTTCTCTGAGCAACTTCTTCCAGCTTCTTCCAGAGAAAAAAATTTATTCCTAACTTCTAACCTAAATCTCCCTTCTTTTAATTTGGAATCATTCCCTCTTGTCCCATCACAAACAATGTGAAAAATCAGTCTCCTTCCTTCCTGTAAGCTCTGTTTAAATACAGGAAAGCAGCAAAGTTTCTTCCAAACCTTTTCTTCTCCAGAATAGTAATGAAAGGGGAAAAGCATTTGGCTTAATCCAACCTGGAGTTAAACTAATAAAAAAATAATAAGAAAGTAGGAGATAAAATGTATGAAAGAAGCATTGGGAAACCCAGGGAATGAAAGACGTCAAAGCTTCTGAGAGTACTGCTTTACCTGCAGTTGTTTGAAAAGGCCAAGATGACCTAAGAGAACTAAATCAGCAAAAAGAGCACTAAGTCAGCAAAATTGGGGCCCATTGCAAAAATAAATAAACAGATAAATGAACAAATACATACATACATACATACAAACAGGTGTGAGTTATTCATTTGAGATCAGAAAAAGTAGGGAAAAGTAGAATATAAGGAAGAGCAGGCAATGTGGTCATGACTGTTTGAGGAGTCCTTGTTGAGCAGAGCAGCATTTGATCCATGAAGGACAGAAGGGAAATAAAGCTTATTTCTGTTCATACCACGTGTGTCTGCCTCATTTCCACAGTCAGGGACATGTGGGATGCTTGTGCGAACGTGGGCTGAGGAGAGGTTCCATGAAGAGGATGGAGGACAGATGAAACTTTCCAGTATACAATATCTGAGCAATTTATCAGATGCCAAAATTTGTGCAAGTTACTCAGAAATATTGGGCAGAACTCAGTGCAGTGAAAAGAACTTAATTGTTGTGCCTATTTATTAAGATTTTCATGGCTAAATTCAGCTTAATTTCAGCACGTTATTATTTTTTAAATAGATTTTGTTTTCTGTAGGAACAGAAATACTGAAGAAGAAATATAGGAGATAGTATTTCTATGCCCAGTAAAGGTAAAGTGAAGCCCAAATGATATATTCTCCCTTCTCTTAAATAAGATTTTAGTTAGAGATTACATACTTCTTGACATATCAAAAGCTGTTCAAGAATAGAAAGTACATAAGTGCACTGAAGTAGAAACTCTGATTTGAATTGTTTTTCTGCTGCAGGCTATGAGATTTGGAGACATGCCATATAATTCAGTGCATAAATACTAAACCTGAGATATCAGCTAACAGAAACAGAAGCTGAGAAAGACTCAGAATCTGCAGACTCACCTCAGAACAAGTTATTACACATGTGATTCTAGGAAGATAACCCCACTCCACAAACCAGACAAGGTACCGAGGACCTCTGTCATCCAAAACACATGCATATATTGAGTATATATTGCATATATTGCAGCCTGTTTTTTTTCTTTCAACAAGATTAATATTGGGCCTTTGTCATTCAGTGGTGCAACTAAACTGGAGTGATGATTTTCTACTCTGCCTGCAGCTGACACTCCAAAGGGCTGGATTGGTTTGAGATTAACTTAACAGACTTTACATGCCAACTTGGAGATATTTACCTTTGTTCTACTCGAGTGTGGTCAGTGAAGATGAAAGATTCAGTGAAGATGAAAGATTCAGTGAAGATGCCAGAGCATACATTTTCAATGTCCTTGGAGTCACTCGAGCCTGTCCTGGCAGGCCTCTCACTGTCTCTCTAGAAGAGTATGCGCCTCCCATAGATCTAGCCTCACATACACCATCACCATGTGGATGTGCCTGGCACCCTCATATGTCCCATCTATCAGCAGACACATGCCAGGGCAGCTAGGCTCTGCGCTAAGCGTCTACCTGAAGGTGACCTTCACCATCTGTAGGCACTGGTCTCCACTGGAGGCCATACTCCAGGTAACAGGCAGGCATATATGTCTCAATTTATTTGCCAAAAAATAAATAGTGAGTAACAACTAATATGCTCTCAGATAGAATAGAATCAGAATCACAGAATGGCCAGGGTTGGAAGGGACTTCAAGGTTCATGAAGCTCCAACCCCCCTGCCACAGGAGAGCCACCAACCTCCCCATTTAATACTAGACCAGGTTGCCCAGGGCCCCATCCAATCTGGCTGGATTAGATCTCTCCTAAAACTTGCAGATAACTAACTCTTTTTTGGAGTTGAGACAGCCTATAAAATCACAAATGACACAAGAAGCCATATTTAGTCAAGACTTTTAGAGTTTAACCTCTGTGTATGATCATCTACACTGAGATGTTTTAATCTGGAACAAGAAATGATCTACATTGTTTTATGTATCTCCTGTAAGACTTAATCTCTAATTCTTCATTTTCCCATTTGAGCAATAATCCTTCAGAGGCTTGCATGATGATAAAGAAAAGTTAAATCATTAATGCTGAGAAATCTTTGTGGCATTTGCATATGTGCCATTATCAAAGAGGAAACTGTTAGCATTCAGCGTTTTAGCCCTTCTATATCCAGTTTGGAGACTGGTATCAATTCAAACAATTGTCCTGCATTATTGTCCTGACTTGTAGCAATGAAATATTCCAGGTCTACTTTGAAAAAAGAGGCATAAAAGAAAAATAAAAACTGAAATAAATGTTAACAGGCTGCCATTTATCCCCTGGACAGTTTTTTTTTTTGTTGTTGTTGTTGTTGTTGTTTTGTTTATTTTGTCTTTTATTTCAGAGTGGTATTTTCATTCTTTCCTGCTACTGTTTCACCACTTTCTTCCACACTGCGTACATGAAGAGCTGGGACGGGTGATTAAATGTTGCATAACACTTTCAAGCAAGCTCCATGTTTCTTGTAAGAGCATCTGTGATTTGGAGGTGGAAGCAGAGTTCAAGGCAGTCATAAAAAGTATTTTTAGTAACTGTTAAAGTGGATGATTCAGTGACTTTGAATAGATATTGGCTTTGATTGACTTTTTTTTTTTTTAATGTGCACTATATAGATCTGAGCCAGCAAATCGGGCAAAAAAAAGAACACCAAGAACTTGAGCTGCTGTCTGTGGGTTGGCTGCTGTTAGTACACAACAAAGCACTGCATATGTGAAGAGCAAATCACGTGTTTATATTCACAGCCTCGTTATGCAGTTTTATGTCTATTTCAAAGGCATCCGTCACAAGAAAAATATGCTTCATTGCCATTTGCATCTTCAGCATCTCTCACTGAAATACCTATGCGTACCACAAAGCTCTGACAGAGTTTCTAAGCCATTCGGGGTCAGACTCCAGCAATCAACCACTGTTCAGATGCAATCTATCTTGTATAACAATTCAAGTTTTGTGAGATCTATCAGCTGCCCAAAAATCTACCCAAAAACAAAACAGCAGCTCCAGTACATGACCTGACGTCACAGATCAGCCATTTTCTCCTAGCATCTTTATGACCATGTGAAGAAACCAGTAATTATAAGTGAAGAAGTGTATTTTTAATTCAGCATCACATAAAGAAGGAAAAACATAGCTTAGATCTACCAGTATCAATAATTAAATAGAAATCAAGCACTGTGATGTGAAGATAAATATGAACAATTTAGTACAGTGAAATGACAAAACAGGAAAATGTTTGCAAGAGCTGAGATGCTTGACTTTACTTTTCGAGAGCTAATATTTAATAAAGGCATGCACACAATTTGATATCAAGCTCAATAGAAGGGTTTCAAGGAAAGCTGAAGAAATAGCTGACAACTGCATCCAATTAAGAGGTCCAGACCTGCCTGCAAGAACAGGAAAAGTGTTTGTAGAGTGAAGCGAGGGGTGCAATGAATGTGACATCAAAAACAACATGAGACAAAAATAATGGCATGCTAATAGGAAATATTCTGTAAGTTTGATTGAGATTAATTACTGCAGCATTTTAATAGGAACTTTAGGAAATTACTGCACTGCAGTGCAGCCACCTTGTCAGAAAGGAGTCTCCTCTCCATTCATGTGAGTTTGGTGCATGCATGTATGTCTGTATATGCTAAATCCTCTCTTCTCACTTGAGAATGCTCAAAGTTGGTGCCTCTCAGGATCAAGCCTACTGTAAATCCTTGCTCTAAGTTACTGCAGCTGCAGGGAGGCAGGAGCTATTTGATAGCCATTTGTTATAGCTCAACTTAAGTCAGGTATTGCGTTTGTCATCACTGTAGCAGCTAATAAGAGACACTATCCCAGAAGAGTAAGGCAAATAAAGGCCATACATGGAGCACTGGCTCAGATCTAAGAGCAGGTCAGTGCAATGTGGTGATATACACATAGAAGCAGGTGCTGCTGTTCATCAGAACTAATTATTTTAGACACAGAGGTAAGCTGATTAGTTCATCGATCTTCCTGGCCTTAAGATAGTGTTGGCATGTGTACACTGTTTTCTATTGCATGGAGAATACACTGTCCCTAGAGAATCTACTCAAGGTAAACTTTATCAGGAAAGGTCATTCACACTAGGAAATAACAGGATCTCCAAATAGGGTAAGATTTACAGAGGGAACTGAATGGATGAAATCAACATCTGTATTAGTGGCACTGCAAGCATCCCATGACAAGTCAACTGATATTATTTGAGGTTCAATTCATTGTGTACTGTGTACAGCCCTGTTTAATCTTCGTTAATGTCTTTAATGGTTGAGCAGAGTAAACCTGCAGTAAATCCCCCTATGACAAAATCTGGGGGGATTTTCTGACTCACCAGAGAGTCATGACAACATCCACATGGACCTCAACAGGATGGAAAGATGAGCTAATGGGAACCTCCTGGAAGTCAAAAAGCAGATTTCAGTGGGCTGCACATGGAGAAGGCACCCAGGCACCATATGTGCTGTGGATCATCCAGCTGGAAATCAGCTCTGTAGAAAAGCACTTGGAGACTTGTGTTGGAGAACATCAAGTTGAACATGAATCAATATTGTGCCATTGCTGCTATGAATTCTGATGGTAGCTTGGGCTGCATTAAAATGTCACCATCAAGTCAAGATAAATGATCATTCTTCTCTACTCTGGTAAGGCTACACCTGGAGATGTGTGTCCACTGCTGGGCTCCCCAGTATGAGAAACACTTGGACATACTAGAGACAGTACAACACTGGGCCACTGAGATGTTGAAGCAACTGGAGCATGTCTGTGAAGACAGTCTGACAGAGGTGGGATTCTTATTCATGGAGAAGAGGAGGCTCAGGGTGATCTGATCAGTATCTATAAATATCTGAAGAGAGGATACAAAGAGGACAGAGCTAAGCTCTTCTGAGTGGTACCCAGTGCCAGAACAAGAGGCAGTGAGCACAAATGGGGACACAAGAGGCTCTGTGTCACATGAGTGGCTGAGCACTGACACAAGTTGCCATGAAGACAGACTGTGACAGTAGGATTTTTCCAAATTCTTAGGTAACTTTTCAGTTTTCAAATAGATCCAAGCTTCTACGAGCTGGTACCTGAAGTCTCTAGCCAAGGACTACTGTACATACTTCTGAGAGTTGTGTTTTGCAGGACTTTGATCAAAACCTGAAATATATTCCAAGTTAAAAATACTGCAAAGGCAAATGACTTCTAGGGATTAGCAGCTTTCGAGACAGATCTGAAATGCTAATTTTCATGGATGTTAATAAAATATTTCCTTATACTATAGTGAACCAGACAAGATTCCCTGAAAAAAAAATCATTGCCCATCTGTCTTTAACTGTTAGCTGATTTAATGGATCTGACAGTGAATGGAACTTGTGCCTAGAAGTTCTGACCCTTTCCTGAGAAATGAATAAATTTTTCATTTACCAAGCAGACTTTATATATGAATAGAATGGCAGTCATTTAGAAAGTAAGTGGTCTCCTGTGAAGATAAATAGTTGGTTGTGTTCCTGACAGTAGGAGTAAGGTTCAGAGGACAGCACTTCGATTTATTTCACCTATAACAGTGGGGAAGTATTATCATAGAATGTAGTTTTCTGAAGTAATGTCTATCTACCTCAGCCTAGTCCACTTGAGAATAAAATTCTATGATGGGAAGTGGCTCAAATGATGTTCATTTGCATTGTAAAACTTGCCCTGATACAGCATCAGAACAAGCTGTATCTGATTCATTTATTGTGATGCCATGCACCTATTTGCTTTGATTTCCATAGGCTTGCTATGTATTATCACCAGTTCTAATGGCTTTTAGCCCTGTATCATTAAAGCTGACAAAGGCTCACTTCTGAGTATGAAATAGTCCAGGTATTAAATAATTCTAGTCTGGATTGGTTCCTCTTTCTCTGCTCTGTCTACTGTTTTTAAGATTGATCCAAATTGTCTATAAGTATGTGAATACTCTCAGTCTCTTAGATACAAAATTGAAACAGCTGGAGTCATACTAATGGTTATTTACTTATTTACAAGAAATGTTGGATAAACTCAAAATTTGTCCAGAGTCTCTCAAATTTAGTTCAGACTTGACTGAATAATGTTGCACTTCAACCAAATATTGATAATAATTCCTTTGGTGAAAAAAAAAAAATAAAAATAATGCTGTTCCAAGGTATAGTTATAAGCCCTTCACAAGTATCAGGTGGATTCTCACTTAATTGTATCAACACCGTTCCTGGTTATCACGTCCTTTACTTCGTTGCCTGCATCCCAGTCCCATAACGTCAGAGTACATTTGCTCTGAGACTCACTCTGTGGAAATCTATGAAGTGAGAGAAAGAATAAATTTGGGCTTCTGTCTGTCTTTCTGTACTTATGTATTGCTCAATATTCAGATTTGTATTACAATCCTATCTAGCTCAGGGGAATTTCAGAAACTTCCAGTAAATACAAATGTGGAGAAATTACTGAACTAATAGAGTAAATTAAATCTACTTTACAGGAAAAGGTTGCATGAACAATCTCATCTATTGGAATGGTATTCAATAAGATTTTAGGTGAAATTTTTATTACTTCAGTTGCATATTTTTCTGGACAATCTCTTTTAAGAATAAATTTTTCACTGACTGATGAAAACTAAGCAATACTAAGCTTTTTTTTAATATGCCACATGTAATATGATTGAGAACCAAAGATGTGCTTTTTATTTGCAATAGGTAAATTTAGAGCTCTGTAACAATAAGATATTAAAAATTTGGATATTTAATCAGCAGTTTTAAGCCCTTCCATATTTTTTTCATATTCCAGTCTTATCCTTTCTTTAATTTAGACTTTGGTCAACTGAAACTCTTACCAGTATCAATAGCAGTATTTCACTGAGGGTGATAATTTTAGGACTGAGCCACTTTGTGTTAGGTACAACACACTAAAACCAAATGCAATCCCAACTTGAAAAATTCAGTTGAAAAATTCAGCTCATTTCTTAAAATCTCCTTGATTTGCATTTATATTCCCAGTGCATGCAAAGTGTAAAACAAAGCAACTAGTACAGTTCTTCCTCCAAAACCTACAGAGAATTCCCATCTGTGGTAATACCCATCTTAGTTCCGGACAGTGCTCTGAGCAGAACTTGCTTTTTCTGGCCTTCTTTTAGTCAGATAAAATTTTCCTCTGAAATTCACAATTGGTAATGATCTTTACCAATACAGTTGATTTATTTATTGATTTAGAAGAAAGGGTGTGTAGACATAAGTATCTTGCTGTAGTCTAAAAATGAGAATCAGATAGTAGAGTTGCATTAAATTCATTACCCTGAGTGAAACCTACAGTCTGAAATTTAGGATTGTGTTTTTTGATCTTCATTTAATTAGAACTGATCCCCATCTAATGCTATGTGACAGTCTATGAGAAGAAGGTAAAACCGGCTTGGTTCCATCACTGTGTTATAAGTGAAAATGTAAATACTTTACAGTGCGTTTCACTGTAGAAGCACTTCTTCAGAAATTATCCCAACTGTTCCTCGGAGAGGAAGAGAGCAGAACTGATATCTGATTCTGTGCCTTAGGGCATCCTCCGACATGGCTGCCTCCATCAGACAGAAGTCTGGAGTGCCAAATGTGGAGGCTGCTCTGTCAGCATTTTGTTTCCCTTTTTTTGACATTGCAAAACAAAACGCTGGTTAGATAGGATAGGAAAATACAGGACTAACAGGAAACTAAATGAGGCATGACAGATAGGGTGTGCTAGATGTAAATGCATGAAACTTATTCCCACTTGGTTCCCTTTAAAAGTACTTTGTCTGAATTGTTTTAGAAACTGGCATTTCCTAGAGTTGCTGTATTGTGTTAGCCTTGGGAATGTCTACACAGTGCAAAAGCTAGAGATAGGTATAACTTTGTTGTTTGCATTAAGTTTGCATTGCCTGATGAAATACTGACAAAATCTTCTTTAAATATCTGATTCTCCATGCAAACATGAAGAGTCTTATCTGAATGGACAAAGCCGTTTACACCGCCTCCTATAAAAGAGCTGTTGGAAAATAGATGGAGAATGTTGGTCTCAAGGATAACTGTTATATGTACGTCTTGTCTGAGGGACTTACTCAGATTTTTCTGTTGCAGCTTTGTCAATTAGAAATGTCTTCTGTAACACCAGGAGTGCTGAGGTTTGTAGCAGGTAAAGATGAATGGATGAATGCTGTTGTCTAGGGAATTTCAGTTTCTTTTTTCCCTTCAGACAGGAACTTCTGTGACACTGAATCATTAACATTTATTCTCCTGTTGACTATTATGTAGTTTACACTGAGTTCCCTAAACTGTCTAACAACTTATGCAGGCTTCTTGATTAGATAACAGCTGAACACTTACTTGAGGTTCCCTTGGTATAAGAAGGTATAGATTTTCATCAAATCTTGATTTTTTTTTCCATGGTTTTTTTTTTTTTTTTTTTTTTTTTTTTTTTTTGTAACTCTTAACGTTGTAATTTTTCATCTTTTCCTGCAAAGGAAGTCTCCTGCAATGCAAATCCTTATCCTATTTATGTAAGAACTCCCTTCATGCTCATTTAACAGACACTTTATCAGGGTCTGTGCTGACAGAAAAAGAGGGGAGATGGTTTCCAATTGAAAGAGATAGAGCACTGGTATTTTTTGATTTTGTCAGTATGGCATCACCTATGGTAGATTTAGGTTAGATATAAGGAAAAATTATTCTACAGTGAGGGTGGTGAGGCACTGGAACAGGTTGCCCAGAGATGTGATTGATGCCCAACCCCTGAGACTTTCAAGATGAAGCTGGATCAGGCCCTGGGCAACTTGATTTAGCTGTGCATGTCCTTCTTCAATGCAGGTGAGTTGGACTAGATGACTTTAAACGTCCCTTCCAACTCTAAGGATTCTATGATTCTATGAAACCTGGCAGAAAAGATGTGGATTAAACACCTGTAGGCAAGGCATCCTCTTCTCCCTTGCCATAGACTCCCTTGCATCACCTATGTTCTGGGGTTGTAAACTCAGTCTTCCGGTACAAGAGAATAGTTGAAAGATGTAGATGTTCAGCAGAGTTGCTAAGAAACATAAATAATTTTAAAGTATGAAAGGTTACAAGGCTAATCTAAAGTTAGACTAATACTGTGTAGCATCTCCATGGGAACCAGGAGTAAATGGCATGTGAGGTGAAAGCAGAGGGGAAGGCAGAATAACAATCAACAGTGAATAAACTGTGACAAGACTCAGTGTGATTATGCTGTCAGGGGATTAAAGGACACTGCTGCCCTACTGGAATTCAACTGTGCTTCTGGAGGAGAAATGTTCTCTTTGCAGGTCCAGAGGAAATGACAGATGACGTTTTTAAATCAATTCTATAGTGACAAGCTCCATGTCTGCTAACTACTCTTCCAGTAGTTTAGCAAATGAAGAAGAGAAATTGACCTGCACTTAAACCATATAACAAAGCATCTTTCTTAAGCACCTAGAAACAAATATCTAGAAACAAATTTCCATAGTAGTTCTAGTATCCAGGGTCTACTTCAGAGATTTTACAGTCCAGATCTGTTTCCTTTGTTATTGCCTCTAAGATAGAATGTGCATAACTTTGACAGTACTGATACTATTTTTTATATCTAAAGCACTTAAAAAATATAACCTATGTAAGGAAGTCTGTTAAAAAAAAAAAAGTAAACTTTTACCAGTTGCTGTCTTACAGCACTGGGACTTTGTCTGATAATATTTATCCCCCCTCATAACCAAGGGATGAGGCTCCATTGTGAAGAGCTGCTTTCTAAATATCCTATGGCCTGGAGTCAGTGACTTCAAGTTTCACGGGCAGCACCATGGTCCAGGAGCAAAGCTAACATATACCATCATCAAGTTTTTGCCATACATGAGATAATACATCATTTTCTAATGTGCTGAAAGTCTCTCGTGAGTAAGTGGTTTCTGTGTGGTCAGTAAAAAATCCAGTGGAGCTCCACTCATGTTCTGGTCTTGTGCTCTTGGAACTCAAGAAAATTTCATGAATTAGTTCTGTTGTACTGAATAAAATAAAAATGCATGTTTCCAGAGCAGGCAAGTGCACCTGACTAAGTCACTTCAAATTCATGTTCAAAATCATTAAATTCTAGGGTAATTCTACTACATCAACACAGATACACTCTGTCCTGGACTACAGTGTTCTGATTAAATCTCCACAAAGTGTAATGACAGGCTACCAAATAGTCCCCCCACAGATTTAGAGTGCAATTATTCTCACAATTCCCCCTAGAAAACTATTAAGATACTATTTTATCTAGAAATTGGTATCAGTCTGCTTTTTTGCACAAGTAAAAATCTGAAGTGCAAAATTCCAGAAATGTGGTAACCTTGGACATTTTTGGCAACCTGGCTACTAAAAAGTTTCAGTAAGGTCCTTGCTTTCATAACAGTAGAAGGTTAAGAGATGTAAAAAGTTATCTACTTACACTGCAATAAATTATTTGCCTAAGGTAACCCAGTAAGGCTGAGGCAGAGCAGATTTGAAATCAGTCCCTCAGAGCCTCTAAAATGTCCTATAATCACTCTGTTGTGTTTTTCGCTGTTCAATGCAGTGATAGCCATATCACTTCTATCCATTGGGAAAGGTGTTCTTCTGCCAGGAAGAACTGACTTATATTGACCTTGAATCTCATTAAGGAGAGGAAAAAAAAAAAACAAATTGTTAAAATATGAAGTTGAACTCGAAGCTCACACAAGACAATAAATGTCTTTCAGTGTATTTCAGTGAGCTATGTCTCAAGCCCACAATGTTCAAGCAATAAAACACTGCGACATTCACATTAGACAGTCAATGGCCCATGATGCTACATGTGGAAGTTCTCTTAACACTATAGAATTAATCTATTCCATGATGACAATCAATATTTGTTATGCCCAGAGAACCAAGGATGCATGTCTCTGTAATGAATCAATGTCAAGTGCTTTCTCTGGAATGATTTGTATTTTCTATACTATAATTTAACACATTTTTATATACTGTTAATGATGGCTGGTAAATAGACTTAAGAAAACAAATTGCCGATGAACTCACTAATGAAAGTAAAAAGAATTTTTACAAGTTTGAAAGAAGTTATTCAAAAAGCTCTCATTATAATGTGATTAAGCAATTATGCTGTGTTAAGTAAATAACAACTGATTTGGAAAAGTACCTAATTATGTTGGCTGGTTATAAATTTAAATGCAGATAAGTTATTCTAGTATTTCTACAAAATTTCATTATTATTTCAAGACTTTAGAAAACAAAAAGAGAGAGAGCTTCTTTTGGAGTCTGAGGAAATAATCCATTGACCTTGGTGAGTTTTTAGGCTTACTCCTTTGCTGCAGGTTGAGGATGTAAGTACTGCAGGATTCAGTCCTAGAGAGTAAAGGGAACCAAGATGGCTGGTCACTCTTCAAGAAGGAAGTCTTAAAGGCACAGGAGATGGCTGTCCCTCTGAGCTGCAAAATGAGCCAGCGGGGAAGAAGACTAGTGTGGATGAATAGGGAGCTAAGTTCTTTACTAGGAGAGTGGTTAGGCCCTGGAACGGGCTGCCCAGGGAGGTTGTGGATGACCCGTCCTTGGACGTGTTTAAGGCCAGGTTGGACGGGGTCCTGGGCAACCTGATCTGAATGTGTATGTTTGGTGGCCCTGCTAGGCAGGGGGGTTGGAACTACATGATCCTTGGGGTCCCTTCCAACCCGGGTGATTCTGTGATTCTGTGTGATTCTGTGATATTCTTCAGGCTCCAGGAGAAAAAGAGAATTTACGTCCTGTGGAAGTAGGGACAGGCAACTCAGAAAGAATACAAAGAAGTTTAGATGTGTAGAGAGAAAATCAGAAAGGCAAAACCCAGCTTGAACTCAACCTGGCCGCTGGGGTAAAAAGAAACAAGAAAGTCTTTTACAAATACATCAACAGTAAGAGGAGAACCAAGGAGAATCTCCATTCTTTACTGGATGAGGCTGGGAATGTGACCACTGAGATTAATGAAAAGGCAGAGGTTCTGAGTGCCTTCTTTACATCTGTCTTTAAAAGTCAGACCAGCTATCTTCAGGTACTCCACTCTCTGACCTGGTAGTCTCGGCTGGGGAGCAGACAAAACTCCCCGTGATTCAGGAGGACCCCCAGACAACTCTACAGGGTTGTGGCAGAGTGGCTAGATGACTGTGTACCTAGGGGTACTGATTGATGCTCAGCTGAACACGAGCCAGCAGTGTGCCCAGGTGACCAAGAAGTCCAATGGCATCTTGGCTTGCATCAGAAACAGTGTTGCCAGCAGGAGCAGGGCAGTGATTGTCCCCCTGTACTCAGCACAGTTGAGGCCGCACCTGAGTGCTGTGTCCAGTTTTGGGCCCCTCACTGCAAGGAAGACATTGAGGCTCTGGAGCGGGTTCAAACAAGGGCACAAAGCTGGTGAGCGGTTTGGAGCACAGGGCTTATGAGGAACGGCTGAAGGAGCTGGGAATGTTCAGTTTGGAGAAGAGGAGGCTCAGGGCAGACCTTATTGCTCTCTGTAACTACCTGAAGGGAGATTGTAACAAGCCTCTTGAGGGTCAGCCTTTTGTCTAGTGTAACTAGTAGTAGGACCAGAGGGAATGGCTTCAAGCTGCGCCAGGGGAGATTTAGGCTGGATGTTAGGAAATACTACTTCTCTGAAAGAGTGGTCAGGCACTGGGATGGGCTGCCCAGGGAGGTGGTGGAATCACCGACCCTGGAGGTGTTCAAGGAACATTTGGATGTTGTGTTGAGGGACATGGTTTAGTGAGAACTATTGGTGATATGTGGATGGTTGGACTGGGTGATCCTGTGGTTCTTTTTCAACCTCGGTTATTCTATGATATGATTCTGTGATCATCTGTGACTGGTAGTACAGGATAAAAATAGATAATTTATTACCCTTTAAAAAAATCTGATTAAGAAATCTGATGGAAGACCAGGATTTTTAAGAAGTGATTACTTTATAAAGTATTTCTAGCATGGAAGTTTTATTGCCTGAAAATCCCATATGTGAAATACAGAGCTGGCTTATTAGGGGAATAAACAACTTGCTATTTTAAGCCTGTGAAGACTGTTATCAAAATATTTCCACCCCTTTAATTGTCTCAGCATTTTAACCTTGCAATGATTTTCTATCTAAAATAACAAGCTTAATTTTCAGAAGTTGATTTGAATGCATGTCTATGGGTTTTATTTTTAATGTTTTCTCTCCATATAAAAATTTCTCCAAAGTAACCTCAAGCCATTATCAGAAAAGATTACATTCACTGGATTGGCAATGCTATCTTCATTTCCCTTTGCAAGAGACTCCTGGATTTATTATCTGCCCGTCACTGATTCCTGTGAACTTTACTGAATCTGACTTTAAGGATTATCTTTCTCTTTTTTTTTTTTTATTTCCTATTTTCATCTTCTTTCATATTAAGAGGTTCTTTTTTTCAATTTGAAAGCTGCTGCTGCCAGAAGCCATTCTTTCACTCAATCACATTCCTCGGGTCGAAAACTCATCCTGGCATCTCATCCCTGAAACCTGAGCAGATACAACAGTCCAGGAAGGAGAAGTTGTGTCATCATCAGGTGTCTTTATCTTCCTATGGTTCTCCATCAGTAAAATTCAACCCTAGACAGGTTTGACAAAGAAAAGCTGTAGGAATTAAGGGCTTCTTAAGTATACAATGGACAATTCATACTGGAGAAAATAAATTCATATTAGCTTAACTGCACAAGAAAACTATGTTTTATAATGCATTTATGGCAGTATTGACTTCTAATTGACCTACTGACCTCTATTTTGATTTCTATTGACCTCTAATAATTTTGTAATTGACAAATTGTTAACCTGAAGTTCACTGCAGGTGGCCCTTAAACAGTTCCTGAGTAAGAGGAGAGTAGCTTTCCTGCACACATTTTCAGGAAAATCCAAATAAAATAGGATGTAGTTCTGTCTATTTAAGAGTAAAAGTATATCTCAGTGCCAAGTTATCAAAGGATATGGATACATGTACACCCTATAAAGTGGAGAGAAGGGAAATTCTTTATGCTATCTGCTTCCTTGCATTCTCTTATAAAGCAAATCAGTGACCATGAGAAAATCCAGAGAAGGATGCATCTCCTCTGCACCAGATCTGCAAGTGGTCAATTCTGCCTTCTGTCTTTTAAGGCACAATATCTTCTGAAGGGGACCTACTGGGATGAGGTAACCCCATATCACTAAAACCGTGCTTTTTGTTTGGTTAAATAAATACGAATCCGTATTGCTTAAGACCCCAGACAAGCTTTATTACTCAGGATGAGAAGTCCTGATGACGGGTGCTGAGATGAGCAGAATAACGGACATCCATTTTCCACAGAAGAAATCGTAAAGGGATACTAGCTTTAGCAGTGTACTTATATTTCAGCTACCTCAGTGTCCTGTTCCTTTTGGATGGAATACAGCTCTAGCTTTCTTCTAGAGACCACTGCTGAATCCTGAGAGTGAAAGCCTCAATGAGAAGTATCTATGCATTTGATGATGTAATTCCTACTTCAAACTCTCAAGAGTATATTTCTTTTCACTGTTATTGTTCCAATTGTGAAAACAGGAAAGCAATATTCATTTTACTTCATGTACAACACAGCACGAGAAAATGTCAATAACCACATCCTCCAAATATATCCCCAATTCATGACTGATCTACAAACAAAAGCATTCATTAGGAATGGATTCCTCCCATTTTGTGTTCATTATATTTCTTCACTTCTTAACACCTTGTCTTTATTGGTGTAGTCTGTCCTTGTTACATAGTGAAATAAACATGCACATCAATTTTTTTTACTTTTTTTTTTTTTTTTTTTGTCTAAATATTCTTTTGTTTTACTTGTCTGGTGATTAATGCTTAAAATACAGTATGCTTACAAGAATTTCTGCTCTGAACTGTATGCATTCCACTTATTCCCAGAGAGGCCAAGTTACCAGAGCAATGCTTCAAGAAACATTTGTTGGTATTACCAATGTTCCCTTGGGACAACTCTTGTGCATATGGTGCAGATCATCTTCACATTCATAGCTAAGCAATTCTACCAGGATTCTGGAAGTTGTCTTTAAAAGTTCAGAAGCTGTGCTGACTTGCTTTAAGAGCTCTTAAAAACATCAGCACTCAGGTGTCAAAAAAGGAACATAAAAATGTTTGGTGGAATCACTGGGATATCTGCATTTTCTGTTAGCAGCAAGAAGAAACATGGTGAATCTGCATTATTCATTTTTTTGACTGGTCGCACTGGGGTAATCAAAAGTCATTTTTTGCCTGGATTTTTCCAGTTGTCTGTCACAATATGTGCCACTTTTTATCCATCCTTAAGAAAGGAAAGAAGTGGCAGACATAAGTAGATTTAAGAATACAAGGTGTATCCTTAACACTATATTGGATAATTATATTTTTTATTGAAGATAAATACCTTTAATAGTCTAAACTAAAAGAAGTTATTTTTATTTTTCTAAATCGCACTTGGAATTCTTGCTTAAAACTTTCCTCATTGAAAAAAAATAAAAAATAAAAAATCAACATTCTTACAATTCTCATGGCAAAGGAGGAAAATTTTTCCACACCATCATCTTCAACTTATGCATATGCTAGTTCAATTTTCCCAAGAAAGGTGAAACTAGACCTTCTCTGGCCATCCATCTAAAGAAGGATATAAAGAGTCAAATAGAGAAAAAATCTTCAGCAAAAAAAAATTTTTTCTGCCTTCATCAGCAAAGTTACGTGAGATGATTTCTACCAAAACTGCCTGCATTCTTCCAGTCCACTGTGGTATGGCATGATACAGCTTTGCCTCAATTCCTAGCAGTGGTAACTTAGAACAAAACTTTTGATATACTATTATAGAATATGTGATACCCAGTCAGTAGGCCACGTCACAGCTGATGAATGATTACTTTTTTATTACTCTTTATTATTACTTTATTATTACTCTTTTTCATGAACTTGATAGTTGTCATGCAGAATCTGTAGGTGGAAGCATTTGCAAACCACAAACACAGACAGAGATTTCAGCACTGCTTACAGACGCTGTACAAAAACACTTCTAAGGAACCTGCGTACCTAATATCTGCAAACCTAACAACTGTCTGCCTCATAATACACAGCACCTTAGCTGAAAAGGATATACGGTAGATTGAGAAATCCATAATGGATTTTTGCCAGACTGTGCACTCCATTAAACTCAGTGACTGTTTATCTGAGTTATTTACTTCATTAGAAATAAGGACTCCGATAAAAAAGAATGATTAAAACATGGCCCAATAAAAAGAGGAGGATCAATTTCCACTAATCACACTACCTACTGTCAGATGGGCTTTGTAGTGCTGGTAATAATAGAATACAGGTGGAGATAATGGAGTATCAAATGATAAAGGAAAAAAATATATATATATTGTCATTTTCCCACCTGATATTAATATAAGCAAGAATCCTGTCTCTATGAGGAGCATCTGAGTGATTTTCAGCAGACATAAGCATGGACAGGCTGGGAATTCAGCCTATGCTTTATGTTACAGATGACTCCTGCAGTTTTGATTTGTTGGAGTGTCATATAATCTCTGAATCTCCAGGGTCCCCATTCTGCAGTTCTTTTTGTTTTGCTGTGTTTTGTTGTGGCTTGGTGAATGTTTTAATTTGTTTCATCAGACATTTTCCCCTCCATTTAACCAGCATAAGAAGGCCATACACCAGGAGCGCTGTGAAGCTGAATCAGTTTGTGTCTGTAGAGAACTCTGAAGCACTCTGGGGAGATGTAACTTAAAGCTGCAAAGTATTTTTGCTGTTACAGTCAAACTCAAATTCTCAGTGGAGCAATATGAAAAGAATTTTAGCTGTGAAATGCACAGTCTGTGAGTGATGCAGACATTTACCGACAGCAGTGAGCAAGTGCTGGGGTCTGCCTTGTCCACAGCCATGGAAACAGTTTCTCAGCACTGTGTGCAGCTTTTTCTCCTCTGGAGACTGTGTTGCACCCTTCTTAAAAATTGGGAAAGATGGTGGTAGTTTGTTGCTTTGGTGTTGACATGTTGCTGCCTTGGATTTCACAGTGTAATGACATACTGTGAAGTGATTAAGGGGGAATTAGTGTGTTTTCCTCTCCTATTCTGTCTTGTGTTCTAAATAAATGCAGCTTCCTAATTTTGCCCATCTCTCTGTATGACCTTCTGCACATGGCCTGAAGTAAATTGCTGCAAGATTTCAGTGGCCATAGTGGCCTTTGGCCCAACTTATTAACACTGGGCCAGGTAAGGCATTGGCTCAAGTGCCCCATGTCTGCTTCCAGAGCTAGGTCAAGATTTATGCCCTGGAAATGTTTGGCTTCTCTCTGAAGAGAACAACAACAAAAACAACTAAACAAAACAAAAGAGAAGATGCTGAAAGAGAAAAATCCAATGCAGAAACTGGTCCATTGTGAGCAAGACTAAGGAAGTAAAAAGACCAGCATGCCACCTACAAACAACGATTCTTGAGCCACTGGAGATGTAGAAGGCTCTTAGAGTACCCAGAATGTTTTCACTTATAATGAGCCTGATATTAAGCATTCAGTGAGGTAGAACTGCCTGATAACTGCTACGCAGGTATGAAATCTGTAGGAACTAGGGAAATTCGGTATATAATCATGCTGAGGATCATTTCAGTTTGACCAGCAGGTGGGTGGTGAGTGTGCAGGAATCCTCCAAGTTCATAGATTTTTGTATGCTTGAGAAAAGGCTGTCTTCTTTTCCAATCGTGTTTGGCAGCAGAGACTACAATTTAGAGGTTCTCAAATCCTCAGTATATTGGAGAGGAGAAAGCCCATGACACTCTATATAGAAAAACTCAGAAAAAGTAAAATTATTATCAATAGGATTAAGTTCCCTATGTAGGTATCTGCACTGAAATGCTTTTAGGATTATAAAAATCAAGCATAAGTAATAAGGCACTGGAATAGGTTGCCTAGAGATGTGGATGATGCCCCATCCCTGAGACTTCCAAGACGAGGATCAGGCCCTGTGCAACCTGATCTTTCTGTACATGCCCAGGTTCCTTGCAGGGGAATTCAACTGGATGACCATTAAAGGTCCCTTCAAACTCTAAGGTTTCTGTGATTCTATGATTCTATGATTCTGTAACTTGACCCCTAAGCACTCCCATCTTTACTCACAGCACAAACAAGGCTAAGTTGCTCCCTTTACTGAAACTTATGTTGCTTATTTCTATGGAGGCCTATTTGTGGCTGGACATGTTCCTGAAACACAATAGGGTGGCAAATGTAAGGTTAGTGTTCACAGATTTTGTAAGTGGGCTGGAAGCTGCTGCTGAACTAATGACTCATTTTCTCTAGCTGGAGAACATAGGCAGGAACAGCAGGTGTTTATTTTTTTTCCTCCTGCTGGTGCATCATTTAGGAAGAAATATGTGTCAGAAGAATGAGAAAATAATAAAAAGATAAATTCTTTGGACATGAGACAGCTAACTTTTGATAAGCTGATGAAGAGGAATGGAAGCATCAAAACTTTCAGAGCAAACAAACTTTATGAAGTTTATAGAACAGTTAAAAAGAGTGAGAGCTTTTCTTCCATGCTTTTTGATTATAGTAAATATTCCACCCACTACCCACTGTCCTCCAGAATGGTTTCTGCTCTTCTACTAACAACAAGGAATAGCCACAGAAATCCTAGATGAGATAGGGGAAAAAAGCTCAAAAGATTAAGTGACTCACACAAGATCACTCAGGAAATCTGATAATGCTGCAGTGTTCCCAGATTCTGTCCTGTTCACATCAGTGCAGAAGTGTTATGCATCTAAGCAGGGAACATCGTTTGGAATGTTTAGGCAAAATATTATTTTTGTTGGAAAACTACCATTCATTGCCAGTTTTCCCATGACTCCAAGACTTTTGCTGAAACATCAGCCAGAAGAGATACTTTGAACCTAAGATGGAAATTCTAGTCAAAACCTAGGAGGCTGAAACAGCAGCAAGCCAGTGTCCCAGAGTCTGTTATTGCCTTTAGATACAGGAAAATCAGATCAAATTCCTAATTTAATTAATATTCCACAAATTATGAAGGACAAGACAGCTGTAAGGGAAGAGCACAAGACAGTCTGCAGGCTAAGATACTAAGTGTGAGCACAGATAACCCAGATTTTCTTATCACAGGATCTTGCGTTCAGCCACTGGCTGATGACTGCCCTGAAGGGCTCTCTGTAGGTTTCTGTAGCTGATCTGTTATGTGGACTTTTTATGTTTTGGGTTTCATTTTCTTTTTTCAGTTGAAAAAAGCATTGTCATCTTGAACGACCTTCTAACATTTTAACTTCAAAAATTACTCCTCAAGTAAAAAAAAAAACAAAATTATGTCCTTTATTTCTTCACTAGGCTTAGTATCAACAATATGCTTATAGAATCATACATGAAATATAGTAAAGTGGACACAAAACATGTGCTTGCTTTTACAAATTCAGCCTCCTGCATCTTACATGCATGTCCTGACAGCATAAAATGTCTTTGCTTTTCAGTTTGGCAGCCTGTTCTCCAGATGCACCTGATGTAACAGATCCTGACTGCTCAGTTCTCAGCAAACAGGGCCTTCTCCTCTGCTTCTATACAAAGCACAGTAGAGTCCTAAGCTTGGATAAAATTCATTTCCTCTTAAGTGTGCTTCTGGGTCATGGTGGTTTATGCTGTTTCTAATTTCTAGACAAGAATTTCTTTTTCTAGCTTGAAAAACTTCAGGTCTGAAGTCAAAAGGTGTGTTGTTTGCTGCTGCTGTTACCTTTTGTTTACGAGTCGGGATGCCAATGTTCCAACCCCATTTCTCTCATGCATTTTCCGCATCATTAACTGTTTAAATTTCCTGTACTTGGACGGCTGTTATTTCTCACTATCAATTCCCTCCAACACGGTTGTATTAAAATGCAGAAACTGTTATACAATCAGAATAGGAAAAAGACCAGATGGCATCAATAACTGCTAATATACCCCCTTGTTTATGCTCCAGCATGTGTCTGATAGATGGGGTATGTGCTAGCCACTGATATTCTGTTTGTGTCATCATTTGTTGAGTTTGTTTCTTACTTAACCATATGTTCCCAAGGAAACCTTGAAAGCATAAGGACATTTCACATGCCTGCTCACCTCAGAAACATCTGAAATGCTCCTACAAAATGGACAGATTTCTAAAAGATTAACTTGTTTTCTTAATAGACAGGAAATACATCCCAAAGAAATAAACTTGTTTTTCTCCAGAGCTTCTATCCCTGCTTCTTTACCAACTGCTTTCTAACCAAGAGCAACCAGCCCACCTCTTTACTGGGTTTTAAGCTGCGCAGTCTCTAAAGCTGTGTTTTGATATATATTTATTTATCCAGACACAGAAGGATTACCAATATTTGCAGACAGTACTTGGAGTCACTTTCATTTTCTGAGGACCTAAGACACACAGAATCAAATAATCATAGAATGGCTTAGGTTGGAGGGGATCTTAAAGATCATCTAGTTCCAAAGCCCCCTAAGTTCTATTTTCTAAGTTCTAAGTTTCTAAGTTTCAATCCAATTAAATTCTTAGACCTTTTTGAAAGAAATCCAGAATGCAGACTGATGCTGGCTGGCTGTGCAGCCAATGAAAAGAAGCAGTCATATTTCTGAAATCTTAGATCTGGAGTAAATAGGTAAATATGCCATCTCAGTAATGTCTCTGCACCATTCATGCAGTCAGCTTCCATCTGGCAGATTTGGGTGGCAGGTTGGCCCCATGCTCTTTCTGCTGAGTATTCCTGAGTGAGTTGAGGATTAAATGTACCATGTTCTCAAAGCAGAGAGGTCACAGTAGAGGGATTATCTTCATGGTTTGTGACATCAAATCTGGAGAGTAGGGACATCTTGGGAAAGTGGAAGCAAATGTAATTTTATCAAGGTTATAGTGATACAAATTTGAATTAAAAAAAGGAGGGGAGGAGGATTGGAGTAGCCTGATTATGGTGGGGTTACTTGGGATCTGAAGGAATACGTTATTTGCATCCCACTGTGAATTTTAGGACAAGGTTTTTATTTCCTAGCTTTCCAAAATTTCCCAGACTAAATTTGGTAGCTGGCAATAAAGTCACAGACTTCTGAGCAAGACCCTTGTGTTCCTTTATAGTTAATAGAAAACAAGTCTGCATAGTCAAAGAAGTTTCAGGTGAGTCATTTAATCAAACATATGTGTCTACTGTGGGATGACATGAATCACAGCCCATGCTCCATTGATTATCTAGGAACCCAAAGACAACTTCTAAAATTGCTGATGCCACATTACACTGTCTCAAATGGTAGCTTAATTATTGTGCTTTGCCTCCCACCTTAGTTTCTTGACTTATGACAGAGAGATCATACCATCAGCTTCTCAGTGTGCAAGAGATAAAGATAATGAGCTCATGTTTGCAGAGTGCTAAGAAAATATTAAATCCAACAAGCTGTGCCTTAATGATATATTCTCGACTCATACCAGTAAAGGCATGCTGTTTACATATAGACAGCAAGAGAGCCATAAGCTCTGATTATGCTAGCAGCTCTTCGGGGTCTTCACGTTGCTTTCAACATCAGGTATTTTTTAAGCAGGAATGTTGGAAAATTTGCCTAGAGTAAAGCAGAAGGTTAGCATCTGAGCTATGGGTAATGAATTTTTGCACATAGTTCTTGTGGATTGCTAATTGGCAGCTGTAATGTAATTCTGCCTTGAGCAACCTGCAACTCCCTCATCTACTCCTGAGGGAATATAGATGAATTTTATGTTTAATTTTCTGTGTTAGCTGCTGAATGACTGAGGAAAACTTTGGAATCTTTCAGGTTGGAAAGAGCCAGATAAATATTATTAATTATAATTGCAAGTCAGGTAATTTGTTCCAAAATTTCTACAGCATTCATGTATCTAGTGAGTCTGGGTGTTTTATACCTCATCAGTCTTCAGTTGGCATTTTATGGCTTTCTTGTATCTGAAGGAAACAATTACCATGGTTGTTAAAAGCATGGCTCAGTACAGAATTATTGCTATCATCTATATATTATAAAAATGTCTTAAGACAAATCTTGGCTACAGTATTTCATCAAGGCAACTACGATAAATCAGTGTCAGCGGTAACAGTTGAAATTTGTGGTACCAAGCTACCAAAATTATTCGCTCATTCTCCCTGACAAAATTTTCAACAGAAGATAAATTGCAGTGTCCTTAAATGGGGGTAAGATACTGTAGACATGAGATAATCTTTGAAGTGATAAAGTCAAATGATAAAATTTTCATTATAGCCATTCATATAAAAGATGACTGGATGAGATAATCATTTTAGGAGCATAACACTATCCACATATATTTAGTCTATTCAGTAACAGTTTGATTTGTCCTTCTACTCCTCAAAGTAATCATGAAAACTACAGTCAGAAAGAATAACTGCACGACCACATACAACTTATAAAACTGTCATAAAATAAAGAAAGACAATCAGAACAAATAGTAAAAACACATCAAGAGTATTTCATTTGAGCTATATTAGTGCATTTGCAGGAAATTTATCTAAGTGGAAATAGTTTGCAAGCACTAAGACCAGGCTTGGCCATGATTATTGCAATAGGATCATGATCAGCTTGTCATTGAAAGGCCTGTGACTATATATATATCTATTTGGAAGCCAAAGATGGGATAGTTTCCCCCGGGGCACCTTGCTGTGACCCAGTGATAGATGAGTTATAAATGTGATCTGAGACTAGCAAGACAAGCTTAAACAGACAGGAACTTTCATAATGTATTTCTAGCAATGGGAAATGAGTGTACAATAAAAAAAATGAGGAATTAATAGCTGTACTGCAGAAAAGGACCTGGAAATGATTATGGATGACTACTCTGAACTGATTCCTGCTGCCAAAAGAACATTTCATTTTGAAAGAATCTTCTGTGTATAAGATATGTATGTAAAATATTGGTGATAATTTTTCTACTTTTATTAGTAGTGGGAAAGACTGACTGAGAACTCAATGACAAGCTCTGGCAACCAGATGTTCCAAATGATTTTGAGATGTACAGGAAGGGAAAAAAAAATAAAATAGGACAGCAAGCATTGTTGTAAGCATGGCATGAGAAAGGAAGTCAGCAAGAACTGAGATTAGAGGAAACATGCAGAAAGTTTTCAAATATACTAAAACAATTGAGTTTCATGTTCTCTGCAAAAACAAGAAGAAATCGGGAACAATTTGTAGCTCCCTGCACTACAGAATACCATGCATGAGGATGGTGACATTGATTGACAAGGTATGTAGCAGGCTCTCATTCACTGGATAGCTCTAAAAAAGGATCAGACAAGGTCAGCATATCTGAACATGGAAAATGTCTACATGATCACTGGAGGTCCCAGGTGCTTACGGTTCTGCTCTGCAAACTTATTCTTACTGTTTTGCATAGAGAGAGGAGAGAGGGCTAAGTAATAGAATATCTTCATAATGTGCTATAACTAGATCCAGTACAGATTATATGAGTTATACAAAAGAACCCTCTTTAGAGCACACATATTGACCTGTGTACAGGGGAGCTAATGAAGAAGCTGCTACAGACAGTGTTGTCATGTTACAAAGGCTGGCTTAGCCTGGGTTTGGTGTATCCCTTCAACTACCATCCAGAGGCTTTCCCTGTAGCAGAGAGGACAAGAAAGTATAACAAGTGCAGACTGCATAATTTTAGGATTTCTTTGAGCTGCCTTGTAGGAAAAGTCTACAATGGAAACACTGCAGAGGGAATCAGCTGAAGAAGTGTGCTTATTCTGACATTTATGTACAGGCAGGTTTTCAGAAGCATTAATTGGGTGTGTATCTGACACCCAGTTCACTTCTATTTCTAATGTCAAGGAAACAAATTTATCTTGAATTTAAGCAAAGAACACTGGAAAATATATATCCTAAACTATTATTTCAGCAACAAGTTCCCTTTCAAGTACTCTGTTCTTCTTCAGAGCCTATATCTGCCTCCTTGCATCTCCCATAAAGCTTCAGCAAATGGTCACCTTTACAGACTTCTCTGTTGCTCCTCTTCAAGGACACTTCACCACCTTTAATACCAAACCAACATCAAACATGGCAATCCTTCTCATGCTGTCTTCCAGCTTCCAGAAACCAGGGATGTGAAAGTGGTTAATAGTACATGTAGTCTTGCTGGTCTTGAATTGCACTGAGGAAAAGCAAATGTGATCCAGCTTAGAGCAATTTGTATCTGTTAGCAGTTATGAAAATCTTGTTTGGACAGCACAGGAAGAAGTGTTTCTTTTGAAAAAGTGTGAGGCCCTTGAGGTGATTTATTTTACTACATGTTCATTAACTGCAGCATCGCTCAAAAGTTCTTTTGCTTTCAAGTCCCTCCTCAGAAAAGGGTCAGTCTTGCTTCCCTGCTAAAGAAATTTGTTGATCATGTAAAATTTATAATAAGTTTTATTCGTGTTGTTTTTCAGGGTGATAGATTCTTTTGTGGCATAATGCTTTGAATGATGTAGATAAATCAGGACAAAATGTTTGTCGACCTGGCTATTTGAACAAGAAAACAGAGGAGGTTGATTACAGTATTTGTACCTCCCTTCTCTCTTCAGTACGATGCTGCCAGTTTTCCACCCATACTTCTGTTTAAAACCATTAGAAACATCTATTCACATGTATTGGCAGATATATATTTAAACAACTTGTGCTAAACCTCTTACATCCTGTAAAAAAAGGCAAGCCCAGTCTTTTTTTCTATTGTGGTTTCATTGGAAATAGAGACCTTACTCTGAAAAAAATAAATAAAAATGTTGTTTTCACAAGGATCTATTCATGAATTTGAATAATTAAATCCAGTTTGGATGAAATAAAATTGTGCCATACTTCTTAGGAAAGCATAGAAAAATAAAAATTCCTGTGCTCAGTGGCAGCTCCTCGAGGAAGCTGGAGATATTCTTTGGAAGGACATATGGAAATAGAAAATACAGAAGCCTATAAAATACAGGGCTTATGAATAACAAGATATATCAAAGCCCATTATGAATTCTGTCTTCCAAAGTGAAATAATTTTGTGGCTCTCAAATAGCCCACAGTCACAATGACAGGTCTCAAATGGTCTGCTTGACAAACTCCTTCGAATCTGCTTATCTACCACATGTAAGTGGCACCAGACCCATCTCATTTCATGAAGTATTTATTACTTTCCCGTTGACAACTGGTGCGGCAGCTATGTAATTTTAGTTTTTATTCCGAGCTGAAGAAATAAGTGCTTCATTCTCTAACTAATTAAACTCCCATTTTGCCTAAAGCAACTAATATAATTTAAATAGACTGGGCAAGAGATTTCCTCAAAGTTATGTACTGATTTTGTGACTTAAAATTACAGTTTTCAGTGGCTGAGTGAGGTTAAATCACCAAGAGAGATCTTGTTCTGTGACAGTTAGAGATCTCAGACAGAAACTTTGTAACAGTCCTTTGATTAAGATGGAAGAATGATTGCCCTAATCATGAGAGACAGTGAGAATTTCTCCTAACACAATCAGCAGCTGTTCAGGATGCACTTTCCTGCAGCAGCATTTCCTGTTGTATGTGTTGGTATGTGAAGATCTTATGAGGAGAAAACAACCTCTGAGGGGTATCTTCACATTGACTTACTACATATTCTGCAATGCACAAACATGATCTACTCTTCTGGTTGGAGATACACAAGAACAAAGTGAATAAGAACCTCTGCCTGAGCATACTCTTCATCTCAGGAATTGAGAAGACAAATTCAGATTAGACTCCATGATTTAAACTCTGGCCTCCAGAAAATAAGGAGTAACAACCACACCATGTTGAAGAAAACAATAAATTTCCTGTGGATTTCACTAGATTGTGATTAAAGTGAGAACACGAGTCATATTAGGTAGATAGCAGGTGTTGAATAGGAGGACAGCCTAGCACTGGCAACCAGGTGTTCCAGTATGTGGCAGCTGAAGGCACTAACGGCTGCTGGGCTTAGCTGTTCAAAGCATGTCCATTAAACTGTATGGAAGGGACATGGCAAAATAAACATTCTGAGGAAGAAAAGGGAAATAAAGGAGAATGTCTCTTATTGACTTCCACTGTTCACAAATAAAACAGCTGGGTATCTGCTGAAAGATGAAATCTTGGGAAAATTATCTGCTCACACGGAGTCACAGAATCACAGAATGGCCAGGGTTGGAAGGGACCTCAAGGATCGTGAATCTCCAACCCCCTGCCACATGCAGGGTCACCAACCTCCCCATTCAATACTAGACCAGGCTGCCCAGGGCCCCATCCAATCCAGCCTTGAACACCTCCAGGGACGGGGCATCCACAGCCTCTCTGGGCAGCCTGTTCCAGCACCTCACCACTCTCTCTGTAAAGAACTTCCCTCTGACATCAAACCTAAACTTCCCTCCTTCAACTTAAAACCATTTCCCCTTGTCCTGCAGTTATCTACCCTTTCAAAGAGTTGATTTCCCTCCTCTTTGTAAGCTCCCTTTAGGTACTGAAAGGCTTCAATGAGGTCACTCTACAGCATTCTTTTCTCCAGGCTGAACAAGCCCATCTCCCTCAGCCTATCTTTGTAGGGGAGGTGCTCCAGTCCCCTGATCATCTTTGTGACTCTCCTCTGGACCCTCTCCAACAGCTCTATCTTTCTCATAGTGAGGGCTCCAGACCTGGACACAGTACTCCAGATGGGGCCTCATAGGAGCAGAGTAGAGGGGGACAATCACCTCCCTGTACCTGCTGGCCACCCCTCCCTCCATATGTTCCACAGTCTTCACTTGCGCTGAAATATAACCAGAAAGAGTCATACAGCACAGTCCCCTGTTATGCTTTCTTAAGCATTTTGTCTTGTGCCTGTTGTGTTTCCATGACCTGGACAAAGACCTGTTTGCCAAGAAATGTCTCTTACCATGCTGATATAGTCCAAAGTCGTTTATGGAGATAAATGTTCTGCACCAAGCCTCGTCCAGGACCTCTTGAATTGTCTGGCAATAAACTATGCCACAGTTACATTCCCTCTGCTCATCTCAAGTTGCTTGTCTAGTGAGCAACTGACTGGAGCCTGCTTTGATTGACTCCTGTGATGTGACAAACGGCAGCAGGTATAGCAGTCTGCACTGGGACAGCAACAAACAACATAAAGTTAATGTGATAGAGCTGGTCACAGACTACACAGAGTGCTCATTATCTCACAAACTCAAAGCTTGTCAGACACCATTCCTCTCATCCAGGCTAACTGGCATTAAGTAGCCAAACACACATAGGGAAAACTGCTTGAAAAAAAGCAACTACTTTACAAAGAAATCAGAGCGAATTGGCATTTTGCAGTTTGTGCATCCATTCCAAACAATATAATTGTTTCTGGTTTAATTTGGGAAAGAGAATAAGGCAAGAATCTTATTTTTCTTCTAAATTTACCTTCATCTGATTATCTTATCATCCCCATCCATTTCACTGTTTTTCTGCCTTTCTCCAAACAGCCCCATCAGACCTGTTCTTCATTTGTCTACAGGATACAGAGCATTCTACAGCCTAGTTGTTTCTAAAGCAGAACGCTGACTTAACACACATTATTAATTTACTATTCTCATGAATAGTAAATTTAACATTTTCAAGTTTATATTTAAAAAACAAAAACAAAACCTTTTCATCAGCCATAGCTGAAAAAATGCTCATGGGGGTAACACTGCTGAGGAGGCTGAGAATTAGGGAAAAGCCAAGGGAGAAAGAAGTTTGAGTTACCTGAATCAACAGCACAGCTCAGACTTTGAATATATCAAATCAGCCTGTAGAGCTAAATATTGTGAGAAGCAGACATTAATTAAATTCTTATAGCAAGTCTATTTGAGAAAGTGAGAATTAAGTTTTCAGTATTCTAGAAGAAAAGGTAGCCAAATTAGCTTATTATTCATGTGCACTTATTTAATTGCTGGTCTCTTTACATGTCTTTAAAGTCTAATGACTATGAATAAATAATATGCTAATGGAGAATGAATACACGGCTTCAGCTTCCACTTGCTTGAATACAATAAGAGGTAACAAATTAAGCTTTATGGGCTATTGTTACTCCATTCCGCTCAGGACACATTGATGACACCAGTATCAGTAGCACGGAGAGTCTGGGAGAGAAATTTGTTTCCAGATAAGATTTCATGTAAAGTGCAGTGGCATTTCTGAGAGCGGTAAGTCAGTTCACATCCAGTATCACCCTGTCTTTGCTGTCAGGAGAAAGGGGTACACTGCTTTTGACAAAGGCTATGCTGGAGTTACACACAAGTTACACATGAGACATTTCAACGTGTCTCCTCATCTGTTCTTCTCACTTGTTTTCACCAAGTTACATGGCCTGAGACTTTTCTCTGAAGTTCAGCTGACTTGCTGAGTACTGAATTCCCTGGATAAACAGTAGTTTATCACGTAAACTTAAAAAAAATAAAAATCTGGAATACTATTTCTCAGGGGATTTCACTGACCTTAGAGATCCCTTCCAACCAAAACTATTCTACAATTCTATGATTCCAGGACTGTAACTTTGTCATTAAGAAAGTAGTGACCTACATAACTTATACTCAGCAGTGTAACTGGTATTGTTGTTGGCCTATCTCCAAATAGATCCAAGCATCAGGGCTTGGAAAGCTTTTAACTGTTTCATTAGTATGTGTCAGATTCAGACAGACATAGAATTATTAGCAGTGATTAATATAATTAATTATCGACTATTAGTTGTGACCGTATTTTCATAGGATTCTTACAAAGAGTGAGATAATTAGACTTATTAGCTGATAGATATCCAGACAAACAGATTATATCTAAAATGATTAGATGATAATAAGACACATTTTTTGCCTTCACAAATAATTCTGTATGTGAGATTGTAGAAAAAAACCAATAAAGTTTACAAGTAATAAATCAGGGCAATGTTAAAGCTGATGATAATTGCACTACAAATAGAACTTGGAAAAATATTCTGGCACAGAATTTGTTTTCTCTGAGCAGTGCAGCTGTGAGGGCTGACTAGTCACAAATTCAGGGGCAATTTGATCCAAGGAAGAGGTGATACTTGGGTGGAGATGACACAAGATATTACACATGCTTTTATTTCTTAAGATGCTCTCTTGCTTCAAAATTAAAAAAGAAACTGAAAAGACTAATTAAACCCAAAGCAAAATGATAATTTTTATTTGTGATCACTCTCTTCCCTTTTGGGCACAAAAATGAAACAAAAAGTAGTTTTGTTGCAATAAAACACTGGCTGTCAACTCCCAAAACAGATACTGTTCATTTTTTTTCTTCAAGAAAAATAAATCAGTTTTTATCTAACCTAAAATGATTTTTCCCCTTATTCTCTGTTTTTCTGTGGTTTTATTTCATATGTTCACTTGAACAACAAAAAGCCTTTGCCTTAGGCATGACCCCAATAGAAATTTTTTACTCTGACACAATTTTAGCTACATTTTATATTCCAATAAGAGGCCTTTCAGATAGAACAACGATTTCTCTGGCTTATTAAAAATTTCACCTCTCTCTGCTGTGCTGCTCTGAAAAGACACATTAAAACCGATCTGCGAAAGACATGAGACAAGATAAGAAGTGATTACTAGATAAATACATGAAAGGGGTACAGAAGTTATGTTGCCCTTACGAGAAATGTAGTAATAGTCATACACTTCTATAAATAATTATGCAATGACAGAATGAGTTCAAAACATAATATTTTCATTGTCACATTAATGCCATGAAAGGATGAAGCTTTACCCAACCTAGTGCTGTCCTAGCAAACGTGTCCACACTCTACAGTTCTACAGGGCAAGGCACTGGGTCAGCCCTGAAACCTGTTTAACAACATCCATATGACCACTGGTAACTGATGCATAAATGCATAACAGCTGGTGAGAATCGCAATAGAAAATAATGCTGTGGACATGGGCACAAATACGTGTTTGTGACACAACGTGGGTGAGTGTGTGTGGGCTTTTGAGAACAGTACTGCACAAAGAACAGTATAGGTTTGTAGCATCTTTTAGCAAAATTCTACTATCAGAACAAGAAAACATATTTCTTATAGAGTGGAAAAACAGGAAAAATGTCCATTATCTGTGTAAAAGGCCTTATAGCATTCTTTCACAAACCCATTTTGTGCCCGATCCGAGATGATGCCCATCCTAAGGCACTTGCAGGTAGCCATAAGATCTGTAAGGCTTATTTTGCCTTACAGGGGCAAATATATTTGGGGGAACTCTGCAATATGTTAAAGCATTAATCAAATTTATGTGTGCAGGTTTATCAAACTTTATCACGTTTTAATGGGTTGTTGCATGTTTGTTACAGATTGGAGATTTTGCTGACTCTTTCCAAACTCTTGTCATGGGACTGCAGCAACAGAGCTGCAGTCAAGAATGAGTATGAAGAAGAAAACTGTAAAGGAAGGTAAGGGACATTTTTTTTCCCCCAACATGTGTTTCAACTTGATAATGAACAGTATCTACTGCTGCAGTTTGTACAAAACTGATACCCAAACCTTGGTGGTTTTATCACTGTTTGCTATTGTAAAGGCAAACAAGAAAGAAAGATTTTATTGAGGTTTATAAAGTTCTGGTGGGAATGGACCTTGCTATCACCAAGTTAATAGCTGTCTCTGAACATGATAACATGCCCAGACTAATAATTCTGGCTTTTGGTGGCTTACTGAGCGAGAAGGACAGTATGTCACAGCACAAATGGGATCTTCACTCAAAGTATGAGACAGATGGCCATTCATACTGGACCAGGTATTTTGGGGATGGATTATCTAGCACAAAGATCCTGTTTCCAACGAGGACCAGCAAGTGGATACAAAGGAAGAAGTATAAGAAAACGCCAGGCATGTAGAGATTCCTCTCCGGGGTGCTCCACCAGCCTCAAATCACTCATGACTCAGACTTTTCGGAGAGCTGTTTTTGCTTTTAACAACTTCCAGTAGAGATGCACTCTGTAAATTTGGCTGGTCTTTGCAAGTAAACTTTTAGTACCTGTAACATCCTGAGACAGGGAGTTCTACAGTTGCACCACAAGCTGATGGACCCTTTTTCACAGGAGCTTCTCCCACAAAAGGGCTTGTTGTCACAGTGCAAGCAGCTCTTTTCATAGAATCAAACAATCATTAAGGTTGGAAAAGACCGCTGAGATCATCCAGTTCAATCATCAAACCATTCCCACCATGCCCACTCAATCATGTCCTTCAGTACATCTATCCTTTTCTTGAACATCTCCAGGGACAGTGACAGTATCATCTTCCTGGGCAGCCTATTTTTCTTGTTCCCTTCCCTTCATGACCAGCTAGCACTTCTGGTAAACTGCAACTCTACAAAAAGGAAAGCAAATTCCAGAAGACCAATAACCTGTATTTTGAAAATAAGCATTTTCTTCTGTCAACATTCAATCCACATCATCCACCAGTTCACCCATGTGTCTCTATTGACTATAGAACAATTGACTTTTTGTTTTCCAAGGATAATAGTCCTGTTTCCTAAATCAGGCTGCCAAAATCTGTCTGTTCACTTGTCATTCTCTCAACTCTGGCAAGCAAAAATCTCCTTGTTTCATCATAACAAAGCAAATGCGTCCTTCCTGAACTCCTCCATTCTAAACAGGTGCAGAGATGAAGAATCATGGCACCAAGCAGAACAGGTTCAGCCAAAATTGGGGCCACACTTACAGACTAGTGAAATTGACTGGCTGCTCCCAGTAGACTCATGATGCTTGAAGTCAGATCACTTTTTGTGAAGTCAGATTATTTTTTCCAGAATAGACACGATCTCCTTCAAAGATGAAATGCCTGCAGAAAGTCTGATTTTAGAGATATTTTCCCACCATTTTCTGCTTCCAAATTTGTAGCATGACAACTTTTTAAGACCAGATTATTTTCTTCTTCCTTTAGGAAAAGGTAAATTGCAAACATCCTGAAAATGAAAAACAATGCAGTGATTAAAAATAATTATGACAGATGACTCATGTGTCTACACTGGTTTTCACATCAGCAAATAAAATTGGTTAGGATAAATGAAAAAAAAATGTATTGAAGTTTAATTACCAAATGCATCTTCCACATGCTCATTATGGATCGTCTTTCAAACGAAGATTTTTCATCCAAGATCACCCAGCTATATTTTGCATTTGCAATGTTTTTTAATTAAAAAGTAAAAGAGTAAAAATGGGCTGAATGCTTAAAATGACACCTTTCCAAAACAAAGGGATATAAAAAATGCAAACAATTAGAGAGGTCTTCTAAGTTATGCATTTGCTCACAAGAAAAAACAGAGTGAAAGAGGAATTACCATGCAAGTGAAAACTTTGCTAGATTTTAGTTATTTGATGTTTCTCCTTTTGAATATTCTGATAAAGCTCATGTAATTAAGCAGAATTTTAACTGAGGGTCTCTTTTTCCCATAGGATCACAAACTTTGCCAGACTGGACGAAAACAGCCCATTAATATGTCAAGATATTCCCTATGTTCTTCCACAAACAGTGGCCAGTGACAACAATTTGAGGAGAATACTGTTGGGTGGGGATAAATAAAATGTTAGCTAGCATACTGGAGTATTATCTATTTTCTTTTTCATATAAATTTTCTCCCAGTATATATCAAGTAATTGGGAAAGATTCATTCCCCTGAAACAGATAACTTTTCCATTATAATCTTTCCTGGATTTTTTTCTTTTCTTACTTCTTACCTACTTTTCTGTTTTCTACTGAAATAAATTCTGTGTTCTAGTCAACTCAGAGAGAAGTATTCCTCCCACTCTTAACAAGTTTATAAGAAGAAAGTCAAATAACAAGTGAGAAGTGCAAAGAAAACAATGTTAAATGCTCAGCTCAGGATCACATCAGTAAAAGATTTAAGAACATTTTCTAAGGACCAAATCTTGAACTGCCTGTGTGGGGAAACCACTTGAGCTGATGTAGTATCTAAAGAGTAGCTTTAGAGTAGTTAGTATCTCAACAAAACGAAGCAGCATGTTGGAGGTGGAATCATAGAATCAGGGAATCATAGAATGGCTTGGGTTAGAAGGGACCCCAAGGATCAAACTCCAATTTCCATGCCACAGCAGAGCCACCAACCTCCATAATCTGGTACTATACCAGGTGGTCCAGGGCACCATCCAGACTGGTCTCAAACACCTTCAGAGTCAGAGCATTCACAGTCTCTCTGGGCAGCCCATTAGATGCTTTATATAGCTAATACTGGCCCAAAATAATGATTTAGGCTGGTGATTGAGGAGCCACTCTGAAATGGACAAATGGAAACATGGTTTACTATGGGGCAACACTGACCAGGAAAATCTGAACTCAGTTTCATGGAGCTTCCATGTTTACTCCTCTACTGTGCACAGATTACTGAACAGGGCTCGTATTGCTGTTGCCATCCATCACCCACATGAATATAGCTCAGTGCTTACAGCATTCCCCCATCACCTTCCTGGCCTGAGGTGCTTCCTTAATGAGGAAGATTCATGGCCACATTTCCCACTAATTTAATCACCAGTATATATCAAGTGTACAACAACACTGACATGCTTCAGTTGAAGCTGAGTCACTGTGGCCAGACCACAAGAGGTGGATTACTCGACTGAGTGGGTGTTAGGGTCATGTACACACTCTGCAGACTATTCATGCTCTTCACTTTGGATAGATGTTGGCTGTCTCCCTGTCAGCAACTATTCCACAGCTTCCTGATCAAACCGTTTGCTCAGGGTCTGAATCTCTCAACACTTCATGCTAGTGCAAGACAAGTCCAGTACTAAGAGAAAAAGAAAATGTCCAATAAAACCAGTCTGGCATTCAGAGAAAAGTTTTTCCTTGGGAGTTGATGACTAACATGTAACATCTGTAATGCATGCAATGAACACCATACCTCTGCATATGGAGATTTGCTCCCCGGACTGCAAAGGAGCAGTCTGCTCCACCACAGGCTTCTCCTGAGCCATAAGGAACACATTCAGCCCCTTATGATTCATCCTTCCCTCTCCCTATCATACCTTAGTGAACTGGGTCTGTTCAGCCTTGAGAAAAGAAGGCTGAGAGGGGACCTGATCCAGGTCTATAAATATCTAAGGTGTGGGGGGCAGAATGGCGAGGATGGACTGTTTTCAGTGGTGAGTGGAGACAGGACAAGGGGAAATGGCTGGAAACTGCAGCATAGGAAGTTCTGCACAAACATGCGCAAGAACTTCTTTACAGTGAGGTGACGGAGCACTGGAACAGGCTGCCCAGGGAGGTGGTGGAGTCTCCTTCTCTGGAGATGTTCAAGACCTGCCTGGACGCCTACCTGTGCTACCTGGTGTAGGGAACCTGCTTTGGCAGGGGGGTTGGACTCGATGATCTCTGGAGGTCCCTTCCAACCCCTACAATTCTGTGATTCTGTGATTCTGTGATTCTTAATTCTTCTAGCACAATTACCAATGAGAACATTCTGGACAGCAGTTTCTTTCCTTATTTATGGTCTGTCTCTAAATGTTAGTAGAAAAGCCAGCTCTTAAAGAGAGAAATGTAAAATTATTTTTGGCAAACAGCCTTTGCTCAGCACCTATAGAACCCCTGATGCTCCTAGATGCGACAGAAAAAACTAGGCGTGAGAAAATGAAGCCATACTCAGACTTGGGAGTTCAGCAAAACTTGCAGGGTCAAAACCAATGGACCTGAGGAGATGAGGCTGGGAGATTTATAGTCAGGACAGTTGCTTGTTCTGGGCATTGGGCCATCATTATCTTAGACACAGCCTAAGAAGATGAACTCATGGCATACAAATCTCGCACTGCAGAACACTTACACAGCTCAGCTGTACTAATTATATTAGTACTGGTTTTCCTTTTTCTTTTAGACCCCTTGCATTCTCTTCTTCTGTTTCACATGTCACCTGGAATTTGTACTCCTCCTCTCCTCCCAGCACATGTCCTACTATTTAGCTGCCTCTTTTCTAATAAGAGCCTCTGTGCTCAGGTTAGCAAGGCATTCAGTTTGGTAGAAGAAGTTATTTCCGGTGCACAGTTTGTAATAGTTCTGCGGAGGAAAAACAAGATACTTTATCATCAGTTATTGATGTTCATTTCTGAATTTTTTGAGGTTCTATAAATACCTCCTCTCATAAATGGCTTAAAAACATAATCAGAACAATAAAATGGATTCTATTAATGGACTTAATAAAAAAGTTCAGATTGAGAAGTCCATAAAAGTTCAGACCATTCCTGCTAACAGTGCTCTAGATCAGTGCAAAGGAACAGCCTCAGAAAGATTTTCTCTCACCAGCCACTGACTTGGCTTAAGAGAAGAATCTTTTTTCAATGCCTGATTTCAAGTCACAATATGAACTAACAAAAAAAAAGCTTTCTTTGCCTTGTTCATGACCTCAGGAGGTAGGGCCCACATAGACAGTACATGAGCACACGTCTTTAAACACATAGGTACATATAACTTATTATACAAAGGCTCCTCAAAAGTATACACATGGTTAATTTTTGTTTTAACTGGGCACAGTTCCATAAAGATTAACTCATATGTTAGGATTAGAAGTCATCGGTTTTTTGTGTGTTTTTATTCTAATTACTGGTACATGCAACTGAAATAGTCCCATTTGTCAGAGCTCCAGAAGGCCATTTTAAGAATGGTGGCTGAGCAAATAAAATACAGAGCTTTCCAGAGAAAAACGAAGAGTAGTGTTTCCATCAGAGTCATTCTCCTTCTCAGTTACATCCCATTTCTATCTCTTAGGGTGCCAAAGATTCTCTGGTATCCAAATTCTCATGTTTGCTTTGCATAAGATCATGTAGCTTCAAATCTCTGCCATGTGGACAGTCCAATAGCTGTGCATAGCTGCCATTGGTTCAAGGCAGTGCAGTGTGATCAGTCTTTTAAATGCTTTTACATAAGGATCAGGACTAAGTTAGAAGATGGCAGCTGTTTTGTAATAAAAGTGCACTGTTGTCCCTCGGTAAGATAGAACTTACACTGCCTACTTATTCATTGCAAATAAATGATGTCACTGAAGATGATTTAAGGTAGTGAGTTTAACTTTTCCAGACCTTAAAATTGACATTCAGGATTTTTTATAGTCTAAGGAAAGAAAATCTTGATTGGTGTCCTTAGGAGATAAAGGGTTTCTGCCACCATCCCAAGGGCACACAAGCACCCATGCAGACTACCTATTAATAACTTCAGTTCTGTTTTGCAATAAATAAATACATTTGCAATTAATAGCCATTTTTATTCCAGATCAGAGCCATTCACTGAGGAATATTGATCTGAGATACTTAGCTAATCAATACTTCTTGTATGTGCCTATATGTGATCCTTCCAATTTCAGTTCCATTTCACCAATTAAAATAACAGTTGTTAAACTTGGATTTATTTTTGTAAGCAATCTGATCCAAGAAAAAATATTTTTACTGCCTTTTACAAAGGCCATAAAGTCACCATTCATATCCCACAATTCATATTGACTTCTGATGGCTGCATCTCTTTTTGATGGCTTAATAAAAAAACATATTTGCAATACAAATCTTAAAAGGGAATGGAGGTATGATACAGATAACACATTAATTTGCTTAAAAAACTGATAGCGTATTCATGCAGATTTTTCAAAACTGTAAAATCTGCAGTGCTGGGCAGAAGGATGCAATGTTTTTTTGAGTTTTCACTACAGACTGTCTGATGAGGAACACAGAGGAGACCTTTAAACAGAAAGAAGCCAAGAATTCACAGGCCTTAGCATTCATGGGGGACTTCAACCACCCTGATATCTGATGGAATGGCAATGCAGCCGGGCACAAGCTGTCCAGAAGGTTTCTGATTAGCTTTGATGGCAACATCCCAACACAGATAGTGAAGGACCTGATGAGGGGAGATGCTTTGCAGGACCTGACATTCACAAATAAGGTAAAACTGGTTAGGGACATGAGGGCTGATGGCCGCAGCAACCATGTTGGAGTTCAGGATTACAAGGAAAGAGAATAAGACAAAAAGAATAAATAAATCCATACACAGATGTTAGGTATTTCAGAGACCTGCTAGGAAGATTTCCATTGGATACAGCCTTGAAGAAAAGAGTAGTAAAATACAATGAGAAAGTATATAAAAGCTGGAAGCAGGGCCATGTGGCCCATAAACACATTGTCTCGAGTTTAGTGTTGGGGTTAGAAAAGTCAAAGTCTATCTGGATTTGAAACTGGCAAGGGATATGAGGGCCTTCAGCAGGTACCTCAGCAGAGAAAGGAGGACTAATGAAAGTATAGGAGTGCTGTTGAGTGAGGTAGGGGCCTTGATGCCAAAGGATGAGAAAACGCTGAGGTACTTCACATCTTCTTCACCTCTACCTTTACTGGTAATACTGCACTTCATGAATACCTGGGTCTTGACACTAGAGGGAAGGTCAGGAGCAAGGAAAAATTACTCCCTATGGAGGAAGGTCAAATTAGTGCACATTTAAACAAACTAGACATACACGAGTCCATACAACCTGGTGGGAGGCACCCACAAGAATTGGCAGACTTAGCTGATGTCATTGCAAGGCCATCCTTGATTATCTTGGAAGGCTCATGTTGATCAAGGGAGGTTCCTGAAGGCTGGAAGATAGCCAGCATCACTCCTATTTTTAAGAAGTACGAGAACAAAGATCAAAGGAATCACAGGCTGACCAGACCTCCCCTCGCAGTTCCTGGGAAGATAATGAAGGAAATATTCTCACATACCAATTCTAAACATAAGGACAAGTGACTTATAGCAGTTGGCATGAATGTATGAAGAAGAAATTGTGCTTGACAAACTTGATAACTTTCTGTGATGAGATGACTGATGACTGGTTCAGTGGATGAAGGGACTGCAGCAAATGTTGTCTATTTGACTTTAATAATATTTTTGACACTGTTGCTTGTAACATCCTCATAGACAAATGGAAGTGGTACAGGCTAGATAGATGGACCACAAAGTTGATTCAAACTTGTTTGGTCTGCTCAGAAGGCCGTAGTCAGTGACACAGTGTTCAGTGCAGACAAGCAGTCAGTGGATATCGAGGCCAATACTGTTAAATCTCTTCATTAACCTCAATTGTTTGGGTGACAGGACAAAGTGCACAGCATATTTGCAGATATCCCAAAGCTGGGGCAAGTAGCGTAAACACCAGAGAACTGTGCTCCCATCCAGAGGGGCCTCAACATGCTGAAGGAATGGGCTGATGGGAACTTAATTAAGTTCAGAAAGTGCAACTGGTGAGGAACAACCCCAAGCACCAAGATGTGTCCAAATACCGATAAGGGATCTCTGAATTAGAGATTTTGTAGTTAGCTAACACAAAGATGTCCTACAGCAAAGAGCTTACCTCATATTTCCGATCTTTGTGTCTCCCCTAAAAAAATAATTGCATTTTTTACCTCTTAGTATTTGATATGGAAATTACTCTAGCATGCTGTGTTATGTTGCTTTTGCTATTTCCCAGTGCTGAGATACCTGTTCTTGTCCATGACAGCTGTAAAGCATGTCAGATTAGCAGTGGAAATGCAAACAGTGAGAGGATGGAGGTAGGTTTGGAGCAGGAGGAGGAGCATGTGTGTAGAAAACTGCAGACAAAGCTGGTGAATTCACAGCAACACACTTCCAAACACAGTAAAGTTGAGCATAAAGATTTCTGTTACTTTTCAAAGATACTGTTGAAGTTGGAGCCTGTACATATTCCAGTTTTTGAGGAATTGACTAATTGAAGTTCACATTAGGATATTACTTATTTAACTTGCCATGGACAGTAATTAGATATAGTCTTCATAAATGTCATCCTGAGACCTTTTTCTGTTAATGCCTATATCACTGCTAACATGAACTGAAAAAGGATTTTGTCTCTTAGTGTTTTAAATACAGATCATTTTCTACTATTTGTCCTTTCTAGGTGGAAGCTGACATAGAATTGCAGTCATGCTACTTTCTTATCATTTTAATGTATCTCATTTATTTACCCATTGCAAATGCTCAGCAATATGAGTAGTATTCTGATGATGTAACTATCACATACTCATCTTATTCATGTTCTCAATACGTGCTAGTAGTTTAATATTCATGCATTTTCATGTATATCTGATGTATGCTGATACTTGATTTCAGATAAACTTAGATTAATAAATACAAGTTTAAAAAATTACTAATATTTCTGAAAGTGAAGTCGTAGGCTTCAATTTATATTGTTATTATTAAAAAAATTCATCCTCATTTGAGTAGGAAGAAAGCAATATTAAAATTTTATGACCTAACTCTCTAAAGAGAGCTTCAATATTCTGAGTACTTAAATACTTTGAATATGTGTACCTTTGCTCTATTGTTTTATGTATATATATATTGCTTCAAGGTGTAGAGAGCACCCATTATCCCTAAATCTCACTGTAAGTCTCTCCACAAGCTATTTTTGAGTGATACTCCTATAAAATCTGAAATTTACTTTCAAAAAAATAGAAAGTAATAGACAAAAAGGAAACAAACAAAAATGATGCATTTGCAGACTGAACATGGAGACAATTATCATCATCTAGGCCAGACTGGACATTTGTGAGTGGGAAAACACACTTTGAACTTCAGAGGATGTGGCTCAGATAAATTACTTCAGTATCTAACACAGTATCAGCATTATTTACACGCAATGCATGTATATATGTATATACATATATATGTAAAACAGCATGATGTTATTGAGTCTTATTAATGCTATCTGTTTTATTTGTAAACCTCTGAAGTTGTTATTCAAAGGATATACGCTTCAAAATGTTAAGGATATACACCACAAGATCTGATGTGATACAACATCTAAAATTGAATCTCTCTGTAGCGTTCTCATTCACCCAAATGCATTTGCATTTGCAAAACCCTCACTCCTTCCCTAAAACATCAAAATGTTAAAACTTCAGAATAATTAAAGCCATTGCCATCTATTCAGATGGTATCATCTATTCACCTGTCTGGAGCTATGCTGAGGTTATTGCAGACTCCTATCTGCCTTCTCAGCTTCAACAGATATGACATGGGAGATGTCCCACATGAGCAGCTATTTTAAAGAAATAAATTCTTACAAGAATCCATAACTAACCTTACAAAAAGCCTTGCTTTCAATGGAAAAGCAAAAAAAAATCTATCAGAGAGCAAAAAATTTGACTTTTCAGCTCAAGAAGATATTGTATCAGTCTGGATTTTCCTTCCTACCTTTGCCTATCTTTATCGAACAAGCTGTTAACTAACCATGTTTACAGGTTTACAGATGTTGAATTCACCAACACACTGACGGTCACCCAACAGCTGCCTTGTAAAACTCTGCCTGGCATATAAGTAATTTTTTAATCTTTGCAGTTCTTGAGGTGGAAATACAGTTTAAAAAATGATTCAAAATTTGTAATCTCCCCTCACCACTTCCCTGGAAAAAAATTAGTGTGTTAGGGACTTGTTATTCCTCTGTTATTCCTGAAGGTTTGCCTAGTTTGGCCATGATTTGATGTTATATGGTTAATTTCATTCACATGTAAATATAATTCAATAGAAAAGCATGACTTTTAAATGAGCAAGGTTGCCTTTCTCTCCTTAGTGGATATTGCCCTTGTCTCTCCAGGGGACCACATCACCATCTGCTCAGCACTGCCAGGTCCCTCCTTCACTGAAGTCTATTACTCAAACACAACATTAAGGTTGCTGACACCTATGTGTAAAATGCTGGGAAAAAAACAGAAGGGAAGCTGCCCTGTGCAACAGTAAATCAATCCCATCCTGCTGGTACATGCCTGATAATAGACTCTACTGCAGGGATCACCTCTTGATGAGACCCGAGTCTAGTAGACACAGTGCACTGGTGTGATCTGTGGTTCTGCACCGAAGAAGCCAGCATCCTCTCCATTGATGGATGGGAGAGTAAAGAAATGTGAGTGTAAGCTGGTAGATAAGAGAATGGTGGTGAGGAAGCTGAAAACTGCTCTAGAGGACTGTATTTGACTTCTGTGCCTTTACAGCGGCATAGGAGGGGGTGAGTATTTCTCTTAGATTGTGCTCTGGGAGGTGGTGGGTGATTTGCAGCTTACCTGAAAACTTAGAGCTGCATTTTGTGTCAGTGGTCAGAGGGAGAGGCAAGACACAAACTGAAACTATGATCTTGAAAGTCCTTTCCAACCTAAACCATTTTCTGATTCTATAATTCTGTAATGGATGGAGACACCTTCAATAACATCAGGTTGCTCAGGGTCCCATTCAACCTGGCTTGGATCCTTCCAGGGATTGGACATTCACAGCTTCTCTGTTCCAGTGCCTCACTACCCTCAGAGTAAAGAATTTCCTCCTCATATTTAATATAAATTATTCCTCTTTTCATTTAAAATAATCACCTCCTATCTTATCACCCTGTATAAAAAGTCACAATCCATCTCTTTTAGAAGCTCTCTTCAAGTTCTGGAAGGCTGCTGTGACGTGTCCTCAGAGCTTTTTCTTCTCTAGACCAAATGAGCCCAGTTTCCTCAACCTTTCTTCATGAGAGAGGTGCTCCAGCTCTCTGATCATCTTAGTGGCCCTCCTCTGGACCCCTTCCAAGAGCTCCACCTTTCTTCTGTTCTGGGAACCCCAGAGTACAGGGGGACAATCAGCTCCCTCTCCCTTATGACCACCCCTCTTTTGGTGCAGCCCAGGATACTGCTGGCTTTCCAGGCTGCAAGCACACCCTGCAGGCTCACATCCAGCTGTTTGTCCACCAGGACCCCAGAGTTCTTCTCCGCAAGACAGTGACTCAGCAAGTACATCAACCATTTCCTTCAGGACCTTGAGATGCATATTACTGGACCCTACAGACTTGTACATATTCAATCTCATCAGATAGTCTCAAACTTACAGTGGAAGAGATTTTGCTCCCCTACCCTTCTCTTAGAGGTTCAGAGATGTGAGAGGTGTGGGAAGCCTAACTGACAGTGAAGACTGAGGCAAAGAATTTTTTGAGTACCTCAGCCTTCTCCATGTCTGTTGTTGCCAGCTCTCTCTTCTTGTTTATCAGAGGGAGTGCACTCTCCTTGCCCTGTTTCTTCAGCCCAATGTATCTGTAGAACCCCTCTTGTTATTTTTCACATTCTTCACAAAGTTCAGTTCCAGCTATGCCTTGGATTTCCTAATTCCACCTCTACACATCCCTGTACTCTTCCCAGGGACTGTATCACTACTTTCACTGCCAGTACATTTCTTTCTTTGTAAGACAGGTAACCGGGTCTCCCACTTTTTTGTAGAGAAGACCTATATTTTCCCTAGTCTTCATTTTATCACTGATGTACATATAGAAGCTTTTCTCATTGTCCTTGACAATCCCTGACTAGACTTAATTCTGCCAGGTCTTCAGCTTTCCAAACATGATCCTGGCTGTACATACAATTTCTCTGCATTCTTTCCATTTTACCTGTCCTTCCTTCTGTCCTCTGTAAACTTCATTTTAGTGTTTGAATTTGTCCCAAGTGCTTGAGTTTGTTAAAATCTCAGAAAGGTTCAGGACAATTAGTTTATTTGAACTTATTATAAGCTCATAGAGTCTATCATAAGGACAACAGAAATATGCAAACAAACAAAAAAAAAATAATAGGACAGCTTTTAACTCAGATTCATTCCACAAGGTTGACACCAAACATTTAATAACATGACCGAAACCTACTCACAGGAGCAGCACAGGGCAATGGTGTAAGAGCACAGAATCATAGAACTGTAGATTCACAGAATCACAGAATATCTTCGGTTGGTAGGAACTTCAAAGATTATTCAGTTCCAAACCCCTGCCTGCGGTAGGGTTGCTGACCATGAAACCAGGCACTAGATCAAAGTGCTCATAGCTCCATCTAAACTGGCCCTGAAGCAGCATCCACAACTTCTATGAGCAGATCCTGAACTCCCTGGCCATTATTGGAGACATTGACATTGACTCTGCAGGTAAGAATGTCAGTTTTGCATAGCAGTTGCAGGGAGAATCTTCAGCTTTGGAAATGCAATAACCTGGTGTGTCAGAAATGAGATTTTCCTTGGAATTTTTGTTCACACAAAATAATGAATTTTCCCATTTACTTCTACCTTGTTCAGACTGAATGCATTTCTTTGGTAAAAATTTTCTCAAAACTGGGAACACTTTTTGTTTGGACAGCAGCAGGGGGTAAAAGCTTTAGAAGATCATTCCCTCCTTTTGCAGCAGCACAGCAGGCACCCAACATAATCTCTTCACTTTCATTCTGCCTCATGAAATAGATCATCATAAGGGTTCAAAACATCAGTAGAAGACTGCAACAATTCCAGCACCTTTAACCCTCTTGAAAGAAAAGAGAAATCTGGGAGATGCATGTACATGGATTGTGCATCACAGAAGCCATAAGGCTGGGAGCAGGGAGGAAGCAAATACATATGTATCACCACTGGATAGAGACTTTGGGGAGTGTGACATATAGGAAGCAGCAAGGTAAAGGCAAGACAGAATGTGTATGTCTTCCAGTCATCACAGGGGCAAAAGTGTCAAACTGATTAGACATAAAGTTCAAATGACGTATTTGGTTTTCTTCTCCCTAAAATCAGATCTATGAATGTCACACAGGTTGACGCACAATTTGCTTACCGTTTCCTTGAATCGTTCTGATTTCCAGCCATACAGGACATTTTACTGCACAATTCCCTAAGTTAGTAGCTGTCAGAGCTGGAAAACTGTGAAAAATCCATTAACTTCTCAGCTTTCCCTATGGGTATTAATTTTCATCATCTAGAAAGTAAATGCCTTGTTACTTTATCAAACTTCCATGGCTCCAGACAGCTGATATATATAAAATTCATTCAAATGATGAGACAGATATCATGCACAGAAATGCAAGTATAATCTACTAAACCAGTTGGAAGTAAATGTGTTGAAAAATGCGAAGCCTGAGATAAACTGATGTATGTTTATTAGTTAATGTGAAATATGATTAGCAATTACACAAAATGCAGAATGTTTTTCTATTTTGCTTTTTAATTAGTACAGTAAAATAGTTAGTATGAAAAAAATTTTCCTTCTAGACTTATTACACTGGAATTTTCCACTGCTGTGTTGAACACTGAGAAAGAAAAAGCTAAGCTGTAATTCTGCAGTGATCTACATGTTAAATAATTCAAAAGGGAAGTTCACTGTAGGCCTGCAACTCTGATTACAGTGGGAGACAGTGACACTAGAATGCCTACTGATTTAACAGCATATACACAGCCACCTTATTTGTAATTAGGGACCTGGAAAAGGAAGAAAAAAACAACATTATAGTACAGGAAAATCTGTAAGTCTTCATCAAATAGCATAAAAAATGCTGAGGTAATAAAGTGACAATTTTTCAGAGCTGTGATTCCACCTCAGCTTTCTAACAATCTCACCAATCAATCAGACTTCATGGCTGTATTCATTGTATCATCTGATATCATTTGAAACCTCCATATTAAGTTGTGGCTTTGTTTTAAATCCCTCATTATCCATTCTCCTTACATTGAATATACACTACCTTACTGCAACAGCACACAGCAGCTCTGCCAGAAGTGAGGAGTTTTCTAAAGATTATGGATCAGGTAGGCGAATTAACTGAGTTTAGTTTCTCTGCATGATCTCAGGAAGAGGAGGTTGTTTTGACAGAGATTGTACAAATCCCCGCTGCACACAGGTTACAGGCAGCTTGCACGTCACTTTCTAGACCACACAGCAGAGAGACAGTGGGATGAAATGCAATTGGTTCGATGGGAGGAAGAGATGGCTCCAGTGTTCTCCAAGAGGCCTCAAATTGTGCATCCATTGGGCAATCCATAGCTGGAGGGATGGAGAGATGCCAGCTGATCCCAGCCAGGCACAGGGCTCCCAAAACCTACTGTAGGGAACATCCTTTAGCAGAGGGGTTGGACTAGATGATTTCCAGAGGTCCCATCCAATTCCTATGCTTTTGTGATTCTGTGAAATCTCACTGCTGCCTGCTTGCAGTGCTTCTGAAGCAGAAATGCTTCTGTAAACCAGCTCCGCACAGCCTACTCTGAGGTCAGTGGGTGGGCAAGTTGTTGACTCCTCAGGTACCACTGTCTTATTCTTTTACCTTATTAACTTCTAACAATTAGGCCTAGGACTGTTGCCACCTTTCCTTCTTTCCTCAGGGCACTTATTTTGCTCTAATTTTGGTCACACAGCTGAGCATCATCAGTATGTTTATGAACATGTTGGGAGGATGCTAGATCACTGACCCAATGCACTAAATCAAGGAGATACTACATCAGCTGCTAGAGGATTTGAGTGAAACCCCAGAGCTGCAATCAAGCAGGCTGAGATTATATGGGATGTATCAAAATGGCTTCTGCTATGCTTTCCAAAAAACAGGAGCAGAAAAGCACAGGGCTTCTCCTATTTACCACACTGGAACTTGCTGATAGTGCCTCTGCACAACCAAACCTCTGCTTCAACAGAAAACAGCGTGTTACTTTATTCTCCAAAGCATAACAATTAATTAAACTTGTCTAAGTTAAATTCCTCTTTAAGCCTTTCCTCTATTTTTAGAGCACACAATTCTGGAACTGTGACATTTTAAAGTTCAGTGACAGTTTTGGGGTAGTCTGCTCTGAAACGTCAAGGTGAATTTTTGGTGAGCAATCCAATGACGCTTCAAAAAATTCTCAACAAGGTATTTAAAATCCCTGAAATCCCTGAACTGAAAATATATTCCAAACTACTGTCCTTTCTGCAGCCATGAAAAGATTAGCCTTCTGCATAGCATGGCTCAGATATCAGATGTAGGATCAATAAATATAGACAAAATTCCTAGAAACCTGTTAATTATTTTTTATAGAAAAATGCTTGGAGAATGACCATGTGCAATGGCTATATAATTACTTTTTGTTTTACCCATTGCTGCAGTCATTCATTTCTTTAGCGTTAATTTAATTTAACAACAATCATTTTTTCTTAAAGAGAACGGATGATTGCTCATAATATTCAGCAACTTGCCCTAGATTTTGAGTCATCATAAATGTATCTACAACCACCTGCTCTAAGCAGACTGGGTGATGAGTGATCTACCTGTTTGCCTTTACTGATCAGCTGGAGAATTCTTCCCAGAGAGAGAAATGAGGCATCATTACTAAAATTACATCCTAAGTTTGAGGTCAGACTGGATGATTGACTGTTCCATTTCAGCCTAAATGTGCATTTTTTCAGTTACTTCTACCACATAAATCTACTTTTGGTAGAGGAAAAAAAAACGAACATTGTGTACTCACTTGGATGCACTATGCCTAGTAGGAAAATGTGATAAGATGGGAAGTAAAGTAAAGATGAGAAGTATGACTCTTGGATTTGGTTGATATCACCACTAATTAGAAGAGATATCGTTAGTTCTTCCCTGTGACGTGCAATAAGTAAATAAATAAGTAAATAAGTAAATAGATAAATAACTCAAGAACTTGTTTTCCACAAATTACACTTTAAGGCATGACTTTTCTTTCTGGATATATTCCTCCAGCCATTAATGAATCTGTACTGGCTTCAGCAAACTTTGGCACAGACCTGAGAATTTTCCTATTGGCTTCTACTGCATAGTGTGAGTTGCGGTCGTTAGTGGTTGAGGTAGGTGGATACAGTTGCAACATGCAAGCATATTAATTTAGGTGTCCACTGCCAGGATTTGATTTGGTGGCTTCAGCACAGGCTGCTGCCATTTGAAGTGCCATGGGAGATCCTACCTGGAATCCAGCTCCTGGTCCAGAAGGCACAGCTATGCCATAGATAATTCAGACACACCTGGTAACCTTGCATTCAGTAATTTATGTAGATGTATAAGGCCTTAAGTTCTTACTGACTATAATGGGATCTAAGGGACCCTCATGGATATGTAAATTGAGGCATCTAAGCTCATTAGTCGTGAGCTGAAGCCCTCCCAAAGTTTCTAACTGGGTCCTGGAGCAACCAGCCCCTATACAGTGTACAGTTCTCCCCATTTAGTTACAGGAACACATGAAATTTTTCCTATTTTCAGCACCCACTGATGGAAGCAGAAAACAGTGGTTATCATGAGCAGCCTGGGACTACTTCCAGGGAGGCAAAAATGCTCCAGGATGTGTGCTGGGCAAGGGTTAGAGTCTAGATGGCATTTCTTTCCTACGTACAACATTGCTAGCTGGTTTGGTACAGTTGCAGGGAAAGAGAAATGGTTCTCAATGCTTCTGATTAGAAATTCTTGTGAAAACACTCATGATGGACAAGGCGCAATGTCAGCGAGAAACAAGGTTTGCAGCTTCATGCAGGGCAGCAGTTATTTTCTGGACTTTCTAAACTTCATTTCCTTCCTGACAACGCCATTATGAAGGAAAGCTTCTTAGTGATCTATACAACACATGAATAAACTAAATTCACTAAAAAGTCCTAGTAGCACTTCAATTGAACTGCTTCTAAGGACAAAAAGAGATGCTATGCCTTTTCTGGACCTGCATAGTCACACCAACCAATGCAAATGCACCCTGACAGCCAGACATCCTTAATCACCATCACAAAAATCTGTCACTGCCACGCATTTATCCCCTGCTGACAAGATGATTCAGGTCCTCTGGTTATGAATCCATTACACAGTCTGCTTCAGCAAGATAACAAAATGCCACCAGGAACTTTAAGATGCACTGCCCCAGTTACCCATACGCTGTCACACAGCAGATACTGTTACTCCTCAGAGTCTATCTGGGGAGACGACACTGCACAATCTGAGAGAAATCTCGTGGATCTGTGGTGAAAACCAGGTTTCCTAAATAAAAATAACAAAGCCGGGTGTAATTGTATGAGGGTTGCTCCTAATGTTTCCTATTTTATTATGTTGGCCCACAGCATCAGAGACACATGGTGGTGTGACAGCAGGGTTGAATCTTCCCATCAATATTCCATTACATATCATTGCTGTGTGACAGATGGCAACAGAGGGGAAGTCTGACAGAATGGCGTCATGGAAGTGCCGATGAAGCAAAGATGTGTCACTGAATTACTCCACGAGGAAAAAATGGCAGCTATTGACACACATCAGTGCTTCCTGAACATGATGGAGACCAAACAGTGGATGTGAGCACAGCGAAGAGATGGGTAGCGTATCTCAGCTATGGCAACAGTGATAGTGGGTCACTTCCACTGGTGCATATTTGTTTGAGCATGATATGCAGGCTCTTGTTCATTGCTGGTGAAAATGCGGTGAATGTACTGAAAAAATAGTGTTCTGTAGCTGAGAATTTGCTCTATCAAATAGTGCTATTTTGTTCTTTGCATTTGTTATCTTTTCCATGGAAATAAATAGGAGGCATTACTTTTGAAGCAACCTTGTATATTTAAAGCACCCAGTGTATCTGTTTAATTATTCCTGAACATAAATTAAAGAGGTTAAGCAGCCCTTCACATAAATGTTTGGGCAACTGCTTCTCATCATATTTGATTATGTAATTGACTGGTAAAAACTGACTGCAAAAATTGTTGCTAAGGTGAAAGCATTCAGCTGCACCCCTGACATGTTTTTTCAGTAGTGTACGTGCTCATCAAAGCTGCAAAAGCATGAATGCATCCCCACAGACAAATATTTTGCATCCATTAGACAGCATGCAAAGCAAAGATCCATGACTAGCAGCAGAAGAAGCAAGAAAATCCTGTCAGAAAAACACAATTTTGATAACAGCATCTTCCTTTTTGAGATTTCCAGTGATATAAATCATGGAGTTGTGTCTCAGTGTAGATCATGAGCGTAACTTGGGCTATACAATTAGCCTAGATGTATCTCACCTCACTGTAATCCTTTACAAGTTAAGAAACTCATATCGCTTCCTTATTTAGCCTTCCCCTACAGATGATGAGAGGACTCAGTGGGGATAATTCATTCTTTCTGGTTTATGACAGATTATCCCATCTCAGTACACCTTGGAGCCCTAACTGCAACTCACTCCCAGTCAAATAACTAATTTACCCTTCTTTTCACTGAAAGACATAAATTGATTTTGTTTGCCACTCTGAACATAAGTTGAGAAGATAAATGCAAATTTATGAATGGCCACAGTTGGTACATAATTTATTTCAGTGTCTTCACTGACAGAGTTCTATGGGAAACAGGTATCCGAGGATAAGGATTGTGGTGGAATTTCAGAAACACCAATATACTCCAGAGGGAACATTGGACACAACTCTGAATATGCAACACAGCTGTTGGCATCTTTGATGTTCAATTATATGTAAAAATCCTCCTCAGAGTACAATAAGCAAAAATAATAATGGCATGCTTGATTCTCTCTTTTTCACCCAGAGCTCAACGATTGGGCATCTGTGAGTATATGGAGAACAGTTTGACCTACTTAGTTCCAGAGACCAAGTGAATCACAAACAAAATAAAAGAGATACAACAGCTTCTGTAAGCGTTAGTAAGGCTTGTAGCTTTGTGGCATCCATGAGTTGCCATGGTGATTCTACAGGGACTGCAATAGCTGTAGTTGAGTTCAGGTTACAAATTTCCTTCCATGCTTTCAGATTCTCAGATCTTAGCCCTACATATACTTCCACCAAACTTAGATATACACCATTCATTGTGAAGCTGTTAATTTGAAGCTGTCCACATCTCTATCACATTTGCACAGTACTTGAAAATAAAGCCAAGCTCATCTCCAAGATGAAAGTTTTATGACTGATTACAGCCAACTGGTTATTTCATTTTCTTTAATGAACAAAATTTTCTCAAGTAATCTTTTATCTGGTTCAGGGAAGCGGAAAAATATGGGTTTGTTTCATAAAAAGTCAGATGAGTCTATAAACAACTTCAGCATCTGACTTTTAAAGGTACAATTATAACATCGTATAAATACAGGATTGAAATTTTAACTTGTGCATCCATTTGCTAAATTGGATGTCAGAGCCTGTAAATGTCACTTGCATATTCATTTATCTGATCTGAATACCCCTGTCTCATTGAATTCACAGCTGCACACCTTTGTCCTAATGCATATAAGAAGCATTCCCAAAGCCACAGATGCAGCTGTTAAATGTACTCCTGAGCACAAAAAGCCCCATTTATTCCATTGTTTCTATTGTCACAGTACCCACAAGTTTGTTATAGTTGAAACAAAAAATGATATCATCATGAGCCTATAGGTGTTTCATCAAACACGTGAGTCACTAAAAGAGTTCTCCTGCCCATTTTTTGACAGCCTCCTTATTACACATCTCTGTGCAGCCTCCCAGGAGGTAATGCCTTGATCCCACCCCAGCAAGATTACAGACAGGGGGTGGGCTTCAAGGAACATGCCATCACATTGTCCATGCATTAGGAAACCCAGAAACCTGCTGTCACCTGAATGGGAGAGATGACTCTCTTGTGGTCCTTAGGAAATAGACCCCACTAATTACAGTGGTAACACAAACCATCTTAAGGAGAGGAGCTACCTGGCAGTGAACTATTTTCTTTAGTTCTCTCAAAGATATCAGAAAGAAAGTGAGAGGGAAAAAAAATCAAAGTGATAACATGCACGGTTAAAAGAGGGAAGATTCCTGTAGAATCTAATAAAAAATACTGCAGAAATAAAGAGTGTTAAGCACTAGAAATCCTTGGCTTGATGCTCTGATCTACTCTGAATCATTTTGAGATGGATTTCCTCAAGAACTTGTCTACTGTCACAACACAGGCTCTTACAAAATGCCAGTTATCTATAAAATGGCTCGAACTGCTTGGCTCCTCCCATCCATTCACCAGAGATATGAAACAATTGGGCTCTTGAGTTTGGGAACTGGCTATTGCAGAATAATTGAACCCAGAGTCTACCGTTAAATAGACTGAGTACATGAGGCATTGCAGTGTTTGTTTTCCTGATTCTGCTCCAGCACTGTTCTTACAGAAGAGTAAAGACTATAGCAGATGATTTCACTCTGGGGTGTCTCACAGGTATGTCAGAAATATTTTCTCTTAATGAGATGCAGGTGCCAAGAATAAGCAGAGCTCTGAAGACAGCTGACTTTGAGAGAGTCGAGGGCATTGTGCATCAACTGTCAGAACTGAATGTGCCAGGAAATGGGAAGCTGGATCTTCTTCCTGATATAGCTGCTATACAAGTACCTTTGAAATTTCAGGATTGTTTGGCATCTATTAGATCTTTCTTTAACCTGAATTTTGCATCATCTTTTTTGTAAATTCATGAAGAGGAAATATTTTTTATAAATTTACAAGTTCAGCAAAGGATTAGGCTGGGTACTAAGAAAGGGAAAAAAATTAAAGAACTCTTCATCACATTCTGCTAGCTTCATCTACCATGTTACATTTTCATAAAACACTAAAACAGAATGCTTGGGACATTGGGATGCACTGTACCACTGTGGTCTCCTACAGACTGATGCAGAGATTCTTGAGGACAAAAATCTGATTGTGTGATCTATGCATGTAATTGGCAGTGTTATTGTGCTCTTTATATCTGTTGTAGTTTCCAAGGAAATCAATAGGAGGCATTACAATCAGAGTTATCTATATATGACGCTTGACAACATCTAATGACTCTTTGCTGTTAGCTTCCAGGCTCTTTCCCAAGTTTCTCAGTTGAGCCCAGGCTCAGCTCTGGCCAGAACTAGCTTAAAATACATCCCCACACTTCTCAGTCTGACTGGCAGCCAGGTTCAACGTAAGTAAGGAGTGGCACTACTGTTGTTGCACACAGTTCTTTCCAGAATGATGAGTCAGCGACTCCCTTGCTTGGGCTTCATTTGTATATGTTTTGTATAAAGGGAAGTTTATCCTCATTACTTCTTCTGCAAAAGGATATAAAACTGACTTTCAATTTTTCTTCAGCTGATTGACCTTGACTGCTCGTGTCCCAGATGAAAGTTGGGAATGCCTACTACCTTCAGTGGCTTCAGGCATCACGTTCCTTTTAGAATGCCAAGGCACAAGTAATTTTCTACAGATCTCACCAATCACAGCAACTCTTTCCTCTACAAGAACCCAGAGAAGGGATTCCCGCAAAGCAGCCTGTGGCTGCAGAGTGTTAGTGAGGCATTAAGAAAGGTTACTCATTCACACACACAAAGCAGCTGACTGCACAGTTCATTGCTTCACTGATACCTCAAGTTCCACGTAGTTATGATTTCCTCATTAGCAGGCAGAAAGATCAGATTTATTCTTCATGAAATCCTTGTAGTCAAACACACTCAGACCAGAAAAGGCCTTAGCTCCAACCATAGTTCATAGTTGAATGCTTTACACCAAATACAATTATGATGTTTGCATCTCTAATAATCAAAGAGTATGATTAATCATGTATGCTGATGCTCAAATCTCCAGCTGGACTCTCTGGGCACTTTTCCACTTCAAACTGTTTGAAGTACAAAAAAATGGTTATTCATGTGGGACCTGGGTTTAGGATTTTCTCTAACGCTAAGTATAGAAACCAGTTCTGTAAAATGGCCAGCAGTTCTCACAAGTAATGTCTTACTTATGATGGAGTGAATATAGCCATCTCTGTCCTTTTCTCAAATTATAGCTCACAATTCAATATGTACCTAATGTCCTTGCAGAGAATATTGGTTTCTCTATTTCTACCCTTCTGAGATATTTTGGCCTTCATCTGCCTCATCCTCATCTTTCTGAAGTTTACTTTTCTTTCATTGTAGGAGCTTACAAAGAATTGATTCTGCATTCAGCACAACTGAGAGCATGAAAATCTTTAGCAAAATGGAGATTAAAGTACTAGGAGGTTATTCTGTTGCCTGCTCCTCAATATAATATATTTAATATAATTGACATTCAAAAAATCTCATATCCTATATATTTGTAATAAGGAAAGCTATGGAAACTCCTGGACAATACACCTCAGGCAGAAGGAACATTATTTGCAGGAGGTCAGGGAGAATTGGAAGCTCAGGCCTCTTGTATGTGCATAAATAATAAAAGCATTTGTCCATAAATACGTTGCTCAAGTTGGAGCATATTTGTTTTGTGAATATCCCAAGATTTGGTGTGCCCCCCTCTTGCCCCAGTGCTGGTTGTTCTTTGAGTTTCTCTTGGAGCAGCTGTTAACTTTGTCTCATTTTTAGGTTTTCTTGGCTAAGTCAAGACACCTACTGATTACAAGTTTTTGGACAATAGTGAAAAGTGGACCCAAATGAATCATGGAGCTGAAACTCCTTCATGAATCATAGTATTTTAACTCCGAGTGAGTCACAGCAGGATGGAAACAGCTGTACTGAGTACCACCAGTGTCTTTCTCAAAAGAGCTCACAGGATAAGCATGTCATCATGCTGGCATGCTCTCAGCCCAAGACATGGGGCTGGGAATTGAGGGTAGCAGAGCCATGACTGGCCCTGCCAGTGCCACACAGCAGGGACAACACCATAGGGTATTTCCATCTCTGACACCAGCAAATATCTGAAAAATGCTATGTACAGTACTTAGGGGACCACAGATCTCAGAAAGTACTACGGGCTTTGTCAAAGTGTGGTAACAGACCCATCAACATTCTAGGAGTCAAGTTGTGATCTCAAAACCCATCTGCCCTGATTCCTAATTCAAGATTTATTAAATGGCTTTGTAAATGAGTCACATGACTCTCATTAGAAATACTTAATTAGGTAATGATTTCCGGATATTATTTCAATTTTCTTTTTGTTGCTACAGGATGAGGCTGGAATATCTGGGGTGGTCTGATTGATGGACTTCAAGCATTCAGCCTGAGTGGCCTAGGGATCAGTTATGTTCAGAACTACATCTATAGACATATCTTTTGCTTAGACATTATGAATAAAAGTACTTCTCATTTAAGTCCTGGAATCGGTTAGCTCACAACATGTGTCCATTAGACACTGAGAGATTCACTGCTTCATGGCAATAAATTGGTGGAAGGTGATATGTTCTCTGTTTGCAAGCTTGGTAACAATATTTTTTTTAGTTACAGGTTCGTCAATGTTTTTATATCAATATCATTTATTCAGTTACAGGATTTGCTTTCCTTCTCAAATGTGACATTGTCATACTGCTACGAGTTGTCTCTATTTTTTGACTGAAGAAGCTCATTGCCTTGGTAACCATGCCGATCAAAAGAACCAGCCTTTCCACAAGGATTAGTTAATGTTTCATACTTCTTCACAGGCACATCAAGGAGAAACACTCAGAGAGCACCATATAACATACTCACTGCTCTCATTTTGTCCAATCTCACACTTGGTGAAGAACCACTAAAATTTCAGGTTTAGGCAGTCCTGTAATGCATTTCTAAAGAATGTGCTTCTCTCAGCTTTACCTCTTGCATGGTAAAATATAGCATTCTTCACATCTATTTTCTGAGTCTGCTTGAGATAGATCCATGATTCCTTCCTTTTTCATCACGGCAGATTGTCTTTGCATTCACTGGCTTGAAATAAGCATCTCCGTCACTCTCCATTGATCTTGATCCAGAATGAGAATCTTCTGAAGATCCATTTTGTAAAGAAGCTTCTGAGACTTCTAAGACCAACATATCTAACCCACTTTTGCAGCTAATATACATTTTATTTGTTGGCCTTGAGTGCCTTAATCCAAAGCTTGCTTTAATCACATTACAAGCTGTTCTCTGACTTCCTGTTATTGATTCACTTGTCAGTGGCAATCATGTTCCTTCGATTTCTATAAGCAGTAAGCCTTAAAACAAACAGCTGAAGGAAGCCAGCGCCAGATTTTAGTATCAGGGATGGTTAAAAAAATATGTTTAAGAAGTTCTGCCTTTACTTCCACCATTTCAAGTCATTTTGCTTTCCTTGCAGGTACACTTGCTCCAATTCTTTTTTTGACATCAAATTATGGCTCTCTATTTTGTATAGACATAATTGACCTTGAGTCTTGTTAAATACCAAAGCTGTCAGTGCTCTAACTCCAGGTTGAGAGCTGAATCAAGCGTACTACCTTGTCTGAAAAATCACAGAATAAATAGAAGCAACTCAAAGAATCTGACCTCCTGCCATGTGCCTGGCAGTATCATTTGTAACAGGTGGAAGAGTTTTGTTGTCTCTTCCTAAAACACTTTGGTGAGTTTAATTTCCTTACTGTAAATATGTCTCCTACAGGCTAACCTAAACTTCCCTTGCTATATTTTAGCAAAATGCTCCTTGCTTATTCCTATCCAATGCATCCTTTTTAGTACTCTTTGAAAAATCATATATTCATGGACAAGCATCTGCAGTATATCTGTTCATCCCTGCTCTCCTGCAGCACCTTTTGAAATCCTATCAGATATATACATATATACATATATATATATATATTCACCCAGAAGAAAGAAGTGGCCAGTAAAATGCTGCTCTTGTGGTTCCATCATTCAGAAGAAGTTGTGTAACTTGTGAACTTTCTCTCCCTCTAATATAACCATGAACAAAGTAGATCTCAGTTTCTATGTATATAGTAGTAAATAAAACAGATCAAGTCTCATTCTTTGACCCTGAGGCCAAGCAGAATAGAGCTCTTTTCATACACATGGATAAACTCCTTGTCACCAGTTGAAGAAAAAGATGGTGGCTTCATGCAGACTGCCAAGTGATACAGGATCCTGATGGATCCATGACTGACCCATGCACATGAGAGCACTACAACATAACTGTCAATCCCAGTTACTGAGTAATGTGTTACTTAGATGTGAAACACAATACTGCAGGTTCAGCTTAGCCATTAAAGAGTGTCACGTTGTGTTTGACTGATGTGCAACAGTCTTAGATCTGCTAAATGTTTTTTAGCACTTACTGAAAAATTTCCTTTTATTATCTGAAAGAGAGGAAAGAAGATAAAAGGCAAAACATCTTTCAAAGCATGACTGAGCTAGAAGGTCAAAGCTGCTTGCTATCGCCTTAAAAGACTAACAATATACTTCAACAAAATCAATTTTCCAAGGCCACTCACTGTCCTCATCCCCTGCAGAACTTTGCAGCTCAGTTAAATTTAGCTGCAATAAATTCTCTTGCAGGCTAGTCTTCATGATTATGAGAAGGCATTCTTTGATTAGGAGCACAGAAGAAAATTAGGATGAGTATCACCAAAGTAAAAATGGAAATGCAAGTCAGATTGCAAAATGAGTCATGCCGGCAGAAGTATGTAAACTGAAAATAACAAGAAACCCAGAAAGCTCTTTGTGAGAGAAAACATTGCAGTGGCTGAAATCGAAGCATGAAACTATCAGAGTAAACTACAGGAGATCTGACACTTTGGATCACATTTATAATAGGTTTTGTAAGCTTTAGAAACATTTCAGAAACATTAATGCAAAATTTCAGGTTTTGATATACCATTATAACACTGTTTCAGAGAATAGAAAACAACCAAATTAAACTTTCGTTACTTATTTATAACAAATGTTTCAGATCAGACCTAAGCCAACATTATGTTATGATTAGCATGATGATCCCCGTTCGGACAAAAACTACAATGTGAAATAAAAACAGATGTGATTTTTATAGTAGATAAAAGCCTCTTAGCTATTCACCTTCGTGGAATGAGCTTCTTCACTGACTGCTTGACAGGTATGGGTAATTGATGTATCATTCAGGAAATTCCATATGGCCAGACACCATATGCCATGAGCCACACAAATTCCTACCCTTACTGCATGGCTTATCTCCCCTGTCACATTCAAAATTTTGGCAATCCTCAGTGGAAACTGTTGATCTTCAGAAGATTATATAACTTTCTATAAATTTAGCATTTGCAGCACATAAACAAGAAGCGTCCTAGTTGATGCACTGCTAATGTAATCCTGCCATATGTTTGCTTTTAAAGTCAAGCTGTATAACCATAAATGCCTGTGTAACACCAAGCATGTTATTCATGCTTCTTTGTCATTAAGTCTTTATTTCATATTATTGGATGGGCTCAGCTTCCATGTTACTAAAGAGCATTTTTTTGCCGCTGCTGTGGATCATTCCTGACTTCTTAGATCTTTTAACAAATGCAAACAGATAGTATTAATACTAGGTGTCTCTGTTTCCAAGGAAAAAAAAAAAAAAAATGAAACTCCCAATGATATGCTCCTAAAGTTTCCTACCAAACAGGCCCCCTGCAATCACTTCTGACCATAAGGTAAGTAATTTCGTTTTCAAGTTGGAGACTCCAAGCTCAGATTTGTGAAAAGTGATTTTAGTCAAACTATTTCCAAGTACCCATTTTCTACAGCACAGGATTGTGCTTTGTGTTTTGCTTTTCATTACATAGTGTTAAATTCTCCATAAGAAAGAAGGACTTTCCACAAGCTGGCATTTATCTGATCTCAAAAAAAAAAAAAAAAAAAAAAAAAAAAAAAAAAAAAAAAAAGCCAACAATCCAGTAGTGCAGGGAATCAAAACTGCAATGGTCAAATTCAGTTCTTGTCCTTATTAGAGATGGTTTTAGTTTTGCCTTTATCTTATTTTTTTGTTTTCCCCCTGCAAGCTGGTAGATATCAGAGATGAATCAGTTCAACATAAACTCCACAAGTAGTGAAGAAACTTTGGGTTTTAGCTCCAATGAAGTATATTATAGTTTTAAGTGCACAAAATAAAATCATTCTAATAGCCTGAGTGAGAAAAATTACCAAAGCATAACCTCAATTCAGTACAACCCCTAGGTACCCTGAGATAACTCCAAAGTCTTTCCTTAGAGTGCAATTTATCAGCTTTACTTCTTTCATGTAACTGAAGCAGGAGCCTAACAGCAAATGCCTATCCCCTCTGTCTGGCAGCAGTGCTCATCTGAGCCTGTCTCACTGTCATCTGTGGTTTGCAGCATGTCTCTATGAATTAACTTGCACAGAAGGAAACAAAACCTTCAGAGCATCTGCAACAGAGTGCCTGAATGGGTCTAAAATGCATCCAATAAAGCAGATTCATCTCTGAGTTGCAGTTCATAACAGCAGATCTAGTTCAGATACCTGTGCCTCCAGGTTAGTTTACCAAAGGTATTTCATTTTTGAGATTCATGGTTAACACACGTCTGTGCACTCGCATTTATGTGTGTATGCAAAATTATGGACTTCTTGGGAAAATTTGTCCCTCTGTATCTTTACTTAGGTCTGCAAGCAGTGACAGCGCCACTAACCTTCAATGATGAGGAAGGTTCACCTTTGGTGAGTTCTGTGATTTTCAAAATTTGGCTTCCCTTCTCATGAAATCTTCTGTGATTGAAATCTGTGGGGAGTGAAAGGATTGTGAAAAGATGTTAGCATTCTAAATGCTTCCTTCAGAATGGATTTCATGGCTGTTTTCCTTTTCAAAACTGGTATCGCTGAGAGCACTTTAAAAACTTGCACAGGTTAAAGTTTCTGAGGATAACAAAGAATAATAATCTCAAATAACTGAAAAATAGAAAAATATAGAGGTCTCTTTCATCTTCTAGCTCTACCAACTAGCAAAAATTGCAGAAAAACCTACCACTGTTTATGCAAAGTGCCAAGATTGGATTAAAGCCTGCATATAAAACAACTCTATGATTTTGTTCCTCCTTGTTGAAATCACACTGAATAAATTGGTTCTGTAGTTAGATCTCTTCTTCATACTTCTCATCAGGTTCAGTGGGGAGAGATATATGTCCAGGGAGAGGACTCAGCAACTACCTGTTGGGTTCAAAACATTACTCAGCTTTACGTACCATATTTCTGTTGTGATACATGAGGCGCAGCGCATGAATGCCTGCAGGTTCAGGTGCTTCAAGTCCAAGCTGGTCGAGGCCCTGGGCAACCTGATCTGGTGCCTGACATAGTGACTGGCAACCCTGCCCAGGAGGGTTGGAACTAGATGATCTTTGAGGTCCCTTCCAAGCCAAGCCATTCCATGAACAAGTGGGTAACCAACACGATGATCAATATTACCTCTTTTTAAAATTATTACTTATGCATTTTTCAGAGTCCAACCCAGTGCATCCATCCAGAGCCTGGTACAAGGCACATAGAAAGTAAAAGTGACCTTCGAGATCTAAAACTTTCTGTCAAACTATTGACTATAAGTGACTATAATTAAAATTGATATTAACTTCAGTTACTAGGCTTAAATGCTGTAATGCCACAGCATCCATTAGAAAGTGCTTTCTTCCATCCTTACACAGCCACTGTCATCATTTGTGCCTCAGCATCTTTGCTTTTCCACCCTTCTAGTTTAGATACTGTCATATGCTGTTCTTGTAGCAATGGCAAGATGGTGCCTCATATTTGTATAGTGCAGGTTTTGAAGAAACGGTGCATTATGTGATGTGAATTATTTTCATGGAGCTTTTACACACAGGGAATTTTCTCACTGGGAGCTGGAGACTGGTGTACTGACCATAAATCTTGAAGAAAGGAGTAATACATGGCATAAATTTCTCTGAATCAGGAAGCTTGTCTACAACATTTAGATATTTATTACTGTTCAGCAGAAAATCAAGGAAGCTGAAGCAGTGATCTGAAAAGCCTCCTAGAAAGGAAGATTTTCACTGCTGCCCCCTCTAAGAAAATTAGAAATTGTGGAGTCTTTAAATTTATTCAATCTTACTCAATTCATTATCAACCTGGCATTTCATGTCTGTGAGGAGATTCGTAAGTACAACAACGTACATTACCCAGTCCTGATTTGACAGAAGGAAGTTGTTTCAGCCACTCCCCTTAACTATGCTTCTCATTTAAAAACATCTCTTAACACCTATGCTAAGCTTTTCTGTTACTAGTTCCAGGCCATTGCTTCTTGTCACAGCATCCTCTGAGAATTATTTTCTTTACATTTATTGTTACTCTGAAGTTAAATATAAACCATGATCACGTCCTTTCTGAATCTTCCTCTAATAGACTACATAAATTCAGCTCCCTCCACATCTCCACTACACATTTTTTCCTTAATATTTTTATCTTTCTTGTCACCCTTTGTATTTCTTTATATTCTCTGCTGACTTCCTAAATGGTGCCATTCTTTTGATGACAAAACCTGCTTTTACCAATGACAGAAGAAAACAAGCAAAGAAAAGACCTTTATAATTTCTACCTATTCCCTTGAAAATTCAGAAAGATTAAAGGTAAAATTCTCTAGCTTCTTTTTCTACCTGTGCCTTTTGACCACCAAGAAAGATCATAAATTGCCCAAGAGTTACAGAGCTTATAACAGTATTCACCGTCGATAGCAGCTGTTTCATAGTCATTAAATCTTCTTTTGCAGAACATTTCTCCATTGTCTAATGTACAAAACTTAACAAGAATAAAAGCCAGAGAGGAAAAAATGGAACAGTCCCAGGACACACTTTGAGCTGACTAGAGTTATGTCCAGCAAAAGTCTGTAGTAATCTAAAGTTGCTGTCATAAAAGATGAAAGTGTGTCTATACGTAAGAAATGAAGCATTCACAGCAAACCTGTTCTTTCACATGTGAAAATGTGTAAATTTGTGGAATGAGTCACAGATGGAAAAATGTTTTCCAGCACTGCCCACTGGTTTAGTTCATAATGACTAAACTCTGAGTTCACAAATATTGTATTTTTGTCTGGATTTTCATCGTTCTACCCAGATTAAGCATTTTTGATTCTTTATCACTTATGCTTTGCATTTTGATGTGAACCTGTGATGTGATTTAACTTTGGTAGGCAGCTAATTGCCACACAGCTCACTGTCCCTGCTCCCTGCTAAAGAATTTCTGTATTATGTATTCTTGCTTAAATCACATCTCTAAAACAAAGCACCACATGAGATGCTATGAAGAAAATGAACTCTATCCCAACCAAAACTAGTACTACTAGGTCACTAGTTTTGCCAGTCTCTTTGTGTTCTGGTACTACTACAACTCCTCATATAAAAACACCTGTATTTGTCATCTGCGTTCTTACAAAACAACATTTATTCATTAGAAATACTAAGAATACAAGAGGCATCTGATTTCCATGATTGTTTCCTCTGCAGTCCAGATTACCACAACGGGATACAAATATATTTTTATGTTTTTCACGCATTAAAAATTCTTCTGGAGAACTTGTGGAATTTTGTTGCTCCTGTCAACCTGAGAGACCCCTCTGTCTGCTTGGGATGGGGAAGTGATATGTGGCAGGGATGTGTGTATGTTTTTTTTTTCCTTTTTTGTTGTCAGAGTGGAATATGTGGGTAGGAAGCATGAGGAAAACCAAGAAGGACCAGATCATTTACCTGTAATTCTTGTGCTATTCTTAACTTCTGGTTTCTCAAAATCCACTTTCTGAAATCATGTCCATGCTAAGCTCAAAAAGAAAGCCAGGGCTTCAATAAATTTTTTCCCTACACCCATAATCATCTCTCCCCTCAAGCACTGACTAGGCTCCACAATGTACAGCAGCTGACACTGTGTTGTTTATTTACTATATTCTGCAGCAAGTATCAATTAATCACAGAATTCACAAATGGGAGATGCATAGTACTTGTCAGTTTGACATATAAACACTATTTATGAGATGGGTTGGAAATTTATATTTCCTTCCTAGGAAGCCTCTGTAAAATACTAAAATTAAAGGCGGCTTTTAGGCTTTGGGAAAACTGATTTGTTTTTGCTGCATTATGGAATTCTTTGCCTCATTTTTACAGGCATAAACCTCACACCACCAAATCCAATAAATCACACAATGTTTGTGTGATGTAGCAAAACATTACAGAACTGTGTAGCAATGGATAGAGAAAATAACACATCTGCAAGCACATCCTGGTTTTGCACTGTCAAAAGTAGTCCTGGTGGTACCAAAAGCTCTGCCTGGCCCAGTTAATGTTCACACCGATGTGGTGCCACCACAGGCAGCCTGCACCCAACCACGGGATTTTGTTGGGAAGTGTGCAGGGAGCAGCAGAGTAGACACATTTATCTTAGGAGATCTAGAATTTTTTTGTCCAAATATTTTCCTAGTGTCTAGGATTGTGCTTTAACTGCTGGACTGCTGATACTGATCCTGTATGTGTAGTTGACTGATTGCCTCTTAAACAAATATCTATAAACAGTTTATTTGAAATAAACCAGATGAATTGAGCAGTTTTCCTCTGCAGCAGTCACTGTGATTCATTTTGCTTTCCAGGAACAAGTATTTGTTTTGAAGTTAGCTAATATAGTACTTTGGTCTGTAGTAGGTTTGTTCTGTCGTGGTTAACTCCAGCAGAAGGTAGTGGCAGTTTTGTCTAACAAGAAGGGAACTGAAGATCAGAGCTACTGTAATAGAGCAATCAGAAATATGCCAGATACGTGGGATACCTGCACACTTCACTCACCTGGATAAATTCAGTTATCCAGATCTTTCTTCTATCTCCAAACTCCCGAGCCTTTCTATTTAAATACAACAATGATGAGGCAAGGCATTCTTCTATGTCCTGTACAGTACCCAACTCTGAGGTCCCTGATGTTTTTGAGGCTGTACAGTGAAACTGAAGCATAAACATTATAGTTGTACCTTTTACTGACTACAACACATCTACCTGAAGTGCAGCAGTAAGTATTGCAGTATTACAGAGAGAACAGGGCAGTTAATGATATCTTTTCTCTTGCTGACTGTGTCCTAACAAAGAATGTGCCTGTTTATACACATATATTCTTCAAGAAAATATCAATATTCTCTTTAATCTTGGCACTACTGTTTTCCTGGGGTTCCTGGTTTGATATGAAATGTTTCACTGAGTACCTCTTCCCAAAAGTACACAGCTTCCCAGAAGCAATTTTGTAGATTTGAAGAGATTTGTTAGGCATTTCAGGGCAAGTGAGAGTAAAACAAAATAACAAAGAACTGCATTCGGTTTCAAGACATGGCTGTTGGAGAGTAACGAGTTCACTTCTTTTAATTTTGTTCACAGAAGGGGTTTTTTTTTAGATATTGCTATTGGTTGTCAGGAAGATACCATAGAAATGAGAACAGCCTTGTGGCCTCCAGAAAGTAAATGGCTTCATGCTTTGTTCTGAGAAATGTTTTGGGTTGCTTTTGGATTTAGACCAAGTATCTCCACAAAGAAAGAACTGCTTTCTGCCAAAGAGGGCTGCAAATAAATACCGTAATTGAAATTCATCTGAGAATGGAGAAAGCTAATTTCTGTGATTATGCTCTCCTGAAGCACCATAGACAATACAATATTAAAATTGTATTCCTCTTTCCTTGTTTTGAATGTCTTTCTCAGTCCTTGGAAACAGTGATTGTGAGGAAACAGCAATTATAATTTGCCTGAATTTCAGATCCTTACTGTTGACTTCTGACTTTAAGATGAAGTGTATAAGGGCTGGAAGTCTTGGCACCACTGCTTGGAGACAGAGCAGTTCAGTTCTGTATCACTGGCCAATCCTAGCACAGAGCTAAAAATTCCTAAATCTGAGAAGGCCCTTCTAGCTATACAGGTTTGCAAAAGACAAACATCCATATATACATTTAAAACGTAGAATTCAGTGTCTGCGCATGTATCAATTCTGGCATCAGATCAAATTGAAAAGAAGCTACTGGGGTTACAAATAATCTAGATGTTGCCAGCTCTCTTGGTTAGGACTGAGGAAATGTATTGGACTCAGTAGTCCAATAAGCTTCACCCTACAATGTAATGCAACCCTTGCTGCTTATGCAGCTATAGCCACTATAAACAAGACACCAGATGGGAATATGAACCTTGTCTTCAGTCTTCTCATGCCTCAGGAAGACAGAGAGGCTAAAATGCTGGGTGATTAATCAGTGCTATGCATTATGCAAAGATAAAGGTTGGGAAAATGACCCCACATATCTCCATGATCACTTGGCCTTGAGCAAGTGTCACTGTGCCACATTGTCTAAACTCTAAGGAGATGGAAAGGGCAGCTGGGTCCTGGTATATCACCTGAAAAACACTGAAGAGACCATAACATAGCTTTTCTGCATGAGTGATGGTAATAGAGATGCAGACTTGCTCTGTCATAAGGCAGTGAGGTGGCTTGTAGAGGAGTCTACAAGTAAGCAAAGGTTTATGGGCTGGCTTCCTTTCAGAAAGCCTCAAACACTACATGCAGTGATGATGTTGAGCTCAAGTAGTTAGTCTAAAATTAACTCAAAGACATTCCTTTGATCTGCTTATAGAAGAGATAATTGATCAAAAAGAAACCACTTCAACTAAGTGATCCACTTCCATTGTGCCAAATTACAAATGTAACTCATTGTGCCTGTGAGCTGAGGACTTCTGAAAAAAAGAGAACAGAACTTCCAGTAGCTACCTACAGTGGCCTATCACCTTTGGTAGCAGAAGGTGACTTCCACCTTTGCCCAGATCATAAGAAGCAAGAACTCACAGATATTACTGTACTGTCTCAGTGCTCATCTTTGTGCTATACCCCCTCTTCCAAAGGCTTAAAAGTTTCAGCAGTTCCATGTCAAAAGAAGTTGTGATTTATATCAGTGGTTGAGACCTAAAAATCTAAACTTTACCATATGTCCTATTGACTGAGAAAATAAGCAAATTGACACATTTTATTACTATATCCTCTGTGCCTCGGTGAATAAATCCAATGAAGTTGTCATTTGTGAGATAGCATGATAGCAAAACACAGTGGAGTATCTCCATGATGATTCTTATTGAAAGAGAAAAGAGGTAGAAAGCAAGAAACTTCAATTTTGCAGAATGCCATTTCAGTTCACTCCAGAATGTCATTACCACCATAACAAATGTGAGCTGGCAAGCATCTGCTTCTTAGCAGAAGGTGAAATTTTGTTGGTGCTTGGGATACTATAATATCTGTGATAAATCGTCTGTAGAAGGTAGGGAAGAAGGACAAAATTGCCATAGAGACTTTGGTGAGAAATTGGTTGAGGTTGCGTGGAATTCAAAACAGAATTTCTGCTTTCATATTAATGCCAGCAGCTTAAAGATATCACATCTCAGTAGCCAAATTCTGTTCCATACAGAAATTTAGCCATGTAAAAATTAAGCTACACTTGTGAAAATTCAATCTTTATTCCTTCCCTTTCCTTCTCTTTGCTTCCATACCCATCCCTATCCTTCCCGCCCCCCCCCCCCCCCCCCCACTTTCCTTTTCCTTTCTCTTCTCTTTTCCCTTCTCTACAAAAGATTAGATTTTGACAGCTTAATTTGTAAAAAAACAACTTGTGCCAGCATAAAAGATATGCTTTGACATATTTTTAGATTACATAAGAAGAGAGAAAGCAAAAGTAACCACAAACACAGAATAAGATCAGTTCCACACTCGGAAGATGCCACCCAAATGAACTTCACAAATTAAAAGCTAGCAAAGTCTATGCCTTGTGCTAATCTATAGCAAAATAACAAGAAGCTGAATCTGATCTGAGAACAATGTGGTCCCATTTCATATCTGAAAATAAAGCAAATTGCTAGGGGATCCCTCTCGTGGAATTCAAACCTACGTTCCCTGGAGAAATGTGAGTAAAATATCTCATGAATAGGTTGCTGTTTGGACTTAGCTTACCATTCTGATTAAATCAACTCCTCAGCCAGTGATGCCTGCAGGATTCGTGGAGGGAGAAAACCCAAAGAGAAACTTTAGTCAATAGGAGAATGTCTAGACAATTTTGTTCTGATAAAGGAAATTCTGGGTCCGCGCTCTCTGTGTGTAGGGGGAGAAGGGGGACGAAGAGGTAAGATGTTTCTTTTTCCACCTTTTGCTGATTTTTTTTTAATCCTGTTTCAATTAAATATAAAATGTATATACAGTTCCTGGTAGTTAGGACTTAATTCTAGCCTGACTTTCAGTGCACACTTTTTAATTTTATTTTTTTTTATTTTCAGTTTGCATAAGCTTAAAATACTCAAAAATATTATTTTTACCTGTCAGAGTGACACTGGGAACAAAAACGCAGATGTTCACAATCCCAATTTCTGACTTAAATAAGAGTCTGGTACCTAAGGGAGCATTTGGGACTGGGATTTGCTGTTTTTATCAAGTACCCAAACACCTGTCTTTCTGCAATCACTTGAAAACTTCCTTTCTTTCTGGAAGAAAACTTTTTCAATAGAGAAAACACGCTAACAAAGCAGTCTGGGAAATTCACTGTTGTTAAGCCATTCCTCTATGGTTAGGTTGCCATAAAAGCTCATGGGAGTGATCTTTTCACGAGAATGTTTGCTGATGGCCAGCTCTTTTCTCACAGTTTAACCTCTGGGGCGTCAGATTCTTCCACAGAGTCTCCCTTTCTGACAAAATGGATTAACATTTAAGGAGGAAGAAAGCAAAATGGGAATTTCCTGTTTACACAGAAAAGCAGGATTCTAGCTCTCCCTTGGCCTGTGAGCTATTTCAGTGAAAATAAGAGCTTTCTGATTTTCTTCCTCAGCAAGAACTGAAGGCTAAGGTGGGCCCTCAGGCACCTGATTCCCAGTGCATGTTCAAAGGGACCTTGCATGCAGTCAGACTGTGAGAATGTGTGCAAACTTCCCACCTTTTTAGGTGCTAAGTGCTGGTACAGCTTTATTTAGGCATGTCCATCATCTGGATTGCCCTCCTGAGGGTCTGAGGTCTTAAATCCACAGACTCTTCATTAGCTGTGGTTATCCAGGATGTCTTCTGAATGCTCTAGAGAGCTGTGGAAAGGCTCCTGACATGCTGAAAATGGGATCCTCACAGCAATATGGATTCCAGCTCCCACAGTGAAACCCCTGGATCACATCCAAACTGTGTTCTGGGTTTCTGTCAGCCTTTGTTTCTAGATTACTTTTCCATAGAACTGGGGAATGGGCGCTGTGTATCCATGCCCAGTGCTGGACAGAGACTGCAGGGTCTCTGTGGGCAAAGGCCCCAACATCCCCAATGCAGGGCACAGCTCAGCCCAGCACTAAGCTGGTGGCACTTTGGGGAGAACAGATTTCAGCACAGGCTGAGGAGGGGACCCTGAGCAAGGGAGAAGCAAAGGGGACCGTGGCCCAAGAAGGAGGCAAGGAAGAGATCAAGGTCTGCAGCAGGTGTCAGGTGTGAGGGGAGGACACTGGGCATGGAAAATGGAGAGAGGAGAGGTGTTTTAATTTTTATCTTCCCAGCTTCCGCTATCCAAATCAATAATTTCTTACCTCAATTAGTAAGACATTAATTTTTCTCAGATTGATTCTGTTTTCCTACAATGCTAATTGGCAAGTCATCTCCCTGTATTCATCATGATCTGTGAGCTTTCTAATCCTAATTTCTTCCTCTATCAAGGTGAGTGGGGGAGTAAGCAAGCACCTGGATGAGTGCTTGGCTGTGGACCAAGAGTAACATATCACAGCAATGAAAAGGAGACTTGCTTTGCCCTTACACAGAGCTAGGATGTGGTCAAGACATGAGCTGAAAAGACCAGAAACATGAGCTGCTTTCATGCATTTAAAATCTATCAGAAGGAACCAGACTGCTCAAACTGGCTATGGAAAACACAGAAAAGTCTTTTAACAAATACACTTGAGTAAGTTACCAATGACAGCCCTTCATACAGATACTCTTTCATCAGAGGAGATTTTCCTACAAATTGTCTCTTTTCTCATGCTGTTTCATTTTTTATACCACACCTTCACCCAGAAGATCTTCAACCAGATCAGGGATGTAAAGGCTGTGACAGGAATCTCACAGAGTTCTGTCACAGCCTTCTGTGGTGTTTCAGAACATGGAGGTACATTTCTCCACATCTTCCAGACCTGAGCCATCAGATGTGGCAGTAGCTGTGCTGTGTTCTGCAAGAACGCTGGAAATTCTCAGAAGGACAGAGTACACAGAGACATTGCCCAGCTACAGCTAACAAATAAGCTGACAAATTTTACTGGTGACTTTGGAAATGACTCCATGAGGGCCTTTCAAACTTATGTCACATGTTTTATTAATAGATGTGCATTTCAGAAGCTTTTACTTCCCAGTAGTATCCTGATGTACTCTCCAATGCACTTCTCGTTCTCAAATGCATTTCGTGTTTTGGGCATTTCGGGCAGAAGAATATTCCATTAAGGGCTGGCAACTGGGAGCACTCCCAGGATGGCATCGCTCTTGCCCACGCCTGGCACATTGCTTAGCAACGCCAATGAACATTTATTGCACATCCTGCTATTTATGTTCCACACTTCACATGCTGACTTTTTCTCCTGCCTCCAAATTCCTGTGATGGAGTTGCTCTATGTTAAAAGTTGCAATAGCGAAGGACAAACATAAGCCCCCATTCTGTCTCTACAAGCTAAGGAGGCGGATGATTTCACCTGCTGTAACATACCTGTCAGCTTTCCCTGCTTATTGTTATGGAAAGTCGCAGTGCCTGATTAATATCAAGTACATGTTCATTCTTAAAGAGTAACTATAGTCATAGGCGGAGGAATTACAATAAGGTTGTTAAAGATTCATTTAGAGTGCTTTTTAATGTAGTAATGTGTCCCATTCTGTACAAGGTGCTGCTTTCTTTGCTTTCAATGTTAGTACACTCCTTGCCTTGTGACGTTCCTCCATGTTACTGGTACAACTGCACCTCCACACTGGTGTTCCCCACATTCACTTCTCCAGAGGAGCAGAGGTAACTGGGAAAGACTGGGCAGCAGGAGGCACGTGTGGCTGAAGGTGATCAATCTCACCCAGCAGCTGCGGGTTAGAACTCTAATATTTTTTCTCTTCCCACTCTTCTAAAATCTAATCAGGAATGCACAGAAATAGAATTGTGGATTGGCACTGCTACATGCTACGCTATGGTGTAGCAGCTGCAGCACACACAAAAATAATAATAATAAGCTGTAGGACTTTGTGTCTGAGGAGCTTCAGGTTTTAAATATGTGATTCTGTTTACAGTTGTTTAGAGTTCAAAATCAAAATTTAACCAGCTACCTCCAACTAAATGTTTCTTAGGGAAGAAGAAGAGAAGGAATTATTTTTAATATCCAGCTGAATTCCTTCACAGTGAGTTCAGATGTCTAGCAGAGAGCAAAAACTGAATGTATGTACTGAATATAAATATGAAATGGAAAGATAGGAGAAAATAACAATGATAATTCTCTGAGATGTGATGGGCTAGACTTACAGAGCTGTGTGAAAACTTGCCCTCATTTCAGTTAGCATCTCTCAGATTTCACTTTGGGATTTGGGGTTTGACTTTAAATAATTATTTCTGGAAGCAGCTGAGCTCTGTTCTGGGAACCAATCCCAATAACTGAATGAGAAAAATAAACTATGACCATACACCTGACGTACTATTTCCATTTTACTTATGCATTTGACTGGAAAGAAGATGAGAAAGAGCATCTGATGACATATCTTAAATTAATGTAAGATAGCATTCTGTAGAATAGTAAGTATACAACATTGAAAGTTGACTTTAAGAATCAATTGGAACTTTGATCTACAAAAATTATTTCGGTATGTTGTCAAATATCACACTTCTGGAGGAGAATTGAGTAGTTTTTGAGATACAAAACAGGCTTTTTTTTTTTTTTAAGAAGAAAGGTATTAACTACAGTTGGGGATACAGAAAAAATAAAATTAAAATAATATAAATTATAGTATATATAAGTGGGTCAGCTACTGCCATTACAAAATTAACGAAAATGCAACAGTGACAAAAAGTATTACACAATTCAAGAAGCTCAATTTATCACAGTGTTAAGTGCTGTGAATTAAACTAAATGTATGCAAAGTATTTAAGGTTTGCTACAGAAATTACAGTGAAAATAGACATTTTATCAATGCTTTACTAAAAGTTCTCAAGGCACATATAATTCAGGTGAAATAAATTTAGGATTCAGTCTTGACTTCAGGCTGATACCTTGAAAGAATCGATGCAGATTAGAAAGCTAAAAATGGATCACAAGGAGAAAAATGCAAGCAAGGGAGAAATTGCTATGTGTATCTAATTGTACAATAATAAATACTGTAAGCTATGCAGTAAGCATCCTCAACAAAAATATAAACAGCAACATTCTCAGGTGTTCATGGTGTGAAATAAATGTGCGGAACAGAACATGGACATACGCACCAATTAACACTTATTTTGTTTTCTCACTGTGAATAGGTAGGAATGAATGGGCCAAAGAGGATGAAAGGGTCCCAAGCACATTCAGCTGGGGAAAGTGGCACTCACTCCAATGGAAGGCAGAGATGTAAGGATTAACAGCAAGTCCTGCAATATGGGCCTGGGAGAAAGGGAGGGGTGTCTGCAGTTGGGAAAATTTCAAGTCATTGGCTTTGCCAGGACCTTGGTGGCACATGCAGGGGTACTGAAGGACATATCCATCCATCTTCATCTCCATGTTCAGGTGTAGAAGCACTGGAAAAGACACCATCTCTATTGAGATGAGAGTCCCCATAGCAACATCCCCATGAGAGAAGGCGGCTCTCTATTTTGCCTATGTGCTACTTACTGTCAGGAAGGGGTTATCCAAGCAATTGTTTCAGCAACATAATCTCCACTGAGGGGTTTTTCTTTCTAAGAGAGTGTGTCCAGCAGCTTCTCTCTGAGATACAGCTACCTTTGTGCAAGACTCCTTCCACAATCTTAATGTAACGTCAGAACTAGGAATTCATATGTGAAAATGTAGGCAGTGTAGTTTCTTGCCCAGTTACAAGAGAAACTATCTGACTATCTAACTACTCGGACTTTGGAAACTAAAGCCTTTGCTCTCAGTTGTATTTTGATGCAGGACTATCAGTCTTGAAATTGCAGTTGTCATTCCCAACGCATGGAGTGGTTCCAAGTGAACAAGAGTACATTTCAGGCTTTTAACTTTATCAGCCGAACCAGAAACCCCACAGTAGCCAACAATTTCATAAACACTACATATCTATCAGGAAGCTACAGCCATACACAAGCTATAACAAGAAACTATCCTCTGACATCAACAAAAGCTAGTGAAAACGGGACAGAGAAAGGTAAGCTGGTATTAGAAGAACACAGAGGGAAATATTTTTCAAGTCCCTTTGATCCTAAATAATCTGAACTTACAACTGTCCCCAAAAGATATTTGTAGGCAAATTCCAAATTCCTGGTGGGAGATCAGTGCTCCCGGAAAGCTCAGCACACACCATCACATCATCAAGATTCCCCAGGACAAAGGTATTCAAAGACATGTAACTCAAAGAGCTGAAAGTTCAAACACTGCTTGGAACTTGGACTGCTGAGGGACTACCACAGATGCCAAAAAATAAGTGCAAGCAATCAATAAATTTAGTGTGCAAGGATTTTATGTCAAGTTACTACTGGTAGTCACAAAATGTGGATTAAAATGTTATAAATTATCAAGAAATCTTCTATTACTCCAGGTCTCATAGCCAAATATTTCAGAGAAACTGATAAACACTTCCGGTGAAGAAATGTTCCTTCTCTAAGAAGACTGCAGAAAGCGCAGATTCATTTTTAGAGAGACTCGCCACTTATTTTTACCTTTTTTTTTTTTTTTTTTTTTTTTCCTGGAGAATTCCAAATATCTGCTGACACCCTCAGGCAGAAAGGCAAATTTTCTTTTAGTTTAAAAAACAATGTGCTTCTCTCTCTGTAAAAAAGAATGTCAACCAAAGCAACTCAGGAGGGGAGCCTGCTCGCTTTACTCGACTGAGTTCAAAAATACCCCAAAATAGCACACCTGTGGTATCCAGTGTTCAGGGCTGCAGTAACAGACCCAAACACTTCTCTTAGAGGATTTTCCCCACTGCCAATGAAGCATTCAAAGTCAATCAGGATGGTAAGGACAATTGCATACATGCAGCTATGACTGATGTGAGCCATTCTACTTAACAGCAAGAACGTTATTGAAGCTAACAAACAGAGCTGATGTTAACCACTGAAGGAGGAAACAGGACAGAGAAATTAGGTCCAAGCTATAATTAGAGGCATCATTTTTGTATCAATCTAAAGAATCTTGCAACAGTATAAAAATGAAGCTATTCTTTACCAGTCAATAGACAAATGTGAGATCAGTGGGAAGAAAAAGACATGGGAGCATTTTAAGGGGAAGCCTACTTGGAAAGTGCAACAGCACAAAGAATTGCTTGACAGCACCCAAGAAATAGATGAACTCCAAAATACTGGTATTTATCTGTAGGACTCATTTTCACAGATAATTACTTTTTAAAATTTGTGCTCCTTTTAGTTAATGTGTGTCTCCGGTTCAGGAAGAAGGAAGCGGTGAGGGGAAGAACTTAGCAGACAAAAAAAAAAAAAAAAGAGTGAAGCTGAAACATCAGACCAAAAACCAAAATGCAAGTTGAAAGGTTAATGAATGCAAATAGCTCAACTGGGACGCTGCATACTGAAAACTAGCAATCATTCTGAATGAGGGAATAATCAAGAAAGGACAAAAGAGAAAAATAATGGGCTGTGGTAAAGGCGCAATTAAACTCATTGATATAAATCCAATTTTTTTTTTTAAAAGGAGATAAATACAGTGTGAATATGCCCACATTTGATCACCTTTTTCTTTTTCAGAAATAATGAAAACATTTTATGTTTATACAAATATTGCTTGTTTCATACAGCTAGTTCTAATCCAAGAGCTTCCCTCTGAGTATTTCCAAAGCTAAAGGTGAACACTGCAATCGTTAAGCTCAGACAGTGCTCTACTCTTCTATACTAATGGAGTTCAGGTACTAGGGGTGCAAATGCATTGTTCACAGGCTGATTAATGATTGGACACCACCAGAAGTGAGAGCTCATTAAAAAAAAAAACCACCTTGTGAGGGAGCACAGAAGAAAAGAGTGAAAAGGTGGTTGTACTGAACAGTTTGGTTACCGGGTCTCTGCACAACTGTGCTCTGTACTGCAGAAACTGTGCAGAAGCAGCAGAACTGAATTTATGCTAGACATGCCAGCCAACTGTGTTGTATGTGAATGGAGGCATCTGGCAGGGGTTTCGTGTGATGTACACAAGCTGTATTCAGTTTCTAAGTAAAGTTTCACTTGTTCTAATCTATGAAACCAGAAACAGAACAGTATGACAGAAGCACATAAGGAAAATGTAGCATCATCAACATCACCTATATCACATGTTCTGCACCATTTCAGGTAGGAGAGGACACAGTGCTGAGCCTTCTACCTTCACAGAACCTGGTTAAAATGCTTTGGACTCACATGGCATGAGAAATTACCAGAATTACCAGTGTGCTTCCCTTATACACTGCAGTATGAAATTCAAGGAATGGAAAACTAAATTCATTTAGCTTAGCAATTATGAAAAATCTTTTAAGCATAGGGGAGGATAAGGTAAACCATGCAACTCTATCACTGAACGGTTCTATTAAATGAGAGTAATTTTCTCAGTGAAAGCTATGCAGCATCCCAAAATCTTTCTTTCCTTTTATAGCTTCTTTCATTCAATTTTTTACTAGATCAGTCAATCTTTAACAATGGATTATGTTCTGTCATAAGAGAAGCAGCTTTTATCAGTTTTTAAACTAAACGAAACCGCTTAGTATAAAATTCCATATTTCATTGAATAGCAAATCAAAGGGGAAAACAAACAAGCAAACAAATAAAACAAACAAACAAAAATCACATTTGATTCCTTCAGAGCTCAGTAGTGTTTGCTTTTAAAATCTACCTTATGTTGACATCCATGTATGACCTTGGATACTTGCTTAGGTCTCAGTACGATCAGATTTCTGATACATGAGGATACCACACAGTGATAAAAAGAGGGGGAAAAAAAGAAAAGAAACATCTATCTTATTTCCAAGAAAACTTTTAATAAATAAAAGGAACAGGAGAAGCATCTAGTGACTCTGCAAGGGCTTAAAATTCTATTGTCAAGCAGAAAGTCAAAGTTCAGCCTCATTGCTCAGGGTGTGCATTACAGCAAGGGCTTTGCCCTGTGTTTTAGTTTCTAAAGAAAAGAAAAGCAAGCTTCTATCTGAAAACTGGTAAACAGACCCTTGAATGTGCACATCACTTCCAAAGTTTAGGTAAAAAATACTGGGATCATTGCAAAAGTGCTCTTGGACAAATGATGTACAAGGGTTGTACAAGCCTCTATGGTGTAAGGGGAGCGGACTGATCTTAATCCCAGAATGACCATACAGTTTCCTCATAACAAGCCGTTAATTTACACTGCTGAAATGGTGTTGTTTCAAGTGTGAGAAAGACTATTAGTCTTTTTTCAGTAAACCTAGTAGTAAGTAAGAGCTAAACTCCAACTCAAAGACACCTACCACTATGCCTCTCAACATGTTACACAAAGCATGTTTGAAGAGTTTACCCTTTCATACAGAGAGATGGTAGCATGACAGTAGCATGTAAGAGACTATCAGAAAAAAAAACAGAACAATGTGCAAAGTCTCCAAAAGTAAACAGCAAAACAAGCACTTTTTTTTCTTTTATTCTTTCTTTTGGAACTCCCACACTAGTCAACAACCATGAAAATGAATCAGCAGTATTACCTCTCAGCATCAGCTGGTGAGGACCTTCTGTATGTTTGAGTATATCTTTTCATTTCATAGAATCATAGACGCTTTAGTGTTGGAAGGGACATTTAAAGGCCATCTAGTCCAACTTCCCTGCAATTAACAGAGACATCCACAGCTAGAACAGGTTGTCCAGGGCCTGATCCAGCCTCACTTTGAAAGTCTCCAGGGACAGGGGATCAACCACATCTCTGGGCAACCTGTTCCAGTGCCTCACCATCCTCACTGTAAAAGACCTTTTCCTTATAACTAACCTAAATCCACCCTCTTTAAGATTGAAACTATTTCCCCTTGTTCTACCACAACAGACCCTTCTAACAAGTCCGTTCCATTCTTACTCTCTCCTTAAGATCTTGAAATGCTGCTCTCAGGTCACATCACAGCCTTCTCTCCAGGCTGAACAGCCTCATCTCTCGCAGCCTGTCCTCACAGGAGAGGGATTCCATTCCATGGACCATTTTTGTGGCCTTCTCTGGATGCATTCCAACAGCTCCATGTCTGTAGTGAGGACTCCACATCTGGACACAGTACTCCAGATGAGGCCTCACCAGCACAGAGCAGAGGGGCAAGATCACAGCCCAGGATACATCTGGCTTTCTGGGCTGCAAGGGCATATTGCCGGCTCATGTCCAGCTTCCCATCCATCATTTCTTTAACTCAGAACACCCCTCTCTCTGTCCCCATTGGGAGAGAAAAAAACAAACAAAAACAAACAACAAAAACAAACAAGAAGCAAGTAAATAAACAAAAATCCAATGAGTTTTCTAATAAATGAAGATATTGGAGACTAGAAAGAGAAGAGGCTGTGAGAAGTCTCTTAAGTGTTAGACTATCGATCCCATAGTGTCCTATTTTTGCAAGTCCTAGCAAGAAAGTTCATTAAGTAACTTACTTTGGACACTGCACTCACCTTAGCAGAACCTGCTCTGAAGCTGCCTGCATTCTTTTTCTAACAGCACAGCCCTGTGTCAAACCAGAAGCACAGAAGGTAAAGCTGATTATGCCTGAAGAATCAATTCTAGAGCTGTGCATTGCTGACAATTTGCTGTGGAATTGCTGATTTTTTGTCCAGGTCTTCTGATATCTCCAGCATATCTTACATATCATTCCTGTTGAAATTACCTTCCTGCTCTTCTATTCTGGGTCTGCCAATATTTTTCATATCCTCCCTCTCTTTAGCAAATCCAAGTTTGTCCACTTAATCTTAATTTCTGCCCCATTTAGCCTGTCAACGACTAGATTACTATCTCTTTTAGATTTTTAGGCAATATTGTTGATTTATTTTCCCCTCCCTGGCCCAAGTCAAATTCTGCTATCTTTGTTGTGTGAGATAAATATCATTTTAAAAGTTCTAAGCCCAACACCACATCTGCTCCCCAAAACTCACTCTGTCTCAAAGCAGCAGTTGCCATGAGAAACCAACAGAACTGTTGGTGCATTGGCATCAAACTTGTTGTCTGGAAACCATGAACACAGTCAGCTGGTGTTGTTTTCCATCATTCTCTTACCATTCATTCATTTCCCCTCATCCTTGTTTGTTCGTTTCCTTATCCTATTAAATCTTTTCTGAAAACTGAGGTGAATTCTTGGTGCCTCAAGTTAAGATCCCCCAGTGCACTGGGACAAGAGCTGGCCAAAACTTGGTCTTGTCTAGCATACAAAGAAGGAAGGGGAATTTTATCTTTAGGGCAGTTTACATTAGTGAAAAGTTGCAAACTCAGCTCTGAAAAAACTTCTCAGCTGTCATACTTTAGAAATCTACAGGTGATAGAATGATAGCCTTTATCATATTGGGTAACACAGTCTTTTGAAGAGATACCAGCACACTAGTCTGTTTGCAGCACAGACATGCACGGGTGGTGTTTGTCAGATAGCATGATACTCTACAGCCTCTCCACTGATGAGCTCACCTGAAAACAAAAGGCAGCTTATTCAGCTGCCTGCTATAAGAAGCCCTTCTTTGAAGAGAAGCAAAGAGGCTTTTAGTGTTAAAGAAGCAATGCTGGGACACTTAATATACCTTCCTTCTAAATTATCTCTTGGTTGCAGAAGGGCTAGAGTATTTGTACAAGATTACGGTGTGCTGCATCTTCAGGGAAAACTATAATTGTGTAGGTTCCTTTTGAACTGTACTTTAAAATATCAAAGACCACACATTTGCCTCTGTTACTGTTCTTTCTGCTCCAGCTTGCTATTTCTTAATCTTCTCCTTAGCTACCACCCACCTTCCTGCCTGCTGTTCTCAAACTGGTCTTTTTTTTAATAGGGATAGAGGATGAGTGGAGCCTGCTTTGGCTTGTGCTGGGTGATATCACTCCTGTGGCAACAGCCATTTTCTTGCTGTTGTTTCCTGAGGCTGATGGGAAGAGCTCTGCAGACTGTCAGGTACCTCACCCCTTCATACACAAGGGTCCAAACTTGCATAGGCACAGATGAAACCCCATGTGTCAATTTGAATCAGGAGAATCCTTCTCAATTCTAACATCATCCATAGTGTTCAACGAAGTCCTGTCTACCAGTGTAGGTACCTGTAGTAGTCAGACAGGAAGGGGAGAAGTCCCTTATTGCCAGACAATACGGCTTCCTCAACTCTGTACAACAGCTTGACCCTGAGCTAATGTGGTTTTTATTCCCTGCCTTTCTGTACATTTCCAGCGCCATCTTTCCATACTTCCATATTCCATACATACAGAAATAGTTATTCCTTCTTTCCCATCTTTCTTACGAAGATCATTTTGTTAAACTCTTAGTTGTTTAGGTCTACAGCACTGCAGATACAGATATTAAAAAATAGACACGAATCAGTCATATTATTTGGGATAATGTAGATTTTATTTTGCCTTTCAGGTGTCTGTTGTTCTACTGACTACAGGTGCATTATAAACCTTAAGAAAATCTCATCAGACTGCAGTATTTTGTTCCATTCTGAAAATTCATCTCAGAGGCTGATTGTTGGCAAAAGACAGAAAGGTAAAAAGGAGCAGGATTTTACTTAAGAACCACATTTAGAGAGCCTTTAGAAAGAGTATAGCACCTACTGTAGCCAGAAAGGTCCATCTCTCCTGCTCAATGCTAACTGCTATATATCTCAGCTTCTCCCTCAGTAATAGCTGCCCAGTCTCGTTTCTCAGAGTGTAGAGCAGGCCCTAGGTTACGACAGACTTCCTACCTCTCTTGCTGATGCTAGTGTTTCAAATATTTGTGCTCTTCTTCATGTAGATTTAATATCACTTACGGTGGTAGTATTGCTGCTAATGAAGTAAAAAGCTGTATGACTCAGGCACCTCCTCTGCAAGGACACTGAATAGCAGTATAAAGATGCAGTTTATGTGCATGGAAGCGAGACAATTTTGCTTTCTAACAGAGGGTGAAAACTGAAGTGTCTTCTTAATGCAAGTAACTTGATTCATGAGAGCCATCTTGCTAACGTGAAGGATACAGCTCATGCTGGTACACTTATTCATACTTTAGTTGCTCCTTTTCATGCTGTTTAGGAATGTTATATTTGCTCAAAACCACGCTGTAAGATGAAGGTCCAGCACAGTTTTTAAATGACAGCTGACAGCTCATTAGCTACCCCTCACCAAATCCATTGGCATGAATATGCCCTATCCCTCCACCCACTCACCCTTCACTCTCCCACCTATGCCATACTTCATTTTTGACTTCAGTTTGTAGCAGCTGGAAAATTTCGGTCCAGATATTCAACAATTGCTGCCAAGAAGCAACCACCATGTAATCATTTCAACATCTGCAGAACTGGGCAATTACATGTTTAATTTGTAATCGGTGTTGATGGCTATGAAGGGCTAACGAAAGGTGTCCACAACAGAATGACTGCAATGTGAAAACTGAAAAACATGTCGATTTTTTTCTCAGATGTATTTGAAAATACAATTGAGCATGTGCTAAATTAATGATCATAGGCACAGATCAGATGGTTGGTACAGGAAAATGAATCCATGTGCCATGTGCCTGTTTCTGCTGTGATGTGTTGGTAATTAGTTTAAATATATCTGATACATCTGTTGATTTTTGGTTCTGCTGTTGAGATATAATCCAATCTGCAGCATTATTTAGAAAATAATTTTGTTCCATAGTGCAGCGAAATTTATTATACTGTAAATACAGCAGAATGAAGACTGCCTGAGTCCCAGGGCTGCAACAACCTGAATGGGGAAGGGGAACTCATTTCAGCGCACACATGAAATATTATTTAAGGCGGCAACCTGCTGGGTTTCTTCATTATATCATAAGCAACTTTTAAGATTATGTAACAGCTGTAAATATAGCACTGAAGCAATGCACAGTATCTTTCTTAATTCCTCAGCTCTCAAACCAAGGGAGGCATCGCTGATGAGCAGCAGCAGAATTGTGCCCTCCAGTGTGAGCCCTGCTTGTGCTGAGCACCCTGCACAACTAAAGCGCAAGCTGAAAAACTTAGAGTTTATCACCCTGCTCACAATAAACATAATTTGATACTCTTTGCCACATCTGATTGCCTTTTTGTTTCATAAATACTGGGCCAAGCATTGTGTCAGAACCAGGATGCCTATAGAGACCCTCGATTTGTGCTGTTGGCACTGTTTAGGGCAGCTCTGAAGCACCTGGCACTGTGTAACCACACACAGGTGCTTCCCTGAGCCACAAACAGGAGTCAAAGAGGACGTTGACCTCCTTTGGGGGACTGGCTGGCAGCAGGATCTGCATTGCAGGTGCGTCTAAAATAATCCAAATCCTTTTAACAGCAAATGATGCCTTACTTTTTTGTTAGATAGTCAAAATTTTAGGTGAATTCATGACTCAGATTTTTTTTTTTTAAGTGGAATGAAGCTGGATCTCAAGCTTAACTCTTTGAATAGAGCTAGACCACAAATTATAAATCTACCACTATGTTATTCAGCTATAGGATGTACATTGGAAGTATATCAAAATTCTGGCTGACCTCAGAAGCTCAGTATTTAATCTGTAAAATCCAGATAGATTCATATTGTTTCTTATTCCATGAATATTTTAGAAATTGAAAAACCATCTCAATCTATATCATAATAAAGCAAACATTTCTCCAAGGAATTAAGAAAGGGAGAAACGTATTCAGAGCACAGGGAAGTATCCTGCATCGGATAAGTTTAAGAATAATCTGTAGGCTGTTTTATCCCTGAAGACAGCTGCAGAACTGGTCTCACAGAACTGAATGGAAATGCCATCTTTCTTGAAATAGATATAGTCTAAAAAAAAAAAATGCTTTGAAAAGTCATTTTCTTAGAGAGCAGGAGAAGGGATTGGGGAAGAAGTGCAGTTTCACCTTAAACCTTTGTAAATAGGTGTACTTAGAATCTAAATATAAAAATAAGTCTGCAGCATGTGTTTCTCTGAATAAAACACCCTTTTACTTCAGCAATAACAGATTTTCAGTAAACATACTCAGTTTTACTTCTAAAACTATTCAAAATTTTATATAATACCAGAGGGATTAATGTTTCTATTAACATTTCAAGAGCCAGAACTACTTATTATTTGAATAGATAATGTGTATTCCTGTCTTGGCTGGCCTAAATTAAAGACTTTTTCTGCAATGTTTAAGAATGTAGATGGAGGGAAAGATATATTTTGTTTTTGTTTTTTTTTTTCATTTGTTTGTTTTCTGTGTGTGTAGACAGAGAAGGGCTTACATTTGACTTTAATAAATCTCAGACAAAGCTAACAAGTAACTCAGCCTACTGCAGTCTCAGTAGCACAGTGTTTAGATTGTCACACAGAAAAATAAATGATACTCTGGCTGCTGGATTTATATTTCCTACTGATTTTAATAATTTAAAAAGAATTATCAGGATGAAGTTTTCTTGTACGAATTTCAAGTAACTTTCCAAATGTTATGGTGCAAAAATACCTGATGTAATGGGGAGATGGATCACTGGCTCATTAGATAGGAATGGGTCGAGAATATTCTGACCCTTGGTAAAATTACCTTGTCACTTCTGGGTATATCAAAGATGGATCTAACCGTGTTATGCTCTCCGTTATGGCATCACTGCTTCCCACTGCTTAATGAAAACAGAAACAATCTACCTAAAATATCATTCTCTGTCAAAACTTTTAATCTTGTTTCTGTGTAAATAATACATGTGTGCAGCCATGAGGGCTGCTGCCATTAACTAGGAATAAACCTGGAGCTTTCAGCTCTGAAAGTACAGATCTGCACAATTTGAGCAAAAGCAGCAATTCTGTCACATGCTGTTAAATAACAGGCTGCTACGGTCAGTAACCTTAGAGGGGGGCAAATCTGCATGTATTAAATATCTTTTTTTTATAATTTTGAATATGGAGATGCTGTAGCCCTCATTTGATTGTCATCAAAGGGTAAGAATCTAACATGGAACGCAGAGAGGTTTGCACATACCTTTGCTTGCAAGCATGTCTATCTCACTGCTGATTTCTCTGGTTGTGCTGCAGTCATTAACTATTGTGGCTGTGTTATTCAAAATAAACAGACTAGAACTAGCAATTGCAAATGAAATAATTAAAGTCATCGCTGCTAAGGGGCTAATTGTTCTACGTACACTTAATGAAAGCCTGTATCTTTTTTCTGTGAAGCAGTGAAAGCTTACTTAAACACTGAAAATGTGCCCCAGGTGATCCAGCTAGAGACCCTGCATACTGCAGGAGAGAAAGCGAAAACTGTTTTTCTCTCAGTCTCAAAATGATGAAATCTTGATTTCAGGGGAAGGCTGTCTGGAAATGCCTGAGAATTAACCCATTGCATTGATATTCTGTCAGAGCATTCTGCTGCTGAGAGACAGAGGTAAAATAAATAAATCCCTTCACTACAGAGAAAGCCGATACCACAACAATAGCTGTGTTTGCAAGGTCAACTCCACGTTCTTTGCAGACAAGTCTGTGTCTGCTGTGCTCAGAAACAAAGCACACTGTCAATTTGCATGTGCTAACAGAAGATACTGTCATACCAAAACTAAAATAGTAAATTTCAGAAGGCATCCTTCAAAAGGAAATCTTCATTCTGTGGGGTTAATTGCAGTGAAGAGAAGAGCAGTGCCAGCATGGAGGCAAGCACTAAAACAGACATGGGAAAAGCTTTGAGGAACACTTATGGTCTGGAAGGGGAGAAGTCCTGAAGTCAGATCACTTTTTCCGTCACTCTTCACTTTCCATACAACAGCCATTTCTCTTATCCATTTTTGTTTTCTGCAACAGCTACTATATTTTTCAGAGCCTAAAGTAGAAGAATCTCTCATTATAACATTCAGGATCTCTGTAGTTTCAAGATATTTAAATTCTGACTGTCTTCTAGCAGAACTGAAGCAATATGTCCCATCCCTGGAGGCATTCAAGGGCAGGCTGAATGGGGCCCTGGGCAGCCTGATCTGGTGAGTGGCAGCCCTGCCCTTGCAAGGGGTTTGAAATGGATGATCTTTAAGGTCTCTTCCAATCCAATCCATTCTATTCATGATTCTATGATGTGATGCCTGAACATGACTGGATCTTATATCCTGTTCTGGATACCTCTATTTACCCATACAGAAGCATTCCCTCAGTGAATACACCTGTTTGCAGCTCTGCTTGGCTAACCAAACATTCACTCATTACCCTCCCTGACATCCAGGGAGAGGCTGAATGATGTTCCCAAGATTAGAAACACCCATTCAAATGGAAGAGGGCACAGCAACAAGATCTGGCCCTGCAATGACTCAAGAAGGCAGCTGATCCTCCTCATAAAGCACCAGTAAGCAGGTTATAGGAGTCAGCCTTAAGTCTCAGCTTCTTTGTTTGAATGAAAGAAAGATCCTTTCATCTGTTGATATTGATAAGGTTGAGTTGTTTCACTCTTATTAGAGAAGGGGAAAAACATCCTTGATTGTGGTGGCACCCATTGGTCTACTCGGGGGTAGAAACAAGAGCCAACAGCAACAAAGTAAGCGGAGAGGGCAAAATGGGCAAAACTATCAACTTGTGCTGTACGGGGGAGCTCAGCATACACGTTTGCAGTCTTGTTGTCTCATTAAATTAAATTAAATGAACTCTGAGGTCTAGATGTTAGGAATGTGGACGACAGAGATTTGTCTACGCTTTAAATTCTGCCTGAAGTGTGGATAAGGGTAGTGTACCTTTGCAGCTCAGTTTCATTGATGTGAGAGCTATGAGGTATTCATGTCAGGTTTTCTTTTAAGGGTACTTGAATGGCTCTATTTTTAGACTTCACTGTGATCTTACTTCATCAGATATTACATGCATTATGTATCATCAACAAAAAAAAAATTAATCTCAGCCAAAAGATGCTACAAGAAATAGAAGTTTAAATTGCTTTGCTTGGGAGGACTCGAGTAAATGGATTTGGCTTTTTAATTCCTAAATTCAGAGAGGCTTTGTGGGAGTTGCTTCTCATATGTGGGGCTGACTGGGGAATGTGCATTGCAAGATCTCTTAGGTTCAGCCTCGTGAAATAGCACATTCCAATCTGAAAGCAGCATTCACCATTTTATGTTTTGCTTATGGGAACTCTAGAGGAGAATTTGGGTATCTAATCTGAATAATTCAGTTAAAGCACAGCTCCTGACTGATGGCAGAAAAACACTTGCTGATTATCCACATATTCCAAACCAATGAATAAATGCTAGTAAAGCAATTTCTGTGCAGTCCTCCATGACCCAGCAAGTAAACCCTTCACAGGCACAGGAGGCTCAAATGCTTCCAGCTTTACTGCCAGCAGCAGAATAGGGCTAGGGCTGTGTCCTTTTATTAAATTGTTAAGGAAATAGAATTAAAATCAGACATTTTACTGAGCAGCAGAGCACTGAAAGGGAATTACCAGAGCTGCTCTTTTTGGCTGGGAAGACTTTTTACCCATTGCTGTTTTCGTTACAGATAATTCATTTAATTTAGCTCTACAGCTTGAAAAAGTAGGTCAAGTATTTTATTTTGGAGGGTAGATTCTGGGGGGGGGGAGGGTATACCTTTTTTTTCTCTGTCACGATGTGACAGCACCAGCCAATGCAGACAGACATGGCTCCAGTGTGCAGCAGACAGCTGCTCCTTGTTCCCCCCTCTCTGGGCAGCAGAGGCAGGAGCAGCTTGTGACACACTCTGTTCAGGGACACCCCCAGGCATGACAGAATGCACTCGGGGATTAGGGCAGCTCTTGCTGCCTAAATAGCCACACTGGGTGAGATGGGTGAGTGAGATCAGAACAGCAGGTCAGCAGCTGGGTTCCTCCATCTTCACATGGCAACCGTCAGGTAAAGGTATTTCATCTGAGTGCAGTAACTAAGACAGGAGGAGTACTTCTCCTAATCTCAGTGACTTTTCTTCACACAGCATTTTATCTTTCAGAGAGAGAAGCTTTCTCCTCTATAACTTCTGCAATCTGGAAAAGCCTTTTGTATTTTCCTGGTTCATGGATCCATCATATTTTATTTTCCACTTCTCTCTTTCATTAGACATTTTATTTCTTGTTCTCCTGGGTTATTCATCTCTGTTTTCACAGCATATAATTGAGCAGCTGAAAACTCACTATTAGTCTCTAGAGTCACATAAAGACCTCCAGAGCATGATAAAAGCCTCCTAGGGTGTATTTTGGTTAGATTAGAGGCAAAGAACTAAATGGCATTGGGAGATGCAATACCTCCCTTTAGTTTAAAAGGAACTGGAGGGGTAACGTTTAGTTCTTCATAAGGGAAAGGAGGAAAAGAAAGAGAGTTGAAGAGTGAGACAAGAGGAGGAGGAGGAAGAGGGAGAAAGCAGCCAGGCAGCCATGGCGATGTGAAATCCCAAAAACATGATGTGTTCTGAAGGTACTGCATCACTGCTTGGTGATGACGTTGTAACACACCGTTTTCCTAAGCAGCAGGTAAAGAATTCAAACAACTGATTTCTTAGTCAGCCAATATCTGTCAGGAGCAAGATTCTCTTTGTGAGCAAGCAGTGCTTCAGACTGCCCTGATGTTAAAGACAGAGATTATGTGTGCCTAAGCAAAGCAACGTGTATTTCCCTGGTTAGAGGTGTGGTGTAGGTCCCTGAGGATCCCGGTCCCTCAGCATATGAACTGCAGCCAATGGAAGGCGATGTGCACTACTCCCTGCCTGCCTGAAGCCTGTATTGGCAGGTTGATCTCTCTGGTTCAGCACAGATGCATTCCCAGAGGGCTCTTCAGATGTCCAGTCCCCATCACTGACTATTGGATTCACCCTTGATTCATTTTCTGTCTGATATTGCAGTTTATTAGCTGAATAAACAGGCTAGGAAAACAAGTCGATTTGGATTTACCAAAATAATGTCTTTTTGCTTAATAAAATAATCTGCATGATAGAGGGATTTAAACAGTTTTGGATTTGTCAGCCAAACACTCTGGCTGTACTAATTACTCAATATTCGCATTTAGCAGAATATCTGTTGGACTTTTCTGCACTTTGCAATATGTGGAATACACCTCATGGTGTCCTGGTCAGGACACTAACTCAGATTTATGCTCATCAATGTAATGATTATTGAAAAGCATTACCAGGAGGGAAAGAAAAGATACATCTTTCTTAGGATGATGGAGGGGCTTTTGCTGAGTGGGATACAGCTGGACTGAAGTTCCCTGAAGTGCTGAGTATAACCAAACACAGTATTCCTCTCCACTGTGTATTGCTACTGCTTACAATATGACACTCTTCTGATTCCTTTGCCCGGGCTCTTCCCCTCAGCATAGGCCAACTACTGCATATAGGGCTGAAGGATAATCCCAGCAAGGATCTGTGCAGTCTGACACTCTCTTACATATGCTACAGCTACGCTAAAATCAACATAAGGGTTTGCAAACAGCTTCTTCCATTTGTATACACAAAGTCTCATAGTGAACTTCAACACTTAGGTGTACAGACATGAAGAATTTACATTCTGAGAGGCAATGACAGGATGTATCCCCATGACCATTCCGCTTTGTGCATACCCAGAGTGATTTCCAACATTTCAAAGCTGTCTGTAATGCTCTAAAAAATAAAGTTCAGGGCACACTGTCAAGAAAAAAAAAATAAAGCTGTGTTATAGAAGTCATATTAATTGCAAAGCAGTGCCTTACTGATGATGATGTGCTTGTATGACATTTCTTTCACAGCCTTAGGGAGTTTTCAGAAACAATATATTTTAATGAGTCACTGTAATGACTTATAATCAAGTCAGAAAAAGACGCTTTCTGTTAAAGGCTGCATTTAATTCTGAACTTCAGATATGTTACAGGAAATATCATTAACTGTTGCTCACGTAAGTAATGTTTTATAAACGCAGTACAAAACTTTTCCTTGGTAACTGCTGTATTAACATAAAATAAAAACCTGGCCCTGGAAACTTACAGTTGTTCTTGTATTTTGAATGACAAAGCAAAGTAATTTCATTTCAGATTCTTTATTATGTTTGTTTAGAAGAACAAGAAAAATAATTTAGAAAACAAACAAAATTACAAGTTCTAAATGCTCTGAACCAGTTTAACAGTGCCCAAGGGCTAATGATGCTTGGCTTAAGCACCTTTTCTTAATTTTGTCGTTGGTTATAGTGTGTATGATCTAAATATCAACCTCCTCACATAATGAACACTGAGAATTTAATGAGGTTATTACAAAATAATTTTTTTGAGTTATGTGATTTCTTCAAGGTGAGCACACATGCTGATGAGCCTTCAAATGGTTTTAAAAGCCAAGCAGGCAGGAAAAGATGTGCAGGAGAGCAAAATTATGGCAATGTTAAGAAGGACTGAGGAGGAAAAGGAAATGAAATGACATCTCAATCTACACTACCAGGAGATACCACAGTAATTACTTATGGCAGGGGATTTCTCCAGGCCATTCTCTGGGAAGAATACGGGGATGCTGCCTGGATTTGTAGAGATAGTATTTGGAGAGCCAAGGCACAAATAGAACTGAATTTGGTGAGGGATGTCAAAAACAACAAGAAGGTATTATACAGGTACAGAGATCAGAAGAGACAGCCCAAAGAGAGCACAACTCCTCTGCTAATGGAGAAAGAACTGGCTACAACAGATATGGAGAAGGCTGAGGTACTAAGCCAATAGGCCCTTATCATCCTAATGAGATTTTGCACTTGGGTCAAGGTAATCCCAGATACATATACAGACTGGGAGAACTCCTAGAGAGTAGCCCTACTGAGAAAGACCTAGGGATCCTGGTTAACGAAAAACTTAATTTGAACCAGCAGCGTGTTTTTGCAGCCGAGAAAGCCAGTGGTGTCTTGGGTTCCATTAGAAGAGAGGTGGTCAGCAGGGCGAGGGAGGTGATTGTCCCCCTCTATTCTGTTCTTGTGAGACCTCATCTGGAGTACTGTGTCCAAGTCTGGGGCTCCCAACACAGGAAAGGTGTTGAGCTTTTGGAGAGGTTCCAGGGGAGGGCTACAGAAATGATCCAAGGGCTGGAGAGCCTTTCCTAGGAAGACAGGCTACAGGCACTGGGCTTGATCAGCCTGGAAAAGAGAAGGTTGTGAGGAGACCACGTTGTGGCTTTCCAATATATAAATGGAGTTAATAAACATGAGGAAAATCAACTTTTTACAACAGTAAAAAACCTTTTTTTCAGGCCTTTCAACAATTCTATAATTCTTTGAATGAACCGTGTATTTTCATATCCTCTGTAGGAACTCTAATGGATACAGAAACTCATCACGACCAACCTGCCATTTGTTTATTCATTCATTTTTAATTTTGCTAGCCAATTTTGGTAGATGCCTGGAGCAAGATATCTAACCACTCTGTAAGGGAAAAAAAAACACAGAATTTCATATTGTGGCTGCAGTTTAATTTTTGTCTGTACTAGAAGAGGTGACTTTATTTGGTGAAATGAGAAGAAATTTGTAGAAGTTCCCTTTTGTTCAGTCTTCATTATAAATATTTTGCACTGATCAAATTACAAATGTGACGACACACATTACAGGAAGAAGCAAGGGAAGCACTACAGTTAACTGTGTACAAAGTGGCTGGGAAGAGGAATGGAAGTAAGAATTCTTTCCAAATCTTTCATGAAGCACTTTTAAGTATTTACCAGCATTTCTGAATTGAATTCAGAGTACAAGTTTTCACAAAAAACTGTAGCAGCTTTGTATCAGGATCTTGATTTTGCATTATTCTATGAGATACAGGAAATGTGGCATTTGGGGCACATTCAGAAAGGTGGCACTATGGTACTGATTCAGTCCCTCCCTGGGAGGGTCAGGAGAAAGAGCAACCTGCAATGCATTCAAGATCTATCAATTTCCTGAACCATAAACCACTGTGTCTCATTTCTACTGTGAAGAAGTTCAGTGAGGTATGGAAAATTTCAGAAAAGACGTGGAAACTCAGGCTCCAGTGACTTCTGATTGTTAAAAGCTATGCAATCACCGACCCATTCTCTGATGGTAGAAGTGCAAGTTTCAACATCTCAGGCATATTAGTTTGGATAATTAAAATCTGCATAACAAAAACAAAATACTCTTGCTTAAATGGACATCATTTATTTGCCACTCTTTTGCTCGACTCCTTTAACACACTTGCTTTCCAGGTTTCTAGTCCTGTTTGCACCTCTTTGTTTTGAATTTCTTTACTGAAGCATGTGTTAGCTTGAATCTTTTTCCATGCTGAGTTGCATTTTGTTATTTTCATCTCCTATTTGAATGAGTTAGATTATGTTCACGCTGCTGAGCGTTGCCAATCTTGTCAAACCATCTGTTTCAAAAATGAGAAAAGAAGTTGAACCTCTTAATGGGATGGAATAACTGTACTTTGCTCTGGGATTTTCTTTATAGGTTATGGTTTTTTTTCACTTGTTGATAGTTCCATGCTTTATGGCCCAGTAATTTAAATATCATTATGTTCTCTGCTATTGTGCCTCCCTGAAAGTTTCATTTTGCCTGACTGCTGACACTCTATACAATTTATTTTACATTTCCAAACACAGTGTTCTTCACAGGTTTTCTAAAAACTTAAGCAAAAACTAAGAGCAGCATGTTTCATGAGACAGTAACTAGGTGACTTTTCTACTAATATTTAAGGCCATTTAGATTTTTATACTAAACCAATAAACCAATAAATGGAAATTATTTCAGCGTTCCTCTTTAAAGATGCCCATGATTTTTTTTCCTGAAACTGAAATTTACTCATATTCTTTTGTACATACATGTTCCTGCCTTTAGTAATTTAGATTTGGGGACTTCTGAAGAGTCAGTGAGTATGTGTTCATCTGCCCCCAAGACAAACAAATAAAAGCATACTGAAAGGGGTCCAAGAGGAAAACAAGGGGCGCAGGAGCCTGATTAAACTGTGGTTGTGGGAGTGAATAAGAATGGTTTCTCCCATGTGCACATCTGGGGATGAACTTGTTGCACATCAATTACACCCCATCTTCTGTGTCATCTTATCAAACGGTCAGCAGAGGTGAGCGTGGAACTCTGCAACAACTAGCCAGAAGCAGAAATGTATTCACCTAATGTGTGCGTAGCAAAATAAAAGGCAATAACAATATCAAATCCAGCTAATGACAAGTCATGAGTGGTGTTCCCTAGGGGTTGGTATTGGAGCGGATCTGAGGATGTTGGTCAGTGGCTGGCTGAACATGAGCCAGTATTATGCCAAGGTAGTCTAGAAAGGCTAATGGCATCCTGGCTTGTATCTGAAATAGTGCAACCCGCAAAAGCAGGGAGGTTAACCTCCCCCTATACTCAACTCGGGTGAGGCTGCACTTCAAGTACTGTGTTCAGTGTTGGTCCCCTCAGTTCAAGAAAGATGTCAAGAACCTAATGTGTGTCCAGAGAAGAGCAACAAAGTTGTGACAAGTCTGGAGCACAAGTTTTATGGCAAGTAGCTGAGGGAACTGGGTTTGCTCATTCTGGAGAAAAGGAGGCTCAGGAGAGACTATCACTCTCTACAATTCCTTGAAAGCAGGTTGTAGTGAGCTGAGGGTTGGCCTCTACTCCCAGGTAACAGAGGCAATACTAGAAGGAATAGCTTCAAGTTGTGCTGAGGAGGTTCAGGTTTGATATGATGAAAAATTTCTTCTTGGAGAGGTGAGGCACTGGAACAGGCTGCCCAGGGAGGTGGTTGAGTTACCATACTTGGAAGCGTTTAAGGAAAAGCTAGATGTAGTACTTAGGGATGTGGCTTAGTGGGCCATTGGTGGTAGGTTGATGTTGGACCAGATGATCTTAGAGGTCCTTTCCAACCTTAACGATTCTAGGATACGATGATAATTTCTACTAATACAGTCCTGTGTATGCTTGGGAGTGATTTTATTTAATGAATTCATACATTCATTGCAGGATTTGCTAGTGAATGATTTGTTCCAGGATGTGGCTTCTCCGAAGGATGATAGACAGCAGTAGCACAGGATTCAAGTAGAGCTGAAGACTTTAGCAGTTGTGTGAATGTCACATAACAGTTGTTGACATAGACTTCTCTGTTTCAAGCCCAGTTGCAGGCTGCTATGGGTGGGAAGCACTGTAAGTCTTACAGTTCTCAGCTTCTGCTAATTTCAGTACTTGAGGCTTTCTTCCTTCCACTGACTTTTTCCTTCTGGTAAGCTTGCTGGTGCTATTCTGGGAAAATGGGAAATAGCTATAATTTAAGTGCGCACTAGAGCATGGACCAGAGCAGAATGGAAGAATAGCTAGGGGTGGATGCATAGTAGGGGTCTTTATTTTCCCTCAAGCACATAAGCTGTCTGCAGTTAACTGCCCAGCAAAGCATTGACGGGGAGCACTGCTTTAGCGCATCTCCTTTGAACAGCCGTGCATTTCTCTACTCCCTTCAGCTGGGCAGCAGAAGAAAAGTCACTAAGCAGTTCTTGCTTCTAGCCAGTGTCTTTGCTTTATGCAAACAAAATAAAGATTATAGTTAGAGTTATAGGCATGGATTCATTTTAAAAGAATCAAGCCAACACACAGAAGTAAAAATAGCAAGCTCATATGCCATCATCTTCCTTTGGAAATCTCTGTTCTTGTATTTGCTTCAAAGGATAATGTGGAAAAAAAAAAAAAAGAAAAAAAAACAGAATCAGAAAATAATAATTTTATGATTAGGAAGGATTAAACTACTGTTTCAATTCAAGAAACGGTTTTTCATATCAGATCATTTTTAATAAAATGCACATTTTTCCTTCAGCTGATCCCATCTTCTAAGCCCTGAGGTCTTCTTCCATAGGAAAACTTCATGTTTCTGTGGGAGTTTTGCTTGCACATGTTTACAGGATTGAAGTTATTTTTAATTTTTTGAATCCTCTTTGAGATTCATTATTTATATGCACTTTTTGTAAACTTTCAAGCTTGAGGTTACCAATTTAATGTGTCTTTTCATTTCTGGATCCTGTTGATAAAGCGTTGTTTTACATTTCAGTCCTATGCATAATGAAGCTACTTTTTGAGTGTTGTTCTAATTAGCCATCATATTTTTTAATAATCTACAAAATAAAAATGATAAACCGATTCACTTTTCTCAGAAAATGACCAAAGATTTAATACATAATTCCAAACCACTGCTATCCTTTAAAGCATAGATATCCAATCCTTCAGTTTTATGTCTTTCTTGCTCTCTTTTTTTATGCTTTAATAAAAATATTTATTTATATATATATATATTTAACTTATATAAATTAACTATATTATATATTATATATGAAGCCCAAGACAATTCATCTTCACTCAATGTGGCCCAGGCAAGCCCAAATGTTGGACACTCAGGCCATTTAAATCATAAATCAGCTTCTGGCATTTTATAATATTATTTGCACAAGACTTTAATGTGATGGATAACATGCAAAGAACTTTGAACTCCCACAGTGTCATACATTTTGGTAACAGAATAAAATTCTGATTATATAATAAATTTCATGCTGACTGAAAGCATGCATTTACACCTTCCCCATGGCAGCCTCCATACTGAAGGAACATACTCTTTTTCTCTCTGTTCCTTAAATGAAAGTCACCAGAGAATTCAGCACTCTAAAAGTGCTCACAGTAATGCTGGGACTTTTCAGAACAATAATGTTACTATGAGGAACTAATCACCCTGCAGGTTGACTAGCATAACCATCAGTCCACATTGGTTCTGAACTCATATTTCTTTGTGAAAAAAAGTAAATCTGAAAAATTCTGATAACTTATAGATAATTGTTATTGTTTGTTTTCCTTTAAAAAGAATATCCCATATTGGAAGGGACCCATCAGGATCAACAAGTCCAATTCCTGGCTCCACACAGGACCACTTAATAATCAGACCCTATCTCTGAAAGCATTTTCCAAACACTCCTTGAACTTTAGCAGCCTGGGGCCATGCCCACTGCCCTGGGGAGCTTTTTCTATGCTCACCACCCTCTGGTGAAGAAAGTTTTCCTGATATCCAACCTGACCCTCCCAAATTTGAAAGTGCATGAGAGCAGTACAAAGCCTGAAAGTATGCCAGTCAGTCTGTGATGATACCTGTTAACCTTTCCTGCTAAAGGAGACCTGGCCTTTGGCAAAATTTCATATAAGACAGACCATGATTATAAGAGATTTTCTCACGGGGGTCTGATCTCCCAGCACCAAGTCAGCTCTGCAGCCAGCCCTGTGCAGAAAGCCGTCCCATCGAGAGGTGGTGCTCTATGTTAAGACTTGAGGTTTGTTTTGCCTGATGCTCAGTGCTGATTAGAAAGGCGGTGAGAAGCAACTGCTATCCATGCTCAACGCAGTTGTTAGCATTAACACACTGATTTCTTTAAAAGTGCATTACGGTACTGTGTTTCTATGTTAATCTGTATTAACTGTGACGACTCACGTTGGATTAACATAGAGAAACAACTCAATTTCTCAGAAACAGCACGTATTGTGAAGCCAAACACGTTACAAAGTACAGAAAACATATTTCATAGCACAGATTACATCCTGCAATGCATTCTGTTTCACTTTGCCTTTAATGGAATACTTTCATAAACCAGTTCAAGTACTTTTCGAAATAGCATTCTGATGAAATCATAATCTCATCTATAAATGTCCCAAGCAGACACTAACCTTAAAAGCAGGCACAGAAGAAAAATGTTGTATGCACATACTTTAGGAGACCAATCTGATCTGAAAATAATTGTTATGAAACCAAATCAGGCATGTGTCAAGTCAGCAGTCCATCTGGAGTCTAGTCTGTTTAACTTCATACAGTGTTGTGAAATTCAACTTCATTCTCAATATCAGATTAAGAAGTGGGGTGAAGAAACCTTCTTGTTCATTAGTTTCCTTTTGGCAAGTTTCAAATCTAGAAATGCCTCCTGCCATGAGCAGTCAGTAACTAAGTCTCTAACTGGCTGTCATGAATAAAAACTTGACACAAGACACATGAGACACATCCAAACGGAAAGAAGAAAAATTCTGTGCCAGTTATTATTGCTTAAATCTTTCAAAAATTAAGCTCCTCTCAGTCTGGGAGAAGCAGGAAGAGAAATGGGGCAGACTACTGCATTCTGAGTTTGTAAGAACACCTTGCTTCAGTGCAAGTGCTTTTCACCAGTGAAAGCAAATGTTCTTTATGGAGGATGTAACATTTATTGATGCTATTTCAGAGGTAAGAAATAGGAGAACAGAAGATGAAGTGTCTTACTCCTAAGCACATGGAAGTGCAAAGGTAGAGGCAGACTCCCTACTACCTGCTCATGGAGAAAGCTTTTATGATGAGTAATTAACACAAATCATATTTTCAGTCAGTCAAAAAGTTGAAAAGAAAGGTAAATTTGCAAGAAACCAATCTGGTCTGAACTTTACTTTTTGCTGATATATTTATTAATCAGAACTGTGGAATATATAAATACAATTTTGCAATCTGTGTAAGACCAGTTTGTAAGGTATAGTAGCAATTAGGCATCAGTGTCGCAGTATATCCCTAGAGATTTTGAAACTAATAGAAATATTTATAACTGAATTGTATTTTGAATTTTAGTAATGACTAGGGACATTGTTATTCTAGTGAGATACTGTCTCACTAACGAAAAAACAGAATGAGTCAATCCTATCAAAAGCAAAATCTGTGTCAGGGAGGGGGCTAATGTTGCCCCTTAATAATTTTACTAACTTTAGTCTTCTTCCCAGTGGATAAAACATAGGGGATTTCAGTCTGTGAAACACAAATGTTCAAAGACTGGTGATTCTTTCTTACATTTTATCTCCCAGTTCTAAATATGCCTCACAGCTTGCAGACACGGTCCCCTATCCATCCCTTCCTGTACTTCTCTTACTCCCATCAAATGGGAGTTTCTAAGAGGTAGAAGAAGTACTGTGACCCTAGAGACTGAAGCATGCTCATGGAGATAAAGGTGCTTCTCACCTCAGCTTTATTTTACTTAACTACTTTTTTAGGCTGAGAAATATGGGGATCTCCTTGAAGTATCAGAAAACTTCATATAACATTTAAATGCATGTTTGAATCTCATAAATGATGAATGATGAACAGCTTACCATTCATATTCAAATGCTTTATTCACTTGAGCAGATAATAGTTTTATAGCAATTTATTTTATAAGCATACAATTCTGTAGTATAGTTACGGCATTCTGCAGTTCAGGGAGAGTGCAGGGAAGTTGCTAGCAACTTGCTGTGGCAAGGTGAGGGTCAGCTTCTTCTCCCAGGAAACTAGTGCCAAGGGGAATGGCCTCAAGTTGCGCCACGGGAAGTCCAGTTGGATATTAGGAAAAATTTCTTCTCAGAGAATGGTAATGCATTGGAACAGGCTGCCCAGGGGAGTGGTGGAGTCATCATCCCTGGACATGTTTAAGGAAAGGCTAGATGTAGTAATCAGGGACATGGCTTAGTGGGTAATATTTGTGGTAGGTGGATGACTGGACCAGATGACCTTAGTAGTCTTTTCCAAACTTAATGGTTCTGTGATTCTATGGTTTGTCAGTGATCCTTCAAGTCTGAACCTGGAGCAGACTTCATATGTTAGGGGAAAAGCTGTGTAATTAGTGGTTTTTTTTGAGCTGTGCGAAGTCTCAATATAGTAGACTCAATTCTTGGACATGATTCTTTCCTTACCAGACTGATTGCCACATCAACTAAACAGTGTGACTCTTCAGATGTTGGATGTCCTCCCTCAGCAAGGCATGGGACAGCAATGTAAGTAGGTTAACTTCCCAGGGAGCCATCCCAACCAGGAACATACCTGGGAGGAAGTACAGAAGCTGCATTGAAAACAAGAAAGAGAAGCAGAGGGAAATTACAAGCCCTGAAGTTCTCTTTCAACTCTTATGCCATCCCCTTTCCCTTCTCTGTGCCATAACATCATACAGCTGCAACCCCCATCTGTTCTTAGTGGCTCATCTCTTCCATATGATCAAATTGGAAAAAGGTAGACAAATACAGTACTTTATAAAAATCTCTGAGTTCGTTTTGTTTGTTTACTTCAACATCCAATCACATTCCTAATGAATGCTATGGAAGAATAAAAGCAATCTCACATGAAGGAAGCATGAAAACCAATCATTTCCACCTGCTTTGGAGAGCTGTTTTGAAGTCTCAGACATAAGACTGAGAGGCTAAAGATAAGCTACAGATGGAGTACTTCAGTTGCTCAGCCTCGTTTGGAAAAATTGTGAATGAAATCCATCAAACTTTTTTTTCTCAATTTTAACTTTATTCAAATTTAGGTTATTGCCTATCTTTACTCTGTCTTGTAAGAAAAGTTGTTTCATGTCACTACATAGAGTTCCTGGGGAAAACAACAACAAAAACTATTAAAAAAAGAACCCTGTTGCTTCAATTAGTTTAATTCTTCCTTTTTTTTCTTAAGAAGAGGAAGAGAGGAAAAAGATAATCTGTTGCAAGTCAAGTTTGGATGTGGTGCTCACGGACACGATTTAGCAGATGGTTGGGGTAGTAGGGTAGTATAGTTAGGTTATGGATGAACTCAATGATATTTAAAATCTTTTCCAACCTGAGCAATTCTATGATTCTGTGATTCTGGAATGGGACTGATAAAGCAGGAAGCATTATGTCCTGGTACATTACTGTAGCTGGGAGGGAAAAAAGGATTGAACAAACCTGTTCCTCCAAAAAGGAGACAAAGTCTTTCCTTTAGGATGGCTTTGATTATGTCAAAGAAATGATTTCTACCTACACTTTTAGAGAATGTACAGAGCACACAGGAAATACTGAAATATCCTCCGAACCACCAATAAATAGATGTAATGTGAAAGTTATTGAGTCATCACATCAACAACAAAAATTTGTCTAGACGTAGTAGGAATAAATTCAGGATAAGCTTATATTTTGTATTTTATACTGGAAAACATTTTACATAATTTGCTTTGAATCTTTCAATTAAACATTTTATTTTTAAAATTAAAAAAAAATAATAATAAGAGTTGGCCTAAGTCATAAATGCTTTTATTGTAAATGTGGACAGTTATCTAGATCAACTATGGGGAGTGCCAGTCACTTGATCCTGCTCTCGTAGAGGCTAAACCCGGGCTGATTTATTTGCAACTGTATCCGTAGATGAAAGGCTTCTGAATATGATTATAAAACAACCAAACAGATCTGCATTATATCATGACAGAGTATTTTTTATTCAAGCCTTGAGTTTCTCTGCAGTATACATGCGGTTTGTTATGAATGACTGATTTCTTCTTCCTTTTTCCGTCTCTCTTTTTTTTTTTTCCCTTACCATAAGCAATGCAAATTTTAGTATTAGCAATTTCCTCCTTACCATAAGCAATGCAAATTTTAGTATTAGCAATTTCCTCCTTTTAAGCTAGACTACAGACAACAAGATCTGTTGAGCATAACATGAAAGGCCAGATGAGTACAAGACAGAACTCCTGTTCTGCTAAGCCTTATTCCTTGTGAAATCAGACTTTATTTTTTGAAAAACTATCAGGAGACACTGCTGTCAGCTCTGATTAATCACATTGATGCAAAATATCATGGTATTATTTTCCAACTGTAGAATGGATATCATCACATATTCTGGAGAAACTATCCTGATAAACAGGAAAGAGAAGGAGGGAAGGAGGAAGGGAAAGAGGAGAATCTGAAAGTTCTCCTTACAGCCAAGATATGATTAATATTTACAAAAGGAAAATAAATGAAAAATCATGGAATCACAGAATCATAGAATGGTTTGAGTTGGAAAGGACCATTAAGATCATCTAGTTCCAACCCCCTGCTATAGTCAGGGAGACCTCCCACTAGACCAGGTTGCTCAAAGTCCCATCCAGCCTGGCCTTCAATGCTTCCAGGGAGGGGCATCCACAGCCTCTCCAGGCAATTTGTTCCAGTGTCTCGCCACCCTCACAGCAAAGAATTTCTTTCTAATATCTACCCTCTTCCAGTTCAAAAATGCTTCCCCTTGTCTTGTTGTTACATGCCTTTATAAAAAGTCCCTCCACGGCTTTTCTGTAGGCCCCCTTCATATACTGGAATTCTTATTATTATAATTTATATATTATAATATATTACAAGGTTCCCATGGAGCCTTTTCCAGGCTCTCAGCCTGTTCTCGTAGGGGAGGTGCTTCAGCTCTCTGATAATCTTCATGGCCCTCCTCGACATGCACTCCAACACTCTGATGTCCTTCTTCTCTTGAGATTCCCAGAATTGGACACAGTACTCCAGGTAGGGTCTACCCAAAAGCAGAGTAGAGGGGCAGAATCACCTCCCTCAACCTTCTGGCCATGCTTCTCGATTGCAACCCAGGATACAATTGGCATTCTGGGCTGCAAGCACACACTGCTGGCTCATACTGAGTCTTTCATCAACCAACACCCCTAAATCCTTCTCCTCAGAGCCATTTTCTGTCCAACTTGTATCTGTGTTCAGGACCTTGCACTTGGCCTTACTGAGCTTTGTGAGCCTTCTTATGTCCTGGATAGCATCCCCTCCCTCTAGCATGTCAGCTGCATCACTAAGCTTGGTATCTGTAAACTTGCTGTGGGTGCACTCAATCCCATTGTCCATGTCACCTACAAAGATGCTAAATAACATCAATCCCAGCACCAATCCCTAAAGAATGCCACTTGTCCTGTGGATGCATGAATGTAAATTCATCCCACTTTGACTTTATTATAGACAGTCACCAAGGGAATGAATACATGGCAGACTAGAATCCGACTCTGTACCCTGATGCCACCAAAGTATTTTAAACAAGCCTTCTTGTGATGTTGCAAAGATTTAATAATGTCCTAATGAAGAAGCTTTGACTCCAGATGATCTGCATTTTTCTTCACAGAGACTTTTGTCACACTGTATGTTTGTTACTGAAGTCCTTTTTGTTTTGGAATACATTTTAATGATACATAAAAAATGATACTGCACATCTGCAGTATAAATACAGTACATTGTAAATTTGCCCACTAGTTATCATTTTTGCCAGCCAATTGTATCCAATTACCTAAACAATAAAAGCATTTTAGTGAAAGAAAATAGATAACTGCTATTAGAATAACCCAGTTATCCTTCCATAAATTAAATGTAAGAAAACTACATAATACTGCAATAGTTGCAGCAGCATACACTGCTTCTAGGACTTGTTTGAGAAAAGACATTTTCACTTGGTTCCTTTACTGTGAAGATTCAAGGTATTACATATAGATCTAAGTCTGTATTTGAATATATATATATGTAAATATATATGTATAAATATCTTCCTTTCTCCTTGCAGAAACCATCTCAAATATTGTAAAATAAAAGTTTTATTTCTCAGAAACATTAAGTCATTACTTCCATGATTTTTTTTTTTTTTTTTAATTTTTTTTTCCTGCAGGCTATTTCAAAAAATAGAAGTAAAGCAAATCTATCTTTTGCACTTTCTGAAGAACAATCAGAAAGTCGACAGGAACTAGAAACAACTGAAAAATACAAGCAATTCAGAAATGCTTGCTTATATTCAAAAATCACCTATTCAGAAAAGACAGTGCAGGTTAAAGAGGGTTATAGATTCTGTTGCATTTGAAACTGCAAAGACTTTTTTTAAGCATACTAAACAGTACTAAATGCTGTATTTGTTTGTCTGCCAAAATTACACCAAGAAAAAGGACAGAACGTGGTCAAGCAACTGATAATTTTCCCACAGCAGCTAATGTGGATGAAACACACTGAGTTAAATGTTACTCATTCACATGTATGCAATCTCACTTATTTCAACTGAAAAAGCAAGGTGATGTCAGAAATTGACCCTGTCAACGATTCTCTAAATATCACTTCTTGGAGTGACTTCAAAAGCCAGCAATGTCAAAAAGCTGCATTTTTACAGTCTGTGCGCTTTGCATTTTCTGTTTTTTTGTTTTTGTTTTTGTTTTTTTTTAAATCAGCTTGTGTACTTAAATATATTGTTAATCCTTCAGTCTCTCACTGAGCATCCAGATTAGCTTGGAAAAGTCAGAAAAATTTTAGATTCTACCAGTTCGTGTTGAGTAGGCCCATGGTTCATGGGATTACAAATCGTGTGGCAGGACATGGCACTCAGTTGTACAATTTCTGGATTACTTTGGGCCAAAAAGCAAACTCCAGTGCCTAAAGAAAAATGTTAGGAATGACAGATAGCATCAGGCTAGTTCACTAACAGCAGTCACCTAACCTTGGAAATGCTGACCTTACTGGCTACCACTTCTTTGATCAGTTTTGGCTCTTAGGAATATTATGCTGAAGATATAATATTGAAACCTCATGTGAATTCTTTTCTGTGAAGGATATACGGTTTACAGAATTGAGTTGTAAGCACACAAGACCAACTGGGACATTTTAGAGAAAATCCGAAACTTGTCTCACATTTTGATAGTCACAGATATCACTGCGAGGGTATGATCCCTTCCCAGGCTGCTGCTTCCAACATAAACTCAGTAAAGAAACATCTTCATCACAGTACTCTTTTTTGTGAATTTGGAATATTGGCACAATTAAATGAGAAACTCCCCAAAAAATTGATGAGGGAGAAGGGAATGGAAGGGGAGGGAGTAGGGAAAGGGGAAATGGGAGAGGAGAGGAGGGGAGAGGAAAGGAAAAAGGAGAAAGAAAAAGAGGAAAAAGAAGGCGCAGGTACACTCATTAGCATTCTGTTTGAATATAGTGGCTTTTATTCAGCTGTTCAGACACAGAGCAAAATTCAGTCTAAATGGAAATGGCAGCTGGTAAGAGGAAAGCAGGTGGGAAATGACTGGAGAAAAACATGGGAAAATGCAGGCGATGAGCTGGGAAGATCCCATGGCTGAGGCAAACAAGTGAATGTGGGGAGAATTTTGGTGAGAGATGAAGGACACTGAGTGATAATTGCAGAACTTTTGGTAAGGGATACTAAGTGCTGTCAGCACACCTCTGGAGGACTCTCAGATAAAGGACATGGGGTCTTGGTCTCCACCTTCTACTCTCCTCTCCCACAATCTCCTGTGATTCTCTTAGCTTATGTTTATTCGCATTTTTTTCAGTAAAGAAGTAGCAGCATTCATTCTTCACACACACTGCTGTGGTGGGAGTAAGAGAGGAAAATACAAACTTTCTTCCTAGGACACAGGAGAGCAGGAGATCACAGGAGATGTTAGTATGAGTGGGTAGGCAGTGGCAGCAACCATTTTGAACAGCAGTAGCAACTGACCACCTACATAAATTCACCAGAAAAGTCAAGATTTCTGCATCTCAAATTCCATACCCCAAACCCTAACGATGCTTCTATTCAAATGAGACAGTGTAATCCCTATTCATCTCAAAAAGGGGCCATGTAAAACAAATTAATACATTCCATTTTGTGAATACAGACAAGTACCAGCAAGTTCTCTGGCAAGAGTCCACATAAAAATGAAGTTCTAAAAGCAAAATCTAAGTAGTTATAGACACTTAATCTTGAACAGCGATGATCAAACAAATTAGAGAATACTTTCTCATAGTTGCTATGTACATAAAATGGGGGAGAGGTGCAAGTGGAAGCAATAGTATGTGATCACACGCAGTGCAAAACTGAGCACCTGAGTCTGAAGGAGTAAAATAAGTAGGCTCACGCCACCTCCTGGCATTTCTTAAATATAGAGCTCAGCAATTTATTTAATTATTTTCTACATTACAGATCTGAAGAAAAATGCAAATCTGACATATATGTCAAGTAGCTATCAGTGGAAAAAATGAAAAAAAAATGCTATGTCTATACAGATACTTTCTAAATGAAATACATTGATGATTTTGTGATGTATAGTATGACTCCAGAATTGACCTAAAAAGATAGGAAGGGGTAAAATGTTATAAACCAGCTGAACACAATTTTTGGATTTAACTGAAGTGAGAAGGGCAGGAAATTATTTTTAAAAAGAAATAAAATTATTTGAGTTGATCCAAATCATTTCTTAGATAGCTCTGCTCCCAGTATTTCCAGTACTTAAAAGATCAGCTAACAACAGAGGGTTGATGGGATTCCCGGGTCCTAGTGTCTACTCCTGGCAGAGAGGAGGAGACATTACTGGGAACTGATAAGACAGTGCAATTGCATAAGCCTTAGAATCCAAAGAAAAATAAACAAAAATAAATTGCATGGAACTTAATGTGCATTATTTGTTATCGGTAAGTAAGCAAGTATTAGTTGCAGAAAAACTGAAGCAAATTCATGTTTTTATACAGGGTTTTACTAGATTCCCAAAAATTCAGTTGAGCCTGGAAATGGAAAAGAATAACTAGATTCTGTTTTTGGATGTGATGGTAATGAAAAATCTAGACATTAGTCTCTTATTACACAGTAGAGGGAAAAGAAGGCCTCAGTTGAAGATATACAGAATATACCAAGGTAAATCAGCCCTGAGAAATGGATTATGAACTTGACTAACATAAAATGGCACTGATTTGGAGTGGGAAAAAATGTAATGTAGATCAACTGGGAATCTTACATCTAGTCAGCTCTCTTTACGGAAACTCTCAGTTTCACATAGAATATTCAGTACATCACGTTGCCACCTATTCAGTATTGGAGAAAGTTTTGTACTCCATTGCCCTCCTGCCCTCACTCAGACAAGCAAATTAAATTTTAACAACACCTCATTTAAATACAGTGATATAAAACTGTTTACATGTTTACACCACCAGCCCTAAAAATAAATTCTATCAGAATTGCTCTAATCTATAAAAATGTTATTATGGCAAATGCTCCTAATGCATTAAGGGCCATTATGAGTGGCCAAGAGGAGAGTCACTAACTTGATCAGAGAGCTGGAGCACCTCTCCTATGAGGAAAGGTCAAGAGAACTAGGCTTGTTTAGCTTGGAGAAGAGAAGGCTCCGGGGAGACCTCACTGTGGTACTCACTTCAGTACTTGAAGGGAGCATATAAACGGGATGAGGAACAGCTGCTTATGAGGGTGGATAGTAATAGGACAAGGGGGAATGAGACAGGGAAGGTTTAGGTTAGATATTAGGAGGAAATTTTTTACACAGAGGGTGGTGATGCACTGGAACAGATTGCTCAAGGAGGTTGTGGATGCCCCATTCCTGGAGGCATTCAAGGCCAGGCTGAATGTGGCTCTGGGCAGCCTGGTCTGGTTGGTGACCCTGCACATAGCAGGGGGTTGAAACTAGATGATCACTGTGGTCCTTTTCAACCCAAGCTATTTTATGATTCTGTGGTTAGAAACATGTAATCCTTTGTAGTCAGAACATCTCTTTTAATGTCTGAATAATCTTCTTGTAAACTCTCTTCGGCTTCAGGACTTATATAACTTAAAAACAAACAAACAAACAAACAAAGAATCTGCATCATTTATATTATAAACTATTACTGGTCATCAAATACATATGTTATATATGATACAAAAACATCTCTGTAAATTCATCACCTTTAATTCTTAGGTAGAATTTCTTTTCAGGTACGCATGAACATAATTTTAAAAGAATTTGGGGATTTTGGAGGTGATCTGAATATTTTTGCTCCAAGACATCTGCAAGACACCAACTTTTCCGATACTGCTGCTCAGCACTTTCTGAGAATCTTGAAAAAAACATAATCATTCCAATCTATTTTTACTGTCCTTCTGACAGCTGTCTTCCCAGTGAGCAGAGCTGTCACTGAGAAGCCTTGCTCAAGAAGAGACTGGAAAAAAAAAATCTAACATGAGCTACTAGGTGGTTTGCGGGGCTGAATTGGCATGAACTCTCTGCTTTCAGGGCTGGTTAATATCGCTGGTTTGCCTCCACTCTGCCTTCTGCCAAAACGAACTATGACAAGAGCAAATTTCTTAACACAGAACCTGAGGACCTGACCTCTGCACTAGAACTACTCTTGGTAGAAATCTCTCTTATCATCAACTACATTTGGCTGCTCACAAAATATTGTATTTGCCACCATTTATAGAATGAATCATATTTATATATGCGGTTGAAAAAATACACTGCAAAATAAAAATTCAACCGGCAACTAATTATAAAAATAAAAAAAATAGTCAAACGAAATGCCTGTGAAAGGTTTTCTTTACGGGTAGTTGAGCAAGCCAGACAGTCATCCCAATAAAGCTACTGCTTCTTACTACTGAAATCCAAAATGAATTACCATAAAGCTTTTATACAATGTAGTGGTGAGCAGCTGTATACATCATTCACCAACTCAGCATTTATTTGTTTGTTTTTGATGTATATTGCATATTTTCTTATCTCTTATTTTGCTGTTTAGGTAAAATTATGTGAAACTAAATATTTTAAATATCTTTCTTATACAGGTAGAGAAGCAGTGTAACATTTTGCAGTCCCTACCTTAGACTGCTCCTTAACAGTGCACATTAACTCAGTTGATATTTTTTATCTTTTCCTTTAAAAAACCTTGAAAAGAGCTCATACTCCCAGACTGTTTAACACTAACTAATCATTCCTTTTACCCTTTTGTACCTCCATTTGCTACATAATAAGATACTTTTTGCTGCTTGTTCCAGACACTGAGCACTTTTATTGTACTTTTATGTGTATAGGAAATCTAATTAGCAAATGTGGAACTGCTAATGCCAAATTACTAGCACAAATCACATCTCCATGTTGTTGGTCACGGAACTGAATGTTTCTGTCTAATACTTTACATATTTTAAGAGTTGTGCATATGTTATCATAACCAGTTAAAAAAAAAATAAAAATTGGCAGTCACTTGGGACACAGAATTTTGTGAATCTGTGGATCAACACATATATGAACTGTAGCTCCAGAAGATTTAGGAGATGTTAGGAGTAATATCGACCAGTACACTTATATGGGTTTGGGATTAATAAAAGTAATACTGGATGGTTTAACTAAAAATAAGCTGTATGGAAATTTCACATGCACTTAATTAAACTTCCTATTGAGCAGTTTGTCGCCCTAGATGTGATCTAAGGTAGAGGTCTGTTTTTTATTGACAGTGCATGGAAAATTTGCTGGAGAGAAAGGTGGCGAGATACTCTTCCGATGCCCTCAATGAAATGACAAATTCATGTATTGTACAATTAAATTTGTTATTCACAACGTAATACATAAGGAAAACTCACAGAGATCGGCACATACATATTCATAGAACCACAGCTGTTTCCTCTATTTTGGAACTGAATTAGGAAAACAGTTGTTTTAAACAGCAGCACTACAATTAGGCTAAGGGCTTTAATGACTTTTATTGAGCATTAGTTACTACATGGTTTATAAAATAATGTCATAAAAGGGGACTGCTTTAAAATATATTGTATCTCTTCAAACAAACTACAATCCCAACACTGAATCTATTTTATGTTTTGGGCTTTATAAGTCTATTTGATATGCATAAGGTGTTTGTAATGCAAGGAAACTAGAAGAAAACATTTTAAAAAGCCTCAAAGAAAAACAGATATTTATCCCAGGCATGGAAGTTGTACTGTCTGACAACCGAAACTGTGGTTTTAAATTGCTTTAGTGTTTTTTAAAACAAAAGAAAAATAGACTAATAAGGACATGTCACTCAAAGCATTACTTAAAATTGTGTGTAGTGGCTGAATGGGCACCAGCCAGGCTTGATGCCTTTCTTATTCAGACAACTACCAAGGACTAGGAGGTGCACTACTTGCCAGCATTTTCCTGATACCATATGGCATGACGAGTACGTTGGAACCTGCACTCCCTTATGCACAGTTAATAGAAAAATGAGACAGAAATATCCTGAACAAAACATTCCAATAAAGAGAGCAAGCTGCCTGTAGCTGATTGTTGGAAGAATTATTTATGAACTTGGAGGCACACCTGACAAGTTTGTGGGCTATCTCTTCTACATTTCAGAGAAGACTAGAAAAGTTCTTACCATTAACAAAACTAATGGACGAAGGACAAATGCTGCTGTGTGGAGTAACTTAGTGTTCCCCATCGTTGGCTGAAAAATTCATAAATTGCAGTCCAAGCCCAAAGGTTATCTTTTATAGGCAGCAACTCCATGTACAATCCATAGTAAACAGACCCATCACTTTTTCTCATTATATTTATCATTTGCAGGTCAGAACCACAACCTGTATTTGAGAAATCATGCAAATAAAAAGGATTCTTCTAACTCCCTTGGTTTCCCCCACATATTGTGATAGTTTTTGTCATTCTTCTCAAATCTGCGTACGGCTTGGATACTGCTAAAGAACATGAGGCGTGGGGACATCTCATCTCCCTGTCTGGCATTTTTTGTGGTTATTTTCAATTAGCATGAGTCAGAAACATTGATACTGCTTCTGTAATCGATGAAATGAAGGAAACAAGATTCAACATTAGCTCTTCACCAGCTGTACCATGATGTGATCACTGTACACACACAGAAATCAGTGAAAATCAGAAATCACACACAGAAATCAGCGATTTCACAGGAATCAGTGAACAATGTACATTTTTACATTTTGGTTTAGCTACCAGCTTAGAGTACTTATGCTCACCAACCCAACTCTACAGACTGGCACTTCCTTCATGAACAACAGAATTTAATATTTCTCCTTGCCCGTCTAGAAAACCAGACATCGAATACGTCCGACTTTGAAGCTGGTTTCAAGGAGAACGCATTAAGAACTGGCGCTGCCTTGGATCCACAGCAGCTTCACGTTGACTTCCGTTCCAGTTATTCAGCACGGCCGTGACGCAGCGTGGCCCCATTAGAACTACAGGTCCCGGCGTGCGCTGCGGGCGGGCAGCAGGACGAGAGGGGGGTGGGGAGAAAATGGCGGCCGCTGAACTGAGTCGGAGCGGTGGCTGAGGTGAGCGGGGGGCAGTCGGGAAGCCGTTCTGTTCTTTGTTTCTGTTTTCGCGACCGTCTTTTTCTTTCTCTTTTTTTTTTTTTTCTTTTTTATTTTTATTTTGTTTCTCCTGTTGTCCCGTTTAGGAGCGAGGAGGTCGCGCGGAGCGGGCGCTGAGGGGCTGCGGAGGGGTGAGGGATTGGGGAAAACGAAGAGAAAGGGAAGGTGAGCGAAGAGCCGCGGGACGTCCTCTGAGCGAGTAGAGCTGCTGTCCCTGCAGGGCCCCAGGAGGGCTCTAGCTGAGTGGTGCCTGCCTGGCACTGGAGGGCAGGAGGCCTTCCGTGAGTCTGCCCGCAGCCAGAGCCTTGCTAGCAGTGCTGAGGTCCCCGTTATCAGTTTGCAAGCGCTGGAGGAAGATTGTGGGTTGGAGTTGTTTCCTGGGTGGCTTTCTCCATAGGTACTGGGTGCCTCTCTCCATGGTGGTCCTGGCTGACATGTAAAGCTTTCCTTGTAGAGATCCCTGTCCTTCACAGCTGACAGGAGTTGCATCCAGACAGGGGGAGATTTTATTTTTTGCAGTCACTTTGTCAATGACTCCTTCTCTAGGGAGGGATCCCAGCTGCTTGCCTTCCTAATCTGGATAGCATTCCTTCCTGGTGAGCAGTTCAGGCAGGTTGGTAACAACAGATGTGTGGAGTCCTCTGCACAGGAGAGACACTGATCTGTTGGGAACCACCTCCCCTGTGAGGTCAGGCTGAGAGCTGGGGCTGTTATGCAGGGGAAGAGAATGCTCTGGGGATACCAGATAGCAGCCTTTCAGTATCCAAAGGGGGGTTGTAATAAGGAAGAGGTCAGACTCTCTGTTAGGGACTGTTGTAGAACAGGTTGCCCAGAGATGTGATGAATATCTTGTCCCTGCAGATATTCAAGGTTAGGCTAGGTGAGTCTCTGAGCAACCTGATCTAGCTGTAGCTGCCCCTGTTCATTGCAGGAAAGTTGGACTAGATGACCTTTAAAGGTGTCTTCCAACTCAGACAATTATATGAATTGTATGAAATGCCTTTAACACAGCAGTATCTCAGTGTGGATGCCCCATCTTCAATACCACATTGGATGGGCCCTGGGCAGCCTGATCTGGTGGGTGGCAACCCTGCCCAGAGCAGGGTTGAAACTGGTTGAAACTTGGAGGTCCCTTCCAACCCAAACTTTTCTATGATAAACTTTAATTGAACACAATGAGACTGTCCAATAGGACTATACAGGAGCATTCTTAAATAGCTTCACGCTTTACTTTAAAGTTCTTGTATGCTTTGGTGTTGTGTGCATTTTTCTGCCAGCACTGTCTGGTAGATGACGTGCACTTTTGTGGGCAGTCATTACCGGGTGAATTTACCAGACTGCAGCGCTTGCCAGTAAGTGCACTGCATGGAGCCATGCTTAAGATAATTGAGGCGCAGGTTCACAAATCCTGTTACTGAGAACTAATTATATTACCATTTCTTCCTTTAAGCTTAATGTGGTTAGGGAGGTATCCCATAGTACTTTGAGCTGAGATATTAGGAATAAAAAAGCGTGGGTTGGATTGTGGTATCTCCATGCTCTGTTGGAGAATTTGTAGAAAAGTCCCATATCAAAAAGAGTTTTAACTCCCATATCTAAATCAAGTTAGCCAGTTCGTGTTTGTAAAGCCACATCAGATGTTCTATGATTCTGTGTTTGCTCTGTGAATTGAGTAGGTAGTATAAAACCAGAGGAATGTCCAAGGCTTTGACAAGGCATGTGTGGCCTGCTTTCTGAATCTTTTATAATATACACAAAATAATTTGAAATGTATTCTTGAGTAACTTCAGTATTAAGCCATCTTGCCAGAAAAGTCAGTGTGTCAATGCTCGTAATAATAATAATAATAATAATGATGCATTTCCAGTTCAGGAAAAAGCTAACAAAAATGGTTGTATAGTTTCAGTTTAATATTTGTTTGAAGGTGATTGCTTTAAGTCTGGCATCATCTTGAGGAAACGTGGGCAGTTAATGAGGAACATTATCTTCTATCTGCTTCTGAAGCAAACTTATGCTGGAGAAAAGAATTGACAGTTTTTGTATGCAATGTATGTGGAAGGAGGCATTGGCATGTCCAGACTCATCAATTTAACTTCGGCTATTATGAAAGTGAACTGCACTTTTAATTATGATATCTAAACTGTAAGCAGTATGGGTTAAAGACAGTGTCTGTTGATATCAGTGGTTTTTAATTGTCTAGCCTAATTCTGTAACAAAGGAATACTTGTAAAATCACTGTGTAATTTTTAAACAACTTTGAAGGTTTTTCTTTATATGTAAAAACAAAATCATGTGTTCTTTACATGAAATAGAGGAGAAGTATTTATTAGATGGGTTTTTAACTCACTGCTGGCTGTGTATGTACAGAGGCATAGGAGTGGTGCTTTCAGTTTTGAGACTGAAATGGATATTGGGTTAAACTGGCCTTTGAGAAAGAATAGAAATATCCATTTTAAGCTGTGTTTTATTCTGAAAACTGCATTTTGGAGCCAAACTGTTGATATTTAAGAGTAAGCATGGGACTTCTTAATCTTGTGTCTCTTTGGCAAATTACCTATTAACAAAACTGTTTTGATCAGTTTTTCAGGTAGAAAATATGAGTGGGGAAAAAAGCAATGTCAGAACTTAATGCATAGTGCATTATAGCATTTTCAGCTCGTGCCTGCTCACCAGCCCAGACCATCTGACTGCGAGAGAAGCTTGAACCTGTGCTTTCCTTTGTCTTAATTTGCAGGAATGGATGGGTGCCCAGTTTACAATCTCATTTTGAATCCTCAAATTAAGTTAATTATTTATAGTGTTACATAATGGAGTTACATAATGGTGTAGTTACAGAAAGAAAATACAACACCATAATATACTAATTTCTTCAGCTGAAGCTCAGGTATATACAGTTTTACTGATCTGACTGTATTGGACCGAGATAATAATTCTGCTGCTAATACTTTTTTCTTTTCCCATCATCCAGCACTTGTGCATATAATCTTATTTTTTTTTTTTTTAAAGACAATCCTTATGAAATCAGATTTGGTCCAAAGCTCTGAATACTTTTTTTTCCTCACTGAATAGAGTCATGTACTCTTAAATTACTGAGATAATCTGACATAGTGGAATATGGGCCATGAGATCTTCCCATTTTAGATGTCTACAATGGTTTCTTTTTTTCTTTTAAAGCTGAACAAGAGAAATATGTCTGTACTTCTGTTTGGCGTTTAGTGCCATTTATGGAATCTTGGGTTATAAAGAAATAGTTTCAACTTCTAAACTATCCTTTAGTTTTGCATCCTGGGTTATCTGAAGTAAAGACAGAAGATGCACACTTGAGAGAGTGATCAGAAACAATAAATACAACAAAGCATGTTTTTATTCCTATGTTAGTGCTTCTGGAATCTGATGAATCAGTGCATTTCTTCACCCTTGCCAAGTTGTTTTTAAAAAGTTATAAATGAAACTGAAAGTTCTTGTTAAGAAAGGTGACCCTAACCTGTCGCACAAACGTTGATCTGCTTTTTAAGTGTAGATTCAGAAAAGTTGTAGTTCAGTTATAATTGTGTTTAGATTTACTATTATCATTAGGAAAACAGCTTCTAGTCTTTTTTTTTTTTTTTTTTTTTTTTTTTTTTTTTTTTTTTTTTCAGATGTCACTCCTAAACTAAATTATGACTGTTTTATCACAGTTGGCTTTATCTTTTTTTCAGTTGTTGAGTTGTTGTTCATCAAATACTGGACTTTTTTTCCCTTAATGCTTAGAATTTATTCCAGTGGCAAACAGCAAAGCAGAGTCATCATGAGAAGCTTCTTATTTTAGCTAGTGCTGTTCTATTGCATTTTTTTCAGGAGATACCAGCATCTGTGGAAAAAAATTTGCCCTAGGCCTAATCTGCCTGTGATTCAACACTGTATTTAGGAAGCTATGGGCTGTGTTTTGTATGTATAAGTTGTAGCTTCATTTTGAATTTTTGGTCCTGTTACAAATCATAATGTAATTAAAAATCCAGTTAACTATTTTAAAGTGAAACCAAAAATGTTCTATTTGAACAACTGCCTTAAAAATAAATTTCCTCATATCAAATTATGCTACTTCTGACTCTTGCTTTGGTGCCATTTAAACGTACTTCTGACCAAATTGAATGTTCGTTCTCACCTTATTAGTACTTGGAAAAATAATCTGTGTTTTATATATACATACATAACAATTATTAGTTGAATGTTGCTTTTTTTCATTTGTTATTTTTGAAAGGAGCAACACAGCATTTATCTGAGATTTTTTCTATTTGTGAAGAACTGTATTTGCAGGGCTCTTTGCATTTAGCTGTTACTAAAATCCACGTGTGGTGATTTAATATAGAAAAATGCCAAATAATTTGCACTTCAGTATTTAAACAGTAGGTTAGGCTATATTTATTCCAAAATAGGTTGTTTGAAGTCTGATTTAGTGGCATGAAAATGTCTAATTGTGTCAAAAGTATATTAAGCATCTTCTGTTTATAATTGTTTGCTCTCTCATCTAGAATCTATTTTCTTAACACTGAGAGAAAAATGTTACAGAAAATCCACATGAATATTTAGCATCGTTTTCTTTGTGTAGAACAGAAACCTTTCACATCCCCTGTGCTGTGATTTACATTTGAAGTGGAAGTACCTTGTATGGATGTTCACCATTCAGCACCATAAGCAGTGGCAGTGAGGAAGATCATCTCAATGAATTAAAAGAAGACATTTAATCAGACATCCAATGTAAGAACAGGCTGATGGAATTTCAAGAATAGGAAAACTATTCTGGTCAGATAGAGTGAATGTCTGGGTTTCTGTGGTAACGGTCTGTGTGGTGTTGGAGCTAAAGAATGTTACTTCTCTCATTCTTCGTAAGTTTCTATGTATATTTGGATGTAAATTGTCCAAAATCATTGTTTTGAATTACATTTTTGTTCTCTTTGTAGCTTATGCCTCTCAAAATAGAAGACAGATTACTGATTAACAATGCCTGCTAGTAAGTATTGTTACTTTAAATACTTGAAGATAATGTTTAGAGGTTTTTGTGGATATGTGTATTTTCTTTGGGAACTAAAAATTGTAACAAAATTTAAAGTGGAGGGGCGTCAACAAATGATACTTGCTGTTATTTTTAAAGTATTTAAGATCTTGATATTTTGTGGTCTCTGTAGATCTCAGCATGTATTTTCAAGAGATGCTCACAGTTTAACATTGAGCTTAATGATTTAAAATGTATTGAGTGCACTTTAATTATATGCTTGTAATGAGTTCAGCAAGTGTTTCATTTCACAGGGAATCATTTGAGGACTGTTTTTGGGGGGTGACCTTATATTTGTTATAAGCTGTGATTAGTGGTTGTTTAGAAATACTTCAAAGTAATTGCAGTGATCCATGGTCACATCTATGAATGTCTGATCTGAAAGTATCTGTAAGTAATGGTAATGTTTTGATACATAGTACTGATAGAGCCATTGTCGTGTAAAATACTTCACTGTAAGTATTTTGAGTTATTTTGGTTTTGTGGTAAGTAGTTGAAATTCTGCCTGTACATATTTGTGAGCTGATGTAACAAAATAGTGGCAAATATGTATATTCAGACTGTGCTGTGGTCTAACTTTTGAAATACCATGAACTGATGCTGCCTTTTAATTGTAGTTTTGATACTAATTTTTGCTGGAAGGTGTTTTGCTGTATCTGTTTGTTTTGTTTGCTTTAATAATTAAGCTGGTAAATTATAAGGCTTTTTTTTTTTTTTTTTTTTTTTTTTTTTTTTTTAACCTACACGAGGGGCATTATTAACATTACTTACCCTGATGCACATAGATAACTGCAGAGTCTGGTAGAACTTGAATGAGATCAAAACAAGTTTTCTGTAGTGAGATGTTCAGAACTACACAGCCATTTATTTCTGTTTACATTAGACTCTTCTTTGTTGAATGAATTAGAAAAGAAGTTACTTTAACATTCATGCGTATTATGAGATGACAGTACTTTATTAATATTTTCCTTGCAAAATTGTGGCAGTAAAGAGAGATTGGATTCTAATGGAAGCAAGCATTATTTTTTTGATAGAGGTACCTTTCACCAATGTGCAGCCTCCAAGACTTCAGCTTTCTGAATGTGTAAGGGACCACTTTGTCCACTGATTTAGGTTTCTAAATATTCCTCCAATTTATTTCCAGAGCATACTGAGGTAAAATAGGTTTCTACTGTAGAGAGTTAACTTAGAAATTTAGTTTTCAGATCATTGTGACAGCTTTTCCAGTATTGTCCTGCTTGTTTGCATGAGTTTGTATCGGTGACTTATAGCATTTTTTCTACCCTTTTATTCAGTGTAGTTAAGGAATGTGAATGTGTGGAAGTGGTGGTATGGAAAGTCAGGAGCTAGTTTTGGTCTCTGGGCAATGTTAAATCTTTTGGGGGACTTTAACTTTTGCTAGAGATACTTGAAAAAGTCATTCTGAAGTTATGGTAAATTCTACTTCCCCCAGTATTAACTGTTAATCTTTAGATGTAGAATTGCTGGCTGTGACTAGCAGTGTCATGGCCTTTGTATTGATGCACAGTTTGTAGTGCTGTAGTGTGATGAAATTGCTGCAATGGTGATAAAAAAAAAAATTGCCCAATTTTTTTTTTTTTTTTTTTTTTTTTTTTTTTGTAGCTCTAACTTTATATCCTTTTCTGCAAATAGCGTGGGCATTAATGATACAAACTTGTTGCCTCCATCCCAAGTTGAAATGCAAGTTATGAAATATGAGAAAGTAAATAAGATTTTTTACAGGTATTATAGTGCAGTAAGAGCAAGTTGATTTGAACAATTTTGTTAGCTGATTTAGCTTGGATTAAAATGTCAATTAGCTCTTTTGTTTAAAAATGGAGTATGAATAGCTTACTGCTTTCTCCCACCAAGTCTATCTGAATAAATAGTCTTTTCAGTCACCAAATGTGTGGCCTCAATTTCCTGGCTCAATAACTTATGCAGATAACTTCATTTAATGTGGTATGGAACAAAGCTGTTTCTGGTATTTTTGACTGCCTTTGAAATGAAAGGATGTGAGTCCTTCTGTTAAGGAAAAAAGCATAGCTACATCTTCTGTGAAAACATTTAATTAAGAATTGTGGTTTTGGGCATTATGTTCCAAATATTCACACTTAATCAGATGCTTCAAGCAACAGTTTGCTAGCTAACGAGGTTTCTTTTAGATAACTTAGTCTTGTTTTCTGTAACATACTTAAATTATTCTCTGTTAATAGTATATGTTATGTTATACTGATTCTGGCTCATAATTAGCAGATCATTTTATGACTGCTTTACTGACATGCAAATTCAGAGAGCAAACAAGAAGAAATAACAATATGATCTTGTATTCTGCCATTGTATTAATAATACTGAAAAGTTTATTAATGCAAACATCCCCTACACTATTTGCCATCGAAAGAGATGAGTTGATTTTAGAGTTATGTATTAGTTATTAGTTATTGTGCAGTCATCCTTTTGGTAATTTCAGAACACTTCTCAGAATATACTGAGTAAGACATTCCGTGTTGCTTCACCTTCAGCTGTGTAAAATTTTGTTTCCTCCACTATCAGAATACCTTATGGCTTTTTACTGTCATCTTCGTAGAGATAGCTAGTGCATAATTGAGGTGCATTGCAGAGATTAAGGAAGTCACCAGTACAGGAGTGTAAGGTAGAACAATTTAATGGAGCAATTGTCTTTTTCCTTTTTTTTTTTTTTAATAAAGGTTATAATAAAAAGCTGTATAACCTTTATTTAAAAAAAAAAAGGAAATTCTCTTTTTAAATACACTTGAATACTTAAAATACATGTAAATTCTTTACTCATATTAATCTTTTGAACTTATTTTAAGAGGCTTTAACTGTTTTCATTTTGAGTTTTTTTGCTCCACGACTTAGGAGAATTTAGTTCTCTGACAGTTCTAGGTTTAGTCTGTATTAACTACATGACTAATGAGAAGGAAAGGTTTATTTCTCTATGAAATAAAGTTCTAAAATACCCTTATGGTGGTTGAAGATGTATTCCTACTTCTGTCTATAAATATTTCATAGGATAATGCATTATTGGTTTGTTTGTTTGTTTTTTGCTTTTATAGCAAAAAATTACATTGTAGTTCTAAGCAATAACATTCTTCAATCTTTACATGTTTCTTGTGTACCCTTGACACTTCAGAATCCCAAATGGGACCTTCCACTTAATGAAATGTTTTTTTCTTATTGTTTTAATTAATTTTGTAGCAGTATAGTTTCTGTTTGTTTTCCAGAAGTATTGTTGACTACACAGAATAGTGTTAAAATAGTTACATTATGACTCTCTAAAACAAGGGTGTCCAACCTTTTGGCTTGCCTAGGTTGTTTGTTTAGTGAGTAGAAATTGTCTTGGACCTTACATACATGTGTAGTTCCAGAAGTTATATCTCTATTTCCATAGAAATGATAACAGATGGAAAAAGCACGATAACACTACTTGATAAAGCAAATTCTCAACTACAAAACACTGGTTTTCAATGTGGTCACCACCATTAGCTGTGCATTTTCACCAGCTCTGAACCAAAGCCTGCATGCTGTATTCATAACCATCTGTACCAGCAAAGGTGACCCGCTGTCACCACAGCTAAAATGTACCACCCACCACCTCCCTGTGCACGTATTCACTGTTTGGTCTCCAGTAACGTTCAGCAGGCATTGGTGAATGTCACTGGGTGCAGTCTTTTCTGCATGGCATTCAGTGACACGCCTTTGTTTCATATGCACTTCCATGTCAGATGCGATTTTGTCAGACTGCCCCTCTGCTGCCATCTGTAATATGGCATCAAAATATAATGGAATACTGGTGAGAAGGTTTAATCTCTTCTGCAGTACCGCCAACATCCACCTCTGATGTTATGGGCCAGCATAATAAAACAGGAGGCATTACTTTTGGAGCAGCCCTCACAAAAAATACCGTGTTGTTAATCTGTAAGTAACAAAACATTTAATCTTACATATTTTTCTTAAAACACTAACAAAAAAAAAAAAATATATATATATATATATATATATATATATATATATATATATATATATATATATATATATATATATAGAAAGAGGAACAAAAACGTAGAACTAGTGGGATGTTGGACCTTGTTTTTGTGAGACTAACGTCTGGTTCGATGGCAGTGGCTGCAATTCTTAGTGAGCTCTCAGACTGCTCGTCTGAGGTATTTGCTGACATCTTACTCTTCTTGTCCATCAGCTTTGTAAACAATTGTTCAAAATGTGTGTACTCCCAAAACACCATGATATGATTAAGGTGTGATTGCTAAGCAAAGGATATTTTTATAAAATACAGATTATGAAAGTCCAGTTAAGAGACATGAACAGATTTTTGAGTTGAATGTCTGATTGCAACTCTATGCATTCCATGTGAAAATTTTCAAGTCATTTGTTTGTATCAACCAAGAATGGTCTCAAAACTTAAATCAATTTATTTATTTATTTTTGTAGTCTTGGAGCCCCAAGCTATGGGTTTAGGTTGGATATAAGGAAAAAGTATCTTACAGTAAGAGTGGTGAGGCCCTGGAACAGGTTGCCCAAGCAGGTTATGGATGCCCCATCTGTGGAGTCGTTCAGGCTGGGGGGGCTCTGTGCAACCTGATCTGGCTGTAGGTATCCCTGTTCATTGCAGGGGAGTTGGACCAGATGGCTTTTAAGGATCCCTTCCAACTCCGAGGAAATAGTTATTCTGTGGTTGATCTTGATCCTTTGAGATCCCTTCCAACCCTTCCAATTCTCTGATTCTGTTTTCAAATTCCTTTATCAAAACAGAAAGCACAGCTATGTATTCTTTGTTCAGAGCCCTGCGTTTAGGCAGTGTATCAACATGCATACAACATTAGCCATCACTTGAGCTGGCACTGCACAGCACTGCTGTCCCTGTGCCCTGCTGTCAGTCAGCAGTGTTAATAGCACACTGATGCCTTGCCTTGATTTTTAGATCGTTTTCTTTCCTACACTGAAAATAAAACTAATCTCAGTGTACCTTTTCATTAAGAAAGGAAAATCTGGTAACTTAAAACAAGAAAAAATGTAGTTTGTAGCTGTTTTCATTCACTTATGATATCATATGTGATTTTGTGAGCTATTAGGGTGGCTGCATTCATTTTTATTAATGAATCTACATGAGTTTAAGATCTCTTAATTTTGAGTATATGTTCATTTTGTTGGTTTCTGTTGACTGTTAATTCATGTTCAATGTGTCATCCTTTACCCACTTGGAGAACTGTATGCTCCATAGAAAGAGAAAACCATTTGTGCCAACACTTTGCAGATAATATCTAGTGACATCGTTTCTCCCTTTATGGCCTTCCATTAATTTTAGAACTTTCTTCAATGGAGCCAAGAAATGAACATGTTTTCTCCAATACATTGCTTATCAAAAGCTAGAGAGTATATTTCCTCAGTTGTCAGTTTTGTGTATGCAGTCTGGGTTTATTACTGTTAAACCATCAAGTGGTTTAGAGCAGAACTTGATTCTGTGCAGATTAAAGTGTTTATGTGTTTTTAAACTACGCATATTAAATGTTAAAATGTAGCCTAATAGGGTTTTTTCCGGTTTTATTAAAATATTGCTGTCATTATTATTTACAGAAATTGCTTTGCAAGTGGTTTTTCTATGAGTCGATTAACCTTCATATGCAGCATTATTTGATATTGATTTCTCAATCATGGGACGAAAGGGTAAGAAGTCTCGTGCTGTTTATGCATGCAAGTGTCCTATTTTTTTATGCATGACAAAGAAAGATTGATTTGGGGAGGGGTTAAGCTTACCAGTATGTGATTAAATGCATGCATCTGTGGAAAGACCAGAGTAAACTGCTTCTAAAAATGTTTTGGCCTGCCCTTTATATGGCCTATGAGCTATTTTTCCTGTCTCTGCTATGTCACAAGGATCCCCAATGGTTCTGAGAAAGTCAGATAACTAATGAATTCCTGATGACAGAAGTTAACTGTGTACATAAATCTTGGCTTTCAAGGAATGCTGTTACATTTCTAGAAAATGACATCATTCAAGATTAATTCATACAGCAGTTAGACAGGAGTGAGTAGAAAGCTGGGGGTAAGTAGGTGAATGAGACTTCACCTCATCTAGTAAGTTGTAGATTTTGGCTGATGATTGTATCCAAAGGGGAACAGCTCTGAATTTTGGTATTTGAAGGTGCTGAACAATCAAAGTTCTGCTTAATTCCATATTTTGTGTTTATGCCTGTGAAGTATCTTAGCAAATTCTGTTTTTTCATAGTTGATGTATTCAAGGAAACAACTGATGACAATAGTACCCCTGCTGACTGAAAGTTTACAAACCTTTTGATACCAGTGTAGAGGTTGGCATGCGATTTTCCAACAGCTGTATGTTATAATTTTTTATATTTCAAAATCTAAAGCAGTTACAGAACTATTGTCTAACAAAAATGTATTTACGAATCTTAAGACTACTAAGACGTCTTGAAATTAGGGAATTCTCAGATCGTCTACAAATAAAATATAAAAAGCAATTTAATTAAATCTATTATTGAAATACTTGGCTTTTTTTTCTTTAAATATGTATTTGTCTAGAATGAATATTGAAGTATTCTGATGTGCCTGCTCTTAGTTCTCAAGAAGAATGTTTCGTGGATGTTCAACTGCTGACCCTTTGATGATTTACATGTGCCATGTGAAACGAGCATTACTGAAGTGCTCCTGTTTTGAATTTAAGAACTTTGGCTTTTTTAAAGTACTGAATTCTTCTAAACTAAATTAATGATGGTAAAAATTAATGAGTAAAAGGTAATCTTCCCCAATTATTGGGGTTTGAATATATCTTTATAAAAGATAAAGATTTGATTTCAAATACATTTTTTGTCTCTTTTTAAATTCAATGACTTAAAAATAAAATTATATCAGAATTATAAAGAAGAAAAATTAGGAGAAACGTTGTCTGAACACAGTGGAAAGCTTCCTCTATCAGTTATTTTAAATGTAGTAAATACTGTTAAGTATTTGAGTTGTGAAAAGTCTAGTGATTTTTTTCCCCACAATTAGGTTTTTTAATTTAGCACTAGAGCACTTTCATCTCCATGCTTGCAGGGTAAGAGTTCCCAGCAGTTTCAGTTCTGAGCATTTTGCAAAAATGACAAAGCAGGTGGGAATGTATCAGCACGGGTCAGATCAGTTCCAGACCATTTTTCTGCTTGTCTTGTCCTAACTATAAAAAGAAGTAGCTTACCCAAATAATAGAAAAAAAAAAAGATATGAAAAAGTCTTAAGTCTTCTGGACAGGGCCTTCAAGATGTATGTTCTACCATTGCTTTTGCTGTTCTGATAATCATTCAGACTCTAGTAGCAGCTGCACTATTTATTCTGGTTATTATGGAACATATGGATTGAAGCTGGTACGCTTCATAGAACTAATGGAGAAGATAAAATATCCTTGTGATTGTTAATAATTCAAATTAAACCAGAAGGTTTTCTTTAATGTAATTTCTATCCTTCACGTGTGAATTAACAACTGTTAATGTTGGAAAGTTGTTACATGAGCTTCTATTTGCTTGATTTAGCACTAAGCTGATTTTTAGTGGGGGTAGAATGAACTATAATCGGACTGTCTTCAGGGAAGAAGTTGTGTACAGTGTAATATACAGGCAGATCTGGAGATCTATTCTTAATAATTTATGAAGAGACTTAAAATTTTCTAGCACAAATAATTCTAGTATTCTGTAAATACAGTCATATAATCAAATCGGAGTATTAGTTTTTGTTAATGCTTCCTGAGAACATTGAATAGGTAGAGGTAGACTCTCTAGGGCTGAAAATCAGTTCAACTGAGACAAGAGGTTGTACTTAATCTTGTGTGTCTTCTGTGACTGTCTTTCAAGTAATATTGCAGTATTTTGTTTAGCATTTGATTTTTTTCAGTAAACTCAATGCAATATAAATGTTTTGCTGCTTAAGAGGAGGAGATGTCTTAGCACGTTTTGGACTCTGTGTGCCTCAGAACTATTGCAGCATTGAGTTTTCTCAATGTGGGTGACATGGTATATTCTTACGCTGCTGTCTATGCTTTTTATGTACAGTGAGAGAAAATACATAATTTCTGTAATATGTTATTTAGATACTGATATGAAGAAAGTTCTATTTTAATAAGGAAGTGTTTGTCAAATTTCTGTATAGGTACTGAAGTTTACAGCTGAGCGTACTTAAATGAGAGTAAATCTATGAGGATGTGCAATGGGCAGAGAAGCAGGAAAAGTCTAAAACTTGAAAGTAGAAGTGGGAGTGGGAAAAGGACTGGGAAGGGTGACATAGGGAATATTCCTGTTGGCTGTCTGTTTGGCTACCTGGAGCTGGGAGTAGGAAAAAAAAGTGTGACCAGCTTAAGCATCTTGGCAGGGCTTTTTAGTCTGGACTTAGGTATCAGCCATGAGCACTTGTTAAGGTGTTTAGCCAGGTATACAGATAAATATTTTTACCTGTAGTTTACCAATCGTGACTATCTTGAGATACTGCTAGAAGTTTTCCAAAGGGCAGCAGTAATCTTCTTGCAATAGTTTTGCCTCTTGTACATCTCAGAGACTTCTTGTTGCCAGCCTTTGGTCATGTTGCTGCTTGTCCTGTTATCCTTCAGCCTTTAACCAAGGCAGCTGTAGTGTCCTTCTGATTCAGGCACAGTGCCATGGCCTGCAAAATGCTCTTCCAGGTTAGGTGTTACTCCCTACTCCCAGCAATGTGGGAACTGAGTGGTGCTAGTAGAATGCAAATGCTGTAGCCTCTCATCAGTGACATCCTGTAGTGAGTGTAATATAAGGATGTTGTTCTTTGTACTTTGCTCAGCTGAGTTAGAGGAAAACTTAGAGTGAGGGTGAAGCCAGGCTGAGCAGGACAGTCCATCTGATACTGGGAAGTTCTCTGCCAGGGTCAGCACTGTGCTGGCAGATACGGTTCTGCTACAGCTGCGAATCTCTGGAGAAGTCAGAGAGAGAGAGAAAAAGTAGGATTGGTGGGAGTTGGTGAGAGCAGGAGGAGGCTGCAATGATTATGTCAATTCTTCTTTATTTATTTATTCTGAATTAAATAGTAGATATACTACCATCAAATTTAAATTTTAAAAGGATATCCTGGCTCAGTGTGCTAATGGATGTGGCCCTTAAGTGCAGCAGGTATTTTGTCAATGTTTATGATGACTCTGCTCTATGTTGTACTTCTGCTTGTCTGGAGGGAGAAAAAATGCATATTCACGTGCCTTAGAGGCTGCACAAGGTATTGTGAGTTCTCTTTTCCTAACCCTGCGTCTTCACTACAGTATTTTTCCCGTGTCCCCTTTTTGTCCTGATTTATGAAACGTTGCTATAAAATCAGTATTTTTATAAATAGGGATATCACGACAAGCTCATAAAGGAGGGAGAAGAAGAGGTATTATCAACCAGAACTCATTTCCTGACTGCAAACTCTGAAAGCAGGAATGAAAATTGTACTTGTCCACAATATTATCAAACATATTATTAGTATTAGCTATAATGGGAAAGAGTCAAGGAGATTTATGCAGATGTGTATTTCCAGATGTCTTTCCTGGAGTGGAAGTAATAAAATTTGGTGGGTTTTTTATTGTTTTAGTGTTAAGAAATAAATGACCTTGTTATTGCCAGTAGAAATACAAGTAAGGACAAGAAGCAAAATGCATAATAAGTCATAGCGATTCTCTCACTGGAACTAGATTAATTTTAGATAATAATGTTTTAAAAATAGAGAACTCTCATGGTATCTCAGGGTAGGAAAAGAGGAGGTGATATTGAAGAGAACAGAAATGAACAAGTTAACAAAGTTCCCATGTGAAAACAACAAAGGTGGGAGAAAGAAGAGACAGCATGGAAACACTGTAGGCAGTGGAACTTGTGAGAAAGAATGTAACCAGAGAACTTGCTGTAATGGAAAACTTTCTTTTAATGGATTAGAAGTCTTTAAAAGGCACCATCCCAAAGATAATATCTTCTCTGGGGATTTCTTTTAATTGCTAATGCGTCTGAAAAGAGTGCTTTGTTGAAGAAGCTAAGTGGTAAGCTTTATTTAACTAGAATTTTTAATATTTTTTTTAATATGTTTCTTACAAGGTGCTTGATGTGTGTTGTCATCTCTTGTTTTTATGGAGTGGTAATAGATTATTTTTGTTTTTACTTATTTTTGCATCTTCCCATATTGGTCCAAGTATAAAGGCACTGGTCTTGAAGTTGTATAAAACCAGAATTAGCTGTACGAATTTACTGTAAGGGAAAAAATGAGTTGTTTTTTGTTTGTTTGTTTCAATTTGATTAAGCACCAAAATATTAAATGTACAGTGGTCAAATGTAAGTATTGGATGGAATTTCTCACATTTGCTGTTGTCTTGAGATTTTGCTATCATGGGGGGGTGAGAAGCTGACTACTGCATTCTTGAGGGGGAAATTGGATCTGTATGGTGGAGGTTTTATTTGCAGCTTCTCAGTGGGGAGAGGATAGGGACCAGCTGAGTAGAAGGCAAATGGTGCTGGAGTAAGAAATGGCGAATAAGAGGTGATTTACATGATGAGTCCTCTGTTCTCCCCTGGAGCACAAGAGGGACACTGTGCTGGCTGATAAGCACCTCCTTAGAGCTTTTGTTCTTTTTATAGAAGGTTGAAGAATATTTCTAATTAACTTCCTTATAGGGCCAGAATAATTTCGCTGTTCCAAAGTATTTGATCTGGTTTTAGTTCCAGAAGGGGAATGCCCTTGAAAATAGTTCCAGCTCTGAATTAGATTGGCTGATGCTAACAGTTCAGACCCAGCCAGGTAGGGCTAGTGTAGCTGTCAGTGTTAGTTTATGCACTTTCCTCTGGATAGTTGAAACAAATTTATTTTTGTGTACATTTATCATCCCAAATATAAGAAAATAACTAAGAGTTATTTGTGTTATGCAAGTGATTGTAAAGTAGAAAATAAAACAAATGAGATGATAGAAAATAATGGGAAGCTGGAAAGTAACTTCAAAACTGCTTACCTCAGAATGGAATTTCTCCCTGATGTACCATGCCCTTTGTGATCAAGGATGTTAAGGATTAAAGTTCTGTAATCCTGGCTTACGTTTTCAAATATTATCAGAAAGAATGTTAATTTTACCAACCTATTTAAAATTAAAGAACCACTTTACATTTAAATCTTTCTGTTTAAAATGCCTTTATACTTAACAATGTGTCTTATGTATTATTTTTTGGCTATTATTCAGCAATATAAGCGAGGTGTTTTGCCAAAATACACATCAGTCTTCAGTGATAAATTTGGTTGTGGCAACCGAATGACTAGAAGTTTTTTTAAATATATGCTGATGTTTTTCTCTGTTGTTGTGAAAGTGAGAAAGCCGCATGTTCAGGTGAGGCTGAGGTAGTTAAACTGGCTTTATTCAGTTTTATGTGGTGAGATGTGAATCCTACATTGACAGTATAGTTTTTTTCTTTTTGTTTTTCCTTATGCTTGGCTTTGTTAACAGAATTTGATACTGAAGTTTTTCACGTGTTTGTTGGCTTTATGTAGATGTCACAGAACTAATCAGATAAGCTTACAGTATCACAGCCCTCTCGTGAAGTAACTGCTTCTATGCTAGTGTGAGAGAGCAACTTTCTGAACAAGGACAGAGACCAGGGAGTGAGATCATATCCAGGATGAGGCAGTATGTTCAAGTTCCAACTATTGAGCAAGAAAAAGCCTATGATTATAATTCTGCTTTTGAACCAAGACCGTGTATGTGTTTGGGTAGGTGAAACAATCGTTTTTTGATTAAGTAGACTGTTTCTTGCTATTGATGTTGTATAGAATAAATGCTTGTAAAAAACAATATTCTTGCAGTTGGTAAATATGTGCAGCTGTAGCTTTAACATATGAAATGTGGGTTATGGGATTCTTTGAGCAGTAGATAAAATGCATTTTTTAACTTGGAAAATCCCATTGTTGTTGAGATATAAATGTACGTGTCTGTGTGTTTGTATGCTGTTTAAAACTTTCACATTGGCTAGCTTATAACAGTGCAAGCTTCTCTGTAGATTTGATGTTAACTTTTGTATTTATTTGTATTAAATGACTTAAAGATGGGAGATCATTAAATGCAAATTATGCCTGGTACCGAAAGGAAATTATCAGTGGAATTTGGGTGACAAATAAAAATTTGTCAGCTCAAATTGGAATATGTTTCTTTTACCCAGCTTACTGACTGCAACCTGCAGAGCTGCAGAACAGTCTGAAGTGAATCTGTTTTACTTAGATCAGAGATATCTGGGTTAAATTGGTACTGAAGAAACAAATAATCATTTTTCAGTGGCTTCGCTCCATTTAGTAGTGTTCTTCTTTCTTGGGTTAGGTAGTGAAATGTTTCAGGATGTTGTTTGTTTAAGTTCAGTGTGCTGTTAACATGTATTAATAAGACATGATTATTCTGTGGTATTTTTTAATTCTTTCTTTTTCCTGTGATTTTTTTACATCTATTCCATATGTTTCCTGCAATTTTTTTCATCAAAGCCTGTCTCATGACTATTAATTGTCTTGGTTATTTGTTTTGTGTTTTCTTCTTGTTTCTTTTCCTGCCTTTGAGAGCTTCAGTATTTTAGTAGTGTTCTGTTCAAATTTCTTCACTCAAAAAACCCTCTAAGACTGAAAACTTTGGTAGATTAGCTCTACCTTTCTAATACTTGAATGTTCTGTTTAAATGAGAAAATTATGTTAATGTGATTTAAAGAAATAAAAATATATGAATTTTAATGTTGATAGTGAATACTTTGAAGAGTTTTTTATCTCCTAACTGTTCTGTGATTAAATAGATAACAATGTAAAGATACTACTGAAAATCCAAGAAAGGTAGGTTTTTCAACTCTGGTGCTGTACACTTATTTGTAGGCCTTTTCTGATCTCAAAATTGACTGTATACCTTTCATTAGAAGATCAGTAATAGAACACTATTGGGTTTCATTTAACTGAAACTATCTGGTTAGGCTGTGAGATGACCTTGTATGGTGCTATCTGATATCTCACCCTTCTCAGTTGAGAGTCTGTATCTGGGTTTTATGCTCAATTTACATGGCTACCATAGCTCTAAAATATTGTTTTCAGACTTAGTTTGTTGCAAGAATTTTCTTATTATATGAAGAGGGAGAAACAAATTCTAAAAGAATTTTTTGACCTCTACCTTAAGTTTAATATTGCATGATATCTTCTATAATACTGTGCTTGAGATAGCTGTAGAAAATACTACTATTATTGTATTAATATTTTGCTTTAACAAATAATGATTAAACACATTTTTACCTGGGAAATTTACCTTCTGTGAAGCAGAACACCAAGCATGAAAGCAATAGTCTGAAAAGTGTCGAGTCAGGTGCTGAGCTGTATATCTAATTAATGAAACATTCAACAAAGTTAAGTCTTATTTTGGTGGATTTTGATTGTTTACTTGAATTTCACAATACTGTGTAACATACTGGTCACTTAATAGGTACTCCTACCTTATTATGGTTTTACTTGATTTTAGGATGTTGCAAAACATTGGTCTTGATGGGATAAAATTGTACAGCTTTGTTGTAATATAAGTAGATTTTTAACCTCTTAATTCAGAGATATCTATATACGTTTTCCAGTGGCGTATGAAATGGCTTTGATTTTAGTTACTGAATACCTACATCTTTTGAATAAATGTGGAGTTTTACATTGATTAGTCCTCTAAGAGGGGGATGTCAACAGAAATAGTGCTCAAAGTACTTGGCAGTAGTAACAAAGTAGTGCTTCACAAATAAATCCTCAGTGTTACAGTTCTTTACTGCTTGAATATGTTTTGCTTTTATAGCTTTTTGAGGCCCTAATTTGCATTCATTTTACTGATTATACCCTCATCCATGACTTGAGTGAAAAGACTAGCTAAGAGAACTTAGAGTCAAAGTCTGGCTTCAAAAACAAAGATCAATCTATTGTAATTGTTTCCAAATAAATGAATTGGAAGAATGAAGTTGTCAGACTCTTAGTAGAATTCGGGCTTCTGTCTAGAAAATGGTAACATCATAAAGCAGTTTGAATAGAGGGTAAATTTACTCATGCAGAGCCTTGTAATCAAAAAGTACAGCAAAGGAAGGCTTAGTCCTGAACTTCCTAGATATTTTAGTAAGTATGGTACAAAACAGCTCTGATTTCTTAAGTAAAGAAATGCAGGTCCTGGTAGGTTTGTGTAATAGTTCTTAGCAATCTAATAATTTTGGAGATAAATTGTAAACAACAACGTTATCCCAAAGGTAACCTTTATTCAATTGCTGTTTTGAGTTGAATGTGATTAATCTTTTGCAGATTTTACTATTCTGAGCAAATAGTTTTTGGGTACATAAGAGGCTAGCTTTTTGTGAGACGTTTTTAAGGTACCTAGCTACACTGAATGCTGTAGGCAGCACGGTATGAAAGACTAGGCGTGATCTTCATGCAAACTTGGCATGTAATTAATTAGTGTATTATTGGACTTGTTTCAGCTCGGTGGTTTTTGTTCATCAGAGCTGTTTTAACATTGGTCTGAGACCTGACCAGAGAAATAGTCTGATGTTTCTACTGAAACATTTTAAATCCAATTTGCTGAAACGCTTACATTCCTTGGGAATAAATCCTCATCCTAAAATCCTCATAAATCCTAACGTGAATGGGACAAATATCTAGAAGCTTTTTCTCTGTATGTGTGTGTGCGTGCTGAATTTTGTTCACTTCAGATGCTATTTTTAATAGAAACTGGAGTTATTCCAAGGTACTAGTAGTCCTGAATCTTAGGGAAAAAAAAAAGAGAAATGCTTTCTTCTTAAGTCTCTGTTTACTAAAGTATCTTTTTAAACTAATAGAATTACAAGCTACATTTATAGCTATGATTGTCGATGTATGAATACAGTATCAGTGGGAGAGTAGAAATAAGGTCGAAAGAATACTTTCTGCCACTCCAGGTGACTTTTTTTCTGATGCAAAGGAAAACAGTGAAATAATGGAAGTAGAGAATCTTTTGTTGATTGTGCTTACATCAATTTATATGATTAACTCTAAAATACAGTGACGATTTCATTGAATTCTTAAAGGAGCAAATAGAATGTGTGTTTGGTTAGGTTTTGAAATGATCATTTAGAATGAACATAAAGGAGCAAGTGAAAGTAGTCTTGGTTTTTGTACTGCTAACTTTTGAAATTCCTTGGTCTTTCCATGTATTTTTTGGAATGGCTTGATGGCAGGTGCATTTCCAATGTTTGCATATTTTTGCAATTATTGCTTTATACCAGTTTTGCTTATATGACTTATCAATCTTTTTCAACTACCTTAATTTTACTTAAGTAGCAAGCACTATCTTTTTTTTTTTTTCTTTCTCTTAAGGTGAAATTACCAGAGTTCCTAAAATTTTGTTCTAAATTCTGGTGGCTACATCTCTCTGCAGGAGTGTGCTGCTGCTGTGCTGCTTTACGACCTCGTTACAAGCGTCTGGTAGATAACATATTTCCCGAAGATCCAAAAGTGAGTGATGACTTAAAATTGTAAAGGTTATTGAGAAGTTAATTTTTTTGTAGGGAACGCTTCAGCATTTATTTTTATTTTCACATTTCACAGTAAATTCTGCTGTAATGCTTCATATCTTTGACAGAGATTAGTAGAAAATTCATTTGGAGGGGAACCTCTTTAAATAGTTGACTAACTCCCTTATCAGAGCAGGGCAGTGCATACTGAAAAGAAAAAAGTATGTTTTCCTCAACTAAATGGAGATTTAATTAATGTTGGTATTCTACCACAGAGGTAGCATTTGACTTCATAACAATTTAGAACCATGAACACTTGTTTTGTTTGCGGATGTAAACACTTCATTTGAATAATCTCGGAGTTGTGTTAAAGCTCAATGATTATTCTCTGTTGAAATGATTTCTGAAATAACAGTTAATAATGCTTTTATCTGTACATAATCATGATTGTGCAGTGTAATGGAGTTTATTTATGGTGCTACGTTTTTTTAAATGTTTTATATCTTTTATCATGGAAAAAATGAGCAGAGCAGTCAGGATTTGTATAATGTTTGGATTATTATCTGCAGAGTACATGGGCTTTTCGTTAAAATGTATTGGTAATGAGTGCTAGTTACTGCATTGGTGTATGTTAATGGCTTTAAAGGGAACGATTTATGTGTATAGTAAGCACAGGAAACATGGAATCATATGGTTTTATAGCTTTATTGCAATCTCCTGACTTGATGCAAATATAGAGACCTCAAGTGCCTACAGTTGTAGTTTTACAGCTGTCTGTGAACATCTCCAAGCTGGTCCATGGTGTTTCACTGAATTGCAGGGCTTTGCTAAAATGTTAGAAGACTTGGTTGATAAAATGTGCTTACCTGCTACTGATCATGTTTAACACTTCAGCCATTTATTTGAAAAAGATAATGTTTAGAGAACTTACAGGAAAATAAAAATGAGGATGTCCATATCACAATTCACGTTGTAACTAATATATTAATTTCTGCCTGATCTTGTTTTCACAATTAGCTTTCAGGTAGCCTGTGTTTCAGCCTTGTCCAAGACATGACACTGAAGAAGTGAAAGGTTTAAAGTAAAATCTTGTTTTTACATAACATAATTTTTGAAGTTACTGGTTTTTGGAGCTAAAGCTTTTGGCTATTTTGCTTGAAAGTTACATGTTTTGTAATCTGAGTCAGATCTTTTACTCTGAGTAGCCAAAATGAAAGCACTTTAAAAGCTTCATAAATTCTGTAGATGTAATTATTTTTATTTGTTATTCTGTGTTCTTAGGATGGACTTGTTAAAGCTGACATGGAGAAGCTGACTTTCTATGCTGTTTCTGCACCAGAAAAGCTGGATCGAATTGGTGCTTACCTGGCAGAGAGACTGAGCCGAGATGTTGTCAGACATCGATATGGGTAAGGAAGTAAGTCACAACATTAAAAACAGATGCTAACAGGTAGCTGAACATAGGGTCAAATCAAAGATGATGAGTTTAGATGATAAGGTGTAGTCAGAAGGAGAAAATTATAAGTAATATGAGTATGATGTCCAAAAATATTGCATGCAAGAATTGGAAGAGAAGAGCAATATCCATCAGAGGCCATTGTCTTTGGTGTAAGTGATGTTAAAAGATATTTTTATAACTTTGTAGAATGGAAAAATGGCAACTTGTTAGGATAATTAATTATACTCATTTTCATTTAATTAGAATGTGCTCTCACTGTGCAGAATTGTGGATAATTTGATGGCTTTCCTTTAGTGGGATTTGGATTGGGAAAATGTAGAATAGAAAGTTGGGGTCTATAGTTGAAATCAAAATGTTCTAAATAGAACTGTTATTACTGTATTTATTCCTTTGAAAAATCCTGTTTGACATAGTATAGAAATTACCAATTTCTTCTTTAGATCCTGTGAAAGATGTACCTTCATCCTTTCTTGTCTAATTTTTTTCATAGTGAAGACTTAATGATAAATGTTGCACATGCGTTTATGTTAGTTTCTCTACAATTAATTTTCAGATATGTTTTAATTGCCATGGAGGCATTGGACCAACTTCTAATGGCTTGCCATTCTCAAAGCATAAAGCCGTTTGTGGAAAGCTTTCTTCATATGGTGGCCAAGCTTCTGGAATCAGGTGAACCAAAGCTGCAAGTTCTTGGAACTAATTCTGTGAGTAAACTTGGATGCTAACTTAAACTAAGTTTTTGCTTATTTGTTAAGGCAAAATAGTTTCAGAATTGACAAAGTATCTGTCAGCTACATGAACTGAGAAGGTTCTGCGTGTGGTGAGATAGACTGTTTGGGCACAAAACATTTACCAGCTAGAGGCAGAAAAACCTGTTTCAAACTCTTTTGATGGTTGGGCTCATTCTCTGCAGAAATAACTTCTTCTGGAAGGAATAGGAAAGCTGTTTTATGGATTCTTATTTTGAGTCTTTGACAGACCTAAAGACATTGTGTAGATAAGGCAATGTTTTATTTCTTTCAAGCAATAAGAGAAGTGATGCGAGAAAGAGGAGATAAGTTCCTTTTTCATGTAATCTAATGTAAAGTAACTTAGATTTAAATCTTGATTCTTCTTGAACTGCTGCAGAAAAAACAGACCTTGCATTTAATGCAGGTTGTTGTTGCTAGCTGTGAGGAATGTTCTTTGTGGATTCTGTAAAATTGTTGGACTTTCCTGTGGGCATGATTCCTAGCTCATGAAATTAAATGAAGTTGTACTTCAGGGAGGCAAGAAGGTCTATTAGAGTGATATGACTCTGGTATAGAATTTCCTCCTAGATTTGAACACAAAGGATTCTTGCTGTGACAAAGGGGAGAAGCTTCCCCTTGTACCTCAGACCACCAGGGCAGTTTTACTGACAGGAAATGTGTTTACACTATATATATGTATACATACATACATATACATACATACATATACATACATACATATACATACATATATATGTATATATACACACTTACATATGAGTGTGCATGTATACATGCATAATACATAACATGATAAAAGAGTCCATCTCCAGTGGCAGAGTTTATCAGGGATTTTAGAGACAGGACAAGAGCTAACAGTTTTAAACTTAAAGAAGGTAGAATTAGATCAAGTATAAGCAAGAAAGTCTTTACTTATAGGAACCTGTTGCCCTGAGAAGCTGTGGATGCCCCATCCCTGAGATTGTTCAAGGATAGGTTGGAGGGGATCTTCAGCCTGACAAAGCTGATCTGATGGGAAGGTGTCTCTGCCATTATGTCCCTTTTAACTCAAAGTATTCTGTTTCTCTGTATGTGTCTTCTTTAATATCTTTGAGCTCTACTTCCCTGATTTTTTTTTTTTTTTATTGTAAAAGCAGTGCCTTGGCATGGTCCCTTATAGAATTAGAAAAAAGCTTTGGAACTTATTTTCACAGCTGCCAAATGGAAGATGTGTATCACTGTCCAGTTGTTTAAAATCCTTAGTGATAAACAGTTACTGTAAACCTCCACTTTGGTATACAAGGCACACATCACTTCCAAATGAATACTGAACAGAAGTTCACATTACGGTCATCTGTTTGATATCGCTGTCTATTCCTAATGAGGCATTTTATGAGCAGAATGGGTCAATAGATTTCCTAAATTAGGAAATATTTCTTGTTTTTCTGTCTTGAAACTTGGTAAGCAAAAATGAGATGTTAAATTCTGTTAGGAGAGTGAATATGTGGATCTTCAACAGTATTCCAAAGGCTAGTTTTAGTCTATTATGCTAATTTCTCTGGATGCCCCATATAGTCAATAGAGAGAAAAGTCAATTTGTGTTAACTCTAGACGAGAAAACTCTTTATTGGCAATGAAATTGTCTTTTACTGAAGACATTGGCCTACTGGGATCTTAAATAAATTTGATGTCAGGCATGGAGAAGGTTTATCATCCCATTTATCCTTTTATAGCTTTTTTTTTTTTCCTCCCAGATAAAATATAGATGGTGAAGTATAACTGAATTATCCTTTATGTGCTTCAATTATTTTATTGTACCACTTTGAAGAGGAAACTGGTACTATCTGAAATAGCTATGAGTAAAACATAAATTGGGGAAAAGTCAGTATTTGGGAAAATTTCTGTATTTTTTTGTTGTTGTTGCTGTTGAAAATGATTTTCACACTAGCTTCTGCTTATAATCACAGTCATATTCTCTATCTTTATAAGAATATGATGATTATTTTCCATTCCAAAGGTGACTTACAAAGATTCACAGGAATATAAAGGCACTTATGACTTTCAAGTAAGAGTCAGCTGTCTTAATTGTTGAATGTTTTTTCTCAGCCTCCCAAACAGACTTTGCTTCAAATTAAAAAAAACCAAAAAAAAAAACCAAAAAAAAAAAAAAAAAAAAAAAAAAACCAACAAAAAAGCCAGACTTATTTACTGAAAGACTTCTTGAAGTTTGAAGTCTTGGAAAGACCTGGAAGCTGCTGATGGCGCCTTCAGGGTTTTTCCGTAACTTGTAAATCTTAGGTTCTTGGAGGCAGAAATTTTTCAGTTTGGTGCTCCATGGAGGGATCCTTAGCTGTCTTTCCCACTCCTCTGTATGAAACACTGCTCATCACACCAGGACTCTGTGTGTGCTACACTGACAAGTTATGGGGATGTGGTTTGGGGGCATGGTGGTGATGAATTGATGGTTGGACTAGATGATCTTAGAGCTCCCTTCTAACTTCAGTGATCCTGTGTCTTACCAAAAAAGCCCGCAGAGTTTGTATTCATCTCTTTGACTTTTAAACCTATTTTTTTTAAATTATTATTATTTATTTACATTTAAAAATTAAAGCTGAAGAATACTATTCTGGAAAAACAATTGTTTTGATTTTTTTATTTATGTATTTCTTGTGCCTGCCCTTCAAATTAGTGAATTATTTTCTGATTTTTTACATTGCATTTGTAAGTAATTACTAGAAATTCTTACTACATTTGTAAGTAATTTCTTCCTAGAAATTTTTTAATAACATAACTGTAAACCTGCTTACACAGATATTTGAGAACAGGTGGAATTGAATAGTGAACTGTTTCATTTTTGGAGTAGAAGAGGTTTCAAATTGGCAGTATCTGTAAAATACAGAAAGTCTGTTTCTGTCATGGTAGATATTTTTATTAACCGTGTGCTAAGACAGCATATGCTGGTGGGGAAAAAAATGTGGTAAGAAAAACTGAGACTTCCTTTGCCTACGTAATATTGAATCTGAAAGCTGATTGTAGTAAATTTATTGTTCGGAAATTTATTGAAGTGCTTAATTTCTCTCTTGTTACCGAAATTCTGTAAATCGGCTTAAAAAATTATGTAGAATATTTGTATCTCCCTTTGTACAAATAATTAAATGTGTTGTTAGATCCATGGTTGTTATACTATTAGAGTTAATTCATTTTGTCTGCTCTTCTTAACCAGGAAGAGTAAGCATCTCCAAACTCCCTGAGAGGAGGTTGTGGCAAGGTGGGGGTTGGCCTCTTCTCCCATGTAATTATCAATAGTTAAAGGGAATGGCCTCAAGTTGCACCAGGGGAGGTTCAGGTTGGATATTAGGAAAGAATTCTTCTCAGAAAGAGTGTTCAGGCACTGGAGTGGGCTGCCCAGGAAGGTGGTTGAGTCACCGTCCCTGGAGGTATTCAAGAAACATTTAGGTGTTGTATGAAGGGACATGATTTAGTGGGGAAATATTTGGTGACAGGTGAACAGTCAGACTGAATGATCGTGGAGGTCTTTTCCAACTTTGGTTCTGTGATTTCGTGTAAAGAAAGGTAGAAGAAATTTTTTACTTAGAATGGTGAGGGTCAGGCTTACCACAGGCTGCCCAAAGGAGCTGTAGATGCCCAATCCCTGGAGATATTCAAGGGCAGGTTGCCTGGGGACCAGAGCAGCCTGATCTGCTGGGTGACAACCTGCTAATTTCTAAATCACTAATTTGTTACTGAGAAAACTTTTCTTTTCATTGTTAATTGTCATTTTAGTACTGCATTTATGAGGTTAATGGTACCCAGTGCTGCACACAAAATGGAGCACAGGAGGTTTCTTCTGAACACCAGGAAACATTTCTATGTTGTGCAGGTAGCTGAGCACTGGCACAGCTTTCACAGAAAGGCTGTGGGGTCTCCTCATCCTTGGAGGTGTCCAAAAGGCAGCTGGACATGACCTTGGGCCCTGTGCCCTGGGTGTCTGCTTCAAGAGGGTCTAGATGGACTCAGAGGTCTCTGCTGTTCTCAACCATTCTGGAATTCTGTAGCTGTATGAATCTGGTGTTTGAACCTTGAAATATTTGTTCTTTCTATAGTTGCTTACTGCAGTGCCTGTATACGTTCACACACTTCTTGTTATTCCTATGTGATAGTTTCCTCATAATATAGTAGCTTTTTCTGTAATTATCTATATCATCTCCCCACTTCAAATGAAACATGAGAAAAATTCAGGCTATCAAAGATAGAAGTTGGAAGCTCAAATATCAGAAAATACTGCTCAGATCCAGCCTACACATTTTACAGATCGTCACTTTAATGTAACTTAGATTTAAATATAATGCATTTTGATTCTTCTTGAACTGCTGCAGAAAAAACAGACCTTCTTTAGAGACATTCAGAGGGTGTCAAAGCTTCTGTCCCAACATCTATTTTTTCTACAGATATGAAGTATTGGCTATCTCAGAGTGATAAGACAGCATAATTGTACATAAGTAATTATGTCTTTGGGAGTTTAATTTCAAAACTTGCATGATTTACTCATAGGACTTGTGCAGTCTGTTTCTCCCTGGTAATATGATTCAACTTTCTTGACTCAATCCTGGATAAGCATTTTCTGAAAAACCTGCATTTTCTGAAAATGTTCCTGCCTTAGTGGTAGATTTATAAGGTTTTATACTACTTGAATTTTATTGATTTCAAAATTAATGGAAATAGATACTAGCAATGTAAGTACCTTGTTGTACCTTCTGTATTGTGTAATGTTTGTGTTGGAAAAGCTTCCAAAATGTCAGTATGCTATTGCAAGCATTTACTATGATTGACAGACATGTTTATATCTATATATATTAAAACAAAATAAGAAAGCCTACTTTAAACATATCCTAGGCAACTGCTTGAAATTTCATTTAAAAAATCGCCTTTTTAAAGTTAAACAGTTTTTGTGTTTTTGTGTTTGTGTTGTGCTTGAAAATATCTCAGATGCTTAGGAGTCAGATGTTGTAAGTTTAACAGCTATAACATTTTAAGAACATCACTTCCCAGCAAGTAGGAAGTATAGACTAATATGTACTGTGGAAACTTGTTCATGACAGTGCAACTCGTAACAGTCTTATGACTGTTAGATTTCGTGTGACCTAAATATTTAGTCATCTGAATGCTAAGCCTCGAAATCACTTGGAAGTGCTTTATGTTTGGTGGATGAAATTATTATATATTGGAGGAAATCATTCTCTCTTTCTGGATATTTAACTGTGAGCATTGTTTTAAGAGGCCGAGTACTTGCACCCCTGCTGTAAAACTGCATTGTGGTTTAGGAGAAATGTCCAGAGAGTAGCTAATGTTTTCATGGTCTCAATTCTTCATTAATTCTGATAAAAGAATTTCTTAGTAGAAGAGGAGATCTTCCTCCTAGCAAATAATGTTATTTGAAGTCAAGTCCTCACATATTTTAAATAGTTACTGCTGATCCTGGATGCTAGAAAAGTTAATAAGCTCATGACCACATCTGTAGTATATTACTTCTGTTTGTGCGCTGATGGAAGTTTGCTGTGTGAATCAGTTGTAAACCTAAATGCTTGAATGTTTGAAGAACACTTCAGATTGTATTACTCTTTTTTTCCCCCATGAACTTAAGGATTGATTAGGTTTCGACTTTCAAAAACAAAAACGAAAAACAAAAAAGCCTTCAGAATGTGTACTTGTTTTGTAATAAACAATCTGTGAAACAAAATCGTGAGAAATAAATAAGACAGTAAAGCGTTTTCCAGTGTACGTTGAGGGAGAAGATGGTTTTTATACCTCACCCTATTGAGAAAGCAGTGTGAATGCTGTTCAAGGACTGAATTCTCATCTGTGGCAGCAGAATATACAGTTCTTTTGGATTGTTTTTGTTGTTCTTGTTTTGCCATTTTGTTGGTTTTTTTTTCACTTTCTTACCACCTGACTATACAAGCTCTTCACTACAGAAAGTTATATAAAATGAACAGGTATTAGACAATTTTGCACCTTTTTCAGTAATGAATGGGAATATCATTTTAGAAACTTTCTGAAGGTGAATTGATAGTGTGGTTGCAGTGGATAACTGTCCTAGATAAAGCAGAAAAAATAGTATTACAGAGTAGAATGTGGCATATTTTTCTCAGGAATACACAGGTTTGTCTTTCAGTTATCTCAGACCCTCCATAAATCAGTGTACTGTAGATCATACCAAATTTGGGCTGATCTTTAAGTATGTAGGAAAGTGATAAAAATATCTGCATCTTTGTAGATGCACAACAAATGTCTCAACTTTCGTTTAGCAATTGATAAGAATGCATTGCAGAGGAAAAAGTGGAGTTATCTTAATATGACATCACTGTGCTTCATGAGGCAGCATCAGCACGGTGTTAGACCTGACATCTTTTCCTTGCCCTTTTTTTCTTCTCTGTGTAGTCCATTCTAAAATTTTCAGTGGTAGAGAATCCACAGTGCCTTCAGGCAGTCTGTTCACTTAGGTGGTTTATTTAATGTTTAGCTCAAGCAGCTTTTGCTGCACTGTAAGCTCGCTATTGCTTTTCTTACTACCACTGAACAAATAAAACATACTATTGGTTTTCTTTTCACAGCTGTCTCTTCTGTATACTGGAAGACTACTGTCTTTTTTGGCAGCTCTAGAATAGATAATTTAATACCTTTCAGTCTTTTTAACTTTTTTTTTTTTTTAAACATACAACTTGTTCATCTGTAGAATAATTGAAGGACAATATCACTTAATCAGTATCTTCAGCAGTGATGCTTAAAATGGATGTGTTACTTCATCTATGGGTTTATTAATGCCAATTGGATGGCAAAACTTTCTTCATAGATCTCACAAATAATACATATCATAATTAATTGTTTTCTTTATCATGACTGTATAAAAGCATCAAATTTTGTTGAATACAACCCTCAGTTTCTTATCTGCATTCAATTGTGTCTGATGTCTGTTTGCACAGCTGCCTTAAAATGGTAGCCTCTAGTAAAACTTGAAATACTGTCTAATTCTAGAAGGGCCCCTTCAGAAACTCACTGATTACCGTATTGCAGCTTGATGATTTACATGTATTGGTATTTTTTAAACCTTTCTGCATCTGTTGTATGGAAAGTGTTCTTTTGACATCATTTTTGTAGCTTCTCTGAGATTGGTGGGTTTTTTTTAGTCAACGTCACTGAAGTTAAGTTGTGACAATTGTTGCTTCATCTGGATTCACAAAATCTGTTTTCTTGTCATAGGAATAATTTAGGCTGAGTTGATCTGATTTCTAGTTGACTAATTTACGTTGATTGTTACTTATCCCTTTGTTACTTCGTAGATGTTTGCAAATCTGGATATTTTTTGTGGCCTTTGTGAGTGAAACTTTAGATAAATGGTTCTTCGGTTGAGTGGGTTACAGTTCCATGATTGCTCCACTCCTTATTTTTTCTTCTTTTTTTACCTATTGTGAAAATAAACAGAATTGACAGAATTCCTTCAGGTTTGTTTCCTTTGAACTCGGTTGCTGCTTTGCCAGTCAGTGGCAGTCTACCATGGGATTTCTTAGATTGCATGACTTAAAGACATTTGCTATTGAGATGTTTCCATATTGCATAGTACGTAATTTGATTCAGTTTCATCATTTAGTAATGATCTAAATAATCTAAATGAAGTTCTGGTGGAAATTCTTTAAAAAGAAAAGCTCTCAGTTTGATTTTCTTCTATGAAGTTAGATGTTTAAACATTGTGATATTATTTAAAAATCTGGATTCCATTTTAATGCACTGTTTCGTATTATTCTTAAATGAAGCTTAGTATTCCTTGGTATCAAAAACTTCTTTTAATATATTTCATTTTCCAGTTTGTCAAATTTGCCAACATTGAGGAAGACACACCTTCATATCACAGACGCTATGACTTCTTTGTATCTCGGTTCAGTGCCATGTGTCATTCATGTGACCATGATCCAGAAACACAAACTGAGTAAGTGCTGTTCCTTATGTATTGCAAAGAATTGTCTGTAAAGTTTTTATTATCATATGTAGTGGAATCATTCATTCCATGGGGAAAAAATGAAATTGACTTCTTAAGTGGTACCAAATATTGAAAATCTTAGATAGGTTGGACTCATAGAATATTCAGGTGAAATTTTAACTCATTGATGACTGCTGAATTGCATGGATTCTCTCCAGAAGGTCAGCACTTATTACTTCAAATGTGTGCAAGTTGCATAACTCATTTGAGAAATCAGTGGGGCTGCCTACATAAATAGAAAAGCATATTTTGAGTCTGTTATTTGAGAATTATTCTTTAAAATTGAATTTTATTAGATGTCTGTCATATGATACTGTGTGAAACTGAAATGCCTTTGTGAAAAATTTAATATGAATTCAACATTATGTAAGCACCACAGTGTTTTTAACTTTAGCTCCCCCTAGTGCTTTTTTTCTTTATGTGAATCGTTCATCAATATTTAACTGTATAATTTTCATCACTGTTGCACTCATTTATTTCCATGCATTAAATTATTCAACCATGATAAGTCCATATACTTAATCAGGGAGTGTAGTGACAGGACAAAGGACAAGAGTTTCAAACTAGAAAAGTGTAGGTTTAGGTTAGGATAAGCAAGCAGATCTTTCAGTGAGGATGATGAAGCAGTGGAACAGATTGCCCAGAACAGCTGGGTGTGCTCCTTATCTGGCCATTCAAGGCCAGACTGGATGTGACTTTGAGCAGCCTGAGTGAGTGGGTGGCAGCCCTGCCCATGGCAGGGGGTGTTGGAGCTAGACAATCGTTAAGGTCCCTTCCTACACAAACTGTTCTGTGATTCTTAAGCAAGTGTTGCTGGTGAAGCTGGTGTATCGTGCAACTACCTTGTAACAATATATTTCTTTCAGTGTGTTTGTTTACCTGAAGCTGATGGTTACAAAGTACTATATTCATAAACGCTTTAATGAGTTTTGTGATTTTTTTATTTTTTTTTTTAAAGATTTAGTGTAAGGAAAAGAAGTATTAAAGTACTTAATATAAAACATTCTGTAACAGGTTAACATATGGAGCTCAGATTGAGATTTTTTTTTTTTTTTTTTTTTAGTATTTCTTCTACCTTCGTTTCCCCTCATAAAAGAGATAATTTCAGTAATGATCACGAGCATGAGATGCATTGAGAGTGTAATTCTGATTTATTTGTCAGGTATTATCTGCTGCTCAGAATGATACTCCAGAGTAACATACGTCAAAGGAATGGTTATTGGAGTAAAATAACCCTGTTAAGCGTTCAGATTTGCACATTATCAGTCTACATTGTTACATGTGCTTCAGTTTGCAATGTTGTTGTACCCTTTAGGGAGGAATTTCATCCTAGTGACTTAAGACTGCACACACCCTTGATTTAAATGCTTTAATATCTTATTAAACCTTTCCTTTGTGGGTTAAATTTGATGCTGCAAGCCATCAAACCTTACATCTTCTTTTTCTAGACCTCCTTGTAAAACAGAAGGAACATGAAATTAGTGCTACTAATGCTCTAATACACAGAAGTATATATATACTATGGGAGTGAAAGTGTTTTTACTTAGAATAACCAGATTTGTAGCAATATAACTTCTTCACATCTTTGCAGACAGTTTGAATGCATTTCTTTTGAAATAGAAATTTAAAACAAGTCCTCTTCCTTTGAGAAAAAAAATCATTCTTGGAGCTGTCGTATTAAATTTGCTGTAAGTGCAGGGGTAGCAGATGACCCTTGATTCCAGATAACAATTCTAAATGCAGATATTACAAGTAGCTAGTGCACTTGATAGAGCCTAGAGCATAATTCAGCTTATCCTAAAATGGGCATGTGTAGCTGCAGTTTGCCTGTGTAGCTTGAGGTTCCATTGAACTTACTGACTTGAACGTGAATGGGAGTTTGAATAAAATCTACATTTATGGTCAAACAATGGAGATTTCTGAGCCTGAGAGCAAATCTCACCTCGTAAGTGACATTTCCCTTTCAACAGGAAGTCGGCAGAAAAGCCATTGTATCAGCAAAATGTTTCGTGATGAGTTAATAGTTAAAAATCAGAGATTCTGAGAAAAAAACATTGCTTCATTTTAAACACTAAATTTATATCCAGGTTATTTGTAGGTGACAGCAGTTGCCTGTGAAAAGTCTTTCAGTGATGGGATTTTGGAAATTCTCTGTCTTAAGTGGCAATCTTAGATCCTTAATATTGAAAATTTAATATCTGAAAACTTCACTGTGGTTGTACTGGAGGATCAGACAGTGCTTTGATCGTTGTTTGTGTATCCCTCTCCTCAGATTTATATAAAAACACTATTGAAGTTGTACTTACACATCTAAAATGACTAGATAACTGCTGTTGGATTCTGTTTGAATGCATGTAGCTTCATTCAGAAATAGTTTTAAAAGAGAGGGCTGCATTGTTAGCCATTTATAACTTGATATCTGAAAAATAAAACGGCGCTGAGTTGCTGTACATTTCATTGTACATGTTCTTTTTGTTAAAAATAATGAAAGTATCTAACAGCTTGACTAAATCTTTTCTAAAACTGGTATTAAATTTTCTTTTGTTGTTTATCAGCCACAATTAATTTAGCTAAAAGAGTTTTAGAACAAAAGCGGTGGCTCCTTTGGTGTGTCAGGCTTAATTTGACAGAAGTACCTTTTGTGTGCTTTCCATGGTGTTCATCTTCCACAAATCTTTAAAGACTTACTGTTAATCCACAGCCTTCACTACAGTTTTTAAAGACTTAATTGTGTTATTGTGGTTGCTGTTGCAGCAGCTGAGCTGTGCTAGTTTCACAATGTTTTTCTACAATGGAGTAGGTTAAGTTTGCTACTGATGGATACTAAACACCATAGAGCTTATCAAGATTTTACCCAGTAATTTCCAAATTACTGTTTTTGAGAACCCGATGAAATTCCACACTACATAATTGCTGCTGTGTAATACATAGACAGCACTGCTAAGTGCTGTGTTTCTCCTGTTTCATAATTCCATTTCTTCTTTCCTTAGGATCCGAATTGCTGGAATCAGAGGCATTCAGGGAGTGGTTCGTAAAGCAGTTAATGATGAACTTCGAGCAACTATATGGGAACCTCAGCACATGGATAAGATAGTACCATCATTACTGTTTAATATGCAGAAGATAGAGGATGTTGACAGGTATTTTTATTCCTGACTACTAGTAAGTTTAATTTTTATGATACTGATCTTTTTCTTACTGGTGGAAATCAGTAGTTTATTAGCCAAATGTTCTTGAAATAGAATAGCTTTACCTACCTGCTGCTAATACTTTTGTCTTTTCGACCACCTGCATTTCACTTGTTCACTGTTCAAGAAGTTGTATATCCATGTTTACTCCTCAATTCTAATTCTGTTTTTGTAATATGTCAGATGCAGTGATTGCTAAGCAGAAGTTTGTAGGTAACTCAGATTTCACTAGTTATATTTGTTAAAAGTTAAGGGTTCAATTCCTGCTTAGTCATCGGAGCAATTCCCTGTCCTGTCTGCAGCAGTTCTTAAAGAAAAATTCTACTCTTTTTGCCCTGAATAGCTTCCAGGCATATTTACGTGCCAGTTTGGCATTCAGAAAAGATCTATGCAATTACTGATGTTGAGAATATGCCATTTACCTTAGAAATGTCACTTTTTTTTGGTCCATGTATATATTCATGTCTTATCACTATGCAGGTGTAGAAAATGGTTATTGATAGCACTGTAAAACTTAAGCTTATGAAAACCTACTTCAGCTGTGTGAAAAAGCTTAAATGTTTGCATCACATGCAGCCCTAGCTGCTTCGAAGCTTACCTGGTAGGCTCAGCAGGCATCCAATGACAACATGCTTTTTATGCTTTTGTGTGACACTCAGCTTTCACAATCATTCAGTTTTGTCTTTTTTTCTTTTCATACCTCAGCTTTACTTCTTTTATTCCTAACTATTAGTACCTGGCTCTTCTATTAAGTAAATTTTCAAACGAAATGGCTGAAATTTGTTGTCTATCGATGCATGCTTTATGTATTTACTGCTTATCATTAGCAGCTCACCAAGTACACACAGAAATATCCACTTGGATTTTAAATCTGAATGAGAGCCAAAGGTTTCTGAACCTGCTCTATGAGAATGTTTTAGCCTTTGCTTGCTCTCACAGCGTTTCTAGATGTTCTTTCCTTAATTACCCCTTACAGTGCCCCCAAGCATATATTTGCCTTTATGCAGCCAAGTTGACTACTGACTGAAGCAAGGTTTGGATTGGCTGCATAAAGCAGATCAGTTTATATCTGCTACAGGACTCATTTTTTATCATTTGTCGAGCAATGCAGCGTTGGTGGAAGAAAAACAAATCTGTCATAAAGCAACTGTTAATTAAATATCTGAACTGGCTTCTTCAAACCTTTTCCTATAATGCATATTCAGTAGAAGAAAAGACTCATGAATTTCCATGTGACAAATAGGGGCCTTATGATGCACATATGATAGAAAAGCTGAAAACAATATTTATAAATTGTTGATCTTCTGGCCTTAAATGATGTTAGAGAATGTCCTATTTTGTTTTATATGAAACTTCATATTTTGTGGAGAACAAATAGAGGCTTCGTGAAGAGTAGGAGTAAGAAACATCTGTTTTGGCAGATGGAATGAAAGTGTTGTGAGGAAGCAGAAATTCTAAAAAATATCCCTATCTGAAGTCCATAGAAAATAATTGTGGCAATGTTGAGGCGAACATATGTAAGCTTTACCTTAAAGAGCAGCATAATTTATGTTTGTGTAACCTTCAGAGCTTAACTCCTGAATTCAAATCAGAAGATATAGTTATTGGAGTTGAGGATTGAAAATTTACACTTTTTTTTTTTTTTTTTTTTTTTTTTTTATAAAGATAATTGTAATTGTGGCTCATTTCTTCCATGTGTCTGAATAGGTGACTCTCAAATAAGTTTGCCTGCGTAACGTATAAAAACTACTGGGTTTTTTTAAGTTGTACTATGCTACAATTGCTGTGCATACTTTCAGTATATTATAAACCCGAGGGATTCTTCCCTCCCTTTAAAGATTTTCTAGAAGATTCAGAACAAGGGGAAGGTATGTATCAAATAGAAAATTTAAAGGTTATTTTCAGTTATTTTATAAATTATCATTCAAGGTAACTGTAAAATTGGAAGTGTCAACCTTATTTAAGGCAAATAGTACTAATACTTCTTAGAGACTTAAGTTTGAATATATCCATAATGTTCATATAACTTCTGCAGTTTCTTCCTGTAACCTCTTCTGAGCAAGAATCCAAGCAGTGCTTCTCAGTTTATAACTTATTTTTATTGTGTTTTGAGTAGAATTCTTCCAGGTATATCAACTGTGTGTGTTCTTCGCCTTGTTCTCTTACCCCATCCCACTCCTCTCTGTAAAACTATTTTCTAGTAAGTCTGTGTCAAAACATTAACAGGAATGATTCTCCTACACAGTCATTTGTGTCTTTGCTCTGAGGAGGATGACTGTATGACTATACCAGAGTAGGAAATAAAGAAAAGAAAAAAAAAAAAAAAAAAAAGGAGAGGCAATCAAGGTGCTCAGCAGCTCGGTAAAGTTGCAGGTTACTGATATTCTAATCATTGTGCTTTTATAAAACTACTTCTTATTACCTAACAGGGTGCCTGGGACTTTATTACTACTAAAATCTAACATGCTAGCAACACTTACGGCTTTCTGAAAGTCTGATGTTAGCAGAAGCTACAAGGTTTTTTATATTATGTCTCTTAAATCTCAGTAATCCTGAAATACTAGAAGATTTTTCCTATTAGAGTATCTGTAGAGTACATAGATATTATGAGCTCATTTGACTTGTGGCATTTCTGTATTCAACCTCTTTCAGTGCTATAAAGCTGTGATTTTACTACGCTGAAGATTTAACACTACATATGTTGATACCTAATGCTTAATGAATGTTGCTTTGAACATTTATTATACAAGCTTGCACTGCAAAACAGAACTATAAAGAATTTAGCATATTGATTTCTGCACTCTTAAATCTCCTACTGCATAGATACATTACTTTTAATGTGGGTGAATGAATGCTCACTTCTGTTTTTAACCTGTGTTTTGTGAAGAATGCAAAAAGTAAACACTTTCTACCTATAGGTACAGTATTTCATTAGAAGTAATACTGCACCTTAGTGGGAATTGTTTTCTTTTTTTCTAAATCTCTCTATTCTCAACTGCTTAATTTAAATGAAATGTCATTAACTGCTTAATGGTATGATGTATGAAGTGCTTGAACTCAGAATAGCTTTCAATTGCCTTTAATTTGTTGAAGTAGTTCAAGTTCTGTGTTTTGAAAAGGGCAGTTGGATGGGCAAAGAGGCAAGAAACAAAAATAAAAATAATTAAAAGCATGCATCAGAACTGGAATATGGCAGACTAGATGCTATTTCGGAAAGGTTCAGCCATTCACTGCTTATGGTGCCAGTGTTCAGTTTTTGTATGGTGCCAGCACTTCCATTTTTGCAGCGTGAGGATAGGCTTCAAAATTCACTTGAAGAATTTGGGTCCTGGCTGGTTTTACTTTGTCCAAAATAGATCACGGTTTCCCTGATTTTGCTTCTTGTGTCTGTAATTCTCTCTTCAATTTAGTATTTTTACTGTCCCTGTACCACAGTGATATAAACAGTCAACCTGATTCCCACTCACAAAGAGAAAAGAAGTAATTGCAAATGATAGTATTCGAACTTCAAAAAACATGTTAATAATACAAAACATTCAAACTTTTGCACTGCAGTATTTACTGAGTCATAACATTTGCATACAAAATACTGTTGGTATTTGCTGATTTTAATTCATTGGGAGATACTGCAGTGATTGAAGAAATGGCAGATGTGTTTTGGGGGGCTCTTCCCACTTCTAGCTTTTCCTTTACCTCCCTCCCATAATATCAGAAGTTTTATCATTCTTTGCTATCAATAATACATTTCTATAATTGAAATAAACGTAGCATTATTAATATTAGTACATTGTAATGCTGGAACAAGCTGTGTCTGGTATAGGGCAGCCCTGGCCTCTGCCCCCAGGGGCTCTGCAGCCCTCGGCCAGCACTGGGGCATGGGGATCCAGCACTGTTCACTGTGGTCATTAGCCACCTTCTAATTGATTGTCCCTTTACTTCTACGTTATCTGGTTAGAGATAACTGTGTGGGTGACAATTTTCTAATTAGTTTGAAATGTATTTATTTTTTTATAACTTGCTGCCCATCTGTTTCTGCAGAAATATTAGAGTTTTATTTAACACCCACAGTATGGATTCAGTAGTGGGTAGGTGAATGAGATTGTTAGTCTGAAGAAAGTAACTAAGGTTCTGCACAACTCCTTATGATTTTGTGACCTCTGTTCCATTTTTTGTAGGAGGCAGTAGTTGATCAAATGCAGTAGGAACAAGTCATATCAGTATTCTAGACATTTACTTTTATCTTCATATGTATTTACTATTGCAGTCCACAGTGCTGAGTAGATATATAAAGGGTCTATGCAGTTCTCATATGAGGTAAAATATTTGATTCGAGTTCTCTTTTGATGTATATTTGATAACAATTCTTGCCTGGATCAGCAGACTGGCATTGAATAAGTGTAATGAATATTGTACAGCCAATTGCATACACAGTATGGAAGGTAAATGTTATTCAGCAGTAACTTGAATGTTATTTTGTCTTATTTCAGCAGAACTGGTCCTCCGTCCTCTCCTACAGGAGGAGAGAAAGAGGAAAATCCTGCTTTGCTGGCTGAGAACTGTTTCAGAGAACTGTTAGGAAGAGCAACCTATGGAAATATGAATAATGCTGTCAGACCTGTTTTTGCGTAAGTTGGAAACTTGTGGAAGATCTTACCTTAAGAGATTTTTTAATTTCATCCTTACATTCAATTCTTTCTTTCTTTTCAGCATTTAGGATTTGGCTAAGTTATTAAAACTTCTTCAAAAAAATTACTTTTTTTTTTTTTTTTTTTTTTTAAAATTCACCTCTTTCTTGGCTCTCTCTTAACTTCAAACTAATTATATAAGGAGAAATGCAAGTCCTATTTTGTTGATTTTAGAAGCATAGCATAACGGTTAGGATGGGTTGTTGCTACAGCTGGCCTTTCTCTTGAATGGGAAACTGTTCAAGGTGCTGATAATAGCTGCAGTCAGAGAAGAGATGAGCCAAGTTATACAAAAGAGTACTGTGTTCAGACTTCTACTTTCTTGCAGTTTTCTTCAAAGACCCATTCTGATATTCTGTGAAGAATGTTTTTAACAGCTTAGATACCAGAGAATGGCAGATGTATGCATATTATGGACAAATGTGTCTATACATTGTTGCTGATATTGACTGTTAAGCATTTTTCAGTTTTGTTCTTGAAATTATTCCAGGTGTAGCCTTTGTTTTCTTTTTTTTTTTTTTTTTCATAATAAAAAAAAAAGTAAGGAAACAGAAAACACAAATGTTGATATAACTTAAAACTGCATCTTTCACCTCTGTTAGTGTCTTCAAATTAGACATTCACTCAGGAAAATCTTCGCAGGAATCTGTAAGTACAGTAGGCGTACAAGTACATCTTGGTGATAAGGAGAGCTGCCTGCTCCTTGTAGATTTTCAAGATACCCACCTGTTAAGGAAATATCTACTTTTAGATGCTGTAATTCTTGTTACAGATTCTGATTTGATTCATACACTGAAAGACTTTTAAGCTACTGAAAGCCTTTTTTGAGTTACTACTATTAAGCACAAACAGGAATTCAAAAAGAAAATTGGGAAGATCATTTCCTTAATGAGGAAGCTTTTGCAACCACTTACTATTTGCCCAAAGGGATTAAATGTGAGGCAACCATGCTACCACCCTACTTTCTGTGTGCATCCACTGTGCAAATCTGATGCACAAATTGCCAGTTACCAGAATTTTAGCATGAATTCGCACTGTTGAATAGATTAGACAGATCCAGAGACATACAGAAATCCACTGAAAACTTGCATCTTCCCAAGTATAATGAGTTATACCCTATTCATGCCATTAAATGCCATTCTTGTGACAAATTATCTGTGCAAGCATTTTGAGTAATGTCAAAAGTATGACGTTTGGTATTCACTCAGCAAGCATGATGCATGAGATTTTGTTGTATATGCCTATACAAGCTTCAGATCTCCTTTCTAAACATCAGTATCATCTTTTCATTTTGTACTATAAAGATTGTTTTCATTGGTTACTGCTAATGTGGTTGAATTCAGGGTCTGTCATTGTCTCTTGATCCATAAATTAGTAATTTGCACCAGTGGTTATGCTGTTGCTTTTAATTTGAGAAACCTAGTAGTGTATATTTGTTACATGCGTGCGATCTTAATTGAAGACGGTTTATGGCTTTTGTTACTCCAGTGTTAAAATGCTTTGAAATCTTACTTAGATGTTCTATATTCAGAGAACTGTGATGGATGGGGAAGGAAATGAAACAAGATTTGACATTATTTTAACAAAATGAAATGTACTCTGCTGAAAGTGTAGTTTACTGTGTTTTACAAAACATAAAATTATGTTGAATACACTGCTTGCATTATGGCAAGTAAAATATATCACCCGTCTGAATATATATATATATATATATATATTTTTTTTTTTTGGAAGGAAAATTCTTGCCCATCAAATATGTTGTCCACTCAGCTATTACATAAAATGTTAATTTAGGCTGTCATCTTCCTGCTCACCAATAGACTGGAAGGTAACCTAGAGCACAAGAGCATTGATTTAAGCCAGTGGTTTAATCAACCTTGAAGTAGCTCTTCTGGATCACTAGGTTGGTAGAAGTTGGCCAATGAGTTTATACAGAATCTGGAAGTTTCAGTTAAATAAGTTGAAGCATCCTGTCAGTCCTCTTGTGTTCTGAGTGCTGACTACTTTCATCTGTGTGGTTCCACATTTGCTATTCTGAGGCATCTTTAGGTATTTTCTTTGGGAAAGTTCAAACCAAAAGAGATGCTGTAATTAAGATACGTATTTAGAAACATTGCTTAAATTGAAATTTTGTAAGAAATTTGTTGTTTGTTTAAGAGCAGTGTCTGTCCTTACCTCAACCCACAAGCTTTGTATTTTCACCCCCTGTGCTTTTGAAGAAGGGGAGTGAGAGAGCCGAAATGTGATACTTAGCTGCCTGTTAGCATTAAACCACTACAATTGTGTAGAAAACCGTGATTTCAAATCCTTTATTTTTTATTCACAGGCATTTAGACCACCATAAGCTATGGGATCCCAATGAATTTGCTGTTTCTTGCTTCAAAATCATCATGTATTCTATACAGGTAGGTATTTTCAGGATTTGTTTTTCTCACATACGCATGCTGAGCACACAAAACAGTTAAGTGCTTACTTCACCATGATAATACTAGACAGTAGATTGTGTCAGTAAGTCCAGAAAGTCCATTTCTGTTCCTTAATCTTAAACTTTTCAAGTAATGACCTAATTGTTCTTTATGATAAGAGGTTATTTGAGATATGTTTTCAATGAATGAAGAAGGTTTTTATGGAGTTCTCAAGCCATTGATTGCTCAGCAAGCTACAGACCAAGGAACAGGATAGCCGTACTGCTCTGACGTTGTGCTTGATAAAGAAGTCTCTGAAGTTAGTTAGATCTCCATGCAAATGCAGCTGTACTGATTTTACTAAGAAAAAAACTTCTTACGAAGCAGTGCTGCTGTATTTATTTTTTTCCAGTGGGCAACTTCTCTTGTTTGTTGCCAAGTGACCAAAGTCTGTTTCTTGGATTATATCAAGCACTGACAACCAAAAGCTGAAGTTAGAAAATTCCAACTTTGTAGGATAATAGAATAATGCTGACTATTGTTAGTATTTGTATCAATTACGCTTTTCTGCAAGACCTGCTGAAATCCTTGAACTTCAATTAGCTGGATTAAGTACTATGTCATACATATAGTCATAGAATCATCAAGTTTGGAAAAGACCTGTAAGATCATCCAGTCCAACTGTCCAGCAATCACCAATAGCTCTCACTAAACCATGTCCCTCAACACAATGTCTCTCTCTTTGGTGACTCCACCACCTCCCTGGGCAGCCCATTGCAGTGCCTGACCACTCTTTTGGAGCAGTATTTCCTAATGTCCAGCCTGAATTTCTCCTGGCATGACTTGAGGCCATTTCATAGAATCATGGAATCACCAAGGTTAGAAAAGACCTACAGGATCACCCAGCTCAACCATCCACCTATCACCAATAATTCTCACTAAACCATGTCCCTCAACACAACATGCAAACGTTCCTTGAACACCTCCAGGGTCGGTGACTCCATCACCTCCCTGGGCAGCCCATTTTCTCTAGACCTGTTCTTGTAGACATTCTGAAGTATTTTGAAACTGAATTTCTCTGTACTGAGTTGGGTGGACCTGTTGGTTTCATCTGTTATAGTTATTTAAAATCCATATTTAGATGTGAATTGATGGTAATTAAAAAATGAAAAGGTAAGAATGTTGTAAAATAGGAACTTAATTGTGACTACAGCTGAGTGGTATATAAATACATTCTTATTAAAGTCACAGGTGAAGCTGATATTTCCTTTTTTACTAGGCACAATATTCTCATCATGTAATACAAGAAATTCTTGGACACCTTGATGCCTGCAAAAAAGATTCACCACGAGTTCGTGCTGGCATTATTCAGGTTCTTTTGGAAGCAGTTGCAATAGCAGCTAAAGGATCAATAGGTAAGTTTTAGTAAATTAATGGCATCTGATCAGAGGATAGATCTGAGAGATGGTGGTTTTTTTTTCCTTTATTTTCAGACTGAAGGAAAGGATTTACTTTAAGGCGGTTTTGTGTGTGTATATATATATATATACATTTTACCTCCTACTCCTTTACAATTAGTTAAATATATTTACTTTGTCATTTAACTAATTATAGATGTGTGATCTTTTGCTTAAAAAAACTTAAGTTTACTTTTATGGCCTTGTGAAAGATAGGAATTTGTTCTTGATTAGAAATTGTGAAGTCTGGGAGAACTGTGTGACTACAAGAAGTCAAGAGAACTGTTGCTTTGTAATTCAGCTGCTGTGACAGGACTAGTAAGTAATATAGGAGTTGAGAGTAGAGTGATCCTTCACAGAATGGCCAGGGTTGGAAGAGACCTCAAGGATTGTGAATCTCCAACCCCCCTGCCACATGCAGGGCCCCCAATCTCTCCATTTAATAGTAGACCAGGTTGCCCAGGGCCCCATCCAATCCAGCCTTGAACACTTCCAGGGATGGGGCATCCACAACCTCTCTGGGCAGCCTGTTGCAGCACATCACCACTCTCTCTGTAAAGAACTTCCCTCTGACATCAAACCTAAACTTCCCTCCTTCAACTTAAAACTATTCCCCCTTGTCCTGCAGTTATCTACCCTTTCAAAGAGTTGATTCCCCTCCTGTTTGTAGGCTCCCTTTAGGTATTGAAAGGCTGCAATGAGGTCACCCTGCAGCCTTCTTTTCTCCAGGCTGAACAAGCCCAGCTCCCTCAGCCTGTCTTCATAGGGGAGGTGCTCCAGTCCCTTGATCATCTTCGTGGCTCTCGTCTGGGCCCTCTCCAACAGCTACCTGTCTGTCTTGTACTGAATTTTGGAAATTTTACCTTAGTAACTATGAAGCAGCAGAAGTAAGGTGGATTATGTAATTTAAGATACTGTGTTTCCCTGAAATAAGAGTTGTTTTTAAGTTGTGCAGGCACACATACTTAATCTACCCTTTTTTTTATTGGTGTTGATGTTCTTCTTGAAACATTACTGCTTTGCATCATGAGTTTGTGTCTGAGCCTATCTGTTTATGTAAGACTGTTTATATAAAATTGACTTAGCTGCAAATGTAGACTGTGAAAACTTTTATCATACTGTGAAAATACCTCATTATTTGATCCAATGCACATATGATAACTGGATTTTAATAGCAGGATTTGGAAAAACTGAAATTCAGGGGCAGGTGCTTGCAGTTTAACACATTATTGACTGGATTTCAGCAAGCACTCATTTTTTTTTTTATATAAAACTTGTGTGGAGGGTAGACTGTCCAACAGTTAAGCACCTCCTCAGCCACTTGTTTACTTTTCTCTGAGGAAAAGGAGAAAATAGAAGGCAGGTGAGAAGTCCAATGAATCAAGATAAAAACAATTGCTTAAGTAAAGCAAAAACTACAAGCACAAAGAAAATGATTTTATTAATTACTTCCCATCTGCAAGGAGGTGTTTACCCACATCCTGTGTTATCAACAGTTTGAGTTTAAAATCCAAAGCACAGCACCACACAGACTGCTGTGAAAATTAACTCCATCCCAGCTGGACCCAGTACAGCTTGCTAATACATATTCATACCTGATTGCGTTTCCTGATTCTAAAATATTTTCCACAATATCAGGTATAGGCATGCTGTGTAAGTTTATTTCTATGTAGGCTGTCTCCTTCAAACATTGAATTTCACTTGTTTTTTTCACCTTAACCCGATTTCTTCTTAAAATGATTTGAAAGGGCTAGTTTTCCTTTCCTTGAGTGCAGTCATTTCTGTGTTGTTTCCAGGTCCAACAGTTCTGGAGGTTTTTAACACCTTACTGAAGCACTTGCGTATCAGTGTTGACTTTGAGTTGGGTGATAGGCGCAGCTCAGCAGGAAGTGCCACATTCAGCACAAGTTCCAAGGAGAGTGATGAGAGAATTGTCCAGAATGCTATTATTCAAACAATTGGTGAGTAATGACAATAGCGAAGACTCACTTAAAATCCTCTCCCAACCCTTATGTCAGTGAGATGGTATAAAAACAGAGCTTGAATTGAAAAGGAATAATAGTGAGTAGTATTTCTGACAATGCTCCTGTCTAAATCACAGGCTTAGTTTGCAGATCTGGCTTCTGAAAGCCAGTTCTGAAAGACTGTTCTTCTACTTGTTGATTGAGCATATATCCAGTAAACTCAATGGAAATTAAAATGCTTGTGGACTTGCAATAAGTTTATTGGTTTTGTAGATTCCTTACACATACACATCATTCCATACCTTTGATACAGCGCTATTGTTAGTAATTTCATGAAAATAATCTAGGAAGCTGTATACAGTAATGCGTTTTCAAAGGTTGAAAGCTCATAGAAACCAGCATTTAAACGTAGCAGCAACAGTGACACCCAGTGGCTAGTTGTAGTACCATGATTTAACTATAGCACCTTTATGAGAGACTCCTAATCATAGAACGGCTTAGACTGGAGGTGACCTTAAAGACCCTCTAGTTTGTACTCCCCTTCCCAATCACTATATCACACTGCCCAGGATCCCATCCAGCCTGGCCTTATGCCTCCAGAAACAGTGCATCCACAACCTCCCCAGGCAACCTGTTCCAGCACCTCTACCTAGACACAGAGCCATTGACAACAACCCTCTGGCTACAGCCATCCAATCCAACCAATTCTTCATCTACCTAATAATAAAACTTTCAAATCCATATATCTCCTATGTTTAGATAAGAATGTGGTGTGGGATCATGTCAAATGCCTAAAATAGTTTTGGTTGGAAAATATCCTTTTATACACAGTGCTTAAAGTGATAGCAGCAATTTCTGTAAATTACTTTACTAAAATAGCCGAACTCTCTCCCCCATTTTATTTTTTTGATATTTTGCTCTGTATTTTAGTGATAGGAATAGTCATTAAATAGTTATATACCTTTAAAATTTGTTAGTAAGCTTGAAGTAGTGACATATGAAGAGACAAAAGCAGTGACACTGTTCCACAAGAAACACAGTTCCTCAGTAATTATAAGTAAGAGATTTCACATACTTAACTTTCAGTTTTATGTTTAAGAGAGTGAAATTAGAAAGTATTAGGGTTCAAAGAAAAAGTTTGTTATGAAGAGAGTCACTGTGCCATCAAGCAGAAATAACTCATGAATTTGCCCTAAAACAAATCAGTTTACTTAAAAAGACATGCCCAAATAGAATAAACATTTTGTTTGTCTATTTTGACCTTGCAAATGTATTCCTTAGGTTAATAAGGCTATATTTCTCTTTCCCTTTGTGCTTTCATTTTGTTTTTATTTAGGATTTTTTGGAAGCAATCTACCAGATTACCAGAGATCAGAAATTATGATGTTCATTATGGGAAAAGTACCTGTTTTTGGAGCAACTTCACAGTCACTGGATACAAGTCACCTTGGGTTAGTATGAATTCCTACCTAAAGTCTCAGTAGGAGCTGTATTAAATGCTATACAGAAAAAAGGCATAGCATCAACAGCATGAACTCAGTTTTCAGGTATATCACTAATAGAAAATACTTGATTGGATTGCTCCATGTTTTGCAATAAAACATTTCTGCTCTCATATCTCTGCAGATATTTCTGAAATTAACTTCTTACTTGACTGTTAATTATGTAACTCTACAGTTTGCATAGGAAGTTGCAGTTGTTCTCTTGGCTTCTTGGTAGATTTTTATACTGTGTCCCTGTGGCATAGGCAGTAGTGTCCCATAAAAGATAGAAATCTGAAATCTCTCTGTTCCAGGCAACTTAGGCAACTTACTCTTATTAAGAGGGCATTTGAAATGTGGATCCATTTAGAGTTTTATACTTGCATTGTTAGTGATGGAGATGGTTTGGTTTTAAATTTCACAATTTCCTTTTATAAATGTGGGACTGAGTAGTATGTTAGTATGATGTGTATGTCTGCTGCAGAAACGTTTGTGACTGCTGTAACAATCTTGCAATACTGTACTGAAAATTTGGTCTCTGCTACACAAGACATTCAATAACTGCAACATAGCCAATGTTACAGCCAGTGAAGGTGGAATTTTCCACTGTTATTTAGGGGCCAACTTTTTACTTGTAAAGAGACTTGGTCTTTTCACTGGTGGACAAGGGGTTTTACACATCAAGAAAGTGGATCTTCACTGAATGACTGCCTTTGAATATTCCAACTACACTTTCATTTTGTAAGATCTTGCAAGCAAAGCACAATGTGGCTATGTACTGATGGGTATTTAACTTCTTTTAGCACCAACAGGTAGAAAAGCAGAAGAGATGAAGAACAGGCTAAGTGATGTTTTTTGTGGCTTGCTGTGATCTGAAAAATATGTAAATTCTTTGCATTTCTCTTGAGGATTTTGCAGATTACTTTTTTCCTTGTCTAAGTTTTACAGGAAAATTGTTCTGGTTTGGTAATGGCCTCAATTACATTTCAATTCAGAAGTCATTCAGAGCATTGATTCCTATGAAAATAAACTCAAGCATACACCAGTTGAACTCTTCATGTACAAGGAAATTTTAAAATGGAATGTGAAGATTTGCATCTGGTTCACATTTATCCTTTACTGCTTTTTCAGTTGTATGTGATTATTTTTTAAGCTTTGCTATAGATATCCTTTTCAACAACACTTATTATTTCCAACTAAGGTGCAATTGCTCCTTACTTGTGGTCATCCTGTATCCCTTCCGAGACTGCAGTTACTAAAAGTAATGTTGCAGATGATGTGTGATATTTTGAAGATATGCTAAGAAATTAATTTTCCGTTTTTTTCCAATTGTAGGGATTTGGGAACTAGAAGAATTCAAATCATGTTATTGAGGTCTTTACTTATGGTAAGCCTTCTTTATTTGGTATATTCTAAGCATGCAGTATCTTGTTTTATGTGTGCATTTATACGTAGAAATACTTCAATGAGTTTTATGGAATTTAATGTATGTTTGTATTACATAGATCTGTGGATCTACTCAGTAAAATTGAGACATTTTCCCAGCTTAGGTTGCAAGTGGATAAGTAAATATGCCTCCATCTCATAGAGCACATTAGTGAATATTAGTTACAATTAGATCTGCAGATCCAAAAGGAAGTCAGAGAGAGAGTAGGTTGAGTTGATTATTTAGATATCAGTGGTAGCAACATCAAAGTGAAATCACTTTCATCCATTGCATTAGACTATAATTCGTAGAATGGCTAATAATATTTGAAGTGTGAGAATGGGTGCATGTCTCCAGTGTTAGAGTCACAGGCACTGTTGTTTCTTCTTTCCTGGTGTATTCCACGTTACCAGTATATAATTATTTGATCACAGTTATGTTTTTCAAATATAAAGCTTCTACAAATTTTTCTGAAAATTGTTAATTTCACCTTTGAACTATTTTATGAAGTACTAAGATAATATAAAACACTTCCTAGCTTAAAGAGACAACTTATTTGTAGTTGCAATGCACATTTCTGCAGCTGTTACTGATGCAATTATGGGACTTCAGCCATTGGTTCTTTTTACATCATCAGTGATGAATAGCATACATCAGTGTTTTTATTTAATTCATGTAGAGCTAAGCAGTGCTAAATTCTGACCCTGGTGTTAGGCAGAATTATCTTAGAGATTTAGTTCTTTTAACTTATTTTTCAAAGTCAGTCTGAGGAACTACGTTTAGAATATAATTATCAGGACCTTCCCAAATGCTGGTTTTAACTGTAATATTGGCACTCTGTGTCTTGGAAATGATGTTAATATGTATTATGCTCCTTGCAAAAAGACTCATAAGTACCAGTAGTGTAACAAAATAATTTGCTTACACAGCCTTATTTTGTCTTCGTAATATAAATGCCACAGTTATCTCGGTTTATTCAGTTAAAACAAGGTACGTCCTGCTAGTAAGATTCAGAAGTAGGTAGTATAAGAGGCTTTTGCTTGTAGAATCCTGGCTTCTGCAGAAGCTGAAAACTGTTTAATGACTAAAACAGGTGAAATAGTTTGAAGAACAATTTCATCACTAAAGCAGAAGAATGCCATCCTGGAAAAGGAGTTTCTATGCCTGCATTGTGGTGAAATTTGTGTTGTTAGGCAAATCACTTAAAATGCTGTTTGCAGATCAGAATAGGAAATCCTAGATTCTGGCTTGCAGAAGAGATGAACAGTCAGTGTTACAATCTAATTACAAAGAAGAAAAAGTTAGAAAGGACGTCAGGGAGTCATTTTGCAGGCTGCCTTTATTTATGATAGAATGTGCTCTGCCTAAGCTATTCCTGACAATATTTATCTCCCTTGTCTTTAACAATTTCCATTTACGTTGTTGTGGGACTTAGGCAGTTGTTTGGGTTGTTACATAGCCTGTAGGTAGGCTATGGGCGATCCAGATTTTGCATATTGAAGGTACTGAATACTTTCAGTGTTGAATTTTGTTTTAAATATTCTTTTAGAATACAAAAATTAAATCCCATCACTGCACAGATATGGAAGTGAATGTCTTGATAATTAATGAATTACTTAGACATTGATAAATATTGTCATAAAATGTAGGAAGGAATTTATGTTCAGAGCAAAGCTTTTGTTTAGGTATAAATATGTTGTGAACTGTACACATTTTAAGTAACTAGAAGTTACTGAAATCCTGCCTGTGATGTGTTCTGAACTGAGCACAGTGCAATCATATGTTCAGTACAAAAGAATGCTTACCATCTTATAACTTACCATCATGCATGAACACAGGCAGAAAAAGTTGTGTAGGCAATTCAGAATTGTCACAACATTATGTTCACTTTTATTTACAGTATTGCTATCTGTAAAATTAGTAATTTCCCATTTTTAAAAAAGATTGGTTAGATTCTTTCCTGTGGCATTGACAATGTCTTCATGCTCCTTTGCAAACTAAATTCCTACCTACTTACTGTGCTATAGGAATAGTGCCTGCCTACAAATAAAAGCTGTGCTGCTATAGAATAAAAATAATGAAGATGAAATTATTATGCAAAGTCTTAAACATACGATTGTTTTTAATATGATAAGGCTTTTGATTAGTTTGTACCCCTTATTTCCTCAACAGCTTATGCTTTGCAGTTTCTGAATCTTGTTTTAGTTTAAGATGTGCATGCATCTTTCACATGTGCTCTCACTCTTTTATTTTTCCCTTCACATGAGTATGCCAGGTACCATATATGAGCATCTCACAGCTTGAAATGGATAAGTCTCTGCTGAAATTCTTACCTTCTTCATTTTGTCCAATGCAACTTCTCACAAATGGTTATTTTTTATAAATTTAATAATAGTACCTGTATTTTTCCTTTTGTAAGTGTTGGTAGAGTTGGGAAATACTATTTTAAAACAGATTAGAGTGTTCATTTACACATAACTAATAAAATCCTTTGAAATACATAGTGATGTTAGGAAATTTCAAAACTGATACCATACTTCCAACCGTATCCACTTTTCAGAGGCCAGGAAAATCCTGCTGAAACATTAGTGACAGCTGTTAGTTATTCTCACAGTGCACATTAATGTTCAAATATGAACAGGTGACTTCAGGATACAAAGCAATGACGATAACTAATGCGCTTCCTGCCCCGTTTCTGGACCCGTTACTGTCTCCTTCACTTATGGAGGACTCTGAGCTAAGGCAGCTGGTCTTGGAAATACTGCATAATCTCATTGATCGGCATGACAACAGAGCAAAACTCAGAGGGATACGGTAATTCTTTTATGTTTTCCTTGGCCTAATTTCAATTCTAGTTCAGTATCTGAATAATGAGCGATGCTTGTTTTAAATATTTTTCCAAATACAAAATGCTAACATATTGTTTAGATAAGTGTCCATTGCTCTGTATCGTTTACTGATGGAAGGAGTTTAACAGGTGAGACTCGGTGCATGATACATTAAATGACCATTCCAGTATCTTTAGTTTTAACTAAATTTGTAGCTGTTAACCTCCCTTTGGGGACAGAACTTGGTATTTTATATAGAGGTAACAAAATCTGTGGTATTCATAATTGTCTTTGTAGTTCAGCTTCTTCAACTGAAATTTGAACTTCTTGTTGGCCTGAAATGGAAATTGCTTCCAAATTTGTTTGAATAGTTCATATATGTTTTGCTGTCTTCCCCTTTCAACTTTTTTGTGAAGCATTATCTTGGTTTCCTTTGTAGAATAATACCAGATGTTTCTGATTTAAAGATAAAACGAGACAAAATTTCAAGGCAAGACGTGAGCTTCATGAAAAAGGTAATAGAAGTTAATCTCTATAGGTCCCTTCCAACCCCTACAGTTGTGTGATATTTGCAAACAAAAACACAACTTCCTGAAGTGAGTGGAAACGATCTGTGGAAATGTTTATCGCTGTCAGCTGTCTAAGATAATACATTCATGTTTCACAGCTAACCTATGTTGCTTTGCTTTTTTTCCTTTTAACTATGAATTAGAAGATGCACTTATTTTACTAGAAAGAAATTTTTTTATTGTCAGATGGAGTTTTTGATGTTGAGCATTAGTTAACATTCTCTAAAAGTCTTGTTACCTCCTGAATGACCACGTGGAGATCCTAAGGGAATTGTGTATAAAACTTAGGAATTTCAGTACTTACAATTAGGTGGAATTAATCTAGACATGGACAATAAATTATTTTAATCTCTGTCCACCTTCTCAAAACCAGGAGACTTTTTTTTTTTTTTTTTTCCCTGCCATTTAAGGATGCCGGTGATAGCCATTGTCATAATTAAGGAACTGTTGAACTTAGGGCATTATAGTAGTCTTTTAGAAATACTCTGTATGTACTATAAGGTCCAGAAAATGTATTTGTTTTCATATAATGCCTTTCTTTGCCAATGAAGTGAATTATTGCATTACTTCTGTTCTCCAAGTACACCATATCCATTATCGAGCCAGCCTTTGTTGTGCTTATTTCATAATAGCTCTTATGTTCTGATAATAGCTCTGTTTTCCTCCTCTTTGAATTGAACACATACCATTGTTAGACACCTAAGTATATTTGAGAAGCTATAAATTTGATTTTGGCAGTATAAAAAAGACTTTGAAAATCTTCAATATTCAAGTGAATGCATTCTTCTTGAAGAGCATATATTAAAAGTCAATTGCCCTCCTTCTGAAGCTGAACTAGTACTTTCAGAGATGGGGAAAATTATCTGTGTCACCTGGTATAAACCTGTATCCTCTACAGATTAAGAATACTGGAGTGGTACTAAGTAGTGTCTTGTATATAAAACCTGCTTCTTTACCTTTGTGTCTGTATTTGTGTGTATTGAAATAATCATTTTATTAACAAAATTTGGTAAAGTACAGCGTTAGGAGGACATTAAAATTGCTTTTGAATTTTAGGGTCTTTCATTAGATAACCTATGTTCTTCACTAGACCTCTGTTTGTGCATCTTCTGACTGCCTCCTAGAAAATGTTATTTCTTTGCTATTTGAGAAGACTTTCTTAATGCGCAAATTTGGTGTCTACACAAGGAAACATGGATAACCCTTGAAACTCCTCAATTACATGAGTGTTTTAACATCTAATTTTTATTTTCTCCTTTTTGTAAATGGACAGTATCTTCCTGAATACTGAATACTTCAATATGAAATTTATGGTAGTGTCTGAGAGTGCAGTATTCATGTGCAGTTTAGAATGAAGTCATTCTCTTTGTAGTAGACTAGTAGTCTTCTTAGTGGTCTTCGTGTACTTGTGTATGTGTGTGTATCTTTAGATATGCTTTTTCTAATTTTTTATTTTTTGCTAAATCTCCATCCAAACTGATCTAAAATCAGAGTTAAACTTTGAGTTAGGAGTTGGGCTACAGTACATGTACCCTTTCTAACCTAAATTATTATGGAATTTTAATACTCATTTTTTTCTTTATTATCCTTTGTAGCACGGTCAGCAGTTATACAGACACATCTACTTAGGCTGTAAAGAAGAAGACAATGTCCAAAAGAACTTTGAGCTGCTGTATACATCTCTAGCTCTTATTACAATTGAATTAGCTAATGAAGAAGTGGTTATTGATCTTATTCGATTAGCTATTGCTCTTCAGGTATGAGTCTGAATCACTGTTGAGTTCATTGGTTAATAGTTCATATTTGTGAAGTTAGATGTATTTTTTGTATATTGTATGTGGTTTGTATATTGATATTTAAATTGGAAATCAAGTAATTCAGTCCTAATATGATCAGTCCTTTAAGAAAATATACTCAATGTATAAACTGTTGAAGGTACGGCTGATCAGATTTGTTTAAATACTTCTACAACATGTTCTCCTTATCCAGTTGAGCAGATGCAGGGAAACCCCTAGAATGACCAATAGTTTCATTAACAAATGGATAAGTTATTTTTACAAACTCTGATCTTGCTTCAGTGTTCCATGTTAAATTTTTTGAGAGTCCTTGCCCTGGAAGAAAGCGTTTGGTTGACTGCCTGATCTTTTGTCAAATCAGGTTATTTAATCTTACTGTGCTAAAATTATATCAGTCTGGAGAGGCTTTATTCTTTGACATTTCTCTTATGTTATTCAGTCTTCAGTGAAACTTTGAATCTTAGTGACTTCATCTGTGCTATAATTAAAACATTCAAAAAAAATTGCTGGTGTGTGCCCAGAAAATTTTTTACAAGATTTTCTACTGTGTTCTCAGTTCACTGTCTGTGACTAGCCTTGTTCTCTTATGTGAGTCCACATTATGAAACTTCTGAAATGCTGAGTGCATCCTTAATTTTAAAATCTATCACTTAACCATATCCTCATTTGATGAAAACGTTGTTAGGAGTTTTACTAGAGAAGGAGTAATGAAATCTAAAAAATAATAGCAATGCTAGTAAGCATTGGGTAATTCCCTTTATGATATTTTATCGGTGACTCAGAAAGGTAATTTTTAAAGTACTGTTCTTGTTTTTCCTGATCCACAAGTGGAAATTGTTAGGCAGAAAGGGTACTAGTTACTACTCCATACACCCTTTTTGAGAAAGTTGAGTAGATTTAATTCTTTTCAGAGGAGTTACATCCTACAAACCCTTCTATTTCAGAATAATATTTACCTAACTCAGAGTAAGCTGAAAGACTAGGGTAAGGGGAAAGATATTAAATTTTGTGTCATATCAGATAAAAATGTTAGCTGATGTATGATAACTACCACTACTGCTGACCTCTGGGTGTTTGAGAAAACGTGTCAACTTCGGAGAATATAATTGTGTCCTTTATATTTAAGGACGTTGCCATCATCAATGAGGATAATCTACCAATGTTTAATCGTTGTGGTGTCATGGCATTGGTTGCAGCGTATCTAAACTTTCTGAGTCAGATGATTGCAGTCCCTGCCTTCTGTCAGCATGTCAGCAAGGTAACACATAATTAAGTAATCAGTCATTTGGTATAGCATACATAATGAGTAAATAAATTATTTTAAGTAATTTCTTGCATTCTTGACCTCTTGTGTTTATGTCTGCCATTGTTGTTTCTTGTCTTCTATCTCCTTGTTATCATCTGCTTTGTTTGCTGACTCAAACTTATGCAAAGAATTATTCTGTCCTATAACAGTTTTATTTTGTGCATGTTACCATAGATAAAGATCTAAATCACTGTCTGGTGTAAGACTTTATAGCCTTACTGGCTTTGATAAACAGTTTCAACATAGGCAAGACCATGAGAACCAGAATTTTTATTTAAAAGAGTGGGTGCCACAGTATCTTTCTGTGGCAAAAAGAAACTGTGAAGGGCTTGTTTTCTATGAGATACGTATTAATGAAGGACTGACAATCTCCTGGAGTAAATTTTTTAAGGCATTTTAGTTTTTGAGTGCAGTAGGTGTTGAAAACACTCCATACTGTTTGCCTTGTCTTTTTTCAGGTCATTGAAACTAGAAGTCTGGAAGCATCGTATTTTCTGCCAGAAACAATTTTCAAGGACAAATGCAAGTAAGTAGATACAGAATATTAATTGATGAACAGTAAAATCTCTCTTTTACTTTTGCACATCATGAAGTACAATAGCGAAGTCTTGTGAATTTGAACAATAAGAGGTTAAGTAGTGTACTAGGTAACAGAAGAAAACTAGGCATTAGAAAGCTATGTAAAAGAAATTGGATTTTTTGACAGTTCTTAAATTGTAGTCAGATATACTTTGGTCTGCATAGTATGGTGTAAGGATCAACACAGCAACATGCATTTCCAGAATCACAGAATTGGTAAAGTTGGAAAGGATCTCTGCAGGTCATCTAGTCACATTCAGGCAGTACCACTTACTGCACTCTGCCAAAGACCACCTCCAAGTTTGATTTTATCCTTCCTTGGAGATGCTCAACCTCTCTGGATAGCCTGTGTCCATGCTTGGTCACCCTCATGGTAAATAAATGTTCCCTCAGATTCAGATGGGACCTTCTGTGTTTCAGTTTGTGCCCATTGCCTCTTTTGCTGGCACTGGGTACTACTGAAAAGAGTCTGGCTCTGCTGTCTTTGCACTCTGCCTTCAATTATTCATACACGTTTTCCTCCCTGTGCCTTTTCCAGGCTGAAGAGTTTTAGCTCTCTCCACTGTTTCTCATACGAGAGCTCCAGTCAGTGGAATAATGATCTTAAACTAAAAGAAGGGAAATTTAGACTAGATATTAGGTGAAAATGTTTTACTGGAAGGCTGATGAGGCACTGGAACAGGCTGCTGCCCAGAGAAGTCATGAATTCCCCATCCCTGCAAATTCACACGCAGCTTGGATGGGGCAACCTGATCTAAGGGTGCTAGAGCTGGATGGTCTTTGAAGTCCCTTCTAACCCAAGCCATTTGATGATTCTGTGTTGTTGCTGTTGTTTTTCCTTCAAAGCTCTCCAGTCTCTTTTTTACTGGGGAACCCAGCACTGGACATGGTACTCCAGGCGCAGCCCTTAATCGAGGGGAAGTATCACCTCTGTAACATTTTCTCATTGCTATAGCCTCTTATTGCATCCCAGGATACCATTTACCTTCTTTGTGGCAAGGGCACATTGCTGACAAATGACAATCTCAATTTATTTACTGAGATTTCTTTATTTAATGGAGGCCATATTTTCTCGAGATGTTGAGGAGTAGTTGAGAAATATATTTCAGATAACCCAGAAGTGTTAAGTAATTTAAAATATTGCAGAGTTGTATTTTTTACTTATTCCAGAGATTATGTCAATTCATGTATAACTGATCACATTTTCTTTCTATCAGATCATCACCATCAGCCCTTTTTTGGTTGCTTGCATTCAATGTAATATTTTACTCGATTAGCCAATCTTTATTAGATAACAGAGATAATAAGTAGTTGTATAGCTAGATAATAACTTCAAATGTATATTTTAACAGCCTCCCAAAATCATTAGAGAAGCACGAAAAAAATTTATTTTTCTTGACAAACAAGATTGCAGAATCATTAGGTGGCAGTGGATACAGTGTGGAAAGATTGTCCGTTCCATACGTACCCCAGGTAACAGGTAAGTTGTAAAACTGCTAAGTACTGGTTATTGATAATGCATTCTTAAGGTGTTGTCTGTCAGCACATCCAATGAAATGTAGTGTGACTGTTTGACAGTGAGGTTTAATCATAGTACAATTTTATTTTCTGAAGATTCTTTTTTTCTGATGAGCAACTTTGTTATTGCTATGATGTTTTCACTTTTGGTCCTTTTTTTTTTATTTTTTTTTCTTTAAATTCAGGAGGTGAGGCACAAAGTTTTTGAGCCTACTTCACATCTTTATAAAGAATGAGCAGTTGTTAATTTAATAAACAGTGTTATGTTTGCCTCCATTACTAACGTAGTGTCAGGAAATATGATTAAAATGAAGTATGCCCAAGGAAAATTGGTGGAAGTTCATACTACCTACCCATTATATATAAATATTATTCTAATGACTACATAGTACGTGACATTCCTGACATTCTGTTCTTGATATGTTTTCAACATCCTGTTAAGAAATGTACAGAAAAAATATTTTAAGAGTTTTTTCATTTTATTTTTTACTAACAATACATGTTTTTTTGTCTTTATATAACTGCTTGTTACTGTAATGGGACTATGGGACTTACCAGTCTGAAGCATAAACTTGTTGCAAAATCAAAGTACGCAGCAAGAAATTGTGATTCCACTATATTGTACCTTACACATGGAAAGTAAACAGCACACATGGATAGTGAAAATCCTATCTGTCACGCCTGCAGAATGGTTTGGTTGTGTTCAAAGACAATGACATGCTTGATTAAACTTTCTGGATAGCTAGGGAGGGAATGAGAATGACTGGTTTTGCAAACTAGTGATATATTCTGAGACGCATCTGAAATAGCTGTTCGTTCTCTTGCTGGATTTTTTTTTTTCCCCTGAAAAAGGGAAATGTTGCTTTTTTTGATCATTTCTTCTGGCATCTGAACGACAGTTAACATTGTATTTCATTATCTCCAGAAAAGTTTGTAACAAATAATAAAATGTTATGTTTTATGTTTTCAAATTTTTACTGTCTTTTGAGTGAGAATGGAATGAGAAAGATAGATGGCCTGATCAGCAAATCGTGTTAAGCCTCTTATATAACACGAGATGCATTTGTGTCTAAATGACCTTACTAAAGTTTTTTTTGGATACCTTCCTAAAATACATTGTTACACAGGAACACCAACCTGATGGTTCTAGCACCAACAAGGTTAAGTAAGCTCAGGTAGAAGAAACACCCGCTTAACAGCTTTTTGAGCAATGAGAAAAAGGTCAAACTTCGTGGTAAATTTTGATGATGTTACATTTAATAATGTACAGAGATTAAAGTCCTCTCAATGCTTTCCTGTTGGTTTTCTTATCAGTTTGAAGGACATACTTCCGGTACCTTGTTCTCTTCTGTGTTTAGTGGGAGGGAAAGCCAATGTTTAAATGCACACTTAACTATTTTTCTCCACATACGTATATATTAATTGAGCTCTATTTTCATTAGGCAGAAAATATCACAAATGCAGGCACAAGTCAAAAGGTAAAAATGAGTAGTAGGTCATCCTGCTCTCCTGCTAGCTGTGGTGTGCACTGATAGGATGTGCCCCGTCAAAAGAAAAAAAAAATGCTTCTAGAAGGCTTTTAGACAAATAGGCCAGAAATTGCTTAGCGTTTAGTGTCTCCTTCGGGTTTTTTTTTGTTGTTTTTTTGTTTTTGCTTATCTCCTTCCTAGTATGCCTGTGTGAAGCTGCAAGGTTTGCCTTTTTGTGTTTATTCTCAATTTAGAACTCTAAATTATGGTAGCTTCCTATTTTCTTTACCTTAACAGGTAGTAGGCCATAGGTGTCATTTTTGTGATGGTGCCAATTACCTCTTTGAGTGAAATTGCAAGAACTTAGTTGAAAGTTGAAAGAAAGTGCCAACAGCTTACAGAATGATGATTCTTTCTGTGGTAGGTTATTATAAAGCTGAGGGTGTTTTCTAATGAAATATGAGGGTGAGTGAATGCATTGCTATCTTAATCACTTTCATTCAGTTATTTATTTAAATTTGTAATAAATTCTGTTTAATTCAATTTAATTTCTACATGAACAATGTCAAGTTAAATGAAGATTTTACCACATATTTTTATGCTTCAATATTTTTAGTCTTTCCCAGTAGTATGCTGAATTGTAAACACAGGAGTTGAGCGTAGGGTAGATTCTGTTCTGTAAATGAGAAATAAAAAGTAAATTCTGTCTCTAGGTGCACAGTTTGTTTATATTCCTCATGCAGGCATTCTACTACACTTCTGCTGTGGAAAGGCATGTGGAAAGGGACTTAACACTTAACTGGGAAGATTTGTTTCATTCCTAGCATAATGCTGTCATTTTAGAGAGCAGTCTGTGAGGAAATGAGATATCTTAATCACTTTAGTGAAAAGGATGATGGATAGGGATTTTAGCACTTTGTTTACCCCGAAAACTTGATTCCTGTAAACATTTTGTCATTTTTTATTCCTCTACAAGCGTAAATGAATCTCTGGGTGAAGCCATTTTTTTTCCTCTCAAATTCTTACCAAATTAGTATCTATAAACTTGAAATGTAGTCTATGTCTTGAATGTCATACAGCTGTAAATCACGTCAAGTTGCATCTTGAGGCAAACTTATTTTTTAGGCCAATTGCTTAAGGTGCAACAGCACCTGCCCAGGTAGGTGGTAGAGTCAATAAATGCTAAGATGTGGCCCTGAGGGACATAGTTTAGTGGGCAAGGTGGGGATGAGTTGGTGGACTACATGATCTTAGAGGTCTTTTCCAAAGTTTGGTTCTGTGATTCTGTGTGGATCTCTCCAGTAACTGGGCTTAGACACTGTCTAGCCACCACTGGATCCCCCTTCCCAGTCTCCCTAGTAACTGGCATCTGGATGTGTGCCCCAGTGCCTAAAGGCCCTGTCCAGCTGCTGGTGCAGATCTCCTTTGCACCCAACAACACACATACTGATCTCCACTAACCCCTAGGCTCCATAGTGTATGTAGTTCACCTGGATCTCTTGGTCCCTCTGTAGCTAATTCCTACAGATGCCTGCCCCTCAGGACAAACAGGCATACTTGCGTTTGCTTACAGAGGTCAATATTGAGCTGTCCAGCTTGATATTCCTTTGTGGTCATACGCTGATGCTGTGTGTCCTCATTCCACTTGCTGTATTCAGACTTCAGAGTACACACCTATACAAAGAGAAGAGTGTTCTTCAACCAGGAGGAGTTAGCAATAGGGTGGGAAGACAGAACAGATTGCACTGATAAGGCTAAGTATGGCCAGATGTTCATACAGACCAACATCCTGTTTACATGAGATTGATGACCTTATCTCCTTTTCCCTCTGTTTTCCCATGCTTGTTCCTTCCCACACTATCTCAGTCCTCTTTCTCCCTGCCCTTGTTTCTTGCCGTAGAAATCCCACAAAGTTTTGTGCAATCCCAAGATCCTCTTCCCCAGCATCTCATATTGTGCTTCATGTCCCAAGCAATAACTTCCTACTTTGTCAATGAAGTGACCTCAGAGCCCTTCCTTCACCCCTCTGGGTGAGTGTCACCCCTAGCCTGAGGGGTTCTTGGGGTCTCCCCCACTGCTATTTTGTCCCCAGGATCTTTTACATGTGTGTGTGAAGATTAATCTTACATCATTAAAACCTAATGGAAACATTGCAAATTATAGAATTTTTTGCCCGCATAATATCTTCATGTTAGAATAGAATGAATACTTGTCAGACAAGAATAGTTAGGCATCCATAGACGATGAATTCTATCCAAAATCATCACAAAAAAGGTGCATTCTGGTGTTTGCCTGTCAATTACAAGAGAAGGCAACAAGATGGCAGCCAAAATGTACTTCAGTCTTGCATTTAACCATCATGGTTTGAGGTGCTTTCGTCTCTGTGTATGCAGATGTGTACCAATTTAGCCATCAGGGATTAAAAGCTAAGTCCTTCAGAACGCTGCTTCACATGCTCAGGGCCTCTTAGAGCCTGGCAAAGGTAGCTAGATCTCAGTTGTTTTTCATTGAGCTTGTTCATTCACGGCCTCTTGTTCTTAAAATGACACTTCATTTATATAAGTTTTCAGAAACTTGATTTCTAAAAGCCAAGTACGTTCAGCTCTGCTGGAATGAACTCTGATCATACTCGCTATTTGCATTGCAGAAGTGTTTTGCACAGTGATTTAAACAGAGAACCAAAATAAGTTGCCATCTGGAGGGAGCGTATTACTGCTATTCTCCTTATCCTCATCTTAGTATCAAGCGCATTTAGGCACTTCTGACTCTACAATAAAAATAAAAAGGGCCACTTCCCGTTGTCATCATCTCAGCTGAAATCTAAAATGTGACATAGCAATTTGTGGCTTTGTAAGTGACGTCCATGAAAGTCAGGGTATTCGTATCTCCATTAGTCAGAGGTTCCTCGTGGCATGTCTTTAAATCTATTTTTGGCTTTTCTTGTCTTACGTTAATGTGTCAAAAGTGAAAAATGATTACTTGGTGTCAGCCTTCTGGAATGAAGTCACTAAATGAAAATCTGTCTAATGATGGATCACTTGATCACAACCTTCCACGTTAATGAAATTATGTTCCTTTTACTATCTGCATAGTTGATCTGCAGTTGCTTTAAAAACTTATCAGAGTGACTTGCTGAATGTTTCTAGAAATTAAGAAGTAGAGAGAAAAATTTTTTTCAGGATTTAGATTGGGAGGGAAAAGGCGCAATTAAGAGATTATTTTTCTTCCTGTTCTGACTGAATAATTAAACAGGAAACTGATCTTTTTACACAGTAATGCAAATGATAAAGTAGATGGTCTAGGGTTATTAAATAGCATGTACAAACAAAATTGCATCTGATGTGTAGAAACTTATTTATTTTTCAGCTGTTATGCATAAAGTGAGCTCTGCTTATTTCGTGTGTGTTTGGTTTTGTTGTTTTTTTTTTTCTAGATGAGGACAGACTCTCCAGGAGGAAAAGCATTGTGGATACAGTATCTATTCAGGTCGATATTCTACCTGGCAACAGCACAGAGGATAAGGTATGGTAATGACAAGATATCTTAAGGCACCATATTTGATGCTGGAGGGAGGAACAACCTCTGAATTATGTTTTATCAGAAATTCTAGAATTTGATAATTTTAGCAGTGTTAAATGTTGTTCTATGAAAATATCTCAGTCATAAAATCATTTGAATTGGAAGGCACCTTTAAAGGTCATGTTGTCCAACTCCTCCAAAATGACCAGGGACAGCTTCTTTTAGGATTACCTGACAAATAATTTCCGATTTTCATTGTTATTATTATTCCTAACTGCTTTGGGCTAATGATACTTCAGATGATATTGTGTTCTTTTCTTTGTATACTGCTTTAACATATTCAGCTGTGCACTGGTCTCTCGTCCAAGCATTCTCTCCTGATACTGTCACAGTGTTTTCACTTTAAGAAAGACTTTCTCATACAGAAGCACTGTGTAAAGAAGCAAAACGCAAAGATATGTAGGCTGGAACTCTCTGGAGAAATGTTTGTGCATCTTTGGTAATATTTTGGTCCCAAGCAATTCCTAATGAAGTAGAAAACAAATGGATATTCATGTTGGTAAATGAACAAATCAACTACCAACTCTTATTTTATTGTTCAACTAATTTTAGGAAGCAGTTTTTGTTATTCTCAGGAGCTGCCTAAGAGTCATCTCTGAGATATCAGTATAGAAACACCACAGGCTATTCCTGGCCCAAAGAAGAGTTCTGCCAAAATTCAAGTCCTTCTCCAAATCTTTTGTTATTCACTAAAATTTTGCTCAGTCATTCTTAGGAAAGATTCTTGAAAACTTTGGCCTGAGTGATTATTTTGATCTGTTGTTTGTGAATAAAAACGGGTTAGTAACTGGTCAGCTTTTGTTTTTCCAATATTTATAAGCAAAGCTGGCAAGCATCGGTTCTGAATGTAGAAAAATAACAGTTTCCTGTGAAATACTGACCATTCCAGTGACTAGCGATAGAGAATTAGAGGCCTATTTGCTGTAGAAACTCCAGATAAAACCATTAGTAACTTTATATGGTTAAAAAAAAGTGGATCTTTTGTCCTTCAGTAGTTACCCTGTTCCATAGCTTTTAGAAGTTTGTGGTGCGTGAGGTTTAAGGGTGATTTTTTTTGTTTTTGTTTTTGTTTTTTTTTACTTTCGTCTTTAGATTGATAATACAGAAGAAATCACCTTTGAAGCTTTGAAGAAAGCAATTGGTAAGATTTATTACAATTATATTTAGTAGCATAGTTCTGGGTTACTTTGGAATTACTAGAGAAAATTTGTTGTCTGAATAACATAATTAAAATATTACGTTTGTTTTTATCAGCAAGTCAGTTGATTTAAAGTTTCAGCCATTTATTTCTAAGCTTCTGAAATAGGATCTTGATAATTTTTGAATTCATTTTCTGAAACTCATGTGACTGAGTGAAACCATATGGAAATGCTTTTCTATGGAATTGGCCTTCTAGGCAATAATAGAAAATATAGAAATAATAGAAATAATGAGATATTTCAATTGGTAGATTTTCAAAGTCTTCAGTGCATTCAGGAAATAGATTGTAAGATATGATTGCAGATGTCAAGAACACTCAGCTGGTAGAATTCATGGAGTTAAGAAATAAGAGAACTGTTTGAGTAGTTATACAGTCTAGTTTACCAAACTTCTGTCAAAAATGTGGATTGAACATTGACATTTTAAACAATAGATAAAGTAACATTTTAAACAATAATTCAATCTGACAGTTTTCCAAAACTAACCAATTGCTGAAGTACAAAAATTTGTTAGATGCTGAAAAGTTCCAGCAGCTTGTAGGTTTGCTTGGCCTGTATTCCAAATTCTGTTCAAAAATAAATCCTTCCCAGCTGTCTGTATGATGCTGGGAGGGCAGATATTGCCCTCTTCTCTTGAAGGAAGAGACTTGGGTGTAGTGCATCAGAAGTGGAGTCTTGAGACCAGATGATGAAACAACAGGAAGCCTTGACTGGTGGTTAAAGTGCATAGTAAAAAAGGGTAAAACTGGCATCCTCAAATGAGCTCCCTGAAATTGTATCAGCATTTTGCTTTAGAAGCAGTGACACTGTGCTTGCGTGTGGTTGCTTGTTTGCTTTTCTGGTGCATGTTTGAAAGTTAGAAATACAGTGTAAAAGAAGACAAAATGCTTAGAGGTTCAAATTGCTCGTACTTGAGAGACAAAATTGCACTTGTCTTTATTTATTTATTTATTTATTAAAGATAACAATGGACTTGAAGAACAGGAAAAAGAAAAAAGGCGTCTTGTGATTGAGAAGTTCCAAAAAGCACCATTTGAAGAAATCGCGGCACAATGTGAAACCAAGGTAAGTTTCTGAAACATGTTATGTACTGTTGAAGATGTTAGGACAAGCATTAATAGAGGTGTGCTGACTAAGGGTGCTCTGTGTTTCTGTGTATATCACTGCTGCTGTTGCTATTGAAGTATAGTATTCAGCTATTTGTCTTCAGCTATTGTCTCTGTAATATCAATTGTCTGCATTGGGAAATTCCAGTTATTTAAAATGTGTTTTTTGTTGCTTCTACATTATTTTAAAAGGAATGGAGATCTTATTCACCCCTGACCTTAATGTTATCTTTACTATCTTTGAAGTCTGGATTCTTTACCCATCCTTATTTCCTTCTGGGATAAACAGTAAACAGAACTGTGTTTACCTCGTGATATATATATATATATATATATATATATATATATATATATATATATATATATATATAAAATATAGTTTTTATAGTATAGTAATATATATATTACTATAATAATATATATATACTATATATTTATATATATATTTATATATTTTATATATATTTATATATTTTATATATATATATTTAGTATATATATATATATACTATATAGTAATATAGTAATTATATAATATATATAATATAATTATTTATTTATTTTAAATAATTAAATGTGTACCTTCTACCTTCAACAACAAAGTTTGCCTTGTGCTTTAAGGTAGGCTCACTTAACTTCACATGCCTCTTCAAGGCTCAGAATCCCTGCAGCAATGGGAAATTAAAAAGGAAGTGCTTTCTAGATTTGCCAGGTAGAATTTGTGCAATACAGTGTGTAGCCTGACATGTTCATTTTCACCCTGCTCAAGATTCAGTAATTAATTTTTAATTTTTTTTTTAATTTTTTTTTCCAGGCAAACTTGCTTCATGATCGACTCGCCCAGATACTGGAACTCACTATTCGGTAAGATTTTATGCAAGAAGAATATTGTGAATAAAAACTGAGTTATGAAGCAATTGTGACTACTTTCAGGCAGCAATGTGATAGTGTTCATAATACATGCATAACTGAAAGCAGTTGTATAAAACACTTACTTTGATATTCTTGTTATTGAGTCCTTTATGTAGTGAAGAACATCAAGAAATTCTTCTAACTCTTCCAATTTTTAATTGCTGAATTGAGTTTGTCAAGAGTTTAACTGGACCAAGTTCTGGAGATGTTAAGACCATTTATGTTATTATGTTACATTTTAAAAGTTAAAAACATGTTTGTGTTTTTATTATTTATACATATATCAGTAATATCAAGGAATGTGGTTGTCTTCCCAGTGCTTTCTTCCCAGTCTGTTTGAGAAATTAGAAATCGAACAACCAAAATAGTACAAAAATCATACAGAACAGTTGTTATTGGGAGTTCTTGCACATCTGTTGTGCGGTGTAAATAATATAAATAGTAAAATGCATTTTAATAGAATCATAGAATCACTCAGGTTGGAAAAGACCTTAAAGATCATTGAGTCCAACCACAACCTAACCATCCTACCCTAACTCTAACAGCCCTCCACTAAATCGTGTCCCTGAGCACCACATCCAAATGGTTTTTAAACACATCCAGAGATGGTGACTCAACCACCTCTGTGGGGAGCCTATTCCAGTGCTTAACAACCCTTTCTGTAAAGAAGTTTTTCCTGATATGCAACCTAAACTTACCCTGGCACAACTTGAGGCCATTTCCCCTCATCCTGTCACCAGTGAGAAGAGACCAGCCCTGCTCTCGCTGTAAGCACCTTTCAGATATTGGAAGAGAGCAATAAGGTTTCCCCTCAGCCTCCTTTTCCCCAGACAAAACAGCCCCAGTTCCTTCAGTCTCTCCTTGTAGGCCACATTCTCCAAGCCCTTCACAAGCCTTGCTGCCATTCTTTGGACCTGCTCAGCACCTCCATGTCCTTTCTGTACTGAGGTGCCCAAAACTGAATGCAGTACTCGAGGTGAGGCCTCACCAATGCCGAGTACAGGGGCAGGATGACTTCCCTAGTCCTGCTCACCACGGCATTCTTGATACAAGCCAGGATGCCATTGGCCTTCTTGCCCACCTGGGCACACTGCTGGCTCATATTCAGCCAACTCTAACAGTACACCAAGGTGTACTTTTCATAATGCTATAACATCAGTGATTTGTTGATTTAGAAAAGAACCTTGATAAAAAATTCAGACATGATAATGGATCAGGATAAAACACCTGCTGTGAAGGAAAACAAAACAGTAGTTGACTTTTCTCTCAACTATTAGGTTAAAAAAAAAAAAAGCTATCTGTATTACTGTAAGTGATAATGATCATTCTTCTTACACAGACCTCCACCTAGCCCCTCAGGAACGATGACGATTACTGCTGGACATGCTCATTACCAATCTGTTCCAGTCTATGAGATGAAGTTTCCAGATCTTTGTGTGTATTAAGTGTCTTCTGAAGTCTGCTGGACATTATTTAGAGTAGAGTACAATAGAAAGAACAAGATGAGTTCTCAAATTTTATTGTTTTTCTTTTTAGCTGATTTTAAAATAGTGATGAACACAAGCCAAAACCAGATTACTTAGCCAAACTCTTGAATCTGTTCAGTTTCTGTAAGTCTGGTTTTCCTTTTAAAGTTAGGTTTTCATTTATCGCATTTTTTCATTTTCATGTATGAGTACACATAAATGTCATATATAAAACTTGTTTTTTCACATATATCAATCCAATTATTCTATCAGTTAGTCGTTCTGTAAATTCATTTGTAAGTTGCTTTAATATGTTAATTCTTTTTAATTGAGGAACCTGATAGATGCTTTTACCTTCTTATTTTTTTCTTCTCCTCCTGAGTCATATATTGAAAGAAAATCATCATATATGTAACAGTGGAGTGCTGGCCTAACTCCCTTTTGTTCCTGCTGTTGCAGTTGATTAACCTGTTTTTTTTCTAAGAGAGAAAGGAGGAAAAAAAAGCAGAACAACAAAACACAATACCTTACATGTGTTCAAGTATAGTAAATGGATGACTGGACACTTATTAAGTATTTCTGATGCATCATACAGTACGCTTCTAGATATATACAGCTAGTATATATTCTGTGTTTCATGCTGTGAAAATTACTGCTTTGCATAAAGACAGGAGAAATCTCTTGAAACACTGAATCGTGCAATATTTTTCACATCTTAAAGTTTATAGTTTACAGACTGTACTTTTGAAAATGCAGTACTATTTTATTCTGTCTGCTTTAGTATAAATACATGAGAAGTATATTTAGTATAGCAGAGAATAAACTGAGGGCATTTTAAGTCATAAATGCAGAGATTACAATTATATTCTATGAGGTATTTCTCTGTCGTTTATTACAGCTTTTTAGTGATGTTTTAGAAGTTGAAAGAAAACTGAATGAAACCATTTAAAGACCAAGAGTTGCAAAAGCATTTTTTTAGAGATGCATATGTTTGTTCATTTTTGTTTCATTTCGCAAATCTTTGTAGAAATAAGGAAAATGTGCTAACTTTCATAGGTTTATGTATCTGAGTGTACTATTGAAGTGAAAATAAAGTAAAACCAATTCAATAGATCCTTCAGCTTTTATTGATAACTGTCAAGGCTGTTTGTGACTCACTAAATTCTGCAGGCGAAACAAAACAACTGTAGTTGTTGCCATGAGTTGTAAAGTTGAAGTCCCTTGGTCTATATGAATCTGAACTGACACAAAAATGTCTGTATTAAATGCAAGACACTTAAGGTAGCCTGCAGTATACATTAACAGTGAACATGGGCCGTGAACAAAGTGATTACCTTCAGTTAGCCCTGCTTTGAGTAGGGGCATGAAGAGATGACATTCAAAAGTCCCAATCAAAATAAATCTATGATTGCATAATTCTAAGAGCTGGATGATTGCTCTCTGATGGGCAGGGCAGCTAAATTGCTGACTTTGGGCCATTTACAAACCCACTTTAAAGCAGACTGTTAGATATTTGAGCTGTACTACAGCATTTATTCCTCTAGGCTACTTTTAAAAACCTGATGGCACACAACATGAGAGAAATTTCAGCTACTTAAACCTATGAGATAACATGCTGAGAACTTCAGAAAGCATTCACAAAACTCAAAAGGTAATTGAGACCTTCTTTTCAGTTTAACAGTGAAATCACAGCGGTTAGTGGATGACGAAACAGCCCCTTACCTACAGCATTCCGTTGTGATTTTTACTGCTGCAGCTTATCAGCCTGATCAGACCACAGTCTACACATAATAGACTTCGTTACCACTGTAGCTTATAGTTTTCACTTTTTGGTTTTCGTTGTTTGTTTTGTTGGGGTTTTTTTAAATGTAAGACAGTAGTTTTTTTGCCTATATAAAGAGTGTAATTTTTTAAAGAGTAACCTATCTAACCTATGGATAAAATGTAAAACACTTATCCACTGTCATTTTTTTTAAGAATAACACTGTGCACTTTTGTACAAAAAGAAAATAAGGAGTCTAAAGAATAAAAAATAAAGAATGTACTTCTGTTTGCACTCTTGCAGTATGCAGACTGTGCTGTAAATACAGGATTGTTTCAGTGACTGAATTCTGTTGCATGAATGCTGCATGTGAAAAGTAAATTCAGCATTTCATTTTCTGTTCTGTTTATGATATTTTTCATTTATGCTGTAGGTTTCCATGTTTTTGAAGTTCCAACTAGCTTTATATGGGAAATGCAAGTGTTGTGCAGGTGTTGTGAAGGGTTTGAGGAGTTTTTAACACTGTGTTCACACGATATTCAGTTTCTTGCTATCTGGAAATCCAGCAAGTCCCTGAGTTTGTAGTTGGTTCACATTGGCCATTTTTGACAGCTGGAATATGAGAGTCACTGTAAAATGTATTGTTTTGTAATTGTTGTAATATGAAGATAATGAATGAAACCAAATGAGTTAAGGATACTGTTTTACAGTTTAAAATTGCTTATTTTGTGTCTTTATGTTCTTAAGCTGCAGAACTTTAAAGCTCCATAAGCGTACTGGCTGTTATCTGCAATACATCCAGTGCTGTCACAATGTTTATACACTTGTATCCAGCTGTTTAAATGTATTCCAGCTTTTGCTTTGTGTTTTCTTTCCCATTATGTCATTTTTAGGGTTTTTTGGTAGCAGGTCACTTTTAAACTAAGTACAATCCCGGTATGTTTCAAAAGACAGAAATAGCCTATTGTCCAAAATCAGAGTAGGGCTGTTTTGTCTTTTGTTCTGATGGTCATATATTCTGTACTGTATGTAATGAACCAGTTCAGTAAATGTAAGAACACACTGTGCAATCTATATTTAAGCAATAAAATCAGAATTTAAAATATTCTCTAAGGTGTCATGTGATTTTTAGTGCTTTCAATTAAAATGTCAGTAATTTTTTGACGTTTAAGTTAAACCTTATTTTATGCACCTTTTTCTTGCAAACATGAAGTGTTGCAGCATTATTGAACCATTTTTAGTAACTGTTGAACAATTACTACAGTGAAGTACACCAAAATTTGAGAAAGTAACAATACAAAAAAATAAAAGCTTGAAAATTGAAGTAAATAGATCAGTATCTAATGATGTGGGAAATACTCCTAGACTAGCAATTAGAAGGAAGGAAAAAAAAAAGAAAGAAAAAAAAAAACTGCAATAGATTTCTCCCTCGTTTTGTTCTGTTAATCTTTTTTTGTTATTTATTTCAGTGCTGATATCTGAGAATGAATGCAGCTTAGTGGGCAGGTTGAATGGGACGCTGGGCAGCCTGATCTAGTGGCTGGCAACCTTGCCCACAATAGGGGGATTGGAGCTCAATGATCTTTAAGGTCCCTTCCTGCCAAAACCATTCTATGACTCAAATGATCCATTTTTATATCTGAAATTAGAGTATGTGAATGAATATACACTTTTCTGAGCAAATATATGCTTGTGTTGATGCATTACCATGACTGTAATACTGTCTTCTAATAGTAGAAACAATTGGTGTGTTTTCTTTCTCTTGTGTATTTTAAATGCAAGATTCAAAGCAGCAGCACTGCTTTCATTAATCAGAGAGATGAGTTGTGCTTTTATTAAGCAATGATGCACTTCATTCACTTGTTTAAAGGCCATATTGTCTTACTTTGACTAATTAGCTATCTGATCTTTTCGTTATCATTTTTATTTCTAACTGCTGTAAAGTACAGAGTAGTCTCCTACCACTGTAATAACAGCAACCTATACCTGAACAGTTCCAACTCTGGAATAAGTAACTGTGTCAGCTTAAAGCAAATCCATCCTCAGCACTGGGCAATGGATGAGGACTGCTTTCATCCTTTGTACGTTTCCCAGGAAAAGTCTTGAGGGGGGAATATCACAAACCACGGGTTTAATGTGATTACTTCTAATTGTGTTAATGTCCAAGAACATTCCTTTATGTTTTAATCTGCTGTTGCCATTTTGTCAGCTTGCATGGCATCCAAGTTAAATGGTCCAGTTAAGTACTTCATGAAATGGAGGGATATAGGTAGCACTTCTATATCCAGCATTAGGTTGCAGTCATGAATCTGTAATGAATACTTTTATGACAAAGTTAAACTCTTTAAAGCAGGATTATAAAGAAGAAATTTAGACTTCTAGGGACAGCAAAATCAGTGGGACAGTTTATAGCAATTCTTTTTGTTCAAAGAAATGTTAGTGGACATTTTTTGTTCCATGGGGAGGTTGTAAACGGAGGAAATTTGGAAAGCATTTAATCTCCGTAAAAATGTTTTATAGAATTTTCATTTTGCTCTTGCATATATTTTCCATTAATAAAGTCTGCTTATGTTGAGAAGACTGGAGCATTAAGTGTAAGAATTTTTAGAAGCCTCCCTAGTTCCAGGACAAGGTGACACAGGTACAATTTGGTTCTCAAATAAATAATTGATTTGTTTCTGGGTGTGTGGGAGCAAACAATCAAACATGATTTCATAGAATCATGAAATGGCTTGGGTTGGAAGGGACCTCAGAGCCCACCCAGCCCCAACCCCTGTCAGGGCTGCCTCCCACCAGATCAGACTGCACAGGGCCCCATCCAACCTGGTCTTGAATGCTTCCAGGGTGGGGCTAAAATCCAATGGGAAAGCTTGATAGCACTTTTGTGTAAGTCTTTCATACACAAGTAATAAGGCTGCTAGCGATTTTGAACCTGGTTGTTTTTATTCAGTGGTTTCCTAGCTTTGTTGATATAGTTAAATTTTAACTATTTTAGTCCTTGTGGCAATACGCTATGATCGAAGCAGTGTCTAAATTAACACCTTATCAAGTAAAAAAGAAAATACATGCTTCCCTTTCCCTTTATACTGCTGTTGTCTGGTAACTGGTAAATCATAGAATCATAGAATCACCAAGGTTGGAAAAGACCTAAAAGATCACCCAGTCCAACCGTTCACCTATTCCCAGTAGCTCCCACTAAACCATGTCCCTCAACACAACATCCAGCCTTTCCTTGAACACCCCCAGGCTCGGTGATTCCACCACCTCCCTGGGCAGTCCATTCCAGTGCCTGACCACCCTTTCTGAAAAGTAATACTTCCTCATGTCCAGCCTGAATCTCCCCTGCCATAGCTTGAAGCCATTCCCTCTGGTCCTGTTACTAATGACATGAGAGAATTTTTTGAGTGGTGAATTTGGCCAAGAAAGTCCTTGAAGCAAAACTGTAGTTGAAAGCAGGAATAAGGGGAAGAAAAATATCCCAACGTTATTCTAGCTCTGTATTATGTACTGTGCATTAGTTTTAGTTGATCCCAGAGAGGTGGTGGATGCTGCATCCACTCTGGAGATTTTGAAGGTGAGGCTGGACAGGGCACTAAGCAACCTACTCTAGCTGTAGGTGTCCCTCCCTGTTCAGTGCAGGGGAGTTGAAACAGATTGCCTTTAAGGGTCCCTTCCCTTCCAGCTCAAACAAATCTATGATTCTATAATTCTTAAATCTCTGAGAACTGGAGATAACTACATAATACACAACTTTGGGACACGAAATACTCTTTTTTTCTACCCTGACCTGTCTGACCAGCAGAAACACTGGGTTGAAATTTTCAGTGAGGGAAGAAGGAACGCATTTCCATGTAACTACTGTAGCTTTTCTTCTGGGTGTTTCCTGCTTTGCTCTATAAAGGAAGAATGTGCAGAACGAGTTGGAGTAATTGCAGATTGATTTAATTAAAAAGCTGAAATATGTAGTCACCATTAGCAAGATCTGGTCTGAACCAATTACATGATTAACAAAAATCAATCTTTGATCAGAACAAAAATCAGAGTTTTGATCAGAAATCAAATGAAGTTGTGCAGAGTGCTGTCACTTATTTCAGGTAATAGCTGGCCTGCATAGGCGATCTGCAGTGACTTCTCTATGAAAGGAAGTTATGCATCTTAACATTCACTATCTAGTCTATTGCTGGAAAAGTAAGGCAGCTGCAATTGCAGAGTGACAAAAAGGAGTAAGGTACATGAGGCTGGCTGTGAAATTCCCGGTGCCATTTCTCACACAGGTGGCCATAGCTAACTATCTGCCCCTGTGCTGCCCGCCCCTGGGCTTCCCAGGAGGACGGCGCGTCTCTCTCCATGCTCTTCTCCGCAGGGAATCTTCCTCCTCGCTGCTCTCCTCAGAGCTGGAGGTCCCGGCCCCTGGTTCTGTGCTGACTGAAGGCCATTCATAAGGGCCACCTCGACACGAGGTTTTCACCTCTTGGCACACTTGAGCATGTGGAAACTTAAGGCTTTCGTTGAAGAAAGCAGAGGCCATGCACTCGGCTGCTGTCTGGTCACAAGCACATAGGAGTTTTTCACACAAGCTCCAACCAATACCTTAAAGAGAAATTTTAAAATGAATATTCAAGAGCAGTTACAGTGAGTGATGTGTAATTTGTCAGTGCTAGATGAGATCTTGACTAAAATTACCAATTTTTCCTTGAATTTTAGCTTCCAAATTCACCTTTAACCACTTAAATATACCTGCTGCCAAGGTGTTGAGTGCCTGGAGCTGTGGCTGGCGTTAGGTGGATTTGTGCAAATAAAAACAACAACAGCTGTTCTTTGTCTCCTGTCAAAAATGTCTGAATGCAATTCTTACCCTGACCTGATCACATCAAGCACAGTGACGTAATAACCGTGATCTCAGCTAGGACAAAAACCCAGTTTAGGCATAGCTATTGAGGACATTTTGCAATCAAATTCTGTCTCCATTCTGTGCCATGCTATAGGCATGGTCGTATTCAGCATGTAATAATTTCATATGCTGAGTATGAAAAGATGAGTAATGTCTCTAACTCAAACCTACATTTTGGAGTATGATCAAAGCACACAACTTCAGATTGTGAACTTCTTTCTGCAGGACATCCAAGTTTCTTAACTTGTTCCACACAGCAGTGATGAGAGAAGCAGCACCTAAAATAAAGAGCAGGGCTAACTGAAAAGTTATTTCTTTTTCTTACATCACACAATATTCACAATTTATTTTATCCATTTCTTTTTCAGTATCTATTACAACTGAAAATATTGTTTTTATTTCGTGGAAAAATCTTTTCCATAAAGTTAAAAATAGCAAAAAATACCTGTATTTACTTTTGCAGTCCTTTCCTAATTCCTTGTTCATTTCTTCAAGATCTGTGAACAAACCCTCCTTTAGCAGTAGCTTGAGGTGTTCACATATTGTTGGCTGAGAATCTGAAAACCACACATCATTACCCAGTGCACTGACTAGCTTCAATGTCTGTTTTTATCATGCACGGGCAGTCTTACTTGTGTAAAAGTGCAGGAAAATTCTGTGTGCTGTGCACTCAGAGCCGTGCTTGGACTCGATATGGCTCCAGCTGTAATGATTTCCACTCAAGGAATGATTTTGTTTGAAAATGAACTGCTTTTAGGGAGATTTCCTTGGTTTGGGTGAATTCTCTGCCTCACTCTGGGTAAGCATGCCCCACCACCTCTTTACCAGCCGTGCCCTGATGGCCCACAGTTGCAGGTCTCTGGGCTCCAGGTTGGGTGCACTGCACTCCATATGGACTCCTTCTGAATGACAGTCTGACACAAAAGTTAGTATTCTTGTTTTTATAAACCACCTTCCAAACCACCTCTTAGCCAAGATTTACTGCAACCCTTATCCTCATCTCTTTTGATATGCAGTTTTTTCTACTCTACTGGCTTCTTTCTTATTTGAAAAGTCCTCTCCGAAATACTGATGCAAGAGATCATGTCTAGTGACATTTGAGTATTTCACATTTTATATAATTAATTGGATTATATTAAGCATGGTCTGATTATGAATACCATAGAATCATGAAATACTTTTGGTTGGAAAAGGCCCTTAAGATCATTAAGGACAACTAAGAAGCAAACACCAGGCTTGGCTGGTTGTAAGTATTCTTACTACCTACAACTAATGGCAGATTACAGAAGAGCCCACACCTGTCCAGAGCATCAGTAGGATGCCCTCTTCCTTCCTTGCCACAGTAGCAACCGTAAGACTCAAATTCCTCTGGACATCTCTCAGTTAAACAGAACAACATTTCTCCCAGCTGGGGCAGCTCTCTCTTCTCTCTTCCATTTCCTCTCTCTTGTAGAAATGTTAGTCGTTCACATACTATAAAGTAAAAAATAAAACAACTGTTTGACATACCATGTTCTCAACAGTTGAAGACTCTCATTATTTCTAAGTCATTGCCCCAGCCACTGACCTCCAACTTTTATTATAGCACTAAGGAAGACAGCAAGAGAAGTGGGAGAAGATACTGAATAAAGAGAGAAATCCCTATGAAGATCTAAAATGCAAGTCAAATAGGATTGCAGACAGTACATTGCAACCCCCTTTAACCTTTCATATTTAAATATTTTTTTTCAAGAATGTTCAAACCTAGCTGAGAAAAGAAATAGGAAGTCAGCAGCTTCTCTCTTAGCTAACTCAGAAAATACAGCCCAAACCTCTTGTTCTTACACACTGGACAGTGATTAAGTGTGAAACAACGAAAAGTTTTTTACAAGCTTTCAAATGTTTAATTTGATATATCTTCCACCGAGCAATAAGTTGTGCTCAGACTAAGGCATGTACATGATTTATTCATGGTTTATTCACAAAATAGTTCTAATAGAACTTGGCTGCCATGACAGACCAATCAGTAACAGTTCTGCTTTCCTCAAAGGAAAGATTCTGGATTCTGGAGTCCTGTCTGTCACTCTCTCAGACTGGAAAGTTGAAATTTTCATGAAATCATAAAATCATAGAATGTTCGAGTTGGAAGAGACCTTTAGAGATCCTCTAGTCCAACAGGGACACCTACAGCTAGAGCAGGTTGCTCAGAGCCCTCTCCAGCCTGACCTTGAGTGTCTCCAGGGATGGGGATATCTACTGCCTCTCTGGGCAACCTGTTCCAGTACTTCACTAATTACATGTCACTAGAAAGTTTTTAAAAATTACCTTTTTCTGCAGGTCCTTTGGATCCCCTAACAGACAGTGACAGCTCCAGAGTTGGTCTGGGGGAAGGTGTGCCCAGGCCACCTCTTGTAGGAATTGCCTCTGGAGATTACACATGCACAGATCAGACTTGTAAAGATTAGACTTGCAAACATAGGATAAACTCTATCAGTAATGTGTCCCAAAGGGCATACTCTGAACCAAAACCAATCTTCTTGCAGTCTTCCAACATCTGTTTAGATAATGATTGGAAGTCTGTTCATTAGTGGTAAATTCAACTTCCCTAGGCAATATTTGAAAATGAACTCCCACTGCTGGTACTGAACACTCTGCATCCTAGCCAGATTTAGCCAGATTTAGCCACAATCTAGCCAGATTTAGGGAGGAAAATTTGCTGTTCTGCATGTTGGTGAGAAGCACTGAATCCCAACAGCCACGAACAGCAAGAGGGAGCACTACAAATTACAGTGGAGTTAGTGCAGGCTGTACTTGCCTTTCTCTTTTGTCCTTGCAGATGTGTCCACAGGAATAAACTCAGTGGGGATAATTCTGACTTCTGCCGAGTTAATGTCTGCCTGGAAGGAGCCTGGAGAGGTGGATATCTCTCCTGCTGGGACCTCAGCTCCTCTAAATCTGTCCTTCTCTGAATCAGCAGAAAGAGGAAAGCAGAAGATATGGAGCAGTAAATATCAAGATTTTCATTTCAGATAGTAGGTCAGAGTAATATCTGGGGGCAGAACTGCTGTGAATTGATGGTCATAGAGAAAAGCCATTCAAGATGAGGATTAGGAAAGCAAAGAGCATCCGCACTGGTCACTTGTTCACATATCTTGTCTTTTAGAAGAAAATGGAGCTAGTTAAATACAACCAATGTAACTGGTAGGTGTTTTGCTCATTTTGTTTGTTTGTCCTTAAATTTATATGTCACGTACCAAGGTACAAAGCTGTGCCAAGTACTAAAAATAAGGCTGGGTGCTGATTAGTTGGACAGACTGAGAGAGGAGGGATAAGAAGGATAAGATGTCATCATCTGAGTAAACTGCCAAAAAACACAGTGTCAGTTTATGAAAGGGTACCAAAAATAACAGCAACAGTAGGGATATTGCTTGAATGATGCAGAGCTGAGCAACTACGGGATTTACTTCTTTACAGACACAAGGAAATATCAAGGGGAAAATGAGTTGAAAAATGCGCCATTTCAAAGAAGTTCTTCATCCTAGAAACTAATTTTTTTCTTTTTTTTCCTTTTTTTTTCGTTATCTGAAACTTCATCATTGGCTGGGAATGTTTGATGAATTTGGATATTGCTTTTCTTTTTTTTCTTTTTTTTCTTTTTTCTGCCTTTCTCTTTTCATATAAGCTAACATGAAAATGAAAACAGTGTTTTCAAATGGCTTCTTTTTTTTTTAAATATCAATGCAAAGGATATTGCATTTAAGGAATAAAATGCTTCATTTTCAAAGGGACTGTGTGCATAGTTTCCATGTTTTGAGAGCTTATCCTTTCAAATTTCTGGAGTGAACTAATTAATTGGATTCCACTCAAATTCATTAAGTTCAATCCTCTGAAGTTCTGTTTTTGGCATGCATTGGAAATAACCTGTCTTAGCATAAGAGAATGGATAAAAAGAATGAAAGCACTGCTAAAAACAGAAGTAAGACCATGAAAGGCTGCAGGATGAATAGCAACAGCCAGTCTCACAGCTCAGCAAGGTGCATGTTTTATGTCACTCTGTTTGGCAGTGATGTATTGAAATGGAAGTGATTCTTGCCAGGTGCAGATAATATAACTGGAGTTTGGAATATTCTGCAGTTTGCTAAGAACAGATATCACAGATAATCTTCTAGCAGCCATGCAGACCTCCAACACAACGTGCACATTTTCTGATACATTCAAGTTAGTGGAGGAGAAGATTTCTGAGCAGAGTTTATCATAGCAATGACTTATTTCTGGATTGAGGTGGAAAACATGAATATTACCCAAACTGTGATCTGAGTCAAAAAATGGTTCCTTCCTTCTCTCCATATTCAGACTCACTTCACATTTTTTGATGCATTTAATTCTTTGTAAATGATCATTTTCACATAAAGGTGTCATTGGTAATTTCAAGTCTGCTATGGTACTCCACTTGCTTTTAGCTGTAGCTACTGATGTGAATGTTCTCATAGAAATGGTAATGGCAAAAATGTGAAATAACTTTTAGCCTGGGAAAGAGTTCCATGAAATTCTGTATATTAAAGGAGGAAGTAAAATAAAAATGAACCCTTTGGGCAGCAAATCCTATGAAAGTAATTTAAAGGATCAACCATCGTATCAGAAAACCTGATGGGAAGAGGTTTTCTCACATACTTGCATAAGGCGTGCAAAATGAGTGGCTGGAGGCAATGAATAGCAAATAATCCTCAAATAATATCTGTGATCTGACTCCTATCTAGCTTCAATTCCACAGCAGCCCAGTCATCACCATGCACAGAATCTTAACTGTGATGCTTTTAGATAAAGAATTGTTGTGCCAAAGGCAACGAAAAGCCCAGAACCACTGATCTTTCACTGACAGAGTGGGAGAAGACCAAGTCATACCTCGTTGGTCTCTTGTGACAGCTGGACAAAAAGCAGAGCATCTGGCAGTGAAGTATCTTCTGCATTTCTGCAGTGCATGTCTGGAGTGGCTTTTATGGAGAGCATTATAAAGCTTAACCAAACATCACTATTAGCCTTGCTTTTTAAAGAGGGTAATTAGGAGAAAGAAAGTGGTTGCTCAAGGATGTGCAGGTCAGCAGAACTACAGGTATTACCCAGAAATCCCAGCAATAAAGCTTAATAAACTAAAGCCTGCTATCACCTGGAGTCAGGAGGGTCTGATTCACCAGCAAAAGTACATCTGGGCTCTTACCTCCAGCACTGGAAGTCCCCAGGGCCATCTCACTGGGCTCAGAGGAAATCGCTGTTGAAGACAGAAAATGTAAACTCAGACAAGTTGGCAGCACAGGATCTTATGAGAAGTTACAGACTGATAGAATACCCCAAGTTGGAAGGGACCCATAAGGACCACCAAGGTCAACTCCAAGTCCTCTCAGTCACTTAACTCGAAGCCAAGAGAATAGCTTCTTGAGCAGAGGAGGAAAGACCCATGTCTGCAGATTTTCCTGATTTTCTATGCACAACATTAATTGTTGCAGACAGTGATGCTCAAAAACTAACCTCATTACTACATTCAGATGAGGTGCTATAAAGAAGAAACATAAATAGTCTGTCCACTTGACAGACTACAGTGAAGAGAACTAGGTGTAAAATCTTACTGTTGTGCACAGAACAGATGCCATATTCCTTACAAAAACATGTGTTTGACTGTGTTGAAAGTAAAACATGAATGGGAAGCTACCAACTGAACCCTTCCTTAATCTCTAATTTATTGCTTTACTTCATGCACTGATATTCATTTATCAGAAGCATTTTCATTAGCAGAGTGATCAGACGATCCCAAAATTCATCTCTGCATCTTTTTGTGTATTAGGATGGTGTGATATAAGAAAGAATTTTTGTGCTGTCAAATGAATTTTGGAGTAATGTCATGTTTTGGCTTAATATGTTCTCACAGCAGACAGTGGTGAAGCTCTTGGGGTATAAATGGGGAGACAACTAATTCAATTGAAGTGGTTCTCCAAATATTTCATGGAATCATTAAGGTTGGAAAAGACCACTAGGATCATCTGGTCCAACCATCAACCCATCACCACCAGCCCCACTAAACCACGTCCCTCAGTGCTACATCTACACATTTCTTGAACTTCTTCAGGGACGATAACTCCACCACCTTCACAGTTTATCTGGGTAAGTTATCTGTGTTGCAATTTCATCTTTCTAAAATTTTGTATACTGGCTTTTATCCACAGACATATTTTGAGCATTATAATAAACTGTTCCTGTTCAGAGGGCACGAGTGACTGTTTTGGGGGATGTAGAAGATTAATACAGGTATGAAAATACTGCACACAACTACAGCTTCATCTCAAATAATTAAATATCTCTTTGAAAACAACAAATGTTGAATGGGCTGCCGGACTCCCCTGCCACAACTTCTCTTTCCTAGAAGGTCTGTTTTGGTGAAAAAAGATTTTGTTCCAGAGTTCTCAGTCTCAGTCCTTGGGAAATTTTGAATAAGCAGTGGTTAAGCACACGGAGCATGCAAGCTGAAGCACATTCTCATTTGGTCTTGAATTGGATCACCAAAACATATCTACTTTTATGGCAGTTTTCTTAGAAGGGCTGTAAGCAAACAGCTTGTTCTTGTATTTTATTCTTCCAGCTTTTGGGAGCTGAAAACAGCACTTCTTGCACTGTAAGTTACAAACCTTCTTCCACAGATGCTGTCACAGCCTCTGTTTTCTCAATCCCATGATGAAAGAACTCTGCAAAAAGAAAAGCATTTTTGCTCCAAAGAGAATCATGGCTTAGGAAGCTCATAGATAGGAGCTTGGTGTAACATGGCCAGAGCAGCAGAACAAAACTTATTTCCAAATATTATCACTATTGTACTTTTCATTGGGTTTTTATATAAATATAATAAAATGTAGTAAATATTAACCTAATTATAGGTAGTTAATTTAAATATTAGAATTCTTCCTTAGCACTTACTGACCACAAATACCAAATCCTACTCAGCAATGTATACTGTAATTAATAAAAAGCCATCAGTCTCTATCACTGTTTCAATCTAAACTAGAAAACTGATCAACAATAAGCATTCTGTAAGTATTCCTTAAGGATAAGAATTAATGTTTAGAGGTAAACTCAAATGTTTCGGCCTAAGCACTTTGCTGAAGCTGAGCTCAAAATGTCCATGCAAATAGCAAAGGACTGATCTGAAAATATTTTTAAAATGCTTTCAGTTTGTTTCTTCTTGCATTATTTCTAAATGAGATTCAGTTTCTCTTTTCAATTCCTTTGAAAAATGAGTCATTTGGCTGAAATTATCCTGAGCTTCCCAGTAATGGCTGGTCACAAAAGCAGTACTTTGGTTTATTAGTTCTTTTTCTTCCTTTCATATTTTGATATCTTGCTAAAAATTGCCTTTGCTTCTAAAAAAAAAGAAATTCATATCTTCCAAAATGCTCATGTTATTTTTCTCAATGCAGACATTCTTCTTGATTCAATATATTTCAGTCAAAAAATCACAGAGGTAAGGACATACCCCCTGTGTGGAGTGTTGTCAGCTCTCTCTTGCTGGTTGTTTCTGAAAAGGAGAAATCTCTCTTACACACTGAAGTCTGTAGATTAAAGTCAACATTTAAACTCGATAGTACAACAAATCAAGAGTTCATTGCATTTATTCCTATTAAGGCAAAGGTTTAGGAAAATGTTCAAATTTTCTCTGTAGTAAAGCATCTGCCAAATTACTTTTCCTAGAAATTTATCTGACATCCTTGCTATGTTTTTTGCTTTTTTTCTACAGCTTGAACTGGACAGAACAGCTACACAGAAAGGTAATTACCTGAGCAAATGACAAATACAAATGATTCATTCAAAGGATTTCAATATTTTCCTGAAATAAGTATTACCAGGAGCCTAATTTGGTGGAGGTATTCAGTGAGCTATGGTGGAATCTCTCTTTATCAGCTGAGGTAAAAACAGCATGATTTTCCTGTTAGCACCGAACAATTTCCCCTTTATTTGTAATGTGTTGGAGCTGCCATATCTGTATTAGACCCACCTGATCCCAGTGAAAGATTACTGGCTTACACAAAACATTTTGCTGGCACTGACACAAATTTTGCTAAGGCAATTTCTTCTCTCTTGGCCTCTTTATGAAGGGATATGCACATGCAGAGCTCTGAATTCATGTATCTGTTCTTAGCACTGAGGTGTGCCAATATCAGTGAAGGGATCAGAAAAACTAGCAGTGCTTTTTCACATCTTTGGAGTTTGAGTCACAGAAACAGAGAGAATTGTAGGAGCTGGAAAGGACCTCTGAAAGTCATCAAGTCCAACCCCCTACTACAGCAGGTTCCCTAGGGCACACTGGACACGAAAGTGTCTGGGTGGCTTCTGAATATCTACAGAGAAGGAGATTCCACCACCTCTCTGGGCAGCCTGTGCCAGTGCTCTGTGCTCATTGCCCCTTATCCTGTCCACTGAAAAGAGCCTGATCTCATCCATTTGAAACCTATCTTTTAGATATATATGAGTGTTGATAAGATCCCCTTTCAGCCTCCTCTTCTCCACAATGAACAGACCCAGGTCTCCCAGCTATACTCAGAAGATAAATGCTCCAGACCCCTTATCATCTCTGTGGGCTTTCTCTGTTCTCTGCCAGTTTTAAACTGAGGAGCCCATAAATGGACACAGTACACCAGATGTGGCCTCACCAGGGCAGAGTAGAGGGGGAGGATCACCTCCCTTAACCTGCTGGCCACAAACCTTTGATACACTCCAAGACACCATTGGCCTTCTTGGCCACCAGAGCACACTGTGACCTCAGTACGTTCCTAATTATCCTAAGCAGCACCCAGTCATTCAGGTGCCTCCCGAAAAACAAACAAACAAACAAAAACAAATAAATCCCCATGTCTAACTGGACTTTCCCTGTTGCAGCTACATCTCTTGCCCCTTGTCCTGTTCCCATGCCCCTCCAAAAGGAGTCTGGCTCCTTCATCTCTGCACAACTCCACAAAGAAGAGGAGAACAGTGAGACACCTCTTTCAGCAGGTGCTCCAGCTCCTCACCAGCTCAGTAACTTCTCCTGGCCATGCTCCAGGACAGCAATTAACCTGCCTTCTTCTATCTTGGTTTTCATTTGAGTAGGAGTAAGTGGAGAATAGGACAGACGGCCAGATTTAGTGCAGGAAGCTACTCAGCTACTGCTCCATTCATCTTAGATCAGACTCAATGCCAAAAGAAAACCTGGCAAGAGGGGCAGTCAGTCTGATCTGGATTGTTACCTGTAACCAGAGATGGACAGGAGGAGACATCCAGGCCATTCAGGGAAGAGTTAATATGAGCATTCCCAAAACACTCAATGGCATCTTTGTCACAGGTGCAGAGGAACTGTTCACAGGGATCCCCATTTTCTGCAAATTAAACAAAAATCCAAACAAGGTGCTGTTGAAATATCTTTTTTCCCCTACTTCACTTTTCCTCCCTGTAAGATTTATGTCTTCATTAGTGCATGCATGCTTAAACCATGATTTTTCAGGTTGAATTCATTCCAGTTTTCTAATCCCACAGAGTTTGTAATTTGACAGAGCTGGCAATGGGCTGCTAGAGCCTGGTTCTTTCTATAGAGCAGTGAGAATCTCAGAGCAGAGCTTTGCTGCGTCTGATTTTTCCATGGAAAACTTACGCCATCTGATATTGAGTGTAAAATATTCCACCTATCCCCAGGAAGTCACAGTCCACAAGCCAAGTCTTTCAGAGGATATGTTTTGCATTTTATAAAAGGAATGAGTTTCTCTACAAAAATACTGTTTTCCCACTTCAAATCCGTTTACCTTTCAGAGCTTTCAAAAATATTGATCTTTCAGAGTTCTTACACAGTTTTTCCATATTCAACATTCAATATCTATTCATTTTGCTTTCCTCTCTTATTTCAGTTTGAACAAGACATTTTCTGATTAAGTATGGAAAGAGCTAAAGAAACACTATTTGGGTTCAGATGTGCATGAATCTTTATAGACTGACCCAGAAAGAAAAACTGGCTTCCATTTGAAACAAGAAGTGGAAATTGGGTCAGTCCTGTACTAAATCAAGCTATGAAGTTCTTGGTTTGGGGATGCTGCTCTTCTTTGCTGGCAACCACCAGTTATGTTCTCAAGCATAGTATTTCCTGGAAGCCAACACTGGGTGAAAAGTGACATTAAAATTGACTGGGGGCACTCCACACTTGCTAAGCTCCTGTTACAACAGCAAGATTTCTGCCTGCTAGTGATACAGTTCTATCTGAATGTATGGGACCCTGAAAGCACAGAATTGAATCCCTCAAATTACATGAAAATCAAGCCTTGGAGCTTCAGAAAGTACATTACTTTTCAAGTAATTCCCCAGCATCATCTCCATTCCATTCACATGGAGATATTTCAGGCAATACTCAGCAGTCCTGCAAAGTCACAGAAGTCTGGAAACCGCATCAGGAGGCTGCCTGTTAGAGGAGCCCTGACAAGTTTCTAACTATAGGACTTCTGTTCTCCTGCCAAGCTGGACCTTCATACCTCTGTGCATTCTTATTCACATTCATTCTTGAGTGGAATATTTAATTCCTCGAGAATCCACATGTGGAGGTGGTTTCTCCTTAACTTATATATGACTTATGGTAGGTAGGCCACTAAGAACTCCAGAATTCTGTTCTTGTGACAGGTTAATCTTACCACAGGTCAGGTTTTCTGCAGAGCAGGTGACATCTGTAGAAATTTTTGATGGGTCCCATGTGCACTCCATCTCCATTGCTTCCTCATAGCATTTGCGGTGCTGAAAACAGCATCTTTAAAGCATGAAATAGCACAAAGTTCAGACAGTATGTCTTCCTTTCTGTTCAAGATCAACACTGCAATGCTTATTCCTATACAAGAATGAAAAGGTGCCAAAGGAGAAAAAGGATCCTTGTGTAGTCCACAGACAAAAGAAAGGCTGAGCATCACTTTTCTCTGAATTAGTCTGGTAGAATAATTACACTTGGATGAAAAGCTCAGTGATGGCAGCAGGTCTTCAAGTCATGGGAGATCATGCTTGCATTCCACCCCTGCTGCAGAACCTGAGGGGCAAGGACCTTACAGGCAATTTCAATAAGAAATTCACTCCCACTGCCTGAACATCACTCACAGATCACTGCCAAACCAAGCCCCACAGATCAGTTCTTAGATTCGGCCCTGATATAAACTGACCCAATACAACTGTGTTGAACTGTGCTGCACCCAGCACTATTAGACAGTAAATGTTTCTGCAGTATCTTGTGAACCGCTGTGTCTCACTGGGACTCTATAAATATATGTGGTGTTACCATAGAATCACAGTAAATGATACTTGTTCTTCCTCCTCAATGCAGCAACCAGAATGGAAAGGGGACATAATGTGTTTCTCAAGCCTGAGTAAAGCAGTGTTCTTGTGCCACAGCACTACTCAGGCAGTAGGAACCTTGCATTGTCCTGTTGTCATGCAAACCCCAAACATCTGTATGGCTGCTTCAGATGTCGGCAGCAATGAAAATTCAAATGAAATAACGTATTCATCAATTCCCTTTTCTTTTGAGCAAGCTGTTTCTGTATTGTAGCAGAATCTGTGTGCACCGGCAGATGTAAATGAAACACCAGTAAGACATTCAATCACCATTTATTGTGTGTAAAACTGTCACATAAAGTAAGCAAGAGTTTGCTGTTAGATTTAGATTGAAACATTGTCATGTTGGTAAAATGAACTCACAGCATGGGTCTGTTATTGCACTGATAGCAGTCTTGTCTCTGTCAAATGCAAAGAAAACATTACCATCCAACAAACAGTGTGTTGCCAGAACGGGTTAACTTGTGACTCATGATGTGAGGAGCTTACTGGAGGATTTTTTGTTAAGGATGTAATAAACATGTTTTATACATCAGCCACAGTCCTGCATATGCACTGCAGGCTCACTCCTAGGCTATGCAGTCACTTTCTCACTTCCTAAATTTAGCAAGTATTTAATATTTAATCACTTAATACATTAATAGTTAATTGCTAAAATATTTAATTTTCCTAACAATTAAGGAAGAAGTCCAAGGCCTAACCAATATTGAACTTCTGACTCAATGAAAAACATCAGTGATGAGGTTTGCTCAGGCTGCAAGCAGCAGATAAGAACTCATAAATAGCATCATCCCCACAGGCAGTGTTTAAATGTGGGAAGGTGCTGTGTGAGGTGGACAGCTGATAGATGGGCCTCCTTTTTTTTAGATAGAGACACAGGTGGCTTTCATTTTATGTTTCTCTTTGTGTGTTTGATTTCCCAGGAAACATTAAAAAAAAAAAAATCCAAGAAATTCGTATTCTGATAATATCTCAAAGCCCATTTTCTTGGATTTCAGTATCTCTTTGTGGTCTTGCTCCCTGTTGTAACTTGCTTGAGGTGACTGCAGAAGGGTACCAAACAAAGGTGGGAGCAAACAGCATCCAAGAGGCAGGCCTTGATGGTTTCTCATTGCCACCAGTGCTTTTTCCAGAGATGAGGCTGAAGTTTGTAACTATGGGAAAACAATTTTAAATGTGTAACTGATGAAAGATGTCAAGTCCCACATCAATAATGCCTGAGGTTTATTTCACTACAAGCACCTGGAAACTCCTCCAGTTGGAAAATTAATCTAATACAAATGATGTAAAGTTCCTTTTTTATTAGAGCATCATTGTCACTCAACTCTTAAGGCAACTTAATCAGAAAATAATGCCCCCTTTGCAGACAGGGCATTGTAAGACATGGCTTGTCCACTAAATACATATCTCTCTCCCCATGGATCAAGAAGGCAGAACACTCTTAATGTGGATATGCAAGTTAGATACTTTGGGAAATCAAGAAAGGTTTGATTTGTGGGCAAAATCTAATGTCCTAAAGAAATACCTATAATGAGATGTTAATCCCTTTTCATTGAATGGCAATTGCAGTGTCAATTCCAAGATTTTCAAAACAAGTTTCTAAGAATGGAAATTAGTGGGGAAAAAAATGCAAAGCTGTGAGAACCAACTCTCAGAAAGGCATGTAATAGCCTCCTTTTTGGATGATCTCTTGAATGAAGAGGATACCTGTGTCAGTGGCAAGGCAATCAGTCAGCATCTACTGCAAACTCCGGTGGTGTTACCATTCTCATAGGGAAGTTTCACTATGGGACTGCTAACACCTCTGTGCTCTTTCTGTGTTTGCGCTGCCCTGCATTAAGATGAAGATGAGCGAAGCAAAAGCCTAGATGCTCAGCTCTTTGGGTACCAGTGCACTCAACTGCCTAGAGCTCTCATTTCAGAATGTCATCGTGTTTATTTAGAAAACTACTCATGAGAATTCCCATGGCTTTTTTCCAGCAGTAGAGTTTGATCTTTATTTTCTTAGGCATCCTATACTGGAAAGTGGATGGATTAACTTCTGTTTAGCTATAGGCATCAGCCCTTTCTGAGCCATTTCTGCCTTCATTAAAAGAATTCTCTCACTGTGTTGTTGGAAAGTATTTTATTTTTTTTGTAATTATGACATGCGTGTGTCTTGATTGCCTTTGAATTTCTTTTCCCACCTCCTAGTGGCAAATGTGAATAGCATGAATAGCCATTTGCTTGCCCTGTCTTGCTGCTAAATTTTTTTTCACTAGCCCAGTCAGAATCTGGAGCAGAATCTCTCTGAAGCCCAGGTTGAACTTTGGATATTTCTGTTCCCAGTGCATGGTAGTTGAAAGAGCCACTGAGCTACACTGATCTCCTCTGTACCCCGATGCTCCAGTGTATCATCTCATGTATGTAGATATTCACAGTAAGATTTACCTAACTCTATAACCACCATTAGAAGTCATACTTAGATGTAGCCTGATTCTTTTGATGCTTAAATCAGCTCAGATGCCAACATTTCCATTAGCATCCACTATGTGCCTATCTTGCTGGTGTATTACTCAGATTCCCAATACTAGCATTTGATAAGGCTGTAAATCCATGGAAAAGCTCGGGTTGACATTCTCCTGTCTATCTTACTAACAGATCCTCAAACTTTTAGCACAGGAGTAAAATTTTGGGCTGAATATTTCCCCAGAACAAATAAAAATGAATGAGGTTTTGTTCATGAATTCTGTTTAGAATTTAGAGACCTCCGGTAAGCAGTACCAAGGAGATGAGTATGGCATTTAATTACTCTATTGCATTACTGATCATTCTTCACAACCAGTTTAAGCCAGCTGTGCTACTAGGATTGCACTGTTGGAATCACAGGCAGGTGCGGGAGACTATGATCATGGGAAAAAAGAAACCACTAGATGATCACGTGCTGTGGGTTATGACCATTTCAACTTCATCTGTTTCCAGTACTTGTTGTAAGGGTGGTGACTGGTGCTGGGTGGCAGCCCAACAAAAAGACTATGCTCATTAGCTCAACACAGGGCAAGGCCAACAAACTATAGATGGAGATGTTTTTTGTAGGTCATGTCAGACATTTGGGTTGCTAGAGAAGATCACTAAGATCGTCTAGTCTAACCATCAGCTCATCATCACCAGGCCCACTAAACCATGTCATGGATAATCTCATGGAAAAGACTTACTCATCAGCTTCATCCACAGGGAGCCCTTCCATTTCAAATCGACAAGAGCAGCCATAGTCTTCAAAATCTCTGGGACAAAAGCCACTGACGCACTTCATTTTGTTCACAAAGTTGAGCAAGGCAGGGAAGTTTGTGAAGATGGACTGTAGCCAGGTGAAGTGAGAACCCAGACAATCTGCAAAGAGAACAGTGAGCAAAGGTTAGCCAAGCATGGGTCACAAGTGGGTGATGTCAGTGTGAAAGCAAAGCCTAAACCAGGCAGTACAGTAACACAGGGGCACTGAACAGTGCTCTGCACTAAGCAATATTTAGGATTGTAGCAGTCTTTGAGAAACCAGCAGTCTCAACAATTCCTGTGCCATTTCAGTATGTATAAAAGCACATTCCACAGCTGAAGTACAAGTGAAGCACATACTTACCAAAAAATAATGCAACGCTTTCCACATTTTGAAAGACTCCATTGAAGAATGTGGCATTGTCTAGATGAACAAAACAAAAATATTTTTTGAAAAAGTAGGTGACAAGGATGGCTCCCAGACTGTTGTTTGTCTTGCTTCTGTTGTCAAGACCCTTGGTGATGAAAATTACATGATATTTTCTAACTGCATGCTTCTCTGCAATGTTTCGGAGTATGAATCATTCAACACTGCAGTGCTATACTATAGAAAGTAAAGCTTAAAGTGTTCTTACTCAAGATTCTTTCAGGTGTGTTAAGAAGCTCTGGCAGAAATGCTGGTGGCTCCAAATCTTGGCCACCTACTTCTTGAGAAGAAAAGAGATTTTAAAATTGAGAACAAAATAACATATACTTCATTATGATGCATACACTGCATGCGTATTGAACACCTTCCTACATTAGCAAGCTGATTTAGCAAAGAAATGAAACACTTACTTATTTCCATCCACACCCAGAAATTCACATCCAGAAATATTCTGATAAGTCTCATTGACTTCAACTTAATAATCAGTCTCTGACTAACTGCTGGTGAGGATATATTAATCCTCATATTCCTTTGCTCTTCTGTACAAAACCACACACTGGGATAAATTATTAGAATCATGTAAAAATACTGTTACAAACAACTTCACCACCCCAGATGTTTCTTTTCTACTCTGTAGCCCTTTGCTTTTCAGTTGTTGGAAGTCAAGACGTTTGTGCAAACCTCTCTGCACCTGCTTGCTGTCCCCCTAAAAGCTGACCTCTTCAGTTCCTCTGTCATTTTCTCTGTGCACATCCATACACAAGCTCAGCTTGATTCACGTCCGTTGTGGAGAGGTCAGCAGCTGATTTCACTTCCCTGTAGCATTAAATACATCTCCCAGAATGTTACTCTATAGATAGTGAGATAGCTTCTGTGTTAGATACGTTTCCCTTTGCTGTTTCAACAGGACACATCAGGATTCACAGCTTAGTTTCACCTCCACCTTTTTCAAACCTTTGCTGTTCAGTTAGTCAACAGGTTGGGCTGATAATCTATCCCCCCAAAATGATGTTTGCTAAACATAGAAAAGACAGCCATGATCTTAAGAGGTGAAGCTTCAGATTAGTTTAGCTGAGTTCTCATTGCCTATGCTCTCTTCCTGTGGCTATTTTTTTCCTGAAGTTAGCAATCTTTTTTTTCCTTTTGAAGGTGCCACTTCACCGTTTCCACATTTTTTCTTCTGTTTGTCATATCCTGATTTAGTGCTTGTTCTTGTCCATCCTGCATACTTCCCTTCTTCGTATCTTCTACACATTTTTAAAATAAAAATGTGTTATTTTCAATTTATTTCAACTAGACATTTTACTACAGATATTGTCAAGGGTTTTTGCTGTCTCAAGGATCTAAAGATTGAAGAAAACAAGTAAATTTGAAATCATGGCACAGCTTATCTCTCAGAATAACAGGCATTTTCTGCAAAAGACTGGGGAAGATCTGGCAGTTATCTTGCTAATCTGTTGAATTTTCTGCAATAAACAGAGCTGTAGGAGAGGGAAGATATTTTAGATGTAAGACTTAATGTGATGCTTAGCAAAGAATTCGGGAAGATTTTTCTAAGATTTTATTATAGGACCTTCTCAGGAGTTTATCACAACTATTTTGGAATGAACAAAGTATCTTTGGACATAGTCACCACGCTTCCAGAAATACATTTATTAAGTTTGGTGGCATAATGTAAGTATGGGGTTGCAGGAGGTAGGAAAAGGTACTTCCCCTTACTGTTATGGTCTCCCCGAATGTCTTTGCCTCAATTAAAATCTTTCAGATGAAGAGAAAACCAGCAAAAAACGTCCCCCATTCCAACAAAATGGAAGAGACAGAGAGGAAGACACTGTTTTCCTCAGAACAGAAAAGGCCTCCTGGCACCACAGAACTGGAACAAGTCTATTGAAAGCTTGACAGCCAGAAGGAATTCAAACTCAAGAAGAATAAAGTGCTGAACAAATGAATAGCATTTAATACTGTATATTTATATAGGCATTAAGTCATGCTTACTAAAGAAAAGCTTCCCTTTGTTTTTTGACTTAAAGCCAGCATTTCCTCTACAGTGACAAACATCTTATCCTGAAGTCATGTTCCATTTAGTGTGTGTAGAGTTAGATTTTGAAACACTGCACACTTCCATGCCTCAAACGGAGTGTCTGCTGATGTCTATCTGTTGATCATTAGGCCTTTTCAGCAATGTTTTGGAAAGCATGAAAATTCTGTCAACTTGAATGAAACAGAGAAAAAAGTTTATAAAGTCATGTTACAGAGATGCTGGGAGATGTGATTCTTCTAGTACCCTTCATTTGCATGTAATTCTCAGCAAACTTAATTTGCACACACTCAATTACTCAGATATCTGAAACTCCCCTTGAGAAACATCACTACCACAGGGTCAACTGTTCAAAAAGCATTTAGTTTTTCTAAAGCTTTCATTGCTAAAAATGGTATTTCTAGTTGTCAGAGAGTCAACATCAACGACCAGTATTTACTAACAAGATTGCTTAATATATTTAAATTTTGATGTAGGGACAGTAAGAAAATACTTTCTGAATCAATAATTCTTTCTTATCATTTTTCTATCATGCTTTCTGGGGCCTAACATTCCTGCCTCATTCCCTGCCTAGTAAAAGACTGTGCTACAGAAATCAGCCTTTTAAATTGCAGAACACCCTGAGAGTCAGCTTCACTCACCTTTCTCTACAACCTGCTAAATTCCTTGGCATGTGTCCTGAGGAGACCTGTGTGGTACATCAGCCCTTGGGATTTCCAGCTGTGTCCAAATTTTTTCATTATTTATATGCAAGGGCTGTGTCTGCAATGTTGCTATGCTGAGAATGCTTTTCAGAAGTGTTATCCCAACAAAGCTCATAAAAAAAAATCACCATGTCTCTAATCATGTTTTCAGTCATGTCTAATTAAAATGCCATTATATAGGGCATGAATGCAGTAATTATAATATCTGGGGAGCACAAACATTGACTGTCTTAGGAAATGTCAGAGCAAATCCAACCTATTTGATATCTTCAAGGGAAATCCCATTAACTCCTCATGTAGATAGTTGTTTGCGTGCTACTGTTTGTTTCAGTCTCAAAGATGAGCAAAGTGGTTCCCACATAAGTCTAAATCAATAATGCTTCCTGAAGCCCCAGCTGGCCTAGGGCAGCATTTAAAATCTTTATGCTTTGACTGTGCTCAGATGGAGGAAAGCATTAAAAAAACTGTGGCGTATCCAAAAAGCCTTGGGAGAAAAAATGTCTTTGCTAAAAAAAATCTCTGAGTATACAGATATTTCTGAGTATACTGGTTATTATCAATATACATTGCTGCCTTGGCATTCCCTATCAGTGAAGTGGGAATATGCTGATATCCTTACTGATTTCTGTCCATATGTTAGGAGATTCAATGCTCAGTTTCATTAATATAATTTCCAAATGTATCTTGTATTAGACTATTTACTGACTAGCAATGCATGTGATTCTTTATAAGAGATGAAATGGCATGGAGTAGGTCAGTGCAGAATTTTGTGTATGCCAAGATGTTCAACTTTCTTTTCACTTCAACAATAACCTCATGGAACAACCAGGAATGCTCTAAAAATACTTCTCTTCAATGGCACATCGTTACTCATTACGACTTCCACACACAGTGTAGGGAAATCTGAAATGTTGCCTGCCCCTGTCACTGGATCATTGAAAACTCATTCATCATAGGACAACTAAATGTAAACAGTTACATGCAGAAAAAAAAATTAAAAAAAGAATATATTCTAAATAAAAATTCAAAGAAAACTTTAGCTGAATGGTTTGGAGAATTTATATAATACACTTCTTTCATGAGTAGAATATATATTTTTGCAATTTTAGGGATTCTAAGGAGCTCAGGTGATGACCAAATGTAAGCAGAAGTTAAGATGGATTTTTTTTTTTTTGTTTATATTTATTAGCCCCACTAAATGTTTCTTCCTTCACTACATGTCCTGAGGAAAAAACAATGTTTTATAACTGCTCCATTGTTAATTATTCTGGTACATTTGAGTGCTGAACAACAAGGAAGGGGTAGGAGTGCATCTCCAGAGCTATATTTCCAAATGCATCTACTTAAAACAGTATTTGTCATAAATGCAAAATAATCATAAAAATAAATGATGACTTACCACTGTGCAACACCATGAACATAGACATCAGAAGAATTCCAATCATTTTTTATTTGACCAAGTGCAAGAAAAATTCACACAGCAGACTGGTGTGCCTGGTGAGTTAAGTAAAATATTGGGCAAAATGTTATGAGTGTAGGATGCCATTAAGTTAGAAAATCCTTCTCTTCTAGCCTGGCCATACATGTGCCTAATGCAGCACATTTTTTTTCTCTTGTAAGTGCACATAATACATCAAAAATTGGTCTTATATATGCTCCACACATTATCAAACTCCTCTATGAGCCTGATTAAAAATATTAAAAATATTTACTTCAGTATTGATTTAGGTCAATAGGTTCCTCGAATTGCCGTAGACAGGGCAAGTCCATTTAACAATGAAAGTTTTTTATTTTGCAATTTTCATGGCTTACTTGATCTAACAGTTGTTATAAACTAACTAACATTCTGGAATTACTTCTACTGAATCCAGCTAGTCTACAGTTGCATGTCTTAGTTAACTTCACATCATATAAATCACTTTGTAGTCACACATTGATAGGTCTTGATACTGATCTAAAGCATCATATATTTTCCCAATCAAATACTGTGCTGCATGGAAATCTTCAAATTTTGGATGCATTTGACATTATAAAAATGTGTGTAAGGAATTATTCTGAAGCCAAAGCTCTGTGCTAATATTCAGAGAGATTTTGAACCGCCATTACAGTTTATTCTAATTTAAAACAATTTCCTAAATCAAGCACAGAGTTTGTTTTCTACAGCTAAAAAAATAAGCCTTTATTTATCAACTTTCAAACACGTACCTACTGTTGATTATCTTCTTCCTCAGGTGTAAGGTCATTTAAAAATCTTGTAATATTTCATCAAAAACTGAAGTTAGAAATATAAGAGCCATAAATATTTATACTCTATTATCTGAAACTTCATACTTATACTTCAGTCTACTACTCTGCTATCCTGAATAACTTTTCCCTACATTTTCTTCCTTATTCCTGTATTATAGAGTACATCTAGAAAAACTTACCTTGAGGGATATTATTCGGAAGCAGCTGCATGTAAAACAAATGGATTTCAGCAAAGTTAGTACTAAGTGATTTATACCCACTGAGTATATACCTCACCCATGTGATCTGTCCCCTTATCAAACCCACTTCAACATTTATTAATTAATCCTTCCGTGAAGTTCCTGAGATTAATAATGCCAGAAGAGTAATATAGCTCCAGTCATGTAAAGGATCTATACTGAGAGGTCTTTTCTGCAGGTGCACTCACCGTATAGTAACTTGCCCTAATACTCTGTGGCTGTAATTAAATAACAATCATTTCACTGTTATTAATCACAAAATCTCTGGGGCTTGTGAATATGGCTTTAATAGCTTGGTAAGAGGTGGTGTTCAGTGATGAAAGATGAGTGAAAATTTATACAGCTCTAAACACTGACATTCCTTAGGGTTGAGAAGTCTGCTCTTGTCTATCCACAGTGGCTCCGATCCAAAGCTGAATGAAATACAGGGTAAGGGTGAGTCCATGATCTTTGGAGCAGGCTTTCCTTCCTCAGGTAGATGTGCTTTCTGCCAAGTTCAGACATACATGCCTTTCAAGGATGCCATCAGTGAAGCTGAATTGTTTGTCTCAGATATGTGATTTTGGTGAAGGTCAGTTCATCTGTCCTGAATGTCAGCAGAAGGCAGAGGTAGAAACTGATGACAAAACAGGTCCCAGTCAGTGTGGATGGTGATTTATCCACATGTCACCATAATGCATAGATTTCTGTCAAAGCTATGCACTGAGGCTTTTAGCACTGAAGGTCTGATTATACGGATTTTTTTTAATTATTTTTTCCTAAGAGTTCCTAATGTGCTCCTTCCTTCCTTCCTTCCTTCCTTCCTTCCTTCCTTCCTTCCTTCCTTCCTTCCTTCCTTCCTTCCTTCCTTCCTTCCTTCCTTCCTTCCTTCCTTCCTTCCTTCCTTCCTTCCTTCTTTCCTTCCTTCCTTCCTTCCTTCCTTCCTTCCTTCCTTCCTTCCTTCCTTCCTTCCTTCCTTCCTTCCTTCCTTCCTTCCTTCCTTCCTTCCTTCCTTCCTTCCTTCCTCCCTCCCTCCCTCCCTCCCTCCCTCCCTCCCTCCCTCCCTCCCTCCCTCCCTCCCTCCCTCCCTCCCTCCCTCCCTTCCTTCCTTCCTTCCTTCCTTCCTTCCTTCCTTCCTTCCTTCCTTCCTTCCTTCCTTCCTTCCTTCCTTCCTTCCTTCCTTCCTTCCTTCCTTCCTTCCTTCCTTCCTTCCTCTCTTTTTTTTCATTAAGCCTTGGTTTTTATTCTTTGTTTTATTTAGTGTTTTTTGTTTGTTTGCTTGTTTGTTTTTCCTTTTTTTCAACCATTATTTTTTATTTTCCTAGTGGGCAAATCAAGCAGTAAGTCTTGAACAATTGTGACAAGAAAGTTTTCCTTCAGGATATGCGATATAAGCTCTTTTCACAAGACACACACTGCTATGTGGCACCTGCCAATTCTCTCCCCATGAACACAACGTATTAGTTCTCAATCCTTTCCAGGACCTTAAAATGGAGATAGCTGTGACCTACACACATTGTCAGACATGATTCAGGTTTAGCATACTACGGAAGTTGACACTGTCCCAGGACTCACATTTCTTCAGGAGAAGAAGAAGCTAATTATTTCTTACAGATGCAAAAGCCTCCAATAGCATGGAGAACAACAATACAAGCCAAACATGTAAAAATAGAAAAAAAACTTTTCCGAAGGGAGGCTTTTTATGAAAATATTTTTCTTTTGATACATTCTTTCAATAAAAACCTGAAAACAGGAAGTCAAAATAATTTTCTCCCTCCTTCCTTACGTTCCTCTTTGCACGTCCTTCTTCAGTTCCCAAAAATGTAATGCTAAGAATGATTGTAACAAATAACACGCTCATACTTTGAACACACAGATACCTCATTGAAACACCAGTGCATAGCATCTGCACTGCAAATACTCTTCTTTTGTTGAAAGTTTTAATGGCTTGATCATTTACTTAGAGTTGAATCTCTCACTGAATCGTGTTGCTGCAGTGTAGCAGAATATAGGATTGTGCAATTTGTTTGATTGTTGCTTCATTTTTTAGAATTGTCTTCTAGTTCAACGGAGGTATATATAAGTAAGATATATATAAGCTCACACAGATGTGTCACAGAGTGGGACGTGAATATCTCCTTAGTAGAGCTCTGCACTAAATGAGTTACTAAAGTAATGGGAGACACTTGATTTGGAATCGGGACTCCCAGAAATATTTCAGTACTTCAGGTAGTTTTTCAATTTTCCGTATTTGTTCACTTTGATTACATTACATTAATTGGGTACTATTGTAGCAAAAGATATTACATGCATCATATAAAAATCCTTATAAAAATCAATTTTATAAAGCCTTCCAATGTTTTTTTTTAATTATTTTTATTTTTTTTTATTGCAGGTACAACACGTATAAAATGCATCTGTTTTTACACACCATTTTCACATTGCTTTGGAGGAAGACAGATTTCTATGTTAATATCTGGTTAATAACTTGCCTTGTTACACATATTTGCAAATAACCTACGTCAATCTGATCTTACACTGAAGTGAAAAAGACTACTAAAACTGCCACTGTTCCCCAAACTGCAGTAAAATTCCTCAGTGCTAGATTGATTTACAGATGTTCTTAAGGCATTTCTGTTTTAATGCTGGAAGAAAAAAAGAATAACGCAGTCAGAACAGGTTTTACAAGGAGAATATAAAAAACATACATGGTTATATAAGTCTGTTTTTTTGTTTTTTTGTTTTTTTTTTTCTTTTAGCTATCTTAAAAATCTTCATCAGATAACACTTTGAAGAGCAATCAAATACTCTGTGGGTGTTTCAGACTTTATGTTATACTTACTGTGGGAGTAAGCAACTCTTTTGACTCTTTCACAGACATAACTCGCATTTTTCAAAAACCAGGAATAGTATTCAACACAGTACCTAAAGTAGTAAAATTAGAAGAGTGCTGTTTAGTTGTCTTTCATAAACATAGCTCTATGTACATCATGCTGGTAATATTGCTCTTTGAATATAGAAATAAAAATCTATATTCTAACCTCTAACCTATGCCATTAGATGCTTGGAAAGATTCAGTTAAGCTCTATTCACTGACTGGTGAAAACCAGATCAATGCCCTGAGGCTCCATGTGGGACTCAGAGAGTAGCCATGGAAAAATTTCTCCTTGGAAGGAGTGATGAGGCATTGGAACAGGCTGCCCAGGGAAGTGGTTACCATCCCTGGAGATGTTCAAGAAATGTGTAGATGTGGCAAAGAGGGACGTGGTTTAGTGAGCCTGGTGGGGATGGGTTGGTGGTCGCACTAGATGATTTTCTGTGGTCTTTTCTAACCCTAAAGATTCTATGATTCTAGGGACTCATGTCACTGATGACTGAAAGCTGTCACTGGAAAATGTACCATGGAGTATTTTAAGAAGACAGAAGCAAGTGAAACTGCTGCTAGATTTTACCTCATGGCATCCTTTATGGAATGTCTTCTTTGGCCAACGCAGAGGCACAACTGAAAAAACCTGCAGAGCTCCATCAAACAGGGATTGATCTTCTGCAGCGTGATGGTAACAGGGGGTGAGGTCACGTATGGGTCTTTGAGGATTGCCTGTGGGCACCCTAGGAGAAAAAGAACCATGAACTAGTTCTAAAAACTGACCCATAAAATTCTGTGCAATGACTTTTCTGGGCAAACAGAAACACACAGATTAACAGGTAAGTTAAAGTCAAGTCTGATTGAGGCAGATAACTGAGAAAGAGTGAACACACAGACTGGCACTTGCTTGAGTGAAAGTAAAATGTGATTATCAATTCATTATTATTTATCACTTCTGGTAAGTTATTGAAATCTTTGTTGCTTTTACTTATTACAAATACAAGGGACAACTCTAAAGATGTAATTTATTTATTGTTGCCTTTCCAGATTGAGGTTCATTTGCCACTGTAGCATCAGTTTTCCACAGCAGAAAGCAGTGAGATGAAGAAGAGTACAACACACTTATTACATTTGATCTTTTCTCTATACAAACGCTAATGCAGGAGTCATTTCCAGTTCCACAGTTTCCCACACCCACTCTCTATATCTGAATCTTGGACTTAAAACAACAGACCTAGTAACAATCACTCATCCTGTTCTTTTAATCTCCTTCTCTTATCCCCATCAACAAAACAAACACAATTTATGCAGGGGCTGTGGCTTTCTCACTGTCCATCTCTCTAGTTATCTTGCATTTTCCACTTTTGCTTCTACTGCCTTGAAAAATCAGCTAATTTCAGCCATGATTTTAGAAAAGAAATCCTCTGAGTAAATACTTTCCTAGAAGTTATAAAACTGCCAAGAATCTGAAATAAATAAAGGTCATTTTTAGCCTGCACTAAGAGGAAGGTAGGAAAAAATTCTCCATTTTACTCTTATTTGTCAGCTGCCAGCTGGTTAATCATTTTTTTTTTTATTTATTTCAAGTGACAACCACTGTATTGCTTGAACTTAAAAAAAAATGCAGGAAAATAGTTTATTGAGTTATGGACTGTTTCTTCCCTCTCCAGTGATAACTGAGAGGAAAATACCTGGTTTGTTCTGTTCACTGAACTTTCTGCAGTCAGCAGTGAGAGGTAAACATTTGCACACAAAACACTTCATTCCACCAGGAAACGCAGCTGTGCCAGGCTGCAGATGGATTAATACAAGAGAATAGGTGATGGCAGCTTGTAAGTATTTCTATGTGGTTTTTCAGTGTGAAATACAATCGCCTTTCAGACTCTCTTTCTGTCACAGAAAAGATGAAAATGAGGGAAAATGAGAAAAGGTAAGGCAATATTGATGCTGCTTTCAATTTTTTTTTCCAGTGTTTTTCTGTTTCATATGAAGAAAGAACCATACATTAACCATAATCTTGTCTTCCTGAAACCGTACTCTGTTACACATAACAGAGTTATTATGTCTTTTGCCTTTACTTAAGAGTTGTGTTAGAGTCAGTAAAAATCAAAGGACTTGACAGAAAAAGAAATGCAACATGTAAAATGTGCTAAAAGGCGGCTGGGCACAGCTACAGTTCATGTGTGATCGTCACTGCTTTGTGAATTGAATCACACTGCTCTGAAGAAGTGATGTTGGAGGAGCACACTGTGCTTTCATGCTTTTGCCTTTCACCCACTGGGGTAGGGGAGAGCGAATGAGGGGAGCAAAAGCAGCAGCAGTGGAGATGCTGGCTGGCTATTCCATTTGTGAAATCAGTAGCAGGCTTTGGCCACGTGTTCAGATAAACTGCTGTATGTGCAGAGTATAATCCCTTCAGACAGTGTAATTGCATTTCCAGGTTCACATGTCTCACATGCTTTATAGCTTTGGGCTATCTTATGTTACATGATAGGGGAGGCTACTGGGGTCAAATTTAGACTAATGAAGTTCTGTTGAAATGAGATTCAGTTGTCTAGTGCTGACAAGAAGTTTAATATAAAATGGCATTCGTGGGCAGGAAGAAAATAAAGGCACAGCCAAGCTCAAAGAGATCTGATATGAAACAATTTGCCTTTGACCAGAACTTGCTCAAAGTAGCAGGAATCCTGAAGGAGAAATAGGTAGGCCTTGCAGCTACTGTAGTCCTGGTTGCCTCTGAAAAATGGCTATGGTCTCAGTGTCACAGAGTGCACAGTTCTCAGCCGAAATCAGTCAGTGTTGGGTGGGAGCCCCATTTCTCTTCATCTTAGCATCTTACTTAAAATCATACAACCATCAAGGTTGTAAAAGACCACTAAGATCATCTAGTCCAGCCATTAACTTGTCACCACCATGCCCACTAGTCCACATCCCTAAATTCCACTTCTACACATTCCTTTAACACCTCCAGGGATGGTAACTCCACCACCTCCCTGGCAGCCTGTTCCAATACCTCACCACTATTTATGAGAATATATTTTCCTAATATCCAACACCCAGGGCCTCAATATCTTTCTTATAATGAGAGGCCCAAAGCTGAAAACAGTACTCAAAATGCAGTCTCACTAGTGCTGAGTACAGAGGGACGATCACCTACCTCCCTGCTCCTGCTGGCTACACTATTTTTGCACAGACATCACCAGCAATTGACACCCCTTATGGCAATTAAAAATGACTGATGTCTTGCTTTAATAAAGCACTCTTTGTGTTAATAACTGAACATCAGAGCATGTGGCAATGAGATTTGAGATTTCAGTATAGATGTACAGTAAGAAGTATGTTAAGTGTTGCTGGGAGTAATTAAAATTGCTAATACCCACCCTCCAATGTGTTTTAATGTCTCCACCAAAGTGGATGTTCACCATCCCATCTAGCAGGTATTGTTAGTGCTTTACTCAAGCTGTGTGTTTTGCCAGCAGAAATTCTGTTCTATCTAAATGTAAATCAGCAATTTCAACATGGATTCATTTATGTAGGAAAGTAAATAAAAAGTTGAAAGTTAAACAAATTACTCTGATATTCATTTCTAATAATAATTTCATTTTAAATTAATGCTATATTTACATATAACTGTATAGAATGCTGAAATTCTCTTTCAAGTAAAGACTGATTTAATTTTATTTGGATTGGATACTATATTTATGTTACATTGTTGAAATTAGAATTTTCAGTATTTCATAGTAATTTCTTACATCTCTTTGTAAAGAGATTTATTTTATTGATTAAATTCATAAATTCCTAAAAATTCAGATTGATACAAAGACATTTTCAACTAGAAATTTAATACAGCATTTTCTAAGATTTTTTTGTTTTTAAGAAATTGACTTGCTCAAAACAAGCAATAGATAGGAGAAAGCGCAGCTGTCTGCAGAGCTTTGGTTTTGTCCTTCTGAAATTACTGCACTGCTGTTACAGGCAGGTAAGTGACCAGCCTTTGCAGTGATGAGCCCTTTCCCCTAGGAAGAGGATATCAGCTTTCTCTGACTCTGAGGTTAAATTTTGCTGTCAGTGAAAAGCAGTATTGTGGCTACTGTGAATAACACAGGCTTAAAATATCCCCCTCTTCATGGTATAACATGCTCTCAGATTTTATTAGTCAAAATGAAAATGAACAAGTAAATATACAAATAAATGCACTTTTGTGATTTAAGAAATGGCTTCCTCGAGTAATCTCTTGACCTTCAGGGTATTGTGGATGTTATTCATTGTTTTGTGATCTCACTACCTGATTTTTTTCTCAAAATGCCACAACTGCTATGTGCAGATGGACAGCATCTACCATGGTTTCTGATAGAGAGGCATTCCATTCTTTGCTGTCATTGAAATCTATGTTTTCCAGGCTTTTTTCCATCCAAAAAGGATGGGTTCCCACTCATAGATTTATCTGGGCTTACAGGGTTGTCCACTAGGTAGCAAATAGCAGATGAACAAAATCTGTGAGTGGACTTGTGATGTGTACTGACCAGACTCCAGCAACTTCCAGTTAGGTGGTCATTATTTAGTCCTCAAACCAAACTCATCCAAGGCAAACAAACAACACAGAGAAGTTTGTTTGTTGTTTTTGAAGAATTATTTCTTGACGGACCAGAACTATCAGATTGCTCTGATCACCATCAAAATAGAAGACTGTATTTATCTTAAATTCTTTCCCTCACACCGTCAAGAGTGAAAAGAAACCAAATTGTTGATTTGAACTACATGTTGGTTCATTTTCTTCACACAACCAATGCCACATGATTTGGTTTCCAGTGTGATCACTGGGAGGAGGGGATGCCAGCGGCCCCGGAAGTCTGCAGGATGCAATGTGTAAGTGGATAGGTTGGACTTAGACTCACATGCTCAGCAACCAAAATCAGGGAGGGCTCTCCCAGAGTGCAGACACCCTCTCTGACTTTGGATCAAGTCCTGATTTTGAAAGGATGTAACCTCCTTTTAAGTACTTACAGAAATATAATTTTACTGATCACATGACTAGACTATATTTATAAATGGAGTGGCACATCATCATACATGTACTACTTTAAGCTCTCATATTCTAATTGATTAGGCATATAAATGGAAGAACTGAACTCTCCCGAAAATTGAGCTGATAAGATCCCTCGTTAGTGCAAGAGGGAGTTTTCAGCATTGAAAACTCAGGGAAATTCTGTATATTTCATATGATGAGGATTGACTTAATCATTTTATTTCTACCAACAAGTAAATTTGAAGCTTGCCCATTTCTTTTGGAACAAATGAATGTTATGATTCTTCAGTAGCCCCTCCATGTTAAAATGGAGAACATACAGAATATGCAAGTTAACTCTGTCAGCATAGCAGAATTTGTTCAGTGAGAAATTATGTAGGATTCAGAAATATGGAAGCAATCTCTTTGGTCTTTGGGATGTTTTACATGTATAAAATGTACTATAATATATATTAAAGATGCACATTTTTTTCTGGATGAAAAATGGCATACTGTTGAAAACTCAGGCTACTATTTTTGCTGCATGATGTGCAGTCACTTACGAGCAGCCGAATGAAGTTTCAGTATCAGGCCAGGTCGGTAGGGTGGAGTAGACAGAACTGAAGAAGGCAAATCTATAGGATGGAGAAGAATTTAAGAGGCTTTGATGTATTAACAGGAAAAAAAGAAAAAAAAGAAAAAAAAAAAAAAAATCAAGAGTAAGTGGAAAAAAAAAAAAAGCTGCATTCACAAACCAGTAATACAAACTTCTATAGAACTCACATTCTGCATTCACAGTCACCTATTTTACTAGATGCTATTTTCTATTTCAGAAACATGCCAACTTACACACTTTGTTATTTTCCCAAATCAATCTCACCTTGCTCTGTTTGTATCTGACTGTTGGCGTCTTGAGGAGGCACAGTCTGCACCCAAAGCATGTTCACATCAGCTACAGAAGAGAAATAAGTGCTTCATTTCATTCAGAAACTTTGTTTTTTATCTGTTTACTCAGAAGTCAGGAATAAGATTGCTGAACAGTCAGGTCCTTACCCCATATTTCCAGAGACATATAAGGATTTCAAGATGAAAAAGGAAGGACAACATGTATTCGCTAGATCTTGGAAAACGTATTGGCCAAGAAAAGATAGGATTTAAAGATGGTTAATGTACTGGACACCCAGAGAAGCAGTTCTGTACTGCTTTTTTCGTAGGTCTGTTCACTAGGTTTGAAGCAAAATGTGAGCAAAGAATTGGTTGGCAGGACTTGGTATTCCCCAGAAGAACTAAGAACTTACAGGACAGTCCCTCTAAGTTCTTTTAGCATTTCTGTGATACAGGTATCTCCTTACTAGTGACCAGAGCAAATCACCCTGAAGGTCATCCCAACCTCCATCTCTGAAATGTGTTTTGGGATGCACTTTTGGACAAACTCCAGAGCTAATGGAGTAAAGCTGGTATTGGTCCTCCATGCTAAACTCACCAGGGCTGGGCTGCAAGGCTGGTGATGTAACTAAGGTCCCCTCAGAAGGAGGGACTCCAGCTGTGCCTTGTGGTCTTGAAGTGTCTACATGCAGTGATGGAAACCCCAATGCCTCTATACTAATCATCTTTGTCCGTGGTGGGGGCCTCGTGTTGGGACTGTCCTCTCCTTTCAGGGCAAGAGGAGTGCTGGTACCTGAAAAAGCAGAAAGATGGAGGGCACCAGCAAGAATAACATCCTGGGAGACAATAAATCCCAAAATACACACAGAAAAACCAATAAAATCAAAAACATACACAGGAACTCCCACCTACTTTTTGAGTTCTTCCACTAGCAAGTCAGATTTGATTTTTCACTTCATTTTAAAAATTATTTTCTTTTATAGCTTTTTTTCTGGAAAAATATGTGGAGTGCCAATAAAATTGGATATTTTAACTGAGAACATTTCAATACGCAAGTTTACATATACAAACAAACAGGAAATAAAAGGGCTGGAGCAGCTCTCTTATGAAGGCTGAAGGAGATGGACTTTTTCAGCTTGGAGAAGAGAAGGCTTTGGGAAAACCTGATAGCAGCCATCCAATTCTTAGAGGGAGCTTAATAAACAGGAGAAAATCAACTTTTGACATGGCTAGGTAGTGATAGGACAAGTGGGAATCGTTTTAAACTAAAAAAAAAAAAAAAAAAAAAAAAAAAAAAAAAAAAAAAAAGGAGGTTTGATTATATTTCAGGGGAAAATTCTTTACTCTGAGGATGGTGAGACACTGGCATAGGCTACCTAGAGAAGCTGAGGTCGTCCCATCCCTGGAGGCACTCAAGGTCAGGTTGGGTGGGACCCTGAGCAGCCCGAGATGGTGGTTGGCAGCCCTGCAGCAGGGGCTTAGAACTAAATGTTCTTTAATGTTCCCTCCAACTTGAGTCATTCTATGATTCTGTGATTAATGGTCCTTTCTACTGAGAGAATTTCAGGCCTGATCTACTTGTTACGACAAACTTTTATCTATAGTTTAACATCACAGTGGTTTGCAGCAAAGATATGCTGCCACTTGTCAAGACATTAACAAAGGATAATATAAATTTAAGTCTGACAATATTTACTCACTTTTAAATGTCCGTGGATGTTCCGCTGATGGTTCCACAGTTTTGTTTGAGTCTTCCTGTGATTTCATGAAACTTGAAAAAACAGAATCTAGATCTTTGAGGCGTGAGAAGATAGGGTTAGTACAGTCAGTATCAGTGGCAAATTGCATGATAAAAAGGAAATACATCAGGTTATAATATAAAAGAAACAACTGTTCTCCTTTTAAAAGAAAGTTATTTTTTAGTAAAGTACCTTTGATCTTTTAGTTTTATGTTTTTTTTATAGCAGGTGAGAAACATCCTGCAGCTTTCAGCACAGGTAAACATGCCACTGATTCCAAAGGCTTCCTGTCAGTGACAGGTGGAGTATCCAGGCAGCACAATGGATGAGTATATTTGATTCCTTTCTGAAGGTTACTCACATAAAAGCAGATTTTTCATTCTGAGAGCTAAGGCAGATTATAGAATCATAGAATCATTTGAGTTGGAAGGGACCTTTAGAAATCATCTAGTCCAACTCGCCTGCACTGAACAGGGACATCAACAGCTAGAGCGGGCAGCCCAGGGCCTGGTCCAGCCTTGCCTTGAAAGTCTCCAGGGACAGGGGACACAACTTCCCTGTACTAAACAGGGTCACCTACAGCTAGAGCAGGTTGCTCAGAGTCCTGTCCAGCCTGACAGGGATGGGCAACCTGGATACTCATTTGGACCAAAAGTATCACACAGCTTCACCAGTCCAGCTCTTTTTTTTTTGTTTTGTTTTGTTTTGTTTGTTTGTTTGTTTGGTTTGTTTGTTTTGTTTGTTTGTTTGGTTTGGTTTGTTCCTTGCATTGGATATTTATATGTCTGTAGATTTTACTTAGTTTTGCAAGACGGAGAAGGAACGTTCATTGCAAATACTACCTAGACATGGTTTTGATTGTAGTTACTGTTTCTTTTTATTCCCCAGGATGTGCTTACCCAGGTCAGAAGATGTGTTACTGGAAAATGTGTAATTAATAACAGGAGATTTCTCTAGTATTTCCCAAAAGTCAGACAGATTTCTCCCTGCAAACATAAAGAATTAAAGAAGATGGACTTGTTTCTCATGTGACATCACTGTGAGTAAATAAGGCAATAATTGAGATGGAATGGTTTTTGAATTTACCTGTTTGACCTGTCATCACACAGATGTAGATACAGTCTGAATCATTGCTCTGACGCACTGAAAGACAAAGAAATGCAGAATAGATAATTGTTACTAGCTTTCATTACATGATACCATCTTAAGTAGTTGAAAATGTAAAACTGAAATGGTATGTGGCTACTACAACTGAACGAAAATTTTCTTTCAAATTTCATTTTGACAAAGAAATCAAAATATCAGTATTTCCTGGATAAATGTTTCTATATAATTAAAATTTTGAATTACTCATACGTTTACAAATAAAATAAATCTCAGAAAATATTGTCTATTATAATTTCTTGGGGATCAAAATTTCCCTAGATACCAGCACTCAATTATAACGTACTGAAAATTCAAGGAAAGAAAGAAAAGATACTCATAGAAAATCATATTGGAAAATCATATTGCTCTTATGTGTCTGTATTATACATACAAACTGGTTATGCTTTGCTAGATAAACGATGCTGAATTAGAGCAATAGGATTTTATATACATTTCTATGCTTGTTTCCATGCCAGGACTAAATAATGCAAATAAGGCAACAATAAATACTGAAGAAGAAACGCAAACCTGAGAGAATAGAAGTAGATTTGAAAATTTCTGTGAGATAACTGGTTGAGTTTCCAATAATATCAACAAGTAAAGCAGTGAAATCTAGACAACAAAATAGAAAAATTGTAACTGAAACACATATTCCAAATTCACATTGGCAAAAATTAACATGATAATATGCTTGTTCATGAAAATGTTTGAAACACTTAAAAGTTCAGAACTTTTCTGCTGAATAGGAGTAGACTTAAGAGGCCATTGGTATACTTATTTGATTGCCAGCCTCTCTTGCATACCAACCTGTTAAGTCATTTGTCACGTTGTTTAAACAGTAGCAGTAATGCATAGGGAACTTGCCAGGGTCAACATTTTTCAAGCTAGAAACTGTAAAGAAACAGAAAATGTGTGTCTGGATGTGCAGCCACATGACAGGGACACTCCTGCACCAGGCAAATGCACTCACTGTTATAAATGGTGACTGACACTTTGTGGAAGGCAAATGAGCTGTGGGATGTGACACTCAGCAAAGAGAAGAGCTTTTTGGTACCTGCAGAAACACGTGCCCATGTGATTAGGAGTTAGAACTAATTATGCAAACAGAATGTTTTGGCTCTGCTCATTTGATTTCAAAAAGACTCCTGAGATATTGATATGATGCAGATGCCTGAGACTCAATTCCTTCTTGTTACCACTGAGGGATGGTTCATCAGCACTACTTTCTTAAAATAAATAAATCAAGCAAGCAAGCAAACCTTCACTGGATTATATAGTGCTTTTTAAAGGCATCCCATAAGTAATTATGCTGTGCTTATCTATGAACACACTAATTTATAAATTCTTTGGGGTAGGCAGATGTCTGCATTAAGATGTGCAAGTGTAACTTGCTCTGAGAATTAATTTTGGATGCAGACAGCATGCATTTGTAGCTTCTCCTTCGACCACCACCAGTTCTTTATCTCCCTCATTGCCACTGGCAGCTTGTCACCTCCCCGGCTACTGCAACGTCACCTCTGAGTGTCGTGCTCAGCATCCCATTCACCAGCTCAGTCAGATTAACAGCAGCCAGATCCACGGACTTTGCAGGCAACTCTGGAAAACAAAGAATCTCTGGAAATGGCTGCTAATCACTTGCTTGTACGAGGCAAAAAGCTTCCACAGTGAGACAACAAAATGAGCAGTTTATGTATTGAGGAAATGCATATGCCAGGAGAGCAGAGAGAAGTTTGGAAAAATCACAAGATAGAGTGAGGAGTGCAATGGTACCCAGAATTTAGGCAGTGCTCTGTGCCAGCTTATGCCTTGGGAGGTGGCAGAAGGGAGCAACATCCTGGTGCCCTCTTGTGCTGGTGATGCATGCTTCCTTCCAAGGCAAAAACAGAGCACACAAACGGAGGAGAAAATACCTGGGAAAAATCCTCCTCCCTTTCCACAGTGCTACATGATTTTTTTTTTTTTTTCTTTTCAGTTACCTTGACTAATATACTAATACTGCAGATAAAATTAAACCTGCTGAATGATGCTTTTTATTTAAAAGATGTTTCCTTTCCCTTGATGTTGCTTGCCTGCTCTTCCCAGGTCTGGATCTCAAAGATGTTCTTTTCATTCCCTACCATGAAGTGATGAAGAAGCAGAGTGACATGGTGCCTGTGTGTGTGCAAGGTCGTCTGTGAATGCATGACAGAGAGGAAAAACAGAGCAGGACGGAAAAAGAAGCAAGGAAACCCAGAATGAGAGCAAAATCAAATTTGGAAAGAAATACAATTTTCCAATGACATCAGTATTATTTTTAACCAGATCTAAACAAAGATTGTGTGAAGCTGTGTCAGAACAAATGGAAGTGGCAATGACAGAGCAGAGCACTGAGAGACTCACACCCCCAGAGATAACAGAGGAACACACCTTTGGTTGAAGTGCTCTGGAAGGAGAGTAACTAAAAAGAGGCACCACCTCTTCACATTCCCAGAAAGAGAGAGGTTAAGTCGGCCAAGGATCTGCACATGCTGGGACAAAGAGTCCTTGTAGCAGAGGTGGTTTTGGTATATGGACTCCCCAGGGTAAATGCAAACTCATTTTCATGCAGCCCTCTTTCACCAGTGCCCACAAACAGGGTCAAAGGTTCCTGATGTGCTGATGTTACCTGCAGTAGCCAGTACTGCTGCTTGCTTCTCTCTCTTATGCATGAAGTTTTCTCTTCTTATGCATGAAGCTGTGAAGCAAAGAAAGAGTCTGAGAAAAAAAAATCCTTGTTGAACTACCAAGTGTTTCTCAGTGCAGCTCTCTGCTGGGGTTACTTTGCTGCTCTTATTCATTATTCACAGAAACCAATGGACACAAGCACTGCAAAGCAGCACACTGAGTATCCATAACAGCAGGAGATTAAGTGCCTAGCAATAAGCATTTCCCAAAAGACCTTCCTGGCCCATTGAATGCCAGCTAAATGGGGAAAATGAATTAATTATGAGAGGTCACCCCCTTAAATCAAGAATCAAAAATTAAAAATTAGTAGAAAATTGTTTTCACAGATTGATCTGGGCTTGCACTCAACACTGACTGACAGGGATGAAGTAAAATGAGGCTAACTCAAAAGAGATCTACATGTAAGTTTGTTGTGAAGAGCAGATGTTCAGGGCTGTTTTTGGGGGAACAGTGTGGAGTGGGGCTCAGCAGTTAAGGCTCCTTTCTGGAATTCTCTTGATAATGAACAAGGGCAAGATGCAAAGTAGTGATACAGACATTACAGACAGGTTGTAGTGCAGGACTTAGCTTAAGCTCCCTACCCCATCAGTGGAGAGCTGAGAGCCTCCAGAGGGAAGGCTACCCAAGAGAGCCAACACTTGCTATGTTAAACTCCCATGGAGCTGGTGCTGAGCAGGGTTTGCTTCAGTGGTGGTACTCCTATCAACCCTACAACTCAGAGCTCCCACCAGACAGTAGGAAGCCTGGGTCCAGTTTCCTCTTCAGCAACAGGAAGGCTGGAGGACCAGAAAAAGCAGAAGTGAAAAATAACCTGTGCATAATCCATGGTACAAGGTCCTTAAGTCATGGCTCCCCATGCAGTTCTAATCAGCTGCATTAACATCTCACTTAGTATGTGCTAAATTCAGGATGACAATCTAGCTGATCGGTCCAGCCCTTCACACTTGCCTGTGCAGTGTGAGAGAACAGAGTACCAGGCCTGCCCTAGACACAAGAATGGAGAAATCTCTCAGGCCATGGGAGAAGTTGAAAAAAAAGATACAGTTTTTGTTCCCCAGGGAGCACCAAATCATCATCCTTACCTATGTTCCAAACCAGAAAGAGACACAGAATTCCCAGGCTCAACTTTGCAGGCACATGCCAATACAGCCACCGCATCATGGATTCCAATTTCCAGTGGTTTTGGCTGCTCTAGGAGAAAGAAATACTGTTTTGGTATTGTTACTGCTTGTAGTATGTGATTTGCTCCAATCCTTGCTGCGCTTTACTGGGACTCAAAGAATCATAGAATCACTCAGGTTGGAAAAGACCACAAAGATCATCTGGTCCAACCATCAGCCCATCACCACCATGGGCATTAAACCACGTCCCTCAGTACCACGTCTCCATGTTTCTTAACAGCTCTAGGGATGGTGACTTCACCACCTCCTTGGGCAGCCTGCTTCAATGTCTCACCACTCTTTTAGAGAATAAAGTTTTTCTAATATCTAACTTGAACTGCCCCTGGAGCAATGTAAGGCCAACACTCAGTGAGGTTGCCTACACAGTTCTCTTCCTGGATAAACTGTACCCACAGCACACTAAGACATTAGGTTCCCAAGTCTTCTTTGGTGAATCAAGATAAAATTTACTTAGATTCAACTTCAGACCAGTTGTAAGATGAGCTCTTTTTTGCAGAACTGTTGCTTGCCCAGTCATCCTTAATCTTATCACAGAATCACAAAACGGCCTGGGTAGAAAAGAACCTCAAAGGTCATCTGGCTTCAGACCCCCTGCCATGGGCAGGGTTGCCAGCCACTACATCAGGTTGCCCAGAACCACATCAAGCCTGGCCTTGAATGCATTCAGGGATGGAACATCCACAACCTCCTTGGGCAACCTGTTCCAATTTTCTATTTCTACATTTATTTACTCCAACCAAGATACATCCTGTGCTGCCTTAATGGGGGCTAGAAAATAAGGAGGAATGTGCCCAGTGTGGCCCTTCACCCCTACCACTTTTTTTTTTTTTTGATAATGAAAAACGCCAAACAACTATGCATCTATCAGAAAATAAGAGTATGAGAGTTAGCAGAAAGAGGTCCAATTCTTTTTGCATATCAGCTAGCTCTTCTCTTAGTAGTTAATCCTACATGTATACAGTGAACCATTATCTTGAAGGTAACACTGTTTGATTAACAGTAACCATCGTGTTTAACATCTTACCCATATTTAATTCACTAGAGAATTAACACAGTTAAAATAGTTAACTTATACTTAGCATTTCTAAAAAGAAATCCTTCCATGGAATGATGAAACGATACCAAACTATTCTGTATTTGAAACACCTGTGTTTGCTTGCTTGTGTATCAGAAGTGTTCAAACACTAGCATTGTAAATTTGAAAGCGCTGCAAAGTTTCTAGGTACCACTTAGCTATTAAGTTCATTTGTCTAATCCTATTGATCCACAGTTTCCTCATAGCATGTGCAGGCTATGGGCTGAGGATGAGAGAAAGCCTTGTCCAAATCTCATTCCCAAGATTTCACAGCCAAGAATGGAATGGAGAGCAAGGCAGTCAACCTCAGGGGAGGCTTGTAACTACATCCATTTTGGAGCAGAAGGGCTATAGTGGCTGATACACTCAGTCAGAGGAAGTGGGTTGAGAGGATTATTGGACTGTGTGACTGAGGTCACTTCAGCTCTGTGAGATCTATTTTGCAATGACAATTTTGTGTTTGAGGACCATGGACCTCAGCCTACATGTTTCTTGTGACCTCTTCCTGCACACAGAGTATGACCAGGCAGAACTGCCCATGCTATCTCTGTGAGTGCTGACTCAAGGGACAAAAACACAGCTAACACCACTGATGCCACTGTATCGCCCCTGCAACATAAGGCTGGCCTTGGCTGGAGGGTCTTTGCTGCTCAGACTGGGAGAAGAGCCCAAACTTCTGCCTTTCATGGAGATTTTGGCTGTGCGGCAAGAGAGAATCTCAAGTACAGGAGGTGGGAGAGGAGAACAGCCCCTGCTCCACTTAACTCCCCCTGGAGACATCGATCAGTGTTTTTGATGAAGTAGATCAGATTTCACTACTGCTTTATTTATGTCCCATTGCTGTCTGTGGTGGTAGGAAAATTGTTTAGCAATGGATTTGGTGCAGTGTGATAATGCAGAGCTAGAGAGCATGTTTCCAACGGGCAGAACAGGGAGGAGCAGTCTGACAAATGAAAGAACTGTCTTAACAAAACACATTGGGAGAGAGGAAAAAAGGGACTATTGAAAAAGAGAAAAAAAGAAGAAAAGAAGAAAAAAAAAAAAAAAAAAGAGAAGCAGCATAGAGTTGTGCTCAGAAGCATCTGACAGACACTGAGAAATGCTTTTTTGCTCATCTGCTCATCAAACTCATCTGAGTTTGCAGCTCTCTGCTGCCCACCCCACTGAGATGCTCCTCCACATTAACAGCACACAGAATCTTCTCCACGCACAGCACTGCTTTGCAGCACAAATTCAGACCAGGCATTAGCGTGACCATTTCATGCAAATTTAACTGGGATGTCATTACATGCTACAGACTCCACAAAGAAAAAATACCTAGTGATTTGAATATCATTCAAACCTGGAAGGATGGATCATAAACCGAATTCTGTTCTAGAATAGAAATATTAAGTAAAATTGCTATGGAATCAATGGAAAATTCTCCTTTCATAGGAGAATGTTCTGACTGATTTCCAGGTTTATCTCTGTGGTATCCCCTGATCATCATAAGTGCTTAAGAAGAAATTGTAGAGAAACTTTATTACTAAGAACAGTGCATCGGGAAGACTGCCACTACTTCTCAACAGCTAAAAGACTGGTTTAAATTTGAAGCATTAGGTTTTCACTGCTTTCCAAGATCTTTTCAAGCATTAACACATTTGTGCTGTCCAATTAAAATTTAAAGACATCTGTGAGAAATACTCCTGGAACTTCTGCATGAGCCATCTTATCTCCCAGCACTGTGTTTAATAGTAATATTAGCTCTTGGACATACGCCATGTTTGTGTTACTGTGCTTATCTCATTTAAAAATTTTAATCTATCAGGACAGGACTTAATTACTTTGAAGCTGTATCTTTTTTTGTTCGCCAATACAAGCAACACTACTGTGATGACTGAAATACGTTCTGGATTATAAACAGGAAAACTTTCCCGTACTCCAGTTCAAAATCACTCACAAGTTCCACAAAAACAATAGCAAAATCCACAGGCGTTGAAGGAGCAGGTGTCACACAACCATGAGCAAGCAGAAAAATTCCATAAACTATCTTTCAGTTAATGTTTGCCTTTCAAACATTTATCTGATACAGGCTGTAATTCTCCTTAACCTGTACTGAATGCAGTAATCCACTTTTTGTGTTGATTTTAAGCTGAACAATACTAGAATACATTTTACTCAGGATTTTGAACCATAGTTCTTTGGATGGCTGAACTATAAAGCTTAATCCACTTCAGATTCCACTTATATACTCATGAAGACCTTTTATTAAATACCTCTGTGCTATTCTAGATTAGCAGTAATTTTAAAACAACATGGTTATGAGCTATGCTTCATTTGAACTCATTTTAATGCGGTAGGCAATCATGATTTCTTTTTTTTCTATACAAATAGAGTGCAAACAGATATAAAGTAGTTTTCCCGTACCTTCACATTAAACAGAGCAAAATGGAATTCAAGAGACCAAAGAATTGGGTTTTTTGTTTGTTTGTTTGTTTTTTAAGGAAATTTCTTGATTATTAATTTCCTTACTTTTGTTCAGTCTCACTATCTAAAGGTCACATCTCATTGTAAGCACACCACGATACACCAAGTTTAAAGAAATGTTCCACAATCCATTAATACGAAAATATGCCTCTGTTAGAATTACACACTTCGTTAAATTGCTATAACCACTTTTTAAGCTCAGGTTTATTTGTATGAGAATTAGACGATTGTAATCAAAATGCATTTCATTTTTTATGTTCTCACTCAACAATAGTAGCACAGGCAACATGATTCCTTCCAAATACATTTGAAACTACTGAGATTTGGAATAGCCGATATCAACTTACCCAACTTCTCTTGACAAAGATGATTATCTCCAGAGCCTATATAAAACAGGAGGCTATTGCCAGGTCTTAATAATCACTTAATGAAAGACTTGGAGTAGACAGACTTGATAATCTTGCTTTAAAATCTTGTAAAAATTGTCATCCTAATCCCAGAAGGACCAACTGAAGGTAACACAATCATAAGCAAACAAAGTGCCCGTTGAATCCCTGATGGAATGACTCTGTGGCAAGCCAGGTCAGGGCTGGAAGATTCTTTTGGCAGTGATAACTTGAACTGCAAAGTAGAAGAATGGTTGATTTTTTCCCCCTTTTAAAGGGACAGCTTGTGTTACTGAAATAGGCCAATGCCACCTGAGAAAGAGAGAGCTTGGCCAGGTGAAGACACTTTCAAAAAGCTTTATCATGCTTGGGTTAGCAATTTAACAAGAGGTGATGCTCAGCAAATTGTGAAGATACCTGACGTGTGTATTAACTGTAGAAAATAAAAAGGAAGAAAACAAGCAGTTAAGCAGAAAACTGCCTGGCATTGGGGTGAAGTGATGGGGAAGGAACAAAGAGCTGGTTACAGTGATATAAGGCAATTTCAGTGGTGCTGAATGATAATTATGTAAGCTAAGAGATTATCATCATTGGAAGCTGTCACTGAAATTTTGCTCCCATTTACTCTGGAAATAATTTTTCTGAAATCAGTGGATTTAAACCCAACGTGATTAAAAGTAGATAATCACCCATTCAATAGCTTCTCTGTAAGCTACAATCAACCAAAACATGTGAGTACTGCTGTCATTCAAACCCTTACAGCAATCAGAGGAAAGAGGGAAAAACAAAATGAATTGACAACTAGCTAGTCTATGGAATAAAAGGCACCCTAAGGACCAGCTTAAAACCTCAAAAGCAAAATATTCCTGATCCCTGTTATAAAGGTAACAGGATAAAGAAGACTTGGCAGACATGATTCGTGTAAAGAGGATGTTAGGAATGGTCCCTGGACTTTCCTCAGCTCCCAAACACACCTTGGGAAATGTTGGGGCTGCTGGTTGGCCCAGTTCAGAAGTGCACTGGGACTGTACTCTCAGTGTCATGGCCCTACAAATAGTACTGACAATTGGGTTGAAGGGATGGACTATGCTCCCCAGCAGTACTTAATTGATTATTGTGGATGTTCCTTATTTTGTTTTCCTTTTGTTAGCTTTCTTCATTAAATTGTATTGCCTCAGCCTTGCACTTCTACCAGCTGAAGTAAGAATGCTATTGTCCAACAAAATCACTGTAATTTCCTGGTATGTTAGATATGACTTTCAGATTTCAATCTTATTTTGAAGGGTTCCTGTCTTCCCATAGAATATTAAATTATAGGTCACATTACGTGTGTAGTAGAGTGTTGCCTTCACCTGCACTTCATCAAGAACTTCAGAACCTGGAGGGCAATGTTTAACAGAATTGCAGCTGGTAAGTATGAAGCTGACAGTGCACAAACACACATGCTCAGTCTTACCTTTATCTTCTTGCACTTTGCCTTTCACTTTTACCTTATTTTGTGCTGGGGGGAGTTCAAGAAAAATTTCTTCTGAGAAAGAAGAGTGAAGTATTGGAATAGGCTGCTCAGGTTGATGGTGGAGTCACCATCTCTGGAGGCATTCAAGAAAAGGGTAAATGTGGCACTGGGGGACATGGTTTAATTGGCTGATGGTGATGGGTTGATGGTTGGACTTAGATGATCTTAGAAGTCTTTTCCAACCTTAATGAATCTATGATTCTATAATACAAGAAAACGTGTACTGTACTGTAACCAGTGGGATGTTATTGTGTCTAGAATTATCTGATTCTTTTTTGTGTGAATCATGACTAACTGAGGAATTTGGAAACCTTTTTTCATTGACTAGACTCACCTTGTTTTTACTGACTTAATTACCAGTTGCTCAATATCTCATTAGCAAAACTGGAATGAAAGTCCTCTCTGTAACAGCTGACAAAAACAGGTATAGCCAAGAAAATGTGTGCACTGGGATCTGTTCCAACTGTTTGATGTTTGGCTATGAGGACAATTTGACTTTCAACAGGTTGTACCTCATGCTGTGTTTTACCCTGGGACCCTGTAATTTTAACTTTGCTCAGCTGCAGAGCAATACTCAGGTGTCTGGGCAGGGACATTGTTCAGCCCCAGCCTGGACTCTTCAGGACAATGCCGTGTTCTCACTCAGAGCATCACTTGGAGCAAGCAGCTTTCTCAGGAGTATAGTCTTTACATGTCTTCTTTCTCCTGTGTCTCTTTGTGTGACAGAACTGTGTCCATAACAAGTATCTCAAAATCCAGAATGAGAAAATAAGTCATTTTTAGTGTGTTCTCAGCAATACAGTGAAGATACATCATTCATGGCAGTTGCCATGTAAGTGCATTAGTTTACTGAAGGCTATGCAGGAGTTAACACAAGTTAAATATATGCTGTGAATAAAGCCTGTGATTTACCTGTAAGAGAGAAGACTGGGAAGGAGGGAAAAAGCTGAGTGTTGGTGCTTTATCTTCCCATGGGTTGAGAATGCAGTGTGAAGGCGATGCACCACCACTTTCTTGCAATTTTTTTTTTTTTTAAACAAAGCTCTACAGCATTTCTTTTCATCTGAAGCTACCACTTATTTATTCCTGTCACTAAAACATCTTTCCTGTTTAATTTATTTAGAATTGCAAGTGAATTCTTTTCTTTGCGACAGCATTTCTTTAATGTTTTTCATTGAGGTTTTGCTAAAGTTGGTACTAGCACCTCAAAAACACCTGAAAAGAATGATAATCAAACTCTGCAGTCATTCAACTTAAATTATTCCAGTAAGAATGTTTTATATATTTATGTTCAAAGTAGCTAACACTTTTTTATTTTATTTTAATAAAATTAAATAAACTTTAAAATAAATTTTAAAATTTAATAAATTTTAAATATTTTTATTTTATTTTAAGTGTCTGACATTCACTTGGTTGAGAAAGTTAAGGTTTGCCTACACCAGGGACATACAGAATTGCATCAGCTGCAGACAGCTATCACTTGTCCCACAGAAGAAGAATTAATAGGAACCTAGGAGCTGGGCAATACTCCATTCTTCAGCAAAGTCACTGACCTGTTGTGACAAGAAAAGAACAAAGCAGAGGCAGATGAGCTGCCTGAGTGAATACAGCAAAACTTATTTACTGAGATACACTCATTGCATAGTCATGAAAAGAACAAAGATATTGCAGTCATTTTTCTGCAAAGCAAATGTTCCAGCATAAATGTTTCTCCAGAAAAGCAGTGAGCACAATCACTGCTGCACAAAATTCACAGCTCCAGCTCGTAAAGAAAAATGGGAGCTACAGGGAATATGCTGAATCTCAAAACAGTTCATTTCTGGTGGGCACTGATGGTTTTGCTTCTTTCTTTGCATGGTACATATATCCCATGAGATTGTTAATGACCCACACACTGCCTTGCACAGCTCCTCTGGGGCTTCCAAGGAACACAATGAACACTTTATATTTGTAAACATCTAGACTCCTAAGGCGTTGAGATTTTACAGCAGTCCAGGACTTAGAATAGATTTAATCATTTACCCTGTGTTGTTATTTCTGATATGTGTCAGACACACAGCTGGTCCCTGCAAGCCTGCCAAAACATTCACCGCACATCTTACCTTGCCTTATTTTTCGTAAGCCTTGGTCTGTGTTCTGCTAATGATGTTTGACACAAGGAAGAGAAGCAGTGGAGCTGTCCTGATTCCAGCGGACTACCAGCTCCCAGGGCCCCCTGTCTGAAAATTTTATTGGAGAGCAACTTCATCAATGGCAGTCTATCTCTCTTGTTGGCCAGTGCCATGAGACCTGATTGCCATTTCTCCTTCCCTTCTCTGTGATCCAATAGGGTGCTCAGGGTCACCCAAGAGATATTTTTTAATGAGCTAGTTTTCAAGTATGTGGAAAGAGTGCTGAAATATAAGCTCCCTGGTAAGTGTCCTGAGAAGAAAGGGAAGGATGCACTCAGAGCAGGATGCACTTGGAGAAGTGGAGAAACCACCTTTCCTGACACCACTACTTGGACTGCGCTGGATTCATCAGTACTTACCCTTTCTAAATCATTAAGGAGTCTTGGCCTCACTATGCCCAGCCATAGGACAATTATACATAATCACAGCATTCCAATGTATATATAATCAGAGCCTGCAGAAGTAGAAAGCTCTCTGGATATAAACAGGGCTCTGTCAGAAGATGGATATCATATTTTGCTCCCATTTAAGAATTCATTTTTTATAAAATCAATACTAAGGTGTAAGCAAAATCCAGTGATTTGGCAAGCTTGTTCATTTGGGTGACTGCCAAGGCGAAATTTTATTGCAGTGTGTTTGTTCAGGTGAATAAAAGATGAGTGGTGCTCCTTTTAAGTCTATTAAATACCCATTTACATGTAATTGTTGTTGCTGCTTTGTTTTGCAGAAAATCTCTCCTGCATTCAGTTCAAACTGAATCCTTCATTGCTAAGTAATGTTAATGCATGGCAGTACAGGCTATAAAGGGATGTGAATACACTTGAAATACCTTTTTATTTTCCTTGAGAGAAATGCATAGAATAAAGAAAAAGCTAGTCTTGTACTTTTTCATTGTGGATAACTGAAGAGGTTCACAACACCTCTAGTAGGTTCATTTAAAAAAAAAAATTCTTTCAATCTTCAGAAAATTTGATAGAATTTGTCCATAAGAGACTGGCATCGATCCTATTTAAATTAATCTTTTTTAAAAGGAAACAAACCAAAAAAAGCTGAACAAAATAAAACAGAAATAATTGGATGCTATGGTATTTCAGGATTTTATGAGTTTTACCCAGTTTTCAAGGATATAGAAGTTAGACAAGAAATGGAATTAAATGCTGAATGTATTTTCACATACCACAAAAATTAAAGAAATATTTTTAGGTTGCACTTCAAATTTAAGCAGAAAACCATGATGCTGAAGAAATTTCAGTGCTTCACCACTTATAATTAAAAAAAAAACAAACTGTTTTCTTATAGCCAACCTCAATCTCCCCTCATTTGGTTTGAAACCATTTCCTCTTTTCCCATTACAACAAATCTTGCTTAAATGTCTGTCCCCTCCTTTAGATACTGAAAGGTTGCTAGCTGGTCTCCCCAGAGCCTTCTCTTCTTCAGCCTGAACAGCCCCAGCCTCTTTGTTGTTTCATATTGTTTCATGTTGTTTCATGTGCTCTGTCTTGTTTAAGACATTCAGAACTTCAGCCTCTCTCTAGCCTGATAGGATGTGATTAATCTCACCTTTCTTAGCAATCTGAAAGTCATGTGTTTGTCTAGTTGGTCATTTTGAACTCTGTAGCTAAGTAAGATATCACATCTGAGAGAGGAAGTCAGGATCACTTGTAACAGGATGGACTAAGTTTTCATTTTCCCACATATCTATGAACATGTGCATATAAGTTGCACAGCCACTAAACCAAAGAAATCACACTTAATGTGATCTACTGTGCTGTGTATTACAACAGGACTAAGTGTAGAAACAAAATAAAGTGTATTTTTTTGCTTTTCCATGCAGTTGTGCATGGAAGGTCTTATGCCAGTGTCTTATCTGAGTGAACATTTGACTCAGTGTTCACTGAATGGGTATTTTAAATGAAAGGAAAAAAAAAAATACTCCGCATCATAATTGAAATTTCTATTTATTAATAAGTGGTGCAGTTTTAAAGACAGAACATAAAAAATCAGTTAAGAAGTATTGTTTGCATAATATATTGAAATAAACATATTAAAGTTGTTCAAATATTGGACAGTGCCAGAATATAAATTACACATACAGTTTAAAAATTACAATAAATAATATTATAAAGAGCACTAAAGGCCACTTGTATAAAAGTTGTGTTCCCTTGTCAGCCAGAATCTGAAAAGCATCTTTGTAGCATGGAGAAAAATTCAGTGAGCAAGGCACAAATACTAGTAATAAGATGCCATAACTAGAAAACAAAATGCAGTTGGCTATGTAACCTTCAGTCTCAGCATATTCTTAGGATGGAGATAGGATCCCGCTTCCAGGATTTTGCTTCACTTCACTTCAGACAGAAGCTGCTAAAAGCTGAATTGGGAAGGATCAAATCTTACAGCCTAAATAATCATAAGCAATAGTGATATCCAGGGTCTCAATTCCCATGGTGCCCTACTGTGGACACTTGAGAACGGCCCCTTTCTCTTCCTGCACCCCTGAAAACGGTCTTCAAAAGGCAACACCCACATTCAGTTGAGTATCTCAGAAGGTGGTACCATTCCAAATTCGTGAGACACTGCAGAAAATTTAGGTTTGCTCTTGGCACCTCAAGCTTAATGGAGGAGGCTGTGGGGTGCAAGGAATTATAATCCAGCTTTTCTTACATGTTTTGTTCTGAGTGGGACAAACCCAGCTCCTGAAATGCCTGGACTCCCAGCAGGGCTGAATTTGCTCCCTAATCTGATTCTGCAAACTGATTGGGTTGTGATGCTTGCTTGAAGGCCATGAGTCAGCAGCCCCACAATGTGTGGATCAGTGATTATTTTGCAGCCTTCCTGGGCCACAATTTGAAGCAGAAAAATATAAAACTGTTTCCACTCTGAACTGTAACAATGCAGCAAAGTTAGAGATAAGAATAGAACAAATATATCCAAAGTTAGTTTAGGAACAGATCCTATTGATCTCTCCATGTGCTTAAATCCTATATATTCTGACAGAGCCAAATCAATTAATCCAGTGCAGGGAAAAGCAAGGACAGCAACCATTACCTGACCAGATTTTTTCTGAAAGTATTTATTTCCTAAATGGAGCATAAAATACTTATGCAACTGTGTACTTAGACTAGGCATTCATTTCTGCAATAATTAATGTTCTTGGTTTGAATTTAAACTGAGGAAGATTGATTGATGATAATGCAACAAAGAGAGATACTCAATATAAACATATGTAATTCTTCAAAAACTTACAGATTTATAGTCACTTCATAGTGACAGAAAAATCAGTGTAAAAAAAAACAGGTAAAAAAACTATTTTCCAATCAGTGTTTTTCCAAGGAAATTCATAAATAAAGGCAGATTAGGACCTTATGCTGACCCAGTGCATCAGTGTGAGCAGGTTTCTTAGTGACTTCAAGGAGAGCAGAGGAAAGGCCCACACTTCCTAATTAATAAAAACATTTCAAGCCCTAAAATGGATTCTTGATTACTTGCAGGAAATAAGAGTCAGCAAAGAGCAAATTCCAATAAATAGTCTTTAATCCTAACTATATGGAAAGACAATGGAAAGATATGAGTCTAAAAAGACTAATAGCTGTTAAACTGAAATGCCACATATTAATGAAAGATAATGGTAGCAATGGTAATGGGAGGATGGTTGGACTAGATGATCTTGTAGGTCCTTTCCAATCTTGTGATTCTATGATTTTATGATAGAATAAATCTGTTATTTGTTCACATTCATTTTAATACGAAAAGCAGCATAAACTCAGAGGCCACTCTCATCTGAAATTGTGAATGTTTCCTTTTTTTGTGGTAAACCTACTTCAAAATAGAGGCCCTGACCTTTTAGATCACACCACAGATACTTTATTATGCAGTGCCCAGTGTCTATGGCAGACACACAAATGGCATGCCTTGGTTGATGCACTTTCTGGACTCAAACTGAAGTGCAGTCTGATGAAGCTCTTGTGCACATTCCAGATCTGAGATGATCACCAGGTTTCACCTTGTTGGTGACATCTGGACACATTTACATTGTCAACACTGAGAGCAGAATGAATGCTCACCCTATTTTTAATCTGGATGATGCAGGAGGACAGAGCTGCTGAGCAGAACACCCTTCTGAAGTGACCAGTGGCTGATTTCAATGGAAATTAATTCACTGGGTAAAAAATAATAAGTTTTTCAGACCCTCCTTGGCTCTCCCCCCATATTTCTTCTAGAGAATTCAGAGATGTCTGCTGCATAGGGCATTGCTGAACTTGCCATTATCACCTTCTAAAAGACCTTAACTGCAACTTAATATGCCATTAAATATTTCATGATGTAACTACAGACACCTGACCCTGTGTTTTTAATCTACATATGATAAACTGGTGCTTACAACCCACAGAATATGCTAACTTACAGGTGTTCAGCTGCTATGCACACAGAATGTAGCATAGCCCAAATCCTCCTTTCCTTGGCTGCACGTTAGTATGCAGATAAGATTGATCCAAGCATCTGCCACTCCTTGGATTCTCTCTTGGAATTAATATACCTTTTCAATGAGCTGATTTATGGATTTTCAGCCAGACTTAATACTGAGAAAAGATTACCTTTGTATGACTTGGCATGAGAGAAATTAGAAACCTGAACTGAAGAATTGGAGGCAAATTGGGCAGAGAAGTATGTAACAGCATATTTATGCACAACTGCATAACAAAGACATTCACAAAAAAAAAAAAAAAAAAAAAAAAAATTCTCAGATTGCCCTTGCTTGTGGACTGCCTTGATTTTTGATTGCTCAGATCTATAAAACATTGTAACAAGTTCCAATCTTCACTGAAATCAGTAGGAATGCCCAGCACTTGATGCACTAGAAAAATGAAGCAATATCGGAAGAAGTCTAGCAATATTAAGATAAGTTTTCATTCCTTTTCATTCATCTCAGGAGGTCACTGATAAATACTCCTGTATAGAAATGGCTGCAGTAGCTACATATAGGTTCTTCCAAGAATCATTGATAGTCAAATAATTTTTCTCAACATGCCAAATTACAATGAATTACAATTTTGCAGCTAGTTTTATTCTCATTGATTTTAGCCATGAAACTGCAACAAACAGAGGCTGTCTTTCAGATGAACAGCTACTTTATCAAATAAGTAACTATTAAAATTGTATCTCATTATTGGCCTCAGATCAGCTTCATGGACTCAGCTCAGTCTTCGAAGGCTGTAATTGGTGTGATTTATTTACACAACTAATTACAAGAATTTCTTCTCCCTGAAGATCTGGCCAAGAAGGCTGTATCATGATTTTAGCTGATGAAGCAGATGAAATATTAGAGTAAGAAGATCCTATTTCTTTTTAGATAGCTCTTAAGTAAACAATGAAGATGAAGACAATGCCTGACAATATCTGGAACAGAATAGAAGTTCCCCAGATGGAATGATTATCATGAGATGTCAACAACTCTGAAGAATCAACAAACATAGAGCTGCTGACAAAGTGGGCAAAACCCAACAAGGTATCCTCCACCAGGCCTGTGCAATTCCCAGTTACAGAGATACACAGGAATACCTGTAGGGTATCTCTTCTTGTCCTCTAATTGCATGTGCCAACAATGCTTAGCTGTACAGCCATGACAGAAAATTCACTTTCTAACATCCTCCCTAGCCATATCCTTATGCCTTCTTTGGTGGTAGAGACATTAGACGTCTGGAGAGGCAGAAGTCATTCTTAGCAGGAGGTGGAACAGGAGCTATGGCAGAAGCTGCACCTTGGATGATGCAGTGGAGGTGAGATCTTCATCCACTGACTGTGGGTGTCTGTGACATGTTCCTTGTACCCTGTGCTCACTGACTGTGCAGATTAGTTTTCCACCTGCTGTAAAGAGTGCACAGCAATTGAAATTGACATCAAATGGATGCTATTTCATGGACACTTGGATTGAGATTCTGCATAGGATATTTGGATAGGCTGTGTTTCACTAGCTGTATAGAAACTGCATTCGCACTGTGGTGGTGAGATCTCAGATTCATTTCTGCCCTGTGCCCAGTGGACTGTATTGTTTTTCTGCTCTCTCTACAAAGTTTCCAATTTGCACAGGAATTGTTTGGCTGAGGCCTAAGGTGTAATCTTTTACCTCTGCTGCTCAGGGACAGGACAAAATAATGGTATTTATTTATTCATACATTGAAGTTAAATATGACTGTCATACATGGATTTGCAGCTGTCCATTTCAAAAAGAAATTGTAAGCTAGACACACATCTTCCTGCACTGTGGAGCTCCCAGGGAACAGAAAAGTGTTGCTCTGCAGATCTGAGAAGCTTAAAGCACTTCACAAACAATAGTGAATTGAGCCTCACAACCTGTATTTATGTAACTACAACTCCAAATAAACACACGGGCAAACCGAAGAACATTTGTATTATGGAACTTAACACTACATACACTATATAACTCAGTAAAAGAGTGGAAACCTGAGCTTCTCTGCAATGAACAACTTTTTTTTTTCTTTTTTTCTTTTTGGAACAGAGAGAAACCTTGGCCCCATAAGAAAGAAATAGACTTAGCAAAATTTTTTCTACAAAATAGGATTGTAATGTTTCCAGCAATTTTATAATTACTAGTGGTAATTTTCAAAGTAGCTTGAGGAATTTATTCAGTAATTACATATCCAAAACTGATGTCAGTTGGTGGCTTTCATCATTTTTAATTCTACCCCCAATTTCAATTTAGCGTTGTATTTCATAGGTAGTTATATAATAGATCACATGAGAAACATTTAGTTTACAACACTATTTCAGTAAGGTCATTTGCTTTGACAGCTTTTTCCCTGCTTGAATATTACATGCTTTTGGCTAGATAGGAGAGAGATTGAGTTACTTATATTGGATAATGGATTCAGATTTTTTATTTCCACAAAAGGACAGCGCTCCTGAAACTAATTTGACTTTGCTGCTCTGTTTACAAAGTGTAGCAAGGACCATATCTTGGCTGTTACCAATCCACCATTGTTGGTTGTATTGAAGAATATCAGATAGATATGTATCACAGAAGAAATCAGCTGTACCATTTATATAGGGTAAAGTCATGCAAACCATGCTCAAAACTAAGCTCCTTAGTTTTGGTAGCATGAAAAAAACTGCATTAGTAAATTGTATGAAATGGTGCAGAATGACTACCACTAATATCACATGCATCTTATGCAGCCATTGGTGTTTTGAACTAGTAAGCTTTGGGTGCAGAGTAAGTGAGATATACAAAGTATGCTTACATTACACGGAGAAGTCAGCCAGTGACTACCCCCCCACGCACTTCTAAACTGGCTTATTTGAAGGGGTCCATATTGAATCTGAAATTCCATCCCCTGTTGAAGACAAAGGCATGGAGCCACTTGGTGTAAAAGGGTCGGTGTCTGTGTCTGTTTCCCCCTCTGCTAGGTAGCGTTTCTCTCTCATCCACGCAGATCCCCCATTGGGGCCAAATGGGAAATCATCTCTGTCTTGGGAGATACTGAAGCCACTTGGGGAGCGCTCAAGTTCCTCATGGTTGACGGAGAGAAGGGACAATGGGGTATCGCTGTCTCTTGTCAAGCTCCTTCTCTGCCTTGGAGACACTTTATCTGAGTAAGGGCTTCGCATGTCTCCTTGGGAATGGTAGCTAACCTGGGAGTCCATTAATGTAAATATAGGCAGAACTGTTGGCCTTTCTGCATATGATGTTGAGGAAGGTGTGGCTTGCAGTTTGCCAGAGTTTTGCCCACCTGTTGAAAGAGGCTGTGAATGAGTCATGTGACCATGTGCTGAGAAACCATACGGACTGACTTTGTTGACTGGAACTTGCTGGAAGTTGTAAGGAGTTTCACGAGTACACTGATCAGTGTATTTGTAGATTACTGTTTTTAATTCAGAATACTTGTTTTCTTCTCTCTTTTCTTTTGCAGGAGAAGCAATTTCTTTCAGTGGACTTATCTCAGCAACTTGTATTTGCAACTGTTCCATATGATGCATATGCATATCAACAAGAAAATCCAATTTCTTCCCCATGTCATTTACCTGAAAAATACCAGTTTTATTATATCATTTCAAGTCAGCTCTTCGATGAAACAGCCAATGCTTCCATAGGTGCACTGCCCCCTTTGTGTTGTCACCTTTATTGGTCATGAAGGCAACTATACAATAATCATGGCTTTGCCTTGGAAGCTGGACTGCAGTGGATGCCAGGTCATCCACTAATTGCCTCAAATTAAGATCAGTCACTATGAACTGTGTCAAATATCTTTTTTAGCATTGCTGCATATTTGGCAATCCACTATTCAATGACAGCTTACAGCATTATGACCAAAGTCTTGATAGCATACAGTAAAAAGACATTACCAAAATGTGACAGATGAAGTTACCTTTGCAAACAAATCTACTAACTCTTAACAGTCCCACAGCATCAGGGTTATATACCAGTACTACTTTCCTTTGTCTTTGAAAGTATGTTGTGCCTGACTGTTTGCATTCCATGATAGGAATTGAAATGAGTCAGTGCCACTCGGCTCCGTCTTAGTTATTTTAAAAATAAGAGTGTCGTTAAGCAAGAGGCTAGTATTCATAAAGAGGGCTCAAAATACCTGAGTGAGCAATCCTTTTAAGTGTCAAACCCTTCAAAAGAACGGTGTACTCATGGTAAAATACCATGTATAGATTGGAGTTTAAAGGTATGAAAAAGTCTCGCCTAAACCATATGGTTACGGTCTGCAACCATACATAATTATATTCATTAAACAGGTCTCAAAATGCATACTTCCCAAGTAATTAAATTATTTAACAGAAAACTGATCACATAATTCTGTGATCATTAGCGCAAGACCTGTATGAGTCTTGATCTTCAACAGTACAAATTTGCATAGGTCAGACAAAGAATCACATAGAATTCATATCAACTTATTCTCCATCGTGGTTGTGAAATTACATACCTGTCGTTCAACTTTAACAAATTTGCCCATCATACTTTGGTCTTCAGTATCTACCGTAGATGCTTTGGCTACATATGGATCATTTCTATAAAGAATGAATATCTTTGTTAGCATTTAGTTTTTCTTTGCATCACAGTAAGTATTTTATATAAGAAAACTTAAATGTCATCTTGCTGGTATATCAATATAGCTTCTTGGAGCCCACTGAAGAAACGATTGGACAAACAGGATAAAAAGATCACTGTATACAAGTTCAATACATTTCTAAAGAATGAACTTCTGATCTTGAGATTAAAATTATATTGTTTTCAATATCAAGATAGAAATCAAGGCAAAACAAATGTAAACCAAAAAAGCTCAAAATGGAAATGAAATTAGTTTCAAACTTGGTGGAATAATTTTAGATTTGTGAAAAATGTTGAAGTAATAGATAACAAGGCTACAGATGTCATACAGCACTATTTTGAAGTCTAATTCTTTCCAATTATTGTGTTTAAAGACTTTGAATACAAATTTCATGGTTGAGTGTTTTTTTTTCTCCATTCCATTAACGCAAATAGAAAATGGCAGAGAGTGGAAAAGCAGAGACAAACATGGCCTGGAGATTTAAAATAGATTTCTGAATACATTTTCTGCTATGCAATAAGTCCCTAGGCTTTATTCAGAGTGTATTAAGAGTGAGACCTTTGCAACCTACTGCAGGGAACCTGCTTTAGCAGGGAGGTTGGACTTGATCTCCAGAGGTCCCTTCCAATCCTACAATTTGTGATTCCATGTAATTTCCTATTGCTCACACATCACATAGAATAAAGTGGTAAGAAGATGATCACTGCTCAAATAAGGAACCCTGATTTACAACGCTGTAAGATCTGAAACAGTCATTGTTAAGATAAATCTTTACCTAAAGAGTTCCAAATAAACTTCAAAGAAACCTATGTCTTTCCATAATCTATGGCAAAATCTAAAGAACTTGGAAAAGATATTCCCTGAAACTTTTGTTTTAACAGATTCAGCCCTTGTCCTCCCTTTCTGATGAAATTCACAGCTGTGAATATCTTAAAGCAGAAGCAATAACCAAAACATGCCAAATTTTGTAGGTTGGGTTACTATGGACAGGGCTTATGCAAATTTTGCAATCTGCTTAGTTTCCCAAATGGTTATTGTTTCTTCCATATGTGTAGGGCTCTGTCTTTGTATTTACATATTTTCAGATTTTTTCTGCGTGGGATTAACCAGATAAAGCCAAGTTAATTTATTTTCTGTAAGATTACTTTTGTCCTGAGAAACTGTAACAGCTTTGGGGACAGATTGTTGATAGTTTTGTGTGGTTCTTCATGGGTATTTAGTGACAGATTGATAGATGCAAGTAACAGAAAAGTGTCATTTATTATAGAATTATTGCTACCAGGATTGCTGCAATACAATACAATGTGTAATTTTCACACCCAGAAACCTGTTCTTGCAATTCATTTTCAGTAACTCCTTCTAATCATTGATTTTAAAGCAGAATTGTTGAAATTCTGTGCTTGCCTTTCGGTGGGGATTGTGATAAAACTTTTTTTCACTTCAAGTTGATAACTGGCTTACTTAAAGCTGTTGGCAATTTCTTAAAAATTTTTAAGAATTCATTGCATTCATTAAATCTAAAAATTCAGTACTTTAGCAATTGCATGTTCATATTTCATATAAAATCATATTTACAAAACACAGAGAAGCTGACCAACGTAATTAAGAAGCCAATAAGATTAGATTTCCATTATACATTGTCCTAAGGGAAGCTAGTCTTGTTCAACATTCACATTAAAGTATCTTGTAGCAACATATCTTTAATATAATATTGTTAATATAATATTGTTCTAGCTGTATGAATGAAATGCATGCTTTTTGGTATGAGTGAACATTATATTCTTGTTTAGGTCTGTGCAAAATACTAAGAATAATTTCACCTGGGAGACTGCTGTGAAGGGTAAGAAAAAGCTCCTCCCTTTTGGGATTTCTTATGCTTGGGAGTAGATGGAGGTCCAGGTGTAAAAATCATATCTACTCTGAAAAAAAAAGAGAAGTGCAACTGCATAAGACCACCTCTAAATGCTAACATAGCATGTTAGAACATGAAAGAAACTACTATGCATCTCTGCCAGACACAGTAGCAAAGACTCAAAAAGGAGTTTTGAAAATAGAGCTTAAAAAAGTCAAGACAAATCTTGAAAAAGCAAACTAGATATTTCCTAGGCACTAAAGTACTGCTGGACTATCTGTTAATGCCCCAACAGACTCCTTTGGCATCTAATTATTCTTAGACACAATAAGCTGTACTCACCCAGTTTTGTCTGGAAATAGCGAATGGAGACTCAACTCAGAGGTGAAAATTTTGGAGAGAGTAAGGAATATTCATCTGACCAAATCTGGTTTAAGGAGGAATGAGCTGTGTCACAAACACCGCTGCTTACATTGACTAGCTCTCCATTAACTAAGAGAGGAATCTCACAAGACTTGAACTCCACAAGTGGTGTCTCTACAGTGCTGAGCTGAACATCACAGAGCTGAGGCTGTGCTGTGATTTTTGCCTGGGCTCACCCAGGATGAGTCTTCACCCCACACAGCACTGCCATAAATAATATGCGAGACAGGCATAATCACATCAGCACCTCTGCAAATTCCAGCAGTTAAGCATCTGTGAGAGATCCCCTGCTGCTGAAAATCATGCAACAGCTCAGTCTAAGTTAGTGGAATGACCTCCAGCACAGGGCTTATAGACCATGCTGCAGACACAGATTTCTGAGGTCATGAGCTCTCCTCAACTTTCTGAGCTCAAAAAATATTTTCATTTACATTGATTTACACTTGAAGAGATTTAAAACCTTTTGTGCTAATGTGTTTTTGCGCTTGTATTAGATATTTCACTGCACAGTTCAAGAGGTAAACCAGCCCAAAGGAAAACTCTTTGTGGTGCAACTACAGCTTTTATTGATCATCTGCAAAAAGGGGGAAAATTTCACTATAATCAAGTGAGCCAGCAGTCAAGAAAATTTTTGATTACTGCATTCTACATATGAGCCAGTGCTCACTTCTGCTGCAGCTACCTCAGCTAGCTGCTCACTCACCTTTACTTTTTGTGGAAGAGGCTTTCTGATAGATCAGCTACACTGATCAGAGAATGTCTGGGTGGCCTTGTACACATACAGACCAACTAAACTTTTTCCAGCACAGTTCTACATTTTCCCCACTTCCCAGAGGATTCTTACCTTGCCTGAAGATACTTTATTCTGGAAAGCATATCAAGATGCCCTGCTGAGTATTGCTCTATCACATCCTTTACATCGTAAGGCCTCAAAGTCTCCTTGAATTTTTTTTTATAGAGACGAAACTGTAGTATTCTGTATAATAAAGGAAAACATTACTAAGCTTCTGTATAAATTCCAAAATGATCATTTGCATCTTCATTGAATATTTGGTAAAGACTCTGGATGTTGGGAAATCGATCATGTTATTTACATACTAGGCAATAATAAGCAGAGAATCCCTAATGTCATACCATGTGTGAAAACAATTGGCTTTTCATAACTAATAGAATAGATTTTCCTTAAAATATTTACATACACACGTCTTTTTCAGTATTATCTTAGTAACTAGAAATGGTTCAAAGCAATACGTTCAGATGGGGAACTCAAAGATCACAAATAACAGGAGATATTGAAGCTGAAGGCATGGTTCAACTTAATATGAAACTAGTTTATAGTATATACAATGCTGAATCATTATCAACTTGGTTTTCATTTTGCATCTGGGAGAGTTTTGGAGAGGAAATGCTAATTCATTAGGAATGTGGAAGTTCAGTAGTCAGCAACTGAATTTGTAGATAAAAGGAGAAAGTGTTAGAAATACCTAAAGTGTCCTTGAAAAATTACCAGTGTAACATTATTGTTATCGCTGTGGCATTGTTATTATTATGTGGCATCATTATTATTATCATTACTACTGGTAGTAGTAGTATTAAATATCCTAGTTAACAATAGAATCATAGATGTAATATGGATCCATGCTGACAAGACAGCTTGAAAACTGCTTGACATCCTTTTCTAAAATACTTTCCTGTTTATTTATCTGTTCACACTTGTATCTTGGAAGGTTAAACAAATAGGTAATAAACGTAAGAATGAAGTATCATTTAATTTCTTAAAATCTGAACTTCTTAGGCTTGAAATCTAACTATTCAACTCTGTTACTTGTAAATCTTTCAGTGTTTGAGTTTTCAAAACTTGAAACGTGATTATTATAGCCAAAATATGTATGATAACACCCAAACTGTATTTAAAATAGGAAATGTACTGTTAGTAATTTCAGTTTAAATTCCTGATTATGACTCTGGAAACCCATTAAGAGGTCTTGTCTGAATGAATTGCCTTCTATTATCCTTCAAGGTCTGGATAAACTATATAAGGGGGGAAAAAAAAGAGAGGAAAAAAATCTTGGCTTATGATTGAGTTTAAAGGAAAATTACATGAAATCAATTAGATTTGCACAGGATATGGGAGAGGAAGTTTTGCAAAAATAATGACATGCCTTACGGAAGTGTACAAAATAGGGCAGATGTAAAGCCTGCATTTGAAACCAAGCAGGTATCAGGAGGAAAAAAAAGGGGGAAATTATAGAGGGAGCAAGAATGGAGAAGCTTCCAGCAGGATGGAAGCAGTATTAATTTTTATTTTATTTGTATATATTAGTCAGACAAATCAGTTTTGGGTTATTGATAAAAATGATGAAACGAAAACAGACATCATGCTCATACAGAAGAAAATAAAGTATTGAATTCAGAGCACTAACTTGTTATGGAAGTTCTGATGAGAATAAATTGGACTTAAAGACAATTGCATTTTGTGAAAGAAATACCGTCTGTACACTATTTTCCTTTCTCAGCCATTGCCTGGTTATTAAAAATGAAGTTCATTGTGGAGGTGAAAAAGATGAATCCTGCAGGTCTTTAGCTATAATCTACCAACACAAGTTGTTATAGCATCCATAAGTTAAAAAAAAAAAAAAAAAAAAAAGCTTTTCTGACATCATTAATTAAGATACTGTAAATGAATGTTCTCTAGTAATGCAGGTCTTACTCTGTGATACCATCAAATGAAAATGTGAAGTAAGATCTTTCATCACTTAGTAATTGACTGGAAGTTATTCTACATGGAAACCACACTGTAACTGAATGATTGTGGACTCACTGAGAGCTTTGGCATGAACTGGGAATACATACAATCATAATCAATAACAATGGGACATCTATCCCATACACCTGAAATTGATTTATGAGCCCTTCTGGATTTAGAGTATATAATCATCTTCTTTGAATATTTCTAAAGAACATAGTAATTGGGGCACTCCAGACTTTACATTTTTCAACTAGGTGTAGTAACTGCCTGATCCAAGATTTAACAACTACCAGAAAAAAAAAAAAAAGAAAGAAAATAAAAAGAAAGAAATGCAATGAAAGCAGATTTTCCTTGAGAAAATTATAGGGAAAGAGTAAAAAAATCTGAGTGTAGAGGTAATAGAGTACAGTGAACTAATTTTGTGTTTTTGACATGCTAAGCACATTATCAATCCTTACTAGAATTTTTAGCTTCAGGGAATATTTCATTTGATGCAAAACTAGAAATGACACAAACCATGGGCTGATCAAATGGAGATCTCTCTTTATTAAACTATGACAGACAACAACATATATTGCAGGGTCAAACAAATATAAATAAAGAATATTTATGTCAGTTGAGGATTTGTTGCTAAACTAAAATTTAAGCTTTACATGAATGTTACAGTAAGTTGAGCAGTATACTATAATTATAGCATTATATTATTAAATTATTATATCAATATATATATTATATATTATTATATAATAATATATATTATATGATATATTATTATATATAGTGTATTATTATATTATATATATTATTATTATAGTATATTTTAATGATAAGGTGTATAATATTGTTTTATAATAACTATGTTTGTGGAGGGTCTTGAAAAAAATGGCCCGATAAATGTTACTGTAAAATATTTTCCTTCCTGCATATTTTAAAAGAGGACTTTGAAAAGGATTTGCCAGATGTTTTTCAGTTATCTACAGTTGTCTAGTCTATTGCATTCATAAAAAGAACAGCAACAAGAGATTTCCTAAAGCAAACACTCAAAAACTATGCAGAGGTTAAAGACATTTACCTGACAGCTCTGATGGCTGTCTTGAATGTTGGAATCATATCTTCCATAAGAAAGTCACTACTGTCGCCTCTCTCTTCTCCCCCAGGTTCCCCTGTTCCTGCATCTGCAAGGTAGGTCACAAAAAAATGTGTGAACATCTGACAACTTAAGTGTAATTTAGTAAAAGAACATCTTTTGCAGGTTTCTCTTACTGATCTCATGTAATTTCAGGGGAAGGATAATCAAGTCCCCAGAGAAGACACCCAAACTATATCCATGGTAGTATGGATATATGTTCTGAGGCCAGCTGGCACAATAAAGAAAAAACTGCCATTGAGAAAACATGCCAACACAACAGACAAAAACAGAAAAATGTGTTGAAGGAAGCTGAGGAAAAACATCCTGTCTTATTGCACAGACACCCATAAATGGAAATGCTGGCGGTAGCTTTCCTAGGGAGAGTGGGAGGGAAACATCAGTTCACTCTACAAGACAAGGTTTAAAGGGTTTGCAATGAGTAGATATTTATGGGATACCTGGTCACAGGTCTGGATGCAGTCCTGCTGGGAGTTGCCTTAACATATAATCCCTGCTAATAAGCACAGCCATGATAGCAAATGCTTTTGGGGGGATACAGATTCACTGACCAATGTGCCCTATTGTCCCATTCAAGTAGGTTGATTACATCACCAGCCAAATTCAATATCAATTGCTGTTTTTTGGAGGACCATTGCTTTATTTCAAGCACTGTGTTGCCTGGACACCAGCATTTGTTTCCTGGAGCTTCCCCAAATGTGCCACATAAAACCAGGAGATGGCAATGCTTGTTCCAGAAAGTTGAAAACCTTGAACAGAAGATGCAGAGGAAGAAAGTAAAATGGGGAGAAAAAGGAATGGATAGAAAGAAATCAACACAGATGGGCTACCTTCTGAGCTTTGCCAAAAAGCGTACGCTTTCATTCGGAATGCAGTGCGAAAACGCTCCTTATTATTCAAGACAACATTCTTAGGCTCTTTTGAAGGACTTTCTTCAATGGCATCTACATTCAGAGGGGTAAATAGCTTTCCTTTAGTATTGGTACCACGAACCCGATCCAAGAGACCCAGCTTTTGGCTACAAAATAAGCAAAAGTAATCATTTTCCTCCTTTGTACACTTTAAACTTTTTTTTCATGATTCTTTAAATATAGAAGAGGCTAAATAAATGTTTTGTACACAAGGACACTGCTGGGGCTACCATAATACATCAATGTCTTTGCAAACAACAGCAAAGCTCCACATATAATTAGCTGATTTTTATGAGAATTTTTTTATTGTATCAATGTTGAAAATGTTACCAGAGGGTCTTGCTATCCTCTTTATGTAATACATCACAATGCTTCAGCTCCAGTACCACATCTGAAGCATTAGATTTTTTATTAAGAAAACATTATTACTTAGGCAGTTATATTATCTAAAGGCAAGGATGCTTGGCCCTTCCCTCATTAGTGCTTTCTTGAACTACTGCATCTACAGCAGACTATTAAATGAATAAGTCATGTGCATAGTTGAGAGGAGAAGAAAGGTCAAATGTGCCGTGAATCAAATAAATTGTCAGCATGACACTGGAAAGGCATTGCCAAGCAATTACTTGCTACCTGGTAGGGCATGCCACCCAGTTCTCTCCATGATTAACTTTCAGTAATTTCTCACTATTCCAGAAATTTAAGTTCAAATTGTGGCAAAATTACTTATTTTGTTGTTCTGATGATTCCTTGCACTGTCCTCTTTCAGAATAATGTACCAGGTATTGTCACATCAATGACAATGTATAGCTAGAGTTACATCTACCTGCCATCTTACTGGCATCAGTAACCCTTCTCATAGCCTAATGACCATGATAGTCTTAAAAGTAATTAGTAATACCACTGAAAACAGCAGAATAAAAGAATTTGCTACTTAGTGTATTAACTTAAATATGCTCTGAACAATTTGAATGTGATAGGTGGTATAAACATTTGATTTTCTTGTTTTGCTGCTAAAAATATATTGTTTTGAATACTTGATAAAAAAATGCTAAATGTGGGGCTAAGTCATGAGAAGAAAGCCTGCCCCTTACTCCAATCCAACAGTGCAATGGGGAACAGCTCTAGAAAGAGGTGAATTGTGCGCATGTGGCCAAGAGGCAAATCTATGTGGGAAAGTAGGGCAAGAGGGCTCAGTGGAGTAGAGAAAAAAATAGAGCAGTTGACAAGTTTATGAGAGTCACAGGCGAGAGCAAAGCTGAAGGAAAGAACTGATGGCCAGGATAATGAGATTGGATTGGTATTCAGAGAGGTGTTTGTACATATTGTTCAGCTGAAGCTGCTGAACATGCTGGTGTGGAAGAGCAAGGATGGAGAGGGTCCACCCTGGAAGGACATAGCGGTCAGAGCTAGTTACTTCTTTGCAGACACTGTGATTGGAGAATCTCACTCACAGGACTATTTATTCTCTGTTTAAGGAGTTATCATCTTGATCAGATGGATTTTTATGTGTTCTAGCAATGTTTTTGGAAGCTGTGGATCTCTGGTATCACCTCTTTGACAGAAGAAGCTATTTCCACTTCGGAGCTCTGCCTGTGGCAGTATACCACCACAGCAGAAGTTTTTGGTATAATGTTCTTAAAATAGCAATTTAATAGATTTAAAGAAACAGCAGCATTCATAGGAGTGCTGACTCTAGTAGGAATACTGCAACTTACAGCATACAAAGTTCCTAATTTATTTGAGCATTGCAGGTTACTGTTGTTGCAGTTATGTTTTTTTTGTTGGGTTTTTTTTCCCCAATATAAATTACTGGAGCCCTCATCTTTACTATCAGATTCATATTAACAGTTCTTGGGAGAGCTGGACTAGATGATCTCCAGAGATCCCTTCTAACTCCTGCAATTCTTTGATTCTGTGAAATATCCCTCTCTCAAAAGACTGAAGTACAAACATTTGTGTAGTGTGCTTTCTCAGACTTTCTGAATTTTGTTGTTGACAATATTGCAATACTTATGAATGCAGTTTCTGCTGCCCATTAAATTTAGATGTGTATATTAAATGTATAGGTGTATGCAAGTGTGGAAGTGGCAAAACTATGAAGGACTTGTGTGAGTATGGAAACGCACAGCTAGTCCTGATGTATCAGCAGTGCCAGGCCTGAAGTCAGCGATTTGAGGAGACAAAAGCACAGACCTGAGAGAAGAATTAGAATGGTCTTAGTGAATTGCATTAATAACCCAGATTTTGCCCTCATGTAATTTCCTGAGTAATTAATAGCTTTGGGGGAAAATGTACACAGTACAGGCAAATTTGCACAGAAAAAAATCAAGGAATAGTTTTCTGTTTGTAGCAAAATAATATTACTGTTTGACAAGCCAATTTCTGTGGCAGATTAGTCAGCACAAAATGTGTAGAGTAGTTTCATGTTCAGCCTTAGGAATTATTTTAAAAATTAATTCCATTATGTTTCCTTCTGGGCTGGACTCTGGATCTGACTGATCTGAAGCAGTGCTCCAAAGGCTAAACTAATGGTGAGTATAGGACCTGAGCAAGTGATTTGCTTTCTATTAAGACCACAGAGAAATCTGTGGTCTCTTTTCTGCATTACTGTTGCTTATCTGTTTTCTCAGAGGCCTTGTCTGAGAGCAGTGGTGCTTAGCAAGACATTCCAAGGCATCCCTGGGAACTTTATTCAGTCTCTTATACACTATATATAGAAAATACATATACAGGAGAGATTTTTTTTTTTTCAGTTCAGGGACAGAAATTCTGACCTACCTCAGAACAGCAGTGGTCAAGACTTCATAACCTGCTGATAGATCAAAATAGTCCTCTGCATTCAGCAAAAAAGGCTACTTATTTGCTATGATATTCTCCACTGCATATATAGCTACCCTCTTTTTATTTTTTTTTTTTTTTAATGTAGCTAATATCAACATAAACCATTCCTAAATTGCCTTTCCAGAGTTAACTTTTCCCATCAATAAGTGCTAGCTCATGAACAAATTATTGTCTCAAGACTGTTGCTCAGGCACCTTAGGTTTAGAATTTTACCAATCTGTTTTAACTCTTTAAAATCATGCCTAAGGTTGATTTTTAGTCTCCTTTTTATGCTCTGTGGAAGTCAGCAACCTGCTGAGAGAACTGTTTCACTTTGGAATGACTTTCAAGATGGAAAAATCTGTCTGTTATTATTGATTACAGGGAGATCTAGGTGAGAATTAATTTAAAATGCAGATCTCTAGCCTAAACTGAAGTTATGTGACCTGAAGCCTTTCTCGTTAATTTAATGCTGGTTATTAACCCTTAAAGTAACATTCATTTATAGCAGGATTTTTACACAATAAATGTAGACAACTGTGCTCATATGTAGGCAGCCAGAGCAGTAGAATACTCCGAAAATCAATCTTTAGCTTCACATGAAAAATACAATATGTTGTATATAAAAAATAAACAAAAAAAACCTAACAAACTAACTTCTTTCCAGATAAATAGCTACTTATCATCATGGAAAAAGCAGACTGTATTCTCATTTCCAGGGGATGAAATCTGGGTCTGCTGGGGTTTCTGCTTACATAGTGGTTTTTAAAAACACTTAGGAAACATCTGTTCTCATGACACAATCCCCATCATTAAAACAGCATGCGCATGGCTCAGTCTCAGAGTATGAAGCATGCGCAAATCACATCATCCTTTATGAGAGTGGCTAGGACAGTGGTTCCCACCTACAAGTTCATCTACTGCTGCTTGTCTTTCAGAATCCACCTATTGATATTAGCTGCTTTTCCTCTCTTTGGGACAGCAGTTTCACATTATTTGGCTTTCCCACAGGAAAACAGGATTTCTGATTTCACTTCCAGAAATCACAAGAAATAACACATCCCAAAAATACTGATAAAAATGCAGAGCATTTTTTTCTGATTGCTTTGGATGCATTGCCATTTCTTGTCTCGCATGCCATTGCATCCTCTCCCTTGTGATGGGATAAAAGTTTTCCTCAAACTTTTATCTTCAAAGTGGAGTCCTAGCATGAGAACTCCTTTATGCTAGGGTAAATACAGACCACTACAAAGGGAGGAAGATAGATGCACTGCAAACTATCTTCGCAGCTGAAGGACAATTCATCTCTCAGATTCTTGCTCCTGTTGAGCAAAGGGAATTATTTTGGAAAATCTGGGAGAAGAATTTGCTTTTGGGATATACAAGAGATGGCTGGCTTCTGCAGCAGATGTTCTACCCTTGCTAAGAATAAAGAGTGGGAACCACTGAACTAGCAATACTGATTCATAAACAGTCATGCATGGAAATAACGCAGTTACATCCCATCATGCAAGCCAGATACTCTCCTCTCTGTGTTTTGCCTAACATTGGAGTTTCATAATCAAATGGCACATGTATGAGAAGAAAAATAATGAATCAATACTAAAAATGAATAAAACACAGCCCTACTCCATGTATTTACCCTTTTCACCTCACACAGAGTAATAATATTCAGGAAATCTTTCCATATTTTTGCAGTTTATCTAATCACTATGCTAGCTAATCATTAGGTTAGGCTAGTCTCAAGTAACTGGAAGTAAAAGGAAGTCAGGCTTACTCCAGTATTTTATTACATTATCAGCTGTACTATCACTGTGCAGGTGAACTGGGCTTTGAGAAATCAAACATTCTGAATGAGATTTTCAGGAATATTCTCCTTTGCGCTTTTCCCAATGGAAATTAGCATACAACTAATATGAAGACAGCAATGAGCCCTGCAGAAAATCTAGCCCTCAGTGAATACTTTCAACTGATCTCTAAGAGTCCACGTTTTACCAATATAAAACAAAGAACACTTTTCTGTTCCAAACTACTTACAAAATTTAGCCAATCAGCTTATCCTTCTAAGAAAATTAAATGATATTTGTTTCTATGAAGAATAACACACAAAAGTGATCAACCTCAAAATAATTGACCGTAACTTCTTAATAACTAATATTTTCTTTTAAAAAGCCCCTGGGCACCTAGAATTCAAGGTCTAAATCTGCAAATTTCTGATTTGGGAGGGAAAAAATATCCCATTTTAGCCACCACATTTCCTCATCCTTTGGTGGTCCTTACTGGTATTTAAGTGTAGATCTAATTTTAAATTCAAACTCGCCATCCAAATTATCTGATGAGAAATATGACCATGAGTTCTTCCTTAGACTCATCTTTGACACTCTTCAGAAAAAGAAAGAGTCCCTGTTCACACTAACAGGCTTTTGATCAGTCCCTTTACTCATTCCCCTCTAAAGTGATTAGAAATGGGCAAAAATAAGCAATATCACCCCAATCCATGGGGAGAACAATCCAAGTTCAATTCCTTGCAAAAACAGGATGGATATTTTTCACCAAAGAATGCAGCCAGAAATGTAAATAGAAATCACATGGATGTTGACCCACTCTTTACTTTGCAGTGAACATTTCTCCATGTATCAATCACTAGAAAAATCAGTGTTTCTCAAATATTTTGCATGGGCCAATTGTCCAATGAAAAATGGAGTGCTTCACTAGCAGCTCTCCAAAAGATGAAGGGCTTAAGCTAGGAAAGCTGAATTGTGTACTGATGTTTGTGAAATGAAGTAGAAATGAGAAGAACAAGATAAAGTTGAATGATGGGAAGATGTTCAGGATAAAATAAAATATTTAACAATGTAGTCAAAATCTTAGTATTTCCAATGATGTGTCTTTCAGAATTTTGGATTGCTACTGATTATTTCTATGTTTCATTGCAGTAAAATAAAGTTATTGCCCCAAGTCTTAAGTCAGAGTTCAGCAAGATGTTTAAACGTGTCACTAACTTCATTCAGATGATCAAAATCCTCCACTTCCCTGAATCAGAACCTGTAAATACACATGCAGGGATACTGATCTGCTGAACATAAATGCAAAGTAACTTGCATGCATTTGTACTGACAACGTTGGGGCTGCACAAGAAATGGTTTTCAGCTCTTACAGAATATTGTTCAGCCATAGACTTCTAGATGCTTAGCAGAGTAGGTTAGTATCATTTTCATTCTATGAAAACAGTGAAAAGCACTTATTTCTAAGCAGATCATTGGCAGAGCTATGACTAGATCCCATGTTTTCAGAACAGCAGAACAATGAACTATCTGCAAAGTCATGCACATTTATTTTTATATTTAAGTAATGTTTCTTTCTTATTTCCCTTACTTTTCATGGTGGTTAGATGAACTACTGCTGTCAAAACAGAAATTGCAGGCAGAGAATGGCATGCAAGAAATATGGAGAGTAAGGCTCAATTGTTACTTGAATGTATATACCTAAGTTTTCTTGTGAGGCTCGATCCAAAGAATGACTCCCTACTAAACATGACATTACTGTAAAGTGAAGAAAAGTTATTAAGATGAGACGTTAATGATTACTCATGAAAAGCTCTATGAAAAAGAATGGGAATAGCCTTTCATTTGTATTTAATGAAGTATGCAGTTCAGAGTGACTTTTTTCCCCTTCCTGTTTCGGGAAGTTGCATTAAGAAGAAATCCTGATAGTGAAATTTCCAGCCTTGCTAGAAATGCTTTCATTTTCATTAAGTTGTAACTACTAGCAATACTAAAATGTACCATATTATATTCTCTTATAATCACACAGTAGGAAGGACTAGTACAATGGTCTGCCACTTAAAGATCTCAAAACATATTTCCAAAGGCAGAGGGATATTATTTATCTTAGAGACATAAGGAAACTGGGATAAACAATTTTTTTTCAGTGATACGATAACTGACCTAGCAATGAATTTGTTTTCCTGCTGTCTAGTTCTACAGTTGAGTAATGCTGTGTGCCAAAATTAAAAACCTGTCTAGGAGCAAAGCCCTAGGAGAAACTTCAAAATTCTTCACTAAAGTGCCTGTATACCCACGATTCAAAATTAACACACTGATCAAAATAAGTGCTAATAGCTATTAAAAACAGTGTGGAAAAATCAAGCCACCAATTACTTCCTCAAACACAAACATAAACACCAGTTTCAAAATAAACTATGTTCACTCTGCAAAAGCCCAACCCAATGGTTGGGACATGTAAAACACCCCAGTATTAGCTGAATGAGAGCACTCTAATAAATGAGGACATTAATGTCACTTTTTTCAAAAAGATGAAAATCCTTTGTAATACAAAAGTGCAAAGCATAGGACTCTTCAGATCAGATGGAAACAGGAAATCATCCTTTCTCTACAGACACAATTGCTATCTGAGATTTCATAGAATTTTGCAGAATCCTTAGAGTTGGAAGGGACCTCTGAAGGTCATGTAGTCCAACTCTCCTGCAATGAACGGGGACACCACAGCTAGAGCAGGCAGCCCAGGGCCTGATCCAGCCTCACCTTGAAAGTCTCCAGGGACAGGGCACCCAATGCTTCTCTGGACAACCAGTTCCAGTGCCTTACCACCCTCAATGTAAAATACTTTTTCCTTATATGTAACCTAAATCTACTTATCTTTAAGTTTAAAACCACTTCCCTTGTTCTGTCACCACAGATCCTGCTAAAGAGTCTCTTCCCTTCTTTCCTGTAGTTCCCCTTTAGATACTGAAAAGCTGCTATCAGGTTTCCTTGGAACCTTCTCTTCTCCATTCTGAACAGCCCCAGCTCTTTCAGGCAGTCCTTGTAGGAGAAGTGTTCCACTCCTTTCGTCATTTCTGTGGTCCTTCTCTGGATGTGCTCCAACAGGTTCATATCTTTCCTGTACTGAGCACTCCATGTCCTCATGTAGAGAAGCAGGATCACCTCACTCACTCTGCTAGCCACATTCTTGTGATGCAGCCCAGGATATGGTTGGCTTTCTGGGCTGTGAGGGCACATGGCTGGCTCATGTCCAGCTTCCCATCCATCCTCAAGTCCTTTTCAGTAGGTCTGGCAGCTTAAAGCATTGATTAAGGAAGAAACAGCTTATGGCATCTGCAGCATGTAGTCACCATGCTCCCCACCAGTAAGCAGTGAAGAGCACAGTATCAGTTACTCTTGGTTTTGGGCATGTACAGAGCTTACAGGTAAAGTGCTATTCTTAACAGAGCAACATTGCAAACCTCTTCAGTACTTACAAGATCCAGCCCACTGCGTGGGTCAACATGTTCGTCAGTGCCTCTCACATCTTTAGTTCTAGTTTAAAGTAAGCTTCAGTAAAGCCTTGGCGGTTGTCAAATTTTAATTAGCTTTCTACTACCACAAATCCTTCCCTGCAAACTTGCCTTGGCATTCAATTTCTGAAACGGACTCTTTGGTCATTGCCTTATCCTATGTTTTTCCCAAATGTTCTAAGAGCAAGGAGTTGCTCTTTTTTTGTTACTCTGCCATCTCCTGCTTGGAGAGAGGTTCTAGGAAGATCTGTCATAGAATTCAACTCTTTGGAGTTCCTAAAGAGCTTTCATGTTGCAGAACAGAAACTCTGACATTTTCACACAGCTGGGCTTCATTTTTTAATTTTAAAAGAATCACAGAATCACAGGGGTTGGAAAGGACCTCAAGAAATTATCGAGTCCAACCCCTCTGCTAAAGAGGTACCCTACTATAGATCACAGAAATAAGTGTCCAAAAGCGTCTTGAATATCTCCATAGGAGAACACTCTACAACCTCTCTGGGAAGCCTGTTGCAGTGCTCCATCACTCCTACTGTAAAGTTCTTCCATGTGTTAGTACAGAATTTCCAAGTTCAAGCTTTAGGCCATTATTCCTTTTCCTACTGCAACACACCATCAAGAAGAGCCTGGCTTCATCCATTTACTTCCCCCTGAAGGGGAGATCAATTTATTCTAGTTGGTCTCATATAAGGAGACCAAGGATACCACGCGGCCTCATCAGCCTTCCTTTACGAAAGAGGAAGTGGGCATTCATGACAGCATTCCAGTCATGTGAGCTGTCTTACCATGTCTCTGTGATCACAATGAGATCATGACTCTGTGATTGCACACAGATCTCTAGTTCTTCCTGTTTATTTCACATACTGTGCATTGGTATACAGGCACTTTAGGGAAGCAGAGGGTGCAGGTATATCTAGAGGGATGCAGGAAGGTTTAAGCCACACTGTTGATAACGTTATCTACTTTGAAGAGTAATTATGAGATCACATTAGACAACTGAGAGGCATTTCTCCACAGTTTTCTAAAAAGGCAGCATTACCAGGCCCCTCTCTGTCACAAGGAACTCCATGCCCTTCCTCCATGAAATGTAGTTTAAAGCTCTGCTAACCAATCCAGACAGATTGTTCCCCAGAACACTTTTGTCCCATTTTCTCAATTGCATTCTGCATGCTCTCTCAAAGGTCTGCCCAAGATCACAGCACCCAAAGCCTTGATCTTGACACCATCTTGCCAGCCAGTAATTTACCCAATCTATTCTTGTCCTTATTTTATTAACTTTTTATGTTTTCTGACTATTCTGAGAAAGATTTGTATGAATTCTTCTTTCTCCATTATCAACCACAGTTCAGAAAGTGAACTTACTGCTACAGCTTGCCCATTAAGTACTCCACTATGCAAGACTTTGGAGACTGAGTGCACTGATGGGCTGTTCTCTCCACTAAGACAACATTTCCTTATTGCCCATTCAATTCAATATAGCCTTCAACACAAACTGCAGTACAACTAATGCACTAATATTTCCCATACTAAATCAGCACAGGAAGATTCAATCTTTTTTTTTTTTTTTAATTTAAATTACATGGTCTATAAACAGGAGTTTTATGAGAAGTGGGACATGGAACTGTAAAAACAAGCAGATTAGAGCTCAGCCTCATATCTACTGAAGTCAGTGGATGCTTCCACAAGTACCATAATTTGTCTGTTTACCTGGAGGAGTTCCAATCGTTTTTTTTAATAATGCTTACTTCTTTAAACATATTGTTACTAAGGTTCCCATTCAGAATTAATGATGATTTTGCTGAAGGTTGTTTCTTACCTAACAACATAAAAGCAACACATAACCTTCTAGAACAAGGACCATGGGATTACGATTTTAAAGATTCTGTGCTGAGAGTCATAATTATCAGTTTTTAATCCAGTTCATCCATATTAAATGCCTTCTACTGGACTAAACGCTAGAACAGCTCAGAAAATACTGCAGGAATTGTTCTGTCGCTACAGGCACAGGAACTTCTCTAGGAAGCTGTAATTCCCTGTCAGTTTACAATTTTTCCTATAATTCTTGCTCATTTTCTCCATGTTTTAAATGAGAATGAAAATGGAGACAGCTTAATCATAGGTCTTTGTGGAACTATTTATCTTTTAATACCTATTGACTTTCATTGTGGATGATCCATTGATAGTAGTTTAGCATTTAAGTGCCTTATGTGTCTGACCTAAGAGATTGAATTCTTTTACGTGCTTTCAAATCTGTAATTTTGCTAAAGGGGTTATGAATAATTCATTTCCAAATATGTCTCAAACCTCGTATGTTCACTAACAGGGTCTGCTCTGCTGTAGTCTTCAATGACTAACCAGTATTAGGATCTCATTCTCTGCTTATAAAGCCCCAAAGTTACTGGGAACTTTCCCATCTACATCAGCAGAGGTAAGAACAAGCCCTTAACTCTAATGTAGCCTTTGTAGTAAAGTGAGAGAACTTGATTATCCTATTGATCCACCTTAGCCTTTCATCTTCATATTTATCATCAAGAAATCTGAGAATATGTTGAAATGACACAGACCTGATCCCTTCCATCAAAACATTGCTCTGTGCGGTGCAACAACATGAGGCAGAACTTTAAATTCACTGCACAGCAACTTGAATGCTTAACTCTGCCCCTATAGCATAGATCAGGAAAAATTTCTATAGTCTCTGATTAATCATAATGAACAATAAAGCTTACAGACAATCAGCAAGCAACACTTTCCAGTTGTACGATTAGCATTTTAGCTATGTTGTTAAGTTGGGAAAAAAGCAAGCAATTAAGAAATGGATTGGTTAAACATTTTTAATGACTACCTATGGTGTTAGTAGCATGTTTTGGTTAACAGCTCACAAATCCACGAAGAACCATTTAACCCACATTCTCCAATAATGTATTAAAAGAAGACTTTAATAATGGCAGAAGCATACCTGGCAGTACCATCCAATTGCTCTTTCCTTTTATAGAAGAGAGGAAGCATTGTAAGAAATCAAGGAAAGAAGAATTACACAATAAATCCAGCAAATTCTTTTAATGGAAATTGTTAATCTACTAATTGTTTACACTTTTTTTGCTCTGTGATCAGATCATTACTGACAACAGAATTAAAAGCTTTGACATTACGTTTTTAGCTAGTCATAAAGTAAAGTAAATGAAACACTGAAACCAATCTGTGTTGCTAAGAATGGTAATCTAGGCTTTCATGAGAAGTCAATCCCTTGCCCTCTCTCCGAGGACCTCATTTGCAAAACACCTCTTAAATTTCAGGTTATGTTTAAATCAGAGAAGAACCTAGTACAAAGGATAAGTTTGAAAACACAGTAGTGAGTCTAGACTTCAGGTGAACATGAGAAGTGTTCTCTGAACAAAATGTGAGGTCAAGGAACCCTGTAGGAATCACAGTGTAATGGATAAGGTGGGAATAGATACAGAGTGAGAAGGGATACAAAAAAGAAATATACTGAGCCTTAATTAAACACTTGTGCTTTTTCTTAGAGATTTCCTTTGGGACTGATGGGAGATTAGTTCTAAAGAAATACACTGTGATTAAAACAAAAGAAGAGGTAATATTTGGTTATGATTTTCCCTTTGAGAAGGCAGGAAACTGAAAAGTTTCTTCAAGTCAGTTTTAAGAAACAACTGGCACTGCCATACTAGCACAGTGAGTACAGCCCATCTGTGCTGAGCAACGGGTTAAGAGCACTTGTTTTCAGAACGAAGCATAACAGCAAGCCCAGAATGAATGTTGAAATGATATAATATATCATAATATTATGATTTATGATATCATAATATTATGATATTATGATATATCATATAATTAATACTCATTATTACCAACTGATAATCTATAGCTAAAAGAATGGGTATTTAATGGGCATTTTTGTGTTAATACCTCAAGTTGAAACAAGAAAAGTTGAGTATCAAACACCCATTAACTTACAAGCACAAATTAATTATAAATGTTTTATGCATGAAATGCTTTCCACTGAACTCTGGAGTGGTGATCATAATTGGGATTTAAAAAATAATGACCTCAACTCACCAACAAATTTTTCTTTTGAACCTTCAATGAACAGCATCAGGACAGTTTTAGACATTCCTTGACTGTCCTCCACTGAATTATACCCATCATCCTAGAAGATGTGAACAGTGCAGGTGCCTGTGACTCAGACTTTCTCAGGATCAAAATTGCAGAGGAAGAAACTGAGATTTCCAGATCAAAAAACTCCAAAGTCTTAAAAAAGGAAGCTGATTGCAAGGCAACCTTCTCCTTTGTTCAACCTCAACGTGAGAGACACGGAGGGAGCTGTCCATGTGCCCATGGAGCCAGAGGACAGACGCATTTTTTTTTTCACTCTCAACTAGGAAAATAGTAACTGGCAACTCTCTGCTACCTATGAAAACTTAATTATATACAAAACTCCTTACTTCCTGTCCTGACTTAAACTTCACAGAAAATGGTGATGGAAAGATGTGAAATTCACTTACCTGAAAAATGGAAATGATACAATTGATTCGTAAAATCTCCAGGTAGCAACAAGATCAATTCTGTTGGGGTTAGTAGCATAGTATCTCCAGGCAGCCTGGAGATTTCAAGGGTGAGACAATAATCAGCATAAGGCAAGGCTATTCCTCGGTCTGAAAACAGCCAGATTATTTCAAAGACTATAATGATTCACCTGAGTGATTATCTGGAAATGAATTACTAATGAGTCATACCAAATGAATGGCAATATATGGCAAAATTATTAACACTGACTTTTGATCTGGGGAGGTTATTAAAGGAGGAAGTACCACCAGTGCAAACAAGACATTACAGTTGACTAAACTGGTTTTATTCTCCTGTTGCATACTCCTGAAAGAGAACCAAGGACTGCTGAATGTGCAATATTTCTAGAAGTGATTAGGTTGGTTACTATCTAATGTACCATCAGAGGAAATTTTGCTGAGCTCAATCCAAAATTCTCAAAGCATACTGTTAAAAATATTATGACTAAATTTGCTGCCTCCTAAGTGGATATGCAGTAAATTTTAGCAGTAAATTCCATTCATTGCTCATTCCTGCAACTCCTGTTTCTGAACAGCATTTGTAGTGAAAACCAACATTTCCATGTGATATCACAGAAAGCTCCTATGTCCCTCTGTGGAAATGCTATTATTTGCTTCACTGTACTCAAGATGCATTCCACAGCTACGCTGAGTAATTAGTCAGTCCCAAGACAATAATGCTAAGCTTAGATTTCTGCACCCATAACAAAGGTCAGAATAAAAGACCGAATGAGATAAGATGATTCTTCCCATTGAGTCCACTGATCATCCAGTAACATAATAGAAGACCCAATGGCATGCTTCAGCTTTTACAAACCATACATACTACTTAGGCATTTTGACTAGGATGAACTAGTCACTGTCTCTTGTGTTACTGCTGTTGCTGTTTTCATGCTAATAACAACATGACTTTGTTTCCACATAAAATTATTTCACAAAGGAACTAACAAAACCTGGATTTTGGAAAGAATATGTTCTCAACAGCATGTTTTCTGTGATTCTGTAAGGCTGACATAGAATTTTGTTGGTTTCCAGAGGCTAGAAGATGGGTCTTTCCTCTAATGACACCTTTCTTCTAAAATACATTATGGAAATTGAGAGATCCCTCAAGAACTGCAAGGACCATGGGATTATCTAGCTCAATGCGAAAAATTTTTCTTCTTTACAAATACGGCTTCTTACATCCTGCAATGACAAATGAGAATTGGGGATGAGGGAAGAGGAGGTCCTTGCTGCAACAAGCAAAAATCTTCATAAATAACACTTTTTCAATGAGAGAAATGGCTGCAAACCTGAATGAGTTCGGCTGCTGGCTTTCTTCTTTTCTCAAAATGTTTCTGACGATGTTGCTCCTGGACCTTCAGTGCCAACCCTGAACCCAGAATGCCCTGAAAGCATAGAGTGATGCAAGATTTTATCATAAAATCAAGGAATTACTTGGGTTGGGAGGGACCTTAAGGATTATCTAGTTCCAACTCTCTTCTATAGATAGAGATACCTCCTACCAGACAAGGTTGCATACGGTCCCATTCAAGATGGCCTTAAGACTTCTAGAGATGGGGTAAATTTAAGCATTTTTTTATTCAGGAAAAGTGGAGAAATTCTGATAGGAAATTGTTCTGCAGATGAGAATGAGGATGGCTACACAGAACCCTTCTGCAGTACATTATGCCTTTTCCACTGCTCCACTGAGGAGGTTGCTTTGCTCTTCCCATGTGATGAAAGCCATGCCAAATCATCTTTAGATTCTCAGCCTCTTGAATGCCTACCACCTTTCCCAGCTGGAATTGTTCAGGCAATGTATTTATTTTCAAGTTATAGAATGGCCAATGTTCTGAGATGATCACTCAAATACAGATCTTTGGCATGCACATATTTAGAGCTCAGTAAAATGGTCACAATCCTAGATAAATAGGCCCCAAATATTTTAAAAATATGTCTTGTGTGGCTATGTCAATACCAGTAAACTAATGCAGGCTAGAGTACAAGCTCAAGATCTGTCCTGTGATTGCCCAGATCATTCACCTGATGGATTTGTTCTGTCCTGAGCCAAATAACACTGTCTCAGACAATGTTCACACATGGCTCAGAAATTATCAGGGTGACATATTATATCCAGTAGTTTGCATGTAAATTTTGGAATAAAAGATTTTGATAGCAGCATCCTACTTGTCTTCAGGAAGCAGAGCATAGATCAAAGTTACTTACTAATACAGACCAGTTCAAGTGTCTGAATTACTTCTATTAATGAGTTTTGATTCCACTGGAAGTTTTGATCACTTTATCCTCTTTTTGCAAGCACACAGCTCTGGGATGTGGCTAAGGGAGGAGAAAGAAGTTACTTACTGCAGGAAGAGCAAAGAAAGACACTCCAATGAGTGAGAATGTAGCTGCAATCAGCCGTCCTTCCCACGTCTTGGGAGTCTTGTCACCATACCCAATCGTAGCAAGGGTGATCTGTGGGCAGAATGACCATAAATAAAACAAAACCAACAACCCTGTTTTAAATATCACTATCAAACCTGTGTCATTCAATTAGCTCTATGAATGCTCACACACAGCTTCTTAAAACAGAATCTTTATGATGGGCCAGTCAATCTTTTTAGAGGCGCTGCATCTGGAAGAATGGATTTAGTCTTAAATCAGCTGATTCTCTAGGATGCATCTACTGAACAGATGTGGCACAAAGACCAAGTCTCATGCCTACTGTCAGTGCACAGTTAGGAATGCAACTTGCCAATTAAGTTTGCAGCGCTTTAACAATAAGTCAGGGCTACGTCTTCCTAAAGTACCAGTCACTAAGAAGCAAAGATAATTTTGTGAAAACTTACTCCATTCCTACACAACTGCTAAACCTTGTTTTTCAAATATGACCCTTCAAATGAGACCCTACCTGAACTTCCTAGTAAAGAAGGATATGAAAATATTCAACAATTCTGTTTATCATCTTTTGCTTGGCAATGGAAAGGGTGAAGGAGAAATCATAGAATCACAGAATGAGTTGGGTTGGAAGGGACCTCAAAGATCATATAGTTCCAATTCCCATGCCACATATCTTGCCATTTACAAGAACTGCACTGAATAAAAAAATATGATATGCTGAATATGAAAAATATGAATATGCTGAATTTTAGTCACAGATTTTGTACAATACAGTCAGTTCCCATAACTACTGTTAGTAAAGAAACATAAATTCTCTGTACAAGATAGCTAGGATTTTACATGATCAAACCAGCAGTGGTGCAAACCAATATAAGAACAGGCATATTAAACATCCCTCTTGATCAGTATCCTACCATCAATGGAATTTCTTGAGCGATTCCTGTCAAATCCATGTAAGACATAAGCAACATGTAGATTTCTTTCCAGAGACATCTTTCTACCCTTCTATATAAGAATCCAGAGAGATTCTCGGGGGAATGGTCTCAGTAGCTCCTTATAGATCTAACTTCCATCAGCATCTACCTATACTGCCCAGACCTATGCCACATGTTGCTAGGTCTACAAAATAGACTTTGTACCAGCTTTACTTTAGTCATTTGCTGAAGGATATAGCTCTCACTGGGTGGACACCACTGTTGTAAGAACTTGGCTGCCCCAGTGCATACAGTCTACCAGTGAAGTTACACTTAGAGACCCTCCTCCAAAACAGCCTTCCTAGAATTCAGGAGCACAGACTGGTATCTCTATAGGCTTTAAGTACCTAAGAGCCTCTGCCTGACTAGATATCCACAGAGAGATAAATTCTGATAATTTATTTTAGTGGCGTTCTTACTATTGGTGATGTTATACCAGTAGTATCCCACTCACTCAAATTTAGCAGCACTTATATTTAGACCCTAACACCAATACTTATTGATACAACGTTTTTAAAAAGATCATAAAGAATTTTTTGATTCACTTACCAGCCCCCACCACAATGCATCTGCATAGGTCTCAAACTCTTCCTTCATCTCCACCCCATTAGCATCCTTTTCCGGCACATCTTTTTCAACCAGATAAACAAGAAACGAGGATAGTATGAGTGTCAGGAACCCAATGTACCAAGCAGTGATGAGTTCCTGCAAAGGAAACAAATGGACAATGAAGGGGCTGAAAACAGACTCAAAATCCACAGTGGCAGTATAATTGTCAGGAGAAAAGCACTGACAATAGCAGAGCTGTCACTGGAAGCTTGGTCACAATTCCACGACGAGTCTAGCTCAGTGCTTACTGGCAAAGTTGCTGCAAAGTTGAAGTAAAGCTGAGCTAAGAGCTTAGCTGCACCATGATGAGACTGTATCCCTGACCTTGAGTCTTATGTCATTCTCGGTCCTTTTGCACCAGGGCTGCAGTGGTTTTATCGGGCAAATCAATGGCTCTACTCTTCAACTTGAGAGAGTCAAGGCTGCAGAATACAGTTTCTTCTCTTTAGGCATATCAAAGCAGCTTTCAACGTTTCCTCTCTTTTAGTTTATGGCTGATTTCAAACACAGATGGCAATTTGTTGGTGAATCTTGCTAATAAAATTATTTCTTTACTGTCTTTCGGTAAAGCAAATTTCTCATAACCTCTTTTTGTCTTCCTCATTCAGCTGAGATCCAAAAGGTGGTGATGGGAACTCAATGTGGAATGATGGGGAAAAAATCCCACACTACCAAGACTTAAACAATTTCTAAACAATGTCCTTAGCACATACACTTCTTTCATGATCTCAGTTTCCTGGGAAACATTTTAGACATAAGTGTTTATATGCCACCTGCCTTGCAGCAAGCTTTACGGGGAGGAAACAGAAGTTGGTATGAAATGAAGGAGGGTATCCCTATCAGCCACAACAAAGAAGTAAAATCTAATTATGCTGTGCCAGCTGGCATTCTAATTTTCAAAAAACCTGAAATGTCAGGAATGTCATTCAGGGATTCAAAAAAAACCGCAGTATGTAGCACAGTTTTTCTACGCCCAGTGCATATGAGAAATCTAATCTAAAGGCTTTTAGTTTACAGAGTTTTTAACTTGTAATAATATTTGTTGAAAATGAAAAATCACAATGTATCTTTCTGGTGTGAGACAGAATGTCTGACTACAGCACTCAGACTGAGAAAAGATGATGTTAGAAATTCTGTCCGTCTGGATTCACACTGTGTGCATCACTGAATTGTCTGACCCATGCTTCCAAAAAGGAGTTCTACTAGCAGCTCCCCCTGAAATGACATTTCTGTCAGCCAGTCTTTTGCCATCCTTCTGGAGTTCTGCTCCATCTGGTGATCATGCAACCTGAGAAGCCATTAAAGATAGGTTGCAACTACACAGGCATTTCAGTCAAAGATTTCAGCATACTTTACTATAAAAAGGATGCCCCTGCTCTCATTCTGTGTAATGACAAAATTCCTGTTGCAATGTCTGTGAGAATAGATGCTCACTCTTGCCACTTCCAAATATCAATATTGAGTAGGGGAGAGTAAAAAAATGGTATAAATGGTTCATAGTGTGAAGAAGGAAATGAAGCTGAAAAGAGGATACCCGGGGAGTTGGTGGAGTCCACCATCTCTGGAAGTGATCAAGAGCCATGTAGATGTGGCACTGAGAAACATGGTTTGGTAGGCACAGTGGGGATGTGTTGACGGTTAAACTAGATGGTCTTAGTGGATTTTCTATCTTTAATGATTCTATCATTCTATGATTACTGTTGCTAGAAATAATCCTAAGGCACTCCTGCACTTATGTGTCCCCTCTCTTCCATTTCAGTATCTCTCCCCCAGGCCTCAGCCCCAAGCTGAGTCTTGCAAGTTCCTCACTTACCTTGCTATGTGCACAAATAGCTGATCCCAAAAGTTTCCACGTGCCGCCTCGTCTGTCCATTCGGAGCATCCTCAGGATCTGAAGGAAGCGAAGGCTTCTGAGCGATGTGGCCAGAACATTGCCCTGGTTCCCAACAGCAACCACTGGCACTGAAGCAATCAGCACAAAGATATCTGCAAGGTGAAAAGAACAAAGCCTGCCAACAAAAGTGGCTCCTTCACTCAGTTCTTAATCCCATATGGCCGTGCTGCAAATTTCCCTAGGCAAGTTTTAAAGCTGCCTGAAAATGCCTCTTCATGCCAATTAATCAGGTACCTGCACCTGGAGCACAGAGTCATGCACAGAACTCAACAGAGCCCTGTAATCTATTTACAGATCAATACACTATATTTGAGACACTGGCTGAGCTAGCATAGAGATGCACAGAAACAGTGTCCTAATGCTGACAGAAAAAAAAACAAACACAACCACAAAAACCTGAATTCTTATGTCCCTCAAGAAGGCCACAGAGAACCAGGATTACAGATCATCACACACACACATATATATGTATATATATAGTACATGTAGTTTTTTGATCTTTTGGCTGAATTTTCCTAATAAAATCACTGGCACAATCAGCACATGCTGCCAATTCAGTGATTAACCTAGGAAATCCAAAATGCAAATCACACTGCATCTTCTTGTTGGTTGCTCTGGTTTGTCTGTTATTTTTTCTGTTTCTCCACCCCCCCCCCCCCCCCCCCCCCGCTTGATTCACCTCACTTGTCAATTCATACAAGTGGTACCAAAGGAGTTAAAAAATAATTATCTGCGCTCTCATTTTTAAAATTGTCTTCATATTTTATTTCCAGCCAAAAATAGTGTCTCCAGATGAGTTTCAGAGTTACTCAATTTCAATCATTCTCAAAACAAACTAGTGTCAATAATGAACCAAAAAATGAATGAATGTGAACATGAATGACCAGTGCTCCTGCATGATGGCAAGTTGGTTTTGTGGATAAAGGAGTTCTTGGAGGGGATTCAAAGGTGGATAATGAGTAGCTTCAAGGCTAGTTGTAAGTAATGCCTACCAAACTTGAAGGATAAAATGGGAGAAATCACAAAGATACCTGTTTGTAAATACAGACCAACATTATAAAGGCAAAATATAGTATGTGAATATGAAAAAGGGTCGGGAAAGTTAGCATTAGGATCTGAAGGGCTTTGAAACTGAAGACAGCGTACATTTTGTGGTGAACTTGAGAAAAACAGTTGGGCTCAGGACAAGAAAAATGTATTTAAACCATACAAGGATCAATTTTTTCTCATTGGCCAACCACCCAAGCACATCTTAAATGAATTCTTATTGCCAGGTATTACAAATAACCACTCCCAGTATGACACAGTTCCTAGCACAAGAGGCTGGGCTGACTTTGGTGCTCTTTGTACTGCCTTTCACTGGTTTTTGCATATCCTCCCAACGTGGCTCAGAAGGAAAAGGACCTAACAAGGAAAACAGAAGTACAACATATGTGCCTACCCAGCATGCACAGAGGCTTTCGGGCAAACTTCAGTCTTCCTCTCCATCCTTTGTAGCGGCAGCAACATCCTGCAGCCCAGATTCTTAAGGCAAACTCTGCTCCAAAGATGAAAATGGCAAAGGTTTCCTGCATTAAAGACACAAATGAGACTGTTAGACTTAAATTTTGCAGTAAGTCTGGATGCACAGCAATAGATGAAGCAAACAGAGTTGCAAACCGAGGAGCAAATGTTGGGGACAGGGATGAGAAAGAGATAGGGGAAGAAAGCAGGGAAGAGAACACAGGTTCATGAGAGTCAAGGAAAAGTGGGACATCATAGTTTTACACATTGCTAAGTTATCTGTGTATAGGATGTGTTCTTCCTACTGGGTATATAAGAAGTGCTTACCTTGCCTTGTTGGAAATGCAATTATTTCAAAAAAACAAAACCACTGCTGTTTTTTATTATGAAATAAAAACACATGTGGTGACTGCAAAGTGCCCAGTGCACAGTACAATGGGGTTATGTACCAGTTGTTCCTTCATGGAACCATGTCTGAAGAGACAAGGACAGGAGCAAGTGTATTCATATGGTAATGTTTAAGGTATATGTATAAAGGCATATATACAACAAATGTAAAACATATATTATTACTCTCAGTTTCTCTGCAAAGAAAAATAGGATATTCTATTGTGATTAAGGACTGGGGAATTTTTTAGCTCTTCTAGGCACAAGAAGGTAATGAGGAGGAGAGAAATTCTCCAAAGTGACAGAAGGAGATGGGACAAGAGCATCATGGGGCCTCTGGAAATGTGAGATAAAGAGGAAAGGAGGATTTTTCCTAATACTCATACCCCCAGCTGCTGCCCATTTCTGAAAACTGCTGAGAGCCATGTAAAAGCAGACACAGGAGAAATTACCTCAGGCTTTCTCAAATGTGAATAGATGGCTCAGAGTAGAGTAACAGGGACAAAGGCGAGATTCAAATTCCCTAGCAGATGAAGGTGTTTTCTTACAGTTGCTTTTTAAGAAGAAACTTGCAAGGAGAAATCCCCTCCTAAGCCTCTTGACATTTAATTCTTGTCCACTTCTACTTGCCTCTAGTGTATAAAGGGAAATGGAAATTGAGATCCTGGAAGTACCATGTGGTTCTCCTAGAATTGCTATTCCACAAAACTAGGGTTAGTGAGACAGACCACTTTCTATTCCACGACAGTTATGCAAAAAGAGGAAGTTGGGATCATTTTCATAAACTGATTAATATGTCACATTTGTACTTAGTGAGCTTTTTCAATTTTTTTCTCTTTCTGTCAAGTAGGAGTCCTGCACAAATAGTCTTGAGTATGAATCCATCATTGATAAAATAAACATCCTGGAAACTCAGAGAAAGGAATATATTTATTTTCTCCAAGTACATTTCTCTCCTTCGTGGATAATAATCAGAGACATTGCTTTGAACAGTTTCATGTACGCTACTATCAGACAAAGTTTGAGTCCAATTCTAAGGACCTTCCTTAAAAAATAATAAAAATGCTGGGAATTGAAAAATATTATGGAATAAATCAATATTATTGAGAGATCCTCAAAAAACTGAGTTTTCAAAAGTTCTAGTCTGACCAATAGGTGATTTATTGGTACTTTAGAAGGAGAACTGCTGGGAAATACTGAAAACTTGCTATTTAAAAATCTTAGGCCAGTAGTCTTTCTTTCTTCCTTTATACTTAGTTGATGTTGACAATGGACTGGGAACTCTCCAATATGTAAAAGCTCAGTCACTGTCCCAGTACCCACAGTAGAAATCGTACTACATGCAGAGCAAGTTTCCATCACTGCTGATGGAGCTGATTTCTGTTCAGGGAGATCAGCAGGGTGACACGCTGGCCACAGACTACTTACCAGCAAAAGAAGCCAGTCACCTGAAACAGTTTCATACTCCTTGAAAGTTGTCAGGACAGCTAAGATCAAACACCCCAAAACAATCAGAAACCTGGAGTGAAACAAAAAAGGAGAAGCCAAGAGAATATTACTGCTCTGTATTTGTGTGGGAGATGCTGCTTATTTACATATAGGAGGTAGGTACTTCTGATCGATAAGCAGTGGAGTGGACTCTCAGGAAGACCAAGGGAGACTTGGAAGTTAACAAATCATGGCAATAACCTATGTCAAAATGACTCCAACACAAACATATGATAATTAACTCTGTTGCATTCTTCAGGAAGAAAATAGATAGAATTGCATGTCAGGAAGGGATTTATAAGATATGTAATGCTCAGGAGGTCTATTTCAAGCTGATGTTCTGTGTGCTTCACAAAAAGGCACTGTGGTTGCAGTGAAATTAATCTACTTGGCACATACTGAGACTAGACAAACAGTAAATGCTTCAATACAACACAGCACTGGGACAAACTCTCCCTTGAAAACCACACCACTTTCTTTTTTTTTTTTTTCACTTCTCTTTTTGCATTCATTTCTATGCAGATGAAAAGATGACAAAGCTTGAAAGAGAGACAATAGAGAGGGTAAAGTTCTGCTCTCCTCGGTATGTGATAATAATAAACTCAGTATGTGATAAATCACTGACTCTGTGCTGTTGTCTGTGAAGACCCAGAATTCAGAGATTTGACAGAAAATTTAACTCCCACAACTGGTAAATCCAATTCAGTCCAATCTGAAGTCAAGTTGATCTGCTTTATAAAACTATTCCCAGGTTCAAGCTATTAAAAATCTACAGATAAATAGGTAGGAAAAAATCAAGGGAGTCTTGTAAGTGATTGCTGTGAAGCAGAGTGGGGTAAACTAATATTCTAGTACTTAACGTACCCAGTTCACGGGCATTTTGAATGTGCTCCCAAACAGGAAAAAAGGGCCAGTGGGCACGGAAGTACTTCATAGCTTAGTGAATAAATGGGAAGGATGTCTCCATAAAAGCTCTGGATCTTTTGCTAGAATGCATCGAAGAAATGATAGGCATTAGGCACTTAATCCAGGGGAAAAAAAAAAAAAAGTCTTTTTAAGACCTGTACTGTGTAATTCCTGTTCTGAACTTCAATCTGATACCTGAAGTGCTATCTCATGTCTTGCTACACTTTGTTTCACTGGATGAAATGGACAGAGTCCAGTCTACATGTGCAGGCAGGGAGAATGATGACCACGGAGGCTCAGATTGGATATGTTTCCTCTAACCTGCCCTGGTCACTTGTTTCATTTGTATATGGGGAAACATGGGGCTAAGAGAGCATACCCTGACAATACTTCCATGCAAGGAATGGACAACATTGAAAAAGCTCCCAGCTGTAGTTTTCCAGGCCCTGAGGGTTGTTCAGATTGAAGTTTCTATGCCAGTATAATCACTTGGAAAATTTCAGATCAGCCCTTTCGAGAAAGGTTAGAACAGATATACATGGATTTGCTCATGCTGACTCATTCTGGATTTCATCGACAAGTTTCTCCTTCTCCCACTCACCAGACATGCTCTGGGGAAGGGTTAAGTGGCTGACAAGACACAGCCTTTGGGTCCAGAACATGTCTGTTGCCATCAACCTGTAACCACGCGCATGCCAAGTCAAGACAGTAAGCAGTTAACTTAGTACCTTTGTGAAGTTCTTGCCATGCCCTCAAGCTGGTTTTGTCACACCATAACTTGCTGTCCCCATCTTGCAGTCATAAAGCCAGTAACCCGCTAGCTGACTTACAGTTCTTGCACCTCCACAAGTAAAATGATGCCAACTCAACCAAGACAATGTGATTCCTTCAACCAGCTATAAATTAACTATGATTTACCAAATTACAGCCACTACAGTGGCACCATCACTAATTCTTCAGTTAAAAGCTTGAGCTTTAGCTACCTGATGATTTCCATTGCAGTTGTTTCTTTACACTGTGTGATCCAGTAGCACACAGGTACCATTTAAATGATTTAATGAAAGGTGAATCACACTGAAAACAGTCCAAGGAAATTACATTATCGGCTGCTTAAACTTAAGGTATAAATTCACATTACAGTGTGCACAGTCACATAAAGATAATGTGCAGATTTTGGTTCAAAAAGACAGAAGCTCGGAAGCTTAAAAATGCTTGCAGTTTTACCACTAGAGGGTATCAGCACTCCACAGACCAGAAGAATCCTGCTCAATCCTATTTTCCCTCCATGTGAAAAAAACAAATTGCAGGTGGTGTTCAGGTGATCATATTCCTGTATTTGATACGCAAGAAAATGAGTCTTACTGCATTGAAAAATCTTTTCCTTGTTCACTAACAACCAAATAAATATTGGCACGAATGGGCAAGGGGTGCTTCTTGCTCAATTGCTCTGCAGCACAGCCCACGCTCCTCCAAGCAGGAGCCCACCTGCAAAAATAACAGATTGTGGAAGACAGAAAAGGAAAAAGAGGGTGGGAGGGTGAGACTGGAGATCGTAAGTTACCAAGAATGATTTCAGTCCCAGCAGGGAACATGATCTGATAGCCTTAAGAATTATGCGAATGCAATCCAGAAAATTGACTTTTGAGGTTTGACTGCTGAGCAGAAACCACAATTTCCCCCAAAACCCACATTCCACAGAGCCCGGCTGCTCCTTCTACAGTAATCTGGGTGAAAAGCCTGTGCTGCGACAAGTAAATGCAATCCATCTTGGAAGCATCAGATTTCCTTCTACCACCCTGTTTCCAAAGGATAAACACCTGCTGCAAGTTAATCAAATCACATCTCAGCAATCCTCATTTAGTATCTGAAATGATGACTGTGTTCAGAGCACTCTGTGAATTTTAATCTCTGTTCATGCTATGCAGCCCACCAGTTTCCCTGCAGCCTATTTTGTTTCTTTTAGATCTGGGTGTTTACAAAACCCAGAAGTCTTCTTAAGTTCTCTTTCTATAGCAGCTGCTACAAAGGTAGCATATTTTTTTCATCAGTCCCCTTTGCTTAGCAAAGACAACAATTATATTTTCATCAGGAGTGTCACCTATACCCATTTTCTTGCCCATATGGTGACTAAGCAATCAGAAAGACTTGAACTTATTTGACTGTTGCTCTGTACTGTCCCATGGCAATATGACAGAACCTGAGCCTGTGTTCTCTAATCTCATCTTTTAAAGGCAGAAATGTGGGTCTAGTGGTTGAATCTGGCTGTAAAATCGCAACAGGTGACTCAGAGTGCTGAAACCACAGGGGATGATGAGAGGAGAAGCAAACAGTGACCTGGGGGATCAGCGGAGGGAGCATCTGAAATTTACACAAAGTTACAGTGATGCTATCAAGAGACACATAGCATTAAAGGTTAGAAGAAAGAAACAGCAGAAAAATTAAGGTTTAATTATAACAAATGAGTCCTCTGAAGCCCAGACTTTTTGACAACAGTGTCTCAGCAGGTGGCAGTCTGTACCTCTAGACTAATTCAGATATGACAAGTAAGGATTTGAATTCACCTCCTAGGTTTTTAAAAATTAACCTTGCTATCATTTCACGTAATGTTTCGTGGCCCAGTAAGTTGTACCTATTTATTTTATTCCTAAAAGCTTGGTTATTTTGATGGATGTGTAATTTACAGACCACCAAATGGCAGTGTTCTTTTGTCACTGTCACAACTAATATGCTATTCAAAGTAATAAATGCTCTTGCCATTGAGAATGACATTTAACATTCAGATTTTCAAATCACACTATTTTGGAGTATTAAAAATAATCTTCCAAAAAGAATACATACTTCTTACAGGAAAGAAAAAATAATTTATTATCATGCTAGGTTATGAAACAGATTCTTCCTGGATGAACATCACGGATTGTTTTCCTGATTTATTTTAATGTTTCAGATTCTTTAAATGTTTCTTCTGTATCTGCTTTCATATGAACCAAAATGATGCTGATATAGCTGAGATCTTTCACATTTTTTCTATACATATGTGCTTGTCATGTATTCCATTCAGCACCTCTTCCATAGAATTTTAGGAGCAGATCACATAGTGATTTGCCTATAACTTATTCCAAAACATAGCAGTTCTTCTAAAGCTGTCATGAGGATCAGAAACATCATAGGCAGGTCAAACAATGTTTGCATCTGCTATCATTTTGGCAGTTTTTTTGTCCTGTGTGAAGAACTTTGCCTTTACAGCACAATCTGTCGGCAAAACTTTTCTTGAGCATACATTTAGATGCAGTATGTTTGATTTTTGTATAGCTCTTTTCTACCATACAACTTAATTAAGCTAGCAGTTACATGGATGGAGTCTTGATCTTCTATTGTATTGTCTCCTATAGTGAGATGTGTTTTAGGACTCACTATGGACATCTGCTATCACATACCTCAAGTGGACTTGAAGTTAATAGAGAGGAACATACACTCCTAGTGTACAACTCATGTTATCTTGAAATAGACAGCTCATGGTGTTAAGAAGCACCTAAACAGACAATGTGTTCTCTGTATCTGAAAGAAAATCTGGTAATGACTAGCTCCTATATAAAGGTGGTGGTCAAACAGTGGAAAAAGCTTCCTAGAGAGATGGTTGATGCCCCATACCTATTACTTTAACTGTTAGTCAGCCCTGAAACAGTCAGGCAGTTGGACTTAATGAATTCTGAAAGTCCCCTCCATATCCTCTCCTCTCCTCTCCTCTCCTCTCCTCTCCTCTCCTCTCCTCTCCTCTCCTCTCCTCTCCCCTGAATTTCACCCTTTATGTTCAGCCTGATTTTGGATTTAATTACAAATATTTATATGATTTTACTACTGAAAGAATTAGCCTACCAGCTTTACCAACCCACTTCTTACATGACCAAGTTTCTCTGAAATCCTTTGTTGGAACTTTGGCATCACATCTACATTTGGTCCAGATCACAATCCAGGGTGTGATCAGGACAGATTCATACACACTATTAAGGTATCACCTCTTGTGCAATAGTGCATACACTTTTATTGGCTCTCAAATCTGCAGTGCCATTTCTTGCAACTCCAGTGGAATTTCCTCTCTCTACAAATCTTCAATTGAGTCTAAGATTTTTTCTGCTTAACTTCATTTGGTCCTTTCTTGTTTTCCTTAAAACTTGCATATAGGGAGCATATAAACATGAGAGGGAATGGCGTTTATGAGGGTGGATAGTGACAGGACAAGGGGGAATGGTTTTAAACTGAGACAGGGGAGGTTTAGGTTAGATATTAGGAGGAAGTTTTTCACACAGAGGGTGGTGAGGCACTGGAACAGGTTGTCCAAGAAAGAGGTTGTGGATGCCACATCCCTGGAGGCATTAAAGGTCAGGCTGGATGTGGCTCTGGGCAGCCTGGTCTGGTGAATGGCAACCCTGCACACAGCAGGGGGTTGAAATTAGATGATCATTGTGGTCCTTTTTAACCCAGGCCATTCTATGATTCTATGACTGCAATCTAGCTTAATTCTGTTCTTCCACCTGGTAAATGCTAACAGATTTATCTAAAATTAAGTTTGGAAAATATGATGGAGTTTCACTTAATTGTTTTGATGTTCAGTTCCCAATAAAATATGGTCTTAAGATCAGGGTGTCAGGTTTTCACAAGCATCCCCAAACTTCATATTGGAACAGTCTTTTTTTTTTCAATTATTGGCTTTGACCCATAAAGATTAAAATTGGATCTTTTCTCACACTTTCAGTTGCTCCTTATTCCCACCCACCATCTTTTTCTCTGCATCCAAATTTCAGTTTTCACAGTACATCTGCAGTATCTTGCACTGATCGTTTTATGGTTGCTAATAAGAGGCTTGAGTTGGGATATTTAATATTTTAAAAGAAAAAAAAAAAAGTATTTACCAAATATTTAAGAACAACTCTTTAGAGAGAAGAGAATGCATACCTCACTTTCTCAGGGCTCAAAACATACACTATTTAATATTTTACTTCTTGTACCTCTTGCACCTCTCTTTCTCTGTGTCCACAAATTCTGCTAAATACACACACATGTTCACAGCTCTCTGCTTGAATCCCTGGCCCAATGCCACCATACAGCAAGAGCACAGTAAAAATGCCACATTAAACAAGCCAAACTGCACTCTTGTTCCACTTCAATAGCAGAGAGAGGAAGAATCTCCACTTGAAGCTAGAAGAAATCCTGGAGGAAGTAAGGAGAAATCCCCAATGGGTTCTTACTCTTAGTGACAGGCTAGCAGATCCAGCAATGATGTGGTAGATCAGAATTACATCAATCCATTGGTAACAGAAGTGGGAACTATTTATTGGTAGAAGATTGAGTCATACTCATACCAAAATACTCTTTTGTGAAATGGGTTCTACACTGGCAGGAATTCCTTTGAATAAGCCTTATTGCAGTTTCCCTAAGTTTGGAAAGCTTTTAAAAAGGAAAATCTAGGAAAGGAAAGTTGTCCTTTGTAGCAATGCACTTAAGACTCTGAAGAACAACTCGTAAATCAGATAGTTACTTCTTTCCTCCACGTACAAGCAAAAAAGTCTGGTTAAGGGCTCATCCTCTTGTTGCCTTTTCTTCCAGTGCACTGATAAAACATTTTGCTATAATGCACCACTTAAATTCATCCTTTTTTAATCACCTTTGACAGCTTCCTTAAAGAGTCTAGCATGCTGATACAAAATACTCTGGGTCAGCAATGTCAGATACAATGAACACCACTGTTGTGGATCTTCTGCTCTATATGATATTTCAGAACACTGGATTGTCACATTGTGCACAAGAGCAAAATGGAAAGCCAAAGAAAATCCTGTCAGATTGTTCTCAGCTTGGAAAACAAGAGTCATCCACCAAAAACCCATTACTATCTTGTACTGTCTTAGAGACAAGTATTATAGATGTCAGAAAGCTCTAGCATACGTAAGGTACAGGAAAAAGCCGAGGTATCTTAACACATGAGTGATGTGGGGTAGATTGCAGAAGAAGAGGGGAAGCAGTAATAGCATTAGCTATCGAGGAGATAGACATTTCGTGTCTTCCTATGGATTGAATAAAGATGGAAAAGCCTCTGACTGTTGCAACTAAATTCTGAATTGCTCTGTTACTGACTTTACAATCTATTTTTATAATAAGCAATGACACTGAACTGAACTGTTGTTTGGGCCTTTCATCTGCCATAACTAGTATGCTTGTCCATGGGCTTATCTCTCTCTAGCAGCACGCTGCTAATTGAGTTGAGACACACAGAGCATGAAGCATAGCAGGCCATGCAGCACAGCAAAGCAGGACCACCACAGAGCGAAAATGCATTACCCACCAGCCCAGCTGCCATAACAGCAAATCAAATCAGTTTCAGAAATGGTTAAAAAATTCTCCAAATGACATTAACAAATTTTGTGAAATTACTTGAAGGTAAACTTCAACATTTATACATTGGTTTTAACTAAATTTTGTGGAGTGTGACACATTTGAAAGTCAGACTAAAATTCAGCAATCAAGTGCCCAGTCTTCTGTAACAAAGTGAATTTATAGTATGTAAAGAATCTGAGGTAAGAGCATTAGCAAAATCATCCATGTCACCAGTCATCTTGGGCTGGAATTTGCAGGAAAGTGCCTTTCTAAGCCTCATCAGTGCTGCTGTGTCCAGAGAGATAAAGATCAAGTAGATTGATTCCATAAGCAACAAATTGTGATACCCAAGAGTTAGCATTTCTCACACAGACATGCACCTGTACCTCGCAAATCCAGTGATTTTTTACTGAGCTTAAAATAACATGTTGGTGGAGAAACTTCTGAACCCACTGTCCTGTCATTTACATTGATTGCACACACTGCTGTGCTATTTTCTGCCATCCCACTTGATATCACTGAAAATCAAAAGACTGTAGAGGGCAAAAGAAAATGAATAGTAAAACAATCTGCCCATCCTTTCTTTCACTTGACCAAATTCCCTTTTCTGACAGGTGCTTATGACAAATATATTGTGTTTCTCCACAAGCAATATATCTGGGAGTAAATTTCTAACATCAAGAATATACCATTCTGCATGTCCTCTGTAATCTCTAATACAGCATTGCTAGATAGGGGAGTGATTTGGCAGCTAGCCTCATTCCTAGAGTGAGGTGAAAAGAGAATCTTTACTCTTTACCCTCTATTTTGACCCTTTTGGAGCTCTGACAGTATATATTTTTTTTTCTGTTTTGGAAAATACTCTGCAAAACAGCATACTTTTATAGATAAAGCCAATACTTCCAACCTAATCTAACACTTTCAGTTACGTGAGGTCACCACGCAAAAAAGCTTCAAATTTCTAATTTGAACTCTTCTTTGTGCCATCTCAACCTTCACCACACACTCAGCTCAATGTGTGAACTTGAGCACTTTATGCAGCGAGCTCAGTTTTCTCCTGGAGTAGGTCATTCAAGAAAAAAAATTTACATCAGAGCATTCCCAATGGACAATCTTACATGGTTAAAGATTTGCAACTAAGTATGAAAAAGAAGCATGGCTACACATGACTTTCATCCCACAAAAACATTGCCAGTACACTCCCGGACCAGGTAACATTTTAGTGGGTTTTCCAATATGGGCGATATTGTTGCTGTGCTGTGGTAGGTTTTTGTTTATTTGCTTGTTTGGTTGCTTTGCTTTTGTTTTTAATCTAGGATGACTTTTCGAGCTTTTTCTAATTTTTATATAAATGAAAATTGCAGAGTCATCTCTGCATCTTACTCTATGTGACAGCACTGCACATCAGTTTTCCCCTACTGATTTGTAATCTATGTTCAATTCACAAATCTATGGTACTGTGAAATAAGCCCATATCAATCAGTGGGAAGATGATTTATTAAATTGTGAAAATCGTGAAATTGTGCAGATGAGCTAGCAGATGAGCTGTTCTCACTTTATTCACAGGGAGAAAAGAGAAAAAGAAGAAAGGATCTGTGCTGAGATGCAAGGGCTAAACTCAAGTTACAGCAGCTACAGATCCAACAAATGGTGGTGCTGTGGAGAAATGTTTACTTTGGATTCAAAAATTAATACAGAAGAAATAAGAACCATAACCAAACTTCAATACAAATCAAGCCCAATTTTGATTCCAGTCTGAATTGATGGTGCTGATATAAGCCTTTTCTTACATCAGAATTCATGCTCCTTAGATAAACAGGCTGATGATCCATTGGGCAACAAGGCTTCACAGCTCTGGCCCTCTGCCAGTCCCCATAAAAGGCATTAGCTGGAGGCAAAGGAAAGGCCGCAGAGTACTGAAAAAGGAATATTCTTGAAGATCTTTTTCCACAGAATAACTGAAGATGTCTCCATATTTTTCAGATATCATATGATAGTAGCCATTTGTAAATACTTCAGTGTAGGTGTCCTATCTCATTCAGAGTCCCACGCAAGGATGGACTTCTATCAGCACATCCTTATGAAGCACTCTTGTGAGGCTCTATAGGGTGCCTGATAGGTTCTGTTCCATATCTACCAACCCTGTGCGCACACCAAAGATCCCCTGCAGAACTCTCATAGTACACTGGGTGCACAGGATTGAACTCCTAGTGCTCTTCCTTTTTGGGGTAGCCATTATATCCGCTTAGAGCATCAGGTCACTGCCAAAGATTGGACTCTTGGAATTGAGCAATGCTGTGTGGATGTCAACATGAGCAGTATAGTCTCCTAATAACACCAACCCTAGCTGGCCATACTCTTTCTTACTGTGCAGAAATGAAACCATTCCTTGTCACCCAGCTGCATACCAATCAAATTGCTGTAATAGGTTGTATGCCTTTTAATGCCTACCCACACTTCAAAATACATTCTCTCCCAGTTCTATATGAACACTGCAAAGATTTTTTTGAAAAAGTTTCTTGAGAAGAAGGGATAATAAGTGGATTCAACTATAAAAGTCTGCTGCTGTATTGATGGTTTAATGCATGGGAAGTTATGTGGTCCAGAGAGAAATGTGAAGGGTATGTTCAATTGCTTAGGGGCAAATCCTACATAATTGTGATTTTCCAATGTTTCATCTTTGAACTAATGAGTATATGTTGGTAATGTCTATCAATAACATTAAAGTGATTCAGTAAAGGTCTTACAGAGGCTGTGTCATGTGGTATTTCTACAGGATCTTCACCTCCAAAGAAGCGATCATTAAAGTGTATGCAACTCCCAGTGGACTGAAAACCTGTAGTGTTAACACAACCTCTAAGGTCAACATAGGAACAGCTGAAGCACAGAGAGCTGATGAGATATATGTGCTTCGTTTTCACCTCTAGCTCATGTTCATTAGTAAATTATAAGTTGGTTTTGCATGGCAAATGAATCATGTCCTTCCTGAAGGTGAACTCTGGATAAGCACCATAGAGGTCATTTTATCATCATTACTGATACATAAAACCAAACAATTGCACGTGGTATTTGTACCTATGTAAATTTGATGCTGTTTTAAACTATTTTTGCTGCTTGTAATTACCATAAGCAATTAATCAGCATTCAAAATTCAGAATGATCATCTGTAAGCATGTGATATTTCATTTGAAGTCTGAAGTTGAAGTCTTTGGAGGAGGTTATCAGCCTTTTCCAGACCTGCCCAATTTTATTCCTGAAGTGTTTCACCAGCATCTGTAACAATGCTGTTAAATATGATGGCCCTTTTGCTCAACTGACTTGTTAATGTCTCAGATTACATTACCCTGTTTAACCTGACAGTTGCAAATACAGACAATCCTATCAAACCTTCAGAATAAAAAAAATGGCAATATGGAAGGGAACATTTTTATTTGTTTTTCTCTGAAAAAAGAGCTCTATTTAGTGAAGCCATCTGAAACAGAACAGAATTCAGCATACATAAATACATTCAGAAAAATAAAACCCAATTTGCTGTAATGAGAAGTTCTGCATGCAGAATTCAATCTAGCAAAGCAGTTATGTCTGTACCAAGCAGCTCTACTGAAACTCATATGTTTATATCTTCAAAGACAAATCTTCATTCAGTTCCCTCTTAAATGGAACAGCTGGTTTAACTGAAGGAAGGTCCTCTGTAAAGGGGAATGTTGGGTACAATCTGTCACAGCCTTGACATAGTTTTCCTATTCTTATTCAATATCTATGGGATTAGAAATTCCTGTTCCTAATGCAAACTTTCCCACCTCCTTCTGTTGTGGGATCAATGTAGAGAGGGCTGGAATGTCAATGTTATAATGAACGTGTAAGACTGGAGAATTAAATTCATTTTCTGGTAGAGAGCAACAGATTTGACCACCACAAGCCAATAGAGTTGATTCAGTGAGCTGAACCACTCTCTGAGTTCCACTGACTCCAGTAACTATATTTACTAGGACTGTAGATATTTAACTCATATTTATGCATACAAATATTTGGATGCCCAAATGTAATATCTTAATCAGAAGCTGAATCTCATCTTGTGTAGGTGAACAAAAGCAAAAGCCTGAAGAAGAAAGCAGCAATGCTGATGCTTTGGGCCCCTCACCACAAGAAAGACATTGAGGCCCTGGAGGGTGTCCAGAGAAGGGCAACGAAACTGGTGAGGGGTCTGGAGCACAAGTCTTATGAGGAGCAGCTGAGGGAGCTTGGATTGTTCAGTCTGGAGAAGAGGAGGCTCAGGGGAGACCTCATTGCACTCTACAACTTCCTGAAGGGAGGTTGTGGTGCAAAAGGGTCTGGCCTCTTCTCCCAGGCAAATAGTAGGACCCAAGGAAATGGCAAGAAGTTATACCAGAGGAGGTTTAGGTTGGATATTAGGAGAAACTTTTTCTCTCAAAGGGTGGTCAGGCACTGGAATGGCCTGCCCAGGGAGGTGGTGGAGTCACCATCCCTGGTAGTGTTCAAGAGGCACCTGGATGAGGAGCTACGAGAGATGGTTTAGTAGCTTGTGGCACTGATAGGAATGGGAGGGTGGTTGGACTAGATGATCTTGCAGGTCGTTTCCAACCTTGTGATTCTGTGATTCTGTGATTCTATGCTCACAGCTTACAAGGTCTCTGCTGGTTCCAAATATTGAGATGACAGAGGGAGTTTTCATCAAACATACATAGCTTTTCCCTTTTGCTGAGCCTAAATAGTTGTCACCATAGCACTAAGAATGATGCAGATGGATCAGTGTCAGGTCTGGGCTTTTTTATTGACCTTCCAGACAACAGTGGTGTCTGACAAAGACTTCTAAAGATTATGGGAAGCCAGATTTTCTTCCTTCCACCAGGGCATCTCCAGGGATGGGGTCAAGATTTGCCACATGACAAAATAAATCATTAGTAAGTGAGCACTAGGAATAAATCTTTCCTGGGTGGAAGATGTAATGAATGAATCAAACAGTCCCTCCATTATCTCAGAGCTCTGATCACACATGGATAAACTGCTTACCAGCAACACAGTCCTGCAGGGGCTCAGAAGTTTGCTCTTTACTCAGAGCAGTCCATAGTTCAAACAAAAACAAAATAATGAAAGTTTCAGAATAAACTAAAATTTAAAGAAAAAATGAAAGTTTAGGAATAAACTGGACAATATTTCTCTATCGGAGATCAAATTGCCCTTAAATCAGTGTGAGAATTTTCATTGGCTTCAATGAATGCTAGAGCTCAGCTTTCCCTTTTGCCATTTAAGGTTTTTGCTTGCATTTTGATTCAATAAAAATCAGATGCACTTGGAACATAGGCTGGGATTCATCTCAGCCTACAGCAGACATCACCACTGCAATCTCAGTGTGTCTGGCTCCATTTAAAGCAGTGGGGAAAACTGTAGACCCTAGAAGCATGACTCACCTAGGCTATTTTAGGTGTCTGCTTTAGGATGAGATGACGTGTGTGAGAAGTGTCTGTTTCTCCATCTGGAAGAAAGTTCCCTAAGAGACTGGGTCAGATAGGTCTCACCCACAATTTCTCATAACAAGCCACAAATGAAACTTAGCATTCTATCACAAGGTTGGGAATAATAAAAAAGGGGTAAAAGTGAAGAGGCAGCTTTCCATTGGGTTCCAAGGCACAAACATCTAAACACAACACTGAATAGCAGGGGGAAAAAAGGGCCCATTTTCATACTCTACATTACCAACATAAGCAGACATATAATGTTTGGCACTCAAATATTTCCCCAAACTCAAGACTGAAAACTCATGAGATTAAATAAAAATTGGTAATGAGAAATTCTTAAAAATATTTTTCCCCTCTCTTATTTTTGTCTCTTAGGAGTGTGCATTCTAGTGTTTTTCCATGGCCAAGACAACTATTAAAACTATTAAAGCAATTCTTTCTAAAGAATACAAGCTTAGTTTCTTCTATGAGGGTAATATTATAGTTAGAGAGAAGTAGAAGAAATCAAGTACTGCAGTCCTCACCCAACTCAGTAAAATTATAAGAGCTGGTAACAACGAGCTTGCAAATTGTTTGCATTCAGAGAGTGCTGTGGAAATCTGACGATAAAGTTAATTACTCACAAGGACAAAATTTGAAAGGTTTTTGTTGTGTGCACTTCACATTAAATTACCAGCACCATTTCAGTCACTGTGACATTAACAAAATAAGCACGCTTACACATAGCTTGCTTGTAAGGTTATTAGATGTATCTCAAGGTTCCTACTTGAAGTGTATGGTAAATAGCTGTAATGTGGCTGTGGATATTGTTTATGTAACACAAATAATTCAACATGCCTATAATAGAAAGCACATAATTAAGTTCTTCATGCATCATTATTGAAGTTATGGAGAGGCCTAAGAAACATTTCATGCTTTGGGCTCTTGGGGGAACTTGTGATCCCTTCTTCTTCCTGCAAAGATCACTGTGTTCTTTTCTTCACAGAAGGTGAGAAGGATATAAGAGCATGTGAGTTATTATTTTTGGGGGGCCAAGAATTTCAATTCATTCTCTTTGTGTAAGACATGGCTCATGCTGTTTGTGCCACACTGTGCATAAGAGGAGGAAAAGCCTTTCCCTTGGATCTGGATAACTGAGGCAGCTGAGTTTAATAATGCAGCAATCACTTTGTACATTTGGTTTTATTTTTCTAACTTGTCTCAGTGCTCATGTCTCCATGTTTATGTTTTCTGTCAGTTTTTAATACAAAGAAGCTTTTATGCTGGAGGATATTGTCACATACTCATTTTTCCTCAGTTCCCAAAAGTACCTGTTTGGAATTTCTGGCACAGCTTTTATTAGTTCCCTAGTTAACAGAGCACATGAATGTTCATTCATCCTTTATTACTGCATTAGCCCTTCCATTACCCAAAACCATATCCCAAAAGTGTGGTTTACGTTACATGCTCCAGGTTCAGCAATAACTTCACAGGTTGATTTGGTAGCAACTCCTGTTGGTCAGATGATGTCTCACTTTTGTGAGAGAATGATAATAACTTTGTGAGACAGATGATAAAAGAAAAAAAAAAAAAAAAACAACCAAGAAGCAAAAGTGAAAAACAGATTGAAATCAAGGGAGACTGATGCCTTCCACCAGTTTTCATGTTATAGCAAGCTAAATAGAACGGGTCCACACTAACAATTGTTTCAGATTATATTCTTAATTGGTAAGATATCAGCACACTGTGTCAGACATTTTCTGCTAGTGTAGTAAGTTTACAGGACAAGGTTTTGGCATGGGCTGGGGGCTGTGGAGTGCCCTTTTTGAGAAGAACCCAAAAGCTGCTCCACATTAAATAATAGACAGTTCCATCTGGCTCCAAAATGGCTTATGAGTGATGCTTGGTTCTGCTTCTGTGAGGGCAGATTAATTTAAGAAGGGAAAAGAATGCTGCTTAGCAGCTTCAGAGAGAGAGAGGAGTGAGAAATAAGAAAGAAACAGCCCGCAGGCACCAAGGCAAGAAGAAGGCAGGAGATGCTCTATGTGCAGAGCAGAAGTTCCCCTGAACCATATGGAACAGGTCTCCACACATAGCCATGGAGGACGCCATGGTGCAGGAGCTGAAGGAGACCTGAAGGAGAGCCCATGCAGAGCCCCTGCAGGAGCTGACTTAAACCAAGCACCAGATTTAGCATCAGGATGGGATATCACTTTCATATCACTCTGCCAGTGAGTGCTGGCTTAGACCTGAATATTTTCTTTATTTTTCTTCTGTAGCACAAGGCACTGGGTTTGTTTGTTTGTTTGTTTGTTTTCGTGCTTATCTAGGATTTTTTTTTTACTATAGCAACAACTGATACAGGTCTCATTGTTCCTTATATGCATTATACTTAAGACTCCTTGTCTTAAGGCAAAATAAAATAAAATATTTTTAAAATGCTTCAGATTTATCACAGAATGCCTTTGTCACTGTACTGTGCATAAGTAGATAGCCTCAATTTCTGTCTGGAGAAAACATCTGATTTCTGTGATTGCCTGAGGCTGAAGCCTTTTCTAAAGAAATGGAGAACCCTGTTTTTATAGGGAACTCCTCTCTAGAGGTTTAACTCCAGCAAATGCAGTGGTCACGTCACTGAAATGAACACAAGACGATGCGCATCTGCTTCCTTGCTTCATCTCCTTACATCTCCTGCAGCTCCACTGCCCCAGCATTTTTCGTTGGTTCCCAGGACATCAGTAAGAAATTGGTGTGGGAACTCAACGTGTCAAATGTAAAGGACTAAACAGAGGAAGCAGACATGGGTAGCTCCATCCTACCCTCTCCTCATCCCCTTTATCAGGATTAAAATATCTTATGATGAATAGGGAGAATATTTTTAATGCGAACTAAAAATGTTACAGGAAATTAAATAGGGCTGTGAAGATGTTAAATTGAGAAAGAATATTCAATCATTATAACAACTTCTATGTCAGTTTTAGTTCTGATTTAAGCTCAAAACCTCAAAGCAAATGTAACTTTGGAGCCAGACTGTATGTTGGTTGCTATATTTATAGACGGTGTTACAGAAATGTTCTTCCCTCTTTACATGTAGATAGCATGCCAATGGGTAGTACTCCAGAATATATCTGCTTCATAAATCAGCTTTATAACATCAGGAAGGTGTAATTTGCAGCTTTAACTGCATGAGCTGTTGACATGGTTGGATGTGAGCAACCAGAAAGGATTTAATTATTTTTAACATGAATACCCAATTACTTACAGACAGGTTTATCTATGGGTATGTTCTTATGTATGTGCATCTGAATTTATTTTCTGGTAACTAAATATCTTACTGACATTGATTTGTTAACTTTATGAGACCTGGAAAATTGAACTAACTTGATCACCACCTCTACCTTAAAGAGAATTTCCCCAAATGCTTGAAGACAAATCAAATTATTCACTGCTTTTCTGAAGTGTTTCTACTCTTTAGCCAGGAAATGAAAATGAAAAGAGAGAGAGAGAGACAGAAGTGACATCTGTTCATTGGGGAATGAAGCCTAGAAAGAAACATTTGGGAAACTTAAGAAATAGTATGAAAGGAAAGTATGAGCTTGATCTTATGCTTACAGAAATTGCGGGCAAAGTTCTCAGTGACTTTAATAGTGCAAGATCAGAGAAAGATCAAAGAATGAGCCCAAGAGAGGAAGAAATGAGAAGTTCTGGGATAAAAGACAGTGGCACAGAGAAATGATGACAGTCACACAGAAAAGCCCATAGATATTTCCATGTAAAAAGCTTCTTGTTTCAGTGACCTAAGCACTTCTAATGTCTAGTGCGTTCCCTCTTTGGAGTAGATGGCCACAAATATACTGCTGCTATGTGCTGCACTCCAGGCATTCAAAGCTGCTGCTTACTTTTCTTCATTTCCTCTTGTTAATTTTTCCCCACAATCTATCTGCTGTCAGCTCAAGAATTTTCACCCCACGAATTCTGAATACCTATTTCTCTGCTAAATGAATGAAAGAAGTCTTAAAGAACAATTTAAAGACAAATCTTACAACTGCAAAGAAAAACTTCATATTGTAATAGCTTGGAATACAGATGGCAAATTGAGATGCCCTTCAGCTAATGCTAAAATTTTCATGTATAGAGTAGGAGAAACATGGTGGAACAATAAGGTATGCTTGGAAGTAGACAGGATTTAACGAAGGTTGCATTAGAAAAAATAATTAGTTCTGAATTTTATTATGGCAGTTGTGAAGGCCCGGGGCTTTAATCCTACGAAGACGTTAACCATTCAACCTGTACTATATATTACAACACCTTAAACTGTTTCCTGTTCACAACACAATTTTTTCTGTTTGAGATTTTTCTTTAAAAAAAAATAAAATAAAGCATATGATTCACCTCCCATTGATTAGCTGAACTGCACTGGGCTGCAGATCTCATTAGGATGTAATCCTGTAAGGGGAGTTAGATTTTAACAGGTTATTTTTGGCTTGTCATGTGCAAACTGACTGCAATTCTCATTGGTACTCACTGAAAAGGCAAGAAGGATGATGGCTGTGTATAGCTGGAGGTGAAAGGTTATTCTTAATTTTGATTGGGCAAATGAATTATCAGCCATCATGAGTGACAAGATTCCTTCTCTCACTCAGTCACTGATGAGCAGACTTTCAAATATACTGTCTTAAGAAGGCAAAATTGCCAAACCATTTAAAGACAAGGTTAAAACTTCATACTTCATTGCCCCTTGGTAGGAGAAGGAATCGCACACCTCTCCTTCTACTCTTGTATGAGTCTTGTATGGCACGTCTAACTCTTTCTTAAAAACAAAACAAAATGAAAACAACTGACACACTGCAGTTGTTCTAGGAAGTAATAGACATTTAGAGAATAGGGAGAATGTTTCACCTTAAACATAAGGAAGGAAACAAGAGGCTTTTGACTAAATGAAACTCTGGATCAAATTAATTGGCTACGAATGGAGGTCTTTGCCATGGCCTGAGAATAAATGAGACCACTGGCCACACACAATTGGAAAAGGCTTTATTTTCATTTATAATTCAGTGATTCAGTAAATAAGAAAAATGGGAATAATTTCATTGGGCTGGGGAAGGCACACCACAGCAGATTAATGGAGTAAATTTTTCTATCAATATCAACGCTGAATTGGAACTGCACTATTTTTAAAGCTGAACCATTTTGAGGAAAAATAAATTGCAAATGACTTCTGAAGCAAAAACTTTCTATTCACCTTCAAGGAAATGTTAAAGAGAAACATGTAAGTGAATTGTTTGATCTAATTATACAATGAAAACAAAACTCTGAATAATATTTGCAGTATGAAGGGGGAATTGGTGGCAGTTCTTCAGCCTGTGCTTCAACTCTAATTATCACTCACGGAGAACACTTTGTTGCACATGCAAAAGCCAATTGCTAAGAAGACCTGAAAACTACTTAAAGCCAGAATGTGTTAGGCATCTCTGTTACCACATCTCTCCGCGATCATATTAAATGGAGGGAGTGAAATGGATGTTGTGTGCTTTGTGTACCTTGATTTTTAGCAATACATTTTAACACTGTCTCCCACAACATCCTTGCTGTGAAACTTAGAAAACATGGAATAGATGGATGCACACTGAGGTTGATTAAGAACTAGCTGACTGGCAGAGTGTTGTGCTCAATGGCGTAGTCTGGTTGGAGGCCTGTAACTGGTGGTGTTTCCCAGGGGTCAGTGCTGGCTCCAGTCTTATTCATCATCAATGACCTGGATGAAAGGATAGAGTCCACCTTCAGCAAGTTTGCTGATCATACAATGCTAGGAGGTCTGGCTGACACACTGGAAGGCTGTGCTACCATTCAACAAGTCCTGGACAGACTGGAGAGTTGGGTAGAGAGGAACCTGATGGACTTCTACACAAGGGGAGGAATAAGCACATGCACCAGTACAGGTTGGGGGACCTGCTGGAGAGGAGCTATGCAGAGAAGGTTCTGGGTGTTCTGATGGACAACAAATTGTCCACGAGCCAGCAGTGTGCCCTTGTGGCCAAAAAAAGGAAGTGATATCCTGGTATGCATGAAAATGTGTGTGGCCAGTAGGTTAAGGGAGGTGTTTCTCCTCCTCTACTATGCAACTATCCTGTTGATAAATATTTAAAGTGCAGGAGTCAAGTTGAAAGGAATGGGCTCTTTTGGTGGTGAGGAACAATAGAGCAAGGGGTAATGGGCAGAAACTGAAACAGAGGAAGTTCCATACCAATGCAAGGAAGAACTTCACCACTGTCAGAATGTTAGAACACTAGGATAGGCCAGAATGATTGTGGAGTCTCCTTCTCTGGAGATATTAAACACCCATCTGGATGTCCACCTGTGTGACCTGTTGTAGGGACCTGCTTTAGAAGGGGCATTTGGAACTGATGATCTCTAGAGGTCTGTGCCAACCGCTACAATTCTGTGATCCTGTGTAAATCTAATGCACAAATTTGAGGTGAAAAGTATAATCTAAGTTGGTTATCATTTCCACAGCCATGCATGTAATGACAGAAGAAACAAAAACAATATAGAAGAGTTAAAGATGGTCAGAAGTCATGTGTACGTGCAAAATGAATGTGATTTTTAGATCAATTGGTGTAAAAATGAAACACCTCTTCTGCATGTCGATGTTTAAAGAATTTTAAACTCTACTATTGATGAAGCTCTACCAAACTTCTGCATGGTCCTTTGTATAACCAAGATGTTATAATTGCAATATGTATAACCAAGATGTTATAATTACAATATAATCAAAAGAGTAAGGCACAGCAAACAGGGATCACAAAAGAGAATAGGTAGAAGAGCTTACCCTTGGGTTGAGCTCACTAGAAGATATCAAAGAGGAGGATCTCCAGAAGAGATCCTTCCCCTCTGGTAGCCAGCTCTTAAATAGGTCCAGGAGGGGTGGAGCCTGGCTCCACCCCTTCCGGCAGCACAGGTGAATTGCCTTCACCTGTGCTCCTCTGGCTGACTCATGGCTCACCTCAGGTGATCAATCAGAGGTTCAGGCCGTGACTCAGCAGTTCCCATACACTCCACCCCTTCACGGCGTGAACCAATGATCAGGTTAACAAAAGGGTAAGCTTCCCCTAATACAGAGATCCGGTATATCGCGACGCTTATACAATTTTATCGCGACGTATGTTGGTACAGTTCAAGACAAGTGATGATTAGTGGATGTCCATACTCTTCTATGGGCCAGTGCTCGATGATGTGCCTGGAGGCATGAGGTCCTGAGGTGCAAGTCCATTCTATGTTCCATCAGTCCCATGCAGACCATCACCGGGTGTTGTACGTGATCTGACAGCAACACTGGAACGCTTGATGGCATTTTGTTCCTTCCGGTGGTCCTGAAGGCTCACAGACTCACGGGGAGTAATACAGATGTTTTACAGGTACCAGGAGGGGAAGGTCTGCTCTCCAGGGCAAGATACAGGCCGTATTGCTGTCTTGGGTCAACACTTCCGCTTGTACTGGGGCACGTCCTGGCCGCCTGTACCACACCTTTTTGCCGGATATCTGCGGCTGCATAACGATATCAGGCACCAAAGAAGGTGTCCTGATCTGCCATAGGGACATGATGGGGGTCCCTTTAGCAATAAAGATCGGAGTGTTGACCATAATATCAGTAGGCCATGTACCTATTACTGGAGGGACTACTGAGCCTCCCACCTCCAATAGTCTCCCCCAAGGTGCAAGTAGGCCACACCACTTGGGTCCTACCTGCACCTTCCAGGGCCATTTTATTTTATGGGTACCTGGCTCTAAGTTTTCAGGGGCAGGGAGCAGAAGATTATTTTCATTACCAATTTGGGGTCTTACCTGATGATCAGTGCCCGTAATTTGGATCCTAAGCGGGGTGGCCCATGTCGTCTGCAACATTCTCAGGGCACTGGGTCTGCCATCTCGAGGTCTTTCATTCAGGTCCCGCAGGGTTTCATACAGTCTTTTTGTCCACCCCTGCAAGGACTGGGAGTCTGTCTTCAGGGCAGCCTTAAGAATACCATTATAACGTTCGATGAGGCCTGCCCCTGTTGGATTATATGGCAGGTGGAATCGCCATTCGATGTTATTTTCTTCTGCCCAGCGCTGTATCGTTGCACCAGTAAAATGAGTCCCTTGGTCGCTCTCGATGACTTGAGGTGTCCCGTAGGCAGACATCAGTTTAGTGAGTGCCTTGATGGTATATGCCTGGTTTGCTTTCGGTACTGGATAGGCCTGCAGTAGCCCACTTGCAGTGTCGACACAGGTCAGGGCATATCTTGCCCCTTCGGAACGAGGAAGGGGCCCGATGTAATCGACCTGCCATCGCTGGAGAGGATTGTGTCCCCTAGCAAGATGGGCTGTTGTTTCGGGCAACGATCTCGGTCTCATCTTGGAGCAAGCGTCGCAATCCTGGCATGCCTGGACGATATCAGATAGTTGTATGGGCAGTCCCCATGCTTTAGCAGCTGCCCACATTGTCTTTTGTCCAGCATGCCGTAGCTTCTGATGTAGCCAGCGGGCGATGTTCTCAGATGGTGAATTCTCAATCCATCGAACTCGGGCCAATGTGTCGGCTTCATCGTTTCCCGGTGACTGTAGGGGCTGATGACCAGAAACATGGTAGACACGTACAGTCCTGTGTTTGACCGTATTCCATATATCTAACCACATGTCTTTGCCCCAGATCGGTCGGGCGTGGATAGTCCATTCCTGGGTGGCCCACTGTGCAATCCAGAGAGTGAGCCCCCGGTACACAGCCCAACTATCTGTGCAGATGTTCAGGATACCATCACCGGGTTCCTTGGTTATAACCATCCACACGGCTCGCAGTTCTGCCCATTGGCTGCTCTGACCATCCCCCTCATCGAACCAGATTGTCTCGGTGGAAGGATGGTATGCTATTGCTCTCCACTTGCTCGGGTTGCCCTTGCTGGACCCATCTGTGTACCAGGCATCTTCAGGGATAGGATATTTTCCCTCGTGAACGGGACTCTTCTCTGGTGGAGCGACCAGTATTTCTTTTGGTGCATCACTGTGATATGTAACTGGGCCTAGGATCTTCTGAAGTTCTTCTTTCAAGGGGGATGAAGACAGACTGCTCCTTTGGCTGAGATAGGCGACCCATCGTGCCACTGTTTGTGCTTGGGCCACCCCTGTCTTAGGAAGGTGGGTCAGATCCTTCACCCACCCCTGAATTGGCAGAGTGGTCTTGACTATAACTGCAGCTGTCTGAGTTATTGGCTCTACTGCCTGTAATGCCGAATAGGCAGCCAATAACTGTTTTTCAATCATACTGTATCTTTCTTCTGCTCCGTGCCAAACCTGAGACCAGAAACCAATGGGGGTCCGAACAGAACTCTGGCGCTGCCACAGGCCCCAACCGAAGCCATCTTGAGTAACATGAACGTCCAACTCGGCTGGGAGGGTAGGATCGAATATACCCAATGCCTGAGCTTGTTTAACTGCCAGTTTTGCTTGTTGGAAAGCATCCTGTTCGGCTTTCCCCCAGTCCCATAGCTGCCCCTTTTTTGTGAGTCTGTATAATGGCCTTAGCAGCTGCGCTAGGTGAGGTATAAAGGAACGCCAATAACCCAATATACCTAGAAACTCTTGCAGCTGCTTTGATGTTGTAGGGACTGGAAATGCCTGAACCTTATCTATAACAGCACTGGGTAGCACTTTGGTCTTTCCTGACCAAACCACCCCCAGGAATTTTACGGACAGGCCTGGACCTTGCACCTTTTGGGGATTTATAGCCCATCCCCTTTGTTACAAATAGGCAGTTAATGAATCAGCTGCCTGTCCTACTACCTCCAGTGAGTCGGATGTCAACAGGAGATCATCAATATAATGATATAGGTTAACATCATCAGGTTTTCTCCAGTCAGCCAGGTCACGCGCCACTAGATTATGACAATACGTTGGTGAATGCACGTACCCCTGTGGCAGGACCTGAAAGGTCCACTGCCTGCCTCCCCACGTAAACGCAAACTGATCTTGCGATTCCTCAGCAATTGGGATACTGAAGAATGCATTTGCTAGATCTAGGACACAATGATAGGTTTTTATCTCCCTACTCAATGTGTCCATTAGGGAAGCAATATTGGGTACGGCCGCATGAATAGGCGGCGTGACCTTATTTAATTCTCTGTAATCTACTGTCATCCTCCATGTGCCATCCGACTTTCGCACTGGCCATATGGGGGAGTTATACGGGCTGTGTGCAGGTCTTATAATGCCCACTTTTTCTAATTCCTGCACCGTTCTCGATATTTCATCTTGCCCACCCGGGAGTCTATACTGTCTAACATTAGTAATCCGGTGCGGTTTTGGCAGGCAAACAGGCTCATGTTTCGCATGGCCTCTTAATATTGCCTGCACCGCCCGGATACTGATACATCTTTGTCGAAGTCTGAACTCTCCCACAGTTGTTTGGAGAGCCAGACCCCATAGAATGTCTATGCCCAGGATGTATTCTTGGACTGGGGCAATAGACACCTTGTACTCCCGGGGTGGGAGACGCCCAACCCCCAATTTTAACCATGTTTGGGTGACAGGAATAGTCTGTCCCCCAAAACCACCAATCATCACTCTGTCGCCATGAAATTTTCCTGGATCTCCATAGATAATTGATATTTCTGCTCCAGTATCCACTAATGCCATAACTCTCTGAATATTTTTTCGGGACCAATAAATTGTTAATTCTACATAGGGCCTCCGGTCCCGTCTGGAGGCCCTACGGGGACTAACACCCCTTGTCAGTGCATGAATTGTGCTAGGGCCAGTTCTTTTGCTTCTGATGGCTCAGGCATTGTGGCCCGAGACACCTGAGGTGGCTTCTTTTTCCTGTTTGGAACAATAAAATCTTCTAGGTTCCATGTTGTTGTTGGAACCCTTTCTATAGCTCTTACCCTGGATTTCTTAGGGTAGCTCTGGAATTTTTGATTGTCCTTTAGTTGTCTCCAGAGCTGGAGAAGGACGTGATTGGGCTGGCGGTCGATCTTAGCAAATTGGACCCCAGCCCGAATTAAATCATTAAACATTTGTTTTCGGGATACCCTTATGGGTCCCGATCGAGGAGCTCGAGTAGCCGGCATTCTGGTTTTATTTACCGGCAGGACCTCTGCTTCCTCCAAAAACCGAATATTGCGCCTAGTCCGCAGGCGTTCTGTTTCTCCCAAATCGGCAACTAACTGGGCAACCTGCTGGACTACGGCTTCTGATGCTACAAGGGGATTTAATATTGAAACTAAGGTACCGTACAGATGGGAGGGAGCTTGTTGTAGAATTAAATCTCTCATCCCTGCTGAAAATTTAACCATATCAGGGCCATCAAATGTATCTTCATAGATGGCCTCTCTTACACCCAGTTCACTGATATAGTTCTGAAGGTCCTCCATGGAGGACCACATACCTGTATGTAACGGTATGTCTGATTTATTTGGCCATACCATACGGCAGGCCGCCATTAACCATTCCAGTATGGAATGGTTTTCATCACGATATTGATTGCCCACGTATAACCTTTGCCTAAGAGCAGGATGGACAGTCATGGTGGCCAACTTAGATATTTCTGGGCCATTCACCACGACACTTTCTGCCCCAGAATCCCACAGTCTCAATAACCAAGCCGGCACACTTCCTCTGGGCTTCTGCCGAAATCGTTGTACTAAATCCATTAATTCTGTTGCTGTGTATGGCCGAGCTGTCACATGTAAATGAGTGTGGGCAGGGGGCCATTGATCAGGTGGCACCCCTGCCGGTCTGTCCTGTACTTTTTTTGTTTTTTGGGTTATCACAGGACGGACCTCCAATGGATCAGTTTGAATTGGACATTCAAGGTCTGATTTGGATTTCTTGTTGTCCTGATCAACGAAGTCTGTTGATTCAGGAGCCTGGTCATCATTTATTGAAATATTACGAATTTGGCTTACAGGAAGATGTAGAATTGGCTTCTTCCCCGTTAAAACGCCAAGTTCGTGCTCTAACTTTTCAATGCGATCTTTCAAAAGTTGATTTTCGGTTTCTAAAGTATTATTTCTTGAGTCTGCATGATTTAAAGCGGTTAATAGTGGCCATGCCACCATGGAGGCAGCCAATTGTCTTTCTTTGGTGATGAGAATGTCCTTGCCAAGTCCTTGAAAATAGTCTGCCATGCGATATGGGGAGAGATTGCCCATAACACGTAAGGGACCCCATTTTTCAATAATGGCAGCTAATTCGTAATAGGGCGATCCCTCAAACCCTGGGATCTGCCCTGGAATCATTTTCTCTAGGGGAGTATTGTTCTCCCCCTTGACCCATTTATAGAAATTCCACAGGAAAGACATGTTAATTTTAGAATATTCAGCCTGCCTGGCTCGCCAAGTGTATAACCAAGATGTTATAATTGCAATATGTATAACCAAGATGTTATAATTACAATATAATCAAAAGAGTAAGGCACAGCAAACAGGGATCACAAAAGAGAATAGGTAGAAGAGCTTACCCTTGGGTTGAGCTCACTAGAAGATATCAAAGAGGAGGATCTCCAGAAGAGATCCTTCCCCTCTGGTAGCCAGCTCTTAAATAGGTCCAGGAGAGATGGAGCCTGGCTCCACCCCTTCCGGCAGCACAGGTGAATTGCCTTCACCTGTGCTCCTCTGGCTGACTCATGGCTCACCTCAGGTGATCAATCAGAGGTTCAGGCCGTGACTCAGCAGTTCCCATACAGTCCTTCCACAGGCTGACGAATATGAGACAAAAGGTTAGCTTGCCTGCCTTTATAAGGTTTGCCCACCAATGACAAAACTAAAGGAAGAACTGTAGTTGCAAGGAAAAATGCTAATAACACATGCTAAAATCCTGCAGTTACACTTTTCTGCTTTATGAACATCAGATTGGTGACACAATTCAAGATAACTCAAAGAATCTCCTTGACTCACATCACTTAAAATGATGTTTATGTCTTTCTGCTATAAATTTGATGTCTGTCTGTATGCATTCCTAGAGAACTATGTCTCAGTAATATAATTTTGCAGATGGAGAGCTGAGATGTAACCATGTAAAGGGTTTCTCAACACAATCTCACACTGCACCTTTGATTCCTGTAATTCTGGGACTCTCTACAGAGGCAGAACCAAAAACAGCATAAAAGAACAATATTTCTGCTTGCCTTACTTGAGTATTTCTGTCAGAAAGCTTCTATTAGACATGGATAAATAATAACACAAGAAATTCACTCTGATGGACTCACAGTTCTCTTAGGTGATGTTAAAGCATTCCTAATGCTGCTGAGTTATACAAGTAACATCAGCACAAATCTGGATTTCAGCTAAAAAACAGACTCCAGAAAGTACAAATGTATACCAACTACATGGTCAGTATCTACTGGAAATCTCAAGGAACCAAAATGCTGAAAAGACCTTTAATTAAAAGCAGTCTAATATCTTGTCAATACAGTCCAGAAATATGTGGCTGGTACTCAAAACTAATACCAAAAAAGAAAAAAAAAAAAAAAAAAAGAAGAAGAAAAAAAAAAAACAATAAAAATAATTTAAAAACAAAAACAAAAAAAAAAAAAAAAGCCAAACAAAAACAACAAGAACAGCAAACAAACAAACAAACAAAAAAACGTTCTCGGTGTTATTAACACGTAGTAATTTCCTTTGCAGAATATATTATTTAATCTGAAGCTAGGTTACAGTCTTGGAATATGAATTACTTTATGCTAATCCTACCAATACCAAACACACCAGAACACTATGAAAACTATGCTCTTACATAGTAACTTGTCTCTTTATACAGCCTAAATTAAAACATTCCATACCTTCTCAGTGCTTATCACCTCAATGTCTGATGCAAAACCTCACAGCCAAAAGTAGGAATTGAATAGGAGTTGAATGCTGTCTCAAAACCAACAACTATGCAGAATTTTCTAATGGTGCTGGTAATAAATCACTAATCACAAATTAAACCCTGCAATGGAAGAGACAGTGGTTCATAGCGTAGAAATTATGTATATACATGGTGAGGGCATGGACTCCTCTCCCTTCTGAGCATCATGTAGCCCAAGTGCTGCCTGCCAGCACAGGGTTGTCCTGATGTTCTGAGCTGCTGGTAGCACGCCTGTCCCATTTCCAGGAGGGAACTGTCCTCTGGAATGGGGCAAAAAAAGCACACACAGTGTGGCATTTCAGACCAAGGCAGAGTTTCCTTCAACAGTGCTGATGTGGTTATGGTAAAGAGAGATGCTGGCAGAAATCCACAGGTAATGCCATTGTGATGACAAATATATGTTACTCTTAACTATCCAGGACAACATTAAAAAAAGCCACCTTTGGATGTCACCCCATTCTGTTTTGAGCTTCACTGCTCTGTGCCCCACTGAAGTGAGCCCATCACACTGAGGATGCTATGAATACAGACGTACAGCAACATATGTATGGTGGCAGCCGTTACCTTGGTGAAAGAATGACGATACTTTCCATCTGCCTCAAAACTTTGACTTAGTCCCTCTCTTATTCCCCATGACAGCCTGGCACTAGGTCAGTTTGATTACTTAGTCTTCATCAGTCCCAGACCATAGCACTGCTTTTGTGACAAGGCAAGATTAATTTTGCAAGGGGATCTTAAACTACAGTTTTAGCTTTGTCCCTCTTCACCGTTTCTATCCTCCTTGGCAATTCCTCATTATTTACTGTGCATTTTCTCCAGCAGTCTCCTAGCTTATGTTGGTCATCATCTCTAAATCCCTTTAGTGGTTGGCTTTGTCCAGAAGCTGCAGAGCACAAAACATTACACTGCATCACAACCACAACCCAGAACTGATGACAGTTCTGGAGAGCATCTCAGGCTATAAACCTGTATCTAGTATTTAGGATTCATTTTATGTTATCGTTATACTGCAGGCCCAGAGTAATTTTAATACATGAGCAAACACACACATTCAACGCACCAAAGGAGAAAACATTCTCCTGGGATATACACAAAAGGTAATTTAGTGTTTTGTGCCTCTAAGGCTTGCCAATGCCAAAAGATTTTGAAATTTATCTTGTAACTGCCCACTGTTTTTTTATCCATCTTGCTGCTTCCTCCTTTGCAGCCTGAGGACACACCGTACTTTACACTACAAAGAGATAAAAAGTTTGTCCTAGTAAAAAATAAACATTTTTACTGTATATATAAATATATAATATATATAAAGCCAAGACGTCTCTCACAGCAACTCTTTTCTCACCTTAGACAAACAGTGCTACCACTTTCAAAGCATCAAGATGAAAAGATGAATCCTTCCCAGACTAATTCAAACATTTATTTACTTCTCAATTTAAAATACAACTTTCTTGCTTTTAAGCACTTAAAAAGATGAAGTCTGCCCTCACCAGCTCTCTTAGGATAGTCATTGCTCTGATGCTAACAGGAAAGATATGCCATCTGCAGTCTTGAGTGCACTAAAATTAAGACTCTTTCCCTCCTTGGGTTACAGCATTTTATTGACTTTCAGCTGCTAGACTTACCGGCCCTATGTCCGTATATCTCATTTCAAGCTAAACTCAAGAATGTATAGTCAGTGAAGATCTAATTCATTAATAAATTACTGCTGTGCAGGAGAAAATAGGAACTCAACACATTTGGAAGTTATTCCAGGGTTATCAGAAGACCTATTGGATAACCCGGGATGAGCAGCTCCATCTGTCTGACAGAAGGACCAAGGGCACACTGTAGGCTTGAGAAAATAAATCATTTTCCCTTACGAAAAATTCATTCCTTGTTAACAAATTTTTAGTGCCCAGACAGGTGATATAAATGCATTTTCAGTACCCTGTGTTTCTCTGTGGGAAACACCAGAAGTGCTTTCATGGTAAGACAGCAGAAGCCAAGTAAATGTCAAAGTGAAATCCTCTGAAATTGTCACTTGCCTTGATGGATTGGCTCCAGGAGGTGATACAGCTGAATCTGATTTGGCTCCTTCAGACAGAGCATGGTGATATATGAAACTTGACAAAGCCACGAGTGCCCAAATCGGTCAACCCAAAATACATTTGTGAATGTGCTCAAAATCCATCCTAAGCCATCCCCTTTCTAGAATTTTCCAGTAAAACAGATTTTCTAGGAAAACAGATTTCAGCATTGACACAGCAGGCATGAGCTGCAGTGGAGGCTCCGAGTGATGGAGAAGCAGCAGAGGGCCTCAGATTGGAGGAGGAAGAAGGTAGGAGGGGCTCCAGGTCCACAGCAGGGATCCCCTTGCAGCCCCGCAGAGCCCACCTGGAGCAGATCCCCATCTGCAGACCAGAAGATATTATTGAGCCACTTATTCTAGATGAGCTTCACCTATTTAAGTATCTGGAAGCTACTTTATCCTTGATGAACAATTAGTGTTGCTCATGCTCCACTGGACACTCTTATAAGTGTTTCCATGTTCTTTGACTTGGAAGAAAAAAAAAAAAAAAGCTAAAAAAAAAGATTATTTAATTATTTAAAAGTTGTAGCTGTAACCCAATTACATCCCATGTCAGACCAGAACAAAAGCAAATGTGATTTTGGCTTCAAGCCTCCCAGCATCATTCAGAGCTTCAGTGATTTTATTTCCCCTAAGTCAGCAGTATTTAAATTTCTCTGTAAATTATTCCTGGTAGTTTATTCATATCTTAGCAGCAGAGCTGTGGCACTGTGCCTTACACTGTATCTGTGTAGGGTGAGCAACATGAAGCCAGAGTGTCACAGAAATCACCTACCAGTTTATGGCTGACTCAGGCAGAATTTATTTTGGGATGACACAGTGGAAAACCTACTTTCAATACATATTTGGCAGCAAGAGACCGACCACTGCCTGGTGTGAATATGGGACAAGCACAGACTCTACTTACAATGACAATGACAGTGGTAAATGAAGGATATTTTAATACAGCCAAAATTTAGACCAGAAGTCTGAGTGAGTCCTTAAACTAAGGCAATCAACTCATCATTATATAAAAAGGATGCTATCATCTGGTTATGACAACAGGCCATGCATACACCTGTAACCTACAGCTGGGAAATAAAACATGACAGCATAGAGCAGGAACTTGTGAGTCATAGAACCATCAATGATTTCAGCCCATGCTTTGGCTTTAGTAATAGCCCTGGCTAGGCTGATAATTATGGCAATAATCCTCACCGTGTGCTATTTAGGCAGTGACTTCAGTGTCAGTCTCCAGGGTAATGTCTGAGCAGATTCATTTATAATTGCTAATAATGTAGGGAAGTGGCACGGTGACAAACATTTTCTGGGTGGATGTGAAGAGTATCTCAATGTTTTCTCATATGTATGTATAAAACTTCCCTGTCACCGCTAAAAGAAGGCTGTATAATATTAGTGAAGGATTTTCTGTACTTCTGCTACAAGTGCACTTCCTTAGCTTTGGTTTACTCGGTTGTGAAATGGAAACCCCATGATTTTTTTATATTATATATATATATTATATAGCACTGAAATGTTTAAATTTCAACAGTGTAAGATGAAATCAAGAAATGTGAGATTATTATTTGGGTTGATACTGTTTTGTTAATCATGCAAAGTATCACTGAAGAAATGTTATTGTCTCTTCCTATCTGAAAGGACCATGACAACAAGGAAGCTCTCCTAAAGAAGTTTCTAAAAACACAGTAAAAGGAGTTCACAGTGCTCATTCCCCTCTTACACTGAAATCACACACTGTTAAGACCATTCTCTGCATTCATCAGCTCAGAGGAATTCTCCCAATAGTACCTGCAGAACTTTTCTGGGATGTTCTCAGCACCTGAACCAACATTTGTGTATATTTGTAGTTCAGCTCTTGAGAGCACTGTGCTCTCAAGATAAGGGGCCATGAGATCAGCACCAGCAAACATTAATCAGACAAATCCCCTCTACCTGCTCTTGTGTGTATTCAGCAGCAGCAGCAGAAGGATAGTTTGAGGGTATCACTTTCCATCTTCCTTTCTGACACTGCCTGACACTGAAGAAGTCATGTAACCTACATTTGCCACTTTATGCCTTAAAAAAACATGGAGCATTTACCCTCTGCTTCTGTCTGTAAAGCTTCAATAATTTATACTTCTCAACTGCTTTGGGACGCTTAGATGAAAAGTGTCAAAGGACCCTTATTGAAACTAATGTGAGAAAGTAAATCTATAACATAATATGCAAAAGTTGAAAGCAGCCATGTGCCAGTGCAGAGATTAACAGTCCTGAGTAATTGAGTTTATTTCTCACCTCTTTTGAGAAAAGCATAATTGCAACAAAATCCTTGAATGGTTAGATCATTTAACAAGGACTCTAATTAACACTAGTTACATGTTTCACAAAAATAATGATTTGATATCTACGGTACCCCAAATTTTGCCCAAATTGATGCATTCAGTGTCTTGCAGAGACACATGGAGACCTTAAGTCTCAAGCTCTCTACTAACAGATGATATATAAAAAAAGTGGTATCTACTGTCAAGTGATAACATCTTAATAAAGTACATTCAGTTTGGTCACATATAGGCATATGTCCATTCATGTGATAGGGCTTTTATTCTGTCCAGGAACCCTGTGTGGGCATCCTCTGGCATATGATGAGCACACTTGGTTCTGTTACAAAGTATGAATTCAAAGCACCTGCCATGTCTCCCAGTACATAAGGTTGCTCCTATCACTTGACAACACACTCAGTTGCACTTATGTGACAGAAGACACCGGACCTGAGGTTGGCTGATTTCTTAGCTTCCCATCATGTATTATACCTGGGTTTTGGGGACAGCATCAGGGATTGCCTTGATAGGATATTTTCTGTATTTCACTCCTAGGACAGAGATCTTGAAAGATATGACAGCAGATGATGGTTAAGGTGATCTGTCCAGATAAGTTTCAAAGATGCCCCTATTCCATACAATTCTTCAGTTTCTCTCTCATCCTCTGCAGTCAGTCATTCTTCTTTGATCTGGAAAACCATGAGTCTAATTTTTGACATTCTAACCATGTCCTGTTTCCTCAAGACTTTGTGCAGAAGTCAGTTCTGCTTAGTAACTGATTGCATGGTCTGCAGTGAATTAACTGGAGGGCTAATTGTTCTACATTACGATTCCAGCTTCATAGGCAAGATTTCTTTATTACTACAAGAAATTCACATCTCACTGAGAGCCCGATGTGATAACTGAAGCCAGCTAAATCCTTAACAGTAGTTCTTCCAGTGAATTAGCTAATAAAGAGAGACATCTGTAAGTTAGAGTTGCTTGCCCAAGATGAGGCAGAGAGGGAGGTGTTGTCCTGTTGAATTCAATGAGCATCAGATGGGCGTCACTCCCCCCTCCATCATGGATTGAGGTGCTACAGCTATTAGATACATGGCCTGCCTATAAAGGCCAGGCTATTTGCCTCTGTAGCTCCTCTCTATGACTAGGCAACCTTCCTCAACTATGGTAGGAGCAAAGAAGGCAAGAAACAGGCTTTCGTAACTAGAAAAAAAAAAAAAAAAAACAGTGAGTGCACTGGACTGAGAGATGACTCCCTGTGTTTTTTACAAGTCTGAGCACGTTCTGTAATTGCTGTGGTGATTTGTGCTTAATCAAGGCCATTCTCCTTTACTGCCCAATTCCCTCCCCTGTCTGGCCCAGGGATGAAGTCACAGGCTAAATTTGTGATGATGACAGTTGATGACATAGGCGGTGCTTTGGTGAAGTACAGATCCGTGTTTTTACTGCAGGGTCAAACAGAAGAAACTGAGTGGAGGGAATGAGGTAACATTTATACTGTTTTTAAGGAAACTAGCTGCTTCCTATCATGCTAGATGATAAAACATGTACTAATTACTGCAAATTAGAAGGGATCATTAGAATGAGAGACATTTCTGAGTGTACGGTGTAATGTGTTTGAAGGATTTATATGAACCTATTGTCCATACCTCCACTCCTCCTGGTGCTGTCCTTCAAACTAATTAAGTATAAAGAAAATTACATGCACCTTCAGGATAATGTAATGCATCTGCATAATTGAGTAGTGCCCTGTTGAAAAGCATTCAGTATAGTGTTATGTATATTCGATGGAACAATTTCCACGATTAATATTCACTGAGGATTCCTAAAATTAACTGTAATTAATGAGGAAGAGGGCCTCGAGATGACTGCGCACAGCTCAAAGAAAACATCTGTTCAGTGCTCGGTTCTGGGCAAAACCATGAGGATAATGCTAGTCTGCATAAGGAAAGTTCAAGGTAACAAAATATGGAAGGGAGTAATTGAAAAAGAGAGATAAAATAATGAATGGTTTCTAATTGATACCTAGTTATAAATTCTACTCCTGACATTGAAAAATGAGAAAACTGCAAAGTATTCAGCCACAGTTACCTGTCTCAGTAAGTATGAGACTAGAGAAATAGCAAAGCATGATGACTTTTTCCTGTATTTTCTGATAAAAGTTGTCAGAAAAGCTTAAGAGGGTAATAAATAGGAAATATATCTAATGAACAAAGTGATATACGACTATATATCTGTACTGCAAATCAGATCTTAAAAACAAACACCGAACACGAAGGAAAAATATGAGAGACTTCAGTATGTTCTTTCATTTACTGCATGCAGCCACAACAAAGTACTTTTTGATTCATTAACAGACCAGGTCAAAATCCACAACAGAAGATTTTCTCATTTGTCTCCTGCAAGCTTGTAGAGCTCCTGCTGATTTTCACTGCAGTTTCAAAATTTGACAACTCTAATGAATTCATTTTTCAAGTGAACGCATATTAAAACAGTTCTAAAATGCATTTATTCAATGAAGTCATATTTTCTGTTACTGATACCATCACCTTTCTAGAATTAAGTTGTCCTATTTCTGTAGCAAAATCCAGGTCTGGAGGGGAATTATCTTTTATACTATGACTGTGCTATACTCATGGTGGTGGTACCTTAATTCTGCCATTAAAAGAAAGAAATACAGGGATGGAGGTTGATAAACTGGCTACCATCATCTGCTCTTTGTTCTTCTACCAAACATACCTTCTTTCCTAGGTTGGGAGCCAAGTCCAGTAGATCTGGATGAATAACTACAGCTTTTCAGATTTTGTTTAAAATAGTCAGATAGTGATAGGACAAGGGAAAATGGTATAAAATTAAAAGAGGGAAGATTTAAATTAGATGTAAGGAGGACATTTTTCACTGAGAGAGTGGTGAGGCACAGAAACAGATTGCCCAGAGATACTGTGGCTGCCCCATCCCTGGAGGTGATCAAGGCTAGGTTGGGCATCCTGATCCAGTGCATGATGTGGTAGTTGGCAACCCTGCCCATGTCAGGGGGGTTGAAACTAGATGATCTTTGAGGTCCCTTCCAGTCCAAGCTATTGTATGATTTTATGATTTCTGGAGGTATGACGATACAACTGGTCTTGCAGGCTTCAGAGGTCTCAGCAACACAGCATGAGATATGTGTGAATTGTCAAAATATAGATTAGTTCATTCTTCCTTTTTCCGATCTGATTATGAAATAGCTCCCAGCACTGCTTTGGATTGCACAAGTTGCATTTTGGTAAGGAGTCTTCAACAGCTGTGATCAGTTAGTGGACAGGAAGGACATAGTTTGCTCATTCTGATGTCTTATCAACTTTCTCATAGGTGACCTGCTTTAAATTCTGTCTTCTCAAACCATGGTGTAATAATGACACATTTTATTCCCCACGTTCTTGCATTTTGATGGTGATAGATTGAATTCACATGTACAGATGATGCCCACACAAATTTTTGTTAAGAACTAAATTGTGTCACATTTACTTCTCAGTTGAATTCCTTGGGCTGAACCATACCATGAAGGGTACAGCAAGCCAGTATCATAACTATTAGTAACTCCAACTGCACTGGTTTAGCTTTATTCTCTCTTAGACCCCAGGGAGATGTAGTGTTCCATAGAGATGTAAAAGTAGCCTTTGAAGCTTTGTGCAAACATAAACTGTAAAGCCACGCAGGCAACATTTTTTATCCTGTAGTAGCAAAATATCAGCCTTGACCTTGTTGGTAGTAGGATTTGTCAATCTGACAAGCTAAGGGATTAAGGGACCAATGTGCAGCTAGGCAAATTACAGGAATATAAATCATCTGAAGGAAAATGACCCTTTGGGTCTTTACATCCCTGATATCATAGGACATCATACAATCCTGTACAAAAACATGACAGACTCCATATAGGTGGCTGTGTTCCTTTGGTTCTTCTAATGGGAGAGTACCACAGAATCTCACTCCCTAACTAGCTATAGCCCTTCTTGTTTACATCTTAAAATATTCATGAACAATATATCCACATTTGGTTCTGCCAGCACTGTTCTGTTTGCATGGTAATTGTTTGCTTCCCCAGTGATCACACACTGATGTATTGACAGACAGCATTTTGCAGCCTCCTCTTTGCTGCAGTTAAATAAGTTGATTCAATTTTTCTATCCTCATAATAAAATAATCTGTTTTCTTCATTGCACAGCCCACCTCTGAAACTGACCTAACCTGAACTTCTCCGCTTTGAATGACAATGCAATGGTCTATAGTCATTGATCATGATTTTCTTAATCTTTGAACCTATGGAAATTTTTGAATGGAGTTCAGGATCCTTTGTAGCTTATCTTCTGAGCTTTTTGTTCAGTCCCTACAAGTAGTCCATGGATCACACATAAAAAAAAAACCATAGACCTACAGTATTTCTAATGAGCAATAGTTTGCTTCAAGATTTCTCCTTTTCCAGTTGCAAAAACATGGCTGATGCATTCTGTTAGTGCTACTGAGGCCAGACTGATAAGTGGTATCTTCTTACTTCATCTTCTCAGCATATGACTGCAGGTAACCTGCTGACTATTCCTCATGCACATATTGTCACTCAGTTTGAAACACTTACTAAAAATGCTCGTGACAATCAGTATGTCCAATTTTCAGGATTCTCCTCCCAGTGACTTCTGTAATTGTATCTCCTTTCTTCTCAAGGAAAGATCTCTTGGAGTCACAGCTCTTTAGGGACAGGTCAATTTTAATTTACTCTAAATTTAATCATCACAAGTTACTTGATTCAGTAGTGTTTTAGAAAGAAAAAAACAGCCTTCATTAATGACCTCAAAGTTTACAAAATGAAATCTAAAGTGACTATTTGGTGAAAAAGTATATCAAGAGTGACCTGAACTTTCTGTTTTGACTGCCGCTCTTCTCAAAACTGCACTGAAGATACTAAAATCTTCTTTATTGTTCACCCTTAGGAGTTTTCACCTCTTTACTAACTTCACAGAGCTCTCTATATATAATTGCAAAAGATCTACCTAAGGGATCTCACGACACAGTCTCAGCACCACCAAAGAATCTTACACAGTTATCCCCAGCATGATGTTACACAAAGACAATTAGAATAGTTGTTTGTGTTTGGAACAGTAGGAAGGACAGAGGAGTGTATGGAACAGAGTAGTTCAAGCAAGTGATTCTACTGAAAAGACATATTGCAGCATTAGTGTACATGGAGCCAAATGGTATACAAGGGACAGAGATGCAAAATACTAGTCAGAAGCATAAATCCCTGGTTTAGTGAGTCATCACTGTAGAGAAATACTCACTACCTTTATTTTTATGCCTGTCACCTCTGAACAGGTGATTGACTTCAATGCCTATATGTCAATCATTGCAGCAACTCAAGTACATCTTTATTCCTCTAATTATTGATTTTCTGTTCCACATCAGTGGCTCTTATGACTTTATCCTCCGGCTTGATTTAATGAACAAACATCTTAGCAGCTTCTCACCGTACTTGGATCAAGCTATCTATAACATTGTTTTGTCTAAAACATTTACGACCAATTTGATGTACCCATTTGTTGTCTGGTAAATAATATTGAGCAGTTGCTTCCCTTTTCAGCAGAGCATGTGTGCATGTGTGTATGACTGTGTCCCCTGATAAGCTACTCTGATATATTTGTCCAAGTAGGAGTACTGTTTTGGTTGCTTCCATCCATAATTTCACGAGCTTCGAAAAACTTCTGATCTCAGATGTCAATACCATTCAACCTAGCTCTCTCTCCTTACTTTTTTTTTTTTTTTTTTTTCTGCAGCTATGTTTTTAGAGCATGGATCATATTCAGTGGTTGAAAGGTACTAAAAGATTTTCGCTGACTGTCAAATTCTGCTAGCTTTTTCAAAGACTCACTTCTGTTCTGCTGACCTTTACATAATAGAGCTTTCTATCAGACCTACAGGATCTCTCTGTAAGAATTTGCTTCTCCTACCCCTTTCTCCTCACCAGGCTAACTTAGATCTTCAAAAACAGAGAAACCATACCCTCTATGAGTTCATCTTTCTGTATGATCTGTTTTGGTTCTACTTGCTCATGTGTTTAATTTCCACTGAGTGCAGACTTCTGTAACAACATTTCATGTGCTGCTTATTCCAACAGTGCACTAACTAGTAGGAAACTAACTGTAGGAAACTAGTTAAATTACCAAGTTTCAGAACTATATTTGATTCCTTTTAACTAGTTTCTGTGCCATTCAAAAGTTGCTGTTAAAAAGTTTTCCATCTGTCTGTCTATATTTCCACGAAGTTTCAGTTTATTTTTTAACAATTACATTCTTTCCATCAGAGTGTTCTCTTATTTCACTGCACTCTTGGTGCCACTTCATACTCAAGATCAACTCAGACCAACAGGTTTGCAGAGCTCTGAGTCATTCAGCGTTCACTTTTTAAAGGACCTGATGGATTTGACTTAACTCTTCCAGATCCAAGAATGAACTTAAACTGTGGGCTTTTGAGTGAAAGGAGTTGCAGCCATGGGAAACTTCTTGTGTTGTAGAAAAAGCAAGATTATTTTATGCAAGAACTTTGGCTCAAGCTTCATAGCTGAACTGCAAATGAGGGGAATATCTCTAGCCCGCTATTAAAAAAAATAGAATTAAAAGAATTTTAAAAACAGCCTCCAAAATAAAAGGCTTTTACTGATTTTCTCATGAAAATGAATTTTTCTTCACTAATTCACATGTTCATTTCCATGCAATACTAGACCTTGCCATTGGGCACCTTAACTCTCTTCGTATACCATACTGTGCATATGGGACCCCACCTAAGCTGTGAATTCAGCTGGTCTGACAGGTGTTGAAGAACATATTCTAAGGCTATGCTTATGTCTCTGTGTTGCCCTCTCAGTACCCTCACATTACTTAAGAAATCGTAGAGTCCCAGAGTTGCAGTCACAGAATCACAGAGTTAAGAATGGTTAAGAATCCAATTAGAATTTGGCCCAAAGGGGTATCTGCAGAGAAAGAGGACTAGATCCTGAAAGTCCCAGCCAATAATAATATTTGTAAAGACAATATTCTTGTAGCACCTTAAGACTAGCAAGTCGTTTCAAGACTTGTTAGGAACTATAATTGTCATTTTGTCTCTGTTCCAAATTGGAACAGATCATCGCTAACAACCCAGTAATGAAGACAGCCACAGGCTTGTGGCCTTTAGAGTGCATTAGAAATTAATCTTAATTTAAGTCTTCCTCAGGGATAGTTCTGATTCCCTTGGATTTAATATGGGGTTGAGAGTCAGAACTTGTAGATTCTGTTCAAATTTCTGACAGTAAATCAAAAGTTGTTCTCTGACAAGTTTCTGAGCCCAAAGTACCAACTTAGAAGCAAATAAATGATCTAAAGTTTTCAGATGATTGATTGCATTTGGATTACAAAGGATAGATAGCTTTATTTCCAGTTTGTTTCTTTCACACTGAGAGAACTATGCTGAGAGAACTATCCTTCCCAGAATTTCATTACAAATACAATTGGATTTGTTTCTACAAGAAGGATGCTCTGCTTTGGAAAACAAACAAACAACAACCACAAAACAATAAAATACCATAATTTATAGAGTAATTTCATGGATATAGAATAACATTGTATCTTCCAATGCTATGCTACTCCATTTTGGCATATTCTGTGAATCCTCCTTAACAATGTCCAAAAAGGGCAAAACATGTTAAATCTGAAAGTTTTTTTTTACACATCTTCCCTAGTGCACATAAATGATATCAGCTCTGTTTTAGTTTAAGAACAAAATGGCTTTCTGCCCAACTTAAGTTCTTCATCCTTGCCAACACTTCTTTGAACAGCAGTGTGCAAACTTTCTACAGGTATGAGCATTTCATCAGGATGTTCTTGAGCTGTTCTGCATCTGTCTTTTACATACCACAATCATCTTCCCACTATTCTTTAAGGGCAGCAAATCTTTGTGCAGATCTGAGATTCAAGCCACAGCTCTGAACCTGCCCACATTATTCTCAGTGAGAGAAATCTTCATCCAATTGATGGAACCTACTTTCTTTTTGGGAAGTAAAACTGACAGTTGGTAGATTGCTCAGGAAAAACAAATTGCATGTGCTGTTGTTGACCATTTTGACAAAAGTAGGATAGTTTGAGTTCACACCACGTCTTATAGCAGACCTGACAGGGTGATGATTTCCAGGTCGAGGTGGGAGGAATTCAGTTGAGGTGAGTGAAAAGGCAGTACCTGTTTCTTCGATATATGTACTTGGAAGGCACGTTGTTTAGAATTTGAAAAGCCCAAAATTTTCTCCCCAGTCATTTTCCAGGTGAGCTGCATGGCTTGCCTAAATACAGAGTAATCTTGAAAGAAATATCAGAGAAATGTCCTCCTAGTTCAAGTAAATGGTCCATCTATGTTTTGTTTTCAGAAATAGTAGAAGATACTCTGTAGGAACTGTCAAACTGAGATTGGAAAAAGTAATGCATATAAATGACTGCTGAGAAGACAGCAAGGTCAAGAGATAGTAAGCAGGATATAGAAACATCAAAGGAAATGGTGCTCAACCTACAATAAAGGCTGATATTTTTGGTCATGGACCTGATAAGTCTAGTTGAAAAAGAGGAAGGAATTTGGGATCCCGGTGGCTACAGGTACAAAAGAGATGAGTCTGGACTCCATAAGCTACAGCATAGTGTTTGCATGGCAGGCAGCGTATTTTTTGCAAAAACAAGTTTATTCTGAAATAGGAAGAGGTTGCAAATGGGGAATGGTAGTGGAAATGTCTGTACTCTGGATCTAGAGATGGGCTCATCTGTCTCTACAGGCATCAGGGCAGAGTTACTTCTGAGACTAAACACAGATAATAACTTCTGTGTGTTCAGTCCACAGGTCTGGTAGATGTCTGAAGTTCCCATTATCATCAGTGGAGATCTATGGTTTTGTTTATTTGCACAGACTTGGTCGCTATTTGAGCTCTCAAAGGGCACTGTTCCTGTATCCTGTCTATCATCTCATATTATTACTTTGGGGCATATTAAATGGTGCTAGATGCCTATACATAGATAACAAATCAGCAGTTCTCTTTTCCCTCTCTTGTACCTCCCCAGCTTCCCCCTCTCCCAAAAAATAAATAAATAATGGAAACAAACAAATCAGCAACCATATCTTCCAGCCATTTTTAATGCCAAGTTCATGTATACTCAAGCTTCTAAAAACCCCTGAATGGTGAGTTCAGAATTTGCTCACACAGCCTTAAGTGAATGACGCCTTGATTGTGTAGACTGTCCAGCTCCTCTCATGTTGCCAGTGAGACATCTGCACAAACAGGAGCTGTCATATATGTTTGCATATGAGTGCAGTTGTGTGCATGTTTATGTGCTGTTAGTGAATTTCTAGAGCTGAATCTTCTCTATCCTTACTTTCTCATCCAGCATTTGAACTCTGATTTCTGAATGTGAAGGCTATTCTGTACTCTAATTCTTCTCAAGAAACCTTAAAAATATAATCTACCCAGAAATGTCAGTCTTCTTTCAGTAAACAATAATTTAATTACACCATTTTTTGAGCTTGTTATAGCATGCCATTCTGCAAACACCCTCACATTATTGTCCTGATATAAATATATCCTAAGCTCATTTTGCTCAAATCTGACTGTTGGCAATCACAGCAGGAGCTGGAAAATAATGAATTTGATCACACAGTAAAGTACAGAGGCTATCCTAGCTTACCGAGTGGCTAACTACTGTGCTTAACTCTCCAATGACATCTTCAAATGAAAATTTTTAACACAGATCATAAATATAACAGCAGCACATCTGTGCTCACTGAAAATAGGCTATGTTCACAGTATTCCCTTAACTTCCCCTGTTTTCTGCCCCTGGGCTTTCCAGACATGCTAACAGAGCAGTTAACACTTGCATAGAGTTCATCAAAATCAGCTCCTAATTCAGCAAAATGTCTATGCTAGTTGGCTGATGTCCTCCTTGGAGAGAAACAGGTGCCTCCACAGGAAAAGTCAGTGGATCTTAGATATTCCTCACAGGGTGAAATGAATTGCTGTATTGCAGCATTTTTAATTTGGAAGTCTCAAATTAATTCAAACTCACAACAGTCTCCTGGTGTGCTGCAGAGTGGTGGTTTCTTTGGAAATAGAAACAGAGGAGAAAAAAAGTTAAGCTGCTAGTCTTGGGCATCTAGTGAGTCATCAGCAGATGACAACTGAATAGACAAGTCCTGGATAAACTGCAGTCTCTGATCAGCTGATTTGAGATCTCTCTAGATCCTAAGTAGTGCCCTTTGTGGCTCTGGCAGGGAATTAAATGTGTGTCTGTAGACTGATGAGGCTCCCCAGTTGGGCAGCAGAGACCCACTGGTTCCTCTCTGGATGGCCTTTGGGGATACGCGTGGGGAAAAGTGTGCAAAGCCTTCAGCTGTGCACCTGGGAACAGTTTTGGAAGTGCATGAAGAGAGGCTGATTCTCCATTTGACAGAGTGCTCTTCAGCTGTTCTGGCAGAATAAAAGATCTTCAGCGTGGAGTGGAAATGGTCTTGCATCATGTCCCTTGGCAAGGGCTACTGCAGTGTTGGAGGTGTGGCTGCAATACACCCCCTTGCAACTGCTTACCAGTTACAAATTTAGCCTCTACCTAACACAGTTATTGAGGGTATAGAAAACAGCCCAAGGTGTTGATCACTCTGTACACCTACTGAGAATCTGCTCCAGAAAATGCAGTACTTGTTTTATTGCTCACATTTCAATTGCAGCAGAAAACTGAGCATATGCAGCCCCCGGGAGCTGTGAAACCCAGTTCACGGATGGGGGGAATCCTTGTGAAGAAGTGAACTGAATTCTAGAAAGAGATGAGTGCTCTCTGCATAGGGGAGCAAAGGCAAAGAGAGGAAATTCCTACTTTAATAATCATGAAAATATTCTTTTGTATTCTCAATCTAAGGAAGAAAATTTATTCTGAATAATCTAAACTAAAGCCCCCTGTAGACCTCAATTGCTTGGAGAAGCAGTTCTTTTGAAAAACTGCAGTAATGTAACATAATATTCAGCATTTTCCTTAAGTATCACCTCTTGAGTTATATGATTACAAAAGAATCTCTGGTTTTGGCAAAATAAAGGGGAAAAAAAAATGTTGATGCAGCAGCCGTACAGAAAAGTCTGAGCACATCAGACATAAAAGATTCCAAATTCAAAAAGTGGATGGCTTTCTTTGGTTTTATATTTTACAACTAAAAATCTTTTAGAATTTTGGTGACCACATTCATCTCCTTGTTATGTCCCTGAAGTAGTGGGCAAATTATTGCAGGAATCTAGTCACTGAAAGTTGTTCATATGATGAATTGTCTCCTCTTATTATCATTGTTGTTCAGGAGAAACACTAAATATCAAGAATAAAGCAAATCTTCATTCTGCATAACAGAAACTGAAGACCAGTCTATAACCCATAAAATGTGCTCTTGTAAACTAAAAAACAAATCCAAAGATATCTACAACTCTGTGATGGAGAGCACTAATGCGTGCCTTCCATCCTGGAGCAGCTCCATGCTTGGCATTCTGCTCATGAGAACAATGAATTCCAAAATCTATGGCTTGTACCATGGCTATGCCATTCACAACCACTGAAACTGGAGCAGGGAGAACTCTTAACAGGTTTCAAAATGGGAAGAAATTGGAATAGCTTCCAGTGAACTGAAGAATGCAACTGTGCTCCCTGGCTGTGCAGTCAGCATTCCTGCACAATCCCAACACCTCCTCTCTGCTGGATCAGCCCACTCCTGCTGCTCCCAGGCACTAGGAAAGCACTGCTCTACTTTTCCTCATCTTCCTACCACCCCTCCCAGTATTTAGCTGAACTTACTGAGATTCCAAGAGATATAATGACTATAAATTCTCTCTACTACTAAAAACTTGCCAGAGAGTTGGCTAACTCAACCATGGTTAAAATTGTTCACAAGCTTGGTCACTGTGCCCTTCATTTTAAGAACACGGACTTGAGCATAACCAGAAGTAGGAACACAGGTCACTGGGGTGGGAACAAGGTTAACTGACATGAAACGAAAAGAGAGGAGATTTAGATTAGATGTCAGGGGGATATTTTTCACTGAGAGGGTGGTGAGGCGCTGTCGCAGGCTGTCCAGAGAAGCTGTGGATGACTCACCCCTGGAGGTGTTCGAGGCCAGGCTGGATGGGGTCCTGGGCGGCTTGATCTAGTGCCTGATGTAGTGGTTAGCAATCCTGCCCACAGCAGTGGTTTTGGAATTAGATGATCTTTGAGATTCCTTTCAGCCAAAGCCATTCTTTGATTCATTCTATGGTGATTCTATGAAATGTGATAATTCTATACAAAAGTGACTCCTTAAATCAATGCCAGTCAATGACACCAAATCGTAATGACAGACAAAATTTCCTTCTTATGTCCACAGCAACGAGTGTGCCCTTGTTATGCTTGATTTGGAACTTAGATTCCTAAAGTTAATGCACTGCTAAGGGTAAGGACCCAAAAGACAATAAACAGTGATTCTGCCATCACTTTGTTCAGATAAAATTTAGATTCAGACAATCTGTTTGTTTTCTGTTAGTTTTTTGTTTGTTTTCTTTTTATAACACAGAAGAGAAGATTGAAAGAACCCATCTATGCAAAGAGTCTGAGACCTTTTCTCTAGAGGAGATGTTACCAAATAAAAGTGCCTTACACAAATAATTCACTCATTTGTGGCAAGAAGTGCTGGACAGTTATGGAAGCACAAGCTATAAAGGTTCCCCTGAATTACACCTGTGTGCTTTAATTTTGTAATGCTTAAACATTTGAATTACAGATAATTTTAAACTTTCTGCCTTTATCTATCTGCTTTAACACTGTTCACTCCCAAACACTACACAGTTATACAGTGTTTCTGTGTTTTGTAAACGAATCTCTCACGCTTGTAAAACTCTTAAAAAGTTCAATATAATATATTTAATGTATATTGTTTCTGCTAAGATATCTATTGCTGTACCAGATTTAGTTGTATGAAGTACAACGTCTAGTGTCACCTATGCCCTATGAAATGCATGTCTATAAATCATTCTGAGATCCATGAGAATGAAACTGTGCCACATAACCAAAGATGTAGTGGTTCACATTGCTACTGTGCAAGTTAAGGGAAGGGATCCCTGCTTTCCAGAGGGGACCTGAAAGGTGGGCCCATGACAACCTCATGAAGTTCAATAAGGCCAAGCGCAAGGTCCTGCACCTGAGATGGGGCAATCCCCAGCACAGATACAGGTTGGGCAGAGAATGGCCTTAGTGCATTCCTGAGGAGAAGGATTTAGGGATGTCAGTTGATGACAGATTCAACATGAGCCAGCAGTGTGTGCTTGTAACTAAGAAGACCGACTGTATTCTGGGTTGCATCAAGAGAAGTGTGACCAGCAGGTCAAGGGATGTGACTCTGCCCTTCTGTTCTGCTCTTGTGAGACCCCACCTGGAGTACTGCATCCAGTTCTGGAGCTCCCAACACAAGAAGGACACGGAGCTTTTGGAACAGGTCCAGAGAAGGGCCATGAGGATGATCAGAGCACTGGAGCACCTCCCCTAGGAGGACAGGCTGAGAGAGTTGGGGCTCTTCAGCCCAGAGAAGGCTCCAGGGGTATCCTTTCAATACCTAAAGGGGTCTACAGGAAAGCTGGAGAGGGACTTTTTAGAAAGACATGTAGCGACAGGATGAGGGGAAATGTTTTCAAACTGGAAGAGAGTAGATTTAGCATGAAATTCTTTACTGTGAGGGTGGTGAGACACTGGAACAGGTTGCCCAGCAAGGGTGTGGATGCCCCCTCCCTAGAAGCATTCAAGGCCAGGCTGGATGGGGCTTTGAGCAACCTGTCTAGTGGGAAGAGTCCTTACCTGTAGCAGGGGGGATTGAACTAGATGATCTTAAAGGTTCCTTCCAACTGAAACCATTCTATGATTCTATGGTTCTATGATTCTATGAAGTTTATGAATGGACATAGGTCAGTTTGATGTAGCAAGGAATTAAGGAATTTTCACTTTTTTTTTTTTTTTTTTTTTAGTAGTTATAGAGTGGCACAAATATCTTAGATGTTCAAAATAACCACCTACAGCTCAGGTGTATTATTCCTTTCACCTGAAATCATTAACACTGAGAAGCTCATATTTGAAGTTTACCTCCCCCATAAATTTGCCTTGTGCCAAATGGCCTTAAACATCTCCTGATTTTTGTTTTATAATTCCTTCTTTCTCAGTAGTTTCAAACCGTTTTGCTTTGTGAGGATCCATTTTATTTCTCAGAGGCATAGGTGTCATGCAGGGATTTATTGTGTGTATTTGTTTTCCCTAGTTACTTTTTACAGATCTCTTACTAGCTGACCTGAGGTCCTGCAGACTCCAGTTTAAAAACTACACCTGTATTCAACATGGGAGAAACTATGGGATGAAGAAAGAAAGAGAAGGAGAAAAGGAGAGAAGGGAGGAAGGGAGAAAGGTGTTGAGATTGAAGCAGACTCCTTCTAATACATTTTACATACAATAGAAGAATATATTCTTAAATAATGTCATTTTAATTGGACTTTTAATAATGAAGCCTGAAATAATTTTATAGTAATTTCACTTCATGGTACTACTAAGGTTCATTTATTTAATTTGAAGTAGATGCTGAAGTCTGCTTCCCTGGATTAAATTGGGTAGTGTCTTCCAAACCTCCACTCCACACCTTCGAGTTTGAGTCTGCTTTGAATCAATTAGGAATTGGCTTCACTCAAAAAAAAACAAAACAAAACAAAACAAAAAAATAAATAGGAAAACCAAAGTTGGAGGAGAACAATGCTGCAGTACATGTTTCTGAGGGGTGGACATCCTTCAGAAAAATCATTTTCAGAACCAAGAGAAAGGGCAGGAAAAGAGGTGACAGAACTATAGTGAGATAGCTATGCTCATTGTGGACTCAACTGCAGTCCAAGAAAAGAAACCAAGTGTTTATCACTGGTCTATTACAGTGTGTTACATGTGTGCACAGATGCAAATGCATAGTGCCCTACTGTGTCACCATGAAAACCACATCCCATTGGACAGCCCCTGACCATGAGGACAGAATAACATGGAAACCAGCAACCCAGGGGAGACATACTGGTAGCATGATACCAAGACAAGACTCTCAAGCTGACATAACCCAAGAAAGGAGCTACTGGCTTGAGCACTGGGGCTTAGAGCAGTCTTTATGTCTGACCACTGTCAGATTAGACTTTGCACAGATTGTCAAATTAGTCTTTGCACATGTTGCAGTTAATAAGGATTGCACAAAATAAATTGATTACTTTTTCTGCTGTCCTCTAGCACAGGTTCAGAAAAGGTCTTCTCATACAGGACAAGAAGTCATCAGGAAGAATCTAGCACACTTGTAATCCTCCAAAAAACAAACCTATAAACACATTCCAGCCATGCCAGCTAATTAGGATCTATTTCAGATGTGAGAGAGCTCATGCTGTACAGATCTCCGGCTCAGTGGTGCAGCACTGTTTATTTTCCTAGCAGATTGTCTCATTTCATTAAGCACTATAATAACATGATTTGGGAAACATCTCCAGCCTTAAAACCTTGTTATTAAAAGAACCCGTCTTAGATGGCTCAGCTGTGTAGTTAATGCTCTAGGTGACAACTAGCATGATGCAATGACTTACTGCAAGGTAGGGCTTAGCCTATACAGTGTTCAAGTTTTACCTGCTCAGTTTTCTGCCCATGTTTAAAAATCTGTACAGAACTCCCTTACACAACACATTACAGAGGACTATGACAGCAATGCTACAGTTACATAAAACAGGACACAGAAATGACATCTCCACTCAGACATGCAGATGATAGCTAGACTGAAAGAGTCTAAGCATAAATGTTCAGATGGACTCCTGAAAATAACTGTATGCCTTGTTGCTTGTAGGGGAATATTTATAGGTATACCAGGAATGCAGGATGGGATGAGACCAGCTGGGCCTCCACTTGGTCCTTGCAAATACAGGTAACTATGGAGACCTTTCGTCTAGAAGCACCTACCAAGCCTCAGTTCCATAAGTCCTCTTTGCACACGGTAACAATGCAAAAGTACAAAGGATCAAAAGTCACCAGAACAATACAGCAAAAGAGGACAAAAGAGGCTGAGGACTTAGTTACTTCAATTTCAGAAGCTTTTAGGTGAAAATATCTTATTTTTTATTGGTAGTGAATTCTGCCAAAAAAAAAAAAAAAAAAAGAAAAGAAAAGAAACAAGAAGGGGAGGGGAGGGGAGGGGAGGGGAGGGGAGGGGAGGAAAGGAAAGGAAAGGAAAGGAAAGGAAAGGAAAGGAAAGGAAAGGAAAGGAAAGGAAAGGAAAGGAAAGGAAAGGAAAGGAAAGGAAAGGAAAGGAAAGGAAAGGAAAGGAAAGGAAAGGAAAGGAAAGGAAAGGAAAGGAAAGGAAAGGAAAGGAAAATAAACAGCTTTTGATCATCCAAAATAGTGAAAATTTCCTCCAATCTATGTATCTGATAGCTAGTTAAATCCAGATTAAATGAATAATACCTTGCAACATGTCATAGAATCATAGAATTATAGAATCTTTGGAGTTGGAAGGCCAGCTAGTCCAGCTCCTGTGCAACAAACAGGGACACCACAGCTAGATAAGGTTGCCCAGGGCCGGATCCAGCCTTACCTTGAAAGTCTCCAGGGATGGGGCATCAACCACATCTCTGGGCATCCTGTTCCAGTGCCTCACCACCCTCACTGTAAAAGACTTCTTCCTTACATCTAACATAAATCTACCCTCTTTAAGTTTGAAACCATTTCCCTTTGCTCTGTCACCACGGACCCTGCTGAAGAGTCTGTCTCCTTCTTTCCTATAGCTCCCCTTTAGATACCGAAAGGCTGCTATCAAATCACCTTCTCTTTTCTAGGCTGAATGGCCTCAGCTCTCTCAGTTTCTCCTCATAGGAGAGATGTTCCATTCTGCGGGTCATTGTTGTGGCCCTTCTCTGGATGTGCTCCAACAGGTCCATGTCTCTCCTGTACTGAGGACTCCACATCTGGATGCTTTACTCCAGGTGAGGCCTCACCAGCGCAGAGTAGAGAGGCAGGATCACCTCCCTTGTCTTGCTGGCCATGCTTCTTTTGATGCAGCCCAGGATATGGTTGGCTTTCTGGGCTGTGAGGGCACATTGCTGGCTCACGTCCAGCTTCCCATCCACCATGGCTTTTTTGGCAGGGCTGCATTCAATCCTTTTATCCCCCAGCTTGTTTTGGTAATGGGGATTGCCTTGACTCTGGTGCAAGATCTTGCATTTGGATTTGTTAAACATCATGAGGTTCACCTGGGCCCACTGCTCAAGCCTGTCTAGGTCTGTAAGAGACTATACTGTTAACTTCTGTGTCTCAAAGCTTGCTGGGGACACAGATGGACTTCCGGAGCAAGGATTGTGAAATCCTTTGTTTGAAGGACACAGATGAACAAGTTCAGGCAAGTCCTGGGCAAAGGTTGTGAGATCCTTTGTCTGGGGGAACGCTGATGGACAAGGCCAGGGGCAACGAGAGCGAGATGAACTGCAGCTGAATAGCTGTGAAGTGCTCCTTTGTGTGGGCTTATCTCCGGATGATGGCCATCTCAGGAGGTACTCAATGACTCTTGCTCGAGGCCCATCCTTGTCACGTAGGCAGGAGAACAAGGAGGATAAAAGAGGAACTGAAAACCATGAGGATAGGTTTCTGACAACAGATTCCTCATGAAGAACGGGAGGTTTCTGACAACAGATTCCTCATGACGAACGCAAGGTTTCTGACAAGAGATTCCTCCTGAAGAAGAAGAGGGATTCCTGACGATCAGATTCCTCGTGAGGTGACTCCTGCATGCTGCTGAACTCTCCTGAGCCTGCTGCCTGACCGCTGTTGTTGCTTCAAGACTTGGCTTCTCGACTTCCTCGTCTACCTGCCTGCTGCCCAAGGCCGGTCACGCTGCTGCTCCCCGTCTTCTGCTGCGTTCTGCCTGGACCTTCAAACACCGTGCAACGGGACCGCTGCTGGATCCTGCTGGTGACTATCCCCGCTTTACGCAACTCCTGCTTCTTTTCCACCTTTTCTATCGCCCTCCTTCCCTTCCCCGTCTCCCTGATTAGGTCTTAGTAATAAACTGGATGCAACAACATATGAACCGTTGTTTCTTAATCTCACACCGGGTATACAGATATTAAAGAACCTCATCTCCCTCCTATAAATTGGAGCGAGACAAGGTCCCACCAGATGGTATTTTGTTCTCTGGTGTATCCACTGCACTCCACAGCTTGGTGTCATCAGCAAACTTGCTGAGGGTGCACTCAACCCCACTGTCAATGTCAGTGATTAAGCTATTAAAGAGTATCGGCCCCAGCACTGACACTTGGGAGACACCACTCATCACTTATCTCCATCCAGACATTGAGCCACTGACCACCACTCTCTGGACTTGATCCTGCAGTCAGTTCTTCGTCCATAGAACAGTCCACCCATCAAATCCATATCTTTGCAATTCGAGAGAAGGATGTTGTGCTGTACCATGTCAAAGGCCTTACTGAAGTCGAGATAGATGACATCAGTGGCTCTTCCCTTGTCCAGTGATGCAGTGACATCATCAGAGAAGGCCACTAGGTTGGTCAAGCAGGATTTGCCTTTGGTGTAGCCATGCTGGTTCTCCCATATCGTCTCCCTGACTTCCAACTTGCATCTGTAGGAACCAATTCATATTGGCCATCATTCCACCTCCTGTTGCAGCCAACGTATGCAGTTTCACTAAAAAGGTACAGTCACTGTTTTCTAGGTAACCAAGCAGCGTGCAAACAGTGAAGGATATCCTCTCAAATTAAATATTTTAAATAAAGTAAAAGCTGATTGAGACTCAGCTGAAGACAGTTCATAATACTGAACTGGATCCAGCTATGGTATCTCAGTGTGTCTTGATAACTGTGAGGGTAGGACTTCAGCCATAACAAGATCTGGACTGTGTAGGTGCCCCTACAGTGGGCACCATGAATGAAAAGGGAAGGGAGATTCACCAATTTTCCTGTATGCCTGTATGCAGTCAGTAAAGAGCAAAAACCAGCAACAATGCAGGACAACATTTTTTCTTATTCCCATATATTTATATGTATAAAAGCCTTATTTACACTAACAAATCTGCTTAATGACAATTATTCTGACATGACCTTGGCATGAAGGCTGTTAGTTTCTATAAAACTCGTGCATTCAAGTGTACAAAATACATTTTTAAAAACCTATTCAGCTGAAGTGTTTTGCTGTGCTGAAAGACACGGAGCAAGGATATTGCCATCCATCAGAACACCAGAAGCTGTTGAACAATTTTCAGTATCAACAATTTGTGTTCTCTTCTGCAGAAACTCAGAGGTGGAAAACACTCAATGACATCAACCCCCTCACACTTGAAAAGTGAACTCTAAAAGTCTGGGAAAAAGAGAGTTAGCCATTCTCAGAGAGAAATGCAAGGCAGTCAAGTTCAAAAAAGTTCAGTGAAGAGAAACAGTCTCTCAAAGATATTTCAAGCTTCTACATTTCAAAACATCCTTTCTCACAAAATACCCAGTAATATGCAGAAAACAATGCTCCAGGATAAGGAGAAAAGTCACATCTACATGGTAGAAGAGGAAAGTGGCTGAAGCTTGCTTTGACAGGAAAGGTAGTTTTGTGATTATGGTATAAAGAAGAAATTCTGCTGCTGTAGGTTCAGTTGTTTTTTTTTAGACTACTGTGTGCATCTTTTGGTAAGTTACATAGCCTGCTATTGAAACACATGCTTAACTTACATGCTTTCCACTAGGCATACTTACTAGTTTAATTCTGCACCTGGGTTAACTTAAGGATTTGCCTACTATTGTGGAAGAATTTAAGATCTCTCTCTCTTTTTTTTTTTTCTTCTTTTTTTTTTTTCTTTCCCCTTAGCACGAACAAATCACGTTGCTGGAAAAGAACTTTAACAAAACATCCCTCTGTGGTTGAAAAGACATATTTAGTGTTTGAGCACAATTTGGAGCACAAATGTAATAGGTCATACAGTTAAGCTGTCCCTATTTTCTTAAATTGCCTCCAAAATTACTAGTTTTCTTAGGGTCTTCTAACAGTGAATGAAGAGAAAGAAGCATACTGTGGGTAAACCACCGCCCATTTTTTGAGAAACCTGCTTACTTTCTGCCCGTTTCCAAAAACAGCTCGAGTTGCCTGCATCTCTACCACTTAGTATGGGAACCCTAACACAGAAGTGTTCTCATTATACACAACTTCTGTGCTGTAATCTAGACAGAATAAATTGTGGATGCAACAGCAAGGAGAAAAAAAAAAGTTATTTATTAGCTCACACTTTGTCAGATTTGATCCGCATGTGATTAGCAGACTTTCTATTCTTCTTTGGTTGAACTATTCCAGTGTAACCAACAGTCAGTTTAAATTCCTTATACCTTAGTGGGACTTGATTATTCCCTAATTGTACACCTCTTGTTCCTCTCAGACGCTCAGTTATTACATACAGAAGTATATTTCTATAATTTTCACTGCATTTACCCATAATTTCACATCTGAGTAAGATATGAACTCTTTGTCACACCAGTTTCTGTAATAAGTCTATGCTTTCCAAAGCAAGCCCAACAAGAGTAATTTTCTCAAAGACCCAACTTCCCTTAAGGAACCTGTTAGCAAAGAATATATCTGTAAGCCTGAGCATGGAATCTGGTACAGACACCTTATCTGTACAGATACTATCAAGAAATGTGACTGAGATGGGGAGACAAAAGTAGGACCAGAAAACTTCCACCTCAAAATCAATTTTTGTACCATCAGTATGGAATATTTAAGAAGAGAGTTGGCAGAAGGAAAAAACTCTCACTGTCAAAACTTTTTCTTCCATCCCACCTGGTGACCCACAGTCCAACAGAAACAGAAGTTCAAGTTCTCCCTTAGGTTTACATGGTATGTTTTCTACCATGCAATGCATCCCAAAGATATGGCTCCTTAGGATTTTGTTTATGAGTGCTCGATAATAAATTCATCCTAAAAGCAGCTGCTTAAAAGTAGTTACTGTCTAATGGCCTGTAAGTAAGACTACTGCCACCCTCACCGGACCTAATCAGTGTTATTGCTAATAGTTACGGCATATAAGGCACTGACATAGTACCCAAACCTGCCTCCCCACTTCTTCCCTGCAAAACATTAAAAGAGAAATGATTTTGGCAGAGGCCTGTGGTTTTATGATAAAGAGAATGACAGGAAACAACGTCTGCACATCACCAGGGATGTCCTAAAGCAGGGACATAAATGTTGTTCTTTCGTTCAGAGACACGGGCCATCTCCACCACTGGAAAATTGCATGGACAATGTCAAAAGTACTCTGCGATGCTAAGCTTTCCTTGGGGCAAAAGACTGCCAAGACAACTGCTCCAGGTCCTTTTCAGACCTGTTTTGGAGATAGGAGGCTGCAAATTGCCTCCTATTGCCTCTGTTACACTTCTTTCCACAAGCCTAAGCATGCTCAGTAAAGTAACCAAAATGAGTTCAGTAGAGGAAACATTTTGAAATTCAAAAAACTAAATAAATAAAAAAAAATAAAATAAAAAAACATACAAAAAAACCCCCACCACTAAAATAGACAGTGCTGACATGCAAAGAACCAAAATGAGACTGTCAGAAGCCCCCATACTAATTTTGTGATACCCCATTTTGACTTTGTTGACACAGGTGCTTAATCTTACTATTGGTGCATTTTAAATGAATGAACTCCAGAGGTCACAGGGAAAGAAAAAAAAACCTGCAAATTTTCAGCTGGATGTTTAGAGGAAACATCTCTACTTTGTTGCATCTTCTCAGCTGTCACCAAAGATAAAGATAATTCACCAGGGAAATGAAAAACATTCTGAGAACTTGGAGTGGGGAGAAGTGATGGAACACCCACTATTAAGAGATGGAATGGAGAAAACTCTGTGAAATATGATTTCCTAGAAAGGGGCTATAAAAGACTGACGTGATAAAGAACGATTTGGCCTTGTGATATCTTCCTTCCAGAATAAAATTTGATAACTGAACATCCCCTGCACAAATGTCACTGCACACAATAAGAAAAAAAAGTTGTACATTCCTCCGTGTACCACAGCTGTCCTAACATTTGAACAGTCATTCAGTAATGGCTTTGACTCCTTTGCTAAGGTAGGTAATAAGGTATTGGCCGTATTTCACAGAAGAGGAACCGAACCATAAAGTGGATTAAGTGAGCTACCTGGGAGTCCACAGAACTTCTGGCTGGCTTACCACAAGCTCATTTGGGAAATATCCAGCAAAGGATCTGGAAACAGATGAACTCAGAATTAATCCCAGATCCCCTGAATCCAATTTACCAGATCAAATTTTATCACAACTTCTACTGGGGCTTCAGAACTAAGAGATGTGTCCGCACATTTCATTTGTTCTTATATAAAGGCAGATGCAAGTTTAGAGCTATGATTTGGCATTACAAAAAATGAGTCCTGTCTTTAGAGATCTGACACAAGAGATTCGCTCACCTTGGCTCTGGTTTAAAATCTGTGCAAAAAACACTGTTAATCACCATAAGAATATTAACTATTATTTGGTGCATTTTTTTTAACCTCTGTATAAGCGAAATATTCTTTAGATATGAATAGTAAAATTAGGTCCCCGGAGACATTCAAGGTCAGGTTGGGCAGGGCTCTGAGCAACCTGCTCTAACTGTAGGTATCACTGTTCATTGCAGGGGAATTGGACTAGAAGGTCTCCAAAGGTCCCTAACAACTCAAAGGTTCTGTGATGCTATGAGAGCAACAAACTCAGCTATAACCCCAGGAAAACACAGGCAGAGCTTGTCCATGCTGGGGAGAGTACTCCACCCTACATCTCACAGTTTACAGCAGGAAAAGAGCTGATCATCTCCTAGCTCTGAGCCAAAGCAGCCTTAGAAACTGCAACACCAAGCAGGGAAGGGCAGGAGCTCCCAGTTATCTAGATGCTAATTGCAATGTGTTCCAGTGCTTCACCACATGGGCTGTAAAAATTTCAGTAGGGAACAGACACTCCCAAGACTGACTTTTTAATTTACCTTCAGCATATATTGTCGTGATTTGTATTTTTTTATCCCGATTATAGAAATGACTCACTGTTCTGGAACTCTAACAGTCCTTTCAAATTCCTCCATGGAACATTGCACATGTGTAACATCCACCCTTGCAGTTTATGCCTTTCACAGCTGCTTTATTAACACAGCTACTGAAGAGAAATATTACTTGGGTAATATATTGGTGCCCATTAACTGAACATTATACATCATATTTTAATGTCTCTGATACCACAGCCAAAATGGTTACAGGATGAATAAGGCTATTAACTCTGAGAACTGTGAGCAATTTGTACTCAAATTCTGCTCCACCTTGAAAAATATCCTTTATGAATTTAGTGTAATGAAGCACTTGAAAAGGGTGCCCAGAGAGATAATGGATGCCCCATCCCTCGAGACATTCAAGGTCAGGCTGGATGAAGCTCTGAGAAACGTGATCTAGCTGTAGGTATCTCAGTTCACTACAGGGGAGTTGGGTTAGATGGCCTTTAAAGGTCCCTTCCAACTCAAACGATTCTATGATTCTATGAGAAATTCTGTGTTTCTATGAGAAATTTTGGATATCCAGGTAGGAGGTCTTTTGGGATAATAGCAATATTCAAATTTTTCAAAAATTGAATCCGATTACAAACAAATCTGTGAGGAAATAACAAAGAATACATCTTTTACCTAATGCCTGTTTTGATTTTGTAGTTTCAGAAACAAACTGGCAGGTGCCATTTCCAACAGTTATGTTACTTAAATTACAGATACAGCGCTATAAGATTTAAACTGAAGTTTATAACCTTCTGAAATACACTTGTAAAAACATATGTTTAAAAGGAAATACCTTTATTTTAAGTTAAGTTAACCTAACTTATTCACAAATCAGTTCTTCTTCAACCGGTTCACTCCAGAAACACTTGACAAGAAGTCAGCATATGTCTTAGAAAGTGCTTCATGTGGGCAGCTGGGATTTTACAGTGTTTCATAGTAAAGAACTCCTGCACTCACTCCAAGTGCCTTGGCTTCCATTTGGATTGTTGTTGATGCAGGGGTCAATTTTTACTACTATGACTGTGCATTTTTTGTGTGTTTTTGTGTTCATTTGCAGCCTGTATCTCCCTCAAAGCCCATACAATGGCTTATTCAAATAGGCACTGTGCTTTAATTGCTTACTGCTGCATAATTAAGCAACAAAAAATACTCAGAGCATATCCTACATCCCTTATATAATCCACTGTAACTCACTGGTAGTTCAGTTTGCCAATCTGACTCTCAGTGGAGATGTAGGATGTGAATACCCAAAGATCTGAACTTCACGATCTTCATCAAGGTTATGCCATCCAATTTCCATGGTCTAATCTAATAGAAGTGGTAACCAAGAAAGTTAACCTTTATGTCATCAACTTTTGAATGAAAGTGACCAAAGTTTATTACATTTTCCAGTTTAATTAACATTTCCAGTTTCAATTGCTTTCTGTACAGGTAATTTCTTCCAAACTTGACCACATGCTAAGGAATGAGCACAGCACAAGCAAACTTTCATTGTAAATTCAAACACAGGAGCGAACCTATCAAATGTTTATTTAATATGATATGTACAGTTTTTAGATCAGCCTCCTCCATCCTCATCCCTCCCATTTTTGGACCTAAAGTACTTTCTTCCTTGAAAGAGCATAGCTGCTAATGCTTCTTATTGTTGATTCCCATCAGAACCTAAGTATCCCCACTCTGACAGAAAGGATGCGGCAGTAACCAGTTACTTACTGTATAATTCCCTGAGTATGCCTTGAACAGAGCAAAACCATGTTTTAATGACTTCTGAGAACATAATGGAATTTCTCTGATCTCCAAGTAGGTCCTTAAAAAATACCTCATTTTAAATACAAGTTATACAGATAATTGCTATAGGACCAGTAATTGGGTTGTTTTTCCTAATTGTTAAAATGCCATACAACTTCTAATGGAGTACTGTCTGGAAGAAATGTTGGGGAATAATAATATTTACATGGCATTATGAATGTAAGAGGGGCTGGGGATGAAGTGAAGAGGAAGACAGTGTTTATCTGCAATTCACAAGTGTCAGTGCTTCAGCCTCAATCTTCCATTAACTGCTAAACCTAAACCAAGCTTCTATTTCAGAATCACAGTTGCTTTCTTTATTTACCTTTGACATCTAGATCATATATATTAATAATTCCTTGGGTTATTTTAAGACTTTGCTATGTGCACAGGCTGACTGCTGACTTTTTTCACTGTTTCTTCTGGAAAGGAGATGTGTTATAGAGGAGCCTAAGACCCACAGATCTTCTTTGTGCTTTGTTAGTTCCAGCATAAAATAGGTCTTAAATGAAGGAAATAGCTAAAATAGCTGAAAAGAAAAGAATTACTATCTGCAGCATTCATTACAGAGAAGCAGAAAGATGACTAGCACAATCCCGTATGTGGGAAATTGGAGATTTTTGGATAAACATAAACTGAAAAGAGAGGATCATGATCAGAGCTCACTGTCAAAGCACTTGCTTGGATTTCTTACTTCAGTACAGAAGAGACTTAGTGGGACAAAGCATTAAATCTCTGTAGGTCAGATACCTAGTCTTGGCTGATAGTGGCAAAAAGCATTGTAAATCCAGACAGGATTTAAGTATAAAGGTGTATTTTGCAAAAAACTTTTCTGTATTCCTGTTACTAGTGGAAAGAAACAAAATGGAAAATTAGTGAAATACTAAAGAAAACAAAAACGAGAGAAAAAATTCTGAATAAAAGTTGGGAAAGCGTCCTGAAAACAGGCTTATATTTAACCACTGCATTCAGAACAGGTCCATTTAGTCTAGACCAGATAAAATACAGTAAGGAATAAATTTGTAAATGGCTTAGTAAGGGCTAAATAATACTCCATTTTGGCTTCAGCTAGCTTTTGATTTATGTCACTGTGATCTGGCATAGTTTTCAGACAGTCTGATTTCAGGTCTTGCTACTTCCAGAACTGCAGAGGCAACAGATGTCATCACAGGCTTCAACTGTGCATCCTGGAGAGAAACTTTCGATTTTGGTATGCTTTTTTTGACTATAAGTGCATTTTTTCAAAGCATGGTAACTGTGATGACCTGTAAGTTTTACAGGTGAAACCACAATATTTCTGTTCTTCAGTCTAACTGTAGAATATAAAGCAACAAACTGTGTATGATCAAAACATTAATGCACTACTTTAAGGCATCTATATGTCTCATTATATACTCTTTAATTTTAATTAATCCTAATATTTTCAAATAAAAATTATTTGGCAACACTCAGAGAAATAGTTGGATTAATAATGACACAAAATTCTGGAAAAAAAATCAGTCCTTAGTAGTAAAACTAGCAAATAAGTATTTGCAGGTCGGCTCAAGACATCAGTTCAGACACTTTGATGCAGCAGCTGCCTTACAGTATGTAAAGAGTGATACTAAATCAGCAGACCAGACATACCTTTCTGAATTGCTATGCCTTTGGGTCTGTCATGGTGAGACTACAAAGATGGGAACCATTTCAATCATACAGTTTTAGCTGCTTATGTTGATACGTACCTAGCTGACAATGGATGTTTCCATAACTACCTAATTCACTTTGAAAGCAGAAGTACCAGGGTCCTCTCAGAAAAATTGTTTAGTAGATCCTTGTTGGATGCTTGTTTACTTTTAATAAACTCCTGTACCAAAATTACAACAAAGGTCAGCAAAACCTGAAGAAGCAACTCAGTGACCCACACAAAAGCATCTTTGCTTCTTTGAAACAATGTTCTGTTCTTCAGGTTGTTTTTCACAATCATACCCCATAAAACTTTTAATGGAAGTTTACAAAGGTACTGATATAAATTAGTTCCTACTGCCTTAATCCAAAACCATTCAGTTAAATAAAGAGTCCCATTTGTTCTGAGCAGGTTTGAATCTGGCCAATGTCCATTGATGTCCAAATGTGCTTTTCTGCACACTTCCAACATGTTGATGATTTTAGCCAACCTCAGGTCTAGGTGATAGCAGAGCATGCTGCCAACAAAGTGGTTGTCCTGATTTTTTGACGGGCAGTAATAAAGTACAACAAAATATTGCTCCTGCTGTGGATGCCAAAAAGGACTTCCCTGTGCTCTGTTTGCTGTGCTGTGAAGCAAAGTAGCCATGGCTTTATGGTTTTGCTCTTTCAGGTTCAGTTGTGTTACTTTTACTGTTTGTCTCACTGTGAGACTGAGTCAGAAATGAAGTTGTGTTCTGCTTTCTTTCAGGTTCAGGTCATGTATTGTCATGGCTAATGGTCACCTGTTTGGAATTTTGAAGATAGATTTAGTGCCTGTCTATAGATACAGGCACTAAATCAAGTGCTGTATTTTATTCCCAGATCTTCTGCACTCAGCCCCAAATAGCCAGTCAAAACTTAGCATCCTATGGCAATGAAACACAATGCCACTAAGTGAAACAACATACTATCCAGTAGATGAAAGTGGTAAGAAGTCTTCTAACTTCACCCATAACTACAGCAATGACCTACAAATCATTTATCTGGCTCATGCTGTCACTTCTGCATTGACACTCCAAAACTAGACTCACTTCTGTCAAAAGTTACTCATCTGCTTAGCTCTGCATGGTAAATGCTGCATGTTTGCTTCTGAAACCCAATCCATCTCCTAGCTCTGCAGTGCAATGTTCAGAACAGTCAACTTCTGCCATCAGCCTGTGCAGCAGGGCAGCTTCCCAATGCCACTCTTGGTGAAAGATTCTGACTACAAACTGATTCCCTTCTCTTTGGTGTAACATTCAGTTTGGTAGATACTTTAAATCTTCCCTGTCCACTATGGAGATTCCTTAAAAGAATCGAGTAAATTTGGCTTTTTTGCATGTTTTTTTTGCCTGACCTACTTCTGATATTTTTATTGGCTGCTATTAACCACTTCATCTTACCCCATTTAGCAACACTAAAAGCTAATAGTAGTTACTATTTCTTGTGCTCCCATTTCCTGGCATTTCAAGTAAAAATCTTACCCTTTCTAGGTTGCAAAGGACTGCCTCCAGATACAACTGAGCACAAACATACCTATAAGTAGTGATGCTTAGGAAAACAATACTCAAAGGCAAAGCTTATATATCTATGCCCAAGTGTTTGTGTTCCATGTAGGATAACTGATGTTGTTGTAAAGCAGAAAGGGTCACAGTTCTCAGGAAGTCTCAAAAAAAAAGGTTATTTCCTACATGGGCTTGAAATCAACACATAGAATAGGGCATGAATATTTCTGGATGAAGGAGGAATAAGTATGTGGAAAAAGAAATCTCTACAGTTTGGGAAATCTTTGGGCAGTAAATGTGAGGAGGCCTCGGAGAGGTCAAGTTAGAATGTATTTATAAAGACAAAACAAGCTGAAATCAGCTCTGTTGGCTCCATTTCAAGCTCTTCAGGCAAATTTCTCGTAGCATGGAGGCCCTCAGAGGGCCCTGGAATTTGGCTGTGTAGTTTTTGTAACATCTCTATTTTCAGGATCTAAGTGCAGGGCCTCATCTACTTTATTAGGGCTGGTACACTTGGCCATCATTGCAGGGCCCTGAAGTGATTTCTGTTGTGTTTCAAAGGTGCTGCTTACTGGAAATTAATATGATCTTTTCTTTCCACCTGTTAAGGAGCAGGGTGCTGATACTTCAGGTAGCTGATTTAAAAGCAGTTGAGGTACATCCAGTGTAATGCTGTAGTCTTTTCTATCACTTAGCGTAGAATTTCTATCAGTGTTCCTGTGTTTAATATAGCCAGTACTGGAGACCATAAAATAATAAGTAACCTCATGTCTCTAGAGACACTGGCACTGTGAAAATTCACTTCTGGTGCTAGAATTCCTAGAGAGCTTTCAAAAGCTTGAAGAATGTTTCATTTTCAGGGACTCAACTTCTAAATCATGTCTGCTATAAAAGTAATACACATTTAAGCTCCATACTGTTCATACATTTTTTTAATGTTTCTATTTAATTATTTGCTTACTTGCCTGGGCCGATTTCTCTTCTCTTGATATGAGCAAAACGAAGTTAAAGTGTATGCATTATGAAATTTAATGCGAAGTTACAATTGAATTACAAAGTAGTAGTCATTTCTTTTACTTATTATGATGTACTGGTCTCTCATTCACTCACAATGTCTCTCCTTTTTCTGCTTGGAAGATATGGAAGAAATGGCCTAATAAGCTTTCTTTTACAGCTGAGATTTTCAGAGAAACTTCAGATCTCTGGATGCCTTCATCCCATGTAATTTAATGAGGCCTGAGAATCAAATCCCTTAAGAAACCACAGAAACTTCTGAAGGGAGGGAGAGTCCAACCACCAAGACATCTGTGTGCCACAGCTGCCTGGGCCATCGGGGGCTCCCTCTACAATTTTATGCTTAACTTTAATTTCCATCTGCAAAAATGGGGACACTTTGTCACCCAGTATGGGACCTGTGAGTTGTGTACAGATAAAGACATCAAAGATGAGTTGAATTTTTAGACTGCACTGAGAAAGGAGTGGGTACATAATACCGAAGTGCATGGCATTTCAGAACCTTTTCCTTGCACTGACACTACAATCTTGGCATTTCCTACACACTTATCTTATTGAAGAAGGCTGTATAAATCAATATGACAGAACTTGAGTTGCTTGACAGAAGAAGCCATCAATCCCCTGAACAAGAGAGATGAAAACAATGATTCTGATAGAAACACCGAGAAGAAAAATCAACTGTTTATGTTAAAAAACCATCCTGCCAGAGGATTAAAACAGAAACAAACAAACAAAAAAAAAAAAGCACCCAAACAACACAAGGCAAATGTTGGTCAGGAAAATTTTTAGCTACAAAATTGTTAACTATCAGACTGTGAATGCAGTAGGAAGGAATTCTAGAGAAGTCAAATGAAGCAAAATGTAGCATGATTTCAATACAAAGTCTATAAAGTGTAGCAGCACCTTATAAAAACAGCATTTCTTTCAATCCCATTGTAATGAAAACCATGCAAAATATCCTTCTTTCACAGTGAAAGACTTTATTGCTTAACTAGACCTCCTATGTAATTTCTGCATAGTTTCAATTGAGAGAAAGAAAGAAGAGCAAATGCACATTGGTTTCTAAGGCATATTTTAACTGAGGGCCATAAGAAAAGAAAAATGTTAAATAAATAAATAAATGTTCATTTATTAGAAAAATGCAAAGCAAAATCAAAGACTGGTCAGATGACTAGAAATGATGTTCAAATATCTTAGCATGAAGGAGACAGACATATCTATGATGGATGGACTGGATTCACAACTGCAGAAAGACCTGTCTCTTTTTTCTTTCTCTGTCTCTCAGTAATAGGCTTTAGAAGATCCTTTCAGACCTTGAATTTCATGCCTATGAATGTGAGGAAAAATGTATTAATGATAGAATTACTCGATTAATTTTCTGGTCTTCTCCAAGGAATACAAATAGTATGAGTGATTCCAGATTAATGGATATGGCATTAATTTAATCTCGCTTCATAAATTAAAGAGAGATCATGAATATAACTGTCGTGAATATGGAATGAAATTATTGTGGCTCAGCTACCTGATCCATAACAGCAAATGGAACAAGTAGAAGATGTGACTGGCAACCAAAAGTAACTTGTGAATGAGGCCAGATATGACAGGTTGCAGCTTTTGCCAAGATACAAATAGCAAAGATCAAACTGTGATACTGCAGTGCCTAGCCCTGAAAACCCTGAGTCTGGATCATACTAAGTTCTACAGTACTCTGCATTTACCTGTATGCATAAACCATTTTACCTGAAATGACAGAACCTCTTCTTACAGAAAACTCATTGACTTCAGCGAGTCCAGCCTAGTATTAAAACTCTGCTTTTCTGGATTTATTTGTGGGATTAAGGACTGTAAATCCATCTCAGTGGGGAATGTCTGGCTCAGATACTCGGCAACTGATAGAGATGCTTTCTCATGTAGGTCACTGGACTGGGTCTCCTCCAGGTCAATAGCAGCCAAAGTGCTATCGTATTACAAATCCTTCAGTGAATCCCATGAAAAACTTTAAATTGTCAATTGCTATTTTACCTGATTTCTTAGGTTAGGTCTAGAAATGTATTCCAAATGGCATGACACAAAGGTTATTGTTTTAAAAGCCAGTTCTCAGTTATCCAGGATAATGGTGGGCTCAGATAATTTTAAAGAACTCACCACATTTCACATAGGCCATGTGTTATCAGAAAGAATTGGTAACACACTTACAAGTTGCAGAGCCATTCATCTTGCTCAGTATGGATTCTGCCTGAGTCCCACAGCGCTCATTAGCTTTCAGCTCCAGCTCTGTAAGTTTGGATGAGATCCTCTACAGCCACTGCCTCCAGCCCCTAACTGTCCCAAAGGACTGTGCAAGGAGCACAGCACCACTTGGGTGGGGTGAATAATAGAGCTGGCAAGCAGGAACCGTCATTGCAATCCCTTTAGTCAACAGGCCAGTCTGCAAACCAAGGAAGGATGAGGTGTCTGCATTATGCCAGTTGAATGATTGCATCCAAACACATTTGCAATAGAGGAGCCACTGCCGTACTTAGCAATATTTTTCCACCTGGCTGGCTTACTGAAGATACTGTTATGATGCAGAGCCCTCCAATTTGTACCAATGGTTGCTGAGCATCATATTTCGAGAAGTTAACAATCCTCCCAGATTAAAAAAAGCAAAAGAGCACTAGACTGGAAGGAAGTATGCATGGTTCAGCACTCTCCTACTTTAATCCACAGCGCCTGGCTGCTGACAAGATAGACTGTTACAGCTCCTTTACGGCTCTTCTGTGTGCTTGTGCCAGTTCTTAATCTATGGATCATTGACATGATGGAAAATAACGGGAGCTTCAGAGCCCATTATATTTTCAGTTGTCAAATATAGCATAGGAAGACTTTCATCATCTAACATTCAGTATAACGCTACGTATGGACATGTTCATGAAGACTTTAATCTTTCATACCACAAAGGTACAAAGCACCACTCCATGTTTTTATTGTTGTGTTTTTTTTTTGCAAAGTCCAAATTACCAACTATAATGAAGCAAAATGTTTTCATTAGAGTAATTTTTTCTCTTTTCCAAGCTAAAACATTACAATTATAAGACCACCACAGATTCTGAGTACCATTTTTGCTGCTTATTATCTGATGAGAAAACAGTTCTTTAAAAGCTGCTTAAAATTGCTAAGCACTGTTTACAAATTCCCTGATAGATCTCCCTTCCAAGCACATTACTTTTTACAGGTGAAAGGTTAAGAGCTGCAAAGTGGGAATCAGAAAGGCAGCTGAACAGCATCCTATTTATCATGCAGCTCTGAAGTGCAGTGGCCAAAGCAATCCATAAGGTGCCTACTCATACCTTAAAAATTTCAGCTGTGAACTTAAGATCTTCTCTCCACTGCCCTTCCATGTGTTACAGCAGAGTGGGTAAAAACTGTTAGCTCTGTAACAAGATGATTGGCAAGCAGAGCTGATTTAGGACCCCACAGGTGATAGCAACATTAAATGCTAAATGTGGTTTTATTGTCAAAGTATTGATGATCTTGGTTTCTAACTCACTAAATTAAAAAAAAAAAAAAAAAAAAAAAAAAAGGATTTTCCAGCTTTCCAACATGTTCAAGAAGGGAAGACAGACGTTGGAATTGAGAACCTGTATGGAGGTTAGGATGAATATAAAAACTCAGCGAAATGAACTTCCACTGTTGCCAGATTCACTTTATCTTCTTTCTCTTGTGTCTAAGCTTGTTCCTTAAGATGCCTCATCCCTGAAGGTGTACAAAATCAGGTTAGATGTTATTCTGAGCAGCCTGATCCAGTGCTTGATCTAGTGGTTGACAACCCTGCCCATGTCTGGGCATTGGGACGAGAGGATCTTTGAGGTCACTTCCAATGTAAGGAATTCTACAATTCTACAATTATTTGATTCTATGACAACATGAAAGGAAGCACCTTGAGAACCACTCCAAACTAATTTCAGCAAATAACCACCATGAGTCAGAATAGCAGGTGTATGACATCTGGCCCATTTGGCAGAATGGTAGCCATTACTCCAGCTCATTTGCAAGCAAATAGTTTATTTACCCACTTAATCACAAAATTCACTGAGGCTCCAAAAGCTCTGGAGCCTGGATGTATATTCTGCCTTGTTCTCCTCTAAGGAATCAATATTTTTGCAAGGACAAGTAGGCAGCAGTTAGTGCTACTGAGGCAAACGCCAGTGAAAGGCACAGACTGAGAGCTAGCAGGGAATGTAGGGAGAAGCAGCAAAGCTTCCTCCCCCTAGGCATAATCCCCATAATAGGAGGGTCAGCATTAGTGGAGATCTTGCTCAGAGGGGATTGACAAGTTGTGGAGAGCTTTCCTGGACATTTGCCGTGTTCCAAGCCAAAATCTACATCCGAACATTCTCCCTTACTTGCACGTGGAATTATAGCTAAGAATTGTCGACTGCCAACTATGCCATGTGCTTAACAGCATTTTGAATCCAGCTCACCACATTTCACATAGGCCATTAGAAAACAATGAATTTTATCTATCACTGTCCCCAGTTAAGCTTCAGCTCCCAGTCAGAGCTGAGAGTTCCTCTTTGAAATCTTTCCTTTGAGTGAATGGGACAAGCACTGGATATATGTAACAGATATATGTAATACTGGTAAATGACGGTGACTTTTGTGGCCCCTATAAAATTCATCCTGAAAATTATTATCACTAAAATTTATTTTCTACCTCAAAATCTCATCCCATATACACTCGTCTACTGATAAACCTTCTCCCATGTGTGAACATTGCTCAGATAAGTGTTTTAACAAAAATTCAGGATTGATAGGCTAAGAGGTGACCGTATATTCATAAGTAAACAGATGGCTTTTCTGCTGAAGAATTCATATCCAGAGCTGCATAACTTAGGAAGAGAAGCAGCTTTAATGATCAAACAAAATATTAGACCTGCAAAACAAATCGCTGCAAAAGCCTATTGACTTGCTTAACATTTCAGAAAGCTCACAACATAAAGCCTTGCTTTCACATCTTGCTTCTGCACTCTAATTAAGCTGATTTTCATGCTTTTCATGCTTTGCTAATGTTCATCTGTGATGTCTTTGCAATATGAAACTGAACACCTCCATGCCCAGGAAACCATCCATGCTGCGCCTGCTGAATCTGATTCCCTGTGCAGTCAATGGCCAAAACAACAGGAGTCCAAATACTGCCTTTGGCAAACAAAGCCACACTGTTGGGATTGTCTTATATTTAAAGTAAACAACATAAAGCCTGACAACATGGCAGGTCCCAGTCTATAAGTATCCTTACAAATTTCACCTCTTGAAAAGAACAAGAAAATAAAAAGAGGTATTTTTTGTACCTATCCTATTATTCTGACACACCGAAGTGCTGGCCAGGGCTCAGGTTCTGCCTCTGGGTGCACTTCAAGCCCAGAGCAGGCTCCCAGCCATGGCACTGCTGTGGCTTTGCAGGCTCTGTCTGAGATGCGTCTACATGGAGGGAGGGGATCATGCAAAAATGCTGATGCCTACAGCGTGGATTCCCAGCACTGACATGATAACCCAGTTTATACCTGTGCTTGTGATCTAAAGGAGATCCCCCTATTACTGTGCACCAATTGAGAAGACATCAATAAGAGCAAAGTTCCTTGGTTCTCTTGAATGAACTATAATTACTGTGAGGTCTAGAAAAGTAGCTCAATTAACAGAGATATACATGGGGGATCACTGTGCTACAGAACACCCTCCTTCTAATGACTTTCTACAGGAATTTCTACGCAGAGGAGATTTGAAACATATTAAATGCTGGGCAAAGGGAGCACTGCAGGTACAGCTCAGCTGCGTTATTGAATTTTGAAAGAATGAGCAATTTATATTGCTGGAACATTTAAAAAGAATTCAGGCAGAGATACTAAATGATTAATGACAGTCAATAAATGGTTGGTCAGTGGTTATGACAGCTATGAATCTACAAGGTCAACAAATCTGCTAATGTGATTGGATAGTACTGCATATTAAGTACATGCTATTACTGTTCCTTATATGCTTTTAACACCTCCTAATTTTTACTTAACCTTTTTATAACTATGTATAACAATGAACCAAATACAAATTTAAAAACAAAAAAACAAAACCAAAACCAAAAACTGGTTTCCATTGGATCTAATGTAAAAATGTAATGGTTTTGAATTTCTGCCATTCATTTCAGGCTGCAACGTCCAGAGGCCAGGATCCAGCCCAGTATTTAATATGCTAGCAAGAAAGGCAGCTGCAGAAGTCACTTGCTGTTTATGCTCTGAGGACCTTTTCAGCTTGCCTCTCTTCACCAGTTTAGTCTAAGAGAGATTTCTGTCAGCCTCTGTGTTACAGACCCTTCTATAGTCTCCCTTCAGCCCCTTCAGCCCTATGCATATTGTACCTTTCTTGCTTGTAACACAAATTTGCCCCCACTATTGCAGATTCCAGATCAATCCTACCAGAGCAACACATCTAGGTCTTCACGGATGGGAAGCATCATTCTATGGACACTGTCAGCCTTTATTTGGCTATAAAAGTGATTCACTCTTCCTGCTACATTGCTGACCTTTTCACAATTGCACCCACAGCTCACTTTGAAGCCAATAAACTCTTAAAGCAAAGACAAATAAGCCCGCCTAAGCCCGCTTCAGGATTTTCTAATTATATGTGAAATGCCTTTGCACTTCCAGCAGATCTTGGGGGTCACTGTATAATGGAGTTGACACACACGAATGCTTCTCCACAGTTCCAGAAGGGCTACAAACCATGTAGAAACAGGCTGACAGTGCCTCCGTTTATTTCTGAGTCCAGGCAGATGCAGATGCCATCTCTCAGCGAATTCAAAAGCAGATCAAATGTCAACTGGGACCAAATGTAAAAGGCTTAGGATAAGGCAAGTTATGCTAGTCTTACTGGTCAAATCCTTCCCTGAATATAACGAGGATATATGCCTAAAATATAGGGTGTGCTGTTCTCTCCGCATCTAGTCATTAACATAGCTGCATAAGCTTTACAGAGTGACTCCAAATTTACTTTTCTAAATGCATTGACAGACTGGGACAGAAGTTAGTTTTATTTTGCTTCTGGCTGTATAATTAGCTATGCCAATTTTAAAACAAAACATTCTGTTTCTTTCTATCCTGGAGTACTGTGGAAAAAGTCTAAACAGATATTCAGATAGCACAGGAAGGATGCAGAGCTGTTGGAGTGAGTCCAGAGAGGGATCATGAAGATTATCAGGGAGCTGGAGCACCTCTCCTTTAAAGAATGTTCGAAGGAGTTGGGTTTGTTCAGCCAGAAGAGGAGAAGGTTCTGGGGGAACCTCATTGTGGCCTTCCAGTACTTGAAGGAAACTTACAAGCAGGAGGGGGACTGACTTTTTACATGGTCTACAGGAGAAGGGGGGAAGGTTTTAAAGAAAAAAAGAAGTTTAAGCTAGAACGGTGAGGCACTGGCACAGGCTGCCTGGAGAAGCTGTGGATGCCCCATCCCTGGAAGCATTCAAGACCAGATTGGATGAGGCTCTGGGCAACCTGAGCTGGTGGGGGGCACCCTGTCCACTGCAGCTTGATGATTTTTAAGGTGCCATCCAACTTAAGCCATTCTGTTATTCTGTGATTGAATGCACCTGACTTCATCTCCTTCCTATGGAGGAAATCTCTGTACCAGGGATTACATTATGTTCTCAGTTCACTCTCAAGAACTGGATTTCCCTGAAGATCCCACCTGGGATGACTGGGGATTTCACTTGCTCTGTGCTGAGAGACAAAAATCTTGAGTGGCATTCCCAATGGTGCTAGACAATGTAAACCTACAGGATTTCTGTAGGACACACTCTGAGGAAAGTAAGATTTGTGTCAGTCAGTACATAGTTGAGCAAACAAAGCTGAACCAAGACTCAACCCAGGTAGATTCAAGTACTTATCTAAAGACCCTAAACTAAGCATAATGTCAGTTTCAACCCACATATTTACCAGTATCAGCAATTCTGTTTGGTTTTGATAAGCACCATAAGCACCCTATGTGCTCTGCAGCGGACAACAAAGGTAACATGGATAGACTCAGAGATACCTCCATTGTACTTCAGTTGGGGTGGTTTATGCTCAGAACACATGGTAGAAGCTCAGAGAAATCTGCCAGTGCCCAACCTGTCACTGTCTTCTCCTTTCACTGCTTTTCAACCACAAAGAACTGACAGACCCCTGAAACCAAGCAAACAGCTAGAACAAACCAACCAGAGCTTTATTATTAAAAACCTCTATCTCTGATCTGAGATCAAGATTAGATATGCATTGTCCTTGACAGTCAGGGTCTGTCTGCCCAACACAGTTCTAAATGAGATATAGGTGATATGGGGAATTAATTCATATGTTACTTCAGATTCAGATACCAACAATAAATTGTTTTGACAGACTTTGTGTCTTACCTCATTAGAAAGTGAATCAAAGGCAGATCCACGTCCACAGCTTCTCATGAAACTGATGCAGTTTCAAGAGGTCGGTCACAAAGTAATTAAATTCCACATCACAATTGAGCTAAAACAGAAACTTTTTATGCCTCTGAGCTTATTAAACTGGACATCACTCAAACACAGCAGTCTGTGGGTTTTAGATAAGTTTTAAAGACCTCTAGCAAACGCAAAAGGTACTTTTCTATGGCCCTTATTCTATATTTTCTAAGAGTGTACACAATTTTAGGACTACCTACACTGCATGAAGTCATTTTGTAAAATCCTACTGATCTAGTAAGCGTTGTACATTGATTTGCTAGGTCTTGTTTTCTGCTTAGTCCTTCGTTTTGTTCTTCCAGTAGGGTGCTGTCTTTTATACTTTATCTGACAAACTGTATATGTTTACACTAATTCAGTACTGAAAAGTAACTACATCTGAAAATTTCACCATTAGCAAGATCTGAACAGCAGAAAATGTCTGTCAAGGAAGAGCTTCAGAAGTTGCTCTAGTGCATAATCAATTTTATACAGAAGTGCTTTCCTGTCCACAGCATCCTTCTCTCTATTTTGTTGTTCTTTTTGGTTTTGGTTTTGGATTTTTCCCTATCATTCTGCAATACCCTTTTGTACTTATTTAACCTTAACCTTAGGAGGAAGTTTTTCACACAGAGGGTGGTGACGCACTGGAAAAGGTTGCCCAAGGAGGTTGTGGATACCCCATCCCTGGAGGCATTCAAGGCCAGGCTGGATGTGGTTCTGTGCAGCCTGGTCTGGTGGTTGGTGAACCTGCACATAGCAGGGGGGTTGAAACAGGATGATCCTGGTCCTTTTCAACCCAGGCCATTCTATGATTCTATAATTCTATGATTAACTTAAATGTTCAACCCTACACTTGATTGTCCTGGAGTTACACTAGTTAAAAATACAACTGAGTTTAAAAAGGCATGGACTGGGGAGAATGAGATACAAAGTGACAGCTAGAGAAAGCCATTATCCTGTCATTGAAAAAAAATTTAAACAAGTACTTCTCAAAATATGAAGTTCTGTTTGTACTGGCCTTCTTTTCCTAATGTTTGGCTTAACAGCAGCACTATTACTCATTGTCACACTGGAATGGCTAGCACTGCTCCTTAGGAAAGCATACTTTCATCATTCATCATTACAGTTCACACACATACAGGCATAGAGATGTAAGCCAACTAAAAAACAAAGCCACAAAGGAATTTAAAATATATTTTTTTAAACTTTCAAAATTTTAAGCCAAGTAACTTAAACCTACGAATTTCAGACTGCCTTTAATCAAAATTAAAGTTGCATCAGTGTGTGTTAAAGACTTATTTAGTACCCCAGAATGTCCTTATTCCTTAGTTTTTACACTTCCAAATTGTTTGCATTAAAATCAATAGAATTCAGCTCAAAATTTGTTGATTGTGGGATTTTTTTGTTTTTTCTTTAATTATTTTTTATTACAGGTAGAATACTACAGTATAAACGCTTCTTATGCAGAGAAAGGTAAGTTATTGGCATGGATTTAGTTTGACTTGGACACACCACTGAAATACTGCCTGTGGTTTGAATGCAGCCTGATACCCTCTTCAAAAGCCAATATTGCCTTGGATGAAAATCAGTTCAAGAATAAGACATACATAGGTGCATGCCGGCATGCAAGGTATTTAAAGCTTTTATTAGAGCCAAGACATTTAGTCAATAGAACCAACAGGGCCTGAAGAGTGATTCAGTCAACCAGACACAAGCTGCCCACTCTAGGGTAAACTGAATTACTCTCTAGACTGCACAAATACTGGCTGCATATCCATGGACAGCGATGGGATCATGAAACACAATGGGCTCATTTTGATTGCCTATTTGCACCTTTAACCAATTTCACTTGAGATGATTCAGGGTATCCTTCATTTACTTCTCCTTGGGGTGTCTCATTCTGCACTAACCTACTGCATCACAGTTCTGCAGTCCTATTAAGATAGAACTTTTCTTCTCTCCCTTTGGACAAAAGGCCCTAAGCTGAGTTAATTGAACCTGGAAAATAAAAGTGCATTTTTGTAACCTTTCTCTAGTGTATATGTGATATTTATACATTGATTCCAGGATACAACACCAGGATGAGATGATGTAGTGAAGAACACAACAAACAGGTGTCTCACTTCTTTGATCTTTTAAAAAGGTAGTCTTTGAAAAATAGCTTCCAGAAGTGAATGTGCTTTTGGGATTTCTGATGAAGTCTCTCCCAGTAATGGTTTTTCATTTGTTACCTTGCCTGTCTTTGCTCTTCTGTTCCTAAGGTTTGAACGACATTTATGCCAAAAGCCAAGTTCTATGCACTTAATAGAATAGTTATTAATGTTAGTTATGTCCTCTTTTCACTGATAGCCCATTAATCCCATTAATTTACATATTATCTGCGAAAGAATGATCAGCTTTGACACACAGATGACTCAGTCTCTAAGGACTGTGTGTGCTAAATAAACTTCCTCAAATTTTCAAGATTTTTGGAATGAAGACCCAGACCAATAACGACATCGTCCTGGGTCCCAATGAAATTAATGGGAATCTAGAGCAAGAGTGCTTTTGTGGATCTTGTCCAATGTGCCTGAACTCCAGTCCACTGGCCAAGGATTGAAGTTCCCATAAGAATCAGTGGAAAAGGCTTCAAGAATTGGTTTGTTGTTAAAACCTAGTATTCAGGCAGATACTCAACTGAAGTAAAATGTCTCAGTCTTGTAGAAGTCAGCAGTCCTTGAACAATCAATATGAGCAGAGAATCATCCCATTTCTTTCATTGTTTGGTCAACTGATTCAGATGTTGTGTAACAGGAGGTTGTGGTCTGTGGTCACACTGGGGGCCTGCTGGACTATTGGAGATATGAGAAAGGCAAAAGCGATGGAACAGACCCTGCACATCTTTCTCATCAGAGGGTATTTCCAAAGAAGTGGGAGGAGAGAGGGACAGAGGGGTTTGAGATACCCTCAGGTTTGCTCCAAGTATTGCTGAAATACTGCCACAGACATTAGGTAGAAGTGGATCAGTAAATGAGAAGCTATTAATTCAGCTAAAATAGAGTGCTGAGATATAGCATGCCTCCCCATCAGTTTCCATGCAGAACATTAGGTAATCAGCTTTTGAATATTTTATTTTGCCATGAATTTCAAACATTTTTCTGATGCACTGAAATGTGCCAGGGACTGTGGCTTTTGATATGTAAGCCAAAACCCAATAATCTGTTGACCTGTCAAATAAGATATTCCTAGTGTTTAATAATAATCTTTAAAATCCTGTAGAAGTAAATTTAGAAATTATTTCTGCTAAACAGACAGTAGTAGCTAACTTAAATCCCTCACTTAAGGCCTATGTGGGGGAGGGTAAGAGATAAGACCAAAGCCAACATGTCCTTTGAGCAATGTGATCAAAGTACATGAGATACTTCAACAGAAATGCTGTAGCTGTCAAACTTCTGATGCTATCCTAATGCGTTCATAGCGCACCACTGAAGAGACTACTGAAGCATTTTCTCTCTTTAAAACACCAGCTTCTCATAAAATACACTTGTGAGACTCAAACTTCAGAAATATCCATTGAAGTCTTATTGGTTGATTTTAAGAGACTTTGGATCAGATTGCTAATAGCACGACTGGCCCATTAGTTTTATATTTTTAGAAGGAGTATATGTGTGTGTTACCAGCCCAGTTGATAACAATTTAATCTTGTGTATTAAGTGCATGCAGACATGTTCAGAGCAGTCAGAACTTGTTGACAACAGTGACAAGCCATACCAGCACTCCAGAGACTAATGGCATTTTTTCAGACGAGCTGTAGGATAGATGAACTGGAAAAAGTCTCTTGAACTGTCTATCCCATCACTTAATGTATTTATCTGTATGTAAATACATAAACAATGTGATGGTGACAGTCCTCTTTGTCTCCCGTGAACAAATTCTTATTTTAAATATTTTTTTTAATAAGATCTGAACTTGGTTCCGAAGTCTTTTGAAAGCCAATACTAATAGGTGGCAGAATAATAATATGAGTTTTACGAGTTCTCTGTAAAGGAGTATGGGCCTTAGATAACAGTCCCCATCATTGCTGACACCGAAAACACAAAAAAAATGGTCCTACTGAATAGGGAATAAGGAAAGGGAATTTATAATATACAATATAAGTTTGATTACTAGAAAGAGAATGGCCATGTTTTACATCTCAATCTTGGTTAGCAAACAAATTAAAACAACCTTCCTAAACAGAAGAAAATAACATTATAAATTATGTGAATTTAAATTTAATTAATCAAGGTGGAATTATTACTAAAACCCCATCCCTGTGCGACTAGCAGAGATTTAGATTGAGTTGCATTTGTGCTGGGGAAGTGCTTGTGGTTTGCATTTTCTGAATAAATAGGAAAATAAGAGGTTCCTGAGGGATGCAATGGTGGCCAAGAATTAATGCCCCTGTACAAGAAATGCAAATCGAATCCTAAGCCAAGAGTTTGGACCAGTGCAATGCTGCCTCCTGTCAAATGCAATAAAGGCTAGAAAGAAAAAAATCCTGAAATTGCTCAAATTTGAAATAGATTTAGTTTTGAGATCTCTAGTGTGTCCAAGAGTGCCTGATAATAGCTTGATTTGAGGAAGACAACCTAAGCCAAAGGAAAGATATTTGAAGTTTATTCTTTGTCTTGTTTGGTTCCCTTGGCTTTCAAATATACATATGATATGAAGACAGCACCATTCCCTAAAGCTGCTGAAAGCACAACCACATTGTTTCTTTCAGCATATCAGAACTGTTACAGAATCACAGAATCACATGGATTGGAAAGGACTTCTAGAGATCATGGATCCAATCGCCCCGCTAATGTAAATTCCGCAGAAAAGTGTCCAGGGAGATTTTGAATCTCCAAAGAAGGAGACTCCACAGCCCCTGTTGGCAGCTTTTTTTTAGTGCTCTGTCACCCTTACAGTAAAAATTGTTGCTCATGTTCATATGGAACTTCTTGTGCTTCAGTTTGTCCCCAGTGCTCCTTGTTCTGCCAGTGGGTACCACTTAGAAGAGTCTGGCCCCATTATCTTGATTCCCAAGTAAACACTGTAAGATCTGGAAAAACATGGGCAGACTGGGAAAAAAAGACTGCAGAGGCACATCACAGGGAGGAGCAGATGGTTTTATCTGCTTCTAATTAATTATAATTTTTAAAATACATACTTTCTCTTACAACTACAGCTGCAAGCAAAATTAAACAACTGGGGAATATAGACAGTAGCAGAAGAGTAACATAGGAAATTGCAATCCAACCCAGTTAAAGATATCTGACCTGGTTAAGTCACAACTTAAAAAGGTGACCTTAGAAGAACCATGGTGTTAGAGAACTACTTTAGTGGGTGGCAACCTGAGGGGATGTCAAAATCAAGTTCCTGCTCAAAGCACTGAAATCAGAGTAGGGACATTGTCTGGCTGAGTCTTTTGAGTCTTGGAAACCTTCAAGCACAGAGATCACAGAAGCTCTCTGTGCAACCTGTTTCAGTGCTTAATACTTTCCATAAAACAAAACTAACCAACCAAATAAACAAAATAAAGCAAAAAAAAAAAAAGTGTGAATGGAATTTCAGTTGCTCCAATGTATGACCACTGTCTGTTTTTCCTCCACTGTGCAGCTCAATAAATAGCTTGCCTTGTCTACTTGATAATTTCTTCTTAGGTACTGGAAGTGAGGGCTGCTAATAGTTCTTCTTAAATCCCTTCTTCTCAATAGTTCTTCTCAAATCCCATCCCTTTTCCGAGCTGAATAAGCTCTGTTCCATCAGCCTCTCCCCACTGGGCAAGGGCTTGAAACCCCTGTAATCTCACTGACTTTACACAGTGCTTACTTCAGCATCTTTCCTGTACTCAATCCCAGATGTGGGCACAGCACACTAGACAGCATTCAACGATTTCCAGGCAAAGGGGAATAATCATGTCCCTCAATCTACCTGCTACACCCTGTATGTTGCAAATTTCATTCCTGCCAACTCTGACTCTTGCTCAGCCTACTGTCCAGCAAGTCTTCCATGACCAGATGTTTATTTTTTCAATTGTTGCACACATTCACTCTCACAGAAGCTATACTTGATCAGAAATATAGCCAGCATCTGATTTCATCACTCCAGGGAGCATAAGATAAGTTTAACAATTGCCACTGGGAACATAATATGCACTTCCAAAGCTTTGGTAAGTGAAGGAAAACAAAAGATACACAAGATCTATACCACAAATATCTCTCATTACTGTCACCTACCTGGCCCAGTAAAAGTGATTCTATCTGCAGAGAAATTCCTTGATTCTTTCCTCTGAACAGTGATAACCTCAACTCACAGTTTATCAGGACCTGTGAGTCATCTGAGCACATTTTTTCTGCTACTCAGCACTTTACTACACCTTATTACTCAGCACCTGGCAATGCCCTTAAGTTGTACCAGGTGAGATTCAGGTCAGATACTAGGAAAAATTTCTTCTCAGAAAGAGTAGCGAGGTATTGTAATTGGTTGCCCAGGGAAGTGGTAGAGTCACCATCCCTGGAGGTGTTCAAGAAACATGGATATGTGTCATGGAGGAACATGGTTTAGTGGGCGTGGTGAGGATGGGTTGATGGTTGGACTTAATGATCACAGAGTTTATTACCAATCTTAATAGTTGTATGATTCTGCTAAGAGGTATCAGTTTAAAGAGAGACAGAACCCAAAGGAATGGCATGGAGCTGCATCAGGGAATGGTTCATTAGTAAGAGGGTGGCTAGCACTGGAACAGCTTGTCTAGAAACAGCTTCTTCCTGAAAATTCTTCTTCCTGTAAATGCTGCTGATGTACTGAGTGCATCCAAAATAACAGCAATTTTTATGAAGGTCAACAGTCAAGCACACAAATGCGGACAGTTTCTGTGAGGCTGATGTTGCCAAGGAAGTTGTTCATTTAATCTGTAATAAGAGACTGGCTATGCTAGCTCAGATCATGTGGGTAAATAGAGAACAAGAGGTTTATATTGCATTTGTGTTTGGTAAGGACAGAGGGAGCATGGCCATATGCAAGTAATGAGATGAGGGACTGCATTCATGATTTGAAAACTATAGAGAATGAGAAGAACTCAGTCAGTATGTTGGGTTAAAGACAATTTACTAAGGGCTTATTCATGTCACAAGATGAGGTTCCCATGACACAACTGTGAAAAATGCTCAGGAGAACCAAAATACACAACATGTCATAAAAAGATGAGTAAAAGCAGTAGGAAACAGGTTCCTTCCAGCTCAACCAGGGGAAATGCTTCAGCTGCAACTCTGGCATTTTTGATCAGCATTTTATTCCTGCTTTGAGTCAGAGAGCAAGCAGACAGGTGCATCTGGCCCACGCTGCTTCCAGAGAACCACCATGATTCACCACTTGGGAACAACCAGCACCTTGTGCCTCTCAGATATATGCAGTAGGTAAATCTAAATGTTAAAAGCCCCATAAAATCCACGTATTTTTCAACATCTTTGTACTCATTCCTGGATTTATGTTTTATAGATGTTCCTTCTGATCCTCCCCAGAAGGTATCAGCCAGATGGATGCTGTGGATTTGGGTAATGTCAGAAACTATTTACATCTGACCTACAGAAGCCCTGATGCAAAGTGCAGGGAAGTCATTGACAGTCTTTTCCTCTCTTTCTGTAGTGTTAGACTGGGTTTGTGAAATTAAAACATAGAATGGGAGAGAGTACAGGTGGTTTTCTGAGAATGCAAAATATGTTTCTTTAACCTTTGTATTTCTAGAGGTAGTTGAACCTGTTCTTTCAATCTCAAATAATGTTTTCATGCCAGAAAGTGAGATTCACAGTCACTCTTGTACACATCCCAAGGAAAATATACAAACCCTGGGCAGTGAAATATTAGTCACAAACATTAACATCTCCATTGGCATAATAATTGGCTACAGCAGCAGCAGATTTCCTCTAGGGCTGAAGAAAGCGCTTTGTTGCTCTGATTAGGAACCACATCAGTTTCTTTGGACAAATTAACAGCAACATACACACAGGGAAGAGAGAAGAAAAGTAAAGATAATAATTTCTAATTTCTAATTTTGATGTGAGCTCTTGTAAATATGCTCACAGTAGGAGAAAGACACAACACACATTCAGGCCACCTGGAGACTCAGCAAACTTATGTCAGTGTGGTGCTCTTTACAGCTATTCAGCTGCCTTTTTAGTGCTCAGTTTGCATCCAAGTGTTCCATGAGCATGATCCTTTAAAAGCACGTTTGGAAGAAATAGGATAGAGAGAAAGTAATGGTAGAAAGGGAAGGAAGCTAAAGAAAGAATACCCCTATTTCTAGATGTGTTCAAGCTTTAGAAGAAAACCAGACAAAGACCAACCTTGGATGATTCCCTCAGATTCATCCATTCCTGCATTTTTAAATATGCTGTTTATTATGCGAATGTCTGAATGAGATGGACAAGGAAAAGTATAAGAGAAACAGAAATAAGGAGATACGTCAATAAACACATTCAATTTGCAAGTGAAATTATCCCCACATACAGGCACCAAGTGCCTTGCAGATGTAATTGGAGATCTGAAAGTCAAATTGTGACCTTTCCGTCTCCTTCCCTTTCACCAAGAATAATGATATCTGTGATCAGAATGTAGCTGATTTGGCTTGGGTTTTTTTGTTGGCTTGTTGGTTGTGGGGTTTTGTTGTTGTTGTTGTTGTTGTTGTTGTTTTTATTTTTGTTTGTTTGTTTTTGGTAGTAATCCACGAGACGGAATATCATCACCTCCCTCATCTAGAGATGCGTTCACTCTCTGAAAGTCAGATTCTGCGTGTGGCAGACAAGAAACGTGCCTGAATCACATAGAAAAGCCAGATAAAATGACTCACTACGTGCTATTTTCACCTAGATCTCTGGGCTTTTCTTTTCTTTTTAGAGTTAATTTTTGGATGATTTGTGTTCAGCTCCACTACAAGATAGTTCAGAAAGGCAACATAGCTCAATTTAGAGATTCAGCTGAATTTTTGCCCCATGACTGATTCAAGAATATGTCACTGTATGGGAACTGTTGAATCACAGCCTGAATCTCTGATTGATCACCTGAGGTGAGCCATGAGTCAGCCACAGGAGCACAGGTGAAAGCAATTCACCTGTGCTGCTGGAAGGGGGTGGAGCCTGGCTCCATCTCTCCTAGACCCATTTAAGAGCTGACTACCAGTGGGTAAGGATCTCTTCTGGAGATCTACTCTGCTGGAGTTTTGTAAGCGGGCCCAGGATATGGGTAAGCATTCTGTCTTTCTGCTTTGGTGTAATAACTGCATAGCTAAGCTCTCTAGCACATCTCATAACTATAACATCTGTACATCTGTTGATTGTACAGTCACCTAGCAAAGTGAGAAGATGGACAGCTGTCTGATTAACTTTGTTCTGTTATGTGAATTCACTGCTGAATGCGCTGACATACACTTGCTACAGCAACATCTTTCTATCTATTACTTAAATGGAAACTTTAAGAAAGACAAAAATTTCTCTAGGTGACCTAATAAGTATTCTTCAAATGCAGGCTCTATGAATCTAAGGTAAAGCTACTAGTCAGAGAGAAAAAAAAAAAAATTACTGAAATGAAAAGAGGGCAAAGCAGGTCAAAAGAAATAATAGAATTATCTCAGTGCTGCTTATAATGTGTTCTAATAATAAATTAATCAACTGCATGATAAAAATCTACAGGGAAAGCTGTTAACACAAGTGAGGCAAAATCTGACTTTGAACATCTTTCACAAAACAGTTTCCTAGGTTAGTATGTAGGTCAACTGATACACACTGAAGCTCCCAAGTTTGACTAGAAAGCAAAATGCATCATATGCCAACTCTAGACTATTTAGTCAATAATCCATGAATGTAGTGAAGTTATGCTTGATTTATAGCTACAGACATTTGGAGACATTATTTTTCTGTCATTGGAAGCATGGTATATAGCTCACAAGAAGTAAAAGGAAAACAAAAACAAAGACCTTTCTCTGAAACAATGTCTACAATGAGAGTGAAAGGCTGTAGAACTTCTTGCAATGCTTAACTGCACAAGCAAAAGAGTTGTGTCTAGATCTTATACATAGACCATGACATCCTAAAGTCTGAATTCTGAGAGCTGTCAAACATCTGGCTTCTCAGTTTGGTTTGATGATTACTTAACACTCAGGAAAACCCATACACTATTCTTCAAAAGCAGTAAACCAGAAGATTTGTTTGGGCAGTAGGTAAGGATAAAAAGGTTGGTTGTATAGCTAGTAGGATAAAATAAAATGTATAAAGTAATGCTTCATTAAAATATTTTTAAAAGTTTTTTTTTAAAAGTAAGAAAACTAATATAAAATAAAGCTAAATAAAGAATCCCAAGTTGAATACTAATAAATAATTGCATCCATTATTGATTTCTGCTCTTCAGCCAACTGTAGAACATGTGTTTTTCAAATCTGAGAGGGGGTAAGAAAGCCACATACTTGATAATTTAGGTAGCTGTCTTAGTTTCATCTGTGACTGAGTTGTTTTCTTCAGAGTGTTGGGTATGATCCTATGTTTTGGTTCTAGGAGAAAATCAATGTAGTTAACACACTGCTAAGCAGTGTTGTACAGAGCTGAGACTGTTCCAGCTTCTCAGCTCGTACTAATGAAAGGTTGGGAGAAGACAGGATCAGGACAGCTGACTTAAACTCGCCAAGGGGATATTCCATACCATATGACATCGACAGAAGGAAAGTTTTGAAGGGAGTGGGAGTTCATCTTGTTCACTTCTGCTCACTGGGGGAATAGCTCCAATAGGCATTGGCTGTTTTTGGTGAGCAATTGCTTGTGCATTGCTTGTTATATACATTCATATATATATGTATTTAGTCATAACTATTCTTCTTTTTCTTTCTCTATCTTAGAAAATAGTTTTATGTCAACCCATGAGTTCTACTTTCTTTTATTTGATTCCCTCCCCCAACCCACTGGGAATGTGGGGAGTGAGCAAACAATTGTTTGATCCTTAGCCACCTGCCAGGTAAAACCACAAGAGCAGCTAAACTGGCCTATATACCCATTTGAGTTCATTGCCATCTTCAAGGGAATCTAGTTCTAGACTCAGTCCAAATTTACATATCAACAGATACAATTAGAAAAACTTCAGAAAGTTGATTTTTATGTGAGTCCTCAGTCAAATTGCTTACATCCCTTCCAATTAATTCTACATGGAGAAGCATAAAAAGCTGAACTTGAAATGTTTTTGAGGGGTCATCTAGTACACATTCATGCACAAAATTCACTCTTATCTAAATCTCTTCCGATTACAGCAATCACCAAAATCATATATTATTTGTATGTGTCAGCTTCTTGGCAAAATGTAAGCAAGTGAAAAAAGAGCAATCTTTTCTTTGAGCTAGACTTTGGAATTGAAACCCTTAATATTCTGCTCACATTAGACTATTTTATTTTTCTAATGTAATCTTCCTAAGGTCCTCACCTTCAGCTGAGTTTAAAATATGAAATCAACATATTCACTGAATTTAAAACTTCTTACTGAAATGTCTTATGCTCATTTCTCCTCACTTCATAACATGGAAGTGTATCATGTCAACACCCTAAATATACCGCAAAGTTTCTAAACAATAGCAAACTTGGTGAAGATCTAATAGAATCAGTATATGGCATTATTGAGGCTGCTGAACATGAGAGATGGGGCAGAATAGAAAACAGTGTATGTAGACTTTGCATATTAATCCTTTCATTTCTATCTTCACTTCCCACTGGAAGAAAAGACAGATTTCTGCAGTAGGTCTTGATATGAACTTACAGTCAAGACAAAAAAAGTCTGCAGGTACCAAAACAATGAGTATTCATTCACTAGGTTTGCAAGCAAACTGTATTTTTAACCTGAAACGAGCATCTATATGGACTAAACAAAGGAGTTTTTGCTGATATCTTCTTGGAGAAAAAAACAACAGAGGAAAAAAGAAAAATGAAAGAAAAAAGAAAAAAACTTTTTGAAATGAATATACTTGCAATCCAAATTATCATAGTCTCCCTTGTATACATTGCTATTTCAATCAACATCAATGACTGTATTTCCTTTCAAACAAAATGGCTGTTGGTAAGACATTAGATTCCCTGCAGTACAAATGTCCTAGTTTTTAACTAGAAAATCTGCTGTTTTGCACTTGTCCTAGGGCAGCCAAAAATCTACTTGCTAATAGTCTTAGCTCCTACTGTGTCTGCCCTATTTTCTGATACCTTGGTATGCAATTATCTATCATGATTTCAAAGGAGCAACATTACTAGCCATCCTACATGTCTACACAATATGCTAGCATCATATCCTGAGACTGAGATTTCCTTAAGAGTATTAAATTAATCTATACATTACAGCCAATTCTTGGAATCATATTTGAAATCATTTCTATTTTGAAGGTTTTCCTTTGGTCACACATCCTAATCCTATGTGATTAAAAAGGATATTTTTTTCCTGCATTTCCAAGCCCCTGCACAAAAGCAAACTTCATAGGCAGATTTAGGCAACCTGTAGTTTTAAGATCAAGAAATAATGAATATTCAAGAAATATTTTTAGAAAAGACTGTGCAAAAAGGGTGAGCTGTAGTGTGGTTCTACACTGGAAATATGAGATGTTTCCACAAAAAATAAGATAGAATCATACAATCACTCAGGTTGGAGAAGACCTTAAAGATCATTGGGTCCAACCATGACCTAACCTTACTGCTCTAACAAACCTTTGCTAAATCATGTCACTGAGCACCACATCCAAACGGCTTTTAAACACATCCAGGGATGGTGACTCAACCACCTCCCTGGATGTGCCATATTATTTTTCATAACATTACCAACTTCTGTGAAAGTTTGGTGGCCACCCTATTTTCAAAAATTAATCAAACTGAACAGCTTCTGATGTCAACTGTGATGTGATGTCTGCCTGCTTAACTGAATGAGAGGTGCATGACTGTCTAGGAAATCTGCAAATAGACTCACTTGACATCTCTTTGCAGAAATACATTTCACACTCCTCACTCCTTGCCCAGCATATGTGCAGCACTCTCTTCAGGCTTTCTAATATTGCTGCCTGCTCTGGAAGCCTTGTCTGTCTGTTGCTCTACTCTGAATTTTAAATATGAGGCAACCATGACAAAGCATAGCAAGATCAGTCTTGCCAAAGTCAAAAGAGTTAATATATACCTGAGACTGTGTTACTATGAGATTCGATGTGACATGTGAAGTTCAAAAAAGACTATATAAAGCACCGGGATGCCATTGTATAGAACAGTATGAGCCTTTGTTTCAGCCTTCATCAGGTTTAATTCTCAAATCTATACTCCAATATTCCTACTTTTCTTACCTGTATGTCAAAGGCTAGATGTGGCACTGAGAGACACAGTTTAGTGGGCATGGTAGTAATGGGTCGATGGTTGGACTAGAAGATCTTAGTTGTCTCTTCCAGCCTTAACGATTCTGTGATTTTATGATTCAATAAATATATGTATTACCTCATATAGTATGTACACAGTAATTCTACCTAGCTGTTTGTTTTTTGGTTTTTGTTTTTTTAATTCTTCACAAGAACTGGCCAAGATTCTGTTTATGGAAGCGACATGGATGAAATAAACCCTGCTTAGCATGATGTTGGGAGGCACTGGATATGGTTTCTTGAGTCTCTAGCCCAAGCTCCGATTAGTGCAACCAACAGACTGCACACCCACTGAGAACAGTCAGAGAACACAACAGTGCACTATGGCTCCTGCTCCCTTCCACAGCCTGACAACAGAGAGACAAGAGCTCTAGCTAGCCTGGCACAACAGCTATTGGGAAGTTTGGCATGCTGCTCTGATGAGCAGACTGTGTGGGAGCATCTGCCCCTGAACGCAGAAGAGAAGAAACAAGAATGAGAGCGATGCAGAAGGGCTCTTGGACAGCCCAAAGAATCCTACTGATGCAAGCACAGGCATTAACAAAGGGTCATTCTGCTCCATCCCCTGTAATCCAATCAGCTAATATCCCTTTTTAATTAACTACAATCAAGTTAGCATAATGAGTGCCTTTGCTGTTTACCAGCTTCATCTGTCCTCTTCCATTCTTGTATTTAAATCTGTGCAGTCATGGCTGGTTTTTAATGATAAATGCAAAGTAGCTTGATTGAGGATTGTCCCAACCTTCCCATTAACCTCTGGGGCACCAGGATGCACCCACAAACTGTTAGGCACTGAAAGAGAATATCCTGCTACTCCTATTCCTTGTCAACGTTTTGCCCTCTAGAAAACAACCTCTACGTCTGTGGAGGAATATTCATGTACTGTCAACAGTGATCCAGCATCAGCTGTGCTCAGCCCTATACTTGAGCACAAGAAAAATGTGAAATATGGAGGACGTTGAAGGAGTATGCAGGCATAGGAGGGGCTGTCCTTGGAATGTAGCATGTCAACTATGTTTATTTTTACAGGAAAGGCGTTAAAATACACAAAATATCTCAAAGACTAAAGGGGCATTCATAGCAATACTCAAAGTCCATTTTTTAATAATTTGCTGTGGATCTTCTCATTAATGCTACAGAATAATTCTTTCATTTCACAGCTACTGATTCTTTGTCAGATTAATGCACAGACTGCTTTTTTATTGTTCGGCTGCTGCTAATTGGTGTATATTGTAGGAAAAGAAATATCAGTGCAAGGCTGGCTTAGAAATGCAAAATAACTGGGTTATTATCCTATTTTACAGTGAGACTTCTTTTAATAGCCACTCATTTCTGCTGTTCAAGCAGCCCCTGTGAAAAGGGATTTTGTCCTTCAGCCAGAATAAAAGACATCTTGATGCTAAAAATAAAAGAAACGGGAATCACTCACTGGAGCTGGAATCCTCCCCTGCAAGAAGGCTGTGACAGCACTCAGGCTGGCAGAGGAGTGTCGTGATGAAACAAAGGCAGCAACAGCCCTGAGACATCACCCTGCAGAGCAGGAGGAAAATATTCATAAGGGTCTCAATTAGAAACCACCCAGTGATGCTGTCTCTAATGCCAGGCTCACTTATAATAAAGCAAACCTTCCCATCAGCTTGACCACACTTAGCCAAAGATTATCTAATTACCCAAATAAATCAGGATGGCCAAATCAGGTTCTGTGGATTAAAATGGAAGTTAATTAAAGAAAAAATAAAATAAAATAAAAAAATTAAAAAAAAAATTGCCAGTCTCTTTCCTTTATTCACTTCTATACATTTTCCTTGGTTTTTTTTTTTTTTTTTTTTTTTTTTTTGTTTTGTTTTTTTGTTTTTTTTCTTTCTTTCTTTCCCTGAGCCTGCATGTATCCGCTGTTGAGATCAATCAGAGGGACCCATGACTTCAGCTGAGTAGTACTGGTGTTCAGTCTCTCCTGATCCAGCACATATAAAATTGAATGCCTACATTGTAAGAAATGTTCACCTAAAGACAGTTTGTATCTGCACTCAAAGATGATGATTGAAATGGGAGATTTCTCCATGTAAAGCATTAGCTTCCCAAAACCCAGCTAAGCAAGCTACTTTATGTCACATACCAGCCCAGCTACCGTTAAAATGCACAGCTCCTCAGATACAGGATGATAGGAAAATGTAACATCAGACAGTTCTCTCTCTTCAGCCTTGTTCCTTTGCCTACACTGCCCAGGAGCCAACCTGCAAAGGGACAAAGTCTGAAGCTGCCCACTCTCTCTTCTTATCTTGTGCACAGTCCTCCCATTCGTCAGCCTTTATCCTAACCAGCCAGCCCAGTGCATTTAAGTGCACATCAGTCAGTTTATATTAGGTCGCATCTGAGGGATTCTATAAGCACAAGATAATGACACCAGATCCACTGGCATTCTCAGGGGGCAGGGGGAAAGGGCATGGGTCAGCTACCCCAGGGCCAGGTACTTTATGTGCTGGCTGGCACTGCAGCATAAATAGCAGACACATCACTCAGAAGACTGCCTCCAGCATGTCAGTGACATGAGACTTTAAAAGGCCTAGATACCTCTAACCAGGCTGCTCTAAAAGACAAAATGAGGGCACATGCAATGAACCCAGCTGCCAGGTCTATCTGCAGCATTGAGAGCAAAGACGTTGCTCAGCTAGCTTTCACTCTCACCACGAGACTGGGGATAGGCAAAGAATCACCAGTTCCAGAGAGACCTTCCATAAAAGCACATCACTTGTAATATCTTTGACCTTTACTGTAGAATGGCCTGAGTTGGAAGGAACCTCAAAGACCATCCAGTTCCAGCCTCCCTATCACAGGCAACTGCCAGCCACTGAATGAGGCTGCCCAGGGCCCTATCCATCCTGGCCTTGAACACCTCCAGGATGGAACATCCACAGTCTCTCTGGGCAGCACCCTACCTCCCTGTGAAAAAATTTCTCCCGATATTGAATCTAAATCTCCCTTCTTTTAGTTTAAAACCATTCCCCTTCTTCTGTCACTACTGTGTGATTAAAAAGAGGTCTCCGCTGCTACTGCAGAGTTAGTGAAAGACTCTCACTGCCATAACTGCATAGTAATGACAATACATCCCTTCCTGTCTTCGAGGATTAACTGTAAAACATGGGGAAGTTGTAACTCAACATTCCAGTGACACCTACAAGTATCTTACTGTTAGTCCTGAACAGTGCAGTGCCGTGATGCTCTGGAATGTTTTTTGCCTCTTAACAGTAACAGCAACCTACAGATTATGGGCCTGATTCTTTCCATCTCCACTTGATTCTAAAATCAGGTTTGACATGAGCACTGCTGTCTGTTTGTGGTGTTTTTTTTCTCGGCTACTACAGAGATAACAGTTCAGATAAAACACTGCCAAAGTAACTCTAAAAGCATGGAGAGGCCTGAATGGAAATATATTAGGGCTGATAAGAGTCCCACTGAAGGCAGAAAGGAGCACAGAGAAAGGAACAATCTGGATCCACAAGAAAAAATGTCTCCATTTTAGTGAGGTCTGCTTTTCTGGGTTCTTCTCTAAAGAACACTTATGTTCCCTAATTCCTTTCTTGGCAATTCATCCATACACTGGTATGCTGCTAGAACACTGCAGGAACACAAATTTCCATGATGCAAGTTGCTTATTTTTCCTTAGTCCTTCTCTTTGTTTGTTTAACTTTGTCAATATGCTTCCCATGGCAATCTCAGCTTTGATGACAGAATTATTAACAGTGGTGAAGGCTGATGGGGAATCTCAAACAGAGTAAACACAAACACATACTGGTGTAGTGCAGTGTTTGTTATTGCATGTGTCATGGTAAAGCTTTATGAAAAGGAAAAGAAATGTTGCACTTCTTATAAAGTTAGTCTCTTGGGAAGCAAACCATTCTATCAAGAAGCAATAGGGGGATATTCTAAATGAGCTTTTAAGCTCTCTAATGAATTGATTTTTATTACCACTCATGGGCAGAAAGGTATGTGATACAATAGCAAATTTTCAGGTCAAAGCAATCTAAAGTCAAGAAATTACCACAAATGGAATGGCTATTTTATCATCTGTTCCTTTGTATTCTACATCCCTTCTTCATGGATACTATGAAAATCCTTAAATACATAATCACACGCTACTTTTCCCACTGGGTCCCCACCTCATTCATTGCACATAAGACATGACGTGCACCAACCAGGCAGCTATTTAATACTCCAGATTAATGTCACTTTTTAATGATAAGTCTGTATAATTTTTGTCATGACTCATTCAATCTTTGCGTAGTTTCAATTCATTATTCACTTTTTTCAGAGTGCATCATTATTATCCTTATCTGCTTCAAGAGGGACTTATGAAGATAAGTTTCAAGAGTATTATTGTCCCTATTTTAAATAGGAGGTGCTGGGACTGAGAGATATGCTGTTAGACACACTATTAGATTTGAGAGCCTAGTTTATTGAGCCAGCTCATTGACCTTTCTGAATACTTGACATTTCTGTAGCATTTTTATTCACAATTTGTTTCATGGACACTCGTGGACAAAATATTTGTCAAAAAGAAAATGCACTCATGTGAGGAATCAGACCTCTCAAACAGGGATGGTGATGGACAACTCCATTGTGCATTGTGCCTTGCAAGAACACCTTTGGCTTGGATTGGTAAGGATTTTATGTTTACTCCTATTATTCTGTCTGGTCAGTTGTCCTGTGACCACTCCAGCACACACATAATTCATCATTATTGCTGTATCATAACTGCATATAAAACATTTATCATATAACACAACTACACTACATAAACTGTTCATACAACCAATTCTGCACCTGATAGAATAAGTTCCATGGACAATTTACAAATGTCTTATCTAAGCACAATTTTATCACTGCTGGGAATCTCTTGCCTGGTCATTCCACCCAGGATGTTAAGAAACACATCTAAGCATATAAGTTAAATCTAGTTAGAGCAGAAGCTACCAGGGGAGGTTTAACTAACAACCATTTTCAAGTACATTCACTGTACAAAAATCATCCATTACCTTATTTTTACAAATGACTAGCCAAAATTCCTGAACTATTTGGAAAATAAATGATTTACGTACAGTGGGTGTGAACACACAGGCTACATCATAATTACAGTTAAAGAACAACTCCATTCTTACACATTTAACCCATCAGTAACTTCAGCTCCATAAATCTTACCACCAGTTCTCACTGACTTCACTTAGAGCTATCACTCTTCGACCTTTCTTCAGATGAACCTCAAGTCTCGTGTGTTGCACATCCCAAGGAAGAAGACCGGTTTGGGAAAGGTGTGATTTATCAGTTTTAAATCAAGTATTGTGTTAGGGCTGAATCAAAATCTGCTATGAGCATGAGCAGTTCTCTGGTTAACCATGTGATCTTGTCCCCTACCTTATTCACTGTACAACTAGAAGCCTTCAGATCTTCACAGTCTTAATATCCATCCTCTTCAAGGGCAAGACAGAGCTCTTTTCCCCTTTTCCTCCACACAATCTTGGTATCAAAATGAGAGACTCTTAGAACATTAGCCACCATCTTTCTGTTCCTGAGCACTTGCAAACAAATCCTAGTGTTAAGGATCAAAAACCTAAGGGACACATGCCTCCAGATCTGTGACTTGGTGCTTGTTCAGTAGCTTGGTGACAGGCTGAATGTAGAGCCTTACAACATAGCAGAAGAAGCAGAGAATGGAATAAGATTAGCATAGTCAGAAATGTAGAATTCATGCTCACAGACTCCAGGAGTACCACAGAAAATAAGATCTCAGATCTTTGACAGGTTCAGACAATTTTTCACAAAGATGAAACACCCAAACAAGAGATTAAAACCACAGCTGACGTGAGTTTTAAGGTAGAACCCCGTTCTCTGATATACTTCTTTAGAAAGTTCTCAGGGTGCAATATATAAAAGCATCACCTCTTAATCCTCAGATTTGCAGCTGAGAAGGGCAAAACTCCATATAAGTTCACTCAGGAGAAAAGAAAATTTAACACTTGAATGCTTTCTCACCTTTGCCTATAGATAACTGGATGGAGTGAAAGCTGGGATCATTACAAAGCATTTGTCTGAGCGTGGAGAAATTTCAGCTCAAGTCCCTGCTTACCCACAGCTTTCCCTTTAAGACTTTGAGAAATCCCATAAGCACAGGGCTTCAAAGTTATTTAAGAATTTGCTTACAGTTTAAATGCCAACTTTCACCTGGATCCCATTTAACTGAGATATCTTTGAAGATCAAGGCATTACCCACACTGGTTCAGTTCCTCATCTGTAAGATAAAGGCGGTATTCCCTGGCCTTATGTCAAGATAAGAAAGATGAATGATATTTGGTAATATTCTTGGCAAATTAATGGTCAGACAGGTGTCTGAAGAATTTCTGCATGTTATTCTTATCATTTCTACAAGCACTCTAATTTACCTGTGTGTACACTGCCTTGGATGGTTGGGTATAGTAAAAAAAAAATAAAGCAAATGCAATATGACAGTTAAATGAAGAACCCTTCATTCTTTGTGAAATAACAGGGTGGTGTGGTTCATGGAAAGCTGCTTGCTGCTGCCCACACAGTCTGCTTTTCCCATGCTTATAACAAGGATGGAAGGGAACACTTTACCACACCTGCACTGTGGTAAAAGAGATGTTAGCAGTATGCGGGATCGTAGAGCCCAGAGGACATATAGAAGAGGTAAATATGGTTCATGATGCCCTGTTCCAGCAGTGGAGCAAAGGTTACTTGGATGTCTGGACTTCTGAGAATGCAGTAGGAAATTTGGGGTTTGCATTAGCCAAACACACATACAGCCTTTCTGCTCCTTTCCCCATTATTCAGTCTGCCATGCACCTTTGGATAAAAAGATATTTTGCTTTGAAGAAGCTGACAAAGGAAGAAGAGATTATTTGGGTACCAAATGACAAAAGACTGTGACTGACAAGTGTATTTCTACAGAGGCTGCCTCTGACAGGGAAAGATGTTGTGATGGAAACATCATGAACCCAGACCTGATTTTTGCAGATGAGCAGGAGTGAAGGGTGAGCTACACTTATCCCTCTTAGCCAAAAGCAAGCCCCACACACCATGTAAAATTTAAATAAAAGTGTCTGAATGTGGCATTTGCTACATGACCTTATCTTTTTCCATGTCAATATTTTTCTTCTGTAGGTCTAGGCTTTTCTTGTTGGACTCAGTGATCCTTATAGATCTGTCCCAAATTAGGATATTCTATGATGATTCTATGATTATTATTTTGTGATTACAGCTGTTCTGAATTGTGGCAATGTCTTGTTCCTGCAGCTGTCTAGCATGGAGTCAGGTATTATTTTAATTAACAGCAGTGATAGTTGTAACTACCAAAAGGAGTGAAGGCCAGCTAAGGGTATCATTTAGCATTAAAATAAATTAGATGTCAAGAAATGGGACCATAAGTACGTAATACTTTACGGACAGATGCTACTATGCAGACAGCTCCCCTGACCTGAAGAGATTAATTTAATGTATATATGGCACTCCCCTTTTAAAGTATCACTCATACTAGCACAGTGTTCTTCTCTATTCTTTTGACTTTGTGCCAGAGTGAGAGAGAGGACAGCCAAGTTGCCTAGTTTTAAGAAAAACAGACCTTCAAACACACTATCATCAGATTTCTGCAGTAACACACTTTGTAGTAAGGCTAGTAAACCTGAAACCCACAGGCCAATTTGTGTTTTAATTCACGCAGCAAATGAGCTTGTGACAAACTCAGTATTAACTCATTTATCATCATTTCTTTTTTTTTTTTTTTGTGCTCCACTCACCAGTGACAGCTTTATTTGCAGCCTAAACACTGAACTATAGATAGCTTGAGAGGCAGGATTTAAAATGAAAAATGTATGCACCTTAAAAATGCAGTACCTTGTGTGGTGATCTTGTCAAGCTTTACAAACTAAGCAGAATTGGGTTAGGTCTCCTCTCAGGGGAGAGCTATCAGAAGGTGCGATGAGCAGTTCTGGGGATTCAGAAGGTGACATTCAGCATTACTTTCACCTGGGCAGCAGAGAAATTCCCTGGAGTAGCACTGAGCAGATTATGAAGATAATCCTAGAGCATGTTAATGCTGTTAACATTGGTTCTCAAAGCATTAAAGGAGCATTTTGCACTGTAGCTTGCTACGGTTGCAGTTTTTTCACCACTCCATTCACACTGCATCCTCCTTTTGCATGATTTGCAAGTCAGACTTCTAATTTCTGGCCACTGACGTAGCAATACTCATGTCCACAGCAGTGTCCAGTGCTGTTGATCTGAGGCATCGTGCATTTGTGCGCCCGTTATCTACTTCAGTGACCAATGTAACTGCTGCAAAGCTTAATCTGCTTAAAAACAAAGTGGAATACAGGCAAGAAACAATATAAAGTAAAACTTTGGACAATTGCAAATATATACAAGACTGAAAGGAAATAAGAAGGCTTTTTTAACATCTACCCTGGTGGTAAAGTCTTTTTTAATCATATTTAATTTTTTTAATGGAGAAAACATCCTTTTTGAGATAATTAGTACATTCCCACTTCTTAGCCAGCTTCACGTGAAACCAAATTATGTGATCTGCCAGACATCTCTCCACTCCTTATTCCCACTCAATCCTCTTCCAATTTCCAAAAGATTTAAAGATGAAAGATAATCTTGAAGACTGTACTTCCTCCAATCTTCTTGAAAATCAATTTCCAGGAAGAAGAAGGAGATGTGAATGAGGACCTTCAATGAGAAAACGCTGCACTGACAACTCATCTACTAAAGTCATGTTACATGAGCATGTTCCAAAAGCATGAAGCATGAACTCATGTTAACTAGTCTGTAGAACATTCCTGCCTAGAGGATGCTCACTGTATTTGCTGTCCTATCCCCAGTCAGAAAATGTGGGACATGAGTTGAAATATTCTACGTGTAGGATGGACATGCAAGCATTGCTGGCATCAGAGGGACAGAGGGCTCATGTGGAGGAACGGGGGAAAGCGCTTTGGAACTTTGAGTTTTTAGTTACTCTGAAATGATTTGGTTAGATAATTGTTCATAATCTGCCATCAGCACAAAATCCCCATATCAGTATTGAGATCAAGATGTTCAAGTCTGATGATGCCCACCCATCCAACTGATTGCAGGTGCCAAAATCTACAGGTAAAATCAAGCTCCTTAAAGACAGAAGTGGAACAAGCCCCAGACCTTGACAGCATTGCATTTTGTCGGGACTACTTGGATTCTGCTGTTTAGCCCAGTTTCAGGTCATGCTCTTCATCTGCTGTTGAACTTGTTACTTATAGGAAGTTAAACTACACTCTGAAGGGGGTTCTGCCTCAGTGATGGGATTGACCTTTATGCCTATTCATGTCACGGCATGAAAATAGGCTTTCTGATCACTTCCTGGTACTCTTTATGATCAACTTCCATTGTTAGCAGTAAAACAACAAAACCCTCTTGAAACTAGAAGAGGGTCATGAAGAGTAAAGATCTCTGAAATTCCTGTCTTTCAGTTGAAAATACAGACCTTCCCAGAAATCTCTTTTCCATGTCCATGGAAATAGCCATGTCCAAAGCCTAACAACAAAAAGCTATTGCTTCATAAAATTAAAGAGGATGGATGGTCTCAGTAATAGATATGAATCCAATTCTTACCAGCTTCCTCAACAAATCAAGTTATGTCACCAATGCAACTTTTCAACATTTACCACTAATAGGAACAGCAAAGTCCTTAGAGAGTTGATTTAGCATTATAGCTGACAAGAAAAACATGAAGCAATTGATAATGGTAAAAATGCACATAGGTAAACTGCTTTTTCAGACAGTTTGAACACAACCCTTAGAATTGCACAGAGCTCAACACAACACAGACAAAATACTGAAAGCCAGTGTTTGAATTACTGCCTTTCCCAACTTGGCAAATATAATGGGGCAACAAAGTGAATTCCTCAGTGTTCCAGTGGAGACATCTACAAATGAAGCAAACACTCTGGTTAACACTGAAGAATCTGTGCAAGACACGAGCCTAAGCCAAAAAAAAAAAAAAAAAAAAAAAAGGAAAGGGAAAGGGAAAGGGAAAGGGAAAGGGAAAGGGAAAGGGAAAGGGAAAGGGAAAGGGAAAGGGAAAGGGAAAGGGAAAGGGAAAGGGAAAGGGAAAGGGAAAGGGAAAGGGAAAGGGAAAGGGAAAGGGTAAGGCAAGGAAAAAAATAATGTTATTTTGTGGATGCAGGAGTTAAGTAGGTCAGACAGAGATCTGAGAGGAAGGTGTCTGGGTATGAAAGGAAGGTAGGAGGATGAGGTCAGGGAACAAAACCTCGCTCTTTTGGCAGCAGCGAGCCAAGTCCAGCTGTATGCTTGAGCTCTTTCCCTTGTGTCAGCAAATCCACTCTTTGTACTTCACAGCTGCTGCTGAAGCGGAGCATGGTTTGGAGAATCTGAGACAGTGCTGCCAAAGTATCATATATTTTATCTAAACAAAAAGCACCAGCCTATACAAGAGATGATGACAACATCGAGAGAAGGATATCTGATGGCATAACAAGCCCAGAGAGACAGAGAGAGAAGAGTTGTCACTTTGAAAGCTTTTAAATACAACTTTGGCTGAATCTAAGGAGGAATATGTGACATTTTTTAAGTCTTTATGTTCCTGACCATGGGGGGTGGGGGTGGAATGGTTTCAGAATTTTGACCTAGCATACATGGCTTGCAATTAACACTATTTCTCGCGTGTGTTGTGTCCATAACTTTACCTAGCAGACAACTAACATTTCAAGGACTTGGCAAATCCCTCTTGCCTATGTATTTGTATCTTCCTAGTGAATTTCTAGAAGTCTGTCTGTACACATATTCATACTCACCGAGCCCCTCTTGGTCCTCAACTTAAACCCAAAGCACAAGGTGAGTTGCTAAGGGACAGGGGTTGTAATGTAAGGCAAAGAAGATCACAGAATGGGTGAGCCTCAGATACTTCAACAACAATATCCCAATTCACATGCACCAAAATAAATTTCTGAAAAGTGACACTGAAAACCTCTGCTTGGGGAGATCCTTCTAGTTGGATGCTGATAGCAAAGATGTACTGGTACATTTTCGCACAAGTACTTTCCCAGTGTCTCCCGGCTGTACGCTGAGGTGCAGCAGCAGACAAAGTAGAGGCTGAAACGTCTGATTTCATTCAAAACTCCTGCCAATCGCTGGTAATAAACCAAAGCTGAACAAAACAAAAAGCCCAACAGGTTAAGAAGGAGTACAGTTCAAAACAATAGCTGGACCTGGTATGGAAAAAAAAACAACAAAAAAACACTGTGGAAGTATGGTCTGAGCCAAGCATCTATTTGAATCAAGACATTTCTACTGCTAGTAAAGGCCATGACTGAAAGCAATTGCTAGCAAAAGGACAAGTTTTGCTAGGCAACAGTAATTTCTGCAAATACCAGGCATCTAATACATCTCAGTGAAGGACTGCAAAGCATTTTGCAAAACATGGACAAAGCCTCATCATGCTCAGAAAGGCAATCAGTGCAATTCACAGAGGAAAAAGCTTTTGAGAGATGAGGCATGACAGTGGTCATGCCATTTCCTCCAACTCCGAAGCCAGTAGTCCTCTACTGTATTTCGACTAATCTCCTGAGCCATCTGAAAGCAGAAACTGTGTGCAGATTCATGCTCTTTACCTACCACATTTCCCCTCTTATAAAGCTTTTCAGTACCAATTTTGACTTTCAGGCAGTCATGGTGGGTGCTTCTAGTTACTGCAAATCCACTACAGGCCAAAGTCTGGTTATGTAGAGCAATGTGGATATCCCCAGAAATTCCTGAAGAGGTCACACAGCCTTCAATGCTCAGCTGGTCCCAGAAGAAAACACCAATCTAACAGAAACTATTTAATTTACTTTCTAATGCAATATATCAGGAACATGAAATATCATTTAACTTAGGAAAGATTTATAGCAGCACTAAGTACTAAAGAGAAATAGTAAATAACCATGTTCTTCCTTGAACTAGAACTTAGGCTCTAGTCCTTCAAAGAACAAAAAACATGGTTGTCTGCCTCCTCACCTACCAGAACTGAAGTGTGTTATGAAGCAACTAATAAATCAAGATAAATTTAAATATAATTCTGTTGGTTTCATTTTCAAACTAATGGAAAACTATTGTGACAATGTATTATAATCTATCCTGTCCTATTACTCACAGCTGTTGTTTACCACAGCATCATAGGTGAGTGTGCAGTGGTGATCGTGCACAAAATCTGCTCTTTGCTTCTCCCAAGCACTTCCTTGGTGTTGATGCTGACACACCATATTTGATGGAAGGGATAACCAGAGTGCAAACATGACCATTCACTAGCTGCCCATCGCAGCACTCACTAAGCTACACTAAGCTGCATTAATTCACTCCCCACCTCTCCTGTAACCATGCCACAGGCCATGCTATGTGGTCAGCCCAAGGTCACAGAGAAATACTGCAGAAAAGAAATGGATGGGCTGCAGGGTTCTCCTGGCTTTGAAAGCACTCCTGTTGCTGGATCGTCCTTCATCTACAATTGCTTCCAAGGAAACCTGGATAAATGCAACACTGAGGACTACAGTGAGCAAATAGAGTGTTACAGAGAGGTTAAAAAGGGCTCAGTGTTTCATACCTCTACTCTGGCACTGCTAACTCTTCCCAGTAAACCTTCAGTTCAGTACCCAAATACCACCTTGACAGTCTGAATTTAGAGGAGCAATGAAGGTAAGCTGGAATATGAGTCTCTAAGTATATTTGTCCAAACTAATTCATCCCTTTTCTTTTGTGTCCTTGACATTGAGACAGGATGAAAGAAAATGTGTCATTTGATGACACATTACTTCTTCCAATCTCAATCCATCTTCCCCAAAGCTTATTCAATAGTTAAAAGGCTTGAATTCATCACGACAAGTGTACACTAAAATTGAATTAAAAATTTTGAGTCAGAAAGCATGCAGATGCTCATATGTTTCTTATAGCTGAGAACATCCTGTTACAGCAGCACAGCTGCAAATTTTGTAACATTTAAAAAGAAAATTGCTTTGCATGAGGGAAGGGAAGGAGGTTAAAAATGCCTGAATTTAAGCAAATCATCCTCTGTTTTATGCTAGCTGGTGTATTTTTTAAGTTTTAGAAATGGGAATGCTGGGTAGAAAGGAGGAAAATTTCATTAGTGCCTTCATAAATTGCTTTAAAGATGCTCTATAAAGTGTTTCAGCACAGAAGAGCACTTTCTAGCCAAGTTCTGTACAGGTAAATTAGACACATTCTTCTATTGAGAATTGAAAATAGAATTGAAGAATGAATGTTTACAGCAGCTTTAAGAAAGGGACTCCTAATCAAATCTAGGTGACAAAAGAGTGACAGGCTGAGATTCTCAACTGGTGCAAAGGACAGAGAGATGTTGCTGCAAATCTGACTGAGAGTCCATGAGTTTCTGATAAATTTCCACTGTTGCTTTTCATAGAGTCACAGAATCACAAGGTTGGAAAAGACCTACAAGATCATCTGGTCCAACCATTCTCATATAATCAATACTACCTACTAAGCTACTAAAACATATCTTGTAGCACCTCATCCAGACGCCTCTTGAACACCACCAGGGACAGTGCATGTATTTTGCTTGTATTTGCATGACAGCAGGGGGGAGGTTACTTGTTGTTACTTGGCCATTTTAGGGGGGTACTCAGTGACTCTTGCTCAAGGCCCATCCATGTCACCTAGGCAGGAGGAAAAGAAGGATAAAAGAGGAACCGAAAGCAATGAGGATAGGATTTCTGACAACAGAATGATTCCTCACGAAGTGATGCCTCTATGCTCAAGTAGAAGAAGAGGTGTCTGCCATCAGATTCCTCACACTACAGAATTCCTGCATGCTGACAAACTCTCCTAGACCTGCTGCCTGAGCACTGCTGCTTCCTCCCAGATTGGCTCCACGACTGCCTCCGCTACCTGCTTGCTGTCCAAGGCCGGCCACACTGCTGCTTCCCTCCCGCCCCCCTTCTGCTTCTGCCTCGGACCTTCAAACGCCATGCAACAGGACCGCTGCTGGATCCTCGTGGTGACTCTCCCCACTTTACACAATTCTTGCTTTTTTCCCATCTTTTCTATCGCCCTCCTTCCCTTCCCCATCTCCCTGATTAGGATTTGTAATAAACTGGTTGGACTAACATATGAACTGTTATTTTCTTAATCTCACGCTGGGTACAGAGATATTAAAAGAACCTCATCTCCCTCCTATAAATTGGAGCAAGATACCTTACCCTTCCTTACTCTTGCAAGAGTAAATGCATGCTCAACCAGATGAGCCCTGCATCCAACCTTTGTTCATTCTGGCTAAATAGCAGCTGTGAAAACTGTTCATAAAGTTCACTCATCCACGGCTACAGAAGAATAAAAGTCTGCAACTCACTGCTGTGAGCATCTGATATTTCCTATGACCACAAAAAAAAAAAAGGAAAAGAGCACTTTGTCTAAGAGAAAGGTGTTGCAGGTTTGCTGTTTAAAAACACCATTCTTAAAGATTCTTATGTAGGGAATTGGATGCAATTCCCAATAATCCATCTGGAGCTCCCCTCTAGATCTGGTGGTTGTGTGGCTATTTTGGCTGCAAGAATTCCCTTTTTAACCCGGAGGACTTCATCTTGGAAGCAAAGAATGAGGGCATTCCCTACTGACTGATGCTGGTATGATTGTAACTCTGTAGGTTACAAGGCCTTTGGAAATGGACTGCTCCATCAGGATTGAAACATCCTCTTCTGGAAAATGCATCACAGGTCCTTCAGTGATTGTTTATCTCCAGGACAAGAATGTCCTCCACCTTCTGACAAGAACAAATGAAACACTCTGTGGTCTTGTACAGGTTACACATACTAAATCACCAACGAGACCCGTAAATACACCCAGGATCAATCCCTAAAGGCATTTTTATCTGAGTTCAAACTTGGCTTGATATCAATTAATTTGGGAGGTATAGCAAGATCACAGCAGGAGATGAAATGGATGTTTCTTCACATGCCCCAATTCTTAACAATTGGATTTTCTAATTACAAAATGCATAAATAAAGAAGACACCCAAGAGCTTCTAAGTTCCTTTAATGAGTGCATACAAATAAGCCCACACAAGAATATCCAGAGAAATGAGAGTAATGCTAACAAAATGTGGATTCATTAAATAGTTGCTTACAGCATAGCTAGAACTCCTTTTATCCATATAGTTTAGGATAGAAATTATCATCTGTTAAGTGAAAATCATGGTTACAACCTCCTTAAACTGAAGTATCTGAAAGCCACCCCTATTTCCTTATTTGGGTATCTTCACAAAGAAATGCTAACTTTCAGTACTGCAAAATGTTTGTGGAGTCAAATGATTTCACAAATTCACAAAAAGTTCTAAATAGCTAGAATATCTTTGGTTTTGGCTTTTATCAAGGCCAATTATTAAACCCTATAGTATGTCTTTCTCATTATTGCTTTAAAACAGCTCTTGAACAAAATGGAATTAAATAGCATATTGCTAACTCCATTCATTTGATGAGCAGGTCTTCTTAAATGTTTCAAGATGATGATCTGCAAGTGTGGCACAGTTGCCTTTTATTATATCATGGTACTGCTCTGGCCATTCTTGGTTTCCCAGTTGCTCTCTAGAAATCATAATCTTGAAGTGGACAAGACTGGTAAAAGTACACCAACTTGATATTAGGTTCAGTTTCATGTTTGTCAAGAGTCATAAAGAGGTGGAGTCTGCCTCAAAGCTAATTCATGTCACTCAGTAGAAGTGTTGAACTCCATATGACAACAGGTAGTTGCTGTCTTTCATATTCCTTCATAACTTCATAACTTACAGAAGGAAAATCACATGCCTAAATGGAGGCATCTGACTTGTTCTCTGGTTTCTGATCTGTCCTTGAGGAACTATACCAGAAAGCTTTGGTTCCCTTTAGATGTCATCTCTTTTCTGCTATCCTATATAGTTATCTCAGATAACCTAGGACTTCTTGTAGAAGTCCTATGTTTAAGCAACTGAATCATTTCCATCAGACAGCACTGAATCTTCAGAAAGTTACGGTAATTCAAGACTTCTGGAAAGCCATTATTGGTTTTTGGCCAAAGACAAACTTAGCCAAGCAAATTAAATTTTGTATGTATACTTCAACTACCGTCAGAAGAAATCTGTAACATTCCCAACACAGTTCATTCCAGTATAAAATTATATTTCCAAAAGTATAGTTATAACCTGAAAAGCACCTTCCATTTGAGGAATCATTTCAATTCTTTGCCTAGAATAAAAGAAACTGATATGGGAAAGGTTTCTGATATCATAAGTAGCACAGAGACAGTGAAAAGCTAGGCAAATGCCATCTGTCTTTTCCAACAAAATAGAAGGAATAGCATAAAGCCAGCAATTGCAAGTTGATAAGCAAAGGAAAAATGAGAAAATACTTTACATACCACTTTCCTAGGAGACTGCAGTACTAGAATCCATTTTATTTAAAAATCAGCTAGATGTCAACAGAGAAAACAAATGGCTACTACAAGAATCCAGAAGTATCTTTTGCCTTCAGAAATTTCTGAGCTAGAAGCTGGGAAACTGGGGGAGAATTCTGGGAAAATATCAGGAAATAGATATCATATTTCCTTCCCTGCACTCAGTTCAGATGAACTGAGTATTATGAAGAGAAGCCTGAGCTGGCGGTCAGTCTTTCTGACAAGGAACAGTCAGAAAAGCGCATATATAATAAAAGCTTCAGGTGTACACTGGGAAGGAAGAAATAGTATTGACAAAAACAACCCAAATGTGTAATGACTTCCTTTCATCTTCATTGCTTTAGGTTATCCACATCATAGCGCGCTGATCAGAAACATTATAAAAGACATAATGCATTTTAATGGAAGGAAATAGCATCCAAATCAAAATTTGTCTCCTTCACAGACGTCATTCTTAGACAATCTTCTTGGTATTTTTCTGACTCCAAAGATAAGACTTTATGTGTTGGATGCTTTCATGGGAGATAGCTGCAGGGTTACAGCACAGGACTGTACCTGAGAATGTGCATTAAACAGTGGGACTCCTCTGATGTCCAGTTAGACTGCTGCCAAGCTTTGAGCAGACGAGGGAGAACATGCCATTGTAGTCCAAAAGCACTGGACAGAGGTGCAGTGCCAGACACTGTGGGAAAATTGTGCCTATGTCTGGGATTTGTCTGGTCTTGGTTGTGTCCTTGGCTTGTTTTCATTTGAATCATTTTTTTTCTGTAATTTTTCCCCAGGAAGCCAAACAAATCCTGTTCCTACAAATCACAAAATCACAGAATCGTTGAGGCTGGAAAAGACCTCTGGCAACCATCTAGTTCAACCTCTCTGCTCAGGCAGGGACACTCAGAACACATTACCCAGGATTGTGTCCAGGCAGCTTTTGAATATTTGAAGGAGATGACACAACCTCCCTGAGCAACCTGCATCAGAGCTCAGTAATTCTCACAGTAAAAAAGTTTTTCTTCATGTTCAGACAGAACCTCCTGTGTTCCTGTTTGTACCTGTTGCCTCTTGTTCTGTTGCTGAGCATCACTGAGAAGAGTATGACTCCATCCTCCTGACATTCTCCCTTTCAAATACTTAAACACATTAATCACATCCTTCTGAGCCTTCTCTTCTCAAGGCTGAACAGGACCCACTTCCCTCAGCCCTTCCTCATAAGAGAAGTGCTCCAGTCCCTTCATCATTTCAGTAGCCCTTGATGGGCTTGGTCCAGGACATCCATGTCTCTATTGTGGGGAGCTCAGTTCTGGGGAATTTCACCTCCCTCCACCTGTTTGCCAGGATAACACTGGCTTTCTTACCCACAAGTGTATGCTGCTGGCTCATGGTCAACTTGTTGTCCAGCAAGACCCTCAGGTCCTTATTTGCAGATCTACTTTCCAGTGCGAGAGGCTACAGAACCAGTTACAACATGCAGATATTATGCTCAGTATTTTGTAGTTTCTGGGATAAAATCCGAGGAAATTTGAATTTGTCAGTTTTCCTTTTTTCTTCTAAATAAGAAGTTCTTGCAATAATCTAACCTCTTTATCCAGAGATTCTGATTACTTCAATTTATGTGCCTATACTACTATCCTGTTTACCCAGTGCAACTTCCACTTCTGCCCTTTTATGAACACCCCAATGCTACATGGCCCCATTGCTAGCGATCAACACTGCAAGTCCTTAATGTACTTAACAGATTGATTTCCACAAGTTCAAGCAAAAAAAAAAATTAAAAAAAAAAAAATCCACCTACTTTAATACCATCAGAAATGGACTCTAATCCCCATAGGAAATGGACAGAAACAGTGGTGTTTAAACTGTGGGATTCAATCACCTAATTTGTGGTTTTGCAGCACCTAGCACAATAGGGGTTCCCATTTCATTTGATTCCTACATGCAGCACTGTAATAGAAATAAATAATAATATGATTGCAGCACTGATCTTGCTGTTCTCACTGCCACTAGTTAATGAACTCTCATTGTATTAATGAAATCCAAGTGTGTGTTCTATAATTAGTCTTCTATCTGCCACATACCATAACTAGTCCTTACATTCTCCCTAATGACACAGATCCTAGCATGGGGGCTTATGAATGCATTTCCAAAGACAGACTCTATGTTTCACTTATTTTAATTATCCTCAATTTAAAATATGTGAAACAACAGTTCTTTCACATCTGGTCCTCCTATAATTTTATCTAACAGCTCCCCATAACATCAGAAGGAAAATCCTTCATTTTAATTGCACATTAGGCTTTATTTTTATAGGGGTAGACATCTACTTATTAATTCAGCTAATTCCTCTAGGAAACAAAGCAGTCCAGCATTCAGTGAGTTAAGTGCAATGCATCTGCTGCCACTGTCGATAACATTTTTTAGATTGCTGGGATTATGAATTCTTCAAATTCCCCTGACTAATTCTAAAGATTCTCTACCAGCTTTACTGGAGAGATAGAGAATGGGATTGCTGATACCATTCTGCCTCATATTTCCACTGTTCTTGCTTCTGCAGCAAAGTTTAACATTGCTGATGGAACAGATGCCTATTTATCAGAAAATAAAAAATGGAGAATCTGGAAATTTTGGAAAATCTTATGTGCCATAAATACCTGGGAATGCAAAGCACAATTAGATGACTTTTAAGATCCCTTCCAACTCAAATGACTCTATGATTCTATTATATACACAAGTGACTCCTAAAAACCATAGCTCTTTACTAAGTGTTCATTACCTGATTGATGAAGCAGGTTTTTCCCAAGACAAGCAATATGAACATTAAAGCAAAGAAACCAACTCTAGCTTTGACTAAAGAGAGGAGAGGGAAGAGGAAAGTGAAGAGCAGGCAGGAACTCAGACACTAGATAAAAGGAATGTAGAAGTTCCTGGTGAGAAAATTTCATTAGGTGTCATAGATATATCGGTGTATAATGCCATTACAGATGGCATCAACCAACTCTGTCTCTTCCCATGAAGCCAGTCTGTCCAGATGTGTTTCTCACAGCTCCTTTCAGAGAAATGGAACTGTGTGTTAGTCAAAAGCTTCTGAGTTGGAGAAGAAATAGCAGCAGTCCAAAGAATCACAAAGTTGATATGCTGTGGTCCAGAGGCATCAAAAATGCACATAACAAGAGAAAGAGAAACTGTACTTCATACTGTCATGAGATTCTGAATCATTCCCTAGACAAAGACAGGCATTCTTGCAGCCACAAACCAACTTCTTTGAATCTTCATCTTCCTCCTTGATGTTTTTCCTAATGCACTTTTCCTAATGTACTTGCATCTAGGCAGGCTTTGCCAATACAGTGTATTCCCCTTGAGGAATCAAGACCTGTTCTGTTAACAGAAATGTTAGCTGCTCTTCCAAAAAGAGGGACTGCCAGTGAACAAAAGGATTTTCTAGTGTTCCCACTAAAAGGACTTTTGGCAGGAAAATAAGACTCATTCACAATAAAGCCATTTTTTAGGGTTGCTTGTACCAATTTCAACAGGAACAAAACATCTGATTAAAATGAAAAGAGAGATGGCACAAAGATTGGTCTGTGAGCCCGTCCATCAGCCAAACTCTCCCTGGTGTCTTCAGCTGCCTGTAGGAATTGTTCCATTTCACAAATATAATCGTATGCTAACACAGAGAGAGAGATGCTGTCATTTATTACCTGGCCTCTTTTGTTGTTCCTGAACACCAGAGATGTGTCAGACCACTGCCACACATATCTGCCACACATGCCATGGTTCCCATGTTTAGTTTAAGGTTATTTCCATCTGGATTTTGTCCTTCTTTAGCCTGAGATGAGAAACTAGCTCAGAGGTGAGGTTCATTCTACAGTCTGAATCCACAGATCAGGAAACAGAATCTCATGTCCCATCTCTTATTGATACACCATCACCTAAGAGGAATCTGTCTGTGAAAGGATCTAGATAGTTCTGATGTCAGGCATGGGAGTTTTGCTTTCCACAAACTTTTCTACTTGGGAAACCACCATAAAAGTTTTAGTTTCTTCTAGAGATATGTTAGCAGCTAGATTCAAGTCTAGCCTGATTTCAGCTTCAGAATATCGGTTTCAATGTTTATAACTTTGTTTTATTTATAACAAGGACAAGCATTTGTTTTAATCTAATACTCACCGAGGTTTCTCTCTATTTAAGTAATTTACAGGAAATTCATATGGTTTCTCGGTTTGTTTTCTCCTTATGACAGAAAAATATCTAAAGAAATACAGATTTTAGGAAAAAAAAAGATGTTAGTGTTGACCAATGATACTTCACTTTTTGTTCTGGGAAGGATTGCTAATGAAACTGCATTGGCATGAAAGAACTCTAAGCCATAGCTCCTCCTCTGACAGGTTACTTACATCTATGGTGTACGAACAGCACAGTTAAACTGTTTAGTAAATCCAAATTTTACTAGAAGACCTGAATTTAGAAAAGCTGACATCCAATTAACACTGTATGTCATGGACACACAGTAGTAGTCCTGTACCGACCTTAACAGCAACAGCCAACATCAGGCTTAATCTTCGGAGAATTTGGGAGCAAGGCAGAAAGGCATAGGTGAAATGCACTGGTCCAGTGGCAGTAACAAACTCCTAACTCCTGGCTACCAGACACAAACCAATCCCATGGCAGGAATAGGACTAAGAATTCTAGAAATATAGACCCATTGTAAATGTAATTCACCATCTTGTTTCTGCACAGCTGTTTCCTACATGACACTAATCCCAGCAATCCAGGGGATTCCTTGCAGCTTCACCATTCCACTGCTCCCTGTCATTCCCATACAACCTTTCTACATCTTCATTTCAGTGCTTCTAACCTCCTATAGATAATTATACCACCTTGTACCATCTCCTGTGATTCCCCTTCCTCCTTGCTGTTTACACTTTCCAGAGATATACTGCCCACAGCAAGAACTTCACGCTGGCTCATTAACATTTAAAATCTCCAGGAAAATGTTTACAAGGTTACTTTTCTTTTAAGTTAACACAACATAAGAGTTTTTCTGTGTAGTTACATATTCAAAAATACAGATATAGGCAGGAAAATGGGAGACATAACAAAAGGAATAGAGTTTCGAGCATTGCTAAAATGTAGCCTAGGTTTTCTGCATTTTCTCTATCCATTAGCTGTCTTGATTGCTATCTTTAAAACCTTGTTTAGGATACTAGAGGACATTAGGACAAGTAAGAGGACATTCATGCAGTATTTTCTGTTACAGATTTCCTGTGGTCAATTTACCCCCTCTGTGGAGAATCTAATCTAAATCATGACATACACTGAACAAAATGAAGTAAGAAATTCCAGCAGCTCATCCTGCTTCTCTGTACATTTCCTAATCCAGTGCAGCTACAAACTCTTGCTAGTTTAGGTATGCAAATATTTCATTAGCCTTTTGTAACCAAAGAAAAGCTTCATGGGAAGAAAAAAAAAAACAAAACAAACCGCTACATATGTGGCACCTAAATTCTCTGTTTCTACATTTTCCACCAAAAATTAAAGCTAACTTTAAAGAAACTTGAAAGCAGAGGCATTATTTTCTACATAAATATAATTCTACTTTCCACCCTTGAATGACTTACACCACACAGGTGTTCAGTTGTTACATGCAACTGTAATGAAGACACCTGCTCAGTGAGATCCGTGCCAGCAGATCTAGCTGGCAGCTGCATGCAGCTCATCAGATGCTGCTTGCTGGGGCAGCAGTAAAAAGGATGGAGAAAGTTTCTACAGTTTCCCAGGAAATCAAACTGGGAAGCAAATAAGCAGAATCAGCCAAGGAATGAAACAACCATGGGAAGGCCAGCTACGGTCCACAAGATGCTGAAAATTTGGAGATCTTGTACAACCAGAATTCAGGTATAATGCAAACAGCCAAAACGCTTCTTCTGTGCCACTGGTCTGCAACTGGGTCACATGAATTGCTGACCCAGTTTGCTGCTAAGAGCAAAATAAGCCTTTTCTTTTGTAGATCACACTTAAGAAGGTCAACTTTGACTCTAATTTCCTGTATTTGCAATAAGAAAAAAAACTGTAAAAATATTTTGTAAAAATAGGTTATTTTTCTCTTAAAATGTCGAGAAGAGGGATTTTCTGTTTCTAATAGAAATCTTGCAAGGAATGGGGAGCAGTACAAACAGATGGCACCAAGCACTCTATTTCCTTACCTACAGAATCATAGAGTTACAGACTCATTAAGGTTGGGAAAACCCTCTCAGATCATCAAGAGCAGTGGTAGGCCCATATCTTCCAATTGCCACTAAACCATGTTCCTCAGTGCCACATCTCCACATTTCTTGAGCACCTCCAAGGATGGTGATCCCAGCTCCTCCCTGGAAGGTCTCTGCCAGTGCCTCACCACTCTTTCAGAAAAAAAAAAAAAAAAATTCCTACTATCCAACCTGAAACTATATCCATGTAAGGGTGCCAGTGGTGCTACCAGACATGTCCAGGGCTCTCACACATCTGCAGGATTGGCTGATGTAGCACCAGATCAGAGCCTTCCTGGTGGAGCAGTTGGGGTGCCCTAAGGCACCTCACATATTCTACATGGCTGAACCCAACGCTAATGAATGAAATCACCCCACCTACCTATGGATGTCTGCACCTCAGCAATTCATCTTGGCTTTTTTTTTTTTTTTACAGAGAGTGAAGAGAAGAAGATGCAGTTAGATCACATGCAGGTTCTCTGACTTATTTTAGCAGGATAAATCTTTCCCCAAAGATCTTTCTTTCCTCACTGATTAGATAGGAAGCTCAGGTGTGGGGGTGGTCCAAGTCCAAGTGGGATATCTAAAATGGAGGCATGCAACACCTGAGCATTATTTGCCACTAGCTACAAAAGCTGAAAGCTTACATCTATGTTCCCCTTTTAGCTGAAGAAAGGATTGTCATACTGACAGGAAGTTTACTGCTATAGATCTCAAAGTAGACACTTGCCTTTGCTGAGATGAATCATGCCTTTGCCTTCACTCAGATGAACATTGCCTAAGGCTTGGTCTAAGCCTGGGGCAAGAAAAAAGTGTTGAGAAGAGTAAATACTTGCAACTAAGGGAAAAATGAAATGTGTTTTGGTGCTGTCTGAGGTCCAGCATTATAAATTAAAGGCATGAACACTCACTTTCTGTTGCTTGAAGCCCCTCTGAGTGGTCCATAAGCTCTTTAGATTGTGATCTGCTGAGACAGCTTACACTGAAGAAAACGGGCCTGACCAAAAGAGAGGGAAACTGATCTCTGCCAGGTGCCTTTCCTGAAAAAAACCTCAAAGCGAAGTTCTGTTACTCTTGCATCTGCATTCTCACCCTACCAAAAGTTTGGGTCAAAGTTCAGAGTAAATCAGCTTTTTTAATGAATCACTTAGTATTTACAAAATAGTAAAACATCCCACATCGCTATGTTCACAATGATTAATGTTCTATAATAGATTTCTGCATGTATGGATATCTCATGCAATATTCATCACAATCCTGTAAGTGCCTGGGTCAGCACTTTTACTGTGAACCATAGATACCAGTGAGAACCTCTAACCTCACACAGGAAAAGTGTGGAGGGGAGACACATAATCTATTCCTCCCCTGTGTTGGAGGGTTACAAAGTTACAGAAACATTGGGTATGTGATATTTAACAGTTTGATACAGGAAATTAGACTTGAGGTTGCATTTTATTGTTCCTCATTGTGATTTTCATGGGGAATAGAGATGGTTTCCACCATGTTCTGTTCATTCACTAAAGGAAATAAATGAGGTTTTTTTATTAGGGTTCCTACTCGTTTCTGTATTCTTACTGAAGTGGTTTACTCAGTTTAAACAAGATTCAGTAATTATTATCTGTGCACGTTCTTGTAATTCCTTTCAGGGTTTGCTAGAGCAGAGTGCCATAGCATACTTCTACATAAGCCTGACTCTGTACAGATGAGGGTTAAAGACATAGTTGTGAGGCTCACATACTCCTCTATTGTCATGTCTGCAGTTGCGACATGTATATTTTCCTACTTGCTGCAAGAAAAACCAGAAAGTAGTTGTGATCTAGAGTTGGAGTACACAAATTCTCAAGTTTTTTCTGCCTTGAATGATCACATGATTAATTTTTCTCCTTGTAAATATAGGAATAAGTATTTCTTTCTAGGACAAATTCTTCTGAGAAACTTAAAGTTCTTCTCCCATCCATGTTTTGCCTACAAGGTGTCTTAACTAGCCTTGATGCAGTTCAAGGAATCAGGCAAGTATCCACAAGCAGATGGTTGCTCAGCAAATCTTTCCTCCCTTCCATGCAATTCAGAGAGCAATGCAGATTTACCCACTCACCATTCCAAAAAGTAGACTGTGAAACATCTGCCATTGTTGCCCTGGTCTCCTGGTTAGATGCCAGGTTGTACAATCCATTTTTTATAAGATGGATTTCTTGTGACTTTTTCCCCTACAAATCAAATTTATGAACAGTTTGCCAGCCAAGTAGTAGGGTTAAAAGGTGGTCAGTGCTAGTGGCAGTCACCTCACTGTGACTGTCAACAGCCTTTACATTCAAAGGAATAGCGGTAATCCTTCCTGGCAACACAGTGAGAAGATCACTGTGCTGTTCTGGCTCTCCTTTTGTGTGACATACCAAAAACTGTTGTTAAAATGAGAGGAAAAGGCTGTCATTAATTTGAGTTGCCATTTCATGGTCAGGGTCTGATTTGCAGTAGGTTCACAGTGCATATTTTCTCCATCTAGTCCTGGCTATGAGAACATGGATGCAGCCTGGGGGAATGCTACCTATAGACTGCGACTTCATTTCAACATCTACAGCAGAGGTTGAAGCAGTGTTTGGAAACCCACACAGACAAATAAGTTCACAGAGCAATTCTGCAGCCCACAGCTATACCTCAAATATACTTGGGCATTTCAGATAATGTTAAATAACTGTGTGGGTAGATTCAAATCTAGACCTCCATTTGTCAGTATCAGTGGGATTGAGAGTACCCTCAGCAAATTTTCTGACAACACAAAGCTGAGTGGTGCAGTTGACACAATAGAAGGGATGGATGCCATCCAGAGGGACCTGGACACACTCAGAAAGTGGGCACACAAGAATCTAATGAGGTATAACAAGCCAAGTGCAAGGCATTGCACTTGGGTCAAAGCAATTGCAGATCAAAACAAGAGTGACCAGCAGGTAGAGGGAGGTGATTGTCCCCTTCTACCCCACTTTTGTGAGTACTGTGTCCAGGCCTGGGGCTCCCAGTGCCAGAAAGGCATGGAACTGTTGGAGTGGATCCTGAGAGCCACAAAAATAATGAAAGGCCTGGAAGACTCTCCTACGAAGAAGGGTTGTGGGAGTTGAGATTGTTTGGCTTGGAAAAGGCTTGAGGGAGATCTTATTGTGACCTTCCAGTACTTGAAAGGAGGTTATAAATTGTTGGGGAAAGCGACTTCTTCTACATTCTGATAGTGGTAGGATAAGGACGAGTGGTTTTAAACTAAAAGAGGGGAAATTTAGATTAGATGATAGAAGGAAATTCTTTAGACAAAGAGTGGCAAAACACTAGAACAGGTTACACAGAGAAACTGCCCCATCACTGGAGGTGTTCAGGACCAGGTTGGATGGGGCTCTAGACAGACTGTTCTGTGGTTGGCAAGGAGGCTGGAGCTAGATGATCTTTAAGGTCCCTTCTAACCTAAACCATTCTATGATTCTGTAATTCACTAAGAGAATGTACACACCTAGAACACACTGTAGACATTCACATATCTGAAGCTGAAGCTGAATTATATAGCCCTGGGGCACAGTTCGTGCACCTAAATACAGGCTGCTAGTGCCATCTAGATGCTCTAGGACCTTTGAGAAGGTTGCATCCTCCTGTACAGGCAGCTGGAGGCTGGACTGGATGCGTTACGGCAGCACTGATGCATCAGAGGGCTGCAGAGTGCCCCTGGCATCTCTGGTCAGTGGAGTCAGCACCTTGGCAGAGCTATCCATAAGATTTTTGTTTGTGAGGTTTGGAACCCTTCATCTTTTAATCCCATGGACTTCACTGTAACATATATTAAGGAGGTACATTAGATTCATTTCATTTATTTTCCATAGAAAAAGTTGAAAGCAGTAGTCTGTGCACTACAGATTGTTAAAAATGAAGTATTTCCTCTGGGTGTCAAAAAAACCTGCATTAAAAATGAAAAGGTTTCCAACAAAATGTTAAATTAATGACATCTCTTTTTCCTGTGCAAGTTTTTTTCTCTTTGTCTCATCCTTTTTTTTTTCTTTTTCTTTTCTTTTTCTTTTTTTTTCAGCAATGAAATAGAACCAGAAAATAGAGAAAACAAAAGCTAGGATCACAGGAGAAAATATAAAGCCATGAACAAAATGAAGGAGAAAACTTCAGAAGGTAAATGCTTTCCTAAACATTTCAGATCAGTCACACTAACAAAAGCTTCTTTATGGAGCTCACTGAGCAGTAGTGATTTAAACTGCTTTCTTTGTGAGAAGAATTTTTAAAGAAGTTTTCAGCTAATTTTAGTCTCCACCAAAACCACATTCAGACAAGCTGATCTGCACTGACCACTCAAATGTGATTTCCCATGTCAACAGCAGCTCTTCTTTTTTGTTCTAGAAGCCTTTCATGCTGCTACAACTGTTTATGCACATGACAACAAACCAGACAGATCCTGGCCATTACATTACATAGTTCCTAATTACAAAGCTTCACAATCATGGCAGTGCAAGTGCCATTTTTCAGAGCTCCACCGCTGGTCTACAGAGCACACTTGACTTTGCAATTCACTAAGTTGTTTCACATTGCTCACTCCTGCTACAATGATTTTTCTCCCTTTTTTTGGTAACTACAAGGAAAAACATTACCTTGGATATATCACAGACCTAGCAATAAGCTGCACTTTTATCTAAAAGTACACTCTCTACAACACCCTGGAAGGATGTTGTGGCAAAGTGGAGATCAGCCTCTTCTCCCAGGTAACAGCAACAGAACAAAAGCCAATGGCCTTAAGTTGCACCAGAGGAATTTCAGGCTGAATGTTTGAAAAAACGTTCCTCTCTGGAAGAGAGGTGAGGCATTGGAACAGGCTGCCAGGGAAGTGGTGGAGTCAGTGTCTCTGGAGGTGTTCAGGGAATGTGTAAATGTGGCACTGAGGGACATGGTTTAGTAGGCACAGTGGTGATGGGTTCGTGGGTAGACTAGATAATCTTAATGGTCTTTTCCAACATGAACGATTCTATAATTCTATGATTCTACATTAATAACTGCAAGATATATTTTCAAACCATTGTTCAGGCTTTCTACAGTGTCCCCAAACGTCGACAAGTCTACTGTGCCAAAGGTTCTTTACCTTTCATATCCTTATTACAAACTCTTTTTTGTCTCATTCAATTTGTGTAGAGTTCCACATTCAGATATCTTGACATTGCAAGCTCATATTGCACTGCATATTGCAAAATGTCTGCTCTGTGACCTAAAAGGTCATGGATGTGACAGAAATTACAGACCTCAGTGACACATACTGCAGTTTCTCACCAACCTCTGACTTTGAACTTGGAGACTCAAACCCTGATCTCTGTATCAGACTTTCTATAAATGTGGGAGTTCAGAGGCCATTATGCACCTCATTATTCACATAAATGAGAAAAATAATATCAATATATACTGAAATATATAATCCAATACACAAGAACCTTAATGTGAAATGAATGTGGGAGAATATCTACTAGAAAATTGCAAAGCAAACTCTAGGGCTATGTCACATTACCAAATAGAGCAAGCCAAGGAAGATCGAACTTGCAGCCTGATGCCAAGAATATTGACACATTTTTTATGTCAGAAGTTTTTACATTAGATTGGTTCTAGTCTGGTACAAGGAACTAAATGCTGGTTAGTGAGTGAAGTGCTATGTGTGCACAGAGAATATGTTTTTTGAAAGAAATCCAGTTCATGCATGACTGCTTCCCTATGCAAAAAAAAAAAAAAAAAAAAAAAAAGGAGGTGGCTTGGGTATTTGCTCTAGTATGGCATTCTTGTTTCAGACTGGAAGGATAATGTGAAAGTACCCTGGTATCCTGAGGGACATGGTTTAGTGAGTATGGTGGGGATGGGTTGATTGTTGGACTAGATCTTAGCAGTCTTTTCCAATCTCAATAATACTATGATAAAACAAAAAAATATATTGATGGCCATTTCAAACAAACATTTCCTTTACAAAGATTTTGCCTCAGATATGTTCTTTTCCCCCTTATAACAGAATAGGTGATTAGGTAGACTGAAAAGAATTGTGTTTTACTTACACACAAGTAGTTGGCATTTATGTTTAGATTAGGTGAAAGGGAGAAGAAACCAACTTCTTTTGGTTGATATGAGGGCTACAACTTGGCTAACAGATGGAAAACAAAGCCAACGGTTCTTCTTGGTCTCAACTATAGCCTTGGTCTAGAGAAGACACCAAAATCAGATCTATGATCAGCAGAATTGTTTCATTTACATTTAGTCAGAAAATCAAGCACTTGATTTGCAAAAGCATTTCTGTATTTAATACATACTGAAATTCCCAGAAGCTGTGTCCACTTCTTTTAGTGAGCCCTAGAGCCTTGATCCCACCAACTGGAGTACTTCTGCAGGTTTTAGTGCATTTTAGGGTGATCCCTACATGTTTAGTTCTGATGTGGTTTTACAGTTTTTTAACAAAGCCTAAGATGTATTTAATATTCAGTTCTTTTAGGAATGAGTTAATGAACAGGCTTTAGTATCTACTATCTAGATTACAGTGCCATCCGTAACTTGTCATTTGTCTCAAATGTAGGTAATTTTTCAGTATCACATTTAGGTGATCCTGGAGTTAAAACAAATAATAATAAAGATGAAGAACAGCACTGCAGAGAAGTTATGCTCATATTATTAAAAAACACCATTTTCTCAAACAAAGGCAGCATCACAGAAAGGCAATGAATCTGAAGAAAAACACTGTGGTCTGGAGCTCAGCATATTGAATAATGGATTTGTTCCTTGCTCAAAAATTTTTGGTTCTGAAATGCATTTAATTCTCTGTAAGAGAAGTGAGTTTATATTATACTAAATTTAAAAGCTATAAAACCAGATGTTCCCTGATGTAATTCTGTATTTTATCTCAAATCAGATTATAGTGGCACTGAATAAAGTTATGTGACAAAATCTGTACTATATTATGCCATATTAATACCTCTGTGAGAAAATAAATATTCTGCTCCCATTAAAAGGGATCTTATTTGTAGAAATAAAACAACCAGTAAAGCATTCTCAGCCATGCACACAACCTAAGAACTCCTTGAATGCATTAATGAAATGCATTAAGGGAGCATAATATCATCATAACACAAATCATGTTTCAGTTTCATCAGCTCTTTTTTTTTTTTTTTCTTTTTTCCCAAAACTAAGAAGAAAGACAGTTCAAAGGAATTTGCAGAAGTTTGCTACCTCGGAAGCCATTCATCTTTCTGGTCTCAGCACGCATATATATGCCTCAGGATCCTCCTGGAGTAGAGGGGAATGCAGCGTTTGCAGGAATTCCTGGAGGCATCACAGCACATGAAATCCACAGATGATTATACCCTCACTTCTGTCTTCTGCTTCCACAACTATTCACAGGAACTACCTGTCTCTTTCAATAAGACTGAGGTACAGCTGGTGAAAAGTTCTCCCTCAACATCTCTTTTGATGTCAAACTGGCTTTTCAACCAATTAAAAAGGGACGTTATAAATATCTGAACTATTTCCTCTGAAATCTCAAGCCTCCCAAAGTGCTCTTTTCCCTACCGCTCCAGCACTGTGGGGCTGAATAATTTTCAGGTTTGGAGAAAAGTCCTTCTTTTGGTTAGCTGAAGACAGCATCCTACCCATGTCCATACAGTGCACAGTGCACTGAGCAGCCCACTTGGGAGGTTTTGGTGATGATGACATCTTGTTTGGGCCACCATTCTGCCATGACTCTCTACACGTTGATTGGGGTTCAGGGAGTAAGTTCTAGTACTCCATAAATCAATGAAAGGCTCAATGACAGAAAATAGATTTCTTATTCCAGTTCAGTGCACCCTTTATTGAAGTGAGAATACGCAATTAGTTATGTCCTAATAATCTGCTGGACAATACACTCACCAGTGTTGTGAATGTGTGGACATTTGAAGCTCCTGCTGTCTGAATGGTCATTTGTGATTGGAACATGAATGCTTTTAATCAGCTTTTAAAAAATTAGTCTTATCTGTAGCAAGCCCATTTGCATGATTTGGGAGCAAACTTTAATTAGTCCACCCTCCACAGACTATAAACTTGCTTTTGATATTGTATTTTCTCATAGTCCATAACCCTAATAATTCTAACAAATACGATTTGTGCCCAGATCAGGAATTTGTTTTCTTGCAGTGTTCCTTCTTATTCTGTGCCGGTCTGTTTACTGCATTGTAAACTGATCTCATTTGTTGGAGTTATTCAGGATCAAAGGCCCAACTCAGACAAATAACATGCAAAGCAGTGTTCCTCTCTTATTAGATTTTGGACCTCTGGAACTCAAAAAATAGAATTATGCTGCTAATACATTTCTTGTCTTTCTAATGGTTTATTAAGACAAGTAAAGCAATACTTAGGAACAAACTTAAGTCAGTACTTTGACATGCCCTGAGTCTTAGAAAAGGCTTAGCATCTGGCTGTAATATAAAGACTGCATACTTCCCTAGGCTGGGATAGCAGTCAGAAAACTGATTAACTTCTTATATTCTCTTCACTTTCCAGTTACCTGTTTTGCTCATTAGTTGTGTTTAACCTGTGAGATCCCTAGCATAGGGACTGTGTTAAATATTTTGCTTTGTTTGCATAGTGCCCATTAGATAAATTCTTTATCCTTGAGAGACATGACTAGGCTCTAAGTCAATGAATTTAAGCAGCATTGTCATGCATATAAATCTTATTTTCTTCTTCACCATATGCTGCTCTTTCTGTCTCTAATTTGAAAACAGGAACAGAGGGTAATGTAACACAGTTGCCTCTATGAAGGATCTTATCGTCTGACTAGAACCTGGGAAAGATGATCCCAAATGACCACATTCCTGTACAGACAACATGTGGACCTGGTGGCCGTAGTGGGAACTGCAAACTGTAAGCATGATGCACCAGAATTTGCCCATATGACTGTCCTAGAACAACACAGAACGGTTTGGATTGGAAGGGACCATAAAGTCAATCCAATTTCAACTTTCCTGCCATGGGCAGGGTTGCCTCTCACTATCCTTTCCTAGGAGAGCTTTCTCATTCTGCTGTCAGCTGTTCTCAAAGAGAACCCAATAGGTGGCTGCTGAAGACTCAAAGTAGTGTGGCAAGTTGTCCTTGTTGGATGCAGCATGCTACAGCAGCAAAATGTGCAGTTGGCCACCTGTGTCAAATTCACCTACACTGACCCAAAGGCTTCAGCATGGTGATTCCTTCTCCAAGCACTGCAAAGATCACTGCAGTCTGTGCTCCCAATATTATTTATGCTGACACGACCTTGCCTAAAGCTCTTAAATGGGCCAGAAAAACTGGAGTTTCATGCTCATATTCAGAGTAAAGACTGACATCTATAGCATCCACCGAGGGTAGGAGAACGCAGTAACTGATTTTAGGATGTTCTTTGTATGGATAGGCATCATATAGAGTCAAAGGGAATTATGTGTCCAGATGCCTTCACTGTGTTCAGATGCACTTTCACAACCTTTATGGAATATCCCAACCTTTTAGAAGTTTCTGTGCATGGAAAGTGGAAGGCAGATACAGCTTTGGCATTAACAGCAGCATTTTCAGAAGCCAAAGATAAAAACCTGCAGGTGAGGCTGAAAATATCTCCACTAACATTCTCCAGAGAATGAATTGTAACAGACAAAGGCATCGTGTTTACAGCTAAGTGTTCTTTCCCACACTTTAGGCAAAATTCCAATTTCATTTAAAGCTGTGAAGAAATTCAATTTTCAGGGAGCTAAGATTTTACCTCCTGTTCTTTCTTCCAATACTGTGTCCCATGGAGAAGTAGATATTAAACCCCAATGGTCTATATGTGATGTATACACATATTTTCAGCTTCTGAGATTTTTCTGTCAACTCAGTGTTAAACTGTGTACACACATCCTGAGGAAAGTGATGTTAAAAATTTCCACAGAAGGTAAGTCTATTTTTCATTTAAATGTCACCAAACTTATCATAATACACTTTAGTACATTGCTTTTTAAAACACGTGTTTATCTGTACACAAAAATATTCAATCACATTGAGATTTGAATCATAGAATACTACTTATATTTGACAAGGTAAGACCAAAAGGCCACAAGGAATAGCTTCTTGGTGTCAAGTCATACAAAAATGCAGAGCAGCAAGTAGGCTTTACCCTGAAGAAAAGACTAGAATTAATTTCACATTTCTTTTCTTGAATCTAGATCAGATTAGATAAAATAAAATCTGAGAGCTGTAATGAAAGTCATAAAGTCATAAAGTCAATGAAGGCATAAGAATATCTATAATGACATTTTCCCTCACTCACTAAATTAGCCTGATCCTCTAGTTGTTTTATATAATTTGGATAGTTATTTATTAATTGCACACACACAAATCTTCATTTGCCTCCACTGTGCTCATACATTGCAATGAAGCCTTTAATTACAAATGAACATGTGTTACTTTTACAGTGTTCAAACTCAATGCATTGAGACAATGGAGCAGACAAAAATTTACACAGCACTTGCTTCTATATACACCATGGATAACCTTGCTGCACTCTTCAAAATTCTGCTAGGAAAGCAAGATTATTGGTTTCCTCACGCCCAGCACTGCATACCTCTGCAAGCTTCACAGGCACACACATTTCTCTTCATCAACCTGCTGTCACACAAGAACGGTCCCAGATTTATTTAAGGGGAGAACTGATGCTCCAAGCTCTGGATCAAAAGAACAATTTAATTTTTGATGTTTCAGAATAAGCAAAAAGCATTTCATTTTTTCCTGAGTTTTTATCACTCCTCAGCACAACTGTCATTGACTTTGGCTGCAGCAAAAACTGATGCACGCACACAGTTCTTCTCCTCTCCAGGGCACTAAGGAGGAAGTCATCCTGCTCTCCACTCCTTCCTCCTGACACTCTTTGGGAAGAAATAATCTCCAGGGAAGTCCAGTTGAATCCACGCAGTTCCAGCAAAAGCAGAGCTCCCAGAATCTGGGAATAAGTTAGCTGCCCAACTTAAAGGAATTGTATTGGCTCCAAGGTAACATGAGAGTGGTCCTTCAGTATCTAAAAGGGGGCTATAAGAAGGAAGGGGACATACACCTTAGCAGGGTCTGTGGTGACAGGACAGGGGGAAATGGTTTCAGACTAAAAGATGGGAGATTTACATTGGATATAAGGGATAAGTTTTTTTCTACAATAAGGGTTCTTTCATTGGAACAGGCTGCCCAAAGAGGAGGTGGATGCCCCATCCCTGAAGACACTCAAGGTCAGGCTGAATGGGGCTCTGAGCAACCTGATGTAGCTGTAGGTGTGCCTGTTCAGTGCAGAGGAGTTGGACTAAATGACTTCTAAAGATCCCTTCCAACTCTAAGGATTCAGTGATTCCACAATTCTATTCTAAGAGACCAGCATTTTCCAAAACTCACAATTTCTCCTTGTTTGGACTATTCAAGGGGAGTAGCAAACAGAAGATACGAGACCTAAAGGTGAAGTTTCTTATCAACACCGAACGCATATTTGTAAAGATGCTATAAATTCCCTGTAGCATTTGTTTTTATTTAGGAAGAAAGAATTCTAATTTAATTTTCTAAAATGGTTTGTTGTTTTTGCTGAAAATGTAAGAAATTCTCATAGCAGACTTCCAGCTGGAGAAATATGACCCATGCATCAACACTTTCATAGAATCATAGAATCATTAAGGTTGGAAAAGACCAGTAAGATCATCTAGTGTGCCTATCAACCCACCCCAACATGCTCATTACACCATGTCCCCCATTGCCACATCTACGCTGTTCTTGAACATCTCCAAGGAAAGTGATTCCACAATGTCCCTGGGGAAAAAAAAAAAAAAAATGGAACACTTCACAAATCCGTGTGCCATTTTGGCAATATTAATTAGCATCAGTGACCAACATCAGTACCAGTCTTGCCTATATCTGATACAAAACCAGCTCAGAACACCTGGATCTTAATGTTAGAGGATATAGAAATTTGGGAGAAAAAAACCATTGGATTCCTGCTCCAGCCATTAAGTCTCTTGTTTTAGCTAGTACCTACATTTTAAGGGGCAGGAAAAAGCTGAGGCTTTGAAGCTCCAAGACACAGGGGATTAAAGGGATTCTGCATCCTGATGGGAAGGGCTGAGTGAGCTCCACATTCCCACCACCTGCTCCTGACAGCACCTACTGCTCCTGCTGATACAACCACCCCAAAATAGTGTGTGGCTTTTCCTTTGAGCTCAGATTCAGCTCATTAATTAACTTCCAGCTGAGGCTTTGGTCAAAGGCAATTCTTTCCTTGATTTTGCAAGGAAGTGAAGCATCAGGAAATGCATGCCTGCAGTCACCTTTAAACCAGCAGATAAGGAGACTGCAAAATGCTGACAGTAACAGACGTGGAAAATATTATCACGACAGTGTATCTGCTTATAGGTCTGACTCACCCTCTACAGAAGTTTTCTGTTCACAGCATGCATTTGGTGTTTTGCAGGATGCTGTGTCTTCATTATATGCTAGCCAAAGGCAACATGGAGAGGTCTGCAAACTGAAGTGTGTGTGGGTTTGCTAATAGCCTTTTCCAGTCAAGAACAACATTGTTCCGCTCACCCTGAGGCAAGCATCAGCCACCTAGCAGTAGTTGGCATGGCACCAAGCCTGGGCTAACAAACCTGCTGAGATGGTGCACCAAGGGGCTAAGAGAAGTGTCCCCTACCTCCCTGCAGCGCACCCAGTATATGTGCCCTCATACTGCACTTGTCATCAGCACGTCTGAAGCATTCAGGAAAGCATGGCTCAGCATCCCATCCACATTGGGGAAGTCATGCCATTCTCTGGGCTAGCAGGGTCAAAAATGAGCACTGTGTGAAGGGTTATTCTTACTTGGTCAAAATCACAGAATTTTTGAGTTGGAAGGGACCTTTAAAGGTCTTTATTGCAGTGAACAGGGATATCTGCAGCTTAAGCAAGT